>NW_024466446.1:5865000-8265000 GCF_017591425.1 Ochotona curzoniae | reverse complement strand
TTGTCCAGTCTGGCAGGGCAGGGACGCAAGCCTGGCTCCCTCTTGGGAACTTCTACACTGAGTGTCAATAGATCAGCTTAGCCCTTTGGCATCTCCATCCCAATGTTCAGGGGGGCGGCAAGACTCAGCAAGGTTGCCAATGCCTTTGAAAAGCTCTTGTAGCTCCCGCCCACGTCCCCATTTCTCTAAACTTTTTCACCACTTCAGAATATCCTGAGAGCCTGAAAACTATAAAAGGCTCAGTCGGCTGAGAGCTGGGCGTGCCTCTGTCATGCGCCTTTTCCGTCTGCGCTCTAGTGGCAGGCCAGCTCTCTGAATTTGTCGTGAATCAATTCAATTTTGGCTGCGATTCTGCTCCCTGTCTCTTGTTCTAGGACACTTTCCTAACACACTGAAGGCCAAGTTTAGTGGGCATCAGGACACAGGATGTCCTGCTCACTGTTATGGCCACAGAAAGTGGTATGGCACCTGGCTCAACAAACATGGGCTTACTGTAGGAATGGTGATACCATTTGCCAGACTCTAGCAAGTGCTTTGGTCTGTTCTCCTTTATTCATTTGCTCAGCAGAAACGTACTTTGCACCTGCTGTGCACCAGGTGCAGCTGGACATTTCCTCATGTGGCAAAACAGCATCGTCTCTGGATATTATCAACTGTTCCCCTGGAAGCAAAGTCACCTCAAATAATGGCCAGTCACTGGGCTAGTCACAGGAGACAGATCGGATATGTTGCAGGCATAAAGCACCATTATTCATAAAATGAGAAAAAAAGAGAAAAGCAAAGGAAATGACCCAAAGGAGGTGCTCCAGGCAGTGGACCTGCTGGAGAAGACTTTCTAAAGAAACACTAAATGCACACTATACCTGTAGCTACCTGGGGTAACGTCTGGACTATGGAAGCATGATTGTGGTTTCTGGGGAAAAAAAAGCAACACAGTATTCCAGAGCAGAGTGAGGGGAAGCAGGCAGGAAACAGAAGGAACAGCATGCCATGTCTGAACAGTCTTGCTGTCGGAAAGAGATACAAGCACCCACAGTCAACTTGTGATTTTATTTACTTATTATTTATTGTTTCTTTTAAAAAAATATTATTGTCACCTTATGGTGCAGTTCCATAGGCCCTGGCATTTCCCTTCCCCTCTTCCCAAGTCCTCTCCCCTATGCCACAATGAGTTCCCCTGTACTATTACCGTTTATAATTAGAGCAAGGTCTATAGTACAGACACTCTTATGTCCATCATTGTGGGCATGGACAAGGGCAGAGAGTCCAGCATCCTTGTCAAGATGCATAGTTAACAGTTTCATTGGGAGTCCGTCTTTATCTGGAAGTAGAGATGCACACTGCATTGTATCCTCACATCTGGCTATGATAGTCTCCATTACACAGTTACCATACATCCCCCTTAAATGAAAAAGCCACAATACAAAAATCAACAACAGGAGGAGAGATAGACATTTACAATGTCATCAAGTTAAATAACAAAACCCATCTATTTGTTGCCTACAGGGAAAAGAGCTGACAACCGAAATGCTTGTGTCATCGTCCTTTTATAGATCTTCCACAGGTATAGAGCTGTTTCATCATTCAGATCACAACAGCGATAGCCTCCTTGTATCCAGACACTTATTTTAGGATCTATACTCTTAATTTTTTGTGATACCAACCACAATCTGGGGGAGTCCAGGTACGATGGAAAAACGAAATTGATAAGCTCTACTGACTCACTTTCTTCTTACATAAAAGTTTATCCGCCTCCCTTTAGGTGCAGAGGAATCCATTTACTGCAGAAATGGACATTCTTATTAGCTCATTCTGATTAAGAATAATAGCTAAAGTTTTTCAAAATGATCCTGAAAACTTATTAGAAACATAGATTCACATCAAATATCATTAACAAATATTTCCCCCATTATATAGAGTGTACAATTAAAAGGAATTGGGTTTCTAAGACAACTTGTCGTTTTAGGAATGAAGACAAACTTTCATAACTTTTTGAAGCATCTGAAGTTGTGTATTATTCAATTAGGTTCTCCTGAAAATTTCTCCAAACCATATAAGCTATCCTTGAGATTTCCCTACAATAGAAAAATTGAAGTGTCAGTGAGAAATATATAGTCCTTCATGCTATAGCAAAAAAAAAAAGAGACCAAAGCCTAGATACATTAAAAATTAAACTAATTTGTTAGCCAGTATAACTGATGATGCAGAGAAACCATTATTGACGATTTCAATGAATTCAGAAATATGCCGTGAGAAGCTTCCGTACATATTTGTATTAAGAACAGATGTTCTAACATAAGTTGTTATACTCCAGACTGTGTCTCCATAACAGATACACAGCAATTGTTTTTCTACAACCGAATAAAGGCATCATGTGTTAGGAGAAAATAGGTTAGCATGTCCTTGCAACTCTTTGGGGCATAGGAACTACAGGGCGAGTAGGAGCTGTGTATTTATAACTCCCGATTTTTGTTCTGAAAACTTAAAATTCCTGTGCAATGGGCTTTGTTGGCCCTTTGTCAGGGGGTGCCGTAGCCTGGCCCATCCCAGCCTACCCCAGTTCCAGCTCACACTGTTAGGAGCTACAGCTGAGGTGAGATTGGCCATGCCAGACTGGGCCACAGTGCCCAACCAGCACATGTGAGACCCAGGGGAGAGGGGACGAACATGGTAGGGGGACTGCCACTACTCCCACTAGTGAGTGTTAAATCTGGGCTGGGGACAGGCAGGGCTACAACACCTGTTAGCCTCATGTGAACTGGACTGGGGGAAAGCCAGGCTGGACTGACTCTACTTCCTGGTGCATGCATAAGCCACGGTGGGTATGGGTTGGTCTGGCTTTGTTGCAGCATCAGCTAGCTTCCACTCGTGTGTGTGAGGGCTAAGTGTGTGGTGGGGTAAGACTGGGCTGGACTGCAACACCCATTTCTCTGCGTAGAAGACAGGGCTGGAGACAACTGACCCAGCAATTGCAACTGCCAGTGTGTGTGTAGGCTGATTTGGGTGACGGACTGTGCCAGACTTTGTATTGACAAACACACAAAAGAGTCAGGTCTGGGATCACTTTAGATGAAGTTTCTTTGGGAATATCCCTAACTGAACTGCTGAACTCACAACTCCAACCATGGATACAACTGTAGGTTCCATGGTCTGATCTTGGCATGCACGTGTTAAAGTTGGGCCTCCTCAGTGGCTGAGATGGAGCAGTGGACAGAATATCCAGTTGCACATGGAGGACACTGCAGTACACTGGGGCCTGCAGAGGACACCTGGTACCACACCAGAGGACAGAACAAATCCATCAACTAACCCAGTCAAGCGTTGGCTGTGAATACCTAGGCAACTGGAGACTCTAAGGTGAACTGTGTAAGCCAGTGGGTTCTGGAAAGATTTCATCATGTTTGGAGTGGCGAGATCAATAGCAATACAGACCTGATAAACTATCAAGACCCTCGGAGCATGCCCCACATGGGGGACCCTGAGATGGTTGGGAGGCTGGGTGTGGCTTCTCTCCTTCTCTCCACTCTTCTCCCAGCTACAGAAATGAAAAAAAAAATGTGGAAACAATGGTCCCAGCCACTTTCTTCTAGCCCTTGACTCTTCACACCCTAATCAAGTATATAAAAATCATCAAAAGTAAAATTAAAAACAATTTTAAAGTCAGAATGCATTAAAAATAAACGTTAGCTACTCGTGGGTATGCACTGGCTCCTGTCACGTTCATTTCGATGCATATTTCTAACGACCCTGAGATTGGGAACAGGCGATAGAGCTTCTACAATCAATCACTATGGTGCGTTGAGGAGATAGCCTAAAAAACTTACTGGTCCTAACAATGCAAACCTTCAGATTCCCATATACTAGCAAGGACAGAGTCACTTCCTTAGGCATTGACCACTGTACCACTTAGACACATTGACACACTACACTTTACAGATTCTTTGGATTCAAAATGCTTTTCAGATTGTGGCCAACTTACATTTACACGATGTCGTGAGGATTCAATCTAAGACTAAATTGGAAATGCATCTATGTTTTATGGATACCTTGTTATACATAACCTGAAAGTAATTTACACATTGTTGGTGCACCTGCTTTTTGGCTACCACCCCGTTCTGTAAAGTCAGGTATGGAATTTTCTATACGTGGCACCCTGGCGACACTCGAAATGTTTTGCAGTCTAGCGCATTTTGGTTTGGGGTTTGGGGATTAGCTCTGTTCTGCTCTGCCTGAATATTTTTTGATCTTCCTATATGATCACTTTAGCAGGATCATACTTGTACGTATTTATGGGATGTAGTGCATGTAAACAATGCCAATCTGTAGTTTTGTTTTAAAAGTATACAGAGAGGAGAGAGCAACAGGAGCTTCCTGCTTTCTCTTCTGACTCTGTGAGCAGCAGCTGCCTGTATACAGGGACAGTTGGCAACACGTTCTCACTCCAGCACTGCGTGCCCTGCCGTGCCAGCTTTGGTTCCCTTCATGATTGAAGTGTATTTGCACAGAGGGTGACGTTAAGGAAAAACATGTTTCCCCTTCCGGCGATGCTACAGGAGACAACAGAGCCCCAGCAGTTCCCCGGGCACTTTGCTGGCTGCTCCCGCTAAAGCTTGTTGACAAAAGAAGAAAAAGCAACCACAAAAAAATACCATGAAGACACAGCAATGAGTCAGCTCCCAACAGGTCAGGTGTCCAGCGTTGGGCACAGAAAGACAGATGAACCAGAGCATCTCGCAGTCTCGTTGCTCCTGCTGGAGAGGAGCAGGTTTTTGCCCTCCTCCTGTTGCTCTCCGAGCAAGCTCTTTGCAGACAGCTATTAGGTTGCTGAATGAGGAACCACACCAAAGCAGCGCCGGCTCCTTGTGGCCTTTCAGATCATTAAAAAGTAACCCGGGTGGCAAAACCAGCGATCATGTGCTCGGCTGCAGCAGATCAAGGAGGGAGACTGAACGCCAATCTGAGGCTCCGTGATGGCTCAGCGGAGTCCAAGGGAGGCTCGGCATCGAGCAGGACTCAGCAACCTCGCAGCCTAACTCCCTGGTCATGTCTTCCTGCTCCTTGTGGAAACCTCCCACTCAAGTGATGCTTCAGCTACCCAGCCCTGATCAGGAGAGGGAAAGCTGGCAAATTCGCTGCTGGAGTAAGACATTCCGAGACATCGTTAGCAACGATTACGAATCAACCACGAAAGTGCTGTTCTGATCTATTCCCTCAAAGCTTAAATGGTGCTTCGTGCCACCCGTCGTGTTGAAATGACAGTTTGTCCTAAACCGCCTGGCAAAGCTTGCTAAGCAAATGTGTGCCCTAATCACAGCCCCCTAAAATGTGTAGCTGTTGCAGTGGAAAGTGCTTTTGTTCAACAAGTACTTTTTCCAAACATGAGAATCAAACTGACCCCTAAATAGGACTCTATTTAACAGAACCTCTAGTGCCAGAGAAAGGAGCTTAAACCAAGGTGGCAGTGGCTGGGAGTGAAGATTCTGGCTTAATGAAAGCAGGTTCCTGAAGCTGCAACCGAGCTAAGGTTTCACTTGAATTACAACTCAAACCTCAAGTTGACAAGATGTGTCAGTGTTGAAGTGTTGGCAGAGCTGTATTAGCTGTAATAATTTCAAAAGAAGAAAGAAGAAGAGCAATGATTTCTCATAGTTTTGGAAGCCGGAAGACCCAACATCTGGATGCTGAACCACTTAACATCAGGTGAAGGTCCACTTTTCATCCATGGCACTAGCCAGGGTCCACACATGGCAGAAGGGACAAGAAGATGAATGGGGCAGTGCTGTCCCACCCTGTGCCAGAGAAACACAGGGGCAAATGGGAGAGACCTGACTAGGTCCTCCACTCTTTTATGAGGCCCTACTCCATACAAGAGGGCAGAGGACTCACGATTTAACTGCTTCCCCAAAGATTCAACACAGCAATTCTGACGGACACTCAGACCAAGCCAAGAGGTGGGAAGAGGCTACTGTTGGAGTCAGCGGATCTAAACATCTACAGGTTCCTCCTATGAATTCAGGAAATGAGATCTCCGTTCAAAAAGGATGTGGTCCCCAGTTTCTTCAAATTATTGCAATAAAATTATTCAGGAGCCCAGAAGATCAAACAGGTAAAAGAGGCATTGCTCTCTTTATCAGATCATGATGAGCTGGGCGAGGCAGGCAGAAAGACAGCAGAGCTGGAGGCAAGTGTAAGCCACTATCTTGCACCCCACACATTCACATACACACCCACCTTACGTGTAATTCCATCCAATTACCTGTCACCCCAAACACACCTGCCCTTAGGATGTTTCTGCTTCATCCAGGACCGAGTGGGAGCAGACATGGCATTGGGCTCCATGTGGAATTTTGTGGAACCATTATTAGACTCCCAGGGGACTTGATGCCTATAGATAAAATCCCATTCCTGCCTCAAAAGAGAAGCCAGCCACTGGGGGAAGTTCTCTTGTCTGTTGGAGTGCACAGCTGGAAAGGTTACTGGGGTATCAGTTCTCCCTCTCATGCAACCTTCTCCTTCTGGGTCTACTATCCACATGGCGACCCGTGTGTGTGTGTGTGTGTGTGTGTGTGTGTACACACTTTCATCTTCTCATGTTCTCAATAAACCCCATATATGTCAAGAGTCTAGAATTCTTCTCTTTGGGTATGGTAAGGATTTGAAATAAAAATTAATATCCCCCATTTGCTCATCACAAAGGGAGACAGATTGATGGCTGTCGTTCAAACTGCCTTTCTTCTCGCACTTGGTGTCTGCAGGGTCTGCTTGAAGCACCTTTCAAAGACAGCATGGAAATCCCTTCATTCTTGTCGGTTTTGTTTTATGGTTTCTCATTGAAGGGAATGTATAGCAACTGTGCAATAGAGAGGATGATATCCAGTTGTGAAGATACAATGCAGTATGCATCTCTACTTCCAAATTAAAGTAATGATGCAACTGTTAATATATCTTGACTGAGCCTGGCACAATAGCATAGCAGCTAAAGTCCTCACCTTGAACATCCTGGGATCCCATTTGGGTGCCAGTTCTAGTCCTAGCAGCCCTGCTTCCCAACCAGCTCCCTGCTTGTGGCCTGGGAAAGCAGTGGAGGATGGCCCAAAAACCTTGGGACCCTGCACCCACATGGGGGACCCGGGAGAAGCTCCTGGTTCTGGATTGGTTCAGTTCCAGCCATTGTGGCTGCTTGGGGAGTGAACCATTGGACGGAAGACCTTCCTCTCTGTCTCTCCTCCTCTCTGTATATCTGCCTTTCCAATAAAAATAAAATTTTAAAATTATGTTTAAATGTATCTTGACAATAGGATGTCGGACTCTGCAATTGTCCATACCTACAACGTCAGGATGCACTTAAATAACAGAATAATGGACTTATGACTGCTCATGAAGGATTGTACTATTGTGATGATAGGGGGAAATAAGTTAGGAGAGGGAATAAAAGGAGATAGAGGAAATCCCAGAACCTAAGAAACTGTACTATAAAAGTAAAAATGAAATAGGGAAAAAATATCTTAAAAAATCAATTTCAGGGAGTGTTTTGCTTCAGTGGGTCAGACATGCAGGGGTTCTCAAAGTTCTCACGTTGTCAGAAGTACTAATGTCAACAGAATGTTCTAGAAACGCAAAGGCTAATGAGACCCTCACGGGGATGGGACCCAAGCAAGTGGTTTTGCAGAGGTATTGGCAAGGGCTGGGGTGTGTGTGGGGAGGCATGTTCTGATGTCTGTCCCCAAGGCTGCAGAGGCTGAACAACCACGAAGGCCGGAAGAGAACTGAGGAATCTCATGTTGGCAATCAAAGGGCCCAGCTACGAATTTTACGTGAGAACTGGATTCCAGAGTGGCTGCTCATCTGCAGGATCTTTGAGAAGAAAAGGTAGCAAAGCCCGAGCCTTTTGTAGTGCCTGGGTTTTGAAAAGAAGTCAAAGAACTGAAAAAAATGCAATAGAAGCAACGCGTTTCCCATAAGCAACATGCTTCTCTGCCAGCCCCATGTAGGCCTATGTTGCCTGGTAATATCTCTTCCTTGAAATCTGTTTTTGATTTATACAGACATGGATGACATGAAACCCCAGAACTATTTTGATGATAACCATGATGTCAACAGCAAGCGTGTCAGTCACTGCAGTAATTTTTATGTCAGATTTCTCATTCAATCCTCAAAGTATGTTCCGAAGGGAGTATTTCTATCCATGATTTTTCAAGGGATGGAAATTCCCACATTCCCTCATGGCATGACTGTAACAGGACACCATACACTACGAGGTTTGTCAGGCTTGGTTTCTGAGGCTGCCAAGTCCAAGGGTACAGAGACAGTGTCCGGGAAGGGTTTTCAGACTGTTACCTCATGTTGGCAGAGCGTTAAGAACAGGTGGGTGCCTGTGGAAGAAGCCATGAGGGTGAGCCAAGCTCACTTCTAGAACAACCCACTCTCAAAAGAGTACCGCTCACTCTTAGGGCAATGGCATGAATGCATTTAATGATTCCATCTCCAGGGCTCAGGTATCTTTTAAAAGCTCCATGTCTTAATATGAACACATTGCCAAGTAAATCTCCAACATAGCAGATTTGGAGGAACATACAGAAGTCATGTCAATCAACGATCCGCCTGCAAAAGGGGTTTCTTATTTGCTGGGGTTAAGGGTGGACTGAAGTAAACAGGGTGGTATCCCACATGGTCTAATTTAAACTCCTCAGTGAATTGGGTCAATACTGAAGTTGTCCATGGAGGGAGCTTCCTTCTTGCATACCGGAACAGCTCCTGTTTAAGTGGCTTTCCTATCATTTATTATCCATTTGTTCCGTCCCCTGGATTCCCTTTCTTTGATGGACTATTATCTTTATGCTCATCTCCCATCAGCTTCATCTGTCCAAAGTCAGGATCAGGACCAAGGTGCTTATGCCCCAAACTCCTAGGTATATTGGTAGACGGTGGCTCTCTGTTGAGTCATAATCTGGGACCAGCACTCACACCAACAGAACCAGTTTACCTGAGGCCACAACCCTTCCTGAGGGCAAAAAGATGGAACACAAAGTCCCCCGTCCCAAAGGGATTGTTTTTGGTCACAAGAGCTGTGCACCAGCAAAGTCTACTGATCGAATGGGTCCGTAACAGTTCGCACTTCGCTGTCTGAATGGCAAAGAACGATGTTGATGTAATTGGATTACAATGCATAGGGAAAGTCATGGATGCTCATTCTCATTGTATTACCCCCACTCTGGCCCTTTCAGGCATTTATTAGTACCACGGAAAGGCATGGTACAATTTGAAATCAATGAGTATCTCCAGGCCCAGTGCCATAGCCTAGTGGTTAAAGTCCTTGCCTTGCATGTTCCGGAATCCTATATGGACACCAGTTCGCACTCTGACTGCTCCATTTCCCTCCAAGCTCCTTGCCTGTTGCCTGGGAAAGAAGTCGAGGATCACCCAAAGCCTTAGGACCCTGCACCTGCATGGGAGACCTGGAAGAAGAATCTGACCCCTGGCCTCCGTTTGACCCAGCTCCAGCCATTGTGGCCACTTGGGGAATGAACCAGCGGATTGAAGATCTTCACCTTTCCTTCTTGTATATCCGACTTTACAATAAAAAAATAAAATCTCCCTTGGAACCACATCCATGTATAAAATTTAATGGAAGCTTTCTCCTTTTGCTTTTGGCCTACATGATCTGCAGGCCTTAGCTTTATGTTTCTTACGCTAGAGAGAAAAAAAAAAAGAGCAAAGAGACAGCTTGAGACAGAGCAGGTTCAGAGTTTAGACACACGTGGGGGACCTTTAGTTATGCCCTCTTCTTCGGTCAGGGGTATTCTCTTATTAATCATCCAAAAATGACAGCTGGGGCCTAAGGTGTGAGTATGTGGCAAGTTCATGTCCACTCCATTAAAAAAAAGAATCTTACCAGGCATGCCCTCCGGGCAAGGAGGCATTCCTATTATCTTGCCTTCCTAGGATTAATCCTTAAAAAAATTGGACCAAGCTGCCAAGTATAAGTGAAATGGAAATCAGTGTGATTTGAAAATATTCTGTTTACTTAAAGCCTAGAAAGCCTTGGTGGGCGAAGAAGAATCCGGAGACAGGTGACAGTGGTTAAATTTGTACGTTTTTCTTTCTTGTTGCAATTTTATCTTTTCTGAGCAATTTAATGAAGACTCCGGGGGGGGGGAGATTTAAATGTCTGCTGGTTCAATTACCCAATAATGAAAGGGTCAAAAGGAGCTCCACACACTGTGTGCCGCGCTGCACCAGCCTATTCTTAGACAGAAAATCTTGCGTGTGCTTTCATCATTACTTTTTGCCACCCACAAACAGTGCAGGTGGGTGTCAGCCCAAGATGCCCAAACCACGGGCTGGTACAGATCACCCTCCACAAGACAAAAGGGCCTTGGTGAAAGGGGAAACACTTCATGACACCCAGCCTGGGAGCAACAGGCATGATGGAGCCCATGCATTCCTTGGAGCACGACCAGGCTGCTGTTAAACCCTCCCTGTGACAATATTCTAATTATCCTGGGCCCTGAATATAATTTTAACCAGCATGTTCTTGGGATCACATGTAAGAAAAGGCTTTGGGGGCAAAGCAGGCTGACAGGCAAGAGTGCTAAAGTCACTTTCCTCCCTGGCTTGAGTCAGTTATTCACACAAAGGCTACTGCAAGCATGCACACGTGCACACACACACACACACACACACACACGGAGAAGCAGACACAGGCAGGAGCTAAAGCGGTGGTGCTGTGGAACCCTTTAGGGTGTTTAATGTTTACACAATTACCGTGCAATAGGAAAGATGGGAAAGTGGAGACTTTCCCCAGCCCAGCACTTTTGGTGGTAATCCCTCCGTTCAAGCTGGGGCCATTGATAACACCATTTATCATCAACCAGACTTAACAGGGAAGCCATTGTAAAGCTTCCATCTCACCACTAGGTTAGAATCCTCTTTGCTTTGTACATGAGAAGGATGCTATTTGCAGGAAACATTCAGTGAAAAGTTTAAGAACCAAGACCTATGAAGTATATGACCATCACATAGGATGAAAGTGATGTGTCTATCCCCATTTGCATGTGTATGTACACATATCATGCATACGGTGAAGAGAGTAAACAAGAAACAAAAAAGTCTACAAAATGTTTGTAAGCAACAGGCAAATCTAGATAAGGGGAATTAAAAGCATCTTTGAATCATTTCAGTGTTGCAAATTACCTCTACGTTTGAAATGCTCTTCAAACAAAAAGCTTTCAGATTTTAGTTTTTCCTTTTCCTTCTTCTCTGTGTTGATTTCTTGCCAGAGGCCCTCATAATCACATACACAGTCAAATGTACTGTACCTTTAACGTTTAAACACATCACTGTCCGGGGGATGGGCCCACCAACAGGAGCCTGTTGGATATTGATAATACGATTTGGAGGTCATACAAAATTATCAACTTGCAAATAAATGTACTACAGATCTACTGAAGGTTGAGTCCTGCCTGCAGTTGCCTTGGGCAGGGCCAGCCCTAATGATTTTGTGTGTAAGTACAGGCTATGGCTCTCCCTCTCTGGCAAAGCCATGACAACGGAGAAACAAGCAGACATTTGAAAAAAAAGAACCAAACAAATGAACAATGACACACACATACACAAAAACAGCTGGATGACGGGACTTTCAAAAGTTTATGAAAAACAGAAAATTTTTCAGTCATTTGTTGCTTCACTAACTCTTCAAAGTTCTTTTTACCAAGTGTTGGCTACCCAATGCAAATATGCCTACAGATGAAAAGACTTCAACAAATTATAACCATGTGGGGAACCAGGAAGAAGCTCCCGGCTTCGAATCAGCTCAGCTCTGGCTGTTGCAGTCACCTGGGGAGTGAACCAGTGGACAGAATATCTTTCTGTCTCTCCTTCTCCCTGTAAATCTGCCTTTCCAATAAAAATAAATAATTCTTCAAAAAAAAACAAATCAATGCCTGGCTCTGGTGCAATTTGACTTTTCTTTTTATAAGGTCATTAATGACAAGAAAACTCTCATCTCCTATCCCTGGGGAACATGCCACGCAATGGATAGGAAGGAAGAAGGTTTTGCTTTAGTTTATCAGTTAAATTTGAAAAAAAAAAAGTTTCAATTTCACCATTATAGTTGGACTCCATCAGCAGCAGCAGCAGGATTCTAACAGAAAAAGGATCAGACATTGGGAAAAATCAATTATTCTGGATGGCCTGCCTGGGAGTTTTCATCACTTGGCACCATGAACTTGAATGCAGACCCAGTTGGTAGCTTCCTTGAAAACACCATCACTTACCTGTGCGTGTTGTGCTGCCGAGCTGGCCTCAACCGCATAGACTCTCTTAGCTCCAGCCTGTGCAGCGAAAAATGACAGGATTCCTGATCCACACCCCACATCAAGAACAACCTGGAAGCAAAGAAGGCCACAGGATCAGCTTTGAATCTTAGGGATCAAACGTAATTAAGGCACAAGTGGAGCTATCTATGATTGGTTCTGCCTGGGCAGAGCAATGGTTCTCTCCGCAAGAACTGGTCCTCCCATGTGTATGAAATACATGTGGAAGACATGGTGCAAGGCACAGGTTTCTCGGCCTATGAGGCATTGTTAATATCCTTGTAGTTCTCCTTTTTTTTTTTTATCAAAGTTTTTATATGTGCAAGTTAATGTCACAAAGAAAGATGTGGAGGGAGGGAGAGAAAGAGAGAGACATTGGTCTTCAGTGTGCTGATTCATTCCCCAAGGGGTACCAATAGCCAGGATGGAACCAGGATGGAGCCAGGACAAAACCAGAAAGCAAGAGCTTCAACCGGGTCTTCCTCGGAAGCAGCAAAGGCCGAAGAACTTGTGCCATGTTCCCTGCATTTCCCAAGCCATTAGCAGGCAGCTGATCAAAGGTGGAGGTGCTAGGATGCCAGCCTTGTGGATGGTTGCTTTACCATAATGCCAGCTCTCCTTGCTCCAATTTCTTCACAACACCGATGGTTTTGGAGATACATAGAGGCAAGGACAGTGGAGTGTCATGTGTGAGCTTGCGCCACCAAACCTAGCAACAGGTACAAAAGGCAACTGTTTCAAGTGTCTGTCAGACTTGGCAACTTAAATCAAGGTAGGCTCTGTTTCCTAGCACAATGCAACCAGCTCTGGATCCTGTGGGCTGAGACGCCCCAGGCAGATGGTTCAGTTTGGGACTTTCTTTCCAGGCACTTGCTAAGGTGCTCACTTTGGCAACACACATACTAAAATTGGAACACTGCTAAGGCTGAGACCTGAATTTCAGTCTGACAGCTGAGTTTTCATTGCTAATGCTCATTGCTAACTTTCATTCAGAGGACCCCTGACAGTAAAAACTTTCACTTTTAACTATTAGGGAATTGGCATGGTAGCCTAGTGGCTGAAGTCCTCACATTGCAAATGCCGGGATCCCATATGGGCACCGGTTCAAGTCCTAGCTGTTCCACTTCCCATCCAGCTCCTCTTTGTGGCCTGGGAAAGCAGTGGAGGATGGCCCAAAGCCTTGGGACCCTGCACCGGCATGGGGGACCTGGAAGAGGATCCTGACTTTGGATTGGCTATGTTCTGGCCTTTGTGGCCACTTCAGGAGTGAACCAGCAGAGGGAAGATCCTTCACTCTCTCCTTATCTCTATAATTCTGACTTTCCAATAAAAAAGTCAATTAAAAAAATCCCTATTAGCCATAGGAGTAGATGACATCATTACATAATCTTGAGAGATTAAAAAAAAAACAACAACGAAGAAACACTAAACAGATGAATTTCATATGGTGGCAAATAGGAGGACCAAAAATTGGAAATGTACATTTTACCTTCCAACTTCATACCTCATATCATCCTACAAAACTTACTTATACTCCTCTTTCAATAAAACTAAAATCCATCACAGTAACATCAATTGGCAATGTTCAACAAAGACACCGGTGTTTTTGGTTATAAAAGTTAGGTTAACAAATTCTAGTAGCAGGAATATTTTCCAAAAAAGAAAAAAACCCACAGAAGTATGAGGAAGTTTTATGCTTGCATGTGTGTGTCTTAACCACAATATCACACTGTGCTGACACAGATACTGTGCCATTATTCTACGAAAACATGCTGTTTATAATGGGTTCACAGTGCTCACTTATATTAATTCTAGAGCTGTGGCTGTATTCCATATGGTTTCCTAGGGTTTGAGTAATTAGCAGCATTACCAATTGAAAATGTCACCCAGACTCCAAAATTGGCTGTCAGGCTGTCTATACTTTTAGAAATACCAGCACTCATTTCTCTTCCCCATCCCTAGGAAATGCATCTCCCGTGGCCACGGTCCATTGCATGAACACTCCGTGACGACCATTTAGGAAGAAGAGGCTGTGAGATGGTGGAGCACAGTGCATGTCCCCAGAGAAACACGCACCATTTTTAGAAGAACCGTTCCAGAACTTTAGGCAATGCCAAGCTGCAAAGTACAGACGCAGAGTTCAACAATGGAAGTTGCAGCTGGATGCTCTGGTGACAGGAGCCTAAGAGATGTGCAAATGGAGCTATTTGCCTAATTTGCTAGGGCGATGTGTAGCCCATCTTACAGCAGTGTTATTCAGTTCTCTTCAGTAAACAAATGAAAAATCCTAGTCCTATCTTACTGCTAGAAGGCAGATGAGTGAGAAAGGAAACAAGGGCAAAGAGTTGGAAAGGAACCTGACAGGGTTTACTCTTTGCCAAACGGCTTCAAGTAGGAATCTACTTGAGTAGACCTGGGCCATGTTTACAGAGAAATTGGAATATTTTGAGTCAAAAGAGCCTGGGGTTGTTTGGCTGATTCCAGGCAGACCACAGGTCTTGAAAAGCAGTCTGATGTTTTGTTAGCATGATCCAGAAAACTCCATCAGCCTCTTGCTGTACGCAAAATATGAACACAAAAGGTAACAGGAATTTTCCATCATCTGACTGGTAAGAGGTTGTCTACGTAACTATGCCACTTGGGAAACAAAGACACAGAAAGCTGAGGATAAAGTGAAGAACTCCTGGGCAAAAGCATCTCTAGAGGCTCTCCTGGAAACACATCACCTGAGTCCTTTCTAGCAGGAATTTCCAGGAGATGGCTGGCCATGAACACAGGTGCAGAGCCCTGCAGAAAGTCTTGAGACTGCCTCTTACTGCATTTCTACCATTGGTAGACCATCTCAGAACTGAACATATGAGTTATACTTTCATGCCCTGTGCCCTGCTCCAGCCCCCTAAAACAATAAAAAATAACTTCTCATAAGCAGGAGCAAACTACTCCTTTGTGTACGGAGTAGTTTCCAAAGTTTCCCTTGACACTACCTGTTTGGGACTCACATGTAACTGGGATAGTGTGGGAAGTTTCATCCCCATCTTACTGATAAGGAAACTGAGGGTGAGAAGTATTGAGTAGCTTACCCAAAGGGACAGAGCAGGTGAGTAAGAGAGCTAGGATGAGGGGCCAGAAGATAGGTACAGGCAACATCCTGATTATCTTGTTTGCACGGCCAAAGATAGAAGACTGGAGTGCACAGAGATGCAAGTGTGATGCTGGCATACCTAGGATGCTCTGTGGCAGCCAGGTAAGCCAGAAGTGCGTTTGGATGTGCTGTTCATAGCCGTGAGGAATCAAGCAGTGAGTGGCCTGTCTGTTCTAGTGTGTATGTGTCTCCCTTCTACTCCACCCCAGGCTCGGGAACCCCATCGCTTTGTCCCGGGTTCTGTGGTCTCCTGTGCAGGTCCCCGTGACAGGGCAAGCTGATGGGCTGCTCTCTCGCAATAGATGAGCGAGAGGCAGTTCCTCCACTTCCTTCCATCTGTTAATGCCCACGTCACTAGCTGTGGCTAACAGATTATCAGGAAGCGGGATCATTTGTTTCAGTAAACTGCATCCAATTACGCAGTGGTCAAAGGATGATCTCAGGATCCCACTGGTATCTCCTGCATTCTGGCCGAGTTCTCTCATTTCTCAGCCTCCGAGTCACCGCTTAGACTTAGAGCAGCTCAGAACCCTCAGCCTTGTTCCTGGACATTGTAAGCTGTTCCGATTATGCAAGCTGACCTTCTGCCAAGTCTCTCTGCACTGACACAGGCCTCCCTGGAAGATGGCATGCCACACCTGCTGTGGGATATGTATATGCCGCTCCCTTTCCCGAGGAGCTCCCCACTACTGACTCCATGGCAACCACCTGTGGTCATCGTAACCTTCTCAGCGCTGGATATTTGCCATCTACTCCTCCAGATCTATTCTCTGCTTTCCTGCAGCCTGACCTCTGTGGTTTCACTGGACTCTAGCTGGGATCTGTCTAGGTAAACAGGAGATCAGAGGAAGTGAGGACAGTGAATCGGGTCATTTCGTCTGGATTCTTCTTTCTTGGGTCTCTGTAGCTTTAGTGGTTCCCCTTCTATAGGAGTCCCAGTTTTCTCAAATTTCTAGTATGCACCTTTAGACTCAGGAATGGTAACGGGGCCGCATTCATTTTAGCGCAAGAGTGCTCCCCCATCCCTTTGCGCCTCTCCTAAGTCTACCCATATCCTTGGGAATCGCCCTGCTGTTTAATTCTCCGGAAGCATCCTGTTGTACAGGTCATCTCCCCCTGCAGAGACCTCGGCTCATTGTTCAAAGTGCAGATATCTCTATCAGAGGTTCCCTTGGTCTTGGCTCTCCTCTCAGTTCTCCTGTTATCAGCTTTATTATCACCTCCCCATCCTCTTTCTTCACAATGCTTAACAGTTACAATTTTTCCTCACAGGGACTGATGATTCGGTTAATCTCTCTCTTTCTTCCCCCTCTCCCCCCGGGGTAATACTCTCTATTGCAAGACCCCATCCATCTCTCACTCATGATCTCTGACACAGAGCACATAGAAGACACACGAAGTTCTTTGTTGAATGAATTGATTTTAAAAAAAAGTATCTTTCACTCTGAAAAACAAGAGATGCATGTCCAGAAAACACAGTGCAAATCGGCTGCCTCCTTGAGAGAGCACCTGCACCAGGTAACACATGCTCATGTACCAGGTAACATCATCCTGGTGATCCCCAGAGTCCTGCCAGGGATGACTGGCACTCCGCCAGCTTATCATTACATTCCCACACGGCCAGCCCTGACGTAGTGTTTCTCTAGACAAGGAATTCGTCTGTAACTTCTGCTGGATCAGAGTAGTAACTAACCATGGCTAACTTTTTTGGCTTTACAAGGACAGTATTAAATGTTACAAAATCTTTAGCAGAAGAAATGGGCCCTTGAGATAGTGGCCAAATGTGAATCCATTGGTAAATGAATTTAAAAAAAATCATAGAGCCATCATCCTGCTGGTACAGATAATTTTAATTATTACACGTACTTTGGTGATTTCTGGGAGAAAATCCTGCAAAATATTTAGACAAAAATAATGTGGCCTTCAGGGGGTTCAAAGCTATTTACTGGTATTGACTAGATAAAGATTAAGAGGAAGTATTCGGGTCATAATAAAAATGTAAACAAAATGAGCCTGAATGAAATAGTAAAAAATAAACATCAATTTTCATGTAATTATCTTATGCTATAACCATGCTATAACTTTTAGCACAATCTTCTTTGCTTGTAACAATTCTATATTGTGGAATATCTCCATGTAGTAGAGAAGTAGGCTGGAAAGCAGAGGAACCTGAATCATGAGATCCTTTCAAAACAATTGCCTAATCTGAACACTGTTTTTTTTTTTTTTTTGCCACTTGTTGTGCTTCACGTCCAAGTTATTCTTTACGATGTTCGGACAACCATCGTAGTGTCCAAGTTGAAGCTTGTCCATCTCTGCATACAGAATGGTCCTGATGATCCCACAAATACTGTGCCAAGTGATGCTACTTACTCAATTCTTTAATTGCCTGAATCTGCTAATAACAGAAAAACCCCAACTTCCACTGCTGGTTGCCTCACATACCTACTCTGTTCCCTATCTGCCTGTGTACCTTTTTCACATGACTCCTTCCAGGAGTCTATCAACTCTCATCACATTCATTCAACAGTTAGACCTGCCCTGTGTTAGTAGGTGGAATCCTGTACTCTGCCATTATTTAAAAGGCACCCAAACTCCTTTAATATCTAAACCATGATCTGAGAAGTAGACCAAACAGCTCCTAGGTAGCCACAGCGCAGGGAAACTGAACAGTCTTTTCCAGCCCATTGCATTTCCAACTCTGGCTTTTGCAACAGTAGAAAAATTCCAACCATGAAAAGGGTTACAGATGACATGCTTTTATGGCCTTTGCAGCTTGAACTTGAACCTTGTTCAGATAATTAACACTTTTATCATGGTGAAGAGAGAATTCTGCAGTAATAGCTCCTCCTAAGATAGCTCTCTGGACATGCTGTG
This sequence comes from Ochotona curzoniae, assembly GCF_017591425.1. NCBI lineage: Eukaryota > Metazoa > Chordata > Mammalia > Lagomorpha > Ochotonidae > Ochotona > Ochotona curzoniae. The sequence continues at coordinate 8,246,667 of NW_024466446.1, read as the reverse complement.
CTGTGAAAGCTGCTTTTACCTAGCGGGTTGCTTGTGTACAAATAACGCAAACTACGTGCTTATGAACACCTGTGTTTCATCCGGCCTTATGTCACAGCAGAGGACAAACTCACCACTCATCTTTTAACCACACCTTTGCCAGTTCTCCAACTATTTTCTCCTATAATGAAGGGAAAGGATGAAGTATGCTTCTCCCCGCCAAGATTTACTCCTCTTCAAATGTTTTCCATAGACATCACCCCAATCACTCAGCATCCATTCATTTATCACACATATATCCAGTGCCTTTTATAACCCTTGGGGCCAAATACTTCTAGAAGTTGGCAATGGAGATAGAGAGCGCATGATTTGCAGAGGAAAAAAAAAAACTAAGAAAGCGCAGATAAGAGGCATGATAAAGTACTACTGCGGTAATGATAGACTCATACAAAGGTCATACTGTGAACACGCTACCACAAGGTGTGAAGAGAGTTCATTACAGTGACCTGGGTAGTAGAAATCGAAGAGTGAGTCACTTAAACGAGTAGATCTTCAGGAAGTGTGAACAAAGACCTCTGACAATGGTAGAGCTACCCATAGTTGGGAGAAAAGAATTGCTTTGGAACTAAGACTGTGTGTCTTACTGGTAGAAGTAGGAGAACGGTTGAAATATGATCATGGCAAGAACAAAGGCTGGTGAACTTGGCAGATGTTTGAGGATTGGTGGCCTTGTATGTAAGCCTTGCCTTGACTCTCAAGGATTATCAAAAAGTTGTAAACGGAAGAATCACTTCACAGTTGGCTTGCAGCAACATCGGATTACAGGCACAGATGGTAGGTCCGTGGGACCAGAGAACACAGCGGCTGGTGCTTCCTCACCACCACTACTCCCTATTCCCTTCCTTCATGTGGTTCACCGCCTCAAGTTCCAGACACAGGGCTCTGATTGGTGCAGGGCAATCAGGTGGTTCCATTCTTCTTGCAACTGATGGTTTTAGATTTGAGCATGTGGCACAGCTCTGTTAGTGAGAATGGAGAGGATGTTTGCTACAAGCAGATACTAGAAAAGGAGTCCTGTCTTCCAGAGAGACACATGGAAAAGATGACTTTTTCTTCCCCCAGATGTGATAAATTTAGACCTGATGCTCAGAAAGCAGGATTCAATCAACATGGTCACCCTACCCTGGGCTGTTTTAGCTAATTTGGCTCAAAGAGGGTTCCCTTCCTTCCCATGTGGATGCAAAAGCATCTTAACTGGCACTAGGAGGAAAAGCAGTTGGAACGCTTTCTGTAGCATTCAGGTAAGCATACAGTAAGATACAATAAGAATCAGAACCAAGAATGGTTTGAGCAACAGAGACAAGCAGAAGAGTTGCAGAAGTATTGAGCACAGAATGTGCTGGTTCTGGAGACCAGAAAGGAGATGAAAAGATCCACAGTGCTACCAGATTGCTGGTTTGGGTGGATGGTTATAACACATTGTGATTTTGCATCATTGCTAGAGTGAACACTTGGCTAGTCTGGGAGTAGACTTCCAGAAGTTGGTTTCAATGATTTTGCAAATCTGAATCCATTACTAATGCTACTGCTACAGTCACTGCTTGAGGGGACTGTTGCAATGGTTTCTTCTAGGTCCTCATCCCAGTTATGTAAACAACAAAAGTGTGCACCTCATCTATGCCGCATGCTTCTTACTGAGTGGTTTCATTGTTACCATTGCCGCAGGAACAAGCAGTGCAGCACCTGCTGGGTACTCATGTATGTGAGCCATCCATGACGGGAGTTCATCTCAGTGGGGGCATAGTTTGGCCGATGCATCAATGCTTTTCCTTTTCTCCTCCCAGATAAACTATTACGGGAAGAAGTGGCTTATTCCCATGGCCCCATTGAAGATGCCCTGTTTTATACCAAGCAAGTATTTTTTTTAATTAAGCCATGGCCAGCTTAGTAACGCACTGCTATTTGCTCTCGGCTTCTCTGTCTCCTCCTTTTTCCCCTTACACCCACCTGCTTGAGACTGACAAAGTGGCCATGCCTAAACCTGTGCTCATGCTCTGCCATGTTACAGAATGGAGGCTAAGAAGCTGCTAAGTGTTACAGGAAGTTGGACATATTTACTGCTGTTTCGCTGGAATTCTGTTTTTTTTTTTTTTCTTCCTCTTCCTGTATTGGTGGGACTTCTCAAATGTAAGTGTAAGCCACCATTCCGCAGCTAAGTAACTATGTCAATGCTCACACTTAGAACATTAAATAGTTAGGTGAAAGTCCCCAATCAATCAAAGCTCATCTGGCTTAGCAGAAGTAAAGGGCGGGTTCTAGAACAATACCCTGGAGCAAGCTTTTTGATGGATTTCTTCATCTGATTTAACTGCTTTCTTCTCCCCACCACCCCCTTTTTTGAACTTCTAGTCTTACACTGGAAAGATAATATCAGGACAAAGCCAACTACTTCAAATATCGCTATGATACAATCTTCTACATAAACCTTGGGTAAGTCAGTAGCTACCCTGAATTTGCCTAAGAGAAAACATGCAAAATTTGGAAACTCAGTCTTGGGAGGTGTCTAAAATTTTCCTTCAGTGAGTAGGTTGCGTGTCAGGCAGAAGCTAACTCCAAGAAATTCATGTAAATGCAGTGCTAATCTTTCAAGCCTCCTCTTTCTATTCTCTTCCCATAAACAGCTAGTACAAAGAGAATATCACTATAGCAACCAGTTGCTACATTGCTAGGTTTGCAAAAGTAATTCTTGCTTTCACGGTCATCAGGGCCCTAGATCAAATACCTCGGATTCTTCCCCTAAATCCACAGTGGAACTGCATCTCTCTGGCTTATTTGCCTGACTTGTTGCAATGACATGGATCATTTTCAGCTGAAGGAACGAAGAACTGTGTCTGTGATTTGAATACTTTCCTCCTCTCTGCACCAGGAATGAGTGACGTGTCTCACCATCAGACAACCCAGGCAGATGGTCCCCATGGGCTCAAGGCATCCAAGAGATGAACTAAAACACAGCCCATGGTTAACTTTTTTTTTTCCCCCTTCAATGCTATTATGGAGCATCAGTCTTAGGGACGAGTTATTATCTCATATAACTTAACCTGAACTTGACCTCTGTCCCGAGAGGAAGGATGTTCACCTGGTAAGAATCCACACTTTTCCAGAATCTGTGAATGTGAACTCCTTTGGGGGAAAAAAATGGTTCTTTCTGGAATATTCCCTCAATTCAGTATGATGGATGTGACTGTGAGAAAAGACCCTGACTCACAGGAGAAGGACATTAGGTAACAGCAGTGGCAGCAACGGCTGTGGTACCTATACAAGCCAAGCAACACCAAGGGCTATCAGAGAGCACCAGCAGGCAGACAACACAAGGACTCAGCCTCTGCTGGAGCCTTCAGAAGCTCAAGGTTCTCCACCTCTCTTGATTTTCTAGGAGACAGACAATGGATTCCTATTATAACTAGGTGGTGGTCACTTGCTAGGGAAGCCCCAACAGCCTTCAGAGCGTAAGCTACAGAACAGAGAAAAAGGTACATACACACACATCTTTGCATGTATATATGTGTGTGTATATATATCATATTTATATATTTGCTGGCAGAGGTTCTCTCTCACATCTTGCTTCTCTTCCACTACAAATATTCCAGGACACACACTGATTTAAAAAAAAAATAAATTAGCAGTCCTCCCACATAGAACAAACAATAACTTTTGCCCTTTCTGAAATCATCCTACACTATAGGCTTTGGAGATACATAGATCTGAGTTTGCATAAAACTCTACCTCTTTTTCGTATTTTGCCTAATACAAGTTAGTGAAACTTCCTTTCATCAATACCAGTAGCCTACCCATACACGGCGCATTGCTTTGTTTTATGGCACAGTGGGTGTTTGCTGAGCTTTTGTGGCTCTGTGTACCTGAACACCCTTCTTCTACCTGGGGCACACCCCATCTTAGGATGCAGCACAGCCTCCCAGTCAGGAAAGCAAAGGTATCAGTGCTGGTTTCCAGCACCTGTGTGGCCTTAGCAAAGGCCCAACCCAGGCTCTGCTTGTCAGATGGATGGTGCAGGGAATTCATAGTTTCGTTGGAGGAGCTCATGGCTGCTTCCAGGTTTTGAAGAAGCAGCGAGAGGGTTCTAAGGACAGCTTTCGTGTCAATACTAGATGACAGCTGTCCAGGGCAGTGACCAGGACTGGCCTCACTGTAGTCTTCCTGAGACAGTTCCGCACCAGGAACCTACATAGTCTTCTCATTTCCTGATGTGCTGGTATCTTCTTAGGAAATACATTTTTCTCCTTCGATGAGCGAAACTGCTGTCTGTTACTGGCAGGTAGGAACCTCAGCTAACACAACTGTGATGCCATGGCAGAGCCTATGCGAAACACGTAGCGGGAATCAAGACTTCATTCCTTCTCCTCTTGCTTCCCCATGCGGCTGTGAACAAGGATTCCACTACCACTGAGTTAACTACGAAGTTCAGGGCAAGAAGTGAAGGGTGAGAAGAAACTAAAGGCAGCAAGATCATACAGACAGCCTTGATTTTAATCAATAATGAAGAGCAGGCCTCCTCCTTCTCTTCCTCCGGGTGCCATGTTAACCAACACCATGCGGGGTGTAAAAATGACAGGCACATATCAGCACAGGTTTCCAAGTGGACTCACAGGCTTTGCATCAAATAGATGATGAACACACAGCCAAAGAAATACATCCAAAGGAAGCCCAACCCAGTCTGATGGTCTCAACAGGTTGAGTTGCATGTTTGTTGTTATTTAAGTTTTCTTTTAAGCCTTGAAATCCCCAAATCCTTTCTGCCTAAGCTAGCCTTACATTCTGATGCACAAAGCAGCTGTTGCAATTGGGGAATCTTCTTCTTTGTGGAAATGATGATTTTTTTTTAAATAATAAGCTCTTGGCTCTGGCTTAATCTCACAAGTTTCTAGCAACTGGTGCCCTGACAAACGAAGTGTCAAAACATTTCCAAATTAAAAACCCACAGCTCCCACAACCCCACACCCTCAGCAGGATGGACTATGCGTGCCCGTACCCAGCTCACATTTGAAGAAACTAAAAATAGCCAGATGGCAATTAAGAGAAACTCCAAGGAGGAGACATGGGGTACTTTCCAACAGGGTCAGCTTCCTGGATGGACTCCAAATGAAATTCTTAGCCAGCAGTGGTCTGGCCAAGAAAGGATTTTTTTTCATTAAAACTACATGGAGGAGGCAGAATGAAAAGTTAAGACTTGAAAGATGTTAAAATTATAACACAAGTGAAAATTTATAGCACCATTCCCGAAGACCATCAAAAATAAGGCTACTTGGTAAGTGTGGCAAGTTCCTAACTGTGGGCCAGGACCTGAGCATTTTGTCACCTTGAAGTTACAAGTGTTCTAGGAAATATCTACTACTCTTACCATAACCTCACTCTTAGAGAAAAGTAAATCAGCGCCCAGAGAGGTTAGGCCGTCTGCCCAGGATCTCCAAACAAACTGGGTAAAGATCTAGGGTAGATGCAGGATAGCTGGCCAAGTTACCATGTTTCAACTAAACAGGCTGGCTCCAGAGCTGATGAAAATAACCATTGTACAATGCTACCTTATACGCTTATGGGGATGCTTGAGTAACCACAAACGTTTTCATCCCATCCTTACACCTAAAGCAGCCAAACTCTCGCTTAACCATTTCAGTATTTCTATGTACAGTATCTTTCAGAGGTGATGGGTTTGGACTCCAAAGACTGAGCCTTGAGCCAGCCATTTCATGCGTTCAGTCATGTAAAATAGGGTACATTGTCTACATTCCCAGGCTTTCCTTTTCTGGCTTGTAAAAGGGCAGTAATAGTCATGTTTACCTCACACAGTTATGATGAGGATTAAAGAACACACTGTATGAAGTCTTGAATACGGTGCTTGCTCGAATTAAGCACCTCAATAAATAACAGCTGTGGGTATCGACTATTGTAAACCCATGCCCTTTGATGTAATCAATTCCAATGACCTTTTAGGGAGTCAATTTCAATAAGGGAGAAGGCAAGGGTTTAGTTTAAACTCAGCACCCTCCAGAGACAAATAGGGGTTGTTGTAAAGTTGCCTGCGGTAGGATGAAAGCAAATCAAAGCCACATTGGATTTGGCTTTAGAGTAACCCATTATCCTAGTGCGGGTGGGACTAAGCTCTCTGGGTCAGTAAAACCAGGTCTGCTCCTTTAGTTTTCAGAGGGGGAGAGTGGTTATGGATTATGATCGATTACTTCCCACTGCTCATTTTCCTCATGGACTCGCCTTACTTGTGCACGCCCAGCCTTGGGAACCACAGGAATCAGCCTGCTCACCTGCTCTGACAGGCCTACCCTTGTGCTTCTCCTGTGGAGAGTCTGATAGGCTCTGGATTTGTCAGGGTCACCTGTTTGGAACACAAGTGAGCGGACAAGTTCAACTAGACGGGCAAGGAAGTTACAGGAAGATTTTGTTTGCCCACAGGTTTAAGGCTGATTCTACAAATAGTAATATTAATCACAAGGCCTATATTGTTTCTGTCTGAAATCTGCGGCTCTTTCTAAACTGCTTCAGAACTCAATGAGTAAAAGGGTTATCATTAATTATCAATCATGTGATTAATTATCACCTTCATAAATCCCAACAGATGGATGCCTGTTTTACTTCATTGCCACAGAAACCTCTCTTAGACAAGCAATCAAAGGGTGCTTCAGAGTGGAGAGTGACCTTAAAGACGATGATCAGGCCCAGCATCCCCATTGTTACAGAGGAAAGGATGCAAATGCGAAATGGCCAAGTGACACAATTCAAGGGAGAAGCGTGAAAGGCCTTTTCAATACAAAGAAGTAGTGTGATCAATCGTTTGGGAAATTGCAGTTAAGGGTCTGAACTGGAATTGAAAAAATGGACGATAAATACAGAAAAATAGATACTAGGCTCCAGATGAAAACAGTCCCTAAAGAATAACAGCAACTCCTTGCAATCAATAACCTCCAGAAAACATCCTCAAGCCATGAAGAGGACATCAAAAGGTCAGGTTTAATTCTGCTGGAATTGGACAAAAACCTTCCCTAGGAACGAGATTTCCTATCACAACCTGAGATATCAGAGAAAGTGACAGAAGCAGCAAATCCTTCCCTTCCATCCGCATCCTACCCATTCCTTATAATCACATCCTCTTCGTCAGGAATGTTCAGGTCAGTTGATGAGCAATGGACTCTTTCCACTTTCGGGGGGCACCCTGGATTGAGCTGCTATGAACTTGTGTGCACAGTATTTGTTGAAATGCCTGTTTTTCAAACCTTTAGGGGGAGACACCAAGCAGTGGAATTGCAGAACCCCAGTTTATTCTACCAAAGCCTCACTTGGATTCTGATCTTGATGAGGATCCTGAATGCAGGGTGAGATGCGTTGTCTGTTCCCAGCATTACCTTGTCTCTGAAGTCACTGTGGTTCTGGAGGATGGCTCTGTGGTAAGTGGCTGTCCTCACAAAATCTTGCATCATGTTCTGCTGCTGGTAAATGAAGCCATAAAACTGCAAGGAAAAGACACAGTGGGGGGATCAACAACTTGCATGGCAGCACCTTCACCTGCGTCTGGCTCACACGGCAGGTGTGTGGTTTGACATACAGAAAAGCTGAGGCTAAGAGATAATGTGACTTCAGCAGTTCACACTAACTCCATCCAGAGGGATCAAAGGAGTCATGTCATAATTTTCCCCCTATACTATATGGAACATGAACATCATGAAATACTACATACAGATTTTAAAATTGCTTTTACACCAAAATAAACGCATGCTTCTCATTTCATTTCTGCAAACACTCCTATGGATAAGGTGTAGAATTCCAAGCAGGAAAAAACACTTCTGACACCTGTTCTAGCGAAGGGCTAGATATTTTTGGGTGAGACTGATGCTCAGGGTCTCTTCCTTGAGTGGAGAATCAGAACAAACAGATCAAGAATGCAACAGTCAAGAAGTGCTGCGACATCGTGCGTAAAGCTGCTGCTTACAATGCTGTAATCTTACACTGGCAGCAGTTTGTGTCCTGGCTGTTCCACTTCTGATCCAGCTGCCTGTTAAAGGCCTGGGGAAAGCAACACGAGATGAATGTGGTTGGCCAGAAGGAACTTATGATGGTAATTCTGAGGGGCAAAGAGGTGAACTGGGTTGGGTGGCACAGTGCCTGTAACCTCACCAACAGTGACAGTGGTAAAAAGCATGACTGAGATGGCGACAGTTTAAAAGATCTTTCTAGGCCAGATACCAAACGATGTGCTTCGTAACAGTCGGAATTACACTCGAAGAAACAAAGGTTCAAAAATATATGGCAACTTGCTCACCCAAGAATCACTGAAGAATAAGACTTTATCATCTATCTACCTACCTACCTGTAGATATTTCATTCAAAAATTTATTTATCTATAAGGGAAAAATATAGCAAAATTTTAGGTCTCCTGGCTCCTCCACCTGCAATGACCAGGGTTGAGCCAGGCCAAAGTACAGAGCTTAGAATTCAAATCTAAGCCTGTCCCCTGGGTGGCAAGGACCCAAGTATTCAGGCCATTATCGGCAGCTTTCCAAGGTTCGCGTTAGCAGCAAGCTGGAATCAGGAGTACAGCTAGATCTCTGATGATATGACTGCCTCCTAAACATGGGGTTTTGAATGCAGGTGATACTGTTACCGAAGTCCTGGAAACCTTCCTCTGAGCCCTCTTGCCGTAGGACATCAATTATTTCCTGCCCATACAAGCTGAGTGTGTTCCCAGCTGAGTATCCCCTTGAAACAAGCCGATGTGAGCAGGGACAGATTCCTGACCTGGAAGTATTGTGCTGCGGATGCTTCTTCTGTCCGCTGGCTGAACACAGAACACGTCTTTTTCTGATTCTGGCATCTTTTCAAGGTATTTGAAAATGCACTGAATTCTGCAAGGACAAAAAGAAAAAATCCATTGCTTCACCTTGGAAACCAGAGACCCTCATTGTTACACTCTGCAGAAAACAAATTCCGACAGTGAAAATATTGGAAGAAGCAAACAGCCTGAGAAGAAACAGCAAGGTGGAAATGGGTACCACTTGGAGGCAATGACATCCTCATCACACTTGCCAGATGTATTTGCATTCAGAAATGTCAAGTGGGATAGTACAATGGGATGTAGGCAAGATCCCAGTACTGTGCTCACAGACTCCTACTAGTTTGTATTCTGGAAAAGTTCATTATGAATGATAAGCAAAAAAAAAAAAATGTATCTGTGACTACAAAATTTTGTAAGTGTAAAATTGCATTCTCTCTCCACGGGGGAAAGTTTCTTGTCTGTTCTGTCCTTTAGTATTCTCTGTGTAGACACATGGCAAATGACCTGGAGCATATGCACACCATTACTTGGAGGGAAAATATGGAAGTGAAGGCTCAAAACAATGCGGAAATGATGTCATTGACAAACAACCAGAAACTGTTGCCAAATGCTGTGACAGCTGAGAAATGTCTCTTGAAGTTTACCGTGTAGCGTCTACTGTCTGTCCTCTTGGTCTGCTCACCAAGCATGATGACCAGTTCTCCACTTACGGCTTGCATCCTTCATGTCCGCACACTGTTGACCCAGGACAAGCTCCGGGCCTTGTCTTGCTGGGACTCACATTCCCACCTACCTCTGTTCCTTTCACATCCTCTCTTCCTGAAAGAACACCTGCCCTTCCACCACACTAACCCACTTAGAAGCTCTCGTGACAGCTTGGTGTTGGTCTTGATTTGAACCCTTGTTTCTTCTGTTATGATTCTCTCTCTTTCTTTCCAATCTCTCTATTTTTAATTGAAAAGCAGACAAGATTGACGGGGAGAGAAACAAAGATCTTCCATCCGCTGGCTCACTCCACAAATGGCTTCAACAGCCAGAGCTGAGCCAATCTGAAGCCAGGAGCCAGGAGCCAGGAGCCCCCTCCAGGTCTCATATATGCTTGCAGAGTTTCAAGGCATTGGGGCCATTCTCCATTCCATTCCCAGGCCACAAGCAGTAAGCTAGATGTGAAGCAGAGTAGCTGGGACACAAACCTGTGCCCATACGGGATCCCAGTGCTTGTGACATGAGGATTTAGCCACTGAGCCATCGTGTTGAAATCTACAGGATTCTCTTTGATGTTAACCTCTCATTTATCCTCCCCGTTGCCATCCAATAGCCTTTTTCCTGCTCCAGAATATCAAGGCAGATTAAATGGCTAGAACATTTTAGGTCTAAAACCTCATCTATAGGACAAAATCATCTAGAAAGATGGTTTTAACACTACACACTGGATCATCTTCCTAAACCTGCAATTCAATGTTCCGTTAGAGGGGTCAAGAACTCTTTTTTTTTTTTTTTCCATTCTCATGTACAATGAAGAATGAGAATCTTTAATCTCTTGGTTTAGAGAAAAACTGGAAAATTGACTAACAGATTTGATCAAATTATTTTAATTAATGGGGTAGCCAATGGGGCCCTGGGCTAGCCAATGTGGGAGCAGACACACTGAAAAAATAGTTTGTTATGCAATGGATATAAAGTCATTTCATAATTTTTTTTGAAAATGGAATTAAATAATACATTTACTTAGGAGAAAATGTTTTTGAAATGTATGAAGTACCTTGAAATTTTATGAAACATATCATAAAAATTGTGCATGTATTAAAACACATATGCCAAAAATAAACTTCTCTCTTAATTCCCTTTTCCATGAAATTTGGGGAAATTTCTTCATATTTTAAGAAGTGTAATTGCTGTGTCTGGCATCCCTTCCTCCCACTATCCCTGGAACATGAGAATGCTATGTACTCCAAAAAAAGCTGGAGCAAGAAAAATGGAGGCACTCTAACAAAACAGACATGAGAATCAAATTTGGAATATATCCTAAGCAATAACTATCTCATCAGCTTATTGGGACTCATCGTAAGAGGTAAGCCCTCGTGTCACCAAAGCACTAACATTTCCATATGAATCTCTCTTTAATGAAAACATGATAGTTCTTTGAAACTGTGGTACATCTACTCCATGGAATTAAAAAAGCTATTCGGTGGAATTTACTCAGCCATTAAAAAGAACAAAATTCTACCATTTTGCAACAAAATAGTCCCAACTAGAGACCATTATGCTCGGTGAAATAAAGCAATCCAGAAAGGACAAATATCATATGTTATCTCTGATGTAAGGCAACCTTCATGTAAAATACAAGATCAATAGATATTTAGGTAAACATGTTTATTTATTGAGAGGAGCCATATAATGGAACCAAGTATATCAGGAAGTGCAGATATATGGTACTCTGTATCTACTTCTGAATTAAGATGGACTCCCAATTAAACTGTTACATATCCTTTAGGATATATTCTATTCAATACATCCTAACAATGGGATACTCAAATTTCTACCATTACAGGCAATGTCATGACACACTTAATTACAATGATGGACTTGTGACTGTTGAAGGGTTATATTATTACTATAATATAGGAAAAACAGTGGGGGAAGGGGGAGAGAAAAGGGGAGAAGGGAGCAGGGAGAGGATAGAAGGGGATATATCTGAGCCTAAGGAACTAGATCATGGAAAATAAAAAATTTAAAAAAAAATTTGGGCCTGGCATTCCCTTGTATCCACTGAGATCCCATATGAGCACCTGTTTTTCTCTTGGATGCTCCACTTGCCCATCCAGCTCCCTGTCTGTGGCCTGGGAAAGTTGTGGAGAAAAGCCCAAACCCTGGGGACCGTGCACTGCATGCGGGACCAGGAAGAAGATCCTGGCTCCTAGTTTCAGATCAGCTCAGCTCCAGTGTTTACAGCCATTTGAGGAGTGAACCAGCGGATGGAAGATCTTTCTCTCTATATCTCTTTCTCTCTGTATATCTGCCTTTCAAGTGAAAAAAACCTTAAAAAACTTATCTTGGGGCAGGCACTTGGTCTAGTTGTCAAGATACTCATGGCCCATATCAGTGCCTTTGCTTCATCACCGAGTGCTGCCGGCTACTAAGTCAGATGCTGGGAGGCAGCAGGTGGCAGCTTAACTAACTGAATTTCTGCCACCCATGTGGAGGACAGGCATTGAGTTCTCAGCTCCTGGTTCGGGCCCCAGCCCAATCCCGGCCATTGTAGACATTTGATACAGTGAGATGGAACTTTTCTATTGCTCAGATAAACAAATTAAAATGTAAAAAAATTCATCTATCATGAGCCATTTATTTATTTTACTTATTTGAATGACAGCGAGATGGAGTAGGAGATCTTTCATAGTCTGGTTCACCTTCCAAATGCTTGCAGCAGCCAGTTCTGTGTCAGCCTGAAACCAGACATGCGGAACTGATTCTGGGTTTCTCCGTGGATGGCAGGGAGTCAAGTGGTGGAGCAGTCACCTGTTGCTTCCTAGGCTGGACATGACCAGGAAGATAGATCAGATACAGAGGAACCAGGATTTGAACCAGGCACCTGGATATGGTACACAGATACAGCAAGCAGCCTCCCAACCGCTGTACCAGAAAGTCAACCTATGACCATGAAACTTTCCACCAGTTCTTTGCTTTTTTTTTTTTTTTGCAATCACAGCCCTATCAATGAGAGGAGGCAAATGGCAATTTAAAAGTAACTAACATAAGAAAAGTATAACAATTTACAAAATAAATCGAAGAGACAATAATCATTCAGAGGATGGTATTAACATTTCTGTGTGTGTATGTCTGAGTTTCTCTTATTCAAAAAGTCACAATGTATTCTGTAACCACACCAGTCTATTCACAATACTATTAAAAAAATTCCTAGGTCATTAAGCAGTCTTTTCATCTCATTGTTAAAGGATATACAGTTCCAAGGTTTTTTTTTTTTTAAAGGGTGATTTATTGATTTTGTTTGAAAGGCAGAATCATATATGGAAAAAAAGAGAAATCTTCCATGTGCTAATTTATTCCCCATATAGCCCCAGCAGTCAAGACTGGATCAGGCTAAGGTGAGAGGTCAAGTTCTCCCAGGGCCCAAAGCTTTGTACCATTTTCCACTGCTTTTTCCAGATAAATTAGCAGAGAGCTAGATCCAAAGCAGAGCAGCTGGGAATTGAGCTGGTGCTCGGATAGATTGCTTGTGATACAGACAACAGTCCAACATTTTGCACCCCAAGACTAGCTCCTGTGGTATCACAATTATACCACAATTCAACCAACTCCCAATGGTTAGATTTCCAAGCCTTATTCTGAACCCACTGTATCCAAATGGTTAGGGCTTAGCTTCGCCATTTTCACCCACATCTTTGTCAGTTCTGGTGTTTAGATCATTGTGAGAGTTCTGGTGGACAGAATGTGACAGAAGTCAGACAGTAGGAATTCCACATTTCAGTGAGAGAGGTTCTTCCCTTACAAAATCCTTGTGCAAAAAAAAAAAAAAAAATCAATGTCTTAATCACTCTTCTCTCACACAATTTCTTCCCGACTGTTCTCCTGGGCAATACTTTCTGTAAAAATAACTTATCCATAAGTTTATCATAAGAAATTAGAAATGCAGAATAGAAAGTCATGAAAAATAACTTTCAGATATAACTACTCACAATGCTTTGGGAATCTCTCAGGAATTCTCCTTTACATATCTGTATTTATTTCTGTATTACTTACAGCAATATAATCATAGTATTCTGTTACATAATCGGTGTCCTCATGGAACAATATATTACTATTTCTGTGCCAACACATTTAACTCAAAGCTTTTAACTGTGGTATCATTTTTTTTTAAAAGATCTATGTCTTTTCATTGGAAAGGCAGATCAGACTTACTGAGGAAGAGATACAGAGAAAGATCTCCCATCCACTGGTTTATTCCCCAAACAACCACAACAGCCAGAGGTGAGCCGATCTACAGACAGGAGCTAGAGGCCTCCTCCAGGTCTCCAACACTAGCATAGGCTCTCAAGTACTTAGACCAGTTTCTGCCAGGCCATAAGCAGGGAGTTGCATGGGATATGGAGCAGCCAGGATATGACTTGGTGCCCAGACAGACTCCCGATGCTTACAAGATTTAGCTCTTGAGCCACTGCACCATGCCCCTGTGGTACCATTCTGCTTTTACTGTCCAATGCATTTTTAGAGGCAATATCAGAGACTAAGTAGATCCAAATTCTAATGATGTTTTTCACTAGGTTTGCTCACATTCTAGACCTAATTCTTTGCATGTCAAATCCTATTAGAGGTGGGTGGAGGGGAGAAGAGGGTCTAAGCTACCAAGTCTGGTAAACAACAGCTTCTTATATTCACAAATTTCATCTTTGAAAAGATACTACTGGATAATATCTACTCAGCTCTGGGATGCTGGCTCCTGTCCAATTTTCTCTAAGTTGGCTGAGGTTGTGAACAATGACTTTTGTCACCCAACTGTGAGTTGTTGGAGTCTTGGGCATCTGCTGTTTGTGCTTTCAAAGCCTATGGTACATTGATTTATTGAATAAATATTCTTTTGAATGTTTTCTTGAGTTGTAAATCTCTATCCTTCAAGAGAAATTTGACCTCTTAATACAACCAATGATCATGGTGGCCTAATTGAATCAATGGGATGTGTCCTAAGCTGAAGGGCCTTTTTGTTCGATAAAGAATGAGGTTTTTCACTACCAAGCAACACACAGCTCACTTTGTGCAGCTCACCAATTGTCTCCAGAGACAAATGCAGAAAAATCCAACCTAATCCTGTGTCACAGCAACATTCTTGCGATATACAGCCTGCAAAATAAGTCCTCAACTGGATGCATCAGTCCCACTGAGTTTAATGTATGTCTAAATGCAATCATTACATTATTAACACTTGGGCTACTGTAATAAAATATAACAGACTGAGTGATATGGAAAACAAATTCATTTTCTCATAATTTAAGAACCTGGGAACTCCAAGCTTGAAATTTCACACCAGAACTCCTTTTCTGGCTTGTAAACTACTTCCTTTTACCTGTGGTTCCCATGGCAGAGAGATGGCCATTGAGTATTTTTGGTATCTCCCTTCGTAAGGACACTCATCATGAGGCATGGAGAATCAAGCCACTACTTATCATGCTGGAATCGTAACTCGACAGTGCCAGCTACTGCACTTCCCGTTAACGCACCTAGGAAAGCAGTGCAAGACTCAAGTTCTTGGGTCCCTGCCACCCATGTGGTTGACCCAGATGGAGTTTCTGGCTGCTTGTCCCATTTGTGGCTGTTGCAGGTGTGGAGTGAACCTGCGGATAGACTCAGCCAGTCTTCATGTGAAAAACAGACAACAGAAAGAAATGCACATCTCTTTAAGGATACCACTTCTACAGGACCAGGTTCCACCCTACGATTTTATTACACTTAATGGCTTCTTGACTCCATCGACAGTCAACATTCGAGGCTGGGACAACAACATCAATCCAAAGGACCCAATTTCATCCACAGCAGGTACTTCGGTCCCAACTGTCTTATAATCCTGGCACAGGGACCGTATTTGGCACATTAAGCATCATAGCCCCTGAGATTACTGGATTCATGGAATCAGGAATATCCTATGCGATCTAAGTACCATCACCAGCTCACGTTTGCCTCTGCTACATTCCACAAATCACCCACACTTACGTTTAACACTTCAGTAACAGGGTATGAATCAAGCACATTTCTGTATTTGCCTATGATATATAAAGATGCCCAAGTCATGC
This sequence comes from Ochotona curzoniae, assembly GCF_017591425.1. Taxonomy (NCBI): domain Eukaryota; kingdom Metazoa; phylum Chordata; class Mammalia; order Lagomorpha; family Ochotonidae; genus Ochotona; species Ochotona curzoniae. The sequence continues at coordinate 8,231,031 of NW_024466446.1, read as the reverse complement.
TTTTGTTAAACATCTCCTTTAAAACAAAAAAGAAACTTCTGATTTCTCTCCTTCTCTTAAAATGAAAAAGTGTGTGTGTGTGGGGGGGGGGCCTCTGGCAGGTGTTTCATGGGAGCCAAGAGAAGCAGGTCCATTTGTGACCCAGACTCCTGTCTTAGCAGTTCTCCAGGATGGGCAGCCAAGAGCGTGGGTGAGCTAAGTGAAGGGACCTGGAAACCCAGCAGGTTTTACTGTCTTTGAAGAACATTTTAGCAAGAAGCCTTTCAACCTCCCTTCTTCCTCCCCTTTTTTAAATGGAGAAGACTTTTGACAATCACTCATGGGAAGGATGCTCTTCATTCTGCAGAACCAGCCAGCTGGTTAGAATTCAAAGAAATCCAAAGAATTTTGCCTCTAAACTGTTTCTACTGCTCAGAGTAGAAGCACTGGAGGATTTGCAGGCAAAACTACCCTTCTGGAATAGTGATCTCAGTGTGGGTATAGCCCAGAAGGTCTAAAAGAGGCATGGAGAGCTAGCAAGGAAGAACCACTTCACACCATTACTACGAAGAGCCCAGATCAGAGCCTAGGCTGTAAGTACGAGTTCCTTTCAAAGGTTAGGTCTCTTTCGTATTGGACTGTCCTGCTAGGACCACTGCTAATGGCTTCCCTGTGGTAAACCACCATAGCGTATTTTTCCACACCACCCATCCACAGACAGTTTTCTATACCATATAGACACAAACTAAGGACACGGCAACTCCTTGAGAAACAAGCATAACTACAATTATTTCCCATTGAGACTTTAAGGTTACATCTTAACAAACCATTATTTTTCAATTTTAGTGCCCAGTGATCCTTGGATCAATACAGGTTCCTCTGACACATCATTTTTTTTTCCCTTTCTTGCTCTGTTCTCTGAAAGGACCAGATTGAAGGGATCTGTTTGTTTGCTTGCCTCTATTCAAGAGCTGTTATTTACAAGCGATACTGTCTGTAGCTTCCCATATGGAGGGTTTATTAACCAGGATTCTACATCTTTCTGTGCCAGGAAAGGGTAGTACCTGTTTGACTACGTCAGCTGTTCCGGCCACATGTCCCCCAAATCACAGCAGAAAATACACACGACTGACAGCACGAGTGGATGTTTTCCCAAAAGAACATGACAAGTTCTACTTGGCTGGGCATTCACTTCTGGGCTACCCTAAGTACTTCACCGAAAACCTAAGCTACTTCTGTCCAGGCCATCAGCCTGAGTTTGCAAAAATGAAGTTTTTTATTCCTGGTTACCCAATGGAGGAAAAGATACCTATTCTTCTGCAACCAGTATAAAGAGAATAAAGAAATACTCCTCACCTGCCTCACTCAATTCTTCACCAGGTTTCGTGTCTGGCTGTTTCCCCCTTGCAAAATGGATAAGGGCGATGACACTGATTACCCATCTCCCCACATCCCGTGTCTGATCAGAGCCAGAGAAGTGGGCTCGCAGTTCAGGACATCATTTGAGCAGAACGTGTGTGATGGCAACAGCTCTACGTGAGTGTGATATCTTCTCTATGCCAGCCCGCTAGTAGTTCTTGATGCCATGCAATATTAAGTACATGACATTTTGTCTAGTCATTGTTTGCCTTTATAACAGGCCCCATAGAACATAAAGCAAAAATATCAATATGAAGCCCAGCCTGTTAGCGTAGTGGCTAAAGTCCCCACCTAGCACGTGCCAGGTTCCCACATGTGCAGCAGTTCTAATCACAGTGGCCCCGCTTCCCATTCCAACTCCCTGCTTGTGGACTGGGAGGACAGTCGAGGCCAGCCCAAGATCTTGGGACCCTGCACCTGTGTGGGAGACCCAGAAGAAGCTCCTGGCTTTGGAACGGCTCAGCTCCAGCCGTTATGGCCATTTGGGAGTGAATCAGCAGATGTAAGATTTTCCTCTCTGTCTCTCCTCCTCCCTGTATATCTCACTTTCCAATAAAAATAAATCTTTAAAAAAATTTTAAAAACAGTTGAATGAAGGAACTAGAACATTTTCCCCCTTTACACCCAGGTGTGCTTAGGATCCACTTCATGTCACAGAGTGCCTGTGTAAATGGATGGATGCAAATATCCTCCTTTTCTCTGCTCCTCTTCTTCCTTATCCCCACTCCTCTCCACTCTGATGCTTCTCTTTTTGGATAATTTCTAACCCCACCTTCTGAGCAGCTCAGGTCTTGCAAATTCTCAGATTAGCAAACCAGGTGTTTGTTCCTCATTGTTTTCCTCTAATTAGAGATGTACAAACTTAGCAATTTGGACTCAAAGGAAAAAAAGTGTTAACTAATGATCATTATTAATTCAACTCACTGGCAGAAACCAAAAGAGTTGACTTACACTCTATTTTCTGTATGAACCTCTCAATAACGCTGGCTTTGTTCTGTTTTACTGAATAGAAACCTAGTGATTGTGCACGATAATTCCTGATTCTCCTCCATTCCAATACCAAAAACGTAGGTAAATGCAAGCTTCCTTTGAAGCAATTTCCTTTACAGAGATATTCTGTGTGTTTTTCTAAAGATGGGAAGCCTCAGATGGCGAGTACTGTAGTGGGACAGAAAAGTGAATATACCTTGAGGATGTATTTATGCAGAGGATTCTGGGGCTCAGTGGAATTCTGCACGATGATGGACCCTCCCCAAACTCACAGGAGCACCTTACTTCGGAAAGCAGCCAAAAGACTGGGACAGGAAGCAGGATCTCCTGAGTGCCTCAAATAAACAGCGTCATTGTAAGTCAGCTCTCTATCCTTGTATACACTGGCAAGATAGAAAAACGGACCACTTTGCTGAAGTTCAAGTTGATGTCCTAATTCCGGTGCTGCTGTTTCCTCTTTAAAAGGAACTTGTGAACATTCCTAGAAAAGAATGGTCCAATCAAATGCTTTGAATACAATATTCACAGAAACGAACTATATTATTTGGTCTTGTTTTTCTTTCAGACTCTTGTAATTCGCAACAAAATTCATACTTGTTTAGAAAAAACTAAATATTTTTGCTTAAATAAGACAGTTGTACAGTGCTATCAATGAGGTGTGTGTGTGTGTGTGTGTGTGTGAGAGAGAGAGAGAGAGAGAGAGAGAGAGAGAGAGAGAGAGAGATTAAGATTTCTAATTGTCAAGAATCTTACCCAAAAACTATTGAGAAAGCCAGTAGGTAGGCAACATTATAAAACAACAAACTCCACTATTTGTGAAGACAAGAAAAGCACATTGGTGATTTGAATAACGAGCCAGGACCCTAATCCTTCGGGGCATCCTGGTGGACTTGATTGGACACTGCGGGATTTCTCCCCCAGTCATACAAATCGAAGGTCAGTTTTGGACTGAATCACAACACATGCATGTTTCTAACAACAGGGAACACTCTTCTGTTGGCAAGTGATGGAAAAATCAGCAAAGGATAATGGTTACAGGAACTTCATCTCCTATCCTCTTCCCTCCTCTCCTCCCTTCTCTCCTTTATCCTTCTTTCTCACTCTGTATTTCTGCTTCAGCAGGCCCATCCTCTCATCAATTCGGACGGATCCTCTGCCATTCTAGAATTGCATTGCTGCCAATTCACCAACTCTGTACTGCTAAAATGTGAAACATAAGTGCCAGAGTGAATCTTGCAGACACTTAGGCCTGTTTCTGAATCCACTGGTAAGGCTGGGATCCAAAAGCCATTGACCATCATGTTTTGCTCAGTCCTATAGGTACATCAATCTTGTTTGCAATTCTACCCATTTCTATCATGGTGCTTTAAACTATTACAGAAAAGACCATCTCAGATTCATATATTTTTATGATTGAGACTGAATTCTACAAAATCAAATATCTTGTAAAAAGCCAAAAAAAAAAAAAGCGAACTCAGATTGCATGTGCCACTCACTGTGGGCACTGCCCACCATTGTGCTCACTGCAGGTATGTGCTGGAGATCTGGCAGTGTTAACATGCTGTCATGGTGTGCAGGAGGATTAATTGTGGGGAACTCTGAATGGCTGGGAACTTGAATGGAAGGAGGGGCAAGGTCCTAAGCCAGCACACATGCCAGGAGCTTGGGACACTGGTGGGTGGGTACAGCTCCAAGCCAGCACACTATCACACTGGAAGACTGGGCTTCTGAATATGGAACCCATGCACCCTGGGCACAGGGACTGTGTACTGCCCAGGGAATGCGGTAATGGGATGTGTGGGAGGACCACTAAGGAAGTATGTTGCTGGTGAGGAATAATTTCTGAGGAAATTCCATCAACAAGGCCACCATACTTGTAGGTAAGCAAGGAGACAGAAACTGAGTGGTTTAAAGGAGAGAGGCTGAAGAATATTAAGGGTCAGACCAACATACCAGCCCACATGGCAGACCTGAGCTGGGCTAGTTAACACTGACCACCACTAACCACCAATAACGGGTGCACATTGATGCTAGGGCTGGGCCAACTTGGCAGGGAGGGATCACAGTACCCACCAGTGAGAGTCAGAATGGGGGACCAGTGATGTTAGGCTGGGTCATGTCACTAACCAGCACGTGAGAGAATCATGTATACAGCAGATTCTACAGGGGATATGTAGCCCTCTCCTGTGGAACTGCAGTTTTTACTGGTTTGCTTGGGAGCTGAAGTAGTGACAGGCTGACCTAGGCATGATCACGGAACCTTCCAACACTCACGGGTACTGGGGTTGGAATCAGGCCAGGATGGTCCAGGCCATAGCAGCCACAGAGACAGGTGAAAATACAGTGTGGGATGGGCCGGGCCACAACATCCACCAGCTCACACAAAGGCCAGGATGCTAGGAGAAAGGTGGAGGGAGGAAAGCCAGGTAAGGTCCTAGCACCCAATGACACATGTAAGGTCTGGGAGAAGGCCTGATGGGAGAAATTGGGAAACTCTCCTGGTGGGCCATAGCTTCCACTGGTAAGCATGTGATTCAGGCCTGGGTGTTGATCAGGATGGGCAAGGTAGCTCCACTCATTGGCCAGTGCATGGGTTGGTTCTAGAGGGAGGTGGACTGGGCAAAATAAAGTCAAATCTTAGCATGCTGGCAAATGCAGAATCAGGCTGGAGTGCAAGTAATGCCCGGCCCAGGCTATCACACCTGCCAAGTTTGCATGAACCAGGGATGGGAGCAGACCGGTCAGAGCAAGCTTGCAACACCCACCAGCAAGAATTGGAGCTAGAAGCAGGTTGGGACAGACCAGGCAGTAGCATTTAATGGTAAAGGCCAAGACAAGGGGTAGGCTATGCCAAACTGGGTAAGACCAACCACTGGCGTGCACAAGATCTGTGCCTGGGAAAAGATCTGGCTGGGGAGCTAAGGAGACACCCTGGCTGGAGTGTGATTCCCACTGGTGAGTACAAGAGCCAGGATTACCACCAGCCAAGTGTTGACAGCAAATATCTGGGTGAATGCAGACTCTAAGGTGAGCCATGTCAGCCAATGGACCCTGGAAAGATTTCCTCATCCATGGATCAGTGAAATCGCTAGCATTTCAGAACTATCAAAACCACGTAAGAACCCTTGGTGCACGCTCTACACCAGGGACCCTGGGATGATTTCAGGTTGCTGTTCCCCATCCCCGGGTACTGAAGCAGTTGGAGGCTGGCTGTGGCTTCTTTCCTTATCTCCCTGGCTTCCCATAGATACAGGAGGAAGAAAAAGAAAATTCAGAAACAATGATTTCACCCATTTTCCCCTGGTTCTCCACCCTTCCTACCCTGATCAACTGTGTAAACATCATCAAAAGATAAAAAAGACTTCACTTCCTTAAGTGAGGCCAGAATGTCCCTTGTGGTGCACTTCACGTATGCCCACAGAGGGACTCATTTAGTTCTGTGACAGCATGAGCTGCTGTTGAATTAGTTCTTATTTTCTGAGAATCTCTGCAAGCCTGTCAGCCAGTGTGATGGCACAGGAAGACATCGAACAGGTGGCACACAAGATCATTTCCAAGTGGATTCCACCTAAACAGTCTTTCAAGCAGTACTGCATGACCAAAATCAATAGTTCTTTTTTAAAATGATTGATTAGGCAATGCTACCTATACTCCCCTAAGATACAACTTGGGGGAAGCACGAGTGTGACCCAACACAACATTTTGAAAATTGAGACAGTAGCATCTACCTTCATTACATGATGTGCAGGCAAATCTCTTATGCTAAGTGACAACTTCTCATACTAGGTAGCTGTAAGGCTCTGTCTGGACTTTTTTTATACAGTGCCCATAATTTGAGAAATTTTGCCCTTCTCACAAAGCACAGGAATGAAGAAGCTAATCTGTACTTGAAAGGTGGATATCTTTCTACTCACAAAGAAAAATCACTAGAAAAATCAAGATGGTGGAATAGGGTAAGAATACATTTAAACAGATGGAGAAATATTGGCCAGTGTGAAGCAGAGGGCACATTCAAGGCAATAGGAAAGGACAGAACAGCAGCAGAGGGGACCCTGGAGACTGACAGACACAGGAAAGCAGCAGACACAACGATATGGTGTTGCAGTGACCAGATATCCCAGCCACATTCACCGAGTGGAGATGTGAATTGCAATGGCCGCGGGAACTACATCAGCAACCAGGTGGGAATGAACTTTCCCCAAGAGAGCTCAGGAGGTGAATCCAGAAAGAACTGCCCGTCCTGCTGGTCTGTTTGATCTGACCAGGAACAGAGACAGAGCGGCAGATCCCAGACAAGTGGTGTGGGAAAAGGGTGGATTTTGTAACTCAGTCAGCCTCCCAGAACTGAATAATTTGTCACCAATTTAAAGAGGCAGGGGTTTATGGGGTAGGACTGTGCATGCACTGAGCTGGGAGTGAATTCATTTCTGGCTCAGTGAACTGTAACGAAGTGGCATCCTACAGGTTTCCCCCAAGACAGGTCCGGATAGCCCCCAGAACTCACGGCCAGCAGATCTAGAACTCTAGTAGTGGCACATCAGGCACCATTTCTTACAGTGTGGCAAAGAATTTAAGACTGCAGGGACAACAGTGAGCTGCACATGTGCTGAGCTTCATGCTAACTCCCTGTGCTCAGTACATTGCACTGGTCCCACATCAAAAAATTACCAACTTTGGCATCGTATGGGTCAAAATAGGTCTGTGTGGCCATTAGACCTAACAGCGAACAGGTTCCAGCAAATTCAGCATGATGAACAACCTAGTTATATAGGACTCCTGGTGTCTCCCTAATCCTGGGAACTGCTTGAACCGCAAGTGGGAGAAATATTGTACAGACAATGGGGGCAGGCTCAGCATGGTGCCAGAGCGGGTGGAGAGTGCTGAGCCAAGAGCTGGGGCTACAAAGACCATGGTGGAAGTCGAACATAAGAACCCAAATCTGGAAATTATTAGAGGGGGTGACACAAGTAGTTGCAAACAAAGAGTCATGTACCAACCACAATTGGCAAAACTGAACTGCAGACCTGTGGGTGACACAGCTTAGAAACCTGCCCCACGGGGAAGAATCTGATAATCAGAAGAATGTGATAACAATGACCAAGAGCAAAAGAGATAGTGGCACAATGAATATTACTGAAGACCCTCCTGCAAAGGAGCAAAACCCTTCTTCAACCTCACAATTAACTGGGGAAGACATCGAGAAAATGGGGTATACAGAATTCAAAACACTTGTTACAAAGCTTCCTATCAACAACCTGAAGCATGTAAAGCAGGCATTCAAGAAGTTCAAGGAATATGGCACATTGGAAATGAACCAAATGAAAGCTGATGTATCAGAAACGACGAATACAGCGGAGTGGATTTAAAATGCAGTGGAGAATCTCCAAAATAGAATGAGCGATGCAGAAGAAAGAATCTCAGAATTGAAAGATACTTCCTGTCACCAGGGGGAAGCAAACAAAAAAGCAGTGCTGCATCAAGCTAAAAAAAAAAAATGATTCAGGAATTCAAAGACACTATTAAAAAGCCAAATATAAGAGCTATGGGAGTACCAGAAGGTGAGGAAGAGAAGCTGGGTTTAAAAATATATTCAATGAAATAATAAGGGAAAATTTCCCTAATCTGGAGAAAGAATTGGGAAACAACATCCAGTACGGGCACAGAACTCCCAGCAGGGTTGAACAAAAGTGATATTCACCAAGACACATGATAATCAGGCTCTCTTCAAACATAAGATCCTTAAATGTGCACATGACAAAAATCAATTGACATATAAAGGAATGCCAATTAAACTCACAGGAGACCTCTCACAGGAAACTACAGGCCAGAAGAGAATGGAGCAACATGCTCCGAATTCTAAAAGAAAAATATTGTCAGCCTAGGATAACATGCCTAGCAAAGCTTTCCTTTGTCTTTGAAAATAAAATTCTTCTACAATAAAGAAATTTAAAAGAATATGCCTCTTCCAAACCTGCCCTACACAGGATACTTAAAGATGTTCTCTTGACAAAGAATAGCGCCTACCAAACCCAAAAGCAGAAGCAAAATATATCCCAGCTGAGTAACAGAAGACTAAATCAATGAACAACCCCGTTGCTAAAACGACATGACCAAATTACCACACATATGAACCCTGAACGTAAATAGCTTAAACTCATCAATCAGATGTCATAGATTAGTAGACTGGATTAAAAAACAAAACCCATCTATTTGTTGCCTACAGGAGACACATCTCACCAACAAAGATCAGAGGAAACTACCTCATAAACTTTTTTAGTTTCACCTCTTCAAAAACACTTTATTCCTGATTAAATTCTTCAATGACTCATAGGTCATACAGTAGCATCATTTTCTTTGAGAAGGTTCATAATTTTCATTCTTCAGCGACACATTTGTCTTTCAGTAGCATGTTGTTTAACTTCATGGTGTTGTTTCCTTCCTGTTGCTTTTATTTGTGGCTTTTCATTTAAGGGGATGCATAGTAACCGTGTATTGGAGACTATCATATCTAGCAGCACGTTAGTTAACTTCATGGCATTTTGTATTGTGGCTTTTCATTTAAGCGGATGTATGGTACCTGTGTCATGGAGACTATCATAGCCAGATGTGAGGATACAATACAGTATGCACCTCTACTTCCAAAGATGGACTCCCAATGAAACTCTTAATTCTATCTTGAAAATTGGATGTTTGACTCCGCCATTGTCCCTGCTGTAATGATGGACAAATGACTGTTTATGAAGAACCATGCTATAGTAACAATATAGAGCAACTCACTGAGGGGTGGGGTCTTGGGGAGAAGGTAAGGGAAGTCCCAAGGCCTATGGAACTGTATCATAATTATAAAATACTACATGCAGAAATTCTTTATACATGTGGATTATCCATCAGTTCCAAGTGGCACTTGGTTATAGAATGAGCATAGCACTGATATACTCTAGCAAATGATGTTCTTCAATGAATGCCGAGTCCTCCCATACTCTGGTGTGAAAGCATGCTCCTAATCCTATGCGGAAGCCACATGGAAATTTTCCTTCAGAAACAAAGTTCAAGAGAAGCTTTGTTGGACATATTGTATTCACCTACCATTGCTTCACTCTTTGTAGACTTTGGAGGCCTTAGAAATTGACCCTGCTTCCCATTTTGCTGGAGTGACAGGATGATCAGAGCCAAAACCGTGGGCTGGCAGTAATATTTACAGGGCCTCTTGTGTGAGTATTTGCGTTTTCCTTTCCTTTTGGCCTCAGCCTTCTGTGTTTTCTATATTTTTCCTGTTCTGCCATTTTATTTATATTTTATTATATAGATGTGTGAACAAACTCACATTCTTCATGACAGAGATGGGAAGACGTAGATGTGGAGGGACAAGTAGATGGATGGCCAGAAAGCCTGGCCAACCGAGTCCATCGACACTTCATGAAGAGTTCACAATGACATGAAATCACTCTGCAGTCTGCCGTCTGCCTTCCCACATGATAACCCACCCCACCCTGAACAGCAAGCAAGACGACTTTGGAACCAACAGCCTTAGCCCCATATGCTGAAAGCAGATGGGCGCTGCACTGTCTTCACAGTAGCAGCTGCCCAGGAACCAAAGTGAAGAGGCGGCGGTTTGGGGGAAAGGAGCACAAGGGGAGAGCAACACAAAAGAACAGTCAAGAGGGAGAAAGGAGACACCTCCCGCCGTCAGTCTCAGCGGAGGTCGACCGCCTGCACACACACTGCTCAGGCTGTGTGCGGCAGAATCTCTCATCTACGGTGTCACTGAATGCAATCCGCCATGCTAAGGATTATTATGTTCTGCACCACACAGGAGGAGCAACGCAGACCGACGTGTCCAGGTTGAACCAGCCAGGCTGGCAGACATGGCAGTACCAACCTAGGGCATCCCACAGCAGTATGCTCCTCCTTGAAGTCAGCTGAGAGGATGATGAGCAGTTGTGTCATTAAGATGTCCTAAATCCATGTAACCTGAACAGGAAACTGGTCTCAGCTCCGGACGAGGCTGGTTGGGCAGAGAAACGCTTTTTATCTCAAGTCTCGACAGGGAAAGGTTTCTGTGTGTGGCAGTGTGCAGTATCTCCTTCATTCTGTGAAAATGAGTTACCTACTCTTCTAGGCTGACAAAGTTGTGCCCAAAGTGTACACACACACACACACACACACACACACACCCATCATCCAGATGAGGTCTCATTATCTGTCAAGTTCTCTACCAACTGTCCAGTGTTATAATTAATCATAGTAAAGCAACAGGAAGCATGTCCCTGTGATGTGTACCCATGGAGGCATGCACGCACGTGCACACACACACACACACACACACACACACACACACACACACACACACAAGCTGGGACCTGAATCAATCTCAACAGGTGTGCAGAACCGAAGCACCCGAAGCACAGTGCTGAGGCTGGTTCTACTTTTGGCAAATTGCCCATGGGCTGTTTTTGTATTTCTATCTAGTGCTTTTGCAAAATGAGTATGAGAATTCCTGTGTCCTAGGGTGATGAAGAAATGCATATTATATATATATGCAGATCTCCATTACGCACACATGCATGTCATATAGCAAGTTCTAAGGGTTAGACGCTGAGAATTTTGTCTTAGTTTGCTAAATGGAAGTGAAAAGACATAAGGTGTGAATCTTACCCACATGGTCCCAGGGGCTCTTCCCGCCTAGGCTTCCATAGCCTTCACAATTACCCAAGGGTAGGATGGTTCTCGGAATTTTTCCTTTGAAGGACTGGCATTGAAATTCATACCAGGATGATGGAAGGGAGCCAAGAAAGCAGTTTTTCTTGGAGGGCTGTATGCCTCAGAACAATCTGTGCCAAGGGGCCAGAGCTCTGGCAGTGAGTCAGCTTCCTAGGAGAGAAAGGATTTATTGATCTCCCGCTGCGCGCTGGGCACAGGAACGGGGACTCTGGAGGAGTGCTCAAACAAAATTAGAAATGCGCCTTCCACCCTCGAGGATGATGTGATAAGACAGGGAAAGACTGACACACAGAACTAGCACAAAGCCGTGCTATCACACACAGATGGTGTGGAGTCATTTCTATGCAAAGATCCGAGGAAACAGAACACTGTGCATTCCATCAGGGAAGGCTGCCTAGAGGAGGCAAACTGTGAGCCAAAGGTAAGAGGAGGCATGTGGACCAGAATAGGGGAAGAGGGAGGAAGGCTTTCCAGCAGGGAGGCATGGAGTCAGTGTGCAAGTAGGGAGTGGTCTGGCATTCCCACAGGAGCCGAGCTGCGTATGGGCTGACAGACAGGATTAAAGCTAAACAGAAAGGTCACTGGAAGATCTGAGGTTAAATGTGAGGTTGGTCACCTTGTGCAGCCTGTAGGTTTGTCTTGTTTTGTTTATTTTTCCAGAAGGGGCCTGTTGGTCATGCTAACAATTTGCTTTGAGCTTTGGTTCTGCTAATGCGCAGCAGAGACGACTTGATGGTTAAATTCATCCAATTTCATTAAGGTTACAAAAAGAGTTCTGGCTTGTTCATCAGAAGAACAAGAGACAATGGAACAGTCTAGAAGCCAATGGCTCCCACAATGAAGAATCGTCCTGTTACAGTAATTCGGGGACTTACTCTTTCTAAAGTGCATCGGAGAGTAGCTAGCACCTTAAGATGCTGCTCTTTTTTTGTCTTCCTCGTGCACCACACCACTCCTCACTCATCTTGGTGAGTTAGGCAGTAATTTACAGAATATAAACTACAGCCTCCAGGGAGTTCTGAGGGTTGGACCAGGACAGCTGAATCTCAAAACACAAGGTTGTGCACCATCCAACCACAGCTGACAACATGCGCATGGACTCCAAAGAGAATTATTAGAATATACTAGACAGCAGTCCCTCACTCAGAAATTCCTCTGATACTTCAACATTCTAGAATAACCTCAGGAGTCCTTCCTGCCTTTACTGTAGAGGGTAGATCAAAGAGTGGATAGAAGAGAAGGGAACTGTAACCACGTGAAAATGGAGAGCAGTCACTCCGGAGGTGAGTGGAAGCTGCAGTGGGCATGCTCCAGTGTATCACAATGAAGGGATCCTGCTGAAGGGTTTGTGAAAGGAGAAAGGAGCACTTGTGACTTGGCAAGCTGGAGCTTGAGTCACTGCTGTGGAAGGCATGGAGTAGGCTCAGCTGCCTTTACAATACACCTGCCGGGTCAGCAGGGCACAGAACAGTACAGGGTGTGAGCAGCATGGGACACACAAGGAGGCCTGGATGGCACAGATGCAGGAAATGATAGCAAACATGCTGGACAGGACAGATCAATGGTCTCTGCAGGTGGGACGAGTTCTTCATATCTGAACATCACTAAGTACTATGTTCAATGCAGAAGCATACCCTCTGATGCACACACTTACCATAGACAAACATTTAAAAGACCATGTTACCAAAGCCATAGAGACATTCCCACAATCTCCAACATCATCCTTTCATCTCTGACCTTAAATGGCTGTGTTTCAGAGACCTGCAAATAAACACAACAAAACAGCCCAGAGGGTCCCCAGGTGATGAACACAGTTATGATTTAATCAGTGGCCACGGTGGGCCATGCAAATCATCTTATGCAGAATAGGAAGGGTGGAGCACATTTTTGAAGTGGAAGTGACAATTATGCAAATACATGAAAGCATCAATCACTACACTTTCCACTTCGTTGGCCAGTGACTTAGCTCATTACATCTGATGAGACTGCCTCCCATTCAACAGAAATCCACCCAAGATAAGGTGCTGTCCTCTCTAAGCTCCATGGAATGGAGCTACAAAGAGACATGTGGAAACTCTCCATCTGTAGTTGCTTGTGAGCAAAGAATTGCTGGAAGCTTTGGCTACTGTGAAGTCAGGCTTCAAATGCCACAGCACAGTCCTCTGCTGTGGGGGATGCACAAGCATTGGCATCCCTGGTGCACTCCCATGTGGTCCTGTGTTCTCTGTGATCAAACACCCTGGGCCCTCCAACCCTCCAGGCAGCAGTCCTGCAAAGAGCGAGATGACAGATTGTCACTGCTGGGCCTCTCTGGTGGCCAAGATCACCTGCCATGCATGACCGCGACTGAAGCACAAAGGCACCCTCCTTCCCTCAACTAGACCCCAAGCTCCTGCAAAGAGCATCTGTGTTGGGCCTGTGTTTCAGCTCGCCTGTAGCAATTGGTCCATCCCATGTCCCACAGTGACCCTCACAGGGCACATCACAGCATTTGTCTCACTGACTCCACTGGTAGTGCTTGCCAACAGGCACAAAAACTATCCTTTTAGAAAGGAGAAAAGCTAAGCTTGCAAAGTGAAACAGCTGATGGTTGCAGAGCCCAAAACTACATCTTTAATCACACTGTTGCTAGCTCAGAAGTTGGCCAACCATGGCTAGTAACCTATATAAAGCTCCTGGTCTGATTCTGGAGGGTTCATGAACTAAGAAGAGTTTATTTGAGAGGCAGAATGAGAAACAGAGATGGAGTGAGGGTAAGAAGGTGGAGTGGCAGCTAAGAGAAAATGCTCCCAGAACCTGTGGGTTGACTTCCTGACTTCCTGTAATGACTGAGAATGGGTTGAGCAGGAAGCCAGGGAGGCTGGCACTGTGGTTTAGTGGGTTAAACAGCCTGTGACATCTACGTCATATTGGTGCTGGTTCAAATCATGGCTGTTTCACTTCTGACTTAGATCCCTGTAAATACACTTTGGAAATCAGTGGAAGATGGCCCACGGGTACTTGTGCCTCTACCACTCAGAGGCAAGACTCAAATGGAGTTCCCATCTCCTGGTTATGACCTGGCCCAGCCCTGGCTGTTGTCATTTGGTGAGTGAACCAGTATATGAAAGATCTCAAACACCTCTTTCTCATTTACTCTGTCCCGCTCTGTGTCACTCCTGGAAAGAAAGGGATACAACTTTTCTTTTTTAAAAAAAATGGAGGTGAAAATAACTTTTAATCATAGACAATTACACAGAACTCAAATTTTAGTATTCAAAAAAGCGATATGGCTTTGCCCAGCTGTGCAGAAATACTGGCACACAGGGTCAAACAAACTCAAACGGTGAGGGCCAGGTCATCTCAGCAGCACCTCCGTGTCAGCTTTGGCTTAGCTACATCTGGAACCAGTGAGGCAGGCACTTGGCTCAGGGCATTGGTTGGCAGGACTGCAGGTGGCTCTGAAGGTCAATGAGAATGCTCAATAAGCCATTGATTGATTTGGCCAACTTGCAAGTCATTTGAGTCTTGGGGTTGGCTAGGTTCTGCAGGTACAAACACTGCATGTACCCTGGAATCAGCAACTTCCTCTCCTACACAGCCTTTTTTTTTTAAGAGCAGTCTGCAAATGGAAACATGCAGACATGAGAGCATCCACACCATCCACTGGAGATGCTAACTGAGCAGTGCCATAGCCAGGAGGCAAACAGGAGGAAGAGAGGGAGAGAGGGAGAGAGGGAGAGAAGGAAAACGGGAGAGGGAAAGAGGGAGGGAGGGAGGGAGAGAGAGGGAAAGAGACTCAACAGCCTGTATAGTTCAACAGGTGCAAGGATGAAGATGGCTTGATTTAGCCTTCTCTCAGCCCTTCCAAGTCAGCTCACGGGAAGGAATTCAACGGCATAATGAAGGTGAGACCCCATCTCTGGGGCACGAGATTCAAGAAAGATGAAATGCTTACCTGCTTGCCCCATGTTTTGTTAAGATTTACTTGCTTATTTGAAAGAATCATTAAAAGAGAGGGAGAGAGAGCAAGAGAATCGAGATCTTCCATCCACTGCTCACTGTCTCACTTCCCACATGACCACAATGGCCAGGACCCAGAAACTGCATCCAGGTCTCCCACATGGATGGCAGGGGCCTAATCACTTGGACCACTGTCTACTGCTTTCCCTAGCTCCATTCATAGGGAGTTGTATCAGAACTAGAGCAGCTGGGACAAGAATCAGCAATCATATGGGATGCTGCTCAGCGTTAAGTTACTCCAAAAAATGCAGTGAAAGCAGGGAGGTGACAACAGGAACAGCAGCCTTGGAAAATAAAACGGCACTTTGAGGCTAGCGCCCCAGGTTTCTGATTTGCCTCAGACACCTGTACCCCCCTGTGTGATTGTCATACGCTCACTGAATTTTGCGGATCCCTGGCAAGCTCCTTGGAACTAACAGAATATACCGGTTAGCAGGCTCAACACTGTTTAGTCACTGAATAGGAGAAGATGTGATTTGCCTTTGCACAACAGCAGCAAATGAAACAGTACCCAAAACAGCTTCAACAATCTCAGCAATTTGCTTTTCTTTGACATAAGTGCAAAATTCGGCAACTCAGGGTTGGTGCCGGAGTTTCAGAGTCACAGTGTCATAGGCACCACAGATGCCCATTCCCACTGCTGTGCCTATCACAAATGTCTCATGTTCTGGGACCCTCATGGTACGTGAATGCTGCAGCTCTAGTCTTTACATTCACCTTCCAGCCATTAAGAAGGTGAAAACACCAGATGGATAAAAGGCACAGGTCCTAGAGACATCAGTCCCTGATAAAGAAAATCCAGAGAAACCCGACCCAGCAACTTAAGACACCATGTCTGATTTGCAAGACTTGCAGGTGCAAATTTTAATGATCAGCCCTGATGATTAAGTACATGTGTTAGTGCAGAAGATGAATGGGGTGGCAACTTCCAGTCTTGCCCTCAAGGCTTCTGCTGCTCTCAAATGATCCAGTGCCAATTAAAGCATGCTGAAAAAGGGTTGAGTCAACATCCACATTCCTTGGCTTCTTGCAGAAGGTCCCTCATGACTGGGTGCCCTTATCCATTTGCCTAGCCAGGCAACTTCCCCCTGGAAGCCTGCCTGGAGTTCCAGGGTGGGTTGAGGGTTCCTTGGTAGCCCTCCTACAGTGCTCCATGGACACTCAACCTCCTCGCTTTCCCAATGACCTTGAAATAACCCAGCCATGCACTGATCTTTCCTGCTGCCTCAGCCACATATATGACAATGGAGCACTTGACAAGCTCCTGGCTCCAATCCATGTGTCCTATAAAAGATAAATGTAGCTGATCTCAAAAATGCAGCACAAAAGGAAATGCATGTTAAAATACCTCATTAATATTTTTATATTGGTTTCATGTTTAAATAATCACGTTCCAGATTTACTTGGCTCTATGACATACGCTACTGCCATGAGTTCACCTCCGCTGGCTTGTTAAAAATCTGGACACAGATGGCTTCCATTTGTGGCTCCTAGCACATGTTTATGGGATGCCGGTTCATCCAGCATGTACGTTCCAGCAGGGAAAGAAGTAGGTCTCACTGATCTTGTGTCTTTAGCACCTGCAGGGCATTGGTTTGTCTGATGAAAATCACAGTGACTAAGACAGGTAAGCAGGCTAGACAGCAGTAAAGAAGGACGCACTGACCGTACCCAAGTGGACCAAACCCAAAGCCTTGAGGAAGCCCATGCAAAACATGGGTGTTCTTTGCCATGGAGAGGCTGGAGTCTGGCCCTGGAACCACACAGATGCTAGTTCAAATCCTGAGAGCACGAATCCTCAATTGCTTCATCTGTAATCCAAGGATGCTTACAGCACTGACCCCATCGATTTCCTGAACGATAAAAAAAAGCTAATATTTAGTGATCATTTTCATTTTTATGATGGTGCATTATGAAGGAAAAGAAAAAAAATTTTAAAGTTGCCTGAAGCCAATCTGTATGAAGATAGTTCTCTGGTGAATATTAAAACAGAATTTTTAATTTGGGATGACAAAAATAATTTGAGCTGGCAGATGGCATTGTGTCGTTATCCACTTTGTTGCTTGGAATTGGATGGGTTATACACGCACAGCACTCAACTCTTTCCTCATCTGGAAGACACCTGCCCCGAAGGTCTGCCGCAGTGTCCTGGGTGGTGGCGTGGCTTGCTTCCTGGTGCACTGGCATAGCAGTTCACAAGTCGGTGAACACACTGCACTGGCCCAATCAGGATAGATAGTTGTATGTTGCCTAAGGCACAATCCACAAACCCTTAAAATTTTTTCACTTCTCTTTTATGCCATGAATCAAGCCACAGGTACCACAGGGCTTCTTATAAACCGTATCCAGGACCCATTCCAGAAATTGGCAGGAATCATGGGGTGTCAGGACACTAGAGCATGGAAACTCCTTTCATGGCTTCTAAACCTTGAAAGGATGCTTCTCTATTGCTCATTTTGCACTGGCCAAAGAAAGCCACACATCTATGCCTAACTTCAAAGGGAAAGAGAAATAACTTCTGTCAGGGAATCTGGCAGGTAAACCAGTAAATGCTTTTCTATGAGTCAGTTTTAATATAGCACAGCGATGTTTCCTACATGATGAGTGGATCTGGGATATAATGAAACATCCCGAGACATCACGAATCACATGGGTCTGGGTGCATCGCCATCTTACCCGGGGCACAATAGGGAAGTTTCTTTAATAAAAATAAGGTAAGTGAGTTAGAAGAGTCACCTGTGTGATAATAACACAGGACTCGGGAATTTCTGTGAGGCCAGCATCGCGTTACTTCTAAAACCAGAAAAAGATACAGCTAAGAATTGTAAACCATTATTCCTCAAACAGAGGCAAAAAATGCTTACTAGAACACCAGCTCACTGAATCCAACAACACACCAGAAAGACCACCTGCCCAGAGCTAGTGGGATTCGTGCCTAGAAAGCAGGGATAGTTCAACATATACAAGCCATGAATGTGATACATCAACAAATGCAAGAATAAAAGTCATACGATTACCTCAACAGATGCAGAGAAAGCGTTTGACCAAACACTCTTTCACAATAAAAACCTCAAGCAAATCACACGTGGCAGGCACATCCCACAACAGCAACCAAGGCAGTACATGGAAAACCCATAATCAGCATTATACTGGATGAGGTGGGATGGGAGGAGGAGGAGAAGATGGAAACAGGCCCATGGAGATGCCAGAGGAGACCAGGGCGCTCACTCTCGTGTTACTAACTCAGCGTAGCTCTGTCAAGTTTTAGCCAGATCCACTAGGCAAGAAAAGGAACTCAACATAATGGAGAAGTCGAACTGTTCTTGCTTGCAGGTGAAAGGATCCTATCCAGATGGGGGTCAGAAGACTCCGCTAAGAGATCATTGGAACTTGTGCAACTTTGGTGGAGTTTCAGAATGTAAAACAACAGCACATGACAGCATTGGTGCCCACGAACAATGCTACAGTTGAGGAAAGCCTGAAGACGACTTCCATCAACCACAGCTATCAAAACTTTAAATTTACCAAGAATTTTGAAAGATTTCTACAATGATAATTACAAAACATTAAACAAAAATGTTTTTTTTTAAAAAAAGAAAGAAACCTTCCATGCTCCTGTACTAGAAGAATTTGGATCAATTAGATATTCTTTTGTTGTTTTTCCCAGGCAGGAAGCCGAATGGGAAGTGAAGTAGCTGGGACACGAATTAGTAACCATAATGGATGGCAGTCATTCAGGCCAATGAGCTCTCATTCTCTGAATACCCATTTTTACCACTGAATGGTAGATAGACTGAGATGACCCCAGTGCATATTTTTTAAATTAACTAGATGCTCTTTTTAAGTTCACAAAGAGATTAATATTTAAAAAAAAAACCAAACAGTTGTAGGGTATTCCAAATTATTCAAAGCATAAAAATGAGCGTACTGGTTGTTTTCAGAAATTTTGTTTTTACAAAACAAAGATCGCATAGTGTTATCGTCTTCCACGTTATTTTGCCCTCACTTGTGACTGTATTCATAAGCTGAATTCCTGCAAGATCCAAAGACGTGTAGAGTTGAGTGATGCAGGATGAAGATGCTCCTTGACAACACCTGCGTCAGACTGAGTTTGTGTCACTGTCCCAATCTCGATACTCTGTTCCTGCGGATGCTTACCCGAGGAAGCAGCAGTTGATGCTTCATACAAAGGGTCCTTTCCACCAACATGGGAGACCAAGGCTGAGTTCCTACTTCCTAGGTTCAACCTGACTCAGCTTCTACAGCTGTGGGCGTTTGGGAATGTACAGCAGCAGATGGGAGAGCCCTCCCCCATACCACCTCTCTCTCTCTCCTTGTTTCTCCCTGCATTTCGAGTAAAAATCTCAAATGTTTTTCAAGATATACAGATTTTTGAATTCCATTACCAAAGTGCCTTCTACACAGGATGTCCCCTCCATCCGCAGCGGTGCAAGTCAACGCCAATCTCCCAGAAGCCTCACAACAATGTTGGCAACATCTTAATAAAGAGTAAACTTCAATATTTATTCCTGTTGAAATTTTTTTTTTTCCCCACAACAATTCAAGTCATAAGGCGTAAGTACTTTTGGCACATCCAAGAGAGTGAAGGTATTTGGAAATAACCGAAGGATGAAGGAAAGGGCATACAGGTGTTAATACTAGGTGCCATTTCTCCTGGGACAGATAAGTGTACTTTACCAAGTCATTAGTCAAACGTGTTAAAAACCCTGAAGTTCTTCACGTTCTATTACCCACACCCATCTTCCTGCTATTGCTATCAAAACTGTAAGAGGACTTTTCAAAGTAGTTACAGAATTCTTGAATGTTTGTTAGTAGCTCCTTAGAGAGTCGGCTGATTGATCAACTTTTAGACAAATAAGATTAGTTTCCTTGTAGGTCCTAATACTCCAAAATGACATTTTCTGGCTTGGACATTAGGATTGGAAAGCATCGATTATAAAAATCTTCAAATATGCACAAATACAAAGAATTTCACTCAAAATATTAGAATTTCACTCAAAATATATATCTTGTCAGTCGATGAATCTCTACTGCCAGGCAGCTTTTGTCTCTTTAGCTGGATATTTTAAAGCACATTCCAGACATTATGCCATGTCACCCATAAATATTTCAATAGGGTGCAGATATATTGCACACATGTTCAGCAGGAAATATGGACCAGAGAATATGGTTATGATAACAAACATGGGATGCAGGGAAGCGTGGAGAGACTCTGCTCCAGCTGAGCTTAGGTGAAGGAGTATTCCCCTCAAGAGAAATGAAAACATTTCCTTGAAATTAGGAATGCTACTGCTTGCTTTTTTTTTTTTTTAAGTCACCATCTGGGATATAACCCTCATTTGCCCAAAGCAATGTCAGCTTCCACACAGCATGAGGGCATAAAATAGACAAACCCAGTTAGAGATAGGAATATCCATCTACTTTTCTCAATAGCTGATAGAACAGTTCACCTAAGAATCCTCTAGGGTCAGCCAAGAGCTACCCAATAAACAGAAAACTCCCTGCCAAAACATGAAATGTTCACCAATGTAGACTATATTTGAGCCATAAGACAGACTCTAATAAATGTGAAACCGGTCACATAAATCAAATTTCAGATGCAAGGTAGCTGAAAATCCCCCAAATACTTGGAAAATAGACCATCTAGATCATCCACAGAACAACAAAGAAGTGTCTAGAAAGACTTAAGTCCAATAGAAACAAAAATTAAAGAGGATTCTGAAATACAAGGCAGAAAAGGTCCACAAAATATCGAAATTTATAGGATGCTGGCAGAGCTGCATATTAAAAAAAAAAAAATTTAACCTGAGTATTCGCAAAACAGAAGTGGCTCACGCTAATGACCTAAGCACCTGCCTGAAGATTTCAGAAGGAAAAGGGTGAACTGGAGAAACACATAACAAGAAGGAAGCAAAGAACAAATTAAGAGTGAGAATCAGTAAACTTGAAAACAGACGATGTAGAGAAACATAAATCAACCCAAAAGCTATCTTACTGAAAAGGGCATTACAGTTCATCTTCTAGCTAGACTAAGCATGGGGGAGAGAGACAAAATCTATCACTAATACACAATGAGATAAACGACACCATGATAGATACAACCTATCAGATGGATTACTGTGAATAATTTAGAGCAACTAAATTCACAAGGTAGAAAAACAGACTGCTCCTTAGAAAGCGCATTCATGAACATTTTCTCAAATTCAGTAGACATATTAGATATACCCATTTGAATGGAAAAAAAATTGACTTTGTATTTAAGAAAAGTCAAGTTTCATTTGGCTTTATTATTAAGTCTAGCAAACATTGAGGAAATGACATCAATTGCATACGCAGTTTCTCAAAACAGAAAATAGGGAACATGCCCCAACTCTGGGTATACTTATATCACTGGCCTTATACACTAAGCATGCAAATATAGTAAGGCTACACAGCAATACCTTATAGAGACACAGGGTTCTGGCAAATCTCATCTAGCGATATCTAGGTCTAAATTTTACTTCCCGACAAGAAAACTCAGATATTCAAGTCGTTGGTTATAGAACAACTTATTTGCCTACTTATGTATTTATTAAGTTTATACGAAAAGGCAGGCAGACAGAAAAAGTTCCAATCCACTGGGTCACTCTCCAGATGCCTACATTACCCTATGCGGAATCTAGAAAAAGAGAATTTGATCTAGACCCCTATGGGGGTGGCAAGAGCCCAAGCATCGTGGCCATCCCATCTCATATCCCACTGTGGACATGAGCAAGAAGCCGCTGCTGAGACAGGGACCAGGACTCCAATGCAGCTTCTTTGTCTCAGGACGTGGCATCCAACGCAGTCTTGACTTCTAGTCCAAATGCTCATTCCTCAAGTCTGCTGTAGTGCAGTCAGCTTAACTCAATGTATGAATCACGTAGGCACAATTATCTTCATAGATTCAGATAAAAATGATCTCAAAACGTATATTTAAGGTGAAAATTCAACAAGCTTGGAACAGCCAATGAAAGAGGAGGAAGAGGAGAAGTTGGGACAAGCAGGGATCCACCGGAAAGAGCGGGGGAAGAAAGAAGAGATACACAGACAAAATGGAAAAAATAAAATTGCACCTGACCTCAGATAGAATTATCTATGTAGAAAATTATAGGAAGCTATCCTAAATCTCATAAGAATTGAGTCACATAGCAAGGTTGAACAAAACACTGACATTTTCCCTCAAAATCCACTGTTTTTCAGAGAAATGAATAATAAAAGGATAAACTTGGAGTAGAGAGGCTGTTTGATGAGTAGAATGCATGATCATTGCAAAGTACTTCTGCAGATTGTTAGTTCCACCCAAGAAAAAGGAGCAACTTTACACAGGAGAAAATGCAAAAGCTGGTGATCAAAATTAACTCCATGAGCAATGAGAGGATGAAGGTTAACGCTCCCTCCTGTGGAACGCCGACCAAGACTCAAGAACACCTGGTTTTCTGTGGAAGCCCAACCCAAACCTTCTCATGAGAAAAATCCAAACTGGGAAATGGCTGCTTCCTCTTCTTCCACTACTTCAGTGTCACAACAGAAAGACTGAAGCACCATTCCAAACCAAAGGAGAACCATGACATATATGACCATGACAATAAAATTCAATACCTGATCCAGAGGAAAGGAAATTTAAAAAGCACGCTACAAGCACATGATTGGGAGATTTTATAAAATCGACTAAGGACTCTACATAAACATTTTAGAGAAATTAAATTTGGGAATGTGAGCGCCCTACTGTGACTACGTAGGAGAATATTCTCATTCCTAGCTAAGAGTGAAACGCAAAGCAGTCAAGGATATGATCTTACAGATCACTGCAGAATGGTTCCAAAGTATAATTGTAGTATTTAGACATTTGCATACACACACAAGAGAAACAAATCAATTGTAGCAAAATGTTATCCATCAATCAGCCTGTGAAAAGGGCATTCAGAAAGTCTGCTTATGTAACTGTTCTCTTAGTTTGAAACTTTTTTCCAAAACCTTCCAAGGACTCTTAACCTCAAAAATGAAGTCTACAACTAGTGAGTTTGATAAAAGTCGACTTTCCAGTTCTCATGATATCTCAATTAATGACAAGTTTGCCGCTTTAAAATCCAGAGCCTGTTGCAGTGTAGGATGAAAACCCAGCTGAGTAGCTGCAGAAAGAGAAAAGCTTATATTTTATCCACTGGGCAACTTCCTTACTATCTCTGAGCTGTGTTGTACTTAAGGCAGGAATGAGCAATTTTAAAAAATGCTCTATATCAAAGAGAACATGTGATGTTTGTCTTTTTGGAGTGGGGAAGAAGAGAGAATGGGGAGGGGGAGAGGAGATTCCCTGAGTCTATGGAGAAAGAGAGAGAGAGAGAGAGAGAGAGAGGAGGGAGAAGAGAAAGAGAAAGAGAAAAGAGAGAAAGAGAACAAAAGAGAAAAAAGAGATAGAGAAAGGGAGAGAAAGGGAGAGAAAGAGAGAGAGGAAGAGAGAGAAAGAGATAAAGAAAGAGAGAAAGAGAGAGAAAAAAAGAAAGAAAGAAAAGAAAAGAAAAGAAGTGGGAACAGCAGAAAAAATGCCAACCTCACAAATCAGCTGTGAGGATTCCAGCAAAACAGTATAAATACAAACTTTTAAGAGGTATGTGGAAATTATACAGGCCTGCCATAAGTCTTCCCAATCTCCCCACCTTGTTCACAGTAACCAAGCTTTCCAGGGCTTCATGTGGACTCATCCCTGGCAGCTGTATGCCACTTTTCAAACATGCCCTCCTGTAGCAGCTGTGCAGTTCTCTTTGGATGGATCACCCAGAGCTCAGACATACCTGGCTGCCCCCTTTCTTCCCTGTACTTCTCTACTTCAGTGTCATCCTTGCCACGACAACCAGCCAAGCACATCAGTTGCTTAAAAATAGAACAAACTTCATTCCCAGTTGCTCCCTGCTTCTTATACCCATCCACCTCACTGTATGTGCATTTATTTATCATTTAGGTCACTCCCTTAAAATGTTACCCATAGGATTATAAGAATCTCTATTTCTTCAATATTGTACTTTCAACATCCAAACGTGTGGCATGTCACCGACTCTCCTATATACATGCAAAAGTTGATGGAAACTGAAAAGATACATTTTTTTATGGGTACAAGAATTTTGAAATCCTGCATGGGTTTCTTTTTTAAAATTATGCACATTTTCCACAAATTTGTTCAAAACCCCTGTATCTGTGAAATGACTGAATAAACAGATGGATAGACAGCAAGTGAAAGCTTCCACAGTATCCAGGACATAGTCCACACAGCCAAACTTCACTGATATTACGATCAATTTAGGATTGTTTCCTATTTGAGAAAGCACTTGTATTCACTGGTTACTTGTCATGTGCCATAAAGGCTGATGCGAGGCAAGAGCTAGGGCCAGGAGCTGAGAACACAACCCATGTTTCTCCTGTGTGGCTCAGGAACATAGTGATACCCATCACTGCCCCCTCCGTAGGGTCTGCTTGGGCCAACTGGAGTCAATAGCCAGAGCCGGGAATCCAACTCAGGGGCTTCAGGGTGGGATGCTGATGTATTAACCACTAGGCTAAACCCCCACCACCATTAAATAAAACTATTTCTCAATGTTCCACGTCCAATATTATCTTATACCACCTCTGTTTCTCAAATACTAGGGATGAAAAAGCTTACTTCGCGTTTATATTTTCACAAAATTCTTTGAAATGACAGGAGGTGATTTAGCTGGAGACCAAATAAGACTGGGAAATTCCCGAGTTAGAATTCTCAAGCCGAAGGAAGGGAAGAAATCTTCCTCACATAGATGTATTTGGAATGTTGGTCATTTCCCCCAATAAAATAATTTGGGTCAATTCCCCCAATAAAAGCTGTGTTTTTTTTTTTTATCTGAGTTTCAGATACTTGCAGTAGCTTCTAAATATAACATAAGAGCCTCCCATTTCAAACTTCATATCCTTGTATTCCGGGAAGGCACAGCACTTCTTGAAAATTCAGCAACTGTGGCTGATAGGCAGTGACACAGGTAGACAGCCACCTGTCAACACCAGGCTGACAAATGACAATCAAGATCCCACTGCCACCTGGGGATGGGCCACTTGGGACGTTCCAAGTCACATCCAGAGATATGCCTCATTTTGATTTTCATTAGGAAAGATAGGTGTTTCTTATTTTTATTAAAACTGGCCCAAATGTAATCCAACCAGATCCACAAGATGTCAAATGTGAACTATCAGCAGTCTTCTGTCTCATGCGGGAGCCTGTTGTGCAAGTGGGACCCCTTATGGATATTTTATTATTGCAGGTAAAACTCAACACAGTACTCTTAAAAATGCTTATGAATTTGGAGCCCAGTGCGATAGCACAGTGGTTAAGGTCCTCGCCCTGCACACCCAGATCCCATATGGGCGCCGGTTCTAACCCCAGAGGCCCCACTTCCCATCCAGCTCCCTGCTTGTGGCCCGGCAAAGCAGTCAAGGACGGCCCAAAGCTAAGCTTTGGGACCCTGCACCCATGTGGGATATTCCACGAGCTCCTGGCTCCTGGCTTCGGATTGGTTCAACTCCAGCTGTTGCGGCCACCTGGGGAGTGAATCAGCAGATGGAAGACCTTCCTCTCTGTCTCTCCTCCTCTCCGTATATCTGCCTTTCCAATAAAAATAATTTTTTTTAAAAAAAAAAGCTTATGGATTTGTTTTCGTTGACTGTTAACATAGTTCCTCACCAAGGTGTTCACATGTACTTATTCCCTGGGACCAACCAAGTGATATTCTCCATAAAGAGCATCTGATAAACCACCCAAGCTGTGGCCTGCACATGTTGGCTTCTGGGGTGAATCTAACCTTGCTCACAGGAGGGTGCTGCATTCATTTAGATGATCTCTCAATTATTTCTAGTTTATTGCCACCTGGATTTCTTTCTTACTTAAGCCTCTTTAAATTATTTCTGTCTGATACTTGTCTGGTGTCTGACCATAAATGAAAAAAAGACTGAGAAGCAGGCGAGTTTGATTTAATTCTGTCTTTCTACAATTCAAACACATTTTTGAATCACCGAAGTGCCACCTGCTTCTCTAACATGTGGTCAAGAGGTTACTACCCACCAAGCCTGCCTAAGGCCTTAGTTGAGATGTTAATAAAGTTTTTCATGGACTATCTTGCACTCCTAGCAGCATTTTCTCCTAAAATAAATTCTAAATCGCCCAGTCCATGTCGATCTTCCCTCAAAGCTTACTCACAGTCGTGTTTGTGTCGGATTTGACTCTTGAATTAAGTATCCTATACAGAGTGAGCATTCCTAATTCAAAAATATTCAATCCCAAATCCTAAACCTACAAATTGGAGGCTTGAGGCATTCTGAGTGGTGACGTAACAGTAGCATTTCTGATTTGGGGAACATCTGGGGTTTCAGACATGATGATTTGGAATGGCCAACAAGTACAACGGATTCAGATATTCAATACCCAAAAAGCTACAAAGTCTGAGTGTATATAAGCATTTTGGATGAGAGATACTCAGTGTGCTCTACCGTGTTCTGAGGGTTTGGGGTGTATAAAGAACCAAATCTCCCCAATCATTATAGAGCAAGAGTGCTGTTAACTGACGAAGACATTGAGGAAATAGGGGAATAAATAGTTGTCTAAATTGTTACAAAGCTTCTTAATAAAAAGCATATACAGGAGTTCAAAAAAAATTTTTTTAAATATGTTACACAGGAAATAGCCACAATGAATCAAAAGTAGACATATTAGAAAAGAAGAATACAACGCAGCCAACTACACATTCGGTGGGAAGCTGCAGTGATAGAGCGAGGCATAGAATCTCAGAATAGAAGACATTTCCTTCAACAAGGGGACACAATCAAAAAGGTAGAAGAGGAACTGAGTTGAGCTGAGAAAACCATTTAAGAATTAAGGGAAACGATTCAAAGCTGATTGTAAGAGTTATGGGAGTTCCAAAAGGCACAGAAAGAGAAGCTAGGCTTAAAAACACATCCAATGAAATAGTAAGTGAGAATTTCCCTAATTTGGAGAAGGAATTGAGACACAAAATACAGGAGTGGCAAAGAACCCCCCATAAAGTTGACCAAAAGTGGTCTTTTGTGGCCACAATATGCCACAATCACACTATCATCACTTGAACACAAGGAAGAGATACTTAAATATGCACACGAAAAAAATTAGTTTATAGAGGAACCCCAATCAGACTCACTGCTGACCTCTCAGAGGAACCTCTACAGGTCAGAAGCGAATGGATTCTAAAACCAAAAACTTGTCAGCCCAGAATAATATACCCAGCAAAGCTTTCGTTTGCCTTTGAACAAACATAAAATCAAAGTCTTCCACAGTAAAGACAAGTTAAAAGAATTTGCCTTTTTCCAAACCTGCCCTACAAATGATACTTAAAGATGTCCTAACGACAGATAAAAGGAGTAACACCTACCAAAACCAAAGGCAAACATAGGAAACATCCCAACAAAATGATAAAGACTCAATCAAGCAAACAACCACCCATTCCTAAAATGGAAGAACCAAATCACTACCTAGTGGTATAACCCTGAATGTAAAGGACTTAAACTCAACAATCAAGCATCATAGATTAGCAGACTGGATCAAAAAACAAAACCCATCTATCTGTTAAGACACATCTCACCAAAAAAGATAGCTGAAAACTGAAAGGATGGAAAAGGAGACTCCAGGCTAATGGGAAGAAAAAACAAATTGGTATAGCCATCCTTACATTAGGTACGATGGTCTTTTGACTTGAAAAACATTAAAAGAGATGGAGGAAGCCACATCACAATCCAAGGATCCATTCAGTAAGAGGAGATCACCATAATAAATGTATCAAGTGCCAGCACACCTAACTACATGAAACAAACATTAACGAATTTGAAGGGAGAAACAGACTCCAACACAATGATAGTGGAGGACCTTATCACCCATTAACCTGAATGGACAGATCAACAAGACAGAAACTCAGCAAGGGAAAAACGGAGCTCACCCAGACACTAGAGCAAATGGACTTTAATTGATATCTATCAAACCTTTCATCCTACAGAAAGAAAATACACTTTTTTTTTTCCCATCACGTAGTGAAATTGGAGACCAATAAGTCGAAATACCAAGAAGATATGTGAATATTTGGAAACTGAACAATATGCTGCCAAACAATGGGTTATAAAAGCAATCAAAGAGCAAATTTTTAAGAACGCTGGAAATGAATGAAGGCATCAACACAACATATCAAACTTGCCTTGACATAATCAAGGCAATGTTGAGAGGAAAGTTCATTTCAATCTATACTTATGTCAAGAGATTGGAAAAGTACTAAGTAAATGAGCTAACCATATGTTTGAAGAAGTTAGAAAAAACAACAAAGCAATCCCATGATTAGCAGAAAAAAAAAATAATCAAAAGAAGGGAGGAAATAAACCAAATAGAGACTAAAAGAATAATGCATAAGACCAATGAATCAATGAGCTGTGTTTTTTTTTTTTTTTTGAGAAAATCAACATAGATTCCCCACTAGACCAACTAATCAAATAGGAGGGAGAAAACACACACAAAAAATACAATAGCAGATACCTCCAAAATACGTAGAATAATCAGGAACTGTTACAAGCAACTGTATGCCAACAAATCAGAAGACCTAAAAGAAACAGATGCATTTCTGGACACTTATAATCTACCAAAATTGAATCATGAGACAATTAATATTTAAACAGACCTATAACAAGGACTGAGATTGAATCAGTAATTAAATTCCTTCCAAAAAAGAATAACCCTAGACCAGATGTTTTCACTTCAAAATTCTACCAAATGTTTCAGGAAGAACTTACCCCAATCCTCCAGAAGCCATTCTAAACAATAGAAAGGGAGGCAATCCTTCCAAACTCTTTCTCTGAAGCCAATATCACCAAAGCCAGAGACAGAACAGAGAAACAACTAGAGACCAATATTTCTCACTGCGCCAAATACATGCACCACAAAGAAAAATGTTTTCCAAATAAATTATTTTTTTAAGACTTGTTTTATTTTTATTGGAAAGGCTGATATACAGAGAGGAAGATCTTCCGTCCGATGATTCACTCCCCAAGTGAGTGCAACAGCCGATGCTATGCCGATCCGAAGCCAGGAGCCTCTTCCGGGTCTCCCATTCGGGTGTAAGGTCCCAAAGCTTTGGGTCATCCTCGACTGCTTTCCCAGGCCACAGGCAAGGAGCTGGATGGGAAGCAGGGCCGCCGGGATTAGAACCGGCAACCATATGGGATCCCGGGTGTGCAAGGTGAAGACCTTAACCACTGCGCCATTGTGCCGGGCCCCAAAAATAAATTATTAAAGCAAAAATAAAAAACTTATAACAGGCTAAATACATTCAATCTGAAAGAATACTGGCAAAGGCTGTGGAACAACTAAAATTGTCATTCTCTTTTGGTGGGAGTATAAAATAATGATAGAACTACTTTACAACCTGAACATCTTACTCTGATGTATTGACTCAAAAAGAAAAGAAACACATATACTCCCACAAAAATTTTGTATGCAAATGTTTACTGGAGTCTTCGTTTACACTAGCCAAAAGCTTGAAAGAACCTCAATGTCCACCAGATAATAGGTAGAAATAAGAAAGACTGATGGGTCAACAGATGAATTGATGCATTCTTACTCCATACTCAGTTTAAGATCAGGTACTGTAACTTCCTTATCCCAGGCAGGTAACAGTAAAATTAAAAAGCTATGTGGATTTTGGCTAATCATGGGAGAATCTGTATCATTACCAATACTCTTCCT
Source organism: Ochotona curzoniae (assembly GCF_017591425.1). NCBI lineage: Eukaryota > Metazoa > Chordata > Mammalia > Lagomorpha > Ochotonidae > Ochotona > Ochotona curzoniae. Next base: position 8,201,111 of record NW_024466446.1, on the reverse strand, counting down.
ACACCTGGGTTTACATCATCAGTGAAGTGGAACAGCCTAGCCTATATCTAAATTAAAAGAATGACAACCAATTATCCAAGGTAGATGTAAGGCTTTGTTGACTTATTTTCCCATTAGGCTGGAAATTTCCCAGTGGGTCACTTAGTATCTGCTTAAAATACTTCAGTTGTATCTTACTTTACTTCTCAGATGCATGTCTTCTGTTGTCCAGAGTCTAAAAATTCTAAACAAATGGATGCAAGGCAAAAACGAATGAAGTCATTCTGAATTCACTGAAAAGGAATCACATTTCCATCATCAACCTCAGCGTTTAGGAGAATCAGCAGAAGGGGTTAAGAGGCGGGCTGCACTTGGTGGTGTGTCTCTCCCAGCTTTGGGTAAAACAGGCACAAAAACAGGGCTAAGGATCCAAAGCTGCAGTGGAAGATTGTTCCCTCGGTGTCACGTGGTAGCAAGCCAACAGCAGGTAGAAACTATCTCATCTACTGTCAACAACCCACAACAAGGAAACAGGCTTCCAGAAGCCAAGCGGTGAGCAAAACCTGCAAACCAACCTATCTGGGGGATGCAGTTGTATGAAAGACGGGGTGTCCGAACAGGTGCCCAACTCACCAGCTTGAGACGCAAACTTCAGCCAAACGGTGCTGGACCCCAGAGTGATCAGAAAGGACTCCTGACCCACACGGCAGCATTCCGTGTTCTCATTGAGGAAGCATTTGAAGATGCAGATGCCATCCACTATAAAGAGTGGAAAGAAAATGGGATTAGGCAAGTCCATCTTGCGCAAAGGGAAGATGTTCACCCATGCCTCTGCCACATTTCTCTCCTCTTCTCAAGACTCATTCCCTCCTTGCGATGCTGCTTCCTCCAATGTGACTGCATGGATTGACAAGACAAGAGAGCTGAACTTAACCATGGCCCAATACCAGCTCTGTATATGTGGATGAACCTAGCGGTCAACATCAACTCCCACCATCTTTCAATGCCTCTATGTCCTCCTAGTTCTCATTACCCACAACTGTTACAGTGCATGTGCTAGTATTTTTTGTATTTTGAAGCAATTCTAGGAGGGCCCAGGTAAGGTTTCTCTGGATCTTTCTTGAATACTATGCATCCTTGATAGCATACCCCACCTCTGTAGCATCACTGCCTCATGTTCCTTGGTATAGACTGCAAGAAGGAATTTAGCACAAAATAACCACAGCAGGTAGGCAGCAGGGCTAGAATTCAAGCCCAGGGATTTGACTGTTCTTCCAACCACAATGTCCTAAGAAAGGTGAGTGTGTTGAAGAAGACGCTAGCAAAGATCTCATTCATTTTCCTTTTCAATCAGCCTTAAAGAGGAATTTCAATGACTTAATCACAAGAAGGCTTTATCAAGTGAAAGCAATATACTGTTGTTTCCAGTAAAGGCTGAATAACAGTAAAATAATTTCTAAACTACTATCAACATATGGAAAATTTTTTCCTTATTTTTAAGTCAATCTTTGTTCCTATATACAAAGCCTTCCATTCTCCTACACAAATTCAAATCAAATCAGAAATGGCATTAAAAAAAAAAAAACAATTGCGTGTGGCATTCTGCCCCATAGCACACAAGCACAATATACACATTATTTCAAGCAGACACACATACACAAACTTAGAAGATGATCCAATATTTAAAAACAATTTCATCCATTATTCCAAAGGAATGAGTGCCTCCTGCTGGAAGCCTTTGAAAGTGCCTTTTTTTTTTTTTTTTAAAATTCTCTGAATCAAAACTTACTACAGTATCTGATACTTAATGAATATTTGGGTCAATGAAAAAAAAAAAGGAGTACGTACTGATTGAACGGAACCCCTAAAATTCTCAGAATCAATCCGATTCCACCCTCCTTTCAACAGCATTTATACAAATACAATTTTAATCTACTCTGCTTACAGGTTTAATTTGCCATGAATCAAAATATTGGTGGGAGAGTAGGAGAGAATATGTGTTCTTGGTACCGTAACTATAGAATGCACAAAATCTCTTCATATTAATAAAAATCAGAAAAACAAATCAACAATGCAGGAAAAAGAATCTGAAACCATTTTCCCTAACCAGAGGGTCTTCTTTAATATTTTCTAAATTAGGGTACAGAGTTGCTACTCTTTTAATTTACTTTCACATATTGCAAAATGCCTACCCAAAATATATGCCCTTTTGCCACCTTTTCATTACTCTTTCTTCAAATGTGAGTGGAGAGGTACAACTTCTCCCCAATATTTACAAAGGTAAATATATATATTTACTTATAAATATATATTCAACTATACAATGTGATTTAAAAAAAATTATGTTTACTTGAATGGCAGAAAGACAATAAAAGAGGGAAGGATAGAAGTAGAAATCTTCCATGCATTTTCACTCCTCAAATGCCAGCAATAGGCACAGCTGGACCAGACCAAGACAGGGGTCAGGATGGCTACGGCTGCACCACACCCAGACAGTAATCAGGAGTCAAACACTCAAGCGTGGCATGGGGGCTTCCCAAGCAACGTCTTAATCACTACTCCAGATGTCAGCTCTGAACCCGGTGCTTTGGAGTATCTGACATGTAGTAAAGACCATTGCTAGTCAGTTAACACACAATTGGCCCTCATGCTATACCTGTGACCCCAACAAATGCATCCAAAAGAATGGCATCATTGTACATTTTCACTTATTTGTCTTTATTTTCCCCTCCTCCATATACCTGCTAACTGTGTGTGTGTGTGTATGTGTGTGTGTGTGTAGGTAGACATCTCATAATTTCATGATCTCTCCTCATCTGTGGACAAACATTTGCATTGTCTCTGTATGTTGGATGTTATTGTGAATAACACCTGTTGTCTCCATGGGGCATATACTCAAGAATGGCTGATGGATCATCTAAGACTTCTGTGTTTAATTTCTTTAGGAAAGCAAGCTCTTTGAAACATTACAAGAATCTGAAATTTTGGTAACCACTCCGAATTTTTACATTTACTGTGCAAAAAAAATCATGAAGACTTGGAAAGCCATGACAAGTGAGAGACTTCTCTTTAGAATACATAAAAACATTTAATAAACAAATAAGCAATTCACGCTAAGGAAAAAAAAAACCAAGCATCTCTCTCCTGAAACATGAATGAGTGTATCGACTATGTGGCTGGTGACCAGAAAAAGCTCATAGCAAAAACAAAAAACAGAAAGTGAAAAGCAACCACTCTCAGGAATAATCAAAGAGATCTATGTGTTAAAACAAGCTTTAACTTGTTGTCACTCATCGGCATTTTTAAAATAAAAATTGACAATATCCAACGGGGGGGGGCTGGAATATGAAAAGAGTGAATTGTCACTGTCACAACCACAAATGGCTCTAGTTCTAGAATGTATCTATCCGCACAGATCAAAATGGCCAAGACATACACTGTCTACAAGATACTGTACTTGTAGTGAGTGAGGTCCATGCCCAGGTAGGTAAACACATGAATATTCGAGGATGTTTTTGTTAGAAAAATCAAAGGCTCCACGAGCACGTCACTGGAATGATTGGTTACATAGAACATGACAGCTCCGCATTCAGACAGCACGTACGCCATTATCGGATCAACTTAATGTGCTGTCCTTCAAAAGACAGTCACGAAAATGTCAGTGGCTCCTTCTAGATACATCTGGAGATTTTTTTTTTTTCAAAAGTTTATTTCTGGGCCCAGTGCCGTGGCCTAGCACTAAGGTCCTTGACTTGAAAGCGCCATGATCCTATATGGACGCCGGTTCTAATCTTGGCAGTCCTGCTTCCCATCCAGCTCTCTGCCTGTGGCCTGGGAAAGCAGTCAAGGACGGCCCAAAGCCTTGGGACCCTGCACCCGCGTGGGGACCCAGAAGAGCTCCTGGCTCCTGGCTTCGGATTGGGTCAGCGCTGGCCATTGTGGCCGCCTGGGGAGTAAATCATTGGATGGAAGATCTTCCTCTCTGTCTCTCCTCTCTGTATATCTGACTTTGCAATTAAAAAAAAATTTTTTTTAAGCTTTATTTCAATCTACTTGAAAGGCAGAGTTGATGGTGGGACGAAGGGAGCGATATAGCAGGGTCTTCCATCTGCTCTTTCACTCCTCAAATGCCCACAAAAGACAGAGCTGGGACAGATCAAAAGCAGGAGCCAGGAACTCCAGGGTCCCCCATGATGGCAGTGACCCCAGCATTTGAGCCTTCTCTGTTGCCTCCCAGGATACGTGAGCAGGAAGCTGGATGGGAAGCGGGACAGCAGGGTCATGAGACGGCACCCTGACGCAGCATGCAAGTGTCAACAAGGGTGGCCCCACCTGCTTCACTTAACAGCTTACGCCATGGTGCTCATGTCACGTGTTCAGTTTTCCCTTCATCAATTACTCCCCTATACGATTTTTTTTAATGTGGCCACTAATTTCCATCAACAAAAAAGAAACAAGGTATATATTCATCTGGTAAAAATAATATATCGCCAGAAACACGTACAACACCAAAAACATTTGTCGCCATAAATGTATTTCACTACATTCTCATTCTTTATAGGTGCTATTACAGTCATTTTTTTTATTGGGCCTTCATCATTCATTCATTTATATTTGTTGAGGTAGCACTGTATTCAATACAATCATTTTAATTTTTATTTCTTATTCACTCGCTGAAACAAACATCTGCCCACTTATATGTTATTATGCTTTCTAATGTCGATGCATCCAATGAACGTCCTCGATTTCTGTTCACTAATGGAAGAGAGACACAAGGGCAGTTATCTTATGGGAAAATGTATTAGCAAATGTGCCTTAGGAATGTCAAGAATGCATACTAGAAAAATGAAGAAATACAATGCAAATCGTGGTGGAATTTGCATAAAGCCATAAGGAGATACTGCAGCCCCGGTAGAGACCAGAAGGATGAAATCCCTTGCAGTGTGCATGGCTCTCGGGTACAGGGCATCCATCTTTCCACCCCTTGATTATTGTTAGGACTGCAGAACACTCCGACTCCCCCCCTAGAAACATCTCATTTCATCCTCTCGGTGGCTCGACTGAGCTGGCTGCGTTTAGGAGTTTGCAATCACGGTGCTCTTGAACTTGCTCTCATCAGACACACTCCTGTTATTTCAAAGGCCAAGGCCTGAGCTGCTGCTAGCAGCAAAGCAGAGGGAGTCATGTGTATAGAATTTAATCAGCTTTCAGCAAGCGTGGCGCTTTGATCCTACCTTGATGAAAACCTACTTGTTCTCCCAGAGATCAAAAAAAAAAAAAAAAAAACTATAAAGATAGCCAATCCAGATGCCACTCCGTGCTTGTCTTCAGGACCCTCTGACCGGCATTGCGAGGGACACCAAGAAATCTTGGATCTGTCCATTTGGATGAGCAAATGTGGACAACGTCACTGTGTAAATATTGTCCTGGCTTGTCATCATTATTATTTCCCTTATTTCCCAACATATGAGGCTTTTCCGGAGCGATCCTGATGGTCATTGCCAGAGAGGGTGGGGACCCAAAGTTAACCAAGCAAGGATCAGAGAAAGCTCCCCTCCCTAGTCCCGAAGGAAGTTTACTGTTCTATTTCTGCGTACTGCTCAGGGCTCCTGGCTGTTGTTTCGATGCCCTTGGATCCTTGAGGAGCAACAAGTATCCTTAGTCTTGTGGGTCAGAAATTCTTAATCTTTCGAAAATTTTGAAGCTCAGTTTTTCTGGACCCAACATCCTAGACTTGCATTTTCTTTCTCTTAGGATCTTTGTTCAATTTCTTTTTGAAGATGCCATTAATATCATAAAGTCAAAAGATAATCTCATTGTCTTAAAGAAGATTTGTCTCAAAGATCTGTATTTGTTACAAGTGTGGCTTATGTTGGTCATTCTAAGTATATAATTTATTTTTTCAATATGCCTTTAATGTTTTTTACTTCAGTACATTTTCAAGATCATAATGTTAGTATTTGCTTTCTCTTTCCTTTCTCAGAGACTCTGATCTGTGTCACCTGCTTGTCTTAAATGTATGGAACTTTCTGTGGAATGCTTCATTCCTTTTGACACGTTTTTTTTTTTCTAATTGTTTTTTACTCACAGCATTTTTCCTTATATTCGTTCGATTATTTTCATTTCTGAAATAGTTTTTTTTTTTAAATGTTTAAATTTTTTTTGAACTCCAATTTCAATTTTGGGTATTCTGATTTTGATTTGCTTCAATATCTTACACTTCATTAATACCTGTTAATTTAGTGTGTAATTACTTTTAAGGGCATTTTTGCTTTGTGTTTCTAGCACGCTTTGTTATAAGGAATGTTATTAAGTTCTTTATTGCTTCTTTTTCCACAATGATTCCTTGGAGTATTGACCTCAGTACTTTTCTGTTGCTCCTTTTTTACGTGAAAATTTGCTTTCTTAGACTTTTACCTGGACATATAGTTCGTATCTTTTTTCTCGCTTGAGTTTCCTCCTCTGATGTTTTAAACACATGGGATAATTAATTTCTAGCTATTTTCCTAGTTTTGTTCCATATCTTGTTTTTCTAGACATTATTTTTAAAAATCACTACTGCTTTTAAATCTGGGAGGGGTTTTTTTGTACTTTCTTAAGTGTCTCGTTTTGCCATCCTGTTCAATTTTTGTTCTGCTCACAGCAATTTCTTCAGTGTAGGGCGCCATTTTTCTCTGATGGCCACATGTTCATTGATACAGGGTTTTCCTCCTCTTTAATGTTCCCTGCCATTTCCAGAAGTCCCGGGGCCCAGAGAGAGCCTTTTCATGAGCCCCGTGCACTCACTCCGAGTGCAAACCGATGTGAGTCAGTGAACTCCGCATTCCAAGAACTGCTGCTCCTGTACCAGGTCATTGAAGAACTCATCATTTCTGTGGAGTTCTAATGTTTTGGAGGTCCTGCCCAGTTCACACAGCTTTCTCTTAAACAGACGGTAACAGAAGAACGTCAGTAAATACACAGATGATACGTACGTAAATACAAACACAAATGAAATATGCAAAGGAAACAATAGTTATTACCTCTGCGTATGGAGACTGGAAGTGATTTGAGTTTCTGCAGGACTTTTTGCAGCTTTCTTCTCCCAAAATATTCCAGGGTAAACGTATCAATTTGGTGCTTAGACAAAATATCCCACAATTAATTCTGGGACAAAAATTAATCAACCCAAATGCAAGTTCTTTGGAGCTTAGTAAACTTTTTCTTAAAAGATTTATTTTTATTATTTTTTATTGGAAAGGCGGATATACAGAGAGGAGACAGAGAGGAAGATTTTCCATCTGATGATTCACTCCCTAAGTGAGCACAACGGCCGATCTGAAGCCGGGAGCCTCTTCCGGGTCTCCCACGTGGGTGCAGGGTCCCAAAGCTTTGGGCCGTCCTCGACTGCTTTCCCAGGCCACAGGCAGGGAGCTGGAAGGGAAGCGGGGCTGTTGGGGATAGAACTGGCGCCCATATGGGATCCCGGGCGTTCAAGGTGAGGATTTCAGCTGCTAGGCCACGCTGCTGGGCCCAGAGCTTAGTAAACTCTTAAAGGATAACATACAATTTGCTGACCTCAAGAACTGCCACCTGCTGCAGCCAGCGACCCAGAATGCTTTGCCACATTATACAGACCAAGTTGTCTGTAACACAGAAGGTATTATATTCCACTTTTAGGAGCAATTCAACAAGGAGCTATATTCAGAGCGAAAAAAGAACTTGCTTTTCCACTGGTCTAAAAATCACAAATCCTTCCAATACCAATTCCTGCACGTGCACACCTGCAGTTAAGGGATATGGTTTAATGGAAAATCAGAGTCCTTCTGGTTAGGACCATTCATTGGATATCATTTGAACGAGAATAATTGATTGCATATACCAAAAAAGAGAGGTGCTCCCCGCCCCAGCCCCACCCCCACAACAAGGAAAGAGGAACTAACAGACCAAAGAAAGAAGACTCCCTCTTGCTGATGAAAATGTAAGTTCCTCAAACCCTCCTCCCCAATCCCTTCATGATCGTCAGATAAGCTGACCCATCTCTATGGTGTCAACTGGTTCTGTCAGGAACTCCCCTCCTGTATGGGAAGCCTATCCCATTTCCATCATGGAAACCCAAGGCCACTGTTCCCTTCAAGGTCCTTCTAGGCATTTGGAACTGCTCCAGAGGTCTGACCTGCTCCCGCTTAGGATCTAGGAAGCAGAATAAACCTTTCCACAGCGCCAAGACATGTGTCATCAACTTCTACAACTGCAGATTTTGAGGGACGGGGCCTCTGACAGTAAGAATTGGATAAAGTCAGGTGAGAACAGGAGGCATGAGTATTTGCGCTTTAGGTTTTTTTTTTGTTTTTGTTTTTTAAACAGCCTTATTGAAATAGACATAGGCAACACTTACTTACTGTACAGTCTGTTGAGTTTTCCGAAGATCATGAAAGCACCATTATAGTCGAGATAAGGAACGTGTTTATCAATCCCCAGTATGCGTTCTCCATGCCCAGGCAACTACTGGCTTGCCTTCTAAACGTTTATGGAAGTACAAACACACATATGTTCTTTTAGTTTATGTATTCTGAAGTTTTTTTTTTTTTTTCATTTTTTTAAACCACATTCAGTATAGTTCAGAGAAGGGTAATTTTTTTAAAAAATAGTAATGCCACAAATGATGGCTAATTGGTCACACCATTCAAGCCACTTTGGTTCCTTTTTGCGTAAAAGTAGAGTAGCTCCTGCCGTACTTAGATCATATGAAGACTAGGAAAGACACCAAGGAGAAAATATTTTTCTAATGAGCTCAGAAAGAGGCTCAACTGATTCGAGGGACAATTGGAAATGATGGGACTGCACTTGCCTATGAAGCCTGCGAGTCTAACTTCATCAGCTCCCGTTATGCAGGTGTCACCGAAGAAACGGAAGAAAAACTCATCATATTTCTCTGCCCAAACTGTACATCACAGGTAGGAATATACAAGGTGCATCGTGTCACTAGCTCAGGTGGGGCAGGTCATAGCAGCTCTGTGTTATGGATAAGTAGTTTAAAAACTAAGGCTCACACACAAGCTTGTATCATTTGTGTAAGGCCACAAAAGACCAGAGAGCCTGGGAAGGTGCCCCAGGTAAACTAATCATGCTTGACTGGATGTCTGAAATGCTAGCAGTAAAAATTTGGGCTTTAGTGCTCTCTTCTCTTGAAGGACCTCTGGTTTGTAAAACGTAACTTGCTTCCGAGTAGGGTCACACCTCAATAACTCAAGTATTGGAAGCAGACTGAGGTCTACCAGGGAAGAACTTAGTCATTATTCATTAAAGGACAAACAGGAGGCCACAGGGATGGGTGTTTGACACAGTTGTTGCATAGGGCACCAGCAACCCATTATGGGGGGTGAGGATCTAAGTTCAAGTTTTGGCTCTGTTTGTAAAACCAGCTTCCTGTTCATACAAACCCTGGAAGGCAACAGGTGATGACCCGTCCCTGAGTCCCTGTCAGCCATGTGGGAGATCCCAACTGAACTCCTGGCTTCAGCCTGACCCATTCCTAGGTATATAAGGCATTTGGTGAGTGAGCCAATAGATGGACGATCTGTGTCTACCTCTCACCTTTCCAAGAAACAAAAGTTTTTTTTGTTTTTTTTTTTTAAAAAAACATGCACAATTGGAAACAAAGGAAAGACTCAAAGAAAAAGAGGGCAACCTCTCTCAGGCAAGTGCCAGCTGGAACATCATACAGAGGCAAGGCACTCCAGATCTGACCTACCATCCCAGAGCATGGCCATTCAAGATGACCCCGGCCACTTTCACAGGTGGGAAAGCTGAGGTTCAAAGATCAATCATCGTAGATCCATGGGATTGGAAGAACCACCAGCCTGCTCTAGTGCCTCCCTATTTTAAAACAGCCTCTTTTAGATTCATTAAGACTGTATGGCAAAATTCAGTCCAAGTATGCTATGTAAAGTGTGCTATACTATTTGGAGGAAAGCAGTAACCTGTCTACACTTCAGTTTACTAATTTTCGCTTTTTAAAAAAACAGACAATGTTATTTTCCATCTGCTGGTTCACTCCATAAATGTCCCAAACAGCCAGAGCAGAGCCGATCTGACACCAGGAGCCAGGAACTTCTTCTGGGTCTCCCACATGGGTGCAAGATCCCAACGCTTTGGGCCGTCCTCAACTGCTTTCCCAGGCCACAAGCAGACAGCTGGATGGGAAGTAGACCAGCTGGGACATGAACCAGTGTTCATGTGGGTTGCTGGCACTTGTAGGCAGAGGATTAGCCAACTAGCTATCACACCACTCCAAGACTGGCTTTTCTCTACCTGATCAAAATTTCATGGAAATTAATCCAACTTATTACACGCAGTAATTGCTACTTCCTTTTTGTTATATTTGTTAAAATAGATACAAGGTCAGTGCTGTAGCATAGCAGATAAGTCGATGCCACACTTATTCAAGTCCCAGCTCCCAAATAATGTGCCTGGAAAAGCAGAGGAACATGGCCCAAATGCTTAAGCCTCTGCACCCACTAGGGACACCCTGAAAGAAACTCCTGGCTCCTGGCTTTGGAGTGGTCCAGTACTTGCCATTTCTCCCATCTTAGGAGGGAACCAGCAAATGGAAGATCTCTTGATTTCTCAGTGTGTGTGTGTGTGTGTGTGTGTGTGTGTGTGGGCACTGCTCTAACTCCGACTTTCAAATAAACAAATCTTTAAATGCCAACAGATACACTATGGGAATACTTCAAATAGTAACTTATCTGAACCACTTCCTGTTTTGAGCTTTCACTCCTGAAATTGATTTGAAATTCATGTACAAGTTGATGTGAACAGAAGTCTTCATGTTTCAGGGACAAACACTAAAGAGAGTAATCGCTGGGTTGTATGGTAATTGCTCATATAGTTTTATAGGAAACTGCCAAATTGGTTTCCAGAGTGCCTGTGCCATTTAATGTTCCTATCAGCCACAGAAAAACGATCCAATCTCTCTACATCCTTAGCAACATTTAGTGTTGTCACTGTTTTTTATTTTAGACATTATAGTTAAGCAGTGATGTCTCATTGCAGTTCAATTTGCATGTAACTGATGGCTAAGGATGTATCGTTTCACGAGCTTGTTTGCCATCTGCATACTCAGTGACTGTCTTTCATCCATTTTTGTACTAGATTGGTTTTATTACTCTTGAGTTTTGAGAGTTCTTCACATATTCTAAATTCTGGTCCTCTGTAACATGGCATGCAAACACTTTCTCCCATTATTTCTGCTTTTCTCATCCTTTTAAGATGTAGTTTATTTTTATTGGAAAGTCAGATATACAAAGATAAGAAGAGAAAGAGATAAAGATCTTCCATCAGCTGGTTCACTCTCTAAGTACTCACAACGGCCAGAGCTGAGCTGATCTGAAGCTAGAAGCCAGAAGTTTCTTCCAGATCTCCCACATGGGTTCTGGGTCCCAAGGCTTTGGGCTGTCCTCCACTGCATTCCCAGGCCACAGGCAGGGAGCTGGATGGGAAGCAGGGTTGCCAGGATACAAACTGGTGCCCCTATGGATCCTGGCTCATGTAAGATGAGGACGTTAGCCACTAGGTTACAGCCAGGGCCATAAGAAGATCTTTCTCAGGACCACTGGCATCAGGTCTGTCTTGCTCGAGTCATTTGACATTGCCCATTCTATGGTCCCTCAAAATGAACAATCTTGACCATCTCCAGATTACAAATAGCACATCTTGGTGCAATCTCTACAATGCTCTTCTCTACCCTCTGACAATTCCTATTGGAATTATAATCCCTCCCATTTCCCAGCTACAGGCCAGTTTTCCTTATTCTGTGCAAACAAACTTCTATCCCAAAACATATGCTGTGGGGAGCTGTGGGGAGCCTGCAGCCCACACCTAGACGGACAGGCGCCAAACTGCTGCTTCCTGCTGCGGTAGAAAAAACAAGTCTCAGGAAGTCTGCTGTGATTGGCCCAGGGGTGCGTGGATGGCGCGTGGACAGCGTGTGATCTGTGTGAGGATTGGCCTGCCCGCTGCATGCAGAGCTGACCTTTATGCTGATTGGCTGAGTTACCCAATATATAAGGGAGCCAGAGAACCGGGGAGGGGAGAGAGTGCGCGCCTCGGAGGGAGAGAGGGAGAGAGTGCCTCGCCAAGATGTAGCTGCTGCGTGCCTCGCGATGTGGCGGCTGCATGGCGGCGGCTGCATGGCGGCCGCACGGTTTTGCTGTGTCATCTCTACAATAAAGGTTCCACAAAGACAACGAGTGTCTGAGTTTGACTTGCTGGCCAAGGGACCCCGACAATACGCCACAGTCCAGACAAACTACCAGCCACCATGCAAAGAGGTTTATAATTATGGCATTGGTAGGGACAGGAGCTGAATGTGTGGGATTTGTGAAGTTATACACACAATCCCCTCTGACTCATCAAAAATGTTACCTAATTGATCACTTCCACTAACACGAATTCTGTGGAGCCTTTCCTAATGGTCTCCAACTGGCATGGGTTGTCTCACTTCACTAGCCCAGCAAGACCTTGCCCCTCTCATACAGCACTGAGTTGAGTCTCTCATGTGTAACACACCTGTAACACTTCCCATGGGCAAACATGCTGTCCTCATTTGTGACTCTCCTACAGGACCCACCATACAGCAAGAACCAAGAATGGTTTCTCTTCACGGAACCTGTGTCAGCATCTTTCCAGTGCATGGACACGCTGGCAAGGCAGGCTCACACCCTCACACTGAACCAACAAGTCTTGGGGCCAGTGTCAAGGCTCAACAGGCTAATGTCCCACCCTATGGCACTGGCATTGCATATGGGCCCCGGTTCTTGTCTCAGCTGCTCCACTTCCAATCCAGCTTGCTGCTTGCAGCCTGGGAGGGGAACGGAGGATGGCCCAAGACCTTGGGAATCTTCTACTCACATAAAAGACTCAGAAGTTCCCAACTTCCAGCTTTGGATTGGCCCGGCTGTGGCCATGGTGACCACTTGGTGAGTGAACCAGAGAATGGGAAATGTTTCTATCTCCGCTCTCTGTAAATCTGCTTTTTAAATAAAAGTAAATCTTTTGATTAAAATGCAAAGTATGACATCTTTTTGGTTTCCAGAACAGTTTAAGGTTTCTTTTCTTTTTTTTAGTCTTCCCACTTTAACATCCTGTCCTACTCATGAGAAAGGAACACACTGATCATAAATTGACACTAACCTTTTTGTCAGCAATATTTCAAAGTCAGAAGGAAGTTGTTTTTCACCATGATTTTAATGAAATAGCACATCACCTCCTGTAGAGTTTCTCCAGGAACCTACCACTCCCTTAAATTCCTTTTATTGCTTGGCTTTGCAGCTCTTAACTGTCCCTACAATTTCTCCAGGTAGGAAAGTGAGAGAAAGCAGAGCTTGCGATTGCCAGGATTTCTAAGAAAAGGAATACATCTTTTTTTTTTTTTTTAAGATTTATTTAGTTTTATTTGAATGGCAGAGTTAGAGTGTCAAGACAGACAGCAGAGATCTTCCATCCACTGATTCATTCTCCAAATGACTACAGTAGCCAGAGCTCAGCTGGTCTGGAGCCAGGAGCTTTTCCTGGGTCCCTAAGTGGGTGCAAGGCTTCAAGAGCTTCGGGCATCCTTTGCCACTTCCTCAGAACCATACGCATGGAGCTGGATAGGAAGTGAGGCATCCAGAACACAAACCCAATGTCCATAAGGAATGCTGGTGCCACAGACAGAACTTTTGCCTGCTACACCAAGGTGCCAGCCCCTTCTCTTTTTTTAAATCTCAGCCTTGTCCTGTAGAATTCACTCAACTGCTTTGAGTGCACAAAGTATGACTGGAAGTGTTTCCTGAGTTAAACACCTGAAGCAGCGGTCACAAAAGCCTCTGTGGCATACACAAACACATTAAAAACGAAGGGTTTGAAATTGCAGAGCTCTATGAACAACAAAGATGCAGCATTGGGGGAAGGGTGCATTGTATGGCTATTGCCTTCAAAACTGGCAACCCACGTGGGTAACTATCAGATTCCTAGGTCCTCTACCTCCAATCCAACTCCTTGCTGATGCACCTGAGGAAGGAGAAGATGGTCCAAGGACCTGCTACTCTGGGGGAGACCTAGACTGCCAGGCTCCTGGCTTCATCCTGGCACAGCCTCAACCATCTGAGAAACAAACCAGTAAGTTGAAGCTCTCTCTTTCTCATCACTATGCCTTTCATATCAATAAAGTTTTCTAAAAATGTATTTTTAGTTGACTTTTTTGCCCCCAAATCTGGCAAATGAATGACTCTTCAGGTTTAAAAATATTTTTTTTCCAGTTACAATAGAGAAAAGAAAGCTTAGCTCCTTTCTCTCCATGAGGATAGAATGGACTTTATACTTTCCCTGAAACAGTCTGTCTCAAATAATAACCTTAATTTTGTTGTAAGTCTTTAGAGTAACCAAATGTTGTGGGATCTACAAGCTATCTGGTGGTGTTGGCATCTCAGAAGACTTCTTGTGGATTCCTGAGATGATAAATTATTGTCTTCCAGACACCCATCTAAGAACAACTCCAAGTGAATTCACCAGATATGACAAAAAAAGCAAGAGCTGCCGATGAAAGAGCCTAAGATACAACATCTGCCGCGAGAGCTCTTCTAGAAGTTCATTTCCATTTTCAACCTGCAGGTGTTGTGGATCAGGCACCCACAGGCCCCAGCTTGGTAATTCAAATTTAACACATGTACATGCAACTAACATTTATGAGGAGTCTGCCGGTCACTGTTGATTGGCAGTAAGAGAAGATGCAAAAGTCAGTCAGTCATAGCCAAGACCTTGAGAGACTTCACCAGGCAAGAAGAAATCCACCTGCTACAGTATCCCAGGAGAACAACTGACTTTGCCTGGGAGATATCTTAGACAGGATGCAAAGAAATGGGCAAGATCATTTAAGGCAGGGTAAATGGCTCATACGAAAGAGAACCAGAGGCTCTATCTAGAGTCTCTCCTTAGATGAACAGATAAATTCTCAAAAATGTACTTTCTGATGAACAGGTGAAGAAAACGTACAATGTGGCATTTTCATAATGGAATATTACTCAGTCCTGACATCACAGATATACCCAAAGGACATTATGATGAGAACAGGGCAGCCACAGTAGAAATACTGCAGGATGCAACTTATAGGAAATTATCTAGAATGGCGGAATTCACAGAAGCAAAAAATATAGAGAACACAAAGCATGATTACCCTAGTCTGAGGTGAGGTGTAAGTGGGGGATGACTGCTCCACGGATAAAATGGCTTCCGTGACACAACAAGAGTATGTCCTGGGGAACTGCAGGACAACCTAGCACCTACACTACATAACACTGCTTCGCTCCTTCTGAAATATGCCAAGAGGACAGATCTCATGTTAACATGAACACTTAACACGGTTTCAACACTTAAGTGTTCACACACAAACACACACTGCAACATAAGAAAGTTTGGGGAAATGCTGTGTATGTTTTTACTTTGCCTGTGGTGACATCATTGGTACATACATGCAACACACTGAAACATACACACTAAGTCTGAACTTTACACAATGTATACACGTAGTAACATGTAATGCAATCTCTCACAGATACGCAATTTTGTCTATTCCAATGAAAAAAATCCTGGCAATCCTGGCTACGTTGCCAGTGCGTCCCCTGGGAGGCGGCACTTGGCTTCGATGTTCCTACGGAAGATCGGGTCTAAGTGGCAAGCTCCTGACTTCTCACTGGACTAGTTCCACCTGTTGTGTGCACATCCGGTGTACAAAGATCACTCTTGCTTTCTCTGCCTTCCAGATACAATTTCAAGAATTGAATCTTAATGAACGTAAGACAAATGGAAAATTGAGAAAATACGCTTCAGCTTATAACAGAAGGCAATGCCTTTAAAGAATCACAAAGATTTAAGGAAAAGGTTTTGCCTATCAAACCTGTGGAAATACGTCCCATAACTTCTACTGAATATGGGTTAACATGCCAAGAAATAGCATGATCAGATGAGCAGAAACTGGACACAATTTTGGAAGGGCAACTTGCAAGTATTTAATTGCAGTTCTATTTGTCATGGTGCTCTCACATGTTTGAAAAACTAGAAACTTAAATGTCAAGCAACGGGGGATCAATCAGATTTTCTTTTTCACCCACAAAATTGGCATAAATGTTAATACACATAGTTGCCCCTCTTGTATTTCAAGAGAATGATATATTTTTATATAATGTTCATAAGGAAAAATGTATAAACACTGAAAATGTATGGAAGCAAAAGCACAAAGCTTTAAGACATTTTTTTCCTACTGAAAAAAATGATGGTTAACTTCTTCCATTTCTCTTATTTTATGGTAGTTGGTGTGTTATTTATTTATTTATTATTGAGAAGGCAGATTTACAGAGAAAAAGATCTTCCAAAAGAAGATCTTTTCTAAATGGCTGTAACAGCCAGAGCTGAACCAATCTGAAGCCAGGAGCCAAGAGATTCTTCTGGGTCTCCCATGTGGGTGCAAGGGTGCCAAGGCTTTGGGTCGTCCTCCACTGTTCTCCCAGGCCACAAGAAGGGAGGTTGGATGGGAAGTGGAGCAGCCAGGATACAAACCAATGCCTATATGGGATCCTGGTACATGCAAGGTGAGCACTTTATTAGGCTATGGTACTACACCCAATATGTACTATCTTTAGTGAGATGTTACGTTTTAAAAAAGCAGAGAAACAAAGCCTATTTCTCAGATGCACTGAAATGCTAAGAACGGTGCTCTAAATTTCAAAGTCACAGAAAGCAAGAGGCAGCTATGCTCAAGATGGTTCTGATCCCGCACGGTCAGAAGTTATTAGAATACACCCGACCCTGCATTCTGCAAGTACATCAGAGTCACAGCACCAACACTAAGTGTGGTCTTACATTCCCTTAACATATCCCAGTTTGCCAAAGAAATCCAAGTTCCTAGGGAATGCCGAACATGTATTTCCCAAATGAACGTCACTGCAACTCCATATTCTGATCTGTGACGTCTGATCACATGAGAACCTGCTTTGTGTCCCTTCCAAAAGGAAAAATGAACTGAAAGACGCCTCATTATGGGGCAATCACTTGTTCATATTTTAGCCCCCTACTGTAATGATGTATTAACTAAATCAAGCCACCTGCTGATAATCTCTTTAAACAGGATACATTTTTTTAAAATAGACAAGTAAAATTGAAATATACTTAGTGTACAATACAAAGTTTTTATATGTGTATCCATTGCAGGAAGGCTAAATCAAGCCACTTAACAGAGGTAATGCCTCACATACTTGCTTTGTGGCAGGAATTTAACGTTTCATCTTCATTTTTAAGTAAACAACCATCAGTTGACTAGCTATAGTAACCATGGGATACAGCAGCACTCTTGAATGAATTTCTGTTCATTGAACTTGACCCCCATCTCCCTCCCTCCCATTTAGTGCGGTTGGTTTCTGTGACTTTTCATCCTCAACCTTTTTTCTGACAAGCCCAGGGATTGATAGCGCTAACAGATGAGAGAAATCCTGGGTGTTGAACCATCCACAGACAAAAGCCATCTCATGCAATGTCACAGGCCCGGGACATCCCTACTGAATCCCTCGTGCCACCGGTTTAATTCCAAGTGTTTATCACTGTGTCATTTTGAAAGGGCCAGGTTCCTCGGACAATAGATACGCAACGTTTGAAAAACTCTTCCCTAATTAGTGCACACATAAAAAAAAAACTATGCATGGCTTTCAAAAATTTCATACCAAAATAGATCTTTTAATTCCTTTTTCTATAAATTGCTGAAATTCCCCTGTAAAGCTGTATGCAGAAAAATATGGTATAGACACCTAATTTTAAAGTAATTTTTCCAAAGATTATTTTCTCCATTCAATTATCATATCACACATATTTTTTACATTCAGATACCCTAAAAGTATTAAATACATTTGTATATGTAGATTCAAGAATGGTCTGTTTTGCCATATTCAGAATTCTACAGGTGATATTTTGCAATATAAAAAACATGAGGAAGATACATTATAAGAAGTATTTAATTTTTTTTTTTTTTTTTTTTTACAAATAGAGCCCTGTATGAGCTTTTCTCTAACACTTCTCCCATATTTTCACTTGGTTTTACAAGATGGGCTTTGGTTTTGATGCTACACTAAAATTCAGAGCAAAGCTTGAGGGCTTAAGTTCATTTCTACGAAGGAGGTATTGGCAGGACTCTGCATGTGCCAGGCTCTGCTGAGCCAGAGGGTGGCAAGGAAGGGCAGAAGGAGGGTCTGCACTAGAGGTGTTCGTAGCTTCAGCTCTTATGTC
This sequence comes from Ochotona curzoniae, assembly GCF_017591425.1. Lineage (NCBI taxonomy): Eukaryota > Metazoa > Chordata > Mammalia > Lagomorpha > Ochotonidae > Ochotona > Ochotona curzoniae. Next base: position 8,182,841 of record NW_024466446.1, on the reverse strand, counting down.
ATGGCTTGAAACATGAATGGTGAGGCTGTGATCAAGTGAGAACATTCGCCTGGCCTGCAAAGGATGATAGCTTCTGACGGCCCTGCCTGGAAGTTTCTATTGCACTTTTTTTTAAAGATTTATTTTATTTTTTTATTGGAAAGGCAGATATACAGAGAAGAGGAGAGACAGAGAGGAAGATCTTCCATCTGATGATTCACTCCCCAAGTGAGCGCAACGGTCGATGCTATGCCGGTCCGAAGCCAGGAGCCTCTTCCAGGTCTCCCACATGGGTGTAGGGTCCCAAAGCTTTGGGCTGTCCTTGACTGCTTTCCTGGGCCACAGGCAGGGAGCTGGATGGGAAGTGGAGCTGCCGGGATTAGAACTGGCGCCCATATGGGATCCCAGGGGTGCAAGGCAAGGACCTTAACCACTTGCGCCATCGCACCAGGCCCAATTGCATTTTTTAAAAAAAGATTTATGTATTTTTATTGCAAAGTCAGGTATATACAGGGAGGAGCAGAGACAGAGAGGAATATCTTCCATCCGATGATTCACTCCCCAAGCAGCCACAATGGCCACAGCTGACCCAATCTGAAGCCAGGAGCCAGAAACTCTCCCAGGTCTCCCATGTGGGTGTAGGGTCCCAAGGATTTGGGCCACTGACTGCTTTCCCAGGTCACAAGCAGGGAGCTGGATGGGAAGTGGGGCTGCCAGGATTAGAACTGGCGCTCATATGGGATCCTGGTGCGTTCAAGGTGAAGACTTTAGCTGCTAGGCCACAGGTTCCTGGTTTTTGGCTTCCCATTAGCTCTGCTGCAGCTGTGTGGCCACTTGTAGAGTAAATTGGCAGATAGAAGATCTTCCTCTGTCTCTTCTCTGTGTATCTGACTTTCTAATAGAAATAAATCTTGAAAAAAAAAAAAGATGTCTCTAATGTCACTTTCTGTTCTGAATGAGACGGAAGGAGTCCCCAGTCCATTGTGAACAGATTAGACAAGAGTGGGTATCTTTATCTTATTCATCATCTTTGGGGGAAAAGGTTTCAAGCTTTCACCATCAGCTTAATGTCAGCTGTAGTCACCCAATGGCTTTTAGCTGTAATGGAAAAGTTACAAGATGGCAAGCGTGAAGAACCATGCTAATGCATGGTAGATTAGCTGTCTCTGCTTTACCAATAATGCCAGTCACATCAGTGTTATATTTAGTGGCTAAAACGTTCTGCAGCATATTGTGTGTCTCCACACTATATACTTCCTCCAAAGAAGAGGCAATACCTCCTAGCTCCCATTTTCAAGAGGATAACTTCTCTCCTGTCTCACCATACCATCTTCTTCGGGACAAGTTCAGGAGCCCCTCCTCATGGCTCGAACCAGTAAGAAAAGAGCTTTACAAGAGAGCTTTCTCACGTCTTCACTGTCATCTTAACTTGAACCAACAGAATAGAACAGGGACCCACTAGTCTCAGATATCCCAGCCAGTCACTCATTCCTTCACAGCCTGAGTTTCTGCCATTTTGATTGGCCGTCCCACTAACCAATCCAGTTACAGTTCCAAGCCCTCCAGCTCACTCATCGATTTGACACGGAGTCCCAGAATTCTCTGGTCTCCTAAATCCCATATTCTATGATGCCTCTACGGCCTTCCCCCACACCTCTATCTTTAATCCTTCCATTTTATGTAAGAGACAATTGGATGGCTTTTGATGAGCTTCTTTAAGTCTCAACTCAAAGCTGTTTTTGCAACAAGTTCAGCTGCACTATTTTTCAACTGCTGCATAGCAGTTTACCATACACCTTGCAGTTTGAATCAACACGAATTTACTTATAAGCTCACAATTTTATAGTTATAAAAACCTTTTTCTTCATGACTCTTCTTTCTTCCAACGGCCTTCCTTTTCCATGACATTTAAAAAATATATTTATTTTTTTTATTGGAAAGTCAGATATACATAGAGGAGGAGAGACAGAGAAGACGATCTTCCATCCACTGATTCACTCCCCAAGTGGCCACAGTTGCCAGATCTGAGCTGATCCAAAGCCAGGAACCAGGAGCTTCTTCCTGGGTCTCCCACATGGGTGCAAGGAACCAAGGCTTTGGACCATCCTCATCTGCTTTCCGAGGCCACAGGCAGGGAGCTGGATTAGAAATAACGCAGCTGAGACATGAACTGGCATCTGTATGGCATTCTGGTGCATGTAAGGCGAGGACTTGAGTTAGCCGCCAGGCTCTTCATGACATTTTCAACAATCTTTCAGGGACTGCTACCCCATGTTAAATCTTCATACAGCTTCATCACTAATTGATATTTTGATATCTGAATATATTTTCAACCTTCCACTATTACATAAGAGTATTTATATCCTTTATGAATTAACTTCACTATTATACCTCATACTGTTCAACTGATTCTCAGTTTTCTAAACAGTTAAACATTTAAAATAACTTCAGAAATTCCTTTACATTTTAAAACTTAATTTTTGCAGCTAATTTATAGCAATGAGTGCAACAAAGTCGTGCTGTTTACAGCTGTATCTAATCATTTACCAATCACAGGTACTAATTCTAAATTTCAAGAAGTTTTGCTACTACAGAATTGTCACAACCAAGTAGTAGTTGAAAAAGCCTCGCATCTAATAATCCAGTTCTTAAGAATAGATAGCAGTATACCAATGAGGAAATTGGCTTCTTCATAATGCAACAGTGTGTTCAATGGAACAAAAAGTCACAACAAAACGAATCCGCGAACCTTGAGCTAAAACGGCTGAATATTAAAACCAATGTCAAATTGGTACAAGTTTTCAAAAAGTCTTTGTTGTGATTTAAAACCCATTAACCCTGGGCATTTCCGTGTGCATCATAAAGCCTTGATACTTTCTCATGAATGTGATGTTGGATAAAGCCTTTAGGGTTGCACTCAGAGATAGAAAGGTTGCCATAAATTAGTCAAGCACAGGCTGGGAGGAAATATTTTCATAAGATGTATCTAACAGGAGACTGAATCAAAATGCCTCATAAAACTTGGAAGCAAGAAAACTTGATTTAAAACGTGCAAAACACCTTAACAGACATTTCAAGAGGAGACAAAGATGGAAAATAAGCATGGAATGCAAGCGTGTGTAAAGTTGCTCTACGTCAGGTGTCACCAGGAAAATGCCAATTAATGCGGCAATGAGCTCCTGGCTGAATGGCCAACATCAAACTGACACTAAATGCCTGCCAGTCATGATGGAGGGGTGGGTAGCAGGCATTGCGATTCATTGCTGGTGGAAGAGTTTCCTATGAAGTTATAACATACTCTTCTCACATAGCCCATCCATCACACTCCTTAGCATTTCCCTTAACAGTGAAAACTCAGCTCCACGTGGAAAACTGCACCTGTATGTTTATAGCACTTTTCTGCATAATTGCTAAACTTTAGTAGTTGCAAGGATTTTCTTCAGTAGATGAATATACTGTGATAAAAGACATAATGGAATACGATCCAGAGGTTTAAAAAATGAGCTATCAAACCTTGAGGAGACACAGAGGAATCTTAAATATGAATTGCTCAGAGAAAGAAACTGCTTTGAAACACTACCTAGTGTGTAATTTCAACTATATGACATCCTGTAAAACCATAACTATGGAGACAGTGACAAGGAATGAAGGGGATAAGAGGGTAACACATGTTTCATCATGTTCTATTGAAAGATAAATGTGTCAGTAACTGAGATTTTTAGTAATATTCTTTTGGCCTTGGTGTCTAGAGGGAGGGATCAGACATTTAAGTCCCTCTATAGCATTCTGGTTTCTGACGTTCATGAACACACTAACAAAATCTAGGTTTTTAGAGAACAAATCGCATTTATACTTACCGGTAAGTAATGAAAAAGTTTAACTTTCTGCAAATATTTATACACTGCCATTTTTCAAAACTAAGTACTTCCCCCTCCCGCCCCCCAGTTACGATAAAGTCTTCAGGAAAATAAGGTGATTCTACTGTCTAAAAGTACAACCACATAGGAATAATTAATTGCTTATACAAAGTGATCCTAGCAAGTATGACTATGTAAATGTGGCCTTGATTTCAGTAAGCTTCTAGGACATATCATGAGTGGCTCTGGTCAGATTCAGCCTGAGCAGTGACTGCTGATGGTAGGTATTTGGCTGTATCTGCTTTCATAATTTTTAGACTAGCATTTACTTGGTCATGCTACACAGAGTAGAACCCTTGGTCTTGGTCTGCACACACTTTGTTAGCACAGATGGGATATTTTTTTTCTTATGATAATATTGATCCTAGCTTGGGTCTCTATTCTCAATCCCAGTGCCACCATACACATCCAGGCACGGTCTTGAGCTTGCATGCATGGAAGATGGTACGGCATGAACACTAGCTCAATTCAGACCTTAAAAGCTTCTTCCCCACCAGTATTTTCATGAAGCCAAGTTAACTGCCTGCCCAGCTCAGTTGATAGTTATTCCATATGACTCCTCACACAACTCACCACTTTGATGGCTGCGTAAAAGTAAAACACTCTAACAGAATTCTGAACCTCTTTGTGACAGCGAGGACATCAACCCAGGGAGAAAGGACAGTATCTTCCTCCACAAGTGGTTCCGTGAAAACTAGAACTGTGTGTGCAGAAGTGTGCAACAAGACCCCTACCTTACACCTTACATAAACATTAACAAAAACAGATCAAGGAACTAAATGAAGGACCGCATTCCACCAGATTACTAAAAGAAAGCATTACTAAAACAAACCAGTTAACATATGGGCAACGGACATAAAGAGGCAACTTTCAACTCGTGAAATACGAACAGGTGAACAGACACATGAAAAAAATGCTCAGGCTCACTAGCAATCGGAAGAAAACGCACATAAAAAGCAGAGAGATCGAATTTAACCTCAGAATGGCCATCATTCCAAACTCAAAACAACACATGCTGGTGAAGATGTGCATAAACGGTGCTCTAACGCACTGCTGATGGGAATGTACGCCAGGACGATCATTGTGCGAGACAGCGTGGGGACTCTTCAGAGATCTGAAAACAGAGCTAACATATGACCCAGCCACCTCACTGCTGGAAATTTACTCAGAAATGAAGCCAGCACATCCATTGCAACTCAATTCACTGTAGCTACTATGTGAAATAAACCCAGATGTCTACCAATTGATGGTTGGATAAAAGAAAATGTGATGTATAGATATTTGATTCTTACTGTGCCTTATTGAGGCTTCTTTGTGTTGCTTAAATTGATTTTAGAATAAGATATGGAGTATGTAACTAGAGGCTTGAGCTCACAGTCTCCTGAACTGCCTCCCTAGTAATGAGTCTCCTCACGGAAATTGAGTGAATGTCCTAACACCTTAAAAAAAAATAGAATTTTTGGCCCAGCACTGTAGACTAGCAGTTGGGGTTCGCACCAGGATCCCATGTGGGCACCGGTTCCGGTCCCATTGGCCCCACTTCTCATCTAGCTCCCCACTTGTGGCCTGGGAGATCAGGCAATGGCGGCCCAAGACCTCAGGACTCCGCACCTGCATGGGAGACCTGGAAGAGGTTCCAGGCTTCTGGTTTCGGATCAGCATAGCTATGGCAGTTGCGACCCCTTGGAGAGTGAATCAATGGACTGAAGATCATCTTTCTCTCCTCCTCTCTGTATATCTGATTTTCCAATAAGAATAAATTTTTAAAAAAATAAAATAGCTTTGCTTGTTTGAAAGGAAGATGGAGGAGACAAAAAAATCATGGAAAGAGGAAAAAGGGATGGAATCACAGAGGGAGGGGAAGAGAAAGGGAGGGGGAGATAGAGAAAGAGAAGGCGGGCGGAAGGGATGGAGTCAGGAAGGGAGAGAGATCTTCCATTCACTAACTCACTCCCGAAATGGCTGCAATAGCCAGGTGACAGGAACTCTGTTCCGATGTCCCACATGAGCAGCAGGGACCCAAGTACCTGGGTCATCTTCCAATGGCAGAGAACAGGACTGGAAGTTGGGTGGCTATCTCCAACCAGCACTCCAATACAGGCTGTTAATTTTGCAGTGTCTTAATCTTCTGCATCCCAACACCAACCCTGATACCTTTTATTTTTAATCACATCACTCTCTTTAAAACTCTTTAAAGAATCTGATTCATATATGGAAGTGATTCCAAATAATTGGCATGGGATCTCCAACATCCATTTCTCTCAGGCATTATTATTTCAGAGGCTGTGTCATGTTGGGGCTGAATTCAGACCTTGGACTCTCCAATGAACATATGATAGAAAAATCATTTAATCCCCCCTCCCTGCAGAAATAAGTTTCCTCACTTAGGAAATAGCAACAATGGTAACTACTGTATGGGTTGATACTGAGATTCTGGAAAGTGTTGTATAAAGCATGAAGACCAGTTTCTGAGACTTGAGAATATACAGCATCGGATACCATTTTTCATGTCTGCTTTCTTCCCAGTTAATTATGATCTACTCATAACAATACTTGAAGTTACCTATAGTTCAGTCCACCATAAATGATTCCTCTAACACCCTGGATATACCAAAAGTCTTTACAGCATGCAGACTTCTCTTTTGCCAGATCCAATCCAGGCAGCTACCATTGTTCAATCATTCATTCATTTTCCTCATGCTTCCCTCTTCCATCTCCTGACTTCCCTGGTCCTGGAAATGGAACACTTTTCTCTCACTACTTTGTGGAGTCTTCAGTTACAGCAACCTGCTCACATCATTTCAGGTATAAGTTAATTGTAGACCTCTCTGACTGGATGGGAGTTCAAGATCGGCATTTCCTAGACCTCCCTAATTACAGTAATATCTCCAGGCTCTGTGCACTGTGATCAACTACGAACAAGTGGACGAGAAACTGAATGAAGCAGTGGTAACAATTACAAAGGATGTAAACAGAAGAAGGGATTTACATTCAGGGCAAAGAGCGTTCGTGATAAAAGGCTTGGCGAGTCTCAGAACAGATGATGTTCTAAGAAATCGTGCAAGAGTGCACTGAGCTTTATAGCAAGGCGCATCTCATTTCCAAAGCAGCACAGTTATACGCCAAGTGAGCACACTGCCTTAGTGTCTGCTCCTAAGTACGTGGCATTTGCATCTCTATAGATTATACAATCTGCATGCATTAATAATGGGATTCTCTCCAAGACTGCCAAGAAAGGATGGAAAGTGTTCCTTGGGGGGCAATGTTACAGTTAAAAATATGAAATGAATGCTTCTTCACAAGGTAACATTACTGCCGTGTTCCAAGTTACAGTCACTTCATATTTACCCTCAGGCATGCATATCCCAGCATCTTCAGGGAGATCACCACACAGTGCCAACGTGCCCTACAGACCCAGGATGCATCAAGACCATGGGCCATCCCAGAGCATTCATGAGCTCTGCTCAACCATAGCCTCACCTACATATGTCCATTAAATTTCTCTCTCAACAGCGCCCCCGAAATCTGACAAAACAATATCACATAGTTTTTTTCCTTACTTGATACATGTATGTTTGCTGGGGAATGTTAAGGTATGCCCCACAGAGAGAACATATTTAAAATCTCATCAAGAGTTCTGAAAATGAAATTTCATCTTTCATCTTACATAACACAGAAAAGCAGCATGAAAAAGCGTAATTGTATAGCTTAATGAATTTTCATAGATCACGGTAGATAGCTTTTTAAACGTATGCTTACCTAGATAAGTAGTTTTCTAAAGAGGCTGTATCAGTTACACTCTTGTCAGGAACGTGGGAGAGATACAGTCCCTTCCAATTCTCACCTTTCTATGTAAACTTCTTAAACTTACCCATTCCTGTCTGCAACAGAATGTATTATTGTGGCTTAACCCCATCCCCCTAATACCTAATGAGTTTGGGATTTTGTATCTCGGTATTTCTGCTTTAAATTTACTAGCTATGTGGGTATTCTCCTTTGTGTCCAACCTCTTAGGGTATGTGCCCATTTTTCTATTGATCTGTCTGCCTCTCACTCATTGACTTGTACAAGTTTTTACCTGGTCCATATTCTATGATTGAAATTTACTGATTTATCTAAAGGGCAGAGCGACAGAGAGATAGAGACAAGAGGAAGGATATTTTTATTTGCTGGTTCTCTCTGAATACGCCATAATGGTGAATTCTGGACAGGCAAAGACAACAGCCAGGAACTCATCAGCAGCTCCCACATGAGCCACAGGAATGCACCTGGTTCAGACTTAGAGTGGCCAGGACTTTGCTGGGTTCTCCAGGGCAGAATTTGAGCATCCCCAATGGGATCTTGGCCCACAGCACCAGCATGTCCATCTCATTAAAAACTTAGCTGGATTTGTATTAGCAAATAGCTTCTGTACTGTTATGCTTCCAGGCCCCGACTAATACATCAAGAAATGAGCTGCAGCTTGGTAGGTTCTTTCTGTCTGGGCAAATGACTTCTCATTTCAAGTTCCTTTGTTTCTTTACTTGGTTGCTACTGGCTGGAAAATGTACAAAGACATTCCCATGGCATGATTAAGGAACCAGCAAGAACAACTCCAAACACATGCGGGTCTGGAGACTGTGGGTTAAATAACCCAACCTTCTCAATCCTCAGGGACAGCGTTCCAGGAATGTCCAACACAGCTTCCTTGAAGATCATCAGAATTGACCCACGCCTTCCTCATGAACTTTACTGGCTTTCCTTTCTTCTCTGGCTTATTTCCCAATTCCTTCACTGGCATTGCTGCTTGTTTTAAAATCATCGATTGGGGAAGTCACCATAAGTATATCTCAGACTTTGTCCCATGGTTGGCATTTTAAGAAACTCAAACTAAATCTTTCGGTTTTTCAACCTTTTAAGGGAGTCTCTTCAAGCACGATTTTTAGTATGCACCATACGATTTGATTGTGATGAACTATTATTAATAATCTAGTCAGCAGTTTCCTAGCTAGTTTCACTGCACTTTATTTTTCTGAAAACTCCCCTTTTTCTGAAACAGCCCGTCACATCTCTATCGCGACCCATCAACAGTTTTGTAAAAATGAAACCAAGTACTCGCCAGTTGAAATGTGCCCATCAAATAAGCCTATGTTCACGCTGCATGGCGCTTCCACTATGTCTTCAAAAATCCCATCAAGAAACTGCAGAGATGACCAGATATTCAGTGTGTGTGCCCATATAATCAGCCAACGAGAGCACTGTTCCTACCAGAGCCTATTTCTCAACAAGCAATACATTCTTTATCAGGGATGATCCATAGAGCAACTGAGAACAGAAGCACAAGGGTGCCATTTGTCTTGATACTTGGTGAGCTGGGCTACTGACTGCCACAGGACATGGCAACTCCAGCCACCAGAATGGACCGAGAGCTGTGTTTCAAGATAGAAGACTGGGATTTGACAATAATATGTTCAAATATTTGAAACTACAATAGCTGCTTTTTGCATTTAATTTTTGCACAAGAGACAACAAACTAGAGAAATGGTATTGAATTCAACATGAAAGAAAAAAGTGTAGAAATTGTCTACAGGAAATATATTACATCAAGAGGCATGCATAGGGGCCCATTTCAGCAACGTAGTGGCTAAAATCCTCATCTTGCATGTGCCGGGATCTCATATGGGTGCCATTCCATGTTCTGATGCTCCACTTCCAACCCAGCTCCCTGCCTGTGGCTTGGGAAGATAGTCGAGGACGCCCCAAACCCTTGGAATCCTGTACCTATGTGGTAGACACAGAAGCAGTTCCTGGCTCCTGGCTTTGGATCAGCTCAGCTCCAGCCATTGTAGCCATTTGGGGAGTGAACCAGTGGATGGAAGATATCTCTTTCTGTAGTATCTCTTCTCTCTGTGTATCTGAACTTCCAGTAAAAATAAGTAAATCTTTTTTTTTTTAAAAAAAGAGGCATGCATAGACATTGCTTTGTTAATCTGCCTTTTTTTCATACTTTTTTCTGCAGAATCTAGCACAATAGTAAGATGCAGTAACAAGATGCTAAACTGTTTCTGAATGAATTAATAAGCATGTATACAGTACAAAGACTTAGAGGCATTGTCTGAGAAATTATATCATGTATAATGCATCACATACAATTATATCACATATAATCAATATTTCATGAAACTGCAAAGCCCTTTGAAAACTAGAACATTTTGGAGGATTTACATGTGCTTCACTAAAACATTGAACATAGAAAGTTTCAACTCAAAAATGAATAATCAATCTACTAATACAAAACAATAAAAATTACTTAAATTATTTCAGGATCAGAGAGTTGCATCCCCCCATGGTACAATACAAAATCCTGTAAGGCTATTTATTCATACACCAAATATTTATTCACTGTATCCTGATACTACAGGGAATATCAAGGAGGTCGTGGTTTAGAAGATCAGAGAGTTGGATAAAATCCTCAGAAGAAAGGCTGAAGTTTCAATATGGATGGAAAGAATTACCCTGAACACACACCTTCCCTACAAAGAAGGTTCAGGACAACCAAAGATCGACTGAACTTCAAAGAGGGATTGAGAAAGGACCATGATTCAGTAGGGAGTGGCAGGAGCCCTCATCAGCATGGCCGTCAACACAGCAAGACGAACTTGAGCTGCAACTCTGGCTCCTTAGGGGTACTGAGACCTCCCCCCGCATCATCTTTCTGTAAGCAGAAATACTCAAGAGACTCTGATCATTGTGCAAACTGCCAGACTTAATTACCGGAGAAGCCCACATAACCCAGAATGCTGAAGCCCAGTGAGTGACCCTGTCTGAGATCTACACGTCTACTTGTCTCCTACTGAAGCTAATTACATAAAATTGGAAAGGGAAGCTTTGCTAGATATGCGGACACCAATGTAAGAAAATAAGGGAATAAAAACATGGTGTCTCTAGAAGAATATGTTAATTTTCAGAAATGGACCCCAATACCAAGGAAAAGTGTGAGATGCCCAAGAATTACAAGTATAGATCCTGAAACAACTCAGAAATAAAGACGGCTGAACCAGTGGCATTCTGCCATTTGAAAGGCGAACTGAGACCTCTTTCTGGGCTCCTAGCTTGTCCTGAGCACAGATCCAGCCACTGCAGGCATTTGTCAAAGAGGTAACAGATTTGTCCATCAGTATCTTCCTCTGCTTGCGTGTGTGCGTGCGTGCGTTTGTGTTTGTCCCTTTCCTCCACTTCTGTCTTTTGAATAAAAATTTACAGAACAAGAAAAAAAAAGTATGAGAATGAATAAAGTCTACAAAGTTCACAAAACTCCTGTAAGCAAAACAGATACCTGTGTGAAAGGAATCCCCAACCCCCTGAAAAAAAATCAGGAAAATGGAAAGAAACATTTAAAAGATATTTAACATAATAACCGAGAAGTTCCCAAGTCTTGAAAAAAAAAAAAGCATGAGCAAGTAGACACAGGAAGAACAAAGAACTTCGAGTAGACCAAACTGAGAAAGTCCCCTATGCATATTACATTCCAAATATTAAACAATAGAAGAACTCAAAATCACACTAAGTGCCACATAATAGAAGCCTTACAGGCCATAATAGAATGGGATAGTATGGAAGTAATCAAAGATTAAGAAAAATGATCTAGGGCCCGGCGCGGTGGCGCAGTGGTTAAAGTCCTCGCCTTGCATGCCCGGGATCCCATATGGGTGCCGGTTCTAATCCCAGCAACCCACTTCCCATCCAGCTCCCTGCCTGTGGCCCAGGAAAGCAGTCGAGGACGGCCCAAAGCTTTGGGACCCTACACCCGCGTGGGAGACCCGGAAGAGGCTCCTGGCTTCGGATCGGCATAGCATCGGCCGTTGTGCTCACTTGGGGAGTGAATCATCAGATGGAAGATCTTCCTCTCTGTCTCTCCTCCTCTCTGTATATCAGCCTTTCCAATAAAAATAAATCTTAAAAACAAAAAGAAAGAAAAATGATCTAGGAAGGTTAGTCCCCAGAAATAAACTATAAAATATAAACAACAAAGCCATCCTGAGAAAAAAATAAAGAACTTCAGGCATCACAATACCTTACTTAGAAATATTCAATGTTTGAAAAAAATATTTATATATCTACTATAATGTCATGGTAACAATGGCTGTATTTTACGGGAAAAGGAAAAGACTAAATGAACCCATGTATCTTAAGCTTATGATTTCAGCAAGAATGTCAAAATCACACACTGGACAAAGGACAGTCTCTTTGATAACTCTAGGAAACCTGGACAGCCAAACACAAAAAAACAAATTTGTCACTAAAGCTTCAACAAATTTCCACCTTAGAACATAACCAAGTTAAAATTAGTCAAAGATCGAAATACAACCCCAACAACCGAAAAACTACTAGAAGGAAACAAAAAAGGATGATTCGAGATACTAGTATAGGCAATAGATACATTGTTTAAAGACATTTACAGAGAGAAGGAGAGACAAAGATATTGCATCTGCTGGTTCACTCTCCAAATGACCACAATGGCCAGAACTAAATGATCTGAAGCCAGAAGTGAGGAGCTTCTTTCAGGTCTCCCCCATGGGTGTAGAGTCCCAAGGCTTTGGGCTATTCTTAACTGTTTTCTCAGACCATGGGCAGGAAGCTGCCTGGGAAGTGGAGCACCTGAAATACGAACTGGCACCAGTAAGTGGTTCTGGTGTTTGCAAATGGAAGACCAACAAGATGAGCCATCACACCGGCCCCTACATAATGCTTTTAAAGTAAGATTCCCCCGCAAATGGGCAACAATAGCAAAACAGGACAAATGGGATATCAAAAGAAGTAGCTGTGTTATGATGGAAATGATAAAATGAAGAGATAACCTGAGGAAAAAAGTATTTGTGAACGATTAATTTAACAAGGTAAAGTGCTAAGAGTGAAATTAATACTATTGCACTGTGCTCTTAATTTCACTCTGAACACTTTTCCTTATGTTTCCTCTGAGTCTGGATCTGTTGTATTTACTAATTTCCAGGAATTATTTTTAATTTTTTCCATGGTCCACTCTTCATTCAGTAGCATATAAGTTAATCTCCTAGTTGTTCATATTTGCTCGAGTTTCTTAAACTGTGGGTTTCCAGCCCCCTTCCCTGATGGTGTGAAAAGACAGATGTCATTTCAACTTGTTTGGATTTTCTGAGACTTGCTTTATGCCCTAACATATGGTTTATTGTAGTGAAAGTTCCATGCACTGAAGAATTGTAAATTCTGCTGCTATGGGCTGAAATGCTCTGTAACTATCAGATAAATCCCTTTGATCAACAGTGTATACAGTAGTGCGGTTATTTACTTAATGGCTGATTTTCATGTACATCTGCCCATTGATGTACCATAGTATATTTCCCCAGTTAGATACACTAAGATTTCTTTTAAACAGCCAGGTTCGCTGGCACTGGGCACATTTTTACTTACTATCGTCACATCTGGCTTTTAAATTTCTTCTTTAACCATTACATAATGTCTTTGTCTCTTTTCACAGCTTTTTGCTTGTGGTTTATTTTGGCTGATATTGGGATGGCTACACTTGCTGCTTTTTCCTTCTTTCAGCATGGAATACCATTTCCCCCCCAATCCTTTTCAGTTTAAAATAGGTCATTTTGGATTCTATGCTCAATTTTTTTCAGTTGATTTTCTTATAAATGAATGTTAATATCTTGTTGGTCGTTCACAAACTGTTCGCTTGGGGAGTGAACTAGTGGATGAAAGATGTTCTGCTCTGTCTACTTCCCGCTGTAACTCTCACTTTCCAATAAAAATAGAGAAAAAAATTAAAATTTAAAAAAAGATTAAAATGGATAGGTAGCTTGGTGAGACAATTCCCAACTTAAGAAATAAATCTGAATTTCAGTAAAATTCAAATCCAAGTAACAGTATCATTTTGCATCAATTAGAAAGGCTTCCACTTACTTGTTTGAAAAGCCAGTTCACTTCCCAAACTGAGGCCAGGAGCCGGGTCTCTCCCTTGAAAAGCATTGTCTCAAGCAGTTAATTCATCAAGTGCTGCTTTGCTAGCATATGGTCAGCAAGCCGAGTCTGGAACACGCAGTACCCAAGACGCTTGCTTCAACCCTAAAATTTTTGCTACCAGTGACAGGGAAATAACAAACACTCAAGGATTTGAGAAAATGGAACTGCAAGATTTCTCATGGGAATGTAAACTAGCACAGCCATGACTAGTATGAAGGTTCTGCAAGACAGTGAAACTAAAACCACACCAGGATTCAGCAATTGCATCGCTGAAATCCAAAAGCGATCAGATTACTGCAGTAGATACGGCTGTGCTTGCATCTTTATTTCCACACTATCCGAAACAGTAAAAATTGGGAATTCACTTACATCCTCATTGACGGACGAATAAAATGTATTACTCAGCTACAAAACAGAACAAAATTTTGTCATTTTTCATGATGGTAATAGAATTGGAAGATGGCATGCCAAGTGACACTAGCTAGGCACCATAACACAAAAAGAAGATACTGGAGATCTGGAAGGGGCGAGAGAAACTGCACTTGAGAAAGGCTGGTAACAGGTACCTACACATAAGGGAGGAATAAGTTCCAGAGTTCTATGGCATAGTGGAGCAACTATACAACAGCTCAGCTCATAATATATATCAAAGGAATTGATAAAGCCTTAAGGTTTATAAGGTATATAATAATACTTGAAGCAGAAATGGTGGCTTACCCTGACTTGGTCACTGTATTTTACATACATGTACAGAACTGTCATATCCCACAAGTATGTGCCAATTGTACCTTAGAGTACAATTGAGAACATAAGCAACTCAATGCATTCATTGAATGTTCCTATTCATTTATTCGGGCTAACAACATCTGACAACATGCCGCCTACCGTTAGGAGAGCCACGATAATAAACCATTAGATGATCCGTGTGAGAAGGATGAAAGTTAACCATGAGTTGTAAACAATGAAAACAGAGTTACGAAGGCCAATCTTCTAGGTTCAAATCTTCCTCTAGCCCCTTCTGAGTCCCATTTCAATATCTTCAACAATGACAATAGTTGTGTGGATGAAATAAGCGATACAAAGTGCTTGCACAATACGTACTAGACAGAAAGCATGTACTTCATGTTAGCTACCATCACGGATTCCCCTATTATGAGCATCATGCCACAAATGAAAACCTATACTAGAAATAGGATTCTATGGAAAAACAAACTCAGCTGGCTTCAAGATGATGTTAATGGGACCCCGATGATGTATTAGCATCCTCAAGGAGCTGATGGCTTATTATTCTTTCTTGGTCATAGGTTTTAGTTCTTCTAATTATCAAATGCATGCAAACAAAAAGCCAGAAGGATTCCTGTGTGGTTGAGAGTAAGTAAGATGTGGAAAATGTATTTATTTGTGACAGGGAAAGTTCTAGTAGCAAAACCAAACACAAGCAGAGGTTAGGGTCAGTGTATTAGTGTGAGGAGCACAATGTTGCAGGTGAAAAACTTTCTTTCCTATCATAACAATTTACTTTTAGGCTTCTATGAAGCATTGCATTTAACTGAGATTGAACTCATTAAAAACTGAGCTTATTAAAAATAATTTAGTGGGTAGGAATCCACATACAGTGGCACTATTGTCCCATCAGCCACATAGATAATACATAGAGGAAACCCTACTAAGACCTTATAGAATGAACCCAGTGTGCTGTTTTAGTGTCTCCAGCCTAAGGATAATCATGTGCCCTGTCCCCGTTGAAAACAAGATGACACAACTTAGGCAAGTCATGGCTAGCTGATACTGAGGGGGACAGTCCCAGGAGTAACAGAGTCAGAGAAGGGCGACCAGTTCTGTAGGGAAATTCTGTAGTACTGCCTGTCAACTGCCAATTCACAAGGACCTGAAACATGCACTGCCCAGCTCAGTAGCAGCTAATTAACTGAAGATGTTGTTCTAGCCAAGAGACAATTTGCTGATTGAATATGGATACGTATCTTCTAAGCACTTCAACAATCATTTTGGAAGAATATGACAAACTTCCACAGTGTAGCTTTGACGATGAAAAAAAAAACTCACAATGTTGCAGTTTAAGGATATTCAAATAAGTAGAAAAAATATATAGCCTACTCCCAAAGAAAGCCAGCAAACTGAGCATCTAACATGATCCCAGTAATACAAGAAAGTAGCAGCTAAGATTTTGAAGCAACCATTTAGAACAGGTGTGATGACGAGAAAAATGTAACTGCAACAAATTTAAAGAGAGATTCAGATAGAAATTATCAAAGCAGAAAATAAGTTTAAAAATCAAACTTGTGGAATAAAAAAATTATAGTATGTATGTAAGAACAAAGCAAGACAGCAAAGATATAGGCTTTTAAATGTGCTTTAAAAAACAATAAGCAAATAAAAAATATTGAGGGCCTGGCATGATAATCTACTGGCTAAATCCTCACGTTGCATCTGCCAGGATCCCATTTGGATACCAGCTCATGTCTTGGCTGCTCCACTTCCCATCCAGCTCCCTGCTTGTGGACCGAGAAAGCAGTCGAGGGTGGCCCAAAGCCTTGGTACCCTGCACCTGTATGGGAGACATGGAAGAAGGTCCTGGCTCCTGGCTTTGGATCAGCTTAGCTCCAGCTGTTGCAGCCACTTGGGGAGTGGATCGGCAGATGAAAGCTCTTTCTATCCTTTCTCTGAGTATCTGCCTTTCTAATAAAAACAGATTTTTTAAAATAATAAAAACTATTAAAAGTAGCTAGAGAAAAATGACATGTAAAATACAGGAACATACCAAATCAAATTATTTCATCTTTAAGAACGTAGTTCTAAGGAGCAGAGAACAGTTGCATGTATTAGAAAAATGAATAACATACTATTGCAAAATTGTAAAGTCAGAGAAAATATTCATGTGTAAGAAAATTCAAGGCTTTTTCAAGTAACATAAAAACCAAGAATCTTCTGCAATCAGACTTGCACTGTACGACATTGAAGAAAATGATGAAAGCTGAAGGGATGTTATACTGCAGAGGAAGTTGGATCAAGAAGGAAGGGATGAAGACCATCAGAACTTGTGAACAGATGTGGAAACATTGAAACTTTCCTTTTTGTCAAGTACACACAGTATCAGGCAGGCACCTGGCCTAGCGGTGGATTCCAGAATGGAGGTGCTTATGTTTCATTGCACTGCATCTGGGATTCGTGCATGGCTCCAACTCTCGATTCCAGGTTCCTGTTAATCCTGACCCCGGGGAGCAGTGAAGATTTCTGCCAAGTCGTCAGGTTGCTGCCATCCCCATAAGAGACCTGCTTTGGGTTTCTGACTCCCAAAATGAACCTTGCCTGATCACATCTGTTGAGGGTGTTTGGGAAGCAAAGTTCTCTCATGCGGTCTCTCTGCCTCTCAAATAAGGTAACAACAAATGAAGTCTGCATTTTACTCACGCACAGGAATTATAACATTGTCTTTTGGAGTTATACACATGGACATGGGCACACGTATATATGGAAAACAGAGGCTCAGTAATGGAGTATATGGTTGTAAATTTCCAACGCTTTATAGAGTGGCACTATGCAACTATGCAGATTGTGAAAGTAAAGCCGCACGTTAGCATCCATGAAGCAACCACTAGAACCGCAGAAAGTCATAGGTAAAGAGTCAATAAATGTATTTAAATGCACTTCTTTAAAACAAAGGTAACATACGGCTATTCAACATTTATAAGATACTCCCACAAATCCAATGTCAAGATCTGAAACACTTGCAAAAACACTTGCACATGGTAAAGAAACACCCTAGAATTATACCCACATGATTACGCATCCCTTGGGAGAACTGATATAAACAAAGCAAACAGAATCAAGACTGTAATAAAATACCATGAACTACCTGCCAGGGACGATTAAAGGCTGATGGTACTAGGGGCGTACAGTGGTGTGTAGAACTCACATGTAGGTCTGAGGGAAACGGAATAATCCCATTTGAAAAGGCCCACTAGTTTCTTCTAAAGTTTGTCTCTGCAATCCAGCATGTCCATTCCTAGATATGTTACTAGAAGGAATCATGCTTATGTTAATACAAAGATATGTACAATAGCTTAAAACTTTAAAACCTCTTCCAGGAGGGTCACCTGTTTTACCCGGAGTTTACAATTTTTCAGTGTTTTATTTTTAACAAAGGATTATATATATTTATAAATGTAATAGTTACGTTTTCATTTCCAATGTGAGAAGGCTAACACCCAAGTGATCAGCATATGCACTATTCATTCTTTTACAGTACTAATATTCGAAATCTACTCACAGTAAATACCTTGTCATACAGGACCCATCATATTGTAAAATGGATCCTTTGAAATCATTTCTTTTACCCATTGTCCCCTCAAGTCCCCACGGTGCTCCCAAACCCACAAGTCTAGTTTCTGGTCCTGTAAACTGGATTCTCTTAGAATCCACGAACGGATCTAAGATGAGACAGTATTTGTCTTTCCGAACCTGGCTCAAATCTCACAATGAGTGCTCCATCCATGTTGTTGCAAACAAGGTTTTGCTCCCTTTACAGGCCGAGTAGTTTTCTGTTGTATATAAACGCCTCAGTCTCTAGTGACTCATCTTCAGATGGACAGAGGGGGATTCATTATCTTGGCTACTAAGTAATCGTGTCACATATGCTCACTATTGAGTGATGCTGCAATGGGCGTGGCGATGCATGTATCTCTTTGATATGCTAGCTTCATTTATTCCTAAAAATATATACCCAATAGTGGCATTACCCAATCATAGGATAGTTCTACTTGTAATTTTCTGAAGAATCACTATACCATTTTCCACGAGAGCTGTCTTTAAAGCTTAGACTGAAATATGTGCAAAAAGGTGGATATATGAATGGACAGAAGCAGGATTTATACATGGGTATGTGACAAAGTATCAGAAGTTGGTGACTAAGTGTCACATACGTGAGTGTTCAGAGACAATGTGAAATTTTGACATAGTGTTTGAGGGGTGGAGCTGGAGTCATGACACAGAGGGTTAAACTGCCATGTGTGATGTCAGCATCCCATGTGTTTGCTGGTTTGAGTCCTGCCTGCTCCACTTCTGCTGCAGTTTCCTGGTAACGTGTCTGGGTAAATAGCAGAAGAGAGACTGAGGGCTTGGACCCCTGCCGCCTATGGACAGACTTGGGTAGAGTTCCTGGTTCTGGCTTCTGGCCTTACCTTAGTAACCACTGCAGGAGTGGAGTGACCCAACAGATAAAAGATAAAAGATAACAGATAAAAGATCTATTTTCTCTCTTTGTCTCTCTGTAGCTTTATTTTTCAAATTTTAAAAAGTTTAAAAGACATTAGGAGGAAAAAGGAAGATTGAGTAATTAGTGGAAATCTAAGTGGAATATGTGAAAGTGCTATATTTAGAAGTTAAATTATGGTCATTGCAATTATTTTTATATAATCAAAACATGTTAGTCTAAAAACTTATATACTTGAAATAAATGTGTTTATATTATCTGACAATTTCATTAAAACCGCATCAGAACACCCGATTTTTGTCTTGCCATGGAATATAGCTTTGAAAGGGTTGTTTTGAAAGCTAATTATGAATTTGTTTGGAATAATTATCTTTAAAACAGATGATTATTTCCCTCTAAAACTTTTTGTATCCGTATGTGTCAAGTTCTAATCACCTGAGAAACTTACTGGCTTTCTATTTTGAATTGTTTTGAATAAAACTGTACTCTATATGTAAGTGCTATTCAAATAAGGAAGCCAAAAAAAAAAAGTGGAAAAAACATTTGTAGAAAAGTAAATTTTCCAAGTGACAACTTTATTAATAACTCTACCAAGAAGATTTTCAAACTCTCTTATTTCTTTACCTATGACACTGTACGAACTCCTTAGAATGCCTTTATGTAGAGATGTTATAATTACAGGCATCTTAGACCTGATATCCTACACCTGAGTTGACCAACAGGGCAACTCACGTGCTAAATGCAGACAACATTCAACAATCAGGGCCTGGCTTACCACGTTCTCCAAGACAAGCTCACAATGTTTCACACACCAAGTAGGCATTACTAATTGGTCAGAGTTGGTATAAAAGAGGCAACTCGGTGACCTTGGCCTATGCCTTACGTATCTGTAACTCAGATGTAGTAGTTGTGTTAACTTGACAATAAATATGACTTGATAGTTAACTAACAGAATGCTGGCACTCTTTGCAAAGGTTGGGTTGTTAAGGGATTTTTCAGTTCTGAGGCTGCAAGGTTTTCCTGATACTAGAGGTGAAAATAAAGCTTCTACTTCTACGAAAACAAAAACGTACAGCTCTGAAAACATTTGCAAAGAAGGTCCAAAGGCGAAGACACTCGTATCATTCGTTATTTAGCGACTTATATTCCACCTGATTCCCGAAAGACTTCAAATTTCCTGAAGCAGTCTATCATGTGAGCATTTTGGGTTTTTGTTTTGCTTCATTTTACAGTGGAGTCAAGGTACTTAAATTCAATTTACCTTCTTATAAACCCATAGGATGCAGTAACTAGATCAAGGAACAGGAGGTAGACTCTTGCCCAACCCAAAACAGATTAGGACTAAGCAAATGTGAGAACCGATGACATTACTTGAACTTCTGGGGCCTTTGTGCTTCCGCTAAGTATATTACAATTTTATTGTTCGTTTTTTATCAACGTCTACAATGCAGTTCTCATACCAACAAGGAAGAATCCCAAAAGGTACGTTGTTATTCTAATAAGAACAAATACATGACTCGATTTAATAAGAGGTAACTGAAAACAATGTCTAGAGAATAAAAGGATGCCTAGCATGGAAGGACAGCGTATGTAACTATTTTAATTACTCTATGTAATACGCAGCAAACTCTTACATCAGTGAGACTCTACAACTACTGGAATTAGGACATGAATCACTGAGAAATTATCATAGCCAGGGTCACAAGATTAGTGAGCAGGGACAGTGCAAGTTTAACCCAAGATTTTCAGCATCAGAGATGACCCTTTCGCAATGCTGTTTCTACTTCTCTGCTTAAAGGAGAGGTGGCACCCGGTGCAGTAGCCTAGTTAAAGTTCTCGCCTCACATGCACAGGGATGCCATATGGGCACCATTTCGTGTCCCGGCGGCCCCACTTGCCATCCAGCTCCTTACTTGTGACCCAGGAAAGGAGGAGAGGATGACCCAAAGCCTTGGGACCCTGCATCCATGTGGGAGATCCAGAAGAAGGCTCCTGGCTTCGGATTAGCTCAGTCCTGGCCATTGTGGCCATGTGGGGAGTGAACCAATGGATGGAAGATCTTTCTGTGTCTCTCTGTAAATCTGACTTTTCAAATAAAATTTGTTATTTTTTTTTTAAAATAGAGGAATGGCATACAGACATACATCCAGCACATTAACACATTTGCTAAAGATGGACCGTCCATTTCTGCCTTGGAGCTTTATCTGCTTGGTAGCTTGGCTGTATGAAAAGCCACAATCAGATACTGGCATGGAGCACCTGGAAGATAAACATACTCTGCACAGAAAGGAGAGGTACAGTAAGACATTCAAGCTACAAGTGTGCAGAAGGAGGACACAGGATGATGTGGTGTTAACTCTCCATACGCCTGTGAGACACGCCAGGGTAAAGATGCTTACAGCTGCTGCCTGGCATCTTTAACTCAAGTGGGAAACTTCAGAACCAAGTGTCAATAAATGAAGATGCTCTTCTCCTAGAGCTGAACAATCTAGTGTTATCCAAGATTTATCCTGGAGGAAAGAATAGACACCTTGCAGACACCTTTCTGTTTGATGGCCATTTTACATTCCTGAATTTACACACTCATGGTTCAGTTACTATTTGAAGAGATTAGGAGACCCAGACTCTGCATTGGAAAAAAAAAGAGAGGGGGGGGGGAAGATGTCTGTTTTGGCAGTGTTTACTGAAGAGCCTAAACAGAATCCCTAACCAAAGAAAAGGACAGTCCGATTTTCACAGAAGACTAACCTAAGGGTCTCATGGAGGAACCGTGCACAAGTCCACATACTGATGAATCAGTTCTGCATTTTGTTGCCATGCAAAGAGATTTAAAAAAGGAGGATGGCTCCTTGCTTCTTTGAAAGAGGATGCCATTGTGACTTTTGTCCTGGAAAGCTTTCAAAATAGCGGTGATCAGTTATGACAAAATGTATTTTCCGAGTGAACTGAGATAAATTAGTGACAAATTAACCCCTGGGCATGTCCTTGAGCTGGTCTCTTAAAGTTATTAGATATAAGAACAAACGCCATAGAACATCTTTTAAAGCTAATTACTTTGTTCAAGGAGTAGAAGGTGTGGGAAATAGCAAGCTTTGATAATTAGGTATCTTACAGGACCAGCTGACAGTTGAATTCCATACAAAAATGTAGTAATAAAACCATATTATGTATGTATGCATTTCCTATTTGAACAAGATCCAAAACCATCTGATATCTTTAAGATCAGGCTGAGGGGGAAAACAAGACAGGGCAGGCATCATGGCTTAGCAGGTTGAACCACCGTTTGGAATGCCTACGTCTCTAATCAGATTGTCAGTTCAAGTCCTGGCTGGTTTACTTCTTATCCAGCTTCCTGCTAAAGGATCCAGTGTGTCGATGGAGAATGAACAAGTGTTTGGCCCCCTAACAGCCACGTGGGAAACAGCCACATGAGATTTTGGGAATCCTGGCTTCTGCCTGGTCCAGCCTTGCTCTTGTGAGCCTTTGGGAGTGAACCAGCATGTAGAAGCGTTCTTGTATCAAAAAAGAGACTAAGAAAGAACTGGCCAAACCTTTCTCAGCTCTACAGCAGAGAGAAATGTTATTTTCTGTGGCAGGAAATGCCTCACCAGTTATTCTAATTTCTTTTAGGATGTGATGTGTGGAGCATTCTTTAAACAGCTCTAAACCCAGTATTTCCTGAGACTAAACAACTTAGCTGATTGTTCTGTACAATCTGAAGACCGAGGAAGGGGGCTGGCGTTTTGGCACAGTGTGACAAGCTAACATGCCACAGTAGAGTGCCAGTTCTAAGGATGGGTTGCTTTGGTTCCAACCCAGCTCCCCAATAATGCAGTGGAAGAATGGCAGCACACAGCAGGAGACATGGATGGGGTTCTTGGCTCCTGGCTTCAACCTGGCCCAGACCTGGCTGTTATGGCCATTTGTGGAGCAAGAAAACGGATGCAAGGTCTTTCTCTGTGTCTCTTCCACTTTATTTATGTACTTGAAAGGCAGAATAATGAGGTTTTTTAGAAAGAATTGAGGAAACAGCTATTTTTAAACCTGTGAAGTATTATAGAGTTATTGGCAGAATTTTCCATGAGGCCATAAAAACTATATTCATGATTACTCTACAGGAGTTCTCCTGAAAGCTCAAGTACTTTTCATTCCAATTTTATTGATTTTAATCTTTCATTCTACTATAAGTACACTTGGCATGAGATTCATCCATTTAACAAATTACAAGAGAATGCTACCCTATTGTTAACTCTACGTATGTTGTTCAGATCTCTGAGTTTATTCATCTTGCTTGATAAGTTGATCCACACTGTGTTTGGTTTTCTATGCCCACCTTATTTCACTCAGAATAATGGCCTCAAGTTTCATCCACTTCTTAGCAAAAATTACTTATTTTTTCCAAAAAGGTAAATAGCAAACTAGTATACTTGCATCCCACATTCTCTTGACTCTTGATGATGGGCTTGTCCCTCTGTTTTGGCTCTTTGTGAACAACATGGCAATGAGCACAGGAGTGAGGTTATCTCCTTCCGATGCCGACTATACTTTTCTTTGCATGCCCTCTGATCTGTTTTTGTGTCTTTTCTCATAACAGCCATCCTGACAGGTGCAGTGTGATAGCTCACTGTGATTTAAAAAAGGCATGTGATGACCACCCAAAAAGAGTTGTTTATTTCACTTGAAAAATCACAACAATGGTAGAGGGAGAGATAAAAAAAAAAAAAAAAAAAGATCTTCCATCTTTTGGTTCACTCCTGAGATGGCCACTGTGGCCAAAGCTGGGCCAGTCCACAGCTGGGAACCAGGAACTTCTGGGTCTAAGTCCATGTGCCATGGGGTTGGGCCACCCTCTGCTGCTTTCCCACAACATGAGCAGGGGAGCTGGACTGGAAGTGATGCAGCCAGCACTGGAACTGCATATGGGATGCCACCTCAGTAGGTGGGGGATTAGCGTGCTGTCCATGGACAAATCATTAGTCTAGTCTAAGTGCAATTTAAATCCGATTACTAGTGCACTTGACTGCTCAGTTTCAGAAGCTCTGTACATATTTTAAACTCAGCGCATTACCAATCATAGTTTGCAAACATTTTCTTTCGTTGCCAATGACTTCCTTTGCTGAACAGAAACTTTGATGGAATTCAGTAAATGCATTTTGTTGCTCTCGTTATTTGAGCTTTACATCATTAGCAAGATCAATGTCATCAAGACTTTCTCTTATGCTTTTTTTCCTAGAAGTCTTACATTTTCCAATCTTTGACTCATAGAGGATTGTTTTGGGCAATAGTATAAAATAGGGGGGAAAAGTCCTTGCTGTGTATGCACTGAGATTCCAAATGGGTGCCAGTTTTAATCTCGGCAGGCCCCACTTCGCATCCATCTCCCCACTGTTTGTCGGCTGGGAAGGCAGTAGAGGACGGCCTAGGCAATTGGGACCCTGCACCTGTGTGAAAGACCCGGAGGAGGCTCCCGACTCCTGCAACTTCATCTGTTGCGGCCTCTTGGAGAGTGCATTGGTCAACAGAATAAAGTCTTCCTTTCTCCTCTGTGTATCTGACTTTCTACTAAAAGTAACTGTATAAAATAGGGGTTCAAGTGCATATTTTTTGCATGAGATATGAAGTATTCCTAATACCATTAGTTCAAGGATTATGCTTATGCCCATATATATATATTTATCTGTCCACCCTAGGTTGCTCTGCAGTTCCCTATATTTTTCTACCTTTGGAATTGTAAGAGGGGGTCACACTTTTGTGTTCATGTATAGAACACAATTCATTTCTACATTGGTGAAAGGATACAAAATCAAATTCATTTTAATTTTAATGGAATTTCAACAGTATGTTGGGTCTTGGGGGTTCTCTCACGTGTGCAAATAGAAGCCCTTATGTTTTCCCTTATGTTTTCCTTTGCCTTTGCTCTGCTCTGGCTACAACTTTTCACTGCCAATTTGAACAGAAATGAAGCTAGTAGGCATTGTGGGGATCTCAGAAAGCTTTCAACTTTCCCACCATCGAGTGGGAAGATAACGCTGCCCTTGTCAGTTTGGCACAAGTGCCTCCTCTTCAATTTTTGAAAGAGTGTTAAGAAAGAGTGGTATCAATTTTTTTTTTCATTTTGTTTAAAGATTTATTTTTATTGTTTTTTTTTATTGGAAAGGTGGATATACAGAGAGGAGAGACAGAGAGGAAGATCTTCCATCTGATGATTCACTCCCCAAGTGAGTGCAACGGCCGATACTATGCCAATCCGAAGCCAGGAGACTCTTCCAGGTCTCCCAAGCGGGTGCAGGCTCCCAAAGCTTTAGGCTGTTCTTGACTGCTTTCCCAGGCCACAAGCAGGGAGCTGGATGGGAAGCGGAGCTGCCGGGATTAGAACCAGTGCCCATATGGGATCCTGGGAGTGCAAGGCGAGGACCTTAACCACTTGCGCCACCGTGCCGGGCCCGAGTGGTATCAATTTTTAAAAGTTTTTTAAAAAAAACTCGTGTGGCTTTTCCTTGTTAGCTGGGTTTTTGATGAGCTGTTTGAACTTCATATTAATTATAGGTCTGTCCAGACTTCCTATTCCTTCACAATGAAGTCTTGGTGGGGTTTCTGCTGCTTGGTTATCCAGTTTCTTGCTTGTATGATTCTTTCACAGCAATTGCTGTTTCTGCTTTTAATTTCCATAGTGCCCACTGTAATGTCTGTTGTTCATTTCTAGCTCAATTTTAGCCATATTCTCAGTTGAGCCCAGGATTTTTCCATTTTATGCTTTCAAAAGATAACTCCTAGGTTTTTTCTTTCTATTGTTTGTTTTTTCCCATTGGTAGCCTTAAATGTTGTTGTTTTCTTGTACTTCGAGGTACGAATTCAAGTTGTTTATCTCGTACCTTTTTCTAATGCAAGTGTTTTTCTATTAAACACCCACTTCAAGATGTTGTTGCTACATCCCATTCACTTTGGTATGCCGTATCTTAACTTTCTGCTGTTTCAAGGAAAATTATTTTCTTTAAGATTTTTGAAAGGCAGATTTATAGAAAGATAAATATCTTCCATCCACTGTTTCACCCAATATAACAACACCTAGAGCTATGCAAATCTGCAGCCAGGAGCCTTGAGCTTCTCCTGGCTTTCTCAAATGAGCAAAGCATCCTGAGCACTAGGACGTGGGCCATCTTCTGAGGATTTCCCACATGCATTAGCAGGGAGTTGGAAGGAAAGCAGAGCACCCAGGACTTGAACTGACACACATACGGGATATCAGCACTGCAGAATTAACCTATGTACAGCACTAGCCCTAAAGGTTTTTAAAATTTTTTATGTCTTAAAAAAAAAAAAAAACTTAAGGAAATTAAAGAGCACTCTACTCCTGAGTTTTGTGAATTTTCCAATTGTCTATATTCATTGATTTCTAGTTTTCTTTGTGGTCATAAACATTCTTTCTATGACTTTCTTCCTAAACTCATTAAGAATTATTTTGTGGGGGATTGACATTATAGCCTAGTGGGTGGGGCCACTGGCTGTGAGGATGGCACCTCCTGTGGGCACTTGTTCGAATTCCGCTGCTCTACCTCCCATTTTGCTCCCTGCTAATGCCACTGAGAAAGCAGCCGGGAATCACCCAAGGGCATGGCCCCTACACTGACAAGGTAGACCTGGAAGAAGCTCCTGGCTCATGGCTTTAGCCTGGCCCAAACCCAGGCTGTTGAGTGAGTGAACCAGAGGATGGAAGCCCTTCAGTTTGCATGAGATAGCTCTTTCTATCGCTTCACTTTTTTCATTGTGAAGTCAAAAGAGTTCAAGGCAGACAGAATATAATGGAGTCTTACTTGATTTTTATAGTCATTTGCTTCCTCTCTGCATACGTAACACAGATAAATAATTTGAAAAGCAGCTACAGACCAAATGAGGGAGAAAGAGAAGGCATATCAATATTCCATCCACTGGCTCACTCCCCAAATGGCTATAATGGTCACATCTGAGCTGATCTGAAGCCCAAAACTTGAACTTCCTTCCTAGTCTCTCACATGAGTGCAGTAGGCCAAGGATTTGAACCATCTTTGCTACTTTACCAGGTCATAAGCAGCGAGCAGGATTGGAAATGGAAAAGCCAAGACTTGAACTAGCACCCACACCGGATGCCAGTGCCACAAATAGAGGGATTGGTTTGTTACCATCATTACAGCAGTATTATTCTCTCATCTATTAATTGAGAAGTCCACTCATATTTAAAAGAGCTGCTGAGAGTTAAAGATTTACCATTGCCGTTTTGTTAGTTGTTTTCAGTTTTTCTGTCTGTTTTCTTGCTGTCTTGTGGTTTTAATAATTTCATATTGATAAGCTTAGGAAATATTTTTTTTTCTGCCCCTCATTTAGGTGTGTGTGGAACATAGAATTACCCATCACAGGTAAAGAGACTCTGTCATGTAACATTTCCCACCAGTCATTTTAAATCACAAGTTGTGCCACTGACAATCTTAAGATGTGAGAGTAATGTAGTTAAGACATTTAGGATAAAAAAAAAGTGTGGGGGGGGGGAGCACAACTCAGCTGAATGGTCCAGCAGCTAAATCCTCCCTTTGCAAGTACCAGGATCCAATATGGGCACTGGTTCATGTCCCACTGCTTCACTTCCCACCCAGCTCCCTGTTTGTGGCCTGAGAAAGCAATAGAAGATTTCCCACAGCCTCGGGACCCTGCACCTGAGTGGGAGATCTGGCAGAGGTCCCTGGCTCTTGGCTTCAGATCAGCTCAGCTCCTGCTGTTGCAGTCACTTGGGGAGTGAACCAGGAAACAGAAGCTCTTTCTCCGTCTCTCCTTCTCTCTGTAAATCTCCCTTCCCAACAACAACAACAAAAGATTTTTAAGATGAAGACAAAAAGCGAGGGAAACGGAACATTTCTGAGCAGGACTGTATGAAGGAATGCGTAGTCTCTGAATTCCAGTCTTGCCAAGTCTCACACTGCTCTGTGCATACCTGCTCTGAGTCAGATTTGTGACTCAAAAATGTCCTAGGTTATATTTAGAACAGCTGCCTTCTTGGTGACCCCTCAAGGGATGACTCAGTGACTACCAACACGGGGATGATAATTAATGCAAATCATGATTCGTTTCTGACCTGGGCTTTACCCTTGGACTTGTAGCTGCATTGTCTGTTCCACTGACTGCACAGATGAGCTGACTGATCAGGATGCTAATGAGAATCATAGAAACCACTTACTCATATGAACGGTTTCTATTCTTGCACTCTATTATGTGGGCCTTCCTATCAGATGGGAACACAACTTGTACTTTTTCCTTGTCTCATAAAAAGTATCCCAACACTGTAATGTGAAAGTCAAGGTGTTTAGAAGACCCTGTCTAGTAACAGCCTCTCAAATATGATCAATTAACACATCATGTCAGAAGCCACGGACACTGCTAAACCAGATGGAAATATTCTCTTAAATTGACTTAGTCCTCCATCCACCTGAATTTAGAATTGGAAACATGAAACACGGAAATCCACACATTCAGAATGATGAACAAAGCAACAATCACCTTCATTATTAGCACTTTAGCAAAGATCACTGTAAGAGAATTTAAAGATTAAAAAATACTCATCTCTGACACATTATCACAGTTTAAAAATAGACAAAGGCATCGCTAACAACTGAATCTTTGACAACTGCAGGAGAGAAAAGGAATACTTTTTACCAAAAGCTTTATTAAAAAGAAAATCATGGTAGAAACACTATGTTTACACCATAAAAACAGCCCAAGATCCCAATATAGAGGATTTCATTATGAGCGGTTACAGTAATTCAGATCAATTTATCCTACCAGGTAAACGTCACAAGCAATTCATTCAATTAGACTGGGCCTCCAAAAAATTTGCTTGTAATTTTTGTGGAAAGTGCATTGGAGGTATTTAACCCTCAAAGTAAAATGTATGCCTAAAGAGTTCAGAAGGAAAAATACTAATGATCATTTCTCTTTCACTGTGTGTTTTTATGTATTGTTTCATGAAGCGTTACTATTATTACAATCATGGATGACTTAGAGATAACGGTATATTAAACCAGTCTCAGCCTTGCCTATAATTCAGAGGCACCCAATTCATTTCTATGTGTAAATGGCAGGTCACGGAAGTAACGATGGGATGAACCTGGTGGCACAAAGTGCATCACATAAATTTCCTTGTACTTCTACATGAAAGAAAAGTGAAAATGTGTTCTCTTTAGTAATTATACAAATAAGCTGAAAACACGTTTGGATATCTTAAGCATAACATGGTAGGCAAAAACTCAGGCTGATTTTTCAAACATTTGATGAGAAACCCCTAAAGAAGCACAGCATCTACTGTTTACCTGCCATGAAGCTTTGATTCCCGATTCACTCCCTGACATGGCAAATATGTTCATACAGTGGGAGAAACAAACTCATGTGAACACGTCTGGAATCTCAAACCCTGCCCACCTGATTCTTATGTATATATACAATTACTACTATTATTTCTTCTACTTGAAAAACAGTAATGCACACACCTAGAAGCGCAGTAGAGTCAAAGGGGGAACGAGATCTCCCATGCCCTGGTACGCTCTTCAAATACCAGAACATCCATGGCTGGACCAGGCTGAAGCAAAGAACCTAGAACGCCATCTGTGTCTCCCATGTGAGCAAAAAATCCCAGAGATCTGGCCCATTGTCTATTGCCTCCCGGGATGTATTTAGCAAGAAACTGGATCCAAAACAGAGCAGCACAAACTCAAACCCTCACCCCACCCTAGCACTCTGACCCGGGAAGCAGGTGTCACAAGCTAGGGTGCCATGTGATGAAGCACCAATGCCAACACAGCACAAGAATTATTTACCATGTATTTATGCCCCCATACACACACACACACACACACACACACACACACACACACACTCCCACCCCCATCAGTGTTCAAGATAATCATCGTGGTATATGAAATTAGATTCTCAAGTCTTCTTCTAATACATTAGTTCTCTCCCATGGAGAGATCTGCTCATTTCAGTTTGGACCAAGTTGCAATTTCAGCATGGATAATAATTTTTCGCACACCAGAAAATGTGCATGGGATATTTCTTAGAATAGTACGATAAGATTCACTTAAATTGATGCTTAAAAAGTTTACATTTTTGTTGTTTCCGTCTTAACACAGAAAATAGTAGTGCTATGGTAAGTAATAAAGCCAAAGAACCAATTTTATACAACAAATAAGTAACACTCCCCCAAAACAGCTTAAAACAAAGATGCAACACAGCGTCAGCAATAATTGTCTTAAGGTTGGTTTTGCTTTGCTTTGTCTTCACGTTTGCATTGTTTCCTTTTTTCTTTATAAAATGTTCTTCCAATTCTTAGAAACACAATAACCCCTTTATGCTAAGATCTGAATACAGAAGCTCTTCAAAAAGTTAATTGAAAAATAATGTGAGGATAAGCTTACTTCAGCACA
This sequence comes from Ochotona curzoniae, assembly GCF_017591425.1. Classification (NCBI taxonomy): domain Eukaryota; kingdom Metazoa; phylum Chordata; class Mammalia; order Lagomorpha; family Ochotonidae; genus Ochotona; species Ochotona curzoniae. The sequence goes on along the minus strand of NW_024466446.1, from coordinate 8,152,290 downwards.
AAAATGTCCGCAATCTATATTTTTAGTAAGCTTTGAGAATCCTTCCTATTTGAGGATTTCAAATATCCTCTGAAAAAATCTTAAAAAAAAATTCAAAAGTAAACACAAGGGGGTGTTTAGCCTTGCAGTGGCAATCCCAGATGAGGCACCTGATCCAACCTCAGGGCACTGGGTTCGAAACCCAAGCCCGGCTCCTGACTTCAGTTTCCTGTTCATTCAGGCTCTTTTCAGAGGCAGCAGGGTTGTCTCGGGGACCTGGGCTGCTTCTGCCACTCAGCTGGAAGAGTCAGGCTGAGTTCACAGCGCCTGGCTTTACCATGGTCCAGTCCCAGCCATTGCAAGCATTTAGGGGAGTGAACCTGTGGATGGAAATATGTTCACACTCTGCATCTCAAATAAGTTTTTAAAAAAGCTTATTTATTTGGAAAGGCAAATTTACAGGGAGATGGAGAAACAAAGATCTCCCATCTGCTAGTTCACTCCCCAAATGGTCTCAATGTTCAGAGCCAAATTGATCAGGAACTCCTTCTGGGTCTCCCACACGGGTGCAGGGTCCCAAGGCTTTGGGCCATCTTCCACTGCTTTCCCAGGCTACAAGCAGGGAGATGGATGGCAAGCGGAGCAGCCATAACGTGAACCAGGGCCCAAATGGGATGTCAATACCTGTAGGCGGAGGACCAACCAACTGAATCACTGCATTGGCATCTCAAAAACTGTAGGACACTTGTATGATTAAATGCTCTACGAAGCTTTGAAATCACTTTCACAAATGCAAAGGAAGAAAGTTCCCAAGCAGCCCCAGACAGAAGCACGTGAGATCAGTATATGTCAAAGTCCATACCCTCAGCAGCAGGAGGATATCAGGACTAGCACACGGGGCAAACCATTTAAGATTTGTAGCCCTGCCTACATCTGATAAGCACAGGCTGCTTGTACCAACAGAAAAAATTGATATGTCCTTAAAGATTAAATATTTTGATTTAAGGCTCTATGAGGCCAGACGATGCAATTTTTTTTTTTTTGCATTTTGATTAATGTGGTACAATTTCATATGGGCTGGGGTTACCCCCCCCTAAAATCCCATTCCCCCCCATCAGATTTTTCCCCATTTTCCTACAATGGTGTAGTCCTTCATCAGGAATCGTAATTCTATCAGTCTTACTTAAGTGTACCCTGACATTGTTGGTGCAATGTCAGGCAGTCCAGCATCCCATTGTCTACACATGTCCAACAGTTTCATTGGGAATCCATCTTTCATCTGAAAGCAGGGATGCATGTTCCATTGTTCCCCCACACCTGTATATGATAGACCCCAGTACTCCATCACTATACATTTACATAAATGAGAAGCCATGAAACAAGGTCAACAACTGGTGTGAGTTAGAACAGCAACAACAACAACAACAACAACAAATGACAGCACTATGAAAAAATGTACCACTGAGTAAGCAACACAAGAGTGACAAAGAGGAAACACAAAAGTCTCTTGGGAAAAACGATGCCATGTGTAATCCATGAACCAGTGATGAATTTGGCAAGAGAAAAGAAATTTGGAATAAACAAACCTGAAATAAAAAAAAAACATCAAAACACATGGAATATAGTAAAAACAAAACAAAATTTAAAAAAGCAAACAAAAAACAGTATGGATTGGATTATTGAAGTTACACTTTCAAAGATGGAAATTTAAAATAAAAAATATTTTGAAGAGCACAGGTGAGCCTTGCCTAGGACATCCACTACAATGCTTTTCAGATGTGCTGTTTTACTATCTCCCTGTGACTATCAGAACTCTGCAAACTGCTCAGATATGCGAGTAAGGCAATGTTCAATACTGAAGCCATCTGAAAACAGCGATTTGCTGCCAAAGCAAACCAGCAGAGATACTTGGCAGCTTGAACCCACCTATGTGCATGCCTTCCTTGTTAGAAAAGCTGACAAACAATGCCTAATGAACCCTTTTCTCTCACCGCTGGTCTGCAAGCACTTACTGAAACAAATGAAGACTTTGTATATTTCCTGTGCCACTTTCAGTCATAACAAAGCAAAGAACTGAAGTATTCTGTATCGAAGAATCGCAGCACATAACAGACAGCAGTGGCCAGGCATTCAGTAGCTGAAGGGTCCATGGCTCACACCCCACTTCATCACTGCATGAACGGTGATATAAACATGGCATCCTCAAGTCCAAAGCTCTTACAAAAGAGTGGTCAAACTTCACCGTGCTCAAGACCGAGTTAGTCCTGACCATGACTCATTCCAACGGAAACTGGGCACTAGCTTTGTAACTTACATCAATGTAGCAATGTGATCTTCGCTGGTGATGTGCAACATATTGACTGCACCTTTGGAACACCTGCTGGCAACCACAAGTACTAGTTAGGGAGTATGCTGTTCATTGAGATGAACCTGTGCATCTCTGCCTACATTTAATCTGTGACTATGGAATGATGGTGATCAAGTGTTCCACTCGAGGTTTACATGAGGAGTCACTAAAATGAAATAACCTAATGTGATTTTGTCATCACAGAACAAGGAAGAGTGTGGAAAGATGTGCCAGGCTGCTTCACTCTCCTCGGGTATTCCATTGCTGAATGCAGAGAACATTCTAACTTGGCAGCGCGAGCCAGTATAATCCCCAAACAAGCAAAAAGCTGGTTTAAACCCAGCAATCCTGTAAAACCATTTCAAATTACTAGCAAATTTAACCGACCTATGTTAGCAACGACAGGCTGTGACAACAGAATGCAGGGACATTGCTCCATCATCAGTCTGCGTGTGCAGCCAGGAGAGCTTGCTCATGATGAATGGAGGTCACAGGAGGAAGGCGCTTTTTAAAAATGCTACTAAGAAAATGGGAAGCAAATGTACGAAAGTGTCGTAACAGGTTGCAGAATGTTTCTGAACCTTCATGTTGGAAGCACAGCCAGTGCGAGGGTGTTGCTTAGTCAGCAATTCTCAGTAAGTAGTCATGGAGGGAGGGGTGGACAGCATTAGTAGCAAAGGTGCCACTTGGAACACTCGTATTCCTGCTCAGCTCCCGATTCCTTCGTTCTGTCATTACATATCCTGAGAAGCAACAATGATGTCTTAGCCACTGTGGACCTGCCACTCACTCAGCAGGCCCAGATTGAGTTCCAAAGCTCCTAGATTGGGTCTGGCCCAGCCTTGGCTGTCACAGGCATCTGGGGAGTGAATCGGCAAAGCAGAGACTTCCAACTGGCAAAATTAATCTCCTCCCATGCTCCTGCACTCTTCCTTTCAAACTGAACTAAGCAAAATGCAAAAACAAAAATATGCAACTGGCTAAAAAACATTCATCCAATGAGTTGAAGACTTTCTCCTGAATATCTCATTGTAGCACTTTTAGTAATGTGAGCCTGCCTTCTCTACCCAGGAGAAGGCGTGCTCACTGCGTCTCCCAGGAAAAGTTCAGAACATGAAGCAGGGCAAATTGCTGAGTTAGTGATCATGATTTCTTTGTGAGGCATTGTGCCTGGAGAACTCTCAATGCCAGAAACCAAATTTCCATAAGTAACTTCATTCTCATTTTCACTTTAAGATTGATCTATTTATTCGGAAATCAGGGTTAGAGAAGGACTAGGGAATAAGAGATTTCCCAACTCATGTTTCACTGTCCAGATAGCCGCTAAAGGGCTGGGCCAGGCTGAAGGAGCCAGGTCTCCCATGTAGATGGTAAGTGCTTAAACTCAAGGACCATCTTTAGCTGCTTTTCCCAGGCCATTAGCAGGGAGCTGGATCAGAAGTAGAGCAACCGGAATATGAACCAGAACCTATGTGGGGTGTAGACAGAGCAGGTGGCAGTCTTATCCATTAAGCCACACTTCTAAAAATTTTGTTATCAAATTCCCCTCTGCTGGATCTATTAGTTCCAATGAATCCACCCATGGGAAATACCATACCAAATCCTTCTCTTTCAAAACAAAGCAGTGCATTGATTCAATGGATCTGAAATGTCACAGAACGTTGGAACTGAAAAGGTTGGCAAAATCTCTGGTCTGAACTCATTATTCAGATAATCATCTAGACACCTTAATCATGTATATATACGATTGACTATATATAGTAGTTCAGAGGTCACCATGTTTGATCAAAGGCACCAAGCAGATTAATTGCCACATGGATAAATGCCATTAGAGATATGAATCTTGATGGTTTCTTCAATATTAGCATTTTTCAGACAGTTTTAAAGCAGGACATATGATCTGTTTACTGGGAAGGTAGAGAGATTTATCCACTGGGTCACTGCTCAAATTCCTACCACAGTCAAGGGTGGACCAAGTCAGTGCAAGGGTCTCAGACCTCCCTCTTAGTCTCTCCACTGGTGGCAGGGTTCCCCATTCTCAACCCTACTGTCACCTCTGATCTGGAGGGCACATCTGCCAAGGCTGAGATTTCACATCCCAGAATCCGAAAGCCTTTCACCTAAGGCCATGGCGCTCCTATTGTGTCAAAATCCTGGGATTTCTCATCCATATTTTCACCAACAGACTCGACCGCTTGTGATCGCAGGGTGCACCTGGGATGTTGTGACTCCTATCCCTCGTGCTTCTACCTTTCCTGCCATTCCTGCACCAGCGTGGCTTCACGACTTCTCCTTGTGTCTCATTGGTTCGTAGGGAGTGGAGACGGACAACTCCATCAACGGCTCTGGAGGTCTCCACAAATGCTTCTTTCTTAAAACGGTAGTACAGCAAGACAAAACAGATTTTTTTTCTGGTTCAAAATATTGAAACAGTTGGCCCTGTAACTTGAGTCCGCTGGGATTAAAACAGACAAAAATACAAAAACACCCCCACCACTTTCTTTCCTGCAGTTTCCTTTTCCCCAGTGGAATCTGGGCCAGTTCCTCCTCTGGAGCACTAGAGAAGCCCTGCCTCTTACAGAGGCATCTTCCAAGCCAATGTGCAACACCATGGAAGACTTTGGGGAACTCAGGGGACTAACCGTTAGCTTAGGGCATTTAAACAAAAGGCAAAGGGCAGAAAAGGAACATTCTCAAGTTCTTTCATTTCACACATACTCCAAGCTCAAAGCACAACTTTCTCAATGCTTCTCATCTGAGGCTAAAATCTTACGTCAGGTCTGGTAGCAAGCCTCATGAGGACATTTTCATTGAACCATCATCAACTCATTGCCCTATGTTTGCACGTACTGTGACTATTGGCAGACAGAATAGCATTTAAACCTTGAGATGCCAGAGTGAGGAGGGAAACTCACCATTTGTCAGGAAGGTCACTGTTTGTTCCTTACCAGGTGACCAGGAAGTCATACTTTCAAGTAGCGGCACAGGAATTGCCTAGCCATTTCCTAATAGGTTGAGAGACCACCAATGGGGAGTGTCTTCCCCACAAGTTCCCACCTAAAGAGGCTCCATGTTAATGTGCCTGAGAAAGCATCCTTTGCCACCTGAGAGATTTGGATGCAGGTTCCTGCATCCTGGCTTCAGTTCAGAACAGCCCGAGCCATTGCAGTCATTTGAGGAGTCCAGCACTAACTGGAAACATCTCTGTTGCTCCACTGTTCAGGCAAATAAATCCTGAAAAAATATCCTGCCTTTATGTTGAACTCACAGAAAAAAAGAATGAACAACAAAAGAAATTCAAACCAGGCTTTCACATAAGAAAAACCAACTATTCTATACTGTGATCTTTCATGTTTTAAAATATTGATTGATTGACTTGAAAGGCAAATTACAGAATGAGAGGGAGGGAGGGCAGGGAGGAGGCAGGGAGAGAGCACACTCTACCACCTGCTGGTTTATTCCCCAAATGACTGCAATGACCAAAGCTGGGCTAGTCTAAAACCAGGAGCCAGGAACTTCTTCCAGGTCTCCCACATGGGTGCAGGGGCCCAATGACTTGAGCCATGCTCCACTGCTTCCCCTGGCCATACACAAGGAGCTGGGAGCTGGATGGGGAGTAGAGCAGCAGGGACTTCAGTGCCCCTATGGGGTGTCAGTGCTGCAGGCAGAAGCTTTGCTCATTATATCATAGAGCTGATCCTGATCTATATAATTATTTACATACACACACACACACACACACACACACACACACACACACACACACACACATACATTATAGGTATGAAGCATGGGAAGAGACTGGGTTTTCCAGATGATATGGAAATTTTGGCTCAGACAGTATTTACAAGATGCCAGAACATCAAGTAAAATCATTGATTCACCTAGGATGATCGGCTAGGCTGCCAACTGGAACCACATGATTAAAATTTTTCCCAAGTGAAAAGGATGCACACTTTCAGTAAATTTGTTCCTGTGTCATTTTACCCAACTACAAGAAAAATCTACAAAGGGGGGTTTTTTGTCTAATGTTCTTCATCTTCAAACCAATTCAGATCCATCAGTCAGGGCTCACAGAGACACATTTTGGGATTGATAATTATAATGAATTATGCAAATAAAACTATAGTTCTGATTGTACGCTTTATAAAAATCTTTTCTAATCAGTAAAGATTAGTGACAATATGTTTTGTACCAATAATTATAAAACCACCATGGTATTTGGCACATGTTATTATATTTTCAAGCCTCAGACAATCGGGTTATTAAATTAGACATGCTGCCGCTGGGAAATCGGGCCATGGTTCCTAATTAACAATGACAAAAGGAGATAAAGGGAAATATTGCTTCATGATGCAAATACATTTAGAAGATGGTGTCTTCAACGATCCACTGTGATGGTGATACTTGCGGGAAACACATATGCCTACTCACGCACACATCTATTCTAATTTTTTCCAGCAATATAAAGCTGGCATTCAATTACAACAACAACAACAACAACAAAAAGACCTGTCAATGAAAGCTCTTTCTCCCTACCCACCATTTGTGCTTTGGTTGCTATTTTAACACAACTGTCATCACAATTATAGAGCGGAATGTTATAAGTTTGCTGTGGTGATCAATGAAATCAGTAAGTCCTTTCAAATAATAGCTCACATGAAACAAACTGCACACTATTTTTCACCTTCACGACTCAAGGATACTTGAGGAGAAATTCTTTTGATGTAGGTGTCCCCCAGGAAAAGGGACTTGGAAAGCCAACTTTTATCAGCAATATTTGTGGCACTTTAGGTCCACCTCCACTTAAGGGGTCAAGAGAGGCTGGGAGGGGGGTGGATTTAGGGGACTGAAGCACAGTTTTCTCAGCAGGCACAGAAATACCGTATTCTGAGTCCTCAGGCTCTCAGATACAGTTCCAGAAATGGGAAAAAAAATCCTTCCTACAGAAATGTTTAAATGCACCAAAATCTCCTAATTCTCAACTTACAGTTTCAAAAGACAAAAACCAGAGAAACAGTCTTAGTTTCCCTTCTCTGCTTCCCAATACAGAATGTCTCTCCAAGGAACATTACCAAAATAAATATAGGCAAGGCTATATGCTGCAAGTATTTCTCAAGCCTGTAGGAACCATATGCCCGTTTGTTTCTCTCGAATAATAGCAGTTAACAATCACTGTAGGATTTTGTGCTGGGAACAGTTCTAAACACTTCACAGAAGCTCATTTAGGCTCAGATAAGCATCATATTGAAGCCTACTTGGGGCCGGTGCAGTGGCTCCACAGTTAATCCCCTGACTTGCAGGGCCAGCATCCCATAGGAGCACCGGTTTGAATTCTGGCTGCTCCACTTTCCATCCAGCTCCTTGTTTATAGCCTGGGAAGCACAAGATGGCCCACACAGATCCGGAAAAAGCTCCTGACTTCAGACCAGCTCAGTTCCAGCCATTGTAGCCTTTGTGGCCACTTGGGAAGTGAACCAGCCAATGGGAGCTCTCTCTCTGTGTTTCTGTAAATCTGTTTTTTAAATTAAAGATACATTTTAAAAAATGTGTTGTTTAACAACTCATGCCACAGTTTGGCAAGCCTCTTATGTCCGTGCTAGAGTCAGGTTATAATGCAAGCGGTCCAGTCTCCAAAGTCTGTATACTGAACATCAGAACCGCTAAGCAAAGCACAAAGCTCTCTACTTCAGTGAGTTCAGCCTTGCTGTTCACCTCTAGCCACCCGGATCAGTTATGCCACTCTGCATCAACCACAAGGACTACGCATACACGGTGCTCTCAGCAGGTCCATGCTTAGCTCAATTCTGCCTCAGCATCACATTCCTACGACAGTTCCCCCAGCTGCCCACACGACCTGTTGTCCTGGTGCGAGGTTCTGCCAACACCATACTCTACTCCTCCAGAGAATGACTGCACTGGTCATGCCCCAGCTGGCAATTCCCTAGGACCCATCAGCGTTACTGTGCTACCGTGGCAGGAACTGGATGTGTGTCCCCTGTGCTCTGGGTCGCTGACTCTGCCTGGTACATAGAAACTCTACTGTGATAACCTATGTACAGATGGTGTCTCGGATGAAGTTTGTTTTGTTTGAGGAAAAAAAATGATTACAATATGAAAGCATGCCAGAGAGGAGACATTGAGAGGAAACTTGTTGGAGAAGGAAATAGGTCTGTGACGAGTCATTCAACAATGTCAACACAATTTAAGGCAATGCACAGAGGGAGGAAAATAGAAGAACAAATCAACTCAAAAAAAGGAACAAAGACAACGCAATGTAGACGCAAAAGAAATTTTTCAGCAACTGCGGGCTAAAATAGCCATGCAAGAAAAAAAAATATTTTAAAGAATCTAGAAATGGACCTTACGCCTTTCCTAAGAGTTAACCCAACATGGATCATAGACCCAGTAAAATACGAAACTATAGAACTCCTAGAAGGTAACAAGGTTGAAAACTGAGAAGACTTTGGATTTGCTAGTGAATTTTCAGATACACAAAAAGGCATCGTTAAATTCAAACCTGCTGAAATCCAACGTTTGTATCTGTAAAAGACACTATCACAAAAATGAACTAAATCAGACTAGGAGAAATGGCCAAAAATCTGATAGACACCCAAAAATGTGCACACAACTCCTGAAGTCTGACAGGAAATTAAACAGCCCAATTTCAGAAATGGATAAAAGACCTTAACAGCATCAAAGACAAACAGATAACAGATAAGCCTGTGAAAAGATGTTGAACATCATGTCAGAGAAATTCAAACAGAAATCACAGAACAAAACATGTACCTATTACAATGGCCAAAATCCAGACACTGACAGCATCAAATGCTGGTGAGGCAGAAGGCAGCAGAAATGTCATTCATTGTAGTTGGAGATACAAAATGCCACAACCATGATGGAAGGGAGTTGGGCAGTTTCCAACAAAGCTAAACACATCCTTTCCAGATAATCTGGTCTCCAGACTCCCCGGTATTTATCTAGAGCTGAAAATATACACAGCAAAAAAACCTCACGTGTGGATGCTTGTAACAGCTTACTCCATAATCACCAAGACTTGCCAGGCAGTCAGGAATTCCTCCAACAGGCAAATAAACCAGTTGTTGTACATCAGCCCATAGGAATATCATTCCACAGGAAGGAATGAACTGTCATCCCGCTATGAAAGGATGTGTTCTGCTGAGTGCATGAAGTCAGTCTAAAAGGGTATACACAGTATGATTACAGCAGCGTGACATCCTACAAAAAGCTAAAGTACAAAGACAAGAGATGACCGTTGTTGATCTGGAGATTGGATTGTAGTGAATCTGCTGAATAGAACAACTTGCAGGGCAGGGAGAGAGTTCCGTGTGATATTACCAGAGTGGATACGCATTCCGATACATCTGGCCAAATCCACATACTGCCATATCCCAAACAAAACCCAATATGTACTGATCCCGTACAAAGTGTGGACATAATCTATGAATTTGCAGATGTCAATGCATAGACTAATTAAATTTGAGAAAGAGTCGATGACTCCAGAGGAGGATGGAGGTTGAGAATTCGAGGCTACGCCAGGCTGGGAGTAGGAGAGATGTGGGGAACGTCTGTACTTGCCATTTCAGTTTGCCATGATTCTCAGACTGCTCTACAGCTCAAGTCTAACGAAACATAAGTTACCAGAGGACACTAGATCTGTCAAAGGAAAGGTTAAGAACAACTGCAACAGAGAAATGGAAAACAAAGAATTCTAGAAAACAGTGACTATTGCCACACAGACACAAGAACCAAAATCTGAAAAAGGTTCTTTAAAAAAAAGTAAGAATCAGATCAATGTCGACTTTCAGAATATCAAGTACATAGACAACTACAGCAGAGAAGAAAAAACTAGGGTTTAGCTTATCAGTTCTTTCATTTCCAATGCTTTTGGTGTGTTTCCTAAAAGCAACTTTAGAGAAATAAACAAAATACTTCACCTAACTGGGAAGAAAGTTCCCCACATAGGTCTGAAAATTAGAAGACTAGAAAGAAATGCATTCAAGTGGAAAAGTTATCCAGAAGCTACGATGCTACTGCCACTGCAGACAGGAATTCATTGGAAAAAAATGGGCGTTCAGCACAGGAGTTAAGGCACCCACACCGCACAGCAGAGTGGCTTGGTTAGAGTTCAGACTCCACTCTGTTTCTGCTTCTGCCATATACTCATCCTGGGAGGCAGCCAGTGGCAGCCCAGGTGGCTCGGCTACTCACATGGTGCTGGGGAGAGGGGGAGTTCCATTGAGTTTCTGACTCTTGAGTTAGTCCTTCGCCCACTCCAGTGCCCGCTATGGACACTTGGAGAGTAAACCAGCCATGGGATGCTCTGCTTCTGTCCCCATCTCTCACTGTGCCTATCTTTTGTTAGGTCTTTCTCTGCCTCTCAAACAGATCAAATATTATGAAGTTAACGTGAAGGCAAGTCAAAGGCATTTGGGGTCATGCAAGAAAGAAGGAACCTCCCACGAGTCCAAAATAAGACACGGTGGTAGCAAGACTAGTATTATGGAAGATAGAACGGATCCTGATGCAAATTCCCTTGATCATCAAGGATTCAGATGTGTGCAATTACATTCCTTTTCCTACAAATCCTAACCTGTGCTTCGAGGCGTCTTTCAGTACAATTTCATTAAGCACATTACTATGTCATTTTGTTATAGTTAGAGGCAAAGGAGACTTAAATGCGTAACAAAATGTAAAAAAGTGTAAATAAAATGAAAAAACATCAGTAGATGAAGGCAGAGAAGTTGAAGTAAACACACACACGCCTCTCATTGGGGAAAGGGGGGCGGTGTTATGGTATGGTGGGTTAAGCCACCTGCTGCCCAAGAAGCCAGCATCCCTTGGGAACAGTGGCTCAAGTTCCAGCTGCTTTGCTTCCAACCCAGATTCCTGCTCTTTCTAACGCTAACGGGAGGTAGCAGAAGATGGCCCATGTGTCTGATCCCTGCTACCCAGAAATAAGAGTTTCTAGTCCAACCCTGGCTGGTGCAGCCATTTGCAGAGTAAGCCAGAAGATGCAAGATCTTTCTGCCTAGCCCTCTAATTCTGCCTCTGATTTCTCTTTTTCCATAGGAAGAGCCAGAACTCCGCACATACTTGAGTAACAGAAGTCTGTCACTGGAAACCACAGGCTACGAAGGCACATGAGGCCGTGGCCAAGGCAAGCATGCAAGGATGTTGTTGAGCTAGCAGAGCTAGGAATGCATGCCCTCTTGCCAATTCCTCCTTAAAAGGAACAAATTGTCAAAGGAGCTTACCTAAGGTGGCAACAAAGGTTCCTCTGAAAACCTTTTCCTTTTTTCCTAGTTTTTCACCCCAGGAAGCTACAGGACATTAGCTAGTGTTTTATAGAAATTACTAGCATGGAACAGTATTTGTATGCTCTACATCTTCGCCTCCATTTATCTGTACCCCTGTTGGACACTTTAAAAGTCTTGCTGGCCTCTGGTGTATGCATTCGAGCCTTGCCTCTTTGAAAGTCAGTGACCTCCCTGGGCTCTGCTATGGGGACACCAGGGTTTCTACAACCAAGATCCTATCGCACCCCACCAGCCGAGGAGATGCACTGACTAGGAGGAAATCTGGCTTTTCTGAGGAGTTCATGAATTTACTGATATCGGGAGAAAAAAAAAATCTGTGGGAGGAAAAGTCTTGTCATGGTTAATGATACGATTTATTGCAATTACAGAAAACTACCCTGATTGTTCCAATTGCGGGCTGCGGTCCTCAGCCAGATTAAATGCCAGGCTTTGCCCAGCACAGGGGAGGTAATCAAATAATTGCCTCTGCTAAATAACAGTTTTCTTCATTCGCACAGCAAACTTCTGAAAGTACAAATGGGTAGGGCATGATGGCAAGAAATAGAAATCTCAGGATTTTAAATATTAGATGATGCAACCGAAGTGGATTTTGATATTTGACATTTAGCTGTTACATACAGCAAAAGGCTTCCCATAACCCAAGCTGTAGTGGACATGATCCAACATACAGACCATTTCCAAACCAAGAGATGTACTCTTCAAGAAATCAGAAGGAAAGAAAATTTACAAGCAGAAGAAAATCCCAAGTTTGGAGAGAAAAGGAAAAAAAAAATCAAAATATTACATATATTCCAATTAGAGATCAAACATGCAGAAGACCATCTGAGCTAACCGAATCAAGAGACAAATGAGGCAGCGTATGCAAGGTCTGAACAGCCAACAAGTAGCAAGTTCAAGTTACCACATAGAGGAAAACCTGGTTGTCTGTATTTGAAGAGACAGATGTGATCATCAGAATGTTCATTGGTTAATCAGTTATAGACAGGCTGTGTTTAGTGGAAAGAAAATGGTGGAATGGCAAAGAAGTGTGAATGTGGTCAACAGGCCGACTTGCCTTGTGCATTCTCTCGCAGAATCTGTGCTTCAGGATCAGTTTTTGCACAACCTATTATCATGCCTCATATGGGCATTTCCAAACAACGACCAAAGGCTATATACACTAATTACAGCTTACAATGAGGGCATCCAGAGCCTGGAGGCTTCATGGCATCCTTCCAAGGAGTGTGAGCTGAGCCATGCTCTCGTGTTTAAAATGGGCTAAGATTCTGGTCTGCCTATGCACAATTTATGATCTACTGGGGAATTATGCGGACAGAAATTTCATGATCAACCAATGATTTACCAGAGACCCAGATTCAAATGACACAGGAAAGATGTCAGAGTATATACATGTAACTTAAACACATCCACATGTAAATCACTCGCAAGACAGAGGAAGTATGAGACACAGATGCCAGAAAAAAGACTCCATTAGACATCAGGAAATACTGCAGAAAGGCAAGAAGAGTCAGAGGGAAGAAGGACAAACACCAATGGCCTAGGCTATCTTGGAATCCTGGCCAAGGAATAAAGCTTGACCATATCAGAGGCATTTGGCTAAAGCTATGACTAGCCCAGCATTGAGAAGTAGCGAATTAAACCGTATCTGGCAATGCAAATCCTTGTAGGCGCCAGTTCGTGTTCTGGCTGCTAAACAGATCCAGCTCTCTGTTCATGGCTTGGGACAAACAGCTGAGGGTGGCTCAGCTATTTGCGTCCTTGCAAGCACATAGGAGACCTGGAAGAAGCCCAGGGCTCCTGGTTCCAGCCTGACTCAGCCCTGTCCATTGCCACCATACGGGGAGTGAACCAGCAAATGGAAGATCTTTGTCTCTCCTCCTCTTTGTAGATCTGACTTTCCAATAAAAACAAGTAAATGTTTAAAAAGGGAGCTGACTCCATGCTTTTTGAGCCCAGGCCCTCCAACGTCAATACAGGTACCCCAAGCACGGAATTAACTTTAAGTTTCTCCCTGGTGTCTGCTGCCTGACTTAGAACATCACGCTTTTTTTTTTCCTTCAGTATCTTTAACCTCAAGGGAGACTCTCTCTTCACAGTAGTGATTTTAAGTCCTACCAGGACTGCGGTTAGTTCCTCCATGTCATTTTTCTAAGCTCTGACCATTGCAGTCACTTGGGGAGTCAATCATCAGACAGAAGATCGTCCCCTCTGTTTCTCCTCCTCTCTGTATATCTGACTGTGCAATAAGAACAGGATCAATCTTTAAGTTAATATTCTCTGCCCCAAGGGGACACGTTCTTCGTACTTCCAATATGATTTCCCAAGATTGAAGGAAACAAAACCTTTAGAAGAAGAATGCTGTTAACTATGGAAACAAGAGAATAAAAATGCCGTTCCTTGGAAAAGTAAAAACAGAAATGAGCACTTCTTAGGTGAGCCATCAATTTTATCAACATGCAACTCCTAAAGCATACCCAAGGCCTCTAAAAAGATTTTTAAATTTTTTATTGGAAAGTCTGATATACAGAAAGGAGGAGACGGGATGATCTTTTGTCCATTGATTCACTCCCCAAGTGGCTATTGTCCATTGATTCACTCCCCAGGAGCTATTCTGGGTCTCCCATGCAGGTGCAGAGTCCCAAGGCTATGGGCCGACCTCAACTGCCTTCCCAGGCCACAAGCAGGGAGCTGGATGGAAAGTAGAGCAGCTCAGATATGAACTGGCATCCATAGGGGATCCTGGAGCATACAAGGCGAGGACTTTAGCTGTTAGGCTACAGCACTGGGCCCACCAAGGCCCTTTTCAAAAAGGTATATTTTTATTTGAATGGTAGATTTTACCCAAAGGAGACAGAACTTGCATGTGCTAGCTCACCCGAGTTGGCCACAATGGCTAGAGCCGAGCTGATCCCAAACCAGGAGCTTCTTCTGGGTCTCCTATGTGGGTGCAGAGTTACACCACCCTTTACTATTTTCCCAGGTCATCAACAGTGCTGAATTGGGAATGGAGTCACTGGGACACAAACCAATGCCCATACGGAGTGCTGATGCCACAGGACACAAGACAAGCCTGTTGTATTACTGTGCCCCTCCCAAGACTGTTTGATTTCCCTCCCGAGCTCACGCAGTGTTGCGAACACTCAGGAGCTACGTCCGCATCACAGCTCTGCTTTTCCCTCCCCATGTGCTGTGCTGGCTCCCTGACCGTATCTCCATTCTCTTCTGGATGCAGTGGAGGAGGTCACATGACCTGGTAGCATCTACTCAGCTCTCGAGAGTCACACTGCAAATGGGTGACTACAACGCACGCCGTTCGGCTCCATCTTCCTCTTGCCCATGGCAACTTTAATGAATTTTCAGAAATGTTTGATTCCCTGATACTTGGGCTCCGAGACACAAGTATTCTTTCAGGTTCAAGAACTTGTTTCCACCCGTTTTAAAATATAAACTCTTCACCCTGACTTGTTAAATGTCAAGGTTTGTGGCATATGTTTTAAATAAATATTAAAAACTATGAAATATACATAGAAAACAGCAATATCCCTTGTACCACTTGCTTATCCCCTAAGTTACAAGTCGGTGAGGACTCCGGCTCCCCCTCCCACTGCTATCCTCCCTCCTCCCCGGCCTTGACTCTTTCTCTTCTGCCATCTTTGGTGAAATTCTTCATTTCCCCCTCTAAAATTTCACTGTGATTTCTGGCATCTGAAATTGCAACTCAATCCTTCTCCCCTGTGAGTGGCTTAACAAAAATGTTTCACACAGAGACATGAACTCATACTAAGACAAAGCGGACAAGAAATTAAGTGGAAGTTCCCCAGCAGGGTCCATATTCCTCACCATTTCAGGGCCCTCCCATGCAGCTCACCAGGACCAAGAACCCAGAAACTGAAGCCCACCTGAGCTGCTTTTCTGTTTACTTGCTCAATGCAACAGTGCTGCAGGATTTGGGTACAATACTCAAATACATTCTGCAGTCCTGACATTCAAATTCAAATATCCAGAGGGTGTCAGGACAGGACCGTATCTGATAACCAATTTAAAAGTCGAAAGATTTGGGGGGCTGGCACAGTGGCTCAACAGGCTAATCCTCCACCTGCAAGTGCCATGTGAAAAATGAACAAGCAGACTCAAGATCTGTTTCTCTTTCTCTCCATAAATGTGCCTAATAAAAATATGTTCACCGAGAGGAACTGTATCATGGTGACTAGCATACCAACATATGTAGATATGTTGAATAACATAGACTCTCAATGAAACTGTTAAATATGTCTTGACAATGGGATGCTGGGTTTTCTACCATTGTCTGTACCTGCAATGCCATGATACACTTAAATAGAAAAATGGACTTGTGATTGTTGCTGAAGGACTATATTATAATATGGGAGAAATCATTGGGGGGGAGGGGATAGTGGAAGAGGAAATCCCTGGGCCTATGGAACCGTATCATGAAAACCAAAAATTAAGGGAAAAAAGTATAAAATGATTCAATTTTGAGATAGAAAAAAAGACTTCTCCTTGTACTCAGCAAGGAATCTATTAGAAGTACAAAACATTTTTCTCCTCCAGGTCTGTAGGAAACGCAGCACAGGCCAAGGAGCGCTAGAAGGGAGGGTCCCTAAAACGGTGACTGCTTAGTTCATGGTTGATGAAGGGACGCTCAGACAATCTTCATCTTCCAGACCTCACTTCCTGCATTCAGGTCCTTGCATAATCCCCTTCCCCCAAGTGTGGCCTGGCCTGCTGGCACCGATAGAATGTGTTCAAGGTCATGGATATTACTTTCGTGATAAAGTTATTCAAGACAGACAGTAGACGCAGGGGGTGGTGCTGTGGGGTAGTGGGTAAAGTCATTGCCTGATTTGAGAACTAGCTGCTCCACTTCTAATCCAGCTCCCTACCAATGTTCCTAGGAAAGCAGAATAGGATGGCCCAAATGCTTGGGCCCCTGTGCCCAAGGGAGGGAGACGTGGATGAAGCTCCTGGCTTCGGCATAGTGCAGTCCCAGCTGTTGCAGCAATTTAGGCAGTGAAGTAGTGAATAGAAGAGTCTTTAAGAATAATAAGATCTGAGACATCGCTCTTGTTGTCAGTCTTTCTCCTCCCGCCCCTTCCCCTTTTTGACTTTCACCAAACAGTATCCATACTGGGCAAGTCCGTATACCAGGAATGATACCAAGGAGCAGCCAGCAAGAAGCCAATGTCTTTAAGGAGCATCCAGGATCAACAGGAAAAGTCCAGAACCACACAGGTGGGCTTAGAAGAGGATCTCGGATCTAACATGACATAGATCTCAGCTAGCTGGAGCCTCTACCATAGCCTCATAAGGGATTTAGTAGAGGAGTCAGCTTAACCCTGACCACAGAAACTGTAAAATCAGACAGGTGACATTTTAAGGCACTACGCTGGTGGCGAGTTGTCCTACAGCGTTAGGTAACTTCTATGTCTTACTTCCCTAATGCCTTCAACCGTGTCTGGTTCATAGCACCCATGCACTGGATGCACACTGCAGAAGCCGATACACAAATCCACCCTTGTCACGGATATGGGAAGGACTACAGAAAAATGCTAACAAGCTTTTCAACCCCGTGCTGCAGGACTGAAGCAACTAGGTGAAGAAACCCAATCTTACCACAAGGGTTCTCACACATGCAATCTTCGAAAACACACAGTAAATACAGTTTCCCATGACACACTTGTTCAGCCAGCCTTTCAGTTGCCACAGTAAGCTCAAGGACAACACACACTTCCTCCGCCATCAGAATGAAATCTGTTGTAGTTAAAAATCAAGCATCTTGGGACTGACCCCCAACTCCATTTCATGAGGGAACGTTAAGAGCATCGCATCACTCTAACTTAAGCAGTCCTCTCACCTCCTCTCTTCTTCCTTTGCGTCTTTATGGGTTCCTCCCATCATCCAAATTACATTCTCAAAGGTCAAGCCCTTCCCTGCCTCTCAAGGTTTCTCTTGAAGCATGCTTGCCATCTGTGCCTTGCTATTTTAAAC
Source organism: Ochotona curzoniae (assembly GCF_017591425.1). Taxonomy (NCBI): domain Eukaryota; kingdom Metazoa; phylum Chordata; class Mammalia; order Lagomorpha; family Ochotonidae; genus Ochotona; species Ochotona curzoniae. The sequence continues at coordinate 8,134,617 of NW_024466446.1, read as the reverse complement.
TCAATTTTAACAAAAGGGACATGTCTTAAGATTTTATTATTTCTGTTTCCAGGTTGTGAGGATGTATATGAAAGAAAGGGAGCTAGATGGCATGAGCGGCTGTGGTAGCAGGTGCTCAGCATGAGAAGTCCTTTCTGAAAACGCAACTCACGCTTTCCTGAGAGATCCAAGCAAAGGGCCTGGGACAGGGGTGGATGCAAGGAATGGTTTTGAGCAGGAAAAACACCACAATCAAAGGTCCTGGGTAAAAGTCATTACCCCATGCACACATTTCAGTCTGCCATACTCTGAATGTGGAAGATCTTTATAGCATACACTAGTTAGGATCACAAAATACACTCCTCTGCCAAGCTTGGAGGAAGTCAAGCACAGAGATATATTCTGATGCTGTGGAGTGAATGATCTTCCAATGCAAGCTTCATGAAAATGGCAACTCTTACAGGTGTTTCTAAAGAACACCTTGGCATCATGTTGATTGAGTCACAGGAATCACAGAGCAAGCGTGCGTACCTCCCCACCAATTCATTCCTCAAGAACTGACAATGGCTGGGGCTAAACTGAGGGTGCAAACAGCAGCCAGGAATGCAACCAATGTGTCTTCCACATAGATGGCACGGCTCTCACAAGTTGAGCCGGTACCTGTGGGCTCTTAGGGACTACACTGGCAGGAAGCTGGAATCAGGCACCAGAGGCAGGAACCAAGCTCAGACACTTCAATAACTACTGGATTGAATGCCTGTCCTTTATTTTTTTCAAAATAAGATGTATTTTACCTGAAAGTCAATATTACATAGAGACCTTTCATCCACTGCTTCACTCCCTAAATAGGTGTTAATGGCCAGAGCTAAGGGGATCCAAAGCTGGGATCCAGGATCTTCTTCCTGGTCTCCCTTAAGGGTGCAGGCTATCCTCTGTTGCCCTCCCAGGCACACGAGCAAGGAGCTGGATCAGAAGTGCAGTAGTCAGGATACTAACAGGTGTCTGTATGGGATGCTAATGCCACAGGCAGAGGATTAGCCCACTGTTCGGGCCCCAAAACACCTTCCCTATTTCTATATTACTTTTCATTTGTACAGACAGAATTAAGGATTAGATCACCAATGACTTCAGTTGCAAGAGATATAGAAATTTGATATACAACTCAGTATTTCACAGATCATGAAAAACATAAATGCTGTTTGTACCTCATCATGTAATTTATAAGTATCCTTTAGACTGCAGTGGAATATTCTTAAGGAAAAAACAGCACTGTGATGGTAACTCAGTATTAACTCTTGCTTGTAATTTGAAATGTCATAATGATTTTACTTCTAAAAACAAAATAAATTTTCCGTAACAATTAACAACCCATTAGCACCCTAATATGGGTCCTTACCTAATCTATGTATGGCTCAGAGACTGGCACAAAATATGTGTCCAGTAGTTACTTAAATTAACCAATCCATCATAGAAAGAAACTTCAAGAAGCTTGTGAAAAAAAAAAGGAATCAAAAAGGTTTATTTTGGTGCCAATTTTAAATCTGCATACATGGTTTTCTGCATACACTTGTCATCCCATCCAGGTGACTTAGTTCAGAACCCATGTGCAGGTCTCAGCTTCCAGCTCCGTTACTGCTGGACCTCACAAGGGAATGGTGAAGCTGCCAAGCTGGACAAAGGATACCGACTCTGGCGGTCCTACTGCTCACTCTTCTCCCCTCTAAGTAGATGAGCATTTGCTAGGGAGCCAAGTCTCAGCATCCTTTCACAGCACACCACTGCCACAACACACCATTCTGCCACAGATACCACTGCATTTCTGCACATTAGCAGCTATGGGGCTCATTCCAATCTTTTCCTAAGTCCTCCAGGTGAACTAAAATACCCCCCCCAGGTTGAGAGACAAGGAATTGTTTTCTGCTTTCTTGAGCACGCCATCGACCCTGACTCTGCTTTTGATGTCTTTTTCCTGCAGCACGTCCCATGCCCCCACCCAAATCCACTCCCGGGGCAGAGCAGGAAGGGATGGAGGAAAAGCAGATGTACTCCTCACCCCACCCACACATACTTGGTCTCTCCTTGTTCCAGTTCTTGCATCAGATACGTTGGAGGGATGAAAGCATCTCATCCCGCTCCTCCATCACCTCTACTATGATCCACAGCCCCTTGCTACCTGCCAGCTGAACTTTAAATACCAGCAATACCCTCCTAACACACACACGTCCTCCAACTTCCCTGCATTGTTTCTCCTTGATACTAACCATGTCTTTCATTCTCTACATTCTGACATTTTAATCTTGGGGCCTTGCTGGCACTTGGGAGAGTACCCTCCCGATATTCAATGCTTAAAGACAGTCACCGACTCAACTGAGAGTAAGTTTTCCAATACTCAACACCTCCTTTGCTGGCATCTAACATGAGGTACCATCTGCCCTGATAACCTTAGGACTGGGCAATTAGAGATAGCACCTTCACCCTAGCACCTGCTGGATTCATCCATGTTAGCCGATCCTAAGCCTGCGCAGCCAGCCTCACCTGCTGCTTCCCTTGGGATCACGATGAAGCCTCTTCACCCACAGTTCCCCCATCTAGCTCTCCCCTTCTAGGCGATCAGTAAAGCCAGCTTGTTAGTTATCTTTGAGCCACATGCATTCTCCACTCTCCAGGGTACAGTATTTCATTCTAACAAGATTTTTACATTCTTAGGGAATCAATTTTTTTTTTTTTTTTTTTTTTTTTTTTTTTTTTTTTTTTTTGCCTAGTAGGTAAGACACTTGGAACACCACAACCCTGGCTCTGAAACTCGCTTTTGGCTCCTAACTCCAGTCTCTGGCAAGACAGTGATGCCTCTACTGGGTCTCTGCCACCCTTGTGGAAGACTTCCCATGAATTTTCAGCTCCTAGCTTCAGCCCAATCCAGCCCCACCTGTTGTAAGGCAACTGTTGAATGAACAGGCTGATGAAAAAAATCACTCTGTATGTGTGCACCTTTGAAACAGATGAATATAACTTTTCTTGACAACACCGATTTACTCAAGAAGCAGTTATCAATACTCGCCATGTACTAGTGCAGAAGGTTCTAAGAAGTAATAGGATAAGATTTTCAAGCAGGCTCCTGCAAGACAGACACAATATTTTAGACAGGATAAATTTGCATCATCTCAGAATTCGAAAGCTAAAGGGTACCACTCTTACATTGCTGGCAATTTGAGAGAAGTAGAAATGAGGACACATTTGGTTTGTTTTGTTGTGTGCCAGCTCTTTATTTCAACTTCCTGTGAGTGCAAACCCCGAAAGGGAGAAGTTCTTGCTCAAATGACCGGGTCCCCACATCTATACGAAAGACCTGGACTGAGTTCCGGGCTGCTGGCTTCGACCCAGCCCTGTCCTAGCCACAGTAAGCATTTGGGGAGTCAACAAATGCATAGGAGTTCGTTCATTCTCTCTCTTCCTCCCTCCGTGTGTGGGTGTCTCAAATAAACCAGTCAAATACCAGAGAAGTTGGGCCAGTCTTCACCCAGGAAAACTCCCCAGCCATTCAAGATTCTGCTACCAAGCATACAAATCTGATGCTGTACTAACTCCTGGCAGCAAACTTGAACCCCACTGTTCAGCGCGTAGGAGTTCCCACAAATTTGAAATGCCCACAGAAGCCAATACACAGCAGCCAACTTGAAACTCTACGGGGTCTTAGAACTTGGGGTGGAGGGAGCAAACTATTCAAGTCCCGAGTTTTTAAAAGACACCTGCTCGGCTACCTGACGTGCTGGAGGAAGGACCTTAGACCCTCACAGTGAAGGGCAAGGTTTTCTGGCCTATGGACACATTTTCTGGAGCCAGGGTCTATAGGTGACTCGCCCACAGCTCCCCAAGCCCAGGAGTCTGAGTTTGGGCCTTCTTGGGGGACAGTTACCTTTTTTTTTTTTTAAGATTTACTTTTTAAAAATTGTTATTTGAAGGGCAGCATTACAGATACAGACACAGCGATCTTTCATCCACAGATTCACTTCCCCAATGACCACAATGGCCAGAACTGAGCCCATCCAAAGCCTAGAACTTCTTTCAGACCTCCACACCACGTATGTGCAGCAGCTCAAAGAGTAGAGCCATCCTCCACTGCTTTCCCAGCAATAAGCAGGGACCTGGAACGGAAGTCGAACAGCTGGGACTCGAACCCGCACCCATTTGGGAGTCCAATGCCATAGTTAAAAACTTAGCACGCTACACCACAGCGCCAGCCATGACAGCCGAGACTGCTCGTCACCTGCTCAGTCCTTCCTGAATTTTCCCTTCTCCGTGAGAAGCTTTTAGATGTAACCGTAAAGTGTTCCCGAACTGTGAACCAGAGACTCCGTAGGGTCATAACAGGGCTCCCACTCCGTAAGCAGATTCTTGGAGAAGAAATTACACGCATCTCTTTTCTGAGCCTCACTTTTTGCAGCTGCCAAACCAGTTTCCAGAGCCCCTCTACGCGCAGCTACCAAGTTCCCGGCGGACCATGAACATACAATAAGCAACGAACCCGATCCTGGGCGACACTGGAGTTTCACAGAAGCGTACGTTCCTACGCCTACTCTGAGCAAACACAACTGCACTCCGCAGAACCCCGAGGCACCGACACAGGGCGCGCACGCCTCCATCACCCTTGCCGGCGCACACTCTCCTGCGCACCTACACAAGTGCGCTGAGCCCAAACTTCACCCAAACTTCAGCATCCCGACAGCAAGCCGAGTAAACCTAGACACAAACACCCGTACGCACGCACGGGACGCAACACACCCGCCCTCGCGCCGCACTTTGGCTCAACTTTCCAGGCACAATTCATGCGTGGGTCGCGCTCAAGACTTTACCGTCCGTCACTGTAGCCTCTAGGTCGTCCTTGGCCTGACGCAGCTCCAGCCGCAGCGCCTGCGAGGAGATCGGTGAGAGCTGTTCAAGGGCAAAGAGCTGCTCCTCGGTCAGGAAGCTCAGGTGCACGCGGCACTCCAGAAGAGGGGCCAAAGCACCAGGCGAGGCCATGGTCCCCGCGCCTCTGAGCCGGGTCTCCAGCGCACCGCGCGTCGCTCGCTGGAAAAACTACGAAAGGGGAAAGGGGCGGGATTTAAAAGCGCACGCCGCCTTCCCCACCTCCCGCGCGAGGTCAGCCTCCGGCCTCTGAGACGCCTGCTGCTTTACAGCACACACCTGCTGCCTTGGCCATCACTCCGCCGGGGCCCCTGGGCAGCAGGCGGTACAGGTGCAACCGCTTAGTTCACAGGAGTCGCGCTGTGAGCTAGCAGATGGACACCACCACCCCGGGAGGTCGCACCTCTTGAGTTAGGGGAGTGCTCACCTCACCTGAAGGCAATTGGGCTTTGGCAGTAAAAGGGTGACACCTGCTGTTCGCCGGGGTCGGCTCTGCGGGGCGTGGGTGTGGATTTGGAAAAGGCCTTGGCTGGATCTCATGGTCTGGGGGGGACGCTTGCTGAGGGAATGTTTCAGGGGGTTACTGGGCAGTGTGGTGTCTAGTACTGGTTTCTTGCCTCCCTTGGAACGGCCCCAAAGCAGAAGCGACTCTGTGGGGAGGCCAGGGTGGAAGTGGGGCTGGTGGTGGATGGCGCTTGTTAAAAGTGCCTGAGCCTTGTTGACCACGCTCTTCTTCCATGATTAACTTGGCCGGGGAAGAGTTTTCTCCTCGCCGCACTGCCAATCATGCCTGTAGAAGTGAGCAGAGAGAGCCACGGGACCCCGCCAAGCGTGATGCCGACTCCTTAACTGCTCAGTCGCCGCCGGGTCGCGTGGCTGCAGCTCCACCTGGTTCTCCCAGCTCCTGAGAGGCCTCTCTGCTTCCTCTAATTCCTTCCCCCCAAAATCTATCCTCTCTACACTCTCCGTCTCCCCCAAGCACTGGCGCTACTCCTGCTGTCGCCCAGAGGCTTGGCTCTGGAAGCCCCCCAGGAAGTCAGACCTCTCCAGAGGTGGGGAGCCATGCAGAGGGCTTTGGGTGTGAAGGCCACGGCATCAGCCATCACTGGCACCTCCCGCCTCTAGCTTCCTCAGCATTTCGTTGTCCTCCATATTTTTTTCTGCTTTTCCAGGGTCTCCCCTTGTTGACACTGTATAACTTCAATGCTACCTAAAAGAGCTCTGGGCTTTCCTCATCCCCCTTTCTGTTAAAAACCCCTTCATGTGGTAGTGGCTGTTAATCTCGGTGACTAAATGGGCTTGGATGGTGGCTGCTTACACTACAATGTGGACAGTGGAGGAAGTTAACCAATAAAGCACCAGTAAAAGGGCAATATCTTAGTATTCCCATGATATACTCAAGAAACTCTGCAGTTACATTAATTAAAAAAAAAAGTATTGGTTGAGGCCAGCGCAGTGGTATAACAAGCTAATCCTCTACTTGCTGTGCAGGCATTCTGTATGTGCGCTGGTTCAAGTCCTAGCTACGTCACTTCTCCATCCAGCTCCCTGCACGTGGTCTGGGAAAGCAGTCGAGGACAGCTCAAGGCCTTGGGCCCCTGCACTCACCTGAGAGACCCAGGAGAAGCCCCCGGCTCCTGGCTTCAGTTCAGTTCAGCTCTGGTCATTGTCATCATCTGGGGAGTGAACCAGCAGATGGAATGTCCTTCTGTCTCTTTGTAAATCTGCCTTTCAAATAAACATGAATACATCTTAAATACTCACGGAGTGAGTGTTTGACACAGCAGTTAAGTCACTGGCACCCCCTATCTGGAGGTTGTGACCCTGGGTCGTCTGCTGCAGCTGCCTGCTCACATGTTCCCTGGGAGGCGGCAGGTGGTGGCTCGGGCACTTGAGCCCCTGCACCCACCTGGGAGACCCAGAGTTTAGTCCAAGCTCCTGGTGTCAACCTACTCCCATAATACAAGCACCCTCTCCCTGCCTTTCAAATAAAGTGAAACTAAACATAACAATATGAATAAAAATTATAAGCATTTCTACTTAAAAAAAGACCCCCACAAAGCCAGCAAGTGCAAGCTTTGGTAATGACTAGTCACAGGGACCTGGTGAAGACCGGCAGCAAGCCTTGTCACTTTCATACAGTGGGGGACAGTCGCCAAACTCCAAACCAGCTTGGCTCAGGTGAAAATGCCTGACTTTGTGTTACGGATCTACCAAAGAGATTGGAGACTTTTTCCAAGCTTGCATCCCATCGGCGAGAGACGAACAGGTACACGGTAGCAGGTAGTAGCTGGGATGGCCAGGCAACAGTTTGCGATCAAGACATTTATAATACTCAAGATGCTCATCGCATGCGTGACACATTCTTGCCAAAGCCCATCCGTTCACTTGCTCCTCCCATCAGGCTAGCGGGGGCATGCGATTATTTGTATTCAAACTAACGAGGAAACACAGAAGAATTAGCTCACCCGAGGTCACAGTATATAGGCAACACTAACTCCCGTATAAAAGTTCGTTTACACAAATCAGTCCAGCAGGATAGGAGCCCACTGTTGCATGCCAAAGTTAAGTTCAAGCTGAGTCACATGCTCAGGCAGGACACATCTAAGGAGTCGGACAGGATGCGCACTTACCTTTTGGAGACCATCAGTGAGCACCTTGCAATGAGTCACTGAAAAGACGTACATGAGCTTAGGAGATACCACTTCCCAGCCCGTGTGTGTTTGACTTGGTAGTACCTCCTATCCCTGGCATGTATTACAGACAGCTTGAGGGAAGGACTGGAGGAGGGGTGGGGGCGCAGGCTATCTCAGCTTGAGGGATGAAGGGAACAGAAGTGTCCTGCGTATGACAGAGAGGGGCTGACTGTGTTGTGAGAAATGGAAAATATCGGTAAGGAAGTTACAAAACCTATTTATCTTCTTTCCTAGCAAAGAAACTACAAAACTATCTGAAAAATCTTCCAAGACAAATGGAATTGGAGGATAAATATTTTTGGTTCCAAAAAAATCCTTGCAATGCCTGCATGTTTTGTCATAACATGCATTTTCTGCGAACCTTTCAGAAATCCATCATATACTATTTCTGCACATGGCTCTTTTCCTGGAGACGTCAGGTGGAGCAGAGTCGGGGCAGGAGGGGGCTGCCAGCTCCTCTCTGCACCAGGGGGTCTTCAGGCTGATGTTTGAGAGAACGTAGCAGGTGGCATGTTCAGGGAGTGACAATTTACACATGCTCTGTGACCACAAGGACTTTTTCCAAAGATTGCTCTGTTCCTGGGAAACCCAGATAATGGAAGGGCAGACTTCTCTGCCCTCCACAGCCACTTAGATACGGAAATACAACTTTGTCATTCACTCCGGAATTATCTAATTAGCTCTGGGTTACTAAAATCTCCAGCAAAACGAAGACAGAATATTCCAAATATTGCCGTAAGTGTACGCAAGCTAAATGATTATCATTATTTTGAAATTCAGGTACTGGACACTACTTTGTTTATAATATAATTGGAGGGAAACCAATAGTTATGATTTCTTTTGTTAGTATTGATAAAAAAAAATAAGAGTAATTACAAAATTGAAGTTTTTTAGCAGATAGAGTCAGGAAAGTTTTTACAATGTAAACTACAATCTGCGTACATTTCAGTTGCTGCAGTTAAATAAGGTTAGGATAAAAGATTTCAAAGCATAAAATACTTAGCAACTAGAATAGAATTCTAGGGAGGACATGTGGTAGAAATACGATTTGAAGACAAAGAAAATACATGTCATTTCAAACTGTAAAAGAGCTTTTTCATATACTTTCTAAATGAATGATAATGAATATCAAATATATCATTTAGGATCACTGGCTCCATTTAAAATGTGCCAACTTTATTTTTACAAATTATTATTACAAATGCACTGAAAATGATAGTTTTGTTAATATTTAAACAGAAAATATTTCAGATGTCTACTTTAAAATGTGCCGAGACCCATCAGTGGGTGAATTGGAAAAACTTCTTTAGGGGTGCAAGGCCAAAAAAAAAAAAAAGGTGGAAAGAACCAAGTGACAGTGCTGTTCATGAGTTGAAGGGAGGGAGTGGCCAACCTCTCTTAAGCGAATGCTGTTTTGCCCACCTGCTCCTCCCAGGGGGAAACTGAGAGGCAAAGAGCATCTCAGCACCATGGGATCTCTTGGGACATGAGTCCAGCCTGCAAGAGTCAAACTTGACAGAAGGAGGAAAACAACTCCTGAGGATTAAGTCAGTTTTTGAAAAAAAAAAAAAAGAGCCCAACACAGTGGCTCAATTGGCTAATCCTCACACTTCAAGCACCAGTATCGTCTATGGGCGTCCATTCCTATCCCAGCTTCCCATTCACTCCACTTCCCATCCAGCCCTCTGTTTGTGGCCTGCAAAAGCAAAGGAGGATGTCCCAAAGTCTTGGGACTCTGCACCTGTGTAGGAAAACTGGAGGAGGCTTGTGGCTCCTTGTTTCAGATTGGCTCAGCTCTGGCCACTGCGGCCAGTTGATGAGTGAAGCAACAGATGGGAGACCTTTCTGCCTTTCCTTCTCTTTGTAAAATCTGTCTTTCTAATAAAAAAGAAATCTTTTTTTAAAGAATACAGGTAGATGGCTGTACTCTTGGACATTGAAGGTGGTCCCAGGTGGGGTCTTACATGGGGCTGCAAGGGAAGTATGGTGACGGAAGCCAAGGCGGAACTGAACCCAGGAACATTGTCACAGATGCTGCCTTTAGCTCCCAGGAAAGTGTCGTTGGGTGTCCTGCTTCTGTCTCTGCAGGCTGCACTTCCCAAGTCTTGGCAGTACAGGCTAGGTCCGCGTAGCATACTCCAAAGCAGGGAGTGGGAGGCAGAGAAAGGAAAAGAAGTGGGGTCCCCCTCACACTCTTTTGGTGTCCTGGGAGACACAGCTGTACCTTGAAGGCCATGCTTCAACGCCTGGTCTAGAATGGTGAGACAGAAATGAGAGCCATACAATCCTCACCACTCAAGACTCTGGAACAGAAAGTACTAACCTCCAGTCTCACACTGCCGCATCCTGCCTGGCTAGCCTGAGGAGTGACTTTGATGCATTAAATTTGTAGTAGCTTTCACAGTAAACCCACCATGACCCTATTAGCTACTATAATTAAATGACACTCTACAGCAAACACTCAATAAGGAGTGGTATGCCATTAGTACTGTTACTCACTGTAGAAAGCATAGAAAAGTAGAAAGCTTACGTGAACTATATTTATACACATGAGGGCAATGGTCGGAATCATTTTAGAACGGTTATGGCTAAATTATTTTTTAATTAGCCAGCTAATCTTGCCATTAAGTCAGCTTTTCCGGTTGGAAGGGAAAAAATACGGTAATACTCACATATAGGAAAGGTAACTGCACAAACTGACTCATTCCCCCTGCTAAGAGAAGAAGAAAGGACTTGGTTATAAAAGCAAACGAGTCGCAGCTCATCCTTGTTTTTGCTGTCCTACCCTTTATTTACGGCTTGTGATTTGGCTTGTGCTCATGCCCACAGGCACGTTGGCATGTTCTGTGAGTCTACCAAGTAAACAAACAGCAGCTACACTTCCAGATATGTTTGTATGGAGAGCAACACAAACAGATTGGGGGAAACAAGGAGGAAAGCGAATGGCATTGGTATTATCCTGCCAGCCCACGTTCAAGTTCAGAGTGAGACACCAGGCAACAGAAGACAGTTACAGGGGCTGAATTCCCTAATATCAGCCCCCTTCTTCCCAGAGAGGGGATGAGCAGGCATTACAGGACAGTCAGATTCCTGACCCACCTGTCGCTCTTGCAGCGACAAAGCGCATACCCGAATACAGCCAAGTATTGGACTTATTAGCCGACAAAATAAGACAGATAATGCTGAGAAATGCATCAGCATATATTTTTGCTAAGGCAGTCACATTATTTCCAGTTTTCTTTCTGCAGAAAAAGAAAGTGAACATCCCAGCTACTTTCTCCTTCAAATGGTCTAACTAAACGATCACTGCAAATATTGATTCCTTGCCCTGTCCACATTGGCACGTTTGTAAGTACTGCGCAGCACCAGGCTGACCTCTGGTCTAGTTTTAACGTCAGACGGTCAAACATGCAGTTTTCTCACTGCGGTTCTAACAAGGTCTCAGGGACTGCCAGTGTCGCTGCTGAAGGTAGGCGAAGGTAAAAGATATAGGAGCCACTCCAGACAGCTTATGAATCGCACGCAGGTGATGGGATAACTGCTACAGGCTCACTGTGTTCCTTCCAAAATTCATACGCTGAAATCTGCCGCCTCCATGGGCGTGGTATTTAGATGGGGTTGTGCAGGGGTCATGAGAATGGAAATCTCATACAAAGTGTTTTCTGCCTTCTAAATCAGGTTGCAGAATGCTGCCTGGCTCCTTGTGACAAGCAAGGATGCCCAGAGAAGGGTGCCATTTCTGCAAACCAAGAAGCACAACAGGGCTCTAAAAACTTCATGGAAAATGTGCCTCGCCTTTGCATTTTAATTTCATTTCGTTTGCCCTTATGTTGAATCTGCCAGTAATTTGATTGTCCTACACCCCAGATCTATGAAAAATATATTTCTGTTGCTTACAAAGTGCTCAGTCTATGGTGTTTTAAAAGAGCAGCTGGGACAAACTAAAGACAATAACTACACCAATCAATTACAAGCCAGTAGCATTTGGGGATATATTTTGAAACTATTTCTACAGCATTTTAAGGCAGTGCTAATAGCTTTGTCATTGTAGAGACAGGTTGACACATTCATATTTCCAGAAAGGGTGAAAAAGAATATAATTATTTTAAAGAGGCCTAGGGCCATGATTGTAAAGCTACTCATCAGCATTTCCCTTCTACTCACCCATGTTTGAGAAACATCCAGGCTGTAGGACCAAGAGGACTTTAATGGCTCCCTCCCCAGTTCCACCTGCTGGTCAAGGTGACACCTGTAAAAGAGCAAAGCCACACCTCCATCTGCGCTAATCAGCCTTGAGCTACTGGCAAGTCAACCTGCCTCATCAGGGCACTCACTGGAGACTGTAACCTTGTGTTTGGGGGAGGGAGCACTCACCTTGGGGTGCTGTGGCATAAAGGCATCCTACATGGGGTGCCTGCCATCAGCACCCAGCTCTGTTCCCAATTCCAGCCTGGGAGGCAGGTGCAAAGTGTCAGTTGGGTGGGTCCTCAATGCCCACATGGGGGACCTGGATGAAGTGTCCAGTTCCTGGCTTCATCGTGGCCCAGCCTTAGCTGCTGTGTGCATTTAGGCAGTGAACCAGTAAGAGGCTCTTTCTCAGTCTGTTTTCCCCTCTCAGCTTTTAAAAGGAATATTGGGCCTGGCGTGGTAGCCTAGTGGCTAAAGTCCTTACCTTACATGTGTCAGGATCCCATATGGGTGTCGGTTCTAATTCTGGCTATTTCACTTCCCATCCAGCCCCCTGCTTGCGGCCTGGGAAAGCGGTCAAGGATGGCCCAAAGCCTTGGGAGAACCCGTATGGAAGTCCTGGAAGAAGCTTCTACCTCCTAGTTTTGAATCAACTCAGTTCTGCCTGTTGCAGCCATTTGGGGAGTGAACCAGCAGATGGAAGATCTTTCTCTCGTAAATCTGCATTTCCAAGAAAAAAAAAATAAGTCTTTTTTGGCCCATTGGTAAGAGTTTAGCAAATTTCCAGTTAAAAAGGATGACATCCACAAAATATGAGGTGTAATCCAGTAAGACGTTAAGAAAAGGAAGGCCTGAGAAACGAAACACGTGATACTAGACCTGCTGCCAGGACACGGCCGCACCAGCAGAGAATGGCTGGGGTTTCTGATTCCACAGCCAGGTGGCAAAGATGCCAAGGCCTGTGGTTAAGAAGAGGATCATCACCCACTAGAATCAAGGCTCAGCTCTCCTTTCCAGGGCCATCCTTTTTTTATTTAAGTATCAAGTGTGTCACCGATTTCTTCAAATGCACTGCCTGTTCTTTCTGAATTCTGCCTCTTTTTATATATATATATAAGAAAGATGCCTCTTAACGGAACACTGAAATTAGCAATAAGCAGAGCATCTTAGAATGTGCTAGCAGAATGCGCGTTGCAGCTCCATGGCTCCAGAGCGCCGCCACATTGGTCAAATTTATAATGACAGTTGAGAAGAAAAAAAAATCACTCGATTAGATTGCAAGAACACCGACACAAACAGCACATATATTTTTACCTTTCCATGATCAGAATTAATTTTTGCTATGAGAACAGGATTAGCTCGACACTCCCAGTGTACAGGTTAAAGATTGGAATTGCACACGAGGCATGGAGCAAGACACACTGCAATGTGTATCTTGCAGGGAGCAGGAGAAGTGGACAACCCAGTTCCCAAGCAGTCACTGCACCAGAAGACAAAAGAAACAGACATGCTAATTGCAAACAATAAAAATTAATCTGACAAGCACCTTTAGACACACCTCAGGGCAGCTTTCCCCAGCCTTGCCCAGACCAAACTGCTGAGAGCATGCAGTTTGTCAAACATGACATTGGTTTGGGAAACTTTCTAAAGAAATCCAACTCTTTTGTAGCTTTGGATAAGAGCTCTACCTTCCTCCTTCCACCGTGAATTTTTGTGCTTGAGAAAGGCTGTTTATATTAAGAAAACGATCCTTAGTTCATGCCTAAGACATACTAGGCTTCCATACGTATTTAGTTCTCAGGGTGTTAGGTTTTGTTTTTGTTTTTGTTTGTTTGCTTTGTTTTGTTTTGTAAGGCAGAAAGAGGAAAGAGAAAAAGAAAGAAGTTTCATCTACTGGCTTCTTCCCCCCAAAAGGTCACAACAATCAGGTTTGGGTCAGATCTAAGCCAGGAGCCTGGAATGTCGCCAAGGACTCCCGCGGAGGTAGCAGGGGTCCCCAGGGTGGGCCATCTTTCGCTGCCTTTGTAGGTGCATTCGTAGGCAACTAGATCATCCCATGTAGGACACCATCATGGCAGCCGTGGGCTCACATGCTGTGCCACAATGTTGGGCCCCAGAGTTTTCAGTGGATTGTAGTGTTGTGTTTTCTCACTTTCATGGGCTGGCACACACTTAGGATCTGCCTATGCTTATGCCTCGGGCGTCTCCAGCTTATCGAAGAGGGATGGTAACTACAAGAGCAAAACTAACGCTGATCTCTGAGGGGGGTGCTCTGTTTGTTCATTCATTTGAGCAATTTCAAAGTTGCTTCCATTAATCAAACAGGAAGGATCCCACAGCGGAAGGTGCTGCGACACGTAGGAAGGGGGTTAGTGATGCTACGAACTATGCACATGAATTTACGAAGGACGTTTTACACACCTTACCACACCGCAAGGGAGACAGCTGGCCATCCGCAGAAGTAGACCCGAATGGTCACTTGGGAGGCGCGCCTCCAGCAGTTCTCCAAGCCCCCCCCCCACAACTCGCCCCGACCTGCGAGGTCTCTCTGAGTTAGGAGGGAATGCTGAGCACTCCGCATCGACCTGCAGCACTACCTGCCAATTATCTTCCCCAGGTATCTGCTAAGAGGGGCTGCTCTCTCCAAGGGTTGCAATCTCTGCTCTTTAAAAATAGAAAACCACTTTCACGTGGGAGGCTTGTGACAAGTAGGGGCAGAGAGCCACCTGAAGCGTAGCGCTGGCAGAGATGTTCTCCTTCACGTCTTAAAAACAACCAAGGGGCTTTCTTCAAACAAGAATTAATTGTTTCTCTGAAGATGTGAAATGGGCTGGCCATACATCCCATTTATCGGTAAACCAATTACAAGCAGAAGTGGATTAGGGCAGCTTTTCCTAAGGTCTCTACGTGGAGTACTAGATTTAGAATGGAAAGAGTAATCATTTTCCAAAATCATTTGGCCCACTGGCTCTAAGCCATCAATTCAGAAAAAGGAAAGAACTTGTACATACAGGCTCAAGTTCATTCAGTTTGGAAAGTATGAAATAAAAATTGAAAAAAAAAATCTTATCTCACTTTGTAGACTCCCAGCATGTTTTTAAAATGATTAGTTAAGGAATAGAAACTCCTTGCACTGCACTTCCTGAACAAAGGGCAGGCCCAACGACAGACAACTTTGAGGGGTAGCACCTGTCAGATCTCAACTCCTGTCTCACCACTGACAAGTCAAGAATGAGCAACACAGGGGCTCAGGTTGAATCTTCTAAGAAAGAGTGTGAAGGTCACGGTCTAAGGAAATCACAAGATCACCTTGGATCCCTTCAGCTTGCCTCAAAATACAGCACATTTGGAGAATGCAACTGACATGTATGAAATATGCAAGGGTATTAACGTGCCTACCTGAAGCTTAGTCATGGAGCGTTTTTAGAATTAAAGGATGAGTCTGTGCCACGGCACCAGAAATGAAGACAAAGCAGGATTTCCTGAGATGGGCTTTTGGTGTTCCAGCTGAGCTAACGCCTGGGATACCCCAGTCTCATTTGGTCAGTCCCCACTCTGCTCCCACCACCAGCTTCCTGCCAATGCCGACATACCTGGGAGGTGATGACGCATGCGCTTGGGTCCCAGCCATGTGTTTGAAAGCCCTAAGATGATTCATGGCTCCTAGGATTAAAAAAAAATCATGTTTTAGCTGGATTGATTGATTGTTATCATCATTGGGAATTTGGCCACTGAAAGACATTTGTCTCTAAGCTGATTGGACACATGAGGTGTAGCAAGTACATTTTCTCATTTTTTCCCTTTTTTTTAAACTTATAAAAAATTATTTATAGACAGAAGGATCTTCCATGTGCTAGTTCACACCCAGAGTGGCCACAACGGCCAGATCTGAGCTGATCCCAAATCAAAAGCGTCTCCCACACAGGTGCAGGGTCCCAAAGCGTTGGGTCATCCCCTACCACTCTCCCAGGCCACAAGTAGGGAATTGGATGAGAAGTAGAGCAGCTGGGACACGAACCGGTACCCCTATGGGCTCCAGGTGCCTGCAAGGCAAGGATTTAGGCACTCAGCCATTGCGCCGGGCCTGCAGCAAGTACATTTCCAGCCGTGTGGACACTGCCTACAGAAGGCTGATTTGGGCATACAAACAGGTTTGGTGATTGAGTCTGATTCCTCACTGGCTGATTTTAAGAGGGACAATATTGATATTGTTGGCTGGACTGGTGAAAAAATACATGGCTCCAGGCTGGGGGGCAGTAGTCTAGTGGCTAAAGTCCTCACTTTGCATGCATCAGGATTCCATGTGGGCAAAGGTTCATATCCTGGCTGCTTCACTTTCTATCCAGCTCCCTGCTTGTGGCCTGGGAAAGCGGTAGAGGATGATGGCTCAAGGCTTTGGGACCCTGCACCCATAGGGGAGACCTGGAAGAAGCTCCTGGCTTCTGGCTTCAGATTGGCACAGCCCTGGCCTGGGGATGGAAGATGTCTCTATCTCTCCTCTCCATATATCTGACTTCCCCCAAAAAAGATTTGGCATACCTGGAGTCATTACCCTTCTTAAGGCTGATTGGTCAACTACCAATGTTTCCTTAATATGTAGACAGAACTGCCCTGGCCAGAAACCTTCAGATTGCACATCCATTCCCTAGGGCGCTGCTCATCCTTTGGAACAGTACTAGTATTGAGAATTTTCCTGTTCCAGAATCCTATGCCCACCACTTTCTATCCTCAGCCAGTGCACAGTTGACACATTTCTCTGGGTTGTCCTCAACTGCTTCCGAAATCAGCTCCCCCCAGGGCCCCTGGAGTACTTATTCACAATTGCTTCTCTCTTCTTCCCAGCCTCCTGCAGGCGAATGCAAGGCTCTGCACTAAACACCGCCAGCCAGGTGTGGTGTCCAGAGAACACTGCCACAATTACTACTACAGGGAGAAGAGAACTCATTAATTGCAAATCAAGTGGAGCAGGAACAAAGTCTTGTCAGAATGATGGAGATTTCAGCGGCACCCGAGCCAGCAGTTGCTGAGTAATGGTTGTGGCGTTGAGAGAAGGCGGCAGATCATCAGGCAGAGCACAATATTGACAGAATAGGGGAATTCATGGCCAGATTGCTGCCGAAGCCACAAAAATAAAATATATCCACACGTGGGCCCAGTGCTATAGTGTAGCAGCTCAAGTCCTTACCTTGCATGGGCCAGGATCCCATATGGGCACAGGTTCTGATCCTGGCTATTTCATTTCCCATCCAGCTCCTGTGGCCTGGGAAAGCAGTCATAGATGGCCCAAGGCTTTGGAACCCTGCACCCGCATAGGGGACCTGGAAGAGGCTCTGGTTTCTGGCTTTGGATCAGCACAGCTCTGGTCACTGCAGCCACTCGGGGAGTGAATCAATGGGCAGAAGATCTTCCTCTCTGTCTCTCCTCGCTTCTGTACATCTGACTTGCGAATAAAAAAATAAATCTTAAAAAAATATATACACACAGGCTACATTCTTTCTTTTTATGATGATTTAAAAAGGGGTATTTGTTCATATTCATTCAACTTTCAGCCACTGCACAACTACTCCATAGTCACTGTGAAAAAAACTAGAAGCTTCATAAAGTGAAATGAAGCAAAGGCAATTCATTATCTATGCATCCAAGGACAACTGCTATTAACAGCTTGATACATTTCCTCCAGATTTTTTTTTTTAACACAAGTACAGATGTTAAAAATATTTTTCATCTGCTTTTGAACTGTTTAAAAGATTTATTATTTTTGTTGGAACATGAGATATACAGAAAGGAGGAGAGACAGAGAAGAAGATCTTCCGTTTGATGATTCACTCCCTAAGAGGCCGCAATGGCTGGAGCTGTGCCAATCTGAAGCCAGGAGCCAGGAGCTCTTCTAGGTCTCCCATGTGGGTGCTGGGTCCTAAAGCGTTGGGCCATCCTCAACTGCTTTCCCAGGCCATAAGCAGGGAGCTGGATGGGAAGTGGGGCTGCTGGGATTAGAACCGGTTCCCTCTGTGATCCCAGAGTGTTCAAGGTGAGGACTTTAGCCACTAGGCCCTCAATTATTTTAAACAGAGAAAGAGTGAGAGACAGCATTGAGAAATCTCTCATCCATTCCATTCACTCCCCAAATGCCTGAGGCAGCCCAGGTTGAGCCAGACTGTAGCCCGGACTCAGTACACAGCACGCAGCACGCAGCACGCAGCACGCAACACCCAGGACCTAGGAACTCCACTCGTATGTGTGGTAGGAACTTAAACATTTAAGCCATCACCTTCTGCCTCCTCCAAGATATGCATAGGCAGAAAGCTAGACCAGAAAAGAGCCAAAACTCAAACCTGGATATAGGTATTCCAGGCAGCCTAACCACTGTGCCAAACACCCACCCTGAACGTGGCCTAGCTTTCTCAGACTTCTCACGGTTCCAATTTTATATAAATTTTTCTGTGTCCCCAGTAAATACAAATGTATACATTGCAGTTCCATTCTTTGTCACTTACTGGTAACTAAATAAGACCAAATACAGTTGAGGACATTTTTCAACCCTATTTAGCTAGCTTGTACACTCATCAAGTACCCAGTAATACCAGATCAAAATAAATAAATAAATAAAAGAGAGAGAGAGAATGCACTTGGATCAGAGGAACTTGCAGGTTCGGTGGATTTAAAGAGCATCACAGAGAGTCACTGTTTTGCATGGATACTGACAGCATATGCAAATGCCCTTGCCAACAATTAAATGCATTTCATCGCATTCTTCTCTTTGGCTTGGCTTCCTCTACTGTCGGCTAGCTGGTCTAGCACCTGCAGAGAGATATCTGGGGCAAGATGGTTTGCTCAGGTGACTTTAGAAGTCAGGGCCATGGACTACAAACACCTGGAATCTCCACTGGGGGCAGCCGTTGCTGCATTGCTTGGCTCCATCCAGCTGCACACTCCAGCAGCTGCTTGGTGGCCCTGCATTGAAAAAGCAAGAGTGACAGCTCCCACTAGGGTTTCCACCTGACAGGCTAAATCAATGCTGTTCATTCCATCAGACACTGTCCCCCTCCTGCATGGGAGAAACGGAGCTTGAGCCAAGATAAAATGCCTATCATCTGGAGAAGAAAAAGAGCGAGTCTGTATAAAGAAGTTAAAAAAGAAAGATTCTGATAACATTGAGGCACATTTAAAAGTAGGTAGGTGTGTGGCCTAGAAGTAAAATGCCAGTTACGATATCTATCTCCCGCAGCACCCTACAGGGATTTGTCTTTATTTATTTATTTTTGTCTGGCTTCTTGATCCAAAGCTCTTCCTGGTGTGCACCCTGGCATTCAGCAGGAGTGATGGGCACCCATGTTGGAGAAATGGGTTGAGTTGCCAACCCCTGGGTTCAGCTTTTGTCCAGACACAAGCCATTGACAGCACCTGTGGAGTTACTCAGCAAAATGAGCTCCCCGTCTCCCAAAACAAACATACGCATGCCACGCCAAAGATTTGTACTGGGGTACTTCAAAATACTTGTTGAGAAATTAGATCGAGAGATGTTTACTTTTTAATGTTTAAAATGTGTGTGTTTGTTTCAGAGACAGAGCAATAGAGAGGGAGAGTGGTCTTCCAGGCAATGTTTCACATCCCGAAGGAGCACACGAGCCAGGTCTGGGTCTGAAGGAAGCCAGGAGCCAGGAACTTCATCCTTATCTCCCACATGGGTGGCAAGTACTCAAACACCTGGGCCATACTCTGCTGATTTCCCAGGCACATTAGCAGGAAGCTGGATCGGAAGCTTAGCTCAACCCAACCAGCCCCACTTTCCAGCCCACACACATGCTGGTGGGTGTCACTGCTTGTCTAGCCAGGCCTGCCCCCAGACCTGGTTCTCGCGCTCACCAGTGGAAGTGCCACCAGAGATGTGTCCACAGTTTCCCCATGGGGACCACTCCCAATCCCAGATCTTGCACTTCCCAGATGGTTCTGCAGTCTAGCTTGAAAGGATTTGCCCCTAGTCCCAACACCTGCCCACTGATGCTGTGGCAAAACCCAAGCAGCCTGCACTGACTCCCTCAGAAGTCACTCCTCCCCAACATCTCCTTACCCTGATCAGTCCATATTTCCTGCACCCAGAAGCGCATGGGTTTCCCGACTCAGTCCACCAGGACTCCACGCCAGCACGCTAATGCAGGGCTCTGGTCCCCAGTCCCCATAGGGCAGGTACATGGGGAAATTTCCAGTCCTGCTCCATCTGCTTGGGCGCGAGCCCTCAGGTCTCTGCATGCCCCCAGCTGGCACCATCCCCATCCCCTAATTCCCCTGCCAGCCCACACCTGCAGTAGTCCTCCACGAACCCAACCCACAGCAGCCCAGCAGAAGCAGCCAGCCCCCATCATTCTGCTTTTTAAGTGTATCATGTTATTGTAGTTGTGGACAATGGCAGAGTTCAGCATCATCCTACTGTCAAGATACATTAACTGTTTCATTGGGAGTCCATCTTTGATTTAGAAGTAGAGATGTATACTGCATTGTATCTTCACATCTGGATATGATAATCTCCATTACACAGTTACTATACATCCCTGTAAATGAAAAGCCAGAAAACAAAATCACCAACAGGAAGAAAAAAAACCAGAAAAATTAACAATAACATGAAGTTAGATACCATGCTGCTAAATGAGCAATGTGTCGCTGAAGAAATGAAAAAGAAAATCAAAAACCTTCTTGAAGCAGATGAAGCTACTGCGTGACTTATGAGGCAGTGAGCACATTAGTAAAAAGAAAAAAAATTTTTTTTGAAGAAATAAAAACAAAAACAAAAATATCAGCCCCTCTGAGATGTAGCACATCAAGCAGTAGAAAGCCCAAACCAGTGAGGTGGAAGACAGCACGTGACAGTGCAGGCAGATGACGGGCACATCTCATTGCCCATCATAAGGGCCACCACAGATGCTTCTGTAATGAAAAACATGTTAACAAAACATTGACATGTTTTCCACGACAACGACTATGTCAGACACAAGGGCCCAAAGACACTGTGCATCTTCATGCTGAGGTTCCATGAAGAACGGGCAGCTGAGAGGAGACGTGTTGGACAGAAGGGTGTGAACTAACAGGGATAGACCAGGGAAGGACCCAGCCCAAGATCTTCTTGGCATCTCTGAGTAGGAGTCCTTCCTACTGAGTATGGGACGGAACCCGTGAGAACGAAAATTTTCTTGGAGAAGGGAGAAGGTTGACTTCCCAGGTTTTAGAGCTTTCTAGGGTGCGGAGCTGATCGAGCTTCTACGCCCTCAACTTGGGGTAGAAGAATTCAGGTTTCTTTCACTTGGGTTGTGGGATAAAGTAGGTGGATCAGAAAGGGACTCCAGAAGAACCGTGCCTCTGAGCCCTTCCATTCCCCGGTGTATTTGGGGCCCAGTTTAGTAGCATAGCCTTGTACATGCCAGGTTCCCGAATGGGCACTGGTTCATATCCTGGTGGCCCCACTTTCCATCCAGCTCCCTACTTGTGGCCTGGGAAAGCAGTGGAGGATGGCCCAAAACCTTGGGACCCTGCACCCACCTGGGAGACCTGGAAGAAGCTCCTGGCTCCTTGCTTTGGATCGGTGCAGTTCCAGCATTTGCAACCTCTTGGGGAGTGAATTAACGGATGGAAGTTCTTCCTCTCTTTTTCTCCTATTCTCTGTATATCCAACTTTCTAATAATAATAAAATAAATCTAAAAAAAAATTATGCGGAAAGACTCCTAAATCGCTGATTTAAATATCCATAAAAATCGGTTCAAATTTAGTGCTTCTGTGAGCAAAGATGTCATGTTTTAAGAGGCAGCTTTCTGGGGCAGCCTAGCATACTGGATAAAGCCACCATCTACAAAACAAGATCCCACATGGAGACTGGTTGTCTTGGCTGCTCCACTTCCGATCCAGGTCCATGCTCATGTGCCTGGAAAAGCTACTGTGCTGGGGGAAAGATAACCCAAGTTCCTGCATCCACATGGGTGACTAAAGAGGCTCCTGGCTGAGCTTCCGTAACTGTTTGAGGAGCGAAACACTAGATGGGAGATCTCTCTCTTTCTGTCTCTTTCTCTCTGTAACCATACAGTTCAAATAAAGAAAACCAAATCTTAAAAAAAAAAAAAACAATTTCCACGATGATATGAAAGTACCACATTGAAGACCCCAGAACAGCTTCATTGGGATGGTGGTTACCTGACTATGCTTGCCAATACCCACAGGACTATTCAGAACAAGAACTGGGGAGGGTGTCTTCTTAAATGCACCAAAACGAATTTTAGTTAGCTATTTCAATCTAAGCAACTTGGGTGCCAAATATCAACGTGAAGTGACATAAAACAAACACATTATGAACATCCAAAAAATCTGGCTTTACAATGGAAATGTTGACAGCTTCTGAAATTAAATAGCACTCAATCACTAATTTTCTTTGAGGGTAAGATTTGTACCCTGCTGGGCTTATAATTTTGTTTTCCTTTTTTTGTGCTGTTCATGAGTAAATATTGCCAAGTTCATTTGACACAGAAAGGGAAAACAACTTAATTTTGCTTCTGTGCTAATGAAATGACACAGATACTAGCCTCCAGATGAGGAATACAAGTTTGCTGGCACAGATCTGAGAGGGGGGGAAAAACCACTCCTTTTCAAATATATTTGTAACAAGGAAACAAATTTATTGATTTTAAAAGACAAGACACCATTTTGTTTTTGAAAAACACAAGAAAGCTAGCCTGAGTTCAAGTCTGAAATATTCAGAAAAAATCCTACTAATATCTTTAGTATGTTCCAGTCATTTGTTTAAACAACACACTAAAAGTTAATATATATTTTTATAATTATAAAAGTTCCCCAGTTATTGTACAGTACACAATACAAATCGCCCACAAACTATTATTATTTAGCTCCTGCCAATTTTGAGAACATGATATACTAAAAGATTTAGCATTTCTCACAAAAAATCACATCAGGAAATACGTATTTACAAAATCAAATACATTATACAAAAAAAAACCATCACATGTTATTCGGTAAAGATGTTTTTAAATAATTAAAAAGTTTATTCAACTGTAGCCCCCAAACTGGAAAAGGACCATTACATTTATCTCACACAATCTCTACAAAAAGTTGCTTACCTCATTTACATAATATATTCAGTCAATTGTAAAATAAATGTTCAAATATCTCCTAGTGTTACTATGTTTCTGTGCTTATGGGACTGAATAATGTAATCTGCCACTTACTAAGTGAAATTTAAATGATGGCACTTTAAAAAAAATACAATTTCTTAAAAAAACACAATGAAAGAAGTTTTACCTAGAAGGTACGAAAGCCCTGAGTGATAGTAAAATTACTGATTGGTAAGCAGTACGATTAACCTAATTGAAAGTTTACCACCTCAGGCACAAATTTCCAAGTTTTCTCAAGGCACTCACTTAAAGTTGCTGTAATCAATGCATTGGTCACCACCACAGGTCCAAATTGATGATGAAGATGAGCAGAGAAAAAAATTTTTGCTTTGGTACAAAAGATGCGTTTTTTAAACAATTAAATTCAATACCTCCTTTATTGGATCATTGAAAATTCTGTTCAGTATGTCAAAATAAGGCAATCATTTGATCACAAATATGGATTTGAAGGAAATTTTTTACTTGGTTATGAGCGGTCAATGTGAGTTTAATTTCTTTACCTTCCTAGAATCAAATTCTAACAAAGATTTTTTTTATCCTTTTTATTGAGCTACATAAATAATTCTTACCAAAGATTTCATTACTCAGGGCTTCCAATCCCAACATCATAATTTATTTTAAAAGCAAAGAAAAGAGGGAGGAAAGAAAAAAAAAAATCCAATACCAGAACCCAAATAAGAGACAAAAATATTTTTTTTAAAAAAAAGACATATTTCTGGTTATTTCAAATCAAAGAGGGGGAAAAAAAAATCCTAGGCAGTCACTTTGTAAGTGGCTTTTACTATTTAAGTAAAATTGGTAAACTAAAGTCAGGTCTACTGGCACATAAAAACACTAGCAGCAATGACCAAGGCATGCAAACCGAAGCATTTACAGTAAATCATCATGAAAAATCCAAAAGAAGAGAGTTAAATTAAAACCCTTTGAGTATTGCATGTTAACACATGGGTCAATTTGCATGGTTTGACTTCCTAAACTGCCTTCAACGAAGCAACGTTTACGGTATACTTGCACTATGCTACGGATGCCTCCTTCAGCAGACATCGGGGTAGGTTACACTCTCATGGGCCCCCGGGCAGGGCAGCGCAAGCGCATGGGCTCTCAAGTTTGATCCCACTGTGAGGAGTGGGGTGCGGGGTGGGGGAGGGACAAAGAGATCACGTGTGTGGCGCAATTTCCTTGAGGGAAATCAGCAATGATGTAAGATACGGAGAGACAGCAGAAGCAGTAGTCACAGCATCTCCTGACATGCGAGCATAAAATCAGGGGCTTTGCTGTCCATTCTATGTCTATATAAACTTCCTGGCAAAGCATTAAAGTTTGGAGCATAGGTAAAGTTAGGCCCTGTAAGAGACTCCCAAACAGTATTTTATGAACCGTCTAACTCCAAACGCCCTAAGTGCCTCCCACCCCCACCAAGGGCTCAGCTCCTTTTGAGCCACTGGAACTTGTTTCTTCCTAAGGCTTCAACTTGTACTTCCTAAAGCTAAATAAATGAGACCTTCTCTGTTTTGTTTTGGGGAAAGAAAAAGAAAGCCTAACCCTTGCTTTATCCTAGCTTGTCAAGACAATCTAGCTACCTTGGGTATGCGGACAGCCAGTCGGGAGGCGGGGGCACACGCACGTGCGCCCCGGTCTGTCCCCCTTTACTAAGGAGTCACGATGTGATGCTTGAAAAGCTGATTTATTCTTTTATGTAAACAGTACACTTACTCAGATGGCAGTGAATATTTGGGAATTCAAGCCCTCTTGAAGAAAAATGAAGTGTTGACTATAAAATGCCAAGTGTTTGGCCTGGAAACACTTTCTCCTCCTCCCCACCCCCACCCCGACCTTTAGAAGAAAAGCAAAAACTACAAAAAAAAAAAAAATCCAACATTGTTAGACATTTGGATATAGAGTATATTTTACCGGTCTAAGTCCAAATAAATGATCTGAAAGGCTTTTGTCCCCCACTGTATATCTTACAATGCTCAAAGGGTTAATGCAAGGCATTACATCAAAAGGGCATTTTTTTAATACTAGAAGAATAAGCGCTGAGTTTTAATGCTTCTATTCCAGTGTTTCTTTTTTCAATCACCAAGCTTGCAGAACTATAGGATCCTACTTGCTGATCTGTACTAACCATGGACTTGGAGGTTGTTCTGACTTAGGCCAATTTTCAACCTCACATCCCACCCCTTCATGTTGCTGCGTGACTCACACAGATCATCAATGCTATGATTTTGATTTTTGGAATATTTGTAAACTTTCTTACCAACAATTCTAGGGGAGAAGTTATTGCCAAGGTCAATTGGTTGTGTCCAACCACTGCCTCAAATTGTACATAAGGGAGATTTGCCCAGTTTTTACAGTCTACTCATGGACCCACATTAGTGACACACGTATTGTTTTCCCTCCTACACTAATGTTTCAAGCACAGTATTACTTTAGACGTTTCAAATACATCATCTGAAGTTTGTCAAAATTTGCAAAGGTTCATGGTGACGGCACTGAATCGGCACTCCTTGTCCAAGAACGCCCTCAGCTTTTCTTGTCTGTTACAAGTCAAAGGCAGTCAAGTGTTGCACGTGACGAATTTTAGGTATGCAAGGTTAAAACCATTTTCGAAATCTGACTTTTGAAAGTACACCCCCGCCCCCCTCAAGACAGATGCATTAATCGTGCTAGATGGCACATGTAAAAAAGCACAGAAACGAAAGATTTTTGAAAAGGCAGTAAGACTTAAACAGTTAGTCCAAACACAGTTTGGATGAAAATCTTATATATATGTGTGTGTGTGTATATATATATATATATATATATATATTTATATGTATATATATATTTAAAAAAAGCAGGACGGACCAGCAACTTGATATCAAAAGAGAAACTGAAAATTGAGCCCTGTGTTCCAAGAAGAAGGTTCACCCATTTCACCCTATTGTTCACTGGTTTCATGACTGCAAATGTTCTGAGCACGATTCTCAAAGTGTGTTCAGGATCAAGCTATGTCCAGGATGCTTGATCCTATCATATGGAAATCGTTTTCTGAAACTAAAAAGTAGCCCATATAATTTTTCCTTGTATCCTTGATCATACAAAGTGTAGCACTTGGTATATATAGGCATGTTTCATAATGAGTATTTGACTACAATGTCAAGAATTACCAACACGTCCTTAAAAATATGCACTTGTATCATGTGTCAATAAATCTATCATGAGGGCATTAGTGTCTAATACTCCTTAGGAAAGTGAGTCGGAGGAAAAGAAAAAAAAATTGGAAATAGAATGTTCAGCAAGTTGAACAAATAGAAAGTTCAATAAATACCCCTGCGTCAATTCACTCAAATGTGTCAATGACTATATTTCTAGTATTTTCCACAACTAAAATTCAAGATGGTGAAAATGTCTGTGCATGAGTGAATGTGTGTACGTGTGAGTGTGTCTGGTTGTAGACTAAAAACAGGTCAAAGCAGCATAAATAAAAGCTCTTCTTTGTGTATTGGTCAAAACTATCTATACTCATCACAAAGAATTAATAATCCTATGTATTTATTACGGTGATCAAAATATATTTCTGGAGTCCGGTCAGACATAATGATGTTAATTTCTAATTCAGAACAAGCCATGAATAACTGGAAGAAATGTCGAATCCCAGAGGGTGCCCAATCCCTAGCTCGTATGAGTGTACATCTGTCTGTTACTACTGGACTGCCAGACAATGCACACGTATCCAGCACAAGGGTAAAGGAAGCAGTGACAACACACACATTCCAATTTGTTCAATACACAGGAGGAGACCAGCAATGCAAATATCATTCGGTTGTTGGAGATGGGAGGCAGGTGACAGGAAACAGAAAAAATTCAGAAAGGAAAGTCAACACGAAGACCGTGTCTTGACGTTTTGATTGTAATTTGATCTGTAAACATTCCCCAATGCACAAGAACTCAGTGCGTGGCCTTTTGCTTGCAGTGTGTGTGTGTGTGTGTGTGTGTGTGTATGTGTGTGTGTGTGAGAGAGAGAGAGAGAGAGAGAGAGAGAGAGAGACAGTCAACTTACGGGCTTCTTTTCTGGGAGGGAAAGGGGCACATTCATTTAAGACATTAGATGCAGGTGATACAGCAGGATACTAGCAAAGGCTGCAAATACGGGAATTGGATGTATAATGCAACATTGGAATCCACTTAAAAGTTACATTGATAATATCGAAATGTTACCTAAGAAACTTTGTGGATCTTATCTGAGCCCTGTGAAGTAATCAAGCAGCACCAGCTTGACACTGTGCGTCAGCAGATGAACCATTTGCTATTTTTTACTCCACCAACTGGCCCGCTGTCTTCTCTCTAATCCCCAACCCTCCATCCCTGTCCCGCCAGCCCCACGCAACGGGAATGATAAACATCTGGACTTTGGGCTTCGTCACTAATCCGTCCATCATTTTGTGCTTTCCTTTCATAGTTTTATGTTTTCTAATTTGACTTTTACAACTACTTCAACGAATGGATGTGCCTTTGTTGTCCTTGGGATTCATAAATGGAGTGCTTCCTATGCAAATAAAGAGGGGGTGGGCGCGCCCTCTCCAGGAACTGGCAAGACACACAGCAGACACCTGTCCCTCCCTGACCCCGACACCGGGCTCTCGGGTGTGTACGTGGACACACAGACACCTAGACACACAGACAGAAACATCGATATTGAAAAGATGCACTTCGATAAGTTCCTGCTTACTCTGTTCACTTTCTAGCGTTGTAATTAGATGAGAAGGGTCTAAAACATATATGTAATTTCGCGCTAACAAGTTGGTTTTAAAACTAGCCTGCTACTCCATATCCTTAAGCAATTTCATTTGTAACCAAGGAATAATAATCAGCTCTAATAATAATAATAATAAAAAAAAATCGGTTCACGGTCAACTCAAGAGAGGAAAAGTGATTTTCATCTTCTGTATTTTGCTTGGTTTCCCCCCTACATCTCCTCGGAGGAACATGGAACCCGTCCTTATTTCAGGAATCTGAAAATGACAGGCACACTTGTCAAATGGATTGAAGAGTCACTTACATGAACGGAAGAAACCTTACTAAACCTTAGCTTCAGTTCTGTTTTAAGGCACCATGTAATAGCCGAGGTATGGTGATCCCTGATTCTTCAATGGCAATGGTCCATCTAGCCACCTATCCAAATCCTACAGAGTTGGGTAACAGCAACAAGGAGGTGTGCCAGTTTACACTGCCTTCAGGTTCTGGTTCAAATGGAAATCCAGGTACTTTAGAAACCAGGAGAGATTTTTTTTTTTTGAAGGAAATAACAATATGCAGGTTGCTACATTCCTTGCACTCTATAAACTTTCTTTTATAATAGCAGCACATTGAACTACTATTAGGAAAAAAAAAATGACCTGGAATAAAAGAAAGTCATCCAAATGGAATGGTTTTCCTGTATGTCCAGCTCAGCGTTAAGTAGCATGTACATTAAAAAAAAAAAAAAGTCAAGTCATTTTTCAGCTTCAGTATCTAACTAACAGCCCCGCTCACCAGCAGGATGCATCTGTGCAGTGGTCCCAAATACAGAATCAGTAGTCTTTAAACAGAGGGATTGGTACGCAAAGAAGAGTTATGACTCAATGGTTAACGGAAGCTTGCGTGGTGAACATGCTTTCAGAGCTACGTGCACAAAGCAAGTACATGGGAGCGTCCTCTCTTGGAATTCTGTCATTTACTCTCAACTGCTAAATGCACGGCTCGGTTTTTCTTCAGACAAAAATAAATGACCTTTCCCAACCCTCTAGCACGGTAATAAAAAGGCTCTGTATTCTCTTGCCAAACTACAAAAAAGTTAGCAAAATAGTGTCTCCTGGTCTGTCGGATGACAAGCACCTCTCAGGAGCAAAGCTGACGCATCTGCTGTCGAATGGGCATGCCTCCAGTGTCAATCAAAGAAATTCATTTCTTTTGATAGTTCACAGAAGTGCATCTAGTTTAAAAAAAAACTTACACATAAAATCATACACCAAGACTAACAATCAACAATATTTTCAGCTACCAAAAAAATGTAAATTATTAAAAGGAAACAAAAAAAATCGACATTAAGTGTTGTAAAAAATCCTTCTTGACACCTGAAACTAAAGGCAAAAGGAAAAAAAAAACTCTTATTATTAAGAGGCAAATAATTTGTTTATGTTAAAAAAAAAACAAAACAAAGACCTTGTAAAATACATACACCCATTCCATTCCACAACTCCAAAAAAGGTAATGTTCAGTACAGACAGAACTTGACAACAGTCCACCTTCAGGCTTATTCACGTTTCAACTTAAGCCGGGTATCAGCAGGGCTAATGCAAGCTAGAAGAACACGCTGGCCTGTCCCCTAGACTGCGGTGTAGGTGTTTCCCGTGGCACTGCACTGTCGGATAGTCTGAGTGCTGGAGACAATGTGCTCGCTGTGGATGGGGTTCAGGAGGCTGGGCTGCACGCTGCTCTCCAGCACCGGCTGCATGCAGCCCACAGGGAAGGCCTGGCTTAGCTCCGTCTTCTCTCTTTTGGCTTGAGGCTCTGAAGAATCATCCAGTTCTTCGTCCATCTCACTCTCCACTTCACTGCCTTCATCTGTACAAACAAGCAACACCAAGAGCAACGTGACCAGAAGGCAAACCGGACAGCGAAGTCAACACATGTTCCACAAACACCTGGACGACTGGGGCCAGAGGCCACTTCCCTCTTTCCGGTGGACAGAGCCCTTGGCTTTTCTCTCTATTCAATGGATTTAATCCTATTGGTGCAGTATGGAGGCATCTAGGATGTTTTCAAACGTTGCAAAGCTCATTTATTTTGGCAACACCGTGGATAGCTCTTAAAAACAAGACCCTTGGAAATTTCCTGAAGTTTCCACATAAGTAACAGTATAATTTATGCAATCATAAAGTAGTCGCTTTGGTATACTTTGCTGACTTTCAGGGACTGAACTGAGCTGAAAATGCTAACGTCCAATAAAAAAGATAGGAAAAAAATTTTCCATTGCCTTAAAAAAAAAAAAAGCTATGCTAAATGGAACTTTGGCTTGTGCTGCTGGTGAGTTTTTGCTGGTTCCCAATGCAACTGCACGGATAAACACCTCCAACAGGATGGCAGGTCGGAGTACGGAGTAAACTGTCATTTTCATGATCAAAAATTATTAAGACAGAGGCAACGCCTTCAGATTAAAACTGATGAACTTGCATTCGCATCAACAACACAGATCGTGTTAATAGCTAGTGCTTTCAAGTAGTTCCTGTTATTCCACATTTTGGCATATTTTATAAGAATGACAGTACTGTTATAATGGAATGGCATTTGCTTTTTCTGAGCATGTACAAAGTTCAAAGGCAGAGAGGGAGAAAATGTCCACATGCAACAGCCCACAGTGTAACAAACACGCAAAGACACACAGTTACAACACGCACCTTCCCATTAGCTAAAATGTGTCTACACGTCTATTGCTGTTCATTGGCTTTTTCGAGTGGCTTGCATAGAGGCAGATATTCCATTTGGTTCAATTAGCCAGCGTGTCAGGTATACTGACTGCGCAACACATTTCCCTTTACCTAGAGCAAGTTGGTCTTTTTCTAAGTTACACTGAGTCTAGCTTTACCATGTGGGGGCAGGGGAGTTACTCCAAGAAGAAGAGCTTAGCTAGTGAGTTCTTCCAATGAACGGCCCTTGATTTTCTTTCCTATCAAGTGGGGCAAGGAGAGTTCTGGAGAAAAAAAAGAGATGGGAACCTAAGGACCCACACCTGTGGCTGTGCCAGGTCCTAGTGATGGTGTATAGGATTCAAGAAGTTGAGATTAATCTGTGTATTGGCTAGAAATGGCCTGGAACATGATATTGTTGAAATATTTGTAGATGAGGCCTAACTATTCCAATTGGTAACCATTTTCCTTCCCACAGTAAAGTAAATTTTGACAAAATTAGAGGTTGTTTTGGAAGAGTGGGGTGGGAAGGGAGAGCATTTCGGTAGGCGGCTGGAACAAGACAGTACAATTCAAGCATGTCTGGCACCTTTAGTTGTGTTCTATGTTTGTTTACACATAAACAACAAAATACACAGACCTGTCATATAGAATCTTAATTGTGGTAGTCTCTTAGGGCTTAGACTACAGACTGTTCACTTTCTTTCAGTTTCCAATACTGCATTCTTTAAAAATTTTAAACAGAGCCAGCCCTGTTTTTATTAACAAGGGAAAACGTTGTCATTTGGAAAACTCATAAGACTTAATGAGTCCTCAGGCACTGAGTATGCCAGTTTAGTGGTTATCTCATTGGGACCAGCACAGCCACATCAAGCAGGTTAGAGCAAACCACGTTGCCTCTCAGGTTCCTCTGCATAAACTTTTCTCTTTGTGCCTGAGAAATAAATGTTTAGATAACAAAAGCACTGAAAGAAAAAAAAAATCATTTCCTAGCAGGTGGGGACTGCAGAAAGACTGAATCAAGTCTTCCATTGCCTGGCTGTGGATGGGCATGGTAAGGAGACTATGGAATGAACAAACTCAAGTGTTCCAAGTCAGTTTTAATGAAGTCTGTTTCTAGGTTCTTTGGGGTTGTGGACCAAGAAGTAATTTATGAGACCAAGCCCTTTTTCCTGTTCCTGTGGACAAAGCAACGCAATTCTGTAGGTGTTTAATGCTTCCATTAAGACATGAAGGCATTTCCTGGGAACCTATTTGGGGGTCACGGAAATGCGGTTTGCAGAGAATAAAATGAGGTGCTGGATTTCACTGAAGGCTTTGGTTCAGCATCTTCCAGTGTAGACCAGCTGTGCTTCAGCTGCATCTGGCTCAGCAACAACAGCCTTATGCACCTGTGGGGAGCCAGGGTCAAATCCCCAAGGTTGGACGAGGCGGGCTGGGAGTCAGGGCACCAAAGGTGTTGCTCTGGGGTGGGCATGAGTTCCCATGCCACCTTTTTCGCTTTAAAGTTACACCTCAGAGCAATCATTGATTTATTCTGTGGGGAATTATTTGGTTAAATCATATAATCCTATATAGCAGGGACAGGAGGAACCTTTTTTTTTTTTTTAATACCAAAGACAATTTGGATATTTATAACAGCATTCAAGGGCCATTCAGAACTGTCAGCTTAAAATCAGCCTACGCTAATTTATTGAATTTTGAGTCCTGTCTGTGGCTGACTTGGCAGGGCCAGGCCAAATGCTTTGATGAATTTTCTACAGCCCCTGGGCCAGACACTCCCCATCCCTGCTCTAGTGTTAGTATTTATGGCAATAATATTTTTATAACTTAATGTTCAAACTTCCCTGTGTTGCCACAATGCTCATGACTAAAATAGGAATGAAGGAATACATAAGCAATAAGAGACTTCTGGGTGTTTCACAGGAGAGTGATACTGATTCAACTCTTTTAATGGTTTCTACCACCCACCAAGACACAGTTGCTGAGTGCTGAATATCCCGAGCAGAAATGCACACCTTGCATCCTGTCCTCTGCTTCCCTGGTGGCACGAACCGTAACTCTTTCTGCTCTTTTAATTTTCTATCCCTGTCTTCAGAAGTCACCGACAATGACAGTTCCTTAACACTTCAAGATCCTGCCTCTCCCCGCTCTTTTGAAGGACAGTGCTCTACTGACTGTGGTGTCTGTTTCTGTGCAAGAGTTTCGAACTGTTCTTCCTGAGTTTTTGTTGTGGATGGAAACATCTCTGCTTGTGCTCTTCTGTTGGGGAGCATTTCAGGGCTCTAGTTCAAGCTCACTTCCGTGCAAGCCCTCCTTGTCCTGTTTGTTGCGTGGTATTGTTGGCTGAGGCTCTTTGGGAGTATGTAACATGTGTCCCCGCTACACCGTCTATTAGAGAAGCAAGGTTGGCACAGACACTTCCAAAGTAGGCACGCCGCTCTCATCTGTAGCGCTGTGGAGCCTGCTTACTGATCACCACCTCTCAGGTCTTTTCCCACAGAAAAGTGTGAACTGGTGAGCAGGTTGAGAAACCCTTTCTTTGGCCCACTAGTCCTTGAATCAAAACACCTGGCTGAATTTTAATCTCTTTTCTCCAGAACTCTGACTATCCTCAAAACTTATTACTTTACTATGATGAACTTCAGCCAAAAAAAGTTCAAAGAAAGCTTGTGACTGTAATTAGATTCACTTTTCTGCCTTTAACATCTTTCACTCAGGGCAGGCAAGGCAATGGGGAGAAAGGGAGATATGACGTAGGATGCCCAAAGACATGACTGCTATACCTACATCCAGGATTTATACATCACTTACACAAACTCAGACTACTGCAGGGTACATGCCGTAAAAAAAAAAAAAAAATGTATGTTATTTTCAATTCTTACCTTTATCCAGATTTCCAGGAGACACGGCGTTTAAATCACCAAACTGTAAAACAACAGCCATTTGTGCAACAGTTACCATCAGGCAGAATAAAGTAAGATTCTCTCCGTTCGTGGTTAAAAACATCCATCTGTGACTTTTTACAACTGTCAACTGGTGGGCACTTTTATGTCTTAAATACACAGGTCACACAATTTTCCAATCCAACTTGTCAGATTTGAACAGCTTAAATAATGCCACAATTTAGCTGTCTTTGCAAAAGGGTTGTTCTGCCTCCCACCTTTCATTTTACTTTTTATTTGCTTCAACTCCGCAGTGAGGCCACAGGGGTCTGAGTTTCCTGGATGAAGAGAGAAGTGCTGGACAAACTGTAGGAAAGCCATGGCCAGGCAGGTCAGAGCACCCTTTTTCCCCCACGCTTGGCCATCAGGCCACGTGATGTCTGCATTAGAGAAACATGGTCCAGCAGTTTAGATGCATCCTATTTTGAAAGCTATTTATAAGTCAAAATAAGAACTTAATAGGAACCTCGAAGTCCAGGGTATTAACTTTTACTTTGAGACATCTCTCCTACACGTGGATGGTCTTATTTACTGAGAAAACCGGGTCCTACTCTATACAAGAAATGAACCTGAACATCATGAATGCAAACTAAAGAGCTTAAAACCTGTAACAGCTTAGAAATCGCCTTCTACCTTGGTTCAATAGCCATAAAAGACGCATTTCAGCTCATGAGCTTTGGGCACATACAGGATATGACACTGCAGACTGTAAGAGCTATCGCAGCTCATGCCCTACTGGAATGGACGGACCAAGACCACACAGAAACAAACAGGGATCCATACTGGAGGATGGAAATCATTCATTTCCCTCAGCTTCTTCCAGAGGCTGGCATGTGCAGATACAAAGATGCACCGAAGTTGGTGCTTAATTGTCCAAGTGAGTAGATGAAAAGGGAAGATATCCATGAGATTGAAAGAAAATATTTCGTGGAAAGTAGCAAGGTAATGAATCAGAGAAAAAGTTAACAGGTGTTAGCAATTCAGTGGAGACAAGCTTCCCCTAAGGGGCAGTTGCCTCCAATTGGCATGGTAGAGGAAGTCGTAAGGAAGCCCCAAAGAAGCATTTAGAAGTCTAGAAGTATTTCTAGAAGTAAATGGGTTTAAAGGAAGAAAGGATATTAGAGGAGAAATACAGCAAGCAGAAGAGGTGGCAATAAAAAGCCATTTACTATAACGAAAGTCTACAACGCATGAGTAATACCTGGGCAATATTCATCCAGAGAACCACATTTATGTCACATCAGTTTTAGTTGTTAAAGCAAATTACAACTTAGTAGCTAAAACATAAAATTCTTATGTTAACATTCTGGAAGTCCAGAATTTCAAAATACGTCTTGCTGGGCTCAAGGTACTGGCAAAGATGTTTTAAAAAGGGGTTTAAAAGAGAATTCTAGAAACTTCTAGAAAGAAGTTTCTGACATTCCTTGGTTTGTGGCTCCCTTTCATGTCCAAAGCTAGTAGTGTCAGGTGAAATCTTTTCCACATTGCATCTGACAGGGACTCTCCTGCCTCTCTCTCATATTTTAGGAATTCTGTGACAGCCTGAGTTTGCACAGACAATCCCAGATAGTCTCCTCCATGTGAAGATGAACTAATTAATGGGAAATGATCAGCAACCCTAATTCCATCTGTAACCTAGCATATTCAGAGTTTCCAGGGATTCAGATAGAAGACCATCTTTGGAGGCCCATTACACTGCCTAGCAAACATACTTAAGTTATTAAAAAAAAACTGTCATATTTGCCTGGGTGAGACCATATAACCTTGATTTTTTCCCCTAGTAATGGGGAAAACACACCCAAATGCATTCAACTGTTAATGAATACAGCAGCGTGGTTTGTTTGTTTGTTTTCCCCAATCATTTCTGCATACTTCACTAGGGCTGGGGCGGGGTGCAGTGGTACATGGGGACTGATGGCTTTTATGTAATCTGGAACATTTGCATTTTGTTTTTCATTCCCGAGTCTTTGAATTTTACACACAATGCACTCGCTACCAGTCTGGCAGTTATGACATTGTGCATTGCAAGACGGAGACTGGTTGAAACCAGTTCAGGATCACAAAGCTGAAAAGCTATCAGTGACACACAAGGAAGTTATTCTGGAGGAAGACATGGAAGTACAAGTTAAGGAAAGCCCACGTTAGTTGGTTGTAGGACCAGAAAAGTCCTAAACATCTCATCCAAAAGGAAGTCTGTGGAGCAATTCTGATGTCATGAGTTCCATACCAAGGAAGAGGATGCATCCTGGGTCTCTACAAAGCCTGAGGAGGACCACTTCAGCCACCAGCTGCCCCATAAACTGCTCCAAGAATCTGGACAGCCCTCCTGTGTCACCACCACCTGGTGACTCCCTGAAGATTTATGTCCCTTGGAAGCCTGGATGGCAAGGTGCTGGCAAACAATTAGGTGATGAGATGGCCACAAGGAAGGTATTCCATAGAGGCCATAGAGCAAACGTCAACACGTTATGCCAAACATTTCCATTGATCTGTGACCTGTTACGAGTCCCTAAGACGCAAAATCAATTTTAACTACAAAACACCGCATATTTGGTAGGGTAGGGAGAAACAGACCTCAGCTATTCTTGGCTCATAGTGAAGACCAACCCTGCCAGCAGTGACCACTGGAGTGGAACAGTAGGGAAGAAGTGAATGTAGGGAAGAAGGTATACGTGTATGTGTAGATGTGTAGTTAGCCCATATCCATCAGTGAACCATGTATTCTGGGAAAAAAAAGACCTTTACACTATCCTCGGTATGAAGAATAGATGACTGGGCCGAGTGTGATAGCCTAGTGGCTAAATCCATGCCTTGGATCTGCTGGGATCATATATGGATGCTGGTTCATATCCTGGCTGCTCCATTTCCCATCCAGTTCCCTGCTTGTGGCCTGGGAAAGCAGTGGAGGACGGCCCAAAGCCTTGGGACCCTGCACCCAAATGGGAGACCCAGAAGAAACTTTGGATTCCTGGCTTCATATTGGCTTAATTCTGGTCATTGCAGCCACTTGGAGTGAGTGAGGCGGGGGATGGAAGAACTTTCTCTGTATATCTGCCTTTCTGATAAAAAATTTAAAAATCTAAACAATAAGAATAGATGACTACGAATTCGTACCTTATAGCTGGACTAAAATATCTCTTTGGAACTTCATTTTTTCTCTGGCATGAATTCTATACATAACGCATACCTTTTTCACAAGTACTTATAAAACCTTCCATTCATTCCCACTGGTTAGGATTTAATTCAAGTCTAGCTACGACTGTTTAGTTAGACCTAATTATGTTTATGCTTCTTGTCTAATGCTGTCATTTTCTTTTCTAATTGACTTCTTTCCCCATTCTATTTGGTTGCTTGTATTTTTCGAAGCATGAATTAGTTTGCCTCCGATTATCACTTTGGCTACATACCAAATGCGAATGCTGTTGTATTCTTTGTCATTCCATGAATCATTTTACTCAGTATTCAAAAACTGTCTGCAGCCTATTTTTCCTGTGGTAGTACAAGCCATATTATCAAAGGCTTCACGTGTTTTTATGTTATCTGTTTCACTGATCTCAAAATCCAAATTCATTTCTAAATGGTCCAAGAAGTAGTTGTCTATTTGTACACGTTATTACATGACTGTCAAGGACGAATGCATTAAAAAATTATCCAAAGCAGAAGGCAATCAAGTCCAGTCCTCTGGAGTGCTTGTACATGGCTGTAGAAATCTCTGTGTTTACAGAAGGGAAATGGAACGAAGATCAGGTAGCTATTACATGTTTGTACAGTTGCCTACCTATCCATCACAAGCACCCACCTACCTACCTACCCACCTACCTACCTACCCACCTACCTACCCACCTACCTACCTACCCACCTACCCACCTACCTACCTACCCACCTACGCACTTACCTACCTTATCCAATTCTCATTACAACTTCACAGAGAAACAGTCCTCTTCTTCATTTTAAAAACATGTATTTGATTCTTTATTTGAATGGCAAAGTAAGCAGTGGCAGAGAGACAAAGGGCGGTGGTGGCAAAGAGAGAGACCGTGCATTCTCTGGTTTAACTTCTCAGCTGGGGCTGTATCAGGCTGAAGTCAGGAATGTGTAAATCCATCTGGAACTCCCAGGCACATGGCATGAACCCAAGCACTTAGGTGCCCGCTGCCTTTCCAAGAGCATTAACAGGGATCTTGATGGAAAGCAGAACAGCTAGGACGTGACACAGCACTCCAATGTAAAATGTGGGTGCTGAAACAGCAGCTCAACTGCACCACGATGTACCATGATGCTTATGTATCACTGTACCACTGTACCACGATGCCTATCCCCTTATACTTTTGTTCATGAGAAACTAATATTCAAGTGAAGCTAACTTTTTCAGGTTACCAAGGTATGAGGTGAGAAATAAAAATTTAGTTTGAGACGTAGAACACATTCTGAACATTCGGTTGGAACAAAATATCTACCAATCTCAGTTATGTGAGCTGAGGCCAGATAAACTCGTCAAGCCATGGATTTCCTCATTTTGAAATCCATCATGTACTTCTGCTTGCAAAATGAGCTAGAATGGGGTTTCCATGAGCTCAGAGTGTCTTCAAAACAAACACAGCTTTGGGTAAGAACGAAAAAAAAAAAAAATCCTGAGAACTCCATTCAAGAAGACCAAAAGATGATCTTTTCAAACTCAGGATCTGATATTCCTGAGCAGACCTACAGGAGGAAAACCAGAGAAGTGAGGTGTGCCTTACACTTGGACTTCAGGTTGTGGGCATCGTATCCTCAGTCAGTTTATGGTTCCCACACCACGGTCCCTTGATAGCGTCCCCTACTGCACAACTAAGCTAGTTCACATGCAGAACTCTGGGAGTCAAGGCTCATTAGATTGAACTCCAGTGCATGCTCATATTATAAATCCAAAGTTCAGGGATTTCTGTGTGTGTGTCATAAAAAGGGGTAAGCAGTAGTAAGCATCTGAAGTATTTCTGATGATGGTGAAAAAAAAATGATTTGAAATTTAAACTGTAAGGGGCTACCTGAGGATTATTACATTCTTTAAATGTATCTGAAACCGAGAAACACATTGATTGAAGCATTTTCACATTTAACACTGGTACAGAGTCACACAACTGAGCAAAAGCAGCTGTTTGCTGTGAAGTAACTGTCAGTCTTATCATATTTACAAAAAACATCAATGTTCTTTTTTGATCAAATCTCATGTTCTTCGGCTATTATTTTTCTGTATATATACTTTCTACACATTTACAGACGATTCCCATTGAAGGCCACAAAGGAGTCCGACATTCCTGGCAGTCTGCCTCACACAAAAGCCCAACTCTACTAATTAGTGTTGACTCTGAACTTTGGGACCAGTCAGCCTTCCTGCCAACGCATCCTGTGGGGGACCTCTGTACACAGGGCCATGAGCTTGCATCATGGCTCCAACCATTCGAACCATTTTTTTTTTAACCTCCTGGGAACACAGCAGTGCTTGCACCTTCCTATCATTTCAAAAACCTAACAGGCATTCTCAAGAGAGCATGCGTGTTGCTGTAAGAAGCGGACCTTGGTTGCTTTGGACGACACAAACAGCTTCAAGAGCAGCAGCATTCCTAAAACGTCATTAGGACAAAACAAGCGGTGCCTCTGTCTTGAACGCTGCACTAGCACAAGTCTGCTTTGTCTTTCCTGTGCCCGCTGCCCCTCCCACACGATCAGGACTCCATGGAGCTGAGGGCATATGCTTGCCTGGAACCTGGGGAGACCCAAGACTTCCTGCTAACCTGCCATGAGTTCCCTGCCAGGTCTGCATAGATCTTTCCTCATGATCAGTTTTAGGGGAAAAAAGGGTGATGTAGACAAAACTTGGACATGGGGCTGTGTTGCCTACAGCTGTGATGGGACAGAAACCCGGAGCAAAAGAAGGGGAGTGATACAGAAAAGGAAAGAGGTGGGTAGGAGCCAGGGGTTGGGGTCATTTGCTGACTGTGTCTGTCTCCTTATTTTCTGGCATGCGACTTGGAGAAGTCTGAAAAATTCTAAATTAAAATTCAGCCTTACAAGTTGTTATCAAGACGTATTTGTTGAGGTAGGTGGGTAGAACAGATTTTATTTATAGTTTGATTCATAACTTCTAAAATATTTAGACATATGGCACCCTGGGCTCTGTAAATGCTAGGGTTGTGCCTGGCAACGTATCCTTTATGCAAATAAAACTATTAGTGGAGGAGTAAGAACCTAGTTCCTAACCTAAGATTTTTTTTCCTCTTGAAGCTACCTGTATTATCTAATAGGAAGGTATACCATATATTTGTATAATTTATATATTTTTTATCTCTCTATATAATTTACATTAGAGTATTACATCTTAATTTTGATTGTACCACTTCTTTTCTTTTAATGATTTATTGGAGAGACAATAGAGGTGGATGACTGAAATCGTGTCCTCTTTGTACCAGGAAGACATTTGCAACAAACACGAACCCAGTTGGATGTGTCTGTACCATCAAACAAAGTGTCATGTTTTGTAGCAATCTCTCAGTAACATGAAAAGTCACGGCAGTGCATTTTACTGCCCTGATGGCATAAACACATGTAGAAAACAACTCTAGTTGCACTCAGCAACTTGCCCATCTCAAACAAGGGCTGGTTTTTTATCAGCAGGGTGGGCAACCACGTTCCCTTGGGCCTGAGGAGCGAGGCTACCATGGAGTTATTGGCAAAGTCAACAGTCATTGGAAACAGAGTGTGGCAGAGGCCAGTAGGTGGAGCTATCACACTTACGTTACACCAGGGACTCTATACCTCAATAGGCCCTCTGGTGGGAGCTGACCCAGGCTGAGGACCCTCGCTGAAAAAAATTACCTGATGTTGGGTCCTGATGAAGGGAACCAGGAGGTGAGACAGTGACCATTGTGGTCTTCCAGTGGTCCATGAAATCTTTAACTTTTTTTGTTTCTTTTCCCAATTTGAAACTCATTAGGAAAACTGCTGTGTTCTAATCACTTGGGGAAACCCAACAAGGTACAGGCATTTTCTGAAACCCTGACAGGCTCAATCTAGGCAGAAGGTGACTTATTGACCCAGGAGCTTCGGCAGTCTGCTATTTGAATGACTCCATCCAGTGACAAGTCCTGCCACTTCAAACCTTGTGCTTCTTTCTGTGAATGAGTACTCTTCGAGCACTTGTTGTGGAGTGTTTGGGCCAGAGTCATGAGCAAGATTCGCTCCATTCCCCAAAGATGAGAAAAGAAGTAACAGTCCACAGCCAGCAAGTATAGAGTCAAGTAGAGGAAACTAATGAGCAGAGGCCCTCGAGGGAAACGAACAGAATGACGAGCCATGGAAAGGTAGAAAAAAAAATGGCACAACTTTCCTCAAGTCAGTTCTTCAACTTGGAGGATGAGATTGGAGAAGGGCTTCCTTTGTCACGATTCACCTTACAGTTGTCAGAAACTGTGCTAATATGGAGGAACAGATTTTAAGCTATAAACAAACTTCAAATTCTAAAAATGTAATTTTGCTTTCAGTCTGATCTGTGGGTGGGTACTGAGGAGCTAAAGATTGCAATTTGTTGTTTTCAGTCACATTTAGCTTTCCAGTTATAATTTTCCTCAAATAACATTCCATGAAGTTTGTAGTGTTCTGAATATCTCTAACAAAAAAAGTAAATGGGGGCATGGTGGTGGGGCTATCAGGAGACCCTCAGCATGGCAGAGGAAAGAAGCACTGGACCAAAATAATGAAAGCTTGTATGTCAGGCATTTGACTGGTTTATCACTGCATGAGAAAGAGTGTGTGTGTGTGTGTGTGTGTGTGTGTGTGTGTGTGTGTGTGTGTGTGTGTTTAGGGGAGTTGCATAGTACAAACAAAAATAAACTAATGCAGTAAACAGTCCTTAATCTGAAACTCCATATAGACGACCTATATGGTACATGACTGTTATGTGGAGTAGGCCCTTGTGGCTATTTGGAGTGAGACAATCCAAATTACAAATTAGCTTTGCTTTTGAAAGACACTTTTACAAAGTAGCTTTTCAAATTAGTTCCACTGCTTGCCACGTTTTGATTTGGGCCAGCTTCTGACCTCTGTTTTCCTTATTGGAGAAATAAGGTTAGCAGTATATATTTTGCAAGGTTTTGATGAATATTAATTTAGGAAAACAAAACACCTAGTTCTGTGACGGTCACATGGCCTATCTTTATCTAGAAAAATATTTATAAATTCATACAATTTACTACAAACAAAAAAACTACAACATAATTTTGGTAAGAATTCCTTAAATTTGCTAAGCTATTGTTATTCCTACGTGGCTTTTATCCTGCAAAACACCCCAATGTGCAGTACAATTCTTTTCTTTTAAAATGCTCTATTATTTCTAGTCTGTTGCTGCACAAGTACATTTTCAGTGTAAGCCTAGTACATTTCTTAGCATTTATGTATCATGAACTGTGCTTCAACACGATATAGCACTTAATTTTTAGCAAGTTTTTGATTCTGAAGATATTTTTCTTCTGTTTCATGTTCAGGTGAGATTAAGTGCTTCATCTCTTAAGCACTCCACTTTGCACTTAGCAGAATTTGTAGTTATGTGATTATTCGGTAATTATGTAGCCCCCAACTAAACCAAAACTTTCTTAAAGGCAGGGTCAAATCTACTTTGTTCCTCTAAAATTAAATCCTAAGCACTGCAGTGCCTGGCATGGAGGTACATACAAAGAGAAGCAGTTATTAAATACATGAATGTACTAATTTCAGAGACGAGAGTTCTCACTGGTGGGTGCAGTTTCCCAAGATGATGTCACTGTAAATGACAGAACTGAAAGCAGAATTCAATTCTTGTGATTTCAAGTGCTGTACTATTTCTAGGTACTAAAATCTCCAAATACACAAATCATATAAAGACTCATGAAATGAGTACTGTGTCAATTCTAGACTGAAATATAAAGACACAAGTCATTGAGAAAAGGATTGTCTTCAACTGGCATGGAGAATTGGGTCTCCCTGAGGAGTCGATATTTAAGACATGAAGTAGGAGTTAGGGTGGGTCAGGAGAGGTGGGCACAAAGTTCCAGATACAAAGAATCATTTATACAAGCACAGCGGTCCAAAGATGAGAAAAAGTTAATGAATAAGAACAACAGGTCACTATGAATGTAACGTAAGAAGGAAAAGGCTGGAGATGCAAGCTAACATCTTGGCAAAGGCAGAACGTCTAAGGGAAGACTATAACTGTGCCCTAACCAAATTAAAGAAAAAAAATCATAAAGGGGATTGATGTGGGGCATACAATGTGGACTGCACTATAAGGAGTCTGGGAAAAGACATTTGCTCAAGAGAGGGATCCAAACAGAAGGACAAGCTATGGTGAGAAGATGACGTCAGATGTGCAACATGTTCAACAGGGAAGAACATGGAACAACTGCCCTGACAAAGCCACTACAGGATCAATCAATCCTGAACCTAATCTCAGTAGGGA
The DNA here is from genome assembly GCF_017591425.1 of Ochotona curzoniae. NCBI lineage: Eukaryota > Metazoa > Chordata > Mammalia > Lagomorpha > Ochotonidae > Ochotona > Ochotona curzoniae. Next base: position 8,091,845 of record NW_024466446.1, on the reverse strand, counting down.
CATAATGAGTTCATAATAAATAGTCAAACAATGATTTTTTTTTTTTTTGCAGTGTGTATTGTAACTGATGATTGAAAACCATTAGCTGCTTTAAGATCATGGTGACTTCTAGGGATTTCAATGGAGTTTTGACAATATGTTGCTCCCAGGCATTGTTGGATGTGGTGTTTGGAAAGGGTAACTCTTTAAGGGGCCATGAGAATAACCTTATATAAGAGGGACAGGGAAATATTTCCTTTCTCTCCCTTGATTTTTCCTTTTCCCCAAGACTCAATGAACTATAGACACAACATGATCATGGTCAACAAGTCTAAGACAGTGAAGAGGTATCTGAGGCACTAATATATGGGAAGATCAACCACATACAATCAGACTTAATTTGTCTTCCAGGCTGACTAATAGATGAGTACAGCAACTCAAGGGATTTTCTTATAAACTCGGTTAAGAAGTATGCTTAGATTTTTTTTATCTTACTGATGACATGTTTTCATTGAGATGTTATTCATGGACCTTTGCCTCATGATATTCTATAATGTTCATATTTACATTGTTCACATGTGGTAATAATGATATTAAACACTTAAGATCCTGAGTTGGCTGTACTGACCGCAAAGCCCATTTTTCACTCTGAGCCAACACTGCCTATTCAAGTACCCAAGGATGTTGCTAAAGCTTTATACTGAGTGACCGGTTCTGGTCCACTGCCTCTGTTCCCTCGTGATGCAAGGGAGGCAAGGCCATTCATCTGGATTAGCCACACGTTAGTGACAGGAGACCCTGTTATAATTGTCCTGTTCATTCTATGAAAGAGGCTCAGAAATAAATCTAGTTGATGTAAATGTACTACGTAGATTTGATGTAAAACATACATCAAGTTGATGTAAAACGTACTAAGTGGCATGTCTACTCCAGCAGTGTTAAACCCTGGGCTGCGAAATTTTAGGGCACTAATAACAGGCCAACTGGGCATTTAGAAAAAAAAAAAGATTAAACAGTAGGACAGTTGGACAATTAAAGAGTTAGAGAGCAAAGGGAAGCTGAATCTTTCACATCCTGTTTTGATCAGAAGGTACTGTCTATAATTTCAAGGGCTTCAGTAACTTAGGCTGTCTCTCTCTCTCTCTGTCTGTCTCTCTCTCTCTCTCTCTCACACACACACACACATCTGGCATAACTGAGCACAACCACCAATATGGGACTTCATATGGTGACATACAGATCGGTACACAGCAAAGGAGCTGTGAAGAGAAAGGAATATTTCAACTGACATTCTGAGTAACTTCAGCATGCATTAGATTTATAGCAGAACACTTATTTAACATATTTTAATTTAAAATTTGATATTTCTACTTATTATGCTAGAAAAAGTATCTAATAATACTTCTACTGTTTTTAAAAATGTAAGTAAGTTCAAATACAAGGCTTAAGAATAACATGCCTTCCTTATTGTATTGGGCCTGTGTGAGATTATCTAATGTGATACAATCCAGCAAGGTTATAAAATAAGTCCAATGCAGCAGAATGATACAGTGCCCATACTTGGGCACACCTGATTGCTATTCAGAAATTCTAAAGAAAAGACTTGTTTTTCTCAGTTAGTTAGTGGTTAAAAGCAAGGGCTTGAAAGATGGTGCTTGGACAAGTTTTCCATCAATGACTAGCTAGCTGACAATCTAATCTATCTGTCATCTATACAACAAGGGAAAGTCGAGAATATCCCAAAGAACTGCAATTGTTGAATGCCTTACTCTCTATCAAGAATTTAGAATTGTGTCTGGCATATATATGGCAAACGTCCGGCACACAGCTGTCATCATCATTAGCCTTCTAAAGCAGAATCGTTCATCTTGTTTTGGGGGACTGGAAAAAACAATCTAGAAAATATATATGCAACCTTCTCCTTGTCATTCCTATCCTCTAGACTAATCAGAAGGAAAAACCTTTCTTATTTCCTACTCAAGAGGAACTTTTTTCCTGTTATTATGCATTGGCTTGCTAGAGTTTTAACATAAATCCATCTAAAAACACACAAATGTTTCACAAACTTTCACATGATTCAATCTTCAATTTTGAAATCATTTTTGACTATACATTATGAACTGAGAGGTTTAAGGGTCCTTATGCTAACTCCACAGCCCAACCCCCTGACTCGGGGTCATGTACTGTTTTATTCAGACTATCTTCAGACGGCAGCACAACTGAGTCTCCTTTTACCAATTCCAGTAGGTCACGGCTCTTCTCGCCTCTCTTACCTCGCCCATGACTGCTATAGGTGTCTCTCCAGTTGCCTGAGCGACACGATGCTCTACCAAGTAGAACATGTATTCGTCGTAGAGTAGACGGATAAGGTGGAAGGAGCCAAAGCTAGCGGCGCTGCGTAAGGTTAAGTCCCGAATAACCATTGAGCTGTACCAAGAGAAAACACACGTACACAGGCAGAAAATTAGTGTCAAGGGTCAGAGTTCAACCTCTTCGTCCTCTTACAAGAAGCTGGAAAAGGTGACCTCTTTCAAAGAGATCTCCAGTGTAAATATGAACACCAAAGTAGCCATTCCATTCTCAGAAGGAAGAGATGACTTACAAATGTCTAGGCTGATATTCTCAACGCTTACTTTGAAATGCAGAATTGGAAAATGTCAGGCAACCGGAAAAAAACAAAAGACTACACTCTGTTTTCTACTTCATTTTCAAACTTATTGAAATGCAGGCTACTAATACTTCACAATTTTTTTTCTTTTATTATGACTCCATGATGCAGTTTTGTAGGGACAGGGTTTCCTTCCTCCTTCCAAGTTTTCCCCTGAATCATCACGGGTTAGAGTCCCTTAGTCATAGGCACAAGTTTACCTTTCAGCTATTTAAATGCAACATGACACGGTAGGTATAGGCAAAGCAGAAAATCCAGTACCACACTGTGAATGTATATTTAAACATTTCACTGGCAGTTCTACTGTTATTTGGGAGTAGAGATGCGTACTACAACGAATACATCACATTTCATACACTCAACTTGGCTCGTGACAGACCATTCTTACACATTTCAAATGTGGAGGGCTGTAGTCTGAGCTGGCTCTTTTTTAACTGACTGCCAACCTCCAAAGGATTATTTTCCTGAAATTACATTTCTTCTTAGGTTAAAATGAAAGCAACGTTTTAACTTCCTTTATAATTTCAAGGATAAAATGAATTAAAGGGAAATGAAATCCACTCATGAATACACCTCAAATATAAGTGACTGTGACAGTAACACAAACTAAGAGAAAGTACTTTTTTTCCTACACTTCTTTGCTATGGCAGCAAGAATGGATGATGGCGGAAAGCCTCCATATTTGCAGATGTACTTCTATTAAAGAAAAAAGCACAGGTTTGGAGCTGCAGAGATCAAGGTTATTATAACGTGCTGTTACAGCTCCTGATCACATTGTCTTTCCTAAAGTACAGAGTTTAGCTTAGGGATCAGATAAGATAATGCATAATGCTTGCACGTTATTCCTATTTTCAGTTTCCAAGCCTTCAGTTTCCATGCTTAACTGCAATCCAAAAATACTTCATTGAAAATGCCACCAATCTATGACTCCTAAGGTTTAGACTGAATGCTGTTCTGATGAGCATCATCAAATTTGATGCCATCTGCTCTGCCCTACTGTCTAATAGCTTGTGAGTCGTCCCTCTGCCCCACGCATCCTTGCTGTACCCACTAACTGCCCAAGAGGACACTAGGTGAGCACCTTGCCTATCTGATCAACTGTCAAGCGCTACTCTAGACCTTGTATCAAGTGGTTTTCATTTTGATAGATAATGGCCTGGACTTGCAAGATTGGTGACAGTAGCGATGTGGATATTATCAAAGTGCAGTCAGAAAGCATGCCACGTTGAGTTAAAGGGTGAAATTGCTTGACTTAAACAAGAAAATTATATCCTAAGGATGCTAGGATGTAGTTCAGAATAAACTTTTTTGATATACAAGGTGATACATGCAAAAAATAAATAAATAAATAAATCCTGCTAGTTCTGCAGCCATCCATGAAACTACAAAAGTTATGCCCACGGTGTACATTAAGTGCTTAGTTAAGATGGAGCAGACATTTCTTTTTTGTGGCTTCAGACTCATTGTGCGTGCTGGAAGGATTCTCTACGGATATGGATGTTCTTACTGCATGATCTTAAAAAACTACCCTCCACCGTACTGCTACATACATTAGAGTTAGTGACATTTTTAGGTTCATAACCAGTATTTCCAGGGAATTACTTCTTGAAAAATACTGAAAAGCTGAGTCTCCAAGCAAAAAAAGCAAAACCAGGAATAAAACAATACAATGCTATGTTTTATCTCATACTGATACAAAATTGAAGTAAATAATTTGAAAAGTATATAGCAGAAAAATATTATTTTCCTACTTGCGTCTGTATTATTGAAGAAAGGAAAGTACTTCTTCAAAGTACTTTCCACAAAGAGTTTGTAGGGGAAAATGGCTCACAAATATAGAATTAAAGCAAAGTCAAGCGAGATAACACATGTTACGTATGTTTACTGTATGAGATTAAAGTACTTAGAGTGGTCTGGGTAAAGAATTCTCCAATTGTCTCACCTGATTAAATCTAACATTGAGAAATTTTGCTGGAGAATTTGTCAATATTTGTCAAAACCTATGATCCCCAAATCCTAAATCAATACATTTGTACAGATGTACAAAGACAGTTTTAGCTAAAGCGATATTTATAGCAGTGAGAAAGCAGAAAAACTAAACATTCATTAGTAAGAAGAAAAACGAATTATGATCCATTTATTGATGGGATTTTATGTAATTGCTTCTTGTTTTAACGAGAGATTTACTTATTGGAAAGGGAAAGTGACAGAGAAGGAAAGACAGGGAAACCTTCATTTCCTGGTTCACTCCTCAAATGGTCCTTCATTCCTGGACAGTGTGAAGGTGGCAGCTAGGTCACCCTGGGTCTCCCACGTGGATGGCAGGGACCCATATGCCCGGGTCAGCTTCTGCTGCCTTCCTCTGGGACATTAGCAAGAATGCTGGATGAGAAGGGGGCCAGCCAGAATCGCAACCAGTGCTCTGACCTGCAATGCTGGTTTTGCAAGCCACTGCTTAACCAGAAGCACAACATGAGCCCCTATGCTGATTTTCCAAAAAAACGAGGTAAAGATACAACTTTTACCAAGAAAAGTACCCATGTTCTAATATGACAAGTTAAAGAAGCAAAATATGAGTGCATTTATATAGAAACTCCATACATATAAAAAACCAGCCCTAAGTAGTGATATTTGATAATGTATTAGCACTCAGAGCATGCTTCTTTAAAGCAGCATTTGTCGCTTTATAAAAATGTTGTTTACTCATTAATTTGTTTATTTGAAAGGCAGAGAAAAACAGAAAGGAGAAGAGAGAGGGGGAGGGAGGGAGAGAGAGAGAGAGAGAGAAAGGGGGAAAGAGGTCTTCTATTTGTTGCTGGTTCGCTGCTGAAATGCCTGCAACAACAAGGGCTGGCTGGGTCAAGTCACAGCACGTCATCTGGGTGTTGCACACGCGTGGCAGATCAGTCCTGGAGCTATCAAGTGCTGCCCCACGGGCCCACTGGCAGGAAGCCACATCAGGAGCAGAAGTTCAGGGATGTGGGCATCCCAAGAAGTTAATTTAGCTCCACTGTGCTACTTTGCAAACCTCCATTAGTTACTTTGAATATGTAGTTTTAAAAAATTTTATTTATTTGAAAGAGAGAGAGAGAGAGAGAGAGATCTTCCATGTGTTGCTTCACTACTCCCTGGACGTCCACAATGGCCAGTACCACATCAGGCCCAATCTGGGCGCCAGGAGCTCAATTTGGTCTCCCAGATAGGCAACAGTACACAAACATCTAGCTCATCTTCTGCTGATTCCCCCAGGCCTCAAGCAGGGAGCGGAATGGGAAGTGGAACAGCCAGGACATGAACTGGCAACTTTACTAACAAAAACATGATGCCAGCCTCACCATTTGCCACTTTGCATCACTTAACATATTTATAAAAAGGAAGCTAATAAACTATGCCTGAAAACTGAATTCTAACAAATAATAAAATATATTTGACCATGGATACTTACGAATAGTAATATTATGAATGAGTCGATTCATTGTATAGTTTTTGTATATTATAGGTTTTTCTTCTCTAAGTGCACTCTAATTTCATAGATTAAAAAACACAGTTTTGTTTTAAAAGCTGACATTCATTGTAACATAGAAAGGCAACCCTGGATCAGCTGGATCTCAATAAATATATGCATACATTAAATACCATAGGAGCTATGTTATTTATCTAATTCTTAACTGAAATTTAGGCCTTTATATTTCCCTTGGAATATAATAACCCTGAAATCATATGAACTGCTAAAATGAATGTTTATAATGAGCATTTTTCTGATATCAATACTGAAACACAGTATCTATTTATTACATTGCATTAATTCAAATACAGTTAACTTTTTATTCATTGTGTTCCAGAGTTTTGCTCTATGACAAGTTTGGTTAAAAAAGAACTCTAGCTGGAAAAATGGTAAAGACCCAATCAGATTTAAAATCCAGAGTCAGACAGTTATAAATCCTCTAAGTTCGGTTCCGAGATTCTGTGTGATGAGGGCAGGCAGTTTGACAAGGCAGCGGGAGAATCCCGAGGGGCTGACGGGTCTAAGAGGACACTGGGAGAATCCTGGCAACACTGCAGAGCAGCTGCCTGGGAAAGGAGAGCAAAGCAGAACAGCTGTAGTTGCAGCACAGCCTGGGGGCTCATGTGGTGGGCAAAGAGAACCGTGCAGGACAGGCTCTGCGGGTCACGAGCCGGTGGACCATGACCCTAACCCTGTGTGTCGTCTGAAGACTCAGGGGCTGTACTTAGGTGTTTCAGAAACTTCTGGATGATCAGGCAATGGCTATATTTTAGAATAAAATAAATCAGCATTAGCAAATTCCATCAGAAATCCTTTCAATCATCTGCTGGCTTTCCATTTTCATACCCAGTTATTTTTTTTCAAAAGCAGCAACAAACGTTTCATGAAATCATTCTTGTATGTTTAGAGAAAAAAGCAGCTGAATTATATCATCAATGCAATGTGCACCTTATTCACTCTACACAGAACCTCTGCCCTACATGACACAATTAACAGTTTAATTGCAACTCTATTGTCCAATCCAGACTTCTGCAAGATTACTGAAAAATTGACTCCATTGAATTTCATGTTGCTAAGTTACCATGAACTCAACCCCTTTTAAAATCAGTTGTAAACATTAATTATTTGATAATGGATGAGAAGTAAGTTTGTGTATTTAGCATGGCAACTTAAGGTGTGGGAACTGCAACACACACTGTGAAGCCGCACAATCTATGTCTTTGTCTGCCCAAGGTGTGTCACATCCTCCCCAAGAAGGGACGTGAAAACAACACACCTGTGACCCCTTCGTGAGCTCTCTCTCTCAACAGTGCTCACAGTTCGCAGTATTAATTTCTGGAAGATTCACATATTGTTGGGATACAGGCAGACTCGCTTCCATGTCCACATCCTGTTCAGGAGTGCTTTTTGTCCTTTAAAAATGTGATGTTTGGGTGAGGAATATGCCCTCCTGCCACCCACAAGGCAACCGAGTGCAGAAATGGCCCATACACCGTGTCATTTCCGTCTGCCAAAAGCAGTGGCTTGTTTTTCCTGCTTCCCAAGGGGCCAACATCAGCCATTCAGAGTCAGAGCAGGTGAGGCGAGACCCCTGGTTTGGCCAGTGTGTGTCAACAGATGCCATTTAGGTTCTTTGCCAGGAGATTTCCAGCTTTCTGAGCACATAAATTCATACACGGACTGTTAGAAATTAGGAGATTAATTGATTCTAGAAAATGAAGGGTCGGCATGTGACTGCCAGATTTACAATGGTGGCCATAAAGTTTACAGATTTTTGACATTTACAATGCCAACGCTATTTTTTTTAAAATAATGTGTTTCTGCTTTTCTGATGTGCTGTGACTACAGTTTCCAACACTCAATACGGTCTTACGCCTCAGTGAAAACCAGCTCAGACATTAAGGGGCCTTACATCTCTCTGCTACCGACTTTGTCCACCAGCGGGAGGGACGCATCTGCACGCATGTGTCTTTCCTCTGGCGGACCAGGACTGCACGCCTTCGAGTCTTTTTGAAATGAAAACAATAACCATAATGGTGTCTAATAATAACAAGCCAATTATCCCTGGCTCGGGGAGGACAGAGGGCAGGCAAGTGACAATGAGCTGGGGTTGTGTTATGGAGAGAAGACCAACTCAAGTAATTTTCTCTCCTTTCAAGAAATCTGCAGTGTATCCCCACACACAGAAGACTAAAGGGGTGCCTTTTCCAAAAACAGATCAACCCCATGTAAAAAATTAGAGGAAGGAGTGAAGGCCAGGTTGACACTGACAATGCATGAAAATTGCAGAAGGAAAATGATAAAGAATTACTTTTTCTGATGCCCAGGATGGACTTGACCTGCGGGCATCCAAGACGGTGGAAAGCATTACTGCCACTCTAGCCATCACTCCTGGAATGCATGCCCCATGCCATGTGTATCATTTTCTGGAGGAAAACTGATGAATAAAATGCTGACGTCCAAGTCAATGGGAAAACATTTGAAATCTGCTCCCAAGTTAAAATTGTGAACGTGATCATTGTTAACGCTGTTGGTGCACATTATCTGACAACACTCTGACACTTCTTCCCAAACCTTCCCCAAGTGTCAAGGAGTGACTAAAATTTCCTGTTAACGCCCACATCCAAACCTACCACCGGGCACTGGCAGCTTCCCGTATCCTACCGGTTTGTCAGAGAGCCAGAGAATGTCTTAGTGTGCCTCCCATTTCACAGGAGCGAACAGAGTATTCAAGATAAAAAGCAGGCATGTGGAATTACATCAGTATTCAAAAAAATGAGATAATAAAATATGACCAGGTTTTCTCTTACCGTACTTGACTTGGATAGACACAAGAAAGCTATCTTTAGGACATAAGGATAATTTAGCAGGTAGAGCTCATCTACCACCTCCACTTCAGATAAGAAATAAGAGTCAGGGGCCACTGCTTTGGTGTGTCAGGTTAAGCTCCAGCCTACAGCACCAGATTCCTTTATGGGTACCAGTTCACATCCTGGCTGCTCCACTTCAGATCCAGCTCCTTGCTAATGTACCTAGCAAGGTAGCAAAGAATGGCCCAAATGTCTGGGCTCCTATATCCAAACAGGAGACACAGATGAAGCTCCTGGCAACTGGCTTTAGCCTGGCCCGTCAATGGCCATTGTGGCTATTTGCTGAGTGTACCAGTGGATAGAAAATTTCTCCCTCTCTCCCTCCATCCCTCCTTCTCTTTGTAACTCTGCCTTTCAAATACATATATAAATTCTTCAAAAAAAAATTTTTTTAAAGATTGTGCAAGTCATTGCAGTAACAAAGTCATTTATAATAAACATCAAAGCAACTGACATCATAATCCAAAGAGCTCTGGTTCTGTCTTCACCAATGTGGTGAAAGCAGGTGGATATCCTCTTCCTGGCTCTCCTAGGACCACGGGCACTTCGAGTCCATGAATTCTTTTGGTCATTTATTCTCAGTCACCTTTGGCCTCACTGCTGGCTTCCACATGCTGACCACAGTGACAGTCATGGATATGTCCTGCAGCCACAGCTTTTTCACATTTACAAGACAATTTGTATTATTAAGTGTTACTTATGCTTTGAAGAGGCAATGGCTTTTAGGCCCAAGTCAGTGGGACTACCTTTCACTAAAGAAGCAAAACAAACAAACTTTCACAAGAACAAATAACCTGTGTTTAAAGACAAAATGCAGGAACTGGCATTGCAGTTCAGCAATACAAGCTATTGCTTTTGATGCTGGCATTCCAGACTGGATGGCCAACTGCTCCACTTCAGATGGAGCGAAGCAGTGGAAGATGGCCCAAATACCAGCAACCCATGTGAGAGACCAAACGGAGCTCCTTCCTGGCTGCAGCTTGGACCACATCTTGCTGTCAAGGCACCAAAGGAACTACACAAAGGAAGATTCTCTCTCTCTCTCCCTTTTAAATCAATAAACCTTTGAAAACAAAGAATTTATGTAACTTATGAAAACAACTCCATCAGCCAACCCATTTTGTGTGTGTGTTTGTGTGTGTGTTATAAATGTTGACCTCCACTGCTAATAAATGTTATTTTCAAGCCTTGCAACAGAGTATAGGTCTCAGAAGGCAATATGACTTTCTTTCCTTTCCCTTTTTCATTTCCCTCCATTTCCTTTCCATTCCTCTCCTCTCCCCTTCCTGCCTCCCTCATTCTCACTCCCTCTGTTCCTTCCTTCTTCCTTCCTTTTCTGCATGAATTCCAATGTACAGCAATGTTAGCAAACACTTGGAATTCAAAATAAATTACCTCGACACTTTCAAGCATCCTTTAGAATGACCCGGGGCACTTTCAAACACAGGCTGCTGTGTCTACACAAACTCTGACTTGTGCAGGTTTAGGATGAAGGCCTAGGACTGCATTCCCTACACATTCCCAAGTGGTAGTGATGCAGCTGGGGTAGGGCCGATGACGTGAGGATCAAGGGACAACAGAACCAAAGAAACATGGCACTAAGGCCCAAAGGAGAAGTCCACCTATGTCAACTGCCTCAGGAAGTACTTTAGAGGCCTTTAGAAACTATTGTGAACACATGATCTACACTGGAATCCTAGGTGTTCAAACTTTGAGAACTTCTAGAGCTCTTACAACAGCATGTCCAATTCCAGCCAAACATATTCCTCTAAAATTCTGGATTCGTGTCCAAGCCCTGCATTTACTGAGTCTGCTTGAAACTAGTTAAAACAAGGGGGTCCTCACAAATGAAATTCGTCATGTATGTTTTTGTTTCTATCACAGAGGCACTCCCACTGTTACAGACAACTCAAGAAGGAATCTCAGGAAAAAATTAAGACAATACCTGTAGAAAGACCATTTTAGCAGAAATTGCCTGGCAGCTTTTGGAAAACTGGGTCTTCCTTCGTAGGGTTTCAATGCTTGCATCATCACATTGTCAAGCCACGCAGCCCACTGCTCCAGAGTGCTCTGCTGCTGAAGCGTCATCTTGAAGTCTGTTTCTAGTCTCTGAACCATGTTGTCGTCACACTGACACACCCAGGAAGCCTGCTCCTGGGACGGCACACAAAAAGCAAAGCAGAGTTCAACTCAGCATCTCCTCTCCGAATGTCAGTTCCGAGAACTAATGCGCACATGGCCAATTACGATAGCAGCTTGAACTGGTGCAAATGACTCGAGAAAACGATCAACTCCCTGTCAACTGCTAAGGAAACACCTTTGTCAGCTCTAAGGTCTTACTATTGCTCTGTGCTCACTCTGTGACCTGGTTTCCTGCATTAGCTAGTCTGTGTAAAAGACTAAAATACATGAGTTACCTTACAGAAGTCGGAGTACGAACTTAGAGGATATAGTCTTCTATCATTCTCAGTTTTTGACACTGCCTCTAAAGGCCGTCCTCACCCCCACCTGACCAAAACTTGCAAACAAATTCTTTGGAGAAGACTCCTTCGGGTAGGTCAGATGGCTAAATAAACTCAACTGGCCAAAAATGATCTCTCAATTTTAGAACAGAAATAAGTTCTGAATGGAACTAGGTAGAAGAATATACCGTAGGAGTTTACGGGTTGGGAACCAAAATCTCAAGGACTTTCAAGGCAAGCCTATGAATGCATATTAATTCACAGAACTTAAAACAAGAGCAGCAGCAATAACAAAAACTCTTTTGAGAAAATGGAGATGTACTATCTGCCAAGAAATGTGATGACTGCAATTTTCCTCCTGATTCTGAAAGGTCTCATAGATGGTAGCTGCTATGAAAACTGACTTTCAGATCTACTTTCAAGTGGGTGCCATAAATGTTATGATGGTTCCAAGTGCCATTTTATTTTAAGATAAAAATAATCAGGTCAACAAATAACTATCTGGTAATATCTGATTGTGAATCAGAGTGCCAGGTTTTTAACCTAAGCCTTGATGAACCAAATGGATGCCATGCAATTAATCTGATCTAGGTAGACCTTAGTTTTAAGTTTAAATTTAGACAAGTTTCTGTTAACAAGAGTGTTTAAACCATTGAGCAATTCAGCCAAATAAATCTCAGCTCGCCATCCCCTGGATAGTTTTCACATCTCTTCTCTTGACTCTCTCTCTTCAAGGGTCATTTCAACTTGGAGGCATTTCCAATGCAAAAAATCCCAATCCCAGTTCCTTTGATTTCCCCAGGGAAATCTATGACTCCTGCTCTACCTCACTTGCTGAGATCCACTAGTTTTGTTTCTTTTTGTCCAATTAATCATAAACTCTGCTAGCTGTTACCATCTAAACATCAATTTGCATAGTATAAGAACATGCAAATGTAATTATAGGAAAAAACCTGAAAATACAAGTAGAAATAAGAAACAAGAGATATATGTTGATGTATATAACCTCAAAGCTTTCACATTCACATAAAATATATGTATTCATTAATTCAAAGTGCTTTTAAAAGAACATGGGAAATGATTATTATGAAAAATGTGCATCTATATCAAAACTTTCTTGCAATTCTGATCAAACTTTGTGAAGTACCTTCATATGTAATAGATGCAACATTATGCTATTTATAAAACTATACTAGCTTACACATGTATGTGTTTAAAATATTCATCCTTATCCATAAATAAATATGTAAAACAGGATAATAATATATAAAACTATATATTCTGCTCAGAAATGAGTTACTCTTTCTCCATGGAGGCAGATGTGGAGCCACCCTCATTTTGGTGTTATTATTTGTATCACCAATTTTATACAGTTAAGACATCTGTTGGTTACTCCGTTTTATTATTATGAATAAAGCTGGAGTTAGTAACCTTGCAACTTTATCTCTGCTTACTGTCACACTTATTTAAAAGAATGGTTAAGATCTTGAATTGATGCTGTGTAATGACTACAGGTCTTTTTACAGCGATTTAAGGGTCGTCCCTGAGGAGAGCCAGAGAACATTTTTCAAGCATCAAGAAAGCATGGGGAGTTAAGTGTTTCGTGTTTTTATTAACAGCTAAGTATCCTTTTAATTACATAAAAAATGCCATCTTCACCCTTTCTAAGAGTACAGCGCACTCTGCTGTACAGCAGATCTCTGGAAGTTCTTCAGATACCAGACTGCATCTCTGCACCACAGTGGCGAGGTCACCCTGGCTTGTGCGTGGATAAAAGGGAGGAAAATCTTACAGGCACCTGAGCCAAAATTTCATTTCATTTCTTTCCAGAAATTCAAACTCATTATTTGTTTGGGAATTAAATTTTGTCAGGAAAAAAATTATTAATCTAAAACATTACTCAAAGAAATGAACCCGTGACACATTTTTCTGGCTTTCAGACGCTGTTATAATTTCCCTACCTCCCACCCCCCTTTTTTTCATCACTCACCCTATTTGTCAGTATGACTTATGCATGTGATTCTTTTAGAAGTTGGTTTTAGAGAGCTAGACCAAACGTGCTAACCATGGAGTGTACTAGAGTTTTTTTTTTAATTGAAAAACTCAAGAATGATCATTCAAAAATGTTCTTAACTTATAAAAAGGTTAAAACCACATTGACAAGTCTTCAGAAACTTCCAAACACAGATGCCTTTTAAATACCTAGATAAGTATGTACAACATTTGGGCTGTGAGCTCAGAACACCCAAACCCATTTAGTCAACAATGCAGAAGAAAAACAACACTTGTATGTGATTAGAGAATACTGTCATTAGAATGCTACAATTAAAGAGACCAGAAAGCCAATGAGAGTACAAAAGAAAAATTATCCTAAACATATCAGGAAAAGATTATAATTAGGAAAAAAATGAAATAGTGAATAGATTGATAGCTATCTTGAAAGGAACTTTTTCAAACTTTCAGACTCTTGGAGTACTATACAATATTGAAACTTACATGTAATTTTACTATTTTAAGCTACACTTTGCTGATTCTAAGAATATCAACCTTATATTTGTCTGTCTTACTATGATTAATTCTATAGGACAGACACCATTTCCAAATTATTAGGGTGTTATTATATCCTATTACTATAACACTTTATATCATATATTATACACAATATCTACTATTAATATCCTATTAATCCTATCCTGGCCCGATGGTCTAGTCACCAAAGTCCTTGCCTTGAAAGTGTCAGGATCACATAAGGGCGCTGGTTCTAATCCTGGCTGCTCCACTTCCCATCCAGCTCCCTGCTTGTGGCCTGGGAAAGCAGCTGTGGACAGCCCAAAGCCTTGGAACCCTTCACCCACATGGGACACCCAGAAGAGCTCCTGGCTCCTGGCTTTGGAGCTAGGAGTTTGAGTTCCTTGTAGTTATGAAACTTGCTCAAGCTCCCACTGGTGAGAGATGTAATTTTTGGGTCTCATTTCGCTGACAGAGTGATCGTCACCAACTTGTGAATTACTGGTCTAAGCTGGGTAAGATTCCTAATCACCTTACAAGACCAGACACCTTGGCAGTCTACCTACAAGGCAGAGGTGTGGAGCAGTGCCCACTGGGGGGGGGGGGGGGGAAAGTGGTGTGAATGCATAGTACCTGAACGTTGGCGAAGTCCACCCGGTTGAGGTCGTTGAGCATCTGGTTGATCTGGGACGTGTTCTGAAGCACGGCGCGAGCTGCCTGGGCCAGGTGGTTGAGAGACGTGTACCTGCGCAGAGTCTGGGCAAAGGCACTTACAGCGGCGACCTGTGAGGATACCCAATGCAGCCGGCAGTGTGGGCGGGGATTTTGTTTTTCCTTCCAGTACAACAAATGACCATTATCTTTACATCTTTTCTCTCTTGCAGAATTTTAAATGCTTCCCTTTGACGCTTACTTGAAATTTCACTTGGTTAGAGTTTACTTGTAAATTACAGCATTTAAGTCTCTTCAACCAAGTATTATTTTTCCTGTGAGCGGGTTGAGGTCAAGATTAAAACAAACACCCACATTCTTTGACATTTGAGAGCAGCCTTAATTAAGCCAATCTTGCAAGGAACTACTCATCCATAGCTAGAAATGATTTTGTCCAGGAAAGTAGAAACAATATTGGTTTTCATTTTTTCACCCTATTTTAGTGTAATAAATTAGAAAGTAGGCAAATACAAACATTTCCTTTTTAAAAATAAATCTGGAAAATTAAAGTATACAGATATGCCTTTTTAATTGGATTAAAAAACACTTTTCAGACCATTACCATTCAAATTCATTCTTAATTGCTTTTTATTGAATAGAAACCTGGGTGATTCTGAGATAAAATGAGAGCGGATAACCTTTATAAGCAAATATACTGGTAATAAACCTATCAGAGGAGCAGCTAGACATACTCTTTGAAAATTAATTGGAATTTCTTTCAAGGGGTTATTCAGGAAATCTCTAGCTGCCCCTGAAAAGCTGCTTGTCATTCTTCTCCATCTAGCTTTGCCTCAGTGACAGTAAAGGCTTAAATGATACGGTCCTCTTTTGCTCTCTGGCTAAGACCAGAGAGGCAACAGTCAGAGACGGGAGGGAAGGGGAAGAATGGGCAGAATCTCTCTCAGAACCTCTGCCCTCCCTTTCTGGACACAGTTGTAGGGCAAAAAAAGAAGGAAGATTTTAATGGCAAGGTTTTACCTCTTCACTTTTCAACTGGTCAGGTCTAATTTCAACTGTTAGCCTGAGGTGCTTTACCTGGGGCACCTCTGGAGATTACCTCTTCTTAAAAGCTCTTGTAATTGGCCCCGCCCACCCACCACTGCCTTGGATGCAATCCTGGTTTCCTGCTGTGACCCTGAAAGAACCATTTTATGGTAGAAGGCATCAAGGAAAGTAAGAAGGAAAGTAAGAAGGAAAGTGAAAGCCTAGATAAATACCTGCTCTTATGATTTCATGGAAATGCGTTATACGCAGAGTAAATTCAATGATTCCAAGATTTTAAAAATGTGAAAAACCTAGCCATATTTACAGGAGTGTATGGAACCACACTGTATTGAGTGACCATGCATATATATATTTACCAAGCAATTGGACAATCCTTTGGTCGGGTGGCAGTGGGTGGTAATGGCACAGGATGCACATTCCCGACAGTGAGACCAAACCCCACAGGTAAAGGCAGGACCCAGTGTATAACCTGTCTCCCTTTGCCCAAGGTGTCCTTGTGCATCTTGCATCTAACGGAACTCACTGAACTAAGACAGGGGCACAGCCGGTCCAATAAGGCTCCAAACACTGGACTCCAAAAGTCATTTCTTTCTCTAACACAAAATACCCTGCTGGCCAGCACTGTCCAGATGGATTTTTTTTAAAAAAAGGGAATTCCAGGGAATTGCAGGCAGGAAAGTTCCAGGTCTGGACCAGCAGGTTATCAACACTGACATGGAACACCCTCTCCCTACACCAGACCAATGGAGGCCCACCCGGCCATCCTAAATTTCCTAAAGTGTAAGGTATTACCAATCAGCCCAACACAAACACGAGCTGAAAGCACAGTTCTCGGGCCCAATTTCAAACTATTAGAATCTTTATCTTAACTCCTCAGGGAGCTAGGGACTAAGGAATAGCTGCCGGGCCACATGCTCTATGCTTTGCAATGAATAAAAATTATTTCTACCACCCTGATGTTGCTTTCTGAGCGTTGAGTGAGCAGGACCGTGTTGGGAGAGTCTATCCCAACACTCCGAACTAGCCTGGGTGGTTTGTGCTGCAATAATCCTGCGATGTGGAGGTCCACACTATGGCTCAACAGGCTAATCCTTCACCTTTGGGTGTTGGCATCCTATTCAGGTGCCAGTTCATGTCCCTGTTGCTCCACTTATCATCATCTGTGCTTGTGGCCTGGGAAGGCAGTAGTAGATGGCCCAAAGCCTTGGGACCCTGCACCCACGTGGGAGACCCTGCGGAAGCTCCTCCTGCCAGGCCTGCTTCAGGTTATCTTAGCTCTGGCCATTGCAGCCCCTTGGGCAGTGAACCAGCAGATGAGAACAATTTCTTTCTGTCTGTCTCTCCTTGTTTCTGTAAACCTGTGTTATAAATTTTAAAATGAAAAAAAATCTTTCAAAGAGGATAGTGAGATATTTTAGGACTAAAGGAAACTGTTGGGGGGAAACTGTTGGGCTCACAGGCCCTTAGAACTGTCTGGGCTTTTTCTTTCCATTTTTGTGGTTTCTGTTCATCAAGGCATGCTGTTTGCCAGGCACTGGGCTAAAGTGCCTCACACACGTTACCTTGTTTAGTTCTCAAAAACATCCCCTTACAAACACATTCTGTGTTAAAGAGGTTAAGTAGCTGCTCAAGTTGGCATGGAAACTCCATCAGAGAAGGGTGGGACCCTGAGTGTACTGATCCCTGAGGTCACAGCCGCTGCAATGCTGTTGCTTCTGCCTCGAGAAACCGCCTTTACTGATGGAGTGCTGAGCCGAGAACAGCCGCCTACGGCTAATTGCAGGAGAGGAAAACATCTTCTCTCTTAGTGATCGGACGAATCAACTCCGGCGCTCAAGGAGATGGCTGATGTGGTTTTCGTTTTGTTTGTTTTGTTTTGTTTTGTTTTGTTTTTTCACTGCTGCTCTAGTCACTTGGAGGACACTGGGGTGGGAAGGGCTTTTGCTGTTGGACGTGTTGTGGTGACCGTGATTTTGCAAGCTGGAAAGGATCCCACTCTCACAAGCAGTAACACTTGCTGTGTGTGTGTCCATGTTAATGTAATATTCTACAGCTGTCCTGCCAAAGGGAATTTTATGCAGAGAAGAAACTGCTCCACCTCTCTGCTGCCCAATACAGTATTCGATGGGCAAATCAAACAGCCGAGCACTTGAAATGTTGCTAGTGTAACCAAGCAGCCTAAATTTTCACCTCACTCAATTTTAATTTAAAATTCAAATTTAACTAGCCTGAATATATACTGCCAGCATGGTCTGAAGTAACAAGCTAAGATGGCCAGATCAGTGAAACGCTGCCTTTACTAATAAGAATATTTACTGCAAACTTTAAGGTAATGTAGACAAAACAACGCCTTGCTTGTTCGCAAAGAGACTTGCCAGCTACAAGAACTTCCGGCTATCTACCTTACAGCAGACTGAACCACCAGGTAGCTCATGGGAGGTGGACACTGGGTATGGCAATGACGAACAGCTATGAATTTGATTTTTAGCCCCCGAATTAAGACAAAACTTATCATCAGTCCAATTTTGCAATAAAATAACCTGGCATCAATGCCAGGGGACCACATGGAAACAAGTGGCCCTATTTCCAGGAAAATAAGCCGCATCCCTCATGTAATATCGAACAATTAGAATTCCTTCCTTGAGGAAACGCTTTCCTGGACACAAAGGAAAAGACAAAGAGATGAAGTGCACCTTGGTTTGTATCATTCTCTGGGGAATGTTGTTCATGGCATTGGAAAGCCAACCTTCAAGGCTTTTCGCAAAATTTCGAATGGCTTGGGTCAAGGCACCTAAATGTGAAAGAATAAAAGCAGAAGAAAAAAAGATAACAAAGAATATTAATCTATACTAGAATAAGGGAAAACACACATCCCCAACGTTCAATATTATTCAGTCCTCATCAACAAAACTGTAACATTATTCCTAACATTGTAAGGCTTTACAGAATTTTCTTTTCTGGAAGCCATTCTTTTCCCAGATACTTATGCCATGTTTTAGGAAATGAAAACATTTAAACTTTGTGGTTTTTTTTTTCCCTTACAACAACATATACCAGTTGTGAATATTTTCTAGCACAGACAAAATACACCTTTCATCAGGTTTTTGCTCAAAGCTAAAAGTATTCCCTTTTAAAGTTCTTCCGTGGGATTGTTTTTCAAACCTTAAAAGCCATTTTCACATGTCTGGTTAAAAAGAAAACCAACACAATGTCTTATGTTTCTATCTATTTTAGCTAGCTGAAAAGTGAGGCCAATTGTTACAATTATCTGACTTAAAAACTTTAGCTAGTTTTTGTCCGGTTCACCTGGCAGGTAGAGATGAAAGACCAGTGTGAGGAAATCTCTGCCACAGAGGTCGATATTTTAAAATATATTCCTAACAGACTCCATTCCAAACTCTCTTGCATATGGTAAAAACTTGAACTGATGACGGATACCCATAATAGGATATTTTACGGCACACATAAAGTGATTTCAAGTATCCTGAGTTGTCAGAAATATTTATTACCATTTTACATAAAGGGATCTTGTTGCTGAGGTTGTTGGAAGCAACTCATCCCACAGGATTTAACTTCCTCTTTGTCCAAGGCTCCGTATCATAAGGAGCAGTTTTAGGGATTGAATCAGTGTTGAAGTACCCACAACCTAAAATTAACCTTCCTAGGTTGCTTATAAAGTGCTATCAAAATCTGCAGTCTAGAATAAGAAACCAAGGATTTATACTTTTGGGCCAAGGCTCCCCATAACACTAATGCTAACGCTGGTATGCTTTTCATTTTTTTTTTTTTCTTTTTGGTATTCATTTTGGTGCAAAAAGATGTCTGACTTGCTTCTCTATTGCTTTGTCAAAGGTGTTTGAAAGAATTTGCAAAAGACAAAAATTTACTATTTCATTAACAAAAGCAGCTCATTTAAAAAAAAAAGATTTATTGCATTGGTCAGACGACAACAAAGACTGAAATGATGTAAATGTTGAACAGGAAAAATATCCACAACGTAAGACTCTTAAACAGGAGAGCTCTCTATTAGAAACCCTGGAATCAGAAATGTTTTAAGAACTAACGTTGAAACCTCCAGTTTCCTATGTTAGCCAAAAAAGAAAAAGAACGAAAAAGATCTTTGTATTACATTACGTGCTAGGACCATGGAGAGCAGGCATGAATGGAAATGAAAAAGAGTAAAAAAAAAAAAAATTAACCCGTTTTGAAACTTGATAACATTATGTCCCAGTTTCAATTTAGGCCACCTGCATATTACATTTTTCCTGAGCTCACACAGAATAATTGCTGCCTATGACAAAACGTTAGAACCAATGCATAATCTTTAAAGAAAAAATGAACCTGGTTTTAGAGAAACTTGACAAATTATAAGAGTTTTCTGCAAACTAAGCAACTATTAGTCTTTTTTTCTAGTAAATGACACTCTAGATTATCTTTAATTACACTCGCAACTGTACATTTGTTACCAGTTGAATTCTTACACAATACTTTGCATTTAATTTTTTTTCTCATTCTCAGGTAAATGTATTTTAGCATACAGTAGCTTTAAGCTAACTTTAAATTAGTGTGATGTACAGACTTTTTTTTTGACTAAAAAATGAAATTCCATCTGGACAGAAAATAGTAGAGGGAAGTACTAGGCAGTCAGGAAAACATAAATTTTAAAAATATAATTAAGTTTGTTTCCTTGATAAGGATCCATGTGAGATCAAAACTGCACAGACTGACTGACAAATTGTACAGGCTCATACACAGCTGACCTGGAATTTCAACTGCATTCTAAAGCTGGCTTGTTACAACCTGCTCAAGACTGATATTAAAAATGCATGCAATCAGAAGACTGCTCTCTGAACTATATATTGAGCTTGATTTTGTTAGGCCTCACTGTAGAATGGCGATTAAATTTCTGGATGTCCTTGGCTGGGTGGGAATGGTGAGGCATTTTGGCAATTTCCCAGAAATAAAACTGACTGGCTGTCTGCTGAATGCAGAGACAAATTACTTGTCAGAATAGACTGGCTTTCAAATTAAAACTTACAAAAGAACAAAGGTCAAGTGCGCTAGGCACTTAAAGCTACGGAGTTTAAAGTCAAGAGTAACTGATGCACGATTTACATTCGGGAACTGCCACGTTCCCAGGTTAAAGTCTGGTGATGCAAAAGGAGAGGCAAAATCAGAAAGAACTCTTTCATTAATTACGGATGCCGCTGATTTGCCTCAAAACAGGAAGCCCTGCCTGGCATCCACTGTTCCATCTCATGAGAGAAACTGCATAGTGGTGCTGAGATGTCACAGGCTAATGAGGTACCATATGGAACATCCCACATCTCTGGAGGTTATCACTCCAAGCACAGGGAGCAGGAGCAAAACAAACGAAATATCAGATTTAGGAACATACAACTGTGGCAACGCTGCTTTGAAACAACCTTCAGTCAGAATCCTTGGCGCACACAAAGTGCAAGGCATCATAAGGTACACAGCTGTTAGACAAGGCCAGCCGGACACAAGTTTACTTATTCCTACGTGTGTGTGTGTGTGTGTTCACTGATATTACAAGGAAAGGAATCTAAGCATCTGTTTCAAGGCAGTGGGGAATATAAGAATTTTTCATTTGAGGATGTCTACTGTAATTTGAAAAAGAAGAATTACCACATTCCCCTTCTGCGAAATTTCTACTTATATATATTTTTTAGAATACATTGATGCAACTCACACACGGTTGCCAATTTCACAAGCCAAAAGATGGAAGTTATTTTATTAATTTCAGCATTCAGTGGGAAGTGTACCAGGCAGATATATGTGTAAAAGAGTGTCAACTGTTTCTCACAGTATCTGTAGGTAGCATTTATATTGATACTTAAGAGTAAATAGCTTTGTTTGCTGCAAGGGAGTTCAAAAAGCACCATCACTTACAAAAAGCTAATCTAACCTATCAAGGTTAATTCCCATTTGCTTCATGGTGGGAATGCAATGTTAGCACAGTAACAAAGATTTTTCTCTTAGAATGCCAGTTAATTGTTACTGTTAATGGAAACTGCATCTCTAGTTCTTAAAATGATGTAGTTGACAAAGCAAACGCTTTTGTAAAAGGTATTCAACTTCACTGGAAACCAAGATAAACTCATTTCAAATCAAAAGATCAAAAGTGACCACGTAAGAGGCAAACCTGGCAATTAGAGATTTCAGTCGTTTTGGTTTTTTTGTTGTTGTTTTTTTGTTTTTTGAAAGGGTTTGTGTTCTTGGAAGAGTAATTTCTTCATGATCGAATGACCCAGGAGAAGTGTTACAACTGGTTTTTTGGGGCAACCAATCTACAATGTGGCCTTTTTTTTTTTATCAACAGGAAAATAAAAGATTGGACATAGATCCTTCTCCCCCTTTTACAGTTTTGCTCTAGGCTGCTTTCATGCAAGAGTCTACGTTGCATGTTTTCTACTTGGCAAATCCAAATGAGACTAGAATCATTCGAGTTTGCAACGTCACTTCCCCAAACTTCCTGAGTGGAATGTATGAGAACAAAAGCATCCGTACTTGTCTGCGTGGAACTTACTAGGAATAGGTCTAAGGACGTCGGGGATGAGGATCTCCACCAGAGCCTGGTACATCCCGTGGTCACAGTTACACATCCACTTGAGGACAGACTCATGCCTGCACAGAGTGATGAGCTTGGCTTTCGGAAGTCGACTTTCTATTTCACTCAGATTGCTGGTGTGAATAAATGTTGCAAATGAATAGATGGCAAATGAGGATAGAAAAGAAAATGGACTTTAAAAATATTTTTCTTAAATAGTACTGAGGCTACAACTCTAACCGCCATGGCACTGGTGCCTCGACAGCTGGATATAAACACATATAAGTAAACATGTAAACGCTCCCCCAGAGCTGCCTGTGAACATTCAGGTTTTCTGACCGTATGAAAGGCAGTAATTCCATGAGGATGAAATCACTCTACCGCAGTCCCCCACATCAATAAAAATGGGAGCAATATATCCACACTGAAACCTCAAGAGAGCAATTTGTGGTTTATTTCTGGAATGGCCAAAGCATCAATCTACTCAGTGTTACCTCGAAGGTTCACAACTGGTATACATATCTTTAATTGATTAGCTCAGTGGTAACTACTCAGCCATGAAAATGAATTGGAAAAGCATATTGATTCTGACCTTGATTCAGTAATGGTAGTGCCGTCAGCTGGAGTTGTGGGAGAATAGCGCCAGAATGTTTGCCACAATTTTTCTATCAGGCTAAACTGAAGATTCACGACAACGTCCAATATCGCCTACAAAGCAAAACAAGATCCACACCATCTTAACAACGGCTTGTGGCGATGAATGAAGCGATGTCGGATGGCAAAGGTCTCCTATGGGCGTATGGGTTAACTGCCTGGTGAAACACAGCTAAAGCTTAAGAACGACAACAGGGAATAGAGGTTCACTAGGAAAAAAAGTAAAAAAGGAGAGAAAGTCTTCAGAGAAGGATTCAGCCAGTCATGGCTTCACAGCCCGTTATGGCTTCACAGCCCGTTTTCTCTTTCTTCCACTCCCAGGGCTTGCTTGCTTGCTTCTGCTGTGTTTTGTTTTCTGCCCACAGCTCATTCTATTTATAGTGTACATGGGTGTTGTCACTCTTTCCATTCTCAGACCCAGCTGGGCAGAGAGCACAGATTCAAATGTTATTGGTCCTCTGGGGGACAGGTGACCGTGAGCCATGGTGAGCATGGAAGTGATGGGTGTGCAGGTGCTTATGTGTGGTAGATAAGCTGCAACTGAATTAGCTCAGGCTGCTGATCGTGGGCTTACTCCTGGGAGCCCCCAAGCCTGGCCAGCAGCCTGCAGAGGGCTAAGGCATCTCAGGACACCAGAAAAAGCATGGCAGGCATCAATCTTTGGTTACACAACAGGTCCCATTCAATTTAACAGAGCCTATCTTACCTGTGCACACTCCCTTTAGAGAACAGCTTTAAGACTATCTATCTGCTTCTGGGGAGGGGCTCACCAACTCACACTCGTTTGATTTATCTTCTAGAACACATTCTAGGCCTATCAAGGGCATTTTCTTTTTTATGATGACACTAAAATTTGTCACTTTCCCTATTAGTTTTTGATGAGCATACTTAATTTCATCCTTCCATCACAATTAATTTATAAAATAGCTTTCAGATAAAAGCAGGCACAAAATCAAAGGACAACTTTCTTGTTCAAAGAACACATGACACTTTCACTATTTTGAGCATTAAAAGACAGAAGCGTTGTTTCTCTTTAAGACATATAAAATGGTGATTTTTTGAAAAGGTGATGGATGTTTGGTACTATGCTGGACATCGACTGGGACAACCACACCCAACATTTTGCATGCCTACTCCATTTCCAATTCCAACTTTCTGCTGATGTACATCCTGGGCGGCAGAAGTAAATGGCTCAAGTACTTGGGATCCCACCCACCCATGTGGAAGACCAAGACTCAGTCTCCTGGTTTTGGCGAGGCCCATCCCCAGGTACTGCAGGCATTCACACAGAACCAACGGATAAGCAATGTGTCTAGATCAAATTAAAAACAAATGATCTCTTTTTTAAAAGACAAAAGTAGGTAATAGAGAATTTAACGTGTTTCATGTCAGTAGCATTGGGGACAGGACAGGTGAAAAAGCCTCAACAAGAGCTAAGAGAAATGCCTCAATTGGCTAATCCTCCAATGGCAAGCGTTGGGATCCCATATGGGTGCCCGTTCATGACCCATCTGCTTCACTCCCCATCCAGCTCCCTGCTTGTGGCCTGGGAAATCAGTGGAGGATAGCCCAAAGCCTTGGGACCCTGCAACCGTGTGGGAGACCTGGAAGAAGCTCCTGGAATTTATTTTATAAATTCCTGGCTTTGGACTAGCTTAGCTCCAACTGTTGTGGCCATTTGAGGAGTGAACCAGTGGATGCAAGATCTTTCCCTCTCTCTCCTTCTCTCTGTAAATCTGATCTGCCTTTCCACTCAAAATAAATAAATCTTAAGAGAAGAAAGTCTTGCTAAGAGTTACTGAACTCACAGAAAATGGAGAACATCTGGGCAGTCCACAGAGTGCAACTAAGTATGTCAGGCAAAAAAAAAAAAAAACCTTGAAAGACACAATAACTTCATAGTTTTAGAATATGTGCCACCTTTGTAGAGAACAGCTGATGGTAAACAGGCTCTAAGAGCTCTACAAATATTAAATAACCATCTGTGTGTTGGTGTGTTGTGTGAACTAGCACAAAATGTTCCAAGTAGTTGGACAAGGAAAATGGAGGGAAGGGGACAAATTAATTACTACTTTTCATTAACAATATCAGTGCAAACTGGAGGCCATAGAAATATAACACATATATACGGTTATCTATCACTTTAGGCAAAACCAGGAACTTCTCAAGAGGGAAATTATTATACCCATATTCCTAATTGTAACATGGGCCTAAACTAAAAACCATCTCTGAACATGTGAAGCAACTATTGTTGCTTTCCCTAATACCTACACATTTCAATTGTTAAGGCTGCTGAATGAGTATTATGTTTATGATGAAAAAAAAAAAAACCTCCCAGCACCAAAGGGCATAAAATATTAAATTTGTTCCTTACACAATAAAACCAAGTATTAGTTATGAAATGGCTTTGATAAACTAAACAATTCCAACAGGCAAATAGATGGACTAATGTTTCTCTGACAATAAAAACATGAGTAAGATATTTCAGTGTATCTTAAGTTTGGATCTCTTCAAATTAAATGAGCTCAAACAATCAGTTTTTAAGGATTAATTTAGCTATCTGAAAGGCAGATATCTCTCATTCTCTCAAATATATATGAGAATATCTGTATCTATATCTATACAACAGAGAGAGGATGAGATTGAGAGAGAAGATAAAAAGATCTTCCATTCATTGGTTCGTTCCCCAAATGGCTACAATAGACAGGGCTGGGCCAGTCTGAAGCCAGCCCGAAACCAGGAGGTAGGAGCTGCTTCTCAGTCCCTCACATAGGCGCAAGGGCCCATGAACTTGGGCCATCTCCCACTGCTCGCTAGACACATACGCAGAGAGGTGGCCTGGAAGTGCAGAAGTCCATGCTCCAACAGGCACCATGTGAGAATCAGGTGATGCAGACAGCAGCTTCATCTGATATGCTACCACTGCAGGACTCCATGAAAGAAAACTCATTTAAGTCACGTTCGAGGCAACTTTAAAAGTGAAAAAATGTACCATTTGTCTACCCACTTTCAAATATGTTCAGATTAAATCTAGAAGGAAATGTAAGTGAAAACAATACATATTTCGCCATCTATGGTGAGTCGTTTTCTACACAGATGACATGTCCCTAGCTCTTCACAGAGTCCATATCAGTAAATGCATACTGACGATAATGCAAATTGTAATCCAAATAATAATCCCATCTTATCAATAGTGCTTACTTAGAACAATCCTACTGTATACAAACACCTAGTGAGATAAAGAATCACGCTTCATATTATTTGTTGCATGCGTATGAGAAACTAAAATAATGAAAACTGTATTAGCATTGGCTGGTATGCTTAAAGCAATGTGCACCCAGACATGCAGATATGAGGGGCTATTTGGAGAACCTAGACAGAATCCTTATAGACTATGATGATGACAGCACAGAAAGAATTAACTCTATTTATAAGCATAAGCCAGAAATTCTCAAATATTGGGAAAAGCACAGTCAAAGGGAAAGAACATGAAGTAGCTTCCACTATTCCAGCATGTGCTAGGAGCTGGCAGGACATGGAGAGATCCACTTTTGGTGCATGTTATGCTAATAAGGAAAGAACTTGCCCTTGGTTGGTAATAACCCATCACCCTTGACAAGTTCTCAGGTTCATTAAAATAATTCTAACTTTTTGAAGTGGGAAAAGAAAAACCTGTGTTTGTTACGAGCTCAGATCTCGTAGTGCGTACTGCAGTGTCGGTAGCCGGGAGGACTGTGCAGCAAATCCAACAGCCTAGCTTTGACTTCCAAGTAGATCACAAACACCCGTGGAATAAAGCTACTTAAATTCTAAATCAAATTTTCTTTCAAAAGGAGAGGCACTTAAGAAACTCTCATGCTAGTCCATTATTCCTTCGCTACCAGGTGAGCTGAAGGTAAATTAACATGCTGGCATGGAGAGAACACACCTTCTAGAAAAATGCAGACCGTTTCAAAGTAGCGGGAGGAAGGGGAGAAGAGCAGCGACAGAACGCACCAGCAGAAACCTCCATGATCTGCGACAACGGGACAACACTGACGTCTCAAACCATCTGGGAAGGACGCTTAACATGCTCTGCTAAACATCTCTAGAAATTACTGGTAAGAAAAATACACATTTGTGATGCAGACATCCAAAGGCTAAAGGGAACCTATTGAAAAATTAAGCCCGTCCCCCAGGCTCTCGTCACCCAGTTTCCTTCAGAGAGACACTTGCTCTCTACTCATTTGCATTCTCTGCTGGGAAGGCATGCACATACGTGCTTTCTTTCACTCAAGTGACCTAATGATTATGCACTGTTTTGCATCTTGCCCATTACTCTATGCCAAATCTTGCAACCTGTTTTATTTTTAATAAACTTAAAGTTGGTTGTTCTTTATAAGGACCGTATAGTATTCCAATCTATAACTTGCCTATTTTTTTTTAATCCAGTTCTCTATTGGACACAGGAAATTGCAATAAATCTTATGCATTACAAAGAACGAACAGTGTGTCAAACATGTACCCACGTACCTACTTTGGTATAGTGGACACCTATAAGAACTGCTACAGCAAAGCACTCCTACTTGGACAGGCTTAAGAAACACAGACTAAAATTTATTCTCACTTTCCTGTATTTCTCACCTTGAGACAAGAAAGGGGGAAAAAAAATGAATTCGTTAGTGCCCAAAGAAATGCTCAGAAGAATTGGCACTAGCTTCATCTGAGAAGTTGGATTCTTTTAAGAAGTTGTCTCGCAAGACCTAGCATGTGTTCATACTACATTTGGAAAGCCTTACCTCACAGTGCTCACGGTAAAGACTCTGCAGTGACTTGATATCCTCAAAGGTAGTACCATCTGGCAGGGAAGAGATTTCGACTTCTCCAAACTCTGGAAGGGCTCGCGATGCATCTGTTACCATGACAACACAACAGCAAAAACAGCTCTCTCAGAAACTGCCAATTACACATTAATGAGTGAAAATTTAAGGGAGACTAAAAATGAGGAAAAAAAATTGGAGACAAAAGGTAACAAAGAGCCAAAGCTTTTTGTCTTAACATCATACAAGCAAAAATGCAGGAACTTCTACAGCACAAAATGTAGACAGGATACACGTAAGGATTTTCTGCAAACTAAATTAATACTACAATTATGTTGGGAATCAGGTATCACAGCCTCCTACTGGTATCTCGAGTCTGATACCATTTTACTTACATGTATTATTATTATGTCACTGAACTACATAAAAAAAAATCTGGCCTTAAACTTAGCATGCTTGTATCTGTTATATAGTCATAAACCTGAAGTCCGCTGACAGCATGAACAAGCTGTTGGCTGCAGCGGCACACAGTCTTTGGGGTTTGATGGGTCTACATAGCATCACTTCCCGGTAGCCATGACTCCCCTAACTCTTCTACATTCAAAGGACCATGAAACATTTCTCCACACAGAAGACAGGGACATCACATGTGCTTCCTGGACAAGGCATAACAGACAGTTAAGTCTCCGCTCCTGCCAACACTGCACAACCAATATCCTTTACTTTGGTCATCGCCTTCTCATATACCCTAGACACAAATGTGGCTACTAGAATTGCATGACAGTTTAATTTAGTACTAATTCTTCAGACAACTCAGAATAAACGGGAAATGCCATGGACCCATTGATTCTTTACATTATTTCTTTACAATATAATTTCTCAGATCCAAGACTGTATGTATGTTTTTCATATCCAAGAAATAAGAATTTTCTTGGCACTGCAAGAGTAACTACAGGTAAACACAACACAATTTAGTCCACAAAAGCCAATTAGTTTAAATAATGAAAAAACAATTTTGTAGCAATACGTATTTAACTCATATGCATTAAAAAGTCTTAAATAACCTGACATTCTAAAAATAAGCACCAGTGAATAAGAGAAAGCAAATCACTATCATTTTATGTGAACACTTTCAGTACCCTCCTCAACAACAACAAAACCTTTCTAATTAACATCTGTTATGACACTGCATTTGGAGGAATTACTATGAGTATTGTTTTGAAAATCCGACAGCAGCTAAGATGCATTAAACCTTCTCATACCTAAAAACTGCTGATGATGTTGACTTTGGGCAATTACAGTTTGCTCAACAGATGTGCCTGTCTGTTGACCACTTCCTGTGAAACCATCTGTGACTCCATCCACTTTCTGCATAGGCTTGTACCTAAAAATATTAGGTGGAAAAAAAAAACCAAATCAACCAAATTAGTCCTTGCTTTGTTTTTACACTATCCAAAATTCCCAGGTGTCTGATTTTATTCTGTCTTCTTTAATGTATTGTGAGAGAATTTTACTTTTTTCTGGACAGTCTCATTAAGTTATGATGTAGAATTCTTTTTTAATCAGAAATACAAACAGGAATGAGCCACAGAAAGAGGATCTGTTTTGCAAAATACAGAAATCTACCTAAGCATGAAATAATTATGTTTTAGACAGATGCAGCAGCAACATATCAATAATTACATTTTCAACTGATGTTTTGAAAGTAGTTTCAATGACCAATGGAACAAGGTACAAATATGTGAAATACATTGGGATTTTCACCTGAGCAAGTATCTAAGAGCTCAGTCTCAGATTGATCAATGCTCCTCAGTCTCTTTATAGCTCCAAAGCACATCAGCTTACAAATCCCATAACATGTTCTCTCATATCCCCTGACAAGTCCCATGGGTCTCAGTGTACACATCTCCCTTGATTATCCCCATCTGCAAATACCCAGGCTGTAAGCCTGTATCATCTTGGACATGCAATAATGAACGCACAAATAGAGTTCACCAAAGTAAAAATGAATGAATGGCATTAAAATGGCTACAGTAATATACTCATCTTTAAGTCCTAATTATGCCTACTTATGTATGTCTCATACCTCTAGACAGAGAAAATGTGCCTCAGCACATGGGCAAGACGCAGGAATTCATGGGAAAAAAATAACATGAGAAAAGTGTGCAACTCCCCTAGGACAAGCCAACAAACACAAGTAAGCATCAACTAGAGTTGCCTGATTTGTTCAGATTCTCACGTATTAATCAGAATTTCTGAAGCTGGGAAATAACAGAGAAGCATGGAAAAAAACTAGAATCTGTAATAGAATCATTGCCATTATAACATGTGTCCTCTTTTTTCTCCCCTATTTTCCCATTATATATATATATGAGAAAATCCTAACCACCTTTTCATTCTCTACACTAATGCAATGCAAGTGTATTATTAATGAAAAGCTATTATGAATTATAATTCCTAAATCTGTGAACAGGACATTCTCAAAGGTGTGTGCACCCTTACAATAGAGAGAAAATCAATGGAGCTGGTACAATATCCCACACCCCAATACTCAGGTGCCTTAGTGAAATGATTCAATCTTGAACAGTATCAATTATAACTGATAGAATATTACCAAGTTTCTCACAACAACATTTACATTTACTTCTTACATAATAGCATCAAACAACTATGAAAAACAAAAATGAAGTCGGAGGATGAAGAACAAGGTAAACAATACTTCTCGTATTTGTTTTTAATTTTAGTAATGCCACTCATTACAAAAATACTAGTTGCTTTTTAGTAATGATATGAGAGATTTTTAAGCCTGCTCTTTTCATTCAATGAAAGAATCTTCTGGAAAAATTTCTAAACTCAGGCCATATCAAGCCACAGCAAAAGAGCATGTCTTAGGACATACAAGTAACACTTAAGAAAAGCTAAATGTATTTCTGATTTTTCTTTCCACTGTAAAGAACTGTTGTAGAGAAGCAAAGACCCTGTGGAAGGCATGTGTTTTGTGTTCTTGTGTGTGGGGGCACTGTGTTTCAGCAGGCTTGATTTTATCCTAACTTCATTTATGATGTTAAGCTTCTCTTGTTTTCAACTATGAGATCTCATATCACTAACAACATCATAAAATTGCTTAGTATGTTCTTTCACTTAAGTCAATGGAGTTTGGATGCATTGACTTCAACATTTGACCTTAGCCAAAAGGCCGAGAAGCGATTGGATGCATTGATTTCAAATCAAAGGAGGTGAAGGAACTGGGCTTGCTTACCCTGGCGGACTTTTGCACATATAAATACATAAATATGTGTAGCACATTATGAAACAATAGGAGACTTTGCCCAGCTACACTTCACACTCTTCCCTTATTATACACAGTAGTCAGAACGCCATGGATGTTCATCAATCAGAATTTAACATCAACAACAAAAAGATACATACATATTCCTCTTAAATTATATGTGTTCAGATGGCAGAAATTATTACAATCTACCTGCAAATAGTGCAACCTATAACCCGGAAGAAAAATTAACTGTTTTCTTAGCAAGATGGGGATAACTCTTAGTATGGGAGACAAAAGTTCCCAAAGGAAGAAAATACCACATTTTCTATAAGAAATGAAAATCCAGATGCATGTATCAGTGTGTTATTGTGCTTACTAACACCTCCATTGAGTGGGAAGCACCAATTCAAGGTTTACTTACTGTATTAGGGCAGACGTGGAATATCTACCAACAGAAGCAAGAGAAAAAAAGCATGTAGGAAGATGTAAAATGTACAATAGTGATGGCGGAAACTTAAGTTGGTGCAGCCACTGTGCACAACATACGGAGATCACAGAAAACACTGGAGATGGGTCTCCGTGGGATCTAGCAATCTCATTTACTGGATATTTACCTAAAACATATGATCTCACTGCATCAGAAAGATACCCACAGTCACCGGAACAGCAACTCAGTCAAGGTGGCCATCATCACGTGGTGGATAAGGAAAGCATAAAATACATACACAGCAGAATATTAGCTATAAAGGAGGATGAAATCCTGTTGTATGCAGCAAAATTAGATGGGAATTGGAGGACACTTACCGCTAAATAAAGTCAGTCAGGCACAGAAAACCAAAACCAACTATTTTTTAATCCCTTCCTAAGCAGGAGCTACAATTAATCATTACAAAAACCAGTGAATCTAAATATAAAATGTTGATTACTAGAGGCGGGGGGGATAAAAGGAGTTTGCATTTGCAAAAGGAGATGCTGAGTACGTTACACTAATTGCGACAAATGCACTAATATGGGTGTCAGTGGAG
Source organism: Ochotona curzoniae (assembly GCF_017591425.1). Lineage (NCBI taxonomy): Eukaryota > Metazoa > Chordata > Mammalia > Lagomorpha > Ochotonidae > Ochotona > Ochotona curzoniae. The sequence goes on along the minus strand of NW_024466446.1, from coordinate 8,059,817 downwards.
AAATGGGGCAAGGAGTATGTGGGATCTAGCACCCTGACTCACAACTCTTACATTGTGAATTTAAAATTCGTTACAATTTTGGTAAATTGGTAAATAGGTAACAATTTGGTAAACTTTGGAGAAAGTGTAAGTTCCTACGTAGTGGAGATCCAGAAAAGAGGAGAGAAAATACAGTGAGAACTGGAAAAATGCCTTCATTCTAATTATATAAGAGTAAAGGCAACAAGGTGATTAGTGGGTTGAAAGGCAACGATTCATTACCTATAGCCATTCTTGGTTGGTCTGGTACTAGAGTTCCTACAAGCCAGAAAGTTACCTTGTTCCTCCTGGTGGAAAAGTTTGGAGACAAAGTCTGCCACAAAGAATGGCATCAGGAAGGATAGGAATACGTACAAGGATCAAAGCATTGCTGTGAGTATGTACGTATGACAGTGCTTGGGTAACATGCTACAGAACACCCAGATCTGTACAGTAATATAAGGCAGTAGGCTGGTTCTAAGAGGGATCCCCAGAAGCCAACAATACCAAACTGAAAAAAGGGTCAATGTTCATCCTCCTGATACTCGGTCTAAAGAAAGCACCTTGCCCTCACCTTTACAATTTAGTGGCTCTTTTCAGAGAAGAGAGCTTCCTATGGTATGTCAAGAATAATCATGTTAAACAACAGGGAGCAGATACTTCTCAGCTGATTCCTTTGGGAATAAATGATTTCTAGATAACAGGTCCACAATACAGGAATCCAAATGTCTTATCAATATCTTGGTTGGTTTCCCAAAAATTCATATGCCTCAGCTCAGCCTCGATCTAGCCAACAAAATCTTGGGAGAATAAAACTTATCTGTTTATTTTAACAAATTTCTGAGATGTAACTTACGTAGTGTCTTAAGTAACTTAGGTAACAAGCGTCTTATGCTACGATACAAATTCCTTTACCTCAAAATATACACATCAAGATACAGGAAATTAATTTTTAACCAATATTTTAATACTAAATTTGGAAAATAGAAATAAATAGCTTGAAATGGATGCATGGATGAGTGTTCAATATAATTCATTTTGTCATACCAGGAACTTTCCTTAAGATACATCACATCAATTCTAACAAGTATTTGTTTAGTATTTTACCTCGGTTCAGGTAATGTAGCTGCATGGTTTTCAGAAGGTGAGACAATTTTTTTGAGAGGTTTTTCAGGTGTTATTGACTTCAACACTATCTTAACTCTTTCTGGATTTCCAATGATATTCTTTGCATCGAAACATAGCTCTTAGATTCTTCTATTTCTGTACACTAATAATCACCCTCAAAAATAAATTATACAAATCAGGAGAGCTTTCTACTGAAAACAAACAACAAAATCCTCTGGGCTGAGTTCTTTAAAAACTAAATTCTTTAGTATTTAATAGTATTACCCTTTCTTAACTGCCACTTATTTTATAAATTCATTATTTTAAGATTAGGTTTTCTTATGGTAGATTCTTGGGGCTCCTGAGTTATATGTGCTCGGAGAAAGACCTGCACAGCATCAACTGAAGAAACAATTCTTGGCTGCAAAATTAGTAAGAGGCAAATGATAATTTTAACAGCTTGCAACTCCATGGGCAATCAGAGGTAAAGTTGTTAATGATTAAGAAATGAAAGAAAATCTATTGCTTTAATAGCTGAGTGTACACATGAAACCTGTCACCAACACGGAGAACTTGGAAAATGATTAGGAATCTTCCCCTATGGTGCTACTCATAGTTGGTATTTAGAATTTGGACAGCTGTAACACTCCTGTAAAACTAATATTCTGTCAATTATCCCATACAGACACAGAAACAGTACACTGCAAGTCCAAGAATAGTGAGTATTTACCGTCACATTTAACTGACAGTACCAAGTGGGAAGATTTTCAATAAGCTAAATTCAAACATGTGGATAGCTCCCTACAAAGCAGTTGAAAAACGAAACTTATAAAATGTAAAAGCTGAACTGTATAGCCAAATAGAGTAATTATTATGCTTGAACTTCCAGAAAGCACACAATCATTTCATTCACAAGTACAAAGCTAAATGTTGAGCTCAAAGTCAGGGCAGAAGACTCAAGTTTTATGCTCTAGTCTTGCAAGGCTCTTTAGAGTACACCCAGGAAGTCTTTAGATAAGTGGGTATCTGGAAAGAACCAGGTGATCCAAACAGGAATACATCAGAAGAAAATGGTCAAAGTGTAGGGCTCCATTCTTCAATTGGCTCTCGGATGTCATACTGAATTTGATGCATTTAAATGACCACCCCCTGGGTTAACCGATAAGGATTCTGTTTGTCCCTTATTGCTGGTGGCTCTCTGAATATTTCTCTCCGTTACCTCTGCACTTAAAAGTTGGTAAATGTTAAAAAAAAAAAAAGAGGAAAAGATTTCCATTCAAATGGGATAGTTGTGTTGATTTCGGCAGAGAAAGGAGCAAGCTGGCTCTCACTCATTCTCAACCTACATGATCAACGCTTACAGGGCATTCAATGAGCCCACTGCTTCATCAGGTGCTGCACAGGCCCAGAGAGGCATACATATTCCCTGATCTCATGAATTCATTAACAGAAGAGATTTATGTTTACATACCAAACTGTTCCATCCTTGCTACAAATGCACATGTTCTTTGTTTTATCCACAGTTGACCCTATGTTAAACAGATTCAAGAGGGGTGGCCCTCCTGACCCTCTCTATTTGCAAAATGGTAATCTGGCTTCCCTAATGCCAGCACATCAAGAAAGATAAGAACAAAAAAGGCAATAAATAATAACTGTGGAATGAGACCACACAAGAGTGAAGGTGTCTTGAAAGTTTCTGAAAACGCACATCATCCTTTAATGAAATTATTCCATTCACTTTTTGAAGTGACCTGATTAAGTACTTTACGTGAATGATTCATTTTATCATTACTGAGCTGTGATTATTTATGATTCTCATGTCTTCAGTGGAAAATGTGATCATGACATCGGGGAGCAAGGCAGTGGTGCAATGTAAATGAAATACTCCAGTGCCCTGATCCTTCGTCTCCAAAAGCGCACAGGCACCTGATCACCTTCTCACTGAAGACTCTTGTTACTGTTAGTTGTCCCCAAGTGATTTATCAGCACTAATGCTGAGCCCTGTAATGGCCTCAGGGAACTCATGGTCTAGGAGGGGAATCAAGAAGAAAAAGTATTAACAATTCTCAAAGTTGCAAGCTACCAGCCAGAAATACAAAGTAGTGAAACTTCCAAACACTGCAACACTCCTACAGAAGAATCTTTTCTATATTGTTTACACCATAATAATAATCATGGTAATTATTGTCGAATACATAAGTATTTCAAGTTACTTAAATCGGTGGGGCAGGACTTTGGTAAAAACTTTATTCACTTCTTCAGATGTCCACATTTAACATCAAAGTGCCCAGTTCAAGTCCCAGCTATCCTGCCTCTGCTCTAGTTCCCTGCATTCATGTACCCCTGGGAGGCAATGGACAATAGCTCAAGTACTAGAGTCCTCCCACCGACCTGGGAGACTCCTGGTCTCCCGGCTCTGGCGTGGCACAGCCAGAGCTGATGCAGGCTGTTAGGGATTAAAGCAGTAAATGGAAGATCTCCCTTTTTCTACCTGTCTCTGCTGTTCTAATAAACGGAAAACAAGTTAGGCTGAGAACTCCGAGGTCATCCATTCCCTATTGGATCTCCCACATGGGATGGAAGACGCCCAGATCCTTCCTTACAGGATCTAAAGTCATCAAAACAACAGCCAGGAGCCCTGAGCGGTCCTCAGAAACAGAACAGTCAACTTCCTTTGGGACTTGGGAGAGGAGCTTTCTCTGGTCCTTACTTGGTTCCAACTTTGGATCTCCATCCTCTCTTGCAATGACCATCAGGGTCACTCCGGAGCCCCCCAAAATTAGATCAGATAGACACCAATAAGGAAGCTTAGAACAGACAGGAAACAGTCAGCTTGGACTCTCATATACGTTACTAGGTAGGACACAAAGATCAGTTACTCCTCACTAAGGTACTGAAGATTTCTCTGCACATCCCTCCTAAAACTGTTCTCCTCAATTGTTAACATATGGCATGTTTGAGTTATAAGCCTGTTTGGACTATCCTAAAATTTGTGAAGTTCAGTAAAAATCACAGTTGAATACTGTAAGCTGCTAAATATAAAAATGAAAATAGACACTAGACAGCTGAATAGTACCCTATACCATTTTAAGGTGTATAGCAGACTGTTGTGTATAAACTAAAATTGAAATGTCAATGAAGTAGTCACAGCATGTGGTTAAGAACGTGCATTTTCCAACATATTGGTCACTCGATACCATGTCAATTAACTTCATGATATTGTAAATTGTTGTTGAAGTTGTGCTGTGGGTTTTCATTGGAGGGGATGATATTCTGTCAGCTCTGCTTTCAGACCAGGGAAGGTCTCCCAATGAAACTGCTGAATTTATCTGGAAAATAAGATGCTGGACTCTCTGCATGGTCTATGCCCGCAATGAAGGAATCATGACTGGACATGAACTATACTACTGTAACAACATGGAGGAACCCAATATGGGAGGAGGGCTTTTAGGAGGGGTAGGGAGAATCCCAGAGCCTATGAAACTGTGTCATAAAATGAAATAAAAACAAAATGAAAAGCTTTTACAGACTTTCCCACTTACTTAGAGCAATGGGAAGCAGGCTCTTATCAATTCCCATTTTGCAGAGGAGGAAACTAAAGTTCAGGGAGTTAGCAATCTACAGGAGTATGACATCAGCCTGTGTGCAAGTTCCTACTTTCCCAGTTCTCAACGCAGAATTTTTTCAACCATCTAGGGAACTCTAAAAAGGTCTTCTAACCACAAAAGCTCTTGCCATTCATGCCTTGCTATTTAGTCATATACACATTTTTTTTCTTTGCCTACCATCACAGTCAAAGCATACTTGCTGGTTCATTTTTCCAACAAGCCTGTCTTTCCCTTCCTCTGGTACCCACCAATGTTCATTCTTACACATGCACTAAGTTCCTGGAGAAGACCTGCAGATCGGCAGGGAATGGAACATTTCCCATTAAACTGAAATGTATACATTAAAATGTAATGTCTTGGGCCCGGCGCCCTGACCTAGTGGCTAAAGTCCTCAAAGCGCCGGGATACCATGTGGACGCCGGTTCTAATCCCGGCAGCCCTGCTTCCCATCCAGCTCCCTGCTTGTGGTCTGGAAAAGCAGACCACAAAGCCTTGGGACCCAGCACCCCTGTGGGAGATCAGGAAGAACATCTGGGCTGTTGGCTTTGGATTGGCGCAGCATTGGATGTTGCAGTCACTTGGGGAGTGAATCACCGGATGGAAGATCTTCCTCTCTGTCTCTCCTCCTTTTTGTATATCTGACTTTGTAATAAGAATAAATACATCTTTAAAAAAAGAAGCAATGTCTCTCTTCCTTACATAGGTAAACATTTTATCTCTGCGTGTAAATTCTTTTTTTTCTTATTCTTATTTTCTGTTTTACAATTTTGCAGGCATAGGACTTAATCCCTTCCCTCTCTGCCATATACCCTTTTATCCCCAGCCACAGTTTTCTGTGTAGTAAAATAGTCTATTATGTGCAGTCTTGACTCCAACTTTCTGCTCTTTGTGCGGGTCGTAACACTGTTGGTATAGGCAACGGCAGAAAGCTTAATAGTTTGTAGTCTACGTATATTTAGAAGTTTCATTGGGAGCCTACTTTTATTCAGTAGAAACGATGCATTCTGTCAATTTTCTTTTGATTCCTGGATTCCGACATTGAAGACAAGCTTGGGTGATGGATGATGGGATACAAGTCATTTTTGGTTTTCTTTTGGGTCACCCCCATGGGACACCAAGGTTGAGTCCCAGGGTCCTTGTTATGACCAGGGCCACTCCTGGCTATTGCAGGCATTTGGGATGATCAACGGATGGAAGAAATGTTTGTTTCTTCCTATCTGTCCTTCAAAGAAAATGAAAATAATTTTTTAAAAAGATTCCTTTATTATTTTTATTGGAAAGGAAGATTTACAGAGAGAAGGAGAGACAGAGAGAACAATCTTTCATTTACTGCTGTACTCCATAAATGGCTACAATGGCCAAAGCTGAGCTGATCCAAAGTAAGGAGCCAGGAACCTCCTACAGGTCTTTCATGTGGTTGCAGGGTCCCAAGGCTTTGGGCCATCCTCCACTGCTTTTCCAGGTCACAAGCAGGGAGCTGGGATGGGAAGTGGAGCAGCCAGGACGTGAACTGGGGCCAAAATGGATTCCATCGCACTGTTCCCAAAATTTCAAAAATGTTTGAGGGAGAAGATGGGAGATGGTTTCTAAATGATACATTCCTTTTCTCTTTTACATTCTATGAGCCTGTGATATAGTTTCTAGATATGCCATACTCTGTATATAATGTGCAATTGGTATGTGTGAGTATTTATTTCAGAAATAATGAATGCAGTTTAATATTTTCAGAATAGCTACTGGAACAGACACAGCCAAGCACGTTGTCAAAAGCATTTGGCTCTTATCCACAGCTGTAGCTCCTGGGATCTGGAAAAATAGCTCCAATATATGTGCCAACATTCTCCATGTACTTCTTTTAAATATTAAAAATAAACTGTAGCAAGCATTTTTATTTGATCTGTGAACCTAGAAACGGTTGAGCTTCTGTTTGCCACTGATGAGTTTTCCAAACTAAGGTAAGAAGAATGAGTACATAAATATAATTGCTTTGAAAAGTGAATATTACTTAAGTATAAACACTACTTGAATCTGAATGTCTTCAGGAGAAGACATTTAAAGCAAGTAAGAAAAACAACGAAACAATGACACACTATTCTACTTTCTGAACAAGGGCATTTTATCTCTTTCTGAACGTCCATAATGCCATTAGTCTACCAAACAGTTGCTATATCGTGACAGACTCCAATCCAGTCCCTAGAGTGGGACTCGGAATGCCTGCCCGGTGTGCAGACATAGGGCCTTTCCTCCTTTCTCCTCTGCTGAACGACCCAGGAGAAGGCCGTGTCTACTTATATTTCCTGGAGTCAGCCGTCACAACCCATGATTGCTTTTGATCCAAGTGGGCTCCAGTATGCTCCTTTATTGCAGGTGAATGGCTGAAGATGGCTTCTTATTTTCAACTAACTGAAATGACAGGCTCTGTGAGATCTGCTTTTCCATTAGAAGCCATTTTATTTCTTTCCAGCCTCACAGCTATGTTCCATATGGTAATGTGGCTGAGAATCCTACTTGCCGATAAGAGAAAATTCCCTCTAGTGACTTGTCATATTTTCAGAGGAAAACCCTCACAGAAAAGAACACAAGAAAACTGTAACTCTATTAAAACAAAAATCATTACGGGTCTTGAAACGTTTGTAAGTTCAAATGTAACATGCAAATTTCTAAAATGAATACCAAAACATAAATTCCATTGACAAAATAATGTCAAAATTGTAAAACATGTAAAATTATACCACACATAGAGATGGCATAAATAATCTTTGAGGTTTTTAAACAATTCAATTTGAGGCTCTTAATTCAATTATCCTGAAATATTACATACAATACCTATTCCTGAATATGTTAAGCCTTTCATAGGTCATTGCTATTTCAACAGAAGTCTCGTGTAAATTTTTTTAACATATTACAGAAGAATCTTTTGAGTTCTAAAATCATCACCTTCTAATTTTTAAGGTATAAAACAAATGCTATACATTCTTTGGTTCCATCATTTTTGACATGTTGCCTTGGTCCACGTTTCAGCACGGTGTGGCGATGGTTTTGGGTAAGCCTATCAGTGCTCTCATTGGATAGACCTTCTCAGGGAAACACAGCCCGCTTGCTGTCTAATGGACACGAATGAAGATCCCAAGCAGCTGCTCACACTAACACTGCAGCCATTTAGCAATGTACCCATCCATAATGCAAAACACATATCACAGTAAGAAACCAACAAATCGGGGTCGGCATTCTGGTGCAGGGAGGTAAGCAGCCACCTATGCTGCCAACCCAGGGGAACGTTGACTTAAGTCTTCCCTCCTGGCCTATTGCTGATCGTTCTGGGAAGCAAGCCACCCACATCGAAGACTCCTAGTTTCAGCCTGGCCCAGCCTCAGCCATTACAGCCATTTGGGGAGTGAACAAGTGCATGGAAGATCTCTTTTGCAGGCATTTGGGGAGGGAATCACTGGATGGTAAACTTCTGCCTATCTCTCTCTGCCATTCAAATAAATGAAAATGAACAATAAAAAAATTTAAAAGAGAGTAAATTCTACAAGAATAATGTATACAGAACTTATGATTATTACTGAGAAGTTTGTCATTTCTTAACTATCCCCATATTGCTCTTTTTCTAAAAGCAATTACTACTATATAGAGAATAAAGAGGATTTTACGACTCATCTACCTTTTTAGCACCCTAATTTATTTAACAGGAGATCACAGGAAGCCCAAGTACATTTTTACCTAATGGATTTTTTGTCAGTGTTTATTTTATTATGCATAGTCCATTGAAAGTCTACATTTCAACTACACAAAGCTAGAATTCCTTGGAGTTAAACGACAGAAATAAGTCATATAAGGTCCTGGTCTGTTTCACCGGCTGTCCTTCCAAAATAGAAGGAACAGCAATTAAAAAGACAAAACTAAGAATCTTTACATTAAAACGAAAGCACACGAGAAAACCACCTAAAATCCTTGAGACGCCTTTATAAAACAGCCCGTCTTGAAGTGATCTTCAGTCTGAGACACACACACCGGAAATCATGTCTGTGTTAAAACCACTTAGCAAATTTCCTTACCTCCAGTCTCTTCCCAATATATATGTCTTGCCCCAAATCAAAAAGTCATCACTCTAGGAAAAATCAGAGTTTTATTGTTTCGCTTCATAGCCTCCCACAGCTTCAAAGCTATGCTCTGCACAAAGAACAAACCTACACACTTCATTTACAACCAAATCCTTCAACGTGTCATCCAAACAACGCTTTAATATTATCTCTGACTAAACTACTCAATTCTCTAACTTGATTGTCCTGCAAAACCAGCTTTATCAAATTGTGGACATCACGGGTGGATTTTCCCTCTCCTGAATATTTTTCCGAATCTTTTAATTACCAACTCAAACATCACTTCTCTTTGAATCTCATCAATCATCTCCCAAAGCTTGCTGAAAAGTAATCTGTATTTGTCAGTTCCTTGATCAAAACTTCATTTTAACGCTTCTCAAACTATATTCCTTCTTTTTAGTGGTTTACAATTTTCTATATGTCTTCCCTTCCGTGCTGACTCACTCAGGGGAAAGTAACAATTTTGGGGGCAAAGGATAATTTGACAATATATAACATCATGTGCAGGTCATACAAAATCATTCACTTAAAAATTAGCCTGCTGTAGGGTTACTGAAAGTCAAGTCCGACCTGTGGTTGCCTCGGTAAGGTAAGACCAAAAGAGTTCATGGGTTCTAAACGGCTTGCGAGTCAGGCATTTCCCTACCCACGACAGATGAAAGGCTGCTGTGGTGATAGGTTACCCGTCCAGGAGTGCATCAGAGTTCCTGCCTCTGACTAAAGCAGTATGGATGAGCAATCTGGCTGAGTTAAACTTTCTACCCATCCATGAATGCTTGAGATAGATCTCTTACAATTCTAGCGTCTACAATTCTACAACTACAGAAGTTGGAACCCAAAAAACATTAGTCCCAAACATTCTGCAAGAACTCATATTGTATCAAAAAGAATGCCTGGAAAGATGTGCAGAAAAGCAAATCCAAAGTTCCGGAACACTGAAACAAGTATCTCCAGTTGGCATCTGCTGGAGTGTGCACCTTATGCTTTCTGTTTCACTTCCCTGTTGGAACAGATTGGGATGTCACACATAAAAGGGGCCAAACACACTGAGAGATAAGTAATTTCTTAAAATTTGGGAAACAGATAGGGTCATGACAACTCTAAATCCTGTTTGAGAATGACCCCTGGAGAAAGCATGCCGGCGATCACAGCACTCCTGTGCATTTGCATGTTTGCTTCTGCCCAAGGAGTGGAGACCTAAGTAACTGGGAGATGCACAGACGTGGCGTTCCAGTGATGGAGTGAGCGTACCTTTGCTTCTGCTGCATGGGTTGTTGTCGCATGGCCATATACTGCATATCTTCTTGCAGACGATTAAGAGGGGAGTCCGGCTTCACACGAATCCCATAATAATGGTACTTGGAGTTTCCTCTGCATAAAACGAAAACGGACATTGCAAACACACACACACAAAGACAAGTATTAATCACACAATACACTCCTGTAATTTCGTATCTCAAAAATTCAGTAGGTGAGACATACAGATGTCATCTACTTAGGAGTTTACTTTTACTAAAAACGTTTCAAAAATCAATATAAGACCTTGGATCGATCAGCTGAAAGACCTAAGAGAAGCATTTTTCTGACAAATTTTCAGTGAAACACTAAACAGGAATAGGCATTTGGTCAGTCAGGATCCTTTTTGGTAGTTCGTGGGTTCAATTCCAAGCTCTGCTCTCTATTCCAGCTTCCCCTAACACACACTCAATTTTTGATTCCTGAGCCTAGTGCAGTAGCATAATGGCTAAAGTCTTAGCCTTATAAACGCCAGGATTTCATACGGGCGCAGGTTTGTTTCTCAGTAGCTCCACTTCCCATCCGGCTCTCTGCTTGTGGCCTGGGAAATCAGCAGTAGACGGCCCAAAGCCTTGGGACCCTGCACCCACGTGGGAGACCCGCAGAAGGTTCCTGGCTCCTGGCTTCAGATTGGCTCAGCTCTGGCCATTGCAGCCATTTGGGGAGCGAACCAGTGGATGGAAGATCTTTCTGTCTCTCCCTCTCTCTGTGAATCTGCCTTTCCAATAAATATAACTGAATCTTTAAAAAAAAAAGTGAATTTTGTGTTTACTTTGGTTCAAAGCCTTACAAAGGTCTGGTTCTGGTTTGAGTGATTTCAGCAGAAAATTTTATTCTTGGTTACTACTAGCCTGCATATAATTCACTTTAAAAAAAAAAAGAATCATCAGGATTTAGTTTTGCATTGAATGATAATTCGCATTCTATTCTAAGTGGGAAGCTCAGAAAACAAACGCTTAAAGAGTTTTCAAGACAGAAACAATCTCTGGAAACACATCCCTGTCGCTGCCAATCTTTCCTTCAAGTTGTATCTTCATAATATTTCTCTTGTTTATTCCCCAAACTCTCCCTCCACACTTAGTCTCTTCTTGTTTGCCAAGGCTTTGCTTTCTCACTATTGCTGCAAGTAATACACAGGATTTGGAAAGGAACAGGAGATAGACTAACTACACAGTGAGTGCGAGTGGGGTGGGAAAAAAGCAGGGCCATTAGAAATAAAAGCTGCAATAGTGCAAAATGTCCTTAGAGAGTCTCCTCATTCAGAAACCCAACAACTCCAATTCCGTCCCTTTCTATTATAAAGATATGTTTCGAGATTTAAATGGAGCCTCAGAATAGAGCCCGTTGAAATCTCCTTCAGTAACAAAGAAAACACAATACAGCTATTAGAATGCTGAAGAAAGCCCAGAGTTTCAAAATATCGGCTCTGTATGTGTGACGACTGAACCATCAGCAAGGAGATCGTAGGACAGATCCCCAAATAATGATTTTAGTGGTTTGGGGGAAAAATACTAGAGAAACATAAAGCTTTTTTTTTTCCCCTAGAAAATGAGTTTCTTTAGTCTCAATGAGCAATCATATTCTTCAGTTTAAAAAATACCCTGTGGAAGTACACAGAAAAGCTATCGAGGAGAGAACTAAGTCCCTAGCCGTGTGAAAGCTGGATGGTCACTTAAAATGCAACCGAAAGGGGCACTCAACACGCTCTGTACACATGAACCTGGCGGATCTCATAAAGCAGACGCAGTGATAGATTTTAGCGCAGGCTACACTGAAGTATGCTGCCTCTGGCATTTGAGGAAACAGCAGAAACAGGGCTGGGAGACTGGAAGGTTCCCGTTGCTTCTTCCCTCTGGATCAGTGTCATCCAATGTGGACCTCTGTCCTAGTCCCGGAGGAAAGGGATGTTTGTACCTCTGCAGACCCAGAGGAGAAGGGGAGCCAAGGGGCATGGCAGGACTCTCCCAGGTCACTGCCATCAGAGCACACCCCTCACACACAGCCTTCTGCACAGGCCCTGGCATAAAACATAATACAGTGTTCCCTGTTACACTGTGTCTTGGGTTGTGAATACTTTAGTCATACAGAATCTCCATTAAATGGATTTATAGGCCTTTTTTTAAAGCATCTGCTTTTTATTTATTTATTTTTATTGCAAAGTCAGATATACAGAGAGGAGGAGAGACAGAGAGGAAGATCTTGGGTCTGATGATTCACTTCCCAAGTGGCCGCAATGTCAAGAGCTGAGGGGATCTGAAGCCAGGAGTCACGAAATTCCTCCAGGTCTCCCACGCGGATGCAGGGTCCCAAGGCGCTGGGCCATCCTCCACTGCTTTCCCAGGCCACAAGCAGGGAGCTGCATGGGAAGTGGAGCAGCTCAGACACGAACTGGCATCCATAGGGGATCCTGGAGCATCCAAGGCGAGGACTTTAGCTGCTAGGCTACAGAGCCAAGCCCGAGCATGTCTTTGCTACAGGCAAAAAGGATCAATATTTTCTCACCTAGAACATCAACTTAGCTCTGTTATAAAATTATAATGAATTAATTAATTTGGCTGTTCATTAAGATTGAAATATTTTCACCAAAATATCTAAAAGTTGTGATTTATAACTAGAGGTGTATCACTGAAAAATAACACAGGGTAACAGCCCTATTCTAATGCTTTATATGATTTCTATAGTATTTAGAGTATCACAAGCATGCATATCTTTCTTCCCAACCCAAAGTATCTGTTACAATTTGTAAAAACTGTGAAAAGACAAAAAAAAAAAAACAAAAACGAGTGTTATATTCTTTTCGTCACATTTTGCTCATTAAAAACACTCCTTTAGGGCCCAGCGCAGTAACCTAGTGGCTAAGGTCCTTACCTTGCATGCACCAGGATCCCATATGGGCGTCGGTTCTAATCCCGGCAGCCCCACTTCCCATCCAGCTCCCTGCTTGTGGCCTGGGAAAGCAGTTGAGAACCGCCCAGAGTCTTGGGACCCTGCACTCATGCGGGAGACCCAGGAAAAAAACTCCAGGTTCCCAGGTTCGGATCAGCTCAGCTCAGCTAGGCTTGGGGAGTGAATCAACATATGGAAGATCTTGCTCCCTGTATCTCCTCCTCTCTGTATGTCTGACTTCACAATAAAAATAAATCTTAAACAAACAAACAAACAAACAAAAAACACTTCTTTACTTCCAAAGGGGGAAAAAAAGCAAAAAGCTGGTTCCGCACACTGTTGGTTTCTATCCTACGGAAACCTGTATTTTTACCTTTATATACATACAGTTTTATAATCAAGAACAAGAAGGGAAAGAGATAATAAGAAATAAAATGAGAATAAGGCACTACAAAGGACTGAAAGGGTTTTGTAAGCTTTCCAAAGGACTTTTAAGGGATGTCAGAGCAACAACAAAAGTCCTACGTAAATTCTACAATAACAGGTTGCTCTCCCAAGTTCTGAAGTTTCGCCCACTCGATGCTGAGGACAACTTGTCCTTCTGATTTGGCAGTATTCAATCAATAGTGAACTTTCCCTCTAACAGCTTTTACAAATTGAGCACATTTTATATTATTTGAAGACAAGTCCTTTGCTTAAATAATCTATTGAGTTGCTGCAATTTGAAAAAGAATGGTTTGCTTTCTCTACCAACCTAGTGCCCAATCTTCTGGTCCGAAGCCCCATAAAAATGGACCTTATCAGTTTTCCGAAAGAGGCAGCGTTGACCGGGTCCAGTTTATGTTCCTGACAGTGTCGAAGGTAGTGGTTGTACAAGGTGCTTCTGGGAAGGCTCACTCCTTCGGCTGTCTCATAATTGTCCAGCAGCCACTGGAGCTGGTAGGGAGAAGACATTCAATAGAGAGAGATCATTTAAAACGCCATAGTACATGGAAAGACTAACAAGTTCTTGATCAAGTCTTAGGACGGTTTACATTGGTCAGCCTTTCAGAGTCTCAGAAACATTGACAACAGATGAACAGCACTTATGAGCTCGGTCAATATCCATTTCCTCAGCTATGAAAGCACATGCACAGATAGACTAATTCACTCTGTAGTGATGGTCCTAACTACAATGAAACCAGTTACCAAGCCTAAGAGCATGGAGCACACTGCGTCTCTACCGTTGGTTTATCATAATATTTGAAAGCAGGTTGCCATGTGTTAGTTTTCATATTAAAGTTATATTCATTTTTTCCAGAAGTCTAATTTACCTATCCAAAAATAACCACTATATTTCACCATAACAGTAATATCCACTGAGACAGGTTATTTTTTTGTATAAGCAAAAAGGACAAAATTTACTCATTTCTCTCCCAGCAGGAAAGACATTCACCAGATATTGGCAAATCATTCACATGTAATGAAAAAGAATCATTTGGTAGCATTAGTCAACTTTTTATATATTGAAGTCACATTTTTTTGCACAATTTTGGAAGGCAAAATGAAATTATACTGATAATATTTTCTCAGCCTGTAGTTCACATTTTAAAGTTTTGTGCTGTGCATTAAAAAAAAAAACCTATAAAATACAGAATGTGCAAGAAATCCACAGAAAATCAAGACCAAGTATTTTGAAATTATGAGCAAAGTTTACCTGTTATCTCTTTATCAAAGGAAAATTGAAAATACTTAAGTGATTTTTCCGAAGACGACAACTGCCTCAACTTTGAAGTCAGATAGAAATTTTGGATTTCCCAATTTATTCCAAAGAACAGTTCTAGAAAGAATAATTCACTTAACTTTACGTCTCAACAAAATTTCCCCCCGCATAAACGGGAGATATGTTCTAGAACTGAAATTGAACATACTTCAAATTAAACAAATAAAAATTAGGTAAGCCACATGATTTGCTCAGTAAGAATCAAGTATGAATCGAGCAATAGGCGAGGCATCTCATGTTCCCAAGGTGGATGAGAGCTCTCTCAGAGTCACCAACAACTGCAGACAAATGTTAAAAATGATTCCTTCTTAAAAGATATCCAATCAAATTAGAGTATTTCTCCATTTTTTCACATACTTTAAAATTTGTGATCAGACTATTTATACAATACTTATATAATTAAATTTTTAGCTTTAAATCCATATTAATTTGGGGAGGACAGAATATAGCTATTAACCTAAAAGAGTTCAGTACTCTCTCACTCAAAAATCAGTCAGAAAGATTTTAATTCCTCCACAGAAAATGCATGGATGACAACATGTACACTCAAATATATGAATTACTTCTATAACATATACAACCTACCATAATACCTCTTCAAAAAATGACACAATACAGTTTTCATTTTTATAATGATAGAAAAGTGTTACATGTTAATAATTATTATTAATATGAATTATCCATGGTCTTGTTATTAAAGCTCTCCAAAGTTATTTAATTCAGGGTATTCTAAATTATACATAAGATAGGGTCACTGAATATATTCATGCAGTGTGAATGAGAGGAGGTAAGATGAGTGGGAAATTAAATGTCTGACGGTCAAGTTAGCATTCCTCCCATAACCAAGGTTTAGCACTTGTGTCCAAGCATGGAAGGCAGCCTGTGACTGTACAAGTTCCTTGAGCCCCTGCTACCCACATAACAGAGCAGGAATGAGTTTCTGTCTCCCACTTTTGGCCTGGCTCGGCCTCAGCTGTTGTTGGGCATTTGAAGAGTAAGGATGGAAGATCTTTCTGTCTTCTTCTGCTTTACAAATAAATCAAGACAATTTTCACAGCAGCAACACGAATTGGACTGTTGCATTTCACCCCATGCCTCAGGAGGGTGAGTGAGATTTGAAAGCATGTTGAGTGCCATGACTGCAGCCACAGTGAATCACGGTACACAGAAGTGTGGGCCCTTGTGCAACACCTAGACCCCAGACAGAGCAAAGACTGACAGCCTTGTACTAGCGTTCTCAGCATAGTAAAGAAAGAACAGAGGTCCTTAACAGGAAGGACTCAACTGGAGACACCTGAGGAAAAGAATCTCTTAAAAATGAATTGTACACATCTTTCAGAAGGTAGTAATCTTTTTAAACATTTATTTACATTACTTGAAATAGAGAGGGAGAGACAGAGAAAGAGAGAGAGAGAGAAATCCTCTATCTGCTGATTCACTGCCCAGATAGCCCCAATGGCCCAAGTTGGGCGAGTCCAAAACTGGGAGTAAGGAGTTTGTTTCACGTCTCGCACGTGAATGGAGAGGCCCAAGGTCTTGGGGCGTCCTACGCTGCTTGCTCTGGCCAATAGGAAGGAACTGGAGTGGAAGTGGAGCAGCCAGTCCAGCTCATGCCCACACAGGCTGCCAGTGCAGCAAGTGGAGGATTGGTCACATATGCCAGTGTCCACATCTGGACATAGCAATAACTTTAAAAGCTGAGCTAATAAATTCCTATCTCTACAAGAAAGGAGCACAAAATAAACATAGTTAAAATGCCAAACATGTTTGTAAGTGCATTCATGTATTCTCACAAAAGAATACATACTGTAAAAGGCATAATGGTATAAAGTTCTTTAAAATGTGAAAAAATCTATACTCCTTGCTATAAATGAACACATTACATGTAGGACACCTAAGTTTTAAGGATTATTTTTCCTTTTTTCAGAAATGAACACAATCAATTGTATAACATGAGCTCTGTAACTAGAAGAACATTTATTATAAAAGTGACTCAACAGAAACACTTTTAAAGATATAAAGCAAATGAAAATTACTGAATTAAAAAGTTACTCATAAAATTTCTGTAGATGGCCTTGATAGTGTAGTAGTCTTCTTGAAACAATTACTGAAAAGCAGAAATACCTAAAGATGAGCAATTATTTCTCCAGATTATAGAAATCATCATGTAGCTAAAACTTTAAATTTGAAAAGTAAAACAATATACAAAGCACTGCTCTGAAAGGGTTTTTTATATCACTATCATAATATAAAAGTTCAAAATAAAATATATACTGATGTGTTTCTGTGTTCAAATATATACACATATCTATCTATAAATACATCAGAATTATCTTAGGCAAAGTAGACTCTTTATATAAACAGTAAGATAATTCTAGCAAGACTTGGCATAAACTGCTTAGAAACCTAAATCATATTCTTAATATTCCTGCTGAGTATTTCAGAGAAGTAAGAGCTTTCCCTAGCCTAGCAGTACAACGAAAGGGCTGAACACGACACCACATCTGGGCTCTTTTGTAACCTGGTCATTGTTCTCACACAGCCTACATTCCTTTGTCTTCATCTCAAGTAATTTTCTTAAAACTGAGTTTGTGGAGCCAGGTGTCTCTATAGACCATCCACAAACACACAGAACCACTGGTTGGCTTTGCAAGCTTTCCACAGACACAGGCATTTGACAGCTGTGACTCCAGCTGTGGCAAGGCTGCCTTGTATGTTCTGCTGTGTTTGCAGGAGCAATGTTCTTCCTTGCCAGAAGCTTGGTGGGCACTGCGAAGGAACAAAGTGAAGTGCAGTGCAACAGCCTGGAAGGGATGGGATTTTGTCGCAGCACGGCTGGTCCCAGGCAGGAAGCCTGCCCAACGCCACACCAACCAGAGGTAGATCTTCTAAAAACACTGTAGCTGCCGACACTGTCTTAAGGGTTATGATATAAGGCTTTACAATTCAACCAGGTAACAACATTTACTTTCACTTCTAGTTTTTAACACGTTGATAAAATTTTAGTCTAAATAATTGTTAGAAAGCAGTTCTTTCACAGTAGGAGAAACTTTACAGTTACGTTTCTGGGTATGAGCAAGTCTGATTTATCCTTGTGTCATGCAAGGTAAGTTGGTGCCTGTTTCAAGACTTCAATCAGTCTTGTCTACAATAAAAGGTACGGTATCAGAATACAACACTCTTAACTTCAAAAATTTAGAGCTAAACTATTAGTTTATCTTTTACTTCTTTATACAATCTCTTGTGGGCACAAGCTTCATGCCCAGCTGCTCCACTTGCAGTCCAGCTCCTGGCTGTTATGCATGGGGACGCAGTGGAGAATTGTCCAAGAACTTGGCTCCGGCACCTAAGACCAGAAAGAAGCTCTGGCTCAGCATGGCCCGGTTTCAGGCCACTTGGTGAGTGAACTAAGACCATGAAGAAGCTCTGGCTCAGCATGGCCCGGCCTCAGGCCACTTGGGGAGTGAACTAGAAAGCTTGCTTCCTCTATTTCTGTCACTCTCTCTTTCTGAAACCCTGTAACTGTTGGCTCACATCTATCCATCAAAAAAACTCATAAAAATATGATGAGAACTTTAAACCGTATCTATATAATCCCAGTATTTTACTAATGAACGAACCTAAATTCATCCAATGGTAGAAGTCAAGATAATCACACCTTTCAATCTACGCATTTAATCCATTTTAAATAGGATACATTAAGAAAAATAAACAGTTCCTATTTTTCTCAAAGAAACATACTGATTGACAAATAAAAAATAAACATAGCATCACTCAATTCACATCTAAATGTAACATTTGGCATTTTCTTTCCCAAATGGGTTCTTATCAATGAGGATTTATTTTAAGTTCAGTTCACTCATAATATGAATCTTGAAAGTCCTTATTTCTGTAATAATTTAAACATAACTTATATTTAAAATGCCACAAAATCAAGGGAAGGCAAATGAAAAAGAAGGTTTCTTTCAGTTGAATATATTTCAAGTTAAAACTGTAAAAAATTTTTTTACCAAATTTCAAAAATATATAAGATAAACACTAATTCTTTTTATATGCTTAGGACAGCATTTTAAAAAATAACATTATATGAAAAAGAGAACAAGGAATTTAACATTTTGAATTTTAAAGGTATGAAATAAACCAATTTGCATACATTACCATGAAATGTTGACTTAATCACAATGGAGAAAAAAATATGTAAAACAATTCTGTAATGATAAATATCTTAAACATCATTTACCCAGCACTTTCACATAAAAAAATGTTAAAAATAAAAATAATTTCATTTAAAAGTGTATTTAAATTCTAGACAGAATTCTGGAAAATCAAACCGAAAGTATTGTTCTAAAACATGAGGTTACTTCATAAAGTTCATGGAAAAGGAATAGCCATGAAAAACCATGTATTAATTTTAAAAGTTTTGGAGAAATATGTACAATTCCAGTTTTCATGAACTTTCTGAAATGCTCATAAAAAGGTGATGATGTCATTGTTGGCTAGAATCTAAAAAAATAATGTGAGCTGAGGCAACAAACAAACAAACAAACAAATCCTGCCTGTTCTTAAACTGAAGGTTGCATGTGGGGAAGTGAAAGTAACCACCGATTTTTCCATCAGCTGGTGAGCCAGGAGAGGAACCTTGTTCAACAGTTCACACCAGCAGCTATTGAGGCACACTAGAAATCAATGGCAGGAACACAACGCATGCACAGATCCATGTGGAGATGCATATGTTACCGGCAAAGACATCCTAACACAGTGAATCTAAGAGAAGGTCTATTCCATCCTCTTGTTTCTTAATGTTCGTTCCTTCAGTAAATATTTAGTGAGCGTTCACCACGTATCCACACGATACTGGGGATGTCTGGGTGGCCAAAGTATACAATAATCTATACTTTATTTAGAAGTTTCATTGGTCAAAACTTATTTGCAAATCGCCTATGAAATGTTTGCGCTAACATCACTGCCACCACCTTACCACTGTTATTAGAATAGCACTGTGGATGCAGCGCAGCTCTGTTCAGTCATAGATGGGCACTGTATGGTGTGCAAAAAGTTATAAATGCATTTTAATCTGAATGCTAATACCATGACAGTGGTAAAAATAGATGAGGCATAGCACAAATCCTTAAGGACGTGTTGCAAACGGGATATACCTCATCCTCAATACAGAGTTGAAAAAGCCAAGCAAGCTGGATTCTACTTGAAAAGGACTGTTTACTTGATCTTCTCCCCAGAAAAGTTTGCTGAATTAGAGCTGATAACCAGTCATAAGAAGAAAGTAAGAATCCTTTCCATGTCATGTCACGATATGAGACTAGCCTTCTCAGCTCCAAATGCATAATTCACATCCCCCCTTGCAAAACGTGTAAATATGGAATACAGGTGATAGGGAATAATCCCTCAAACTCAAATAATTCAATAGAATGTCATAGATGAGGAGACATGTATTGCTTCTTGCCATTTAAAACGTTCTTGCAAATCTCTGCTGAAAATTTTCTAAACATGGAAAACTCAATCAGATTCCCAAAATTCAGAATTCCTTTAGCAGGTTGTTATCAACTAGAATCCAAGCAATATTTTACTCTAGTTCCTGTGGCATTTCTAATGAAAATCTGGAGTACAACAAACTTCCCAGAAATAGAAAGGCTCCAGGATGTTTTCTTCTGATTCAGGGAGAGACGAACCTCATGGACAGGTCAGCAGACCACTGGTCCTGTCTCCACTTACAAGTCATCTGGTGAATCATGCATATTCCTAAAGACATGATTAAACATGCGCTTCTGAATCAACTTAACTGTGTCTTAGAGGTGTGATACAATCGAATCAGAGGCGCTAGAGAAAGGTTATTCTCGCATTTGTAATATATGTGCTCACTTGTCCTGTGCACTGTGATACACTGGAATGCAATGCACGCTACTAAAAGTATGGAAAATGTGCCATGCTGTCATAGAAAACATGAAGTGGTGGAAAAATGAACACACACATGTGGTTTATGCAATATAAACCATTCATTCATTGTATATCACCTCATGAATTATATGAGAAAAGTTATTCTAGAAAACCTAGATATTTGAAGAGCTGCAAACAAATTGACAAGTAAAAAAAATACAAAACCTATGTTCTGTATATTATTGTTCATGAAAATACTCATGAACTAAAATTAAACATATACAGACGCAATGAACTAACATCAAGCACACAATTAAACACATCATCTGCTTTGTTGAATTACAGATGTCAAACAAAAACGCAATGTGAATTGACCGTTAAGACACAACTCAAAAAGCACCTGGAAGTTTAAGTTTTATTTTTTTTCTTAAGTCTCTGCACTTTTCTGACCGAAACTGGAGGACATTTTCAAAACACACATACCAGATTACGTATCACCCTCTCTCCCATGTTTACACAGTCTATTAGGATACAGTAAATTATCATTTAGCAAAGCAGATCCAGGCCTACATGGCAGGGATACGCTTGGAAAACTTACAGAGGAGAACTGTATTAAATATGGGTTTTGTCAAAAGGGGAAGCAAGTCATGTATTTCAAATTGTTTCAAAAATATACACTATTATTTTTAAGTTACATCTTTAATTTTCACCAAAATTACATCGGTATTCTTGAAGCTGGCAGTCATGTTCTTCTGTGCCATGAAACTGCCATTTGATAAAGGAACAGGGGAAAAAAAATGCCTCAGGAAAAAGCAAATGTGTTGAACATAAGGAAAATTTTAATGTTATTTTGAAACATAAAATTTAAATTTTTTTGAAATTCAAATCTTTACAAAGCATAGCAAAAACATGTTCCATGAACTAAACCCTGGGAAGAAATTGTAGATTTTAATTTTGGTGTTTTAGAGAAAAAGAAAAATCCTTCTAACTAATGTCACTAATATCACTTTAGCAGTACATCTCTATCGAATAGATTTAAATCCCAAGTCTATTTATTTGTTCCCACATAGTCAAAAAAACTCATTTGCACAAGGTAATTTCTAAGTTGTATTTGCTTTTATTCCTCAGATGTTAGTACTGGATAATAAAAAGCTATTTTTGATTTCATACAACTGCCATCACCCCTCTCACGGTTACTTACCAGAGTCCCAGGGATGCAGCAGCTGGGTAAGAGTGACAATGTTCAGGACACAGGCAGGACAACTGATCTACCTCAGTTATTAGCAGTTCAAGGGTCATCTACGGCTTCACTGTTTCTGTTGGCTCACCTTCATTTCTCTTTAGGTCCCAGGACCTCAGCTACCTTCTACTGCCTTCCTGGTCAAGCAATCACTTTCAGATTACCACTGCATTTGGCTTGAGTAATCTTTTCTCACATGAAACAATGCTACTGGTCACAGGAATAGACACAACCTTTTCTCTGTCTAGGACCCAGAGATGCAGCTTATGGGCTTTCATTCCACAGTCAAAAAAACACCAAACTGAAAAAAAAAAAAAGCTGTACTTATGTTTAAAACATCATTAATTACTTTGAAGAGTACAACTTAACAACAATAACAACTTGTTATTAACTTAAAAAAATGTTAGATATGTACCAACATGAGTACAAACACCTAGAAAAGCAGAATCCTCGGGACTCTGCTTTTTTGATTTTCCACTTCAAATATAGACATTAAATGATAGAGATGATAAGGGGCTGAGGAAAGGAGGTTAGGAAGTGAAATAAATCAATGAACAAATAAATAACAAATAAATAAAACAAGCATTTAGAGGCAAGCAACACATGCAGAACAAGCCAGAGATTAGTGTACAAGAAGAGGCAACTTACATGGCTGTTGAGCAGAGAGCTTCTGTGAGTGGACAGACCGTCAGACTTTTGCAGCGTCTCAATCGCCATTTCAATCTGATAATAGATGTCATTAAAAAAAAGGGCTCAAGACAAGATAGTCACAAATGGCTGGCCAGAGACTTTCTGAATAGTTTCTTTCAAGTTCAGTTTCCTTGTAAATGGTGACTAAGGAACAGCTGTCACCAAGTGTGCTGTTCCCTCTTCTTCCCCCACAACCCCAGAGAATAAAATAAAAATAGGCACACTTTAATAACAACCCAATAACAAAAGCAATCC
Organism: Ochotona curzoniae; assembly: GCF_017591425.1. Lineage (NCBI taxonomy): Eukaryota > Metazoa > Chordata > Mammalia > Lagomorpha > Ochotonidae > Ochotona > Ochotona curzoniae. Next base: position 8,036,960 of record NW_024466446.1, on the reverse strand, counting down.
TTTTTGAATATCCTGTAAGTCTAATTGGAATGGAGACCTGAGGAGCAGGAACCCCTGACATATTTTTTCGAGTTAAGAAAAAACATTCTTGACTTTGATAGCTCAAGGTGTGAGAGAATACCCACTCATTTTCTAGTCTAGCATCTAAGAAGTATTTTCTGTTTGAGTGTGTCATGAGAGGAAAAGCCCCATCACAGATTCTGAATGTCATATGCATTTAGTATTTTAATGCACATGTATAAAAATGTATACACTCTTCTCTTAATCTTACGTTGAAATTTGGTCATTAGGATGACCAAAGTTGGTCATTAGAATAAACCAACATCAAGATGGAACCATGGACCCTGTGTGGTATTTCAGGATGTGGTAATAGGCAGAGCTGGTAGGAATGATAGCAGAGATGCAATCCAGAAGAGAAAAATAACTCAGAGTGAGAAAAGAAAAGGGAAAACTACAAAACTAGTTTTATTTCTTGTCATCTCAACAAAGCACGAGCAGTCATAAAGCTTTCATTTAGTAGCATGTGACAGCAGTGAGCAGGATAGACCCCGGACAGCCTTAGAGGTACCAATCTTCGGCTACTGTTCACACATCCTATTACAAATAAGTTTTGTCACCTGGTTCTAGCAAATGATAGCAACTGGAGAATTTTGGAAAACATGTATTATGAAATTATGAGAAAGTTGGTTTCGATATTTTGAACCATATAACCACATCAGCAACGTTAGTATAATTATAAAAATATTCAGTGCTTTAACATGTAGTTCACTTTCTTACACATTATTGTGGCTGTGGAAAGTGATGATGCCATGAAATTTTAATACACTTTTCCCTCCCAAAGAAAAACCAGAGGCGGTTAACAGCCAGAGCCAAGCCTATCTTTCCTGTCAAGCTTCCATTTATTCATGGTAGAATACTGTACACAAAGAATATTCAGCACCAACTATAGAAATGTTAAATACAGTTGTCTTCTAAACAAACTGTTCATTAACCCTTTAAATTTAGTTTATATTTTGTTCCTAAGTTGATTGGTCCTCTACATCTGAGTTAACAAAATATAATACTTCGAAAAACACTTTAGTGTTGGAAGCTGGAGGTGAAAAAGCCTTAAATTAATTCATAAGAGGAAGTAATACGATTTATTCTATCGTTAGCCATTGTTAGAATACAGAATTATGTAAACTGGCTTCTGAAACATTCGCACAACCAGATGGAAATCAATGTTGGTCTTCATTTTACTTGAAAATAAACTGAAGAAAGAGATGTTACATGAGTGAGAAATGATCCATGACACATAGAAATGTAAGGAACAAACAAGCATCTTACCATAATATTAAAACTACAACTAAAGGGACCCTGGTACTGTGTCTCTTACAAGCAGATCAGGAAGTGCTCTCCGTCTCAGAAATACAGGTTAAAAACAGCTGAGAAGACTCTATTAATCACAAACCACTTCTCGGGAGAATCTGCCTATGATATTAATCTGCTACAATACTTACTCTTTCTTTCAATTTGAATGTATGGAATTTAATCGAAGATTTCATCTCACTAAATAAAAATAAAATGATGCATATCTTGTGGTTCTCTTGGTGTTAATGAAAGGAAAACTCAGAAAAACAGCAACAGGGCAGTACTGAGGGCCGCCCATGCTCAGGGTTTCTGAGGCCTGGATATTAGATAAACCAGCATTTCCATTACTTAGCCTTTTTTAGCATTTCTACTTCTTAGAAACTTGCCTCTATTCTTTACATTTTTAATATAGGGTGGTTCCAGAATTTCAATGATTCCCTAGAAAGTCAGGTGATTAGGAAATTATTTTCTCACTTCTACTCTGATGTTAAACAGCTTGGGGGGAGGTAAGGAAGTGTATAATTGGCGACAGAGGTCAAAATGGGTTACCCCATGAGAGAAACAAACTAACTTTCCAAAAATTCTTGAACCTTCCGAGGACTTTTGTTTTGTTTTTGCCATAAAGGTAACAAAGGAGTTGCTTGTTTGGTTGCAAGAATCTTCTGCCCTAATCTGATTGGACCTGTGCTGAATGTGTGGGGGCTAGAGCATAGAAAGGAGGAAAGATGTTATGATAGGAAAACCAAGAAATTAACATTATCCTTTATCTCTAAGCAAAACAACCACCCTCAGAGAAATCAGGTTGGAAACTAACAGCCTTCCAAACACCAGTGAACTCAAAATGTTGATTAATTAGTCCAAACAGGTAACGAGAACACTAGGTGCTTACAAAGACATTGAATATTTACTAAGTTCTTTAGAAATACTCTAGGGAACTTCAGTTTTATACAAGAATCTTTTATCATGATGAACCTGATGGCAATGTTTGGAGGATGGATTTTACTTATGAGAGTGACGGGGTGTTCCATATGCAAATGGAATGAGTAAATATTTTACCAAAATCTTAAACTGTAAGACTTTACAAAGGAGCTCAGCATTACTGCTCTCAAAGGAGATTAGTCAGTGCTTCTGTTTTCAAAGAGAAAAAAAAACTCGTCAGAAAATAGCAGAAAAGTTTCATGTGACCATCAGTCACTTCTTGGAAGAATACGTATGTATATACATACATCACACACACACATACCTATTAGAGATCTTCAAAACGAGTTCATGGAAAATAAATATTATGAAAACTGTACACAGATTTCAAAATTGTATACCAACACTTGTTTTTTAATTTTACTCCTCCATCAACATTCTGAAATCGCCCCCTCTATTATAAGCATACCATGAGTGAGGATGAAACAGATTGGAATTAGACATTGATATGTGGATTCAGACAGTAAGGTTTAAACAAAAGCCTAGGGATATTTGAAAATTCTTGTTTTCAGATGAAGCCGGTTGACTGGTTTTGCTAGCTAAAACGGGCAGTGTTAGTAATAAGGTTTACAAACAAGAAAAGGTTGAAGAGCACCCAGGGAATGTCTCTGGAATGAATGGAAACTTTAGAGGATCAGATTATGAGAAGAGATTATTATTCACAGGAATACATTGTGACAACAAAAGGAAAGTCAACATGAAGGCAAGTTGAAAGGGACATCATAGAAAGAGGGAAGAAGAAAAACAAAGAAGCGAAATTTTAATATATAAAGTTACAGAGAATTAAACAGCTCCATTATAATACATGATGAATGATTTCACCCCTATCAATTAGCTTCGATCTTCTCAATGGCACATGGATAACATCTATGCATACAGAGAGGACTTGAAAGAGAATTAGGATGAATTTCTATTATGCTCATCAGATACAACTAAACTGTAACATTACTGTGGATTATATATTCTGGCAAATATGTGTTTAGCTTTTGGGAATGATCAACGCCAAGGAAAGCACGGCGCACTTTCGCATTTGACACCTAAAATCCATCATGGAGGGAAAATGGAGACCAATAAGTCAAAATACAACAGCAGACATGCAAAGACCCGGAGACAGAACAATATGCTACTAAATGAATAATGTGTTAGAGAGGAAATCAGAGGGGAAATTAAAGATTGCTTGAAATAAATAAAGGACTCAACACGACATATCAAACCTTACAGGACATAATCAAGGCAATGTGAAGAAGAAAGTTCATCTCAATCAATGTTTATTGTTAAGAAATCAGAAAAGCACTAAGAAAATGAACTAACTATACATTTGAAGGAGTTAAAAAAAAAACCAATCCCAAGATTAGCAGGAAAAAACAAATAACCAAAATAAGAGAGAAAATAAACCAAAGAGAGACCAAAAGAACAATACATATGAATAATCAAAACACTGGTTCTTTCAGAAAATCAACAAAATTGATTCCCCACTAGCCAAACTAATAAAAAAAAAAAGGAGGGAGAAGATACACATCAACAGCATTAGGGACAAAAAAGGAAATATAACAACGGACACCTTGGACATTCACAGAAGTATTAGGAACTAGTAAAAGCAACTATATGCCAAGAAATCAGAAGAGCTAGAAGAAATGGATAAATTTTTGGATACATATAACCCACCAAAATTGAATCCTAAGGCAATTAAAACTCTAAATAGACTTATAAAAGAACCAAGATTAAACCAGTAATTAAATCCCTCCCAACCAAGAAAACCCCTGCACTAGATGGCTTCGCTGTTGAATTCCACCAAATGTTTCAAGCACTTACCCCAATTCTGCAGAAGCTATTCCAAGCAATAAATGGGAGACAATCCTAACTTCTTCTATGAAGCCCTATCACCTTAATATAAAGCCAGAGAGAGATGCAACAGAAAAAGAGAACTACAGACCAGTATTCCTGTTGAACACAGATGAAAGAATCCTAAACAAAATACAAGGGAACAGAATCCAACAATACAGCAGACAGATCATTCACTGTCACCAGGCGGGATTTATCCCTGGCAGGCACGGATGGTTGAACATTTACAAACCAACAAAGGTGATACAGCACACCAACAAATTGAAAAATAAAACCCACAAATCCTCTCAATAGATGCAAAGCAGGCATCTCATAAAATCCAACACCACTTCACGCAAAAAAAAAAAAAAAACCTTCAGCAAGACAGGCATGGGAAGGGGAAGAATATTCTATAATACAATCAAAGCACTATACAAAAAGACCCAATGCCAGCAACATACCAAATGGGGAAAGGCTGGAAACTTTTCCACTAAGATCTAGAATCAGACAAGGATGTCCACTCTTACCCACTGCTAATCAATATAGTCTTGGAAGTTCTTGTCAGAGCTATTAGGCAAGAAAAACAAATTAAAGGAATTCAAGTTGAAAATTAGGAATTTAAATTATCCCTATTTGAATTCAAATTAAGTAGAGACATTATTCTCTCTCTACTTAGAGAACCAAAAGACTCTGTCAAGAGGCTATTGGAACTCGTAAGAGACATTGGAAGGGTAGTCAGATACAAAATTTATGAACATAAATCAATGGCACTAGTATACAAAATTAATTCCAAGGCTGAGAAAGAAACTGTAACTAAGGAATAAACCTCCTTCAAAATAGAGAGGAATCTTAAATAACTAGGAATTAACCTAACCAAAGATATAGAAATCCTCTATGATGAAAACTGCAAAACATTAAAAAAGAAAAAGAAATAGAAAAAGATATTAAAAGATGGAGAAGGGCCCAGCACAGTAGCCTAGCAGCTAGGGTCCTCATCTTGCAGGTTCCCATACATGCGCTAGTTCGTATCCCAGTGGCCCCACTTCCCATTCAGCTCCCTGCCTGTGGTCTGGCAAAGCAGTTGAGGATGGCCAGGGTCTTGGGACCCTGCACCCACGGAGGAGACCCAGAGGAGGTTACTGGCTCCTGGCTTTGGATTGGCTCCGTTCAAACCATTGCAGCTTCTTGTTCCAGAATCAGCAAGATCAACATCGTCAAAATGTCCATAACACCCAAAGTAATATATACATTCAACATGATCCCAACCAAAATCCCAGCAACATTCTTTTCAGAAAGAGAAAAGAAGATATAAAAGTTCCTTGGGACACCAAAGAGATCATGAATAGCCAAAGCTATCCTGACGAACACACATCTAGCTGTTGAAATCACAACACTAGGTCTCAAGATCCACTACAGGGCAATGGTTATACAAACCAGTCTGTTACTGATACTGAAAAAGAGCAGATCAATGGAAGAGATTAGAATCCCCAGGATGGAGCCGACACAGTTCATCTTTGTTGGGACAATTGGACAGCAGCCTGCAGAGGTAAGAAGCAAGACTCCAGCCTCTCACCTTATGCAACAACCAGCAGTAAATGGATCAAGGACCTAAATCTGCAGGCACAAACCATTAGACTATTTAGAGGCAAACACAGGCAACAGTGGAGAACAACTGCACTTGGAAAAGGCTGAAAATGGTCTCTTTATCGGAATCAATTACTATAGACAATTGTGATCGAAGCAGTATAAGTAGGCAGGTCATGGACACTGTGGCAATGGTGCTGGCTAACTCAACTGAAAGGGTTACTGTGCAGTTCAAATATTATCTGGATTTGTGATCTGATTTTAATCCTTTGCTGCCACGCCTGTACAAGACTCAGGTGATACAGTAGTATTACGAGGAGATAAACTCAGTTTGGCTACGTTTGAAATTACATTGGTGATTCAGAAGCTCAGTGGTAGGACAGTGGGTGAAGCCCACCACAGGACTGTGGGGTTATGGGATGTCCATTTCCGCTTTGGAGGTTTAGGTAGCTCGCAGTGCTGACACTAGCATGATCAGTCCACTCTGCAAACCTTCACAGAAACGCAATGCATAATGTATGCTAATTGCTTAATAAGTGTAAGAGAAATGCAGTGACAAGGAAAACCTATGAATATACATACTTTTATTCTAAAACACTGAAGGTATTAAGAACAGTTCCAGGGCCCAGCGTGGAAGCCTAGCAGATAAAGTCCTCACTTCGCACATGCTGAGATTCCAAATAGTGCCAGTTCTAATCCCGGGGGGGGGGGGGTCCCTGCTTCCCATCCAGCTCCCTGCTTGTGGCCTGGAAAAGCAGTCAAGGATAGACCAACACTTTAGGACCCTACACCCATGTGCAAGAGGCTCCAGGCTCCTGGCTTTGGATTGGCTCAGCTCCAGCCATTGTGACCACTTGGGGAGCGAATCATCTGTCTCTCCTGCTGTCTGTACATCTGACTCTCCAAAAATCAAATAAATCTTAAAAAAAAAAAAAGAAGAAGAATGGTTCCCAAAACCTCAACTATATTCAATTCCGGTTTTTCATCTTCTAAATTCTCAACTATCCAGCGAAGGAAGTCTTTATGTAAAAATCATTATCAAGGTTTATTTGAATCATGACACTTCACAGGTAACCTTAATACTCACAAATATTAACCTGTAATAATGGATTGTTTCAGCCACCATGCTCTTGTATAATATGAAGAAGCAAAATACGTTTCATAATGCTGAAATCCAAAACTCCCTTGCAATTTTTTTCTAGCGCGTGACTTCTCATTGATAGATAATGTTCACTTGCCCATCCCTGTTCTCTTTATGCATTCTGTCAGAGATGTCTTGGTGCTTGTGAAAGCAGGAATATAAATTGTTACTTAATTTCAAGAAATGGTTTCCTTCGCTGTTCATACATGCTTTCTTAATGTTTATTTATTTACGATTTTTTTTCTATGTAAGACATAAGCTGCTGTCTCCGACAATGTCCTAGCAGGAAACGGAATGAGAAGCAGAGCAGCTGGGACTCTGAGCTGCAGCCGTGGGCATCCCAAGGCAGCAGCCTCAGATAGCGCTCTCTCTTTCTCTCTCTCTCTCTCTCTCTCTCTCTCTTTCTCTCTCTCTCTCTCTCTCTCACACACACACACACACACACTTTCCTGGCCTTTTTACTTCTCATTAGGAGGCTCTAGCCATATCATTGTATACACATGACATGCACATTCAGAGCTACATAAAACTCTATGTAATTCTGCTAATGGACAAATGGGAGTTTTCCATTTGTATTAATGATAATTGTACAACCACTAAGTTATGAATGCAGTATTTCATATATCTAAGGGTATTACTAATCAGATAAATCCCTGGATGTATAGTCACTGAGCCAAAGGTTATTTTCAGAATGGGAAGAATTTCCACATTTCCATGTGATAATGAATAAGGTTGCCTGCTTCCTTACACATTTGCTAACACTAAATCGTCCACCTTCGCCTGAATGAAAGACAAGAAATGGAATTTTTTGTGGTTTTTCATTTCTTTTTCACTGAACTTCTTGTTCATATTTTCTCCATTTTAGGGACTTTCTTATGGCTTTGTGACAGGGTCTTACATGTTAAAAAAATCAGTACTCTGAAGATGCCTTAACTTCAATGCAGTCTTCATAATTTAAAGAGCTTCAGTGAGTGATATTGGTATTTCTTATTCAATAATATACCTTTTTAATTCTCCAAGGTGACTTCTGTTTGTTCTTTGCCACTGTCTTCATTTATAGTGGATTGTCAAAAAGAATGGTTGCATTTTACATAATTGGGCTTATCAATATACTCTTTAGAGCATCTTAATTTTACATCATGCTTCCCATGCTATGGAGAATAATAAGACAATAATGAAGTTAATTTTGATCTAAAGAATAGTGTATGCAACTAACACAAGTTTACTTTCTAAATTATTTTCCACTCGTTTCAGGCAGCATTTATTGATGACACATCATGTTTCTACCGACAAGCAGTATTATCATTATCCTATATTATATGTACATATGTATTTGACATGTTTATGGTCTTCAGTCTATTCAATTTTTTGTATGTTCATATTGCTAAAGAATTTGGCTTATTTCACATAATGTTGTAATATTTAACAACAAAGGTAAAAAGTTCACCCCATCATGCTTCCATTATTTATCTTACAAAAGTTTCTGTACTGCATCTGCACATTAATTTAATCTTTTAAAAGAAACGAATCTAATGTCACTCTGAGATTGTGTTGAAATACTTAAATAAATTTAAAGATTCAACGCATGATGATGCTATTCCTTTTTTCAAATTAATTTTGTTAACTGGAAAGGCAGATCTACAGAGAGAAGGAGAGACAGAGAGGAAGATCCTCCTTCTGCTGGTTCACTCCCCAAGTGGCTACAAAGGTCAGAATTGAACTGATCGAAACCCAGGAGCCAGGAGCTTCTTCCGGGTCTCCCACATGGGTATAGGATCCCAAGGGTTTGGGCCATCCTCCACTGCTTCCCAGGCCACAAACAGGGAGCTGGATGCGAAGTGGAGCTGCCAGGACATGAATCGGCATCCATGTGGTAACCTGGAGTATGCAAGGTGCGGACTTTAGCCATTAGGCTACTGCGCTGGGCCAGATAACAGTATCTCTACTCAACAATATATCTTTCCAATTATTTAATGTTACTTTTGTTTGTCTCCGGAACTTTTAAAAAGTTTTATTTACCAGTCAGATGCTATACATACGTGCCTAATTATTGCCAGATTTTTTTTTCATTTTAAATGACAGCTTTGCTTCCATTACTTTTTTTTTTTTTGAAGATTTTCTTGTTTATTTTGAAAGAGCTACAGAAAGGGAGGAAGAGAGAGAGAGAGAGAGAATGTTTCACCTACTGATTTACCCCCCAAAATGGCTTCAATGTGCAGACAGAAGCCAGGAGCTTCATCTGGGTCTCTCAAGTACAATGGTCTGCAGTGTGCTCCACCTGAATCCTGTGCGTTGCAAGAGCACAACACGTGGGCCGTCTCCCTCTGCTCTCTCAGATTGGTAGCAGGGTGCTGTTCAGGAGGTGGTGCAGCTGAAACACACCTGACACCACAGGGGATGCTAGCGTCAGCAGCAGGATGCTCACCCGCTACTCTACAACACCAACTCCAGTGTTTGTGTACGGAAAAGCTACTGCTGTCTGTACAAAAAAACACTACTGATTGCATTGTATACTCACTCTGCAATTACTTATCTTACTAAAGTCTTACTCTTACAGTTCTTTGTTTTCTTTCTATCAGCATATAATCATTACATCCACAAATCCTGACCCAATTACATCTTTCCTGGTTTCAGGTTTTATTTTTCTCTCTTGTTGAATTGCATTTTTTTTTCAAAACTTGCAAAGCACAATTTAAGAAAAATCACTGCTTGCTGTCTTTGTAAAAGACAGAAGGGAACATCATTAAAAGTTATCTAAGTCAATTTAAACTGAATGTGTGAAAATATTTCTTAAACCCTGTGGTTAGATTAAAAATTCATAGTGTATGAAGTTTACTGCCACCAACAGCTGCAGCGAAACACCATAAATGGATTCTAAAAGAAACCAGAAATGGTCTATTTTAATTTGCCAACAATACATTTCATAGTTTATGTGGATTGCTCATCACCATGAATCAAGCAATAAATCTGTGATTTTTCCTTCAAAATGTACAGTCATTTCAAAACATTAAACAAATTTGAAATCCTATCTATAAATATAAGAAAGGATCAAGTAAAAGCTATATAGCAAAATGTCTGGAACAAGGCTCACTCTCACCTTTATGAGTAGATTCACAAATATCATCAAACCTTCCTAATCCAGATTTGTGTGAAATCGAATGTAGCTACTTCTAGAGTGCTAAAATCTATGTGTGTTCTGAAATGCTGTTTTGGTAGTACATTGATGAATAATAAAAACTCACTGTTACTATCATTATTGCTTCCAAAATTCAGATGAATTCTTGGGTGATGCTGAGGAGTAAGAGAAGGCCCTGTCACTCTGTTTGTCTTAATCTTGCAGTTTATCAAGATTTCCAGGAGCAGAGTGACTTGCAGCCTTAACCGTAAAATTACTGCCCCCAGATCATATCAGCTTCCAGGCTGGCGCAGTGTGGAACTGACTGACAGCTGAATGGAATATAGATGAAGCGATGAAGACTGCAAGTCACTCAAAGTCCCATTTGATTAAGTGCTTTGAAAATGAGGTCCCTGAACCTTCAGTCCACTTGTGCAGGAAGCCCATGTGTGGTACACCGTGTGAGCAGTTTTGTTGGAGGGCTCAAGGAGCCTCAGGAAAATGGGACCCAGGAAAGCAGACCATGCTAAGATCGTAACAGAGGTGCCTGCTGCCCAAACAGTGGAGAGTTTGCCCCATAACGGTACTGAAACTAGTTGGAAGACTAACGCTATTTTGAATACAGAAACCATATCTCCATGAAATACAAAATATGAACATATATGCACACTTCTCACTTTAACAATTACTTGGCTCCAAGCATAACTTTACATGTGATAATGATAAACAGGTTTTCATTCAAGTGACGATATTGTACTTTTATCCCTTTACAGTCCTAACTAATAACCCAACTAGTAATTTAACATATTTTTTTCTCTTTTGTTAAGATAGATGGCTGGATTTTAAGATGGCTGAATAAAGAAAAGATGCACTGTTCCTGATCTTGATAAAGTATCTGGAAACCAGAGAAAGATCAGCATTAGGAACCAGTTGGAGAGAAGTTTCCAATGGAAAGTAGACAGAACAAAGAGATCTCAGGGTGAGAGCAAGAACTGTACAGACATTCATCAGCTTGCAGGACAGCTTCGTGGCTCCTGCGGCCAGCACCTGCTGGGGAGGCCATCTTTCCTCCACAACGAGAATCTAGAAATGCCCCTACTCCACTGGTGACCTTGTCTGGGGAAAAGACTCAAGTCCCCACTGACTTTAAGTGCAGCAGGACAAGCTGGCAGGGGCACCAACATCAAGGAAGAAAGCCAGTAGAGGCTGTGGCAGCCCACACGCCTCTGGCAGATTTTGTCACGCAGGGTAAATCTGCAGTCCTAACTGACACAGGGTCTGCATGGACAAGCTTGTTGGGGCTGCAGGGTCTCCAGTTAACGCTGATTGGTTAGCACACTGTTCCCACCCCCCCCCACTACCAAGACCTGGTACAGATATGAGGTGGCACTCTGCCAAGGGAAGCTCATGGGCTAGAGTGAGGATTCCCTATTCCATGTGAATATGCAACAGACCAGAAAACTACTAAGAGTATATGGAGTATTCAAGAAAAATGCTATCACTCCCTCTCTCTGTAACGCTTTGAAACAAACAGATGTATAAAAACACTAGATGGACTAATATCAATTCTTCTCAAACTATTTAAAACAGTTAAAATAGAGGCAATCCACACAAACTCCTAGGAGGCCTGCATCATTAAAATCAGAAAAAGATACAACAAAGAAAGAGAAGTATGAACCAACATCCCTGCTAAACTCTTACGCACAGATCCTCAACAAGCCGCCAGCTACCTGACTCCAGCAACATATCAAAAAGATCATCCACTGGAACCTAGTGGGGTTAATCCTAAGAATGTAGGGATGGTTCAACATATGCAAATCAACAAACATGATCCATCATATTAACAAACTGACAAAAACTATATGATTATCCTAACAGATGCATAGAATGAATTCCATAAAATACAAAATAATGTCATGATAAGAAACACTTTAAACACAACGGGTATAGTAGGGATACCCCTCAGCACAATCAAATCAATTTACAACACATCCATAGTCACCATCAAATCGAATGGGGAAAAGTTGTAGACATTTTCACTAGTGTCTGGAGCCAAACAAGAATACCAGTTTTCACCACTGCTATTCAGTATAGTCCTGAAGATTTTAGTTAGAGCCATTTGGCAAGGAAATAAACAAAAACATAGGGAAGGCTACCACGGCATAATAGGCCAAGACTCTGGCTATGGCACTGGCACACTGCAGCACCAGTTAGTGCCCTCTGACCCACTTCTGTCCCTGCTCCCTGCCTGTGTCCTAGGAAAGCAGAAGAGGATTGACAAACCCATTGTTGGCTGTTGCAGCCATTTGGGGAGAGAATCAGCAGAGAGGAGATCTCTGTTTCTCCTTTCTAAGGCTGCATTACCAATGAAAGAAAGAATGAATGTATAAATAAATAAATCTATTTTTAAGATTTTTAAATTTTTCTTGCAAAGGCAGAAAGATCTTACATCCATTGGTTTGTTCCCCACGTGACCACAAAAGCTGGAACTGAGCTAATTCGAAGCCAGAAACTCCTTTCGGATGTTCAACACAGGTACAGGGTCCCAAGGCTTTGGGCCATCCACTACTGCTTTTTCAGGCCACAAGCAGCGAGCTGGATGCGAAGTGGAGCATCTGGGATGCAAACTGGCACCAACAAGACAGTGGCAGTTGCAAGGTGAAGATTTAGCCACTAGGCCATCACGCCAAGCCCATAAATAAATATTTAAAACAATAAAAAGGATACAATTGGAGAGGAGAAAGTCAAACCATTCCTGTTTGCAGATGATAAGGACCTTTATATAAGAGAACCAAAAGACTCCACTCAGAGATTACTGGAAATCATAGGAGAATCTGGAAATGCTGCAGGTTTTAAAATCAGTAATAGTCAACAGCATTCATATATACAAGCAATGATACCACGTCCGAGAAATAACTGGCAAGAGCAATATGACTCACATTAATTATATAAAACACAAATATTTTGGTTACATTTAACCAAGGATGTAAAATATCTCTATGATAAAAATGATAAAACGTTAAAGAAAGACATAAATGAAGACACCAAGAAAACAAAAGTACTGGAAGAATAACATCAAAATGACCATACTATCCAAAGCCGTTTAAAGATGCAATGCGATCCCAATAAAAATATTGAAGACATTGTTCTCATAACAATGAAAAATGTTGCTGAAATTCATATGAAAGCACAAGAGATCCTGGATAGCTAAAGAAACCGCAAACAACAATACAGCCGAATTTTGAGACATAGTGCAGTGCTGGTATAATCCAAACAGCCTTGTACTGGAAGGAAATTAGACAAGTAGACCACTGGAACAGAATAAAAGCTCCATAAATCAGTTCATGCACCTAAAACCAACGTATCTCGGACAAACAAGCTAAAATTAGTATCAGGGGAAAAGACTGCACTTCAGCAAATGATGCTGAGAAAATCTGGGTCTCCATGCGCAGAAGTATGCAATAAGATGCCAAATTTTCACCTTATACAAACATCAACTCACAGTGGATCAAGGTCTAAATCTCAGACCTGATACCATCAAATCACTACTGGGAAATATTGGGAAAATTCTGCAAGGCACTGGAACAGTGACAGACTTGTTGGAGAAGACCTCAGAAGCATAGGCAGTGACAGCAAGTAAGAGAAATGGGATGACATTATGTAAAAAGCTTCTAATATCCAAGGAAGTACAGCTTCTGTCTACAACAAGGTCAAAACGCAATCAACAGAAAGGAAAAAAGTGTTTAAACTGTGCCACTGATAAAGGAGTAAGATGCAGAACAAACAAGGAGCTTAAGAAACTCAACCACAGAACAAACAATTCCGTTATGAAATGGGCAAGGGACATGAGCAAGGATTTTCCAAAGGATGATTCATAAATGGCCAACAGATGCATGCAAAGTGTGCTCAGGATCACTAGACATCAGGGAAACGCAAACTACAAGGAGGCTTCACAGCACCCACGTGAGAACGGCTATCGTACAAAACCACACGAAACAGGTGCCACTGACCGTGTGGAGGAAAAGATGCACTAACACAAAGTTGCTGGCAAGGAAAACTAGCCCAACCATTATGGAAGACAGTATGGAGATCCTTACAAACCTGAAAAAACATCTACCATATGACCCAGCATTCCCATTCCTGCACATTTACATAGAGGAAATGGAATCTGTACGTGTAACCCACACTTACTGCAGCTTAGATTTGCAATAAATAAGATATAGAAACAACCCAGATGTCCACCAACTGTTGAAGAGATGAAGAAAATGCAGCGTATATACACAAAGGCACACTACCCAGCCATTAAAAAGAAATCTTATTCTCTTGCTACAACATGGATGCAACTGAACAACATTATGCTTAGTGAAATAAGCCAGCCCTAAAACAGACAATATCATGTTTTCTCTGAAATATGGTAGTTACTACAGAACACACACACACACACAAGTCAGAACAAAATGGATACAATGCGGTTCCTATTTTTGCCTTGGTCTAAAGTCCTATGGAAGAGCAGTCGCTACTCTTTCCTTGTTGAGCATATGGTTAATGGTGCATTAAGCAGGGATTATAAAACTAAACTGAAATTATGTTACTGTGAAAAGTAAAGGAAAGAAGAAGGACTAAGGGGAAGAATTAAGGAGGAGGTACAGTTACCCCTAGAATTTTGTCTATGAAATACGTGACAACTGTTCTCTTTGTGTTAATTTAAAAAAAATGTTTAAGAGGCAATTCAGCTACTTTTCCTACACTTGTTCCCCATAAATAAAAGCAAGTCCTTCACGCACTGTTGTGAAAATGTAAAATCTGGAGAAGGATTATGAGATGACAAAAACACAAGACAGAATGTTTCTGCCAAGAAAAACTGCAGGACATACCGAGCATGACTCCTTTTTGTACTGTCTTAAATCTTTTGTACTTGTAATTTAAGTATATGTAGCTGATATTTCCAATTGAGTGAGCAGCCATTTTAAAATAAAAATAAGCAGTCATTAGCAGCATCCCAGCAACACAATAAAAAGACAAAATTATTTTCTTGACAGCTAAACATACTCTTCAACTTCTTGGTAAAATATTCCTTTCATCAAATTCATAACATGCAAGCCCAGAAGTAAACAAATAAAATAATCTGAGATTCCTGGCTTTCTATAACTCATATGGTAAGTTAAACTTACACAACAGTGTTCAAATCTCCTCCCAAATAATTAAAAATAAGTTATAATATTTTATATTAACCAAGCAGTAGAGATATGAACAATGGTAATTTGACATGTTTACATATAGAATTACTAAATATATATTAAAATGTTAAAATTAGCTTTCATTCAAGTGTTCAAATGATTAATCTTATTTAGTTACCAAAGCGTGTGCATAAATAAACATCTAATTAGAAGAACAGAAATACACTTTTAGGTAGAATTAAGCTTCTTAAGGAAATTTGCTCATTACATTATATTTGCATATATGACGGAGTATGCTATGAGGGGCATTCAAAATCACTGACTACAGTTCACAAATTTTTTTAAATCTTCAAATGGAAATGCTGCTTGGGTTACAAAATTCTAAAATTCTTCAAATGATTATACATAGGAGCAATCAAGAAAAGCATCTTTGGATATCAAGTCAATAAACACAGAGTTGTGAAGACCATGTGGTACAGAGTGAGATCGGGAGAAAGATGTAAGTGCGCCTGAAGTGTGAGTCAGCCACCTGTTCCCCTCCGTGAGTGTCCACGTGCTCCTTAAATAGTAATAGATGGGTCCCTGATCTTATTTTAACAAAATAAAGAAAAAACCTTCCACATGAAAATTAGCTAAACTCACATCCACGATGGGCCAACAACATTACATAATTATTCTAAACATTTCTATTTATCAGCAGAAAATGATACATTTTAAATGTATGTGTACCTATTCTTAATCATACACACAACCAATATATATGTAATCTATAAACATATAGACCCTACAGACCTAATGAAGGAATATTAGAAATTACAGGGTAACTTTTATTTTGGTCAAATGTGAGTACTGATTTTTTTTTTCACCACATATTCGACATGTGAAATTTAACTTGTGGGGCTTGCGCTGTCGTGCAGCAGGTTGGCTGGCTGTGATGCTGGCATTCCAAACGAATTCCAGTTCACATCACAGATATCCCACTTCCCATCCGGCTCCCAGCTGCCTAGGAAAGCAGCAAAGTGTGTGGGCCAGTGCAACCCATGTGGAAAACCCATACGGAGCTGGAGGCTCCTGGGTACAAGCTGGCCCAACCGACACAGTTGTGGATATTTGGGGAGTGAAATGATGGATAAAAGATCTCTGTTTCCTCCTCTCTTTCTGTAACTCTGCTTTTAAATCAAATAAACCGATCTTTAAAAATTTATCTTGTTATCATCATAATCTGAAGAATGCTGATAATTCTATGAACTTTGCAAACTGAAAAAGTTATAATGCCTGAGGCCAAACGCAAAGCACTGAACGATCTTTATGCAAAAATTTTAACATAAAACTATTAAACTAAAGGAAGTCCTATATTCAAATAGAAATTCTGTTAATGGGGGGCCAGTGTTGTGGCACAAAGGTTAAGCTGCCGCCTGCAAAGTTGGCATACCATATGGACAACAATTTGGATCTGGCTGCTCCACTTCCAGTCCAGCTCCCTGATAACGGGTTGGGGAAATCAGTGGCTGATGACTCATGTTTGGGCCCTTGCACCCACATGGGAGACCTGGATGAAGCTTCTGGCTCTGGACTCACCCTGACCCAACCCTGCTTGTTATGGCCGTGTAAGGCATGAACCAACAGGTGCAAGGTCTTTCTCGCCCTGCACTCCCCTTCTCTTAAATCTGCCTTTCAAAAAAATGTTTTAAAATTCATCTTTCACACAAAAAAAATTCTCTTGATAATTCAGAGATCTCTCCACTACAGAGAAGCAAACTCCAGATTTTATACTGACTGTAGATTAGTATAGTAACTCCTTAGTAACTTCAAGTCACTTTTTTCTGTTGGATATTTTGAAAAATGCATCTGTCTGTTATAGAACGTTTTTGTGTTAGAGAATTATTACAAATGATATAAAGCATGTATGGAAAGGCATAAGAAAAATGTAAGAAAGAACCAAAGCAATTACTTTGAGAACAACAGCAGGAAACTTTGCTATCCAAGAACTGATAAAAGTGTTCGATTTGCGCTATCGGAAGTGCCTAAACCTAAGTAATTTCCTGTCAACCTAACTGATTTACAGTTTGCTTAAAGGATCTACAGGAATGGCCTGTGTCACTAGTCATCTATGGGGTTTGGTTCCAGGAGCCTCACAGATCCAAGTCCAACATGCTCAACGGCTCAATGCTTTCACCAACGGTGCTTTACTTATGTATAACTTATGCTCTTACTCCCATTTCTTTAAAATCATCTGTAGGTTCTTAGGATAGATCTATCACTATGTAAATATTACCTAAACATGCCGCACTGCTTATGGAATAATGAGGAGGGAAAAAAGTGTGCATATGTTCAGTAATAGAAATGCAATTTCTTCAAATAGCTTTGACTTCATGTTGGTTAAGCACATGTGTATGGAGATGACAAACACAGAGAGCCGGCTGCATTCCATGGTCAGGAATTTGGGCTTCAGAATAGGCTACTCCTATACAGGCAGATGCACCAACCACGCCATACAGGTTACAGTTTGAACAGTGAAGACAGTTAAGTGCTTGGCAAGAACTGATTTGATACTTGACCAAGAAGTTGCCACAGGCTGTGCACATATTTGTTTTACATTATGGCTTTACAATGAGTAAAGAAGATCATGAAATCAAACAAATTCCTTTTAATGACATGGTACCTACTGAAAAAAAAATCTTAATTTCTAGGAATCAAAACAACCAAAAATCTGCCAATATTCTAACAGGTGGTAAGAGGAAGAAAGCAGAAAACCCTGAATGAGTTTCATGGAAACTAACCTTTGTAAATATTGCTACAGTAACAGAAATGGATGAATAACCCAAACATCGCAACCTCTCTGTAACTCAGAAAGATGCAGATCTTAAGGCTGAGTGAGTGAGGAATCTTAACCAACTGTGTCTACAAAAACTACAAGCAAGATAATACAATGATCACTACCACAGTAATATCTGATACATACATACTATCACATGGGCTTTGATGAAGGTACTTTGTGATTTTCCCAGGCAATAGGTTATGTTTAAACTATACTCCTTTTATTGAAAATTCATTTTGCAGAAAACAAACCAAAAAAAAACTAGCAAAACAATATATGAATGTGAAGGCTCTAAGTATAACCTTATATAGCTGGTAGCATAATTAGTGTTTATTTAAAAGCTTTCAGATTATCCCAATTTTTATAATTCAGTTATCTTATATAACTAGTTTATCAACTAACACAATAAATACCTTACATAAAAACTGTGTGCATATAACTTAGGGAGCAGTGTCATCTTCCTCTATGAGAGGGAACACCTTACCATTGTTTTTAGTCAAACCACACAACTTCTCATGTTCATATTTGCAACTGTATTTACACGAGATGGATATATGATGTTGTTAATTCATCGATAACTCTAACAAGAGTTGCTAATCCTGAATCCAGTTGATCAAGCTGTTTGTAACAAGACAAGTAGCTCCACATCCACGTGAGGAGAAGCGGGAATGCTGGCAAAGTCACGTGTCACCCAACTGGCAGATGGCAACTGAAAACTGGTTGTTCAGTTTTCCGGAGGCCTTGGTGAGTGTGGGCACTTTTTCTGGTCATTGCAAATTATTTTCTGGGTGGTTATTATTGAGACTGCTACAAAGCACTAGCACTTTTTTGTTTCATCATTCCTCCTGTGGTAAAGACACAGATATTTCGAGCTCTAGGATATTTTATAATCCAGGGAATCATTCAGTCTTTAACAGACTTTTATTTTAATGAGGGGGAACTGGGGTCCGCAGAAGCCCTAATTTATGACTGGCAACTGGGTTGGGCTTCGAGTCTAGATAGCATTCTGCTGTGACTAAAAGGCTTAGAAATACTGTATTTGATATTCTTTCAAAAAATAAATGCTTCAGAGACACAAAGAAGAAATACAAAAGGAACTCTCCATCCAGAACTGCTATTCACCTGCTTTTGATGTCAGTAAATAACAATGACAACAAGAGAGAATTGTAAGGAAAAGGCTCTGATATTAGGGGAAAGGGCCTAATGATGACAAGGTGAACACATGTAATCACCATAAATACGCAAGGCATATATCCAAAGTACTTAAGCACATATAATACTTGGAAGAAATTCCACAAAATAAAAATACAAATCTTTCGTATTAATATTTTCTGACAAATTTATTCCCCCATACGATGTTTCAAGAAGAAAACTACAAAGCAAGATGCTAAGAAAGGGTTGTACCCACTTAATTCAAATCCTCAGCTCCCTTGGATATGGAACACCAACCAATCATTTCCCTTGGTGCTTATGCTAGGCAACTCTAACCATTTTTTTCTTCCCCCACATGCTAAGCCGAAGTGAAAACAGCGAGGTTTGGGTTACAGAGTTGATGATGTCAAATGCTATGCAACCTTCCGTGATGATTTCAATGACACCATTTTAGCACATTTGAGTACACTGTATCAAAATAAATATTTATTAAGCTTTTAAAACTTGAAAACTCAAATATGGAGGTGTGCCCCTAGGATATTATTTATCACTATGCTAACAGTCAACCTAAATACACTTTTCATCTTATGTCACCTGTATCCGTGCTTTCCCAGGTGTCCCTCCGGGAGAATGCAACGTAAGTTCATACAGGATGCAGGGACAATTTTTCTTAAATTTTTTTTTCAACTTAAGTATTGCTTTCCATAAATATCAGGAAAAGTGCATATGGTTTCTATCTTAAAATTAGTTCCCTTAAAAAATACATGAAGTAAAGAACAGTACAGGTAATGAGTATGGCAAAACTTAAATATCTAAGATTTGGGAAATGTTTACTCAGTGTAACTTTTCTGATAGTGAGCTAGTGGAAATATGGAAAGATATGAAAATTCCAAGAAAATTATATTTTTACTGTTTTTTTTTTAGTCTTATAAAGCGGGCAAAACATGAAAGTAGGGTCTTTCAGCAGAAATTTAATGTATTTTACTGAATATCATTGAAAAAAATCTATTATATTTGGCTCAATGAGTGAAAACCACCTTTTTTGACTGCCTGATACTAATGAAAGCTTTCCCAGTCACTTAACTGCTAACCCAATGTGTGCATATCATTTTGCCTAACACCACACATTCCACCATCTGCCCCAGCCCAGGACAGACGTTGCTCAATACAAGGCTGCCCTGTCCAGACTGTATCTTTTTTCCCCTTTACAGAGAAGTGAGAACACAGGTTTCCCACAAAGTTAAACTGAATACGGGAAAACTCAAACACTTACTGTCGCAGGGGAGGCCCGAGTGGTGTGTGTCACTGCGTGCCCTGAATTCTCCATGGAGTTGCCGATCAGGTAGGTTCCTCCCGAGCTGCTGATGAGCTGGCCTCCCGTGACGCCCATCTGGATCCCACCAGTGCCCACCATGCTGTGGGAGGAGACCACGGTCGTCACCTGGGCAGAACTTCCTTGAGTATCAAAGTAATTCCCTCCAGTGTTCTGGCTGTACATCTGTGTTTCGGTGTAAGGGTATGTTGTTGTTCGGCTTTAGTGGAAGAAGAAGAAAAAGAAAGAAGGAGAAATTTACTAGCTTATCAACAGCCCTCTTCATAGATTTTTTTTCTAATGTGATTATGCTTCAAGCACATGGATGACCACAGCCTTTGGGACACGGTGAGTTTCACATTTTATATGGAACTTCATATCCAGAAATAGGTAGACTTATTTTCTAAACTAAACGTACATATTAGAGCCTCAACTGGTTTCTGAGCTTTCAAGCTTTTGTCCTCATCTGGTACCTCCTTCCGGCACACAAGCAAGTCAAGGTCTCTTCTTCCCAACACATCTTGCTGAGCATTATCATCAATTCTTTGTCCAACTCCCTGCTGATGCCAACTGGAGAGCCACTACAGCAGGAATCCCTGCAGCTGGCAGGTTAACTGCTCACACTCGTTCTTGACCCTTGGTGACTGGCTTGGTGGTTTTGCATGGAGCTCTGTGTTATCACTCTAAGGACTGTGTGCAGTTGGCCCACACTGAGTCCCAAATTCCTAGCTAAAAATCTTTCTCTTTCTCTTCCTTCACACTCAAGCTTCGGGCTGACTAGATGTCTTAAACCACCTTATCGTGCCCTGACTTTCCACTTCCCACCGCTGTGGTCAGCTTTCTGCCCTTAGGCTTGCATGAAACTGCTTTTAATAAGGTCATTTGTGACCAAATCTAAATATCAAGCTAAAAGGCTCCTGTCAGCCCTTATCTTTTCAGACCTAACTGTAGTATGACATGCTTGGCCAATCCACATTGCCCTTTCCATCCTTTCTTCTGAATAAGCTTAATGGGGTTGGAGGGATTTCTTTTTCATTTTCTATTGACCATATTTTATATCTTCAGATCGTATTTTTCTTTAAACCCTCACAAGAAGTTACAAAAATTATACTGCTGTAACTTTTTTTTTCTTACAAAAATTCAAACACCAAATGAAAATTTGTTATTTAATTACCCTCTTCAAACGTACTTTCCAGAACTGGGTATTCCGGACACTTCAGTGAGCATGTTTTGTTTTCAGACATCTCCCATGCATACAGCAAGGTCTGTTGGCCTTCATCCCTCTTATACCTTAGTTTCAAATAATTTCTTTTCCACTTGTAATTTTCTCCCCACTACCTCTCAGGAATGCTCTGCAGTTGTCCATTTTTCTGCTGCCACGAATAACTGGTATTTTATAAGGTTTCCAACTTCAGCTCTCATCACTTTTCCTTATGTTCATGTAGGTCATAGACCTTTGCCAGACTGCAACTACAGGATCACAGTTAAGAATCCTAGGGGATGATTTCTCAGCTGATTACTTTGCAATTAGGATTCCTAACAGTCAACTGGTCACCTTTACTGGAAAGCTCCACAGGTGGGCAGCTGCCTGGGTAAAATGTAAGGCAGGATGAGACTGCCTCTCTGTCCCCTTGCCCCTCTCAGCAGAGAACAGCATCCTGTCTCAAAACTTTGGAGATTCTACTTTTGGCACTTGGGCTGACAGGAGGCACTGAGGCAAGTTCATCTTCTAAACGGTTTCCATTTCTTTTTCTTACTGACTGACTTAATTGACAGTGTCCTCTTTCATGGTGGTCTGCTAAGTGTTTGCCCTTGTCTAACCGGGCTCTCCTCCAATCTCTCTCAAACATTGGTGCCAGAATTTTCTACAATACAAACAAACAAACAAAAATAAATAAAACATATAAACAAGCCTTTTTCGTGGTTCTTGCTCAACCTTAGCATTCTCTCCTGCCTTCAAAAAAAAAAAATTAAAAACCCTGGCCAGTCTTAAAATTCCTATTAGGGGCTAGTGTCCGTGTGGTTTTTGGATTTGGTACATGCCGTATTTTCCAATGTTTTCTTCCTTCACACCACATTGAGCATTTTGCTCGTCACCTCTTGGTTTTGTTACATTTGGCTTTTTCTGCCTGGAAGGCATTTATATGGTTTTTTTCAACTACATTTAATTGTCCCAACCTCTTAAATTCTTCCTTTGTGCTCCTTGACTCACAGTTATGTTCTGCATCCTTGCCCTCCACCATCACTCTTCACTGAGCTATTATGTTTTATGCCCTGTACCTGCTTAATACTCCTTGTATTCCTGAAACACAGCTTTGAAACACTTACTGTTGACGTCCTCTTTTCTTCATCCTCCTATGAAATTATGATCTATTCTACCTGTTAGCTCAGTAGTTAACACGCTCGCTAGTACATTATGGCACATTAGCCAACAAAAACAAAGTGATGCGAAAAAGCATTGGGCAGTTCACAAATTCATAAAACATAAATATTTTGTTTCAATAAAATACAAGGTATTATAGCAAATCATTCCAAGATTTTTCTGTATAACTTTTAACAGGCATTTTTAACTGATAATGTATTTGTAGCACAATTCAAAATATAAATTTTAGTAAAATAATGAGGGGATTATTAAAGGGTTCCACCTTGGTACAGATATTCTTCTGTAAAGAATAAAGAAAGAGTCACAGCAGATCCAGTTATAAATCTTAATCTGGAAGTGATCACAGAACAATTTTTGAAAGAACATTTTTCACATATAGAAAAATGCCATTTAAAATGCATAATCAATTCTTTTCATCATTGCTATATCTTTCCATTGACAATTTATTCTTAGCACTTATTTAATTAAAAGAAAAGTCATGTTGATTTGAAATTGAGATGTAAAGAGGACTTAGGTTATTTAATTAATAGTCAATGATCATAACAGTATTCTTTGTGTTCAAAGTAACACAATGCAATGCTGGTATTTAAGCATAGTCCAATAAGACAGTAAATACTTTGATAGATGCAGATCATGGGGCTCACTAATCTTTTTACAGTCCACGCAGCATGATTATGCAAGACCTTTAGCAATAAGATTTCATATAAAATATACAGTAGTTAATCATAGCTAATATTTACAGATCATTTATTATCAAATGGCAGTATTCAGCATGTTGACCAGGTATTCATTCATTTACTCTGTATCACAAGTCTGTGAGTACCACTATCTTATTTCTTACTACTAGCACAATGAGGAATAGCTGAAGTACGGACAGGTTCAGCAGCTTTGTCCAAAACACACAGTTATGAATCATACATTTGTAATCAGAACTTAGTCCATGCTCTCAACCATTATATTAAATAAAAAGAATGCTATTTTTCTATTTATTTATTTAAAAGGGAGAGTGACAGAAACAGAGAGGGGGTGATAGGTGGTTCACTATATTAGTTTACTTCCAAAATGATTCCAGAGACTGGGAGCCTGGAGCTCCAACTGGACCTACTGTATGGTGCAGGGCTCAAGTACCTGGGCTATCTTCTGCAGGGAACTGGATCAGAAGTGTAGCCACAGGGTATTCTTGAACCAGTACTTTCAGATAGGGAGCCAGAAGGCACTGCAGGTGGTAACTTAGCTAGCTGTAAATCAAGGCTGGTGTCAAGCATTAAATTCTTCATGCATGTCAATAGCGCATATGAATGACTACTAGAAAAAAAGCTCTGAGCAGTAAGTAGGAGCACATGGAATTTCTGTGTTTACTTAAGATGTCCTCAAATCTTGGCTCACTGCTTGCCAACAACATGCTATTCTTGGTCCTTATGGGAAATGCAGGTGCTATACGTGGGCAGATCCAGTGGAGCAGAGGGGAAGAGCAGGATCATTTCGGAGGATACTCACACTCAACTTCTACAAGTTCTACGTCAAGAAAGATGCTACTTCGTTGTAACAGAAAGATGTAAAGTCTTTGAATCATTCTTCTTTTAGCATATACCTTTTATATGACTAGTTCTCAGTGGATGACAGTAACGGAAACACGCACACATCAGCATGAAAATATGACTGCAAAAGACAAATTATTCTGTCATACTTCCTTCGGCTGGAGATGATTCATGAGCCACACCGTCAGTAAACAAGAGAAAAGAATAAGGCACTGAAGAAGATGGCGAACCTGTAAACCATCTCCATTGTTCAGTCACACCCTATGGGGCCATGAAAAAGTGTTGGGCACGTTAAGCATAGACTAGGAAAAATACCAATTTTAAAGATGTATTTATGTTGTTTTGCAAAGGGAAGTCCACAGAGAGAGACACACAGGAAGATTTCCCATCTGCTGGTTCACTCCCCGAATGGCCACAATGATCTCTCACGCATGCGCAGGGTACTAAGGCCTTTCCTTCACTGCGTTCCCAGGCCATAAGCAGGGAACTGAACGGGAAGCAGAACTGTTGGGACATGAACTGATATCATCTAGGATGTCAATGCTTGCAGGCTAAGGATTAGCTGAATCAATGTGCTAGCACCAATGTCATCAACTTTTAGGGGGAGTAACAAGGCTCAGTTAACGTGAGGAAATAAGATATCATGAGCTGTTTGTGCACTTGGCTTTGGTAAAAACACAGGTGTCTTGGGAAGTGGTGGACACTTGTAACCACTGGGTTCAGAGTCATGGAGGCAGCTTATAAATGTTTGCCATTGGCTTTTTCAGCAGAGAATTAACTCATTGTTGGATTCTCTGGAGCCAACCCCAGAACCATGCACAGAGGACATGGTTAACAGTCTATTCCATGTCTAAAGGCTCTAAACTCCTGAATAAATACTGAAGAATTTATTTTTAAAAAGAAGTGGCAGCTGTAAAAGCAAACGGTATTTTTTAGGTGTTAGAAATAATGCTCAGTTGTTTTTCCATAGTGTATGTATTGAATATATCTTTCATTTGGGTTACTGCTAACATGCTTTTTCCTCCAGGCATTTCTAAAACGTACATTCAAGAAAATTACTCAATTTTTGGCATATCTGATAGAAAACAGCTATTTCTGGACTGCTCAGGCCCGAAATAGCTAAATTCCCAAGCAATTTTCTCGCACGCTTAAAAGATGCTGCTATGTTCATTCTATTTGTTCAATATCGATTACCACAGACTAAGTCATGAAAATAATGTGTCACATTATTTCTAAAGCTGAAGGGAAATCTTTCTGTTGTTTTGCATACGTATCTCGTGACAAAGATGAACAGAAATCTGTGTATACTAGCTGACAGAAGCCACTTCCTACCCGCTCTGCTATAGATTCTGTGTAAACGTCACAAGTGCCATCCATTGAATCCATTCAATCAGCACAGTTTGTATCCCATCATGCTTAGGGTATATTTTGGCTATGTATGGCCCTAATTATTCCCTGCTTGCTTACTTCCTAGTGTGATTGTATCAATTTCTGATACGTTACCTCTCCTCTTTTCCCTAGTTCATGATGTTTTATCCACAAATCCAGAAGTATGGAATTAGTACTTTGCCAAGGTTTTGAACAACCCCCTTTCAGTTAGCATGTCACTAAACACTGGTATGGAAGTGAAGGATTAACAGATGGTTTGTAAATTTCACACCATAAATTACATTAAGAGGCTAAGATACAGTCATGGAGATCAGTATGTCTTATAACTGGTACAATATTTTATTGCTTTTAGGTTACTCTGCACATATTCCTTTAACAAGTATTCAGCAAACACTTATTCTGGCACCTAAATAAATTGAACCCTTACCATTGTAACAGCAAGCAGTGGCTTAACCCCTGGTGTCACATCTCCCTATCAGTCACACATATACGCACATTGCAGTATAGATTACACACACACACATGTATTTAAATATAAAATGTACATAAAACATTCTCACTCTAGCTGAGTTTTAAAAGCTTGAAAGCCACTATGATGGGCAATGGCCAGAAGCTTAAATTTTTGTTTTAGGTTGGGTGCATGCTGAGGTGGAGTGCTCTGAGGAGAAGAGGGATGAATGCCCTTGCCAGAGGAAAAAACCAACACCTGAGGGGAGACAGGTGATGGGATAACACAAGAGAAGGAAGCTGCCCATAGGGTCCGACCTTTGGGTGGCTACTGTTAAGAAGCCTAGAGCCTGGCTGTCACCTACGGTAAGAGGAGGCTCTTATCGCAACTAGACTAAGGAAACACTGAACTGAATCTAACAAGTCTGAGAGCTCCGGGGACATTGTGAAGCTAGGGAAATGGCCCCTAAGTGCTAGGGGACATATTTTTACACTTAATCTACATGAAGTGAAGTACAAGGGTTTATTCCTCTTTATGAACAAAGTCACTTTGGAGAGAGAGGGGCAGCAGTTTCGTGGACGTTATCAATGGTAAAGTGATGAAGGAAGGCAGGAACTAATTTTGAATATCCCCTAGTCCAGTGTTTTTACTATTTTTTTTAAGATTTATTTTATTTTATTATTTAAAAAGCAGAGTTACAGAGAAAGGAGAAGCAGAGAGAGAGGTCTCCCAGCTGCTGGTTCACTCCCCAAATGGTTGCAGTAGCCAGTTTAGTTGGTCTGAAGTGAGGTGCTTCTTCTGGGCCTGCCACGTGGCTGCAGAGCACCAAGGACTTGAGCCGTCCTCCACTGCCTTGTCAGGCCATTAGCAGGGACCGGAAAGAAGTGGAGCAGCCAGGACGTAAACTGAAATGGACCCCACATGGGACACTGGCACTGTAGGAAGAGCACTAGCATGCTATACCACAGTGTCAGTCACCCTTTGTTAATTTTTAAAAATAGAAAAGTATACCAACTTCCAAATAAGCTAAATTTAAAAGGGAAAAGGCAAATGAGAATTTCGTTGAAAATATTTTCAAAAAGATGACATTAGTTTTGAGGAAGCATTTGAGGAAAAGAGCCAGCTGTTTTGTAACAAGGTGAAAACTGGTCCTATACCTTTGTCTATATTTCTAAGGAATTAGAGAAAAAAAAGTACTCTATGGTTTTCAGAGACTTATAGCACACATTTATTTCTTGCTGTAGAACTTTGTTTGCTTCTCAGAAAATTTTCAATAAACTTCAAGTCCTTGCTAAAGAATATGTATCCCAATGACAGGGAAGAATTTATTTCAGCCAGCATTGCAACAGCAAAAAGAATAAAGTTAAATATACTTTGCTTCTCATTGCCTATTTTTAACAAAATTACTTATGCCCAGTCTCAGCATGTACTATTTTCCATTTAACATTAGCCTCATATATCAAATAAATAAAATACTCCAGATAAAAAGATACCTATCCTCTATCTGTTGACCAACCAAGGACTGCAGACACAGTCAGATAACCAGCGGTTAACCAACTCAAACAACTTCTAAAAGTGTCTCAGCGATTATCATAAGATGTGAATTTATGGTATGAATTCATTATATTATTTGCTATTAAACAAAACTGACTGGCATAGTCACTACCCATACAGGATTTAAAATTGTTTAATTCAAGGGCATTATTACACAATCTTGAATTCTAAGATGGATGGCTAGGAGTATCTATATCAATTTCCATATTCCTTTCTAAGATGCCTTTCCATTTTTATTATGCTCCAGAGACTGACATTGTATCATGGCATGTTAAGCTGCTGCTTATATGCAGAAATTCCATGCAGAAATTCCGCATGGGTGCAAGTTCAAATCCCAGATGCTCTGCTTGCAATCCAGCTTCCTGTTAATGTGCTGGGAAGACAGGAAAGGATGTATCATCTGTGTGAGAGACCAGGTGGAGTGCCCAGTTCCTGGCTTGGCTTGGCCCAAGAGAGCCAGGAGAGAGAACTTCACAGTATTGGCGGGGGGCGGGGGGTTGTGAACCAGAGAGCTGAAGATTCTCCCTATTTCTCTTTGTTACTCTATCTCTCTATCTCTGCTACCTCATCTGCCCACCCCTCTGTTACTCTTTCAACTGAACAAATCCATCTGTAAGAAGTCATTAGGTGAATAGAGTCGCAACACCTGTGAGGATTTCTATTACACTTTAACTGAATTCCCTTCCTTTGTCCAATTGTTCAGCAACTTAATGTTGACAGGAAGCAAATCACACTTCCATTTTAACAGCCCTAAAGGCCAGGTTTTGGCTTTTCCATTCTCTTCTTGTCCACAGGCCTCAGGGATTCAGTTCAAGGCCCAAATAATCAGATGCACTTGCCATAATCATCTGCCTATGGCACAAAGCAACAAGAAAGGTGGCATGCTGTGGGAGCAAAGCCCAATTTGCCACACCAGGGGGAACAGAAACCAAGATGAGACAGTGAGTCTAGCGATGCTGGACGCTGCCTGGGATGGCTCAGAGGCGCAGCCTTCTGATGGGCATGTGACCTGCTGCAGCCTAGTACCACTTAGTGCTGCCATTCTCCAGATGTCCCAGAAACTCTGAGTCATAAAGATCTTTCAGTTAATTTGTACTTTGTCTTAAATTGCACAGATGGTTTGAAACCAAGAACAGTTGCCTTGAACAGCTTGCTATCAGGAAGTTAGTATGTGGGTCATCAAAGTCCTACACAGAAGGAACCACATTGTCTGGAATCTTCAACATATTGCATTTGTGTGGTACACCATCTCTGGCTGGGCAGAACCCACTATTCACATGAAGTTTGAAATAGACCCTGTCGTCCATGTTCCAATTCAGACTGTAGCTGGAACATATACAGACAACTGATTCGCCCATTTTGTACAAAATGCTAAGGAAAAATAGTACTACTTGTTGGTTTATTTAGTAAAGGACTAAGGCGATATAAACAAATTGAAAGTATGTCACTGCAAAAATGTTAAAAAGTGTAGCGAAGGAAGGAGAAAGCGCAGGAGGCAAAGTAACTATGTTCTTAAAACTGTATATATAAAACATGGAATTTGTTCCCTTAAGATAAAGACACAAAATTTGCAAAACATACCAAAAATAACAGCAATACGTACTACTGAATATCACTTACAAAACATGTGTCTACATTTAATCCACAACACAGTCTCATTTCTGCTAACTTTAACTTGTACAGCAATAAGTAAAAAAAAAAAAAATAAAGCACTTATGAAGCTGTTGTCATGCCTACTAGAGAAGTTATACAAAAGTAAATGCGGGAATTTTCAGTATCACATAGGTTGTTAATGTAAAGTACTGGACTCACAACTTTATCATCCTACAATCATTATTTAAGGATATCTGCATAATTAGTTTGTATTTAAATTATTTCTATACAGTGTTCACAAGAAACACCTGGAATACTTACTAAAAAGCTTCCAAATTCCTCATGCTATAGAAACAGGGCACCAAAAGCTAGCATTTCTTACAAGTTTCCAGTGCTGCTGGATTGGAGAAAACATTTGGAGAACCACTGTACTACAGGATACTAAAATGTGAATCCCAAATTTGCAGGAATGAAACAGAAAAAAAGTTCTACTTCACAACTGCTAAATCGCTTACTACTTGAGTCGATTAAAGTAGTCTAGAGTAGCCTTCCACAGCAACATGACCAACATTTCTGCTGTTAGGATTGTTTTCAAGCATCCCAAAAAAGTATGCACAGCAGGTCCACACAGGGGTCCCATTATAGACATCAGAAGTCAGAGAAATGAACGCATCCTAAAGCGCTCATGAAGCCCCTGTCAATGAATGCTGTGTTATTAGCTCCTTTAACAAATACAGATTGCGTGCCTATCACGTGCCAGCATATGAGACATTAGAGAATGGGTGCAGATGACAACACCACTGCTCATGTGCAGCTTATGTTAAAGTGTGAGAAAGACAAACAGGGGACAAGTCACAGAGAACCTGCAGCGGGGTGCACAGTCACAAGTAGGGTGAGAGAAACGTGATTTCTATTGGAAAACAGTAATGAAACACACACACGGGGGGCCTCAAGCAACAGACCCCTTTTTGACCAATCATAAAATTAAGGTGCAACGAATAAAAGGAAGAAAGCAGAACTTAAAATCAAAGAGAGAAAAAAAAAAAAAGAGTGACAGTGCGGTTGACTGTTAGAGACAAAGTAAATTTAATCTAAAACTTCCATGCATAATACAAAACAAACAGATACCTAGGTGAACAAGTACATCATATGCTGTCACAGATGAACTACGTCATGGAGAATAAAGGACTGGGAAGGGATGATATATTGCAGGATGCATCTCTATTCTCAAATAAAGGAGGACTAACAATGAAATTGTTGCATCTACCTTGATAGTAGGATACTGATTTTCTACCTCTCCTATGCCTACAATTCCATGATACACTTAAATCACTTGTGACTTAAATAAGTAGCTTAAATAAGTAACTTGTAACTGTTGCTAAAAGACTATACCTCTGTAGTAATAGGAGAGAAAGTGGTGGTGGGGAATATGGAAGGAAGGTGGGGGCAATCCTGTCATCTGCAAAACTGTATCATGGGATTAAAAAGGAGAGAAAAAGAAACATGGCCAAAGATTTCCAATTGAAGGCCACCATTGACCTCGGTAAGAACAATCTTACTGTAATGTGGAGCGGAAAGCCGGCTTAGGAGTGGCTGAGGGACACTAAAGCAATCCTAAGAGGCTTTAATGGGGAGGCGGGTCTGTGCCCTGTGATTTCTGCTAGGATTCATCCTCAGACCTGTGCCTGTTGTCCTCTTTAGAACCTTCTGGTCGCTGTAAAATTCAATCTTCAGGAAACAGCCTTAGATTTTGCTGGGTATTTCAAAGTCTTCTGGAGGCACAATCCGTGATTATCAAACATTTAAAATCTGTAACCTCAACAATGATTTTTTTCTGGCTTTTAAATATTTGTTTCAGCAGAAATGTTATCAAGCCTTGCACTGACAGCTTGAGAAGAGCAATTATACGAAAAATGAATACTTTGCAGACAGTATAAATTATTCTACATCCCACTCATTATTCCCTCTCTTCCTGACCCTGAACTGGTTATTAAGTAATGATTTGAACTACTAATCCCTAATTTAAAATAAGGAAATGTAGGTGCAAATATATACTTGTTTGCCTGGAATTTCATAATGATTCAGATGGGGATATGATACTTGCATATGTGTTTCAAAGGTTCATTTAAGCGAACTGTTGTTCACAGCAACCTTGTTCTAAACCTAAACAGGTATGTGCAGATTCTTTCATTTTATCCCTTCTTTAAAAAGAAAATAGAGAAGGGGAGAAGAAAAATCAGATGCTGATGCATAGATTGAGTAGTTATGTAATGATTTCTCTTGAAAATTATTTAGCAAGGACCTGATACCAAAAGTTATTAAATATGAACTTCTCTGCATATTTAAGAATAGCTAAAGAATTTTTATTCTCACATAATAAATAACCAATAAGTAACCAAGTGGCTAAAGTCCTCGCCTGGCACGCGCCTGGATCCTACATGGGCACTAGTTCTAAACATGGCGGCTCCACTTCCCATCCAGCTCCCTGCTTGTGGTCTGGGAAAGCAGCAGAGGGCGGTCCAAGTCTTGGCACTCTGCACCAGAGTGGGAGACCCACAAGAGCGCTTGGTTCCTGCATTCAGATCGGCTCAGCTCCAGCCATTGTAGCTGCTTGGGGAGTGAATCAACAGATGGAACATCTTCCTTTCTGTCTCTCCTCCTCTCTGTGTATCTGTCTTTCTAATAAAAATGAAAAAAAATAATTACAATGTATAAAATGGGATTTCAAGAGACTTGTTGAAGAAATTGACAAAAACAGCAGACTGCTATTAAAAGTTTTAGGTTTAGATACTACCAATAATGAAATACGCTAAAATAAAAAAGCATTGTATATAACAGTTACAGAAAATAATTTTGTTTAGCTTTTCTTTTCCTTTAATCAGAAAAATAATTCAGGATCAAAAGAGCAATATTAGCAAAACACGGAAAGGACTATGTTTTGAGAGTCAGAAAACAAGAACCGTAGAATCTAACTAGCTAGGCAAATTACTGCTCCCTTTGGGGACAGAGTTAAAACAGAAGGCTAGAGTGAATCATCTCCACAAATTTCCCATTTTACATTCTGAGAAGTTCCATTTCAAAGTCCTTTACTCTTGGAGAAGGGGGAATTTTGATGTGTCTAACAAAGAGACCTGCTCTACCCCCGTGCCAACTGCCACAAAGGGACAACGTTTCCAAGGGGCCTTCATGCAGAAGCAGGCACACATTTACAGGGCCCTAAACGGCAAGTGGATTCATAACCCAGCATTAGCGCAGGTGGAATGTATGCACTGGCAGATGCATAAAAGAACAAATCTGCTACTTCAATTACAAAAATTCCATATAACCATTACTTCTAAGTAGACAGCATTTAAATAATAGCAAAAAAGCATCATGTTATTTGCACATATAGTAACTTACTATTTCCCTGACAGATGGGGAAACAAGGGCATGAAAAGTCCCCTATCCCTCTTAAGCATCTTAATGAATCAATAAAAGGTCAAGCAAAAAATAATTAGGTGATGTTAGAAAAGCATTTAAGGACATGATGCTTAAGAGATGACAATAAATGTGAGACATGTCCCTACACTTACGACTTTTAATTATATATATATATGTTCAACTATAATTACTCAGTGTCTATAAAATGTTGTGCCATACCCAAACTGTATTATGTCATTTTATTACCCATTATTCACATAAGGGTTCCTTGGCTCACTTTTTAAAGTATTGTATCTCTGTATTATGGGACTTCAGTACCTTCAAAATGCTACTAGGAATCCAGAGCCCTAAAAGAGGGTGGCCGTCAAGCCAGGTTCCCCTCTTATTTCATTCCAGAGCCCTCTCATTCAGACTAGCACTTCATGAAACACTGGTTAGCAAAGTCTGTATTGCATTTGATGAGAAACCTGTGATTTAAACACAAGACTGAGAGAAGGTTGTCAGAGGTGACAATAGGTACCCTTACAATGAACAACTCTGCATTTGAAGACATGAATCTTCTCTAAAGAGTGGACAGGTCCCAAAGAGTGTTTTATAAAAGAAAAATTAAATAAAGATGTTCAAATTATGCCATAATGTAACATCGTGTCTTATTTTAATTTTGATTAGTATCACTATGTAGAGGTAACTAAAAAAAAAGAGTAGTGGCAAGAAAAAAATTGTTTTAAAAAAATTCAGTTTGTTAACTACAACAAGAAATCTTAAATAAAATGGTCTCTGAGTACCAGGTATAGAATGTTTTCCAGCTGAGATAATAACCATATTCTAAATGATAACAGAATATACATTGTAAGAATTTTTTACAAAAGAGATGGCTGCGATTTAATCTTTGGCAAAACATTCTTGGAACGACAAATGCAAAGAAACACATGAATAGTATAGGTTGTGTTCCTGAAGAAGCCATCCTAAAACAAGGAGAAACAAAAATGGGTTAAGCTGTCTTCTCCATGAGCAAAGCTATGCTCCATCTCTCAGCACCATGAAGCAGTCACCATCACTTCACTGACACATGCTTACTGACTCACCCTGCGCACCTGCTAGGCCGGCAGTAATTGTTCTGATCACAGTGAGGACCAGTAAACGCTTTACTGTCACCAGATTATGATGATTACACATTTTCCTAAGTGATGACACATCCGTGAGGGCTGTCATCATGCCTCGAGTGAGATGCCATGCATCTGGCTACACGACCGCCGTGTGGATGCTGGTGACATGAACAGCAATGACCTGGTGCTCCTGTAAGCACACACAGGTCAGGGGGCTATGTACTTAGTGCTTCAAAGACCACAATAAAGATCAGAGACTCTACCTTCTTGGGGTATCATTAGCAGAAAGCATATATTATCTGACACAGTATCTGACACAGCTCTGAGTATGATCAAAGTCAGGGATCAACCACTAACTAGCTGTTAATTCATTGCAGGAGAATAAAAAATGCCCAAGATGACACACAGGGAAATATATCACAGAAACAGAAGGAGTACAAGGTTCCAAAATGAAGATGACAGACAGAAATTATATGCAGTTATCCACCAACACCACAAAATTATAGAAAGATCGAAATAGCTCAAGATGAAATGAAACAATTTTTCATCCTATTTAGGAAAACTACCAAGAATCTTGAGCAACCAAAATTTTATATGTAATTTATGGCAACATAATGAGATTTCCTTATTAAATATTTTTAAATGGTCCTATAGAACCTTTTTCTTCCCAGAAAAAAAAAATTACACTTCATAGTAATGAAAAGTTTCCCTCAAGACCAAGGGTGAACATTTGTGACATGTCTGGCTGAAGCTGAACGCTACAATTTGGGCCGACACACGAGGTCAGAACTAAGTGGGCTTGAAGCAAGTGACCTCCTGGCCTCCAGATCATTAGTTACCACCTGGCCAGCCGACAGTGGCCACAGAAAACACACGTTGGCACTACACATTCACTCTGAATCAGTTCTGCACTTGGATGGGCCCTGCTGAAGAACCAACTTGAGCTGTTAACTTTATGAGGTTCTGTGAGCCAATGAATTCATTCAATTCACATTTCTCTATTAAGTGCAAGACCTTGAAGTCAGTGACGGGATGGCTTAAAATCAAACACTGAGAATCAGACACAGAGAAGAAAAAGGCAAATACTGATGAAAGCACATCATTTTTACAGCCACAATTAAACTTTGATGCTAACTATCCCTCAGGTATACCAAAAGTGCTTTGGATGAGCTAAGTGCCTCTTTTTTACAGATAAAACAGTAAAGCACAAAATCACACACTCAAATGAGCAGAGTCGAATGTGGCTAAGTGCAAGACGAGCAGTGACTGTGACAGAGCACAGCTCACTCCACCCCTGCACCCATTCCTTTCGTCTCCCACTTTCCTCGGCCTGTAGTCTATACAGGACAGAAACAGAACCCTGTCCTCAGATGCTCCTGGGGGTGACCTGCACCAGGTGCCACAAGGAAGAAGCAAGTGACGACCTGGTGTCACCTCACACAATATCCAGGAAACCATTCAGTTTTCCTGACAGGCCTCAAGTCCAAACGGCAGTCATTTCCTTTTACTTGTTAAAAATGTCAGTGCAAGTTTGGGTTTATAAAGGAGATTTCAAATTAGGAATCCAGGAGGGCCTTGTACCACAAAATGAACAATGAACTAGCTATGTATATCACAAATACATACTATGTGTGTGTGTGTGTGTGTATTCACCGTGTGTCTAGAATATGTGAAGTGTTATTGACTCACCAGAGTAAAAGAAATTTATTGACTTTTTCAATTCAATGTGTATAGCCTAATAAAGGCAAACGAAACAAAATGCCAAGTTCCCAATCAGGGACAGTCCGCCTCAGTACAGGAAATACCAAAGAGACATCCTAAGCACAGCTAGAAGGAAGAGGTGAGATGCTGTGCTGGCTTGGATAGGGGAAGGGTAAATAGAGAAATAGTGTGGGGTCTACCTCACAAAGCAGGGAACTGTGCATCAGTCCATGATAGGCACACCTGTCTGGATGTCGGAGGCTGGGGGAGGAGACGAAGCAGAGAATGCTTTTGTGGCAGAGCAAAAAGAGGGCAGTCCAAGGGGCCGATCTGGGGGGACATACACAAAGGTGACATGAAAGCACCAAGGGGGGAATGGAAAGAATGCTAACAGATACAGCTGGATGCTACAAGTAACAGAGGTGGTTTTCAGGCAGTGGTGATGTGGACAGATTCGGTGACCCAAACATGTAGTTCCTCACATCTTCACAACAGTTCAATCATCGAGATTATCTCCCACTGTCATGGGAAGAAGGCTGAGGAGTTCAGAATATTTGAGTATACTGAGTGCAATCATAAAAATAATACAGAGTAAACCCAACATTCTAAATTTCCTCTTAAGAATATTAATAGATAACAAATTCCATGTGTCGCACATTCTTCTGATGTTAGACCTGTGACAGCAGCGGGGCTAGGCGGGTAGGGGAGTAGAAGAAAATCCTTGTCCTCCTAGTTTGGGATGATGGAAATCCAGAAATCGTTGGAGGAAAGAAGAGACACCTTAAGAATAAAAGCAAGCAGAGGTTATCAGCCTGGGATACACCAGCACTGAAGTAAGGGGAAGAGGCTACAAGGGGCAGACCATGTTGAGTTAATCCAGAAAACCAACAGGCTGCAAACAAAAACCCAAATGAAAAATAATCCTGATGACTGCAAAAGATCCCTCCTCCCCTTACTTCTTGACAAGATCTTGAATCTTAATTCAAACTGCCTGAAAATCCCAGTGAGCTTCAAAACTTACATTACGATTGATGCAAAGCAAATCGCTGAGTGGGACAAATACTAAAGCAGAAACAAAACTTACTCAGAATCAGGCAATTATATGTAGGTAGATTTATTTAATCTACATGAAAAAATTACCAAATTTCTAATTACTAATTTTATATGAGTTGATAAACACAAATACTCTTAAAATCACTTTCCATGAAAAGCATATGTTTACTAAGTAGCACTAAAATACAGACATCACTAAGATGTTTTTTTTCTGGACTGTGGGAAAGCTATCAAAAGGGCCTAACAATTTTAATGATTTAATCTTTTGTATAATTGACTGAGAGGGAAATGAGCACATACTCTTGAGCACACCCAAGGCATTGAAGCATGAGCCTAATTTGAGTTGACTGTTCAGGTTAAAAGCAAGGAATCAAGCTGGGAAATCCAGGAAGTGTCATAAGTCACATGAGCATCTGGAGTTCAAGACTTACATTGCTCCATTGGTGTAGACGGTGTCACTTCCTTCCACATACTGCACCTGAGCTGGGTAAACGTGCTGCACCTGTTGCACAGTCTGGACCTGCTGTACCTGGAAAACAGATGTCAGGACTTCAATGGAAAGCAAGTGCTATAGGAGGAATCCACGGCGTGAGAGTACCTCAAAGGTTTTCCAGGCACTGTAGCACAGATGGCTGAGCCATCCCTTGGAACACATCATTTCACCGGTAAGGACTTGTAACTTGTGTCTCCAGCACTCACTACTGTTTTCAATATGAACTTAATGCTAATATCCCAAATAAATCATTAAATGTTTTTTAATACCAAAGATGTAGTCATTGTTCAAATTTCTTTGATTACGAATTTGTAGTGGGGATTGTTCAAACTCGGATCCACAAAAGGTCTACACAGTGTATTTGGCTGGTATTTGTTTTTCCTCTTTTAATCTCTAACATTCCTTCTTACTCTTTTTATTTTCTGCCTATTAATGAAGAAACTGGATCATTTATCTCTCAGAATTTCTGTCACTCTAGCCTTAGCAAAGATCACGCCTGAGGTGTGACCTAATATTTTTCTCTGACTTCTTCATGTCATAGGAACTACAAATTAAATCTAGGTCCCTGAATAAGTTCAGTTTTTGAAAAGTTGCATATTTCCTACTATATCACACTAGTTGGCATTGAGCAGCTCACTGACTCTTCTGAAATATTAAGTCTGACCATCGGGTTCAGGTGTTGTCAACCGAAAACTTCTAGTTGAAGGTTCCCCTATCCATCTTGTACCTGAGGATATTAGTAGCCACTAATTATCATCTTCTAAAGATGTCATCCTTAACAAAAAATGAATAAAGCTGTGTAAATTTAGAGTAGTTTGTTACTTTATCCATTGGTAAAAAAAAAAAAATTCTCTCGCTTTCTTATTTTGAAATGTTCTTAAATGAAAATATTTGGTAATATTTTATTAATCAAATACTGAAAAAAATAACTTTACTTCCTATCTTCCAATGGTAGCTAATGTGCTTTTTCAATTTTTTCGTTATTATTCTCAGCCTATTTGATGTTTTCAATTCTAGCAGTCTTACTTGTTCAGCTAAAATTGTCTCATATTTAACCAGTGATTGGTTGTTCAAATGAGTGTCTGTGACATGACCACAGCACCTTTCTTAACATCACTTGCTTCTAAGATGTTCCACGTTTATAGCTTATATTTTCTGTCCCAGATCTGGAGGTAGTCAGCATGTTTCAAATACCCCTGGCTCTTACAAAGGAAATGAATTTAAAAACTACAAGTTTGGGCCATAACTGTGACCACTAACACTAGGCAGTTCATAATTCTAGGTTGTTAGCTAAAAAATTCAAATAATTTTAAAGGAATAAAATACACATCATAGGTCCATACTAACTTTACAATTTATACATGTATTGAATATATCGGGCACAATATTTGACTGTCTTCACTCTGAACCATAAAAAAACAAATGGTTCTTGCAGATTTAACAACATTTATTTGCCTTATTACAAAATGTGTGATAGTCTTCAAAATACCAATGTTCCCACAATATGATTATCACAAACTGTTTGTTTCCTTCCAAATTTTGTCCCTATAACATATAATGTAACATCCAGAAATGTATAATAGCTTGTGATGCTTTGCAGTCATTAGAGAAAAGTAACAACTTTGATACACCCTTAAACTCACATATTTAATTGAGTTTTAGAATTTGCTATATGCAGATACGTAGATATATGCTATGTGCAGATACATGCAGATATATTATAGCAATGAATGAATGCTTCAGTCTTGGCCTGAGCTGAGCTAAGCGCCAGGCAGAGGGGAAACAGAAACTGCATTTAAACAGAGCAGTGGAATATTTTCCAAATCTGATTAAAACTACAACACAGAGAATGAATACTTCAATGTAAACCAAAGAGTAGATGCAAAAACTACACTAAAATAATTTATGATAAAGTGCCAAAAATAGTAAGGAGAAAAATGATAAAGCAATTAGAAAATGAAAACAAGATAACCAATGCTAGCGTGATTGGAAAGTTTCCAGTAAAAAACGAATGGCCAAGAAGTTGAAATGCATCTTTAAGCTTGTGAGAAGGCGAGATGGTAAGCTAAGATTTCCATAATCAGTGAAACATCCTTGAAAAAGACAAGAGAAATGCATTTGTCCAAAAAGCTGACAATACTTTTCACACAGATATACTTAGAAAGAAATACAAAGGTTCTTCAAGGTGAATAAATATAATATCAAATGGAAACTGAGATATATACAAAAAAATGAAGAACACTAGAAATCAGAAATTTGTAGGTAAATTCTAGAAAAATTTTTGATTGCTTTGTTACCTTTGATTTTCTGAAGAGAATAATTTAAAATAGTAAATAATATCAAGCCTATATATAAGCTAATTGTATGTACAACAAAACAACACAGAAGATAATAAAGCCAATGATGGTAATACTTGGAAATTCTCAATAAATCCAATGAGAGGCATAAAAACTGGAAAAGAAAGAACAGATAAGGCTGCTTCAAACAATGACAGAATTAAATGCAATCATTTTAATAATTACACTTAACAGACAAGATTTCATTCATGATGGCTAGAATGGGAAAAATGTAATATTCAACTATATAATAGCCACCAGTCAAGGCTTCAAACTTACACAGACAAACTAAAAAACAAGGAGACTGTGGAGCAATCAGGGAAGCGGCTGCCTTCCGTTGTCAGCATTCTGTATAACATGGCCACCGATTTGAGTTCCACACATCCGGCTCCCTGCTAATTCATCTGGGACAGCAGCAGAGGCTGGACCAAGAGTTTGTGACCTTCCCACTCACATGGGTCAGCAGGATGGAGCTCTAGGCTCCCAGTGTGTGTCTGGCCCAGACAAGCTATTTTACAATCATTTGTGGAGTGAGCCTGCAGGTGGAAGATCTCAATCTGAGGGTGTGTGCATGTGTGTGTGTGTGTGTGTGAGAGCATGTGCATGCCTCCTCTCTCTCTGTACCTCTGCCTTTCAAAAAAAAAAAAAAAACAAAATCTTAAAGTAATGAAAGTATATAAAAAGACAAATCTTGCAAACACTATACCACAAGAAATGCATAGTGGCTTGCTTGTATTACTACCAAAGTAGACTTCAGATCCAAGAAACTTTCAGAGATAAAAAGGGTTACTTCATCAAGAAAGTTATCAAGAATAAACAATATAAGCAAACCACATATCTGGTTCAACTAAGGATGAAGTTACAAAACACGTGTAGCAAAACTTGACAGAAGAGGGCCTGAGCTGTGGTATAAATGCTTAAGTTGCTACCTCTCACTCCAGCATCCCAGAGCAATAACCACATTAAGAATCATTTAAGAGGGTCAGTACATTCTCTTGCAGCAGGCAAGGCCATCATCTGGGCTAATCAACTATATCCACTGTTGCACGCATGAGGCATAGTAAGTGCAGGCTGGTTATGCTTTGCTGCAGCATCAGCTGGCAAGTGCTGGGAGTGGGAAAAATGCTGCAAAGCCAGACTGCCGAACCACCTGGAAAGTACAGATGCTGACACTAGGAGTGGGCCTATTAGGGAAATTGTAGGCCTCCCTGATGGGCCATAGCTCCCACCAGTGAGCATGAGAACCAGGGTTTGTGGGTGAAATGGCTGGACAGGCAATAGCAGCCACTGGTATGAGTGTGGGTTGGGATAGGTTGGGTTAACCTAGGCCACAGCACCCCTTGGTATGTACAAAAGCCAAATGGGATGCAGGACAGACCAGACCATTCTGCTGCATATACCAGCATGCACAGGAACCAGGGCTGGGGCCAGGAGTGGTGGGAGCTATTGGGGTCGCCACACCTGGGCTGCAGTGCCACTGGTGTCCATGAGGGCCAAGTGTGTCCTTGTGGGTAGGGTTGGGCTGTGTCACAGCATCCACTGGTTTGAGTGTAAGATGGGGCTGGAGACAGAACTGATCCAACTTGAACCACCACTGTGGCTATAGACTGATGTGGGTGACTAGGCTGAACCCATACTAGCAAGCACACACAGGAGTCAGGTCTAAGGTCACCTCAGACAAGGTTTCTTTGGGGACCCTGCCTAGAACTAAACTGTTGGACTCATAACTCCAACCACGGGGGGGGGGATCATAGGATCTGTACTATGACCAAGGAATACATGGGTAAGAACTAGACTTGCTAAGTTGCTAAGATGGTGCAGTGGATGGCATGTCCAGAGGCACATGGGGCATTGGGGGATACAGCAGTGCATTGGAACCTGCAGAGGACACCTAGTACCACAGCAGAGGATGGAGAATAGAACAAATTGGACAACTCTCTTATCCAAGTATCTGGGAAAATGAAGACTCTAAAGTGGACTATTGTCAGTCAATGGAGCTTGCAGGGATTTCCTCATCCTTGGAGCAATGAAATCAACAGCATTTCAGAATTATTGAAATCACCTGAGCAGTTACCTCGTAACATGCTCCACATTGGGAACCCTGGGATGACATCAGGTAGCTGTTCCCCATCCCTGGGTTCTCATGTGGTTAGGATGCTGGGTGTGGCTTCTCACTTTCTCTCACCCCTTCCCCCAGATATAGGAAGAAGAAAAAATTGGACACAAGATTTTCACCCACTTTCCCCTATTCCTCTACTCTTCCTGCCCTAGTCAATGTTCCACATGGGCATGCATCCCTTTCAACTATGCAAACATCATCAAAAATAAAATTTTATAAAAAGAAAAAAATGATAGAGTACAGAATAAAAGATGAAAACTCATGATTATAATCTTTTCCTCTCAGCAACTGATAGAGAACAAACACAGAAAATGAATAAAGATGTAGAAATCAACCAATTTGACAAAAATCATCATCCATGCAATAACAGACGTGCTTTCCAATGCAAATGCACATGAATGTAGAAACTTCAAAGACTAAGAATAAAACAGGCAATGCATTTAACATGATTAAATAACACAGACCATGTCCTTTGACCAAAAGAAAATGAAGTCACAGATAAAAACAAATCTAGAAAACCCCCAAAATATGTATAAAATGAACACATTTTAATACAATCACGGTACAAAAACAACCGCAAGGTAAACTGGAAAATTGGTTAAGTTGAAAAATAATGGAAATAGATCAAATTTTGTAGAATGCAATTGGAGATACAAATGACTTTAAGTGTAAACTCTAGAAGCAGACAGTCTAAAGCAATAATGTGTTTCCACCGTAACAGGGAAAATATGGAAAATGACTGTAACCAAAAATAACTAAACTGTATAAAACAGAAAAACAACAGAATGAATAAATAAAGTTATCAACAGCAGGTATACTTATCAAAAGGGAAAAGAAGGTTCAGATTGGGAGTTCTGGGAATGAAGGGGAAATGCCAATGTACAAAGTCATAAAGCAGTAAATAGAAACATCGTAACAAGCCAATTCATTCAACCACATATACAATGGACAGAATCTGTAAGATATACATTACCCAAACTGGCAAAGAAAAGGACACCCACTCTCCCGAGTACAAAAAAAAACCAACTAAATCCCAAGAGGAAACTGCAGACCCAGACAGATCTCCTAGAAAATTTTTCAAAAAGGAGAAAAGTTCCAATATAACACACAGACGAAAAAGTAGAGCAAAAAATGAATACATGACAGCCACTTTCGAAAGGCTAGCCTAACCCTGAGATGAAAACTAGTTAAGGTATTACGAGAAGACTATAGACTAATGACTTTCATAAACAGAATTACAAGAATTATTAACAAAGTACAAATAGATGTAGCCAAACAATATATTTACAGGACAGTACAGGTGGGGTTTAGCCCAAGAACGCAACGTTAGCTTAGCATAAAAAAATTCCATACATGGAATCCACAACATTTACAATATAGAAGAAGGGCCACATGATCACGTTAGCAAATGCTGGAGAAGCACTGGACAAAATTTAACGTCCATTTGTAACTGAAAACAAAAAGTGACATTTTCTCACCCACTCCTTCTCTTTGCATATTCCTTCAGTAAGCAAAAGAATGAAGAAAATTTCTCAATCTGACAAACACAACAGCAGTTGAAAAAAAAACACACATATAAATCATATTTTATAAAAATATATTTTATAAAACATCTTCACCTCAATCTAACAAAGACATCAGTAAAAAAAATACACATATATTTAATAGTGGAAGACAAATCTTTAGAACTTAAGAAATGATCTTTTTCATATTGAGTCATCTGTTTAAATGATGAACTAACTCCTTACTATATTTTTTATGAAAAACAAAGTAACTGCTACCTGGATTCAAAATCCTCTCATTAATAACATCTAAACCTTGATGGATATTTTCAAACAGAGCCTCTCTGTTCCTTTATATCATCCATTAAAAATTCTTACATTCTTGCTACCTTCTCATTGCTCATGTTGTCTTCGTTACATAAATTATTCCATCAACCAATACAAACCCACTATTCTTTCTGTGCCCGATTAAATGCTTAGTTTTTCTGCAGAATCCTTCATAACTTATTTTACCCCATGGGAACTGCCTGTTTTGGCTCTCAGGACTCACTGCCCAAGTAG
Source organism: Ochotona curzoniae (assembly GCF_017591425.1). Lineage (NCBI taxonomy): Eukaryota > Metazoa > Chordata > Mammalia > Lagomorpha > Ochotonidae > Ochotona > Ochotona curzoniae. The sequence continues at coordinate 7,993,316 of NW_024466446.1, read as the reverse complement.
TAACTCAGGGCTCAGTAATGATGTGGCCAATGTGGTGAGGCAGCAGAATCGATCAATGCAGAGGAAGGACATTCCAACTTAAATCCGTGTGCTCACATTGGCTGCTTGGATATATGAGATATCAACTATTTCCTTGAATAACAATTTCCTTGTGTGTGAAATAAAAATAACATCTAGTCCATAATAAAGAATTTTTCTAAGGAACCAACGCTTAAATATAAACTACAGATACGCGGTATGGTATGAGCCTATATGATGCACATAACAAATCTTGAATAATTGTTGAAATCACCAAATATTTCAGAAACAAAAAGTCTTGTCTTCTTAGCAACTGAGTAAATTCTATCTTTATTTTCCACTTACTGACAGCTATAAATATACATGGTCATGCTCATCTATGGACACTTAAAATCATGAAAGTCTATGATTAAAATAGAAATCAAGCTCAAAATGTGAAGAATTAGAAAAGAAATTTGGATAAATGCTGGCGAACTCATGTAGGACAGTAAAATATAAATATGTCTACTGATAACATACAAGCTTTATAATAGGATGAAAAAACAGCACAATTCCTCACAGTATCTCCTAAGTTAAAGAACTGACACAGGGGATGCAAGATCAAGTTAAACAGTGAAAACATGGAATGACATCATGTAATGATTTTGTAAGCAGTATAACTTTCAGTATATACAAAAAAAAATTGGGTTTAAGAGGTCATAGTAAGAATGTAGTATGCAAAAACTGGATTTGGAGACACTGTAGTTTAAGAAGGTACTCTCAAAGCCTTAACGGAAGTGGAGGAGTTAAAATAAATAAGTGAAAAAGCATGGGGAAGAAGAAAAGAAAAACTAATCACATTATATCTCTCTGTGTGTGATTCCAGCAATTACATATTATGATCCTTACAAGATGTATTCTTGATTTGTCTTTGCCATTTGAGGTTTTTTTTTCTTTTTCTTTGCTTTTGCAGCACAACTCTATTTTATTAGTACAGGTAAAGTCAAAGCAAAAGAAATGCTCCCTTCTGCCCCAAATTGAAGCTAGTCATGTCTAGAAAAGGCGCTGTATTCACGGGACCAATGTATCTGAACTTGCAAGCCGAGGCACAGGATGGAAAATGAGAATGGCACCACCCTAGTTCCCCGGCAGCCCAAGTGCACACAAAGCAATGCCTTTTACATGTTCCCAAAGACATCACAGTACTATGAAAGCACTGTAAATATTAAGAAAAATTACTCAGTAAAATAAAGGAAATGCCTTGTGAATATCTGTAAAATTTACATTATCAAAATTGTAATAAATGAATTACTTCATTAAAATAATAAGTGAAGCCATTTGTAAATACTAATTATTCCGAAATGAAATGATAAGACCTACTTTTACAGTCATTTAATGTGTCAGTATAAATGAAAGGCGGGATACTGAACACTACTTTCTCCAAAAGAATTGTGATTCAAACTGTTTAAATTTTAACACTGTACTTACATTAAACATTAATACGTGTTCCCTGATTTAAATGATTATTTGATACACATTTATTTTTTATCTTAGCTACCAGTATCTCAACACAGCAGAAATTGAGGTGAGCTTTTCTGAAAGTGGTGGGGAAACCGGTATGCTGGAGGTGTTTGACTTTCGCCCTCCAAAGTTCAATTCACACCTGTCTTGGTGAGATCTGTAACCTGCCACACTTGCTATCTGCCTTTATCAAAGCCTTTGCAGGGGGCTAGGGCAGTGGTGAGCAGCACGCTCATCCTCCGCCTGCAAGCACCAGCACCCATTGGGCGTCGGTTGCTGTCCCACCTGCTCCACTTCTGATCCGGCTCTCTGCTAATGGCCTGAGAAGGCAATGGAGGATGGCTCACCTCTTGGGACCCTGCACCCACATGGGAAAGCAGAAGATGGTCCTGGCCCCTAGCTTCAGATTGGCTCAGCTCCGGCCATTGTGAAACAGCCAATGGAAGAACTCACCCTCGATTTCTCCTTTTCAGCCTGTGAAGTCTGTCTTTCAAATAAAAATAAATTAAAAATCTTTCTCTAATAGAGATGATAAAACGAACTCTGTAAAAACATATACTATCACCCTTAATTTTATTTAAATATTTATTTACTTGAAAGACAGAATGAAAAAAAGAGATTATCTTCCAACACCTAGTTCACTCTCTTGTGTGCCCATGGTCCGGGACTGGACCCAAGTTATGTGAGAAGCCAGGAACTTCATCCGGGCCTCCTTCCTGGGTGGCAGCGACTCGGGCACTTCAGCTTTCATCAGGTGCCATGCTGGAAAGAGAGTGGGCACCAGACACTGTGAGGTAGGGTATAGCTGTCTCAAGGGAGGAGTTAACACTGCACCACAACATCCACCCCTTCCTCTCTTAATTCCACTGCTCTTCCCTAAAGAAATCCTTGGAACTCTATCTAAAGAAATAGTTCTCACCACTTTTGAATTTCAAGAATCAGAGAAATAGTGAAAACTAATCTGAAAAGAGATAAAAGTGGAGTTAGCAGAGATGATCAACAATTTCCTTAACTGAACAGTTTGAGGAATAAAAAAGATTTGATTTTATCAACTTAGAAATGATCCTGGATAATTTTTAAAATGTTCCCTAGCAGCGTCAGAGCTTGGATGCAGCCATTTAAACTGAAGTTTGAGATGCCGGCAGTTCATGTCAGTGTCCTTTCCAGCTCAAGGTGCTCCACTTCCTGTTCGGCTCCTTGCTAATGTGCTGGAGAAAGCAGCACAGATGTCCAAACACCTGAGCCCCCGCCACCCATTTGGAAGGGCAGGATTAAACTCCAGGGTCCAGGCTGGCCTGGCCCAGACCTGGCTGTTAGGGCCACCTGGGGGAGTGAACCACAGGATAGAAGATGTCTTTCTCTCTAGGTCTCTCCCTTTATTTCTGTCACTAAAAAAAAAAAAAAAAAAAAATTTAAATGCTCCCTAGTACATCAGAATGTCAACAGCAATGAAGTATATTTTTTCTAACATTCTTTCCCAGTTTATTTATCTCGTCAACTGAAAGAAAAAAAATAGTCCTTCGAAATATAAATATATGCATTCATATTTACAGATACTGGAGAATCAGCAAATTTAACAATGTCATGTTTATTCATGTTTAAATTAATAGAAGCATCTCATATTACCCTCAAATGTAGTGATACAAATGTTACTTGTTTATTTTGTGCATACTTTTGTTAATTTGTATTATTTATGATAAGTGAGCACCAAAACAAATTACATAGCACAAGAAAATGTGCTAGCACAATGAAACAATTAGTACATTTAGAAGATAAATTTGTGCAATATGTTATTTTGGATGTGCTTCAAGAAAAATAAGATGCATCACACTTTCAAGTAGACACCCTTTTCAATAGTAAATGAAATCAGTTTTAACGGTGAAGCTCATTAGTCAGCTAAGAGCAATTGTAATCTTATGACGTCAACATCTTCACCGCCTTTCTCATATAATTGCATTCCTTACTCATCCAGCTGACACCAAACACTTCAAATCTTAGTTCTATGAATTGCCACAAATTGTATTAAGATCACTCGAATAGACCCATGGGAGATATGAGAACTTTTAGAAGATCAAGAACATGCGATATTAGAAGAGTTCATGTGACTGATCAGATGTGAAACTTGAGGGAGAAGAATGAGCACCCAACAGCTGTTAAATCAAGGACAGGTGGTGGCGGGGGCATCCAGAGGAGCAGCAGGGAGGCAACAAGCAAAGGCACTTTTACAGAATCTCTGAGAGAGCAGCACTGCAGAGAAATGCAGCTCTGGAGGAGAGGTATGCAAAGCAAGCCGAGAGAACGCAGCGCAGCTGTCCTGGAGACAAAATGGAAGATGCGGTGTTCCAAGAGGGAGCATGACACCTGAGAAAGGACACATTATAAAAACAGAAATCTTACTCCCTCCCAGTGCAGACCACAAGAATGCCCCCAGTGTAGAGCACTGGGAATGAAGAGAATCAATGTTTGAACTTCCATTTCAACGGCCTGAACACTAACAGCTGCATCACACAACTTTTTAATTATGTGGCTGATGCTCGATGCTGATTTGTCCAAAAGTGGTTCAGTATCATTCCATCAGATCCCCAATGGTTAAAACATGGAAAATGAATTGTATACCATGCAGTATTTAGCAAATCTTGTCAAGAAAGAAGCTGAAAGGTATCTTGGATTTGGAACATAATTTGTAGGTAAAAGTTGTTTATATTTTATAACCATAGCATCACAGTGGATAAAAAGGATGAGTAAGTAACAGGATACACTGGGGGTGGGGGGAACACAAAAATCCCATCTCTCACTCTGTTTCCTGAAATAGTGATAGGTTTCCTTGGATCAACAAATTAACTCCCAAAATTCTGCCTTGGCTATTCAATGTTCTTGACTTTGATTTTCATTTCTTCAGTGACACATTAGTCATTCAGTAGCATGTTATTTAACTTTATAGTGTTGTAAATTTCCTTTTTTTTTTTCTTCCTGTTGTTGATTTTGTTTTGTGGCTTATCTTTTAAGGGGATGTATAGTAACTGTGTAATGGAGACTATCATATCCAGATGTGAGGCAACAATGCAGTATGCATCTCTACTTCCAAAGATGGACTCCCAATGAAACTGTTTGCTATATCTTGACAACAGGATGTTGGACTCTGCCATTGTGCATAATGATGGACACATGACTGTGCATGAAGAACTATACTGTCATAATGATACAGGGGAACTCAGTGAAAGGGGAGGAAAGTGGGGAGGGGATAAGGGAAATCCCAGGATCTATGTCATAAAATGATAATAATTTTTAAAAAAGTAAAATTTAAAAAAAAAAAAGAAATGAGAGCCACCACACATAAAAAAAATGTGATGTATGTGAAAGACTGGAAAACAGTGTGTGGTTAACTTAAATGGAAGAATCCACTTCAGGTAAAAATTGTAACTCATTCACTGACATTAGAAGTTCACTCACTGCACCTGTTACAAGAGTTTATCATCATACACTGTGTAGCTGCTTCTGTTTGGTTGTTGAAGCTCAGATATTTGGATACAATTTTCTTGTAAGCAGACTTTCATTAAATGGTGCTTCTAGTACATTCTAATACATTGATCCTTACAGATTTTGCATTATCAGGACTATAACCAGACCTGTAACTTAAGGTTTGTGGGAACTGTCTACTGAAAAACTATCTGATCTGTAATTGACAACTTAAAGTTGTTAGGGAGATGTTTTATTGTTACACTTGTTCATCAAGCAGAATCGTAAGAAGGTATGGCCATGGCAGCACACTCCTCAGATTTGTGACAGATAGAAAAAAAAAAAAGAATCAACAAATGAATGAATCAGCGCAATAAGTCAGCCCTAATCGCTTACTATCCATCTCATGAATGTAATGCTATCTTCAACAACACTCCCTTTGGGAGGTCAGCTCTACTATGCTGCATTAATTACATTCCTGGGGAAGCCAGCACTGTGGTAAAGACACTTCCTGCAGTGACAGCTCCTGAGAAGGGTGACAGTTGGAGTCCTGAAGCCAGTTCCGTGCTAATGCGCTTGGGAAAAGCAGCAGAAGACAGCAGGAATCCTTGGTGACCTGGAACCATGGGAGGTTTAAATCAAGTTCCCGGCTCCTGACACAGCCCTGGCCACTGCAGTTATCTCGGGAGTGAACAAACAGATGGAAGATCTCAATCAATCTCTCTCTCTCTCTCTCTCTCTCTCTCTCTCTCTCTCTCTCTCTCTCCCCCTTTTTCCATGTTTCAAGCAAATAAAATTACATTAAATAAAATTAAAATCTTTAATGTGGGGAAAATAATTCACTCAACAACACTGCGATCAACAGTAGAGGAGATGGCTAAGTACAGCCAACTTACTGAAGCATTAAAGAGATCTTTGAAAAAAAAAAAAGAGATCTTTGGAATGGTAGGCTCCTTTACTCTTTCCAATAATAAATGACATTAGTGAAATTTAGAATCATAATAAATGTTAATTGCACATTAAAAGGTCTAACTCTGCACAAGACTTAATTTTTTTCAATCCAGACACATCATAAGAATGGAGATTCTAAATATGGTTTGTGGTGAAAATACAGACACGGGGATTCCTATTTGTTCCCAGCGTACTGCAATGATGTCTATTTGTATTTGCATTTCAATATATTGAAATTACGTTGGCTTTTACAGGCATGCTAATTCTTTTTTTTTTTAAAGATTTATTTTTATTGGAAAGGTGGATATACAGAGAGGAGGAGAGACAGACAGAAATATCTTCCGTCCGATGATTCACTCCCCAAGTGAGCGCAATGGCCAGTGCTATGTCAGTCCGAAGCCAGGAGCCTCTTCTGGGTCTCCCACGCACGTGCAGGGTCCCAAAACTTTGGGCCGTCCTCAACTGCTTTCCTGGGCCACAGGCAGGGAGCTGGATGGGAAGTGGGGCCACCAGGATTAGAACCAGCGCCCATATGGGATCCCAGGTGTGCAAGGTGAGGACTTTAACCACTGCGCCACCGCGCCGGGTCTGGAATGCTGATTCTTTTAGTGTAATGACAGCCTAGGAACAGTTCTCTATAACCTAAAGAGAACTTAGCTATATTTCTTGTGGATTTTTTTCTTCTTCTTTTTTTCTTCTATGATTTTACAGGTATAGAGCTTTCTCACTCCCCCTTTTCTCCTCCACCCTGTCCCGTTGTTTTATTTGTTTGTTTTTACAGTAAAACAGGCCTTTGATTCTAGTCTTGACTGCAGTATTTTCTTTATGTGGGTCATGGCCCTGGTGGTATGAGCGATGGCAGACAGTCCAGCAATGTGTTACCAAAGTATATTAGAAGTCTCATCAGGAGGTTAGCTTTATTCAGGAGATATACTATACTATACTATACTATATTATACTATACTATGATATAATATAATATAATATAATATAATATAATATAATATAATATAATATAATATAATATAATATAATATAATATAATATATAATATAATATAGCTACTTATATTTTACTTTCACCAGGTACTGATTCTATTAAGATTCAATAATTTTCCACTGGATCTTGGCAAACTCTGAGCTAATAGACATTTGTAATCCCCACTTGTGAAATGACACATGGTGATAAACTGAAGACAGGGCAGACACGTGGCAGAAGCCTCCAGGTCATCTGACACTAGTTCAACATTTCTCACAATCATAACAAAGTTTCCACAACTATGGAATTAATGTTAGTAGTACAAATCACATTAAAATGACAACAAATCACACACAACACAGACACCTATATATAAATAGCCCGATCCATGTCCAATGCTCTTAAAAACATTCAGATATGTCAAAAAAAAGATCTCATGCTCATTACTTCCAACGCATAACCATCTCCCCTTTTCAAGGGAAAGTAGGTCACAGTGTCAGCAAGGGCCAGCCAAGGTCAGGTCACCAAACCTCATCAATATTGTTTCAATTTTATCACACTCCATTTACTTTCCTTTTCCATCTGTGACAAATGAGAATTTTAGCAAATTTTAAAATGATTCATTTAACTGGCTTTAAAGAAAACTAAAAATAACAAGATGAAACACTTTAGCTAAAGCGAAATTATGAAGCAGTATGCAGAAGACTGAACATGAAGAACGTATTTCATTGCATGAACGGAAGCCCTAATAAAAGTTTGGTAACCGTGATAATAAAGCTACTATTGAAGCAGATCATTGGCATGGCACCTACTTTTTAGCATCATATTTTATCGATTCCAGTACTATTATAATAAAGCTCATAAAAGATTCAAGCAATGAAGAAATCATTTCAGTAAAATGGAACTGTCCCTGTTTTCTGCCAGTGTCCACCTCCCGCCATTCGTCCTGGTGATGCTTATGACTAACACTGGATGCGGGCATTCCTCCATTCTCCATCAATACATTCAGTATGTGTTCCAGACAGGTTAACACAAACACAACAAATGACCTTTATGTGGCTTAACTGCTAAGTTACCCACCCACGGGGGCAGGTGCGGGGGGCGGGAGGGTTGCAGCTGGACTGGCTTAGCAGGCTCACTTGCAAAGCCAGGTCGACACTCTGTAACCATGACAGCCTATTCTGAATCTTAAGGAGCTGACCAAAGACAGAACCACACCACCTCATACATTCCTTGATCACAAACAAGAAATAGCATTTTTTAAAGATTTATTTATTTGCAAAGTCAGATATACAGAGAGGAGGAAAGACAGAGAGGAAAACCTTCCATCTGATGACTCACTCCCCAAGCAGCCACAACGGCTAGAGCTGAATCAATCTGAAGCCAGGAGCCAGGAGCTTCTTCCAGGTCTCCTACGCACGTGAAGGGTCCCAAGGCTTTGGGCCGTTCTCGACTGCTTTCCCAGGCCACAAGCAGGGAGCTGGATGGGAAGCAGAGCTGCTGGGATAGGACCAGCGCCCATATGGGATCCCGGGTGTGCAAGACGATGATCTTAACCACTATGCTATTGTGCCAGGCCCGAAATGCTGTTATTGTACAGAATACTAGAATATACTAGAGACCTTAACCGAAATGTAAAGACACATGGGTGCATGTCTGATGTACCTGATGCAATGTCTTCTCACAGGAGAGTACAATTACGCACCAGCAGAGATACAATGTGTGCTTGCCTGGTTTTTGCTTACCTTCACTGAATAACACATCTTAGAGCTGTTTCCAAATGCGCACTGTTACTGGCTTCAGGGCATTCTATAGTTCTGATGAAGCTTAACCTACTTAGCTCTTCTACTTTTAGGAGCATTTACGTTACTTTTTTTCTATTATAAAAACTGCCACAAAGAAGCAATGTGACTGGTTGTTATTTAAACACTCCGTGTGGTTGTTTCTCTCCATCTGTTTACTGGGCGTTGGTCTCCCTGTATTTTGGGTAATTATTCATACTCTTTGCCCACTTGTCCGTTACATTACCCTCCCTTAACCCACTTGCAGGACATTGCAACACATGATTAATCTCTTCTTAACGTATACATCACGTCTGCTTTTACTTTTAGGGTCATTTATGGTATTTATTAAATTTTACTTGGCAGAAGATGACAGTGCCTTTCCTGAAAGCTTCCTGGTCCTTTTGATCTATGTAAGACGCGTTTTTGTCTTCTAAGATTTTGAAATAATATTCTTCTTGTTTTATTGCTATCTGTGTGTAACTTTAAATTAGTTCAATCTACTTCAGGCGTTAACATAAAGCTGTAACATCACAGATTTTATCTTAACAGATATTAATTCCCCCAATACCATCCACTGCATTATCCCATTTCTGCTTGAAGTGGTATTTATCGTGAGTTAAGTTCTCTTTAAACAAATAATTATCAAATTATTATTACTATTCTTGGTTTGATACCATCTAGTTATTATTACCATACTTTTTAAGTGGGGTTTTTTTTTTTGAGATTAGGCACAACAAGTCTTTCCTTTAACAGTCTCCTGTTTTTGTCCAGTATTCTTGATTATTCACAGATACATTCTTTTCTGTGAAATTTGGAATTAGCTTTGCAACTTTCAAGAAAATTTCCTTCAAGTGTTTTATTTGGATTACATAGAAATTATGCATACATTTGGGAAAGAAATGAATTCTTTACAATACTGAGTCTTCATTTCTGGAAATACATTTATCCTTTGCAGATTGAGGCCTGCTTACCTGCAGGCAAGTGCTGGGAATGGGTGCCAGGGTGGATCATGCCAGGGTGGATCAGAGTATCCCCTGGCAAGTAGAAGATCCAGGGCTGGGAAATGGCCCAGTAGGGCATTAGTGGGTACTCTTCTGCTTGGCTGCAGCTCCTGATGGTGAGCATGAGATCCAGGGCTGGGCCACACAAGATGACAGCACTCACTAGCATTCATGGGTGCTGGCCTAGGGGTGGGGTGAGCTGAGCTAAGGTGTAGCACCTATGAGTGTGTATGAGAACCAGATGGGATGCAGGATGGGCTGGAGCAGAATGCTGTACATACTGGCACATGCAGAAACCGTGTCTGGCCTTGGTCATATTGGGGGTCCCTGGAATCCCCCCCGCAACCAGGCTGTAGCTCCTGCTGGTGTGTCTAAGGGCTGGGTTTGTGGCAGGAAAGGTTGGGCTAAGCCACAGCATGAGTCAGTTTATGCAGGAGACAGAGTCAGGGGCAGAACTGACCAGGAAACTGCAATCACGGTATTTGAGTATACTAATGCAGGTGACTGGACTGAAGCAGACCCCGCACTAGCTGGTACACGAGAGCCAGGCCTGGGTTCACCCCTGACGAGGTTTCTTAGGAAACTCCCCCACCTAGATTGCTGGACTCAAATCACAGGATATGCGGTCTGACTTTGGAGTGCATGTATCAGGACTGGACCTCCTCAGCTGCCGATGCCTGTGCACTGGACAGCATGCACAAATGCACTAGGGAACATGACATCCAGCTCATCTGGGTCAGCAGAGAGTGTCGAGTGTCTCATCAGAGGATGGAAAGCAGAACAGGTTGCAGCAAGTGTCTGGGTATGTGGATACACTAAGGTGAACTTTGTTAACCAACAAATCTTGGAAAGATCAACAATGTCTTAGAACTATCAAAACCATTCAAATAATATCCTTGGAACACTCTTCCCCATATCGAGGTTTCTACAGTATCATCAAATGACTGCCCCCCCCCATCCAGAAAGTGGCCCTTCCCAGGCCCTGTGGATACAGGAGAAAGAGAAAAAAACCAGAAACATTTGCCACACCCTTGCAACTATGTAAGCAACATTAAATATAAAAGAAAATTATTTTTAAAAATTGCATGCTTCATCCCGGCACATTGGTTATCAACAAGCCATTTGGAAGATCGATGGTTGATTCCTAACACTGTGATAGGCACACTTCGGAAAATACCCCTTCAAATAAGATTACAAACTAAATCCTGGACCCTGTGAATACGGTGGAGAAATCACCTCAAAATTATATAATCAGTAGATTTAAATACAGAATTGGACTGATTTAGCTCCGTAAGTGCTTGAAAGTGGGATGACGCTAGCAAGTAGCTCCAGAAGTCATAGAGTTAGGCCACTGGAAGTCTCCAGTGTTGCCTTACACAAGGAATATGGATGGGCTTGAGCACTGAAAGCAGACCCTAGCTAAAAGACCAGCACGAAAACAGAGAAACAAAGGAAAGTGAATTCCACTGAAAACCCTGACAATAAACTCTCCCCAAGAACTCTAGAAAAAGCTCAGGACATTGATTTTTAGTCTTGTGTGACATGAAACAGGAAAACCTACAGGGATTGTGAGATAATGGGTGCTGTTTTAAGCTACTGAATTTGCTTTAATTTGTCACACAGCAAGAGAAAACGAATCCAGGCAGGTCCGAAGCAGCAGCTCTCACTGCTGGGCACCTTTAAGAGCCCTGAGGAATCCCCAAGGGAGGGGAAATTCACTGGGAAACACTTTCCCTTCTTCACTTCTACTCTTCCTGCTAGACCTTATTAAAAGTGACACGTACGGCAACCCAAATCTTTCATTTTTCTGCTAAATCTTAAGGCTTAATAAAATGAAAATGCAATTCTGCTTAGAAAGTCCAAATATTAAATGTGCAGAATAAAACAAATTAAAAGATGAATTCCAGTTTCAAATTCCTACTAGGTCGAGCATCAAATAAAAATGTATGGTGATAACAGATATCATAAAAGCCTCAGGGAGCAAGATCTCTTTCACAAGAGGTCAGCTTATGCAAGACAGCTAGGTTTATTTCGGTGCTCTCTGTACAATGTTTACAGGAATATTCAATATTTGATAAAGAAATATTAATCAGCAAGCATAATAGCATAAATTGCTCTACTGTTTACCTTTTGCTTCTAGTTTAAAGAATGCAATTTACTGCATAATACATTTTTTAACTTTTTCATACTCTAAGAAATGCTGAATTATTTATATTCTTGAATTGGTTTACAAGAATCAAAACTGATATGAAGCTGATTATCCAGTTTTTAGAAGATACCTTGAAAGAAAATGTTGTAGTAGTATTAGGATGACAAGGCTGAAAAAAAAAACGGGAAAAAAAATGTCACTTTCTAGTCTGTTTGCTTCCACGCTAAGTGAACTATTTTTTTTTTTTCAAAACATGTTGTATTTAGCACTTGTACAAAAATATTTACAGGAATAAATAAGGTACTGCAAGAAAAAGTTCAGTGAATATGAAACACAGTAGGGTCACTTTCAGTAGGACCAAGAGCAAACTGTGGGTACAGCTCAAGTAAGGGGGTTCTCCACCACCCTAGTGCAAGATCTGAATGTGCAGCCCCCTGCTTGAGCTTGCTCAACTCCTGCCCATTGCAGGCATTCAGGGAGCGAACCACCAACAGACAGGAGCATTTTCCCTGTCATTCGCCACCCCTCAAAAAGAAATAATAATAACAGTAATCTGTAGAATTATTCACCAATCCAATATTCTTCTCAAAACTCTTTTTATGAAATTCACATAAAGGCAGCAGCACTGGACTTAGGAATCAGTATCTTTCTTGAAGCTCGACAGATGGCTTATCAGTAAGATAAACTAGGATCTCATTTCCGGGAATGATTTTCTTTGATGTCTCCATGGTTTTTGACTTAGTGAACAGAAGGCATTATTGATCTAACTACCAAGTGTCCCTGCATGGTCGTGAAACAGCTGTGGTCAGCTGACGGTCACCCGGAAAGCCTAGCCACATAAAGTCTTCCTCAGTTGCCCACTGTTCTAGAAGTACACGAAGCAGAATGGTTTCTCTGAGCTGAATGCTCTGCTCCTTCCTAAGCACCCTGGTTAATAACATCAACTGGTTGAGGATGTTAACGCCCCACGTCTGCTGTTTACCTACATCTTAGTATTACTAACTACCTTCTGTGCAAAACAGTGGTCATTCAGATAAAGGGGAGAGAAGAAACTTTCTGGATAAGCTCTAGACAGACAGGCACGTTGTTTCTTCTGGACCAGCTGTCAGAAGTCCTGGGGCAATGAAGAGAAGGACCTAGTGAAGGAAATGAAACAGTCTTGTAGATAGCTTTGAGCTCCAAAAGGGGAAAAATCACACAGACAGATGGCACCTCAGGGAAGAAGCACATAAAAAGAATATGATAGTGAAGAAAGCAGGGAAAATGCCATTCTTTTGCTATTCCTGTCAGCCTGTTTGGGCTGCTTAAATCAAATATCATAAACTGGGCAGCTTACAAACAACAGAAATGGATTTCTCTAATTCTGGTGGCCGGCAAGGCCAACGTCAAGGCAGATCCAGTACCCATTTTCCAGTTCACCCAATACATCATCCTGCTGTGTCTTCATATGGTACAAGGAATGAAGGGTCTCTCTCGGGCCTCCTCCTTCCTTCTTTGAGAGGAAGAAAGAGAGAGCAAGGCAGAGAACTCCTATTCCTTGACCGACTCTCTTTCTACCAACAACAGCCAAGTCTGTGCTAGGCTGATGCTGGCAGCCCAATGCAATCCTATCCCAGCTGGGTAGCAGGAACCCAAATACTGAAGGCCTCACTACTGCCTCCCCACATTCATGTTAGCAGAAGAAAGACTGAGTATTGAATCCCGGCACTCATACAGTTGGTGGAGTGTCTTAGCCATTAAGCCAAGCACCCGTGTCTTTGGCTGCTTTCATAAAGGCACAGATCGAATTCATTAGAGTTCCACTTCCGTGCCTAAGCCATGTTCCAAAGGTACCACCTCCCAACATCGCCACTATGAGGATGAGCATGTTTAACATGGATTTTCCCCCAAATACACGCACACAAATCAGACCATAGAAGTTCCTAAGTAAAACAGCTCATCTTTCTTATTTCATGACTTTAATAGCTCTGTCCATATGCTGCTGTGCAGAATAAAATGCTTTAGCAGAGTATAAGCTAAAATTCCACCGTAAGGGAAATGAGCGAATCCCAAAAGATTAGATACCACATGTTTGCCTTGATTTAACCTGTAATTTTTTGTTTGGTTGTTTGTTATTTTTTGAACGTGTCATTGATGCTGTCTCAACCCAGATGTTTCGAAGAATGGAACTTGCATTATTTTTAACATATTGTTTACCCAATACTATGTCAATTAATTCCATAATGTTGTATATTGATACTGAGGCCTTGTTGGGGCTTTTAACTGACCGGATCTTTACTCTGTTAGACCTATCTTCAGACCATAGAAGGTCTCCCCAGGAGGCCACTGAACTTATCTGGACAATAAGACGCTGAACTTTATGCTAGGCATGTGTTTGCAAGCAATGAATCTCAACTGAACTTGAACTATGGTTATGCAGCAAGGTGGAGGAATCCACCATGGGGGGAGGGATATGGGGAGGGGTGGGGGGAATCCCCAGCGCCTATAAAACTGTACTACATAATACAGTGTAAGCAACAATAAAAAAAAAAAAAGACAATGAATGATAAAAAAAAAAAAGTTTTTTGACAATTTTCAAAGAGACAAAAAGATGAGACCCTGCAAACCCAACAATTCAGATAATTTTTTAGATGAAGAATGGTATTATATTGGCAGAGTAAATGTTTTATAGCTAGGAACAAATGATGAGAAAGAGATGGATCGCAAATTATTAATGACTATTTGGGGCTGAATTAGTGATCAATTAATTTTAGAAACAGGTATGCTTTTTAGATTTTATTTTTTAAGATTTATTTTTAATTGAAAGGCAGATTTTTACACAGACAAGGAGAGACACAGAGAGAGAAATCCTCCATTAAGTGGTTCCCTCCCTAAATGGCTGCAATAGCCAAAACTGAGCAAATCCAAAGCTAGGAGCCACAAATTTCTTCTGGCCTCCCTCACGGGCAGAGGAGTCCACCGACTTGAGCCATCCTCGGCTGCATTCCCAGAGATACATTAGCAAGGTATTTTATAGGTAATGGAAAAGCCGGGACTCGAACCAGCATCCATATGGGATGCCAGCACTGCTGGTAGAGTCTTAACCTACTATGCCATGATGCCAGCCCCAAGGCCAGGAAAACTTTTCAGGTGGTCCTCACAGTAAGTTATCCAATATGAGTATGTGTAGGGTATCTGTAGGGTTCAGTGTTACTAGTCAAAATTATCAAGTACTTATGAAGCCAAAAATAAGTAAAAGATTTTTCACAATGCTTTTTCTTACAGTTACTGTTTCAGAATTGCACCAATCAATATTTAACTTTTTATGTAAATCAGTGGTTCGAAACAGTTTTCAAACAAATAGCTCTTTCCTAATCTTCCATGAAGTACATGATTTGTTTAAAATAAAACAATCTATTAATATATAATCTTTGAATGAAAACAGTGATTGCATCTGGGAGTGGGGTGCAGATGGTAAGGAGGAACTGGAAGGGATCAAAGGGACCTGTCTGAGGTGATAAAAGAATCTTATCCCCAGCAAAGTGTACCTTGCAGGGATACAATCATTTCCCGAAGCACTCTGAGCTGTGCCAGTTTAGATCTGGGCAACCCTCTGCAAATAAGCAGGTAATCAACAGCTCATCAACAGCTAAGAGCATATGCTCCTGTTCTCTTTTAAGCACACAACACTGACAGAATGTACTTGTATGCTAATTTTCAATGTCTTATTTTTATAATGACCAGGTAACTTGCTCTGCCGCGTGTGAATATTTGGGTGTGTGTTTATGTGTGGGTAAAAGGTACGTGCTTCCCTTCAGAGCTGTGCAACAGAAATTCATTATCTGTCATGTGATGACATTTGGTTTCAACAACAAAACAAGATCAAAAATATAATTAAAAACAAGGCCTCTTCATGTTATCCTTTTAACACAGAATAAGTACTTTCTTAATGAAATAAGACATCTGCAGAATGATTTCTCTCTATGGAAAAATTGATTAACAGCAGTCATTCAATTTATTTGCAATTGTACATACTACTGAAATATGATGCTAATAATTGTTAATAAAGGATGAGTTCTCTAAACATCAGAGTGGCGTATTTATAATGTTCAGTCAATTCCCCTTTTTAAAATTTAGATGTTGCATATTTCCTGCTAACAATGGAGTCTTTTACATAAAACCAGTGTTGATAATAAGACAAGGCAAATGAATTTAGATACTTACAAAAATAATGTAACCAATTCAATTTCTTTAGCAGCACAGTTAATTCCTCCTATTAAATTTTATTATTTTATTTATACTAGAGCAGATGCACTTAGGATTAAATCAATGCTTCTACTTAGCTCTAAAATATATTACAATAACCATCAAATTGATCATGGATATGCTATGACTTTGGAGATGATTTCAATAATTAGTATAACAAAATCATTTAAATTGTCTTAAAAAATTATGTTAGTGGTTAGTAGAAGTCCAGAGGTGGAAAGAATACCAGTCTTCATTCTAATCCATAAAATAATAATGTGAGAACAGAGAACCTTCAGTGCCCTCTGCCCACTGAGGAAAAGGTAAGAAAAGATTGATTCCACCAGGGACTGCAAGGACTATGTCTAGGGACTAAGAACTCCCTTTACACTTTCAAGACATTAAAGCCTCTTACCAAACATGGCTGCACAACCCTGATTCTGTATTAGAAATGCTCATGGCCAGTCATTCTTCTAACGTGTACGTAGTGAATGGTTTGTGTACCCAGTCCTTACATGTCCATCCCGTCCATTTAATGTGTAAGACCTTCTTGCTGCAGCTCTTTGCCCGAGAGCTTTCTCAGCCCTTCAACCATCTTTGCTCAACTGTCAATCGGCAAGCAATGCCAAGACATGACCTACCCCAAGCAAAACCCTCTGCCAGCACCGGACAAGACACGATGCATACATACTCCATCCTGGCTGCCTCTCTTCCCAGTGGCGCTAACGCTGGCTCCTGGGTTACTCCGTTAGGAACCATTTCCTAGCCACAGTTACATCTTTTCTACTAACAGAATCTTCGCTGGATAAAGACCTTCCTTGCCTCACTTTCTGAATATCCTACTGCAGTTTCCAGAGAACGCCTGCTAAACAAACTACTTACACTCAAATCTTCATTTTAGAGCATATCTCTTTGTACCAAAATAAGATAACATGGTCATTTCACATCATCTTATATGCACACACTTAACAGTCTGGCTACATGGTTTCCCAATCTGTTTCTTGAGACACATTAACTAGAAATGGAAAATTAATATCTTCTATCTCTCATTGTTCCAAATGCAACTCTAAACAAATATTTACTGCTAGCCACTACAGTTCCTGACCTATCTCTACATCTGAATTCTGTTCTTCAAAGGTGCATTCATATACAGCGGTAAATGAGCAAATATTTCTGAGATATTACAGATATGTCACACCACACTGAGTCGGCTGACTGCAACAACTGAGTGAGCTGCAGAGGGACAGGGAATAATTTTCCCTCCTCTGCAAGTTACTTCTTTTTTATTGCAAAGTCAGATACACAGAGAGGAGGAGAGACAGAGAGGAAGATCTTCCATCCAATGATTCATTCCTCAAGTGATCACAACAGCCAAAGCTGAGCCAGTCTAAAGCCAGAAGCCAGGAGCCTCTTCCAGGTCTCCCACGTGGGTGCAGACTCCCAAGGCTTTGGGCCGTCCTCGACTGCTTTCCCAAGCCACAAGCAAGGAGCTGGATGGGAAGCAGGGGATTAGAACCGGCATCCATATGGGATCCTGACACATACAAGGTGAGAACTTCAGCTGCTAGGCTGTTGTGCTGGGCCCTTCTGTGACTACTTTTTACTTAAATCTCTTTCACAGTCACTTGAAATTCAACTTATCACCAAGACGCCTTAAAATACTTACATCACCAATGGAATGCACATTCCACACTTCAAAAAATGCCAAGGTATCAAATAGTTAACACTTAGCAAATAAATTCATAATCATTAGAGATTGATCAAGATATTTTTTGATCCCTGTACATAAGGGAATTTCAAAATGTTAATGGAAATGCTGAATTAAAAGATAAAATTAGGGCCAGGCACAATAGCATAGAGGTTAAGGTTCTCAGCTTGCTTATGCCGGGATCTCATATGGCGCCGATTTTAGTCCCGGTGGCCTGCTTCCCATCCAGCTCCCTGCTTGTGTCCTGGGAAAGCAGTCGAGGATGGCCCAAAGCCTTGGGACCCTGCACCCACGTGGGAGACCTGGAGGAAGTTCCTGGTTCCTGGCTTCAGATTGGCTCAAATGTAGCCATTGAGGCCATTTGGGGAGTGAATCAGCATTAACCAGGTAACTGAGGTATTTTCAACTGCAATCATTTAACTGCCAATTTAGTCATTACCTTCTTCACAAATTAATTCAAGGCATTTGCTAAACACCCATGATGCAGAGACATACAGTGTGCATTCAGTTAGACATTCAGAATGTAAAAGGAGGCATGATTCCTGGACCATGAACTTACGTGACAGTTTCACAAAAAGGTGCTAGTTACATAAATCAATTAAAATCATAATAGTGAAACAATCTTTGAGGAAAAGATACATGCTAACTAGTGGAAGCGACCAGGCAGGCTTCCCTTCTACTGTGACTGCTGATCTCTGGAGTTCGGTGAAGTATTACTGAGGCATATCAAGCCAAACCGAGAAACAGTGAGACATGGGCTCCAGCAGCACAGTGAGGACGGTTTGTATTTAAATAGCCTGCTGCACCTTCTAGCCTTGCACATCCGCATGTTAAAGCTGGCAAGTCTTCCTCATTAAGCCTGGGAAAACTGAAACAGTTCAATCTGCCATGGAAGAGGTCATGAGTGGCATTCTCAGTCATAAAGTGGACATTTGGCTAATCTAGAATCTTTTCACAACTTCTATACGAAGATTACCTAAATGTGTGTGCACACACACACACCTACGCACACAGCTACACAAAAGATACCATGCAATACACCTTGAGAATCAACTGCTTAATGCAATCATTTGCCTAACAACTCCTAACAAGTGTTGGAAACACAAAAGCATCTTTTTTTCCCCCTCGTATCTGTAAAAAACTTGGCCAAGGGCCCGGCGCAGTGGTGCAGGTGGTTAAAGGTCCTCGCCTTGCACGCCTGGGATCCCATATGGGCGCCAGTTCTAATCCCAGCAGCCCTGCTTCCCTTCCAGCTCCCTGCCTGTGGCCCGGGAAAGCAGTCCAGGATGGCCCAAAGTTTTGGGACCCTGCACCCGCGTGGGAGACCCGGGGGAGTCTCCTGGCTTCGGATTGGCATAGCATCGGCCATTGTGCTCACTTAGGGAGTGAATCATCGGACGGAAGATCTTCCTCTCTGTCTCTCCTCTCTGTATATCCACCTTTCCAATAAAAAAAATAATTAAAATAAATCTTTAAAAAAAGAAAAAAAAAACTTGGCCAAGTAGAAGATGACGTCACACACATGTTATCACCATATAGCTTAGATTCTTGTAACTCTTCCAGTTAAATTATTTCTACTTCAAAGATAAGGAAACGAATTACGGGTGTTACTCACACAGAATAACATCCACTCTAGGAGTTTCCCTCAGTCACCTGCCACCCCGTCACCTGACTCCTGTCCAAGTGACATGATGAATCCCTCTGGTTGTTTTCTTCTCCCCATTCTCTATGCCAACCTCTGCTTGCCCCTCAGCCTCTTCGACCTAACTTAAAGGTTCTTCACATTCCAGCACAAGGCATAATTCATTGCACATAACAAATGCTGGATCCATATTTGCCAAGTGAGTCCTGTAACTCAATTCTCATAAGTAAAGTTCAGGGAAATTGCAATGACTTGTCAAATGACATATACGTGATAAATAAAAACCTAGAATTTGACCCAATTCATTCACATTCTCAGATCAAAATTAAGTCACTGGGCCCAGTATGACAGCATAGTGGCTAAGGTCCTCGCCTTGAATGCGCCAGGATCCCATATGGGCACTGGTTCTAATCCCAGTAACCCCGCTTCCCATCCAGCTCCCGGCCTGTGACCTGGGAAAGCAGTCGAAGATGGCCCAAGATTTTGGGACCCTGCACCCACATAGGAAATCAGGAGGAGGCTCCTGGTTTCAGATCGGTGCAGCACCGACCATTGTGGTCACTTGGGGAGTGAAACATTGGACGGAAGATCTTCCTCTCTGTCTCTTCTCTCTGTATATCCACCTTTGCAATTAAAAATATATAAATCTTAAAAAAAAAGTTAAGTCACTGTTCCTTTAGCCCAGATGTCTACAATTTTAGATCAATATTATTTCTGCTTCACAGAAAGCACCAAAATAGAACTTATCATTTTTTTCTTTTTTTTTCCCAGTGGTTATTTATTTATTTATTTATTTATTTATTTTTATTGTTGTTTACATTGTATTATGTGGTACAGTTTTATAGGTGCTGGGGATTCTCCCCACCCCTCCCATACCCCTCCCCCCATGGTGGATTCCTCCACCTTGTTGCATAACCATAGTTCAAGTTCAGTTGAGATTCATTGCTTGCAAACACATGCCTAGCATAAAGTTCAGCATCTTATTGTCCAGATAAGTCCAGTGGCCTCTTGGGGAGACCTTCTCTGGTCTGAAGGTAGGGCTAACAGAGTAAAGATCCGGTCATATAAAATCCCCAACAAAACCTCAGTATCAATATACAACATTATGGAATTAATTGACATAGTATTGGGTAAACAATATGTTAAAGATAATGCAAGTTCCATTCTTCGAAACATCTGGGTTGAGACAGTATCAATGACACGTTCAAAAAAATAACAAACAACCAAACAAAAAATTACAGGTTAAATCAAGGCAAACATGTGGTATCTAACCTTTTGGGATTCGCTCATTTCCCTTAGCATTATAGTTTCCAGTTGGGCCCATTTAGCCACAAAGAACTGCATTTTGTTTTTTTTAATAGCTGAGTAGTATTCCATGGAGTAGATGAACCAAAGCTTTCTTATCCAATCTTCTGCTGATGGGCATTTCGGTTGCTTCCATGTTTTTGCAATTACTGATTGTGCTGCAATGAACATAGGGATGCATGTTGGTTTGTCGTAAAACAGGTGTTTTGGATATATTCCTAGGAGTGCTATTGCTGGGTCATATGGTATGCAGATTTTGAGTTGTTTGAGTGTTCTCCAGACTGATTTCCATAAAGGCTGTACCAATTTGCAGTTCCACCAGCAGTGGAGTAGGGTTCCCTTTTCCCCGCATCCTCGCCAGCAAGTGTCGTTGGTGTTCTTGTTTATGTGGGCCAATCTTACTGGTGTTAGGTGGTACCTCATCGATGTTTTAATTTGGATTTCCCTTATTGCCAGGGAGCTGGAGCATTTTTTCATATGTTTGTTTGCCATTTGGACTTGTTCCTTTGTGAAATGTTTGCCCATTTCCCGTGCCCATTTCTTGAGTGGCTTGTTTGTTTTGGTTTTTTGGTTGTTTTGAAGTTCTTTGTATATCCTGGAAATTAGCCCCCTATCGCCTATATCGTGTGCAAAGATCTTCTCCCACTCTGTGGGTTGCTTTTTTACTTTGTCGATTGTTTCCCTTGCTGTACAGAAGCTTCTTAGTTTGATGAGGTCCCATTTGTTTATTCTGTTCTCAACTGCTATTGCTTTTGGTGTCCTTCTTAGAAAGTCGGTACCTACTCCTAGGTCTTGCAGGGTATTTCCTACATTTTCTTGCAAGAGTTTGAAGGTTTCTGGATGTAGGTTTAGGTCTTTTATCCATGTAGATTGGATCTTAGTGTATGGTGATAGATGTGTGTCTATCTTTTTGTTTCTACAGGCTATCAGCCAGTTGTCCCAACAACATTTACTAAAGAGGCCTTCCCACTTGCTTGGACTGTTGTTGGTCTTTTTGTCAAAGATTAATTGGCTGTATCTGTGTGGGTTCCCTTTTGATGCTTCTATTCTATTCCATTGATCTTCCTTCCTGTCTTTGTGCCAGTACCAGGCTGTTTTGATAACCACTGCTCTATAGTATGTCCAGAGGTCCGGGATTGTGATTCCCCCTGCTAACTTCTTATTTTTCAGGATGGTTCTAGCTATTCGTGGTTTTTTGTGTTTCCAGATGAACTTTTGAATCATTGTATCCAGTTCCGTGAAGAATGTTTTGGGCAATTTGATTGGAATTGCGTTGAAAATGTATATTGCTTGTGGTAGTATAGACATTTTAATGATATTGATTTTGCCTATCCAGGAGCACAGAATGTTATTCCATCTTTTGAGGTCTTGTTCAATTTCCTTTTTAAATAGTTTGTAGTTTTCTTCGAATAGGTCTCCTACGCTTTTGGTTAGATTTATTCCCAAATACTTCATACTTCTTTCTGCTATTTTGAATGGTATCCTGTTGGTTAGATCTTCTTCCATCTTGGTGTTATTTGCGTACACTATGGCTGTTGATTTTCGTTCATTAATTTTGTACCCCGTCACTCTGCCAAACTCTCGTGTAAGTTCTAGTAGTTTCTGTATTGAGTCTCCTGGTTTTTCTATGTATAGGATTATGTCATCTGCATATAGTGAAAGCTTGACTTCTTCGTTTCCTATACGTATGCCTTTGATTTCTTTTTCTTGTCTTATGGCCTCTGCAAGTACCTCTAGGACTATGTTGAATAGCAGTGGTGATAGCGGGCACCCTTGTCTTGTTCCAGATCTCAGTGGGAAGGGTTCTAGCTTTTCTCCAATCAGTATGATACTGGCGTTGGGTTTTTCATAAATTGCTTTGATTATGTTGTGGACATTTTTTTCTTCTTAAAGGTTTATTTTATTTTTATTAGAAAGGCAGATCTACAGAAGAGAAGGAGAAGCAGAGAAAGATCTTCTGTCTCCTGGTTCACTCCACAATGAACCAATCTGGTTCAATCTGGTTCATTGGCTGAACCAATCTGAAGTTAGGAGCCAGAAGCTTCATCTGGGTCTCCCACGTGGGTGCAGGGTCCCAAGTCTTTGGAACAGCCTCTTACTGCTTTGCCAGACATAAGCAAGGACCTGGATGGGAAGCGTGGTAGCCAGGACACAAACCAGTACCCATATGAGATCCTGCAGATGCAAGGATTTAGCCGTCGAGTAATCGTGCCAGATCCCTAAAGTCCTAATCTTCTAGGACTAAGCTAAGATACTGCCAACTAAAACATAGGTGGAAACACAATTAAGCTCAAATAGTAACTGCCAATTTAGTCATTACCTTAATGATATTCAGAAATAATTCATATGTAACAGAATTACTACTAAAATCTAAGACAAATATTAGAGAACCATCTAATTGGCTCTGTCAGTAATCCATTTTCATAGCAAACAGTCAGGAATATGGGTTTTTCTTATTACACTAGATTCTCTAGATCTCATTTTTTTTCTTTGAGTTCCTCCACTTCTCCTCTTCTTTTGCTATTTTTCAATATCTAATTTTAAATAAACAGCTAAAGAATTACTGAACTTTGGTGAAACTTGTCTATGACACTACTAGAGAAAATTAAGATTAATTATGAATTTCACATATCAGAACTATTAATGAGCAATTAACACATTAGTGAATCTCAAAATCTTAACAATGATCACTAAACAGATTTTTTTCAAAAATCAAAACCATTGATTGAAGCGGTTTTCAAAGAACGATTATTTTATTCATAATGAAAAACAAGGCTATATGCAAAAGAATATAATCAATAGTCTGGTCAGGCTCAGAAAATTTCAAAACAATTATTGTTTGACGGAACTAGAACAGGTTTGCAAAAATTAATTTATCCACTTTTACTTTCTAAAACTTGAGAAACTATTTGGCCTCATCATTTCATTCTACACATAGAGTAGGCTGGCTTTCAAACAGGAAAAAATTCACATTAGTCTGCATTATCATTTAATTCTATTGGTGACGAAATATTAAGTTGTCTTGAGAATTACAACCACTACAATACCTCCTTAAACCTAAGTACTATAATGCGCATTTTGAATTAAAATTTCTCCTTTTCTCCTTATAGCTGAAGTGTTCTTATATTTTTTCTCTTATTTCTCCTATTTGATACTGCTCTATAAAAGAACTGGAATTAATTTTTTTATTAGTGTGTGGACGTAACAATCTCTTCAACTATCACGACACCAACGCAGATATAGGTGACAATCTCAGGTTTAGATAAAGACGCAGATAACCGAGAAACGGCTTGCACAACAAACAACAAACAAAAAGCTCTGTTTACTATTTTCAATTTTGAGACTTATTTTAACTCACTTGTTAATTGACATTAAACCTTAGAGAAGAAAGGCATGATTTTTATTTACTTATTTTTATTACTTTATTTTTTAATTGATACTATATTCCATGATACGTCCTTCCCCCTCTCCCTCACTCTTCCCCCCTGCCACACTGTTACAACACTGTAGTCCTTCTGCTATTGAACTATGAAACAGCACTGTGGGTCTAGACACATGGTAGCAAGGCTGGGATCCTACTGTCAAGGCATATTTACAAGTTTCACTGATCTCCTTTTATTCAGAAATAGAGATGCACACTGCAATGGATCTTCATTTCCTGGTGAAGATTATAAAAAGGTGGAAAATCACAAATTTGCTTTTGATTTAAATGATTTTAATGATCATGTTCGAGTTAGACACCTCATATTTATTTTTTAGTACTTTCCTTTGGGAATAACTTTTTTAAAAAGGAAAATGCGAGTTAAGATTTATTTATTTTTATTGGAAAGGCAGATATACAGAGAGGAGAGACAGAGAGAAAGATCTTCTGCCCACTGGTTCACTCCCAGGTGGCCACAATGGCAGGAGCTGAGCTGATCCAAAGCCAGGAGCCAGAAGCCTCTTTCAGCTCTCCCAGCCAAGTGTAGGGTCACAAGACTTTGACCCACCCAGGTCATAAGCAGGGTAATAGATGGAAAGTAAAGCAACCAAGGCATGAACTGGCATCCACGTGGAATCCCAGTGCGTGCAATACAAGGATTTCAGCCCCTGAGCCACAGTGCTGGGACCAATTTGCATTTTCCAACAGCCAATTGTTTTATGGTAGTTCCTAAGTTGCACACCAATGATAGGCTGCCATTTTTTTTTCCACTTGTCAAGCTTTGTTATTATTTTCCATGACGCACTGTTAAAGGTATAGGGATCCCCTTCCTCTTTGTCCCTCTCCCATCACTGCCCCCACATTATCCCAACAGTATACTCCTTCAATAAGTTTCAAGGTCAACACACTGCTATTTAAGTGTATCATGGCATTGCAGAAATAGAAAATCAAGTAGACTATCAAGGTATATTTAACTGTTTCATTGGGAGTCCTCCTTTTATTTGGTAGTAGAGGTGTATAGACACAATTTTACAATAATCCTTATGAGTACTAAAAATTCTTAATTGATTTTCTTGACTCTTTTAACATCGAACTATGAACGTAAGACAAAGATAGCTTCTTCAATTGGGGATATTACTTTGAGAAAAATTTTCAAGTTTTATTTATGTAAATCAAATAAGTATTCATTAAAATAGTAGCTTCGATTACTGCTTAACGAGAAAAGGCAAAATGGTAGCATTTACTTTTCAATGTTTTGCATTTAACATAATTTCAGATTTTTTGAAAAGTTATCAGAATTATAAAAGACACTTTCAGGTATTCTGTTTAGCTTACCTGATGCTAACAGCTTACTGCCTTGACTTTTGTTATTTTTTTCTCCTTTAACAGTCCATAGTCACTGATATTCATAGCTAACATCAGAGTTTAAATGATATGTAGGAAATCTAAGGCTTGAGATTTTTTTATGTTAGTTAACCAGCTTAAATACCCCTTATACTCTAGATGCTCTGGTTGGCTTCATTAGTTTTACTTGTAGGGTTTCTCAATAATGCATGGTGATTGAAAGAGCTAAAACTGATCCTTCTTGACATAAAGTATATTATGTTCTTTGCAATGGGACTGCCATGGTTAGTCCTGACTGATGTGGCAGTGGGTTTAATACCACTTAACAGTTTATCTTGTTAAAATTCATCTGACTGCCTTATCTCTAGGGGTAGAGCTTAAGAGCTCAGCTTCAGAAGTCAGATGAGTTGAGTTTGACTCCTGGCTTTAAAAAAAATCATGGCTGAAAGAAGGTATATCAGATAGAGTACTTAGCATTGAGCTAACTGGGCAGCAAGAACAGAGAGGACGGTTTGGCTTGGCTTTAAACAGCAAGTCTACCAGTTCGTAAGAACACAAACTCTTAGCGCTTTCTTAGAAATGGTTTTGATTGACACCAACAAAATAGTTAAAGTGATGTCAGTAAGAAAATAAAAAGGTAAAACATATATTTCTAAAATCTTGCTTTGGATGAAAGGCATGGATAATAAAAAAAAATTGTGAGGTGTATCCTAAAATCAAGCTTCTGGCACGCTGATTTAATCACCTGGTTGGGGCAGGCACAGTGGCATAGCAATCTAATCCTCTGCCTGCTAGTGCAGGCGATCGTAAGTGAGCACCACTTCCTATCCTGGCTGCTCCACTTGCCTAGGGTTCAGGCTTACGGTCTGAGAAAGCAGCAGAGGATGGCCCAAGTGCATGGGCTCCTGCACATACATGGGAGACCTGGAAGAAGCTCCTGGCTCCTGGCTTCCAATCAGCTCAACCCTGGCTGATGCAGCCATCGGGGGAGTAAACCAGATGACGGAAGACCTTCTCTCTCTCTCTCTCTCCTCTCTGTCAAATCTGCCTTTCAAATGCAAATGAATAAATCTTTCAAATAAATAAGCAAAGCCATCTCCTGTTAAAGAATGTAAGAGAAAACATGATTTTCATACTGTTTCAAGAATTCCTAGAGTTTTCGCAAAGGCCTATCAAGAACTACTGTAAGTAGCCGGAGGAAACGAAATGGGCAGGTTTGAAGTCCTTTACACACACTTACACACACACACACTCACACTCAAAGTTTCTGTTTTTGTATTATTCGGTATATTACTCCAAGTCTACATTAAGTACTTACTACTTGCTAAGTACTTACTGGTTGTGATGAAAGACGCTTCCAAAGCAAAAAAGTTTTCCAAACAGATATATAAATAAACCCCACTCCTGAAGGAAGCAAAATCCCCCACAAAGTCCCACACAAATCATTTTGTCAGGACTAGCTTTGAGGCTACTTCTCATATACAGGCACAGGCTGTCAAGGTCAAAGAACTTTCATCCAAAACCAGGCAGTGAAGTCCTTTCAGTGCGCTGCCTTCCTTGACAGAGTAGCAGCACCACCAACCTGTTATGATGTATCAGTACCGAGCCACGCATCCAGCACGGGCACTGGCCCCCTGGAGGTGCTCTGTAAATGGAACTTCTGTTGTTATTTATTTCTTTAACTGCACAGTTGGCAGACATGGAATAGATAGTAACTTTGAAATGATAGCCATCAAATATATATGTATTCTATTTACAGATTGAAACATGACTTATCTTTATAAAGTCTAGATATCAAGATTGTTCACCTATCTCTTAAAAACCTCCGCCCTACAACCAGTGAATCCTGCATTTTGGTTCACATGCCCATTCAACTTCGTTTCAGCTGGAAAAAGCACAGACTTATCTCATGCCATGGCTGTATGCACACACCTCCCTTTAAAAAAACACTTTTTTCCAAACCCACTCTTTATTCTAACCTCTCCCCATTCTTAGCTGCTAAGTCAACTGCCTCTGGGAAAACCTCCTTGACCAGCTCCAACCATAAATAACAACTGAATTTGGACACGAGTTTCTCTTGCAAACACAGATGGCAAGCAGGCCGTGTTAGACTACTGGGTGTATTTTAAGCACGTGTAAAGAATTTCTCTGATTTGTTTCAGCACAAAAACTCATGACGAGGCTTGGTCCCTGATGTCATGGTGTTGAGAAGTGCTAGGGTTTCTAAGAGGGATTAATGCATTTCTTAAGCCTGGCAGTTTCTGGTCTGGCCCACACGGGAGCTTTTCCACAGGTGCCCACCAACCTCCTGTGTCCTTCCATTACTTGACGCCATTCATCAAGAGGCACTGCCCAGAGGCAGGGCA
The DNA here is from genome assembly GCF_017591425.1 of Ochotona curzoniae. NCBI lineage: Eukaryota > Metazoa > Chordata > Mammalia > Lagomorpha > Ochotonidae > Ochotona > Ochotona curzoniae. The sequence goes on along the minus strand of NW_024466446.1, from coordinate 7,965,469 downwards.
GAACTGAGTGCCACATTCCTGGACTGGCACATCTGTGACCTCAATTAGCTCTTTCCTTTGTAAAATACCTACCTAGTCTCTGGCATTTTTTGATGTCAACATAAAATTGACAAAGACAAAATATGCTCAATTAAGTTAGGTTCCAAATGGTTCGAATGTTCTGCTTACATGTAAGCAGAAGTTTTAGTTACACTAAAGTTTTCCACTTTCACTGATGAAGAAGTTTATATAGAACAAACTATATTTTTGCAAACTAGAAAATACTACTAACATTAAAGTCAAGGAAACAAATCATCTGTAAAAACAAAACACTGAGTCAAGTAAAACCAAGATTTTATGTAGACATAAAGACAGAATCTTACAAGTTTCCCGCAATGCGGTTTTAGGAAATTCTTTGGAATCACCTCTTCTAAGTCGAAGATTAACTTCCAACCAAGCCATCTATGATAGTAACATACAAAAGCACATTGGGACTGGCGCAGTAGCATAGTGGCTAAAGTCCTCACCTTGCACACATTGGGATCTCATATGGGCACCGATTCTAATCCCAGTTGCACTGCTTCCCACCCAGTTCCCTGCTTGTGGCCTGAGAAAGCAGTCAAGGACGGCCCAAACCCTTGGGACCCTGAACCCACATGGGAGAACCTGAAGAAGCTCCAGACTCCTGCCTTTGGATTGGCCTAGCTCTGGCCACTGTGGCCACCTGGGGAGTGAATCATTGGATGGAAGATCTTCCTATCTGTCTCTCCTCCTCTCTGTATATCTGAATTTCCAATAGAAATTAAAAATAAATCTTTAAAAGAAAATAAAAAATAAATATATCTTTTTAAAAAGTACATAAAAAATCTATATTATGAAAAACAATCAATCTGAAATATTTTCGGCATCACAATTATTGTTCAACTACATTTTAACATTAATTTGTAAAAGTATTTCTTTGTCCCTTTGTAGATTGATTAAAATTTGTATTGTTTGATTTTGTTAGAAGGGAGACACATATAAACACATACCTAAACACTCAGGAAGAGAGAGAAAAATGGATTCTCTCTAATGGTCCAGTTGTCTAACACCATAAACAGCTTAGGTGGGGTCAGGCTGCAGCCAGAGCCTGGACGTCCATCTGAAGTTTCTCAGATGGATGGGAGGAGCACAGCTACGTGAGCCATTACCTGCTGCCTCCCTGGGTCCCCGTTAGCAGAAATCTACAATGGAAGGGTAGAACCACACCCAGGTATGTTACTATGTCAACGTTCCAAGTGTCGTCCTAACAGATGTACCAAACACCCAGTCCTTTTTCTGGATTCTAAATTCAGTTTTAGAGCAAGCAGGTTAGATGACTGACCTCCTTGATTAAGGCATAAAACGATTATTTTCAAGAATAATTTCCAAGAACATATCAACCACTCAGGGCAGGGGAAGTGTGAGGTGTGGGGGAGCACTCCACTTCCAGTCATATTGTATACAGATTCGTCAGTCCAAACTGTACACTAAAAGGATAAAATGAGTGACATCAAATTGGTGATTCATATCAAAATACTGAATGAGAATATTTTTTATAGATTTTATTTAATTAGACAACAGTACCTACAATAAGAAGCTAAGACGGCCCAGCACGGTAGCCTAGAGGCTAAGATCCTCACCCTGCATGCACAGAGATCCCATATGGGTGCTGGTTTGTATCCCAGCTGCTCTGCTTCCCATCCAGCTCTCTGTTTGTGGCCTGGGAAAGCTGTAGAAGCCCGCCAAAAGGCTCGGAACTCTGCACCTAAAAGGGAGACCTGGAAGAAGCTCCTGGCTCCTGGCTTCAGATCAGCTCAGCTCTGGCCATTGCAAACACTTGGGGAATGTACCAGCGGACAGAGGATCTTTCTCTCTGTCTCGCCTTCTCTCTATAAATCTGACTTTCCAATAAAAAAACTAAGTTAAAGAAAAAAACAACTAAGACTAACAAACACAATAACAAAAATGTAGATGAAGCAGAAAATTTGATATAGGATTATGAATAATCAAATAATACTTTTATTCTTTGCTCAGAATTCTTCATTAATGAGCAATATTCTTAAATGATAGAAATTTGATATTTGATATTATATAGAATAAAACTATCACAGAAATTATTTGAGCATCAATATTTTATTTGATGTGAAATTACAATCTTAAAGACTTTTATGAAACAAGCACACAATAGAATCTTGGATTTTTTTTTGTTATTGCTGTTTCTGAATATTCCAGTAGATATAATTTTGTGCAACTCAAAAAGAAAATAGCTATTGGGTTTTCTTTTTGTGTCAAAATGGCCAAAGTAAGATTACATTAAATCATGAATCAACAGAAGTAACCATTTTTGACATTAATATCATGATTTCAATATCAATCATGAGTGAGTAACAAAAGCCAGCAGCTTTTAAAGGCATCGGCTACAGTAGTAAGCTCAAGATAACATCAGTACATTAACAATTCAAGCATTATAAGCATGTCAGAGCAGTAAGAAAATACTGCAGCACTAATCTTATCAGTTTGGGGCAATTTATATCCACAGGGACACCATTAGAATTTTCTCGGGAAGTTTAAGCTATAGCATTCTAGCAGACACATAGAAAAAGGGGAAAAAAATGCTAATAAAAAAAAAATCTTCCAAATAAACCCAGAAGGAGGAGCAAGTAAGTGTCTCTAGGCAAATATCACACTAACTGACTCTGCAATACAAAACATTGTGTTGACAAAGAGAAAATGCAAGTTCTCGTCTTCTTTTGCTTGCTGACAGAAATGCAACATACCGCCTGGCCTGAATGACCCTGTTCATTGAGCTAAGGTAAGGAACTGAAAAATGTGGCTGCTGGGATAGGGGTGGGATGGGGTGTGTAACGTGGCACAGTACAGTGTTTCCCAAAGTGTGTTCCAGATGTTTCTGAGATTATTTTTACAAGGACAAAATGAAGTGTGTGTGTGTGTGTGTGTGTGTGTGTGTGTGAGAGAGAGAGAGAGAGAGAGAGAGAGAGAGAGATCTTTGTGGCTGCAGGTACTGATTTTCCACATTGGAGGGAAATGCATGTACTTCTTTCTAATATAGGTATCTAATAGAAACAATTATTGCATTTAAGAAAAAAATCAGATTCTGTCCAAGTAGGAAGTGATGGGGTTTCCCTAACCCTGTTAAAAGCTTGGAGATTGACTATTCAGTTTAACCTCTACACTAAGGAAGATTGAGAACAAGGCATGTGAAAAACAGATAACTAAACATATTAGTGTAATAGCCAATTTCCTTCCCTTACTTAACAGTCAAGCATGAGGTATGTAGTGAAAAAAGTATTCTTTAACAAATGGATGAGGGCTGTGCTTAGATCGGTAGTTAACACGTCCAAGTACCCCATGCGGTTCCTCACGCCCCTTGCCTGCTAATGCAGACCCTGACAGGTAGTAATAATGACTCAAGAAACTCATTTCCAGCCATCTACATGGGACACTTGCGATGTGCTCCTGGATAACAGCTTCGACCCCAAGTCAGTGCCAACCATCATACGTACCAGGGAGCAGTCCAGAGACAAATGGCCTGCTCTAGCTCCATCTGATAAATCAAAACGGCATGCAGTTCAACCTTAAACTGGGACCACAAAGGATGGCAGGATGTGTGTGTGTGTGTGTGTGTGTGTGTGTAAGGTAGAGCCCCAAGAGGGATGCACCAAGATTCAAGACCAATCACCTACCATATCTTTACTAACTCCAAGAGTCAAAGACTTCTCTGGTTTTCCAGCATTGACCCAACCCACTCCTCATAACCTGATTATCATCTGAGGCTATCTTTCCATCACTTACAAAAACATACACCTCTCCCTAAAGACTTACAATTGGAAGCTACTAAAGATTCTCCCAGACGGCAAGAAAATATAGGCAAATCTTGAGTCTCAAGATCATGTTCTCGGGCTTACAATCTCATTCACAATCCACACAACTATTAATTTGGCATGAATAACATTATTTTCTTGGTATTCTGTTTTTCAAAATAAGCCAACTGCCCTGAGCATGAATAAGATCCTTGGTAAGCATCCGATGATGGATTCAGTCCCATCTCTCTGAGTAAGATGAGTCAGCTCTCCAGGCCTTTCAGATAATCTTATTTTCATTAAACAGAATTTATCAGCCACCTAATGAGAAGGCATTTTTCCAAACAACACAACGCCAGAATTCTCCTTGTAAGATCCGGGCATCTGGGGGCCAGTACTGTAAATCAGCCTTGTAAAGCCATTGTCTGCAGTGCGTGCATCCCATGTGGCACTGGGTGGTGTCCCAGCTGTGCCATTTCTAATGCAGCTCCCTGCTAATTTGCTTGGGAAAGCAATGGGATTTGGCCCAAGTGCTTGGGCTCCTGCACCCACATGGGACGCCCAGCAGAGTCTCCTGACACCTGGTTTTAGACCAGGTAAGCTGCGACCATAGCACAATGCAGTCATTTAGGGAGTGAACCTGTCTTTCTCTACCCCCTTCTCTAGAAGTCTGTCTTTCAAATAAAGTAGTACATAAATCTTTTTTTAAAAAGATACATGTATATTTTCCTTTAATAAGTACTAATCATAAACCAGTATTACTGTGGAAAGTCTTAATGCTAACTCTTTAAAAGAACATTGCGATCAATTACAGTAAGCAGTTGGGAGAAAGAGGGGCAAAAAACCTTGGAGATTGGTCAAGTCACAACCAACACTTTTTAGGGTCAAGAAAGGATCTTTCAGAATGGAGATTACATAATGAGCATTCATGTTTCAATCCCTAGAAGCAAGAACAGGAAGAATCTGGCATAGCAGAAAAAATCCCGACATTTGCTACATTCACGTAAAAAAAAACTGAACTAGCGCCAAGCATGAGTGCACCATGAAGGCAGGCAGGCAGACGGTCGCACACTGCCTGTGTCTAGCCGTGTTACACGGCCCCAGCCAAGGCACAGCTTCTCCCCTGCAGACAGTAGCTCCTTACCTGTTGCTGCACGGGCACCTGCTGCACCACCTGTGTAGGCACCGCTGCTTGACTGGCCACGGACGTCTGCAAAGTCACTGTGGAACCTGTGTCCGACCCAGTCTCTGATGTCTGCATGATGGGCTCTGAAACGCACAAACAGAAAGACACAGTTCACAACGCTTCCCCAGCCTGACCACCTTCACTACATGTGCTAATATTCTGTATTTGCCTATCCCCTCATTAGCTCTTATTCCAGCATCCTGACCCTTTATGAATGCTTATATAGCCACTGCAACCACTTTTTAAAGTAAGGGCCAAAAAATTACTAATCCAGAGTTTTTAAAGCTCTATTTGTACCTCTTATTCTCAGACTCAGAGGTTGGACTTGATTGAAAGCATCCTCCTTCAGATCTTACCTGTTATAAAGGGCCACAATCTTTTTATAAACTGCTGTCCAAAATTCTGTCAAGGAATTGTTAATTCTCAGAACACAAATGCTATGTGGATTATATATGTACAATGCTATGTAATTATATCATGAACTACAATTTCTGCATACTTTTACAGTCTATCAGTCCATAACTGGAGGAGTACAAATGATAACAAATCATTTCTAGGACATTTTCCAAGACACTATTCAGGAGTCAAAAATAAATTAATATGTGTCCTAAACATAATGGAAATGGTAGGATACTGAGTGAAAATCAAAATTTAATTATACTCTCACACAATGAGAGCTAATTATCAATGATATTTACAGTTTTGAAGGATGAGGAGGACCTACCCTCTGGCAAATAAATGAGATTTGTAAAGAAAAACATGCAATTTGACTCTTTTTCTCAATCCAACATGCCATTTATTTTTTGTTCATTTCTTATGTAACACAGGGTTACATTTTCGCCAGCATTTACTCTAACAAGTATAGTTCTTCAGGCTTCCTGCCTTTGACACCTCCTTTTGTTATGTATGTATTCAATAAAATAAATATGTGTCTCTGAGAATGAGTGGTGACCAGAAATCTAATTTTCTTTCCTAGGGGGAAAACGGGTTTTATCTGGTAGCCTAAGAAAAATATTGCATCAGGGTTTAAATTTGTGAAGAATAATTGTGAGCATTAATTTTCTCTCAGGAATTTCAGTTCTTCCAAAGATCAAATTAACCTCTCTCAGCATGTTCTGTCACAGCAAGACCTCTCCCAATTTGTTCTCCAAACTTGATATGATCACATTCAGCTGTAGAAATGGCTTTGTGGAAACATCAAATCTATTCTGATTTTATCCGAGGACAGAGAGGTTAAGAAATTCACTCAAGTTGGACCATTACAGACAAGGGATCAAGACTTTTTGCTTTAAATCTGTGCATAATTTTCTTTGCAGACTTTTAGACTAGAATCTCTCTAGGTGACGGGATATTATTTTGGGAAACCCTACCCCAGTACGCTATACTTTAATATGGAAGGTATGCTTTCGATATAATATACAACAGCATTGATTGTTTGACAGACACTCAGTAATTGTCAGAAAGGCTTTAAATGTTATTTCACACATAAATTAATTCATGCAGCAAAATACAGTTACTACTATAACCTTCCCCCGACATGTACGGAACTTGAGGAACAGAAGGGTGGAGGCTGTGGGTAATATTCATCAGTGCCTGGTCAGCTCCGTGATATCGGGATCCAGAGAAAGCCAACATGCAGATGCTCATTCTTCAATTTTCCAAAAGAAGGTGAAAACCTCACAAACACTGGCTCGTTTTTTAAAATGCACCACACACACACACACACACCGTGCTTCAGGACTAGCATTAAGATCACAGATATGCCTAACAAGTATGAGAACCGAAGTAATCCCTATACTCCCAAAGCAACACTCAAAGAAAGACCACTGGAGGACCAAGGGCTCCGCACTCTTTGGGAGATGGTACACAAGTTAGGAACCCTATCCGTGCTTCTTTCACCTTCTTTCATTGTAGAACCAGATGGGCAAAAACACCCCATACTTCAACCCCCACCTCACCAAAACAACCACCACGAAGGGACATCCTCCCTTTAACTCTTTCCTTTTGGGTTGCCATTTTCATGTGTGTTACAACAGAGCACTCTAAGCAAGAACCGAGGCATGAGCTAACCATCAGACATCATCTGCAGTGAGGTTCCCTGGGCCACTCTTGTACCTCCAAGACTCCTGATAGCATTTGCCAGTTGAAGATATGGATGAGAAAGCAGGCTTTGCTGCTAAGGGCTTGTCCTTTAAAATGCACAATCAAGGGTGAATCAGTTTTCTCCCAGAGTGCCTCCCTGCCTGACGTTCCTTATTTCCCCAAGAACTGACTGAAAACTTTATCAAGGTTAGTTTGTATCCCCTCACAGTGCATCTTAAAGCATTCTACATAGCCCTTTGGGTACAAGACCCATGCATTTTGACAGGCACCGTGCAAGATCAAACATACATAAGAAAGAAATGCCCTTTAAAAATTAAATTTACCTTCAAAGGAATCCTTAACCAACTCTCAATAAACTGCCTAAGAAAGCACAACAGAAGATAAAAAGAATATATTTGGAAAGTGACCTATGAACCACACACTAGATTTCACAGACACAACATGTTTTGCTCACGGAGATTACAAAACAAAATTCTTATCTGCCAATATTTTGTAAGCAAATTATCTAAATGGCCATCTTATAGCCATTCACATCCCTGACCCCTGCTGGCATTTGAATTTGTGATTCTTCGGAGGGTAATGAGAAGTTTACTCCTACAAACAGACTAAAAAGTGGAAAAAATGCTTTAAAGCAATAGTGATGACACACTGATTCACTGGTGTTGTTGAGAAGAGTAATAGCAAGCTCTGAGCACTGAACCGATAGAACATGTAACTAGATGACATAAACTGGGATCTCCATCATCCGTGTCACCTGATGCCCACAGATGTTCACTTAGGTACCCAGCTACAAACTGGGAAGGCGGTGGTCAAACATCAGACTGCGCAGGCCCAGGCACTGCACCGCTGTACCTGATGGAGGTTTGGAGTTTCATAACAGATGTTGCACAGATGGACTTGAGGAGAGTAGAGAAAAACAAACTGCTGGGACTGGCGCAGTGGCAGAGCAAGCTTATCGTCTAACCGCACAGCCGGCATCTCACGTGGGAGCTGGTTAGAGACCTAGCTGCTCCACTCTCGATCCTGCTCCCTGCTCACAGCTTGGGAAAGCAGTGGCGGGATGGCCCCAAACCATGGGCCCCTGTACTCAATGCACAAGACCTGGGAGAAGTTCCTGACCTTCAGCTTCAGAAAATCCCAGCTGTGACCACTGCGACCATTTGGGGAATGAAACAGCAGATGAAAGAGCTCTTTTCTATGTCTTAACCTCTCTCTCTGCAACTCTGACTTTAAATTAAAATAAATAATTTTCTAAAATACATAAAAACAATGCTTTCAAAATGAGTTTTGAGAGTGAAGAAAAGATGTCAACCATTCAACAGAACAAATGCTTACAGACAGAATAAGTAAATTAAGACAGGTAGAAAACATCAGCTTGTAAAACGTAAGACAGGACAGTCCTGGAGAACTTTCTGCCCAGCATCTAGCTCTACCCATACAGCCACAGTAATGCTGGCACCTGATGCCCAGTTCAGGTCAGTCACAGAACAGACCACAGCAGTTGCTTTTCTTTTCCAAGTTATCACAGACTCATTTCTTTGGTTTGTGGATGATAAAGTGAAGTCAAGTGATAAGCAGTTAGTCTCTTGGTATTGTCTCAATTTTTCTCTCATAGACAACTTCATTTTTGACTGACTCCATTGTCTTCCTGACCTTAAGGAACGGGCTCTTTGCCAATCTCATGACTGGAGAAGACTCCGACCACAGCCCTCCAGAAACTGGCTCAAGGGATAGCAACCTTAACTTTCTCTCTCAGTCTTTTCCTGTGCTGGGCACAATAGTGTTTTAAATTCATATCCTAGTTTAATTCTTAGAACTTTGATGGAGTTGTTGTTCTCCCCACTTTAAAAATGAGGAAACCAAGGCACAAACAGATTAAATGACTTGTAAAGAGCCATATAGCTAATAAGTGGAAGAGTTTGAATGCAGATTCTGAAAGCCAGGATGTGGACCACTCCATATGCGACTTGACCATCCCATGATGATAGGGCTTCCAAATGAGAAGCCAGAAATGTTCTGAGCAGCAGTCTTTAGGACTTTCAATCCATCCTATTTCATCCATACTTCTAACAATAGGCAGGCTCCCTCTCCTCTTTTTCTGATATCCAAATTGGAAGGGATCCCCTGTGTTTCCCCTGAGGCCATAATGAAACTCAACTACTAAAGTATTTTTCCAGAGGCATTTTAACTCATTAATTCTTTAGACCTCATTTAATGGAAGATGAATTAGAATGTTAAAGTAGGTTTGAGGTGTATACCCCTCCCCATCCTCCCAATTTTTACTAAACAGCTCATTTAAGTGCTCAGACACATTCAGAGTACCCTAACAGAATTCAGAGATTTCCAACGTTTCTGCAGGGTAAAATCCCTGCACGCTGGCAGTGTCCTAGCATGTACCACGCGTTGGTGTTGTTTTACTCCCAGGATTACAGTTTATGGGTACATATGAGGTGCTGCCATTCACCCACCACTGGTTTCTGATGCTTTGTTTATGTTTGGGAGTAATTTGGTTAGCTCAGTTTCTTCACAGCCTCCTTTCAAGTAATATTTGTTTATCAGTCACAAATGCAGTCACATTAATCCATTTTGATAAGCTAAATAAACCCCTGCAGTTTGTCAATGATGTAGCCCATATGCAAATGAGTGGCATATTCTTGCAGGAGAGACATGCACAATTTCAGTCTAGTCATCCTTGCCTAATGTGGCTGTCAGGTGTGTCAGGAGCAACAGATGCTTGTTTGACAAAGGACCTTTTTATTCTGGCTAATTAAGCAGTTGGACACACCCGCCTGTTAATGGCTCTGCTTTGTACAGCCAGCTCTGGCTGAATCATATGAGTCTACAGCTAAATAGGCCACATTTTGAAAGAAGGCTAATTAACCCCTAGGAAAAGGAAAAAGACTATTGCAAAAACCCAGCTGCTGAATGCAGCAAGATTAGCATTTCTTCAACCTGATGGGTAAAACCTAGACAAATCAAATGTGTTTGGAACAAACATGCATTACTGCATGCTTTCAGGCACTCAATGCTCTTTCTAGAACTTCCTGAGGATGATTTAATACACTCAAATTCACAGTTGGATTCTTTTGGTCACACACAATGTACATGCCAAATTAAATGGTTTAATGGTTTGATTCAGTCAATTGCTTATCGAACAGAGCTTTATAGCTGGGTTAATCTAAAAAGGGGTAGCATCCACCTTATATTTCCTGGGGTCTTTCATCCTGAAATAATTTGCAAAGTTTGACCCTATTACACTCAACTGTATGTAAGTTCTTAACACTGAATAATATAAAAGGTTTTCACTCAGTATAGGGAATAAAGACCAGTAATTCAATCTTCAAGTGTAACAGAGAATTTCCTTAAGCACAAAACATGCTACTTCCATTTCTTATCCAAATCAAATTAACCAAAATTACTTGGATACTCATTTAATAGGTTTAGCAGAAAAAAATCACATCTAAAAGAACCAATCAATAACCAATCATTTGCAACAGTATTAGAAACCTGACTAGACATAATTGGATTACAGAAATGTCTTTTCACAATTGAAAATTGGCATTTTTAAAATACAAAGTTTATCCTCAATGTACTATTGCACAGGGGATGATCTTAAAATCATAATGAATAAAATGGTACAGCATGAAATCTATTACTAACGCTCTGACTCAACATCAGCATTACCAAATGGTAGAAAATTTTAAAAACACATAGTGGCCATATCTATACTAATTAAAATAAGACCTCTAAAATGAACACACTGTTTTGGAAGAAAAATTACTGACAAATAATTTGCTGTACCAAAAGCTGGTATGAAATGTACACCTTGGTGACTATTCTAAATCAAATAATGAGAAAAAAAAACACAAAAATAACTGTAACTCTTTAAAAAGAACATGCATGAATAATAAGAATAATGGTAAATAAAGTGACATAATAAAAATCATGCATATATGTTTAATTAAATAAACATGTAATAAATGTAACTGCTTGAAATATTGACATAGCTATCTATAAATACAAAACACTAAAATTTGGCTTTCCCCACGCTCTACCCAATACAAAGAAATTGGTTAAACCAAAAACTGTAGTAAAATAGCAAGACTTTTCAATTTCAATATACATCCTTTCAAAGGTATTCAGGAAAATATTCAGCGTTATGAAATCAATAAATCAAGCAAATATAGGCTGAAGAAACAAAACCTGATCTTCTATACCACAAAAGCTTGGCCTCTTTATTTAGGTTTCATGTTGCAATGCTCATGACTATGTCCAATAAACCTTGTACTAAATTATCTGTACAAAAATGATGAAATGATCATCGTGTGGTCCTGTGATAGCAGGAGACAGTGATGAATGCTGGCCTTGACTCACCAGCACACTGGTAAAACATACAGATTTCCACAATAACTTTTCTCACTTTTCAAACCAAGGTTTTCTCTTTAAAAATTCTTCCTTTGATTCGGAATAGATATAGAGAAACCTGTGGGAGATCAGCCCTGGATCTCTGCCTGCCTAGCCCCTATGGAAGACCATAGACACCCGGCACACTGTGTCCCTGGGAGAGCCTCTGACAAGCCTCAACTAACAGAGACCTCAACATGGCATGAAGCAAGAGCCACTGGCCGCACCCCAGTCTCTCTTTTCTGTCCCTTTAACAAAGTGTGCTAGGACTTCCTTTGTAAACAACCCTAGTAAGTCTAATGTTACATTCATCCTGCTTTTCAGCAGGTGCAAGTCGGCCCTGAGACACAGCTTCCTGTGCTTCCTGGTGTTCATTGGAGGGTCCACAGAGCTAGACCTATCTGTTAACCAATCACAGTGTTGTGGTTGGGCGGAAGTACTGTTGGAATCGCCTTCTACCTTCCCCCTTTTTGTAACCTGTATAAGCTTGTGACTTCTCTAAAATAAACGGACATTGTTTACCACTAGTTTGTCTCTAGTGTTTCTGCTGAAGAGTACTGTAATACCAGCCCTTGGTAGTCAGAAGACCCCCCAAGAGAAACCATTTCTTTAAGCAAGGAAAAAGTTAATTAAATTGTTGCAACATTTTTATCTTAATGGGTGAATTACTTAAAAACTAAAATGAAAATCTGAAAATTTCTGAAGCCAAACTTGCTGAAATGACATAAGAATTATTATTATTATTTTGTTTGTGCCAGTTATCAAGAGAAGCTGCCATGAAGCACTGAGGTACCTGGGGGTAAGATTAATGAGAACCAAGTTGTTGATTAAGCAACCCATGAGATCCAGGTATTTTATCTCATTTTCATGAATTCATTGGCAAGTCAGTCTTAAGAGGTAAAGCATTCAAACAATAGATAAAAGAAAACAAAATATTAAAGCCAAACAGGTTGTTAAAAACTTTTAACTGCCCTAATCCTGCAGTATTTCCTTCCGGAAGAAAGATCTGAGCACAAAATGATATAATACACAGAAAAACTTGATCAAATTTATGCAATGCAAATGTCCACCCCTAAGTCTGAGGGTGCCCAGAACCTACTGACTGGACCATTTAATGATGATAACATTTATAACAGAAAGCAAAAACTGAGAGTTATTGGTTACTATTCTAATTATAGAAAGCAGACTGAACACACATGGAGCACGTTTTCTGTACAGGATGGCTGCTTTTGCATATATTTCATCCCTACTTTGCTCATGAATTAGATATTCTCATTTTATAGGAGGGAAAGGATTTAGACAGTTTGGATAATTTGCTTAGGGCCATAGCGCTATGATGAGATAAAGGAAAGATTGAAGCTCCAAACTGTCTTACTCCTGTAACAAGGACTTATCCTCACCATGTTTTTCTGCTGCATGGAGAGCAGCAGCAGACAGGATGTTGGCAAAAATCAGCTTTAAAGAAAAAGTATCCCGTGGGACTTAGGAGTGCTAAAAGAAACAAACTCTAACAGGAAGCAATTAAACATGAATATTGCATGCACTGCAAACACATGATCAAGGCTGCTGGATGTTATCAATACACTCGCTCATGAAGTCACCAAGCTGCAACTTCTATGATATGGAAACCTCTGCCACAAACTAAAAGCCACACGTACTAACTTGTGCGTATAAAATACTTTACAGATGACAGAGGACATGATACACAGACATGGATTGCAATCCAGGTTCTGCTCGAGTGGCGTAGGGGGTTAAGCCAACACCTGTGACACGAGCATCCCATACTAGCACCATGTCAAGTTTGAGCTGATCTACAAAGCATCCTTCTTCGTCCTAATGTGACTGAGAAATCAGCAGAAGATGACCCAAGTGCCTGGGCCCCTGAAATTCACATTGGGAGATCGAGATGTAACTTCAGGCTCCTGGTTTCAGCTTGACCCAGCTCTGACTATTGCAGATCAGTCTTTCTGTCTTTGTGTCTCTTTTCCTCCCTCCCTCTCCCGGCACCCACATGGGGTATGTGTCCCTCTCTGTGTAACTCTGCCTTCCAAATAAATAAACCTTCTAAAAAATGAATTTACATCTATCCTATAAAAAACAAGGGCCCAATTAAGTCTATGAAAAGCATATATAAACACAGACATTTACATAGATAATACTATCAACCAAAAACAAGGCACTAAAATATCTATAATGGGGGTATTTAATATGTAGGAGCCAGTGCTGTGGCATCGAGGATTAGGCCACCTCCTGCAACACTTGGCATCCCCTACAGATGTGAAAGAGTCCCAGCTGTTCCACTTCTGATCCAACTACCTGCTAAAACACCTGGGAAAGCAGAAGATGGTTCAAATGCTTGGCCTCTGCCATGCAGGTGGGATACCCTCTGATGCAATTCTGGGATTCTGACATGAACCATCTCCAGTCCAAAAAGCCATTTAGGGAATGAACCAGTGAATGGAAAATAGCCTCTCTCTCTTTTAGTCACTCTGCCTTTCAAACAAATTAAATAAATATTTAAAAAAAAAACACAGGTTGCCAACAGAATGATGTGATTTTATTAATAGATATATAATTACATGCTTAAGAAAAAATTTTTAAAATAAGTCACAAGTTAAATACTAAGGGCTTCCCCAACCCAGAATCATAAGCTCTGAGTGGTCTCAAGTTATTCTGGTCAGTAGTAATACAGGCACCCCCCAGAGCCATCAAAGCCTAGATTTAAAGGCCACAATTAAAAACTTGTCTCATGATACTTAAAGACTCCTGTGAAGAGAGAGTCTGACCGATTCTATTGCCAGGCAAGAGTTCAGCCCTCCTTTCTTAAAGTTAAGTGGTATGAAAAAAAAAAAAAAAAAAAAAAAAAACAAACCTTGTCAGTGATCCTAATAAAATCTACTATTTTAAAAATATTTCTGGAAATAGTACCTGGAGAACCACTCCCTGCCAGTTTCGATCATCTTTCACATTCTGTGCTGAGGGGGAAGACTGGAAATCTATTGTAACACACAATTCCCAAATACCAAATCGGATCCTTTTCTTACAGTCCTACCTTACCAGCCACCCATTCCAGAATCAAGATGATCTGAATTATCACTGTTTCCCCCTTGTGTGACAGCAAGGCTGCCTCTTCCGGAGACTTGCCATGAAAGAGAAGCAGGGCATTTAAAGAATCTCATCCAGCAAACAAAGTAACCCCTCCCTACACCAGCACTGTCAACATCAGCCCATCAGTGTTCTTACACATCTTCAACATGCTTGCTTTAATTTTCCTCCGCCCTCACCAGTGTGGTTTTTCCGCGTCCACCCCTCTCACCTTAAGTTTGGGGGTGCTGCATTAAACACGTGCACTACAAAAAGGGCTCCCAAGTCTTCTTAGACTAGCTGGGGGCAAGACGAGAGAAGGCAAAGGTTACCTCCAAAGCCAGCATTACTTACAGAGCCATGCAAGTGAACAGCACTGTGCTTCAACAAGATTTCCCCTGGATTTCATATAACGGCAGGCAACAGCGGGATTCCTCGTTTTCTTCACACCAAAAAAAAAGTCTCTAAAGACAACTCTCCTGTAAAGAGTCTCTACCCCACAAAGGGATTTCTTTTTTCCTCTTTCCATTTTTCTTTTTATAAAAGTGGAGAATAGAGAGTCTTTTGCAGTCTTTACCTATTCTAATGACAGGCTCAAAGAGATCAACACATCTAAAAGGGGAGAAATAATACTGTATAATAACACTGCTAATAATGGAAACAATATATCCCATTTTTAAATGAACAGTATCTTAAAGAACTGAAGCCTCATTAATGCCATTTTTTTAGCAAATATGGTGAACACGAGTGTGGGTGGACCTTGAAAAAAACCACTTCTATATATTCACACACAGTGAATGTTCTAGAAACATTCACTGTAAAACATAATGCTGTTAATCAGATGAAATTTTTACATTGTCTTTTATTACAAAAAAATGCATAACTACATATTCTTGGAGTAAAGACCTAGAAAATAGGATTAAGAGGAAAACAGATTAAAGAATCTCACCAAAGATATAAACTCATATATTTAACAGAGAAATTTTCTGTGAAATTCGGGAAAAACTTAAATGATTACACTGAATAG
The DNA here is from genome assembly GCF_017591425.1 of Ochotona curzoniae. Lineage (NCBI taxonomy): Eukaryota > Metazoa > Chordata > Mammalia > Lagomorpha > Ochotonidae > Ochotona > Ochotona curzoniae. Next base: position 7,949,844 of record NW_024466446.1, on the reverse strand, counting down.
AAAATATAGTTCCTTTGGGGCTTATGCAATTAGTCATGCACTTTATGTATGGATTCCAATGGAGTCTAAAGCATTTTTCAGCTTCAGAAACAATTCCTTTAAAAATTCCTAATTACACAGTTTTATATCATAAAATGGGTTATCTTAGGCTAGCTCATCCATCTATAATAAATGCCTTTCAATGGGGCTATCAAAATGTTTTAAATCAACTGCAAATTATGGTTACACAGGGTTGCCATTTATCACAGGTGAGTGTGCAATTTCACATAATGAGATTAATTTTCCACCTTCCCTCCTGTGTTACTCTTTGGGGGTCTTCTATAGGAAGTGAATGGGGTAAAGAGCTCTTCTCACCGGCTCGTTCGTTAAAGTCTACTCTTCGGGTATCAGTGACCAAAGGTTCCCAGCAGTCACCATCTCCATTTCTGAAAATTCTCCTCAGTTCCTCCTGTCTCAATAGCTGGTTTCTGCCGGACAGCAGATCCCTCTGGAGAAGACTGTCTCTTCCAAAGCAACCATTGCATCTCAAGTTCTAAGAGCTTTGCTTGGTTGGGGGACAAATCTTACTACCTAATTACACTTGGGAATTGTGACAGTTCCCTATCTTTTTGAAAGGCTTTCAACCGGTCTTCTAAGACCCAGTTTTCTTCATATTCTGGTTGTCTTTTCAGATGAGTCTTTCTTTTCCCTGAAGAGTTAGAAAGATCCCTTTTGAACACACAAGAGTTGAAGTAGGGGTGTTTTCTGATGCTTAGTATTCTATCTTGAAGAAGACAACCACTTATAATTGTTAAGTGAATAACTTTCAAATCAGTAACTTCCAGTCAGTATCTGCTCCACTGAGCAACAGTTCTGAATTTTTTTTTAACTCCCTGTTGAAACCTCTTTTCGCACCCCATGATCATTACACAGTCAACTTTCCACATGAAATCAAGGCCATGTTTACATTTCCTCGTTCCGATTATGCCTTCTTTGCAGCTACATACGGTGAGAGACACACAGTCTCAGTCCCCAAGGAGCTCAAAATCTACGGAGATTACCTAAGACAAAAGAGGCAATCTTGCAAGCCAGTCATCTGGGCACACTTTCTACCCAAAGACGGCGGAAACAAAGAGCCCAGGTTTCTTTTCCTTTCCTTCCCACAAACATAATCAATTACTGAGTAAATGATTCTGCTTCCTAATTATCTCTCACAAATCTATTCACTTATCTCCATCCCAGCACAGGGATCCCTGGAGGTCAGGTCACTCCCTACAACAGGTCCCTGGCGTCCTCAGGAACAAATGCAAACTCTTTAACAAGACTGTTTAGGACAAAGCTTGTACCGACTATTTTCCCAAACCCACACAATCCTGCAGTGCGGAGCTATCCTCAATCTCCCAGCCCTGGAGTATCCCAACAGGCAGCTGCTTCTGCTTGAAACAGCTCTCATTCCCTCTTCCTCTCATAGCCACCTTTCAGGTTTCCACATCCGTTCTGCTTCCCTGAGACACCACCTCAAATAACGAACACTCCTTCCCATTCTTCCCGGCAGTCTGTGTCCACAGCTGTCTACCACTCTATTTTCACTCATCACGCAGCAATGATCGTGTATCGCAGTGTGACTAGTTCTCCAAGCACTGCTTGTCTTTCTCACCTGCAGATACGACACAGTGCCTGAAATGCAGAGGAGCTTCAATTTGAATACACAGATCTAACTCCAAAAAGGAGGAATTTAAGACTCTGATAAAACATTACTACTAGAACATGCTGTAATGGAAACATTTAATACTTCAAAAGTCCAAATCATGACAACCACTTCCAATCAAGTGACTTAACAAGAATGTGACTTAATAAGTGACTCAATAAGAATGCTTAATTTTCTAACATGAATTCGTTTTCAATTGCCTAGTACAAAACTTCCTAATTTCCATATTCAAAGAACATTAAAAAGCATACTTTTTAAATAAAGAAAAAGCATAAGTATTAAATGCACTCAAATGAACAAATCAAATCTCAAGCCCCTGTTGTGGACCTCTGACACATAATTTACTGTGTTAGTAAGCACACCTGAATCATTGAATTGTGGATTTAGATTCAATGATCTGATCATGTCATCTTAGACTATGCGGCCTGGTATGCTTTTACTGTTTTTTTTTTTGGTTTTTTGTTTGTTTGTTTAAGAGATGGGATACTCAGCTATTTTTCATTTTCAAAGTTGAAATGCTAAGAATAAGAGAATAGTCTAATAGTAATTGTTTTGATTCCATCATTAATTGTCCACTTGAAATTCACATGAACTTGGTAATATTCAACTCACATTGTTCTATGTTATCTTAACAATCATTGAAACATTTCAACCAAAAAAGAAAACCTGTATTCCAGGATGGCTCTAAGTACTTAAGATAAATGTGTAACAATTTTAGTCCATTTCATCTTTCCCCAAACCCTGTAAGTTAGGTACTATTATTATCCCATTCTGAATGGATGATACAGAAGTGAGGCTTAGAATCTACATAATTCTATTGGCACAAGATTACACAACTAGACACAGCAGGATGATATGAACACACTGTACCACCTTTTAGGTTCAGCAGTAAAAAAAAAAGTCTGTTATTTTTTCTCAGTAACACACAGTATTAGGGTTATGACAACACAATGTTCAACAGAACAATTATTACATAAGTCGTCTTTTCTGGAGTTAGCATTTTTAATCTTCTACACATTACAAGAAGTATATATGTTCTGATTTTTTTTAACCAACTTAATAATCTTCTGTAGCACACACTGGTCTCCTTAAAAAGAAAAATCAAATGACAAGAAAAAAAAAAAACTTAATTTCAACTCCTACAATGTAAAATACCCTTACACTTGCTCTATTCTCTATCTCTTAGCTAAGGTAATAAAAACGCCTGGATTCCATGGCTTCTCATACTAACTGTGCCAAGGCAACAACACATAAAGTTCAGGGTAATCTTAATCAAAGCTCAAAAAATATTAAAAAGTGACATGCTACAAGGCAATTTTTTCCCCCTGAAATCGCAAATCCTTTTACTATAAAAGGACACAAATGTCTGGTTACAGTGTTGGTCTCAACTGACTTATTCACCAAAAAAAAAATAAAATGAAAATTTTGTTTCAGGAGGTTTTTGGCATGGTGCAGGGTTGGTTGCCCTGGCCATCACAGACAGTCAAGAGGTGCCTTCAGCAATTCCTAGTAAAACAAACACATTGGGCTCTAAGTACTGATAAGGCAATCAAGAACAGAAAGTGAGCAGCCCAGAAGAGAAGCTAGGGCCGCAGGCGCCCTGCAGGGTAAATGAGTACCACACCCACGCCCTCCAGCAGTACTCTAACGCACCTGGCCTCTTTGTTACAGCTGAAGCTTAGGGCTCTCCTTTCTTGACCTAAGCGAAGCCGACGCATCAAGTACCTCCACCTACTCCTTTGGCTACCTGAAATGGAAAACAGTTCCCTACACTGATGAGACCAGAACACAAAAGTTTACAATTCTCAGTCCTTTTATTGTAGTTCTTCAATATCCTAAAAGCCTGTGTTGTGGTAGCTTTGTCGACCTGTTTGCCGCAGCTCCCCACCCCAACACACACAAATAGTCACAGAGATAAAAGAATTCCAAATGGTTCCAGCTTGACCCACAGAATGAGGTTGAGGGTGAAAGTATTTTACTTCCAAAGACAGCAGTACTGTATCACTGACAGATTTTTTTTTTTTCTCCCAGGCACACAGGATGACATTGGTATGGAAAAAAACTGCACTTGGTCAAAAACCAACTCATTTTGCCAAATGATCAATCTGACAAATTCCCTATCCTACTTAAAATTTCTATCTATATTACTGGTGGCTATTTTTACTCAACAATTCAGTTTTTAAAAAACAATAATAATTTATCTTTGTTTGAAAAGCAGAATGAGAGAAAGATCTCCCATTCTCTAATTCACTCCCTGAATGGCGCAACTGCTGGAGCTGAGCCAATCCAGAGCCAGGAGCCAAGAGTTTCTTCTGGGTCTGCCATGGGGGTGCAAAGGCCCACAGACTTGAGCCATCCTCTGCTGCCTTCCCAAGCTGTAAGCAGGGAGCTGGATCGGAAGTACAGCAGCCGAGACAAGAACCGGTGCCCATATGGGAGAGCAGCACCACAAGTGCAGGGTGAGTCTACTACACCATGGCATCCGCCTCTCAGTAGTTAAAAACAAACAAACAAACAAAAACCTCTCAAGAGTTCTTTTTAATTAACTTGAAACAATACTGCAATCCAGCACCGCATAATATTCATATTCTGCACTTTTGCCATCTTCCAGCCCAGTGATTTTTGAGAATGACCTGCTTCAGTCAATGGGATAAAGATGGGCCCGCTGCGATGGATCTAGGATATAAACCACCACACTGCATGTGCCAGAATGCCACAGAGAAGCCAGTTCGTGTCCGGCTTCTCCACTGCCCATCCAGCTCCCTGCTGTGGCCTGGGAAAGCCATCAAGGACAACACAAAGCCTAGGGACTTTGCATCCTTGCGGGAGACCCAGATAAAGCTTGTAGGTTCTGATCAGCATGGCTCCAGGACTTGCAGCCACTTGGGGAGTGAACCAGTGGATGGAAGATCTTTCTCTCTGTATCTCCTCTCTCTAGATCTGCCTTTCTAATAATAATAATAATGATAATAATAATAACGAATCTTTATTAAAGGAGAGACCTAATTATGTCTTAAATGTCACAAAGTTTACAGATGAGAGTACAAAAAAAGTCTTATGTATTCAAACACAATTCCTACATATTCAAATGCATTTCATACCTTCCTTAATTTACACATTTGCTAAATTGTCAAATGAGTGAATATGTCACTTGTAACGAGGAAACACTATTAAATTTGGGTATTACTTAAGTTGAACTGATCAAGAATCCTACTGCAAAATTTCCTGTGGGAAGAACAGCTAAGGAAAAAATTAAGAGAAAATTTAAACTTAGCTAAATTACCACCTCCTACCAAAAATTTCATTTGTAACTATTGTGCTACTTACAAAACTTGCGATAAACAATACATGCAGCTAACATAATAGATGCAGCTAACACAAATTTCAGGTGGCTGATAAACAGGGAAAGGAATCAATGAGAGTATCTGATAAACTCAGTCAGTTTTGAAAAACCTGATTTCAGATCACTGGGTAAAATTTCTTTCGGTTGGGGAAATGCGATTGGTTTTCAAGGAATTGACCTGGGTCAGCACTGCAATAATCTCAGCATTTTTTTTTTACAGTAAAAGTATTCAAGACCTAGCCTAACCACATACCCATTTCAAAGGGAATCTGGTATCACAATAAGTTTTAGAATTCAGAACTTTACATTCTCAGTGTGAAGCTCTTCCAGTGAACTAACTTGCAAGAGAAAAAGGAAGCAAAGCACCTGAAGAGACCAAGAAGGCCTGCGGCTTTCAGCGCCCATTCCACCCGGAAGGAGGCGCAAGCAGCACCGAGAAGGTGCTGAAATGTGATGGTGTGATGTCTTCCACATTCCCATGTTTCTTTCCTACACAAATGTACGAGCCATTGTTGCAGGGTGTCTAGTAGCTTCTTGGGAGGCAACCTGCATTTGAAGATATCAACTAGGTTCCCTGGATTTTAGTCTGCAAGGATTCTGATCCACGTTGTAAAGTTGGTTTATTTGTTTGTTGTTTTTGTTTTACTTCATTTTCTTCTGAGATACATGGAGCATCTCCGTGCTCTGGGCTCAGTATTCTATTATTATATGAGATATCGGGTTATAAGCAGGGAATATTATTATGACATCATTGCTAGATGCAGCCTGTAATACAAAATGGGCCATGTTTATGCTGAAATAAAGAACACCCAAGGCTAATTTCTAGTTTGCGAGGAAGAGGAGAAAAGAAAAAAAAAAAAACACAACAGTAATTACAGCCAAAATAAACAGAAAGCAAATTCTGAATTTTTACTTGAGGCAAATAAGTGTAATTTGGGGGTGTGAGATGGAAACCTTTTAAATGCAGTGGTTTGTGTAACAGCTTTCGTAAAGGAGCACTTTTCACTGTCAGACAGCATGACACGCTCATAGGGTAATCAGTTTTAGATGGCAGGTATACAAGCTTTCCACAAGTTGTGCAATTTCTGCATGGGGAAATGTTTTTCAATTACCCCTTTACATGCTTCACTCTCTTTTACAAAGACTTAAGAACTGTGTTTGTACAACTGGAATTTTAAAACCAGCCATGCTCCTTGGTTTGTTTACTCATTCGATGTATACTGCTTGATTTTATTAGTTCACACGTTGTCCACACCTAATTGACATAGAATTACTTCTGCAAAACTGAACTGAAATCCAAGCAAAGTTGAAGCAAACACCTCCAAGTGTAATCAATTTAAAAACTGTGTGTTTTACCTACTCCTTTTTAGGAAGGTAATGCAAACTAAATTTTGTTTTACCATAGTGGTAAGCTAATATTTACACACGAAAGTCAAATATCATGTATAGTTACAAACTGATCACTTTTTTAAACAAAGGTTTATCTCATTTTTATCAGAAAAATATATGTACAGAGAGGAGGAGAGACAGAGGAGAAGATCTTCTGTCTTATGATGAACTCCAAAGGGGCCGCAATGGCTGAAGCTGAGCTGATCTAAAGCCAGGAGCCCAAAGCCTTTTCTGGGCCTCCCATGCGGGTGCAGGATCCCAAGGCCTTGGGCCATCCTTGACTGCTTTCTCAGGCCACAAGAAGGGAGCTGGTTGGGAAGCCGAGCTGCCGGGATTAGAACCAGGAGCACATATTGGATCCTTGTGTGTGTAAGGTAAGGACTCCTGCCACTATGCTACTGCACTGGGTCCACAAACTGACCACTTCTCACCATGGAGTCCCTTGGCTCCATAGCAGGCTTACCATGATTGTTTCTGAGAGGTAACTGAATGGTTATGTACACAGGAAAACTCTATTCTCTTGCCATAACAGATTTTACTGAACAGGTGTTGCAGTCTTTTTGAACTACGACAACAATAGATGTTTGCTAATAATAAGAGGAAAATCCAATTTATAAATTGGTCAAAATGTGTTTGTAGTTCTTAGCAAAAGCTTTATAAATTGCAAATGAGTAAGGAGATATTTAACATCTGTAGTCTTCAGAGAAAGTCTAATTGAATTCAACAAGAAGCTAAGATTACCAAAACGACAGTACTAAGCACTGATGAACTTTCGGATCACTCCACCCACTCACAACCGCATGGGGTTGTCAAACAATTCACTTGCTGTGGAAAATTGGCCAATTCTTCAAAAAGTTATGAACAGCAAAGGAATTTTTTCAAATGCACACTAACAAACCACTTACTCCTCACGCTACCTCTGTCCCTTCTCTCTCTTCTCCCCCTTTGCCCTGCCGTGCCTTTCCCAAATACTGGGATTGCTGTAGCAAGGACCACAGTTAGACAGTAGCTACACAAGCCCCGCCCCAGCTCCTGCTGCGTGAAAACAGGCTGAGTCAGCAGCACAGCTTAATTACATCAATCACTTGTACATCTGGAAATCTGAGTTTCACATGATCCACAGGATTTTGCAGCCACATCATTTCTATCATCACAGACACACACAAAAAGAGTTGTTTTTTTTTTCCCTTCAAGATAAGGCACATAGCCAAAATGCTTGGTGTAAGCTCACTGCGAAATCACATCAACAGTGCTGAATACTCCTGGCTTGTACTTTAAGACTACAGCAGACACTTTATACTCAAACCATTAACAGTCTTGTATCACTTTACATGTCTGTGTTTTGGGAAATGAAGGTTCAGATACTGAGGCTACTCAAGTCCCTTGATGCAATGACCTTGACTCATGGCTTATGCCACCATCTGCCTAAATCTCCACCAGGAAACTCTCGAGCACTGTGAATTACAACATTTTGCTGTTAGGTCCAAGGTAACTTTTTTTTTTCTATTTGAGGGTATAAGCAACTAGCAGTAAAATTTTTTTTAAAAAAGAGAACCAAAAGCTTTAAACAAGTTGATAAAATGTATCAATCTGTTTTCTTCTTGAATAAGTTCCAAACAAAAATATCACTTTCCTACGGGAAACATATTGAGTAAAAGGCTGTAAACTAAAGGTACGAAGGGGGGAGCTGCCATTCCTGAAGCTGACCAGCTGTCGCTCCCAAGCCTCATCGGCCATTCAAGGCTTTGACGCAAGGGGCTGGCCTCAGGAGATACAAGGTGGTGGCAATGAGAGCTACCCTCTGCTTCAACACACAGCAGCAGTCAGCTCACTTCTCAAGCATGTCAGCCCCATCACAAACATATTTTTCGAAAGAGGGTGGTATTTATGATATATTTATGTATGAATGTGCAGGGGGAAAAAACCCACAAATTTCTCATTTCTTTTATTCATCTCAGCAATTCTACTCACAGATTCATTTTCCACCAAAATGAATAGTAACAAACCCACACCAATACCAAAAAAAAAAAATCCATATTGTTTAAATGAGTTGAATTAAAAGAAAAGGAAAGGAAAGGAAAGGAAAGGAAAGGAAAGAAAAGGAAAGGAAAGGAAAGGAAAGGAAAGGAAAGGAAAGGAAAGGAAAGGAAAGGAAAGGAAAGGAAAGGAAAGGAAAGGAAAGGAAAGGAAAGGAAAGGAAAGGAAAGGAAAGGAAAGGAAATCAACACTAAGGAAAGGATCACTTTAAAACTAAGATTCTAGGGTGTAGTGGGAAAAGCCCTTGCCTATAACAACAGCACACCATATGAGGGTAGGTACAGCTATGCCACTTCCAAACCAGCTCCCTAACAAACAGCTTGGGATGGGCACCAGAAGGCGGCACACATGTCTGGGCTCCACGTGGGAGAACCAGAGGAAGCTCCTGGCTCTCCATCCTCAGGCTGGCCTGGCCCGGAGTGTTGCAGCCATCCGTACAGTGAAGCAATGATGGCTAATCTCTGGCTCTCTTTCTCTCATCTGAATTTTCAAACAAATAAGTTAATCACTAAAAATAAATAAAGAAGATCCAAAGATGCTTATACCGCTGAATCCAAAAATCACACTTCTTGATTTGGTTCTTAAAGCATGAGTTTTATATACACAAAGCTTCTTTCAATTTAGAAAGAAAAAAAAAAAAACGGAGGGGGGACAGGAAAAGGAAACAGAAAACCTCTTTTGTTCAGAAATACACAGAAATTTGTACAAAATTTATCATTTTAGAGCAACATCCAAAAGAGAGGGACTGCAACTACGTAAGGAAGGGGGTCTGGGCTACGTGCCAGACTGTGAGCAGCTGAGGGCATGTTTGACTGGAGAAGAATAACTTCGGGAGCTCCCATGGGCCAGTGTAGAAGAGCAAACTGGAGGGCAAGGTGCGTCAGGTCCAGGCGACCACCCACAAGGGAGACCTGGGCTGGCAGAAATAGCATCACCCAGGACCAGCACGGGAGCCCAGTGGCTGAAGGCCTCACTTTGCACCTGCCAGGATCCCAAATATGGATGCCGGTTTGTATCCCAGCTGCTCTACTTTCCATCCAGCTCCCTGCTTGTGGCCTGGGAAAGCAGCAGAGGATGGCCCAAAGCCTTGGAACTCTGTGTCCACATGGGAGACCCAGAAGAAGCTTCTGACTCCTGGCTTCTGACTTGGGATTGGCTCAGCTCTGGCCATTTCAGCCAGAGTTTTCTTTCTGTTTCTCCTTGCAAATCTGACTTTCCAATAAAAATAAATCCATCTTAAGTAGAAACAAAAATAGCATCACCCACCACCTACTGGCACTAGCAAAATCTGGGGTTCCGGGCATACCTGGCTAGGCTAGACCACAGTACCCACCTGGGCGTGTCAGAACAGAGGGTGGGCCATGTCAGGCTGGGCTGCAGCATCCACCAGAATGCAAGAGGACCAGATCTGGGGGCAGATTCCGTTGGAGACTTGTGGGCTTGCCTCATTGGGACTACAGTACCCACAGGCCTTTCAGACAACTCTGGGAACTCCCCTGCTGGGCTGCTGCTCCCACTGGGGAGTCCCAGAGCCAGTCTACATTAGTGTGGGCTGGGTTCAGGGGTGGGCAGGACTGGGCTAGGTTCTAGCACTCAGTAGTCCTTGTGAGAGCCAAAACGGGTGTGGGACAGGCCAGGCTAGGCTGCAGTATCTACTGGTGAGTGCCAGGATTATCAGCCAGACATGTCAGGCTGGGCAACAACACCTGCTGGCACATATGCCAAGAAAAATTTACTCAAATTACCTAACAAATTCTTTTGTGAAATATAAGATACAGTAATAATTAAAAACATAATTCAGGTGTGATGTTTGTCCCCTGGAATACATAATCAAGTTATTTTCATAAGATAATTTAATAATGTTAAAACACAGTTTATGATCTATTTGAACTGCTTAGAAGTGAACATCATAGTTTTAAATAGCCTACCTCCAATATTCAGATCGTGTTTTTTCATGTCTTGGATTCATTTAGGATGAAAAAAGCAGAGAAAAAAAAATCTAATACTAGTGAAGATTACGGGTACAATTTCTATGAAGAACTCACTCCTATTACCTCCTATTGCTTTGAAGACAAGGAACAAATGCTTCTTGTTAGTGGATTGTAACCTAACAGTTCATTGTTTTAACACCTTCAGAGAGTCAAAATAGAGTGACGTTCTAGAGTACAGCAGCTTTCTTAACTACTGTAAGAGCTCTAAGCGAAAAATCTTTTATGCTTTTTTTTTTGGCATATCTCAGTGTAGGAGGATGAATACCAAAGAATAAATCAGGAAATGGAAAAATAAATGATAGCTCTAGCTTGAGAACAAGAAGAAAAGACTTTTTCTGCCAATAATGAACTAGGACTGTCGTCTTCATTTTCCCCTCCTCAACTGTATATGGTGGGTGGAAAAAAGAAAAAAAAGCTACCACTTCTTGTGCACTTATCATATACCTGCTACTAAACTTAATACTTGAGATGTAATTCTCACAGAAACCCTGCTGAGATGTTTATCACTGTGTGTTTTTACTGAAATGAACTGAAGGAAGAGCAAGCGTTCTCCCAAAGGCTCAGTGCTTCCCCAACACCAGGGCACACACAGGAAGCACATGTCACCAGTACGTGTGTGCTCTGACCACACTCCAGCTGACTACTGTAAGAGCGCTTCCAAGTGAACAGGAACAGCGCTTGGGCTTCACGTTTTACATGTTGAAGATTAAGACAGTGGCACTCTGCTCTTAAAATCAGCAAACAATTTAACAACACCTGGAACTTCTTCACAGTCTGGTCTGAAAGAACCAAAGACACATAACCCATCCTTATCAAAACAAAAGTCTGCATTAAATATTAGAAGGACCTTGAACAGACACAAAAACAGTACCCAGTCTACGGATAAACGAACAAGATTTACGTCCACTGTAAACTCGATAAATATTATTCGTGGGATGCATATCACTGCTCCGGAAATGGAACAGATGGCCTTCTGTGTTCTCTATATACACCATATCTGCAATGCAATATTACAGCTTCGACTTTCACTTGTGTAATGTAATGATTTTAGATATACTCACTCTTTGTAAATGCAACACAATGAGCTCTAACACTGACTCTCACACAACATTACTGTTGACCCCTCAACCCCTATCAATTCCTGAAAAGCAGGTGGTAATGTTCCCAAACGCCCCAGCCCTGGCAACTCTGAACCTATTTAATTTAATTGTCATAGTCATGCATAGCAACCTCACCTATAAGGCCAATTTCTTCCATAATGTGTGCACAGAATGTTGCATGTTATTAAAAAAAAACTGATTAGAATTTAGAGACATGATTTATTGAGAAAAATAAAAGCACATACTGTAGGAGCCCGTACTTCCACAATCCTAACAGGGCAGGAAGTTTGGGAATACTACAATCAGCTAAGTCATTTAACTAGGTACTTTATAAATACCATTCCACTTAATTATGACAGTCAAGAGAGAAATTAAATGCTGTATGAGAACACAGAACAGCAGTTCAACAAGGTGATCTGAGACATGAAAACTAGAGGGGTGAATAACTTGTCCCAGTTCACATAACTAGTACGCAATAGTTCTAGAATTCAAACTTAGGGCAATTTGAAGCTAAGAATCCACTTCATCAAGCAAACATGGCCCTGTTTCTGCCATTTACTCAAGTAACTTTTCACATCCAGAAAAACAATGGAATCAGTATTCTAAGAGGAACAATGAGCCAGAAGAATCTCTAAGGGAGAAAGAGGAATTTGAGAATTACTGGATTTTCTTAAGACATAATTGAAGTTGGTGTTACTTGATGGTGCACTGTGACAAGCTAAACCATTTTGTAACCACTTAAAAAATCAAATTAAGAGATAAGGCAACAATAAAGGACATTATGATGATTCATAAAAATCATTCAGTTACCCAAAAGAAGGTAAGGAGAGAGGGGAAAAAAAGACCTCAAAAATGAGACAACTAAAAACAAACAGCAGAATGAAATCCAGCCATAGCAATGAGCAACAGTCACATTAAAAATGGCCTAAGGGAGGCTGTTGCTGTGGCATAGCAAGTAAATTTGCCTTCATTAGTGCCAGCTTCCCAGATGGGCACTGGTTTGAGTCTCAGCTGCTCCACAAGGATCCAGCTCCCTGCTAGTGAGCCTAGGAAAGCAGCAGAGAAATAACCCAAGTGTTGAGTCCCTGTAGCCACCCACTTGGGTGACCTGGAGGAGGCTCTTGGCTCCTGGCTCCAGCCCGGCTCAGCCTCGGCAGCCATTTAGAAAGGGAACTAATGGATAGAAGATTCTCTTTCTCTCTCTCTGTCTCTTTCTCTTGCCTTTCAAATAAATTAAAATTTAAAAAGCAGATAAAGACAAAAATAAAGACAAAAAATGCAAATTAAAAAATTAACTGTTTTTTTTTACAAGAAAAACAAGCCCATTTCAAACATAATGATACAGATAGCTTGAAAGTAAAATTATAGACTATAGATACCATGCTATACAGCAGACAAAGTAAATTTCAAAGAAAGAAATATCAGGGCTAAAAGGATTATTTCATAATGATAAAATCATCAATTTGTCAATACAATGTAGTATTCTAAGTATGTATGTACTTATTTTCAAACTTCTGAAATGCATGCTGCAAAAAACATGATCAATGTAAAAAAAAAAAAAACAGGAAACTGAACTATTTTCACAGGGATTTTACAAAATAGATGTGAATATTTTTCTGCTCCATGGCATGTGTTGTGTATATACATATACATGTGTGTTATATATGTGTAAAAATATCATATGTAACATATACATTATAAAACATAGGGAACAATCGTTCAATGAGATGATGGTTATTTACATCTAAAACATATTCACATCAAAGATATAATAATTAATATATGTTTAATTATATGGATATAAAATAACAGCGAAGAGCACTGGATCCTCTATCCATATTGCTTATATTCATAAGCTGTTAGCCATGACATGAGTCAAATTATTTAACAATCGTTGCCTTGGTTTTCTCTATTGCAAAGCAGAAAAACCAATAAAATAAGAATAAACAGTTTTGACTTCCTAGAAAAATAAGGATGAAATAAGCTGCTGCCTGTGTACTCTTCCAACAGACTGTACAGTAACAGCCACTCAACCACAAGCTCGGAATTATTACTGGAAGCTTATTAAGTCAAGACATTAATGTGAAATTTTTAGATGGCATCAATTAAAATAGCATATCATCAAAGGAAAAAAAATGGACTACTTCCAAGTGTTAAAGAAAACCCAATGCTTAGAAGTTATTTTAAAGTCAGTGTCAAAACAAAGCAGGGGTAATTTCTCTTCAAAGCAGGAGATAATGATCCAATGAAAATGTATGTATTACACTGAGTGTTTTATGAATCAGCCAACAAATGTAGTGATATTACATGCAAGATGATAGGAGAGGTGCATGTTGGTGTTGTCTTGTTGTCTTCAACTATTCCGTATTATGTGATCCATTCACCCAGAATTTATGGATTTAAATATTATAATCTTACAAAACTGAACATTTATTTCTAAATTTGTTTTTAAATGGCTAAGAGGCAGCATTCAGCACTACAGCTCTGGAACAAATTCCATTTGGTGGAAGACAACAACAAAATAAATGTGGAACACATTTCACATTTTTCTTTTTATGCAACTTCAATGCTTTCAACACTGCATACATTACTAAAAGCACAAAAATAGATGTACTATCAAATTGTAAAGAATACCAAATTGATATAATTATACTTTATAATTTCTTCCATACATCAAAAGGACAATTTTTTCGTTTTTTTTCTTTAATTAAAAAGCAATCTCATGGATTTCTTTTTAAGTTTGACAGAATAAGGAAGAGAAGTATATTTTTTACCAAGTATCTCAAAATTTCCATATCTCAATGAAAACTATTTGTAATGCATGCTCCATCTTTTTAACACTGAGGCCAAAGCTTTCTTAGGTGAGCTGAGTGACCACGTACCTAAATCAAATTGGTAATAAAGTATCAACTGTGATTCACTTTATCCTACTATTTTTAGAACAAATTACGTGAATAAAGTTATTACACTTTCAATGGCATAGCCAGAGTTTCACCCACATCTTTTTGTATTTGCAAAGCTACCTTGCTCTTCCTCTCTTGCTTTCTCACGTCACTTACACAATGGCACTGGAGCAGGATGGGTGGTTCACATGTCAGCAACCCACATCGGAGCATATGTGTGTCCAACAGCTAATCCAGGCCCTGACTCCAGCTCGCCAGGAAGGCAGCAGGGATCACGAGGAAACCAAGGTCCTGCTATCCATGTGGGAGACCAGAGCTGCTTTCCCAGTTCCTGGCTCCAGCCCTGCACACTGACAGCCACTGTAGACATTGGGGGAGTGAACAAGCAAATAAGGATGCCCTGTGCGTCTCTTCTGCCTCTCAAGTCAATAGAAATGTATTAAAGACTAGAACAAACTCTGTCATCATGGCACAAGAAGGCACTGAGAAAGATTGGCTAGCCAAGGTACAAACTATGCAGGGACCAACAGTGCCACATGATACCCGATGATGCCTCCCAGGCTCCATTCATCCTCCAGCTGGCCGGCAGCAGATTTCAGCTCTCAGAATAATCTGTCTTTTTGCAGTGATGTGTTATCACTCAGCAGACTTCATCACTTAAGAGAATGTTCAAGGTCAGGAAAACATTCATACTCACATGGGATACTAGTGCATGTGATATTCTACTGGTTTACCCAGCTACTGAGAAAGGGCTACAACAGAAACCGAAAATGGAACAGGTACAGCGTCCTGGAAGGCGGACTGAGCTCATCGGTACCATCACCACCAAACACTTATCTAGAGCATGGCCATTTACAAAGTGCCTTGATACACATTGCTTTGCTTTCTCCTACAGCAATTGCGTGGCTATTTTATTAGTAACTGTTTTCTAGGTGAGAAAACTGTGAATGGTGAAGAGACTTGTAGTAGAAATCAATTTCTATCCTCCACAAAACTAATGCAAACTTAATTCTTTTCACTATGCCACTTGTGCTCCATATAAGGAAAGGGAAGAGGCATAAACTGAAAGAGACAGGCTGCATAAAACACAGATTGAGCAATCATTTCCGGTGACCTTGGGGTTTTTCCCTAAGTGCTTTTATTCAACAGTTCTATTCCTTCTTTTACTTTCACACTTCTATTCATTCCTGCTTTTTTCTTCAGATGACCCCCCCAAAAAAATCAAAAAATCATATTCTCCATTTAAGTCCCTTCGATTTCAATCTACACAGTCAAAGATATTATTAGGTCAAACCTGAAATATGGATCTTTCCCACCTGTGAAGTTCTACAGCTCCATCAAAAACTGGAATAATGGAAACAGTAGAATTATCAAAATAATGGAAATCGTAGAAATAGCAGAGGTCAGAGTTTCTTACACAGAGAAATAAGCAGGTAGTGAATAATCAGTGTAGTTTCTCTTGGCCTGAGCTGACCGTCCTCTGCAGGCTAGCTACCCTGCGTGAGCCAGAACAAACAGAGACAATAATGGCCCGAACCACAATAAACAGGAAAAAAAGATGTTATTGCAAAGCTTTCAAAGCCTAGTTCAAAACAAACTCACAGGAATAATGGGATAAGATTCCTATTAATTATACACAATTGTTACCATTACCTTCTGAAGAGCTTAAAATCATCAAAACTTCATTGCAGAAAAAAAAAATTTTTTAAAACTCTATACTGATAATCATTTTCTGGTCTATTGCTTGAAAATACAAAACAGAGGGGGTGCCTTTTCTTAAGGCAAGCATCTTATTTGGTACTTATTACTGTACAGAATAGCAACAGATCAAAACTCTATATATTCCAAATCCTTGACCTACATAAATTCATCTGGCCATCCCATTAACCCAATGATACAGGTAGTACCATTAAACCCAGCATGATGAAGCAACGAGGGCCTGGGGATTATTTATTTAGTAGTAGAGCTATTCTTCGAAACAGATCAACTATGGAAAGGTCACCCACAGAGCAGAAAGAGCAAACCTCCCACCTCCTTCACTTTTGCTGTCTCTCTACTCTACATTCCCTAACTGAAAACTCCTATAGGAGCTTATCATAAAGCTAATTCCAACAGAAGAGTTGAGTTTATCAACAGGATGCACGGTCCCGTTTATAGAAAATCATTCACACTAATAAGCAATTTTCTGTTTCTTACTTTTCTGAAGACTATGAGAGTATTAAAAGTAACTTCCGGGCCCGGCGCGGTGGCGCAAGTGGTTAAAGGTCCTCGCCTTGCACGCCCGGGATCCCATATGGGCGCGGGTTCTAATCCCGGCAGCCCCGCTTCCCTTCCAGCTCCCTGCCTGTGGCCCGGGAAAGCAGTCGAGGACGGCCCAAAGCTTTGGGAACCTGCACCCGCGTGGGAGACCCGGAAGAGGCTCCTGGCTTCGGATCGGCATAGTATCGGCCCGTTGCGCTCACTTGGGGAGTGAATCATCGGACGGAAGATCTTCCTCTCTGTCTCTCCTCTCTGTATATCCGCCTTTCCAATGAAAAAATAATAAAAATAAATCTTTAAAAAAAAAAAAAAGTAACTTCCCAGGTGGGAGCAAAGAGAAAGATCCGGAAGCATTTGGGAAAAAAATTTTTTTTATTTACTTTATTCTTTAAAGTAGACATGGTAATTAAGGGAAACCAAGAACAATTCTGCAAAATATGAGTAAGGCAGGAGGCTGAGGAACAAAACTCAATCCCTAGGATTGACCCAAGAGGAAAGTCTTCAGCCAAAACATACTGCATCCTGGAACATGAACCTGGCACTCAAAAGGAAGGCTACTCTTATTTCAGCTCAGGAAGACCACCTGTCTTTCCTGCTGAACTGATGCAGAAACACACTTGGATTCTGTATTGCTGACGGTGGTAGCAACGGTGGAGGAAACGCACATGTGTGTACACCAGAAGAGAAGAGATTACGTAAAGTCAGAAGCAGAAGGTCCTTCCATCCCTGCATGGGGTGAATCTTTCCAAACTTAGGGACCGAAATTTACAACAGAAATTATTTCTGGATTATTAGATATTAAGGAGGAAACCATTCTGCCTTATCAAAATCATCCCCTTGCCACCTTCCACTATCATGGTGAACAACAGAAGTTCAGAGTGATTTATAGATAAACTCAACAACTTGAATCACCCACACTAGGTTAAAAAGCTTACATATTGAGTTGGACATGCTACTTTACACTTCCGCATACTTTACCCACTTACTTGGAAGGCAAATAATGTATAGTGGATAGTGAGGATAAGGTACTCAAGAAATAAGGGGACAAACCGAATTCTATGTGCAAAACACCTGCTAACAAGTCACAGAATTAATGCTTTTCATTACTCACAAAAAATTTCATGCAAAGAAAAGATGAAATCATCTTGGTTCTGAATTTAGCATGGGGTGAATGAGAAGCTGGATCAAGCAGACATAGACTTCTGGGTCTCAGGTGCTTGACTCTGACAGGACAAGAGGAATATGGACAACAGGAAGGGAGCCTCTGTGCTACAATGCCTCTCACTTAGTACTGAACCTTGCTGAAGATCCCAAACCAATCAGAGCCCTGAGTACACTGATACAGAACTTCCAAAAACAGACGGCAAAGATGTAACATGGTAAAACCGCTGAAAGACAGCTGCTATTAAAAGACCCAGAATTAATGTGACATTTTAAAGCTTCCACTAAGAACTACAGAGAAGAAAACAGCATAATTAAATCTTGGTAAGGACAGGCTGGTTTGGTCTCACTTACCATTCTGGAATTCTCCAGTCTACATTCTTCTGATAAAAATCTCTGAATAAAGAAGAAATAGGAGGCTATCTCTGGTGAACTTTAGCAACACAAAAACTCCAATTTCATTTTTCCAATTATCCCTTAAGTAGGAACAAAATTTAAACATCTACAGGTGTCTGAAAAGCATTTAGAAGGGCAATACATTCCCTCAGATGGAGAAAGAATGACAAACTAAAACTCAGCCATCATACTACATAATCAGCTATCGTAATAATTGCCAAAATATACAGTCACACTTTATCATACTGCAATAAGAAATATAAGTGATTTTATGCTCAATTCTATAAAAATTCCTTACCCATAATTACTATCTTAAAAATCACAGGTGATATATATATTGTATATTCACTGAATTGACCCTGAAATATTCTCACGAAAAGCATAAGGTTAATCCCAACTTACATTAAGATAAAAATTTTAGATAAAGATCAGAGTTTAGAATTTACTTAAATAATAACATGCCTTAAAACTTTCCTGGTCTTTTTTTTTTTTTCCCTACTGCTTAACAAAAACAAACAAAGCAGAAACATGGCAGCATAAAAAGATCACAACCAATAAGCTCAAATTGTATTTCCAATTGACGTGGTTACACATTTTCCTCCAATGAACTCACTTTTATAATCTTTTTTAAATTTTATAAACTACTTTTATAATCTGAGAAATAGTTTATATCTTTAAATTAACCCAAACACAAAAAAAGATCAATATTTTTAATATTTTTCAATGCACCAAAAGAGCAATATCAAACACTTCCCATTTCAAACACTTCATCTGTGCAACCTTCAGCAGACATCTGAGCCTACTGACACCTTGATCTTGGACTTCACAGCCCGCAGAACTTGGAGGAAACAAGTTTCTGTCCACAGTGAAATCCCAGCCTCTGCTATTTGCAATAGTCATGAGAAGGGACTAAGATGGCATCCTTCCTCTTAAGCTGTGGACTTCCTGATTCTTACCTGGATGGGGAGGGTATTAGTAACATCCAGCTAATGCGTCTGTCAATGACCCATTGTTTCTTCCTGGAAATGCTAATGTGTCCGTTCTCAGATCTCTAGTAGTCACTCCCTGGTAAGTTTACACAGTCCACCTGTGCACAGATATAGGCCATCCTTCAGAAAAGCATGCAAGTGAACCCATTTCTCCAGTTCTGGGTCCCCACTTCACTCAACAGACTCCTTTCCTTGATGTCTTGGCCCAGATTCCAACTGTTTCATTAGCACCAAACTCTCAGCTCTGCTTTTTAAGCTCACAGCTGCCATTTTTTTTTTTCCTCTTGGAGCCCAGGTCCTTGTCTCAGGAAATTTTCCTTAAAAGGAATTAGCAAATAAATACAGGGGTCTTTGCATAAAACTGTCTTCTCTCAATGATCACAGCACTGTCAGTTGGCCAAGTATCAGAGTCCCCTCCTGTATTCTGTTTCATGGATTGTTCACGGCAGACTTATCAAGCACTACCAGCTACACATCCAAGTTCAGAAATAAAAACTCATTGTCTACACTGTTTTTCGTTTGTTCAATTCACATTTCTCCTCTTTCCAAATTGATATAACTTATGAATCCAAATTCGTTTCACATGCAGTGCTAAATGATTTCTTAAAATACTTTAAACTTTGAAGATTTTATAAGGCACTTTGAAATGATGAACATTAACACAAATTGACCAAAAACTTCTCAATTTTGAAGAAAACTATGTAAAATTTAATTTTAAAAGTTCCCTCTTAAATGTATTATCCTTTCCTTGCTGTCCCATATCGTTTTACATTCCTTTCTTTGCTAAAGTATGTTTGCTTATCTTTAGCCAAATCAAAACAAAAAGCACAAAATTCAGAGAATCTCAAGTTATCAGAATTGTCCTCATCTCTCCATTTCACACTGGTCTGATCTCATTATCACACAATCATCAGAAACACATAAGTCTTCTTAGCTACATTTAATAACTGTAGAAGCATAAACGTCCCCAAATAAGCCACAAGACATTTAAATGAGAAATCAAAGCACACAGTAATTTCTTTCAAATTTTTAGGAAAAAATTTACATGACATGGACAGCCTACAAGTAAAGCAGATTTTTGGTCAAGCGTGCATCTCCAAATAGAGTACCTACCATGTATTCTAGATACGCTCAAATACCACTACCCATTAGGCACAGCGCAAGCAGACTATAAACATAATTTCAAATGAAATGAGAATAACTGAAAATGTAGGTGAAAGAATATGTTTAACACATGATTTTAATTCATAGTAACACTTTCAAAAGGCTGACAACTATGCTGAAATTTGCCAGGAACCATAACTTGTCACTGAACCATGAGACAATCTTCCCTCTAGGCTCTCGGAGCACTCATCTTCGTCCTGGATCCTGGGTTCTCATCCTGAATCCACTTCTCTTGGTATTTTACAGGGACTACACCCATCTCAAACTGTGTGGGCAGGCAAGTGTCACCTTGGAAAGTACTGGACAGATAATGCTTAGGGTAGCTAGACATCTACAAGGCCTCTGTTAAGTTGCTGCATGGTAAATGCTACTCATGGCAGTCACACATGTGCACTGCATTTGTTCTCTACAATTAAGAAGCGGTCTGGGTCTCCCCTCTTACTTCAAAGCAGCCTGTAAAGTCCCAAATCCCTAAAAGGACATCCCCTCAACCCCTCTGTTCAGAACTAAAATAATAATAATCACACTGAGCACCCACAAGTCTCATCAAATTTAGTTGACATACATTACCAGAAGTGGCTCTTTTCCAGGTTCTCCTAATAACGTATCGTTCAAAGCTGCAAGTGATTTCTATATTCAAATCATCACAGAGTCAAAATAACAGAAATAGCTTTCATTCAGAGTGACCAACAGAAATTTTAAAAAGAGGGTATTTAAGAGAATAAAATGCTTTCAATGATATGCCAAAGAAAGTGAGGGTGAATGTACCACTGAAAGCATGTAAGAGCCGACTGCTCTGAAGACTGAGGTGCAGGATGGACAGTGAGTTTTGAGTCTCCTCAACACCTTTTACTTCACTAGGCTTGAATCAGTAGGCCTAGAACCTAGCTCTAGCTCCAGTACTGCTAGACCCATCAGCCCAACACTTTTACCTTTATTTTAGTCTCAGTTTCCTCATGAAATACATAACCATATACCCTGATTTATGATTTGTTTTATATATTTGAAAGGACAAGTGAAAGAAGAAAATAGGAAGAAAGGTAGAGATGCAAGAAGGGGAAAGAAAAGGAGAGGAGGGAGGAAAGCAGCAAGAGGGAGACAAAGAGAGAATCTTCTAGCCACTGATCCACTCCCCAAATGGCCACAATGACCAGAGCTGGGCCATCCTGAAACCAGGATCCTGGAAGTCCATCCAGGTCTCCCACGTAAATGGCAGGGACCCAAGGAGCTGGACCCACTGTTTTCCAGGCATAACAAGAAACTGAATGGGAAGCAGAGCAAAAGAACCTGAACTGCACTCCAGTCCGGGGCACTGGCATTGCAGACAGGGGCCCTATGAGCTGTGCCACAATGCCAGTTTCCTATGTTGACTTTTTAAAGTTTCACTTATACTACAAAACTGAAAGCTTATCAAAGTCTTGGACAATATTTGCCTTATTTACCAGTGAATCCTTACCAAGTAGCACCAGTTGTGACACATGCAGGCACAAAGTCTTACAATTAAATAGACAATTAATTATGTTCATGAAGAATTTCTTTGCTCATCTCTTTTTTATCAGGTGGGATACTGCTTAATGTCCATACTCATGATACACGTATTTTGTTTGACTAGGAGTGAACTGTTAAAGTTTGCGCTTTATGGGGCTGCCCCTTTGGCAGCAGGTGATTGCATCAAAGATAAACAAACACCCACAGCTGGTCCACGTCCTCTCTCCTGGGACTTCTGGGAGAGTGACTGAGACTCGCTCTGACCCAGGAGTAGAGCTGGGCCACTTCATTTGGTCATGGGCCCTGGAAGGCATTGAAAAGCAGCTGACAAGTACAATAAAGGAAGAACACTGTAGGCTTAAGAGATGAGGAGCCAACTACCCAGGTTCCTGATGGCTTCACTGATGTTATGTCCCCATACTTCAGGAAGCCAAGTGCTTCCTGGAGGTTTGGAGACATCCTAATTCCTCATATATTTCTGCTTTAGATGGACAGAAAGGGGTTTCTGATATTTAATAACCATGTGGATATTTTTCAAAAATACTCTTTTTCTAACCAAAGATATTCATTTTATGAAGACTCCTAGAAACAATCACGTATCCAGAAAATGTGTTAATATTGCAGGAATGGAAAATGGCAGATTGAGAAATCAACAAGTCTGCAATAATTACATGCAGTAGTCAACAACATATATTATAAAATATTATGGTTTTAGTAAAAGAATAAACACCAGAGTGACAGAGTGGTTGTATGAAGGCTAACATATCCTAGAGTTACTACATGCTTTTATAACTTCTCCAGGGAAAAGTGGACATCAACTGATTCTTAGTTCTAAAATTGTTCAAAACACTGCATGCTCTCACTGGCCCTAAATACATATTTAATAGTACAATCTTGGGATGAGCTGATCAGAATAACTTTTTTTTTTAATCCAACAGAAGCAGAAGAGGTAATGTGCAGTATCTGGGGTAGAGACGAACTTCAGAAGGAAGAAGTAAGGGGAAATTACCACAATCACCGGAAATTCAACTGCTCAGCCTTGCAAGTGAAAAAGAGTAAGACTGAGCCAACAACTCCCAACAATCTCCAGGCACTCAGTCACTCCAAATGTGAATCAATTCTGTGTGGAGGCTGTCACCTCGACAGCCCAATTTCCCTACTTAGCTTTATTATTATTAATATTATTATTAGAATGGCAGAGTTACAGAGAAAAGGAGAAACAGAGAGAACTTCCATCTGCAGGTTCATTCCCTAAAAGGCCACAATGGTCAGAGCTGAACTAATTGGAACCCAGGAGCCTCTTACGGGTTTCCCACCTGGGTGCAGGGGCCCAAGGTTTTAAATCATCCTTCCCTGCTTTCGAGGCTAGATGCAGAGAGCTGAGTTGAAAGTAGAGCAGCCAGCACACTCCTGATGCCTATATGGTTTGCTGGAGCCTAGGCAGAGGCTTGGCATTCTGTGCCACAGCAACAGCCCCAGCTACTCAATTTTTAAAACATTAACTGCTGGGGCTGACACTGTCTCATAGCAGGTAATGCCTCAGCAGGAAGCACTAACATCTCACCAGGGAGCCAGTCCCAGCTATTTCACCATGGATCCAGGTCTCTGCTAATGTGCCTGGAAAAGCAACAGAGGAGGGTCCAAGTGCTTGGGACCCTGCACGGTTCAGGGAGACCTGGAAGAGCTCCATCCTCCTAGCTTCAGACTGGACCAGTTCAGGATGCTGTGCCATTTCGGGAGTGAGCCAGCAGATGGAAGATCTCCTTTCCCCTCTTTCCCAGTCCTGTTTGATTGATTAATTAATAAATAAGTAAATAAAGAAATTTAATTTAAAAGATGCATAACTTAAGAAATTTGCTAGCTGTGTACCAGCTTTCTGTTTAGAGGTTAAAATGGAAATGACAATTTTTTTAGCAGTCTCCTTTTACCACCCAATTCAAACTATTTTTATTTTCCAAGTAGCAAACAAAAATGTCAAAAACATTCTTTCTGTAGATATTTAGTTGTTTTCTGCCAAATTAATGAAAGGAAAATATTGCACTTTGAATTGGTTAATTACCATGAATCCTTCTGCAAAGGGCTCCTGCTTGCAGAATTAAGCCAACTTTAGTTGGCACACGGCCCTAATACTCATGGAAACTAGACTATAGGCCCCACTGTACTCAGGAGACATTTAGTGTTTGGCATCATTCATCAGCTGCAAATCACTGGTCCTAACCACCATAGACATCCAGTGTGTGAAGTCAACAGGGCAGAAAGCACCTGCTTGCAGTAGAGATCTAACATCTTCTGTGCCTTTGAAATGCTAGGCATCAGACACAGAACGCAGAATGGAAAAGAATACCCCAATTAACACATCTAAAAAACCACAGCCACTTTAACAAAACATTCTCCCCTGTCAAAGATACTCCAAGGGAATCCTCTAGCAAGCAACTGACTTTAAGTGAGGACAGACTTGGAGAAGCTCTTTTTCCTTAAGTTCTAGGCCAGGGTTCATGGAACTACTTCTTGTATATGCCCCTTAGCAGTCCATATTCAGTCCCCACCTCCCCATTTCCTGAGACATTGAAGATAACCGTGCCGATTTGCTTAAAGACCTGACAAAAAACCACACCATTATTAGAGCATGACTCCGTCTCTCTTTCCTCCCTCTTTCCTGCAGAGATCACAAGAATGACATCTCTCCATGTTGGATAACATAATGGCTGCATCTCTTAACAACTGGAAAGGAGACTAGTTTCTCGTTTGAAAAACACATTCCACCAAGGCTTCTGGGAGAAGCTGGATAGGGAGATGGAGATGGACAAGATGAACTGTCTTTTCTCTCTGCCTTTTTTAATCACTCTAAATAAGATGGAAGATACAAAAAAAAAAAAAAAACATCCAAAAGATACAGATGCTGACAAGCAATGGAGAATGCTCAAATATTGGCCCTCTGCCCCCCGTGTAGAAGACTCCGATGGTGTTCCAGGCTCCTGAATTCAGCCTGGCCCAGTTCACATCACCATGGCCATCTGGGAAGTGTGCCAGCAAACAGAAGCTCTCTCTTCCCCTCTCTGTCACTCTGCCTTTTCAACAATAAAGTGTAGAAATCTATGGAATGGAATTCAAAGTTGCATTTATTTAAAAAAAATCAATATTCAAACATCAATTGCATGACCTTTTACTAGCAAGGAAAAATTGGAATCTACAATTAAAAGGAAATATCACTTACAACACAATCAGCAAGCAACAAAAAAATAATGCATAAATCTGACAAAAGATGCACACGCCCTGTACACTGCAGAGGCAAAATGCATCGGAAAGATGTTAAAAGATCTAGATAAGCAGGCAAAATGCGCTCCTGGGTTACAAAGCTCAATATTGTTAAAATGTCAACACTCTTCCCACATTGATCTAAAGATCAAATGCAACCCGAATCCCAATAAGCTCTTTAAAAAAATCAAAATTGACAAGATGATTCTGAAATTCAAATGGAAAGGAGTGGTATGGGAAATCATCCCCTGGTCTCTGCCTGCCGCCTGGTGGGCGTGACCTAGAGTTTGTGTGCCCTGGTCTAGGATGTGACCTCCAACCCTGCCAATAGGATGTGACCTCTGATGTGACTGGAAGGTCAACAGGATTAGACATGCCTTTCATCCAATCACAGTGTCAAGACTGGGTGAAGGGACTACCTGAAAACACCCTCTTAACCCTTCCTTTTCTTAGACCTCTATAAACCTGGAACTTGGCTTGAATAGAGGGGACAGTCCTCACCAGCTTGTCCCCTGTGTTTCTTGTGGCCCAAGAACACTGTCACCTCACCCTTGGTGGCCTCGGGGTCCTGCTGGCAGGTCCAAACCCCGAGAGAGAGAGAGAGAGAGAGTAGCAGCAGCCAGGCATCCCAGCTTTGGTAAAGGCAGCCTGCAGACCCCCAGCACATACCCTCTGCCCTGCCAGGATCCCGAAGAGGAAGCCCAGGAGGAGCTGAAACAACAGAAGAAATGCAACCCAAAGAGGCAGAAGGGAAGGATGATCTATTGGAAAAGAAGATGCAAACAAAGGGAAAAGTGGAGCGAAGGGAAAACTGAAGTGGTCAGCCAAGAAACGGAACCAGATCTGCCTATGGAAAATGAAGACAGGAAAATGAGCACCACCTGGTCTCTATGATGCAGCAGAAGACACAGAGGCCAACTCTGACGATTGCCCTGCAGGATGCTGTCTCAGTGGGTCCTTGTCTTCCCTTCCTGTACAACCCAGAGCAACATTATCAGCTTTATTGTAGATGCACATTTTAGGGGCTCTGGAAGCATTTTCAAGGAGGGAATTCCACCTCTTCACTTTTTGTCACTGTAAAAAGAAAATCTTTTTGAAGTGAAATCATTTTGCCGGTTACATTTAGTTAGTTTTGGTACAACCAAAAAAATAGAGGGACATTAAATTATAGAAGGCCTTAACTTTCTTAAATGTCAGCTTAATATTCTGCAGGTACATGTGGGAAACAGAGGGCTAAATCCCAGACTACAAGACACAATAAAAGGCAAAGCTGGAGTCAACGTTCTATATTTACTCTACTGAATGTGTTTAACTAGCTCTCTGTAACTGCTACTGTTCAGATTTGCTTCCTACAGAAACCTAGACCTTGGTGGCTTCCCTGATAGAACAGTTAGTACTTTAACAGCTTTGGGGTAGTAGTCCAGTTTTCCTAAAAGTCCTGCTAACGTACTACAGCAAATGCAAAGTTCAAGGACATAGTGTATACATTCAGTCACTAACCGGTGAACTTTATGACACAGCTCTCAACATGTGAAGATTCTCAATTACAAAAGAAAAATTTAAACACATGAAATTCCCCTGGAGCAGGCAGAAGTTTGGCATAGTGGTCGGAAAGCACAGACAAAGCACTGGTCTCTCTGATGCCTACCCAGGTCAGCTCCCTCCTGATGCATCCCCTGCAGGAGGCAGAAGTTTGGCACAGTGGTCGGAAAGCACAGACAAAACACTGGTCCCTCTGACGTCCACCCAGCTTCTTCCTGATGCGTCCCCTAAGAGATGGAAGGTGAGCAGCCACGTGTTTGTGTCCCCGCCACCTGTATTAGAGATCCCGATGGCCTTCTGGGATCCTGATTCCGCTGGACCAGCCCTGACTGTGTAGACATTTAGAGAGAGAGAGAGAGAGAGAGAGAGAGAGCCAACAGATGAAGGAACTCTCTCTCTCTCTTCCTTTTCCTGTCCCTGCCTTTCAAACAGAAAGAAAATATATAAATTAACATTAAAATTGACATGGAAATACAAATGACTGAGAATAACACAACAACTCTGAAAAAGAGAAAGAAAAGGGGAGAGAAGGGAGATGTTTCACCACCAGCTTTTAAGATTTACTCCAATTCCACAACAATCTGCTTATTTCGTAAAGAAAGCCAACACACCAGTAGAACAGCACATAACTGAACCGCGAACAGATCATCAATTTTCAATGAAGATCCAAAAACAACCTAGTGGACAAATGACGATGTGTTTTACAAAGATTATTGAATTAAGTGAATATCTGTATTTCTAAAAAAAAAAAGGAGAAGAAAAAAAACTTTGATAAATGCCTCCCAACATACACAAAAATTCACCAAAATGGATTGTTAAAATTGCTTTACAACTATACTGGGGTTAAACAGTTAAGCAAATGGGAACCTGTTCCCACAAACAATCCCATCCACAGATTTCTCCTCTTCTAAAATGTAACCTTGTTTAGTACTCTCCTCCTGCAGATGCAACTTCTGAAAAACCCAAACTCCAGTCCTTTAAAATTCTAGGCTCCTTCCTCTTTGATGCCTTACGGTTTTAAATTATAACATTTGTGTCCCTGGTCAGAACATGATTAACCAGTTTTCTAAAATCCATCTTAATATAACTTCAGGGATTTACAATACTTGTTGGTTTGACTGATTCATTTTATCATTTTATTCTCTTACCTGGGTCTGATATGGACGTATCTTAAATTCGTGTTGGACACTGCTGTTTTATGGTAAAATGAGGCTCTAATTAATTCCTTTTATAAATTCAAAGTAAGATGGAATTTTAAAAAAAAAGTCAAGAAGCTTTGAGAACCATTTTCAGCTAATGGAAAAATTATCGTAATTACATGATAAATGTTCCAAAGCAATCCTCTGAGTGAAAACAAAGCATGACTTATTCGCTGAGAAAAATACTTCACTATGGCAGCGTTCACATGTCAAGCCCTTGGTCTATGAAACCAATGCCTTAAGTATGCGATTGAAAAAAAAAAAAAGCTCACACCTTGATCATTTTCCTCTAAAATGCTCTCATTACAGTGGAAACATTTTGATTCATGCTAGAGAGGGTTCCCTGCTGAAGCACTAAAACACCTTTCAAAAAAAACAGACCGAGGAAAGAAACTAAAGTGTTCCCTAAAGTGTAAAATGCTCGGTCTGTGCTGATGGACTTTGCTCCTCAAGGACAAAGGAAACTATTTTAAAATCACATTAAGCATGATCATTTTTTTCATTTGGCGTGATAGCAACATGTGAATCAAAACTGAATCATTTCAGATCTCACCCACACAAATATTAGGAACCAGAAAATGAAAACCCGAAAACAGACTCTGAATAAAGGGAACCATTTCATCAAAGCTGGCATCATCAGACACACACCGGAAACACAGGATAGACAATTTGCTGTAATTTTTCTCTGGTTACTTTCTTCCACTTTGCTCCCATTTTCCCTTTTATAAACACACTGGTAAACATAAAAACCTAACTGTTTTTTTTTTTTTTTCCAACTAATCGCTATATTATGATCCTTCGAGGGAAAGACTTCAGTTCATTCAAGTTCACAAATGGAAAGGACAATGTGCATGGGCTGAAGGTTCGTGAGGGAACGAGAATTTAATTACTTAAACACACTTCCCTACAGGAGGATATAAATTTCAAAAATCTCCAAGATCTCACCTTGAAAGGCAAGCGGTACATTTTTAATTATGCTAAAAGTCCCTTGTCAGCTTCATCTGCTGTGGACCATTTTAATCAGGCAAGTCTAATACACTCCGTCTCACGGACAACTTAACAGAGCTCTCAGCTATGAGCTAATGGCAAGACAAGGAACCACAAGCATTTTTATTAAAAGGAAAAAATGGCCAGCCTAGAGTTTTGGCCAGCAATAAAGCACGATTAAATCATGCTTTACCTCCACTTAGCGTACTTAACTTGAAAAACTACAGAGATATAATTAATTTGCACTTGAGATTTACTCTGTAAACATAAGCATATCACTTTTAAAATATGACATTCTTACGATTCATAGGAGTTTTACTTACTCTCCTGGAGTTTTACTTACTCTCTCCCCTTGCAAGAGTCTAAAAGCAAAACTCCAAAAGGTATCTTCCCTGTACAAAGGGACTCAAAGCTTACTTTCAGAGCCTACAGGATCATGAGAGTTAAGTCTGAGTGCGAAGGAGTAGCTGAGAGAGCCAAACAACACGGTTCCTGACTTGCTCACCACCACAGAAATAGAACTGCCACTATTTGAAACTCCTTTTGTGACTTGCCCAACAAGCTAAGCTTCTGCCTGCGGCACAGACATCAGTTCAAAACCTGGCTATTCAAGTCCTGGCTGCTCCAATTCCAGTCAAGCTCCCTGCTAACAGCCTGGGAAACTAGCAGAGGCTGGCTAGTGGGCCCCTGCGCCCACATCGGAGACCCAGAGGAAGCACCTAGCCAGTGCCATTGGATTGGCCCAACTCAGGCCATTTTTTGTGGCTCTTTGGGGAATGCACCAGCAGACAGGAGCTCTCTCCTCTCTCTCTAACACTGCCTTTCCAATAAAAGTAATCTTTTCCTACAAAAATATATCTATTTCTATCCAGAAACTCAAAAAAGAAATAAAACATATTCATGATTATCCCAGATTCGAAGAGTATTTAAACATAAGCCATACCTACTTTTTTTTTCCATCCACTTTCTCAAATTTAAAAAACAATATCCCCATCTGAGTTTACCACCAATTAGTCACTCCATTCTGTGGCTTGCAGCGCTCTGAATTTTTTCGTGTGTCTTATTTTCTTCATCTAAACACTGTGCGTGCTAACACGCTTCTCCCAAGCACTGGTTTAAGAGGTCGAGGATGGCCCAGGGCATCTCAAGGACAGACTGCTGTATTCAGGCTCTCCATGAGGAATTCAACATGAGCCACTGGATCTCAAAGCACAGGCTCGGTTTCTTAGGTTCTCCCTGACACCCTTTGCCAGCCGATCCTCCCTAGAAGCCCTACGTGACTCATTCCCCATTTCCGTACTCTGCTGTGGCCCTCTTCATTAAAAGCTCCCCAGGCACCTCGGCCTCACAGTTTGGGGATGCACTGAGTCACTCATGCTCAATCAGTACAGATCACTTCACTTACTTTTGCTTCTTCCTTTTTTTTTTTTTTTTAACACGCCTGTCTTTTTTTTTTTTTACCTTCCTGGTTCTTCTCATGACTGATAGCAACCATTTATTCCATCTCTAATTACACTGATTTAAAGACTATTTGTAACTATACCAAAAGATTAAAAAATACAATAGATTAAGACAAACCGTAATTAATACTGCTCAAGAAAAAAGATTTACTTCTGAAAATCACCTTGGTTTTCACATTTCAAGCATGCCCCAGTACAAGCATGAATGTCTACTGATCTGGTTGTTTAATGGGCTTTAAAGATTGAACTTGTTTATCAAAGTGGTAGACACAAAAGAGTAAAGGGGAATATTGAGAAAGCAAGGAGGTACAAAAATTAAAGGTAAAAAAAGAAACTTTTAAAAAAATTAAACAGGGGCCCGGCGGCGTGGCCTAGCAGCTAAAGTCCTCACCTTGAATGCCCGGGATCCCATATGGGCGCCGGTTCTAATCCCGGCAGCTCCACTTCCCATCTAGCTCCTTGCTTGTGGCCTGGAAAAGTAGTCGAGGACGACCCAAAGCTTTAGGACCCTGCACCCATGTGGGAGACCTGGAGGAAGTTCCTGGATCCTGGCTTCGGATAGGCATAGCATCGGCCATTGCACTCACTTGGGGAGTAAATCATCGGATCTTCCTCTCTGTCTCTCCTCCTCTCTGTATATCTGACATTCCAATAAATTAATAAATCTTTAAAAAAATTAAATAGTATTAAAAAATGTAAATATGCATATACAAATCCCTTTAAGATATCTTCACAGAGAACTGTCTGCAAGTAAATCAGATTGAGAAAATCTCAATCGTAAGTGTCAGAAAGGCAAGATCTATAAAAACAACTTATAAATGGAATAATTCAAGCAACAATAAATTAGGACAACTTTCTAGATACGTGTATGCTCTAAGATAATTTTATTTTTTTTAATAACTTTTTCCTTTTCTAAAGAATCCATTCGCCTGCAGTCCTCTGTTGGATACACAAATTTAAACTGCCTATGTTTCATGGCACAAGAAAGTGTTATTCTTCACATAAATATAAATTACACACCTTTCATGGACTCTATCCTTGTTAATTTTCCTAATGGAGCATAAAATCTTTCTAATATCCTGTAGTTAATCCTCACGTGTTTCAAATTACAATATTTTGAGCTAATGTCTCAAATTTTCTGTGCAGTGATACTAAGAAAAAAAAAAGAAAGGAAGAAAAAAAAAGAAAAAATTCAAATACAACGACATAAAGGACAAGGAGTTGTGTGGGTATTTTTTCTTTTTTAAAGTAATAGAAAAAAGTAATAAAATTTCTGAGAATTTTCCCTTAAAATTCTTAGGTTAATTCCACTCATGCAGACAAATTTTAAATTCCAGAAAAATTCAATAAAATAGTTATTGCAACGACCTAACAAAAATAATGCCTAAAACTCTCTTTTCTCCTCAATATTATGCTCGATGAGAGTTGCAATTGTGTATGGTACCCAGACCTTCCTTGACTTCTAAAGCTGATATCCAATAAAAAGAACCAGGGTTCCTTGGAGAAATGGGTGATTACTATCGTACAGCAGGAAATACAGGCTCCGTTCGCCACTGTAGCCTTTTAGGGAATTAGCCAGTACATGCAAGATCTTTCTTCCTCTGCCTCTCTTCTCTTTAAATCTGCCTTTCAAATAAAAATAAATTTTTTTTTTAAAAAAAGAACACACTCACTTTATAGGAAAAACGACATGCAGATTATATGAGATTTTTCTGCAGTATTGTTATAAAGTTTCTGAAACTAAATTCACTTTAAAAACAAGAATGCATTTAAACTTTTTCTGAATAAAAAAAAAAATCTGTTATTGCCTATGGCCTTAGTCAGTTCCACATCTTACTAGCAGACACTCTTGTCGATGGGAGACTGTCTCACTTGTATGCAAAAAAACCCATAAGGAAAAACAAAAATAAAAAAAATAATAAAATTTTAAAAACCATAAGGAAAAGAGCTATAGTCCTGTATATCTGCGTTCTGCTCTACTTGTAGCTCCCCACCTGATCTGCATAACCAATGTCCCCAGTGCTAAAACCAGGCAAGGTAAGCCTGCAGGGGCCTCCCTGCACTCACTCCCATATCCTTCTGCAGCTTCCCAGGTCCAGCCCATTTAAACATCAACCCCAGTGCAGGCTATGTCTGATTCTTGATCAGTGTAAAAATCTGGCAAATGTGCATGCTGACTTTTATATTCATCTTCATTATAGACCATCTTAGTCCCATCCAATCATTTCAAAAGACAGTGAAGCTTTTTCTCAACCATGGTTTCCTCAAGCAAACGATCAGCTTTTGCTCCCACTATCATATAATATGCAAATGTAATGTCGCATCCAAGTCAATCTGTAAAATGACTAACAGGACACAGTAAAAGAAAATTCTATGCCACGTCACTAGAAATAGCACTCTCCAACTTGAATTCAATTCATCAAGTCTTTCCGCCACTTAGGAATCCACTCAGTCTAATAATCCACCCCAAAACAGATCCTGTCCTTCACAGACATGTCATGAGAGCCTTCAACCGAACTCCATCTACACTGAAAAGAATTACACAGCCTAACATTGTAATTCCTGGTGAGTCCAACTCATTTCTGTAATGTTACTGCTTTTCAAGGTAAGTCTTCACAAACCATCTAACAAAACAAAAAAAAAGTTACATCACTTATTCAGTAAACACACACAATTCATCATGCTAGTTCCCCACAGTAAGGGAATTGCTGGATGGAAACCCACGGCTGCTACAATACCACGATGAAAATAAGTGCTGTGTGAGAGAGCGGAGCTGCTACCTCAAGCATGAAACAGTTGCTTTAGTCTTAATCAAGGAAATGAAACCTCATCTGTGAGGACACAATCTTCAGGAGACTGGAAGTACCCTGCGGAACAGCGGGCGTGGGGGCACAGCATTGCAATCACATACACTGTCCCCACGTAACAGCAACAGACCTCAGATGTAAGCTACACGTAACACAGTTAAGAAATAAACAAGAAGTGTGTTACGAAGACTTTGCAGTCTAGGTACCCAACAATCAGGACAGACGAAATGTAATAAATGCTTTCTAAAGGAAGCTACAATAACAGTCAGGAGTAGCAGTAAGATGAATGCCCAGTGATATGGATAGATGCTTAAAACATGGACAAGGGCAAACTCAAATGGCTAAAGCATAATAGCAGCAATGCAAATTGAAAATACATACACACCTAGTACATATGTGCACACAAAACTATATTTTATAAGAACATTACACAAACAAAAGCAGTCATATCAAAAACATCAGAATAGCTATTTTTGGAGCCACAGAACCGTTACTTATGGGACTGGGAATCAGAACAAAAAGATTTTTTTAGTAAGTATGCATCTGTTGATATCCTAGAGTAGTCTGTATGTTATCCTAACAGTACCAGTGGTTTCAAAGTTTGTAAATGGCAAAATTCAGTGTGGTTTTAAAGAATAAAGCTTAAAGGATACAGTCCTAGTTTCACCTGGAGTCCAGCAGCATGCATTCATCAGCATTATTACACATATGTTGAATAATCCTCATTCTGTAAGTCTGGGTATCATACCACATTTCCAACAACTAAGGATGTCTTAAAAACTCTGATAAGTCATGAAGGTGAGACAAATGTCTGAGAAGCAATAAACGGTCGCACAGAAAAACCAGCATCTTAAAGCCCAGATATGATCACGTTCTAAGATGAGTGCTGAAAATGATCCTGCACTGTGCCAGATGCGGGACTAAATAAATGCTATGTGTTTTACCCAACTGAAGCAAAGTCGGTTCGGCTTTTATAAAGTATACCACAGAGAGAGCGATGAGAAACAAGAGCAAAGCTTTAGGGAATAGATGTCTCCTGTGCTCAGAGCAGGGATCCCTAGAACAAACTCATACAAACCGTGTGACTTGAGAGATAAGTCCTGCATTACGCCAACCACTGCTTCCGTGCAAACAGACTTTCGACAGAACTGTAACTGAACACCACAGGCTGAGAGCCAACACTTTTCAATTTCATCAAGCTCCGGTGCTAGGTGACAACTGTTTGCTGTGACATGATTTATGCAACACATTTCATCCAGTTATCTTAGAATCAAAGGAGTTTTACCAAAAGAGTTCTCATTCAGATAGATGGGAGTGATTTCTACACCAACCACATTTGTTACTCGTGGAACCTACATGTGCTGCGTTCCAGAACAGGATCCTATGTTTTAAAATCTGAGAATAAAGGGCAGAAAAAACAAAACTGCAGGCGTACTGT
Source organism: Ochotona curzoniae (assembly GCF_017591425.1). Lineage (NCBI taxonomy): Eukaryota > Metazoa > Chordata > Mammalia > Lagomorpha > Ochotonidae > Ochotona > Ochotona curzoniae. The sequence continues at coordinate 7,915,249 of NW_024466446.1, read as the reverse complement.
GCATGGAGCCGTTGCTTTTCATTTGGATGCTGAAAGCTAACTGAAAAGTAACTGAAAACAAATTTCGATAATAACAGGTAGTAAGTGCAAATAATATATATCATGGTTAACAATGGTTACTAATGTAACCTTACATTTCTATAGGCACATTCTTTAGCATCAGGTGTTCACTGTGTTTTGCCCATTCGGGTTTGTGCTTCAGCAATCTGATATGGACTCATTTAATTCCCCATCTCATGAAGTAGCACCTCAGCTCCTAGTTAGTCATCCATCAGCTCATCCTTTTGTAATAGTCTTCTGCTAGAGAATGAAAGCTCAAAGGCGGCACCCTGGAGGCCACTGCTGTGGCATGGCACATAAAGCCTCCAGCTGTGGCAAAGGCATCCCATGAGGGTGCCAGTCTGAGTCCCGGCTGTGCCACTTGAAACCTGGCTCCCTTTTAATGCACCTGTGAAAGAAGAAGAGAATGGCCCAAGTGTTTGGACCCCTCCTCTCATAAGGGAGAAACAAACAGCTCCTGGTTCCTGGCTTCAGCCCAGCCCAGCTCTGGCTGTTACAGCCGTCTGGGGCATGACCCGAGGATGGAAGATCTCTCAATCCTTGTTGTTCCCTCTTCTGTAACTCTGCTTTCCAAATGAATATAGATCTATAGATTAAAAGAAGAAAAAGAAGAAGAAGAAGAAGAAGAAGAAGAAGAAGAAGAAGAAGAAGAAGAAGAAGGTAACCTCCAACAATAACTCTAATGTAATTTTATTTTGTAAGTATTACTACCTGAAGAAAGTAACATTATCTAAGGATGGTGAGATTATAAGTAATTCTTTCCCCTTATATGTAGTAAGACAGGTGCAAGAAGTACAAAAGCTTCATGGACAATTTCTACAACAATACTACACGATGTTTTTCTGCATCGAAACAATTATCATTTAACTTTTCTACTAAATTTTAAAAATACCCTCATATAGGGATACAATGGGAAAAAAATAAACTTTCAAGCAGCCAGTTCTCTTTGAAAGATAATTATACAACAAATGGATTTCCTATTGCCGCTTACCGCTAACACTGTCTATATGCCAACACTGATAAGAATGCCGAAACTTAAACTTTCCAGCTTTGTTCCAGAGTCTAGGACAAACTATACAATGGAAAGTGTGGGCTAATATCCAGGCTTTGGAACTGTGGGTCTGTGAGAGCAGACCCCAAATCTATTCTGTGATCTAAAAAGAAAATTACAACTACAACGCCATATTTTCTCACAATGAAATGCAAATTCGGTTCATCCTCAGCATAGATTGTATTAACAAGGCTTCAAAACACAAATATTCTTGCTTCTGAATAGATACAGAAATGAAGTTAAATAATTAAATATTAATACTGCTATCTAATAGATTTAGCACTATCAGAAAAAGAAATGATTGCTCGGTCATGATCAGCAGTAACTGGCACGCTTCTACTGTATCTAATGAACTCATCGAGTAAATAAGGCAAGCCAGTACTTAAAAATAAAGGTCTGCAAAATGTTCAATGTTCCATTTTACTTTGCTCGTCGATTCTGAAATGGAGAAATTTCCCTTAGTCACTTCATTCTTATATATCTTGACTGAGGCAATATTCCAGGTTCTCAGAGCTGCTGCCTCCCACTCCTTACAGCCACTCCCTCAGCTTAGCAGGAATATTAGGGAATATAAGAAAGCTGTCAAGGACCTCACTAATTAAATCAGACACGACTCTAGTTGTAAACTATACATGCCCTCCCTCAATCTTGCTCATCATCTCCTTGCCATTTCCAAGCCCACATATTTCCACCAATACAGTGAGAAAAGATTTTGTTTCTTTTGATAGTCATTTAGCCAATTTCTTACAAACAACATATTTTTACTGTATGGCAGGCAACACAAAACTATAGATATATTGTATTACATGTACTACATTCTTATTTGGGGGGTGTTTAATGTTTCCAGAGATTTTTCTTGCAAGATGACATATTAACATAACTTACAAAATCCAATATTTCTCGGTGAGTTATAATATTAACCCACTACGTTCACTCTTTCTTCCTTTCTTTCTTTCTTTCTTTCTTTCTTTCTTTCTTTCTTTCTTTCTTTCTTTCTTTCTTTCTTTCCTTCTTTCTTTCTTTCTTCCCATTAACAAGCATTTAAAACACACACTATAGTAGCAGGATCACTGTTGTCTATAACAGAATAATTTGTAACTCAGCTTTTTATTTCATTCCATATATAAATAAACTCAGATATACCACAGAAAATATTTCACAAAATACAGCCATGCAAAGTATCAACAATACACTTAATGATTAATTATAGCTATTGATTTTTACATATTCTATCATTATAGCAGGTGTTTTATCTTGCAAAGTAAGCATTTAGAAAACTCACACAGGAGAGAAATTTCAATTTCATGATTGTTATTAGAGGGAAAATGAAAAAGATATATTTAAACTCCTGATTGAAATCTTATTTCATGTAATTTAAGCTTTTTAGCCAGCTTTACATTTTCATTATTATAATAAATATCATGTAATATTTATCAGAGTAAGAACATATTTAAAGGGTTTTCATTCTCAACCAAACATAATAAATGTAATAAATGTAAAGCTTTCAGTAAAGTTAAAATTCTACGTTTTTCGAAAGTACATAAGAGAGCAACAAACTGCGATCATTTCATAAAAAAACATAAATTGGGTTTTATATTTCACTATCATATAATATACCATTTTTATTTAATTTCCCAACATTCCAAAGCAATTTTTTACAGATAGCATTTTTCATTCTGATCCTAACCTTTGCACACTGTGGTATGGAAGAAGATAGTCACAACACATCAACCGTGATCCAATGAGGTCAAGTCACATTGGTTAATAAACAAGCAGAAACCTACTATCACTTTTTCCGCCCTAAGAAAGTATACTGTGCCTTTAAGGAACAAGCCGCTGCTACAGAGAACTGTGAGTAGAATAATATTCTGCTAGATCAAGGATAATAGTTACCAATGAAATTACCAATGAAAAGTATCTTAAGAAGCTGAAGGCAGCAGGGTGGTTGACGTAGCAGATAACGCACAGGTTGGCACCACGCCATCCCATATTCAAGGACCTAGGTTCTAGTCCCTTACCCCTGGATTCTGCATCCTCCCTCCCATTAATGAACCGCACTGCTCTCAGATGACGAGCCAGGGGGCTGGGACTCCTGCCGCCCTGCCAAAGGAGTCCACTTCAGTCTCTAGCCCAGGCCTCTGCTTGGTTCACTCCTGACTACTGAAGACATCTGTGAAATGAACCAATGAATGAAAGATCTTTCTCTTTTTATCTCTGTACTTCAAATAAGCAAATAAAAATGTTAAGGAAAACATAGTAGGGATAAAGTAGAAAAAATATGCAACAGTTGTATGCAGAAAACTACAATATAGTAATTTTCATACTTAGGAATGATGACACCCAATACTGTTTTAAACATTTTCCCACAATAGATCTATGGAGTCAATGTAATTCCAATAAAATCCCAATAGGCCTTTAAAATTTACTATGAAACCACAAGAACTCTAAAACAACCCATATGATTTGGAAACACAAAACAAAAGTGACATGACATATAGGCTACATAAGACAATGAACCTGCAATAAACAAGAAAAATAAAGCACTTACATAAAGATAGTAATAAGAATGGTAAATAAAAAAAACCACACATAAATGGTCAACTGATTTTCAATAAAGATGCCAGTGCAACTCAATGGAAAATTACAGACTTTGCGTTAGAAGAAAAGAATGACTGGATAAAAATGCATGAGGATACGACACTTAGCCTATTACCACACACTATAATTAACTCAAAATACATTATTGATTTAAGATAACATTACAAACTCCTATAGGAAAACAAATGAAACAATATGAGATTATATTACAAACCAAAAATTTTCTACTCCATATAAAGCTTTCACACACCCAAACAATAAATCGCATCTCATCAAAATTAAAGATTTTTGTTCTTTGAAAAACAGATACTTAAGAGAGGTACAAGTCCATAGATGTGGTGGGAGAAAAAAAATTGCAAAACATAGATTTGAATGGGACTTGTCGTCAGACTATGCAAACACAAAAAGAGTTCAACAAACATTGAGGCAAAAAACACTGTGTGTGTGTTGTGTGTGTGTGTATGTGTGGTGTGTGCTTTCTAACGATCAAATGGTGCTGACATTGTGGCACACAGGTTAAGCTGCTACTAGGGATACACAGCATTCTACGCCTAGTTCAAGTTCCAGTTACTCCAGATGCTTCAACCTAGCTCCTGTTACCAATCTGGGAGGCAGCAATGAGGATCCAAGTACTTGTTCCCTTGCCACCTGTGTGGTGGACCAAGTTAGATTTCCTGACTCCAGGGCTTGGCTGGCCTAGCTCCAGCTGCTGTGGGCCTTGGAGAAGCAAAGCCTGGATGGGAAAATCTGTGTGCGCCTTCCTAGAAGCCACTCTTTCCAAATAATGATAATAATAGTAATAATTAGATCTTGAAAACAACAAATGATTTGGACACTATACATGAGAAGATATGCACATTACTAATGAACAGGTGAAAAGCTGTTCAAAGGGTTATCGTTTTAGGTAAACACAAAACAGCAAGGCAATAAGGAGCCACCACACATAGCCACAGCAGGCCGACTCCGCCCTCAGACGCCTACTCTGGCCCAGAGTTCCTTGGCTTCCTAGTCTCACTGGCTATACCACTTAGCCCTCTTCGTTTTCTGAAGTAATAAATCATTTAATTTTTTAAGTGTGATCTGATTTTTAAAGTCAAATGTACATAGGGCAAATTCGTAGGCAAAGAACATGGAAAGAAGTAGCTCCATTAGTATCCAAGAATCCAGTGATCACACTGGAAAGACAGACACAGGATCCAAGACCTTATATGAAAAGATTCAACTGCACATCTTGTTTGAAAATGTCAAGAGATTCACAGACAATTAGGAGATTAGCAGAAATACTGATAAAAATAAAAATGTCAAAAAAAAACAGATATAATTTTCTTGGAAAAAAAATCTAGTATGTGCAAATTCTTGCCCAAATGAAAAGATATCAGATCTTTACCTCTAAAGCCAAAATAACTCAAAGTTAACTGCCATCCTTGGATATTTTATTAACAGATACTATTAAGCTCTCAATCTCCCAGAGAGGCTTACAATTTAGAAACTACTTGAAAATTTGCATCAAGATGATATTAACTTGCCTCTGAGGCACATATTCCTCCTCAAAAACATGTTACATCTCTTAAATTCTTCCAGATTTCTACAGAATTCCATTCGGTGATACCATCACTTGATTGTCAGAGACTATGGATTTGCTGCCCTGTAATATCTAAAAACGAGGACATAGGATGGAAAAGCTAATCCTCCAAAGATGAAAACAAGGGAAGTGACGTCCCTGAAGAGCTGAGTCAGAGGGTCTTTGCAATGACCAGTAGAGGCTGCCAGTGTGCAAGGCCACTTGGTGTTCCCTCCTTCCCACCTCCCCTGCCCACCCTGCCCCCAACACACTCAGTGGCTATCAAAATAAGACACATTTCCCTGGTTTAAAAACAAAACAAAAAAACACTAGGCCCAGCATTCTGAGCACATTATATAGCATTATTATTATTCAATAGCAATCAGCATTGTATATGTGTTGTATGTGTGTGTGTGTGTGTGTGTGTGTGTGTGTGTGTGTGTGTGTGTTTGTGTGGTGTGTGTGCTTTTTAACGACCAAATGGTGCTGACATTGTGGCACAGGTTAAGCAACAGGAACAAAATGAAAGCAGAATATTTCGAGAACTTTTGAAAGATTGGTCACACTTAGCTACTCTGCCACCACAAGAAACCACCAAGGCCACGTACGACAGCTCAAGTTGTACAAACAAGTAAAAATGGGCATTCTCATTGAAGACTAGCACTATGAATGGTGTTAAAACTCTTGTTCAACCAGGTGTCATATTTGGTTTCTTAAAACATGGCAAATCAGTTGCAGGTATTGCATTGATAGTCATAATTTGGATCTACGATTTGGAAGCATCAATCTTACCTAAATATTATCCCGCTTAAAGGGAAATCCTTCAGGAGTCAGGTAAGTTCCATCTAGTCACTCAGACACACCAAGAGGTGACTACTTCTCAATACTGATTCTGTGAATCTGCCCTACAGTTCTAAGAATTAGGTATCTGGCCCTTTATGAGCTCGGGCACACTGCCATTTCTTGTCAAGAGACTCTGCTGTCAATCAAGCTCCGTTTGCCAGGCAAATGCGTGCTGCAGCTTCTGCTTGTCATTCCTAATACATGTTATGTAGGAGGCTTAGTCCTCAATCAATTGAAGGAAATGCAGAAGTTACACACATACTGGATGATGATGATGATGATGATGATGATGATGATGACGACCACAACAGAAAAGGCACTGAATGCTTGTGGCTCCATTTGCTTTCTTTGTTAAGGAAGAAAAAGCTAATTATCTGAAGCTGTCAGCCATGGAGACCTAGACTTTTTTAAGTCAACATTAGCCTTGGAAAGTAAAAACATTTTCATATTTTTGCATGACTGTTTTCTTTTTGCAAAGAAAAAAAACCAATATAATTTCATCACAAAATATTAAGTCTTCTCAAGGACAATGCAAAACAAGCTGGAAAACACAAACAACATACTTGTATCCTTTTTCCCTTATGACCACCTCATGTAATATTTAAAAGTGCCTGCCAATTTTTTTCTTCTAATATCCATGCTGTTCTTGGTGTAGCCAAATTTTAGACAGATGCAAAATCTCTCCTCACAAATTCATATAAAAAAAAAAACAGTGATGTAAAGCCCAGACTGCTGCTTACAGTGAAAATGTTACAGATAATCAAGGGAGAGGATCTGTTCATGATGTTATTGAACAAAAAGGAAAACACATTCCAAAATTGAAATGCTGCGAAATAACAGCAGGAAAAAAAATCATACTGAACCAGGGGCTTCCATGTTCATGCATACTGTTCACTTTAGCTTCCAATTTTCCACTTTCCAGTTTAGTATTATCAGAAGCTAGAAATGAGTACCAATTGGCTATGACTTCTCTAAAAGGTCAACTGAAATATTTCTCAGGGTATCAAATAAGAATGAAGAGAATACGTGCAAAATGACAAAAGGAAAACAAACTCAAGACATAAATGAATACATCCCTGACCACTGTGTTCTCAAAGGTGAAGAGAGGTCTTTTTCTTGATTATTAACATAAATACTCTTCATATTCTGGCTGACTTGAGAAGTCAGTGATCAAATAGTGTTTCCAGCTCTATTCTTTAGCAGAGCTCTTCTTCTGAAAGGAATATACACGGCACTAATTTCCAGTTTCACATTAAAATCCATCTTGTTTTCTAATACATCGTTACACACATGTAACTTCTAAAATGAGGAAATGAGATGAGATCAATTCAAACTTCCAAATTAAGAAAAAAAAAATGACATTTGCCCTGATGCAATTAAGTTTCAAAAGATCCATCGCTGGGAGGTCGGCATGATCCTAGACATGAAGCCTCTGCATCCCACATCACAGACCTTGCTTCTCATTGCAGCTGCCTGCTGCACAGACCTTGAGAGGCGCTCGCCTCCCTACCACCCCCCAGGACACTTGGACCGAGTTCCTGGCTTCCAGCTTCAGCCCAGCCCGGCCCTGACGAATGCAGGCACTTGGGACATGAACCAGCATATTGTAGACAGCACATGTATACTTTCTACCTGTCTCTCATAGAAACGTTTTTAAAAATAATAAAAATTATAATGACAGCTTCATGCTTAAGTCAACCTTAAAGGGAGGCCTTTACAAACTGTATGTACCACAGTCTCAAATGTGTTAAGAGACTAGACGGGAAAGCTCGGGAGGAAGTGTAACTGTAAAAATCAGGCACTTCTTCACTCCAAACAACATGTGACAACAGAGAGCCAGTGACACTAAAAGGCAAAGACATGACCTCCACAGTAAGTAAAGAAATGGTACAATTAGGTGTCCACAATGCACAAAATACAACGTATGTCCTAATGCCACTCGTTAGTAATTGGCAGGATCAAAATATCATCTCAGCAGATTTTTTTTTCCTAGATTGATTTTTTTCTTCATTTGAAAGTCAGTTCAGAGCAATAGATTTTTCCAGCCATTGGTTCACTCCTCAGATAACTCCACTTGCCAGGACTAGGCCAGGCTGAAGCCAGGAGCTTCATTTAAGTCTCACTTTTGGGTAGTCCTCACCCATACATTTGTACCATCTTCTGCTGCTTTTTGGAGGCCATTAGCAGGCCAGGATCAGAAGTGGGGCAGCCGGGACACAAACCAGTACCCATTTAGGAACTGGTGTTGCAGGTGGTGGCTTAAACCACTGTACCATAAAACTAGCACCCATCTCAATGTTTTATAAAAATTCTCGTTCTTTTCACACCTTCAAATTTCTTCTCTGACTTGGCCTTACATTTTCAGAAATTTCTATCATGATTAGGTGTCATCCTTCACAACTGAAGATGCTGGTGACAGCACTGGCCCTCTATGCATAGAAACATGGTAGAAGTGACAAAAATGTAACGGGGGTAATCCTACGAGTATGATAAATGACACCAGAAGGATAATAGCACCACCATTCCAATATTATTTGGGCTACTAATCTTGTTAAGATATTTGGGAACAGATAAAAAGTTGATTAGTATTTTTCCTTACATTTCTGAAATCCATTCGAAAAGTTATAATTCATACTCTATCACTATTTTATAAAAACTTAAAAACAGCATCTATATTCATGTAATTCTCACAACTCTGTAAGGTAGATGGTTATCTTATACAGATGAAAGTATTCGGGCAGAAAATGAGCGTGATGACTTGACCCAAATTCTCAAACTCATAAAACTACTCAAGATCAGAGAAATTCCAAAAACAGGAACTACCTTGCTCCCAACCCAGGCCATCTCTGATTCTATATTAGATATCATAACAGCAACATCCCACCTGTACATAACTTCTTCGGTCCTCAAAACAACCCTACAGAGAAGCAAAGCAAGTGTTTCATTCTAGCCCAATTTTACAAATGACAAAACTGAGACAGGTAGAGTTTCTATCACTTGCTCAAGAGTTCTTACAAATAATGGCAAAGTCTCAAATGTAGGCCTGCCAGCTCCCAGTACAGTGTCTCTTCTGTTACTGTCACTTACTGCCAATCAACTTTAGCTCTGACACATTTCTGTTCCTGCCCTATATAACCTGGTTTCCAAATTAGAGGCTAAGTGTAACTGAGCTCACAGTTCATGCTTGCATGTGGCACATATATCTCAAGTTTCCAAAATACAGCTATTTTTCTAAATAGGCTTATCAAACACTATCAAGACAATTTCCACCCAGCTTTTGAATGTTCAAGAATGTGGTTGCTAATCATTACCCAAAAACCCTTCTAAAATTCCGGCAGGGAAAAAAAAAAGTACCTAATTTGCAAGTTCATCAGTGATTACAAATTCCATCTTCTCCCAAATCATAGGCACTTCACAGGGCTGACAAGGATGGCCGTATTGTCTTCCTTGGAATTTTTCCACACACACACTTGTACTAGTGAAGCCCAGAATGATCTCATTCAGTATCCTAGCTCCTTGCCCTTTCATTAGACTCTAATCCAAATTACAGCACAGAGAGACAAGGCTCAGCACTCGTCACTGGTTTATAATAAAGGACACTGGCTGACCACGTGCCCTGACAGGATCCTGGAACACAGAAGGTTTTCTTTTCTTTTCTTTTTTTTTTTTTCTTCTTCTTATTTTATCAGTTTCAGAACTGGCAATTTATTTTGAGCCAGAAAAATAAAATATAATCTTAGGCCATCTGGTTCTTTAGCATTCTATATTTGTTTAGAAAGGTCATTGTTGTCAAGTTATTGAACGTTATCTCTGGAATTGACAGGAAGAGAGAAGTTTCTGAAATCAAGCCAGGAATGATAAAGCATTGGATATTAAGGTATAGTGTTTAAAAGTTTGGGCTTCAGTGTTCAGCAGATCACAGTTCAAATCCCTGCTCTAACACCTTATTGCTCCAGTGACATCATCAGCATTCTTAATTCACCCTCCACATACAGCATCTCAATAAGGGACCACTGTGGCATATTGAAGTCATGCAACACAATATACCTACATACCACCAGCTCAGTTACCACATAAAATTTATTCAAACCACTACACTCAATGTAATTTTTATTCTTACTGTTCTTTAGTTCTACATAACATTGAAATTTTCATTACCTTTATAAATATTTCTCTACACAACAAAGAGAAATTCAAATACAGAATCACACTTGATAATATGCATACAAAATGTACATGGATTTAGCGCCTACACTTATCAAAAGCTTAAGGGTATCTTAAGCATTTAAGAACATCCATTGCACTTTGCATCTCATTTACAGCAGCTATTACTTTTCTGGTGATATTACAGAGTTGTTCTGTCAATGAATGCAAAGTCATATCGAATTTATCTGAATCAGAGGGACTAACACTGCTGCTATATTTGACTACTTTAGAGCATCTTAAGTGGCTATGCAGCAGGTTGTCCACTTTACATTAAACAGTTTTCTGTCAACGTTGCACAGCAGTAGTAATGGATCTGACTACCACAATAACAAGATGATCTGGGGTTGATTCAGACTGGCTATTTAGGCCATTGTCCACTATGAGTTTAGCAATATGGTTAAAATACATATATGAATAATTAGAAACCACAGGGGGAAAAAAGCTCAATTCCAATTCCATCTAGAATGTTGTTGAAAAGCAGTATTTTCAATTCAGCAGATCAGACCCTAGACTGACTTGTATAACCTCAGAAGGATCCAAACAGTGAACATCATGTGCACTTCAGTAGAAATTATCCTCACACACAACTAATTTCCACAAAACTAAAGCAGGCACTATAAGTTAGTATATAAGTAGCAGTCCTGGGTGTGGGAAAAAAATTTGCATCAGTTTTCTATGTTAAGTATACATTGCTAGAGTTCCTTTTCGGCATGACAACTATTTCCCATATACATTATCAGATTCTGTAATTTATCCACAATGCCTACCTGAGAAAGCTGAGAATTATTTAAGAAAAATTTTTAAGCTCCAGTCTAGGAAAGAATTCCACTCTAACATAAGTATAAAGCACACATACCGAATTGAATTTTACAAATAATTTAATGTCTTGAATATATTTTTAAATCCACACAAAAAATGCTTGAGAAGCTCTTGATTGACCCTCACTTATCCACAATATTGTTACGAACCACATTCGCTATTTCTCTTCTCATCATACGGACAAAGCATGCCCAGACATACGGACTCTTCCTTAATGCTCCCCTCACCTTTCTACCCCTAAATGTTGAGTTGTGTGTTCTCCGAAAGATACAACTTTCTCAGAAACCTCACAGGTCAGTTTTAACTGGTACTATGATTAGCTAATTAAATATCAGACAGAACATGAAGGCAAAATATTAAAGGTCCTGTTTCTTTTAAAGCTAAATCAAGTGCCTTGAAAAGACACAAGAGCCAGTCACTACAAGCATTGGCATTGAATGAGGGAGAGATTACCGAAATAGGAAAACATGCAAATGATGTAAAATATAGAAGAGTGGTTAAAAATCCTCACCTTAAGACATTGCAGATTACTGGCCTTACCCTCCAGAGTTTCTGAATCAACAAGTCTGGCACGAATTCTAAGAATTCACATGTCAAGAAATTCCCACACAATGCTGATGTTACTGGTGTGGGGGCAACATTACAAGAACCACTGTTTTTGCGATCCTCTCAATGTTTACACTATACGAAAACAAGAAGGCATAAGTATTCTTTTTGGTGTATATTCACGTAAGAGTTGAGAGTTCCAATTAGCAAAAGTCTCAACAAGGGATGCGCCTTAGTCCCAATCACAAGACAGTTGACTTCTATGTTTTGTTAGTATGATGCACACACCACCCCTTTTTATCACCTACTATTTGAGCTGACTTCCTCAATGCATGGTTAAACCAAGAGTCAATCTCATCAAAACAGACTCCCTGTCAAACCACAGATCATAAAAGTATCACTCAAGTTTGAGCGTTCCTTGATCTTCTCAATTTACAAGACATAAATGCTATGGGTGCATCCATGGTTTAAGAGTCCCCTAAGCTCAAGTTCACACTATCAATTAAGTCTCTAAACTAAAAGTTAAATGGCACTACCACCAATTTACAACTCAGACTGACTCAGAGAGGATGTGAAATATAATGGCAGCCAAGAAGTAGCAAAGTCAACCACCCACTTCTGTCTCCAAACACAACGGTTCTTTATCTCCAACTATACAGTATTTCGGTAAAATCTATGAAAGAGTCAAAGCCAGGATAGACACATTATAGCCTTGCAGTCCCAATCAATCTGAAGGTCTACAAAGCAGAAATAGACTAAATTTTTATAGCTGTGAGAAACAGATGGTTATAAGAACTGCATTTTTTCACCTATAAAACAATCAAACATCGTATCTAAACTGAATTTATTATTCAGTAGCTGCATATGATCATTGTAAGGTATGAATGCTAGTCTGCCAGCCTTGAAGTTTTGCACAACACAATCGCACTGGAGCAACAATGAGTGAGTGACTGAGAAGCAGATACAAGAGAGTTGTGTGAGATGAAGACAACTCTGCTCAGAAAGAGCAGGGGAACATTAAATATGCATTCAAAGACTCATTTATGGATTACCTGGAAACAGAACAACAGAGAAAGAAAGCCAGGGATGGAAATCATTGTCAAAATGACAGGACTAAGGCAATCTTATCATTTAAGAAACTAGAGACAAGGACAAAAGAGTACCTTATCTCTGCCTTATAGGACAGCAATGTGTTTACATAGCAGCTTATAAATTCTGGAAAACAACACAATCTACTCAACTATGAAGGCCTTTAAATGGGTGTATTCTCCTTCCTGTTTCTAACACTGGTCCCACACAGGGCTTGAATGTTTGACATCAGGAAGCACTGTGAGGATCTTGCCAGTTGCCCACAGGAAACTGCAGCAGGCATTTATTTGTCCCAGCAGTTAAGTCTCACAACTATGCCCACTGTGCCCAGCACAATAGCCTAGTGTCTAAATCCTCGCCTTGCGTCCACCAGGACCACATAGGGGCACTGGTTCATATCCCAGCTGCTCCACTTCCCATCTGCCTTTGTGTTTGTGGCCTGGGAAAGCAGTCGAGGACAGCCCAAAGCCTAGGGACCCTGCACCCGTGTGGGAGACACAGAAGCTCCTAGCTCCTGGCCCCTGGATTCAGATCGGTTCAGCTCCGGCCACTGCGGCCAGGAGAACAAACCAGTGGATGGATGACTTTTTCTCTTTTTATCTCCTTCTCTCTATGTATCTGCCTTTACAATTTAAAAAAAATGTGGGAAAGTTGGATTGCATTGCTTCTCCTGGTTGCAGCCCCAGCTGAGGCCCAGCCATTATCTGCATTTGGAGAATAAACTGGAGGACATGAAGGTTTTTTATTGCTCCGTACACACCTCTCTGGCTCTCATTTTTAAAATCTTTAATGTTTCTAAATTGCGAGATAGTTTAAAACAAAACTGAATAGTTGGGATAGCTATTACGTAAACAATTTTAAAAAAAAGAAAGAAAGAAAATAACAAACATTAACAAAGAGAAACTCAAACTCTTGCACCCTGTTGGTAGAATGTAAAATGAGGCAGTCAGCACACATGTTGAATAACTTGAAGAATATCCAGTGTTATCATCAAACTAGCGTTTAAAAAGACCTCTCAACTACTTCCTAGGCAATATCACAACTCAGAGTACATAAATTCACTCTTTCCTATAAAACTCAACAGGTTATATAACTGATTCCTAAATCATCGTCCACTTCAACCTCTGCCTTTTGCTGTGGTAAATGTTCTCCAGTGTACACTTTTCATTTTCATTTTTTACCTCAATTTTTTTAAACTTATTAACGGTTGTCCTGGGGAATAAAACTGGCATTTTGTTTAAAACATTGTAACAGATGAATGCAAATTTAATAGTATATAAAAATCTTTCCAATAACTTTATTCCCAGCCTCCACTCTTCTATAAGTCATAAAATGATACCTTAATATATAATAAGTCAATCCAATTTTATAATTGTTGCTTTACTTGGCTTTGTTTTTAAAAGAGCTGAGAAAAATTCACAAACTGAAATATACTCAACATGTATTTTTACTTATACCTTTCTTTTTTAAAAAAAGATTTTATTTTTATTGTAAAGTCAGATATATAGAGAGGAGGAGAGGAAGATCTTCCATCCGATGATCCATTCCGCAAGCGGTCACAACATCTGGAGATGAGCCAATCTAAAGCCAGGAGCCAGGAGCTTCTTACAGGTCTCCCATGCGGGTGCAGGGTCCCAAGGCTTTGGGCCGTCCTATACTGCTTTGCCAGGCCAGAAGCAGGGAGCTGGATGGGAAGTGGAGCAGCTGGGATACACACTGGCACCCATATGGCCACCCAGCTGAAGCAAGGCGAGGATTTAGCCTGTATTTCTCGTACCTTTTACTAAAACTATCTGTGCCTGAAGTCACACACCTTAGAAGACAGCTTACATAACAGTCCTGCTTATACAGTGCCTCAAGATCAGCCCAAGTGGACATTCCCTGTTCCTATTCCTTCCTGGGCTTACCTACAGCCTTCCACGTCAGTCTGCCTTTTTAAATATGCAGAATCATGTTAGAGTTTTCCAGAGTTGCCTAAGGTTGGCTAGCTCTCCAGGATTTCCTTTTAAATTCCTAGCCAGATTCTAGATTGCCCTCAAGTGAAATCATGGTAGGGATCTTGCCAACAGTTTGCTATTGTTTCACTAACACCCTCGGGGTAAACTTTCTCTTTCCCCAATTGAACTGAGCCCTGAGTCAAATCAAACAGCCAACCATTTTCTGAAAACAGAATTTTCCCAGGGAATTGCAAGTTCAGACAAAATATCAGCTTTGCTCTGGGGACGGTGCCTTGAACAGAGCTCCAAACATCAGAGCCTATGAAACATTGTTATAAAATTAAATGCAATAAAAAAATACATGTAAAAAAATGGTTCCTTCTCTCTTGTGTCTTTGCTCACTTTCTTTCTCTCTCCCTACCTCTCCTCCTCTCTCTCTCCCCCCTTCCTTTCCTCCAACCTTTCTCCCTTCCTTCCTCCTATTCTTCCTCTCTCTTTCCATTCACTTCCCTTATTCTTTCTGATGTTTGCAATGCTGCCAGCTTCGCCTATATGACTAAGGTGGAGAAAGCTGAGAAATGAAAATAAACTCAAGTTAAAACGTCAAAGACCCCACTGTCATCCCAAAGTTCAGTAGTTTTAGTCTTGAACAATTTTCATTTCATTCTCTAACGTAACTGCTAGAATTTAAAATGCTTACGGTTTTTATCTTACACATACTGTTGATTCAGAGTGAAGTGCACTGAGTGTAGTAACTAACATTCTGGAAGGCAAGCAAGTTCTGTAGTATTCTTACATTGCAGTTTTTATGATAAAGTTTAACTAAGATAAATACTTAATAGAATTAAATTGTATACATGTACAGATACTTAGATCATTGACCCTTATTTCTGGCAGAAATTTATCCAAAAATCTAGAGTGGGAACAAGATTAACAGGAAAATAGGAAAGAAACTGATGTCTGCGGGGTGGGGGGAGGGGCAGGGAGAGTGAATCGCATGAGCAATGCCTTCCTGGATTACACTTTTCCTGTTAATCAATACGTGCATGGCTAAAATAAAGTGACTATTGATCTTAGATCCACTCCTAGCCTCATATTTTTCCTGGGCCAGAGAAACAAGTTCAAATGAGGAACAAACTTCTGCCATCTTGCTGTACTGGGAGGCCCTAGGCCAAACCAAATTCAACTTTGACAGTCAGGGAAGAACAAAAAGGAATCAGAGACCTGAATACAGGATGCAATACTGTCTCTTGAGATTCCTCTGAACAGACTCGGGCCCAGAGATACCGGGTTTACCTCAGATTCAGCTGAGTATAGGCCCAACCCCGGGAGTTCAGGTAGACCAAAGGGAGCTTCCGGTACAAGAGGAGAAAAGAGTTATTCAGTACTAGTATCTCTCTTCTACATTAGCGGATATTGGCAAGCCATGGGAAGACTGAAACTATCAGAATAGAGCAAGAAAAAGTAGTGCCTTTTTAGCAAAGTGTTTATTTTCAACAATATCTTTGGGATTCTTTGACTTTTTTAACGTGTAACAAACTGCCTGAGACTAACCTATGCAAAGCAATAATCATGTAATTTGCTTGTCATTCTGCACTCCTGGTAGGGTTCAGCCAGGCACTTCATCTGCTTATCTGCTCTTCCTGGTTTTCATTCCCGACACTGCTTTCAGCCAGCAGGTGGGAACTGGGTTCAGCTAGGGTGATTAGGATATCTGGGCTTCTCACTCCATAAAATCGCAGTCTCTCCTTCTCCATGTGGCCTCTTTTCCACACCATTTCCCTGAGAGGACAGTCAGATCTCTTACATAATGTTTCACTCGCCTAAAAACAAAAGCAGAAGCTGCCAGGTCTTCAGGTTTACAAACAGACCTAAAACCACTTTAATTCTCTTTCACTGGGTTTCTTACAGCAAACTACAGACTAATCCGCACTGAAAAGGAAGGAACATCATAGCAGTTTGAATAGCAATAATATAAAGGCAATGTTCAGATGTCTGGAATGAAGGGAACAACAAGAAATCCTAAAATGACTGAAACTTGGGTGGACACTAAGGAACAGTGGATTAAGTCGCCACACGAAATAGCCAGAAGTAACGAGGATCAAATCAGAGCTGAACTTGCAATCTATTTTCCTGCCGCTCCATTACCTGGGAGACAGCAAGACGACGGCTCAACTCTTAGAGTTCCTGCTACTCACACAGGAGACCTAGATGGAATTCCTAGCTTGTAGCCCAATACTAGATGCTGAAGGCATTTGGGGGGCGGAGGGGGGGGCGGAGAGGGGAACAGCAGATGGAAGAACTCTACCTTTCAAATAATTTAAAATGAGCCTTAAACGTTAAAATGACTAAAACTAAATGAAGACGATGTAACATAGTCTGATTATATTCTCTGCTTCCCCACAGTTAGGGTCAATCTAGGCTCAATGAGGATCTTAACCACATAAGATTAATCACTGCCAAGTCAATCCCTGAAACTTTAGTTTCTCAATTGCAAACAGGGAAAATAACAAACTGTACTCTGCTATATAAACTTAAGGGATATTTTCCCCCGATATGAAGCTAAGTACAGACAAGTCTGCCAGTCTTTATTCTATTAATAAAATGATAACCAATATTAATTACTCCACATGCTAAATTATTACAGTATTTTATATATAATGAGCTAAAATTATATCATGTTTCTGTGAAAAATATCAACATTAATGATAGCTACAACTTTCTGTTGTCCAATTACGTGTCAGATGTTGCTGAAAACTTTGGGTAAGTTCTAACCAACTGAAAAAAAATCAGCTAATTTAAGTTAACAAGTTTATGCTCACACAGCTAATAAGGGTAAAATTCATTATTATTGCCTACTTCATAACAGGAACTTGGTAAACACTCCCACTTGTTGCATAAATTAAAGAAAAATAAAAGCCATGACTATCTATCCAACTATAACAGAATCTTTGATCTATACCAAATGATTTCTCTTTCACAATCCTTATTACTTACATGCAGTCATTAAAGCTATAATTACAGGAAACATCTAATTAATGAGAAAAATTTGTCACCTTGTTCATCAGCAAAATGGTTTGCTGTAAGAATATTACCCGAATTTTGTAAAAACATAAACGATTTTTTAATTTATTTTTATTGGAAAGGCAGATTTACAAGGAGATGGAGAGGCAGAGAGAAAGATCTTGCACCTGCTGGTTCACTCCTCAAATGGCTGCAACGGCCAGAGCTGAGCTGATCCAAAGCCAAGAACCATGAGCTTCTTCTGCATCTGCCATGCAGGTACAGGGTCCCAAAGCTTTGGGTCATCCTCCACTGCTTTCCCAGTAAGCAAGCAGGGAGATGGATGGGAAGTGAAGCAGCTGGGACACAAACTGGTGCTCATATGGGATCCTGGTGCTTGTAGGTTGAGGACTAACGAATTGAGCCATCGTGCCAGGCACAAAATCACTGATTCTTTTACTTAAATAAGAAATTATTGTAAATTATAATGACCATGTTCTAATACACTGACTCTGAGAAAAAAAAATAATATCTGCAAACAAAAAAGCCATTAAAGCAAGTATTTTTAAGTGGCAAAAATATGTGTGGTATGAATCACAAAACTTCATTTCTATTTATTATGAAGAAATCTTGAAGAGAAACTAAAAATCAACAAAACAAATAATAAATAAAATAATAATATAATGATAAACAATAGTAAGTAAGATAATAAAACAAATAATAGATTTTATGTTGTCATTAACAGAATACCACAGACTACATGGTTTACAAATAAAAGCAGTTTATTCCTTACAGATTAGAGGCCTGGAGGTCTAGGTTTGGGTGATGATTCTTCCCGTGCCAGAAGGGAGTGGGGAAGTGAGACCAAGGAAGACAACACGCAGGTAAGCAGGACCAAGCTGCTTTGCCAACAAGCACTCAAGTACAATCGACCACTTCTTGAGAAGACAATCCATCCATGATGACGGGAGATCACTCGTGACCTAATCACACCCCCCACACCGTTATGGTGCAGCTTAGGTTTACAATACATGAGCACATCTCAGCAAATATAAATGGCTAAGAAATATACTTTGGAAAGTTAATCCTTACCCAAATGGTAAAGCATAGAAATATTCAAAAAGATTGATCTTACCCAATCACAGAAAGCAAGCAAAGAAACAAAACATCAAAAAAAAAACTTGTGGAACAAAATCAAATAACCATTCTACAGCTGCATGACAATCTTTTAATTGGAAAAAGCCATCAAAATGTACTCCGTCCTCCGTTCAGCAGCTCACTCCTAATAACTGACAACAAGTCATCATTTAGCTAGTTGCACAAATATATTCACATAGATCAATTAATACCAAAACACACAATACTGTCTGCACGTCTAGATGGAGTATTACATAAATTTAGATGCACTCATATGATGCCAATAAAAAGAGATAAGTTTGAGGCTGGCATTATGATGCAGTGAGTTAAGCAATGCCTGCAAATGCCAGCATCCCTTACTGGTGCTGACTGGAACCCTGCTCCTCTAGCTCCAATCCGCTCCCTGCTAATGCTCTTGGGTAAGCAGCATCATGTGGCTCTAGGGCATGGACACTTGGACTCCTGTGGGAGACCCTGATGGGGCACTAGCTCCTGGTTTCAGCCTCATCCACATTCAGCCACTGAGACTGTTTGTGGAGTTCCTCCATCTTTCTATGTAACTACTCTGGCTATCAAAAGAATAAAACAAATCTTTTGTTAAAAAAAGAATAATAATTGCATTCACTGCCATAAAAAGACATGTGAGATATGAGCATCAGTTAAAAAGACAAGTTATATGATCCAATTTACCTAAGCCGATGCGGGCACTTGTGTATGCGTAAGAGGAAAGCCCTGCTGAACAGCAGCACACCCCAAGGCAGCACAGTCCACACAGGTGCCCTCCAACCCCCAAAAGGAAACAGAGTACACTGCTTCTTGAGTATGAGAAAGGTGTGTGTGTGTTTAACTATTCTCTTTGGTAATTTTAGTTTTCTCTGAATGGGTTATATTAAGCCTATATAATTTCTATAATCACAATCCAATAAATTACAGTATTATCAATTGTCATAAGAATGAAACACTGTGAACTTTCAAATATTGTAATTTTTAATATAAAATGCTGCCTAAAAGCCATTTATATGGATACTGGATGAAAATCTGCATGCTATACTTCTTTCCTTTGACAAACAGAAAATCGTAAAAATTGTACAACTGCTATTCACATGGTAGAATCTGTCATTTCTTTTAAAATGTCATAAATGAAAAGGAAGCAGAAATGTTGAAGGGCTACATGGCACAGCTGGCATAGTCTGCTTAGGAACCACTGTGGCTGAGTAAGGTCACCAGCATGTGTAAGGTCAGAGAGACGCTGCTTCTACAGCTACGAAAAAGAAACACATAAGGACAGCATAACTTGTTATCTAACTTAGGAGTTGATGAACTTGATACTTGTTATTTATATAACAATAATTTTCAATTTGTCATGGATAGATGACCCACAATCCATGTTACTTTTGAGTCCCCACTCTAGCTATAGTGCACAGCTTAGCATTTTGCTTTGTAAATATTTCACAAAAGTAATGTTCAAGTTGGACAATACATGGACAGACCAGCGGGCAGCTCCTTCCCTCAGACCTGAGCGGCAATGTGACTCAGCTTTTCCACTGCCCTACTCCAACAAGGGAACTTCAGGAAACATGGGAGGGGGGCCCATTTCAGTTGTCACAATGAGATGGTAGCTGTATGCCATCTGCACTGAGAGATGCTAAAACGTTATAAAATCAGGTACCTCATTCGGGAATGTCCCATCAACAATAATGAATAGTATCCGTGCTGTGATTGGGACATCGGCTTTCTAATTCAATATTGTTATTTCCAATTGATTGCATGGTAGGCATTAAAAAACGGCTGGTGAGGCCAGGAATAAAGCAGAGTGGGTAAAGACACTGCCACTGCTGCCAGTATTAAAAATGAGTGCCAGGATTGACCCACGACTATTTTACTTCCCATCCATGTCCCTGTTAATACATCTAGGTGAGCAATGGAAGCTAGTTTTTCAAGTGCTTGATACCTTGCCACCCATGAGGTAGACTCCAACGGAGTTTAAGGCTCCTGGCTTCTGCCTGGCCCAGCCCTGCTACTGTCGCAATTTCTGTCTCTCTCTCATTCCTTCTTTTAAATAAGTAAAATAATTCTTCCAAAACCTAGTTTGATGGAAAAAAAAATCAAAATAAGCAACTTAAACACAATACAATGGAAGGAAAAGGAATGCTGAAGGAGAGCCCAGAGTTCAACCTCTGAGACAGGTGTTTGTGACTGTGCTTCTTTTATAAAATTCAGGGAATTCTATGACGTAACATGGCCATTCCCAAAACTTGTAGAAAAGCTGAATACACCCAAATACACATTCTTTAATTTTTTTAAAAGATGTATTTATTTTTATTGGAAAGGCAGATATACAGAGAGGAGGAGAGACAGAGACAAAAGATCTTTCGTCCAATGATTCACTCCACAAGCAGCTGCAATGGCTGGAACTGAGCCAATCCGAAGCCAGGAGCTTCTTTTGGGTCTCCCAAGTGCGTCCAGGGTCCCAAGGCTTTCGGCTATCCTGGACTGCTTTCTCAGGTCACAGCAGGGAGCTGGATGGGAAGCAGGGCCGCCACAACTAGAACTCGTGCCCATATGGGATCCAATCAAGGCGAGGACTTTCAACCACTACTCTATCTCACCGGGCTAGAAATACACATTCTAATGGAATGATCACCCATCACAGAGTTTCAGGTGTAAGTTTCAGCCTTCATTAGTAAAAAACAACAATTGTGTCAATTCAAGACACCTAGTGAGAAACTGGGAGGTGAAACAACCTGTGGAATGGGAATGTGGACTCTGGAATAAGACTGCTGTGTATGAATCTGACTTTATCACACATTAACCCAAATATTACTTAAACTATATCTATGTTTGGCAATTTATCTAACATCTTCTAGCACAGGTCACCTCTCATACAAAATGGAATAAAGAAACAGGTTCATACGACTTTCTAAATCTCTGACATAGCAAGTAACAGGACTAAGAACCTTTAGAATTTTATAAACGTGTGTGTGTGTGTGTAAATGTGTACAGCAGCTCACATATGCATGGGGCAGCAACCCTTCATCATACAATTCAACATTCCTATCAATTCCTATCAATATGAGGTCTAATGTGATAACTTGGTGGTTAAATCCCAGCCCTGCATCTGCCAGGATCCCATATGGGCACCAGTTCGTATCCCAGCTGCTCCACTTCCCATCCAGCTCCCTGCCTGTGGCCCGGGAAAGCAGTAGAGGACGGCCCAAAGCTTTGGGACCCTGCTCCCACGTGGGAGACCTGGAGGAAGTTCTTGGCTCCTGGCTTCAGATCTGCTCAGCTCCAGCTGTTGCAGCCACTTGGGGAGTAGATCAACAGACAGAAGATCTTCCTCTCTGTGTCTCTTCCTCTCTGTATATCTGACTTTCCAAATAAAAATAAATAAACCTTTTTTTTTAAAGTAAGTGAATAGAAAGAATGTAGGATGGCTTTGCCTCACATAGACAACACAAATGGTCTGACAGAAGCTATTTGAAAGAGCAAATACTAAGTTCTGTGATAAAGATTATCATAGCTCTTAAGTTATAATGCCACTACATAAATGCAATTAGTTGTCATAACTAAAGTTATTAAAGAAATTATACACAGAACTATTCAATCAGGTATCTTACAACTTATATTCAAAATAAAAATTTGGAAAAATAATTCTGTGGAGGGCTAGAGTCATGGGTAGGAAATGAAGCAGCTCTGATCTATTTCCCCCTCTCCTTGTCTCTTAACTGACAGACTGAACTCACACTCCTGTGGAAACTGAACATTTTTCTCACTGGGAATGGTTACTCAGAAAGAATCCATACATTAAGTTAATATAAGGTCAACTTGTTCCCTGTGAATGCTGATGCATGCATCTTCATCACTAAGCCTTTGGTTATAAGGCACACAGAGTTTCTAATGCTAAGAAATGAAAATATAGGTTTTAGAAATAAAGTTCTACTTTTTAAATTACTAGCTGTATACCCCTACATAAAAATAAACCATGTGATTATCACATAAGACCACTGTCAATTATACAAGTCTCGTTTCTTTACAAAATAATTAGTGAAATAATAATGTCCTGCCATCCTGAATGAGCTGACAATTGCATTTGAATTACTTGTCAAGATAAAAAACAACGACCAACAAGCACAACGGCACTCAGTCATTGTGCATGCCCTTCTGAAGTACCTTCCAGCACAGACCCAACCTGCTCCCCTCTCCAGCTCATCTCTGCATGCCAATGGAAAACCTCTCCTTAAAGCATTGCTTGTGGTGGAAGCAGAAATTCACACTACCCAAGGACTGCACCTTCCAGTGTATCCATACTAATGTAATCATACCAATCCAAAGGATGATACCAGCATTACATTAGCCAATTACGAACAATTATTACCCACCGAGAAGTACACTGTCTACATTTTATAAAGTCACATGTCCTTATTTCTGACTTTTAATTGGGAATTACTTTAATGCAGGCTTGATGTTGGGTAATCTATTAAGCCACTATGGAGATGTTGTATGACACATACACTTGAACTGTCACTTTAGAAGGCTAAACCCAGACAGTATGAAGTGACACCTGCCTATCAAAAGGACAAGAAGACCAATGCAACAGGCTCCTACAACACTCTGATTAAACCACTTGGAGTAGTGCCAGAAATTCTCGTATTATAGAAGCCCCAATTCCCCTTTTCACAATTCCCCTTAAAGTCCACATGCTGGCTAGTACTTCTAAATATGACACGCCTTTAAGCCTAACTGGAGATGTTTGGGATACCACAGGGAGAAGTAAATGGGAGGAAATTCTTCTGCGGTTTCCACAGCACCACAGAAAGCTAACCGATCTGAAGCATTTAGAGCTCTGAATTGTGGGGCTGGCACTGCAACACTGTGTGGTTGGGTCTCCACTTGCTAATGCCACCAGCCCACATCCAAGGACCAGTCTGAGTCTTGGCTGCTCTGCTTCTGATCCAGATTTCTGCTAAAAAGTGTCTGGGAAGAACAAGGCTCAAGCTCTTAGACTCCTGCCAGCCATACTCGGGACCTGAATGGGACACCGGCTCTTGGCTTCAGCTTAGGCCAGATGTGCACGCTGCGGCCGTTAGGGGAGTGAGCCAGTGGATGGAAGATTCTCTCCCTCTATCTGCCCTTCTGTCTGTCTCTCCCCTTCTCAGTCTGTTACTCTAACTTTAACATAAGCAAGTCAATAAATCTTAAGGGTAAAAACACAACCATGGATTGCAACTATGTAGCAATATAAAGAACAGAATATTACTTTTTCCTAAAACACAAATATACAGTTACAAAAGCAAAAAAAAAAAAAATCTTGCTGTATTTACTAGTGTTAACCTTCAAGAAAGGAAAAGTCTATCTCAAAACGCTATCTATCTAACTACTGGAAAAAACAGATATTCAGGCTCATGTTTTGACATTTTACAATACTGTTTTAGGGAACTGCATCGCACAAGAGAATAGCTGATTAAACAGGTACACATTCTATCAGCAAACTCAACACATTTCTCTACTATATAGTGTCGGAATGATCAAGTGGCCTGTAACATTAAAAGCAGGAACAACTAGGTTAACTTTTAAAAATTAATTCTTTGACACCTAAAAGCTATTTGATTATTTTGCTGAGTTTACACATGGGCCATAATCCCCAAATAACTGAATTATTTTATAAGTATTTCATTGCATGCCTACATTTTTACTTCTTACTCATGTTGAACGCTGGGGAGCAGATGCAGAGCGCCCATCGACAGATCCACTCCCAAATCCTTGCGGAATCACCTCGTGTGCCTCACCAAGGCCAGTTCAATCCATG
The DNA here is from genome assembly GCF_017591425.1 of Ochotona curzoniae. NCBI lineage: Eukaryota > Metazoa > Chordata > Mammalia > Lagomorpha > Ochotonidae > Ochotona > Ochotona curzoniae. The sequence continues at coordinate 7,890,590 of NW_024466446.1, read as the reverse complement.
TCTACCACACAGACTGAAGGACCCTGACCACTGGAGCTATCATCACTGATGCCTCATGGGGTTTGCAGAAACAGGAAGCTCAAGTCAGGCATCAAGCCCAGGCACCCCAAACTAGGATAGAGGCATATTAACCAGCTCCTTAACTATCATCCCAAAAGTCTGCCCAGATGTTTACATCATTTTTGTTGTGTTTAGTAAAAAAAAAAAAAAAAAAGTCTGACTTTATAGGGAAAAAGAAACAAAATTATTTTTCAAAGAATTATGAGTCAAACAACAAACATGGCTTTCTAATACTCGAGAAAAATAAGTGAAGAAAAATAATTTAAAAAAAGAGAATCTTTGAAAAATACATACTGTTTCAATAATTATTTTTCCATGATACAGATTAATACATGTAGAGGACCAACCCTCTCTCAAAGTGTAAAGAGAACAGTAAATCATCCCGGAAATCTTGTATTTAGAGAAGCCAGAGCCTGGGTCAGCAGCTGGCATGTATATGTCCATTCTGCATATATAACTAAATTGGATTCTTAAAAATATAACCAAAAAGTGAATTAAAAAGATGAAAAAACTGAGGAAACTGCAAAAACATACACATATAGAAAATGTTAAAAGAAAAATGATTCCATGGAATATAAGAACAAAGCCTATTTATAAGTTAAAGACATTTATTGACTAATATGGCTAATTCAGGATAGTAACAACATAGACATGTATGTATCTGCTTATATGTATAAATGCATTTCTTGCCCATGAAATCAGAGATCAATGGGTTTCTGATCACTGAGTCAACTGTCAACAGTGTCACAGTGGCCTGATATGATTTCTTTTCCTTAAAGTCAGAGGTGACATTTACTGGCAGTTGCCATAAATGTTTATATTGGTCCATTAAACTTAGAAAAGTAACAAAGCAAACAAGCACAGCTGAGCATATATGAACAGGCAACAGTCTAAACACACACCTTTGGGATAACCTAAATGAGACGAGACAAAGACTGCTAAAACCATCACAGCTGTTTGTTGTGTATTTAGGTGATTAAAAATCATGCAGCAAAAATGTAATCACATGTATTACCAACACCTGAGTTCTCAGGAAGGCTATGGCCTTCAGCACTATTTTCAGATCCTTCCTGTTACTATGTTGTCACTACAAAAGTGCATTTTCTGACATGAGGTATTATTACATACGCCGTTTGCAAATAAAGTGCACAGTTAAACAATTTTAAGCAACATGACTATAAGTTTAGACACCTGAAATTAAGTTTCTATAACATGGTTTTATCTACTCTAATTTTTACCCTTCTCTGCTTCTGTCCTTTTCCCACATATTCTTGTGAATATCAACTTAGAAATTCCCGTCAGTCACATCCAGATGTGAAGATACAGCACAGCATGCATCTGTACTTCCAAATCAAAGATGGACTCCCAATGAAACTGTTAACTATATCATGACAACAGGATGCTGGACTCTGCCACTGCCTATACTTACAATGTCAGGATCCAGTTTAATAACAGAATGATGGACTTATGACTATCTACAAATCTATACTATTGTAATAATGTAGGGGAAATCAGTGCAGGGGAGGGGACTGGAAGAGTGAAGTGCAGAAATCACAGAACCGATAAAACTGTATCAAAAATAATAAAAAGGAAAAAAGAAAAAAGAAATTCTGATTAATCAAGTTATCTGTGTCCTTTATTCTTCTCTGAAGCAGGTATGAACAAAACTTCCTTTCCATTATACCCCATCTACCTTGCTGAAAGCACCCTAACTGTTAGCAGGATCTCTTCAATATTGAAAGTACCTCTTGGGATGCCAACACTTCGGTATGGACAGTAATGGCACCACCTGCATTCCATATGGGCACCAGTGCAACCAATACAGGCTGTTCCATTTCTGATCCAGCTCGCTGAAGGCACCTAGGAAAGCAGCAAGGGCTGGCCCAAGAGCTTGGGCTCCTGACCCATATGGGAGACCCAACAGAACCGCCAAGCTCTCAGCCTCAACCTCAGCCTGGCCCAGACCAGACCATTGCAGACATGTGGGGAGCGAGCCAGGGCAGAGAGGATCTATCTGTTCTTTCCTCTCTGTGTGTAAATCTTTTGAATAAGTAAATCACCTCTCTTAAAAAGTACTTTAAGTACCTCAGTCCTCCCTCCCCCAGCACAGCAGTTCACTGATAATTGTTTACTGTCTTCACTATGCATTTCAACCTTAAAAGCCCTCTCTTATAAAAGCCCCCTTCTTGTGTCTTATTTCAATTATTCACTGAGGATAGACCAGCTATGTTGGGTATCACAGATAGTAAATAAACAAACAAATAAACAAACACCATTCCCACATACATGAAGCTCACATTCAACCATGGCAATCACTGCAAGTTGTCCTTCCCTCCTCAATATATATTAAACACACTACACTGTCTTTAGATTTTCATTTCATCTGTGGCATAACCGCTCAAAATTCTTAACTGCACCTTAAACATTTATGGAGTTACTACTGTGTGCCTGGCAATATATAGGAAGGTGATTAGCTACTGAAGGACAAATGGTGGGTAAAATATGGCAGCTGTGCATTCAGATCCCACTCCAAGCACTCTCAAATACTACCCTGTTTTTCTTAGTAGCATTACAATTCTCTAGGTACCCAGGAATCTCTCCTATTTTATGAACGCTCATATGCTCATGCTCCATAACTGCTAACAAGATCTGACAACTCGATTAGGTGGTTTTCCTCCGCTAGCACTGCCTGAAGTCCGGGCATGCCCTGTGCCTTGCACTGTGGAGAGCTCGCTTTGTACCTCTGGTCAGGTACCACCTGCAATGCTCTCCTCCTCCAGGCACCAGAGCAGATTCCCAGAACCCCACACTGCTATGAGCAACCGAGCAATATTCCTCACAGAATACAGAAAAATGGGCACACCTGCAGCCAGGCCCAAGGGACAGCCAAGGGATAGCTTGGAAGGGGTGGGGTGAGGCTGCTCAGAAGATGGACATGCTGTGGCACAGTCCAGAACAGGGCCAAAGGATGCAGACTGCACAAGGTCAAGGAGGTTCACATTTTGTTACTACAGTCTTAAATACAACTCCTGGAAACTTTGAGAATTCTAAGTGGTCATCCACCTCACTATAAAGCTTTACGGATCAAGCTAGGAACATATTTTATTCAATGGTCTTTTAGCTAATTTGCAACAACAAAGTATACGAAAAAAGTTAACTCCCACGTGTATTTTTGCTCCAGTTAGTGTTAGGAATGGATCAGTTACCAAATCTTATTTCTGATAATGGTTCCCTAGCCCCAATCTTCATTAAGATTACTATAATATGAGTATCAGCAGAAGCAGTAGCAGCCACATTAATAATACCATTCAGTAAATGAATGTCCCAGCACAGCGCCCGGCATGTACCCTATGCTAGACTCTTTCATACCTTTTATAATACAATCCCTCTGGCAAGTTGTTATTACATCTTGCCCATGAATCTAAAAATAAAAGCAGGATTCCAATCAAGGTGCTTAAGACCTAAAAACCGCAATATTCACGATGATGATTACACCAGTTTCACCTGACTTCATACCCACTCCTTGTGAATCTACACTGCACAGATCTGCCACATTAGCCTCCCTAAAAGGGTCACTTTCATAATAACGTACCGATCTACTTGGAAAGCAAATGATGACTACTTAGAGCTTATCTGGTCAAGTTACAAAATGTGAAGATTTCTTATTAACTTTTTTTTTTCTTGGAAAACAGAGATACAAACAGGCATTTTTCATTTGCTATTTTTACTTGCCAAATGCTTCCACTGACCAGAACTACTGAGACGGATTAAAGCCAGGGCTGAGAACTCAAGGCAGGTGGCAGAGACTCAATGGCTTGAGCCTGCTAACTCCTATAAGTGTGCATTAGCAGCAAGAAACTGGAATTAAGATTCAAACCAGGCACTCCGACTTGGGAAGTGAATGTCTTAATTCCTGGGCCAAATATCTGTTCCTCCTAGAAAAAAAAAATGCCTTCCCACCTTATCATGCTCTCAACCCCACCTCACAACCTATGTATCACCCAAATGTTTATTATCCATCTCATCCACCTCCCTGAAAGATTCTGCATTAAAAGCTAGAATATTTCTTCTCCATATCCCCATAAGACTGATAGTCTATAATCACTCAACAATGAAGCTACATACTCAGCATGCTGAGAAACACAAAAGTGCCTCCTATTTTTTTTTTTTTATGGAACTAATGTCATCAGAAGGCAAAGGAAGAAATTGATCTAGTGGCTCCTGAGACAAGAGTGTCTGATGGAAAATCCTGTCCTATCCGTGGATTTGCAGTCTACATACTTGGAATGTCTATACACTGGTGTTTTGCTCTGCTTTGCGCTGTTATTAAGTAGCAGGTATTTAAAAGAAGCACAGGTTTTGGTCTTGAAACTTGCTCCTCACAAGTAGAAGGGAACTTCAAAGGAGCTTGTATTCATCCAATGATGTGTTGATAAATAACAACACATGTGTTGTTGATAAATAACAATCAACTCCCACTCCTATCACCAAAGCCAGATTGGTAGTTTTTGCTCTTTTCTGTGTGATGTGAGTGCTTCCAGCTTGGCAAGCTTCAAGCCAGTAATACGCCATCCTGAATGTTAGAGTTCAGAAGGACAACACTGGCCCTCCCAAGTTGGTGAGCAGAGGTTTCATCACCTCATCAGCTCCACTTGGATTCATCATAACAGAAAATTGAATGGAGAAAAATAGCAAAAAGATCTCAACACATAGCAAGTACAAACAAACAAACAACCTTACTATTCCTCAGGAGTATAAACAAAGGTTGTAAACAACAATCAAATCTCAAAATGTCACTCCCACTCCAAAATGAAAAATTCTAACTTAAGAATATTAGGCAAACATTTTTAATTCTCCTCCCTACCAGTAATGGAGTAATGATTTCATTTTCGCTTGTTTCAGACACTGTGAGAGAAAGCAAACAAAGAGCAAGAGTTTTAAATGCTATTTTTAGAATTATGACATACCAAGAAGCTCTACTTAAATTTTTTTTTTTGAAAAAGCAACTACAACAGAAGGATGAATAGGATTTCTTCTATAATTAATATTGACTTTATAGGGTTCCAAGCCTTAACTCCTATGTTTATTCATAAAACAGATCCAGGCTGTTGGTTCGTTCAAACCTTCCCGGTTCAGACTGTTATTCAGTTTAGCTCTTGGCCTCTCAGGTGACTTGACTTACAAGGGTAATAGAAAAGGCCACAGCAGTGCTTTGGGGTTGTTTCCAAAGAAACCCATGCACTGGCTCACAGCCCGGCAGACTACAGTCCCCAGTAAATGAATTTCCACTGGTTACACTTGGGAATTATCCTTGGTTTCAGAATTGTCTCAGACCAATGGGATGTCAGAAATGCTAGTAAGAACTGTTTCACTGGGCAGAATAAATTCAGTCTGGTGATTTCAGAAAGGCTTTGTAATGATAGGAATACTGGCAATAAAGCAAAAGAGCAATTTCCTAAATTTTTAGGTCCTCATTGTAAGCCAACATGTTGATAGAGCGGGCACTGAAGACAGTGAGAGAGGCTGTGTCTTATTTTTGTATATGGAAGAAACTAGCTTTAGATTTTGTCCAACACTCACCCTCCTAGTTCTTTTTGAGTAACAACTACAGATTCCTAATTCTTAGAGACTTCGGAATTATTTCACAGTATTCACTGTGACAATCATTGGGAAAATTTAAAGAGATTTAGCAGTTCTATGATAGTCGTTAAAATCATTTTACATTTGATTGCCAAGTTAATGCTAGAGGATAGCAGTTTCAGATTCTCAAGTTACAAAATATTTAAATAATTTTAATTTTTATTTTTATTTTCCATGATATGATTTTATAGGTTTAGGGATTACCCCCTCAAGCTCCTCTTTCTCCCTATTCCCCCTGCCACACTATTTTCTCTCATATTATTACAATGGTATGGTCCTTCAGCATTCTCCAGGGCCCATCATGGCAGCCTAGTGACTAAGTCCTCACCTTACACCCATATGGGTGTGGATTTGTATCCTGGTAGTCCCGCTTCCCATTCAGCTCCCTGTTTGTGGCCTGGGAAAGCTGTCAAGGATGGCCCAAAGCCTTGGGATGCTGCACCCACATGGGAGACCAGGAAGAAGCACCTCGCTTCAGATTGGCTCAGTTCCGGCCATTGTGGCCAGTTGGGGAGTAAATCAACCACTGGATGATCCTCTTCTCTGTCTCTCCTCCTCTCTGTATATCTCACTTTCCAATAAAAATAAAATAAATCTTTTAAAAAACAAAACAAAACAAAAAAAAAGAGCAAATTGGCGGGCCTACACGATGACTCCCTCAACTGACTAAACTTGCACCTCCGAGCACAGCATCCCTTAGGGGTGCCAGTTCAGATCCTGGCTATTCTACCTCTTATCCAGCTCCTTGTTTATGACGTGGCAAAGCATCAGGGGATGACCCAAGTTCTTGGACCCCTGCACTCACACGGAGATCTGGAAGAAGCTCCTGACTTCAAATCAGCTCAGCTCCAGCCTCTGCGGCTGTTTGGTGAGTAAACCAGTAGAAGGAAGATCTTACTCCCTCTCCTTCACTCTGTAAATCTGCCTTTTCAATAAAATAAATAAATCATTAACTTATAAAAAAGTAAATTGACAAGAAAGCTCATGCCACTTCATTATATGTATGTGTAGTTACACACAAATGAATATGCATGTTTGTATTTATATATTTCACTACAAATGAACAGTTCAAAGTGCTAAAAATATCAAGGCAAGACCAAGTATGCATGAACTTTCTAACTTTCACAAAAAAAAATCTGATGCAGTGAGAAAGTTTATGAAGCTAATGTATGAATACTCACTGAGCCATACATAAGACTCAACTAAGCACAAAAGCTACAATTATGTTCCACATTTTAACAAGTAAACGACACTCTACACAAAAGATAGTAAGTCAGAGCTATATGCTCACTAAATGCCAAAAAATGGCTGCTATCAGTACACAATTAGATATTCACTTTGAAATCTATAATTCCCAACTTTAACATTTTTTGACAATACTTAGTTTTTTAATGTCATCAGACAGTTGAGCAACATGAGTCTATGAAACTGTACTCAAGAAAAAAAAATCATTTAGCAAAAATTTGCAGAACTTTTGGCAATAGCTATTGGTTTCATCCAATAGATTGTAGGTGTCCAATATAAACTTTGTTTTCCCAGGCCTAAAAATGTTACTTAGCCTGTTATTCCCACTCAAAATGTCAAAGCAAAGTTAAACATGTTCTGAATCTCTTCCTCTGCTTAAGCTTGGGTTAGAATGACTTTCCTCAAAGAGCTGAAACAACACAGCATTGCCTGAACCAGTTTAATCCCAATGCCTACTGTAGTCTCTTATTATATTTCAAAGCATTTCTAGACTTTGGGAACTACTATCCTCTCATTACACTAAATGCTTTCATGGTCAATTAAGCAAAAACAGGATACATTAAAATTAAAATTTTATTTTCTAAATGAATGATGAGTTTGCTAAACAATTTTCAGGGAAGCTAGAAAAGTCTGAAGTATAATCAAATTTTCATATGACTCCATCACTGCCTTATTCCTCAGCAGAAATCACATTCATTTTTTTAAAATCTCAACAACATAAAGTATTAACATAAGCCTGGATAGCTGAGTCACTTCTACTCTTACACATGTAAGAGTGGAGTGTATACTCCAAGTATTTTATTGTCAGCATATATTTTTTCTAACAACTGTTGATTTTCCACTCCGTAAAGATCCTGTGCCAAGACTTGAACCTGTAAATAGCTGTAATCTCTAAAATATTTACTCTAGAGGTAATAAGGATGTAGCATAACAGGTAGGCGATTCACATACAGTCTCACAGAGCAAGGGGTCTCTCACTCTCACTTTGCAGCTTCCTGCTGAGGCAGATCCTGACACCAATGGTGAGGGTTCAAGTAACTGGGTTCCTGACACCCACAGGGGAGATCTGGACTAAATGCCTGCCTCTTAATTTCTCTTTGCGTAGTGATGCAGTGGATGAGAAATATCATTTCTCTCCTTGACTCCCGAGTGAATAAATTTTAAACAGAAAATCACAAGTTTAAAGAATTCCTAATTACTAATGGTAAAACAAACAAACAAAAACAATAAAACATGCATTGCATAACATCTCCTCTAAAAATAAATTTGGGATGGCTAGTTGAGCCATCACCTACGTGCAAGAATCCAATATGTGTGCCAGTTCAAGTTCCAGCTACTACTTCCGATCCAGCTCCCTGCTAATACACCTGAGAAAGCAGCAGAAGATGCTCAAGTCCTTGGACCCCTTAACCCAGATGGAAGACCCAGAAGAAGGTTCTGACTCTTGGCTTTAGCCTGGCCCAGGCCTGGCTGCCGTGGCCATTTGGAAACTAAACCAGTGGACACAAGATCTCTTTCTGTCTCTTCCATTCTTTCTGTAATTGTCTTTCAAATAAATCTTTTAAAAAATGTTTTATTAGGTGCAATTTCACATCATGATTTTTCTACTGCTTTTTCTCCTGCAAAACCCACCACATATTCTACACAGAGAATAAATCAGACAGATGAAAGTGACAGTACTACCTAACCTAATTTGACTGCTACTTCCAGGCTGCCTTGTTTAGCTCTCTATATCTACATATTGCACTTTCACTTCATGTATCAATTTATAACTGAATAGGCCACAAGTCCATTTTGTGTATAAAAGAAAAAACCTAGGAACAGACTAAGGAATTCATTCAAGGACAATTAGCCATCAAATTATAAAAGCAGATTATAAATTCAAGCCTCTATTACTCAAAAAAGCACTACATTTCCCCCCCTAACAATTTTGTAAGCTACCATACCTCAAGCAATACACAACACACATCTACAACATCTTTCACCTAAAGACATGACAAGGCATGAATATTTGGGTAGATGAGTGAACATATGAGTGTTTCACTTAGCACACTGAGTCACTATCAAGATTTAAGTTTCTGCTAAGAAGTGCAACTAATATTGTGACAGTACTGACAAAAATGTGTATTGATTAGTTACGTGAGGTCATTTGCCCACAAACCCACTTCATACTGAGCTTTTGTGTCTTCAAGCGTGAGCTGTGATACGACACTGTCAGAGTCAGCTACAGTGCATACACCGTACCTCATGATGGCAAAGAAATGAGTTATTTCCATGTGTTCCAGACCAGGCTACTTAACTGCTAAGCAATAGTACAGAGTAAGTGAGAGGCTGGGCCAGTCAATAAAGTACGTTTTATAAGATCGCTGTATAAATCACTATGTAACAAGATAAGCAGCAAAAAAGCAGAAAAAAGATAACAAGAGCCACTTAAATTTTTTTTTCTAGAAGAGTGGGGAAGTCAATGTTGTAAAAATGATACCTAAATTTCAACTATTAAATACATTGCATTAGAATCCTCAGCTGGATAATTAAGGGATGGAACGTATGAAAAACATTTCAGAAACTAATAGCTTGGTGGTAAAGTTTGGAGAAGTTCAACTGTTGCCTACTAAGGGTACTATTTACAGTGGAGATATAGTTACCCATCACCTAACAATGTTTCTTTGCTGAAGCCATGAGTCCCTAGATGCACGATGGCTAACAATAAGACCTTTTAGCATGAAGCTACTATGCAATCAAGCGGATGTATAAGAGTGTCTAAATGGGAAAATGCCACCGTGGTGATGTAATGGGAAGACACCACCACTCAATGATAAACATCTCTACCTATTGTTTTAAAAAGCAGCAGCAGTTTATACTACAACATGTTCATACTCTGTGTCATGTGCTTGCTTGACGGGTTGATTTTTACCTTTAGCTAAAGCTGTGTATTTTCTAATCTGTTTAGGGCAGCTGTCAAGTAATCAGAGTAAGCAGTGCCATTTTAATAAGGAAGTCTTTTAATGAAATATAATAGGTCACAAATACCTAATTTCTGCTCTTTACGGTAATTGCCAGTCTTTACTCTAACTGCCACGTTAACAGTCTTTTTCCAAATGGTGATACAAAAGATGAACAAATCAAGGGTATGACTGTGTCTATATTTACAGCTTACTGCTGTCAAAGGCTGCAGCCCCACGTCCAACTCCAGCAGCTCCAGGAGGAGATGTGTGCCCGGCGGGGAAAGCATCCTGCGAATGACCTGACTGCATCTCCTTTTCACGGCTGCATCAGCGAGCACATACTAACGGTTACAAAGAATACTGACAAAGCTCTAACACAGCATTGTACCTTTAGGGACGCCACACAAGCTTACACTGTCACTATGAAGGACCGTCGTGTCATGTTAATACATTTCTTCATTCAGTGAGTTCTCTGCTCAATCGCCAGTTCGTACTTTTCAAGCAGCATTGTTCACCTATCAAAGATTCTGTTTTCTCGGGCAAACTTCAAAAGATTAGAATTATCAATCTCATACAGCCATCACTTAAAAAATGAGGGAGCCAAAAAGAGAAAGCACAAATCTATTTTATTACGGCAAAGTATGCTTGTGATGATTTTAAAGTTTGTACATAAACCTTAGGATAGATACACTCTTAAAAAATACTTCCCTGAAAAGCCTCTTTACAAGAAAACCTTTTAACTTTGGAGGGTTTGGTTGTCTTCTCTTTAGCATAGTACTTTCTTAGCTAGGAGTTCTTTATATGTGGTACTAATATTGCTATTTAAATACCAGAAGTCCCAGGGCACAAAAACTGTTTTATAAGAAGTTTGCTCATTTTTGAAAGGCTAAGCTTCCTCCCAAATCAAACTGGCTTACTGTGAAAAGAAAACCATGACAACTGTTTGTACCTCTTGCTTTATTATTACATCCGGCCTGGTCACTCTTAGAAATTCAATCTATTATGGTTGCTAGGAGTCTGTTGCTGTGCGACCTGAAAGGGTATGCTGTGCTTTGAGGCTAATAAACCTGTAGGCTTCCCTCCACGGGTCTGAGCAGTGTGTTTAAAAGGCTTAATACTGTTCCAAAGTGATTGGCCCACAATTCAAGACACATCCTATTAAAAACCAGTCACACTGAGAGACTCCCAACAAAGGGACAAAATGCTAAACGTACACAAATATTCAAAATGTATCCTTAGCATCCCTAACTAATTTGGTAAAGCAAACACCACACAGATTATGATCCACATGTCAACCGTACCACCTATCATACCCAAGTTTTTGCTGCCACGCAGCCCTCTGAAAGGTGAGAACAGACACAAACAAACTGATAGAGGTTCTGGGGGAAAAAAAAGAAAACTGACAGTACTAAGTAATTCCAACAGGGGGGAAAAAAAAGTAACAGAAAACTAAACTAAACCTAGGAACCCAATGATCACATTATATACATAAAATTTCTGAAAAAAAGTGAAGAAATTTTAAATTTCACCACTTAAAAATGCATTGTTTCTCCTCCTAGCTCATTTGGTCAGAAGTGTCATTAATTCAAAAACCAATTCTATCCTATTAGTGCATATTCTACAGCCTTAAAGACTAACTAAAAGTTATTTACAGATTGAATTTTACTTTACATATAAGTCATAGGCATTTTCATAACATATTCGCAGAAAAGAAAGGAAAAACATTGCTCTACCATAACATGCCATAAAGATTTTAAAAATATAGAAAAAAAAATGATTTAGCAATAATCACTTTGTCTGAAAACGTATCCCGAAGTTTCTAAGGGTATTTTAGCGATTTTAATTACTGCAACTTTTGAAAGTGAAATTCTTTAAAATAATCAGACAATATTTAACCACACTATTCTAAACCAGAAATTTTTTAAAGTACCTGTCAGCTGCATTCTTCATACTTTAAAAAAAAAAAAAAACCACAGTTATCTATCCTTCAAAGGTTGCTTTTACTGCAACAAACCGTAAGAAGCGGAACCAAGGAAATCGTTTCTCTGAAAGCAAGCAGGAGTAACAGACAGAGGCATGTGAAACAACCAGCCAGAAAGGAAAGACAAAGAAGCCAGAGAGAAAGCAGGAGGAAAGCAGGCGGGAAGGTGTAAAGGCCACTGACCAAGGAGCTGAGGCTGCAGCGAGAGGAGACCAGGCTCCGAGTGAAATCAGGCAGAGCAGAGCAAACAAGGAGACAGAGGCCGAAGAAATGACAGAGACAACACATTAAAGAGCACCAAAAAAAACCCATGAGCATTCATTTTACAAATAAGAAAACAATGATTAAAACACACACACACACAAAAAAATGTATACTCGATAATTGGTATTCTTTGTGGTACCCTTGCTTTCTAAGGAAGCATGCGGCAACTAGGTGGGGATGATGTGCCAGTGCTTAAAGAGTCAATGCGGAAGTGATTAGTAACACAGATTCCACTGAATTTAAAAAAAAAAAAAAAAGGAAAAAATGCATAACATGATTATACACTGCAGGACCCAACAAAAACCTTTGTAAAAATAATTAAGTCTGAGAACTTCCCCAAACAAGAACACTTTATTAAGATTACACTAATAAATAGACGATCCACAGGGCATGTATTACAGAAACGTGTTAACTTCCAAAGTAGTTATTCATGACTTAGTCAATTACTAAACATTTTTATTCAAAACAGTTTTAATCTGATCGCAAAGAATATGACCTGGAAAAAAAAAAAAAGAATCCAAGGTCTGAACTGGTTATAGTAATGCTTGGGATCCAGTCGAGCAGTATTGACTGGAAGTCACTGGGGCAAAAATAAAACTAGTGAATAAATATACCACGCAGAAGCGGCTGGATGCCGCCTTGTGGGATTCATAGGGTCTTTTATCTCCTCAAAGCCGCGAAGATGCAATAAAAAGTGTATAATCCTTAAAAGAAATCACAAACTGAGAGCCTTGGGTCTTTTTTTTTTTTTTAACAAATCCCAGTTTTATTGCATTTGCAAGCACCTATCATATTTGACTCATGTCCACTCACAGACCTTCAAAAAAATTTTTTTAATCAAAGACTCTCAAACATTGCTGACAAAAACTGAATTAATTATTGTACTTGCTTAGCATTTTATCAAGAACTTTGGTTCTTCGATACCTCAGAACTTAGGATTGGTTATCAATGGCTGAATTGGGAAATTTTTTTAATACTAAATAGACCTTAATTAGAAGGAGAAAAATAAAAATAAGGGTTATAGACTCATTATTTCTCCTTCCTGCTCACACAGTAGTTTACATGTCTTTGAATATCTGAAAATCTGGTTTAGTAATAATAAGAAGGGATGTGGCTGTACAAGGAGGTTTTGCTTTAAACATAGATTTATTTACTCATTTCTTTGGAAGGCAGAGTAATACAGAGATGTGGTGGTGGTTTATTCTCCCAATGCCCCTCGAGTTGGGGCTGAGCCAGGCAACGCTGGAAGGCAGGAACTCCACCTGGACTTCCAGCATCGGGGCAGGAATGCAAACACTCCAGGCATCAGTTCTTGCTTCCCACGTGTTTTCGTAAGAAACTGCATCAGAAGCACGGGCAGGACTTGGCCCAGGGACTCTAATGGCATGGCATTATTCTGCTATGCTTAAACACACAGCGCCCCACCCCTGGAACAATGGTTCCTTAAAATGCACAAGAGGGATAGAAACAAATGATTCCAAGAGCGACATCAGTTTAAACATCACAGAGCACAAAGGAACACTTTCTGAGGCATCTAGTACAAATGAAAAACTCCATTTAATCCTAACTTAAAACTAAAGACGAGAACTATGAAGATAACGATTCTAAATCTTAAAGGATGCCTGGCTAGGAATTCTGCAACTCCATCCCCTCATCCACAGGGAGATGATCCAAGCCAAGCTGGCCAAAGGACGGATAATGCCATCACTAACCCGGACTCCGCTGGGTCAGGCTTTGCCCAGAGAGCAAGGGGAATGATAATAGGTAGATGAACCGAGCTTGGCTGAAACAAGAGCAATGACTTGTCCACTAATCAAAGAGATGGAGACGGGATTTCACTAAATCATCATCATCATGGCTACATGTTCACACTTTAACTGTTTTTCCTAAACAAAAAAAAGTAGGAGGTGGCATGAAAATAAACTCAGTACTCCCAGGTCTTCTCATCACTCCAAGTAAGTTTTCAAAACTGTAGTAGCGGGCCCGGTGCGATAGCATAGTGGTTAAGGTCCTTGCCTTGCACGCCTGGGATCCCATATGGGCACCGGTTCTAATTCCAGCAGCCATGCTTCCCATCCAGCTCCCTGCTTGTGGCCTGGGAAAGCAGTCCAGGACGGCCCAAAGTCTTGGGACCTTGCACCTGTGTAGGAGACCCGGAAGAAGCTCCTGGCTACTAGATTCAGACTGGCTCAGCTCCAGCCATTGCGCTCACTTGGGGAGTGAATCATTGGATGAAAGTTCTTCCTCTCTGTATCTCCTCTCTGTATATCTGACTTTCCAATAAAAATAAATAATTCTTAAAAAAAAAAAAACCTGTAGTGGCTCATGCAAATTGTGATAAAGATTTGTTAATGTGAAAAATGAGGGACTCCATTTCAACAGATTTTTGTGCACAGGTTACTAAGGTGTATATAAGCTGTCTCATTACAGACAAAGGCACAAACACCAAGGCATACTTACATGCAAAAAGCGACATTCATTTAACGATCTATTAAAAGGATGGAAACCCGGATAAAAAATACAGAAAGTGTATACACACACAAAATTATCAAAGGTTACCTGAATATTTGTTTGAATTTCCACTGAAATTTTTTTTTTTTAGTTTTTTAAAAGGGGTTGGGGCATAGCACCATGTTAAGCCACAGCCAGCACTGGCAGCACCCTATGTGAGTGCCACTTAGAATCCAGCCGCTGTACTTGGATCCAGCTTTCCATGAATGGGCCTGATAAAGCAGCCAAAGCTCCAAGTGTCTGTGTTCCTGCCAGTTATGTGGGAGACAGAGGCAGAGCCTCAGGTTCCCAGCCTCAGCCTGGTTCAGCTGGGCCATTGGTGCATTTCAAAAGCAAATCTGCAGAGGAAGAATTCATATTCATTCTTTCTCTCTCTCTCTCTCTCTCTCTCTCTCTCTCTCTCTCTCTCTCACATACACTCACACACATATGATGCCAGCATTACATATTGGAGTGCTTATGTCAGTTACCTAGCTCCACTTCTGACTTACCTTTCCAGCAAATGTAGAACCTTGCAGGTAACTATGCTAGTTGGAGTAACCAGCCTCCTGCACCCAACCTGGGAGAGCAGGACTGTTCCTGGACCCTGACTTCTAGCTGGCTCAGTCTCAGGCTTGTGGGCATTTGGTGAGTGCAATGCCAGCTGGAATAACCAGGCTCCTGCACCCAACCTGGGAGAACAGGACTGTTCCTGGACCCTGACTTCCGGCTGACTCAGCCTCAGGCTTGTGGGCATTTGGTGAGTGAAATAGCAGATGCGAGTGCCCCCTCTCTCCTTCTCAAATAACTTTTCAGTTAAATCTACATAATATATATATATTTATATTTTATATCATTGTTGAAAATTTCCAACAGTACAATTGCCACAAGTACTATGAAACTGTAGCTCTCGTAATGTATGACAGACACAGTGCTGAATACTTGCAACAAACTTGAAGTGGGAAATATGATTTTGACATTAGTATTCTAAACTCCTTTCTAAAAATACCAGCGTGACAATCTATTTGTCAAAATAACAGAATTCAAGACAATTTGCCTCCACTGGTAACTTTTATTTACCTAACTCCTCATTTATATCCTTTTACATACATAATATTTAAAATTAAATTCATAAATTGTCATTAAAGATGACTAGATAATGATAGATATTTATGCTATGTAAGTGTGGTATTCTAGTTCCACATCTTGCAAGACACGGAAGAATATTTTTAACACGGAAGCCCTCCTGTGTCAAGATCTCCCTCCAATTTAAACTTGCCATAAGAAACTGAGGATACAGCTAACTGAACTGCTGTCGGAATAATTCTATTTTCCTACTATGATTTTTACTTTTAGTACTTCATGTATACATTCTGTTAATTTTTCTAAGGATACAGTTTTGTTAACAGGTGTTTCATAACAACCTTCCATTTGAAAAAAAAAAAGTATGGTAAGCTTGAAGGATGTAACGGCACAGATCTCAACCTGCTTGCTTCCTTACAATCAATACACACACTCTCTCCCCCTCTCTCTCCCTTCCTCCCAACCCTTTTCTCATTCACTAACAAAAAGGCAGTGTGTTCATGGGAAAGCAAATGAAAATCATAAAGCCAGAGAAGAAGGCACAAAGTGCTGAGGACAGATGTAAAAATCAAAACTTTCATGGTGTAAAAAGAAGGCTAGTGCTAATCAAGGCATGTGCGTTTTAAGTATATAAACCCACGTTAGAACCATCCAAAACTTACCTCCTTCAGTTCCTTGTGCAAATGTTACCTTCCGCGTAAGGTCACCTTAATCAGCCTATTTAATATCATACCCTTCTTCACTCCCATCACCTACACTCTACCCTCCCACTGGCTCACTTTTTGCCAGATCACTTTTAAGATAAATCTATTTTATCTTCCCCTCAGCTCCTCACGAGCAAAGGTTTGATCAGTTTTGGCCATTGTTCTTTTCTCTGTGGCAGCTCACTTCTTGCTATAAAGTCTATGTGGCAATATGTGCTCCAGAGTTTAATGAATGAACATCAAAAGTGATGCGCACATAAACTTCTTACACTTGCTACAGGGCATCCCTCGAGTTTGCACAGAATTAATAATGACTTCACAACTGGCAGTAAATTCAGGAAACTTACCATCTCAAAAAATAGTAGTGAATTAGAACACGGGAGCTAAAAAGAGGGCTGGATGGACTTATGAATGGCAGCTTCGTAGAAAAGCGTTAAGCTTTGGAGGGCTAAGTGTCTATAGCAGAGATAAACCACTGTCCACAGTGAGATTCTAACTGAAATGTCACAAGCACACCCACAGATCTGAAGACTGCAGTCTTTGCATTCTGTCTTGGAATCTGAGTTCTGACCGTGTACTTCTAACATCTCAGAGGTCCGGAAGCAAGAACAGAAACCCAAGATAAAGTCTGAGTTATTCAAAGCAGTCCCCCTTAAACCAAAGTTCTCAAAGCGCCCCATCTCTGCCACAAGAAGTATGATTAAAAGTTATGTATACTGCCATAATGAGAAAATAGCAAGAGGGTACTGGGTCCAAAATGGCCCTCCTCCAGTTCTAAAACTAAGCCATTAGTCTTATCAAACAATACAGAAATCCCAGGGGGAAAATAAAAAAAAAACAAGATTTCATACATTTTTGTGTGTGTGTGCGCTTGCTTGCAGTCCATATTTGCAAAAGGGGAACACAACAAAATGTTATCTGAAAGGTAAAAGATGACACTTCAATTAAAGCCAGCTCCAACTCACATCCAGGTAAATGATCTGCTACATGAATATTCCAAAATGTATTAATTCATGATATTAAATACGTTTGGGGCTGAAAGCAATGAATAAATCCAACTGGAATTATAAAACCGCTTGTCCTAATTGTTCTTACAAAATCAGATATAATTATAAAAGTGTTTTCTACAATTTGGTTAAAAATGACAATCTGAGACTTAATCAATAACTATTTATTGATTTAGACTCTTGTGCTACCATCAAAAACCTATGATAATCTCTATCCTCAGGAGGCTTAGAAACAATCTGAACACTCATAAATAAATAAGAACCTAAATGACAATCCCCAAACAGCGACAGGGATAAGTGAACCTACAAAGTTAAAGGCCACTCTAAATCTAAGTCTAGAAGAGAGATATTTAAGTGTTAAACACATCCTAAAATAAAGTAAGGACTCAGCACCAAGTTATACAGGAGAGAAATAACGAGACCAACTGACCTTAGGAAACTGTGTAGGGCAGAAACGACAGTTTCAATTCCCCAGCGCTTACATGACTGACACAGCACAGACTCCCCATATCACAGAATCCCTAAAACAGTCTTCAGAGCCATTGTTAGTAACCTTGCTTCACAAAGTGTAAGCCCATTCGGTGCTCTGAACCAATGCACAGCAGCATAAGCCAAACTGGCCAAAACAGGGGAGTTATCAGAGCACGGGGGTGGAATGTCCAGGGTGAAAGCAGACGCGACATGAGAGGCTTCCTAATGACAAAACCACAGCCTTGCACTGAATAAGCATGTCTTCAATGACCCTTGTGAACAGGCAATAAGCCATTCTGAAAAAATTCTTGCTCCAAGATATGTAAGGCTCCAGGTCCTTTTAAAAACTCCAAAGAACATTCTTTAAAAAAAAAAAAAAGGGTTCAAATAATCCAGATCTATGAACCAGTGAGGTAAAAATTCCCAGGATAATTCATAAGGCAGAAAGAACAAATGCATTTTCTCCTCTTGATATCCAATAAATAAAGCAATCCAGTATTTTTTTTTTTTTTTTGCTTTAGTAACTTGATGTCTATATCTACATTTTGCTTAAGACCTGCCAGTTTCTAGGATTCATTCAGCTGATCACACTTGCAACATGTGTATTTTCTGTCCTATTTTACAGGTCAACAAATGAGAAATTCAAACTTGGGAGATAATTTATTTAGATACTTCACCTACCCAAATTTTTTTTTTGGGGGTCACTAACAGAAAAACAAAAGCAACTTAATTATATTCTGAGTCTATCCTGATTCATATGACACAGTAGGAATTAATTTTTAAAAGTCATGAAGAATGAGGAACTTTGGAATAAAAAAACGCAAGAGATAACTATTATTTCATCATGCCTTTGTTTATCACACCCCCCTTTTTATTGAAGGCGAGAATAAACCCAATGGGAACAGTGTTACAAGAAGGTTCTTCCACGGGGATTTGCCTTGTTAAGAGTAAATGGCAAATGGCTTTTCCTCGTGGGAAAAGCACTCCTGTCTTTTTATAAACGTGTTCTTCCAGATTTGGCACCTCAGATGGGGCTTGTGAAAACACGGACTTATACACAGGACATAACTGTCTTACTTGTGTGGCTTCCCATAGCTAACACTGCCAGCACGCAAATCACCCCTCCACATCCCAAAACGCCGCACTTGGGTCCTGGGCTCCCTGCTTTCCAGGATACACACATCACACACTAGATAAAGCCTTGGGAACTAATTACTCCTGCCATGGTCTCACACGGGTGATGAATAAACAACACTGCACACGTAAGATAATAACTCATCCACAGCATGGCTGGTGGTACGGCTTCCTATAGCTGTGGAGTATTCAGCAGCCCCTTCGTCCTCACATCATTGGTTTACCAGCAGCACGGAGGAGCGCTAAAATACTCGTAAGGCCCAGCCAGGCAAGTCTCAGCTTGTACTGCCTCTGTCACCTCCCCATATTTCACTTTCGTCCCACAAGAGAGTGATCTACTGGGGGGGGGGGATGAATGCTTTATTTTTTTTAATTAATAATACCATGAAATTTTACAACAAGTTAAAGGGAACCAGTCGGTTATGAGAATTAGTTACACTAACAACATGGACGATGACATGCCTTATTAACACCCAGCAAAGGAACATACAAGTGACATAAGTGAATAAAAATATAGTACTAACCTTTCTGGAAAAAACAGCAAGAAGCAGGTGCTATGATGCCCATGTCCTCCCTAAATCTAAGAGTCCCAGCTCAAGCGCCAGCTACTCTGCTTCAGATCGTGCTGTTAATGGACCTGGGAAACAGCAGATAAAGACCCTAGCACTGAAACGCCTGCCATCCACATGGGACACCTGGATGGGAGTCTGCGTTCCTGGCTTCAGCCCTGCCCAACTCTGCTACACATATTTGGAAAGAATCAACAGAAGGAAAAATCTCCCTCCTTCCCTCTCCTCCCCTGCTCTCCCCATCACTCGACCTTTGAAGCTGATGAAAACAACTTTGGGGTCAGCTCTGTGTTGTGGCATGTAAAGCTGCCTCCTCGGATCCCAGCATCTATACGGGCGCTCATTCTGCTCTCAGCTGCTCCACTTCCGACAAAGCTGCCTGCCAATGGCCTGGGGGAAGCAGCACACAGAGCCCAAGTGGTCAGGCACCTGTCACCCGGTGGGAGTCCAGGATGAAGACCCCAGCTTCAGCCTGGCCCACCCCTGTCCAAAGCAGCCACCCAAAGAGGAACCAGCAAGTTCTCTCTCACTCTCTTTTTCGTGATGCTGACATTCAAACAAATAAATAATATATCAAAAACAAAAGAAATTTAAATCTAGCAAGTACTGCATTCCAACTTGTAACATACAACCTATTTATGACCATGAAAAATATTTTAGAATCTTATTTCTGTGTCATTATTTTTTAAGTTAAATGGTCATATACTGAAAAGTTATATTTGGAAATAATTTTGAAATTAAGATACTTCAACTTCGAACACAGAATTACAAAATTTTGACTTTATAGAAAAAATAGAGATCAAGAGTATAGCTAAAATTAACAAGTAGCATAAATACTAAAGGCAAAGAAAATTTAGGTTACATGCCTTTAATAAGGAATATATAAATATATATCCATATAAATGTATTTATATTTATCTATTTATATAGATTAATGATAATGCTGTTGAATCACCGGCTTCCATATGGGATCCTGGCACATGCAAAGCAGAAGATTAGCTGAGTGAGCCATCACACCAGGCCCAAGTTCACTTAAGCTTAATAAAGAATCTGATTTATTATTAAACACCATAAATATATATATCTACTAGAATCCTATAACTTGGAAAGATGTTAACTTTTTTCAGAGATCTTCCACCTCTCTTATCTCTACCCTAACTTCCTGGTTATCTCTCCTGGTTTTGCAAAAGACTAGAAAAACACAAAAACAGAGCAGGAAAACAGTTAAAAAGAGACAAGAAGAAAGGCTCAGGTTGGGTCATACAGGAACGAAGGCACCCATCATGAGGACTTGAGATTCCAATCTGGACCCAAAATTTAGCCAGTCTGTGGCATCTGGCCTAGAGGTTAAGGCCATGTTTAGGACACTCACATTCCTTATGGAAACACCTAGGTCTGAGTCGGCTCAACTCTCGATTCCAGCTTCCTGCTAACTTACGTACTGGGAGGCAGCGAGGGATGGATCCGGAATTTGGTTGGTTCTTCGCCACCCAGACGAGAGACCTGGAATGGGTGCCCTTCCCAGCTGCCAGTTCTGGCCTGTCCCAGCCCCAGCTGTTGTGAGAGAAAATCAGCAGGTGCAAGTTCTCTTCTCTCTCTATCCTTCTCTCTCCTCTCTCTTTCTCTCTTCTCTCTCTGTTCCTAAATACATAAAACACAGGTCAGTTTTTGAATAAAGATTTTCCTTACAATAAAGAAATAGCATTCTTCTAAATTAGAGTATTAAGCTCTTTGCTGTTGCCAAGTCGCTCCAATATAGCATAAGTAAGTCAATATTATTCTTACAATGAAAATAGATGGTTTATTAAATAATAAAAATGCAGAGGAAATCAGATTTTAAAAATAAACAACTTTTAACACTAGAATAAAATTGTGCTTTTATTGATACTATGTGGAATATAAAATAGCCTAAGAGAGTCATATAAAATCATACTTTGATTTCAGGCATAAGACATCTAAAAGTATAAAAACATTATTGCAAATAACCTTTAAATTGATACTGCAGGGGCCTAACCGGCTTTACTGGCTAGCCCTCCTCTTCCAAGTACAGCATCCCATATGGGTATTGGTTCGGTTCATTCCCAGATACTCCACTTCCCAGCAAGGTCCCTGCCTCTGACCTGGGAAAGAAAAAAAGGATGGCCCAAATCCTGGGGACCCTGCACCTGTGTGGGAGACCAGGAAGAAGCTTCTGGCTCCTGAGTTTGGATCAGCTGAGCTCTGGCTGTTGAGGCCATTTGGGGAATAAACCAGCAGATGTCAGATATTTCTGTCTCTTCTCTCTTTGTAAATCTGCACTTCCAATAAAAACCAATTAATCCTTAAAGAAAAACGATACCATATTAAATTTACAACAAAACACCCTGTAGATATTACTGAAATCATATACATACTCCATAATCTTTTGTTTTGTAGGGTTATATTTATGCTTAGCTCAAACACCATTTGGGGGCCTCGCACTGTAGCCCAGTGGCTAAAGTCTTCACCTTACATGCACGAGAATCCCATACGGGTGCCAGTTCGTATTCCAGCTGTTCTACTTTCCACCCAGCTCCCCCGGCCTTGTGGCCTGGGAAGACAGGCAAGAATGGCCAAAGCCCTGGGCCTCTGCACCCATGTGGGAGACCCAGAGGAAGCTCCTGGCTCCTGGCTTCAGATTGGCTCTGCTCCAGCCTCTGCAGCTACTTGGGGAGTGAACCAGTGAATGAAGGATCTTTCTCTGTCTCTTCTTCTCTCTGTAAATCCACCTGTCCAATTAAAAACATAAATATATCTTTAAAAAAAAAACCTTTGGCTTATTAAATTTTATACTTTACATGGCATTTTCTTTATATATTACAAAATCCTATCTACTTTTGGGAATCATAAAAATTCAATATGTAGAATCATTTAATGTAGATATTTCCCCAAAACAGAAACCTATAAATATAACCCTCTGAGATAAGAAACAATGGTATACTTGCAAGATAATTAGTACATCACTTTATTTTACTTCACTTTACTATTCAGCTTGGGTAGTTGCCCTGTAATAGAAACATTTGAAAAGATTACCACAAAATATATTGGCATTTACGTTCCCATTAAACACTATGGATCAGTTTAGAACTAAAGTTACTATGTAATGGGAAAAATCAGGTCCTATGTAATGTAACATGTTTCTCACTCTGGTCTTAAATCATTTAATTCAATCCAAACATGGAAATATCAGCTGTAGGATTACATTTTGTGCTGTTTATTAAAATACCATCAATCAGCATTTATCATACATATTATTCTGCTCATTAAAGCTTACTTTGCAATATGGTTTTTTTTTTTCCTATAGATTTCTGTTCTGGAATATAAGTGTTTGTCACACTTGTCTGGCTTCAGTGAAACAGAAATTATTAAGGGAAATTCCTCAGACCCTGAATACCTTAAGTCAGAAAATATTACCCTGCCTTGAATGGGATTGTGAATTATTAGAACTTCTGGGATGTCTCTTCCTTTGGAATTTTAACCAAACAACTTCTGCCATGTCTCCTAAGATGTTAACTCAAGAGGAGTTATTTTAGAATACAGTTGATTCCTTTCTTTCAACTTACAAAATGCCTTTTAGCTGTGTGCCCAACTCTACCCACAAACTAGTTTTAAAGAATAAGAAGACAAAAGGTTAACTGCATCTCACCACCTCTCAGAGGTAGATCTCAAGAGATACTTTTTCCTGCTATGAAGCATGTTTCATTTTGTCTTACTTTGTTTTAATAACAGCTCAGGTTTCAAGTAAAAAAGTCTGGAATCACTAAACAAAACACTTGACCAATCAGTGAGAATAATTTCCTTATACAGAAATGCTATTTTCAGAGGAAGCAATATGAGCCTTTTTAAATATTTTGTCTTAAATCTAAAAATTACCTCAGATCTACACTGAGTCTATTCTCAATATAAAGTTTTACTTTTTTTTCCAAAATAATACAAAATAAAGGATTCAGATTTATTTCAATTTACAAAATATTTCAAATTAATACCTTGTACTATTTTAACAATAAAAAGCACTACATGGGAGCTCACCACACTATGCGATATATTTCAATATAAGTTTTAAACCTTCCAACAAAATTCAAAGCTTTGAGAATATATACATTGACGGTATAGTTTCCCACACACATCCATCTAGCTTTAGACATCACATAAGCTGTGATACAAACACATTCAAATGTGTTCAGTTTATGCTTCATGCACTAGTTTTGTGATACTTTCCAATAATAATTAAAAGACCCAAATATAATATCTAGTGTAATGCTTTCCTGTATAGAATATCATTAAATCTCATATATCAATGGTCTAAAGGTCCAGAAAACACTGTAAATATATCCAAACAAAGAAAAAATGAAACAAATGTGATGGCATAAAAGAAGAAAATGCAGGCTTCTCTGATTAGTCAAAATCACAGCCAGCAGGAAAGAAAGACCATTCACTCAAAAAATGTTTTCACCACTAATATTCTTACATTATCCATCTCACCTTATCTTTATTTCTAAGTTCTCTACTGATTTCATCCCACTTCAGTTTTCAGTATCTCTTTTATTCTTGCTTATTTCTAAATATCATCTGCCAATTTTTGTAGTCTTCAACAATCTGTAACCTTAAAAAATACATCCACATGGTTAGGCTATCCAATTTTACACCTACTGCTTTATGTATGTCTTTTTTTTTTCTCATGATACTTCTTTGAAACAAAATGGAAATGTAGATGTTTTCAATATTTCAAAATTAACCAAAATAGTATTGCATCAAATATACATACCTATGAGCCATTAATCCTTAGTGAAAATGAAAGCTAACACAACAGATATATAATCAAATGCTTATAGACTAACATATGCAACTGTTAGGTCTTGGCTAAAATATTTTTGATCTGAATAATATTAATAATGTCAGTAGTATTAACAGTATTAGAGATATTATTGGGTATATTGAACATGGCAAAGTGGAACTCACAGTCGCCAAAACAACACTTTTTATCTACATTGCATCAGTCAGAAGTGGTCCATACGCCCAATGATGTGATCCTGCCACAACTTCACCTAGTTGTTGTTTTTTTCAGAATAAGATGATGTTTGGACATGAAGTCACATCATTTAGCGTTCTTTCTGAGATTTGTAATCCAAAAGATAGATTCTAACTCCTACAGCTCAGAGATAATGCTTATTTGAAAAATTCCAAAGAATGACGGACATGAACACATAATTTAATAGAGAGGCTTCCATTTATTCTGAAAGTTTTATTTCAAAGTTTATCAAGGGTAGGAAGACTAGAGGTAGATACTGGGAATACTGGGATTTCCAGAATAACCTCTCATAGAAAGTCAATCTGTATCTCCCAAAGTCATTTCCATGTCCATCAGCACCTCCTCCATCCCAGTGAGCAAACCAAATTGTAAGACACACTGCTTTCCAAGTTCAAAAATCAAAGAACCCCATCTCCCTTCTAAGCCATATGGCTTCCAAACATTTGCTGAAATATAAATCCACATCTATTATACAGCTCTGCCCACTCAATATTTAAAAGGTCTTACATTTCAAAACTTGACAGACTTCTAAATATAAAGGAACAGATCAAATGCTTATCCAGCAGCATAACTTACTATAATGGGAATGGCTTCTAAATTTTTCTTTATAACTGAATTCAACTTCAATACTCATGGCCATTAATAAACTAAAAGTAAAGGCTCAAATTCTTCACATAATGTGAAACTCTATTAAAAACCGTTCCTGTACAAAGGTTATTCAAAGAACTCAAAGATTTCCCTCTGATTTTCTTTCGCCTCAAGAAAACACGATTGAGGTAGAAACACTAAGCATGCCCAATACTATTCCAAGGTGTGTATAACTCAAAAACCAGTGAACAAAAAGTGCTGATTGAGGTTCTGCACACAGTATCATGTGAGACACAGATGGAGCTGACATTTTAGAGATCTACACACACACACACACACGCAAACACATTCACACATACACGATCTAAGCTAAATTCCACTTTCTCAATGTAAAGACATCCTAAAAATGCAAAGTTAGCTTTTTTACACAGAATATTTTCATACACGCTTCAGAAACATGAAGATTATATTACAAAATGCAGAATCTAAGTTTATCTGATTTCTTTGCATTAATCTGTCATGTTTGGTTTTAATTATGGCACACCAAGACACATACCACACTTATAGATGGAAAGATTAAGTTTCAGATTCCTAGTAGAGCACTTTATCATATATTTTTGATTAACGACCCTTGCGATTGCATCCTAACCCTGTTGTCGGGAGTAATCAGATGTCATTCAGTGAAGGCCTGATGCTGATGATGTTACTCTTGGATTCTTTAAGCGTTGGCACATACAGGAGCACATGAAAAACCTAGGTGTCACTGCAAAACTTCTATTCACAAACCATCGATCCAAAGCAAAACATAAAGACACAGCTGCCAAGCACTGCTTCTGTTATCTCGCACATGCGCTAGATTTTCTCACCATTCATTTCTTTAATTCCTTCCTTGCTAAATTTGTGCATGACTAAATCACAATGCAGGCTCCTTAAGAGAGAATATTATTCTATACCCTGTAATGTACTAATGGTTATACATATCTAGATAGACTCAGCCTTCAGGAGAAAAATGAATCATCTTGTTCAGATACATTCAGTCTCTAGGAGAAAAGAAATAAATGTAATAAACATTTTTATTAAAGTAATAAAGTGCCTATCACCAAAGTGGATGTGTTCTGTATAGCAGCGGAGGAAGAGAATCGGAAAGACACAATGGATCGCCTGACACTCTCCCCCATCTTGGTTCACACGTACACAGTCAGTCTCTAACCTCCTGGCACCCCATCCTGATTCCAATTCCCAATCTCCATCAAAACTTCACAGTCCAGGAAAACCGACTGGGGAGATTACATAACACACTGAGATCCAACAATAGAAACATGACATGATTCCTAAATGAATCTGCTTCTTCCCGCCCCTCTCGCGCAACCTCCCCCACTCCTCTACAACTCAAATACAAAAGAAACTTCCAACTGACAAGCCAAGCATCTCTAAGACACCTCTTCATACTAAGGTAAACCCTGCTGACTGAAACTGCACAAGGCCAGATCACGTTTTAAGGATGACAGTTATACTGATATATGCAAATGCTGTTCAGCTTCTAGCCTAAAAACTCAAAGACGTTCATACTAATGAAAAAAAAAAACACCCAGTATTCCAAAAACAATGTTTAAAAGCAAAAAACAACTGCCACCTATTTAAGACTCACACAACCTATCCCCCACTAAACTGGTTAAGAGCTGAGATACGCATTAGCTTCCTTCACTGCTCTGCTCTCAAATGCTGCTTCGTGTTCTCACCAAATTAACATTAAAATAACATTTTGTGAAAATGCCTACCTCTTGACAAAAGACACAATAATTTCTCTGCTGCCATCCCTGAATTAGAAGAACGGTTATGTAAGTTAAAAAAAAACACCTACTCCCCCCCCCCCAAAAAAAAAAAACCCAGGAATAACTAATCCCAACAGAAACTGAGAGATCACGAAGGTGACGCTTTCAGGCCCGCGTCCCCATTGTGGCCCCAAGGCCCTCAGAATTTGCCCAGATTTTGACCACACATTAGCTTTTTTAAAACTCGATGCAAAAACATAAAGTGAAGAAAAAAGTCAGCTGGAAAAAGACACGTTTAAAACTTTGATCCACTTGGTGTTTCTTCTCCTCTCCCTCCCATCCTCTCTCCCTCTGCCCAACTGCCTATCCACACACTTGGGAAATCACGTCCTGTTTGAAATCTCTCATTGGTGAGCAACAGGCACCAACTGTCAGACACTTGCCTGGCGTACACACACACACACACACACACACACACACACACACACACAGGAGCTCACTTCAGCAGACACTGAAGCAGTGAAACCCCTCATTCCTTTCGGGGGTGAGGAAACAGGGCACTTGGCCACCACTCCCCAGAGTAGCTTCTAAAAGACTGGAACCGTGGCTCACTGCTATGGTCATTAGGCTCTGGGTTTTGTTGTTCTGGTCAGGAGAAACAACACAAAAGCCACACACCAGCCTCTGAGACCATGTTCAAGGAAACACAAGCCCCTTGCTCAAGCTTACCAGCAGGCTCGCCCTTCCCCATGCCAGTCTCACCACGGAATCACAGACTACTCCTGCAAGAGAGGCTTTAGAACCAGAGTTCTGCCATTTCACTGTGCAGGTGCAGAAGCCTGCCCTTTGGAAGGTCTCACCTGTGGTCCCACTGAGTACCACTGAGTACCACTGAGTACCACTGAGTACCACTTCAGCCTCTTACCTACGACCTCAGCAGCTTCTGACTTCCCAGCTTTCTGACTCTTCTTCTCCATCACCTCTCAACATATCTGCCTCTTCTCACCAACTGATGCACTTTTATTTTTCAGGTCAGCTGCCTCACTCTGTGTTTCCTACGCTCAACCTCTAACATTTCATGTGCACTGCTGAGTTTCTTGACCAGGCACTGCAAAGCTCAGGCAAGCAGTACCAACTGGATACTACTGCTTTGAACAAAAGTGAAAAGAGAGAAGAGAGAAGGTGGTGGTGAAGGGTAGCAAAGAGCAGGCATATGTGATCGGGCAAACACAATTATTTGGGGGGTTAGGATGTGGATTTAGTGCCAAAACACCCTGCCAGAAGACGGCATATAACCAGGACAAGATAGAAAGCCCTGCAGATGGAAACCACAATTGGGTAATTAAAGAAACAAGCCACATTTTTCGCCCAAGAGAGCAGTCAGATGGTAAGAGGTTGCGAGGAAATAATGTAAGTGGGACAATACACCACAACCTTACCAACAGCATCACATTTCCTAGCCTTTTCCCAAAGGTTGCTTTTAAAACATGTCAAATTCACTGGCAGGCAGAAGTGAAAGACAAAACTGATCTAACAGTCTAGTTTATATGCTGGGGATGGGTACCTATAAAAACAATGTAAAGCAATGTATAATTAAACACTTAACAGGAGTGGAAAGAATGGAAACACGTAAAATGAGAGGCAGGTAAAAAGCTTGTGCAATATAGAATGACCCCCCAAAAAATCACGCTATGCAGTATCAGATCAATTTGAGAAGACAGGACTCTTTAAGGTACTCTAAATCGAGAAAAAAAAAATCACTCCTAATTAAACTGTTCGGGGAAAAAAAAAAGCCAGACATATAAAAACGTACTAAATAGCAACTTCAGATATAGCAACCAACTTCAAAAAGCTACCCTAAACATGTGTAACATTCAAAGCAATGGAACTGCTATGATGTTTTCCTTCAACAGCTTCACTGTATACGTGAAACTGGGTAATGCTCCAATTCTACCTTATAACTTGTGACTAAGGCTGGCAAATCATTCCAAAATTATGTATTGCTGTAGGTGTACACAGGTTGACCTCACACACTGTTCTGCTTTAGCTTTACAATGATTTTGAGCAGTACATTATAAAACTGAAGAATAAGTCCCTGAAGAACTCACTTTTATTCAACTATTTGTTCTCATCATTGTATATTAATGAGTACATTTAGTATAAAGTTTATAAGTAGCAGTCAAAATGTTATCAGAAGAACTCACCTGCAAGTGCAAAAAAGGAACAATGAAATGGACAAGTTAAAAGTAGAGAGATGCTGTAAAGTTACATCACCGATTCCTAATTGGGAATCTCCAGACCAGAGGGTAAGGCAAGAGCAGTAGGACCAACCTGTTATATAACAAGGCTACAGAGCAGAATTAAAGCATCTCTTTGGCTTCTTATTCTATTAATTCAGTGTGAGAACAAGCCTGATTCTCATATGGGAATCCAAACCTGTGACTGACAGCTTCACATCTTTGTTTTTTAAAGCAGGGAAAGGAAATCATTATCTAATGAACATGGATTAGTGGCCCAAATCTTTCCAGACCAGTGGAAAACAGATGGGCAGAGGAGCAGATTGAAAGGATTTTTTGGTGGCCAGAAGGTCAGGAGAGGTGTCTCCTGTGCATTCCCCATTAGTAACAGACTAACCTGTACTGGGCCTGCATTTGGGATCAAATACCAGGAACACACATAATATACATATGTTATCTAGCTTAATCCTCACAAAACCCCGAAACGAAGGTAAGATTTATCTGGCCTCCCTCAGAAAAAAAACTGAGGCCCAGTGAACTTGTCCAAGGTTCCATATGGCTAATAAGATTATCTGAAATCTGACTCCAAAGTCAGTAGTGTTTTAACCAACATTGTATCCCAGCCAACTATTTAAAAATTAAGACATATACCTCTAAGTAAAACTCCATTTTTAACTCATTGACATTCATTAAGTACATTTTGCAATTTAATGCCGAATTTAAAACTTCAACTATAAACCTTTTTAAGCATAACAACTTTATTACATTCTTTCAACTCCTTAGTGGTAGAAAGTCACTGATAAACAGCGGGACTCTATTTTGTAAAGAGAACAGCTGATCTACCTTAACTAGTCAAATACTTTAAATGTCACTAATTTCTATTGCACTGTGGGCTCATCAATGAATTCCAACTCATAAAGTGGAATGCTTTATAAGGTTATTTGAAACTACCAGCTGACCACAGTGAGATGTGGAAAAACAGTACAGATAAAACCATCACCAAGCTAAAACAAAGCCTGCGGGATATAACAATATCTGTTCCAGCGTATTTGAGGAAGATGCCACGGTTTGGACATGTGTCTTTTAAAGGACAGACTGCTGGGAAGGAGTCATCGATGACTCAAGAGCAGTCTCAAAGATCAGACTCAGCAGTTATCCTACAAAGCCCTCACCAACTAACACGAACTCCCTCTCTCGTCTAGAAGAAACACAGCCTGGGTCAGAACATCTATTATTCCTTGGGTAATAAAACAAATCAAATCACTAAGCCAGATGATTCCCACAGCCTACAGTAGTACTGAATTATAGAACCTTAAAAATTATTTTACAACTGTTTGTTGATTAGCCTGTCATTTACACTTTTCAGCTGTAGGGCTGTGTTGGCTTTTTTTTTTTGGTCAAGATTATCACAAAAAGTAAATCACTAACCATTCAATAGGAAAATATTTTTAGAAAAGACAATCTACTTTGTGCCAAGGATATCAAAGTCACAGGGTAGAAAGCCAGACTATCAAACAGCATGATTCGCAAGCTATTTTTTTAAAGGGTTTAAGATCTCTATATCAGATAATCAACATATCTGCCTATAGGACTAACAAATGCACTCAGGCCATGACAAAGACATCAGATTTTATGCGCTCATGCTATGCTAATACATGTTAGTAAACAGACTGTGATATGAAACTGGCAATTCATGCAACATATTAAACATCGTACTCATTGTACTCCAGAGAAATATGCATTATTAAGCTTAAATGTATATTCAACTTTTCTTTAAGTGAAAGTTCTAATCAATTCAGATTCTTAGTGATAATAAACTCAAGTTGCAAAACAGCACAGCACCCTCTGGTGCATATGTTACAAGATAGATAAAAATGTCCACAAGAAAAGAACAGAATCATACAGTAAAAAAAAGAACCTTAAAAATCAACTGGTTATCATGTTTTTTATTTCCTGCAGTACTGATTTTTGAACACCAGTGCTTAAAGACAACTTTCCTTTTAAAAGCTCACCATCAACTTCAGAATCAAAATTGAAGGTCAGAGAAACATTTGCATTTGAAAGTATACAAAATATTCAACAAAACCAGGGTGCATTTCCAACAAATATCACTCAAAATAATTGTAATGCGATCAAGGAAAATGTTTAAGTACTGAGTGCCAAAATTGACTTGTCATGTTAACCAAATTTCACTGGTTTTCATCTGCCTTGAGTTTTTCCTTCAGATAATTGGACTCCTTGAAGATGTAAAGTCTTCCCATGTACTTTTTCTGGATTAAAAGTAAAGTTACCATTATTTATAAGAATTGATGCTTTATGAATGGGTCTGAAAGTTGTCTTAAAAATACAAAAGAATGCAGAAATTAAGACCTACATTAATTACAAATCTTGAGTATCTCAAAACTGTAACCCTTAAAAAAATGCTAGAAAAATAATGAATTTTGAAAGTAGATTTTACTAACAACAAAAGCAAAGGATGCCACCTGCTTTTGGATAGCCCTTTGTGAACCACTGGAAGTCCCAACACAAAGCAGTTAAAAAAAAAAAAAAAAAAAGCAAAGAAAGTGACACCTGTTTAAAGCAGCCATCTGTCCCTAACAAGCTAGATTTAGTCAATTCCAGTTAATCCTGGATTTCCAAAATAGGGGAATGCTATGCACCTGTGAAGAGAAAGTTACAGACTATTTTGTGAGGGTCCTTATCGAAGAACTAAAGGCAAATGATCCCATTTGGCAACCTATTTTTTTCCTTGAAACTATTTATTTTTAAAGTAACAAAGTTAACAGGAGATCTTTAGCCAAATGCTTAGCATAAAAGCGAAATGACCAGCAGACTCCTCATAATTTAAAATGTTACTTCTTTAGGAGTCTCCTTTAGTGTAACATATCTTCATTATAGATACATAGAACAAAGTAACATTTCTAATCACATTGTTTCAGACCTTGCTTTTAACTCTTCCCACACATCCAATGCTATGTCGAATGCTATGGCGGACCCTCTAAACACACACACACACACACACACACACACACACACACACACACACACAATTTTAAATTTTGAGAAACAGAATCAGCGTACTCTACAAATTGATTTTTTCAGTTGGAAGTTTAGAGTAATGCTCGCAGAATAGAAAATTACGTGTTGCCGAAAGTTAAAATATTACCAAGAATAACACACAGATTCACTCATTTCTAAATGCTGTTTATCAATGTTAATAATAATATAACCACAATAAATAGGTTTAGGTTATAAAAACAACTGATTGCAATTCATTTATATTCAACTTACAAACTGAAAACTTCCAAGATGATTTGAATACTGGAGCAATGATAAACTATTTCAAACACTCCCCCCACATACAGAAAACATTGTGATAATGATGCTCAGCTTCTGGGAACCTGTTAGTTTATACCTGGATCACTGAATACAACCCACAGGCAAAACAACTGTCAAAGCCTGAAACACGCATTATGATGCACACAGCACCACAGCCACCCAGCTTCTGAAAGCAAGCTTCAGAAAAACTATTTAACCACTTCAGTTAACCACATTCAAACATTTCTATTAGTCTAAATCCCCGGAAACAGCAAATTCCAATGCACAATATAGTCCCCTCCCTGTTGAGCAAAAATATTACAGAAAGAAGACGCCAAGTGCTAAGTAGTTGTCGTTGTGTTTAAATGTTGTTATTTGTATTTACGGTTATGATTTAATCGATCCAAATGGATATTCAGCTGGCTTAACCTAAACCATCCCTAGCAATTTTTACACTGTGAACATGCCTTAAAAAAAATGAATAATATAAATAAAAGAATTCAGTCCCTTTCTCCCAGAGCAATGTGTAAATGGAAACTGAAATCACACAAAGCCTTTGAAACTACATGCAATGCCCCACACAAGTTCTTCCACGGTGCAAATGAACATCAAACCAGAAACTGCACAGCAAATGATCTACTCAACTAAAAGTCAGTTATGAGCACGGCATATGGTTCGAAACTGTCCCAAGACAGCATAGCTCTTATCGACTTGGGACAGTTCACAGGACCAGGAGCTACTCCACCCCAAAGCGTTCAGGCACTTTACACTCACCTGAGCAGAGAAAAACAGCAGTAACAACACAAACTAATATGAAAGATCTGCACAGAATCCAATTGGGGGAAGAAATAAAGGATGATAAACAAATCTGTTTGCTCTAAGACTGCTTTCAGAACAAAATGTGGTCACTGAAGATAGCAATCACAAGGAAATTAAGTTTTTTTTTTTAAAAAAAACGCCCAACTCTGATTTTCTGCAATAATTAGCCTTAATAGCATTATAACTACCCAATCCGTTCTCTGACAATCTGAGGAATAATTAATGCTGTCATATTATTCACAGGCTGCTGTCAGTTAAATTAATACACACTTGCTATCACAAACACAACCATTTAAATAGGCACTTTTAAAACCTAAACTAGAAGCTTCAACGCACGTAATTCTAATGAGCCATCCTACTTTTAGCACCTAATCGTGATGCACACTCCTTACTGATAACCTATTCATTCAAAGCCAGGCTGAACATGAGCAAATGCACAGGATCTTAAAAAGCAGGTTAACTTGTAACATGAACCGTATTACTTGAGCACCGGTAAGTATCCAACTCTGCGGAGAAAAATCCCTTTTTCAAGGAAAGACTTACAAAGGCAAAAGTTCTCTTTGCTGAGCAGTTCAAGTTACTTTCCAAAGGAAACCAGAAAGCGAAGTATCCACACGCCTTAACCACCACAAAGAAAAGTGAAATATACACACGTTTCAAGTTGAGGAGCTTCATACATTCTTTATGAACAACTTGACTTCGATTTCAACTCTCAAAGGAAAACGAATAGAGAAAGGGGGGGTACACTCTCAAAAGTACCCTGTCAGCTCACACTGCCAACTGAGTTGTCACAAAGCTTCCTCCCATCCTTCCCCCTTGTCCCTCACACACAAAGTCTGGTAAGCACAAGGAAATAGTTAACACGGTGCGCCCACCCAGGGAAGCTCCTCAAAGTGCAAGGGGACCTCGCGGCCACCCCTCCCACCTGCACAGGCCGGAGAAAGCAGTGTCACAAGTGGGGGAACCCAACTAGCACGGACGCCCGGTGTAAATCACTTCTCTCTCTCTCTCTCTCTCTCTCTCTCTCTCTCTCTCTCTCTCTCACACACACACACACACACACACACGATAGACTTTAAAAAAAAAATCTCCATCTCAGGGCAGTCTGGAGGCGGCCCCCTCCCAACACACACACACACACACCCCGGTCTCAATAAGTGTGCAAAGGGGTATGTATGGGGGGTGGGGTTAGGGGGAAGCAGGGAGAGGGGGGAGGGTGTAGATGGATATTCGGACTGTTTGCAACACAAAGAAAACACACAGTTTTAAAAGGAGAAGAGAAAGCGGTGCAGCACAGGATGATCAAAGATGAGAAGCCCCCAGAGCACCGGGCAGGGAAGCCAGGGGGACTGGGGGGGGGGGGGCGGGGGGAGGGAGAGGCGGTGAAAACCAAGGGACTCCGCGGTGGGAAAAGTTAACCGATGGCCGAGGATCCCAAGAACCAACCCCCCGCCAAGCAAGGCCCCACAAGTGAACAGTTACAACAACAAAACACCACCTCCCGTGTCCCCACCGCCCCCCCACAAGCCACACCGCACTCCCACCCCGCGCACCCCCCCTCCCCACGTCCTTCCTCGCCTGCCACATTGTTGTCTCCGTCGCGCTTAGCCAAAGCAGCAGCTTTGCAAAGGAAGAAAATGCAACGCCAAAAGAGAGAGAAGAGGAAAGGAAGGGGAAAAAAAAACCATCTCTGTTCACCTGACCCTCCTCCTCCTCCTCCTCCTCCTCCTTCTTCTTCTCCAGCCCGCCTTGGAAAACTGTGGCTCCCCCTCTCCCGCCCGGCGCGCAGCCCCCCGAGCTCCCCAGCTCCATCCCTCCAGAAGCGGCCGGGCAGGTGGAGCGGCGGGCGGCCGAGCGGCGGCGCCCACACCCCCCGAGCCCGGCGCGGCGCGCGGGGTCCATTGTAAACAAGCCCCCCGGAGGACAGAGCCCCGCGGCGGCCGCAGCAGCATCAACCGGCCCCCGGGTGTCAGAGAGTGCGACCCCCACACATACACACACACACACACACACACACAGATCACACTCGGCCGGCGCGCGCGCGCACACACACCACGGACACTACACACACACACACACCACGGACACACGCTCCCACACACATGTAGAGACCGAAGCATATTCACCTTGGCTGTGGATTATTGTGGTGTTGTTGGTGGGTGATGGAGATGATGGTGGTGGTGGTGGTGGTGGTGGTAGTGGTGGTGGTGGTGGTGGTGGTGGTGGGGAGGTGGTGGAGGAGGAGGAGGAGGAGGAAGAGGAGGAGGAGGAGGAGGAGAGGAGTAGTTGTTGTTGATGGGTAACAGTCGCCAGGACTACGGTGACTATGGCGCTTGATTCACAAGGCAACGGTTGCTATAACTCACAAAAGAGAGAGAGAGGGAGAGAGAGAGAGAGAGCGAGCGAGAGAGGGAGACACTCGCAAGGGGAGGGCTGGGGGAGGGAAGAGGAGGAGGAGGCGGGCCAAGCCGGGCGGCCGGAAGGGGCGGACTCGGCGCCGTGACGAACGGCCCGGCACTCGGGCGGCTCTCGGGGGGCCATGGCGAGAGGTGCCTGCTTTTTTTTTTTTTTGCGGGGAGGCGGTAGGGAGATAGTTGAGGGAGGCCCAGGCTGGGACTCCGAGCGAGCGAGCGAGCGAGCGAGCGAGCGCGCACCGAGAACTCAGCGCTTCGGCTGAGGCGCTTCCCGCCCCCCCCCACCCGCCGCCGCCGCCGCCGCCGCCGCCGCCGCCCGAGTCTTGGCTGAGGAACGGGACTGTGCGGGAGTGCAGCGTGAGAGGGGCTTGTGGCTTCTTGCCCACACGCGGAGACACGCGGCCGGCCGCCCGAGGGACGGGCCAGCCCACGGGGTGGGCGACGACCCCCTCTCTCCCTCCCCACGAGCGCTCGCCACGCCACGCCGAGGGGGGGGGGGAGGAACGAATGTTCTATCCACACAGCAGCCCCGCCCACCGCTGAGCGTCATTTCCGGGGCTGGGCGTGCGGAGGGCCCGGATGTGCGGCTGCTCCTATGCTCGCTCGCTCGCTCGCTCTCGCGCTCTCTCAGGGTGTTTTTTTTATTTATTTATTTATTATTTTTTTTTCCTCTCCTCCGTGTGTTGAGGGGCCGGGGCTTCCCGCGTTATCCTTCTGTCACGGCCCCTGGCAGAGATGTTGCGGGTTTCGTGATGTGTCTAAGGATCCCAGTTCCCCATCGCTCGCTCTCCTCCTCCTCCTCCTTCCTCCCGGCTGCCTTCGCCTGCCGCCCGCCCTCCGAGGCCGCGGAGCCGAGCGATGCGATGCGGTGCGGGCGGGCGGCGGGGCGTGAGCGGGCCGCCTCCGCCGCCATCTTAGAGAAGGCGAGCGAACGAACGCGGGGCGCGCGCGTGGGGAGCGAGGCTGGCCTCCCTCCCGCAGTCCCCAACCCCCGGGCCCAGCGGACGGTCCCGCTGCTTAGTGCAAAGCCAAAGCGCGATCTCTTCGTTCCTCTCTTTTCCCTCCAAGGGGCTGGGACACGGAGCTTCCGAGGAGCTCTTAGAAATAGCCTTCCCCCGGGGCGTGAAGGGAAAAAAAAAAAAACCCATATGGAGTGATCCTCCCTCCTGGAGAGGCGTCGGGGGCGTGGGGATGACTCACACCTGCCTCAGGGACCGTCCCATTAGCTGCTTCTGGCCCGTTACTTCGGGTTAGAGACCGCGCTCGCCTTTCTGGAAAGTTAGAGCACCTCAGATCCGAGTTCCAACCCCCAGGCACTCTGAATTAGCACCTCGCGTTCAGACCCTTATCGGGACACCCTCCTGGGGTTCCGGCTCTCAAGGTGTTTCCATCGGGGGTAGCCCGTTAGCGCGCAACCTGCTTTTTTTTTTTTTTTTTTTTCCAATCCCCGGTGCTCAAGCACAGATTCCTAATTCTTGGCGGTGCCAACATATTTGCCCAAATTCTCTTTAGACTGGAGTCCAGCAGGCACGTGCCCCCGGGCCCTGCCAATACCCCAGATCTCCCAACATTTGCTGCTAAGCTGCTTATCCAAGACAATAACATTAGAAGTATAGCCTTAAGAAATCAGTCCTCTAGAGGCTTATTATTTTTTTTTTTTTTTGCACCTGCAAAATAAGGGATTTGGGGCCAGCGTGAGTTCACCAGCGCTAAAATAATGCCAAGCTCTTGCTCTGAGCCCCAGACCTCATGCTAAGTGTTTTACATAACATTATCTCATTTAATCCTGACAACGCGGCCGTTAGGTTGTTAATACTCATATCCACCTTTTAAGATAAACAGGCCCAGGATGGCAAAATTTATTTTAGATCATGGAGCTTGCTATGAAGTAGTGGGCCCAGGCGTTTCAGGAACTGACAGTTGGAACAACAGATCTGAGGCCCTAATATTGTTACCTTTGTTGATGACCTAGAGGTGTTTATTTATTTATTTATTTATTTTTGGAATTATGTATTTAAATGTAATAACGAGGAGCTGGGGGCACGATGTCGTGAAGTCGGATAACAAAGTGGCAACCAAATAGCAAGTTGATCTCTTCCCATTTAGAAAGTGACTTCGGGCATGCCCAGGGAGTGGACGTAGCATTCTCACTGTCTGCCAGTTGATCATCGTTATGAATATTCATTTTAATACATTTACGGACCAAGTCTTATTCCTGCGTGTAGAGAGCGGCTTGCTCGCCGGGCATGGCTCTGAATAGCTTGGCTTTTTTCGTTCTTTTGTCTGTTGGAGTTTGCCTTTCCCTCGCTGTCAGCTGTTGCTGCTCACTGCTGTCAGTGAGCGCGGTTCTATTATCCCTCAAGGGTGCTTTTAATTTACTGCTTTTAATCTGTAGGCAAGAGAAACCGCAGGATGAGGGTTGTGCAAAACTGTGTCTCCTGAGAGTTAATAGGTGCTTTGAGTAGCTGTCCTTTGTGTTACCACGTTGGGATATCAGTTTTAAGTTGCTGACAGACTATTTGGGGGAGAGAGGGGAGGACTACTTCCTGTTTTGATCTTTTCCTGGGGTAGGAATTAATTTTCCTAAGTGAGTTTCTTAAAAGTTGGGGTTTACAAGATTTTTTTTTATCTGTTCAGGATAGTTGATGGTAAGATGACACATGATTTGCAGTGTTAACTCACCACACCAAATCAAATAACAAAGCTACCAATTCAGATGACAGAATGCCAAATGTGATGGATCATTCCCCAGTTCATGGAGGGATGGAATTTTTCTAAACGTTGATTTTGGTGAGACTTGGTCAGTACACAGTTTCTGTGAACTTTTTCAGAGATCCTGCATGCATGTACAGTGTGTCATGCTAGAACTCAAATCAGATCTTGAAATCTTGCTATCATCGGTTCTCATAGGCCATCCAATTTTAGTCATCTTAAAAATTTTTTTGAAGATTGATTTGAGTGATAGAGAAAAGGAGATCTTCCATCCGCTGGTTCGCTCAGCCTGAGACTGCCCCAGTCCAAAGCTAGGAGGCCACAACTCCTGCCAGGGCTCGCACGTGGTTGGCCCAGCCTCGAGGACTTGGGTCATCCCTGACTGCATTTCTGGGCACGTTGGGGGGAAATGGAGCTGCCTCTAAGAGCAGCTCACTGCAAGCAAGTAGCACTTCAATTGCTGCGCCATAGCACCAGCCCCTTTAGTCATTTCACTTTAATGCGAAATAGTTACATCTTCGGCTATGTTACAGGCGTATTTCAGAAATAAAATATTTGTCAAGA
Organism: Ochotona curzoniae; assembly: GCF_017591425.1. Classification (NCBI taxonomy): domain Eukaryota; kingdom Metazoa; phylum Chordata; class Mammalia; order Lagomorpha; family Ochotonidae; genus Ochotona; species Ochotona curzoniae. The sequence goes on along the minus strand of NW_024466446.1, from coordinate 7,851,526 downwards.
AGTCACAGGAAAAGACAAGCTGTGTTAAGGCCACTTTGTTAATGGGTCTCATCTCGGACAGCCTAAAACACTATATGGACTCGAATAAAAGAGCCCCAGCTACGAGCTGTCTGAAGTTGCTTGACAAATCCAGTGAACTGCCGATGTAATGATTTTGAATTGAGAAAGAACAGATAGCTATTGTCTATGACATGCCCAAGTACTCTGTGAAATGTTTGTAGGCTTGGTTTTTGTCCTCGGTTGGGAGTGGCTGGAATAGAAACACTAACACATGCTTGTGGGAACCGATTATGTATGTATACTATACTTTGTAACCGACCCCGCTCTTCAGGGTAACATTTTGCTTTCAACATCATCTGCTAGCTTACTGACTCAGGTTGATATCCCTTGCGTACTTAGGAATGAATGTTACTCTGGCAGTAATGCCTGAAAAATGGAAAAGAGACAAATGCAAATACTAATATGCAGTAGCCTTGCTTCTGAAAAGCTGTATGTGTAAGCCCTCAAAACAATATGTGACGTGTGGCAGCTTACTTTTGAATGTGTAGTGGTGAAGCATTTTGTAATGCAGAAAAAGAGTTTTCATTTAATTATAGCATCCTGGGTTGTTTTTTTGTTTTGTTTTGTTTGTTTGTTTGTTTCCAGTGAGACGCTTAGAGTCTTAGCTCCCATGTGAAATGAATGTCTTCATTTCTACCAGTCAGTATGTATTGATCATTTAAGATTTACACAACACTGAGGAATTGTACTACTGAATCACTTTACTAGATGTGAAATTCTGTGGGTATGTGATCATAAATACCAATAGTTTTAAAAGCCAGATCATTCAAAACTTTACATAACTTGCCACTGTTCTCCAGAACAGGAGTGGGGAACTCTGCCAAGAGCCATTTGGATATTTATGACATCATTCATGGACCATCCATAATTGTCAGTGTAAAAATTAGCCTGCCAAAGAGTTACTGAATTTTCAAGCGCTGCCATGCCTTGTCCAGGCAAGACCAAAGGATTTCACTGACCTTATGTGGTTCTTGGGCCAGACATTTCCCATGCCCATTGTAGCTCATCTTCAACCCTACTCACAGCTACTCAGAAGTACATTTTGCATTTTAAAAAGTGATACGGTAATTTTTTTCTGGCCAATTTGTGTTTTCTGAAAATAGTACAGCCCAACTGATTACTCAGAGTTCCTGAAGTCTTATCAATCCATTTACCCATCTATGAATTTTTTTATTTCATGATCAAAAGATGTTGATACATCATAAACTATCTATCTCTGCTCAAGACCACAATACAGTGTCTTTTTTTTATGTATACATGTAAGTGTTCATTTCAATCACTTCAGAGTATCACAGTGTTTGCAGTGTTAAAGTGACTGGTAACAGGCAGGTTGTCTATCAAGTGATCTGCTGGAAAAATGATTTGTAATATACAATGGAATAGTGTCAGGCAATCTGAAAGAAAGGATTGCTGATATTACAGCTATATGGATACATCTAAAGCATAAGAGACATAAAATAGGCACGAGCAGCTCATAATGGTGCTGGCATTCCACGTGGGTGCTGGTTCTTGTACAGGCCAGTCCTCCTTCCAATCCAGCTCTCTGCTTATGGCCTGGGAGAGCGGTGGAGGGTGGCCCGAGTCTTTGGACTCCTGCACCCATGTGGGAGTCCCAGGAGAAGCTCCTGGCCCCCAGCTTTGAAACACCTCAGTTCTGGTGGTTGTAGTCATGTGGGGAGTGAACCAGCAGATGAAAGATGCCTTCTCACAGTCTCTCATTTGCTCTCTAAAATCTGCCCTTTCATTTATATGTGTATATCCCCTGCCATAAGAAATGAGGTATTCTCTAAACAAGTAAATGAAACAACAGCAATAAAACTACACTTAAATTTAATTAATATGTTTAAAGATGAAAAGCTGAAAAGGAATGGGGGATCGGGCAAGGAGAGGAAAGGAAGTAAGAGTTTCTTGGAAAGGTCTGGCCAGAGAAAACGCCTTTTCTCTCTGCTTGCCACGAGGCTGGCCCTGTAACCTGGGCCAGGGACAGGGGGGCAGTTAGTGCTGGGAGTGTGGTGGGCAAGCAAATGGATTTCTGCCTGCCACATCTCCAGATCCACAGCTCCGCTGTAGTCAGTCAAGAATCCTCTAGATATATATTTTTTAATGCAAGCTAATTAAAAGTAAGTGAAGCTTACTTGGGGGCGTAGGTGCTGTGATGTTATGGCGTAGACACTGCCTTTGTGGGTGCTAGTTGAAGTCCAGCTGCTCCATTTTCAACCCAGCTCTCTGCTTCTGTGCCCGAGAAGGCAATGGAAGATAACCCAAGGATGGGGCCCTTGCCAGTCCTGAGACCCCTCAGAAGCTCCTGGCTTCAGCCTGGTCCAGTCTCAGACATTGTAGAGTGAACCAGCAGATCAAAGATCTGTCTCTCTCTTTAACTCTTTCAAATAAATAAATGCTTAAATTATTTTAAGATGCAATGTGATTTGTAGATAAATCTTTTATAGAAGTTGAGTTGGTTGGTAGTCACCTTGGTGTTATAATTTAAGTGCTTAAAAGCCACATGTGGTTAGTGGCTACCAAGTTTGTGCAAAAAGAGTTTGTGTAGGTGTTTGTGTTTTTCAAAATTGCAATTCACATAACACATTCAGCAATACCTTCCAGTAAACCACAGAAATGATTAATATATATATATATATATATTTAAGATTTATTTTGTTTTTTTATTGGAAAGCCAGGTAAACAGAGAGGAGAGGCAGAGAGAAAGATCTTCTGTCCCTTGATTCTCTCCCCAAGCAACCATGATGACTGGAGTAGAGCCAATCTGAAGCCAGGAGCCAGGAGACTCTTCCAGGTCTCCCACACAGGTGCAGGGTCCTAAGGCTTTGGGTCATCCTCCATTGGTTTCCCAGTCCACAGGCATGTAAGTGACCTGGAACGAAAGTGTGATGCCAGGATTAGAACCAGCGCCTGTATCGGATTCTAGCATGTGCAAGGCGAAGATTTTAGCTGCTACGCTACCACACCAGGCCCTAAAAATTGTTTTAATACCATTACCTACCCAATTAACCTGTTTTCTTTAATATTTTCCTTCAAATCTGCAGAGAAAGAAGTAATAGTTTTAGCTGCTAAATTCTAATACACAAAATATGGCAGAATTATTTGATAGTCCAAGAGCTGTGTTCTACTAATTTACTATTGTGGATACATCTAGAAGTAAGGGATTGCTTTGCTTTTGGGCGTGGGAGAATGTTAAAGTGATTTCTAAGGCGTTTAAAGAGAAATTCTTCCTGTTTCCTTCTTGGAATCACAGTATCTTAGGCACAGTGGAGATATCAGCCTTCTAGGGTAACACTTGGGGGCTTAAGGGGTGGAGATTTGGCATTTACTCAAACTTTATTTTCACTGATAAAGGCTTTTATTTGATCAAAACTCCTCCTTTTCTTTTTTTTTTTTTTTTTAATTTCCACTTTGAGGCAGAGAGACAGACAGAGCTCCTCCTGTTAATTGACTCCCCGTATGTCCGTAACAGCAAGGACTAGGCCCAGCTAAAGCTGGGGATCTGGCACTCAACCCAGGCAGCATCCTGGTTTCTGAAGCCATCCCCGAGGGCCCCCCCAAGGTCCTGTGAGCAGGGAGGTGGAGCCAGGAGCCAGAGGCAGAGCCAGTGCTCACTGGCTTCAGGATGGATACAGGTGTGCCAACTGCTGTGCCTGATGCCCACACTGATCCAAGCGCTTTTGCTGCCAAACTCTCCGAATTACTCCTCTGGCCTCCTACTGCTTTCTGTTTGTTTGTTTCCACTAATGTAGCAAAAGAGACTAAGAAAAAGAATCAACTTCCTGCTGGACCATCATTTTTTTTTTATGTGTAAAGAAATTTTCTTCTCCCTGACCAAGTAGTATATTGATTCCCCAGCTCCCATCACCATTGCAATGACAAAAAGGCCTTCATTTAAATTGTGTTAGAATGCCAGTTATTACAGCATATGCCTGGATCCTAACATTTTTTTTTCCAATATACTGTAGCTATTAAAAAAGAAAAATGGGATCTGGCTCGGTGACTCAATGGCTAAATCCTCATCTTGAGAGTACATGGATCTCATGTGTCTCAGCTGCCCCACTTCCCATCCAGCTCCCTGCTTGTGACCTGAGAAGGCAGTAGAGGACAGCGCCAAAGCCTTGGGACCCTGCACCCATGTGGGAGACCCGGAAGAAGCTCCTGGTTCCTGTCTTTGGATCAGCTGAGCTCTGGCTATGGTGGCTGTTTGGGGAGTGACCAGCAGATGGAAGCTTTCCCTCTGTCTCTCCTCCTCTCTCTAAATCTGATCTACCTTTCCAATAAAATAAGTGTTTTTTTAAAAAAAAAAAATGAAAATCACTGATTAGTGACTGAAACTTTCTGTTCTCTGTATCTTTGCATGCATTTTTCAATTTATTTTGGAAAGACAAAAACGTGGACATGTTTTTCCAAAAAAATTTGGCTAGCCTACTAACAATTCTGAGGGACAAGAAGCACAAAAATACACATATTTACAGTAAGATGTTTAACTGCACTAAACGGTGTCTCCAAGCACTGTTCGAAATTGCATCTCTACTTTTTTTTTGCCTAAAAGAAGTAGGACCATTTGTAACATTTTTATGCATTTGTCTTAATGTGTAAGTAGCACATGGTTTTGGAGCCTGCTTGCCCCTTATACTACATAAAAACATCCATAAGCAAAAATGCAGTTTACAAGTCATATAATGGCAAACTTTTAGACATGTGAGTGTTTAATTTTTATTTCAAGCTGCTCCATATTTTGAATTAAATTTTTTTTTCAACTACTCAGCATTTTCAAAGGAACTAAGAAACATACTATATCCTAAAGTTAGTGTTTGATAGGCAAAATTACCCTGAAATAACAGTGGAGAAAAAGAATTAGAAAAAAAAAATTGCCCTTAAGTTTGATTTTTCTTCTTATAAAGAGGGGAATAATTATCCAGGAAATAAATAAACAAAATTATGGTGAACTTTGGGTACTAGTTTCACAAAGATCAGAAAAATAAATTTTATTTTCTAAGATGATTACTTAAGTACAGTTGAACTCAGTAGCCCAGTTTGGCACTGCAACCTTTACTTCATTATAAAAAATTACACATTATGGAAAAATAAGATAAAGGAAATTGGATTTGCATTACAGCACTACCCTATTTGTAGTTTCAAATGTGTGACACAATAATTATAGAGTTCTTGTTAAATGTGATATCATTCCTCACCCAGAAGAAATAACCCTTAAAGAATGCTAATTTGCATTAAAGATTGATGAACAACAAGAAATGTTAATGTGAACAAGCAGGAAAAGATATGTAAGACAGTATATAGCAGAATTTCTCATACTTTTTTCAAACATGCCTATTTGGAAAGTGAGCATTTTTTATGAAATTCTTCCACAAATCAAAAAAAGATAAATTTCAATAAAAATACTGATGTTATTTTCTTTCAAGTTGGCACAGATTCAATGACCCAATGATAAAATATAAGGCACTGTGTTTCTAGAAAAGCCAGAAATTGTATCAGCTTCTAAGGGACAAACTATAGAGGTGGCAAAATGAATGATGCGTAAATAAGTGATTAAATTGGAGCTTGATCTAAGTGGAAGTTGTTACAGTTGACAGCAAACTAAGAAAGTATCTTACATTTCTTCAGATACATTATTTTAAAGAATAATAGAAAGAGGGATAGACATGGAAATTTTTCCATTTACATATTCACTCCCCAAATGGCCACAAGGTCCGCACTGGGCCAAACTAGAAGTAGGAGCCCAGGATTCTGCCAGAGACTCGCACGTGGGCCCAAGGAGTTGGCTTACAATCTGCTGCTTTTCCATGCGTAGTAATGGGACACAATATTGGAAGCAGAGCAGCCAGTGTCCAAACCAAACCAGTACAGTGATGTGAAATGGTCATATTAAAAACTGTGAGTTTACCTGTTAAACTTCAATGTCAGCTCCCAATATTTTTAAAGTTAATTCAGTTCTATAACAATTACAAGTAGCTCTTGACTAAAGTCATACTTCTATATTTTGCAGTCATGTGCCAGAAAGAAATACAATTCTGAAAGTTTATTGCAGATTTCAAAAGATAGAACGGTTTCTTTGTCAGAAATAAGTGACATAAGTTAGAATCAGTGACATTTCTGGAAAGGAAATTGACAAGAAACTTACCTACATATCTGTAAAGCATCTTAATCTAGTACCACTCATAATCGAACTATCTAAATGTAGGAAAAGAAAAAAAAACAACACTATTCAGAAAAACCAACAGAAGTGTTTGCTGTTACCTGATGTTTTGGTGTGAGAGTTTCATGGGTTGTTTTGTTTGTTTTTCTCATTTGTCGGGTGTGAACCAAAAGAAAGTGAAGAAAGCAGTAGGTCTGGGTTGGAACTCTAACTGGGAATGTCCAGAGAAGACACAGAGTGAAGGGAATACAGACAGTGCTCCAAAATTACTGTGATGGGCAATGAGGAAAAGAGGAAGATCCAAAAACAAAACCAAAAGAAAAGCCCCCAAAACCCAGCCAGGGATGATCTGTGTGCCAGCTGAGCTTGAGTTTGTTGCTGTTGATGGAATGTCTACTTGTCACCTTCATGGAGCCGAGTGTAATCCTCATGGTCCATCTCATGGTTTTCTGGCCGTCAGTTCATTTCTATCGGTGGGTAGCACTGGTGAGAGCTTATAAACAGAGAGAAAAGATACCTCTTACCCTGTCTCCCACCCCCGCAGAGTTGCTTCAGGATGCTGAGACTTTTGATTACAGGTACTGTAAAGGGATCCTAACCCAGCGCCCCCCTCGGACCCACCACTTACCTGCCCCATGCCCTTGACTCTCCAGTGATGACAGGATGGGTCACTGCTGCCCAGATTACCACAGCAGTCTTTGGTGAATAAGTATATACGGTGTATTTATGTAAGATGAACTTGGTTGACACCAAGTCAGCTACCAGGGTTGCTTTGCTCGGGCTCCTGCAACAAGGCACCAGAGTCTGCTTGTGGAAGTAGGATTGGGATTTTTGTTGTTGTTGTTGTTGTTGCTGCTGTTGTTGTTTTGTTCTTCCTGAGGAGCCTCTGGCTCGGAGACATCTGTCTCTCCCCTGTGTTTTCATGCGGTCTTTGCCCAGATGTGTGATCTGTGTTCTAGTCCCAGTTGTATGGGCACACCAGTTGCACTAAGCTTCATCCGAATGACCCTATTTTAACTACGTAACTTTTTCAAGACTCCAGCATATGAATTCAGGAAGCAGACGATTCAGTCTGTAACAGGTTAGTTGAAGAAACCAGTACCTTGATATTATGCATCCAGGTTTGCAAGCAGGATTACGTGCTTACTCTGAGAAGAGCATTAAGGGGAGAATGAAAATATTTTAAATAAGTACAGTTTTATAAATGTGTAAATTTCAATAGCAGATACAAAAAAGAGGCATAAATAAATGAACTAAAAGCTATCATGTCTATTGGCTAATTTAAAAAATTAATAGTATTTATGCGGCATTTGGAAAAGATTGTTATCTGTCTACTCTCCTTCTATGAGACAGCATTACTCCTATCTGGGGCTGGCTCTGAGATCTCATTTTCTTGTTTCTCTGAAATGTAGAAGGCATCATATTACTAAGCTCAGGTCAGTTGGATCCATTCAAAGCTGTTTAAGAGCATCTTTCCATAAAAATACCTTCTGGGACCCACCCAGCACAGTAGCCTAGTGACAAAAGTCCTTGCCTCGAATGCACTGGGATCCCATATGGGCGACAGTTCATGTCCCAGTGGCCCCACTTCCCTTCTAGCTCCCTGCCTGTGGCCTGGGAAAGCACTGAGGGACGGCCCAAAGCCTTGGTACCCTGCACCTGTGTGAGAGATCCAAAAGAAGCTCCTGGCTTCTGGCTTCTGGTTTTGGATCAGCTGAGCTCCGGCCGTTGTGGCTACTTGGGGAGTGAATCAAGGGATAGAAGGTCTTTCTCCCTGTCTCTCCTCATCTCTGTATATCTGGCTTTCCAATAAGAATAAATACATATCTCTTAAAAAATCCTTCTGTAAGGGATAGCTTGCTCTTTATCCTTTTGTTTTCCTTTCCTTCCCTATTCTGCTATTTAAAATAAGGATGACACCAAACCAGTCTTACGGAGCCACAGAACAGAAACTTAAATGCCCTAATGAATGTGCACTAACCATGTTTATATCAGAAATAAACAACAGGGCTGTTGGCTAAGTCTCTCCCTGCAACGCCAGCCTTCCCTGTGGTCTGGCTGCCCCATTTACAGTCCAGTTCCTTACCAATGGCAATGGAAAATGGCCTGAGTCTTTGGTACCCTGCACCCGACCATTTTGGGGAATGAGCCCAGTAAATGGAAGATCTCTGTTCCCTCATTTTCTCTCTGTGATGCTACCTTTCAAGTAAAAATACATGGAAAATAAATAAATGAACCTGAAGCTCATTGGGTCTCACAGCTGAACCTAGTCCTGATTAATAGAAGCATAGGCCATGTGCGAGGTACTATGGTCAGTTCCTGTAATTCTATTTTGTTTAATCCATGTAACAATTCTCCGTGTAAATGACCAGCGTTAACCTCTATATAGACAGCATACCCTGAATGTGCAGAAGTTAGAGCTGGAATGACACTAAGGGACCGTGAGCCTGACTCTGATGGCTGAACCCTCCAAGTCGAGCCACCTCCCGCTAGTCCCTCATTCTGTGCCCACCCATCCCCTAGCTGGAAAACAGGATCAGTTTCAGAAACTATGAGCAAGAACAGAGGAATCCGAAGTTGAATATGGAACAGTGCTGCGTAGTCGCGTAAAGGAGGGAAAGCAAAGCAAACGGAAGTGTCAGTGATGTATACGCACGCATGCCTATTATGTTCCCCGGATTATTTTAGGTGAAAATATGCAAATGTGCTGTTTGTCCTCGCGTGCCTGTAGCGCGTCCATCTTCCAACATTCATTTTCAAGAAGACTTGACTCTGGAAGGAGCGGCTCTTGTGAAGTCCTATAAATCTGAAATGCATTTGTTCCCCTCTTCTGTGGCTGTGTTCCACCCGAGAGGGCAAGCTGCTTTCCCGTGTGTGCCACAAACAGGCCTCGCTGGCCATACTCTGCCCCGGTCCTTCTCAGATGCCCAGCTGAGATCATCTGTGGTGCTATCCAGGGACAAGTACTGCACTTGATTGTCACATTTCTGTTGAGAAAGGCCCAACTCACAGTTGGGAGTGCATCTTTGTGCTGACTTCTCTGTGCTACTCCCCTTAGCAGCAGGAGAGCTTTCAGAGTGTTACTGGGCTGTGCTAACCCTTCTCTTAAAGTACACACAAAAAAGAAGAAGGATTTGAAGGGCATCGTAATTTACTTTTTTAATGTTTAGGATGAGAAGGAAAAAAAGAAACTGGACCAGTGGAAATTGTTTTATTCCCTTCCCATCTGCCCATAGTAAAAGGGCACTGGATTAACCCAAAGAATGCTAACACAATGAAATTCTGCTAAGAAATTGGGCCATAAAATAAGGAATCCATTGATCCACTCAGAAGGTGAAGTTGTAGGCAGAACAAGGAAGGCAAAGGGCTTAAACACAGTTTGCTTGCAGGATTTTCAAGTTAACATATCCTCATACCTGATGTGGTTTTAAATTTCTCTTCCTTTTAACCACCTTTTCCAGCTAGCTGAGACAAGTGAACAGTAGATTTATAATCAGTAGCTTCCTCCATCTCAGCATAGAAATAAGTTCTTATTCCTTATTAGAAACAGCCTTTTGGGCCCAGCACTAAAGTCCTCGCCTTACACATGCCAGGATCCCATATGGGTACCGGTTCTAATCCTGGCAACCCTGATTCCATCCAGCTTCCTGCTTGTATCCTGGGAAAGCAGTTGAGGACGGTCCAAAGCCTTGGGACCCTGCACCTGCGTGGGAGACCTGGAAGAGGCTCCTGGCTTCAGATTGGCTCAGCTCAAGCTGTTGCGGCCGCTTGGGGTATGAACCATTGGACAGAAGATCTTTTCTGCTTTACTATTCTCTGTATATGTGGCTTTCTAATAAAAATGAATAAAATCTTAAAAAAAAGAGAGAGATAGAGAGAGAAACAGCTTTTGAGGAGTGTAATTCACAGGCTGAAAAACTCCAGCCATTCATAGTCAGTTTGCAGTTAGCACGGCATGCAGTCATGCTGTCTCCCTCACAGTCGCAGTACAGACCTTGCCATCACCGCCAGAAGTCCCTGTGGCCTGTGCTGCCCATTCTGTTTCATTCCCTACTTCCTTTATGTTTTTCAAAAGGCATTTCTTTCTTATTTTTTTTAAGATTTTTATTGGAAAGCCAGATATACAGAGAGCAGGAGAGACAGAGAGGAAGATCTTTCATCCATTGATTCACTCCCCACATGACTACAATGGCCGGAGCTGAGCTGAAGCCAGGAGCCTCTTCCAGGTCTCCCACGCAGGTGCAGGGTCCCAAGGCTTTGGGCTGTCCTCAACTGCTTTCCCAGGCCACAAGCAGGGAGCTGGATGGGAAGCAGAACTGCCGGGATTAGAACCAGCGCCCATATAGGATCCCAGGCATGCAAGGTGAGGAATTTAGCTGTTAGGCTACCGCACCAAAAAAACGAACAAACGCTTCAATCAGAGAAATTCATCGGATATTAACCTTCTTTAGAAAGCTAAAATGTTGACTGCTTTGGCCTTTTAGAGACTAGACCCTGATAGTGGAAAATGATCGTCTGTAAACACACTCCACAATGCCAAGGCACAAAGGCTATGGCCTCTACAAAACTATGAATTAGTAATGAAAACAAAGCCAGTTGGAAGAGACAGAAGAAAAATAGGGAAGAATGCTGGAAAGGCTAGAGGTCAGGGAGAAGAAGGTCATGTGCAAAATTCCTTCCGGGTCGTTGCAAAGCTACTTCATTTTCATGTAACTCATTTTCAGTCATTATGAATGAGTAGGACTTCTTTTTTTGATACCTCCTGTACTTTACCCTTCATCTGAATCTCTAATCTTTTTTATGGGTTACTGAATATTGATATATTTTTGAACAGGAAAAGGAAGATCGGCTCTCCTTACCCGGAACCCTAATCTCCACCTAATCCATGCACGCTGTATGATACCTAAGGTAAAGAAAAGAGTTATATCTTTATTTTTCAAATGTTTTAGTTTTTGTTAATTATTATGCCATTGCTTGATTGGGGCGGGAGGTGGGGAAAGACCAGAATCTCAGTCTATAAGATTCAGAACAATATTGAAAACTCCTATGTTGATTGCTTCTAGATTTTATACAGTTTTAGTTTATGCACATTTCTCTGTATGAAAAAAAGGAAGAATAAAGGAAGAACCACTTTAACAAATCTATTAACAAAATGGAGTTACTGTCATGAAGGAGGAAATAGGAATATAGAAATAGGAATATCAAATTTAATGTTAAAACTGATTTTTAAAACCAAGGTTATCAAACTCAATCTTTGGTTCCTTTCAATTGTGATTCTTCAATATTTTTGTTTTGAAATTATTTTGATCTTGTGATTCTCCCCCAATTGATTTATTATTTTTGTTAATTTTTTCCATGGAAACATTGGAAAGGCTTTTGATATCTAACATCTCACCTGTGCTATGCTTTTCCTCCATCATAAATTTGCATATTCCATGAACTGTAAAAGGGATTTAGGTAAATTTGGAGGCCACACAATTAAGCATTTTCCTCTTTCTGACTCTGAAGTATGCAAATGGGAGCTTTGAAAGGAAGAAATGTGGCAAGCACTTTCATCTAAACAGACCCTGTTCCCGCACAAATACGATGCTAGCGTTAAATCATCCTCAGACCAACTCTTCACTAATGACTCCCCCCACCAAAAATGACTTGAACATTCTCGTACTTCCTGTTTAGAAAATTGCATATTATCTGTGCACTTTTCTCCCAGTGTTCTGGCGTCACAAAATGTACCCAAGTTCCTCAGAATCGGGGGCTTGAGATTGACCTTTATGAATGTGCGATTTTGAAGCATCACTTCACCTCCCAGGGCTTCAGAGCTTGCTCTCTGAAAGGATTAGCACTTAGCTGGAGCCACAGTCTACTCTGACGTTGACAGCTCTCAGAAATGGGAACAGTGCAGCTGCTTCACCATGAGCTGGCATCAACGTGGGTTATTTGGTTACTGACGAAAGAACATGAAAATGAGAGTGTTTGCGCTTGTGAGCAGGACCATGCCTGTTTCAAAATGTGATTTTAAGTTTTAAAGTTTTGTCATCTGAATGGATGTTTAAAATTCTGTATCCGCCATGTTTATGAATAATAACAACAAGCATGGGGAAGATTGCAGTCTGACACAAGGTGGAACTTGAATTTGCATAAGATCTAGATCTTATTTTGAATTCTAGCATGGTGAAAGTTTTGATGAAATAATTATTCATTAAAGCACATTTTCTCCACGCAAATAGACTTATAAGATTTAATTAATGTAATTGTATTTCTCCATGGCAAGCTGTGTTTGCATTGTCAGGGCTTCTTTTTTTTTGTGAAGTTAAGCTTGACCAACTACCATCTGAAGGCTGTTGGTAAGATTTCCCTAACATCAATGGTGTATTTCAATTTTCATTAAAAAGTATAATGTTTTGAGGCTATATTTTAAAATGTGCTATGTAAATCCAAGGTATTGTTTAAATATTTTCTTAACACATGTTCATTTTAATGATAGTTGTGGCTGTGTTTCTCTTACATTTATATTTCCAAATATACATGCTGTTACTAACGGGACACATATTAAATCCTTGATATTAGCTAAAATGATTACTTTAGAAAACTGATTTATGCCTAGGATTGTAGTCAGTATGATTTTATCCTAAGTGGAACTAAAATGATTCAAGAATTAAGTGAGACACTTAGCAATGAAGTTTGCCTATATTTCCTGAAATCATAAAGATGGTGCACATGTATTGAAGATTTCTTTTCAGTCTCTGGTCTATGACTTAACCCTGTTAATCCTCACATCAACCCTTCAGGCAGGTGCTGTCACAATGCCAATTATCTTTACATGTTGAGGAAAACAGAGAAACAACAATTTAGGTAATTTTATCACGATCACAAGTTAGCAGGTTCAAGGCTCTGGTTGCCATCCAGTCAAAGCCCTTTATTTGTTCCATTGCTTCAGGGTACTGACGGTTGCACCAGATAACCAAACTCAATATCTTTGATTTCTTTTTGTAAATTTTATTAAAAATTTTGAAATTTATGGTACAACTCTGTAGAGTTTCCTCTCCCTCCAAATTTCCACCTCCTCCCCCTGGTTTTCCCCCTATTGTTACAATAGTATAGTCCTTCATAAGGAGTTATAATTCCATCAGTCTATTTAAGTGTGCCCTGATATTGCTGGCACAGACAATGTCAGTCAGTCCATCATCCCACTGTCTAGATATGTCCAACAGTTTCATTGGGAGTTCATCTTTGATTTGAAAGTAGGGATGTGCGTTGCATTGTATCTTGACATAGTCTCCGTTACTCCATCACTATACATTTCAATTTGCATGATGGTTTCCTTATATTATAGAGAACATATGGTACTTGTCTGTTTGAGATTGACTTATTTCACTGAGCATAATTGTCTCTAATTGGGACCATCTAGTTGCAAATCGTAGCATTTCATTCTTTTTATTGGCTAAGTAATGCTCCATGAAGTAGATGTACCATAGTTTCTTTAACCACTCCTCTTTGGATGGACATCTGGATTGTTTCCATGTCTTTGCTATTGTAGATTGTGCTGCTGTAAATATAGGATTACAGATCCCCTTCTCATATGCAGTTTTCATTTCCTTTGGGTATATTCCTAGGAGCAGGATGGCTGGGTCATATGGCAGGTTTATTTGCCATTCTCTAAGCACTCCCCAAACTGATTTCCTTAGCAGTTGTACTAGCCGGCACTCCCAGCAGCAGTGAAGGAGGGTGTCTATCTCCCCACATCCACACCAGCAGGTGTTGTTAGTAGAGTTCTGAATGTAGGCCAATCTCACTGGAATTTGGTGGTACCTCAATATGATTTTCATTTATATCTCCCTGACAGCTAGGGAGCCTGAACATCATTTAATATGTCTGCTGTTTTTTTAAGCAAATATTTTTTTCTTACTCTGTTGGGTGCATATATATGACTACTGAGTCATAACACCAGGCCCATTGTGTTAATTTCTTCCAGAATATTTCTGGAACAATCTAGGTTCTGTCAACTAGAATCAGTATCTTCAGTTGCCTAGATTGTGTTAGATATGGATAAAATATCATTTTCCTTTTTCTTTATGCTCTTAACTATCTATTGGATTCTGATCAGCACACCTCAGTACTGACGCTAATCACTCCTCGATGGCATATTTAAAGAAAAGTATCAGTGTAATTCATTCATATTTTGCATCCAGATTTGACTTTCAAGAATTCTTGCATATTATCCTCTTCACAGATTCTGTTTTGGGAAATGTTATGGCAAATTAAGGAAATTGTTGATCCCCTTTGACTTTAAAACTGAGTGACTGATCATATTTAACTCAGAATAGCCATGTGCTGATGAAAGTGGTTTGTGTGTGTGTGTGTGTGAAGATTTATTTATTTTTATTGGAAAGGTGGATCAGGTTTTACAGAGAGAAAAATCCTGCATCCACTGGTTCACTCCCCAAATGGTCACAATGACTGGAGCTGAGCCAATCCGAAGCCAGGAGCCAGGAGCTTCCTCTAGGTCTCCCACGTGGGCTCAGGGTCCCAAGGCCCTGGATCATTCTCTAGTGCCTTCCCAGGCCACAAGCTGGGAGCTGAATGGGAAGTGGAGCAACCAGGACATGAAGTGGCACCCATATAGGATCCCAATGCTTTCAAGGGGAGGATTTAGTCATTGAGCCATCACACTGGGTCTGCTCAAAAATGTTTTTAACCTTTCCTTCAAATTAGTAAGGTGGGTTTTGGTTCAGCCCATTAAGAAGTCTATCTCAGATCTCAAAGGAAAGGAAATACAGAAGAGAAAAAAAAAGCAAAAGTAAAATGCCCTGCTGTGAATGGTATGTTTTCTGTTCCAACTATGTCCCAGACTACTCGGCATAAGTCTTGCTAAGACTTGTGCCTCTTGCCACTGCAGAATGAACTGAAAAGCAGATCTATATATGAGGAGAGAAGCTTGCAAGCTGCTTCAGGCCCATTCACATCTCTAGGGATTTTTCCCTGCTTTCCTAAGGATCAGAAGCAGCTGGAGGAACTCATTTCTCATTTATTTCCTGCTGTAATCCTGCTCAGCATCACCCAACATGATTATTATTATTGTTATTTTTTTACAGAAAAATACTTTAGAATGAAGAAAAAGTCACCTAAACTCTTTGGACAGAGCACAAAGAAACGCCTCAAACTTTTTGTGAGCTAATTAATGCAGTTGCATTAGAAGAGGTACAATAGGGCCCAGTGTGGTAGCCTAGTGGCTGAAATCCTTGCCTTGCATGTACCGAGATCCCATATGGGCGCTGGTTCTAATCCTCACTTCCCATCCAGCTCCCTGCTTGTGGCCTGGGAAAGCAGTTGAGGATGGCCCAAAGCCTTGGGACCCAGCACCCACATGGGAGACCTGGAGGAAGTTCCTGGCTCCTGGCTTCAGATCAACTCAGCACCGGCCATTGTGGTCACTTGGGAAGTGAAATCATCAGATGAAAGATCCTCCTCTCTGTATATCTGACTTTGCAATAAAAATAAAAATAGTATTTTAAAATAAAATACATCTTTCTTTAAAAAGAGGAAAAATGCTAGATGGTGTTCTTCACTGAGCTCATGAGGATTACTTTCTAAGTTTTAAGGTGTGGTTAACATTTAGCGTTGGAGTAGGCATGTTGGCTCAGCTAGCTAATCCTCCATCTTCAAAAACATGAGTTCCACTGCTCAGCTTCCTATCCATCTCCCTACTTGTGGCCTGGGAAATCAGTGGAGGATAACCCAAAGTCTTGGGACCTTTTACCTGCTTGGGAGACCTGTAAGAAAATCCTGGCTCCTCGCTTCAGATTAACTCAGCTCCAGAAGTTGCAGCCAGTAGGGGAGCAAACCAGTACATTGAAGGTCTTTCTCTGTGTTTCTCCTTCTCTCTGTAAATCTGCCTTTCAAGTAAAAATAAATAAAATTTAAAAAGTGTAGCATGAACTAGTCAGTTGGATTGAATCACACATCCAATCACAAAACTTCATCCTTTCAAAACAGATGTGGTCGGCAGTCCCTGCCTTGTTCTTGAATGCTTTCTGTCACACCAATCGCTCCACAAACCATCCACAAGGGAAAGAGGGTCTAGGTCTTTTCCCCACCTGACATAGAGGTCTTGGGCAGAAATTTGCAAGATGGCTACGGCGCCAAGTGAGAAGAGCTGTGCAAGAGCAAATAGGAATCATTTAGTACGTGCCGCTCTACTACGGAAGCTGGGTTGAGACCCAGCTGCTCCACCTCCATTCCAGCTCCCTGCTAATGTGCTTAGGAAAGCAGTGGAAGATGACGTAAATCGTCTGGCCCTTGCACCCATGTGGGAGACGTGCAAAACTCTCCTGGCTTCAGACTGGCAAGGCTCCAGATGTTGCAGCCATTTCGTGCCTAAACCAGAGTATGCAAGATCTCTCTCTGTCCCTCCTCTCTATGCAACTCTGTCAAATCAAAATAAATAAATATTTTTTTAAAAAGTTATATTATCTTAGATCTGGTCCTCTTCCCGATGTTCAGCCAGACAAAGGGTTAGAGGGCCAACTCAGGTCTGAAACTAGACTTTGATTGGTGGCCATCCTAATGACAGATTTGAATGAAAAGACCAATCTTGTGTATAGAAACAGAGCCTTATAGTCCAGTTATCTGTTCCAAATGAAAATTTCCTTTGACTTTCAACCATGAAAATGTTCATTTTATACACCTTTTTTGTGTGTTTTTTTTGTTTTTTTGTTTTTTTAAAGACTTATTTTATTTTCATTTTATACACTTATATTTTTATTGAGGAATATGTAATAGTTTTCTGTCTCGAAATATCTTAAAATTTTAATGACTATCTCAGGGGTTTTACCAGTGGCAAAACATGTTTTTCCTGAGCATCTTATATTTCCATTAGAATATTATTTATAGTTTTATGTACATAGTTCAAGGTAAGATCCATTACAACCTTGGACCGATAGCCTTATACTACAAGCCTGTAGAATATGAATTAATTTTACTGCTGTCCATGCACCAGCTATTATCAGAATGTACCATGATAAAATTGGCAACGTAATTAAATAGATATGAAATAGTGAACTCTCTCTCACAGTAAATAATAAGAATTTGGTAAGAAGTTAAATAATAAAAGATAACTTTCATAATTAAAATTATGATGGAAGCATAGAGAAAACCTAGAGAGGAGATGTTTCCACAAATAAAACTTGCATCGTTAGACCAGTTAATAAATGTAAGGGAAAATCCGCCTTTCAAATAAGAAGTTTCAAGGATCCCGAATGCAGTAATGTCACCCACATGATTGTGGAAGGGGAAATTGCATTACCACCGGAAACATCACATTGGGGGGAGAAAGGGGGGCCTGTGAAAATCCCCTGCTCCCTGAGTGGGAATATGTTCTTTTCTTTCTGAAGGATTTTTGGGATTGTTAGTACCAGAAGTTCCCAGTAACACCAAACACTCTGTAAAATCGGTTCACAGAAGTAATCATAAACTCCTCCATGTCATCTGAAAGAAGTTTCCTCTACGACGGTGCCAAACCCAGCGAACATACCAAAACAAACGAAATTTTTTTTTAAAAAGCAATCAACTCAGATTCACCTGGGTGATAGGAAAAGCTTATGCTTTGTACCTCAATGGAATCACCTGATGATTTCACAAGCTTAAATCATGTCCACGTGGCTCTTTAACACACTCTTTAAGGAGAATCAGTTTAGACAACAAGAAACACTCCTACCTCCACCGACTTCTAGTTAAACAGTAATTGTTCCTTTGTCTTTTATAAATCACTAAAAAGAAGAATACCGTTAATTAATGATGAATCACGCTCCAGTGAGCTATTCATATTCTGTAGCATGTTGCTCTGGAGGTGGTAGGCAGCAAAGAGTCGATAACGATGTTGACTCAGCTTGGAAAGAGAAGAATCTCAGTATGACAACAAATATGTATTTTCTTGTTGCAGAAGCATTTCACTTCTCTGTTCGAAACCTGCAGTGGTTTCCTCAGTCTTTTTCTATAATTGCCTAACTCTTCCGTCTGATGTTTCCGGCCCGTTGTCAGTTCATACTTTGTCCGCCTCATTTTACTTGCTCACAGTCATCAAAGTTATCTCCCTCCTTCCACATCCACTCTGCCCTTTACATGCGACTCAAACAATCCACTGTGGTTATTGCACAGGAGAAAGACGCCAGCCAGAGGTAGTGGAAAGACCTTTATGTCTCACCCAATAACCTTTCATGATGTTTGTGGAAGATAATGCTGGCTGCCTACCACAGACCTATCCCCTTCTTCATTCTTAACATCAGGATTCCAATTTTGTCAGAGCAGCATCAGCAGCCAGCCGCGTATGTTTCTGAAAATACTCCAGGCTCCCTTGCTGTTAAAGATGCTCATGTATCACAATTCTGGACACCAAGATGCAACTTGAGGATTTCTTGGAAATTGCCATTTTCTCCATCGAGTGTTCCTTCTGCTTTTCCACTTGAGCACTCTGAGCACTAGAGCAACATCCTAAGGATGACAGAGTGGGGAAAGGGAAAATAGTCCTTGGCACGGTCATGGAGCTGCTGTGAGCGGGCCTCCCCAGCTCCTTCCATTTCTACTCTTCTCTGTGTAAGTGAAGCTCTCAGCTCTCTGTACTGCTTGAAGGGGTTTCCTCCACTATAGACAGACAGAGCCCTGGTTGCTAACAGTGTTCAGAGGTTGTTAAACCATGGGAATGCATTGCTTTCCTAATAATAAAACATACCCCAACTTTAATGTGATTTAGAAAAATAACAAAGAAAGGAGGAGGGAGGGTTGGAGTTGTAGACAGTGGAGGGGTAAGGTGGGAAGTATCATTATGTTCTTACATTTGTTTATACAAAATGCATAAAATGTGTGTACCTTATAAAAATAAACCTAAGATGAAATACTGCCAGATAGCACTAATCTGGAATACAGATTCTCCCATATGCCAATTGACTTTTTGTTTTCGTCACTTAATGTATCTCCGAGTCTCAGTTTTCTTGTTGGCAAAATGAATACTTGTAACAGAGATGCTGATGATATCTAATATCCAATACATAGAGTTGTTACACAGCATGTAATGAGCCCTTCATGAGGCATAGCTACCATCACTATCAATTATTCTAACACACACACACACACACACACACACACACACATACACACGTGTGTTCTCTGTGGTCCCAGAGTGCTCATTGCATTACACGTACAAAGAGGCTCTAAATGTTAGAATAATTGATTTCCAACTCCTCTGGCCAATTTCTATGATATTGGGAAACCTATTACTACTCTTAGTGTCAAAGTCCTCATTCAAAATGTATGTGAGACAAGAGTTTCAATACACCATTTCCCACGTCAAAATTTATAATTTTTAAAAAAGAATTATTTATTTTTATTGGAGTGTGAGATATACAGAAAGAGGGAGAGGCAGAGAGGAAGATCTTCCACCTGCTGGGTCACTCCCCAACTTACCGCAATGTCTGGAGCTGAGCCAGTCTGAAGCCAGAAGCCAGGAGCCTCTTCCAGGTCTCCCATGTGGGTGCAACGCTCCCAAGGCTTTGGACCATCCTCAGCTGCTTTCCCAGGCCACAAGCAGGGAGCTGGATGGGAAGCTGGGCCTGCCGAAATTAGAACCGGCGCCTATATGGAACCCTCAAAATTTGATGATCATCTATTGCCAAACAAATTTCTATCTGCCCTTGATTCTATTGTAAAATTTTTTTCTTTTTTTTTTCTCCCTATCCACCCCACAATCATTTGAGAGTGAGACATAGAGAAAGCTCCCATCAGCTGATTTTTTTTCCACCATACACACAATGGCCAGAACCAAGAGACCCAGGAACTGAATCTCAGTTTCTGAAATATATAGCAGTCACTCAACCACCCGAGCTATCACTGCTGCCTCATTGGGTAAACATGAGCAGGAAGCTGAACCAAGAATCCCAGTCAGTCCCAGGTGGGATGTGGGTGTCTAAACCACAGGCTAAATACTCACTTCTCTACATAGTTTTCTTACCTTCATGAAAGTGCTGTGAGACTTGTGACGCAATCCCTGTGTAACCTCCACAGTGGTCACTCCCATTAGTGCTGCCTTACTCGTTTCTCTCTTTGGGTAAAGAGCAATGAGGGGACAAAAATCTCCTTGGGAAGATGGAGGGGAGGACACGGGGAAAGTTTGGGAACTTCAGGAAGAGAATGTGAAAGATAACCCTGGAAGCTCATGGGAGAAAGTTTTCAGAAAAGGTGGTCATAAGCCTAGATCCCTGGGAAGGAATTGTCTGGTGAACAAATAAATATACATGGGATCCCAACAGAAGCTTGCTCCATACTGTAATAATCAATGGTATTTTTTTAAAAACTCAGTTTTACTACTCAAACAGTTGAGTGCGAAGTGTAAAGGGTTCCCACCATACCGTCTCTTCTTATTATCGCTAACATCTTTCTTTAGTGTCCTGTGTTTTTTACACTTGATGAGTCAATATCGAAACATGATTACTCACTGAAGTTTGTAGCTTATATTAAAGTTCATCCTTTGCTGCATTCTGTAGATTTCAACAAATGTTTTGGGATGTGTACTCATGATTACCTTATCATATAGTTCCTAAAATTCTTCTGTTCCACTTACTCATTCCCTCCCCCCGAACCCACCCGGAACCTTCTCGGCAACCACAAATCTTTTCATTGTTGCCAGTATTGCCTTTTCTAGTCGGGATCATGTTGTTTGAGACCTTTTTTTTTTTTTTCAGATTGGTTTCATTTACTTACCAATCTGTATCTCAGGATCCGTTGTGTCATTTCGTGTTTCTGCCGAGGATTTCATTGTATGGTCATACCACAATTTCATGTTTTTTTCTTTTTTCTTTTTTTGACTGAAGGATACCTTGGTTACTTCGAAGCTTTAGTAAACATAGATAAGGAGGCTCTGGTGTTTATGCTCAGGATTTTATGTTTTCCACCCAGTGAGGCGAGTATGTTCTAAGAGACATAACAACTGACTGTGATATGCCCCCCTCTTCCCACCCACCACCCCAAGTGTGCAATTAGAAATGGCTGAATGATATAACAAGTGTGCTTCAGGTTTGCATGGCTACCCCAGGGGCTTTAAAATGGCCAAAAATTTCAAGAAGGTCATGTAAATAACCAGTCCAAGGATCAGCTATCAGTGCCTGTAATTCCTGTCTCTATTCATTCCAGGTGTTTCCAGCAAGCCAAGAGGATTCAATTCTGTGCAGTTTTAGAGCTCGTTAACCATCAGGGATGATGCTGTGGTGTAGTTTGCCTAGCAGGTGTCTAATGACCAACATTTATGCTCACAACACACTCATTTGCCGAGTATCATTGACGAGAAGTCAGATTAGGTGAATCTAAAACCGGCTGGAGTCCATGAAAAAGCAAGCATGCCCTTTTACAGTAGATACCTGTCTGGTACCTCGTTGTCAGGACAGGCCAGCATCTTCATGACAATCAACCAAAAGTTCTGTAAGATAAGGCAATCGAAACATCCCGTACAAGTTCATACTGTCCTTTCTCACTAGCACAAGGTCAACTTTCTTTTTAGACAAAGACTTCGTCTCTGGAAATAGGTCATCAAAGGGTTTGAACTTGTTCTTAGATGAAAATTCCCCTGAAATAGTCTAAGATACTTTGAATCAATGTACTTACATAGCCTGTCCTTCATCTCTGCTCTTGCTACCCATGCACAAGTAGAAAATGAGGGCCCATACTGCTCAGGAATTTTACATCAGTGTGGTGGGTAGAGTGACTAGAAAGAGCAGAGAGACTCTAAGCTTTCCCATCTGTAAAATGCAATTTCCTGGCCTCTTTCAGAGAGCTGTTGCAAGGAATAAGTGAAACAATTAAATACTGGGTGATGCATGGAAAATGCTCAGAATGTATTGATTTCTTTCCTTCCCTCATCTCATGAAAGATCCTGAAGTGTGCAATGTTTTGAATATGATAGGTACTTATAGTTCTTATGGAACTATTAACTTCTTTTCTCCCCATTTTTTTAAAAAAGGATTTATTTGTTTAGTTGAAGTGCAGGATTACAGAGAAAGAGGGAGGGAGAGAAAGAGAAAGGAAGTGGGAGGGAGAGAAAGAGAAAGGAAGTGGGGGAGAGAGAGAGAGAGAGAGAGAGAGAGAGAGAGAGAGAGAGAGAGAGAGAGATTTTATTTCTATGACTTCAATTCTATGATTTCAAAGGCCAGAGCTGGGCGGGTCCAAACCCAGGAGCAAGGAGCATCTTCTGGGTCTCTCATGTTGGGGTAAGGGCCCAACACTTGAGCCATCTTCTGCTTTCCCGGACACAGTAGGAGGGAGCTGGGTGGGAGGTGGAGCAGCTGAGGCTTGAACTGGTGGTGCCCACATGGGATACTTGCATTGTGGGCAGCAGCTTTACTTGCCATTCCTCATTAACAGCCCCACTGACTCCATTTCTGAAGTTTTCTACTCTCCTGAGTGAGCTATATAACTGAGGACTCTGTTACAACATGTGGCATTTAGGGTCCTGGTCTGCTTTTTTTTTTTTTCCCCAGCTTTATAAGGTACATATGTGTATGCTCGGTACATTTTTCCAGCATGTCTTACTCACATCTCCCCTACCCAGACCTACTGCCCCTGCTTCAGAGTGATCTGATCTGCTGGTTCACTCCCTAAATGCCCAGGAGTCAGGAATTCAACCCAATCCTCCCACATGAGTGGCAGGTAACCAGTTGCCGTTAGCTATCACCTGGCATCTCCTGGGTGCACAGGAGCAAGGATCTGGGATAGAGACTCGGATATGGGATGCAGGCATCTTAATTATGGGGCCTGAGGCCTGCTCCCTCTGCTATCCTATCTTGATGGGCTTCCCCCTTTGCATACCAATAGAAGATCAGTGGACTAAAAAAAAAAAAAAAAAGGATCCCTCTGGGGTTCTTAATGGCTGATAATGGCTTAATTAGCATGTCATTCCTTTCCCCTAGGTATCCTATTTAGCAGCACATTCTGCCAACTACTGTGCTTTAACCTAAAGCTACAGCATCCTTCACATTGCCACTATCATTGAGTAACAATCATGACATACTTGGAGGTTAAACACTCTTTGGGGGCCACACTCAGGGTCTCCCCCTCCAACATATAGTAAACTCCAACATGGAGAGTATAAACACTAGTATCCTAGAGACCTGGGCATGTTCATTTACATCCAGTACATACTGCCCAGGGAGTGGTGTAGGGTACACCAGACATAAAGCAAATAGAGGAAATTTATTAGGTGAAAATAATTTCCCCAACCCAGAGATAAAATGCTGTCCTCAAACCCTTACTGGAGTTCCACATTATTTCCTTTAATGCAGACATTTCGCAAAGGAAGATAGAAAGTAATATGCTCATTAAGACCACACTATATTTGTTCTTGTAAATGTCAGTTTGACCCATGGCTCTGCCCTAAATTAGGGATATTGAAAATAAAATCTCAGACCTGTGTAGGCAATTACAAAGCTTCAAGGCTTATCATCTTTGTTCTTTCTGTGAAATAGAGGTGTCATGAGACTTCCCGCTCACCTGCCGTCTACACACAGAGAGAAAAGAGCTCTGGCTCTCTTATGCCATCTCATCTAGCAAGTTGGATATTCTAATGTTCCATGTTCCTGTCAAACCACACATGGTGACTCTGCTGCCTCTCACTGAGGAGTTACAACCAATGCTATGTATTTAGAGAAAAATTCCAGAAGGTTGTACAATAGATCTGATTCAGAACAGCACCACGTTGCTTAAAATATTTGAAATGAAATGAATCATTTGAAAGAAATGAATCATTTCTCTCGCAAAAGGCTCCTAGCCGTCTTCCGGAAAGGCCAAATGCCCACAATGGAGCTGGGATACACCTCTGCATCAAAGCCTATCACGCTATAACCTGTCTTGATTTGGCCTGCGAGCTAAGAACGATGTTTACATTTGAAAGGAGTGGTAAAAACAGTTCCCAGTATGTAACAGAGACTTTAAATGATCTACAGGCCCTTTCCTTATAAGTTTGACTAGCTCTGTTCAATTCAGACCTGGATATAAATAATTGAATGTAAGCATTCCCATGGTGCCAGCATGTATACACAGCTTAGTTTTCTCCTTGGCATTGTTGCATCCACTCGACCGCTAAAACAGAATGTTATATTCACCAGTGACAGTCACACAAAGATTTATTATAAATGAGAGGCAAGGCAACCAACTGGCCAACCGGCTGTCTGGGACCAACATTCCTTACCAGAGTGTGGCCCCGAACAGCACATTGGCAGGGTTATTATAGGGGCAGTCCACAATAGCTTGAAAAGGGGCAATGCATGATAGCCTGCAAAGTGAGGGTGGGAAGTACCACACATTCCCTATCTATTTCGGCTGGACAGCCCTTGCCTGGCTCTTCTCTGGTTCAGCAATTAAGGTAACCACGTACTTAATTACTTGGAGCCATCTGTGAGATAACCAAACTTGGGCCTTAATTTACAGGAATTGGGGTCCATCGGTGCTAAAGGTCACATAGACTGTTTGGCCTGCAAGTTCACACAGTTTCTTAGCAAAGCACAAATTACAAAAGTGACAGGCATTGCAGTTAGCAATGAGTCCATGTTTACTCCATTTTGTTTTCAACTCTACAGTATGCTTTCAAGGGCCACCTATGTTTATCTGTATCTGTTGGGAGAATTTCAAGTCAGCTGTGACTGTCTTCCAGTGAAGAGAGAAAATTGCTGGTCTTGGCCAGTAGATGTACAATGCTCTTGACCAGTAGAAGTTTCTAAAATATAGAAGCTGAATGAAGATATGCTCT
This sequence comes from Ochotona curzoniae, assembly GCF_017591425.1. Lineage (NCBI taxonomy): Eukaryota > Metazoa > Chordata > Mammalia > Lagomorpha > Ochotonidae > Ochotona > Ochotona curzoniae. The sequence continues at coordinate 7,826,525 of NW_024466446.1, read as the reverse complement.
TAGAGGTTTTTAGAAAAAAGGAGGTCACCAGGATGACTCCTCTGTACTCTGCTAACCAGATGCCCCATCAATTGAAGCTCTTAGCCATCTGATCTCATTCACCATATCAGCCATCTCCCAAGTGCTGCTTTTCCACATTCATTCCATCAGGAGGACAGAATTCCTGCCATATTGTCCACCACTGTAATTCTTACTTCCCCTATAGGAAGGTTTCGTTTTATATCTAAGTCCTATATTAGAATCCTTTCTTCCAAATCAAGTTACCTGAAGAATGTTAGCTTGCAGTTCCAATCCATTAGTCAACCCTTAAAATGTGAAAAATGTCTTGCTACAGCCAGGGTTGGATAGCAACTGCCCTTGTGGAGCAGTCATGGGCTTTTCAAGTGGTAACCCAAAGTTGAGTGTCCAATGTTACTGATTATCTCAATGGAGAGTGGTTCACTTCTTTATAGTTCCCACATTGGTCCCTGTAGGCATTTGATTTTTTTTTAAGCTGTAATTATTCAACATGCAAAAGATCCGTTTCACATCCACCAGAATGGCTGTTGTCAAACGTAAAAACAGAAAGTAACAAATATTGGCAAGGATTAGAACCTTTACATACTATTGGTTGGGAATGTAAAGTTGTATAGCCACTATGGAAACAGTATGGGCAATTCCTCAAAAAATCAAAAATAGAATTCCCATATGATCTGTAATTCTACTTCTGGTTATATACCAGAAATAGCTGAAGCAGGAACTAGAGCAGTTGTTTTTGCACCCCTGTTCCTGGCAACATTATTCACATAGCTAACAGACAGGAGCAACCCAAGTGCTCACTGACAGATGAATAAGGTGTGCTGTGATCATATAATGGGATGTGTCTTGGCCCTAAAATAGACGGGAATTTTGACACACACCACAGCGGATATGAACTGTTGTGACATTATAATGTTAAGCAAACCAGCTGTAAAATGGCAAAGAAGATTTGTTTATTTTTATGGGAAAGTCTGCAATGGCTGAAGCTGAGCCATTCCAAAGTCAGTTGCCAGGAACTTCCTCTGGGCCCCCAACATGGGTGCAGGATCCCAAGGCCTTGGAACATCTTCCACTGCCTGCCTAGACAACAACAGGGAGCTGGATCGGAAGTGGAGCAGCTGGCACACAAACTAGTGCCTACATTATCCTGGGCTGACGATTTTTTGCTTTTAGAATCTGGAATATGTCTCTCCATTCTCTTCTGGCCTGTGGAGTTTCCTGTGAGAGGTCTCCTGTGAGTTTAATTGGCATTCCTTTATATGTCAATTGATTTTTTTTTTCATGTGCATATTTAACGATCTTTTCCTTGTGACTGACTGAAGAGTGCTTGCTTATCATGTGTTATGGTGAAGATCGCTTTTGGTCGACCCTGTTGAAAGTTCTGTGCCCCTCTTGGATGTTGTTTCCCAATACTTCAGATTAGGGGAAATTTTCTTTTATTATTTCATTGAATACACTTTTTAGCCCATCTTCTCTTTCTGCACCTTCTGGGAGTCCCATAACTCTTATATTTGGCTTTTTAATAGTGTCTTTTAATTCTTTAATACTTTTTTTTTTTTAGTTTGACTCAGCTCTGCTTCTAGTGTTTTGTTTGTTTCCCCCTGGTGACAGGAAATATCTTCCAGTTCTGAGATTCCTTCTTCTGCTTCCTTCATTCTATTTTGGAGACTCTCCACTATACTTTTAATTTACTCCACTGTATTCTTAATTTCTGACATATCAGTTTTTATTTGATTCATCTCCTGAAATTATATCTCCTGGATTTTGATGATTTTTTTTTAGATTCATTTCTTTAAAAGACTTTTTCATTAGATTCTTCACTGCCTCATAGATCATACAGTAGCATCATTTTCTTCAAAAAGGTTCTTGGTTTTCTTTTTCATTTCTTCAGTGACACATTAATCATTCAGTAGTATGTTATTTAACTTAATGGTGTTGTTAATTTCTTTTTTCTTTTTGTTATTGATTTTGTTTTGTGACTTTTCATTTAAGGGGATATATAGTAACTGTGTAATGGAGACTATCATATCTAGTAGCATGTTATTTAACTTCATGGCAATGTAAATTTTATTTTTCTTCCTGTTGATTTTGTATTGTGACTTTTCATTAAAGTGTTGTATATTAAATGTGTAATAGAAACTATCATATCCAGATGTGAAGATATAATGCAGTATGCATCTCTACTTCCAGATCAAAGATGGACTCCCAATGAAACTGTTAATTATATCTTGACAATAGGATGCTGGACCTTTTGCCATTGTCCATGCCAGCAATGATGGACATATGACTGTTTATGAAGAACTATTCGTAGTAATAATACCAGGAGTATTCAGTGAGGGGAGGGCACTTGGTGAGGGGTAAGAGAAATCCCAGGATCTATGGAACTGTATCATAAAATAATTATTAAAAAAAGAAGTAAAAAATTTAAAAAAAGATAAAAAATTTTAAAAAAAGTGATTTAGATGTCCAGTTCTATATTGTGTACATTTTACCACAGTTTTTATAAAGCATAAAAGATCTCCTTCTTGGGACTTCTATTCCTTACTTGAAAAGCAGTAGATTTCTATGTGGACTGTTCCAACTACAAATATAAGATCACGGGACATACATTCCTTCCATTTTCAAAATCTATTAACCTCTCCAGCAATTTTCTGTGTAGAAATTAGTGACTGTGGGTAATGATGCATAAATGGGAAACCACATTCCAGGGCGGCGGTGGGGAGGGAGAAGGCAAGGTGGGCACTTCATGCCAGAGTGACCCTTGAGTGAGAAACGTGCATGCTGCTGTGATTACTTCCAGGGGATTTTCCCAGGCATGCTTTGAGGCAGCACCTACTATTTGAACTGATCTTCAAAGAATGGGCAGAATTTGAAAAGGCACATGCAGGTCGGGATGTCTGAACAGAAGGCAAAGCAGAAGTAAACTGCCTGAAGTGGTTATAAATAGATGGTATATTTGAGCAAATAATTGTGTTCGACAGGAAAATAGGGTATAAATGTTAGACCAGAGGGAAAAGGTCAGATTGTGGAAAGTCTTGAATGCCTGTCTAAGAAATCTACAAAATCCACTCAGCGGAGAATGGGAAGGCATTTTCATTTATATATTTATCTATTTAAGAACAAAATTTAGTGGAGGTTTTATGCTCTGTTGCAGAAATATACAGAATAGATAGAAATATATTTAAAGATCACAATAGAAGCTATTAAAAGGTTACAGAAACTTTCGCACCAGGAGTTATTCAAGATTAATCTTAGATGGTGGTAGAGGAAACTGAAAGAAAGAGACACAAGCCCAAATGTCAACTCAGCGTGAAATTCTTATGACTTATTGCCTTAAACTGCATGGGGATGGGTACACCTGTCTCCCTCAGGCTTTCAGAATCAGAATATTCTTGTGTCGTTTGGATATTTCATCTGGGTGTCCTCATGCTCCCTCAAATTCCCATTCTGAAATTCTAAAACAGATCTACTGATGTTCGGCTCACGGGACAGTAGGAAGGCAGTGTTTCATAAATGTCTCTGCCTGCTGAAAATCACCCGAAAATCTTTTAAAGTTCCGAAGTGCAGGTCGCACCTCAGAATCTGGGAATGGAATCAGTCCTTTTTTTTCCCCCAGTTTCTTTTGTGTGATTCTAATTTATTGCAAAATCAAGGAATCAGATTTGTAACATGTGAGGCATTCACCATTGTGTTGATTTGCTAGCCACACCCACATGAGCTTTCATTTTCCTTAGATTACAATGGGAAACTAAAGCTTAGGTTAAGAAACGCTTATCTGTGGCACAGATCTTAATTAAGTAGTCAGGATTCTAACCCAGTCCTGGCAGACTAAAGCCCGTTCGACTCTCTCTACTCTGTTCTAGGCTCCAGAATTATCCCCTTTTCCCTCCCTAGCTTCCCCAGTGTACATGCAACAAAATTTTTCTGATTAACCTGCATATAGAGGATAAAATCATAATTGGCTTACTAGGGTTTCTACCCACTTCTTCTTTAATTTTACTAATTCTCATTGTAAGCCAAAGAAAAGAATTCAGTCAGGTGGCAGAAGAACATGATGGCTGCGTATTTGATAGCTATGTTAGCTGAACTGACTCCTTTTCCTAAAAGTCAGTTAACAATGAATAAATTAGGAAGCAGCCATATTCTTGGATCATACCTGGAACCCCATTCAGATGCCTTTTAAAAGCATGTGTAACATTTACTATAGAAAAAAAATCTGTATTGGTTTCAAGCAAACTAATCACCACCATCAGAAAATTAACCACACATGTAAACACATTCTATATACATATCTAATTGTTTTGAAACAGACAAGATTCCTGGCTACACCATGATTACAATAAGGCTTCTAATCATGTCTGCGCTGTTACCAGTTGTTCGTGCAGTTCTTCCATCTGTGGGTACTTAAGAATCCGTCAATTTTTATCATGTACTAAGACACAGTCAAATTATTTCCATAACTTTGGAAGTTACTCATTCCACATTTTCTTTATTATTCCTTTGGCATTGGAGGCTATTTTATTTCTCTGACCAAATGTCTATGCCTTGATAGCAAAAACATTTGCTTTTCTGCTCATCCTCCCTGGTATTTTTGGAAGAACAAATTGACAACTCCCATGAATGACTCTGAGTTAGCAGAGGAGCATCTGCTACAGAAGAGCTCTTTTGCTTTTGAAGTTCAGAGAAGTAAGGTTTTTTTTTTTTATTTCCATCTTAAAAGCAAAATATTGCCTGCCATAAGAGAATGCGAAAAGGAGTCAAGAGTCAACGCCTTGACCATGAATCCTCAGAAAGGTTTGAATGACTTGCTTTTAGTAAATACAAACAAGGGCTATCTACACCAATGGCACAGGTCCCTAAACCTGACTGCTGCAATGGCCCGCCTTGTGCACACTTAGACAATTTTCCATTGGAGACTTGCTTTTGGTAGTTTGACATTTGAGATTGAAGATTCTATTTCCAACAATTTGATATAATGCTTGGGAGAAGACAGTCACACACTCACTACATTTGATAATATTTTCATGTGGGCTCGGCACTGTGGCCTAGCAGCTAATGTCCTCACCTTTAAATGCTGGGATCCCATATGTGCGCTAGTTCTAATCCCGGCAGCCCCACTTCCCATTCAGCTCCCTGTTTGTGGCCTGGGAAAGTAGTCAAGGATGGCCCAAAACCTTGGGACCCTGCACCTGCATGGGAGGCCTGGAGGAAGTTTCTGGCTCCTGGTTTTGGATCGGCGCAGCACCAGCCATTGCACTCACTTGGGGAGTGAGTCATCAGATGGAAGATCTTCCTCTCTGTCTTTCCTCCTCTTTGTATATCTAACTTTGCAATAAAAATTAAAGAAAAAAATCTTTAAAAGAAACTTTCATGTGGAAATTAGCAAAGATTTTTCGAAGGTTTTGCCATTACACTCATGGCACATGAATTTTTTTACTCCATTCTTCATTAGATGAAAACTCATCATTACGTTGATAGCATTCTTTTGGTGGTTCATTTTTTGCTACATTTGCACACTATTGACTGACTTTTTTTTTTTTAAAGATGCCTCTATCATTAAAGATCCTCGGGAATACGTTCAAAAAGTGTTCAAATGCTGGGCTTGGTAAAATTACAACAGACAGTACAAGCCAGATTGAGAAATATCTTGCCAAACAGTATTTCTCAGCAAGCCATTTGGAGAGACTAAATTTTTTGAAAGTAGTTTAATACCTTGATTAAAACAAAATATAACTTTTCCCTTCTTAACATTAGTGTTCTTTACATATTAACTTCTACATGGTAGCAATTCCAAAATATTCCTGGCATGTGTATGCAATTACATAGAAATGTTTGTCTGCAGAGCATCAAACGCAATTCAGAAGTTTTCAGTTGCAAAAATGATCTTTGAGAAACTCATTTAGATTCTGTTATAACCTCTGGGCTGTGAAACCAAGAACTTCTACCAAAGCAAGGAGGAGGGCTTAGAAAAATCTTTTCAGCAACCAACCCAATAACTTTATTCAGTTCTCACTTGAGAAAGCAACACGAGTGGCTGTTGACCAGTCTTCCTGAACTTTGTGACTTTTAGAACAAAGTCTCTGCCTGCTTTGGGTAACATGGACTGTGGGGACCAAGGTGGGGGTCTATTTGAGCAGAGGGTTCAGGGAATGCTTACGTGGTGACAGGCTTTGAAACTGAATCCACAGCAAGAAAAGCTTGAGGAAAGAGTCCTGTATTGGAAGAATAGGTAGGATTTCCATGCGTCTACGATGAAACAGTAAAGCAGAATGAAGCAAGCAGGGATTATAATGGGTACAATGGGAGAAACAAAGCATTGAGGCCTTGGAAGCATAGGAAAGAGGTAAAGTCAAAGTGTTTTGTTTGTTTGTTTTGAGGGCTAGCATTGGGGCGCTGTGGGTCAAGCCGCTGCTTGTGACATTTTCATTCCGTGTGGAGCACTCATCTCAGTCCCAAATGCTCCATCCTCCCCGCCCCTTCCTGCTCCCTGCCAATGCACCTGAGAAAGCAGCAGCATATGGCCCAAGTACTTGAGTACTCTGTCATTCAAGTAGGAGACCCAGGAATTCCTGGCTCTTCTTTGCCATCCTCCCTCCACTCCTTCTGCCTGTCATATAAGTAAGATTAATACATCTTTTTCAAAGACTAAAATTCCATGTGTTGAATGTTAAGAGAAGTAGGGACATGATTTAAATTCAGTTTTGAAAAGATTACTTGAGCAGAGGGGAGTAAAGTTGGGGTGTATCAGGTAAGGCTATAGCCTGTGGCACTAGCATTGTATTTGAGTACAGATTTGAGTTGTGACCTGCTCCACTTCTGATCCAGCAACCTGCTACATGCACCTAGAAAAACAGCTGAAGGTGACCAAGTCCTTAGTTCCCTGCACACATACAACATTCTGAATGATAAACAACGAAGCACACAAACAGATCTATCTTTAAAAAAAAAAAAAGTAGAAATAACTCAGAGGAAAGAAGACCCAAGTTTGTGGACCCCTGCCACCCACAGGGAAGGCCTAAGATGAAATACCTGCCTTAGCTCCAGCTGTTGTGGCCATCTGGGGAGTGACCCAATGGATGGAAGATTTCTCTTGTCCTCTACCTCTATCTTCCTCTCTCCTTGCTCATCTCTAGAATTCTGCCTTTTAAGTAAATAAATACATCTCTACCTAAAAAGAGTGTCTTGACCACTGGCGTATCTGCTGGGCAGATGCAAAATCAGTGAACAAAAGCGACCCAAAGTGGCTCAAGACGTAACTATGAAGCAATAAATGACAAAGGCCAAAGGATGGCCACTGTTACGAGACACGGCTGGCATCAGCGATGATCTTTATCTATTAATGAACATATAATTATTTGTAGTCCAGCAAATCATGTATGTAGAAAAACATGAAAATCTTCTGAAAAAAGTTAGAATGTCACTAACGTAAAACCAGACAGAGTTAACAAAAGGTTTCATATGTTTTGAAAGGGTGTTGTCTATCAAAATAATCTGATCTACCGAACACGATAGGAGAAAAAGCCATGTGTGTCTGTTCACAGTTGCCATCGAGGCATTTGATACAATTCATTAGCCATTCCAGAACAAACCAAAAGGAAAGAAAGTCTAAACAAAACAAGAAGCAAATAAATCTCCCATTAGTCTCAGGAGTGGAGGAATCTGTGATTTCACTTGCCGTGCTGAAAGGACTGGCTTCTTTGCTTGTTCAGCTGGCAGATACCCCCTGCCAATGGTGGAAACCCTTCGTACCACTGGAATGTGGTTCAAGCAAAGTCCTACTGTTGACCTCTGCCTCAAGAGCTAGCTGAGCTGGCAGTCTTCCTGCTCCACTCCTCCCACTCCAGTGGTCACAGGTTCACTCCTCCCAGGCCCTTCAGACACACCTCGTCAGCTCAGGCACTAGAGAGATGTACAGGAAGGTTAGGAGCACGTTCTTCCTCTTTCCTTTCTTCAGTACAAGGGGATTTTCAGGAGCTTACCTGGATGGCTTTCAACCTTGACCTTGTGGGCTAATTCGCTGTGAGGAGCTCTCTATCTATAGTAGGACATTTAGCAACATCTTGGCCTTGACGCACTGGATTACAGTGAAACATACTTCCCACCTTTCACCACTCAATTACGACAACCAAAAATATCTCTAGACATTCGTTCTTGTTCCCTGAGGTCAAAGTTGGGAACACTAGGTTGAGAGCTGCTGGGCTATGGGGGAAGGTCATGACTATGTGGCATATGGTTTTCTTTTTTCTTAATATTTTAAAAATGATACATCTTTTTTTTTTTACAGGAAAAGGGGTGCTCTTGCCTTCTTTCCCCTCCCACCATCCCCCCATATTAATACAGTAGTATGGTCCTGTGAATGCATTTACTACTCTAGTCTTGGCTGAAGCCTGTGAGCAACTATCTGCAGTAGCCCTGGGGTTATTATGAAGATACATCATAGATCGTGTAACTTAACTAAGGGTAGGATTCTGAGAACAGGATGCAGGCAGGACCAGGGTCATGTGCGGGCTCTACTCCTAGTCTTCTGAAGGCCACCCTCTCCTGGAGGAGAGGAGAACTTTGCTGTCTTTTCATTTAGAAATGGTCCAGTTCTATCAGACAAGGATCCTTCTGACCCACTCGTCTCCTTAATCTTAATCACCTCCTTAAAGGCCTTATTTTGATACAGTCACATGTGCTGAGGAAGATACAGCTCGGTCTACCTAAAGAAGTCATTTTGTCCAGTAGATAGCTTTTTTTTCTTTTAGATTTATTATTGAAAAGTCAGAATTACAGAGAGGAAAGACACTCCTCAAGTGACTGCAACAGCTGGAGCCAGGAACTACTTCTTGGTCTCCCACATGGGCGCAGGGTCTCAAGGACTCGGACCACCCTCTGCCATAGGCCACAGGCAAGGAGCTGGATATGAAGTGGAGGAGCCAGGACATGAACTGGTGCCTATATGGGATCCTGGCATATGCAGGGTGAGGACTTGAACCACTAGCTTACCACACTGGACTGCCGGTTGATATCTGTTATTATATCAGTAACAAGGCATCATTACCTCCCTTCTTCAACACATTTTGGAGGCTGATAAAGCTAGGGGGAAATGGTTTTAATATGGAAAATTAAAAGATAATAGTATGCCTATTTGCAGTTAGTTTGATTATACTCTTCGAAAATACAGAATAGTTTGTTAAAAATCTATTAGAGTTAAGAGAATGCAGTAATGTTGCTGGCTGGATAGGAAGTTAATAGCCTTTATTTCTACTACTATTATGCAATTAGAACTTGGAATGGGGAATTATACTATCATAAATACAATAACAAGAGAAGATCTCCATAACAAATGGCTCCAGTGATGGAGCTGGGACAGGCTGAAGTCAGGATCCAAGGTCCAGGAGCTCCATTTGGGTCTTCCACGGGGGTGATCAGAGCCCAAGCCCTAGACACATTATCAAGCAGCAGGGTCAAGTGGAGCAACTGGGACTCAGACCAGGGCTTCTCTGGGATGGCCTTGTTACAGGTGGCTGCTTAACCTTACATGTCACAGCTCCAGCCTTCCTGTTATATTAAGGAACGTGGAAGTGTACTGTATTCATTAAAATTACAAAAGCATAAATAGTTGTGCTATTTGTAAATAGCATAAAACTATAAATAGTTATTTATATGTGTGTATACATAAATAGTTATAAAATTAAGAATCTTTGAAAGAAAACAAGAAGCCTTGGGCCTTTTGACATCATTGTGAGCCATATACAAAGTGGTATCAGGACATGCACTCTCAAATTAAGCCCAAGATGCAAAGTATGATTCAGTGGGGGTTAGACAGCCCTGAATATCTCCAAAATGCACCTCCTGGATTTTTTCCAAGACTTGGTATTATTGGTTTTGCCGGCCTTGTTGGACTTCTTTTGGCTAGAGGTTCAAAAATAAAGAAGCCAGTGTATCCTCCTGGCTTCATGGGACTAGCTGCCTCTGTCTATTACCCATAACAAGCCATTGTCTTTGCCAAGGTCAGTGGTGAGAAATTGTATACTGGGGCTTACAAGGATACATTGCTGTAGAAGCTTTGTGGAAGGAGAACTTTGAAAAGCCAAGAAATATGAAGAATTCACCTGGAGACATGTAGAAAACTCCGTATTCTGTTCATTTTACTGAGTTTTAGGGAAACAGGAAACAGGAAACACCATAAATCAGTATTTCTACAGACAAATATAGAGGAGTCAGCATTGAATGTAGTGAATCGACTTTCTTCTTCAGGAAAAACTATACTGGACTCTGTTATCTTGGCAGTGGAACACCACAAGCAGACTAATCCAGGTTCCCTTTACCTAAAGAGACTGTACAAGCCTTAGAACATCTCATTCTCATGTTGCTATTTATATACCTAATTAAATCTCAATTAAAAAAAAAGGAGTAGAGTCTTGAAACTTTTTTTTAAAAGAGTGAAGCTTGGTCTTACTAAATCAAGACATTTTTTGTTTTGTTTTTCAGGAAAGAGATGCTCCTGTGATGGCGCAGAAGAGGTGGTGGTCTTTACTACAACAATGGTGACAACAGAGATGGAAAGAAGCAGGTGGATTGAATAAACATGTTGGGGAACCAGTCTCAGGATTTTCAAATGGATTTCATGTGTGTTTAAAATGGTGCAAGAGGTAGGTTTTCGCTGAGTGTTTAGGATGGTACTTTTATGTCTGAGCTTCTGTTACTGTAAACCATGGGAAATGGCAGTCACTGCCACCTGCCTGGAAGGCTTGGAGGGCATCCCCACTCCCCAGCTTTGATGTTGGGCCATCTCCAGCTATTATCGACATTTTCAGTGGGAAGTAAGAAGGCTTGAATCCAAGTTTTGTGTGTTGATTTTTAAGAAAAAAAAATACAGAATGACACCGAAGTAGAAAAAATTATTTCTTTAGAATGAGAAAGGAAGCCACAAAAATTGACAATGTTTCAAGTGCTGCCAAATACTATAAACATTATCATATCCCCAAAAAGTGACATACTATTTTTAATCAATCAACTGCTTTCAACATTTGGCAGTAAACTCTGATGTTGTCCTTCATATGACAATGACTCTGGCAAATTCTTTTCTAAATAAAGAATTGAAACACAACTCGGTGTTTCTTCCAGCATGGCTGATCTAAAGTTATTTTTTTTAAAGGGTGAGAGTTGAGGTTGCATACAACTCTGACATCATGCATACGTGTACTGACGACAGGGTATAATTCCAAAGGTTCACAGGAAATGTGCATTACCTAATTTTGCTTTTTCCATAAACTTTGTGAAGCATCCTTGTATTTGCAGTATAGCATTGTGCTTTTTCCCTACACATAAAATTTTTGATAAATTCTATCTCATACATTTTTCATCCAAAAAATTGAATTATTTATCATTATATATGCACACGCTGCATTATTGAGTGCATTCATGGCAAGATAACTTCTGTTTTGACTAGGCACCATTATGTCTCCAAGGCTCCAATGTTGAGCTAAATGCAGGTTCTACAATTTAGCTAGAGCATTGCTAAATATTACATGTCTGATGATTCTAAGACTCTTCCACAAACTAATTTCTGGCTCCCTTAAATTCTAAGTAGCACTTCTTCCCTTGCACAGTACTGAGAAAGACTGATCAAGCTCATATGACATGACGATCTCAGGTCCTGAATCTGGGTCTCGCACAGCTGCAGGCCTCAGCATGGTGGGAGCGAGGAACTGTGGAGAGAAACCACCTGACCCAAGAATCACCCGCAAGGGCACACACAGTAGTTAGCACCCTGCTTGTGACAACCCCATCCTGTATCCAAGAACTTGGGTTTCGGCCCCTGCTCTGCTTCTGTCTCCGGCTTCCGGCTAATGCTGTGCTGCCTGGGAAACATGAAGTCATGGCATCAATTCTTAGTATCCTGCTACCCCCTCAGCGAAACACGGGCTATATTCCAGGCCATTGGCCTTGCCCTGATCGACTCTTGGCTACTGTGAACCAATGGAGAGAAAAATCTTTCTTTCTCTCCCTTTCAAATAAATAAAAAGTTATGATGGAAAAAAAAATTAAGAGAATCATTTGCAGTAACTTAATGGCACACAGGAGTATCTGTGGATAACACATTGATCCAGGTCAAACCAAACTTAAATGATCTCTAAGAGCAGATTTAAAAATTGCCTAGGGTAGTGACCTGCCGGGGTGATAGAGGGAAAGTTGGAGGGAAAAAAGGCTCAATGTTAACTAATGTTAAATATGTTAACTCTGTAAGTTTTGCAAGAAAAAAAAAACAAAAACAAAACACCTGTCATCGTGTATGTTAGGTTTTCGATGCACTTAAAGTTCTTACATTGTTGCATGAAGTTAATTCCAGCAGCCAATCTCTTCAGGATTAGTTTACTGCAAGCCAAAATCCCAGATGCAGCAAGGTGCTTAGTAGGTCTTTTATTTCAGCAGGCAAGGAACTGGAGCAGGGGTGAAGGGGGGAGAAAACCGGAAGGGAAACATCTCCTGTCATGGTGGCAGGATGGGGGCTGCCAGGGCAGGGGAAGGGACAAGATGGAAGGGGACAGGGTAAGAAGGGAATGGAAGAGAGAGGGGGAAGGAGAAGGGAAGGGCTTTGTGGGCTGTGTGCTGGCTCCAGGAACTGGTGACTGAGATCATGGGAGCCACAGATAGGTGGGTGGAGACTAGGGGGAGGGGCCAAGATTGGGGAGTGGTATTCTCAAGTAAGAAGTGAGATTACCCAGCAGAGCAGGTGGCTGAGTGATACCAGGAAAGAGAATCTTGTTCCGGTGAGCCACCTGGCCCGGGAAACTTCCTCTGTGAGCCAGGGAGGCCCTGTCTCTGTGCAGGGGAGCCACATAGGCTGACCTTGGGGTGGCTTTGCTGTTCCTTTTGGCAGCACCAGCACTGACATGAGCTAAGCCTAAGCAGGTAAAAATAGCATCACTGACGCTCTGAGAAACAAATTGTCGTGGGAATCCCAGCTCACAAAAGCAGGCCAGGGTCTGTGTGCTGATCACAGGGTTGTTTCTCATGACCAACATCCTCTTCCGCCTTGAGCTAAGCCAATACCTTCTTCATGTTCTCACACACCAATAGTTCCACCCCAGGAAGACATACCATACAGTCTGTTAGCATCGCCATACACATTGTTTTCCCCCGTCCATGAAAATAAAATGGTGACTGCTCTCACCTTAACTCAACTTTGCCATTTTTTTAAATTAAATGCTATAGGCTTTGCTGTCATGTTTCATTTCTTCACCACACTATTTATGTAATCTTATCTTTTAATCCATTCATTGATTCAGTTGATTCATTGATCGGATTTGGGATCTCAATTCAGGTTTCATATCTGGTTGGGCGGAATCCAGTTATTTGAGACACTCCCACTACTTTCCAAGCTCTGTACTATTGTATGCTGGAGTCTTACTGGGGCACAGTAATCTAACCCCACTACTTAGTTATGTGGGATACAGATGTCTTCACTGCTAAGCTAAACATCCTCAATACTGGATCCTTCTCATCCAATCACATACATGCTTCAAGATGATCTAGAAAAATCGCCAACAAAAGTAGCAAGTAAAGAAACAAAACCTTTTCTTTGCCTTTCTGTTTCAGCTCCTGCCATTTCTCTGTTCTTGTTCACACACACACACACAAACCTGGGATGCTGTCCCCACTCATTTTGTCCTCAAGATTATTCTCAGTGAACATTCTTGCTTATATGTGTAAGGAAATGGGCCTTATCTCACCCATGACTAATCCTGATAAGCTAATAGTCCTTCTTAACATGTGCCAGCATGTGCTATTTTCTATGTTTTTTTTCATTTCCTCTTAGATTTTATGTGTTTGAAAGGGAGACAGGGAGGGAGGGAGAGAGAGAAAGAGAATGTTCTGTTTGCTGGTTCACTGCCCAAATCACTGCAACTGCTAGGACTGGGCCAAGTTGTAGCCAGGAGCCAAGAATACCACCCGGTCTCCCTTGTGAGTGGCAGGGGACTGAGGCTTGGGCTGTCTTCTGCTGCCTTCTCTCGCCCAGGAGCAGGAAACTGCATCAGCACCAAGTACCAAGGACTTGAACTGGCATGCTGATCTGGGTGCCAGTAGTCACACATGCTCCTTTTTGACACATATTTTTCATTTGGACCTGAGGAGAGTATACTTCCTGGTTTTTCCTCATCTCTTTGGCTGCTTCACGTCTGATTTCCTCAGTCTCCTCCCACCCCCTCAATCCAGCCTCTGCATGTTTGGGTAACCCACAGCTCTCTTTGGAGTTACTCCTCTGATTTTCAAAAGCATCTTTAGTAGGTAACTCCAAATTACGCCTCCAGCTTACCCTTCTCTTTTGAGCTTCAGACTTCTGTACTTGACATTAAGCATGAGAACATGAGAATTAAACATGGCCTAACAATTAGTGATACGCATTACAATTTGCTGATCCAAAACTTTCCGCTCTTCATGGACCAGATTTACCTTGTATGTAGTTGCTTCACTTTTTTAAAAAAAATTTTTTTTTTTTACAGATTTAGAAACTTTAAAAAAATTTATGTAAAAGGCGAGTTTGGGAATCTTGACTCTTCTTTCTTGCACAACCTATCTCCTCTCAATGAGTAAATATCATTAGCACTACTTTCAGTGTGTCCTGAATGTCTTCACCTGCAACCACCTCTGTGACAATAATGTTAACATACATCAACTACCTACTTCATATTTAATGATTGCCTTTCTGAATTCACTTACCGTTGAGACAAGGCTTGTAATTTAAAATAGTCACACATTGTATATGATTCTTGCTTTTTAATTTAGGTCTTTAAAGGATGGTTTATAGATAAATGACTTCAAATGTTGCCTCATATAGTAGATATCTTTGCCTACATTTCAAATAAAAGTCCAGTAGAGGAATGAACAACCGCCAACCAATTAAACGTACTTGTATGGGGCTTTAGGAATGATTTGAACCATGGCGTTAAACTGTGTATAAAATAATGAGGCAAAAAAAAAAAAAAAAGAAGAAGAAGCACATTTAAAAGTTGCACTAACAAGCAGGAAGAACAGACAGGAAAGGGTAAGCCCTCTGCCTGAGACAGATGGCGATAACAGACGACAAAGACAAGCCGGGACCACCGTGTTTCTAAGATCGTTGTCTTCCGCATTGCAGACAATGCTCTTCAGACTGCACAGGGCGGGACAAATACGTTGAAGAGGAAACCGGTGTCCATGATAGGCAGGAAGAGAGAGAACAAGGAGTGCCCTGGCAGAGATGAATTCATCCTCCCGGGGAGAGCCTGGAGGAAGGCACTTTGTAACGGGCAGCTCTTGTCTAAGAGAAATGATGGCAAAGGGACAGGTGGCATAGGATGCAGAGAAGCAAATGCAGGGCAGATTTTCAATAAACGAGAGAGGTAAGTTCCACAGGTACAGGTTAATTAGCCTAACACAAATACTTACTCAAAATTATAAAAGGGATGATTCAATAAATAATTCAAAACTGACCAACGAGGGGCAGTGTGTTGGCTCAACTGGTTAATCCGCCCCTTGTGAGTGCCAGCATCCCATTTGGGTGCTGGTTCGTGTTTTGGCTGCTCCAGTTCCCATTCAGCTCCCTGCGTATGGCCTTGGAAAGCAGCGGAGGATGGCCCTGCACCCACATGGGAGACCCAAATGAAGCTTCTGGCTCCTGTCTTCGGATTGGCTCAGCTCCAACTGTTGTGGCCATTTGGGAAGTGAACCAGCAAGTGGAAGGTCTTTTTATTTGTCTCTCCTTCTCTCTATAAGTGTGATTTTGCAGTAAAAATAAAGAAATCTTAAAAAAACCAAACTGACTTACTGAATGAACTGCAATACTGTGATTGTGCTATTTCCACTTGGAAGTGGTACATCAGCTAGAAAACAATCTATTGAAACTTAGGGTTTAACTACACAGTTCACAAATAATGGAGCAACAATGGTCTTTCTATGGAGCAACAATGGTCTTTCTACTTACTGAATTCTTTAAATAGTGCAGGATTAAACATGCAACTATAAAGTAAATTGGAAATACATTATTGAAAAAATTGAAAAATAGGTGGAGAGTAGCTGTTATGCTCTTAAACCTGTATATATGAAACATATGAACCTGTTCTTTATATAAAAATGAATACATAAATTACATGTTTTTTTAAAAATTATTGGAGAAAAAAATCAGCGAGATTTTTTTTCAGGCATGTACCATTCACATGAATGCGAATACCCTGTATCTGGTACTTTGTCTACAAAGGAGAAATTGCTACACTATTTTCGTGAAGGATGTGCTATGTACAACATATTTACACATCAATGAATGAACATTGCATGTTATAGACATCCTGTCTAACAGCAAAAAATCTGGGCTGAGCGTCCTGTGTTGTTTCACGGGGGTGAAGCTGCTGCTTGCCATGCCCAGCATCTCATTTGGGAGCATCTGTTCAAGTACCAGCTGCTCTTGTTTTGTTTTAGCTTCCTGCTAATACACCTGGAAAGGCCTTAGATAATGATTCAGGTACTTCGGGTCCTGCCGTCCATGTGGGAGAACAAGATGAAGTTCCTAGCTCCCGGCTTCAGCCCGGCCAAGACCCAGCTGATGTGGCCATTAAAATGATGTCAACCAGCAGGTGAAAGAATTCTCTATTGCTGTTTCTCTCTTTATGGGTTACCCCGTCTTTGAAATAAATAACTTCTTTTTAAAAGCCCAGACTGAACATCAGGAGAGTAATCCAAAAGTACTATTTCATCACAAGCATTATAGAAATACCATTTTTTTCCCTAGCTCAAATTTCACAAGGTACAAAGGGGTATTCTGTGGCAGGAATAAAACAGAAAACAAAAACAAAACACAACTTTGTTCCATTCTCATATGTCAAAATTCAGTTCTTCTATGCCCCTCCTTCTTTTTAATTAGAGAGAGAGAAAGAGAGAGGGATCCTCCATCTGCTGGTCCACTCTGCAAATGGCCACAGTGACTGAGCTAAGCCTATCCAAAACTGGGAACCAAGAGCCCCACATGGGTACAGGGTCCCAAGGCTACAAGCCATAAATAGAGAGATGGATGGGAAGTGGAGAATCTGAGACACTCATATGGGATGTTGGCATAGAAGGTGGAGAATTGACCTGTTGAGCCACAGTGCTGGCCTTGGAATATGTATTTTAAACAAACTACCAGGTCATGGATCCAGCCTGCAGTATCCTTGCACAGATTGGTTCTGGGCAATCTATCTTCCTTACTGTGTCTAAATATTGAATCCAGGAAGGCCTGCTTCTCTATCTTCTCAGTAGATGTGGATTTGGAGGCATACTACATATGTAAGAAAATCTGAAAGTGGCGAAAACAAAGATCCCTATGTAGGATTATTTTGAAATGGGACAAGGTGAAAATGTGTGTGGTCTATATGATTAAACCTCTCTTCCCAACCATCCTTTAGAGAGGTTTTGCATTCGCTAGCATTTGCCTCCCTTGTGACTTTATCGGGTTCTTCTTCGACACAGGAGACAAGGTAGAATGTCTCCTCCCCAGGACTTACTTGGAAGTCTAGTGAGATTTCAAGATCTGCTCTTGAGCTGTCATCATGTGAGCAACTTTAAAAAATAAATACATTGTTAACCACTAAAATAGAAGATGTGGTATACTTCTTGCTTTGGATGGTAGTGACCCATTAGCTCTCATCATTTTAATTAATTATTATGAGTTTGACATGGAATTTATGGAAACAGAAGAGGTGACCAGCATTGATAGCATTCTACATAGGAGATTTAAATAAATTCTGTAAGATATAGTCCTATGTCCTCACTGTGTAGAAAAAAGATTTTGAGGCTCGAAGGGGTACAGTGGTAAACAGGCATAGGGTTAGAAAGTAGTTCTGATGCTATGCTTCTACTAACTCAAGTACACTGGACAAATTATATAATCTGGAGTCGCATGTACAAGAGGAAAATAGTTAATATATTTAAATAAAAACCTATTCAATATTTCACTGTGAATCCTCAAATGAGGTAATTGAGGTATTTCAGTTTCCTAGGCCAAGTATTTTTGTGGCTGAATGGGTAATTATTGAACCAATTGCGCTATCAGATCACGCAGTTCATGTGTGGTTAAGGAGAGGGATTGTTGTAGCTATAACACTATATGTAAATTGCACATCAATGAGTTTAATTTTAAAATAGTTTTAGTCCTAAGTGAGGGTGACAGCGTCTTGAGGGACTAAATGAAAAAGTGATTTGCTTTTGCGTTGTTGACTTTATGTGGTTCATCCAAATTTAATAAAATATTTACAAGTCTGTGTGTTCAAATCACGGCTTAAAGATCACAACAAACTGCACAGTGATTCTGTAACAATGTCACATAGGGAAAACTGGCCTCAATCTATTTGTTATAAGGCTATACTTTTAAAAGCAGGCTGCTTGCCGGTTTGAGATTTGCCAAGTTCTGGAATTTTGACATAGGTTTTCCCTGGTCAAGGACTCACCATCTGACAATTTGGAGAAGTTGTGAGCCAAGAGACTTGCACAAAACAATAAGATAATCTGTTGCTTTTAGTATGCGAACCCACAGCATTTGGTGAGAGCAGTGTATATGCTAAACCTGAGTTAGTCATATATCTATTTGCATGCATATACACTTATATGTGCATGATTATATCATAGGTGGAGAATACCTTCATCAGAGAAGTGAAACGTCTGTGCTGTGGTCTGGTCTGAATTCTCTCCTGTTTATCCTCTTCGTCCCATGTGGCCCTAGGTGAGTGGCATTTTTGTATCTTACTGTCACTACCTGTTGATTCATTTATAAATATCTCCCTTTGACTTCTGTTTGAAATACATTACCATACTTACAACTAAAGGGTCTAACAGAAAAAACACACATGTACTGAATTTCCTGGCTACATCATATTGGACCTTGATCTTCCTTCACTGTTAAAGTACAAAAGGCTACAGGGAGAGAGTTGATGCAGAAGCTTCGTTAACCCCATGAACAATCCAATTCCTATTCCCTTCCCTCTATCCTCAAGTGATTGCCAATTTGATGATTTTGGTGTCTAGCATTCTCAAGCAGGGTTTAATTTGCCTGCTTGAAACACATGTACTCGCAGACAATATATGGGACTCCAGTTAAGAACATCACATTGAAGGTGCATGAATTCTCAAATTCTCCCGAAATTTGATCAAAGTGTTCTGGAGGTCTGGGCACACAGAGTTAAGCAGTGCTTTGTGCCAGGGAAGGTGACAACATATGGAGGGGAGGTGTGTATTTCATCAAGATAAGAAAACAGGAGGCCAACATAGCTCTCCCTTAAACCAGTAAGGCAGAAAGTTTCCCAGATGTTCCCATGCGGTGCTTTTATGTCACCGCATGACCACCCCAAGCTGCCAACAGCATAGCACATATTTTGCCTTTCCACCTTTCGAGCAGATGTGGGTAAGAGAGACAGGGATGGTGCCCAAGTGTTGATTAGCCAAAACTCTGGATTTGTCAGGGAGTCCAAGATTTCTGTTTGACTGGGAAAAGAGATTGGAAGCACCAGTGAATTCTGGAGAAGCACTCTCCCAGATAAATTCCACAAAATGCAGTGTGTCAGCTTTGCTTGACATTTTCTTTAGCACGTTTTTCAGCAAAGTGTTCTTGAGATGCAAATTTATTGGTACCAATAAAAAGATGATATATTGGTACCATGCTGTGGTCAAATAACTGAGAGCAGGAATAAAACTACCTTGTTGCAATTATACAATATTAAGCCATATGTTAATCATCTCGCCTCTAACTTCTAGTTTCCAGTGTATTCCTTGGCATAGAGTTACAGCTCCTTATTGGTTTTTTCCATTTTTCTCAGTTCATGAATGTTAAACTAAATTTTATATGAAATTATGGATTCTAAGAACTCTTAACTCCAATTTCTGTTCTTTTATTCCAATTTCCTCAAGTAACACAAATCCAAAACATGATTTTATTATCATCTGAGATTATAATCATGGGGCTGTTTCATCTTCTTTCCTTCCAACACTTTTTGACATTTAAATCTTATTTTTAGTTTCAAAATAAAACATGCACATAGTATGTAAAATCAAAAAGTCCTGACATGTCGATAGCAAAAGCAGTCACTCTGTGGCTTACCCTTCCTCCTCCTCTTCAGCAACACAAGTGTCACGTTCACCCTTCTCTCTAATTATCAATGACAGGCTTATGTATATCACTATATTTTTTTTCTTATTGAATGTTTGCTTTTACATTGCAACAAGTTTCAAGTATTCATAATAAGTAAGAGGAATCATAAAATTAACCTCCATTGACTCATCACCCAATTTTGGCAATGATCAACTCATGACCCATCTTGTCGCTTTGAAGTCTTGCCTGTCACCATGCTGGTTTGTTTTGCCCTCTCCACACTTTTAATGGAAACAGAACACACATGTGGATGCGCACACTTATCCAAGTGTACGTCTTCCTGAATTTCCACCCACAGAATATCCAACCACCCCAGCACTGGTGAATCTGGAGGCTTCTTTCCGATGGGTATTCCTTCATGAGTAACCATCATATTTTGGCCAAATTTCTCTTACTCAGTATTTTATTTTTGATGTTCATCTCTATGGTTGTCTCTTGTTCTTTCTCAGTATTGTTGAGTAGGACATGATGTAAATGTATCCATCCCCATTGATTCGGCATTTAGTATTGCACTGTGTGGCTATGTCACAGTTTTATTTGGGCTGCTGGGCATTCCCGTGAGAGCCACTTTTTAGCTATTTCAAATGGCATGGCTATGCATGTTTTTGGTGATCATATGCTTTCATTCTTTTTCTCAACTATTTACATGCAAGTAGAATTTCTGGATTATGGAGTATGTATAATCAATAAATGTCACAAAGGAGTTTTTCCAAAGTTGACTGTGTAAATATATAACCCTGAGAGCAGAGTATAGGAGTTGTAGTTATTCCACAGACTTGCCAATACATGATATATCCTATCTCTATTTTTTGTATTCTAGTAAGTGGCAGAGGTATCTTATTATGGATTGAACTCTGTGGGCTAATGAACTTGAACACCTATTCATATGTGTATTGGCCTTTGGATATCTTGTGTGTGTGTGTATTGCGTTGTCAAGTCTTGAGCTAAATTTCCTGATTGATTTGTATCAGTTTTAAAATGTTTTGTGTAACAGCTTACTTTATTTATTTATTTTTTTAAAAAAATTATTTATTTATTGGAAAGTCAGATATACAGAGAGGAGGAGAGACAGAGAGGAAGATCTTCCGTCCGATGATTCACTCCCCAAGTGAGTGCAATGGCCGATGCTATGCTGTTCCAAAGCCAGGATCCAAGAACCACTTCCGGGTATCCAACATGGGTGCAGGGTCACAAGGCTTAGGGCCATCCTCTACTGCTTTCCCAGGCCACAAGCAGGGAGCTGGATGGGAAGTGGAGCAGCTGGGATTAGAACCAGCGCCCATATGGGATCCTGGTGCGTTCAAGGCGAGGACTTGAGCCACTAGGCCATGCCTCCGGGACCAGCTTACTTTATTGTAAGACATTGTTTTCTTCATCCTCTTGAAAGAGTGAAACAGAGAAAGAGAGGAAAGGAGAGAGAGAGAAACTATCATTTGCTGTTCTCTCTCTCCAAAGTACTCGTTGTTATTCAGTGGAGTCATGTCCTGAAGACGAAGGAAGCAAGAAATCTCAGAATTTTTAAAGACAGCGTGTGGCTTTCATGAAGAGCCACGTGGCTGGGTGTCTATGAGAGAGGCCAAGTGTTTGAGAAGCTCCAATTATAAAACAACTGAGGTTTCAACCTCAAGCAGTTAGCCCAAGAACAGGAAAAAAAAAAAAAAAAAAAAAAAAAAGGAAGAAGCTAAACTTCATCAAATAAAAAGCTTTCGTAGACTTTCATATAAATCATTAATTTTCCTGCATATAAATTGATATTCCATTGTAATTTCCAAAAAACTCAAATGATCAAAAGCATACCTACATTTTATATATGACATGTTAACTTTCCAATTTGTACTAAAAGATACTGTTGTAATAACAGGGAGAAATGATGGGAGGGGAAAAAGGGCAGGGAAATGGAGATGGGGCAGGATGTATGCTGCTATGCTATAAAATTGTATCATGGAGAATAATAAATAAAAGATAATGAAATGTATTGACTCACATAACCGAAAATCCAGTCCCCAAAGAGTGGCTTCAGCAAGCTGACTTTTCTCTCTCTCTCTCTCTCTCTGATTCCTAAGACTAGAATTAGGAAATTCAGGGTTAGAGTTTGTTCCACCTTTTAAATGGTTCAGGATCCTCTATTTTTGCTCTGTTATGCACAGCTTCTTTCTACGAGGCTGATTTGGTAGTCACATTGTCTTTAGTCATGAACTCTGGGTGCAGAAAAACAGTAATGAGATAAGCAAAGGAAAAAGCATGCCTCATTTTAGAAAAAAAAAAAAGATGTTCTGAAAGTACACACATCATTTTCCGCTTCCGCTATTTTGCCACAAGCCAGAATTTAGACACATAATCATGCTAGTTGCAAAAGGGATTGGTTAATAAAATGCTAAAAATATAGGTCCCTGCTAGCAAGGAAAATCAGGACAAAGGAAGTTATGGGAAACCAACTCTGCAGTGTATTTACCAGCTACGCATATCCCAACCTGTTTGGCAAGTATCATCTCTGTAAATTTCCAGAGTATCTGATAGAAAATATAGTAGGTAATCAATGAGTATTGTTTTAAGTGGTTCATAAATTTTGATCATTTCACATCATAAAAATTTCTTAGTTTCTCTATTATCTTTTCCTTAGGCCTATGACTCAGAAACATTGTACATAGCCCAGATATGAGAAGATTTTTAGAAGTAATCGTAGTCTATCCTCGGCTACGTTTATTTTCTAATATCAGATAATGTGCTTAAAAAGTGGATCCTGTTTAAACGAGACGGATGAACTTGAGAGTGCCCAGATAGGATTGGAGGCACCTTTTTATACCACTTATTATTGGGATGAGATGAGATTCTCAGAGGGCTCAGGAATCTGGATTTTCATTGTGTACCAAGAGCCAACTGCAGCCAGAAACACCACCACAAAACCTGGTGTTGGCTTGTCCTTTGCTGCTGCCCACACAGCACGGTTGCAAACTCCAATCAGACCATCCTTCTTGTATTTTCCATACATGACTATGCTTCGAGGCCTTTTAGTTTAAGAGTTGCTGCTCTATTACTTTCTTCTTCTGATGTCTGCTTTCCTTCTGATTCTTTGCCACATGGCGTACTGTGAATTTCTCCCCAGGACGAGAAGAGAAGCATGAATAGCCTCGTTAACCCACCAAGGAAAGTGCTGGCTTGGTGAACCGAAAGGCAAGATGAAATGGATGCCTGTGATTTGCCATTATATTCATTCGTTTGTTCTCTAAAATGGTAATATATATTTCTTTACTCAGTGTTTTAATAGTACAGCTAATAAGGACAGATTCTAATGTAACAATTGGGTAGTGTTCAGTGTCAGAATATACTAAGAAAAATTATAGAGTTTTGATTCTGATTTTATCCTATAATTCGATGCTCCCACGGAGCACTATACATTTTATACATACAGGGTAATTTTAAGAGGCACATATGCAACTTTTAAACTTGAATGGTTTTCAGTTTTACTCTAATTGGGTTTACACCAAGTAGTTCTGAACTTCTGTTAGTGGTAGTGACAGAAAGCCTCCTTTTAAATAGCCTTTTTAAGCCAAAAAAGGAACTAATTTAAAGAAAGATAATAAATGAAGGGTTTTAAAGCAAAATGAGAGCCAAATTCCAACTAGGAGTTGGTATTCGGGTGATTTTTGAATACATCATTTATTCTTTCTACATCTGTATCATGTGTAAAGTGAGAGCAAGAAGCAACTCAGGTGTTTTGGATTAAGGGAATGATTCACATTGATAGCACAGTTAATATTATTCATCTGGATTAGATGTTCATAAGCATTCTGGTATTTAATGTGAAATTAATTTGCCTGGACATTGAACGGCTAACTGGGCTCACAAAGAAAAATACTGGCTTGCTAAAACAAGGCTTCAGGGTAAAGCTGGGATATCAAGCGTCCATCAGTAGGGCATTTAATAAATCGTGATCTGTTCATGCAGTGAAATATTACTCAGCCATGGAAAAGTCACGAAGGTTGGCAGGAATGAAGTATGATGAGAATGTGCAACCTATGATTAAGAGGCCACAAAGCTTACATGAAAACTTGAAAGTAGAGAACCTGCATGAAAGACAGCTGTCTGACCACAGGAAGAACAAGTATGTGGGAATCAAGAGAAGAGCCAGAAGAGAGACACAGCTGCAGGAGAAAGCCCAGCTTTGTGAGCTGGTTTCTTTTGCAGAAAGGCAAGCATGGCTGGGGTGCGAGGTGTATACACCGGGCATGGCCATCAATGAATCGGATAAGCTGCTGTCAGATCAAAGAGCGCTGTGGTACATGCTCGGAGGCTGGGCCCTGGAATAGATGGCACAAGCTGGCTTCCAGCAGGAAGGCACCAAGATCAGAAATGTCATCTTGGGGCATCGCCTGCAGGCGCTGCAGAGGATGGCTGTGCGAGACACGAGGCTATTTTTATTGCCTAGACCAGACATGAGCTGAGGACGTGTCCTAAGCAAAGGCAGTCAGGTGAGGGACAGAGAAAAGGCAATAGGTGCAACAGGCAATAGTGAGTACCGGAGGGGAAACTGTTCCATCAGACTTTGTTACGTCAAAGTGCGTTGCCAGGTCCCTTAGCTGTTACACACCTAGGAAAGAAAAGGCAGGTTGAGGGATGGAGAACAGAATTTGAGAGCCTACTCCATCTGAGAGGCCCAGGGTATCTCTAAGTAATAGGGACCTATGTGGGCCACAAGTACTCAAGGGACAGACTGGGTGCAGATGCCTGTCGCCTGCTGCTTGTAAGAGCACTTCATATCAGCACATTCTGATATGAAATACGTAATACCCCTAATAATCAATCAATCAATACAGCCCACAAGTGGCCTCTTATTTTGGTCTTGTGGCTGATTTCCAAGTAATTTGCTTTCTGTTCTATCTTCCCCAAAATGGTTTGGTTTAGTTACTCAAAGGATCATTCATAAATTCTCCAATTTTAGACCCTTCTAGTTAGTCTTGAATGGTGGTCAAGTCTCTTTGTCTGACCAAGCCATCACAGACTACTGCAACAATTAAACCAGGGAGGAGACTGAGACTCACATTCGATTCCATGAGTTGGGCTTGTTTGACTGGGGCAGAGACATTGGTAATTCCTGGAACATTCATAACCGAATTGATTGAAACTCTCAGTTCTTGCACTTCCTGACAAGAGAGCAATTTTTTCCCCCTAAAAGCAGCTGTACAATTCAGAAGTTCCTTTAAGGGAAGGTCAGACACTCAGGAGAGGCCTGTGAAGCTCCAAGTTCTACTTTGCTTGGCTTGGATCGCCAGTGGCCCCAACCCATCATGTCCAGAGGCTCATTCAGCAAAGCCACTTTTCTGACTGTCTGCTTCTGCCCTCCCAGATTCTGCTGCTTTGAGCAGATTGCAAGCGACTGGTGCCAACTCGACATTGCTTAATAATAATTCTCATTAGCATGCTGCCTTGGATGCGTAGTGTGCAGCAGAATTTAGCTTCTCCTTGGAGTGAGTCAGGAACAGAGCACAGAGCGCTTAGCCTGAGCAAAGGGTGTGCAGGCCTGAGAGTAAAGGATGTCTTCAGCTGTGTACTACCACCTAAGCTGTTCCCTCTCCCAAGAGAGGGTGGCGGTGGGGAGTGGGGCGGGGGGGGGGGAGGGCAGGTAGACAAAGAGGAATCCCCTATCAGATAGGGGGTTCTGTGTATTTTCTCAACTCGAGGGTCCTGAGATTTCAATTGTTTGAGGAGCTGTCTGTGGAACATGTTGGGGCCTGGCTAAGCCCTTGTCGCTAGGGAGTGAAACATCGTTGGTTGGGTCTGTGCATTTGGCCACACATGGCAACAGGCAGCAAGTACTTGCAGCTTCATGACTTTCCAAAGGTCTTTCACATTAGCTTTCGTTGGGAAAGGGAAGGAAATGCTGTTTATTCTGCTGCAGATGTCAGGGCTGTGGAGCGTCATTCTCAGGAGACACACACAACCTTGCACACCCACAGCCCATTAAACAGGGCAATGTTACCCACACCAGCTTTCACATGCCATCTGCTGTCACATGATGCTACGGGCCAGGTCCTTATAAGAGGTGTCTTCCATCAGCCTTTTCTCTCACCACCTTTAGAAGTCGCAAAGTACATAAGATAGTAAGGTTTCACTCTAAAGCAATGATGCACATATCAAATGTATTGAATGAAAAATAGCATTTTACTCATCACCACTGCATACACAATGGCAGGTCATGAGTCCTGATGAAAAATTGAGAGACATTATCTGATCTAATGGTGAGCAGAAAACTAAAATGCCATTAAAACCTATTTGTGTGTGCATTTACTACCCGGTAGAATAACTAATACAAAACATTCGGAAGAGAAGCTCAAGGCGTGTAATGGTCCCTTGCTTTTGTCTTCCTCCTGCTGGTGACGCATTTCTCTTGCCTGATCCAGTGCTCAGCTCAGTGGTAGTGAAGTGCCATTTTGTGAAGAAGTGAGAGCATGATACAAAGTGGGCCAGGGAACAAACAGAGTCACACGTTCTGCCGTGTCTCATCTGGAAGGATGGAAAATTCTCTGTTAATTGAAAGGAAATGTAACATGGGAGAAATATAAAAAGAATTAGAATAAGAGATTTGGGGGCTCTTCTTTCTCCTCCTTCATGACCTGCGACAGCATAGAGTGATGTTTCACAGTCTTGCATGTTCATGTATTATTCGGATGCCGTCTGTGGGGAACTCAGAATGGGCTGCAGGAGAGACGACCTGTAATTGAAAGATCTTTCCAGGGAAGGACTTCTATCAGGTCTGCTGAGGGAATAGGAACTCCACCTGCTGATTTTTTTTTTTTATGTTTGCCGACTCAGAGAATGCAAGGCATGAAGAAATTGAATGGTGTTATTTCTTTTATAATTTCTCAGTGGAAATCTAGTTTCCGAAATGATTGATAAGAGGTGCCAGTCTAACCAGGGCTTTCATGGTGAAATTGCAATCTATAGCTTTTTTTTGAAGAGCAGGGATTGTGTTTGACTTCCCTGAGCTGGTCTAAATAATTACTCTAATCTATAACAACATATAAATTCACAAGTTGTTGCCACAATGGCTCTCAGGGAGTACTTGATTTTTCAAACACGGGTTCTCTCAGCTGTTCGTTTATAGCATGTAACTGGTCCAGGTGTGGAAGGATGCCGGGTGTGCCAGATTTAGGGAATGAAGATCAAATCCTGGCGAACACTCCATATTTTAAGCAGAACAGACATTCTCTGAGTGTTCGCTGTCTGCCTTTCAGAGGGGCACTACGCAGATCCATCTAGTGCTCACTTCACATCCAGAGTCGTTCCTTTGTCTTTGCAGTAGGACAGTATGGATGGCACGATAAACATGCTTGGCTGCTCCATTCCCTGGACCTCCCTTGAGGGCAGGAAGTTGTGTGGGTTCCTTCCCACTTCCATACTGTAGATCTCCCTTCTTATCTAGATACTGTTTGCCTTACTTGCTGGGCTCATCTGGAAAAAGAAAAAAAATCCTAAGCATTGTTTATGAGTTTTGTGCTAAGTCATCTCTGTGCTAGTTTTGGTGGGAACATTGTAAATCTTTTTTTTTTTTCTGTATTCAGTGGCAAATGTCAACACTCATGTGAGTGCTCTCTAAGGTCTCATAGCAGAACTCACTGCACTTAAGGGATTCTGATGGCAGTGTCAGCTGCCAATCTAGTGTTCTGATCTTCCCAATCTGCTTCTTCAGGAGCTTTCTTCCTGTAATGCACTCGTGTGCCCAAGAGCTGCTACCTACACGCCCTGGAGCGGTCACATGGTCAGCCTCATCCCTTTGGTCCAATCAGAGTTTGTCCCCAGACTGATGTGTAGTGGGACAAGTGGGACAAGCGGGACGAGGATTTTATCTCTAGTTGCTACAGTTGCTCATGCTGTGTGAAGACAACTTGGCATGAGCAGGAAAAACAAGCCAGACCTCGAAGCCAGGTCGGCAGCTGACAGTGACAACGGGAGGGAAAAGGCCACAGCATTGTCAGCTCTCTTCTGCCTGCTCCCTGGAGTTCCCCCTCTCTGTCAGTGGGCTGCCCTCCTCACGTCTCCATGAGCCCTGCCTCTGGCTGACACAAACCGGTGGTGCATTCTGCTATCCACAACCCGAAGAGGCACAATAGAAATGAGAGCCGCGCAGCTGAGAAATATTTACAGAGAAGCAAAGAGGCCTCATTTTCTCTATGGAGACCAGAATTACAAAGGATGGGGAAGGAGAGACAAAAAAAAAATTTCTCAAGCGTATTAGATAACAACAAAACCTAGCATTTGTGGAGTGCTCTACAGTTTTCACAGTAATTTCATAACCATGTTCTCATTTGACCCTCACAACCATTCCGTAAACTGGAGAGCAGGTACCACACAATCCTCCACTCATTACAAACATTGTGGAGTGGTAGATGGATGTATTGCCCATGGTTCTGGAATTAGAGTGAAGTTCACAGCTGACAACAAAGGGCCTTGAAGTATTTCACAGTCTGAGTCCAGAGGCTGGCTTGGTCTTCTCTTTGTAGTTTTATTTGGGAGAACCGGTTTGGAGAATTCACACAATAATTCTCGAATCCCAGGGGGATCATCTACAGCCAGGCTTCAGCCAATTCATGGAAAATGCATGTTATGGGGAAAAAAAAATCCTAATTATTGATTTCAATGTTTTGCATCACAATAAACATATTTTAATTTCATTTCCCCCAAGACTTTGGAAGGATTCGAGAAAGTAGAATGTTTCACCAGCAAATCTGCCTGCTTGCCTCTAAACAACACAAGAAAAGAAAACAGAGAGAGGGGGAAAAATACAACAAGCTCACCCAGATTTGCAGCTAAATTTGGATTTGAAAATAACCACTGATGGTTACGCGTCTGCATGCATCAGAAGGACAAGGTATGGTAGGGGGAGGTTTGGCAAAAGACTAACTCGATTTCTAACCCTACAGTCTTCGATTAGCAAGTTTCCTGTATGTTTCTGAGTGATGCTGATATTCCTGGTACAGGGACTTGCTGTGGGATAACCACTCACCTAGACCACCTCGTTTTTGTTTCTGAACTTCTTGGACACTGCCATCCTCCATCCTAAAAACAATGCTCCACTAATGTTCATTCCAACGTGGACATCTTGTTAATATTTTGAAATGTGAGTTTTCAGGTAATACTATTGCTCAGCAAGCTCTCACTGTTAGTAGACTTCTGTTGTTTTATGTTAGGATCTGAAATCTAGCAAATGTTATTCTGGACATGGGCTACAAAAACCAAAGTTGTAATTAAAACGTCCAAATCCTAACAATGTCCTTGCTAACCTTCAAGTGTGTGTGTTTTAATTGTGAAGAAGATGGCAAGGACCAATGCGGTGATTCAACAGGCCAATCCTCTGTCTGCAAGTGCTAATATCTAATCCTGACTGCTCCGCTTCCCATCCGGCACCCTGCTTGTGGCCTGGGAAGGCAGAAGAGGATGGCCCAAAAGCCCTGGGACCCTGCACTTACAGAGGAGACCTGAAAGAGGTTCCTGGCTGCTTGGTTAGGAGCAGCCCATCTCTGGCTGGTTGCAGCCGCTTAAGTAGTAGTAAACCAGAGGATGGAAGATATTTCTCCTTGCGTCTTCTTTTCTCAGTAAATTTACCCTTTCAAATAATTTTTTTTTTTTTTTAAAGAAGAGGATGGTGTAGGAGCGGGACTAAATAGCAGCAGTCTCCCTGGGCAATGGTAACTCCAGTTTTGCGCATAAAATGTACATCAGGGGGGAAAAAAATAAAGTAGAAAATAAACAAGATGAACTCAAAATACTGTAGCAAATGTTGGGCTGAAACACTGCCAGGTGTGGAGGTGTAGAAAAATGAACACACATTTTGGTGGCAAGGCAGAAAACTGTTTAAACTCTTTTGCTGAAGTTTCTGAAAACTGTCATTTTGGCAGAGATCTGTAAGCAGAGTGCTAAGGCTTATCATGCAAGCGGTCCAACAATATCTGTAAGGGTTGCTTTGTCCAGCCTTGGGGATTTCATAACCTCTCTAATGCAACACCTCCACATATATGAAAGAATGAAACAGGGAGAAATAAATTTACAGTTTTCTGTACAATAAAGATGTGCTGGAAGATGTGAATTCTGGCTTATGTTCTGTTAACAGGTCCTATTTCTGCCAAGGACTCAGGTCAATGTATTTGGGGGAATATGAGAACTTACATATCTATAATATATATGTCTTTTTCTTTAAAATGTTTGATTTAGCTTACTATAAAAGTCTGTAGCTAGTAACGTTGGTCTGATGACAGATTAGTAAGTGGAGATGGGAGAAGCCAGAATGGTATACTTCAAAAAGTTTGTAAAAAAAAAAATGATATGAGAAGATCATTTTGGAGGTGAGCATGTGGTGGAGTGGTTAAGTTGTTCCTGATGATCCTTAGGTTTGCATGCCAACTTCACTTCTGATTTTAGCTTCCTGCTGCTGTGCACTGTGGAAAGTAGCAACTGATGGCTCTCCTGCTGCCTGTGAGGGAGACCTGTACTAAATTCTTGGCTATTGGTTGAGGTCTGGCCCAGGAGGTAGAAACTTTATTTCTCCATGTGCCCTGTTCCTTATATGAACATCAATATGTTCTATAGCTGCTGAGATGGCAAAACCTTGGCAAATAACTGGAAAACAGGCCATTTTGGCCTACACCACACCTCGCATGTGGGCTTGTAGATACCTATAAACGTATATACATCTCTCTAAAGGAGTGGTGATAAATCTCACAGGCTCTTTGAGTCTTTTCAAGCTCTCAGTAGGGACAAAGCAAATGCACAAATAGAATGAGAAAATTGACCGTTAACCATCTTCTAGCCCTCTGCCTCTGTGACATCAGTGAGCTACCCGCTAAATCACAGACCATGTCAGGCTGGAATTTGGCTACAAAATCCAGGTTTTCAAATCCTCTCCAAACAGCTCAATTGAAAATCAATCGCCACGTGTGATACAGCATTGGATTGCAGAAGATAGGAACTTAAATGCCATGTCCAAGTCCTATTTACAATGAGACACCTCCCCTCTCCGTCTGAGGGTCTTTTTTCCTTTGTTCCATATATTTTGTACTAAGTAAGATGACAATCCATGAAAGAATCAGGTCAAATGACAGAGTACCAAAAAAAGTTACATATTTGAGCAAAAATGACACTTTGAGATTTGATCAGTTTATGGCCCTTGTTTAGACTCTAGAGGGACAGTATTCTTTTCCTACTCATTACATGTGGAATTTTTTTTTTTTATTTAGCGGAGGGTGATGTTTGGGGATTCTAATGAAAACTGAAAGTATGTCTTTGCAAAACTAAACAGAAAAATAAGAAAGGAAGGAGGGAGGGTGGTAGAGAAGGAGGGTAGAGTAGGAGGTATTTTATACTCTCAAAACTGTCCATAGAAAATACCTGACATGGTTCCCTTTGTATAAATTAATTTTTTTTAACAAAGGATGTCTAAAAAAGCTGATTATTTTGTTACTCTCCGCGAGAAAAAAAAAAAAAAAGAAAGAAAGAAAGGAAAAAGCACTGACTCACAAAGCTTTCTCCAGGTAGAATGGAAGATCCGGCCACGCCCTCTTCCCCCTCTGCACGGTGCCTCCTCCGCTGTCCCTGTGCCCGCTGCTGTTTTGTTATCATCATCTCGCTTTCTCTGCAGATAAAGCCTGCTGCCTAGTCTTCTCATCTGACTGCTCTCTGACGTCTCTCCCATCCAGCCCCTGGCCCATTTCTGTACCTGGCTTTCACATGACACCTCATTATCCCTTAAGTCTCTACCATCAGATCGCTCACTGTCTATTACCATGTCTGCTGCAGCTCCTGAGCTTGGCTGACTGGGTGGCTTTAAGCTCCACCGTTTCCAGTAGAAATTGTAGCAACCCCGTTTGTGAGATACTGCACATGGGTCACTTCTTACATCTGATGGAGCTCAGCACACATTCCAGACAGAAACCCTCATGCCTTCTGCGCTGGGTACACCTGCTACCACCAGCCCCAGGGCTTTCGTTCTCAAGACCACATTTCGGCACTCCACCCTGTCCCTCCTCTTTAATACTCTTCTGCTTGGTGACCTCTTCAGCATATGCTATTCTCAGCTTTTTAAGACGTCCACAAATGATGTGTTTGCTTCATTATGGCATAGTCATGGACTAAGGATTTGGATCTCAAAAACCTTATATTTGATTGCCAGTTGTGTCACATACAGACCGCGTATTTGACCTTAGGCAAGTCTGTTAAATGGGATGTCACACGTGAAGTGCGTGTGCCAGTATGTGTGATCCACAGTAATTGCTGAATACTATCAGTTGTTACTGTTATGATTAGATCTTAGAAGTGACATAGCTTCAGATGATCCGGTCATTATCCAGCTGCCGGTGTATTAGTAGGAGAGCAGACCATGTGACTCTCCAGTAGCAAAAGGAAGAAGGGGGAAGAAGTATTGTGGACCCTGAATGACCTCTGTTGTATACACAACATGATTAAAAGGTCAGCTAGAACAGAGCAAGTTTAGAAATAAGAATCATTAGCTCTACAGTTCTTCATCCTTCGTGCGACTCTCCAAAGTTCCTTGTCTCAGTTATGTTGCCAAGTATTTGCTTACCTCCGAGTAAGAGCTTTCAGATCCTAAAATCTAAGCTCTTTATTGATTTCTACTTCCTACATGGCAAATAAGAGAGTTTGGGGTCAACATTCTTGCTGAGAACAGCCAAAGAAGCCTCAAGAAGTATCAAAGCAGCAAGTACTTGCAAGACAGAAATTGGAGGTCAAGATTGAGGAAAAGAGCAGAATTCAGAAAGAAAAGCCCAGTTCTAAAAATTGGCCCATTCCTCTTCCCCTACCCCACTGAGGATACCCTCCAAGTCCAAGAAAGTAGCTGTGAAACTCAACTGCCTTTGGGTAATATTCCCAAAGGTGATCAAATAAAAGTTGAAACCTGCATCTTGCTGGGCTTGGGGCCTGATAAGTCACTCCACCTCTGTAAGCACACCAGCTCTTGGGTAGATTTGTGGGTTAGTTCCTGTATCATCTAATGAACAAGAGCACCTCCACTTTTGTATATGTGCTGCCGAAGCGAGCATGAGCACCTCCACTTTTGACATTTTCTTAGCTATTCTAGAAATGATTGTGCACACCATTAATAGCACAAGTAAATGGATACAGATATCCCTGAGATGTCTTGTCAGGCCTCAGAATTTTCTGCAAATGCAACAGAAGATGTGGAATGAAAAGCAGTCAAGTTCACAAGGAAGTATTGAAACAATCACAGAAGAAATCCAAAGAGCAAAAATGGGAAGAATTCCTCAGACATGAGATATCATAATGACCAGCTAGGATCCACAAAATAACCACTCATGTTACATGTACGAAATAAATTTGAGCAACAAAAATAGCAGAGGTAGACTAGAAACTCTAAAACTGAATGTAGCATAGTTAGAAAAAAAAATCTGAACTTGAAAAACAATACTCAAATTTAAGATGAGTTTAAAGGGAAACTCAGTGCAGCTAATTAAACTTTTTATAAAATGGAAGACAAAAGAAAAAAGAAACTGCCTAGAATGGAGTGCCTGTCTAGAGAAAAGGGAAGCAAAGGCATAAAAAGTGTGCACCAAAATTACAAGGGTAGTAGTGAGAAGGAAGAGAATGGGACAAGGTTAAAATGGAAGAAACACTAACCCTGAATTGATCAAAACTAAGAAGTGCACCAATCTCCAATTTCAAGAATCTTATGTATACTAAATAAGGATAAATTTCAAAAGATTTACACCTTGCTATTGAAGTAAAACTGTAGGCAACCACAGATTAAAAGCAATATCTTAAAGTATGAGAAAAAAGCAAAATTACTGGCGATGGAACAGTTAGAACTGACTTTTCAGTAGGAACAAAGGAAGCCAAAAAGAGATGGAGATTTTTAATTAGCATTGAAATCTGATGTGGTGCTAGAACATGTTGTTATTTGTAGTTAACACAGTTTTAAAAAATGGGGAAAGATTACAACTCAGAAGCTAACAGACAAAAATTGGAATATAAAAAAGGAAAAGCCAAATATAGAGGTTGGGATAAATAACCACAAACTAGGATAGCATTTTTTACTCAAATACATCAGTAAATGATCAGAAACTCAGCTGAAATATATACATTAAGTTGATAATAACAGAAAGGTCAATTATTTCAGATAAATCATAATGAAATACAGAAATAAAAAAAGAGAAGGAAATTCTGAAAATTTAAGAATAAAAAATGGGAAGAGGAAAAATATTAGTAGATGTGATCTGCTTTTCTTTGTCTCTTCAATTTTCTAAATTGAGTGGTTGCTCTTCCGTAACTTAAAACAATCTGATAAGATTTTATAAGAATACAAAATATTTAAATAATAAATAAGGCACTACTTTGGAATTTAATGGACTATAATTTCTGTATTTCATCTCAAAGCATAAAATGGTAATACTAGTGTACTGTGATAAATTATATATAACATGCATGTATTATTTATAGAGTAAAATGCACCTGCATTTAAAAAAATGTGCAACATCTTTCTATTGCATTGTGTGAAACTGAGAAAACAACAAGTGCTTATGATAACAGCTAGTTAGGGATTCACTGAGTCTGTTGAACTTATGAAAGCTGAAGGTCAAGATTTTAATATAAAATGCCTTAGATATTAACAATTAGGAAGAAAAACCAAGGTCTCATCAAATTGTTACAGTTCTTTGTCTAAGTCTTTAAAAAGCACGTTAAAATAGAAACACAAGTTACACACAAAATACATACATTTAACAACAGAAAAAAAAGGGAAGAATGATATTGGCATAAGGATAGAGACATCAGTATCAAGATGGAGAAGTGTGTGTTGGAACACTTGAATTTGCAAAAGGAGGGAGTTGATACAGGGAAGGAAAACGATAATGTGTTCCAGCAAAACAAATTAGTAGAATTATATGTATCTAAAGGGGAAAAAAAGGATGAAAATGTCCTCTCCCTCACAACATAACTTTATGAATGATTGGTGTATTTTGCACCTTGATGTACCAAGCAAGGTGACATTGTAGCAGAATATCTTCATGACTCTGACTTGCTGAGAACATTGTGCACCTTCACTCAGAAGCCATACAGCTAGATACCTACACAGGCTGGATGTGAATGTGCACTTGGAAACCTGTGTCAAGTTAGAGTCTTTTTTCTTTTTCTCTAAAATAGACGAATATATTGAAAAATGGAAAAAAAAACTTACCATGTTCCTGGATTGGCAGGATCAACATCATCAAAATGACCATATTATCAAAAGTAATATACACACAGTTCCAGATCTCAAGACATACTGTAGAGCAGTGGTCATCAAAACGGTGTGGTACTAGTCTGGTACTCTTTCTTTGTGTATTTGTACCAAAAAGATTGATTCTCGGTCACTATTGGGCTCATTGAAACAATGGAAGAACACCAATATTTCATGAACATTAAGCATATACACAGTACTTTTATACACTCTTTCCTTTCGTGAATTCCTCAAGGTATTTTTTTAGGTTATCTTTATAATTATTTTTCTTGTAGGGGAAACTAGGGTTTAGAGAGGTTAAGTTACTCCCAAAAACCACCAAAGCTCTGCGCTGGGACTGACCCACAAACTCAGGTTAAGTGACATGATCCAAGGATCTCATTCATGTCAACATAAAGTTAAAACCATGAAAAAAAAAAAGAAAAATTGGACCTTATGTTTTTAATGCATGTAGTCAACTAAAGCATGGTCCTGTTTGAATTTTTTTTAAACTCTTAATTTTAGCAATCATTATTCAGAACACATGTTGAACTTTCCAACATGTCTCTGCATACACATGGTTCCCCCACCACATTGCTTATTCATTTAAAGTACCCCAGAGCTTATAATTTCCTTCGTCTCACAAACATTTTTATGCTTTTTACTAGCTTCAAGATACTAGGATCTTGAAAAAATTTCTCATTGCATCATAATGTTCATTTTTACTAACCCCCTCAATATTGAAGAGAACATAATAATCAAGTGGTTTCCTTGACAATCTTTTGTCGTATGCAGAACTTGTTAGACACGTTAATCACTTTTAGAGCTGACTCTTGCATTGGTCAACACTTGGCATGGTGTTGAATAAGCTCACCTGTTCTAGGATAGAGAGTAGGATAAATAGGACTCCTTTTGGCTTGGATGGAACAAGGGGGATAAAGACAAGAAGACACCCACCCACCCCACTCTCTTGTTAAGCAGTTTTTTCCCCTTGAAATTGGGTGAAGATTCCAAGACACCTGTGAACCTACTAGATACATCAGACCTCAAGCGGAAGCACTTACTTAGTGCCTTTTGAAAAGTTCCTGGCTTTCTGAGAGATAGCTAACATGCCATAACTCGGGACTGTTTTTACCCATAAAAAAAAAAATCCTTGATTCTAAAAGTTGAGTTGACAAGAAGCATACATTTCATGCTTTCCCCAGTTGGCTTCCACCCAAGCTCCATTGTCATTTCTCTCTCTTGTCCTCATTCTTCCCATGCCACTACCTCACAGCTGTCTGACCCTCGTTCAGCACATTGATACCCTGGCATTGTCCACAACGTACTGACTGAACTTTGTTCCAAAGTGGGAGCAACGACAAAGTAGCATCCCGTTTGAAACCAACCCTTGGGCAGACCTAGCCACAACTGTACCTTGATGCCTTCCTTCCAAAGAAAAGCGGTGCATATGGATGTGTGCACATGACATTACAACCTTGTGACACTACCATGCACAGTGAAAACTAAGGTTTTCTCTCTGAGATTTGGCTGGAAAGAGATGAACTAGACACATGGTGGGACCTTCTCCATCCTAATGCCATGATTTCTAAATGAGAACACTGCAGTTAATGTCTGAATTCTATCCACAATGGTGATTATATCTTAGGATACTCTCTAATAAATTTTAGGCTGTTAAACATACAAACTCTGGTTTTACCCAAAGTAAATGGTGAAATATTTAAAAAGTGCAATCTTAGCTGCTTACCATAATTGCAGGTATATGTCCTATCAGATCCCATGTGATAGGATACATGGGACAAGATGCCAAGCTGGTGATGAATCAGTGCTTTCCACCCTATATAGAGGAGCAGTTTGCCAGAGGGACAGCTCTTGAACTCCAAATAGGGGAGAAACTAAAGTCCCGAGGTCACAGAATTCAGCCATACACCAAAAGGGAGGTGCAAAGCAAGGGGGCCTGTGGACAAGTTATACTGAAGCTGAATCTCAGAGCAAGCTATCTTTATTCATTCAAAATGGAAGTCAGAAAAAGCAAGTGTATCTAAACCTTGGCAGTATAGATTCCTGAGAGGGATTTTAATTATTCACTTGACCTAGCTTTATCTTGCCTTCCAAGCATTCTTTTAACTGAAAAATATCACACTATTTAAAAAAAGCTTCACCAACAAGGTTTCATTTTAGGGCCCAGCATGATGGCTTAGTGGCTAAAATCCTTACCTTTTATACTTTGGGGTTCCATATGGGTGCTGGTGTGTCTCAGCTGCTCCACTTCCCATCCAGTTTCATGCTTGTGGACTGGGAAAGCATTTGAGGACGGTCCAAAGCCTTGGGACCCTGCACTCACATGGGAGACCTGAGGAAGCTCCTGGCTCTAGATTGGCTCAACTCTGGCCATTGTGGCCACTTCAAAAGTGAGCCAACAGATGGAAGATCTTCCTGTATCTCCTTCTTTCTGTATATCTGCTTTTCCAATAAAAATAAATAAATAAAAAACTTTGAAAAAGGACATTTTATAATGTAGACATGGGCCATTTGTACTAAAGAGTTAAACTGAATTTTATTTACCTTAATGAAATGTATTTGCATATAGTTTCACTCTGCATTGTTTACTTCATAAACACTTTATGGTATTTCAGTCTACGCGTTTTTCTATCTTGTTTCTTATTTCATTCTTGCATGTGAAATTGTTGCTGGTTGCCATGGTAATTCTAATTGATTTTTTTTCTGCTGTTTTTGCAGGCCTTTAAAAAGATTTACACAATACATCCTTCATATTGTTATTTTTATCTGTGTAAGTGTGTAACGGTTTCTCTAGAAAAAAGCTGTGTAACAAGAACATCAGATGTTACCTTGCTCTGTGTTGCAGGCTGTGGAAGATACCCTGGATGAAGGTGGGAAACGATGCTGAAGAAAGATGTTGAAGAAAAGGGTGACTCCGTGTTGCAGGCTGTAGAAGACAACCCTGGAACAAGGTAGGAAACGATGTTGAAGAAAGATGTTGAAGAAAAATGTGAGAGTTTAAAAGTCAAAGTGTGTGCACACACAAGCCTCAGTTGGGGTGCCTGAGTCAGAGGTACCGCCAGGACAAGGTTATGCTTTCAGAGAACTGTCAAGGTGACAGCTCTGCAGAGTCAAGAGGTGACAGAGGGTGGGTCAGGGGAAATGTCACCACTGCTTTCACTTCTCTCCCAGTGGCTTACAAGGGTACACACACACACAGAGTATAACGCAATGATGGAATGCATTACTATAATCACGGTCAAGATGGCCTTCCATTCTCAATCAGGGATTTGTTTTCTGACAAGATGCTTTGGTGATGTGCAACTGGCATCTTCCTGAAGATGATCTTAGGGCTAGAGATCTCGAGAAAAAGAAGTGAGGGATGCTTGTGGTCTTACACAAATTAGGTTGGATGTTAGGTTCATTGCAGAACTTCAAAAAGTTCACAAAACCGTTGTTAACTTATCCCCGCCTAATTTTCCAGAGAGCAATCACTATGATTGTAAAAGATTTGAGAAGATTAAGTGATAAACAGTTTTTTTTTTAAAGTAGGGAATGTGTATAGTTAGTCTACAAATGGTTAAAGACTCCAAGTAAATTTACCTTGGAGCTTCCTGTTGGCTAAAGCAAAGAAAAGCTCAAAAGTACCTATGAAGGAAATATTTATCAGGATATTAAAATACTTCCAAATTTGAGGCAGGTAAGAAATTTGTCCAAGGAAGGGATATTTTAGTATAATAGACAATTGCTTCAGCAGCAAATAGGAAATATCAAGTTTCACACATATTTTTTTTTAAAAAAAGATTGATTTATTTGAAATGCAGAGTTACAGAAAGGAATCTTAACTTCCCAAATGGCTGCAACAGCCAGAGCTAGGTCAGACCAAAACCAGGTACAAACAGCTGCTTCTGGGTCCCTCTTTTGGGTGCAATGTCCTAACCATGAAGCCGTCTGTCCTCCACTGCTTTCCCACACATATTACCAGGCAGCTGAATTGGAAATGGAGCAGCCGGGACTTGAACTAGCACTCGTATAGCATGTTAAGATCACGGGCAGCAGTTCTACTGGTTCCCCATAGATATGTAATTGAACAATAAAATAAGGGAAAGGGGAGACTGAAAAAGAAAATGTCCTACCGTACTCAAGAGGATATATTATGGAAATGTGGCGGAGATCAATGTGTTCATGGGTGGAAACGGACAAGTAAGTCCTCATGCGTGCACTTCAAGGATGGATTTGTAACAAAATGACTAACAATCTCCTAACACTGTTGGGAGACACCCCAGCGGCAGCATGGTGGACTTGTGAAAACTCACAGAAGTCATGCATTGCAAGACTGGAGGGGAGAACAGCAGGAAGGGGAGGGGAGAGGGAGTCCCCCAGTGCCAACCAAACTATATAAAAAAAATAGCAAAAAGAGAAAATTTTCTTCTTCTGGTTCACTCCCTTCATACCCACAACAGTGAAGGTTGGACTGCACTGAAGGTTGGGCCTAGCAACTCCATTGGGTCTCTCATGTGGGCGGCAGGAACCCAAGAAGTTCCTGGGCTATCATCTGCTGTTT
Source organism: Ochotona curzoniae (assembly GCF_017591425.1). Classification (NCBI taxonomy): domain Eukaryota; kingdom Metazoa; phylum Chordata; class Mammalia; order Lagomorpha; family Ochotonidae; genus Ochotona; species Ochotona curzoniae. Next base: position 7,786,583 of record NW_024466446.1, on the reverse strand, counting down.
TCTTAGGCATTTTAGTGTGAAGCTTAATAGAAAGCAGTGGTGGGATTTGAACCCAGGCACTCCAGTATGTGATGCAGGTATCCCATCTGGTGGTTTAACCAGCTGCAACACAGTGTCTGTCCCTTACACAGACACCTCTTGGAAACTTTCACCAGTTGAAGCCAAGGGCACAAACCTGGAGCACAGAACCAAGTGCAGAAGACCAAACAGCCTAGGTTTGGATGATCTTGATAATCAGCAAGTTACTATATGTGGAGAACTTTGTATACCCAGAATCTCCATTTTAGAAAACCCCCGCTGTGTGATAAAATCAAAAGATGTGATGAGGTTGTACACTAAAAGCCATTTCATATTCAGGCTTTACAACCAAAATAACAGCACCTTATCCTCACATACTTGGATGCCAAAAGGTCTCAATGATACTAAATGTGATTTATCTGAGGAGCACATTGTAAAAATTACATTACACAGGCTTATGTGAAATATGCAAAAGCTTTGAGAAATAAATGCCTAGCATAATCCACCATAAAACTTTTAGATAAATTATTACGACCCTGTCCTTCTGGTACAAACATGAATGTGTTTCCGATCAATGCGTTTTTATTATGTTTTGCTTCATAAGACCACCCTATTATAAATTCAGGATGGTTAAAAGAAAAATTTAAGATCCTTTCTTCCTTTGTCAGCCAGAACAAGGTTTTCTAAACCCAAAACATATGTTTAAATTTAGCTCCACATGTGCCAGGCAGCTATTGACTGAATACTGACATGTGTTTGAGCTTCAGGGATCCGAAGCATCTCCCTGCTTCTCTCCCCAGTTCCCCAATGCCACGCATCTCTCACTTGCTCTACCTGAATCCCCGGTATTTGGAGTACACACTCGGCTTCATGAAGGAAGGCTATGGGCCACTGTACATAGTATCTCATTTTCAAGGACACAGTGGATCTTGGTTAGTTCCACTTCTGCTTTGAATTTGATCATTAACAAGTTGCTTTCTCAGTTATGGGTACAGCATACTCAAAACAATGCCTTTCATAATTAGTTCCTTCCCAGGTAAGTGACCACGATACTTCACTGGCAAGGTCATCTTTGCAAATGACAGGAGAAATGCAGCTTTGAAAACAGTCTGGCTTTGTTCTTCCAGCTTGCTACGTCCCAGGTCCAATGATCATGGCAGCACGTTTGGCATGTTCCTGACTGGCAAAGTAAATTGATTATGAGCATTATAGTGCGGGCATTCTAAGATTCATCATCATATCTGTGACTTGTACTCAGGTCGCACTTCTCTCATTTCTCTCTGTGGATGTTTAAGCGAGACCCAGACACACATACAAACCCATTTCTGGGAGATGGTGGACACTCTGGAATACTTGCTGGCAAGGATGCTTCTATTCACCCCTTGCCTTTTTCTTAAATTATTTCATCTATTTGAAAGAGTCATGGAGAGAGAGAGAGAGATAGAGAGTCATGCTTCTGCTAGTTCATTCCCTCACATGACCACCAACAGCCGGATCCAGGCCACCCCAAAGCCAGAAGCTTCTTCTATGTCTCCCACATGTGTGGGAGAGCTCCAAGCACTTGGGCCATCCTCCACGACATTCTCAGGCACTTTAGCAAGGAGTTGTACTGGAAGTGGAGCACTTGGGATTTGAACTGGTACCTGTATGAGATGCTGGTGTTAACGTGATTATACCACAAAGTGAACCCCCAACATGTGCTTCCATCCTTCACGCAGCACAGAGGCTTACTGTATTTCTCATCTTTTCTTTTACATTATCTTTCACAAGTAGTTTCCCCTAATAAAACCTTTGTCTTTGTAATATTGTCTTGCCATCCATGTCTTAGAGGATCAAGACTCAGGAGCCCTACTGCTTGCTTTTTTATTTTTTAAGATTTATTTATCTTATTTTTTTTTAATGGAAAGCCAGATGTACAGAGAGGCAGAGAGACAGAAATATCCACTGTTTCACTCTCCAAGTGGCTGCGACCCCAGAGCTGAGCCAATCTGAAGCTAGGAGTCAGGAGCCTCTTCTGGGTCTCCCATGTGAGTGTAGGGTTCCAAGGCTTTGAGTCATCCTCTCCTGCTTTCCCAGGCCACAAGCAGGGAGCTGCGTGGGAAACAGGGTGCCAGAACACGAACTGGCACCATTATGAGAGCCTAGGATGTGTAAGACAAGGACTTTAGCTACTAGGCTGCCATGCCAGGATCATACCGCTTACTTTTAAAGGTTTTCCAGTTAAGGACTCTGGGTCTAAATGTGTCTTCTGCTGGAAAGGGAGATGGCCAATGTTTATATGTATATTGGAAAGACAAATTTACAGAGAGAAGGAAGAACAGAGAGAAACATCTTTCATTATCACTGGTTCACTTTCCAAATGACTGAGCCAAGCTGATCTGAAGCCAGTACCCAGGACCGAGGAACTTCCTTGGGGTCTCTCAAGGCAGGTGCTGGATCCCAAAGATTTTAGCTGTCCTGAGCTGCTTTCTCAGGCTACTGACAGGAAACTGGATGGGAATTGGAGCAGGCGGGACACATGAACTGTTGCCTGCTTGGGATGCTGATGCTTGCAGGTGAAAGATAAACCAGTTGAATCATTGCACTGCCCTATCCCTCCCTCTACCCTACCACCATCCCGAGATGGTAGATTTTGAGCATACTGTTCCCACTCTCACTTGCATCCAGGGTTGAGCCAATTAAAATACTTTAATAATGAGTTACACAGTAAGTTTCTAAATTTTCAAAAATTTAAATTTTTTTTTTGTCAGCTCGGTCTTCCCAAGTATACTGAGATTGTTTCCTGGGGACTCACTTTCACCTGATGCATTTCATCAATTAGAATATCTGCTCATTGGAGAATGTTCTATGGCCTGAACTTCAACCTTGTGCTTGATTAGCAACCATAGCAATACTGGTGATCGTATTAGCCTTACATTGCAGTTCTATACTGAAATACCAAGGTCAGGTCCATGCAAATTAAGACCACTCAAGATATACAATCTTTGGGATTTTCTGCAGTTAGAAATATCCACACCATCCCTTCTCTCTCAAAATCGCTTTAAAAAAATTCCAAATCACTTAAAAAAAAAAAAAAGAAACATTGTATTGAGGTAGAGGCTAAGAAATCAGCTTTCAACTATTTAGTAAGCCCTATATAGACACCATTGGTAATTATTTGCCCAGTCTAATTTGTAGGGAAAAAGAGAGAAAATCCAGACCCCCTAGCTATAGGCTGGAACATGGACATGGAGAGAAAACGCTGGATGAATTCTAGAGAAAAAGTTCTTTTATAGCAGAAACCCAACTCAAAAAGAAAAGCCAGGAAATAGGCCACTCTGCTATCCACCTCCTAGCTTGGAAAGTAGTGAAAAAGGTACAGAAAGAAGCTTTCCTCATTCTGCTGGAATGAAGACCATTTCATTGTGTAGGTCATGACAAAATCATAAGAGAAAACAGCTTGTCCAACAGAACCACAAGCCTCCATCTATGTGTGGCATGAACTTTGCCTGTGGACAGAATGCCTTGGACCACTTAGCCCCTGGGCCAGCCAGGATAAAACATTACTTTCCTTCATTTCATTACTATTCACATGTTTCAGAACAATTCATTCAAGATTCACATAAAGTTAGCTATGGGTTTTTCTAAATAGAGCTCTTACATCTTAAAAATAAATCCAAGGCTTTTAAAGCTCTGTAATTATCTTGTCTATTATCTCATCTGCTGCTTCATCTTTCATTCCCTCCCTTAATCTTTTATCTGGATTGGGGAGTGGGGGATGTTGCCATTTTTTGCATAGCTTTTAAAGCAAATTCTGGATATTTTCAGAGATGGGGGGAGGGATAGGAGAAGAGATATGTCACCATTTCTTGTTACTTAAACATTTTTTTTTCTGGAAGTTAACTCCTTGCGTATGTGCGTTCAAGGATTAGGGCATCTGGATTTTGAATAAGAACTATAACTGTATCATCTCATCTCTGTAGTTACCTGTAAGGATGGAGATTCTTAACATTTCCTGCATTGTAGCAATTATCACATAATTTGAATTGCATTTTTTAGATTGCATATCCTTAGACACTCGATCCTTGATGATTTATATAACAAATTTAGCGATTAGTGACCTCTATAAGGTGTACCCACTTTTAGCATAAAAAATGCCTTCGAAAAACCATCATGGTTGACTAAAATGCCACATAAAATGACATAAATTTGTAGACAGTCTTCTAATATACATGTGTTATATACACAAACTTCACAACTGCAAGGAATATGTGATAACGCAGATTTAAGAATTTATCTTTTAATTGACCATTTGTTGTCACCTTTATTCACATCTTTTTCTTTCCAGACACAGACACAGGAAGGCAAAATGTTTATCAATTATCAATCACGCTGAGTAGAGCACTGTCCTTTATCATCATGTAGAAATCAGGAATTTTTTTTTACAGCACAGCACTTCTGCACGGAGTATGACATCACCACCGGTGATGCTGGTGTCCCGTATGGCCGCGGTTTGAGTCCAGCTGCTCCAGTTCTTGTCCAGTTCCTTGCCCATGGCTCGGGAAAAGCAGTAGAGCGTAGCCCTAGTCCCTGAGCCCCTACCATCTCGATGAAGCGCCTGGCTGTAGACTGGTGTCCAATGCTGGCTGTCACAGCGCTCTGGAGAGCGAACCAACTGATGGAACATCTTTTTCCCTCTCTCTCTTTTCCTAGTTCTGACTCTCAAATACATAAGGAAATAAGTAAAAGAATTTTTTAAACAAAGCATATGCTTTAATGAATGCAAATACAAATTCATCTGCAAATATTTCCCCAAATCGTACTCAGATCTGTAATTGTTGTTAACTCAAAAATGTCACCGTCACTATCTCTGGGGCTGATGTGATGACTCAGAGATAGGAACCGGTGCCCATATGGGATCCCAGCGTGTGCAAGGTGAGGACTTTATCCTCTAGGCCACGACGCCAGGCCCCTATTTACTCAAACATTTAATGTTTCTGGGCCCAGTATAGTAGCCTAGTTGCTAAAGTCCTCGCCTCACTTGCGCTTGGATTCCCTATGAGAACCAGTTCTAATCCCAGCTGCTCCACTTCCCATCCTACTCCCTGCTTGTGGCCTGGGAAAGCAGTAGAGGACAGCCCAGAGCCTTGGGACTCTGCACCCATGTGGAAGGCCTGAATGAAGACTCCAGGCCATCAGCTGGGAGTTGAACCATTAGTGGAGCAGCCTGGACACGAACTTGTGCCCATAAGGGATGCAGACATTGCAAGCCGTGGTTGAACTTGCTATTCCACAACGCTCCCCTCAAAATAAGCATTCTAACACTAAGGCTTTTTGTTTGTTTGTTTTTACTATGTGGCTGGTTGCTAGATATAGGACATCAATTTGATAGGTAAATTTACAGTATTAATATTTAATATACTGAATTTCATTTTTTATTTGAAAGGCAGAGAGAATGTCCATTTATTAATTTACTCTCCAAATGTTTGCAGCATGTGGGACTGGGCTAGGATTGGAGCCAGGAACCAGAAATTCAATTCAGTCCTCCTGCGTGGGTGGCGGGAACTCAATTCCTTGAGCTATCCCCACTGTGGACTTGGAGCTGCATTGGCAGAAAGATGGAGTTGGGAGCGTGAGATGGAAATTGAACCCAGGCACTCTAATATGGCATCCAGGCATTTTAAGCATAAAACTGTGCCCACTCTCAGAAAGGAATTAATTATGTGAATGGAAATATCAAATGAGCCATTATTTAATTATCATGAGGGATAGTCATATGCAGTCACTTTATAGTGTGAGCGTAATTGGGAAGCCAAATTAGTCAACAGAACCTATCTGCATAGAGTGAAGGTTTAAGGTAGAATGTAATAGTCTTGAAGCATATTTCCATACTAATAACAGTGTGACCCAACAGTCATAACTTCTTCAGTTACATTGCTGACTTTATATGATTCTTTCACAATCAACCTTGTTAAGGTGACAATCCAGGTGGTTCTTGGCTTACAATAATTACCACTTCAGAAGTGACTGGCACTAGGAAATCCAGCAAAACAGAAAAGGACTTCGTTTTTCAAAACTGAAAAGTCAGCTAAACAGCTACTAAACAGCTAAACAGCTACTGCTGTATTCCAAAAAGAATATATGTTAATACAAAGTCCTGAAAGAAATGGCCCAAAATGAGACATGATGGAGAATTAAATGTCCATTAGGGCATTGAGAAATAAGCATCTAAACTTCAGTAAGATAGATTCAAGGGAAAAAAAAACTGGAGAAGATTGTATTCTTTAGACATTGTTATGACAGGTGTTTGCATTGGTAAAACATGGTTATTTCTGCTTTTTCCACACTTGACATGTAGAATTGACTTTCATACTGTTACTATTCTATTCTTCTTCTTCTGGCAGTTTTTGATACATTTTCATTCCTCTTAGGAGTTTGAGAACTTCAAAAAAAGTGTGGCAAAATGGAACTAAGTGATAAAAACATAAACTATTTTTCATCCCAAGTACCATTAAATTCAAGAGACTTTTGTAAGCAAGGATACCTGTCATTTTGTTTATCCACAAGCATTGAGCATCCTGGGGATTTGATCATGTTGTAAGATTATCAAATTAAAAGCAGTGAAATCAGAACCGTAAAAGGGATGTTGATGCGTTCCTAGTGAAACTCTCACAAAATCACCTTTAAAAAAAAAAAAAAAGAAAGAAACAAGCAGGATTGTGGTTGCAGAGAGACTCTACGGGGAAACCCTCGCAGAAGCTTTTCTGCCACACATGACCACTGCGGTGTTATGGTGTAACTGACCACTTGGGATACCCACATACTGCAGCAGAACACCTGAGTCCAATTCCACGCACACTGCTTCTGCTCCAGCTTCCTGCTAATGTGCCTAGGACGATAGCAGGAAACCAGCAAGAAAGAGAATCTAGTATTGTTAAGGTGTGGGAAATTCACTGTTTTCTTTAGCATCCTCATGGATGTGTTTGTCTGGCTAAAATGGACATAAGAAAGCCAGGCACCTTGCAGATGCAGCTCTTTGAATGTTAAATTAGGTTAATTAACTCCTTCAATCATTGTTTCTTCCTAGAAGGTGATAAGAAAATCAATACAATAAAAAATTGTAAATAATGCAAGTATTCCACAAATATAGTGAAGAAGGTTAAAGTAATGAGAAGTGCTCAGCTGTCAGAATTTATTCAAATGAAAATAGTCGTTTGTTCAGTAAATATTTACCGAGCATCTGATTCATGTAATACTTAACAGAAACTATGAATGCAGGATGAACAAAACAGATAATAGCCCATTATTATTATTATTATTATTATTATTTGAGAAGCAGAGAGAGTGAATGTGCCCATACACTTATTCACTCATCACATATCCAAAAATAGCCAGGGTTGGGATAGGTCAGAGATGGGAGCCTGAGACTCAATCCAGGATTCTCTCTGTTCAGCGGGGACCTAACAGCTTGAAATGTCATCTGCTCCTCTCAAGGTACAATGAGTAGGGAAGCCAGGCCCGAAGCAGAAGAGTTAGGACTTAGACTCACGCAGTTGTGAGGCACTCAAGCGGCCGCTGAGACACTGGATCACGTGATCACCCTCACTGTATTTTTGGTAGTCACCTATGATATACAGGATGACAAATAAGCCCATACACAGATAACATGATGTGTGGGAACAGTAAGTGCTAGAAAGAAAAATTACCATATGTACATGGATGGAAAGGGATGTCAACTTGGCATATTAGATTTGAAGGAGGTCAGTGAAAATTCACCAGGAAGCACAGCGGGATTTTTTTTTTCTAAGATGGAGGAAAATGTGCCCTGTGCCAGGAAGAAGTTTCATATGTCTGAGCTGTAGGTTAAAGGTCACTGTCGATGACCAGATCAGAGAGAGCACGTAGAAGACTGATTACAAATGAGTTTAAGGGAAATGGGGGAAGCTAGACTTTCTAAGCAGTAGGAGGAGGCGTGTCTTTTCTTCTCATAACTCTATGCAGAGCTTTCATGGGATGTGAGCAGTGCAGGAACATTCTGACATATCCGACATATTATCGGAAATTGTCACTGTAGTTGCTCTGCAGAACAGCAGGATCAAGAGGACATCCTCTCCCCCTCCTCTTTAAAGATGTATTTATTTATTTATTTATTGAAAAGGCAGATTTATAGAGAGAGGGAGAGACAGACAGAAAGATCGGCCATCTGCTAGTTTAGACTTCCCAAATGGCCACAGTGGCCAAAGCTGAGCTGATCCTAAGCCAGGAGCCAGGAGCCAGGAGCTTCTTCTGGGTCTCCCACATAGATGCAGGGTTCTAAGGCTCTTTGTTATTCGTTAGTGCTTTCCCAGGCAATAAGCCGGGAGCTGGATGGAAGTTTAGCAGTAGGGACATGATCTGGTGTCCATATGGGATGCCTCACTTAGAGATGGAAGATTAGCTAGTTGTGCAGGTCTCAGCAGGAGGACTCCTGATAGTCCTGATGAGGATTAGGAGTGCCTTGTTCTATGGAGAGATGATGGAGAGAAGCCACTGGGGCGATGCCAGGTGAGTTGACCAGTTACACGTACTGAGGGTTGGAGGAGATGGAGAGAAGCCCTGGGGTGATGCCAGGTGAGATGGCCAATTACACTGAGGCTTGGGTGCCAGTTGTGAGGCAACGAGAACAATGCCAGGATGAAGCATAGAGTTTGACTCTAGCAACTGAGAAGTTGGTGACAACATTTCCAGAGAGTGGGCAGTCCTGGGCATGAGCAGGGAAAGCATTGAAATTGGCACCTGTCGAAATTGAGATGCCTCTTAGATACGCAAGTGGGACAATCAAGTCAGCAGGAAAGGTGACTTTTGAGTTCAGGGACTAAGTTTGATCTGGAGGTATACATTTGTGAACTATCACAATATTTACAGTATTCAAAGCCGTGAGACTAGATGAGTCAAACTATGGAGAATGTGGGTGGAGAAGAAAGAAGAGAGCTGACAAGAAAGCCTGGCAGCGTATCAACGTTTTGAGCTCACTGATAAGCACTGAAGGGAAACAAAGATAAGAAGAGAGAAATGACCACTCAAACACCCAACATGGAGCTCACTGGTTGAATGATTTATTGTTCATGTAATTTGTGGTTCATTCCATATTTTGTTTTTTAAAAAAAGTGAACAAAGTGATTTATATTTTCCCCCAAGACAATGAAAATGAACTGCCCTGAGCAAGCAAGAACATATGGTCACCATAGCCATTGGAGACCTGGATAAAACTGGTTTCAGTGGAGTTACAGCAACAGCCATTTGATTTGGGCAGACTGAGCATAAAGCAAAACACGAAGAAAGCAGGAAACATAAACAATGGTTTCTGAGAAATTCCACAATGAAGAGAGAGAAAGAATGGGGGAGAGAGAGAAGAAGAAGGAAGGAAGGAAAGAAAGAAGGAAGGGAGAGAAAGAATGAATTCAATTCACATGACTAGAGCAGTATAAAATCAAGGAAAAACATTTTAAGTGAGAGATACTACAGAACCAATGTGTATTATTGTAAAGCATTCAGGAAAGAGGAGGAAGGGACTTCAGTGGCACAGGGACAGGGAAGAGCTGCACAAGTGGACTACATGCTGGAGGGTGAGAAGAGATTGTGTGTTTCAGCGGTGTGGATGGCTGCCCTTTGCCAGCGTTAACTAGGGGAGGCAAAGTATGTGGACACAGGTGTAGGCAGATGCTAGATTCAGCAGTGGGAAAAAGCATTCGCTCCTTAGCCAGAGCAGGAGAGATTCCAGTGTTAACACAAAGCTCTTTTCCCTCCCACAAGAAGTCACAGTTTACCACTTGAGGGCAATTTGCTCACAGGCGTTAAGAAGAGATATGTGAGCTGTTTCTTCTCTCAGAAAATGTCCCAATATGGAGCCTTTAATAGTTTACCAGCAAAAGTGGAAATTCTCCCAGGTCCAATTTAGATCTGGCAGAGAAGATGAACATGACTCGTCAGTCAGCAACTGCCTTTAACAGATGTTTTTGTTGAATATGAACGTTAACAGTTCTACTTGGCCTTTTCAGAACTGGAATTAAGGAAACAGATGAAATAGCCAGGAATATGTTGGAACTTAGATGGAGGAAAAAAAAAATCCTTAGACCACAGTCAGAAAATATTAACATGGAGTGCAAGTTTTAACACCTCAAAGCTGTCTTAGCTTGGGTACATCACTGTGTCTTTGGCACCACTCTGAGCCTAGCAGATCCCGGGGGAGGGATTGTGGCGATATATAGGCTCTGACCACAGCCCTTAGTAGTAGGCATCTTAGAAAAATGTCATCTTTCTGTGCGTGGAGCAACACAATGGGAACCAAACAAATGAGTATTGTACTCATTCGTTTTCCAGATCTATTAAAAAATATATGAGGCTAGTACCAGCTAAACAATAACAACAGAACCACATCCAGGTTGGGAAGCTAGTAGCCTGAACAGCCTGGTTCTTTATTCTGAGAAGCCCAGGCTGCTTCGAACCATGGCTAATGACATTAATAGGGGAGCAAGTACAAGAGGGAGCGTTCACATGGAGCAACAGGAAGCCACTGAGTGAGGAGGGGCCAGTTTTGCTCCTCTAGCGTTAACTTCCCATGAGAACTAGGTCTCATAAAAGTAGCCTTAGTCTCTTGCATACGTAACGCACCCCTGCTCCACAACCCAACCAAATGATCTCCCAGCAGGCCCCGACCTTTTAATAAACCCCACATCTCTCAATAATGCCACACTGGGTACCAAACTTGCAACATCTGAACCCTGGGGGGAAGAAACCAAATCCAAAGCAGAACTCCAATCACTTAATGCATGGGATTAACTTGGCAGCAAAGAAACCCAGAATTAAACAGTTCAGATGTCAAATTACATTCTTTCCAGAATCAACCCGCATCCTAGTCCCCTCCCCCCCAACCCAAGCCTTGAATCCACTCCAAGACAGGAATAAAAGTGCATTTTCTCATTCTGTTTTTTTGGGGGTTAAACATCCATTTTCCTAGTTGGTTAAATACAGTTTAAAGAGAATTTATTCATCTGGCAAATGATGTCTGGGCAGTCATTTCCAGACGAGCCTTCAGATTGATGCTGACATTGGCTCAACAGAATGGGATTAGAGCACTGTTCACCAATTCTCCATTTCGTCAATAGGGGTACCACCAAGAGGACCCAGGTCTTAACCAGAGTCATGGCTGCTCACCCTACTATCATACCATTTATCCATGCGCCTGCAATAGTGAATGAAATCTCTCTCTCTCCCCCTCTTCTCTCTCTTCCTTTCTCTTTCTCTCTCCATCCCCCAACCCTTCCTAATTTCTTTCTCTCTCTCAATCTCTATCACTGTTTCTTTCCCTATCTCCCTCCTTTTAATTCTTTCTGTCTCTTCCCCCGCCCACACATCCCTCTTTCCCTCTCTCTCTATTACTATGTCTTTCATGTAAAGAGATAAGTAAAACTTTAAAAATAAAACCAGTCTAAAAATAGAACCAGTTTAGTTCCTGAGCCATGCTGCTATAGGGATTATAATGGATAACCTGGTCTTGGATATAGAGAAGGACCTTGATCTCAAACAACATGTGATTCTTCAGCTCAACAAAATTACAGAAAACTTGCCAAGTGATGTGGGTCCTTCCTTCTCCTTTCTAGTTATCAAATCCCATAGAATACTCTTTTTTTTATATATAACTTTCCCAACATATTTTTATTTTCTCCCTGTTTTTATAAGTCTCCAGCATGTCCAAACACATTTTTGCTCTTGCTTGTCCGTTAATCCATTCAATACATCTTGTAGTCTACTTTTGTACTTTTCTATCTTTTGTACTAGTCATTGAGGATGTAACAATGAATATGAATAACAAAAGTAGCTTTCCCTAAAGAGTCTAACTTCTAATACACTGAATAGTAATAGTATTAGTATCAATAGTAAATACAGGTTTACCCTGTGGAAAAGAGAAGAGGGGGTGATTTAGGCTTTAGGGAAAAGTGTTTTCTAGAAAAAATGTACAGCTATGTACCTGGTATACATTTGGGCCAGAGTATTCGAGATGCAAAATATCAAATGAATAAAGTCTTCAAGGCAAGAAACATATTTTAAAAATTGTACTGAATTGGGGCAGGTGCTTGGTGCAGCAACTTAGGTAGGTGTTTTTCATGCCCAACCCCGTATCAAAGAATCTATTTGAAACCTTAGCTACTCAGTTTGTAATCCAGCCTCCTGGGGGGGTGGGCAGCGAATGATGAGTCAAGTGCTGGAGGCTGCTACCACTCCCGTGGGAGACTAAGATAGAATCCCAGGTTCCTGTTTTGGCCCAGGCTCAGCCCTGGCTGTTGAGGGCATTTGGGGAGTGAAACAGTGGATGATTAATCTGCCTGTTTCCCTTTCTGTGTCTCTCAATAAATAAAATATTTTAAAAATATGTTGCTAAATCTATCAGTCTGTAATCCTTGAAGTCAAGATGGTAAATTTATATATTTTCTGTGAATAAAGTATTTAAATTAAATGTTATATGTTTTAAAATATCTAATTTCAAATTTTAAAAAAACATTGTAAGCTATTTTAACATTCTGGAAAACGACAATTTCCCCAAAGCAAAAGCCAGTCCCCAAAGGACAAACATTATATAGAATATGATACAGAATAAGGCTGTTATCTAAGGCAGCTTTCATTCAAAATAAAAAATGAACAGATATAAAGGTAAGCAAGTATATACATATATTCGTATAGATGAGTATGAAGACTAGAATGCCTGGAGATGAAGATACATTGCACTATGCATCTCTATTCCCAAATAAAAGGAGGACTCAAAAGAAATAGTTAAATATACCTTGGTAATATGATGCTAGATATTCTATCTTTGCCTATGTCTACAATACCAGGAAACACTTAAACAGCAAAAAGCAGCAGACTCTAGTTCACATCATCTCTGCTCCGTATCTGATCAGTTCCCTGCGTACAGCTTGGGAAAAGCAGTAGGAAATGCCCTGAGTATGTGTGTCCCTGCACCCACATCCAAGACCTGAATGAGGCTCCTGCCTCTTAGTTTCAACCTGGCCCAACCCCAATTATTGTGGCTATCTGGGGAGTGAGTCAGCAGACGCAAGATCAGGCTTTTGCCTTTGCTCTCGCCCTCTCTCATCCTCACTCCCTCCCTCTCTCTAAGTTTCAAAAAAGTATTTTTGTTTTAAAGAAAGATCTTCTACAATCATGTAGTGAAGAAGGCAAATGCCCGGGTAACAAGGGAATTAGAAGGCATCAAGGCAGGAAGAATGGTGTCAGGAACTTGATTTGAAAAAAATCAGGTGCATGGCAATGTTCTCTATCTTGGGATTCATTCTGCAAATTATGAGAATAAAAGGCTAATAGTGTCCTCTCCTCCAGTAATTAGTTGAGGTCATTTCACACTAGGGGAGATTCTCCTTTCTCTGTGTTTTCTCTCTTTGTCAAATACTATCACTCATGTTTGTTTTTTTCTTGCCTAGTGACAAGCATAGATTTTCAATAGACACTCTTTGACAAGACGGTCATCAATTCTCTGTATCAATGCTTCGAGACACTGCCCATAACCACTAAACCAACAAAAGAATTCCAAATTTTCCTAGAATATCATTTTAAAGTTAGAGTACTCATTTATCTATTGGAGATGGCATAAATGACTTCTTAGGGCATTTCCTGATGACATGATTAACTGCCCCTTCTAAGAGGAGTTTTATATTTTAGTGCTAATAGCAAAAGAACTGCTCATGGGGCCATTTTCCCTTTTATGTGATTATACTGATATTTTAGAGAAAATGAAATTACTGTGTCCCAGCTGGGAAGTTCCTTTGAATCTATAAAATGCAGAGATTGCTATAAGGACTGTAAAGTTCAGGCAGGTCTTTCATCCAATCATCAATAGATAATTTTTGTTTTTACAACCCTTCATGGAAAAGTTCTACTATTTTTACCAGAGTCCAAAATTTGACATTAATGTTACCCCTGACAACTGAATGTACAATTTGTCTGGAAATGATTCCAGTTATAGCAAAAAAGATAATTATACTTATAGAAAATCTAAACTTAAATGAATCTGAAGTGTGGCTTTATCAGATTTTCCATTTCTGGTGATATCTTAGTCCACTTTGCCACAAATTACTGTGGTTATTATTCATTATTATTATCATCATTATTTCAGACAAAAGGCTTTCAGTAAAATTCCTAAAAGAGGAACTGCATCAGTCCAGCATGTACCTTCCTGATTCTTCTCTTTCCCTTCAGGAAGGTGGATTTGGTGTTGACAGTGGGGCACCTACTTGGTGAAGCTCTCAACCCCGCCACAGGCGATGCGCCTCTTGGTTTTTCAATTTGTTGGGAAAAAAAAAAATCAATATGCTTAAGCTATTGTCTTTTCACGTTCCACAATCCAGAGCTGAATATACTAACAAATTGTTAACAGAATTTGATGTCCCCAAACGGGTTGCTTTGAATAAGCAAAGGTGTGGACTTGACTTCATGGAAGAAATGGGGCTTTGGGCACTAAGACTATAAATTCAAGTTGGAGACTTGATCATCTTTCTTATGACTTGGCAGGATGCTTGAGCACTGGTTGCCTGCTTTATTGATAATGTGGGTTCAGGAGAAAGGAGGTAAAGATTCTTTCAGATAGAAATACGATCACTTTACCAACTTCAGCAAAATCTGGCCAAAGAGGAAACTGCAAGTAGCAAAGGAAAGAAACCTCTTTTTCTCTGCAGGAACCCGTGGTCTACCAGTGGAGGTGAAGAAAAGTCCCCAGGGAAACTTTTTCAAAACTTAAGGCAATTTTAAATAGTGACTGACAAACAGTAGCCTACTTACTAAATGATTCCTTCGGAGGAGGCACAAGCTTGCTGATAGTGACAAGATCCAGGCTGCAGCCAGCACCCTTGGGTCCTGTTGCCAAGCTCAGCAGCCCTTGAGTCTGGGCTGAGGGCAATGAGCTGAAAGCAGAGACTGTAAGCAAACAGGAGAATCCGCAGGGTGACAATGTACACATGGGCGGGACTTCTTTTTTTTTTTTTTTTCCTCCCAGCTACTCTTTCTTACACTTGGGTTTTTCCAAAAGCAGACAAAACAAAGCTGCACAAAGTTGAAAGGGAACTCCGTTTTCAAAGTACTTATCTACCTCCCAAAACCAGTCTGAAACAGCATTTGGCCAGTACACCGCTAAAACAGTCCATGCTAGGTGCACCTGTTCCAGTTGGAAATTCGCAGTGTGCGCTGCCCAGTCCTTAAAAAAAAGGGGGGAGGGCATTTTCATGAAGTCACATCAGAGGGAAGAACCAGAAGATAAGAGGAGACAGGGACCTTGAACCCATCTCATATGGGTTCAGTGAGCTTGGCCAACCAAGGAATATGACAAGCACGGGAGGCCTTGCTATTTCTGCCTAGTAGAATTGCTCAATCGCTAGGGACACCTGACAGTTGCTCTCTCTAAAGAAGAGAAAGAAGACTCCTTGTCCTTTGGCTTGAAGGCCAACAGACCCATGGCAAAGCAAACAGACTCACTTTCCACCTGTAGCTGATGGAAAGACTAACTGCCAGATCACCCCGCGATTCTGAGCTGGAAGAAAGAAATGCAACCAGCTTTGAAGTTAGCTCATGTGGGATGTTCTTTGTCTGGCAAGAAATTGGTAAGCTGGTAAATGTTTAACAACTGGTGGGGGAACAACTTTGTAGGAGGCTACTTCAAAAGGATCGTGATGAGAGCAAGAATCAAAAGTTTACTTTGGTAAAGCATTGCTTTGAATTCCATTGCTGTTTTTTTTTTTAAATTTTGATAAAAATATTCATTGTGAAAACATGCATTTTCTATAAACTTTTTGAAGATTTCTCCTATGCATAGATTTCAAATTATTCTGTACCAACTAGTTTTGTTTTCTATTTCTCTTACTTTTTTATTTACTTATTTTAATTTTATGAGAGAGAGAGACAGTGATAGCTGAGAGATTTTAAATTCTGCTCATTGACTCCTCAAAGCCTGCCCAAGCCAAAGCCAGCATCTCAGACCTCACAGGGAAGGCTGAAATCCAAGTTTTTGGGGGTCATCACCTGCTACTTCCCAGAGTACACATTACTGGGAAGCTGGATCGGAAGTAGAACGTGAATCAAATCAGCATCCTGATATGGGACGGAGGCATCCCTAAGCGCCACTTATCCACTGTGATTAGTATCTAACCCATACTTGTTTTTTTTTAACTCTGCTTTTATTTCCCATAAACAGTTTGAAGTACCCTTATAATATTTAGGTACAGACATGAATTTATCCTACATTTCACTTAGATTGAAGCAAGTATTTAGCCTAGTGTTTAAGATGTCCATGTCTAAGAACCCAGGAGGGAATACATGGATTTGATTCCCAGCTATGGTTCCTGAATCTTGCTTCCTGTTAGTGGAGCTCTGGGGAGGTTGTGCTCATGGGTCAAGTGCTTGGGTTCCTGCCACCTACATTGGAGATCTGTATTATATCCTAGTTGCTAGCATTAGCACCTGCCTAGCTTTGGCCATTTGGGGCATTTGGTGGAGTTATCTAGCAAATAGAATTTGGCTCCTATTCACATTCATTCTCTCTCTCTCTCTCTCTCTTCTCTCTTCCTCAATCCCTCTCTCCCTCCCCCAAGCCCTCTCTCAAATAACACATTTTTAAAAGTATTAATGGTGTGAGGTACAAAATCCATAATAAATGTAGACATTATTATTCATTGTACATTCCTTACAATCAGCCATTTATCCTGGCAAACCAAGCAGCTGACAAATGTACTTCCCATATGCATGTTGACTGACATGTTATCTTCTGTGTTTGAGAACAATGAAAGAGAACCAAGAAGGATGTAAGTCAGGGCTCCACTTGCTAATGATGTAAACAACTTTTTTTACATCATAGTTATCAGATTTTTAAAGATGGGGTTTCAGTACTTTTTTGAGCTACTTCCAATACAAGGCTTACTATTATGGCATACTCTTTAAGTTTTATTTGCATTAGTAATATTTCATTTGTCACTTGAACAATTTAATGAGAGGGGAGGAGGAAGAGAGAATAAAAAAGAAATTCCATCCACTCATGCACTAAATGCAGGGTAAGCCTAGGCCGTGGGTTAGGACTCCAAAGGGCAAGTCAGGCCTGCCTCATGGGTAGCGGGAACCCAGCACTTGAGCCAAGGGTCCGCGATGTAATCAGGGACTGGAGCCAACACTTGAGCCAAGGGTCTGCGATGTACCTTGCAATCAGGGACTGGAGCCAGCATGAAGCCCAGATGGGCTCGAGAGGCACTTAACCACTAAGGTAGATGCCCACCCTTATTTATCATTGTTACATCTAGAAAATCAACATAGCAGTCAATCCAATCCAGAGGGATAAGCTTTTCTTCTGATTCCTGTGGCTTAAACATTCTTACTATGGCTGATTCCAGGATACCCGTGTGGTGTCCCTGAAGGCAGAACTGGACCAGATGCAGAGAATCATTCCACTTCACTGTATCTCCACCTTACAGGCGAACACACACAGACTTCAGGAGCATCCGTGGCAGAAAAGCATAAAGGAACAAAGACGTAATAAACTCGGAGTATATATTGCCTTTGTTCTACAGTACAACTTATTTAATTGTCAGTACAACTTATTTAATTGTCAGTCCATGTAACCTAATTGTTAATATTATCTCTGTGCACTGAAAAAATACCCTGCGATTTTAACAGTTGGCTTCTGTGAGCTACTATAAACCTTATTTTTACACCACTGAAAATACAGCTATATTTGAATGACAGCTAGCCAAAAAGTAAACTGTAGCAAGCAATCTCACTTGCTTTGCCCCATAGCTATCCTATTATTTTTTTCCTAACAAAATCTGATTTGATTAGATTACAAGTTTAAAAACATATTTGTTAGCTTACCATGTAGATAGAGGTTGCCCGTGACACAACCTGGGCTATAACAAAGGTTAATGATGTTGAGTTGGACTTCAGAAGGTCTCCTTAGATATAGCGCGTGGACTTAAGTCCAGGAGACCTGGATTCGAATCAGCTCTACTCCCGACTGTAGCTTCTTGATAATGTTTAGCCTTATAGACATGAGTCCCTCTCCCCATTGAGGAAGGCTCAGATTGAGTTTTTGGCTCTTGGCTTCCACCTGGCTGTTGCACACATCCGGAGAAGAACCAATGGATGCCTCATCCATCTGTCAGTCTTTTAAATACATAAACAGCATTTTTAAAGCAGCAAAAGAGGGAGTGAGTGGAATGTGGTTTTTTTTTTTGCTTGCCTTATAGTCAGATTAGGCTAGACTATATCGCAGTATCATTAAAGCACAGCCTATCAGAAGCTGAGTATGACTCAGGTTTATTTGTTTCTTCACATATACTGCAGGTGGCTGGGGCAGCACTGACTGGTGGAGCACAGACGCTGAGTGTGCAAGCTCTGCTATCTTGGAGCTCATTCTGATGATGCCTCTTCAGATCATCAGCCTGGGAACCCAGCACTTTTTTTCTCCACCCTGCCCCTTGATTAGAATTATTTCCGTGACTCTTCATGCAGTACCAGCAGGACAGCCTTCTTTAAGCACTATCTGGTAGTGTGGTAGGATATTCCACTATTCAGGGAAAACAAAAATATCAGATTGGTTTCTAACCGTCATTTTTAGATTTCTATCATAATCAGATACAGTTACTAAGGGATTCAGAGGGTGTCAAGTTTTATAATTGTATTACGGGTTTGGTTAACAGACTGTATGAGAGTGAATGAATGAGGTGGGAGAAAACAAAATTGAAAGATAGGTTTAAGGGCCCGGCATGGTAGCCTAGTGCCTACAGTCCTCACCTTGCATGTGCCAGGATCCCATCAGGGTGCTGGTTCTAATTCCAGCGACCCCGCTTTCCATCCAGCTCCTTGCTTGTGGCATGGGAAAGCAGTCGAGGACGGCCCAAAGCTTTGGGTCCCTGCACCCATGTGGGAGACCTGGAAGAGGCTCCAGGCTCCTGGCTTTGGATTGGCTCCACTCTAGCTGTTGTGGCTGTTTGTGGAATGAACCATTGGACGGGAGCTCTTCCTCTCTGTATCTCCTCCTCTCTGTATCTCTGCCTTTCCGATAAAGATAAATAAGTCTTTAAAAAAAAGATAAGTTTATTTTGGTGCAAGAATATTTGGAAATTTTTGCACAATAGGTATTCAAATGGATTACAATGTTTATTATGCAGAAACTGGGCATGGATTTTTTAAAAATTGTTTTTTGATACAATTTAGGTGGTTCTGGGCTCTCCCTTCCCCCTCCCGCAAGTTCTCGTCCCTCCCCTTTGTTCTCCCCTGCAGTTTCAAAATGTGTATGGGCATGGATTTAAAAAAAAAAATTCATTTCCATAAACTATTTGAATACCATCACCATAGGCTATATTCTAATCCTGCTAGAAATACAGGCAAAATCAGCAACTGGAAGGAAGTCAAAGGGTAGAGAACCAACACACAGCTTTCCTCTGTCCATTAGGAAGATAAACATTCTAGCACTCTAAGAATAGCCTGTCTTTGTGTACTTACACTCCTGGTGAGTCATGAAGGATGCAGTTTCCGTGTGAGGAATGGACGCACACACGAATGTGATTTTTTTTCCCAGTGCCTCTCAAAGATCTTTCCCCTAATCTTTCCAGAGCATTCACCTGCTGAGGGGAAAACAGAAACTAAAGCAAAAGGGAGGCACAGATCGCTTGTTTACTTATTTATTTATATAAATTCTTTATTTTTCATGATACAGTTCCTTAAGCTCAGCCATTTCCCCTTGTATACTCCCCCCACTCTTCCTGTTTTGCCCAGTATGGTAACAATAATTTTATCCTTAAACAACAGTCTCAAGTTCATCATTCTGCTTTTGAAGCATATCCTGGCATTGTAGGTATAGAGAATGGTATAAAGTGCAGTATTCTTATGTCAAGACATATTTAACAGTTTCATTGGGAGTCCATCTTTTATTCAGAAGTAGAGATGTGTAGTACAATTTATCTCCACTTCGTGGTACACTGGCCTCCATTGTACAGATCCTCTAGACAAATATATGAACATACATGCTTACCTGTGCATTTATTGATCTTGTATTTTGCAGGAAGGTCAGCTTATATCAGAGAGAACATATGATATTTGTCTTTTTGGCATTGGCTTATTTAAACTGAGCATAATCATCTCTATTTTTCTCCTCATCCAATCATCTCTATTTTTAAAAAAAGATTTGTTTATTTTTATTGGAAAGGCAGTTTCACAGAGAGGAAGATTTTCATCTGCTTCTTTACTCCCCAAGTGGTAGCAATGACTGGAGCTACGTTGATCCAAAGGCAGGAGCCAGGAGCCTCTTCCAAGCCTTCTTGATGGTACAGGGTCCCAAGGCTTTGGGCTGTCCTCTACTGCTCTCCCAGGCCACAAGCAGGGAGCTGGATGGGAAGTGGAGCAGCTGGGACAGGAATCCGCACCCTGATGGGATCCTGGTACATGCAAGGTGAGGATTTAGCCACTGAGCTGTTGTACCAGGTCCAATGGTCGTTTCTTGACGTTAGAAATCAGATCACACAGTGAAACAATGATCTGTAATCCAGGTTATTTTCTTAGTATTCCCCGCGCCGCCCCCCCACCCCTCAAATTCTTGCATTCCCCATTTCCCTTATCAAGGCCACACCTGTCTTTAAGCTAGCTCTGCAGTGGGAATGAAGAGAGTTATAAAAAACAGGGAAGAGCAGTGTTTCAATCAGCCGGAAATGTCCTGGCTTTGTCTCCACGTTTAGATGGAAAGGAAGAGGCAAATGCGCTGAATCAGTGGTAGCTGTTCTCAGCTGCCCAGTGGGACCAACGCCGAGCTGAAGGTGGAGGGCAACCCCTGGAGTCGGCTGAGATTGGGAAAGATCCTTGACGGGTTAAGTGGATAGCTAGAGAGGTAACCCAGCTCAGGACCTCAGGGGACTTGGAGACCCTGCTCGTTTTTTTGTTTGTTTGTTTACAGGGTAGAGCAGTGGTAGAAATTATATAAACCCTGTCTCAAATTTCCCCTCACTTCTGTGAGCTCTTGGGAGAGTTACCTAATTCCTCTGTATTTTACATCCCCCATTTAAAAAATGTGCATATGGATAAGTATCTTGTCATGGAGTTACTTAGAAGATGAAAAGAATCAGCTAATATTTATGAGGCATTTGGAGCAAGTCTTGCCATATGGTAACTACTAGTTAAGTATTTCTTTGAGTAAAGATGTTGGAGCCTTACGTAAGAAGTTAGAACTAATATCCCTTCCTTAACAAGAAATATGGAAATATTAGCCTTGTCTGGAAAAGAACTATTCCTGGTCATAGGGCCCTCTGGTTCAAGGAGAGCCTACTGATTCGGAAATCTACCAAGATGTAAATAGAAGTAAACAAGAGACTTCCTACTGAGAAAGCAAAGAACACTTACAGTTGTTCACTTTTCACTTTCTTGTTTGTTCCTGCCCTTGCTAAATAAAAAGTAAATAATCAACAACAAAAAAAGTCAGTGATCACAACATCGTACTTTCCTTAAGGTGGCATTTTTTTTGTTTGTTTTTTCTTTTTAAGGACTGGAATATTTTTAAGGAAGAAAAAAAGCAGCTAATGTTACCATGCTGTAGAAGGGCTAGGAGTTATACTGCTTTGGCAAAGACACATCTTATAATGTTTGGGGAAGGAGAAAGGGTCTGACCTCAGACAGAGAAAGACAGAGAGATTTTGAGATTTCCCACCACTCGCTGATTGCGCATGCATGTGGGACCCAGATGTGTATCCTCACGTTCCTTTATTTGGATCATCAAACATCTTTTCATTCAATTAGCATCTGGTGTTCTTGTTTTGTCTCCTTGCTTCACCTTGCCTTGAATCTCCCCAGTAGCTTGAAATCAACTGGCTTGCTTTTTGCTTAGCCTTCAGCAGCAGAAATGCCCATGAAACTGCGTTCTTGCTCACTTCATTCCAACATTGTTAAAGTAATACTGTTAATTGAAAAGTGGTCCATATACGTGCTAAAATCTTTGAGCCACCAGTATTTTGATCCACAAGGAACTAGAATCTACAGAGGGTCACACAGCAACCAGTCTGTAAAAGCAAGAAATATAAAGGTATGAAGAAGCAGTCAAGCCCAGCTTTGAAGTGTTGGCGTTTCACAAGGAGTGGGATGCTAGGCAGGTCTTCAATCTCCTTTTTAATGAAAACAAACAGGTGGGAAAACGGTGGGATGAGAGCTCACACAAGGCTAAGAAATAGTGGGCCAGTGGCATGGCAACTATAGCCGCCACCTGCGACTCTGGCTTCGCCTAAAGGCACTGGTTCTATTCCCAGCTGCTCCACTTCCTTAGACCCCTGTAACTCACATAGGAGACCAAGCAGAAATTCCCGGCTTCCAGATTCAGACCTATTCAGCTCAGCTATTTGAGGAGTAAACTAACAGAGGCATGATCTCTCTCTGTCCCTCTCTCTCTCTCTCTCTCTTTGCCCCTGTTTCTCTGTAATTCTCATGTTCAAATAAATAAATATTTTTTCCCAAAAGAAAGAAAAAGCTAAGAATTGGTAGTAGGAATATGAGGAGTAATTTGGAAAAATTATTAATACAACAAGAAATTAGACTGGACCCAACAGTGCCTAACTCTGAAGTTCAAATCTTGGCAACAAAATTTTGAGGGCTTCAGAGGGCTGCTGAACCCTCACACACCTTGACACTTAGAACCCTAACTGGATGTAGAATAGAAGTGGCTGGATAGCAAGAGGGTCAAAGATGACTGAGCCCTAGAAACAACGATTTCAAAAATATCCACCTGCTGTGTGGTCCATGCTAGGCAAGCCAAGCACTGGGATCCAGAAGGGGTAATGGACAAGGAAAAAAGAAAGGGTCTGATTCAGTGAAGAAAGTATATAGCATGAGGAGAAGATCAATTAAACTTGTGAGTACGCATGCGCGCGTGCACACACACACACACACACACACACACACACACACAGCCCTTTCCTCTAACATTATTATCGCTAAAGATCCTCCATTTGATTATAAGTCCCCACCCCCTTGTTTTGTTTTGTTTGTTTTTTAAAAAACATAAGCTCTAAAATGCATAAGAAGTTCTTTATAAAAATCAACAGCCTTTCTGAATGGCTGGGTTTTTTTTTTTTAATATTTTTCAATTACAGATTTATGGCCTGATTTTTTCACAGGCCTGAATTGTCTGTTTAATATTAAAATGACTCTTGTCGGGAGCCATCTGTTATACGATCAGGCATGGACAATCTTTACAGGGCTTTCCATCAGCTCGCGCTCCAGTGTTCGCCATGCTTCAGATATCCTCAGGCACTCGTCTTTGTATTTAGAGCAGCAAGGTGAAGGACTTCAAGGCACAGTGTGACGACTCTGTCCCTGAAAACACTGGGACCAGCATATGGTTCACAACATTGTCGTTCCCCCCTCAGCCGTCCTTAATGGTGTCTCTTTAGTATGGCAAAACAATATCTTGAGAAAGGAACATTTTATGAATCTTCAAGTTTGCATTCTGGACAACCTTTATTTAATGCATTAACAAACTCACTGCCTTCTTCAAGAGTTTTGACTTAATAAAATATTTCCTGGCCTGGCATGGTGGCTCTGCCTGGCTATATCTCTGCCTGCAAATGCTGGCATCCCTTATGGGCACCATTTCGTGTTTCAACTGTTTCACTTCCCGTCCAGCTCCCTACTTGCAGCCTGGGGAAGCAGCAGAGCATAGCCCAAGCTTTAGGACCCTGCACCCATGTGGCAGATCCAGAAGAAGCTGTTGGTTCTGACTCGGATTGGCTCGGCTCTGGCTGTTATGGCCACTCAGGGAGTGAACCTATGAAAGAAACATCTTCCTCTCTGTGTCTCTTTCTCTCAGTAAATCTGCCTTTCCAATAGCAATAATAAGTCTATTTATTTTAAAATTATTTCAAATTTATTTTAGAACTAATTTTAAATTATCGTTAATTTATTTTTTCATTTATTTTTAATTGGTCTTAGTTAATTTGAGATTTCTCCTCACCCTATCCCCAAATTCCCTCCCCCACACTGCTTTCTTCTATATTATTACAATACTACAGTGCTTTACAAACTGTCGTAAGGTCATCACTCAGTTATTTAAATGTATCCTGATATTTTACGTATGGACAATGGCCAAGAGTCCAGCATCCTATTGTCAAGGTATGTTTGACAGTTTCATTGGGAGTCCATCTCTATTCAGGAGTAGAGATGCATACCACAATGCGTCTTCACTTCTCTGTTTCTCTAGATAACTGTATACACATGCATGTTTACCTGTGTATCTACTGAGCCTGTATTTTGCATGAAGGTTGCCTTATACCAGAGAACATACGATATCTGCCCTTTTGCAATTGACTTTCTTCGCTGAGCTTAATGGTCCCTAGCTGGGATCATTTTGTTCAAAACGGTAGACTTTCATGTTTTAAAAATGACTGAGTAATATTGCATAGAGTAGATACACCAGTTTCTTTGTCCACTCCTCTTTTGATGGCCATCTGGGTTGTTTCCATGTCTTTGCTATTGTAGATCATGCTGCTATAAACATAGAATTACAGATCCCTTTCTCTGATGCACATTTCATTTCCTTTGGATATATTTCCAGGAGTGGGATAACTGGGTCATATGGCAGATCAATTTTCAATTCTCTTAGCACTCTCCATACTGATTTCCATAGTGGTTGTACCAGCCTACGCTCCCACCAGCAGTGAAAGTGTGCACTTTTATCCTCACATCTACGCCAGCACGTGTTGATAGAGTTCTGAATGTAGGCCAGTCTCACTGGAGTTAGGTGGAACCTCGAGGTGGTTTTCATTTGTATTTCCCTGACAGCAGGGAACCTGCACATTTTTTCCTATGCCTGTTAAGCATTTGGATTTTTTTTTTTCAAAAAATGGCTGTTCATTTCCTTTGCTCATTTCTTCACAGGGTTATTTGTTTTGCTGCCATTGAGTTTCTGAAACTCTTTGTAAATCCTGCATATTAGTCCTCCACCAATTGTGTAGTGTGTGAATATTTTCTCCCATTCTGCTGGTTGTTTCTTCACTTTGTTGACCATTTCCGTTGCTGTACAGAAGCTTCTTAGTTTAGGTAGTCCCATTTATTTACTTTGGTTTTGACTGTCAATGCTTTTGGTGACTTTCCTAGGAAGTCTGTGCTAATGCCTGTATCTTGGAGAATGCTTCCTTTGTTGTTTTCTAATAGTTTGATGGTTTCTGGATGCAGATTTAGGTTCTTGATCCACTTAGAGCAGATTGACAGGTGGTGGGTTCTTGCTTCCTACCTCTGCGGGCTGCTATCCAACTGCCCCAATGGCATTTGTTGAAAAGACCAGGTTTTGCCCCCGGATTATTTTTTCAGTTTTTTTGTTGAAGATTAGTTGACTCCATTCCTCCTAAGTCATATCTTTCTGAGTGTATAAATTTCATACTATTTTACTAAATGGGTTCCAGCTCAAGTGTTTGCTTTAGCTTGGAAATGCCTCATCAAGTGTAAGGGGAAGGAATTTTGAGCTGTGCTCCAAGTCAAGAAAGTATGATGATTGATTATTTATGTCTTGTATGTGTATAGTGGTAGGGCCACACCTGCCACATGTTTGCCATGTTTGCCTGAAAGTTTGCTCTGTCTCCCTATTACTGAGTTCATTATTCATGGGCGGCTTTGATTGATGTAAGCATACAGAGTCGAACCAATTCCTCTAGTGAGGAAATGGTCTTGAACTTGACCTTGCGTGAACAACAATAGCAGCTATGTTTGTTATACATCTGCGACGTTACAGGTATCACTGCAGAAATCAACATCAAATCGTTTCGTTTACAGAAATTCCACAATGCAGATATGATTCACTCCATTTTAGAGAGGAGGAAAGCTAAGCAACTTTATTGAGTTCAAAGCATCGTCATAAATTGTTACTGTTCCTGACATTTAAAGCTGCATGCACTCCATTCCATCTCACTTGCACTCAAATCCTAGCCCCGTGGCTCCCTCTCTGTCTAGTTCCTCCTCCCTGGACAAGTCTCAACACAGCAGACGGAGATGCAAGCTTCAGCTAGGCTTCGTGGAACAGTCTGAGACCATGACATGCTCTGTGTGGCTGTGCTGAATTACTCCAAATCATCTGTTTCAGATAATTCAGCCAAACAACCTGTCGATTTCATTCAATTGAACAAATTCCCCTTTTAATGGTTTGGTCAATTGTCTGATATTGTATTTAATTAAATCACAATGTATCTCAAGTAATGAATTCAGGGTAATACCAATCCGAGCTTTTTCCAATCACTGGTCAAGGTAAATAAGCAATGCCTTCTAAATAACAAACTAGTTGTGATCTTAGTGGTGATAATATGGTGAATGACATCAGGGTCCAATCTGTGTCAGTAATAACTTTTCAAAGGTGGCTACGTCTAGTTCTCCAGTGAAGTGTGTAATGCCAGGATTGATGTTTGGGGCTGTGGATCACTGATTTGAAAAATCTACAGTGCAGCTGTTAGTTCCATGGTACCATCTGATTTGCCTGATGATGTATATAATGTTGACTATAGCTTGCCCTTACACCTGATGAGGGACCAGTAATATCATTCACACACTCTTGGAAAAAACAGGCAATTATGGATTGGAGACGGGATTGTTTACATGCAAATCCAACGGCAGGCAGCAAAGTGCCAGTCCAAGCTACTACTGTGGGTTCTACTGGGGTGATTGTCTTTTTGGCCTAAGCATAGCTTCTGTTTGTCTTCTGAAGCTTTACTTTGCCACAAAAATGTTAGCACATGAATGGGTTTGACATGCTCATCTCTGTGAGGCAAAATTTGAAAAGTGAGGAAATTCAAACACTTGTAAAGCTTTAAAGATATTTGCTTTGACTCAAGTCTGTTTTGAGTCTCTTCCAGGTTCACTCTCATTTACTCAACAGTTGCTGGGATAGGGGAAGTGTGAACTCACTCAATTCACAACCTGACTCGGCCACTTCCCGGGACAATTACCTAATGTTTAGCCTTTGGCCCTAATTTTCCATCACAGAGCTCAGTGCTTCCTGTGTGCACACGTGTGAAAGAAAGTCGATCAATACAAAGAGAGTTACACTCATGCTTTGATCTATTGCTTCATTTCCCCAGAGGAATACAATATATATCTTGTCTTTGGCTTCATTGTTGAGTTGAAGCCTGCAATCACAATGACTTTGAGTCCCCAGCTCCCACCAAGAGACAAGCTTGGCTTTCCTCCACTAGGAAGCTCAGCATAATTCTAAAGCTTTCCTTCCTTCTCCTTCCTGTTGCAAGAGTTTTCCTTCTTGCTCCAAATCAAAGATGCTGAATGCATTTTAATGCTTGATCACCTTTCTGTTGCTCCTGTAATAGAATGGTGTGACTGGCAAGTATGGATCTTATTTCAGATTTAACTAAGGCAATCTTCCTCTCCACCTACAGACCCGTGTCGCTTATCATCAACAAGAAGGTTCAAATTGTCATTTTTTTCCCACTCAGATTCTATCCTTCTCTCCGGTATGAAGTATGGTGAGAATGAAGATTTCTGTCTTTTCTGCCATTTAGGTTGTCTCATTGTTTTGCCAAGAGGTGCTAGAGGTATTTCCAATCGTTTCCACACAAAAGGCAAATTTTCTGTTTCAAAGATCTCAGTGTCCTCCCTGTCTTCCACCACATGATTGATTCCAAGTCCCTTTGCCTGCCTTCATTTCCCTTTAAATTCCACAAGCAGACTTTTGGGCTGCACGGGGAGGGGGCTACATTCACTCTAAATCACTTTGACCTTTTTTTTCTTCTATGCATTCCTGCTTACATGCCAACTGGAATGATGTGAAAAGGATTTAGCGTGAATGGGTCGCTCATTCTTCACATGTTCTCCCAAGTACTACTTAAAGTTAAATAATTTTTGAATTAGTTTGGAGTCAGCCACTGCTCAAAAATAGACTTCAAATCCTTTAACCTACTTTTATCCCTAATTCTTTTCCATTAAAGCCTTTGTGTGCTGCGTTAGTACACTCAGTACATTTTCTTGACTTAAGAGCTAATTATAAATGCTAGAAATCAATTTTGAGTTATGCTGTTTGGGGCTGGCTGGTGGAGCTGCCACTTGTGTTTGCACAGTACACCAAGAGAGAATATAGATGCTTCTTTCTCCCAGGACACAGGGAACAGAACGGCCCTGCCATCCGAGAGTGGAGGGAGAAATCTGCCCATGTCTGTTGCCTGCTGCATCGTGTCCGCGAAAGAAGCAAAAATAAACCCGCCTCTCTGTGGTTCCACAAAAGAATGTACCTTGTGTAATTAGCTCACATTCACAGCCTTTAAATTACAGAACAAACTATTGGCTCAGTCACTGCATTTTGCCTTC
Source organism: Ochotona curzoniae (assembly GCF_017591425.1). Lineage (NCBI taxonomy): Eukaryota > Metazoa > Chordata > Mammalia > Lagomorpha > Ochotonidae > Ochotona > Ochotona curzoniae. Next base: position 7,758,230 of record NW_024466446.1, on the reverse strand, counting down.
TCCCTATTCCCCACAACTGAAGTTAGAATGATTTCATGGCTTGTTCAGTTCACACTCTGCCTCATCAACGGATCCCTCTCCTTGCTAATGTTGATTAAGATGTCTGTCGGAACCCACCTTGACTGGCTCTTTCAGAGTGAGGATGATGGGGGCCTGGACGTGGGGATTTTTAAAAAGTGTTGAGTGTTATGCTTGAGCAGATTTCATGAAATATTTGATGGTTTGAGTTCTGCTTTAAAAAAATGATTTGTGTCTGAAGCATTTCCCTATTGGCTATTTCCACCTAATCCCTTTAAGCTTTCTAAAGGACATTTATCTAAACATTTTAAAAAATTTCTCTTTTATCTTTACTTTCAGAGACATTGCTAAGAGAAAAAGATGTTCTTTCACTTTCAAGATAAGTTACCTTTTGAGAGTAAAATTAAATAACGTAAGACTGCTGTAGAACACAGAATGACTTTTAGGTTTTATTCAATGAGTAAATGTTACAAAGCTACAGGGTTGGAACCATCTGATTTTAATATGTTAATCAACCAACTGTATATCAATCACCCATCACTCTAGCTAGGTGCCTGTATATTCATGTATCTGTTTATCTAACTAGCTTCTATTTACTGAGACAGTTGTATTATATACCAAAATGTTTAAGTAGGATTATTGAGGTATGGTTTTCCTCTGCTGATCAAGTGCTCCTGTCGCATCAGACAGACTCAGACTTCCCTGACTTTTGACGTTGAATGACTGAGACTGTTTCTTTAATGCTTCTGTCCTTTCTTTTTAAAAATTATTTAACTGGTAATTTACCCGAATCAACAGGGAAAATAGGCAAACAGAAGGCCAAGCGAGATTCGTTCCACTTTTGAGGAAGCACCCAGCAATCCGAGAACACTGAGCTCCCAGCCAGCTGTCAGCTCTAGCAGGCCCTGGAGAGAGAGAGAGGGTTGTCCTGTTCCAGACAGGCAAGGGAAGGCATGGCAGGCTCCGTTACTCTCTGAACCCTGTCCCCAGGATTCTGACTTCTAAACGAGTTCATGAGAACTGAGTGGACGTATGTTATTCTGTGTCAGCCCATCGAATTCTCCCCAGAACCTATTTGGCGGGAATTGGGATGACCTGGGACACGGAGGCACACAAGCCTGGCAAGCACTGTCTCGGCTGGGAAGCAGCCAGCCTAGGCTTGTGCTTTTGAAGGGCTGCTCCTGACTGGGTCTCATTTGTCCCAGCTGGAACACCTCCAGCAGGCAAGAAACACCCCACCTCTGATGATGGTTGGTTTCAACTTGAGTCTTTGCACCCCACGTGTGCTTGTGCCAGTATATGTGGGTACCCAGGTTACAAGACTTGTATGGGTGACTCAGCCACAGTTCCCCCCATCATAAAGTCAATCCTGGCTGCAGGACATGAGTGAAAGTACGGCAGTCCCACTTAGACACATCCCACTTAGGAGGATATATCCTAAAGCTTCCAGAAGGGACATGAAATTGTATGGTATCAAACCCTTGAAGTTGTATGGAATCAAACGAGTGATCTCAGGCAAAGAAACCCATAGAAAACAAAGCTGGGTAAAAGGTCGGGAAAACCATAGTTTATTTGCCAAGCTCAAGGAGTGGACATGCCTGTTGCTCACCAGCGCGTTTCAAATATACCTGACCAAGGTGTATCCTAGAAGGTTAACTCCAACAACAGCCTCCCAAAGGTGATCAAGACATGGTCCCTATGGCAAGATCAGGAGGTATCTGAAGGTTGAGCCAAGACTAAAATGCAGTGTGACTCCTAGGATCCTGCGAATAAAGCACTCAGGAACATCAGGTCCACATGGTACTCCAACTCAAACAGGAGAAACCAACTCAGAAACTCAGCAGGATAAAGCTAGATGTGAAGCAAAAGGAGATAGGGAATTTCTGCAAATGGAGCTTAGGGCTCACATTGTCGGCCTGATGGGTGATTTCCATTGAAGGACTTGGAAAAAACAAAAACTGAAGCCTGGAAACGATGCTTTTTCTGAAGAGCGTGATCCTCAGAACCAAAGGTGGAGAAGCATATCTCTGTTATCTGTTCCATAAGAAGTCACCTCACCCATCTCTGGGCATGGATTTAAAGTAACAATTCAGAATCAATCATAATTGAAAAGCTAATTAGCTGCAGCAATGCACAATGAAAGACAGGCCTTGAATCGTGCCCCTAAAGCCAGCTGACTTGTGCTTTAGTGTGTGTGTGTTTTTTTTCTTTTCTGGAAGGGACTATAGATGATATCTAAATATATCTCAGTAAACCTAACAAATAAGCATGAGCACAATTAAGCCACTCTCCATAAAACAGAAAGCATCCACGGTGTCAGCGAGCAGCAGTGTCCTTTTAAATTTAAAGCATCTATAAAGCCAAAAGGAAATACGAATCAACAACCCTTTATCCTTTTAATGAAGGCCAGCAGCTCTCATATTTTTATCTCTTTGCTCTACAGTATGCAGAAATAGCCTCCGAATATGTTGTTTTCTTTCTGCTCCCCACAGAATTAGCAGAAAATTGCATGGCCAAAAGGATGTGACTCGATGCCTTCCTCTTTTCCTTCACTAGACAAGAAATCGTCAGCCCTACTTAATTAGGCTCACCTGCAAGAACAGTGCATTGAGTTTCAGCTACGCAAAAGAGAGCCTCCTGCAGATATCGGGAAAGTCCTGGCACATGCCAAGGTTGGTTCTTGTGCTCTGTGTAACTTTAACGTTGGCACGACAGCAAGGCAGACGCAGGTGCCTGTAGGACTCTCCCGTGTCTTCCACATTCAGCTGCTGCTGCTTCTTCCACCTGCTACCAGGTTCCTGATGTTTTCTGAAGATGAGCAAGATAGGAGGTCTGGCAGCTGCAATCTTCAGGTACGCCTCCTGAGATCCTGTTGCAATCCTGTCCCTAATCAATTGTGTTGGGCAAGTTGCTTAAGCTCGCTCTCTCTTTCTCTCTCGTTTCCTCATCTATAAAAGGAAGACACACCACACAGATATGTTGTAGGAACTGAGCAGACATTCTAAATCCCTGGAGAATAGGGGTGGCACCTAATAAGCACCAAGCATGTGGGGGCAATTCCATTGTCACCTTGGGTTGCCATGTCCATCCAGCAAACTACCCAACCTTGCTCTGTGTGTGCCTAGAGGACCACATTCTGAAGCATCAGATTATCCTGCTCAGCCCACTTCATGTTGTTCTCTCAACAACTGTTAGGGGCAATAGGCTGAGCATGGAATAGAGCAGAGCTTCCCTTATGTTTTGCTTAGACAATCATGTGGAACGTTACAAGGAAACACCCCATGGAAATGCAGGCTTTTGGATCCAGAAGTTCTAGAATACAGCCTGATCTCGCACTGCTGCTACCATGCTGTGAAAAACAACAGATCATCTACATAAAGCTTCTACTCCGCCCTTTGCTTCTGGACCTTACCCTGCTTTCTTAGCCCCAGCTACTCAAGTATACCTCTGTGGTTCAAGGCTAAACAAGTGAAGGAATGAGTATAAAATGCCCAGTAAAGTGCCAGGCACACAATAGTAAAGTTTCAGTGAGCAGTAACTAGCATGTCATGATTCTGTATCAATTCCCAAGGAGATGTGTGCGAGTTAGACCAACTCGGTGTAACTGCTGTTAGTTCACAAGTAGCAATCTAATATAAAGAAGCTAAAAGGTACCACAGAGCACTGCTGTCATTGAAATCCACTTCCAAGAGAAAGGCAAGGAATTATAGGGCAAATTTTGAATTCTCTAAGCAAAATTTCCACTCTTCTTCTTTTTTTTTTTTTTAATTGGAAAGGCGGATATACAGAGAGGAGAGACAGAGAGGAAGATCTTCCGTCCGATGATTCACTCCCCAAGTGAGCGCAACGGCCGATGCTATGCCGATCCGAAGCCTCTTCCGGGTCTCCCACGCGGGTGCAGGGTCCTAAAGCTTTGGGCCGTCCTTGACTGCTTTCCCGGGCCACAGGCAGGGAGCTGGAAGGGAAGCGGGGCTGCCGGGATTAGAACCGGCGCCCATATGGGATCCCGGGCGTGCAAGGTGAGGACCTTAACCACTTGCGCCACCGCGCCGGGGCCAAAATTTCCACTCTTCTTTATCAACACACTAGCAGTTGAGAACCTGTAACTTTTGAATCTCTTTTCAGCCAGCATAAATCATTTGCAAACGTCATTAGGAGAGATAGAGTTAGCTGGCAGTCAAGTCAGATCGCTCCACGTTTATCGTTTCCTTAGAGACACACGAGCACAACACCAATTCATTCACAAAACATTTAGAAAGGTCAGGGAAACCCGAGACCATAGTGCCGAGGTTTAACATTGTCTTCAAGAAAAGATGCATTGAAAAAGTCAAAAGGCTAAAAGTGATCTGTATCAACTCTCAAGTCCAAGATGAGTGCAAAAGGAATGAAGTCCAAGCCTGTTTGCACACTCGATATCAGACTTGTCATGTTGAAGTCAAGTGCTGGGCAGAATCCCTACAGCCATGACCTTCAAGCCAGCACTGAGACTCAGTGTGGCTGAGTGAGCTGCCTCCAACAGCTGTTCTCCAAAAGCTCAGGTTGCATCGCCCCCTGGAGAGCAGAAGAGGAAAGCCAGCCCAGGCCTCAGCACAGAGCAAGGAGATGCACGACCCCTTACAAGGAAGGGGACCAAGCACCCAATGCAAGCTGTACCCTCTCCCATCCTTACTGCCTGGAAACGTGCTGGGGCTCCACCCATCCATGGTGCCTGGGAGATAGTGGTTCCTGACAGTTCTGCCAAGCTAAGCCAACCTTGTGAGCCGCACGCTTGTAATGCCAGGAGGAACCTGTGTGGCACATCCGGAGCAGCTCAGCCTGCAGAGGCCAGCCCTGCTCATTCTTCTGCTGTGAGAAGGGTGGGGAGTCCTGCCTTAGTGCAGCCCAGGAGATACTTTGAGCGGAGAGAGAGACAGAGCTCAAGGATAGACTCTGCTGGCTAAAGCTTTCAGAACAGAATATCAGAGGAGAGGATGCTGTGGAAACCTCCAGGAACACCTGCTGGAAAATTTGGCTGACTACTAACTGGTCCATGTCTGTAAGAAAACTACCTGAGGCTGGGAAGAAAAGCAAACAAGAGGAGTGGAGGGCACAAGGCTGGCACTCCCACGGGGTCAGGAATGGAGATCACATGTCTGCAGACCAGACTGCAAACTGAAGCACCCACGAGGCATCAGAAGGTGTCACCCCAGTAATGGGGAGCAGCTGGCCCTAAACTAAATACTGTGTTGATCCCACCTAATATATCTAGAAAAGCCAGACCCAAGAAGACCAAACCATTTCCACCTGATTTGATTGTATCAAAGAGCGAAAATATTGCACATAACAAAGTATACATCTTGGTGTTTGATATAGATCATGAGGCTTGGACATACTTAAATGAATGTTACACATAAAACAGGAAAATCAACCAACCAAAACCAACTGTAAAGTGATAGGTAATAAAATCATAACAGTTGAAAAAACTATATGCTAAAAAATAAAAAGTATCCAACCACAGACATGGAAGATATGCACATTGGAGATCAGATTTACACAAAAACAAATACCAGAAGTAGTGACTACATGAATGATAATAGTTTCTTATAATTGAAATCTCTTTATAAAGTAATGGATGTTGTGGACAAAATGATACTCTCAGGAGCTTAAAGCATGCAAAAACAAACATAACCACAGCATATATCTCTAAAGTGGAGCTGGATCCCCATCATCATGAAGTTCTTAATGGAAATGGTATCAGATCCTTGGAAACACATTTCACTACACTAACAATGTATAATTTAATACCTAAACCAGTAAGTAATGTTATAAATAAGAAGCTACAAAATAGGTTAAATGGGATCACAATACATTCAATTCATCCAAAGAAGTCAGAAAAATAGGAGACAATCGCTGCCAGAAGGAACAAATAGAAAACAGATACCACTTTGATAATTAAATAGATGTACTGAACACAAGTAAAAGATAAAAGATTATCCTGTAGAATAAGAAGCAGGACCTAAGTACAAATCAAAAGAAATTATTAATTACTTTAAATTGAGTAAAAATGAAGATGCATTATAAAATATCAGTGCCAATCAATTAATTAGTACTTAGAAAAATAGCAGCATTAGACCCATATGTTAGTATTAAGTATACAAATTAGAAAAATAAAGAGGATCTAAATCAGTGATCGAAATTAAGCCTGCACTGGAAATGTAGGAAAACATGTAGAGGTGTCAGTTCAAGTCCCAGCTGTTCCATTCACCTCTAACTGGTTGCTAGTGAACCTGGGAAAGCAATGCAAGCTTCTGCCACCTGCGTGGGAAACCTGGTTGGAGTTCCAGGCTCCTAGCTTTGGCCTGGACCAAGCCCCTCACTGCTATATCCATTTGGAGAGCATGGAAGATCTATTTCTATGTCTCTCCCTCTGTTGCTCTGCCTTTCAAATAAATAAATAAATCTTGCAAAACATTATGAGAGAATGATTTCAGCAGAGTACTAGAAATACCATGCATCTGTGGAGGAAATTTTCCAAAAAAGATCTAAGAAAACACACCTCTTCAATGTGGCTCTCAGAAGAAGAAAAAAAAAAAAAACCTGCAATGCTGTGAAGCCATCAGCAACAAAGAGACTCTCACTCCAACAGACCACGTGGCAGCTGATGCCTTTTCAGAGTAAATTTTCACCGAGAGCGAAGTCACAGTGAGAGGCAGTCTCAAATCACCTGTTTGAAGGCACTCGTATGTATTGCCCAGGAAGGTATGTTATCTTAGCTTCCAGATGTCATCCTTGCAGTAAAAACTGTCAGACCCAAATTGTCTTCATTCCCTACCAGTGCACAGTTGTCACTGTGGTTATCAGTCAGCCGGTGCGAAGGAATGGGCCACTTGGCTCAGTTACAGCTTGTGTCACGTGAAGCAGCTCAAAAAGGGGGTTAATGCTGTCAAAGCACAGGCATGCTCATCGTAATTAAAGTAGCAACTTACTCAGATTCACGAGAATAGTAACAGAGGACCAAGCATGGTAGACTAGTGGCTCAAGTCCTTGCCTCACACGTGCCAGGATCCCATATGGGTGCCGGTTCTAATCCCGGCTGCTCCACTTCCCATCCAGCTCCCTGCCTGTGGCCTGGGAAAGCAGTTGAGGATGCCCCAAAGGCTTGGGACCCTGGCTTCTGGTTTTGGATTGGCTCAGCTCCAGCCATTGTGGCCAATTGGGGAGTGAATCACCGGACGGAAGATCTTCCTTTCTGTATCTTCTTCTCTCTATAAACCTGCCTTTCCAATAAAAATATGTAAATCTTAAAAAAATAATAATAGCAGAGCAAAAACGTACTATAACTGGTAGTTTCTAGAAAACTTTCATGTGTCACTCAATTTATAAGTATCTAACTCAGCACAGAAAAGTACACGCTCATAAACAGAATCACATGTGTCATTGTTATAGCCAAAGCCTGGCAACAGGCTCCAAGCTCATTAACAGAAGCATGGATGAACTCTCATCATGGCACATCCACTTTGTGGAATATCTTTTAGCAATAAAAAGGAAGGGGAACTATTGGTATAGATGCTTCTCCTCCCATCCCCCCCAAATGACACTAAGTCAAAGAAAACAGATCCCAAACAGGATATGCAGTGTTATTTAATTTATAAAAAACACGGACTAACCTATTTTAGCAACGTCAGATCAGTGATCTCCTAGGAAGGCGCAAGAAAGACAAGAAACGGATGATGGACAGTGGCCATCACTTTGGGTGATGACGACCAATTTCAAGTTCACTGTCTTGATTCTGATTTTTTTTTTTTTCACAAAAGGTACAACTTTCCAGTAGGTATACTTTCCATGCAGCCCATTGCATGGCCATTTTTTTTTTCTTTTGGCCTGGTAGTGACTTCAAAATTACCATTTTATTTGAAGTCTTTACCAACTAGAATGATGCTTAGAGTATTTTTTGTTTGTTTTCTGTTTTTTTTTTTCAAGAAGTTCTCATTGGAAGGATCCCATAGAGTCCTGAGTAGGCTTAGTTCTTGTTAAAAGTGATGAACTCCTGGCATCCAAGTAAGGACACACTCTAAATGGTTTTACACAAAGCTCACATCACCATTAAACATAATCATTTCCCTGACTTTTTTTTTTCTGAATTCACGTGTGCCTGTTCTCACGTCACTCTTGCCCCCATCAGCCCTTACGATGTTTCCTATTATCTTGTTTCGTGAACTTTCCAGAAACACACACACACGATAATTTGCTTCTTGATAATTAACAAGGCAGTTTACCTGTTGGATAAAGTTGATTCCTAGGAAAAGTAAACATCTTGATCTTTGACACCGAGAATTACGGAGCTAAATATATTTCCCTTTTGCTTCTTCGAACGCTAAGCATCTGTTCCAATTACATTTTCTTTTACACTTCACTGCTTTCACCTTGATCCGGACAGCCTTCGCCATGCATCGGATGAATGCTTCATAGCCAGTCTCCCAGCTTCTAAGATGCTGCCTCCTCTTCAGTTATCTCAACAGAACTGCCCTATTAAAATGTAAGCTGGGTTGGGCATTCCTCTTAGGACACCTGCATTTCCCGCCAGCGTGCTTGGTTCCAGCACTAGCTTTTCTTCTAACCCAGCTTCCTGTTACTGCACACTCCGAGAAGGCAGCAGGTGGTAGTTTAGGTGGTCAGAGCCTTGGCACCCACTTGGGAAATCCAGATTGAGTTCTAGTCCCTTAGATCTGGTTCAGTCCCAGTTGTTGTTGTTGTCGTCACTGGGGGAGAGAATGTGTAGAAATTGCCTGTGCAGGTGCTGTGCTGTAGCGTGTAAAAGCCATTGTCTGAAGTGCCGGCATCCCAGTTGCTTCCATTTGATCCAGCTCCCTGTTCATGTGCCTGGAACAGCCGGGGAAGATGTGAGAAGCACTTGGGCTCCTGTACTCACAAGAGGAAGCTCCGTGTTTAGTCTGGCCCCGATCTGGCCATGGCAGTAGAAGCAAATCAGTAAATGAAAGATTCCCTCTGTCTCTGCCTTTCCCTCTATAACTCTGCCTTTCAGACAAAGAAGTAAATCTTTAATAATAACAATTTTAACAACCTTCCTCTCAAACAAAGTGAACATACATAAAAATTCAAAACAAAAGCCTTAAAGTGTCACTCCTGTCTTATCAGAACATTTCCCTAGCTATTGTTTGACTTAGCGTAAAATCTAAATTCTTCATTCTCTGGTCCTCCTTCTCCCTGACCTCACGTCCTACCATTTTCCTCCTTATCACCCTTCCCGGTGATTCTCATTGTTGCATCATTCCTAAGACCTGCCAGGCACACTGCTGGACAGAGCCTGTCCACGTGGCACTCCTCTGCCTGGAATGGTCTTCCCACAACCATTGCCACAATGAACACCTTCCCCTCCATCGTGTCTTTTCTGCAATGTAACTATCTCAGGGACCTGGATCTTAAGCATCCTGAAGCTTACGCCATGCTTAGCTTACTTGTCATTTATTGTTTTCCTGTAACGCAGGCATTGCAGTGTTTGGCAAAGAAAAGTAGCTGGCATGAATTTACCTTTCAAGAGATTGTAAGGACACAAATTCTAATTTGATGCAGGTTAGAATGAACCTGGGTAACCTCTGCTCCTATTTCCGGCCAGTGAGAGCATTTCATTTCCAGCTTTTCTCATTTTTTTTCTCGCTGTCCTTGAATTGTTTTTTTTTTTTTTAAACAATTTTACTATTACGGCTACATTGCTTGTTCTGAGCGGCGCCCATCTGTCTCCTCTCTCTTTGCCACTCCATCTGTCTTCTCACTGCTTTCTCTTTTGCCACTTTCTTTCTCTTTGACCTTATGATTTGAGTGAGTGCAAAATGTCGTTGGCATATTCCGAGTGAATTAAAACTTCAGCCTTTCTCTGTTGATACAACAAAGGGAAGCCAAGTAAATCAATTAGAAGAATGGAGTGGGAGTGTAGAATGAGACATTTGTTTGCTTGTTTATTGGTGTGTTCGTTTAAATTTTATTCTTTAAAAAAAAAGTCAAGTTGGGACCAAGATGGGGTTTTTTTTTCTTAATTTAGTCTCAGTAATGGAACTTGCATTTTTAAACATTTATTGTTTGTGCCACATGTTCTAAGCCTGCGCACATACACACACACGGAAACACAGATGTTCTTTTACTGAACATGGGGCCACATTTCAATAAACTCAGCATAAAGGTTCAGAGCGAAGGGACATTTGCTACATCTGGCCTACCAAGCTTGGTAGCGCACAGTAGGTCATCAGACTAACTAGGGAGTTGCCCAGAATTCTAAGACAGCATTTTAACACACAGGCTCCCCATGGAAAAGATCAAAATTCCAAACCTGAAAGATGACTTCCAGGAACTGCCTATGGCTTTCACACCATCAGGGAATTGAAAAATCATAAACAGGGGTCCTTCTGAGTACATGACACTTAGAATATAAATATAAAGCTATATCGAAGGCATTTCTTACTATATATCACAAATGCATAGCAAAATAGAGAAAAAGCGAAAATGAGCATCAATAGTCATGATTTTTAGTAATTGATCCTACTGGTTTTTCTGTCTCTAACACTTGCTTGAGCTGTTGAAAAGCACATTATAGGTGATCCCCAAGTATCCTCAAGGTTGGCTCCAGCAGATCTCAAAATCCAAATATGCTTAGGTTGGTCCACCGTATCTGCCAGTTCCACATCCTCAAATACAGAGACTGTAGATGGCAAACTACATCCATATCATGCGTCATTCATTAATGTTTTGGCATCCATGTCGAAAAATCAGACATCTCTCACATAATCACAATAATCCCTGTATCATACCAACATTCATTCGCTGATATCCAGTTTCTTGTACATTTCCCTAGTGGACCCCAACATTAAGGAAATCAAGGTCTAACCAGGGATTAAACATTCATTTAGGTGTATGTCCTGTGCCTTGTACAATATAAAATAATTCCCTTCCGTGTTTCTTTCCCCTAATGATGTTAATTCTTTGAAGGATTCAGGTGAGCAGTCTCCTAGAATTATTCCTGTAAAGTGTCATTAAACTCTCTCCCTTCCATAATCCCTCTGTTATCTGCAGACCAGAATTTTTGGCTTTTGAGAGTGGACTAGATTTGGATTCCGTATGTTGGAAAGATGTCCCGAGAGTGACTACATTTGGTATCCGAGCGGGACCCATGTAATGCTTGCTTGCTGATTCCAGCGGCGTCACATCTGATTAACTAGGAAGGTGCAGGCAGTCTGATCTCTCCATTGTCAAGCCATTGTTCCCCCCTGCGCACGGAAAATATTCCCTGCTCTGTCAATCTTTGCTGGATGCTTTTTTCAATCACTTGTGACTTCTGTACAAACCACTTTGTCATGAGGTGCAAAATGATATTTTTCTAAGTATAACTTTTCTGTCTTCATTTACTGGCTAAAATTTTTTTTTCCTGCACAGTAGAGATTATTCTCACCAAGGGCAAGATAGATTGCTACTTCTTTCCCTTTAATAACCAATCTTCAAAATGAGGAGCTGTGTTAACAGTCATCCTAAAAGTGTCACATGCAGTTTTTACTTTTTTCCTCCTCTTTTTTAGTATAACACTGACTCATAAAACATTACATATTCACTGTGCTTCAGTTGATTGCAGTTATTATTCTTTGGGATGTTCAAATTATTCCAAATGTGGCCTGTGGGAGCTCCTTAAATTTCACTCCTTTTGCCATGACTCCATTAATTTTTAAATATTTCTCAAGTTTCTGGCTCCCAGTATTACCACTCACCGTATACAACCGCTGGCCTAGACAACAAACAATACATTTCTTAAAGGAGTCCTGGGCCCTTTTAACAGACAATAGTATTTATAAAACCAAACCCAGGCAGAAGGGATGCTTGTGATGGTTTCGCTCAGGTCCTTCCTCAGATCGAAGAAATGTATTTTGAGAAGAGTCAGAGTTAATAATGATATTTTCCAATGCTTACCTGATGATCTTGAGTTTTTGACAACTCGCTTGATTTTGTGTCTGTTTGCATTTTTTCACGAGGACATCTGGATTTCTAATCATTTTGCTTTATGCCTTCATATCCATAACATAGATTGGAAATGGCAGTGACAGTATTGCTGCTGACTGGGGGAGGGGAGGGGAGGAAAGAGGAAGAGGAGAGATCAATACAATCCCTTGCAAGGTAACAGTTACCACCTTTATGCCCCAGAAATGTGTGTCTCTGCTGCACGGTCCTTTCTTAGAGCCCGGACTGACACACGGAATGGGAATGTGGACATTTCTGAGTCCCAGGAATCCACCAGTGGCATCCAGAGCATCTCACGCCTGTGGTTCTCTTGTCTTTATAACATTACTCTTCTCCCATAGAACTGATCAAGTTCTTTGTGTCCCACCTGGAAGATGTCATTGAAGTAAACTCATTTGTGTGTGTGTGTGTGTGTGTGTGTGTGTGTGTGTGTGTGTGTGTGTGTGTGGTGTGTGTGTCTACAGCCTCTGTTTACATTTAAGACTTCATTGTTTCGTAGCAAGTCTATGGTGATAGCCTAATTTTTGGCTTTGGTGTCAAGCTCTTCTCATATTTCTTTCAGAAACTATCTGGATGTAACTGTAAACATTCCTTGAATGTTCACTGCATCTCAACAAATATTCCAAGCTCTTTCCTCTATCATTTATTTCTCACTCAACAAGGAATTGACTTTCCTGCTCCCAAACCTTTAATAGTTTCTCATTCTTCTCTTCTAAAATCCATGGATTCCATAACGAATCTTCCGACACATTTCCTACCATTTCTTCTCATGTGCACCGTCTTCCAATTAAATAGAATGACTTGTAATTTTCTTAACCTATCGGATATTCATGACTCTGCTTGAACAAACTCACCCTTTCCAATCTTTATTACTGTCTACCTTGCAAACATCATCTTAAATGCTATCCTATCATGTTTTTATTGTCCATGTATTGAAACGACCCACCCTTGTTCTTTGCTGCTTAACCCATGAATATTTTTCTCCTTCACTCTACATTGGAACAAAATCATATTTCAAGGCTCACATGCTCGCACAGCACTTCAGATAGCTAATACAATCCTTAAATGTCTGACTTCCGAAGGGCGGGTGTTTGCTTTCATATACATGCTGTCATGTCAGAACACCCAGGTTTGATCCCTGACTTTGTTCCCAACTCTAGCTCCTTACTGATGGAGACCCAGCAGGGCCAGTGGTGGCTCAATGAGCTGGGTTGCTGCTCCCATGTGGGTGTCCTGGATCGTGTTTCATACTCTCAGCTTCTGTGACCTGGTCCTGGTTATTGCAGGCACTTGAGGACTGAAGCAGCAGTTGGCTGTTTCTTTTTCTCTTTGCCTCTCAAAAAAAAAAAAATCTTTACATTAGTGATTAAAAAAAAGATGACTGTGATTATTTTCTCCCTAATATAATCTCTTTGAGAATAAAGAACATGGCCTGATTTTCTTTTTTTTTTAAGATATACTTATTTATTTTGCAAGTCACAGTTACAGAGAGAAGGGGTGATACAGAGAGAGAGAATTGAGAGAGAGAGAGAGAGAGAGAGAGAGAGATCATCTATTCACTGGTTAATTCCACAAATGGTTTAAAAGTCAAGCATTGGACCAAGCAGCAGCCAAGAGCCAGGAGCTTTCTCTGAATCTTCCATGTGAGTGACAAAATCCTACATCCTTTGGCCTTTAACTGGTGCTTTTTCGTGCCATTAGCAAGGAGCCAGACAGGAATTAGAATGAGAAGAAAACAAACCAGCATCCATATGGGATGCTGGCATTGCAGGTGGCAGCATTACGTGCTATGCCTCAGCATTGGGCCCTGACCTCCTTTTCATAGCTCAATCATGCTTGCACACATTATTTAGAACTCATGCACGTATCATCCATCCATTCTTTGGAAAAGCTTGTTTGAGAACCTACTGTGTTCTAGGAACTAGAAATTAATGATAGATAACAGTCATTTCTCTTTGGGAATAGATAGTCCAGATTGTTGGGATGATGTGACACATGTGGGAACAAAACCAGTGCCCACTCAGAGCAAGGACAGGTAGCAAAGCTAGTGTTTATTAGGAGAGAAAAACAAACCAGAAAAAAAAATTCGGCATGTCAAAGGGTCCAGCTATGGAATAACACAATGTGTTAAGCAAAGGAGAATAACCCTGAGTTACAGAAACTCAAGAGGCCAGAGAGAAGAGGTGAAGCAGATCACCCAGTGATGAAGGTCCTTCAAGGCACCTGGCATCACTGCAGGAAAGCTACGCAGAAGTGAATACACATCTGGTTTCAGAATGAGTACACATCTGTGATATCTGGGGACATTTTCTCCCCTCCGGTGTGATTCTAGAATCTCATGACATTTCCTGAATCCTTTTATCTGCTTGCGTCGATGGTTAGATTCCGTCTTTTGCATCCACACCACTCAGATGCACAACTCACACAGGTGAGCAAACACTCCTGGCAAAGCAAGCCAAGTGGGACACGAAGATGCATGAACATGGAAAACACCAGCCTCCTTCTGACCTGGGGAAATCGGATAAAATTCAAGAAAAACATGGAACCGTGGAGAGTGATTTAGATGTCATCCACAGTCTGCAGCTGAAGATTTAGTTTTGTCTGGCTCTCTCTTTTTAAATGCAGCAAGAACTTCCTCTTCAAAATTGGTTTAACTGTCAGGAAAATGAGGAATTTTCTTTAGCAGCACAAACAACTGAAGCTTCAAGTTAAGCTGTTAATGCCAGTGTTATCTTTTCTAATTAATATTCTGTTATTAAGAATCAATATTTGAGTAAACTTGGATTTTTAAAAAAAGAGCATCTAGGATCTTCTGATGCACACCAAATCCCTTCTCCATAAATCAAAAATGTTCTGGTGCCTCCAAGATTGGACCAAGTAGAGACTCAAGAGACTTTCCACCTACAGGTGCTGAGAAATGTTTCAGGCAATGTTATCCGGTGTTGTTGTGGATATGGATCCTATCTGGGCCCAGAAATAATCAAATCTGCTGGGGGATTCCTCCCTTGCTTAGATTTTTCAGTGTAATCTGCAATGAGATGAGACCCACTGAACTTAAGTCCCCAAGTCATTGCCTTGTAACCACCCTCAGAACTACAGATGTTAGCCATATCCTATGATAGAACCCATCTTCCTGAGTTCCTGTCTGGAGCTCATGCATCCAGAAATGCTCCTCCAGGAGCCCAAGTTCACACAGCTGAAGAGGGCAGAGGTGGAATGCAGTCAACCCTTCAGCTCCCCAAGGCCTTTCACCCCAAGCCCTTATATGACACTTATAAATTAAGACACCCCCCCTTTTTTTTTTGGCTCCAAGGATGGAGCAATGAAAGGCAAGCTGTGTTTTGGATTGCGTAGAACTTCCTATTCCCAGGTGGATCTCTTTGTGGAGGGATGCTATCTCGAGTGGAGCATCTCCCGATGTATTTGATGGCTCAGAACACGTGACCTTTAGTTTGAAAGCAGCTTTGACATGAAGCTGCTTTTTTTTTTTCTTGCCTCAGTGGACTGTTGGCATTATTCAGGGAAAGCATGTTTAATGCTCCATTTGCTTTGTCAGGATATGTCCTTTCTATCGACACGAAGGGTGAGCAGACTTCAAACAGAATGCAAGGCTTTCAAAAAGCATTGCATCTGGGTGAGAATTCTCAGAAAACACTGGTAACAGCTGAGATGTGTGATACACAGGTCTTTGCTTGTTCTTTACCCTCACAGTAGAATATATATATATATATATATATGTATATATATATATATATATTTCACAAAACAGTTCATGAAGCAAGGCAAACAGGGGAGGGATTCTGTAATTAAAAAATCAAAAGTCCTTGTTAACTTGAAAAGACACTTTATACATGATACTCATTTCCTCCAAACTGAGTTGTTTCTCACATTCTTCTTAGGGTTTTAATACTTTTTTTTTTTTTACCATTCACACAGCCCTCCTTTCATTTCACTATTTATCCCATCTTTGCAAGGGTATTATGGTCCACGCTACAAAGTCCTGGCACAATGCGTGTCATGGAAGACACAGTGATACAAAGCCTGGACCAATGGGTCAAGAAGCAACAGACTCCTACACTTAGCTGTGCTGCCTGACCCAATTCCAGCTTTCTGTTTGCTTATTTGCAAAAGGCAGCAGGCAATGGAGAAACTGGTTTAGGCAATATCTAAGAATTTCCCATCTCCAAAATGTTACAAAACCGATGAACTTATGACATGCCAGCCTCCTCCAGGTGGGCACTGCGTCATACGCCTGAGCTGAAGCTTGCACAAGAAACTGATTGCCCACATTTACATGAATTCCTGCAGTCTCATGGAGAAGACCAAGGTGGCTGCCTAGAAAGCTAAAGGATGCTTTGGGGATTAATATTTCTCATTTGGGAAAAAAAAATCCATTTGGGGGCTAGGCCTTTGGTCTGCTAGTTAAGCATCCAATTTCAGAATTCCCTGAGTACAAACCCCAACTCCAACTCCTGCTTCTTGCTTCCATTTTCTCTCTCTCTCCTTTCTCTCTCTGCTTCTAAAATAAAACACTTAAAAAAAATAAATCAGTTGGATTCTTAGACATAAATGAATTTTCTACTTTGTAGTAACTCCAAAAGGGAAACAGAATTAATTCAACACCTGTGTACAGCAATCTCAGAGATGTTAAAAAAAAAAATCCTGCCCAGTCCACACAATGAATATATAAAAGCCAATAGTGATAATGTACACGCAGCTGATATGCTCAGCTGCGTGAATTGTATAAGCTGCTCTGTTCTCCAATATAGCTCCATCAGGGTCGCTCCATTCTGGGTGTTCACTAACAGGTACTTGGCATCTCCCGCAATTCTAACTGGATGCCTAGGGCATACACCAGACATGCTTGCGTTTCTCCCCGGCCTCTTTTTATAGGAACAAATTCCCTTCTTTTCCTGCAAGCTGACAAAATACTGTCTGCGTTCTGGCTCATTTGTACCACATGCTGGTGACACAAAGCTGGTTGACAAGAAAATGCGGACTTCTGTTGCCTAGAAGAACATTTACGCTGGCACCTGGGAGAACTGCATGAACGATGACCTCTGAAGACGGATTTTGAAGTGGGATCCTGTAAGAAGGTTGCTGTAACTCATCCGCAGAAAAATGCTACATCTAGAACCACTCTGACAGCGACAGGCTGCGTGGAGGCCACTGAACTCACCTGTGCTCCAGAAATAACGCTGCATGGAAGGTCACAGCAAATATCTAGCATATGCACACAGCTTTCTTAATATCTACCAACAGGTATCACCGAAACAAAATCTGTTTAAGAGGACCGCGGATGCCTGGAGTCTGCAGACAAGTGTATAGCGTGACTACGACAGGCACTAGTGCAAAATCCCTCCTCCCGACTTGAGAAGGAGAGGAGCCATGCAGGGGGCTTGCCTGCCAGGGAAGTCCGCGGCTCTTGCTGCATTTCAATGCAGTGCTTAGTTTATTCACCAGGGGTCATCAAAGGTCTGGATTTTCTTTGTCTACTTGTTGACTTTTCTGTGAACACCGTACACGCACGAGCCACTGAACTCCGCAGCATCAGAAGCCTGAGGAGGTGGGGGCTCAGCTTCGCTTGTTGCCGCTCCTCCAACCCACCCCCACCACTTAGCTTTGAACTAGGACCCTTTGTAGATTCCTGCTAATCCACGCCAGAAG
Source organism: Ochotona curzoniae (assembly GCF_017591425.1). Taxonomy (NCBI): domain Eukaryota; kingdom Metazoa; phylum Chordata; class Mammalia; order Lagomorpha; family Ochotonidae; genus Ochotona; species Ochotona curzoniae. The sequence continues at coordinate 7,740,551 of NW_024466446.1, read as the reverse complement.
CAAGTACACTAGATGCAACACAGAAATGCCTATCCCAGTGAAACCAACCGGTTGAAAAGAAAGAGGAAACGTAGTGTTGAATTGGGCTTTTATTTGATTGCCATTTTATTTTTTCATAGCTTCAAGATACAAGGCTTATCAAACCAGTATTTTCTAGATTCATGAACCAAGCTGCGTGCTGGGCTAGCAAGTAACTCCATTTTTCTGCTGTTGTTATGGTCGGATTTCTTTCAGTACCTCGGTTCTTGAATGGGTCGTAGTGGGTCAGCAAAAGAGAGGGTTAACATGATTCTTGAGGCTTTCTTGGCCATGCTGAACAGCTAAACAATGCAAGTTTTCAATTTAGGTTTAGAACTTGGAATAAAGCACCAGAGTCTCATAGGTGTTAGCAATCTTGATACTGCCTGTTTTGAATGTCATCTTTTGAGAAACTTAATAAGAGTCCTTGATCTTCTTATTATTATTGTTATTATTTTGGTAAAATGTTCCTCAATAATTTTAGTGTAAGGCTGATGCAGGCAGTTTGATTCCTTTGAGTCTTTTTGTTTAAAAGATGTATTTATTTTACAAGAGAGAGGAGAGAAAGAATCTTCCATCCATTGGTTTACACCCCAAACAGGTGCAAAGGAGAGCTTGGCTGGGGTGAGGCCAGGAGCCAGAAGTTTCCTCTTGGTCTCCCACATGAATACAGGGGCCCAAGACTTTCCCAGGCAGGGAGCTGGATCAGAAATAGAGCAACCAGGGCTAGAACTGGCACCCACATGAGTGGCAGGTGCCGTAGAGGATTAGTCTCAGACAGTTTGAGTCTTATTCATACCCTCTGAAGAAACCAAACTGCAGCACTTGAAAGCCCAAGAGTAGCCACAATGAATAGTGGTTTCAGCTTATAGATGCTCCCATAAAGCAGGCTGCATAGCTCCCTGCTTAGGCATCGGCACTGGTTTCCCACACCGGTGATTCGTTCCCGAAGCAGACAGAACAGCCTTCTTACTCACAAGGTTATTTATTTATTCTGTATCCTCTCCAGACTCTCTGTGAAAATAAAATATTACAGCCCGAATGTTATCTGGTCCTAGAATGGTGAGAGCTGAAGTTTCAAAACGTGATCAGCGGAAAATAAAAGCATCAAGGGTCTAGTGGTTAAGCTGCTCGTTGGCACATCTCTGTCCTATGTCCTCGGACAGGATTCTCTCCTCCAGCTCTCACTTCAGCTCCCTGCTAATGCAGACCCTGGCTTAAGTGGGACTCCTGCCACCCGTAGGGGACACCTGTACCGATTTCCTAGCATTGGACCCAGACCCTCCCACTGCAGGCATTTGGGGGAGTGGACCAATGGAAGGGAACTCATTTGTATACAGGCTGACTTGCTATGCCTTTCAAAGGATTATAGTTTTGTTTGTTTGTTTGTTTTATCTCATTCAATCCTTGTAGCTGACATATTTGGAATCTAACCCCAGAGAATGTATGCACTGCTTCATGGCAGTTGCTGACAAATCTATTTATTTTCTTCTAGTGTGCTATACCTCTTTCCAAATATGACACAGACAAACCATTCAACATGCAATAAGTATAGAAAGTATACAACAGGGAGGGTGAGTCCCATTATCGTGGCAGGCTAGCCCCCACCTATGGCACCATCATCCCATGTGGGAACTGGCTCATGTCCCAGCTGCTCTGTTTCTTGCCCAGCTCCCTGGTTATGACATGGGAAAGCAGCACAGAATGACCCAGGACCTGCGTCCCTTACACCCTCATGTGGGAGACCCCGAGAAAGCTCCTGGCTCCTGGCTTCAGAGCAGACCGGCTCTGGCTGTTGCAGCCATTTGGGGAGTGAACCAAGAAATGGAAGATTTCTCTCTCTCTCTCTCTCTCTCTCTCTCTCTCTCTCTCTCTCTCTCCTTCTCTGTCTATCCCAAATAAATAAATAAACCTTTTAAAAAAAGTATACCAGGGCACCATAGAAAGTTCACAGGAAAGAAGAATTTAAAAGATAACTAAACTAACTGTATTTGGGTGTAAACTACTTTGAAATTCTCATGTTTTTTCGCAATGTGTATTTTGATCCTTTTGAAGACCAGTGGACTTCATAAATTCTTGCACTAGTGTAAACCCATCTTTTATTTATTCTTAAGACTATTCCATTTGAAACTCAGACAGATAGACGTGAAAGATGACATACAGAGAAGACTTGCACACACTGATTCACTTCCCAAATGCCTGTGGTGACTGGAACTGGGCTGGATTGAAACTGGCAGGTGGGAACTTTCGGTAGAAAGGGCCCAACCCCTTGAGACTGGTCAGAAGCTGGCATCTCTAGCAGCTGGAGTTGGTATTGAACCCGGCTTTCCCAAGACGAGACAGAGACGCCTTAACTGCCAGAAAAAAAAAAAAGTTCAGTCAATGGTTTATCTTTTACTTTCATTTTTCTGTGACTGTTTTTGCAGTATTATATGAAAGAGAGAGAGAGAGAGAGAGAAACAAGACCGCAGAATGAAAGGAAGTCAACTATGACAGATGGCACAGCTGATAAATTTAGCTCTGAGAACTCTGACAGAACCCAGAGAACAGAGTAGCACCAAGGCCTCCTAACTCCTAATAATGCTGTTCATTTTCCTACCGCCTTGTTGGTGATGCTGCAAGAAAAAGGAAAGAGTACAGTGGACCAGACAGGGACCAGGGTGATGCCAACAGAGGCAAGGGCTTGCTAAGACTTGTTACGAATACTGAGAGCTGACCCCTCCAAGCAGCCATCACACTTGGGAAATCTCCAATTTGCTACCAGTTTGAAACAAAGATTTGACCAGCTGTTCCATAGCGCAAGGCCCAACTTTTAAGTTAAAGCTATCCATTAACCTCCAGACCTATCATAACATGACTTTTACAATCACGAAAAAGAAAGAAGTACAAAACATGCTCAGTTGATTTCCCCCCACCTTGGCATAAAAATATTTCTTAAAGGATGAACCAAGAGGGCCTGGTGTGATAGCCTAGTGGCTAAAGTTTTCACCTTGAATGCGCCGGGATCCCATATGGGTGCTGGTTCTAATCCTGGCTGTCCCGCTTCCCATCCAGCTTCCTGCTTGTGGCCTGGGAAAGCAGTAGAGGACGGCCCAAAGCCTTGGGACCCTGCACCTGCTTGGGAGACCCAGAAGAGGCTCCTGGCTTTGTAACGGTTCAAACTCTGGGCGTTTTGGCCATTAGGGGAGTGAACCAGCGGCTCTTTCTGAATCTCCTTCCTTATCTCTGTCTTTTCCAAAAATACTAAAACAAATCTTTTTTTAAGAAAGAAGTAAAACACACATAAGATATTTTTTAAAGTTGCTAGACAAAACCACTAATTCTGTTTTGTGTGCAGTCCTGTAGCACACCGTCCACCCGTGCTGAAGTAATGCTTTTTTCAAGTATCCTCAAACTAAATAAATAATTCTTTCCGAGCTTCGTTGTCACGTTCAATGGGGGAACTGAACGGCTGCGGGGTCACATTGTGATCAAGAGAAGATTTAATGGCAGGACCAAGGGGAGGCAAATATCTGTGTTGGAGATAAGAGCCCACAGCTGCCCACGACTTCTGACGCCCTTGTTTCAACACTGCGCCTTATTTTAACTGTGCTGTGTATGTGTGTGTGTGTGTATACACGTACCAACACTTTCAGACAGCAAAAAAAACTGTTGGCTCGGCATAGTATTTCTCATCTATGTTGTGTCTCCTTTTCTCATCCCTTTGACGATGGATCCTTTTCCTCTCCATCAGCGGAGCAGTGTTTGTCATTTCATTCTCGCAATGTTTTGGAAATTTTTAACCTGGGCCTGCAGTCACAGATACTATGGCAAATGGGATCTATTTTTTCAAACCCCGGTCTGATATTCCTTTCGTTCTAGGGGTGTTAGTTACTTTGTAGTAGATTTCAAAATTTGACTCTTGGTATCCAGTTGTGGGTTTGTGTGCTCCTTTGTGTTCAAATTTGGTGTGACAAGTTTTAGAATTTATTTACTTGAAAGGGAAAGAGAGCGAGAGAGAGACTGACTTTTCATCTACTGGTTTGTTTCCCACATGCCCATAAGCACTTGGGCCATCATCCGCTACTTCCCAGCTGCGTGAAGAGTACGCTGGGTCAGAAGCGGATGTGTACCTCCAAGCCAGGCACTGGGGTATGGGATGTGGTTCTCCCAAGCAGCCAGTTAACCCACTGCACCACAGCGCCCAACCCTGCTGAGTTTTGCCCTGGAAGGTGTTTTCACTTGTTCTAATAGATAGGGAGGAAAAGTTTCTTTTTTTTTTTTAAGATTTGTTTATTTTTATTGAAGTCAGATATACAGAGGAGGAGAGACAGAGAGAAAGATCTTCCATCCGATGGTTCACTCCCCAAGTGACCACAACGGCTGGAGCTGAGCCAATCTGAAGCCAAGAGCCAGGAGGCTCTTCCAAGTCTCCCATGTGGGTGCAGGGTCCCAAGGTTTTGGGCTGGCCTTGACTGCTTTCCCAGGCAGCAAGCAGGGTGCTGGATGGGAAGCAGGGCCGCCGGGATTAGAATTGGTGACCATGGAGGGATCCCATCTGGGTGCTGGTTCTAGTCCCAGGGTTCCGCTTCCCATCCGGCTCCCTGCCTGTGGCCTGAGAAAGCAGTAGAAGACAGCACAAAGCCTTGAGACCTTACACCCATGTGAGATACCCTGAAGAGGCTCCTGGCTTCGGATCAGCTCAGCTCAGGCCTTTGTGGTCACTTGAGGAGTTAATCAATGGATGCAAGATCCTCCTCTCCGTCTCTCCTCTTCTCTGTTATATCTGACTTTCCAATAAAAAAAAATTTTTTTAAAAAAAGGAACTGGAGGTGTTAGCCTCTGACAGGGAAGATGCTTAAGACCTTGTCGCTTTCTTAAATAAGCACGGCGCTGTGAAGAGCAGGTTCCATTCCAGAACTCTGAGGCGCCAAAATCAACATCTTTTCATTCAGTTTTCTACGAACTTACGTAAGTAACTTTGAGTAGCCTAAGGTGTGACATGTTGAAAAGGCTGCCTTCAGAATCCACAGGGGCAAGCTCTTCTCGCCAGTGTAGTGTCAGGTCCTCATCTGAATGTTCTAACAAAAGCTGTGACCATTGCATTCTAGAAGCGGACAGATGCTGCACGGGATAACCCCACAGGCCCACGGCAGTGGGACCTGGTGGAATCAGTGTGACAAAATTAAGCACAAGTGACCTGCTCAGTTGCAAATCAGGTGTGAGACAGCTACAAATGCAGCGGGGTACTTTTTCCAGTTCTATTTAATATCCAACTTCAGATTTTGTTTTTTTTTTTTCCTCCATCCAATACAATACCACGACCCTTATCCTTATAATCCAAGGCAAATATAATTAACAGATTTTTGACAAAATGAATAAGGGCATATTAGAGAGAATTATGCTATACATACACACTAACTTCCAAATACATATGTAGATATATAGATATAGGTACAGATACGTATAGACATGTAGAGAAACAGAAAGAAAACCCATCAAATTGCATGCTTTGCTAGAATAATTTTACCTGTTGTTTCACATTATTCTCAAAACAAAGTTTATAGAAAACTTAAATTCTACTTGTCAGTCCTAAAACCTGGCAAATCGAATAATTTGCATATACCTAGGGCAGTGCGGAACTCGCTCGTCTTGAAGTCCCGGACTGTCCAACGTGTGACGTGTGCTCTTTGTCCCAGAAACACGTCTTACCAGTTTTGATCAATGTGTTGTCATGGAACATTATGACTACTGGAAAGCACGGACAGGATTTGGGTTAGCTTCACAAAATTTAAGCTTGACACTTTCTGGAAGGCAAAAGACCTTTGCATCAGTACGTGTCTTCTCGTTCATCTCCACGTACGATCAGATACTTTGAGCTGCACATAGTGAAAATCCTTGACTGAATGATCCTACGCCTGAAAGAAAGCGTACAGAGCCACCAACACCAGTGTCATCTTGGATTTTCCTAAAAATGCTATCTCTTCTTGGAGATCCTGATTTGGGGTGCGATCCACCAATGTCTTCATCAACCTGATGAATGCTGCATCCTGAAAATCACCCTTTCAGATCATAAGGAAATGAACCTTTGTTTCACTAGGTCGAAAGTACAAAGACAGGATAGCTTTGGGTAAAACAGGCTCAGGGTTAAATTCTTCCCCACATGTTGACTTTTCTTCAAGCTGATTCTCCTCGTGGCCACAGCAGGCAAGGGGCATCAAGTGAGCTATCCCTTCAGAAGACCTGTCGGTATTTGAGTTTCAAAAGTTGAATTATGTTCCCTTACCATGTTTTATCATTTGTTTTTGGTTTTGCTAAATGCTGACAAATTCAATGGGACCAACATGATTCCCTGAAATCAACCAAGACCCATTCCCTGTCATATGGTATACAAAGGAGGAATCTAAATAAAATTGAGAAAATAAGAAAGCAGAGCAAGGAGATAGTGGTGTGTGGAAATAGACATTGCCAAGGCTACAGTATTAGTCAGCTTTTTATCCCTGTTACAAAATGCCTAAAGCTAGCATGTCAGGAAGGAAAGAGGTTTGTTTCGGCTCATAGTGTTGGAGGTTCCCAGTCCAAGATGAGCAGGCTCCATGACTTAGGCCATGTGATGTGAATGGAGGATAGCAATGGAAGAACACATGGAGGACCGTGACCCCACAGCACACGAGCCAGCAGAGAGCAAGCCCCCACTCAGCTTTTCTAACCACCCTGTCTTTTGATCCCTGGCTCCTACACACCCAAGATGTCTCATGCACCTCCTAAAAGAGCTGTCACCCAATCATTTCTATCCTCTTCACAGCATGTACCGATGATTTTGAGTTGAAGACCATTATGAATTTAGGAGTCAAAGTCTATTCGAACTTCAGCAGCTACCAAGCTGCAGAAGTGGACACGGTTGATCCTCACTGCGGCCAGTCTTCTGCTTCCCAAGGAGTTAATTCCAGGTCAAAGGCAGCAACCCAGAGATCATAACATTTGGTGTGTTTTGGACATTTGAAACCAGCTTGGCATCATGATCAAGAGTCTTTTAATGGGATAATTCAGAGGTCTTCTTCATCTACATATTCTGTATCTTCTTATACTAGGGCTCTGAAATAATTGATCATTCCAAGGACACAAAACTATGACAAAATGTGTATTTTTTCCTTGCAGAGTCTTTGCGCTTCTTCAAATGACAGGTGTTTCTTAAGAAAGAAAGTTCTCTCATTGCTATATTTTCTATGGCAAAAGATGAATTTTAAATAATGCCTTTATAACAGAGAGAAAACCCCCAAATGAACAGACTGCTTTGATCACTGCTTTGCTGAGCCACGTAGACAGTTGTTTGGAGACAGGTAGGAAGACATCAAACATTTAATTTTTGCTTGATTCACACATGAAGCTATTAGCGGGGAAGATTAGTAATTACCACATCCTCTACTCCATCAGACATGAATGCGGCACAGCTCTGTAATTGTTTAGTTGTAATGTGGAACTGATCACAGCAGATGCAGTAAACTGTAGTTCAGACCCATAGCAGCCTTGAAAGCATTCACCCAGCCTGCACTGCAGCCCTCCTCTGCCCTCCCTTCTCTTGAGTTTTTCAATTAAGTGCTTGCCTCATTTATATTCTACATCTGATCAAATACCCCCAAAATGTGGATTAGTCACATTCCTACATAAATTTAAACATTATGTAACAAGTGTCCCAGCAGTTTGAGAACAAACCTCAACTTCTATTGTGGAAAGAGCCCTCGGCTGGAATACAGATGTTCCCTGGCTCCTCACCCCAACTCTGTGCCGATCCGTCCCGTGATTTGGGGGTCATTCACTCTCCACTTCCGTGTCTTTGATTAGGGGAAGCCAAACTAGGAGGCTGGCACTCCTTGTCTGTAAGTTGCCTGCCAGTTCTAATGTTCTGATCAGAGAAAGATCGGAGCAGAGGCTGTTTGGTAGAGTGTGGAACATGTCTGAGTTCATGTCTCAGCTCAGCTACTGATTAACTGAGAGTGACCTTGGGCAAGTTATTGAAAATTCAGAGTATTTTCTCATGAGTAGAAAGGCAATATTATCAACCCACCTCTCTCAGCTTGCTAGCCTTTGAAAAATTACATTATCAATGCTGCGTTGTTATTGTCTCAGCAGATGAATTCTGTATTGTTATTATTGTTAATACTAGTAGTATTGTGTCTACTATTTATTATTAAAATTCTTGGGGCAAAAAAAAAAAAAAAGGAAGGAAAGAAGACCAAATATGTGTCAGCATCTCCCAGCTCTACCTCTTTGTCACCAACTTCTTCTTTAGCTTATTAGTGTCAGGAAATTCACAGCGGACATATTTCTACTTTGCCCTAGTCCACTGGTTCTCAGATTTCAGTGTGATTCAAGGACACCTACAGAGCTGTTTAGAATGATTGCTGGACTTAGCTCCAGAACTTCTGATGCATGAGATCTGAGAACCTGGAGTTCGTTCTTAACGCACACAAGTTGCGTTGGTTAGCCTGAGGACCGCAATTGGATCCACTGAACTGGGGCAGGCCAGGTGGATCAGTAGAATTTCTTTGAGAAGTCTACAGAAGAATACAAGTTTCTAGCCCTACCCTGGGGAGCTTCTGATTCAGTCTGGCTGGCTGGGTCCTGGGAGACTCTATTTTAAAAACTGCCCAGGTGACTTTGATGTTCAGTAGGTTTGAGAATACCCATACTAGTTATTTCTGTTCACCACCGGAGAATGTGTTTCCAAAGCATCCTGATGGATTTGTTGATGCAGCCATTTCCTCTTGCAATTCTTAATCCTTCTGAGTCTCTCCTTCCATTTCACCTAGGAAACAGAGTCATTGAGACTTTTCTGGATTTCTAGATTAATATGATTTTTCTTTGTTTCTTGATATCATTGGAAACTGTAATGCAGAATTCCTTACATTATTATATTTCTGCCATTTAAGACGTATGCCAGAGTCTGCTGTGGTGGTCCACAGGTGGTGCTGGTATTTCATATGGATGCCAGTTTGTGTACTGGCAGCTTCATTTCTATCTAGCTCTCTGCTTATGGCAGCAGAGGATGGCATAATTCTTCACACCCCTGCACATACATGGAAACCGGGAGATGCTCCTGACTCCTGCCTTCAGATTGGCTCAGCTCTGGTCATTGCAACCATTTGTGCAGTCTACTAGCTGATGGAAGATTCTCTTTCTCCTTCTATACATACATCAGCCTTTCAAATAAAACAAGTAAACCTTTTAAAAAGAGAGATAACCATTATCTCACTAGCTTCATGGAGTGTTTGACACTCTGGAACCCAGTATTTAAGCCACGATCTGTGTCAACCATAATATTCCATCTAAATATCGCAAAGCATCTTACAGTCAATTTTTCCCTTGTAAGATACCCCTATAAATTCAGAACATCTGAAATAGTCCTACAGGTAAGCAAAAATGAAGAGACTTGTTGACAAGCAAATGTGGAAAACCAGATGTCATATCTGGGCAGAGCAAATATGTCCCTATTCTGTGACTCAACAAATCCTAGCCTTGACAGTACCAATTTCTGTAGTCTTTAATGCGATGTTTATTACAATGATTGAACAAGCTTACTGGGTCAGATGGAAGCATTCTTCTTCATTTTTGAGAACCATTTCAGGTTCATGACAAAACTGAGAGAATAGGTTCCCTGTGTACTTCCTTTCCTCAAGTTCATAGCTCCCCTATTTTGAGTATCCCCTACCAGAGTGATGCATTTATTGCCATTCATGAGGCTATGTGCCTGCACCAGTACCCACATCAGTGGTCACTCTGCACTGCACGTTCTATGACTGTGAACAATGCGTAACTACACGTAGGCACAGAGTCACTCCTTGGTTTGAAGCATCCTCTGTGCTCCACCCCATCATCCCTTCGTCCATCTTCACTTCTGTATAAAATGTGAACATGAAGGAAAAATTCTAAACTAACTGCAAGAAACTGTGAGTCAAAGCTTGCTAATTACAGTAAGTCTGAGTCATTTACCCACTGTGAGCCTACTTCCTAATTGGCAAATAAATGGAAATCATAGTAACTCACATGGTGATGATCCAATGAGATATTATCACTTAAAAGAGAGCCATTTTAAAATGTAGCTATACAAATTGTGTGAGCTTCACAGAAGAAGCTTTGTCTTAATGGTTTGAGGTGTCTCAGTTTTGGGGAGCATTCAGTTGGGGAGTGTCACAAGTACCAAATGCCTCACCATGGGCAGGAAGCCCTGAAGGATAAAGAATTATCTATTACAGTCAATGTTGAGCCATCACCTTCTTCACAAGGCAAGAGCCTTGTTCACCGTGATCCAGGTGTAGGCCCTCACTGACTTAATACACAGTCCCCAAGTTGTTGTGTAGTATAGCAGAATGCAAGCAATTTTCTAGAAGAAAATAGTCATGCAAATTAAGGAAATTAAGAGTTTCTATTCATTCAGACTGCTTGTCACGTTGTCGTTCGTGTCATTGATGTTTCTTGTGATCTCTAAGTCACAGATACAACACACTTGTTTCAGTTCGTCGCTTTTGTAAAGATTTACTTATTTGGAAGGCAGAGAGAGTGAAAGACAGACACAGGGAGGAAGATCTTCCACTCATAGATTCATTCCCCAAATGGCTGCAGTGGCAGTGCCAATGCCACGGGTGAGGAGCTGTATCCGAGTATCCCACATGGATATAGAGGCTCAGGTACTCAGGACATTGCTGCTTTTCCAGGTGCATTGGCAGGGATCTGAATCACAAGTGGAGAGGTAAGACTTGAGCTGCAATGAGTTGGGGTAATGACATCACAGACCCACAGACTGTGGCTTAGCCTATTGTGCCACAATGCCAGCTCCACAGTTTGGATGTATAACTATGGTATTCAGAGAGATTTATATGTTATTCATCTATATTTGGATGTATGCACTTGCATGGCTATTTATAATATAAGCACTTATATATATATCAAATGCATATAAGTGTTGAATTACCCTTATTTTTAAAAGGAAAAAATAGCACAAGTGGAGCGATATTAGTTAAAATTATACATCACTTTTCATTTTCCTTTATACTACAGCTAAAGCACGACACAGACATTTTTGAAATTATACTTGTACATGAACTATTTTATCTGTGGAGTTAATTTCAGAATGATATTTTTAGAAATATTTAGTAATTTACTCAGAAAGAAGAGTGGGACTGAGAGATAGAGAGAAAAAAAGAGAAAGAGAGATATCTTCCATATACTGGTTTGCTCCCGAAATGGCTGCAACGTCTGAGACAGGGTCAGACCAAAGCAAGAACCTAGAAACCATCTGGGTCTTATATGTGGGTGACAATGGCCCATGCACTTGGCCCATTATCCACTGCTTTCAAGCACATTAGCAAGGAGCTGGTTGACAAACAGAGCAGCTATGACTAGAACCAGTACTCCAAGATGAGATGCCGGCACCGGAACCGGCAGCTCAACCTGAGACATCCCAATGCCAGGTCCCAGGGTTGCATTGTTTGTAAGGAATGAACCTCTCAAGGGTGAAAGGAGCAGCACAGAATATAGGTATGTAAAGGGAGAGCTGAGATAGAAAAGACTGTTACACTAAAGATACAGGAATGATTGCTTTCTCCTTGGCTTTGCACTGATGGGGAATAGATAGCTCTCGTTCTTTGTGACATCAAAGCCATTGCTTTAAGCACCTCTCTCTTCGTCTTATACTACATGCCCATGAGTTCAGGTTTGCTGTGGTCACGTACAGATAGTTCAGAGAGTTTTCTAAAAGACAATAAAACTGCAGGGCTGAGAGGTAATTCTGAGGAGTAATGGTAGCTGGCACACAGGAGTCTTAACTTGATGCCCTCAAGTGCATTAGTGCCTGGGAACTCACTAAGAACTCTGTAAAATGCCCAGTACAATATTTATTCTAATGTGGCTGTATTCCAAGCCATGTTTAAAACTACTCTTCTTTTAACCAACTACCCACTTATCTTCTTCTGATGTGCCAATAAGTATGATGAGATGTCCAAACATTTGGGAAGAGTCAAAAGGTGGTAGTAAAGCAAACATCAAGAAGGACATTCCCTTCCCCAACATCTCCCCATGCATAAGACACATCCACAAACATTACCATAAACTCCTTGACAGTTACTGTTTGAAATGTGATTCATCTCTTCCTTTTATACTTGAGGAAATAGTCACAAAGAAGAAAGGGCACATTTAGAGCTCTGAGACAACTGCAAAGTTGGGGAACCAAATTTCTTATTATCTGATTCCAAAGCCAAGGGTTTCCTCCAAGGTACTTCCTCATCTTCTGTCCCTGGTCTACATGAATGTGCTAGCTTATCCAACGAGTCTTTGAGACTGTCTTGTGGCAAGGACACAGTCGTGGGTTTGAGGACAACTAATAAGAAAAAATGGGGACAAAAGGCCATCTTGTTGCTACGAAAGAGATGTGATTGACTGCCATGATGGCACCACCAACTCTTTAGTCCATAGTGGAGGTTGCATCTCTTTCCATGAACAAGCAAAATTCATCTATCTTGAATCTAGGCTACTCTTTCAACTAGTTTGGCCCATGGGAGACAGTGGATATGCCGCTATAACAAGTCCAACATATAAGCCATAAGAGATCTGAGAACTTCCAACTGTACTTTGTTGGAGTCCTGAGCTCTTCTGCAAAGACATTCAACTGCCCTTCTAGCAATAGATATGACAATTCTCCAGACACCCCGGGCTTCCCACTGAGGTGCCAGTCAAGCCATGTGGCTGCCTCAGGCCTCAGATCATCCAGTGTCAGCGGAGATGCCCCAGCTAATACCCCAAAGAGTGGAGAGGAGCCATTTCTGCTAAACCCTGCCTAAATTCTTGATCCACAGAAGAGTGGACAAGAAAATGTACTTTGCTTTAAATCTAATATGTTGACGTGATTTATTTCAAGGGTGCTGAAAAAAAGTTCACAGAAAACAGCGTTAAATGTTTACTCGGGTACCAGGCATTTTGAAATCCGTGCAGATTGCTTTCTGAACACACAGTTCCCGTGAAATTCTTGCAGTACATTCACATGTGGCAATAGAGATCAGAAACAGAAACACTGTGGCGATGGTTGGAGGACAGAGACAGTTGAGGGTAATCAAAGAAGGTGAAGAATTAGAGCTGGACTCTAAAGGGATGAGTAGATTCTATGAGAAAAATTTCTACAATTCTCCCTTTGCCCCACCCTTACTGCCTTACATGCCGTTTCTTAGAAGCAACACACAACCAACAACGATTTATCAAAAACATAAGAGAGAAACTCAATGACCTGGATTTTTGCCTTTGATATACAAGGAAGGATGATCTGCTTTGTAGCATCAAAAAGAGACCATTGAGGAGTCAACAGCCTTTATTTTATCTCTATGTTCAGAGAAATGCTGTAATTCTCCATTCTCTGGCTCCATTTTCATTTTCAACGCTTTTCTCTCCATTGAGGTCTGGGCCCTTTTTCTCTTCAAAGGTCCCCCTGAACCTTGCTAAGTCCCTTTATTTGCAGCTGTAAAAGCATACTAAGATTTTCCTCCCAGTTTCTTAATTTTTATGACTTCCGAAGGAAGCTCTCCACAGGGCCTTTTTTTTTCCTAGTAGGTCCTCTCAAACTGGAATTGGAATTATAGCGAACCCAGTGTGCAATTAATTTGTTATAAGGAATTTTTTTTTCAAAGGAAGCAATAAAAGCCAATGACTTTTGCTAACTTTCTTCTCACAATTTCTAATGAGTCAACATGTGTTGAGAAGAAATTAGTCAGAGAAGAATGTATACTATTATACCGTTCCACTTTGGTGAGGATGAGTCAGAGGTTCCTGTGTCATGGTATTCTGGGCACCTGGGCTGGGTGAGTCGAACTGCGGGTAAAAGAGAAACTCTTCCTTCAAAACCGAAAAGGCAAATCTAGAAGAGAATCTTTCAAACAAAACCCACTTGAGAAAAGCCAAACAAACCATAGCCAGACTTTGACTCTCTTACTATGGAGAAACATATGACAACGTTTTGCTTGTCCAGTAAATCATCACAGCTTCTAATTGGTCTGGGCCAAGTCACTGCCACAATACACAAAGTAAACAGAATCAAGGTAATGGGTCTTCAGCATGGGTCTTCCATGCAGGCTTCACCAGATAAACAGTTGCTCTTGCCAACCTTAAACCCCCTCCTTCCTCCTGCCGCCCCAAACTCCGTGCAAGAAATTTCTGTGTATAGCACTGGACTAGCACAAGGGAGTTCGGGATGAGTTTTCCGAGGGGTTGATTGGTCAGTGGAGGCAAATAATAATAAAAAGCATAGATAACACAAACATGATAGAGGGGGTGATGGAGAGAGTTACAACGGATGGCATCTTCACTTGGATGTTCAATCTCTCCCACAGGCCCATACATTAATGCCTACATCCCCAAAGTCTGCATGTTAATGTACTTAGCAGAGTGGCAGTGTGGTCTAGGTATCATGCATGGAGATGATTGAATTGGAGTAGGTCATATTTATGGAGCTCCGCCAGCAAGATACTATAATCACAGGGTGACCCAGGAGGGCATGCCCCATCTTAGACTGGGAACTGCTGAAACCCTGAGCTGAGAGCTAGTTAGCTCAGGTAATTATCGCAGCAACCGAAACCTGACTGAAATGAGGTGTGTTGTTGGGGAGAGGTAGCAGGAATTCGTGGGATGCAATCAGAGATGGACTTTTCCCACTTCAAAATACTTGTGAATTGGAATAGAGACATTTTGGGTTAGAGGCATCTTTAAACCCTCCTCCAAAAGTGTCGGCTTCCCACTTGTGCCTGGACAACTAAGCATATATCTGGAAACAAACAAATGAGAAGCTACACTTAATATCCTCTGAGCATGTGACAAACTCTTTGAACAGTGAGATTCAGCGGGGTAGTTGTTCCAGCACGTGAGGCTGGGAAACGTGTTCGCTTCAAGGCTAAGTTTAGGATCCTTTCCAGTCTGTGTGCCACTGAAGATAGCTGCAGATGCTATTGATCAAGGTTACCGCTCCAATAGTTAATAATACCAGGGAAAGGATGACAGTGCATTGGAAGGGTGCTTGTGTATTTTTTTTTCAAACTCAGAATTATTTTTCAAAACACATGTATTAGGAATTGGAAGAAGAAACATATGGGAGGGAAGTGGTAAGCAATTATTTTTAAGTTGGATCCAGTCAAGCCTCGCTTCGGCAAGGACCCAACCAGTAAACAGCGCTGTGGGAAGGCTAACATGGAAACTGGTTTCATCTTTGTTTATTTTGTATTTAATAAACATTTATGGGGAAGCTGTGTGCAGGGTACTGTACCTCCTCCAGACCTGCTTATCCATCTGCCTGGTCAACTTTTCCATGGAGAGAGATTGCCAGGGCTGCAAGCTCAGCATGTCCAAAACGAAACTCAGCTGGCCCTCAAACCTGTTCTCCCGCTGTCTCTTCTCTCAGTACACGATGTCTCCATCCTCCCAAATGTTCAGCTTCTCCCTCCGCCCTGGGAGTCATCCTCGGCCTGCTTTCCCCCTCGCTGCTCCCCACCTATTCCATCAGCTGTCAGATCCAATCCTGTTTCCCACACACACACCCTCCTCTCTCCTTTTAACGTTTCTAGCAGCTTCTCGTCTGATTCACGTCCTCAGTAATCGCTTCAGTGTACAGGGGCAACACTAGGGGTGGGTTTTTAGTCACCCATCTGTTAGACAAACAGCAGGTTCACTGTTGCAGGAGAGTGGGGATGGTGGAGAAATTCCTTTGGTCTCATAGCTTTGCAGATGGCTGGATGGAAGACCTAAGTCTGTTAGAGTTGTCTTAGAGACCGCAGTGAGAGTGCATTGTCTGAAAATGAAGCCAGGACAGGGAAAGAACTCTTGGTCCTAAGCCGCAGTAGGGAATCCAACTTAGTGGGATACCTGTTCTTCATTTCTCCCTGATTCACGTTAATCCGCGTATCAGTCTCTTATGAACCTGTCATGCAGAATTACCGTACTTCTGATGACAACAAATACTGACTCCGTATCAAGTGAGGAACACGTTTCAAACTTTTTAACATCTCCACAATCTGACCTTAATCTCATTTTCTGCCATGACTTACCAACGTACACGCTCTAAGCAGACTCTTAGCTTTCACGCGTAATTTTTTCCTTCCTCTGCTTTTCTCTCTATTTGTGACATCCTCTACCTCACATTTCTGTTTGAACTCTTCTTTCGATAGCAAAGCCCATCTCAACTGGAACAGCCTCCTTTGCTCTAATTCACTGTTTCTAGGCTGACTCGCTTCCTGTTCAGGGTATAGGAACCGTTCTCACATGTGTCACATTGGATTGCTTGTTATTTGTTTGTACGGCCATCCTTCCTCCTATTGAAGGATGAATCCAACCTTTTGTCCTTCAATTCCGTGTAGCCCTTCAAAGATTTAACACACTCATACATCAGCCCATTTTCCTTCCTTCGCAACCTTGACAACATCTGAGCCTAGATCATCTTCTCCTTTGACAATAATAATCATTAGTAGTAGTACTGAACACATAGCATTCATTGTGTGGCAGTCTTCTGGGCGATTTCTGCTTCCTACATGATATAATTCTCACAATATCTGACTTGACAGATGTGAGAAACGGGGCACAGGAAGGCTCACCCAGCTAAGCAGTAAGTTGGAATTTGAACTCAAACAGAAGACAGAACATGAAGTTAACAACTCTAATGCTACCTTCTCCCATCCCTCATCAGACCAAGTCTTTCATTCCATGTTAAACTATTACAAATGCACCAATAATGTGATAAAGCCATTGAAAAAGTCATAATGCCAAGGACTGGCACAATGGCTCAAATGGCTAATCCTCTACTTCCAAGTGCCAGCAGCCGGTTGGTATCTCAGCTGCTCCAGTTTCATTCAGTTCCCTGCTTCTGGTCTGGGAAAGCAGTGAGGGACAACCTGAGTCCTCAGAACCCTGCACGCCTGTGGGAGACCCAAAAGAGGCCCCTGATTGCTGACTTCAGATCAGCTCAGTTCTTGCTCTTGGAACCATTTTGGGAGTGAACCAGTGAATAGAAAAGCTTTGTCTCTGCAAATCTCCTTTTCTGGTGAAAATCAGTAAGCCTTTCTTTTTTAAAAAACAGAAAAAAATGATCATTCAGTAGTGGAGAATAGACAATAATGGCAATGCTGTTCTGTCGCTAGTGGTCATATGTATGAGAAAAGCCACCTTGGGACACTCCAGTTATCTGGTAGTAATGTGGAAGAGATGTGAAACCTTTTTTAGCTAAAGATATCCCGGATTAATCTGTGTTCATGGGTGTCAGGATCCAATACATAGACTGCTCACACCTGCAAAGTGTTCTCAGAGTCTGCTGTGGCTGCTTGGATACTCATATTGTGTCAAAATCCTTCAGTAGAATACTAGGCAGCAATGAACATGAACCATAAGCTTGCCCAGTTATGCAAATAAGATCCATAAATGCACAACCAACTGGAAGAAGCCATACATAAAGGAATGCACAGTATCTTGATCTCATTTACATGAACTTCAAAAGTTAACCAAACTGTTTATGGATCTGCTTTTGGGTGATGAAATTAAAAAAATACCAACATTGTGATGACGATGAAAGTTGAGCAAATGGGATCCCTGGGGAAGGTGGGAACCACCATCTGGAAGGGACCACACAGCAGAATCTCGGGTATGCTTTCTGTGGTTACACACACATTCATTTAACCTTACTTACAGCACTTCAATGCATGACAATTAAATTTCATTGTAAGTTGATTTTTTTAAAAAAAAAAAGATAAATAAAAGACAAAAGGAAGGCATAAGAGGAAGGACTGGATAGAGTGTTAGATCATTCTTGTTTCCTGTGTTTGAGTCACACCCAAGACACTAAGCCCCAGGAAACTGCTTTCTATTGGGTAAGATTATACCACTTTTCAGGTACCAGGACGTACCACTGACCCCACAGAAAGTTGGCCAAAATATTAACAGAAAGACTGTCTGAATGTCTCAAAGCAACAATATCCCTGTGAGAGTTCTAGAACCTTCAGACTTCTCATCAGCTGTTAGATGGGAAATAATGGTTCATGTCTTTGTTGTCTCAATATAGCGAGACAGAGAACCTGAAATTGATGAGAATCCAAAAGCTCTGTGTAAAACACAGAAGTTGTTATTGATCTCAGACAAAGGAGCCAAAGATAGGCAGTGTTACATTTAATGGCAAGCCCTGGAAGGGAGCTAACCCATTTCTCAAAACATGTGTAGGTTGTGGGCAAGCTGGAAGAACACACTGACTGGAAAACAACTACGAAAATAAGCAAGAGAATTCAAAAGAAAACCCAATTCAGTCTCTGTGCCCCTTCCTAACACAGAACAATGAAGCCACAGGCCAGCGAGTTTTGGCAAGCGTGCCACAGACCAAACCGCAGGAACCCACTGCCTTACAACACGCAGGAGACTGCTGGTGGTAGTCGCATTCAAAGATGGTGCCTGCTGCCACATCTATTTCAAAAAACCTCTCACGGCCTTGGCCTGCTTTGTTCTCCCTTTCAGCAAGAAAATCGTGCGAGAATAACAAAATTCCTCAAATTCTTTCATATAAATCATGGACCCACTTTTAGGGCAACCTTTGTTAAGCTGAAGTCCTCTGGTATAAATATGCTTCCTGAAAGCAAAATAAAAAGAAGTGGAATTCTTTTGGTCTAGGCCCAGTTTTTGAGGTGTGGGAAAACTGGAAGCATCTCCTCCTTCCACATATTGCCTTATAAGAAGAATGATCCAGTAGATGCAATAGCTCTCGGAGGAAACGCAATCAGTGACTTTCAAGAAGTTTTTCATTGCTTCACTTTCTTGATATTTCTGTTTCACCCCTTTTGTTCTCTTGGATCAATCCTGACCATCTGACAGCAGAAAAGAATTATCACCAAGGCAAGGTTGTCATCCCGGGTCGAAGGCATACTGAACAGGGAGGTGAAAAAAGAAAAAAAAAAAAAACACTTCAGATTGCATCACAACACAGATAAAACATTCCAAGAAATAATTTCTTTCATTCAGCGAACAAGTGTCACTCACCCATAGAATGGCATAACACTCTTTGACTTAAGCGTTATTTTCAGAAAAATCCAGCTGCTTTTAGGACTAGGGGTAAGATGTCATTTAAAATGTGTTTTCTTGTGTAATAAAAATGTATCCATTTTGAGGAATCTGAACGATAGAGACAGAGAAGAAAGCACACATGTGGGTACAAACTCACCTTGAACTCTCACCCAGCAAATTACTTACAAATGTGGGAGACTGGATGCTTTCTATCTTCTATTGTGGTCATTGACCTTGTCTAGTACATAGCATCAAAAATTTCAAAATATGCCTAAATAAGACATTGAAAAAAAATGTCCATATGGTAAAGAACCATTATACATTTCACCTGGTTCTAGCAATGAAGTCTTAATTCTGGCTTACATTGCTAACAAACCAATCCAAGTGCAACACTGTTCTTGACCTTGATCTGCCCTTCTCACCCACTGAACCCTTCAGGATCCCAACTCCCTCAGACTGGATCCTGGTCTAGGTCTGCCTTCCACCAGAACTCTACCAGCACTTTGCAATTTTTGAGGCCCCTGGGTCTCGTGTTCAGAAAAGACAGACCAATCCCCAATCCCCAATTCCCTCCAACCGCTAACCAGAGCACCATGAGGGAACTTGGGAACTGGGTGGAAATTCCTAGCTCCGCCCAGCTGCTAAGACCATGCGGCTGGGGGAGTTTGGGAGGAGTTCGGTCCTTGGGCTTGGGGGCAACTGACGCTCCCTGCAGTGTGGCGACTGTGGGGGGTGCCCCTGCCGGGTCGGACCCAATGCGGGGGACTCACGCCAAAGACACTGCCACAAGGCAGTGAACGAGTCCTCGGCCTCCCCCAGGACCCAAGAGAGCTCTTCCCTCAGGGTAAGTCCGCCATGAGGGAACTTGGGAACTGGGTGGAAATTCCTAGCTCCGCCCAGCTGCTAAGACCATGCGGCTGGGGGAGTTTGGGAGGAGTTCGGTCCTTGGGCTTGGGGGCAACTGACGCTCCCTGCAGTGTGGCGACTGTGGGGGGTGCCCCTGCCGGGTCGGACCCAATGCGGGGGACTCACGCCAAAGACACTGCCACAAGGCAGTGAACGAGTCCTCGGCCTCCCCCAGGACCCAAGAGAGCTCTTCCCTCAGGGTAAGTCCGCCATGAGGGAACTTGGGAACTGGGTGGAAATTCCTAGCTCCGCCCAGCTGCTAAGACCATGCGGCTGGGGGAGTTTGGGAGGAGTTCGGTCCTTGGGCTTGGGGGCAACTGACGCTCCCTGCAGTGTGGCGACTGTGGGGGGTGCCCCTGCCGGGTCGGACCCAATGCGGGGGACTCACGCCAAAGACACTGCCACAAGGCAGTGAACGAGTCCTCGGCCTCCCCCAGGACCCAAGAGAGCTCTTCCCTCAGGGTAAGTCCGCCATGAGGGAACTTGGGAACTGGGTGGAAATTCCTAGCTCCGCCCAGCTGCTAAGACCATGCGGCTGGGGGAGTTTGGGAGGAGTTCGGTCCTTGGGCTTGGGGGCAACTGACGCTCCCTGCAGTGTGGCGACTGTGGGGGGTGCCCCTGCCGGGTCGGACCCAATGCGGGGGACTCACGCCAAAGACACTGCCACAAGGCAGTGAACGAGTCCTCGGCCTCCCCCAGGACCCAAGAGAGCTCTTCCCTCAGGGTAAGTCCGCCATGAGGGAACTTGGGAACTGGGTGGAAATTCCTAGCTCCGCCCAGCTGCTAAGACCATGCGGCTGGGGGAGTTTGGGAGGAGTTCGGTCCTTGGGCTTGGGGGCAACTGACGCTCCCTGCAGTGTGGCGACTGTGGGGGGTGCCCCTGCCGGGTCGGACCCAATGCGGGGGACTCACGCCAAAGACACTGCCACAAGGCAGTGAACGAGTCCTCGGCCTCCCCCAGGACCCAAGAGAGCTCTTCCCTCAGGGTAAGTCCGCCA
The DNA here is from genome assembly GCF_017591425.1 of Ochotona curzoniae. Classification (NCBI taxonomy): domain Eukaryota; kingdom Metazoa; phylum Chordata; class Mammalia; order Lagomorpha; family Ochotonidae; genus Ochotona; species Ochotona curzoniae. The sequence continues at coordinate 7,719,591 of NW_024466446.1, read as the reverse complement.
TGAGGGAACTTGGGAACTGGGTGGAAATTCCTAGCTCCGCCCAGCTGCTAAGACCATGCGGCTGGGGGAGTTTGGGAGGAGTTCGGTCCTTGGGCTTGGGGGCAACTGACGCTCCCTGCAGTGTGGCGACTGTGGGGGGTGCCCCTGCCGGGTCGGACCCAATGCGGGGGACTCACGCCAAAGACACTGCCACAAGGCAGTGAACGAGTCCTCGGCCTCCCCCAGGACCCAAGAGAGCTCTTCCCTCAGGGTAAGTCCGCCATGAGGGAACTTGGGAACTGGGTGGAAATTCCTAGCTCCGCCCAGCTGCTAAGACCATGCGGCTGGGGGAGTTTGGGAGGAGTTCGGTCCTTGGGCTTGGGGGCAACTGACGCTCCCTGCAGTGTGGCGACTGTGGGGGGTGCCCCTGCCGGGTCGGACCCAATGCGGGGGACTCACGCCAAAGACACTGCCACAAGGCAGTGAACGAGTCCTCGGCCTCCCCCAGGACCCAAGAGAGCTCTTCCCTCAGGGTAAGTCCGCCATGAGGGAACTTGGGAACTGGGTGGAAATTCCTAGCTCCGCCCAGCTGCTAAGACCATGCGGCTGGGGGAGTTTGGGAGGAGTTCGGTCCTTGGGCTTGGGGGCAACTGACGCTCCCTGCAGTGTGGCGACTGTGGGGGGTGCCCCTGCCGGGTCGGACCCAATGCGGGGGACTCACGCCAAAGACACTGCCACAAGGCAGTGAACGAGTCCTCGGCCTCCCCCAGGACCCAAGAGAGCTCTTCCCTCAGGGTAAGTCCGCCATGAGGGAACTTGGGAACTGGGTGGAAATTCCTAGCTCCGCCCAGCTGCTAAGACCATGCGGCTGGGGGAGTTTGGGAGGAGTTCGGTCCTTGGGCTTGGGGGCAACTGACGCTCCCTGCAGTGTGGCGACTGTGGGGGGTGCCCCTGCCGGGTCGGACCCAATGCGGGGGACTCACGCCAAAGACACTGCCACAAGGCAGTGAACGAGTCCTCGGCCTCCCCCAGGACCCAAGAGAGCTCTTCCCTCAGGGTAAGTCCGCCATGAGGGAACTTGGGAACTGGGTGGAAATTCCTAGCTCCGCCCAGCTGCTAAGACCATGCGGCTGGGGGAGTTTGGGAGGAGTTCGGTCCTTGGGCTTGGGGGCAACTGACGCTCCCTGCAGTGTGGCGACTGTGGGGGGTGCCCCTGCCGGGTCGGACCCAATGCGGGGGACTCACGCCAAAGACACTGCCACAAGGCAGTGAACGAGTCCTCGGCCTCCCCCAGGACCCAAGAGAGCTCTTCCCTCAGGGTAAGTCCGCCATGAGGGAACTTGGGAACTGGGTGGAAATTCCTAGCTCCGCCCAGCTGCTAAGACCATGCGGCTGGGGGAGTTTGGGAGGAGTTCGGTCCTTGGGCTTGGGGGCAACTGACGCTCCCTGCAGTGTGGCGACTGTGGGGGGTGCCCCTGCCGGGTCGGACCCAATGCGGGGGACTCACGCCAAAGACACTGCCACAAGGCAGTGAACGAGTCCTCGGCCTCCCCCAGGACCCAAGAGAGCTCTTCCCTCAGGGTAAGTCCGCCATGAGGGAACTTGGGAACTGGGTGGAAATTCCTAGCTCCGCCCAGCTGCTAAGACCATGCGGCTGGGGGAGTTTGGGAGGAGTTCGGTCCTTGGGCTTGGGGGCAACTGACGCTCCCTGCAGTGTGGCGACTGTGGGGGGTGCCCCTGCCGGGTCGGACCCAATGCGGGGGACTCACGCCAAAGACACTGCCACAAGGCAGTGAACGAGTCCTCGGCCTCCCCCAGGACCCAAGAGAGCTCTTCCCTCAGGGTAAGTCCGCCATGAGGGAACTTGGGAACTGGGTGGAAATTCCTAGCTCCGCCCAGCTGCTAAGACCATGCGGCTGGGGGAGTTTGGGAGGAGTTCGGTCCTTGGGCTTGGGGGCAACTGACGCTCCCTGCAGTGTGGCGACTGTGGGGGGTGCCCCTGCCGGGTCGGACCCAATGCGGGGGACTCACGCCAAAGACACTGCCACAAGGCAGTGAACGAGTCCTCGGCCTCCCCCAGGACCCAAGAGAGCTCTTCCCTCAGGGTAAGTCCGCCATGAGGGAACTTGGGAACTGGGTGGAAATTCCTAGCTCCGCCCAGCTGCTAAGACCATGCGGCTGGGGGAGTTTGGGAGGAGTTCGGTCCTTGGGCTTGGGGGCAACTGACGCTCCCTGCAGTGTGGCGACTGTGGGGGGTGCCCCTGCCGGGTCGGACCCAATGCGGGGGACTCACGCCAAAGACACTGCCACAAGGCAGTGAACGAGTCCTCGGCCTCCCCCAGGACCCAAGAGAGCTCTTCCCTCAGGGTAAGTCCGCCATGAGGGAACTTGGGAACTGGGTGGAAATTCCTAGCTCCGCCCAGCTGCTAAGACCATGCGGCTGGGGGAGTTTGGGAGGAGTTCGGTCCTTGGGCTTGGGGGCAACTGACGCTCCCTGCAGTGTGGCGACTGTGGGGGGTGCCCCTGCCGGGTCGGACCCAATGCGGGGGACTCACGCCAAAGACACTGCCACAAGGCAGTGAACGAGTCCTCGGCCTCCCCCAGGACCCAAGAGAGCTCTTCCCTCAGGGTAAGTCCGCCATGAGGGAACTTGGGAACTGGGTGGAAATTCCTAGCTCCGCCCAGCTGCTAAGACCATGCGGCTGGGGGAGTTTGGGAGGAGTTCGGTCCTTGGGCTTGGGGGCAACTGACGCTCCCTGCAGTGTGGCGACTGTGGGGGGTGCCCCTGCCGGGTCGGACCCAATGCGGGGGACTCACGCCAAAGACACTGCCACAAGGCAGTGAACGAGTCCTCGGCCTCCCCCAGGACCCAAGAGAGCTCTTCCCTCAGGGTAAGTCCGCCATGAGGGAACTTGGGAACTGGGTGGAAATTCCTAGCTCCGCCCAGCTGCTAAGACCATGCGGCTGGGGGAGTTTGGGAGGAGTTCGGTCCTTGGGCTTGGGGGCAACTGACGCTCCCTGCAGTGTGGCGACTGTGGGGGGTGCCCCTGCCGGGTCGGACCCAATGCGGGGGACTCACGCCAAAGACACTGCCACAAGGCAGTGAACGAGTCCTCGGCCTCCCCCAGGACCCAAGAGAGCTCTTCCCTCAGGGTAAGTCCGCCATGAGGGAACTTGGGAACTGGGTGGAAATTCCTAGCTCCGCCCAGCTGCTAAGACCATGCGGCTGGGGGAGTTTGGGAGGAGTTCGGTCCTTGGGCTTGGGGGCAACTGACGCTCCCTGCAGTGTGGCGACTGTGGGGGGTGCCCCTGCCGGGTCGGACCCAATGCGGGGGACTCACGCCAAAGACACTGCCACAAGGCAGTGAACGAGTCCTCGGCCTCCCCCAGGACCCAAGAGAGCTCTTCCCTCAGGGTAAGTCCGCCATGAGGGAACTTGGGAACTGGGTGGAAATTCCTAGCTCCGCCCAGCTGCTAAGACCATGCGGCTGGGGGAGTTTGGGAGGAGTTCGGTCCTTGGGCTTGGGGGCAACTGACGCTCCCTGCAGTGTGGCGACTGTGGGGGGTGCCCCTGCCGGGTCGGACCCAATGCGGGGGACTCACGCCAAAGACACTGCCACAAGGCAGTGAACGAGTCCTCGGCCTCCCCCAGGACCCAAGAGAGCTCTTCCCTCAGGGTAAGTCCGCCATGAGGGAACTTGGGAACTGGGTGGAAATTCCTAGCTCCGCCCAGCTGCTAAGACCATGCGGCTGGGGGAGTTTGGGAGGAGTTCGGTCCTTGGGCTTGGGGGCAACTGACGCTCCCTGCAGTGTGGCGACTGTGGGGGGTGCCCCTGCCGGGTCGGACCCAATGCGGGGGACTCACGCCAAAGACACTGCCACAAGGCAGTGAACGAGTCCTCGGCCTCCCCCAGGACCCAAGAGAGCTCTTCCCTCAGGGTAAGTCCGCCATGAGGGAACTTGGGAACTGGGTGGAAATTCCTAGCTCCGCCCAGCTGCTAAGACCATGCGGCTGGGGGAGTTTGGGAGGAGTTCGGTCCTTGGGCTTGGGGGCAACTGACGCTCCCTGCAGTGTGGCGACTGTGGGGGGTGCCCCTGCCGGGTCGGACCCAATGCGGGGGACTCACGCCAAAGACACTGCCACAAGGCAGTGAACGAGTCCTCGGCCTCCCCCAGGACCCAAGAGAGCTCTTCCCTCAGGGTAAGTCCGCCATGAGGGAACTTGGGAACTGGGTGGAAATTCCTAGCTCCGCCCAGCTGCTAAGACCATGCGGCTGGGGGAGTTTGGGAGGAGTTCGGTCCTTGGGCTTGGGGGCAACTGACGCTCCCTGCAGTGTGGCGACTGTGGGGGGTGCCCCTGCCGGGTCGGACCCAATGCGGGGGACTCACGCCAAAGACACTGCCACAAGGCAGTGAACGAGTCCTCGGCCTCCCCCAGGGCGGCCAGTGCACCAAGTGGTGCCAGGCTTTGCCTGCTGGCCGCCCGGAAGGGCAAACTCTGGGGTTTTCAAGATATGTAATTGCTGCCTGGGTCACTCATGACTAAGACTAGGTTGAGTGTAGGTGCAAAGTGAATTTTCGGGTATTCTCAGTGACAGTGTCATGAAAGATATAAGCAGGCAAGGGGACCAAGACCTAGTGGTTTGGGGGAAGTGTCCAGAAGATAATTTTAGTAAGACAGATGCAACAGCTCAATTATGAATACAGAGATGGGATATTAGTATAGAACATCACTGATCACCATATACTAGCCCACACCGAAGCTATGGATGGGGGCCTCTTTGGCAGTGTTGGGTACCATTGCCCGACTGAGTGTTGGAGTTGTGGAGTGGTCACATTTGGCAGGATCAAGACACTCTCCAGCACACAAGAGAACTTGGGCTGGGGGTAGGCTCTGTGGGGTTGTGTGGGCCCAACCCTTTGGAATACAAGTCCCCCGGGTTAGTTCCCAAGCTGGGGTTGCAATGGTCTAAGCTAGGTGTGACCACGCCATCTGCCATCACTCATGGGTAAAGGAATCCACAACAGTCAGGGTAGGTCAAGGCAGCAGCACCCAAATGTGCATCTTTAAACAGGATGTGGGGTGGGCCGGGCTGCCACTGGAAGGGGACAGAAGGGGCAGGGCTGAACAAACCTTAACTCACAAGTAACAACAGAAATCAGGTTGGAGCACAGCTCATGCCAGGTAGGTCCTTGCACATACTGATCTGTGTGAGGCAGAGGCACTAAGCCACAGCATCCAAGGGGCCACGACAAGTGAGGGGCTCTGCCAAGCGGAGACAGAACAACCACCGGCCTACACCTGCTCTATGGCAGGGCAGAGGCCCGGTTGGGGAAATAACAGGACACCCTAGCTGGGTTGAGTTTCCCACCAAGGAGTGCATGGGCTGGAACTGAGGCTACATTCTGATCAGGATACGATCGTAATCTCACTTGGCACAATTGTGGACTGGGATGGGAAGCACCAAGCCAGGCCAAATTCCAACACCATCTGGTGCTCTGGAGGACCGGGGAGGGTTGTGTGACAGACTAGGTTAGGTCTCAGCCCTTACTGAACCATGTGTGAGCTTGGTAGGGGTATGGAAGAGCCATGGCTGGGTTGAAATATCCAACAACAAGAACCAGCTTGGGTCGGAGGCCAGGCAGGAAAAGCCACTGTTCCTCCCAGGATAGCAGGCGAACTGAGTAGTGCTGGCTCATGGACCCACTGGTATGCGCGAAAACTGGCATTGGGACAGGTTCTGGTGGAGGAGCCCGGGCAACTTCTCTGGCAGGACACAGTCCCATGCAGGTAAGTGCAAGAAGCACAATAGGGAACAACCCAAAACAGGCAATGAAAATTATCCCACTGGCATACACATGGCATGGGTTGGGGGTAGACCAGCCTGAATCTGTTCACATTACCTTCTGGTGAATCCGAGCACCAGAACAGAGTGTGGGTCGAGCCAGGTTCGGTTGCAACACATACCAGTACACAACAAGTAATGCCAAGGTGAGATGAGCCATACCAGATGTGGCTGCAGCACACAACCAGCACATGTGACAATCAGGGAGGAGGCAAAGCCAACAGGGGAACGTGGGCACCCCTGCTGGATAACTACTTCCATTGGAAAGTGTGAATACGGATGGGGGCAGTTCAGACTAGGCAGGGCTATAGCACCTGTGGGCCTCACAGTGAGCTGACTGTTCTGACTGGTGCAAGTTAAAATTAGAGTGGGTTGAGGGGTGTTTGGGCTTAGCCACAGCGTTAGCTGGCAGAGGCTGGTACTAGGAGCCAGTTCTGACAAGTCAAATGCCAAAACTACCTGGAGACTGCATACTCAAGGAGTGGGTGTGGCCTAGTAGGGAAATAGTGGGCACCTCCCTCAGGGTTACCACCCTCACTGGACAGCATGAAACCCAGGCTAGGAGCAGGGGTGGCTTGACAGAAAGGCACCTGCCAGTGGGTGTATGGGCTGGATAATAGGTTGGTTGGGTTGAACCAGGCTTCAATGTCTATTGATGTGTGCGAGAGCTACTTGGGATGTGGGACAGACTGGACAAGCCTGCAGTGCATACTGGCAAGCATGGGAACCAGGGTAGGGGGCAGAACTGGTAGGGGTTTTGGGGAGTCGCCTCAACTAGGCTGCAGCTCCAACTGGTTTGCATGAAGACCGAGTATGAAGTGGGTAGAATCGAGCTGGACTACAACACCCATTGGTTCACAAGGAAGACAGGGCTGGAAGCCGAACGGACCCAGTAATCGCAACGACCAGCATATGCATAAGCTGATTGGTGTGACGAACAGTGTTGGAGTCTGTACTAGCAAACTCACTCAAGAATCAGATCTGGGATCAACTCAGATGAAGTTTCTTTGGATATTTCTCGAACTGAACTGCTGATCTTGGAACCCCAACCATCAAGAGACTGTCAGCCAGTGGACTCTGAATAGGTTTCATTACGGTTGGGACGGAGAGATTGGCAGCAATCCAGAACTGATGAACTATCAAAACTGTATGAGCAGGACCCTTGGAGCGCGCCTCATGTTGGGGATGGGGGATGGGTGGGAGGTAGGGTGGGGCTTTCCCCTTTGTTACTCCCCTAACCCTAGATACAGGGCAAAATGATTATATTAGTGTGGAAACAATGATATTACCCACTTTCACCCTGTAGCCCGTGACTCTTTGTACCCTAATAAACTAAGATTATTAAAAAAAAAAAAAAAAGACAGAAGGCGAATGGCACTCTGTGTGGCTGGGCATTGTCAGGTGCCCACTAGTCACTCCCAGACAATAAGTAGCATCTCTTGGCCCTTTTCCAGGCTCGGGTGTGTTCTCCCATTTAGGTGTCTGCCTTCCTCAGCATGAATTCCCGGAGTCATAGGCAGGTGAAGTTCCTGCTTAGGCCTACTGACCTCAATTTATTGTGTTTAAGCTTTCACCTGTCCAAGTGAGCGGAGACATCAATTCTCATGAACTCTTGAAACAAAATCATCCCCAACAGGGAAGCTGGCTCCCCTTCTTCTCCAGAGCTTTACTTCTGTACCCAAGCGAGGGGATTTGTGGGCCAGTTCACAGGCCCTGCTAACTACTCTAAAAGAGAACAAAGCCTTCTAATGTCACAATTAAGAAAACAACGGTGAACCAGAAAGTGGGTCTGTTTTCATATTTTCCAGTAAGTAAAAAGAAGGCTCCTCTGTGCAACAGGCTTTTTCTCTCTCTCTCTTTTTTTTTTTTTAATAAAGTTTGTTTCTAAAGTACACATGAGAAATACTTGACATGATCCTAGGAAGAGTTCACCTACATGAACCAACTGAAGTTTGAGATTCTTGAGGAGGATAAAGGAAGGAATGAAAGGATTGTCTGTATGTAGATATCTAGTCATTCTAACTCTTCTGCCTTTAAAACATCATCAAAATTTCTAGAAACACATTGAAGAATGAATGGGTAAAGAATTCTAGTGTTTCTCCTTTGTTTCAGGGTTCATCCAACTTTAGTTTGATGTTAAAGCTGTAATTGAAGTCCATGGTATGATCAGTACCTGTTACTATGAAAATTAAGGAAGATAGTGGAGTGCTAGTTAACTGGGAGTTCAGTAACCAGATAACTTAATCAAATATGCATCTTCTTAGGTAGACACGTAGGCATGATTCTAATGTAACCCTACTAATGGAATCTAGTTACTCTTTTATCCTTTGACATTAAAAAAAAATGTTTATTGGAAAGTTGGATATACATAGAGGACGAGAACAGAGAGGAAGATCTTCTGTCTGTTGATTCACTCCCCAAGTGGCCACAATGGCTGGAGCTGAGCTCAGTCGATCCAAAGCCAGAATCTAGGAACCTCTCTGGGTCTCCCAGGTGGGTGCAGAGTCCCAAGGCTTTGGGCTGTCCTTGACTGCTTCCCCAGGCCACAAGCAGAGAGCTGGTTGAGAAGTGGGGCCCCGGGATACAAACCAGCATCCATATGGAATCACGGCATGTGCAAGGTGACAACTTTAGCCTCTTGGCTATCATGCCCCCTAGGAGATTGTTATACATTCATGAACCTATGTGTATTTTGTGACACACATAAATTGTGTTTGATACATTGAATAAATGTTTTCTCTTTCCAAAATGAGCATTTAGGTGTTAGAGCTGTATAAGTATTTTTTTTTTAATGCAAAGACTAAAATTGGAATTTTAAATAATCAAGCTTACAAAGCTTAAAGTCTATATTTAAATTTTTCAAAAAGTATTACTTTTATGCAATAGTTTGCACGGCTTTGAACTGAAAAATTAAAATAACTATTTATCTGTACTCCTCTAGTGCTTCATTGTATGGTGCATTTTTCTACTCATAACCTCACAAAAATTTCTTGTAACATAAGTAAAGTGGTTGGGAATCAGATTTTTCTTCCGAAACTGTTAGATGGTTTTATTATCATCATTTATTTTCTAATCTGTTCTTTCCTCACTCTTTGAAATTCCTCTGGCATTCTTTTACTATTGCTGGAGGTTTATAGTATTTCCATTAATCAGTTTATTCCTACACCAGGATCAACTCACTTTAATCATCAGCTTTGTAAAACATTTTGTTATCTAGAAACTGTATTTATTTTTCCTGCATAAATGTTTTTCCTTAGATTACAAGTTTCTTAACAATAGGTGCTTTGTAATTTGAATAATATGCTCCTATTTGTTGAGCTCATACCTGTACCCAAGAGGGGATTAAGCAATAAAATAAACTACCATTTATAAGTGGAGTATTTTGATCTTCAAAGATTTCTTTATGTATGGGGGAGAAGAATTCAAAAAGTTCACGGAAAAGGGATTTAAAGACAACGTGTAGTGGCCATGAATCTTGCAAAATCCCTGCCTGGCTAAGTAAGCCATGGGCTCTTCACATCCCAAATCCTTCACAGAGGCAAAGGAGATTTAATATAACTTAGATGAAATGTTCAGCATCTACTTTATAAATCAAATACTGGCACTTGGCAAGGTCTCAGAGAATTTCACGGGCGTGTCCACTTTGCTTAGGTGGACAAGCTGAAAAGCAATGAGACCTAGGGTCTGTAACAAGTGATTGGATGAAGTGAAGTGTTTGGTAGTCTAAACTTTTAGCTTCCTATGTTAGATCGTCTGAACCTGTTGTTCTGAACAAGTGGCAGAGTGGGATGCTCTCAGGAGCCATCCTAGGGCCCCTCGTGGCTGAGGATCCACTGCTTGCCTTACAGCTCCAGAGGACAGAAATCTCAATGGGGTTTCACTGGGTGGAACTCGGGTCATACATGCTCCCACCAACCTACTTTTGTGTGGTTTAAATATACATATATATTTATAAAGCTGTGAAATAATTATCAGCATCTAATTCTGTAACATACACATTATCCCAAAAAGAAACCTTGTTAACTCTGGCAGTTCCGGTTATCTCCTGTCGGTCTTTGGTCTTTGTGTAACAGCTCGGTTGGGAAAGTTTTGTTTAGATTTTTTTTTTTTTTTTGCAGCAACAGCATTTGTAAATGACAGTTGTCTATAGCTAATTTCTTTGTATGATCTTTAAGTGTATATATCACTTTAGTACTTTTTTTCATAAAAGAATATAGAAATTATTTCTTTCTTTTCCATGTTCTAGAGTAATTATTAGAATGTTGTACCAATATGATCGTTTGCTGTTGTATTTTGGTTTTGTTTGGTTTAGGTTGGTTTTTTTTTTTTCTTTCTTTCTTTCTGGGTCTCTCTCTCTCTCTCTTCCTTTCTGATACAATCCCATAAGCTCTGAGCTTTCCCCTTCCCCTCTCCCTAAAACCCCTGCCACCATTGACTTTCTTTATATTATTACAATAATATAGTTCTTTAAAAACAGTCAGAAGTCCATTATCCTGCTATTTAATACAATGTATTCTGACATTGTAGGTATGGACAATGGCAGAGAGCCCAGCATTGTACGGCCTTTGAAAATTTTATGGAAGTCTTTTGTGAGACCAACTGAGCATGGTGACCTTTTGGTGTGGTGTAATTTCTTATTCATTTGTAGAGATTGTGTAAACCTTTTTACTCTGCTAATGTCAGACTTGCTAACTTGAATTTCCCTTAAAAGCAGCCAGTTCCTCCAGTCTTTCTGCTTCATTTCACACATACCTGCCAATCAATCTCTTGTGAGGACTTCCGTGTGATGCGTTTCAGTGGCATTCATTCTTAGTTGGCATGTGTGTGTGTTTACTACTCATTTTCTTAATATAGCCCACTGGTGGTTTATGTATTCTGTTAGTTTATCATCTTGACTTGTTCATTGTATCTGATGCTTTTCTCCTCCTGGAGCATGCTATCTCAGCCTTAAGGGGTGTGTGACTGCCTCTTAAACCTGCCACCCCTACATTCTTCAGAGTTCCCTGTGTTTCTCATCTGCTAAATATTATTACCCCCAGTATCTCCTTATGAGCAATTCCGGATGCAGTGTGGTTCCCCTGATTAGATTCTCAGGAATATATTCAATAGTCCTTGGATTTGTTTCCGTCTTGCTACCTGCTCAGCTCTCATCTTCCTGCAGTCTTCTACCATAGCAGTTCTTGAAGACCTCCAAACTCTTGGCAAAATTTTCTTGGATCTCCAAGCCTCCAGCTGTCATGCCTTTCTCATCAAAATCCTTCATAATGTGTTTATATCCACCCATCTAAAAGGCTATTATTCCTATTATATTGAATGATTCCTCTGTGGGTACAATACCCTATATAAGATGTGCAAACTCTGAAACATGGAACAAAGGCCCTTTCATCACCATCGTCATCATCATCACCGTATCTCTCACACACAGATACACACACACACACGCACCCCACATTTGTACTTAAGACTGAAGAGATTGGAACAGTTGAGTCATCTCATGTTCATCTTTCATCCGTTATTTCTTTAATAAGATTTAAATATTACACAGAGAGATGGAGAACAAAAGAGAGATAGGAAGAGAGAGGAAAAGCTTCGGATCAGCGCGGCACCGATCTTTGCGCTCACCTGGGAAGTGAATCATTGGACGCAAGATGCTCCTCTCTGTCTCTCTCTCTCTGTATATCTGACTTGTAATAAAAAAAAAAAACAACAAATAAATCTTTAAAAAAGAGAGAAACAATGTTTTAGAGAGAGTATCAAAGCACACTTCTAAAGCATGCTTTCAGAAACACGCCAAGATTGTCCCCACTGGAGGACTCCTAGCCTTCATCCCCACCGCGCTGATGTGAGAGTCCTTGCCAGAGCCTGGGTTATTTGTGGGGTTAGGGAAGGATAGAGTGAAATCACAGAATATCCAGATCCAGGGGCCCTTATGTTTCTAAATTCATAAAACATTCTCCTCACCTAACGTCCAGCATTTTAAAACTTGGGGAGACTCACAGTGGTCTTGCGAGAAAACATTAAAGGCATCACTTATCGGTTCTTCTTTCGTCAGTTTCATTTTCCTAGGGAAAACGAAGATACTGCCAGATTACCCAACAAATGTTTGGTGAATGAATGACTCTATACGTAATTAAGCAGTCAGAGATTACTCCACACTTTACAACATGTAAAACACAAAAAGATGTCTCAATTGTTCCCTAAGACTCATTTCCCGTTAAATCCCAATTTTCCAGTTGATGAACTACAGACCCTCCCAATATCAACACAGATTAGGCAGCATTTCCTTACCGGGCTGAAGCTGTTCTTTGCTCACTGTCAAGAAACAAACTAACACATTGGGGCTGGACCAAAAGAAGGACCTACAAATGAATAACCTTGTTCTGTGACCTTTCTGGCTTTCTTGGCTTGGCACAGGCCATGGAGAATTAAAACAAAACAGAGAAGATGACCCAAGAGGTTCAGGAAGTTCTGTGTCCTCTCTTGGGAGCTGTCAACAGACTTGTATGTCACTGATGGCCTTTCTCTTGATGACACGTTGGCAGGCTTAGCACCGTGCAGTTTTCTGAGACTGGTAGAATTTTAGCTAAATGTTTGTATCTTTGGCTGGCTTATTGAAGAGCACAAGGACTATGCCCAGCTAGAGGAGTTAAATGCTTACTGGAGTCATCTGTCTCTGGGGTTGTGATTCCTCCCAACCCACTCCCCACTGTTGGCTTCCAGGACAGAGTTGCCATGACTGGCAGCAAGTACCCGGCCAGTGCGAAAGTAGTAGAAAGATGGGGCACAGAGTTTCCTGTTCTCTCTCAAACCTGCAAAGCCTGAAGAACGCGTCAAATCACTAAGAAGCTTGTCTCCCTCCTCTGGCCTGGCTGAAACACCATTTCTACTGGAGCTCAACGAAAAGTGGCAAATACAAGGGCATTTCAAAAGGTTTCTAGAAAGATGGAGTTAAAGGCTAAGTTTATTTTGCTGTGAACCATGTTGAAATCCATGCCAACAAGAGTGGCTTCTCAAGAAGTTCATGAAAAAGGTGTATTAGGATAAAAGTTGTGCATGGGTATATTGTGCAGCAAAATAAACTTTTGATCCCATTTCCAGTGGATTTTCGTGACACATCTGCATAGATTTATGGCTACCATAATACCAGCACCTTCTATTTCTATCAATATTACCTTCTGGTGAACATATTGTGCTTTTTGCTTGCCTGTGGGAGGGAAAAACGAAGAAGCCAGAGTGCCCCACCAGAGTTGTCTTCTGTTTGATTTTCCTTTACCTTCATCTCCACAGTCCCACCTGTGGCTGAGTGTCCTCAGCCAGGACCACTGTGCTTCCGGCTTGCACACCATGCTGCTGCGTGTTGGGCTCCAGCATCACCACCCACTTTACCTTGAACTTCCAAACCCTACAACAGCAGGTGATTCCTATCCAGCTCTAGGTCGCTCTAGCATCTTCCATTTGATTTCCTAACAGCTGGGTCCTGAGGCATTGCACAGCAACCCTCAATACCCTAATCAAGGGTACCCGCTGCACCCTGCCTGCCTCTGCCCTATTGGCAGTGGGTGGGATGTTGTGGAGGGAACCTGCTTAGCTCTCAGTACATCAGGTCAGCGAAATACATGCACGGCTAATACCAAACAATGCCGGTGGTGCCAGGGCAATCACTACACTGTCACCAGAATGTGTAAGATGAGTTGCTTCCAGGAGTCTGCTTGAAGCTGGAACAAGCAAAATGTGGTGCTTTGGCAATGTGCAACCTGTAAGTGACTTCAAAAAAAAAAAAAGATTTATTTATTTTTATTGCAAAGTCGGACATATATGAGGAGGAGGAGAAACAGAGAGGAAGATCTTCCGTCTGATGCTTCACTCCCCAAGTGAGCGCAATGGCCGGTGCTGAGCCATGTCAAAACCAGGAGCCAGGAATTTCCTCTAGGTCTCCCACGCAAGTGCAGGGTCCCAACACTCTGGGCCGTCCTCCACTGCTTTCCCAGGCCACAAGCAGGGAGTTGGATGGGGAGTGGGGCCGCCAAGATTAGTACCAGTGCCCCTATGTAATCCTGGCACATTCAAGGCAAGGACTCTAGTCACTAGGCTATGGTGCCAGGCCCTGCAAGTGACTTCTTTTGCCTTGTCTCATAAATCAATGAAGTGAATGACACTTTGCAAGAGGGACCAGGACTTGTCAACCAATCTCGTTGTGAAAACGATGGCTAATCAACACAATACTAGGTGACCCTTCAGCAGTAAATGAACTACTGAGTGAAGAAGCCAATGGGAAATATGCAAACCCATAGAAACTAATAGGGAACTGTGAGTGAGAGAATAAAAAAGCAGAAATTTAAGCTATTTCATCGAAAAGAAATATTGACTCCCATGCCTGAAAAATCCGGGAGCAGATCAACTTTTAGACCTGCCAGGGCTTGCAGTTTTAACCAAATGCCATGAAGAATTCACCACACCTTTCTGTTTTCTCTTCCATTGGTGTCATTCTGCAACTCTTGTCCATGATGGCGACGGTGCTTCTGACAGGTCCACGATACATGGAATTTTAATGCGGTCAGTCTGAGAAGGAAAAGCTACGTTCAGTAACATCCCTTTACTGGTGAGCTGCTGATGGGCCATCTTGGATTTGTGTCTACACTGCCAGACCGGTCATGAAGTCTGCGTGGGTCAGAGCCTTCGTTCTAGAGAAGTCCTGGACGACTCAGCTACCAGTAGCGGGAGACAGAAGAAAGGAATGCTGGGCAAGTGACCCAGAAAGATGTGGAATCCTGGGAAGCCACGAGGGAACAAGGATCAGCTTTGAATTAGAAGGCTGGAAATTGGATTTCAACTCCATCATCAATTCTCTGTGAAAGCCAAGCCAAGTATTTCACTTCCCTCAGCTCCATGTCTCTCATTTGTAAAACGTGTGGATTGGACTTGGAAGAGAACTTTGTAAGCATTTTTAACCACAAAACTCTCTATTCAAGCAAAGTCTTAGCAAAAGGATAAAACCTTCCTGAAGCCAGCTGCTGTAGTGGGGCTGGGGGAACATAGATTCGCCCCATTTATGGGGCTACTTGAAACTTTATCCCCTGCATGGGACTATTTTAAGCCCTTAGGACTCCTGGGAATATGGTTTGAGAAAGCTTAATGGAGGTGGTATCCAGGGTCTCATTCACCTTGGACTTTAGGGAATTCTGTGTAGACTGTCCAACCCTCTTTCATCTAAATTTTTCTCACCTTCCCTCTATTTATTCTGTTGGCCAAAATCGTGGACTTTGGCTATGTGTGAGAGGCCACTTAGGAAAAATAACCATTTATTCGAATGCTCAAGCCAATTTACTTTGGCCTATTTGGAGCTTGTTTTTCCTGATGGGGAGGGAGTATGTTCTAAAACCCATGGGGGCTAGAAAAGGTGAGTGTACAAGCAAGGAAAAGTAGGCAACGGAAATTGCCAGTGTGGGGCTGAGCTGGAAGAGCCGTGAGTTTAAACAGCTTATTACTCTCCCAAAAGCATGCACACCCTCCCCCTGCCCGCCCCACCAACCCTGGCATTCAGAGTGAACGGGTGGTAAAGAAGGATGCTGTGGGTTTTGGCTTCGCCGGTTGTGAAAACTCACTCCTGGAGAGACACCTTCACCTCCAATATGAGGGTCCTTGGTTAAATCAGAACATGGGGAAAGAGAGGGTGACAGGCACCTACAGGTTGTTCTCCAAATAGTAGCCTGTGGGATTCATTTAGAAAATAAGTCAGGGCCCAGTGCAGTAGCCTAGTGGCTAAAAAACTTGCCTTGCATTCCCTGGGATCCCATATGGGTGCTGGTTCATATCCCAACCGCTCCACTTCCCATCCAGCTCCCTGCTTGTAGCCTGGGAAAGCAGTGAAGGATGACCCAAAGCCTTGGGACCCTGCACCCACGTGGGAGACCCAGGAGAAGCTCCTGGCTCCTGACTTTGGATTAACTCAGCTCTGGTTGTTGTGACCAGTTAGAAAGTGAAACAGTGGAGGGAAGATCTCTGTGTCTTTTCTTCTCTCTGTAAATCTGACTTTCCAATAAAAATAAATAAATCTTTTTTTAATAAAAAGGAAAAGAAAGCAAGTCAGGTCTGCCAATTGCTCCTCTCAAAATCCTGTGGTCACTCCTAGGTCACCAAAGCTAGTGTCCTCCCGTCAACCACTGGCGGCCAACCTGATGTGCCGCATACTCCTCCTGAAGTCCTAGTCCTCTCTCCCTTGCTCACTCCATTCTGTCACTGCCTTCAAACTCACCAGGCTTCGCACGCTCCACCCCAGGGCCTTTGCTCTAACTCTTCTCAGTCATGGAACTTTCATGTGTTTTCCTAAGCAACAGTCACCCAGTTCTCTCACCATCAGATATTTGCTCTTGGCTTTGGTGTCTATTCCTATCAATCATTTTGGACTGATGACATTCCGTGAATGTTGCATCCTTGGCGTCAGAAAACATTCCTGGCAAGATGTCAACTGGTCTTAGGATCACAGTCTCAAATGTCTCATAGATGCTAATCTCATCTGTCCACATGAGTTTTGGCTATGTTCTACGCCAGCAACTCCCAGCTCTGGGACCTCTCTGAACTCCCTGGTAGGTTGTGGAACTTGGAGTGCTGAGCCCCAGCCCCAGGGTTTCTGATTCTGGAGCCCTGGGATGAGGTCTGAGAGTGTGCAGCCTCAACACTTTTCCAGATGGTGCTGATGGGTCTGGCTGTGGGAGTCACTTTTGGAAGGCCTCTGTTTTGTGGTGTCTTCTTTGATCACATCTTGAAGGTAACAAACAAAATCTTAACAAACAGGTAATATAGCATGGAGCCCAGACAGAGGTCACAAAATCAACAGCTGTAAGGTCAAACCACAGTGGGAAGATGAATAGGAAGTAAGTGATGCTTGGGCGTGTAGTGAGTATGGGTATAATTCATGTCCCTCATGGTTCTTTGAAAGATCTTCATTGAGAAAGAATGATAAGGGGTCAAACAATCAGTATTAGTTAAGATTATTTCAGCTGCAAGTAACAAAAATAAACAATCAATAAAATCAGACTAACCTATGACAGCACTTATTGGATTCTGTAAATGAAAAAAAAAAAAAAAACTAAAGATGTTCTGATTTGAGTCATGTGTGGATCCAGAAACTCAACAGAGTTCTCTCTGTAGGCTGGCCTCTATCTATTTCCTGCTTGCTTCATTCTCAAACAGATGCTTGAATCCTTTTGGTAAATGGGCATGAACCAGTTCCTCCTTGGTTGCCAAATCCTTTAGGAAGCCTGTTGTCACACTTGCTCAGAAAACACACACCTTGTGTGGTGTCAGCGACAGCATCCTAGGATGGGGAATAAGGCAAGCAGTGGACCAACGCAAAGCCTGTTATCGCAGAGCAGTCATTGTGATATAGACACGTAGGAAATTTAAAACAACGTGAGAAAACAGCACAACACTCTTGCGATTTCTAAACTTCCTGTTATCCAAAGATTAATTCCACTTGGCTAAGAACATACCACGAAGGCAATTGACCTCGGGAGTTGTCACACGGCTTGCACCTCCATTGCCATCATGCGTTGTGACTTTGCACTGGAAGACTGCATGATGGAACCTGTTGTTTTTAAACGGGAGCATTTGCTAGGAAGGGATGCCCTGGGCCAGGAGGGACTGCAGCTGTCCTCTCTCCCAGATTTCTTGAAAAACTATCTTTCCTTCCACCGAAAAATACCTGCCTAGCTCCCGAATTAAATAAGAGACTCTGAAGGGACAGAATGCTATTTTTAAGTGCCATTTTCATTACGGCAGCATTTTCAGTTAGCTCTTCACGTAATAGGCACATGTACAAAGCAATTAAACTAGAACAAAGCAGAAAATAAAGGCAGGCAACTCACTGCCTTCACTTACAGTGTTTCTAATCCAGAGCGCTGTCAGTCACCGCTGGGGCCTACAGAATTAAATTAGTTGGGAGATTTTTTTTTTTTTTGGCTGAGTCAGCATCCAAATATAGGCATCTTTCTGAAGGATTGCAGGTTTCTCAGAGGGCTATGCTGGAGGCAAAGACTAGATTGGTTTTTACAAGTCCTTCCAGGAACAAAGAATTATTGCAGCCTGCACTAGCTTCCTGGGCTGTGGTCTGGAGAAACCATTTCTGACTGCCGGAAACTCTGCCTGCTTGTTTGAAACCCTGAATGTTGCATTTCATTGTGTTTAGCCATCTCAGCAAACAAGTTTCCAGGATGCTAGGAGCTCTAGGAGAACTCTGGTGGTAGTTTGGTTTGGTTAGCTTGCAATGAACAGAATCCCATTTAGTAGTCAGGGGGTATGTTAGGAATACTCCAGGGTAAGCAAGACCAAAAAGAGAGGAAAAATGGCATTCTCACTCACAGGTGCTTTTTCTCTCTTCCATTCAAGCACTCCATGTTGTTCAGGCTTGCCTGGCTTCTCTCTCTGTCACTATATACAGATGGCAAAAGTTGGCCATCGGTTGCTCCTGGTTCCTGTCCTTTGATTTCTATGACCCCCAAATCCACACAGTTAATGACAAACCCCAGAGGAAGCGAAACCTACCAAGGAGACAGGAGAGACACACTCCGTGCAGGAGAGGACGCAGCAGTGAGCAATTGCCACAGAAACCAGAGAAGGATGGACTGTCAAGGAGAAGGCCATGGTCAAAACCATCAAGTACCAGTGTGGCATCAAGCAGGCTGTGATGGAACTGTGTAGACAAGGTTCCTAAGACACACAAAATCAGGTTGACATTCATCAATACGTGTCGTCTGTGGACAGACTGACTTTATTAACAAGCTTTGTTATATACTTGTTGGTCTAGTTGAGACTGGGAGACAGTTTTCTCCTGTCACTGGTTGGTCATTACCCAAATGCATGCATTGTCTGGGCCCACGCCAGGGTTGGTGCTGGGAACTGGGCAATCACTTCAGGTGATCCCATCTGGAATGGAAGCAACCCAGTGCCTCCTCCCCCAAAAAAAGAAGGAGAAGAAAAAAAATAAAAATAAAAATGACGAATCCATTCTTGAAAAGATACTTGAGATCCTGCATCATTAGAGAATACACATTAAAACCACAGTGGCAGATTGCTATATAGCCATTAGAACATCTAAAAACAAATAAACAAACAAGCAAAATACTGAAAATGGTACGACGGTATACACTGGGAAATAGTTTTACAGTTTTTAGGAAGTTAACCAAAAACTTACATTTGTAGTCAGCAGTTTTGTGAGGCTCAGTTTTAAAAACTATAACCTATGTTACTTTGGGCATTTTGTAGAGACTACCATTTCAACACGAACAAGTAGTTAACTACCAAAGAATTTTTTTTTTAAGTGAAACTTTGTAGATGCTAATTAGCAGTTTGGGTTTGGTTTGCAGTCAGCAAGGGTCAGAGAGTGGAAATTCTGAAATCCAAAAACCCTCATTTCAGCCTCAATTGCCACAAAGATCTCCATTGCGCGGTTCGGATACATTCAGCTGAATGGAAACACAACACTTATGTTAAAAAAAAAAAGAGAATTTAAAATATGGTTCTTTTTCATTTTAGTGGATAATGTTGGAGTAAGCTTTCCAAGCTTTTTAAGGAAACTTGGAGATAACAACAACGACTTCAACGCCACAATCCTTAAGTTTTGTCAGTCATCCCTAAAATGCAGATCACTTCTCTCCTCATGATCCTATCGAGGCTGCCAGAACTCCAGACAACTTATTCTCCTATGATAGCATTCCAAGAAGAAAGTTGGGTGGAGGGAGTGCAGAAGACAGACAAAAAGAATGGAAAAAAAAAGTTTATAGTCTTCTCTCTGATTAGGAAGGAATCAAGCCCAATAGAGAAGAGAAAAGAAAAGTTTGCTTTCCAACACCGGAGCTGAAAACGGGTCTGATTTGCACCCTGTTATGCAAGGCAGCAGCAGAAATGGTCGTTGGGGAAACATCCAAGAGCATCTGCCACATTACTTATCTTCATATTGGTGTTTTACAATGATACGTATGCAGCAGGCAGTGTTCTTAATTACAAGCAACAGAAAATGTCCCTGGCTAATTTAACCAGAAAACGACTTTATTCACAGCATTTCGAGTCATTCAGAGTTGTCAGAACGTCTGAGGAAGAAAGCTAAGCTGCCAGGAACCGTGGCTCAAGTCTGTTCTTAATGAAGAAGTCATTCCTCTATCACCGCACGCTTCACCTGCAGCTGGCACCATCACTGTTTCTCTCACGAGAATGTGACTTTGTGTCATCATTTCTGCTGAGGTTGTCAAAGACCAAGAGAGGACTCTTCTGTCCCCATTCCACCCCCACCCAATGAGGCCATCAGCTGCCAAGCCAAAGTGTACCGTGAGTGCCCCCAATGGATGTGCAGCCCAGGTTTTTTGGAATTTGTCTATTTGCAAGGAATCTAAGATGGTGAGAAACTGGCTTTCTGGTACTTCCATTGTCCAGAAGTCTTTTTTTTCTCCAACCATCATTCAAAAAGTGAAGAATTACCACTTTGCATAGGGAACTTAAGCGGTAACACATGCCCACTCCATTGTCCCTTATCTAATTCTTACAACTTCCTAAAAATTATTCTCAATTTCTGGAAAAGGAAATGGGCTCAGAAATACATAAGCATTTTGGCAATACTAAGCTCTATAGAAATCCACGGAAGCCAAGACAGACATCCAAAGATGCTGCATGGACTTTATCCCAGCAAACCGACTGAAAAAGATGCTGATACCCATCACAGAGCTTTTGCTAAATAAACTGTGATCTATTTATGCAGCAGAATGCTGTGTAATCTTATCTAAAATGATGTGGCCTTATCTGTGCTGGCAAGACAAAGATGTTCAGAAGTAATTAAGCAACAATCCACATCTTTCAAAATGAAACATAACAGTGTGGTCCCCAACAATTTCAAGAAAGTTCAATTTGATATGGCTACAGAAACGAATATGGTATGATACAGTATACAGAAACCATAATATCGATGGCATAAATAATAGGCATTTTATGTGCACACGTACACACATAAAACTGCAGATGCTAAGCAGAATAGTGGTTCTCCCATGGGAGTGTGGAAAGAGTTCTTTCTTTCCCCACTGTTACGTATCTATAATCTCTGGATTTTTCTATCACAAACATATAGCACTTTAGAAGCAGCAAAACATTCAAGAAATGCGACGTCAGTGGAGGCAGACTGCTCAACAATGAAGACAAGTCATTCAGAAATAGAGGATTCCTGGTATTTACAGAAATGAGAGAGTTGGGGAGGGCTTGTTCATGCTACTAAAATGCATTTTTGGAGAAGCTGGACCAGCACCGACAGGAACTGCAGGGATTCACTGCCCTGCTTACTAACAGGAGTCCAGGAGCAGATGCTTGGCTACAATTAAGAAGATCTGCAGGCTGAGATATGGCCAAGCAGGCAAAGTGAGACTAGCACGATGCCTAGGAAAGCACCAAAAGATGGCCTAAGTGCTTGGGCCCCCTGCACCCAGATGGAAGACCCCGAAGAAGCTCCTGGCTCCTGGTTTCGGGTTGGCTCAGCTTTGGCCATTGAGGCCATGTGGGGAGTCAACCAGCAGATAAAACATTCTCTCTCTCTCTCTCTCTCTCTGTCTCTCTCTCTCTCTCCTGCTTGATATGCAATTCTGCCTTTCATATTAATGAATCAATAAGCTTTTAAAACAAAAAGACAAACATAATGGCTCAAAGAAGCTGGGCCTTGGGTGGAGACTAGGCAACCCCCAGCTCACCTCTCAGTTACAACTGCTTGGAAAGGAAGCTACAGATTACATTGTGCCAGGTTTAATTTTCGCAGTCAATCTTTTAAAAATATGATTTTTTATCAACAAAGATTCTTTCTAACGCTAGAATCTGACATTACATGATCACAGAGGCACATGTGAATATGCAAACCTTGGAAATAAGGCAGGATCACTTTGTGGAGAAGAGAATGGCTTTGGATTTGGTGGTGCATGTAGTGTAGACAAAGCTGAGCTCTGACTCCAGGGTTGCGGGGTCTGTCGGTGAATGTTCTGGCATAAGGAAACTTCTCCTGGAAGAAATGGCTTTACTCTTGTTTCTTTTTTGGTTAATGACGTGGGCCTCAGTTGAGCAGGTTTCAGGACCAGACCTCCTTCACATTCCAGCTCTGAATTTCTCAAAGAACAAAGAGCAGTTAGTGTAATGAGCCAGTCTCCAGGTCGAGTTACAACACTGAGTAAGTCAGAACGTCTGACACATACCGATTATGGCAGGGCCAGCAAGGAAGGAGAGCCCAGCTGAAGGTCTCCCTGGTTGTCACCTTTCCTTTTGTTCTACGTGATAAGGCTTGATGCTGACAGGGCTTCTCCACACTCTTTGCCCCACGGGTGGGGGTTGTCAGTGCAAGTGTCACGAAGCATTGGTGTGGAGCTGGGATTGGCAGAGGCAGAACACTGAAAGATCATTGGAACCCATTGGGAAGGAGTGTTTCCCTTGGAAATACCCATGTTCAACATCCATGTGGACTCTTAGCCAAGTCTTTCTGGTGAGCTCCCAGACTGAAGCCAACACTGGGGCACAGCTTACAGAATACTCCACCACATGTGTTCTTGCTTTTTTTTTTTTTTTCCCTTTCCCATTTTGTTTTGCTTTGCTTTCCAATATCAAAGCAACTCGAAGCCACTAGACAAAGCTTCTCTGAAGACTTTGGAGGAACCATTTCCAGATGTGCTATTTGTAGTCTCTTCAAAATATTACAGTTGTAGAGCAAAGATACACATGTCGCCGGTCCCTGGAGGAATTACAGCATCACCCTCAGAAGTATACACATGTCGCCGATCCCTGGAGACATCACAGCATCACCCTCAGAAGTACAATCTTCGGAGCCAGGCTGCCTGCAACTCAACCCTGACTCTACTGCCAAGGCAAACTATTTAACTTTTCGGTGTCTCAATTATTCCATCTGTAGAATGGTAATATTCATAGCGCCCAGGTCTGATGCAGTGGCTCAACAGGCCACTCCTCTACATGCAATTACCAGGATCCCATTTAGGTGCAAGGTCATGTCACACCTGCTCCACTTCCTATCTAGGTCCCTGATTATAGCCTGGAAAGACAGCAGAGGACAATCCAAGTCCTTCGACCCTGCACCTACACAGGGAGACCCAGAAGAAGCTCCTGGCTCCTGGCTTTGGATCAGCTCAGCTTTAGCCACTGAAGACATGTGGGGAGTGAATGAAATCTATGTTGATTTTCCTTCTCTCTATAAATCTGCCTTTCAATTAAAAAAAAATGTTCAACAAAAATAATGATCGCAGCATCCATGTGGGAGGGATGTTGTGAGGATTAGTCAATTTCCTTTTGGAAATAAAGGCTATCTAATAGCATCTGTTACACAGGAAGTGATTGATTACTGGAAAGCAGTGTTGTTATTTAAGAATCGGGTGAGCCTCTTCTATGGGATCTCCTAGGGGTTGGAAGTGAATGAGGGTAGCATGATTCTTGAACATCATCACAGGATGCTGAGATGCGTGGTCTAGCAATGTGCTCTCTTCAGTACCAGCAGTGAACTGGACCTCAAGGATCCCCAAATGGACAAAATGGTTTACTGTCCCAACATCCATGTGTTGATTTATAGTAAGATATACCAACGACAAGGGGACCTTTCGGTGTCTCCTTCCCGCTAGGACATGAAAGCATACCCAATCCCCACATCTGTGCTGATGCTGCTCAGAGTGGGGCCTTTGGGGAGACCAGGAGGATTATGTAAGAACATGAGGATGGGGTCCTCTGCTCACAGGAGTGACTTTTTCAGAAGGAGAACAGCCTGAACTGATGCACTTGTGTATTTTCGCCATGGGAGGAATCACCACTCTACTCTATCAAGCGTCCAACCTAGCACATTCAGATAGAGTGACAGAAAGCAGCCTGGGATCCTTTCCTGCCGTGAAGTCAAGTTTTGCATCTGATGGTTATCTGATGAACATGGGAGTAGACCTAAGAATTTCATGCACAGATGTAACAGGGTCACCTTCAGCATGCACATATCAGGTACTGTCCATTAAAGGGATTGAGTCTTCCACTCCACTCGTTAGGAAACTCTCCTGTCACAAAGCCCAATGTGTTATTTCCCTCTCCTCTGACTCTAAGCAGAAGGTCCCCTTGTGATACTGTATTTCCTTTTAGTTCGTGGAGAACATAAAAGAAGCAATGTCAGAACTTTAGATAGGCTAACCCAACCTTTGCTTCTAGAACAGCAGGGCAGCACTTTATATGGTTGAAGGATGTTTTGCCTGTCATGTAATATGCGTGTGGGATGCATGACATAGCCCTGAATAACATGCTCAGGCTGCCAAGGATGGCGTGTGAGCATCCTAAGGAATAAAGTTCTATTAGCTGAAGACTTGTAATTTGCAAAGTTGAAAGAGGAGTTCAGACAAGTGAACACAGTGGCAGGACAGAGAGAGAGAGAGAGAGAGAGAGAGAGAGAGAGAGAGAGAGAGAGAGAGAGGAGGAGGGCTACCCACTGGAGAGAAGCCAGGAGAAACAGACTTGTTGCACACAGATGTTAGAAGGAACTAGCTTTGGTGGAGGTTGGGAGGGTGGGAAAACGACGTGAGAATGTTCTCATCTACTCCGCACATGCAATTTTCAGTGAAGCCTGTCTTGCAACTCCTAGAATGTTCTGTGGGAGTCTGGAAAGGGACAAAGAACTCGAGGGCTCCTAAGATGAGCCAAAGCCCACACAGAGAGCAGGACTTTTTAACATTTTATTTAGGTTTTACTTGAAAGAGTGAAGGAGAGACATGGAGAGATGTAGCTTCCATCCTCTGCTCCACTCCCCAAATTGCTGAAATGGTGGGAGCTGGGCTGGTCCAAAGCTAGAATCTTCTTCTGTCCCCAAGTGCAGGGCCCAAACACTTGGATCATTCTTTGCAGTTTTCCTGGGCACATCCACAGGGAGCTGGATCAGAAGTAGAGCACCCAGATGGGGCACCAGCATAACAAGGGGAGGTTTAACCTACTATACCACAGCACTGGCGCCATAAGTCTGGGTTTTACATGATGCAAACGGCAGGATTTAAAACTATTTTCTTCCCTCACATTTCCTCAGAAGTCCTTCTTTTGTAGGTGGATTCATTAACTCGATTTTTTTTTCTCTTCCCTTCTTTCTATTCCCTTTTCTGTTATTTCCCATTGTTTTTCTTTCCCTCCACGAGGTTTCTCATTCGTTGGGGCAGCAGGTGGATCCCATGTCTTCTCTTGGTTAGGACTGTCTCCTAATGCTTCCCTTAGAAGGACAATGTAAAATGGAAGGTTAATATAGAAGCACAAAAACACAAACACAGCTATGCAGCAGATTATTCATGCTGCTTTAGGTCTAAAATTTTCACTGGGGAGGTTAAAAGAGTTTTGCAGGCTCCCGTCAGTTTTGCTTCCCAAGGAACGAACTGCTTTGAGGATTCATCTGCCTGGTAGGCTCTTTGGTGTTATATGGGGCTACTAAGAATGGAGTTACAGTTAGTATTTCAGGAGTTTAGCACTTGTTCCCGCTTTGTCACCGCTCTCTCTGTGTGCACAAACACCTACAATTCCTCCCTCCATGACGCTTTTCTACAGGTGGTCACACTTGACAATTACAAATGACTTTAATTTCTAGATAATTTCTCTGCCAACCATCCTTCAACAAGAATAAAGCCACCAGATTACTTCAATTCTTTTTCATTTTCTAGAACCCCAATCTGCTTTCTTCTCTGCCTTCCCAGTAATCTCCTTGTTACTTTCTCTTTCTTTTTTGTCTCTGGAGTGACCATTTATTCCTTGGTGGGTCTAGAATGCTAGCATCGCTGCACCTCTTCCTGTGGAGGGCCCTTGGCAAGAAGAGCTCTCACCGGAATCTGCCTACAAATGAAATCATTCAAAGCCACAGGCAGGACCAAGCCAAGCTGAGACTAGCCCCACCTCTCACCACATTCAGCTCCACGTGGATAAGGAGTGGATCCTGGTAAGACTTCTTCATCACTGATGATGTCTATTGTGGCTGTGAGAGATCCTGGCTCCTGGGTCCTCATTACACCACATCACACACCTCATGAATCCTCGAGCCATGGCAATGACACCCTGCTTCTCTTTCTCTGGGTGGTTCCAGAAGGCTTTATTTTTAGCTCAGGTAGCCTGGTCTGCATCTGCCCAAATTCTTGCTGCTTGTGTAGGGGTCGAGGATGGAGAGGAAACACATGGATTTCCTCACCCTTTGTTTCGCTTTATTTCCTCATTAGTAAACATCATTGAAAAAAAAAAAAATCGACCGTGTGTGTGTGTGTGTGTGTGTGACTGGCCTGGGAACCAAGCGTTTAAAACAATTCCCAGAGAAAATATTTGGTAAACCGGAGTAAGAAAATCCCCCTCTAATTTTCCAATCTCTATCCTCATGCTTTTAAGCGTACAGCCCAAGGCGGGTTCAGTTCAGAAGAACCTGAAGCATGTCACCTCCCACAATTCTCTAGGGGATCTATCCCACCCAATCAGGCCAATGTTCTCTTGTACCCCGCTCTGCTGTAAGCGCTTGCTAATTGTCCCTGATTATAGACCCTAAGAGTTCCTCTCTCCCCGGAGTATGTGTCCTCAAAACACGTTGTTATTTCTTCATCTTCTCATAGGCTAATTGCGATTTGCTGAAGGCAGGGCAGAGAGCGGAGCCCTCCGATTCAGCGAGCCTCTGCCTTCGTTTGTCTTTCTTCCTGAATTGCCCTCTACGTTCTTTTCTCTGTTCCTGAGAGCCAGGGGTAGCCATCCCAGGGATGGATCAGCAGCCTCTCCTCGCCTTTGTGCAGGTCCTCTGTAGATCTTGCCGAATATGATGAGGCCTCCAGTTTCTCCTTTATGCATAACTTCAGTGCAAGCTACATTTTATGAAGGTTCAGTGGCACTTTTCAACATAGAAAACTGTCTCCATAGATTCTTTATCTACGTTGTCTGAGCACCTCTGAATTTCTAACACATCACCTGCCCCATTTGTACGGCCAATCTTTATAAACTGCAAGTTTATACTTTATCAATTGTTTTTGATTGATTTATTCTTGGTGGTGGCAAGAGATATCAATGGCTAGATGATCCATGCTTTGTTTGTCCAGGTCTTTTTTGTTTTTGTCCTGGTGGTACTTTTTAAAAAGTTATTGTTAAAAAAATGTTTATTAGAAAGTTAGATAGACAGGAGGAAAGAAAGGAAGATCTCCCATGCCTTGATTCACTCCCCAAGTAACCGCAATGGCCAGAGCTGAGCCAATCCCAAGACAGGAGCCCAGTGCCTCTTTTGGGTCTCCCATGCAGGCGCAGAGTCCCAAGGCTTTGGGCTGTCTTCGACTGCTTTCTCAGGCCACAAGTAGGAAGCTGGATGGGAAGCATGGCCACCAGGATTAAAATCGACACCCATACGGGATCCCAGTGTATGCAAGGTAATGACTTTAGTTGCTAGGCTACAGTGCTGGACCGCTGGTGGTGCTTTTTTAAAAATTATTCTTACTTGGGCTTGCCATTCTTCCCGCAATAATACGATACATCTCACGATTGCTATTAAGAGTCTCTGTGCTAGATCAAATCTGAGGGCAAGATTAGCCCATCGTGTGCCCTGAAGACATTTAGAAAACAATAGAGTATGCCAGGAGGAGCAACAGGCAGAAGCTGAAGATTCAAACTATGACGTCACCATTGATGTCATCAGAGAAGTTACTGTCCATTGATGTCATCAGAGAAGTTACTGTCCATTGATGTCATCAGAGAAGTTACTGTCCTACTCGGTAACTCAGTTGTGCCACTTCTACAATGACAATCCTATGGCTTCCATCTTTGTATAAGTTGAATCCAAATTAAGAAAACCCTCATTAAATGAAAGTTGGGCTCAAAGCAAGTGCTCCTAGGCCAGGCCCATAGATCGATTCTGGGCCAGGCAGGGGGCTTCTGGGACTTGTAGTCCGTTGGCAGGACTGCATCAGCTATTCCACCCTCCCACTTTTCCCAGTTCTAGACCACTCCCCTTTTTCCTGTAAGGCATAGAAAAACACAACAACAACAACAACAACAAACCTTGCTGTGCTTTCCTAAACGATCTTTGTCATCCAGGGAATAGTGTGTAAAGATACAACTTGAAATTCCTCTGAGTACTCGATATTCGCGTGATATTAGCTGCAAGAATCCAGAAATAGACTCTCTTTTTAGAATCGCACCTCTCGCCTTGACTCGAAAGTTGCCATTTTGGACAGTATTCTGAGTTTCCTTTCTTCTTTTTTTTTTCCGTGCCCCTGTGGAGAAGCAAATGCCAGAGACCTCCCCACCCCCTGAGCCAACCCAGTACTCCGTGTTCAGGTGCCTGTGCCAGCTAATTAACACCTCCTCTGCAAATTGTAAATTGCACGTCAGATACGCTGACGTGCAGGACCCAGTGGGGCGTCCCAGGCTTCAGATACCCATGCATTGCATGGAAGGCAGGAAGTGAGATCAAGTAGGCTGATGGGAAACGCATTTTGCCAAAATGGCCACCCCCAGCTTGTTAAATACATTCATAGGCTTTTTCGCAGTAAAGACTTTCTCATGTCTTTGAAGAAGAGGCCCATTTTGGCTGCTTTTCCAAATTATCCGATGAATTTCTGAAATTCTAGGAAAGCGATTGAACATCCCTGGAGATTCAGTCCTAGGAAAGCACCACGATGAATGTACTTTGGTGTGTCCCACCTTGGTTGTGGCCAACTCTCCAAGGCCCAGCCAGGATCTTGATCATCAAACCCTTGCTTCTGATCTCAGTCTGTTCTAATCTGTCACTTGTTTGCTACCAGCATTCTGTCTGTAAACCAACCTCCATCCCCCTACTGACAGACTCAAAACTGTCTCATGCAAACCCTCACAACACGTTCTGCCATCTGTACCACCTTCTTCTTCTTCTTCTTTTAAGATTTATTTACTTTTATTGCAAAGTCAGATCTATATAAACAGGAGGAGGGAGAGAAATACCTTCGGTCCGATGACTCACTCGCCAAGGCTTCCGGCTTTGGACCGGCCGTTGTGGTCACTTGGGGAGTAAATCTGCACCTTCTAATAGGACCTACAGCATGTGAAGAACTGTCTCCTGCTTATATTTCTCTCCCAATACCCATGGATGTCTCCCTCACACACACACACACACACACACACACACACACACACACACACACACACACACACACACACACCAACACCAGCCATGTTGAACTGTCTCAAGTCCCTCGCACAGGTATTGTCTCACAATTTTGTATTCTAGATCTTTCTATGCTGTAGTCTTACCCAGAAGCAATTCTTCCCCCTTTATTCTGGGCCTCTCCTTGTACTGTTTCAGGGTGTGAGCTTTTATGGAACCCTCATAAATTCAGGTGGACGTGAAAGTTTGGCAGTGATTGTATTATCCCATTCAAACTTCACAACATCCCTGCAGGATTCCCAATTCTTCTTCTTCTTCTTTTTAAATAAAAACATTAGTTTTATTTTTTATTATAAAGTCAGATATACAGAGAGGAGGAGAAACAAAGAGGAAAATCTTCCATCTCTTGTTTCACTCCCCAGGCAGCCGCAATGGCTGGAGCCGAGCCAATCCGAAGCCAGGAGCCAGAAGCTCTTCGGGTCTCCCACACAGGTGCAGGGTCCCAAGGCTTTGGGCCATCCTTGACTGCTTTCCCAGGCCACAAGCAGGGAGCTGGAAAGGAAACAGGGTCTCCGGGATTAAAACCAGCACCCATATGGAATCCCAGCGTGTTCAATGTGAGGACTTCAGCCACTAGGCTACAGTGCCGGGCCCAGGAATCCCAACTCTTAGACCCAGGTTGCAAGTACATAGAAGGTGTCTGATTGAAACTTTTGCAGTGCACACACTCACCTGTGTAAGGCCTTACAGCTTTGAGAGATGGCCCAGATGGTCTGTATTTGCATTTCCTCCCCATTGCCCTCCTGCCTTGGACACATTTTGAGAAATAGATAAAAAATGTTTTCTCTGTTAAACTCGTCTTTTCCAACAAACTCTCTCTCTCTCTCTCTCTCTCTCTCTCTCTCTCTCTCTCTCTCTCTCTGTCTCTCTTCCCCCCCACACACACACTCATACATACTACTTCTTACCAAATTCTAAATAGTAATTATTAAGGCAGTGAGCAGGAAAGGAGACATTTGTCAAAGAGGTCCACGATTTGTCTGGAGAAACAACGTTTAAAATTACTATACACAAGTTGTAAAAGAGCATTCCAATTAGCCCTTCAAAAAAAAAAAGAAAAGAAAAAGAAAAAGATTTCTTTATTTTTATTTGGAAGTCAGATGTCCAGAATGTAGGCGAGACAGAGATCCCTTTACCAAATGATAGCCATGGCCAGACCTGAGCCATTCCAAAGCCAGGAACCAGGAACTACTTCCAATCTCTCATGTGGATGCAGAATCCCAAGATTTTGGGTCATCCTTCACTGTTTTCCCAGGCCATAAGCTGGGAGCTGGATCAGAACCGGAGCAGCCAGGACACAAAGCCGTACCCATATGGGATGGCAGCATTTGTAGGTGGAGGATTAGCCAACTATGCCATTGCGCTAGCCTAGTTAGTCCTCTTTTATGATCATATCTTTTTTTTTTCTGTTAAGTTTTGCTGTACTCGTGGGATGGAACTGCCCGACTACCACTGAGGACAGCAGCAAGCAGGACATAAAACAGGAGTAGCCTAACACCTTTCTTAAGATCAAAGAAACTGATGGTCTATAGACAGTTCATGTGGAAAGGAATAGAAACAAAACACAAACAGCTTACACCATCAGCAGCAAATTGTGTTCACTCTTTTTCTTAAATTTCTCTAGTGTTTCTTCTTAAGGCCATTGCATTTATGTTTTGAAGGAGGGGAACTGTATACTCAGGAACTATTGAGAGATGAAAGACTGTGAGCTGTGAGAAATGCTTGGTTTACCAACACTCATTGGATGTTTGTTAAACTTGGAATGCAATGCTTCAATTGCAAGACTCCTGAAGCTGCTGAAGTTGACTGCACTCTGGGCAATGCCAGCCATCATGTTGTCACTTAGAGAAAATACTGAACTCAGCAAGAGTTTGCAACCACCAAAAGAACACAGAGCTAGACTGGAGAGTTAGATTGCCACAGTACCTCAGGAGCAGAGTCAGAATTTGTACAGCTATTTGCGGGAACTTGAAACTTACATAAAGATCTTCAAACACTGAATTTTTAAAATTTGTATTTTTAAATACATGCAGAATTCAAAAGTGCATATTACAGTACCAACAACTTACATAACCACAAAGATACAAACACACACACACACACCTCTTTTGGCTCCCTAGTCAAGGTCATCACCTGTTTCCTAGGATAAAGTGAAGACTTAAATATCACTCTCTCTCCCAGCCGACGATCTCTGTTACTGCAACTCAATAACTAAGACAAACTATTCACAAAGGGAAAAGATTTGTTGTGGCTCATTGTCCAAGATGAGGGTGGCTCTGTGATTTTTGGCCATCTGGTGAGGACAGAGGATGACCAAGATGGTAGAGCATATGTGGAGGAAGTTTACATGTGGAACCAGGAATAAAGACAGACGGGCTCAGACCCTGCTCAGGCTTACATAAGAAACTCACTTGCAAGGACGTGTTTTCCAAGGGTGTACACCTAGTGACCGAAGGACCTGCCATTAGGCTTACAGCATCATTGGGTCAGGTCTTCACCTTCCTGGTACTGTTTCCTTATGACCTTGAAGATTTCACACTGATTTCAGTTGGGGAATCTAAACATAATGACTCTTCAGTCTTCTGCCCCTGCTTCTCCAAAAGTGATGCCCCTTGCCCGTACAATATATGTTCATTTCAAGCACAGTAGTTCCAGAAGTCTGCCCTCAATCCAATGCTCACTCAAAAGTCTAAAATTCAAGCAGAGTGCCTCTGAAATTCAAGCAACCTCAGGCTGTGAGCCCTACAATTCCATGCTACACTTCCCAAGATGCAGTGTGGCACAAACACAGGGTACATGCTTCCATTCCCAGAGGAAGAGATGGGCAGGAAAAATGGGACCTGTATAAGAATAAAGCTGAGCCACCCAAGTTCTGAGTCATGAAGCCCCTTGCCCAGCCTAAGGCACCCATTGCAGAGGAGGAAAAACTGACGATATTTTGAGCAGCATCAGTTCCCACAGGTTGGGGGGCTCATGCTTAAGTTCCGCTGGAATTTATTTCTTTTAAATACATGGTGTGAGACAGTCATCAAAGTTTAGTGTTTTCCCAGGTGCATAATCAATAATCTCATAATCACTTATTAAACTTTATTCCCCTTCGTTAGAAACTTTTCTCCATTGATCTGTCAGGAATTGTTTCTGTTCACATCTGGATCTGTTTCATAACTTCTCTTTCAGTTCTTCTGGTTGCTCTGACTGCATCAATATAACACTGTGTTGTAATCATTCTTTGAATTTGGGAGTGTTCCACTATTCCAACTATCTCCTCTTCCTTCCTTCCTTTTTTTTTTTCACCCTCTCATCATCTTCTTTTCTTCTACTTTTTTTTTTTTTTGTGGCCTCTTTTTTCTTCAAAGCCTTCCTATTCTGTGTGTTTTTTTCATGCAGTTATCAAGGTAAGCTCTCCATCTCTAACATACACAGTCAAGTATTTGTTAGAATTCTTAAATTCAGATTCATTTATTTATTTAGATCCTTTAAAATCTTAATGTTTAATTTCTTTTTTCTTCCTGTTGTTGATTTTGTTTTAAGGGGAAAAAATCCTCAGACAAGCTACTTATGAAGGAAGGAGGTTTGTTTTGAATCATATTTTTTGGAGGTTCATAGTCCAAGTCTGGGTAAGCTCTGTTGGTCTGGCGACCTGCTGAGATTGGAGAGTTGTCGACAATGGGTGTGTGGAGCAAGGATTAACAGTGAACCAGGGGCTAGGGAGAGACACAGGCTCAATTCTGATTTTAGAACCAATCCTCTCACGTGAACTACCCTCCAAGGACACGTTCCCAGTGGCCTACTTTCCAGATACCATGTGTGGATTCAGTTTCCCACTTCTCTCCGTAACATCACTCCGTAAACCTTTAACACACAACCCTTGGTGGTAGGGGAGCTAAAACGAACAACCATGTCACAGTACAGCCCATTGTACAGGTTTAGTGCACGCCCATTGGCTCATACTCCAGGCTCACCTTAGACTCCCTCCTGCAGCTCCTTCCGCTCGCTGAAAGGATCTTTGCTGATTTATATACCAATAGCCAGGAGTGACTAACCCAACCAGGGATGAGTAACTACAAAGTTGGGTGACTCTGCATCTGTTCTTTATATATTTGAAATCCAAATGAGTTGGCCATAGATGCTTGAACTGTGTCTGTATCCATCTATTTATCTATGCAGAAAGAGACTAGCTGATGTATTCTCTTTTGTCTTACGGCATAAGCCTTGGAGTAGCAGCTAGGCAGCCTCTGCCAGGTCTGTGAATCAGGGAAGCAGAGGAGGCAGGTCTAGAAAAACAGAATAGAACAAATAGGCAAAGAAAGGCAACCTTGGATTTGCTTTCCTTTGGAGTCATGGTTGGAATTGTTTTGTTGCTTTGGGGTGGCTCTCCCTGTAACTTCTGTCAAGCAACACAGAAGGGGGATGAAACTGGTCACACATAGGTCACTTCCTGGCTGGACCCACGTTCTGGGTAAGACCTTAATTGCACTGGTTTTTAAGTGGGATGGATCTAGCTGCAAAGTCCATATGACTTAGAAAGGTGAAGAAAAGTAGTGTTGTTGTTGTTTTTAATATTTGTTTACTCCCAAAACAGCCCCCAAAAGACTGGAGCTGAGCCAATCTGAAGCCAAAAGATCGCTCCAGGTCTCTGACATGGATGCAGGGTCCCAAGGACCGTGGCCATCCTCTGTTGCTTTCCCAGCCACATTAGCAGGCAGCTGGATGGGAAGTGGAACAGTTAGCACTCTAACTGGTGTCTAAGTAGGATGCAGACACTGCAGGCAAAGGATGAGCCCACTACACCACTGCCCTGGTCCCAGGACAATAGTTTTATAGCGAATGTTTCAGTGAGCACAGCTGGGGCTGAGGAGCCGAATAACTCAGAGGACATAAATGATCCATCTTGGAGGACAGGAAGCACCAGGGTCCATCATCCTGGAGTTCTGCAGATACTCACATGTGATTGTCAGGAAGCAGAGTGGCCAAGTAATTTGGTGGAGACAGAATGGATTCTAAGGCCATTCTGTGGAATTCAAACCCTAGCCCCAAGTTACTTGGTGCTACTCAGCCAGCTAGGGCCTGGATAAGGGCTTAGCAGCCCCAGTGATCTTTGCACCTCACTAGTCTGCCCCGGGGCATGGCTCAGAATGTAGGGCTCACAGCACTGTTCTTGGGCCAGTGCATCAAAGCCTGTGACCCACTACCAGGAGCTTGGGCTCTCCCATGGTCATTGTGGGCTGTGAGCAACAGTGTTCAAAAACAAATGCCTGCAGCCAAGTTCTGATAAAGGTTAAGGGCTTAGAAAGGGAAAGGGGCAGAGAAAATCAACACAAAGGAAAATCCAGACCCCCAGGCTACTCCTCCTGCTCACCTCCTTCATGGGCCATTACCCTGGATAAGCTATTGTCTTAGCATCTCAATTATCCTGAAGTATCCAAGGCGGGGTCTGGGCTAGGCAGCCTTTAGCAACCGAGTTCTGTATTTCTCAGGTAGCCACTAGGAGACTAAACCCAAATGGGCCTTTTGGACCGGGCGTTCTTGGCTTCAGACATAGGCCATTTCAGGAAATAAGAAACTGGTCTTTTGTAAGTCTAAGTAGAAGTGAGCACGGGACAGAATCAGGGAGAAGAGAGACAACGGTTTGGAATGGATGAGAGAAAGCCCGGATGTGTGGCTGGGCAACACAGATGTGCCGTGCACTTTCCCCCAGAGACTGCTAGCTTAATGTGTCATACAGATTTGCAGTGCAGGGACAAAGGGCATTCGAGAAAGCAATCCTTCAGGATCGTGGCTCACACTATATCCACAGGCAACACAAAGGACTGAGCTCTACAGATGTTTTGGGTACCGTGTTGGGGGGACATGGTCCGCAGATGTTCACTGCTGACTGCACATCCCGGCCAAGTCAGGAAGCACTTGGATTAGAAACAACAATGCATTATTTTGCTTCAAAAAAGCATTAGACCACAACAAATGTTTGCACTGTGCACCTTTGGCTGTCTGGCAACTGTCATGGTACTGGCTACAAGCTCATGCTCTCAGGACTCCTGAACAACCTCTCATGGGCTTGGGAATCTGCATCGCCCATCTTCTCTCTCGCTTTTGGGGGGGTTATTGATGCTAAGACACTCAGAATTCTCCCAGACTTGCTGCTAATAATATTTACAAGGATCTGGGGCAAAATTGCAAATGAAGGTTTACAGATTCCTAAGTCTAAATACCTAATATTTCCAAAGCAAGTTTACCTGAACAAATACTTCTGTACTCCCAAAATAACAAGGCAGGGCAGAATGACCAAAACGTGCTTGAATTCTTCAGCCACAGCATGGCAGCCCCTGAATAGCCCATTTGTATCCTTTAGCTTGTGATCAGCCCCCTTCTCTTTTTTGGGGTCCATCTTCAACGAAGAAGAGACTTCATTTCCCGCCCCCCCCCCCCCCCAGAGAGGCCACAATCTCTATGTCTTGTTTCATTCAAAATGGTATGAACAGCTCCAGGCTTTCAGGTGGCCATGGAAGCAGCATTGGACAACTACAACAGAGAGTTCTGGGTTTCAGGTAATAAGGAGGGAGCAAGGCACTCATTTAGAAGCGAACAAGAGCATCCCATGTACCGGGACCTATGGGTCAAAGGCTTCCACTCCAGTTCTTCTCCAGCCATGCTGTGTCCCCACACAACGAGAAGTTTGTAAGCATAATAGCAACAGCTCCACCTAAAACCCTTTCTCCTTCGCCTTGTTCCCTCCTTGGTACCTGATTGAGTTCCTGTTTTTCAATGCTTTGGAAAGAAGAGTAAAAATTCCTCAGTTACATTTTAATTACATGTTGAAAATTTTAAAGGTTATTCTTCTTGTTATAGAAAAGGCAGATTTGCAGAGAGAAGGAATGGCAGAAGAATCTTCCAACTGCTGGTTCGCTCCCCAAAAGGCCGCAGTGGCCTGCTCCTGATCTGAGGCCAGCGGCTGGGAGCTTCTTCCAGCTCTCCCACGCAGGTGCAGCGTGCCTAGGCTTTGGGCCATCCTCTGCTGCTCTCCTGGGCCACAAGCAGGTAGACAGATGGGAAGTGGAGCAGCTAGGACATGAATTAGTGCCCATATGGAATGCCAGTGCTTGAAGGTGGAAATTAGCCAGTTGAGCCCTTGCGCTGGGCCTACATGTTGAATCCCTTGCTTTCACTTCATTAGCAAATTCCTTTTTGCTAAAGCTTTCCCTGTGCTCACATGGCATCCCTTGCCTCATGGAAGTCTTGGATGCATCTCATAGAAAACTTGGGATCCTGTGCTAAAGGCCCTGCGGTTTCCTGAAGGAAAGACTTATGACTTTGACCAACTGTTCCCTGACGCAAAGTGATAGTGGAATTCCTTTTTTTGCACAGTGACTGGTAACAATCCCTTGAAATGTCACACCTCCAGCTCTCCACCGTTCCGTGGGGGATGTCCTCCCTTCTCTCACCCCACAACAGGCTCTGCTGTCTGGTATGCTGTCTGCTTCCTGTTTTTATCCTCCTGAAGCAGTTCAGAACCATCAACCCTCCTCTCCCATCTCTCCAGGTGGGAACTGAGAGCCACTCTATTGCTGAGAGCCGACCGCACCGAGCTGCCCCAGTTTAAATGGACTGGCTGCTCCATGGAGTCAGCGATGGCTGGCAGCGGTTAGCTTAAGCACCCACCTGGGAAATTCACTGCAAGCACAGATGCCCCCATCTCATGCACGACTCCAAGCCTGGGGCTCTGAAATGTGCATCCTTCTAGAATGAGCATTTGTGTAGCCAGCCCCAGGCAAGATTCTCAGGCAGCTGATTCTTGGAATCCTGCTTAACTCTGCGAGGATAAAAAGCCACTTGTGTTTTTACATCTCGTACACACCATAAATATGCAGCGAGCGAACAAATGAATGAAAGGAATGAATGAAATGACTTTGTGTCTTCTTGAAAATGATGAGCTTGGACTGGTTGCTCTCTAAGCTTTCTCACGGTTAAACTTCTCTTTACAAAATTCGGGTGATTTCACCCAAAACAACCATGGGTCCCTGCAGCTTTAGGATCAGAACAATGCACAATACACAGGCTCAAGCCTGGGAAAGCATCCTAGAGACCTGCTGAAGAGGATTTAATCCAAGCTAATATTTAGCAAATGACTCAAGACTCATGAATAAGCGTATTTTGGAAACTACCAATTTTATCACAGGCTAGAGATCCAAAGAAAGGCACGTACTTATGCCCATGTGAATTCGGTCTCTTTCTCTCCTGTAAGGCTCAGAACCCCCTGAATGTGGAATTAGTAGCGAATAAGGCAATATAGGAAACGGGGTGCCAGGAAAAGGCACAGCTGCAGGCCCGCTGGGTGGAGGGAACAAACCATAGGCAATGCCAAGTGCCCCTCATTCTCAGGGCTGTCTTTGAACAGAAAATCCGGACTCCTGTCCCTGCAAACCCTGACGGTTTTAAGAGGCTGTTCCAGCTTCTCCTAAGAGCTGGAGCCTGTGAAAATGAAGGCTCCCAGTTCTTTTAATCTCTCAGCATTTCGGAGGCAAAGGTTGGTGATGGCTGCCAAGATCCAACAAATATTTGGTTAGCTTGGAAAGAATGGGTGCTCATTTTCCAATTCTCACAGATTCCTCTCTGCCCAGTTCCTTTTTTATTAAAAACTTTAAATCCAGAGATAAAGTCTAATGGCACTCCAGGCTCAAAGCATTCAGTTGTATCCCGGGGAGCAGAACCCTGGACCTACACAAAGAAAAGCTGAATCAATAGAACTCATGTTTTTCCTTTAGGAAACACAGAGCAGCAGCCCAAGGAGGGGGTATCCTCGTTGTTGTGTATCTCTCTGCGCAGATATTTATGGGAAGGTCCAGGGAATACCTTTTCCATTTAGGGTCAACAAACTGTGGCCCATGGGCCAATCCTTGCCTGTTGCCTTTGTGTTTCCTGTAAAGCCTGTGGGTTAAATACTTGTTTAAAAATCTTTTTTGAAGGAGCTACATAATAATCCAAAGAATATTTTATGATATCCAAAAGTGAGACTAGATTCAATTGTGGGTCCGTGAATAAAGCCTTATCGGAAGAGAATCCCCCCTCCCTTTGTGTGTGTCGTGTGTTGTCTGAATCTGATTTTGAGCTGCAAAAGCAGAGGGAAAAATCCCGAAACACAGCTGGCTTGGGATGTAGGAGTGTAAGCTATGGTCCTCTCCGACTCATTGCAGGAAGCCCCTGGAGACCCTTGGAGAGGAGGGTGTCAAATGCAACTCAAGTGTTGGGCCACACTTCTGCATCCCTTCAGCGTCACTCTTTCCTGCTCAGCTGCCCTCCCATGAGCTGGAACCATACCACATCCCCATGAGCAGCCCCCTTTTAGTCATTTGAAGAGCTGTGTGTTTTGCTACTCAGCCTTGTTTCCATCTCCACAACCTTGAGCCAAATGGCATGCCTGCTCTGACCTTGAGCCACCCGAGTAAGTGCCTGGTCTCTTGTGCTTGGGGACTTGTCTCCACTTCACATCTTAAATCGTTGTCCAAGTGTATACAGGAAGTTTTGACTCTGAAGAATCACCCTTGACTGTAGCATCTCTCACATGCATGCTCTTGGCTTACAGTGGAGTCGGGTGCGAGGATAAGCCTGCCCACCCTCTCGCCCAGGGATGGGAATCCTGGCGAACAGCTTGTGACAACCAAGGGGTCGGATGACCCTTAAGAGCCGGCAGAGAGGACAGGACAAACGAGAGAGACCCGGGACAGAAGTCCCAACATCCTTCCCTTGTTCTCCTTGTCAGGCTGGCCAAGGGCAAGGACTCAATCTTCAGGAAGCTGCAGCTGTTTCTCTTTCTGCAAAGTTTTAGAGCAAAACAGGGCTGCAGAGGCCCGCACCCCCACCAGGCTGGAGCCCCCGCACCTGGGGTACCAAGCACGAGAGGCATTTCTGAAGCATGACGTAGCACTAACATTGCAAAAGCACATGTAAACCCCAAAGCCGAGCACACAGTTCTCCGGTTTGTGAAGTAGATTAATAGAATAACCAATAAAACATGTATAAAAGCTTTAATTAAATCTGATGAAATAAAACTTCATGTTTTATTTATGGACACTCCCAACATGTAAAGGATTCAGGGGACATTCATTTTTGCTGCCATTTCGTCCTCATATCTATAATTAAATCCAGGCTGCAGCTCTGGCCCAGAGCAATGCAATGCGGCATTTTAAAGCTGGCCTCGGACACTGCCCCTCCATCCCCAACCCCCCAGCCTGCTTTTAATTATAATTACCATTCCCACTACACAGGAGGCTGATGGCAAAACAAAACCAAAGCATAAAACAAACAAACAAACAATGGGGCCTGGCTATTTTTTTTTTTTAAGCCACATGCAGGAGGAGGATCTTGGGCCAGAGGTGCCTCCTGTATTTCCAGTTTTTTTTTTCCTATACAAAGCGCACAATACCTTCATTTTACTTTTGACATAAAAAAGGACTTCATGAAACAGGACAAAATAACTTATGATTATATGAAACATAACTGTGACAAATCACAAAACTATACATATTAATAGAAAAAAAGTGTACCTAATTCTTTAAAAGATTTATGACAATAAGTACCAGATGTGCCTCTGGAGTAAAGCCGGCCCCATATCCAGGATGACATATGCAGTTCATTTCTTTACGTGAGCATATAGAACTATGAACAAGAGTCTCTGTGAATTATGGGAAACACATTTCCACTTTTTCCCCCAAAGTGCTCTATGTCAGCAACATTACACAGGATGCTTTGCTGTCTGTACAAAATAAATCTCTTCTTCTTTACACTCAACATTTCTCCAACGAGTGTTTTTTCCCCCTCTATCCGTGGCAAAAAGAAAAAAAAATAATATAACCACAGAAATTCCATATCGCTAACAAAAAGTGCCATTGAAAAAGATGCTGCTCTAAAACGATACGGACAAAAGCAG
Source organism: Ochotona curzoniae (assembly GCF_017591425.1). Lineage (NCBI taxonomy): Eukaryota > Metazoa > Chordata > Mammalia > Lagomorpha > Ochotonidae > Ochotona > Ochotona curzoniae. The sequence continues at coordinate 7,679,669 of NW_024466446.1, read as the reverse complement.
TCAAATAAAATATCAAGGAATTAAATTGAACATTTACAGTCAGCGATCCCGATATCCCACGGCCATTGGAAAGCCGAGGTTCTCGGCTAAGGGAGGGAAGAGCTGTTCTCACACAAAACTGTCTTCCGTGGGGACAGCTGGGACTTTGAAAACCACCAACCAGAACCAATATTCTGTTATCAGTGGAAGCCAGGCCATGATGTACCACAAAGCCCTCCTTTTCCGTTCTAGAGTCACTTCTGTAATTTGTGGGGAGGTACACGTAAAAAAAAGGGAGATATGGGCCCGGCGCGGTGGCGCAAGTGGTTAAGGTCCTCGCCTTGCACGCCCGGGATCCCATATGGGCGCCGGTTCTAATCCCGGCAGCCCCGCTTCCCTTCCAGCTCCCTGCCTGTGGCCTGGGAAAGCAGTTGAGGACAGCCCAAAGCTTTGGGACCCTGCACCCGCGTGGGAGACCCGGAAGAGGCTCCTGGCTTCGGATCGGCATAGTATCGGCCCGTTGCGGCTCACTTGGGGAGTGAATCATCGGATGGAAGATCTTCCTCTCTGTCTCTCCTCTCTGTATATCCGCCTTTCCAATAAAAAATAATAAAAATAAATCTTTAAAAAAAAAAAAAAAGGGAGATAGCCCCCACAAGATCACTAAATAAATAATATTTAACAGCTGATCAGAGGATAAACGACAACGGGTGGTTTGAGGCAGCCCTTTTAGGGAACTGAGACAATGCTGCGTCTCTGGACGCATTGATTTATTCATTTATTTTTCACTGTAAGAGGGTAACTGGCTTTGGGCTGTGTGTTTTCACAAGCATCAGCGTTCTGCTTGGTTTGCATTTGTCACTGGTGTTGCGGAACCAAGGGCAATGACAATCTGTATTCAGAGGTTCATGAGAATGGTTACACATATCAAGATGAAAAAAGGCCAGGAAATGGAAGGGAAAGAGCTTTTTTTTTTTTTTTGAAGTTTCTATCTTTACTGTTTCAAAAATAATAATAGGAGCATATACAAATCTTTCACTGTGCAAAAGCCAGAAAAGGCACAACATTTAAGGCCACAAGGAGTGTGGGAATGTAGGTAGAAGGTGTCGTCCGGAGGGGACCTGCCTGTGTCCTGCCTTGAGTCCCTAATATCAAATGTGGAGACCTCAGGGAAAACACAGAGGACCAATATGAGCAGGTGCACGGGGCAACATCTGGATTCTCCTGGAGGGGCCGGGGCTGGATACTGATGAGGCAGAAGGCTTTACAGGGGCTACTGCGACTGCTTGGCCCATCCTTGGTCCCTCCTGCCCAGGCCAGGGAAAATAGGAGCAAAACTGAAATTACACAGGACAGACGCCATCTCCTCTCTCCCTAAAGATGAGAGGAGATGCATGTTTTCCAGGGTTTCATTTCCTGCTTCGTCCTCCTCCTTCCTTTCTATTGTAAGGGATACACAGCCACTTCCAGGCATCAATGGTCTCTCTAAAGAACCTATGGTGGTGGTTTTTATCCCCTGGAGTGGTGGCTGAGGACACTGGAGGAATGCTACTTACTCAAGAGAGTGCTGGCCCACACATGGCCTTGTGTAGGCCAGGCAATCTACGAATTCTGCAAGGAGCGTGGCATTTTATGCGTGGTCTGAATGCTCCTTGTCCAGGAAGCTTCATTGTGCTTCTTTTTGAAAAACTAAGCAGATCTCTCTCTCTCTCTCTTTTTTTCAGGCTTGCATGACAGGTTTTTGTTATTGTTTTGGTTTGTTTAGTTTGTTTTAAAAGACGGCCTACCAGCTCTAGATTGGTCAGGCATGTGGGACCGTCGAAACCCACACTCGATTCTTTATTCATCATCTCATTCTATTTACTGAATGAAATCTGGAACCAAGGAGGATACAGCAGAGTGTGCAGCTAGCCTGGAAAGGCCGATCAGGATGCAGTGAGAGGATCCCAGGTCTGACATCAAGCTGTCTGAGTGTGTGATGGAAGACAGCAATGAGCTCCGTTTGGCAATGAGCGCTATTTCACTTTCGTTCCCCAAACAGCTCTTAAAAGATAGAAAAGAAACCCTGAAATGGGATGGTCCCAGAATGACAGACCTTATCAAATCTTTATAGTGTTTTGGCTTGTTTTTATAGCTGGAATGCCTTCCATAGTTTTATAAAGGTGTCACAGAAGTTAACATTCTACTCGGGCTTGACAGACAGTAACCAAGTCTTGCTTTGCCTAACTTTTGCAATGATACCCTCCTACCTTCCCAAGAGGCATTGGTCAGACAAATGGCAGATTGGTCAGACAAATGGCAGGTAGCATGCATGTCTGAACCACAGTCAAGAAGGAAGTAAGATAACCGCAAAAGAAAAAAGAGGCAGAGGAGTGGGTTTCCTGAATGAGGTGAGTAGAGGCTGTTTGAAGGACATGATGTTCTGAGGCAAGCCAGGCACAAGGACTCAGGGTAAGTGTCTGTTCTTGCACCTGCTGGCCCGTCTCAGGTGGAGCCCCAGCATGGAGATTATGAGTGGAACAGTTCAACAATCCTTTCCTTACAAGGTCTTCTGAGTGGAATCACTGAACAACCTGGCCATGGAGGTTCGCACAACAACACTGTTGCGAGTGTATGGGGGGGTACCACCTCACTTCCCTCATGTAGCTTCTGCTCAGTGCCAAGTGAACACTCCAGGGGTAGGGCCAGACAGAGTGACAGTTGTAGCCAAATGAATGGAGCTGAGAAGATGAAAGTATCAAGGATTTCCAATCCCTCAAAACAGACTCCTAAATACAGATCTGGTCTTGAAGATGCAAACCCAAGGCAAGGTTGCTGGAATATAAAACCTTCTTGGACTGTTGGAGAAAGAATGAGAGACAACTCGTTAGCATTGGGATATTTGAGAGAATAACCCAGGGCATTTCCATGAGTCGAGACCACACTGAGCTTTAGGCATGCACCTCCTTCATCGTGCTTGGCCTGGTGTTGCCCAGCAGGGAGGCAGAGCAGATTAAGGAAGCTCAGTGGCTTTTGCTCACTGGGTTGACCTCCTCTAGCAGGAGCAGGCAGCAAGTGTCATACCCTAACCTACACAACCACATGCATATCATTTTCCTTGGGGTCTTTAGACGGCTGACAAGCCAGGAAGTAACAGGTATCTGGTAGAGTGAGACTCTCAATTCCCTTTGCAAAGGTAGTTGTGTGGGTCACCGGGCCCAGGGAACCCCACGAGAGAAGAGCAACCAGAAACATCTCCTGGAAGCCAGCTCTGCCCATCCAGTCCTGCCTTTCCAAGGCACGGCCCCGTGTTTCTGCAGCTTCCGCTGGCTTCACTGGCATCCTTCTTTTTTTTGTTTTTCCACGCAGTCGGTGAGAAGATGAAGACAAAAGGCAGCAAGCCTCCAAAAGGTTCTGGAGGAGCAGCAGAGGCCGGGAGCACCTCTAGCCTTCAGTGTAGATGGAGGACAGCTGGCTAGGGCAGCGGTCCACAGTACTAATCTGCAAGAACGTGGCGTCTTCAGGCCCGCTGCGGAGTGACTCTCCGAAGAGACTCGAAGAAGCCGACGGCAAATCATACACTACAAGGAACACACAGAATGTCTGTTAACTCCAGGCATGCCACACCCACTCCGTGCATTGGGTAGTGATGTGATTCTGCAGGGACACCCCCCCACACACATACACACCCCTCACTCCCTGGGGGACTAAGGGGTAGCCTTATCCTTCAGGTGGTTTCTGTGTTCAGGCACTTCCAGTGGGGTGGGAGGCTTACTTGTGGGAAGCTGGCTAAAAATCAAACTCAGTGTAAACTACAGGCTCAGCAGAAGTAGAAGAGGAAAAGTGTTCTGCGGAGGGGTCAGTGTGACCTCCAGAAGGAGATCATGTCAAAGATGGAGTCACAAAGAGAAGGAGGAGACTGTCACAGGAGGAGTAGGCCAAGAACATTCCAGAAGGAGGAACCAGAGCCAAGAGCCAGACAGAGCCAGAGGGCTCTGTGAAAGCTCAGGTGAGGACCAAGCGAGGAGAAAACTCTGCAAGAGCAGCTCTGTGGAGTTGGATGAGATGTCACATGCAGGGGACCATGAATGCATGGAAACTACTTGAGATATCTGAGCAGCAAAAGGATGGACGCCATCCTTCGTTTTCCCAAGCACACGCTCATGCCAGAATGGATTGCAGGAAGCAGGATTGCAGCAAGCAGCTTACTGGAAGGTCATGGTCTAGGAGCAATAGCACCTGAACTAGGGTGGTAGAGGTGGGTTGAGAAAAGGTGATGAGAGTTTTTGGGGGTGGTTCAAGAGCATCTGGGGAGGTCAGGTGCTGGGTCCAACCACAGGAAATCTATCTGCGTCTGTCCCTCCTGCCAGCTGGCCCGAGTTCCCAAGTCATCGTCATCTAACACACCTGTAATGCCCGAATGAGTTGAGAAGGCTCTGTGGAAAACATCGAAACCAGCCTGGCCCATGGACGTGGGGACCAGGCAGTCCTCGAAGGAAGGCACTGCACTGCAGGAGCTGACGGGCGGCCCGGTTCTCTGTGAGTCAGGGTAGTGTGGAGGACATAAGGTTTGCAGCTGTCCATAAAACCCTGCAAGGCACAACATGGTACTGAGCTATGGCATGACACAGGTCCCATCCAGTGAGAACCGCATTCAGCCTGGTTTATCAAGACCATCTTTAGCTTTTGGTTTAAAATATTTTTTTGAAAGTATGTGTGTGTGTGTGAGAGAGAGAGAGAGACAGACAGACAGACAGACAGACAGAGACAGAGAGAGAGAGAGAGTGCTTCCATCCACTGGTTTACTTCCCAAATGACTACAATGACTGGGGCTGTGCCTAAAACCCGAAGCCAGGAGTTTCATCCAGATCTCCCAGGCAGGGAGCTGAATCAGAAATGGAGTAGATGGGACACAATTTAGTGCCCATATGGGATTCCCAGCAGTACAGGTCATGGCTTTACCAACAAGCCTAAAGCTCTGGTCTCCCGCTTTTAGCTTTTCAAGTCTCTTGTCAAGTCTTCCAAACCTTTGAGGGTTCTTCTACTTTTGAAGGATTTCCAAAGCTTACAGGCTAAAGTTGTTTTTATTTCATGCCCTAGTACTTGAGCAGTTGGGTTCTGCACTTAACTCTGAACTGTATGTGCCTGAAGGGGACGTTTCTTCCTCCCACCAAATTTGAAATTCTTTTTTCCCCCTAACTTGTTTCAGTCTAGAGTCTGTCCTCACAATTGTTAAGAACTTGCACAATGTTCTTAGACCCATCCATTCTTCTTTGTAATGGGTAAACGTGAACCCATTTATTCACTGCATGGAACAGGTGCATGCTATCACAAGATGGATGTACTACAATTTGCTCAGCTATTATTATTGCTGACCACTGTGACAAATGGGAAGACTCAAAGTGGATAAATAATTTAAAGAAATCTGAAGGAAGATTTCCATGACACAGAAAAAGAATAGTCTCTGAAAAGAAAGACCAAGAATTTCATAACCTAATTTCACCTGTCATCTTCTATTTTGTCTCACTCAACAGTTTTTGTTGCTGTCCTATCCAAGATACCTTCCCCATACTCAGCTCCTTTAAGTCAATGGATTTATCATTTGGTGGCATCTATTTCCTTAACTGGAAATTGCAAATGTTATTGTCCACGTCCCAGGACTACTGGGAAGATTGAGTCACTGGATAAAAATATTCATTTTTTAAAGTTTTTTTTACTTATCTTTTTTCAAAGTTTATAAGACACAGAGCTCTTCCACTTGAGAATTCACTCCACATATGTGCCCAACAGCTAGGGCTGGGCCAGGCCAGAGCCAGGAGTGTGGAATTTCATCTAGGTCTCCCAGATGGGTAGCAGTGACTCCGGCACACGGACCAGCATTTGCTGCCTTTCCAGTGTTTCCTTCCAGCAAGAGTTGTAACTTGTAGCAAACAGAATACAAGGCATTTGGAAAGCAACTGGACAACCTGTCGCTACACACTTAACAGTACCCTGATTCCTGGAGTTGGGGTTACACTTCTTAAGAAGGTTTCCTAAGCGTATATTCTGAGGAACATATGAAATGCTGCCTAGAGACCACATTAGACCACAAAAGGGTTAAATGGACAATCATAGGAGACAGTTCAATGATAGCATGGTACTTACATGACACAGACAATAGACAGCCATTAAGACAATGCTTAGGAGTTTTTAAGAATACAGAGACACTGTTACACAATTAAAGGGAGAAAATTAAAAACAAAATGAACGTAAAGACTAGGCTCAACTAACCAGAAGCCTATATGTAAGATAGAGATGGCAAGACACCAAGTCTATGGTTATTTCTGTACACCTTTCATTTTTTTCTTTTTTGCCTTTATGTTTTTTTGAAATTTAACAGTGGCGAAAAGCAAGTGAAGGCAGATTTCCTAAGTTCAACTGTTAGCTCCAACCACTTCCTAACTAGATGGTTACACTCAGTTTCTTGGTCACTCGGTTTTCTAACTTGCAAAATAGGTGCAATAGTAGCAAATGCATCGATCTCATTAACCTTAATGATGATTAAATGAACTAACGTTTACATATCACATAGTGTGAGGATATTGTTGTGTAATTCTTATAAATCATATGCTTGATAGCAATTTGCGTGACAACTTTGTTAAATAAAAGTGAAGCTTTTAAAAAATAACAATGTAGTGCTAAAAATCAAATAGGATCTATAAACAGTATAAAAGGCAATATCTACATCCTTCTAACAAATGTCAGAACATAACAGGCAGCACACGGCACACTCCAGGTCCTCAGTAAAGTGTTCCCTAACACTCTTATCCCTTTGGAGATTCAAGTTGGGTAACCTCTTCTGCAAGGCTTTGAGGTCATACACAAATTGGTACACATCCAGGTTTCTTCATTTACTCCAGTGGGAGCTCAAAAGAACAACAAGCTCGAGGCAGTTGGAATGTAGAGTTGTATGTTTAAGTGGTTTCTTGCACTGATTTTGACTTTGGGTACATGGTAACACGGCACATGAATATGGGGCATAAAGATCAGGAAAAATAATTACTATGAACCACTATCACAGGTCAGCATGTAGGGCTTCTCTCTGAAAAAAAAAAGATAATATCTGTTATCTGGAACAACCCTGGTTCCACTCACATGTGTTGCTCCTAAGTTTCCTGATAGCAGTTTACGGTGTAATATAGTCTTCCAAGAACAGTAGATATTTTTTCACTAAATTCCTACAACTCCCCACATAGCGACATTAATCATTAACGGACAATGATAGAGATTTCATTGATGTTTTGTGAAAACTAGTTCATTTTTCCATTCCGACTTTTTTTTTCCAGAAAGAGCAGAAATGTCACATGGCTTCCATCTATATTGGGTGTTGCAGTGTGTATAAGTATAAAAATTTGGTAAAATTCACTTGGTTCAAAATTAAACCCAACATTCTGGGTGTCCTTTCCTAGTCTGGTTTTGAGCAAGTGAAGAAGTAGACTGTAATTTTTGCCTTTGGGTATTTTGGCTGCCACAGGAAACTGTCAAAACCAGAATGCCCCCACAAGCATGTTTTATCACCCTAACAGCCAACTCAAGAAAAGAAAATCCTCTTTATTAAATCCCTCACTCCAAGTTGCCAGTTATTGGAGACGCCAACTGCGCCCATGTGGATGGCTGTGGCCACTCAAATCAGTTTTAACATTTCCATAAAACGAATAAAAAAATTTAATACTTCCACCATGAAGATATTACAACACACACAGACCCAAGGGAAACCCAATTTAATTTCTGATGAATGGCTTCTGTATTCCAAGGGTTGGATTTCATGTGACACATTTGGAAAAAAAACTCTACTTCTCGGACGCAAAGCAAAATGTTAACACATTTCATGGGCATAGAAGCTAAGAGGAGTGGTAAGGCCAGCCAACTTGTCAGTCAGTCAATAATAGCCACCTGGTGCTGGTTTGGATCTTATTGGAGAGATCAAAGAAATAGAGGGAAAAAACTCACTGTGGAGAGAGAATACTGCATTTTCAATAGCATAAGAACACACACATAAACATATACATGAGCAGTAAATGGTAGTGGCCACATTCAGTTCTAAGATTTGCCCCATTCCACTTTAGAAGCCATTTGACCTCTGAGAATGCTGGAAAGGAGAAATTTGTACATGAACTCATTCTACTTAAACTACTGCTCTGGAAAGTCAAGAAGAATCACCCCAAAATTTCAACCTGAAGGAAGGCTCATTTTTTAACTTCTAAACACAATTTCCTTCTAAAAACTGTTTTTTTCCAGTCATAAAAACATTTGGGGCTAGAGTAGAAGATGTACATAATTCATAAGCAAAGACAGGAAATATTACTTCTAGGATTCAGAAATGTCCAAGATCCAGATGCACAAAACTAGATACAAAATCTTACATCCTGTCTTCTCCCTTATGTAATCTATGCGTTTCTTCATATATCATCGGTTCTTAAAAGTATTTGTCTTAGTTAAATGAGGGCACTGATGGCTATGAGCATAGGATTCATTCAAGAGTTCAGAGTTACTCTTGCTGCTAGGTAAGGTAGCTTCATGATGCTGGGTGTGGATTTCCTTACCAAAATGGAAGGGAGTAAGCTAACCCAGCAGAGAAGGGATTTACACAATCAGGTGTGACCAGGGAACATTCTGCAGTGTACTGCTGTTGCATTGAACTACTCTGTGATGATTGCATGTTCTCTACCTGTGCTGTGAAAAACAAGAGCTTGGGGTATGCTTACTGAGCACTTGAAATGTGGCTAGTGCAAATGAAAAAAAAAAAAACAGACTTAATTTTACTCAACTTTAACTCATTAAATAGCCACCCACATGTGGCTCATGGGTACTGCATGAGATGGAGCAGGTCTAGAACAATCTGGATTCCCAGGGTTAGTTACTTGGTTTATGTTTTGGTTAAATTTCTGGGAAAAAAACCCCACATAACTAAGAATTCCATCTAAATGATTTTTTTTAAACTCATGGCCTTCAAGATGCAAAGCAGTATCATAAATTATTTATTCCCACTTAAAGGTATATACTACTTCAATCTTCGAGAGAAGGACCAAGTACAAACACATCAGTAAACAATAGTCACTCCCAACCCTTGAAAGACAGAATGTTTTTAAAGGTTTAACCTGCCAGGGCCTATCAGCCTTCCTGGAGAAACTGCTTTTCCTCTTGGAAGTGGCGGAAGTAGGATACATGTCACCATCCATGTGCTTCAGAGTACAGGCCTAGTTCACTGAGTGCACTGGGAGTGGTGACATGCCCAAGACATCTCCACTGTTTGTACTTCCTGGTGGTGTCAATAGACAAGGCTCTACCTAGCTGTGTATATGCAAAGAGGGATATAAATAATATCAACCTGTGCCTTGTCATGGTACTAAGTCAAGAACTGGGCGCTTAGGAATTGTTGATGTCGTTGACAGCTTCACACAATCAAATGCTTTTTCTCTGTTCATACGGGGCTATCGAAATACCACCTAATTCTAGGCACCAGGAAAATAAAACAAAAGCAAAAACCGATAACTTGTCAGAATTGAGACACCATTCAGAATTGAGACTGATCTTCAGCTCAGATCATAACATGAACACACAGCTCCAGAGAGCTCACGTGTGGCAAAACCACTGCTCCTCTTAAGGTGTGACCTACTTAGGCTTAGAAGGGTCCTCTGTGAAGTCCCTCACATGACAGCATTGGGGGCAATCACTCCAAGACCCCTTTACAGCTTCATATGGGAAAACCCTTCAGTTTCTGTGGGGTCAAACTATCAATTCAAGGATCTAGGCTCTGTACTTTAGTCTTTCAATCATTCCTCAAACCTCAAGAGTGAACATTGACTAATGTACTAATAGCTTGCCTTTGCTGCTATTATATTTTTTTTGTAAATGGATGGTCCTTATTTGCAAATCCTGGTAAGGTAGCCACAAAGATGAAAGAGGAGTGGTAGGGACTATACAGTGTAATGTGCAGAGTATATGTCTAATGCTTGGTTCACAGTCAATGTTACTTATCATTTTTCCTTTCCTAATCTTCACAAGCTTTTCGTGTCTATACTTTCACTCACTCAAGAACAATTTATTAAGCATTTAATCAAGAGCTAATGGCAGAGTGGTAAATAAAACACAGCTCAGCCTTTGTTACAGCTTACATTTCCGTGTAAGCTAAACGTTTCAGAGGGAAAAAAATAGACACAGAAGTGACAAATCAAGTATTACACGTGACAACAGAAAGGAAATTTTCCTTAATGGATACAAAAGATATGCAGGTTTTATCACTGGCATGCACTGGAGACAGGAAGAATGAACAGCCAACAAAGGGGTGGTGACTACAGCTTTTCCTGCCTGACATTATCCCACCACGCAAGGTGCAACAGTGAGGTCTCCTCACAGTTCTGCCAAGGACCAGCCCTGGCAGAACAGTTTCTGCAAGTGGCGCTAAACAGTGGAAGGAGAATGAACAGATATTCGAGGTGGAGGCAGTGCTGGCAGCCCCTCCACTTCTCGGTGGTAAGGCTGTTTGCCAGCCAAGTGGAAGGAAGAATGTATATTTAGGGCTTTGCGACTCACATTCGTTTTCCACAGTGACTATAATTTTGTGGGTTACTTTAGGAAGTGTCAAGTTTTTTTGCCTCCATCGTATGAATACTGCATATGCAGGGACAGGGCCGAGCCCAAGTGTGGAGTAAACGGACTGGAAGCAGAGCTGCATAGATGACAGACAGACAAGAGTATGAATCAAAGAGGTCAGGCTTCCTTTGCTGCCTAAGAATTCCTGTCCTCTGGGGCTCTGTGGAGTCCCCTCTCCTACTTTCTGGGGACACCTGAGTGGTCCCTTTAGATACGTTCTCTGATCTGTGACAGAAATCAATAAGGAATAAAATATTGATAAGTCTCCCGTGAAGTTCTTAAAGGGCAGCAAACTACAGTCTTTGAAATCACTTCTTCCCAGTCACCTTCTTCGTGTTTATAGTTAATGCAGAATAGTATCCACTGTCTGCATACACAGCAGCTTAGCGTTAGCACAATGCAGACACAGCTTCTCAATAGCCATCGGATGCTTCCATCTCTCATGTACATCGTTCAAACCATGCTTTCGCTTCACCGATGAAGAAATGAAAGTAGACCTGCTGCATACTTCGCCATTATCACCAATAACTGTTCACACAATACCAACTCAAAAGTGAAAATCTTTAATCATTTCAATCTCTCTAAATACTCATAGAGTTGGAGTTCTTTGTGAATGTACCACTCGTTTTATAGAACATGGGCAGTAGGATAAAAACTGTGATTGTGATCTCCTAAATCAAGATTTTTTTTCATTTTTAATTAGAAAGTATTCATTTAAGAGGAAGGAAGAGAGAGAGAGAGAGCTATCATCTGCTAGTTCACCAGTGCTGTCCCCAGAGGCTTACAGTAGATGTGCCTGGTCTATATTGAAGCCAGAACTCAGTCTGGGTCTCTTAAGTGGATGATAGGGATCCAGGTACTCAAGTCAGCACTACTGCCTCCAAGCGTCTGTTTTAACAGCAACCTGGAATCAGAAGGCCAACTCCAAGTCAGCAGAGCCAACCAGGTGCTGGAATATGGGACTACCACATCCTCACTGGCTGGCCCGGCACAGCTTTTCCACCAGCATTCCCTTGCTTTAGCATTTTCATAGGAAGTTTGGGTCAGCGTTCCTCCCAAGTCCCTCAGGATTCTAGCATAAAGAAGGAAAGGAGCTAATACTTTATTTACATTGTTCAGGCTGTTTTACATGGAGATTCTCCAGTCCTCAAAAAACAGTTTAATTAAGCAGTAATGTCTCCAGTTTACAAAGAAATAGTGAAATTGAATTTACTTATCCAAAATTCTCAGAGCTACCAAATTTGAAAAGCAGGACCTAAATCTTGCCTATTTTAATTACAAAATTCATATAGATCCTTCCTCTCACCCCTCCCCAGCCCTTGCCCCATCCCAATCGGGTCTTGGGTTCATGAAGACTTCAACGCAATCCTGTTATTTTTTTTTTGAGGACCTCAGTTGTAAGACGATAAGCAAAGTTCTTTCATACCAGATCAACATTTTCCAAGAATAGTCTTTCTCCTTTGAAGGTGGGGGTGGAGGGTATTGAGTTAATTAGCAACTATGGCAAAATTATTTAACCGCTAAAAAATTCGAAAAACTCTCAAGAGTTGAAACAGGAATTTCTTACAGCTGATGATCTGATTCAGCCACTATTCAATGAGCAACTTGGATCTGAATTTGAATCTTGCATGAGTCATGAATCAGCTGAGTTATATGATAAATGACTTTCTTGCACTTCATTTTCTCTGCAAATAATAGCTGCTTTACAGGATTATGGAAAACATTAAATTTACAACGTTTATGAAATCATTAAGTGCAGTTCCTGGTACACAGAAGTACATGGTAGCAATTATATGACCATGAAATAAGTTTAGAAATATTTACAAGTTTTATGTTACACATAATCAGTTCAGCACTTCTTTTCTCCTATAACTAACCACCCTTACGTATAAAAGGATACTGCTTGCAAAGTGCAAATCTCCATGACTGGGTTGTTACTTCTGCCTTGACACATGCTCTTTATCTTTTTTTTCCCCCCTTCTATTTGTATGTGTGAATTTGACAAGTGGAAAGATACATAGCATGAGATGGAGTATTCTCCCATCAACTGGACCAGTTCCTCAAATATTCACAAAACCCAGGGCTGTCTCAGGGGCTGAATCCAGGGTCCAGGAGTTCACCCCAGGTCTCCCACGTGGGTCACAGGGATCTGACTCCTGAAGCTGCCACCTCCCAGCATCCACACTGGCGGGAAGCTGGGAGCTGAGATGGAGCCGGGGCTTGAAGTCCAGCATTCTGACGTAAGATGTGAGAGTCCCACAGACTGTCTTTATCCCTAGGCTGAACAATCACCCCTGCTCCTGATCTTGGCCATCAACACCATCCCAGTCTTCCTCTGAGCTTGAATTCTGCTAAGCTTTCTTCCTGGAAGAGGAGGAGATGTTGACTCTTTATTTAATAGAGGCTATTCACATGGGGGGAAGCTGGAGCAACTGCTTACAGTGTTAGGGAGGCAGAATTTTCTTCAGGCTGAGACTAGACCAGCATGCAAAGTACTTGAGATATTTATGCCTGGCATTTAAGCAACTCCTCCACTAAGAGAGAAGAAAATAATGCAAATAATAACTCTTAAAATTGCCCTTGGGTCCATTCCCATTGAAGCAAAACTCCAATGAGAGAGGCTTCAAAAGTTGACTGTAGGAGCAATTGTTTGGTTTGTTTAGTCTTGCACTTTTGGTGAGAAATGCGCAGCAGATCTGGAGAAGGAAGAACCTTGTGCACCTCCTGCTGGCAGCCTGTGGTCTACGGGGAGACATCTCTAACTGCTGAGCATGCTCGCACTGGACCCTCATGGTGCCTCACCTGGTCTGTGGCAGCTGGGGACGTCAGAGATCAGTGAGAGCCATCATCTAGCCCTAGGGTTTATCGACCTATACCCATGGGCAGGTGAAAAAAAAAGCGGGGAGGGCGTCTGGTTTTGAGATGTATAGAGGGCTTAGACAACAGAATGGAATTAACCATCGCACGCTGTTGAAAGGGACTATGACGCAATGAACAATGCAGCAGTAGGAGGAAGGTACATGTAACATACTCTTGGTTAAAAGATGTGATCAATTTTCACTTAAATATGCCCAAACAACTCCAAATTCTAGTACAAGGGGACCTAGGGCTTCCCAATTCTCATAACGTGAAGCTGCCAGAGTAAGCCAACTGCAATGCATTTTAGTAATGTCCACGTGTGGATAGACACAGTTGTAATAAAACTGTTCTGTGAAGCCTGATGATGCTGAGAAAACCTATTTGGAATCAAATCCCCGGTGCTTAGGACTTGCCATTCTCCCTCCATCACTTACTGCCCACTCCCTAGGACCCCAAAACTCCTGCACGCAGAACAGATGTCAATGAAGGCCCAACATTTCGTACCTGACAGTGGGGAGAGGCAATCCTGTCCACCTTGTCAAGGTCATCAAGAATGAGTTGGGATTTTTTTATTTTCTTATGTGAGAACCACTTGTCACCAGCACATGTATTATCTGTATTGGGTGGCTTTAAGTATCAAATAAAATAGTACATGTAAGAACACTGGATTCATAGTCAAATCAACTGAAAATCCTACATCCCGTGGTCTCATTACGAGCCCCACATTACTTTCATCACATTTTCTCCGAATATAAAGATAAGATCTGTCTACGATTGCCTCGGCTTTCTTCCCACGAAGCTCATGGGTGACCTGTGATGCGGAGACGCCTGGATACAAAGCAGGGTAAGGGAAGTGTGGCAAGGCGTGAATCCTGTCTGTACGTGCAAACTTCTGACCCAGGAGAAGACTCTGAGCGAGATCTAAAGGGATGCTACAGGAAACACTCTGCCACCATTCCCTCAGCCTCCCCCGACATCTAGGCAGGTTCTTGATGCATTTTAAGTCATGTTTGTACCTGCAGCACTTCCCCCAAGAAGCGGGAGAGAAAGAAGCTGCAATGTTACTTACACTTTTGGTCATAGGTAAAACTGCTTTTCTTTGGAGCATCTCTGACAGAGGTACCGTGAAAGGCAGCGCTGGGTCCTCTAGGCCAATGAGTTTCAGAAATGTTTTATTTCATTAATAATAATAATAATACATATTATGGGACGCCGTGTGACTTAGTTTTTTCCACTTTTTGCATGCAGAGGCCAGTAATGATGATGAAAGTGGGTACCACCACTCTCACTTGCACCAGGCGGATCACGCCAAGTGTTACGGCAGACCCAGATAATCAGAATCCCTGGAGAGACGCCAGGAAATCTGAGTTTTACAGGTTTCTGATGCTGAAGTTAGAGAGGGTCTTAAAGCATCCTTAGGTGATTATTGAGTATCTAAAGCTTCTCCAAAGTCCACAGAAGAAAGCAAAATAACTCCGCTTTAACTCGAAATGGGGAGGGAGAGTGCTTTGCGTGGGCCTCGTTGGCCATTGGGCTTGCTTGCTCCTGACCTTTACGCTGGGACTTATGACTCTTGAAGATAAAGTGGTGACGAGAGATTAAACTGACCATGAAGTGCCCTCTCAGCAGGTATGGATCGAGAGATGGCCTGCCAGGCTCCCTGCCTCCATGCCCTTTTCTCCCACTTAAGTCCTTGGCAAAGGTGAGGTCATGGACGTCATTTGAATGACTCAGTTATCTTGGTCTCACTGATGACCCCATGCTGATCTTGTGGCCTTGACTTCTGCTCTCCAGCTGGAAGCCAACTGCCACAGTATATCCACTGCTCTGAGTGGGTGACCACTCGCTTCTCAGAATCCCAGCCTGTGATTAGACGAGCTTCCAGCACGAGCCCCTTCTCACGCTTCCCACAGAACTGATGACTCAATGGTCTCTGTTACAGGCTGTTCAGCTTTCTCTAAATCCATGGCCTAGAACATTAGGCTGGAAATAAGACTGCAGAAACCTATATAAGTGCATTTGACTTAGAGCAGATGCTACACTTGAGAAACTTAACAAATGTCACTGAATGCCCAAACCCTGTCACCACCTCCCATTGGGCCATCAGGAAATGTGGCTTTTTAACTTGTCAGACCTTGTAAATGCCGACTATGAATGTGGACAATCTAATTTCTGATTTGCAACATTTATTCCATCTATCCCGTCAGACGGTCTTCCCCCCACTGCCAATCAAGCGCTCCTATTCTGATGACAGTAAGGAGCCACAGGGCCATTTCTCTACTTCTTCTCATTGTGCCCTAAACTCCTTATTTGTAAATGTGTTTTAGGCACATCAAAATGTGGCAAATGCTACAGGGACCACACAAATGATACAATTCCATGCCCTACAGTCCATAAGGAATGGTCTCTGACTACTGATCTCAAAGGCTGTGCTTGCCTAAAAACACCACCAAAAACTAAGATCACATGTCTCGCACACACCACACAACACATGTGCACGCATACACACACACACTCATAATATTTAGCTCGGAAGAATCAGGGAGTTTGTTTAAAAATTTGCTTTGCTTTGGGATGTGTGACATGAGGTTGGGCTTGGTGAAGCAAGGCAAGCAGGAAGGAGTTAGTGGTCATACTTAAATGATCCAGAAAAATGGCTGAATATTTTTACTTCAATCCATTTGCATCTTGTAAGATCTCGTTCTCAAAGACCTTGCAAAAGAATGAAACGCAGGGGTTAGTCAGAACAGTCTGGTTAGAAGGGAAAGGCGAGGGGGTGGAATTCCTGTAATCAGAGGGAGTACTTCATACTTTTATGCAAACCAGTAAGAAATTCTAAGGGAACTGGGCTTTTTTTTTTTTTTTTTTGGTTGATGTTGTTGTTAAATGGTGCCGAGCCAAGATCATCTAAAAGGAGACACAGACCAAGACAGTTTTTGAGTTCGATCATCTTTTTGTTCTGTTTCACTGCCATCCGACCAATTACTCAGATGTTGGTGGTGTGTCGTCTCAAACATTTCCCTCTTTATTTTAAGGAAGCTTGCACCCCTAACTATTTACAGTTTGTTCTTTTAAGCCAGCAATTCCCCTCATAGTCAACACAGAAAATTCCAATATAAGAATCCCAAGATCATCACTAACACGCTCAGTGTGGAAGAGTCTAACCCAGCACTCCCCAGTGTAGAACCATAAGAAGGACGTCTAATTGATTTTTAAAGATTTCATTCATTAGAAACTACACTTCATAAGAGTCACATAAAAGAACATTTACTTCTAATGACTTGAAAAAATGTCATTAGCATCTCAAAAGCATCAAAATACTGAATAGTCATACACGTCTATAGGTATTTTGAAGTTAATTGACAGAGAAATACCATTCGCCAATGAATTAGCCAAGTCGGGATATTCCCTTCTCTTCAATAAATTCCTTGAGTTGCAATTAAGGAAACAAACTGTATGGTGAGAACAGTGCGACTTGACTGACTGACTGAAAGCGAAGAGGAACTACTTCATAAGATTATAGAAGCCCAAGCTATAGCTCTTGTCACTGAGTCTTGGTTATTCTTAAAAACTGCCTTTAGTGTGAAGCGAAACTATGACATGCTACTCAACCATAGCATGAACTACAGGACACATTGAAGCAAGTCACCAGTCTTGGCTATACAAACTGGCAACAATGAAAATGCTCTCATTCAGTGTGAGGCAGCAGGCGTTACAATGTGCTGCCTAGGGAGAGTGCAAACGGATATAACCTTTGTTTTAAAGAAACTGCTTAACCAACTGAATGCACACACCCATTATTTCAGCCGTTTCTCTTTTAGGAATACTTCCTGTGCAAGTGTGCAAAAAGGTATATATGTAGGAGTGTATCAAGGCAGACACATACGTGAGGATTCTTCAGATTCTTTAAAAAGTTTGTAAGAAATGTATACTATGTAGTTTTTACAAGTTGTCTATACCAAATAAATGTATCCTTTAATCCATTTTTTCACAAGCTTTTAGAAGTCTTTTTGTATATATACCTGAAGAGATTTCCTGTAGTATTGCAAGAAAAGTTTTTTAAAAATCCATTATCAAAATGAGCTTTTAAAAAAGTGGTGACAAATCCCTGAGTCCCATATAATTTTTTTTAAGATCTATTCATTTTTGTTGGAAAGTCAAATATACAGGGGAGGAGAGACAGAGATGAAGATCTTCCATCTGCTGACTCACTCCTGAAGTAGCCACTATAGCTGGAATTGAGCTGGTCCGAAGCTAGGAGCCAGGAGCTTCTTCTTGGTCTCCCACACAGGTACAAGTTCCCAAGCCTTTGGGCTGTCCTCTACTGCTCTCCCAGGCCACAAGCAGAGAAGTGGATGGGGAGTGGGGTTGCTGGGACATGAATTGGCACCCATATGGGATGCCAGTGTGTGCAAGGCGAGGACTTTAGCTACTAAGCTACTGCACTAGGTCCGTGTTTTTTTTTAAAAGGAGTACATCTGTGTATGTTGATCTGTGGAATCAGAAGTATGTATTTTGCTAAGTTAAAAACCAAGTCATCAAGCAAAATGTCAAATGTGCTGTGCACAACGGGAGGTTATTTTTCTATGGAACCTGCAGGTATACATACAGACATAAGGACTCAAATAACCTAAGCGCAGGTACTCAGCAATGACAATGCTTCTAGTGAACCAGTACCTTCTATGGCCTGGACAGTCCCTTTGATTCAAAGAGAGCTATTACCCTCGGCTGAGTCGAGAGAGTCCGAATCAGAGCATCACATGGCTTGCTCTCAGGATCCCACTTCAGCTCTGTCATTTGTCTCCATTCACCTTTCTAGTTTTCTCCATAACCCACTGTTCTCTTCCTTTATATCAGGTTGGGCAAGCCACAACCTTCTTTCCTGGTATCTTTTACTCTTAGCATGACCACGTGGTGAGTACGTAAGTTAATGCCTAAGGAACGCTTTGATAAGTGAAAAGGTTTTGAAGTCAGGGCTTTGCAGGTGTGGGAGAGCCCCAAGATACCTCCTCCAGGACTTGGTCACGGCTCACACCTTCACTACTAGACACACACTCCAGCTTTGTCTGGGGCATCCACTAACAATGATATGATATTGTACCTAACATGTAAGTGGGTCATTAGACCATCCTGGTGCCTCCACGAAGAAGTCTTAGGCTAATGGGCGAAGACAGTGGCTTTGGAAACTTGACTGTAAGCCACAGTTCTTCCAAGGGCTGGCTCCTCCAGTCTGAGAAGCCACAAGTAAAACTCCTCTTTTCTGTTTCCATTTATTCACCCAATACTTGTTAAGTACCACTGTGTGTGAGGCATTCTAGAAGCACACGCTCTTCATCCCAAGGAAACTTTAGTGTCAGTGACCGAGTCAATCATCTTACTACCCTTTCCGCTCTAACATGGCTCATTCATCTAGTGGCTTTCCTGTGCCCTTGCTTTCTGCATGATGCTTCTTTACATACACAGATTTTTCAGAGTTCGCTTGTTTCCATAACCAATCATTCCAACAGTGAGTCTAGTTGCCATAAGCATTTCACAACCTTCCCACGAATCCTAGCATGCTTAAATGCTGACTGCATCGCACATACACACCTTGAAATTTACCTTTTGTTTTTCAGAATTAGCACACTGTCAGAATTTATCAAGTACTACTTATGTAAAACTGT
The DNA here is from genome assembly GCF_017591425.1 of Ochotona curzoniae. Lineage (NCBI taxonomy): Eukaryota > Metazoa > Chordata > Mammalia > Lagomorpha > Ochotonidae > Ochotona > Ochotona curzoniae. Next base: position 7,660,557 of record NW_024466446.1, on the reverse strand, counting down.
TCTTGGGGTAATTTCATAGTAATTAAGTATATGACAGTAATTAAGGATTTCTCTGAATCTAATCACCAATCCCTCGTACTATGTAAGCATTAATAACCTCGTGTCTGATACCGAAAATTATGCCTGATTATGACGGCTGCTGATAACATCAGAATCACATCAAGTGCACGGATTGGCTCACCTTTTTCCGAGCATGTCACAACTTTCTCATGGAAGTCTACTACTCTGCTGATTTATAATCAGGTCTATTTGTCTTTCCCAGAAGTTGTGACACACACATAAGCTCCTAGCAATATGATTTCTAGACTTGACTACTTCTTTATTTCACAACTTCACAGAGGCAGTTGGTTACAACTATACTTTCTGTAGAGTGAAGGATACCGATTGTCTTGAAGACCTGCCTTTAAGAGAATATCCTTTACTGATTGAATATGGAACATTGAACTATCATTCCTGAACTAATCAATCATGGCTGTAACCCCTAACTTATTTAGCAAAGTCCCACTGTACAATCAACTGTGAGTAAATCACCACCAGAGGAAGAAGTTGGCTAAACTTGTACCTGTCACCTCATTTTCATGGGAACAGCAAAGTTCTGAGATTTCTGTAGTGGCAAAGATGCTTGGGCTCCTTGGTGGGACAAGCCCACTTACAAGGTGCTTTGTTCTTAGAAGCTGTGGGTGGCTGGAAACCCTTTGTTCTCTCATGCAGTCAATTTGAACTGGGCTGACAAGCTTACAGCTCCATACTGAGGTAAGAAAATGCCACCATTGTCTGGGACCTGACCAGCCTGCTTCTTCCATCCTGAAAAAAAAAGGCCATTTAGAAGCCCAGCAGCCATGACCAAAAGAGAAGACTGCCATTTCCCACTGTGCTGCCGTGCTGGTAGAAAACATCCCAGCCTGAGGAGGGAGCCTTGTGAGGTTTTCCTAATGAGATTGAATAACTGGACCATGGATGATGGGAATCTGGGTGTTGGCAACCGGAAAGGCCAAGGGGTAAAAAAATGAGAACAAGGCAGAGAAAGTGCAGCCAAACCAACAGAGTGAAGGAGAGGGGTGGAAAACTGGGACAGACATTGAGAAAGAAACGACTGCGCTCAACCGCTGATTTCCAAGAAATGAACCTGAGAGTTACAGAATCCTAGTTGCATTTTAGAGACAGATAACCTAGTCCAAGATGGTCTGGCAGACCCTGTAGCGTAGGTAGTCCAGCAAGCATTCTTATCAGAACTTCTGTTTCGTTAAGCGTGGCAAGGCATTACGACATCTATCGTGTCAGAATCCCTTGGATCTATGGGTAGCTGTGTGTGACTAAGACAGGGGTACCCTGTTCTTCATTCTTCATCTTCTTCTCTCCCTATGAGGGACAAGAAGTGGAGAAAACTAGCATCCCTTCAGGACCAAGAGCAGAGTTCCCTGTTGAAGTCAGCAAAGCAGCAGGGTGTTCAGCACTGCTTCCTGGGACTTCTTGATACACAACAAGAGGAAACCTTAGTGCTGCTGCTCTAACGCCATAAGTAAACCCTGCACAGTCTCATGCTTTGCGCAAAACTAAAACAAAAACAACAGGGTCTCTGGAAACTAGGATTGGGATAGATCACTCAAAATTGATTAGAATTATTTTTGCTACAGGATTAAACAATATCCAAGAGGGAGGTGGGGCAGCTAGGTCAACTAGTTTTGTGGTTATCTGCTCTTGGGTAGATACTAAAACATCCCAAAAGATGTTCATAGGAAACGTCAATTTGCCCTCAGGAGGGAGTGTGACATACCATTACCTGAGGACCATGCCAGGCTAAGCATGCACCTGTCTGGGGAGGGCGCTCCTGGGGTTGTTCTCACTTGAAGCTATTCTAAAGTAGGGCAAAAAGGATTGGTACCCAAGTAGCAGCTTGGGTGAGCATTCCTTCATTTTTCTTGCTATACCAGATCTCCTTGTCTAGGAAAAGTTGTGAATGAATGAGCACAATTCCGCATTACTACAACACCGTCCTCCTGTTACCCACTGGCTCTGAGTGAAATGGTCAATTGGTCAATTGGTTAACAAGCTGAACAGACCTCATTTGCTTCTTTATTTTTGAAAGCAAAGGCCTTTCAGTTCTCATTTCGACGGCCTGATACAACAGCAAGTACACACAGGTATTTACATTTCTCTAGAGAAAAATACAAACAGTTATTTTGGAAACTTGCTAATGAAGAACTGAGTTTAGAAATGTGGATCTCTTACTGAAGTGGTTATTTACTGCTCGGAAAAAGCAGCTGTGCTCAAGCATTCTTCAATGTCTCAGAATTCAACTCTATAAACATACAGTGATGTAATTTCTCCCTAATCTCTCCTTACTTTGGGGAGCAAGGAGACTGGAGTGAAGACATTCATGAAAGCTACGGAATTCTTGAAAAAGACAACACTAACTCAGTGCACTTACCATGTTAGAAACCCTGAGTACTTTTGGGCTATTAAAGCCAAATTCTAGGGCCCAGTACAAAAGCCTAGTGGCTAAAGTCTATGCCTTGCATGTGCTGAGGTCCCCTTAGGGACCAGTTTTTATCTCAGCTGCTCCACTTCCCTTCCAGCTTTCTGTTTGTGGCCTGGGAAGGCAGTAGAGGACAGCCCAAAGCCTTGGGACCCTGCACCTGCGTGGGAGACCCAGAAGAAGCACCTGGCTCCTGGCTACAGATAGACTCAGATCTTGATGTTGAGGGAGTGAAGCAGCAGATGGGAGATGTTTCTTCATCTCTTTCTTTTTGTGAAACTGCCTTTCCAGGAAAAATAAATAAATCTTTTTTTTTTCAATTAAATTCTAATAGGAGATGGAGCACCCTGGTACCAGGATGCAGGATGCTGTGTAATTCCATGCAACAAACTCCTCCAACAAGCTCATGAAGAAGGTCTCTTCTTGCTCCTAGTGCTCTAACGGTGAGTTGAAAAATAGTAGATAAATGTTGTCCTTATTCTAAGGAGTAACTGATGTTCAAAAAGTTTCAGAGTAACACTTTCAGACCCATGTTTACAGGAGGGAGCAAAGCCACATTTGGGTTTTCTACCCCTTAGCTACTAGCAGACATAAAGAAGCTAACACATGGGCAATCCCTTAACAAGGTCATCCCAGTAGACTCTGGCCCACGTACCCAGAGGAAGTCAAAATTTCTCAATTTTCCTAGCCATCTCCTCAACCTCTTTTCAGGGCTGAAGCTAGACCATTCTCAATGGTAAAGGGAAGCTTGAGTCATTAAATCTAAAAGTTAAAAAACAAACCCAACAACTTCAAGTTGAGTCGCAAGTATTTATCTGGAACAAAAGAGTATTTGGCCAAGACGCAGGGTACATCGGTAGGGTAGATTCCATTTTCAGAGCCCCCTCATTTCATTGTCCACTTGTTGAAGCAGAGTGCCAAGCACTAACTCAGTACCAGTTATCAAATGCCTACTTTGCACCAAGCATTATGCTTGCCCTAGAGCTAGAAGCACTACTCTAATCCATAGAAAACAATAAAAGAAGGGCATGGAAGGTGACAAATTAAGTCAGCGCCTACTCTTTCGCCAGGTGCTTCTCCTATGGAATTCTCCTAGAAGAGACTCTCCCTACTTCACAAACCTGAACCAAGACTAAATCATTTGTGTTGAGCCATACAATTCGGATAGGAGTGATATTAGCATGCCAATGGATCTAAAGCAAACACTCCATTAAAAAAATTTTTAGGAAAGTCGAAAGCAGAACGAATCACCCATTATCCCATCACTTCAATGTAAAAGCTGCTCACCCTTTAAAGAATTTCCATCTCACTTTTTTTTCTGCACATAGGTTAATTTTTAAATTTTTAGAAATGTATTTTCTAGTTGAAATCAACGCATGCTATAATTCCACTTCACTGAACTATGACACCGTTGACTGTGAAACACTCTGTTATTCTACATAAGCACCAGAATGAAAAAACACTGTCAATTATACAGTGTCTCTGTGAGATATTTCCAGATTTCAGCAATGTTAAAATGTAAAGTTACAAAAAAAAAACCCTCAAAAATCAGGTGTCATAGTTAGTGGCTTATTCTGTATTCCATGTTGCCCTGCCTGAGTGATGGGCACAGATGACCCCAAAGGACAGTTTGGGTCTTCCACATATTGGACAAGCTCTTACACCAGCCTGGGAGCTTCCTTTACAAGGAAAAAAACTCTGTTTCATTTCTATACACACTTGTTGCTTTGTTTTATGTATCTGGTACTCTAGAAATATTTTTTGGTTGAATGAACATAATGAAAGCTTGCAAAAAAAAGGTTACAGACAAAGCAAGGTAAGAATGTCTAGAGGCCTGAACAATGGTGGAGGTCTATGCTTTGTGTGGTGGGGAGGGGAGCAAGCATTTCATGTGGCTATTAGTAGGAAAGCAGAGCGAGGAGGAGCTGGATGGAACTAGAATCCAGAAGCAATGGCTCACCCTCCTTCTATTACCTCCTACTTGCTGCTTAGGTCCCTACTTTTTTTCCAGATTTATTTAATTATATTGGAAAGTGAAAGAAGGAGAAGCAGAGAGAACAGTCTTTCATCCACTGATTCACTCCCTAACTGGCCGAATGGTTGGAGGTAAGCCAATCCAAAACCAGGAGCTGGGAACCTCTTCCAGGTCTCCCACGCTGGTGCAGGGTCCCAAGGCTTTGCGCTGTCCTTGACTGCTTTCCCAGGTCGCAAGCAGGGAGCTGGATGGGAAGTGTGGCTGCTTGGATTAGAACTGGTCCCCATATGAGATCCTGGTGCATGCAAGGTGAGAATTTAGCCCCCAGGCTATAGTGCCAGGTTCAGGCCCCTATTTTGTAATAGTCTTCTCAAGTTTAGCATCATAACACTTTTGTAATTTCTCATAGACATTCATTTCAGTTTAAATATTGATTTAGATGTGTTAGGGGACACCATCTCCTAAGACTAAGTAACTTCTAGGTCGGCAATAAGTAAGCAGCGAATGGAAGACACTCATGGTTTTCAGAAGTTGAAAAGCCCGTATTGCATGGAGAGTGTCTCTTCTGCTAATAGAATGTTTCACTGCTCCAGGAAGTAAAAGATGATGAAAGTTGGCATATTTGGCAGCTCATGTTTCTATGGAAATTTATCCAGGATGTGCCTGAATCTGGCAAAATGTAATTAGATAAAAGAAACTCAGTCAGCTTCGGTTCTCCATGATGCTTCTGGTAAAACACAAGATGTCTCCATGCTGAGAATTGCTGAAATTTCTTTAATTCTTCCTGCTCCTCATGAATGTGTCTACTACGTGTGAAGGATTGTGGTCTCCAAGAGATGGTGGATCCAAGTTACTGTGAGGATAGAAAGACTACACTGACCAGCACGCGGGTGTTCTATCTACAGCGAAGTGCACACAAGGCCGAGGGAATGGAAGTACTGGCAGAGATGTAGAGGCAGGTGCTATCTGATCAGAGTTGAAATCCAGGAGAGAGCACCCTGGTGGTTTGGGTGTGAGGTAGGGGGAAGAGGTTCATCAGGCTAGACTCCAGGAAGGAGGGGTTCCTTTCCTCTGGGCCTTGAAGGACACAGAGCCACTGGCATACGGGAATGGGAGCAAGAATTAGGAGAGGCAAGGCTTGCAGAGACACAAGGACTCTCCCATGACTTCCTTTTCCAAGGGATGTTTATTGTTTAGGAAGAAGAGACACTGTTGCTAGGGCCTGTCTATGGGGTATGAGAGCGCTGGGTCTGTGAAGTGATTCTTGCCTTGGGCTGACCAGTTTGGGTGTCACAAATCATACCAAACCCCGGGGGAGGTTAATGCCAGGAAAATATGATTGGATTTCATGCCTCTTAAGTGTGAAATTTTAGAGGAGAATTGTAAAAGCTCAAGTCGGATACGTAACAGAACATCTGAAATCCACAGCTGGTAACTAAGACATGGACAGCAAGCAACAACACAACAGCCCTGGTCTGGACTCCAGGAGCCGTGGGGACACCTCACTTACCATGCACGTGGATGCCATTTGGTTGAAAGGAAGAGTTTGTTTCTGGTTGAAAGGACTTCAGGTGCGCACCGGAGAGCTGCTGGGGATGGGGTGGCGGCGCTCTCTGCAGGATGGATGAGGGAGCTGGGACTCGCCGGGGACTGATGTGGTGGTGAGGAGATGGGACTGAAGGCACGAACCTGAGAAAACACCAGTACAGATCGCCACGTGAGCGACGTGAAGGAGCAGTCACAAAGGGAAACTCCCCAAAGCCAAATCCTAACTTCTCACTCTAACTACACATGCAGGTGGCAACAGCTTGCTTTGAAAAAAGAGACCTTTCTCTCCTGATTCTCCTCGCTGGAATCCCAATTGAGATGCTGAAGGAATAAAAGAAACACACAAAGGGAAGAGTCGGTACAGTTTGAATTTGCGAAGCTTCTTAAACTACTTTTCAAACACTCTGGGTTTGGTACAATTCAAAGCACATTTTTACCAGGCCTCTTCTTTCTTTTTTTTTTTTTTCCCTGCTAATTTTTAAATCCGTTTGCATTTTAGGGGGAAATGTGATCCGTATGTGGCTGAATCATTTACACTTAGCTCATAAACATTTTGTTTTGTAAGACATATCTGAGGTCCAAGAAGTGTTACAAGTCTTTATTACATGCCTCTCAAATCCCGTTCTCTCTAAACAATACATCTTCTTCTGCCAAGAACACAGGAACTTAAACTTCAAAGGTCAAGGGAGGTTGGAAACCCAGAATTCAAGAGATCTGTGTGGGTTCTGGGTTTGGCAAAGAACATTCCAGAGGGTGAAGTAAGAAAAGATGTAAGAACATTTTTTTACACTTGCATGTGCCCATCAGACTCTCGGTCACTTTTGAGGGGGTACATGTTATTGGCATTTAAAGAAAGCTACATCATCAAGTAGCCTGACACACAAAAGGGATGTCTATATGTCGATCTTCTAATAATAAGTGAGAATCGGCAGGGACCAGTTCGGTAGGCTTAAAACGATGGTTTATAACTACGGTGGGAAAGGGGAGGTACAGTTGGGCAATGCCCACTGAAAACCAAAATAATAACTGTTTGCGAACTGGATGGGGGCTGGCACAGGTGTGGCAGAAACAAGGAGTAGAGACTGAATCCAACAACACAATTTAAGCAGGCTACATTGATAATGGATTGCCAGTTCTCCCGCACCTCCCCCAAAGGTCTATCAAACTTTGAGCCCACATTTCTTACATTGCATAGAAAAAAGGATTTGTTGTGCACTCACATGTATAGGCTCCCATCTGTTTACACCACTTGTTTCACGGGAACAAACAACTTCACTTGGCTGGGTTTTTGTGCAGAGCCATCGATGATAAAAAGGGAAGATCAACCAGTCAAGTTCATAAAAAAAAAATGTGAAACATCTTGGACTGGTATAGCTAATCAGAATATATCTCCAATTGTTTCATAGCAGTGAAAAAGCTTGGGATGAAATTCCGTGTTCTTCTCTCTCGTTCCTTCCACTGAAAGTGTGTGTGTGTGTGTGGGGGGGGGGCTATAGAAGCTGAGTGGGAGCTAAGAAGTGAGTTAGGAAAGAGAAGCAACTCTTCTGCATGAACAAGCCTGGTTAACTGGTCACGTACATTGTCATTCTACTGAAAGACAGTAGTCCTATGCCAGGGAAATATGTATTTCCTGAGGATATCATCTTATGCAGAATTATCCTGCAGTGAGGTGCTGAATGGCATGTCAAGAAAACATAGAAAATGAATTCTCTCTTTCTTGTACACTAGGAAGCCTCATACGGAGGCGACTGGAGGTAAATACATCCTTCCTGGACCTCACAGTTTGCTCTGAGATGGTTGGAGGGGATCAAGAATCCCAGATTTTAGGAACAGAAAAAGTCCACAGTATCACCCGACCCCCCCCCCCCGCCCAAATCCCCTGGTTCTTACAGATCTCCAGGGATGGAGGGAGATAGGATTTAAATCGCAAGGCAACCCGTGTCACTACCGAACAGTCACCAATTTTGCCTGGGTTTGTTTTATGGGGAAAGGAGCACAATCTTTGCATCGATTCCCCGGGTCTATGACCTCATTTGGGAGCAAAAGATGCAAGGGGATCCACATGGTTTTCTTGATCTTTCCTTCTGGGGTGTGTGTGTGTGTGTGTGTGTGTGTGTGTGTGTGTGTGCGCCCTGAGAACTCATGGGGCAGAGGGATATGTGGCTGGAGAAGCCAGCAGGAGTTAGTATGAATCTTACACAGTTTTCTGACGGCAGAGAAATCACTTTGTTTCACAATCCCTGACTACTGAGCACAGTAACCATGACTCATGAACATGGGTTTAACTAACAGTGAATAGAAAAGCTGGGGAAAAAAAGGGGGGAAGGGAGCAAAGATCCTGATCAGTATGAAACCTCAGGCCTTCATGTTTGGAGTACCGTGGCCAACAGGTCAGTTATGGTCAGTAGCTTTAGAAGGAGGGCACATGCAACCAAGCAGAAGGAATATTTATTTGAATATTTTAAGAGTCATCTTTAATTCTGGCACCACATCGTTAGAGAAGGTACACACACACACACACACACACACACACACACACACACACGATGCTTTCTTAATTACATATTGTTCTTACTTATTCATTCATGGGCTTTCTAATCCTTGACCCTTACTCATTATCACGACAACACTAAATAAGGAAAAAAAAATGATAGGCACACCAGAGACCCAGGAGAGCAAAATTTATGCCTTTGGCTGACTCTACAATTTTACTTTTGGTGACTCATACTGTATTTGTCTCTCTGTATTCAAATAAATGAGATTATGTGGTATAAAGTAATTTCAAAACATGGGATTTCACTCCATATAAAACAAATCACTCAACAAAAAAAATGAGTCTACATGAAGTAAATGTATTCCCAAAGCAGACTCAGATTTGGAAAAAGAATTAAATATTTTTATACCTATAGGGAAGTGGGACGTGAGGAAATTGATCACGATGATCTATGCCATTGTTAGGAACCAGGAAGTAAATAACTCATCATAGAAATATCCTGTATAAGTGGTGTACAAATAGGATTGATTTTCAAGTACAGCCAAGAGAACCGGTTTTATAATCACCTAGGAATATTTTGTTTGATTTCATTCATTAAATTCTCACCTCTCTACTAATGGACATGTCATTTTCATAAAGCTGGTTACTTTTGAAGCAACTCGGATTCAAAACACAAGTGAACACTGGAGGAGGGCACAGAAGAGATGCTGAGAATCCCTCTGTTAGAAGCAAGGCCATAGGACAACTTTCGAAAATGCTCTGGCAATGCACAGCGAGAGAGATGCCAGAAAATGACCTTAAAAGCCATAAGAACTCGGGACATAGCAAGCAGAGCACACGCAGGTTAGACTAGAAGTTCACCTTTCATAGGACCTTGGTCAAGGTCTTGGAACAACAACAACTTCTAATTATGCACACTTACATGCACATACACATCCCAGAATGAATATGCTCTGAATATTGCGGTCCAAAAAGTTAAGCAAGATTTTGTTCAAAATGGGAAAAGAAAAATGAATTTAAAAAAAAAGATGGCAAAATACAAACTTTCGATTCTAAGCTAGACTTTAATGGTTTACAATTTATCTCCTGTGTAGTATCTCACTCCAGAATTACATCAGATCAAGATGACATCACGCCAATTCATTCCGATTTGCCATGTATCCAAGATTGATCATTTGAGATCCCTTAAGGTCTTGAGCTGACAATTCCGATACTTTATACCACACAGCTTACTAGTCTTTTGTTATACCTTTTCTGCTTCTATGAAGTAGATGATTACTGTGTCAACAGGCCATATCACAGACTAGAATAACAATGGAAGAATCACTCTTACCAGAAACACATCACACAAAAGCAAACCAGAGAACTGACTCAACCATTTCCATTCATTCCGTGGAGGAGTTTGTATAACCTTAGCCTGAGCAATGGTTTGCCAAGAAAGTAAAAAAGGGGCTACAGGGTCAGGTTTTCAAGACTCATGGAAGACTTTCTGGGGGAGAGAGTTTAAAAGCTCTTATAAATATTTATCTTTCAATGCCTTAAAAATGGCTGGTGGGTGGTAGTATTTACTTGGCCCTGGTGCTTAGCTTCCTGAGTTGTCCTCCTTGCTTGCCCCACCCTAACCCTCTGCTGTTATCCAGTTCCTGACTTTGCAATGAGTTGAACCACAGTCAGAATGGTCATCTTTCCACTAACTACACTACTCACCAGTAGACTGTTTCATAGAGCAGGGGGTTTCAAATGAGATGCGGACACTGTTGAGGTTCATCTACAACAGGAGACCACAGATGGACAACTAGGTGACAGAGGTTCCAGAAACCAGGGTGAGCTGAATTTGGATCTTGGCCCTGTCCTTGACTAGCTGGATATCCTGAGTCAATTTTCTAACTTCTCCAAAGCTTGAATTACAAGTATAAAATGAAGATCATCTCAGCTTTCACTGGGCACTGTGAAGTCTGCTCAGGGCACACCTACTGAATTCTGATCGAGCACGTGCCACTTTTCCAAGCATCAGGGAATGATACAGCAAGGGACCCAGATCTCTCTCTTCGTGGAACTGACATTTTCCATGGGTGGTGGCAAGCAATGAACAAATCTAGGTAGGCAGTTTATGTTTTGGGAAAGAGAAATGAGGAGAGGGGGAAAAAAAAAAAGAGAAGGGGAGATATGGTAAGTCAGGGATACTAAAGTGCTTAAAATAAAGAATGCCTGACACCTTTCAGGTGATCACACATGAACAGGGAATGATGGATGTACTGTATAATAAAGGCATCTCTGACATTAATGTGTACTACAGGTGCTTGACAGGTAGAAAGGATTTTGGTTCCAATGCCATATTCAAACACCTAGTGAGTTCTTAATAAAAAAAAAAATTCTGACTCTGACTATTCAGATGTGAAAGCGAAGATGTAAAGAAAGCATTTATACTTCTGGTTAATTTTCTGATTCTATGAACTGCTTTGTTTTTACAAGTATTTACTCCTTGGGCCCGGCATGGTAGTCTAGTGGCTGAAAGTGTTCACTTTGCATGCACCGGGATCCAATATGTGCACTGTTTTGTGTCCCGGCTGCTCCACTTCCCTTCCAACTCCCTGCTTGTGGCCAAGGAGGGCAGCAGAGGATGGCCCAAAGCCTTGGGACCCTGTACCCATGTGGGAGGCCTGGAAGAAGCTCCTGACTCCTGGCTTCAGATTGACTCAACTCCAGCCATTGTGGATCCTTGGGGAGTGAAGCAGAGGATGGAAATTTTTTCTCTTTGTCAATCTGACTTTCCAGTGAAAATAAATAAATCTTTTAAAAATATATTGATTAATGTAAATGGCAGAGAGACAGAGAGGAGAGAGAATCATCCCTCTACTGGCTCATTTTCAGTCCTCCAATATCAGGATAAGGTCAGAGTGAAGCCCTGTGCCTAGAATCCTGTCTTAGTCTCCACTGCGCATAGCAGGAGCCCAGAGACTTGGGCTGTCACCTGCTGCCCTTCCAGGTGCATTAGCAGGAAGCTGGTTGGGAAGTGGAGTGGTACGCTGATGTGGGATGCTGATACTGTAAGCGGTGGCTTAACCCTTGGGTCACAATGCTAGCCGCATGAACGGCTAATCTTGGTCTTGTGTGAGAGTTTCATTTCCTGTTATTGTATTGCCCAGTGGGTCTCCTGAGTTGACAAATTCATAACATCATGAACACTATGCCCGGAAGGGGCACTGACCAGAGTGCCATCTTTTGTGGATGAGAATAGAAGAGGTCTAGAGAAGGGAAAGGATTTGCCCCAAATCACCAGGCTGCTAGCTCTCCACATAGCACAGATACCATTTTATCTCATCACAGCGAGCAAGGCCTGCCTTGTGCAGAGGCAAAGCAAACCAGAGGAGTGGGGCCAGACAAGACAGCAGGGCACCCGAGACTCCATCCTCACCATGGGCAAGGGGTGGAGCAGGCGGAAGTGTGCCGGCATGCCACTACCTTCAGAACAGTCTGGAAATGCAGATGCTGCACTTCCTTTGACAAATCTGTTCAATCCTGAGCTGTGCTTCTTCAGGCATTAACTGTTAGTCTTTCTAGTTGGATAAAAATTTAGGGTAGGATATTTCCCATGGTGTAAAAGTCCAAGGGTTTCTATATCAATTTGCATGTTTATTTCTCTTTTTTTCCACCCCCAAATACCACAAGATGTGTTACAGGTTGCACACATTTCTTTGTATTCTTTTCCTCTTTTTCACTGAATGCTGTTGGTGTAAGCAGTCCTAGATGGCCACAAAAGAGTGGTGTTTTAGCAATGCTCTGGAGATCAACCCTTTGAAAACATGTGTGTTTACACCAACAGCTAAATTAAATGTTGGCTGGTGTGTATTTTGTAGTTTCCCTATCTCCCCCTTACTGGGGTTATGGACCTCCCAAAGAAGGCTGTATGCATTAGAACAGCTTGTTTCATTGTATTCACATAAAAAATATTATTGATTTTCTGCTAGAGAGTAGAAATAATGGATCCAAACTGATCTACAATGGATTTCAGGAGGGTTTTTTTTTTTTAATTTCCCCAAAGAATGACAGAGTATCGTCTATGGTGGTTTTAAAATTCATCTATGAAAACTAATCAATGAAAAATGGCTTTAGCAGTTGGCAAACCTCAGAGGAGGGAAAAAAGGAAGAGAATCCTTTTCAAAACCTAAAAAGAAAAGCACAGTTTTAAGGATTTCACATCTGATTTAACATCTAAAAACACCCCCCAATGATAATACCCTACTTTGTACAGCCAGACAGCACTCCATTTTAGCAGACTTGAGTGGTCTTTATAACGATTTATGAATCACTTCATGGATTCCTGGCTGACTCATCTTGGTGACTATAGTATCTACTTATACTTCCCTTCTGTCTCAACAAAAGAGACACTTGGACTGAGTTCAATCCAGATTTGTCCCCAAATGAATCACAGCACGTTACTGGGGGAACTGCAAATTGAATTCGGCTTCTGAGACAATCAAGACCAGCTTTTAGTAATGAAGAAACGGCCGCTGGGAAGTATGGGTAATTGCAACACTGTCCATCTGGGTAGGACCACGGGTGGCCAAGAACTATGTGTCTGTCTGTCCTTAAACAGTCCAAAGGCCAAATCTGTCCCCTGGAAGCTGTTTCTGTCTCCTTAGGGAGGCTGGGTCAATATTAACCGCAAGTAATTCATCAGGTTGGGAAAGACCAAGACTCAACAACGATTGCCAGAGGCTCCATGAGAACCACAAAATCAAAGCTGTGATGGTGGCCAGAGGTAAAATGATCGCTACAGCTTTCTCAAGGGGAATCAGATTTGTAATATAGATAGTGTTTGTAGGACCAAACAGGACAGAGTTCAGCAAGAGTTTTCCCACTTGGACATGGGGAGTGCCCGTTGTTAAGTCAGGAACACAAAACAATCACTGCCCAAGGTTCCTGTGTTTTTTCGGATTGTTTTGTTTTACTGGTAAACGCTGAGACAGCATCCTTAGGATTGCAATATGTTCCCTATAGACATGAAAAGGGAGAAGTACATCCAAGAGATGTCAGAGAAAGAAATTATGTAGGATGAAGAGCTGGAGTCCTCTGGAATATCTTGTTTGCAGAATTGGCTGTGAACCAGTTGTTTGTCTCAGAAACCAACATGATGGGAGAAAGAGAAAATTCTGATTCTGCCAAATTCTCTTTCAAAAAAAAATCACTAGCCAAAAGAAAATTTAATCAGAGTGGTTCTAGACATTCATTTTATATATAACCACTATGGGTCAGGACAAAGAATACTATCTCTTGAGATGCTTTGAGTAGGTCAAATCAAAAGGATTAATTCACGGTCCTGAGGCAAAAGGAAGAATCCTTTGTTCAGCATTGTGACAAACATAGCATTCAATCTGATTTGCGAAAGAATCCATCAGATAAAAGAATAACATTCAGAACTGAGCGTAATGAAAATGACAGACAAGAAATAAGAAAAAAGAAGTGCCAGTTTTGTCTAAACATGCAAAAAGGTCTAAGAAATACATGAAACATAAGATAATTCTCTGGTTTCAAAACGAAAACACAATTCTCTAGAAGACTCCGGAAGAACTTGAAGAACAAATAGTGTTTCCGACGAGCATGGACAGGTGCCTTTGCAATCCACTGCTGAATGAGACTTGCCATTAATGTAAAAAGAGTCTAGCGTTTGGCCAGCAATACTATGGGTTGTTCATCTGTATATTTTTCTCGTCGGTAAAACGTCAGGTGACTGTTGTAATTGCCACAGAGGCATCTAGCACTTGACAAAAGAATGAATTGCAGGAAAGAGTGTAGAGTTAAAACATTCATAGTTAAAGGAGGACTTTTGGCTCTTACGGAGCAAAGGGCTTATGACCATTTCATACCTGCAGCAGTCAACACGTGTTGGCTATTGTGGTGGGAAAATGGATCTAGTCAACAAATCACTGGTACTTTGAACATGAATCCCAGCTCAGCCATCTTGCCCCAGGCAGAGAAGACATTTGTTCAGTTGGTGTCCATGGCTAGTGGCCATCATTGCTATATGAGCATACATATTTAGAAACATGACCCTAATCCTAACCTATGAGAAGCATGGCTATAGAAGACAGTGTGTTTTTTTTTCTCATTGCACAGAAAAACATCCAAAGATAATTTCACAGAAAAAAAAAAAACCAAAAAATAAAACAACAAAAAAACCAGCAGAAAGCCTTTGTAATACAAAGAACTTTCCCTCTTTGTGTCTGCTCACCTTAGCAAGGACTGCTCACCATTAAAAAAAACAGTTCTTTCATTAAAGATGGTCTCTGAGCCATCAAGACTCCTGCTCGTCCTGATTCAGGGCTGGAAAAGACCATGATGTGCAGAGCACACGAGAACAGAAACTGCCTGTCTCCTGTCATCCAGAAGGAATACGTGGCTACCTTGATCAGGCTAGCTGGGCCTTTGGCTCCATCCAACCTGCTGTTTGAGAGAAAGCATGAAAAGGAACCATGGACACATTTGAATAATACCATGGCTTAGTCTGAATTCTATTGTTGTCTCCTGCTAATGCACTAAAGGAGAGGTTTTTAAGAAAAGCAATTCTGTTTTATCCAAAGCCTTCTTTGTTATTGTCATGACTCACTTTCATGACTGAAAATCCAAGAGGGCTTAAAAAGAAAATCCTCTTGGGTTTAACAGGAGGCGGGTTTGTTTGTAGTGTAGGAACAACATCAAGATGGCTGACTTGGCACTCAGAGGCCCAGATGACTTCCTTGGCACTTAAAAAAGACTTTATTTGATGGACACCCTAAAAGTTGGTTGCTAATTAATCTAAGATGAAAAACTAAAGCACTTTAAAATAAAAAAAAAATACCTGGAAAATAAACTCTAGTGAACAATTCCTGGAAAATAAACTTGAGTGTAATGAGGAGTCAAGCTGTTTGCTGGAGGGAGTGCCACATGAGGTTCCATCATGCTTCCAGCTTTCCCATGAAGGGACCTTGTGGAGAACATGGAGGTGGAGGAACAGAAACTATATGTTGAGGAATACCGTCCCAAAGCAAATAACGGAACCACAGTAGTAACAGTACCTTGCAACCACATGCATTCATTTCACAGAATTCCTGGGAAAAGGCAGACAGCAAGCCTCCAGAGGCTTCCACTGTAGGAGATTGTAAGAAAGTCTGTCAATAGACTGAAGTTTCAAAGAATTAAAGTCAAAGAAGAAAAATAGAACGGAGCTAATGTACAGAGTAAACTTGGGGAAGGGAAGGATTTTTTTTTAAGGTTTAATTATTTCATTGGAAAGGAAGATTTACAGAGAGAAGGAGAGACAGTGCAAGATTTTCCATCCCAAATGGTTCACTCCCCAAATTGCTGTAACATACAGAGCTGAACCATTCTGACTCAGCCTTTAGAAGCAACACGTGCAAAAGTTCTGGGACAGTATGAGTTGCTGAATTCTAGAAGAGTAAGTGGGCCAGTGTGGACGTAGAGGAAAAACAGTAGGAGAATTTAGCTGAGGCCAGATCATCAAAGACTGTGACTACCATAAAATGCAGTGTGGATTCAACTTCAAGTGCGATGGAGGCACGGGTTGATTTATATCTTAAAGGAGGAGCTCTGTGGAACAAAGGCCCTGGGTGTGCTATTATGCTAAAGAGGTGGTGATGGAAGATTCTGGGTAGCCACAGATGGATGTAAAGATAACAGTTAGGAGGAGATGTGAAAAGATGGTGGCTTGAATTGGAGTGAAGAAGTAGTGTTAAGTTTGTGATGTATTTGGAACGTTGAGTTACATATTCAACAGATATGACAGCATTTGGGAAAAGGAAGAAGTCAAAGTTGATTCCTAAGACTTTTAAGCTTTTTAATAGTAAGTTGAAGAAAACCTTGTAGGTTTAACTCTCAATTTCCCTCTATTATCAAGAAACAGATTTAGACTTGGAAAATGATGTTCATACAATTTTGCAAACTCCATGGATGCTTAATTCTGAAACAGAGAAGATGAAGGAAACCAGCTTGCTAATGTTTTGGTGAACAACCTGAAGCCAGGGGCCAGGAGCCTCCTCTGGAACTTGAAGTCAACTTTCACGGCTTTCCCAGTCCATATACAGGGATCTAGATTGGAAGTAGAGCAGTCAAGACAGGAATTGACAACCATATAGGATATGAGTGGCGAGGCAGAAGCTTAGCCTTTTATACCACAGTGCGGGCCCCAAGGATGCTACAGTTATTGATCCTGAATGTCTGTGGAAGCCACATTTCCAGAATGAAATCGACTTGGCAATGAGTTGCTAAAGGAGCACAATAGTGTGACTTCTTTACAGAAAGTGTTGCTGCCTACCATTTTACTGTAAGAAGATGTGGGTGTTAACATACATAGCTCCTGAGGCTTAAGTCTGGTGTTTTCACTGTGGCTTTGCTCGATTATTTTGAAAGAGCAAGACTGACTAAGGTTATTGTCTTGCTTGTGGTGATTTGCTGCCCTAAGTTCGATATGGTTCGAAGTAGTTACTTTCCCACATGTTGGGAAGCCTTCTCAGCACGCTGCTCACAGTCCTACCATGCGCACCTACATGAAGGCCTAGCCACGTGGACAATCTTGACCACATCCATCATTTTGATGATGTACAGGACACGTGTGAGGCCAAATGTGTTACAGCGCTGAGCTCTCATGCCCAGAAGTTCATTACTTAGCACAGAGGTAACTGTGTTTTTTTTTTTTTTGGATATATAATGACTCATCAAAGCTCTCGTAAGTCATGACTGTAACAAAATACAAGCTTGGCATTGTTGAGGGATAAAACTGTACTTTCAATTTATACTGAACAGGAAGAGAACATAAGCTGTACTGTGCTGCCTCAGCAGACTGGGAGGGACAAAGGGCAACCTTTAGTTGCTTGAAGACCACATGAGCCAATTTTCCGTTTCTTCTGCTGTCAGGCACATAATGAATGGGTAACTCTTTGCAGGTAGACAACAGACATGAAGGGCACTTGGGGTACAGGCTTTGTTGGCCAAGAGATAAAGCCCAAATATTTAATCTGGATTATAAAGTCATCCTCTTCTTTATATACTGAGCTCCCCCTCTGTTCTCTCTTCTTCTAGCTTTTAGACACAACCCTTCTTTTGCACAACTTTCTTGCTTGTAGACCTGCAGCTTTCAGGAGTCTCACCCTGAATCTCTTCCTCTTTTCCTTTCTTTTCAGTTCTGGGCAAAGCACTCTTTCGGTACGCCTCCATATTCCCTAGTATGATCCCTTCGCACTAATCCAAGCTACAATTCCTGCAATGACTTGGTTGTCTCCAAGGAGATCCCAGACTTAAAAGGGCAGGGCTCCTGTTCAGCTTATTTCCCTCTGACTACATCCTCAGAGTCCAGCCTTGCCCCTAAATACCAGCTAAGTGAAAGACTCAACAGACATAAGGAAGGAACATATTTATATAAGGACTGATACTTCTGTGATGTTTATGATCTTTGTGCTCATACTGGGAGATAATTAAAAAGGCACAGGGAAGATTCTGTGTGTATGTTGTGGGTCTATGAAAAAGCTGAGTGGCTGAAGATTTCAATGACTCCAAAAGTTCAGAGGAGGGAGAGCTACGAGGAAGCAGGTGCTCAGATGCTACAAATTATGGAAGAAGGATGAGTAACAGGCTTCT
The DNA here is from genome assembly GCF_017591425.1 of Ochotona curzoniae. Taxonomy (NCBI): domain Eukaryota; kingdom Metazoa; phylum Chordata; class Mammalia; order Lagomorpha; family Ochotonidae; genus Ochotona; species Ochotona curzoniae. The sequence continues at coordinate 7,642,434 of NW_024466446.1, read as the reverse complement.
AATATTCAAGACCAAAAGAAAGCTGTGTAGACAACATTAGCTCTGGATGGTAGGGAGAAAGTCTGAGCAATATGTTTGTGCATGCATGCTTAAATCTACATATCAGTACAATCAGGTATTATAGCAAAGTGTGCCCTTTGTATAAGATGGTGGGTGGGATCTTTGAGTATCAGGGCAACAGCCCTTCTCACCAACAAATGAAAAGGACTGCTTCTTTGTGGGAGCCTCCTAACTTTGCATGGTGGGACTTGACAATGAACTGCTTGCTTTCATTGGTCCTGGTGCCTTACCAAAGTTTCTTTAGACCACACCGTAGATCACTCAATGTCCAGGGGTCTCTGGACACTGGAAGAAAACTTCCAGTAGTGAGATGACATAAAACAGGCAATAAGAGTCAAAGGGGTTGAGCAGAGAGTCTGTCTGTGAGTGCATGAGAAGCAGAGAATATTTCCCAAGCTACCCAACGAGCTAAGCAAAGAAGTCCTCAGTCAGACGCAAAGCTTGAATTGAGAGGCAGAAACAAGCAAAATCAAAGAACAGTGAGCAGGCTGGCTTGAACAGAAGTGAAGTACTTGAATGAAAATTGTGCCATTCAATGGAAAACAACAGTTGCCTTTACCCTTAGCATCCAGACCAGCAATGTTCCCAAAAGAGGAATTAGAAGGCGATACCTTACAGGGGTTAGTCCTGGCAACTGAAAGACACAGAAAGACCACACGTGTGTCAGAGAACCTAGGATGCTAGCAATATGACAGCTGAAAGAACTATTGAAGAACAGGGCCTGGTGCACTGGCCTAGTGGCTAAAGTCCTCACCTTGAACACACCGGGATCCCATATGGGCTTCTGCTCTAAGCCTGGCAGGCTCCGCTTCCCACCCAGCTCCCTGCTTGTGGCCTGGGAAAGCAAAGAAGGATGGCCCAAAACCTTGGGATTCTGCATCCACATGGGAGACCCAGAAGAGGCTCCGGGCTCCTAGCCTGGGATTGGCGCAGTTCTGGCATTTGCAACCACTTGGGGAGTGAATCACTGGACAGATGATCTTCCTCTCTGTATATCTGCCTTTCTAATTAAAATAAATCTTGTAGAAAAACATTGAAGAACAGTAAAGCTTCCCAACATTTGATAAGGACTCTAAAAGTTCACACTCCTAACATGGTGGAGATGCTTCAGCTTTCTCCAAAACATTTATTCCCAGTATTTGTTGCTGCTGATTCATGTACTAAATTGTACAGTTCCCCAAAAGACTGCATCTTTTTGGGAGATAATGGGGGAAGGCAGTGATTTTTTTTTTCCTGTTAAGATGAATTTTGAAAATGTTTTTGCCAAATTTGCTTTGTAGAATAGGAATACATATGTATATATACTATTTTCACATCCTTCCTTCCACATCAGGTTTCCTCTGACTCAGAAAGGAGGCTCCTGAGAAACCTACTGGATGTGGTGTCACCATGGGCAACTGTCATGTGATGTAAAAAAGTCACATGACTGCACAGCCCACCCAGGTTGTGTCCTTCCATTCCCATGTGCACATTTTCTTGTGCCACAAATCTAGGTGACTTTTCTAGGAGTTACGTTTCTCTGTTTCAAAAAAAAAAAAAAAAAAAAAGGGTGGGGTGGGGGATTCTCATCCCTGTTATTTCTGGTCTCATAGACATATTTTGAAACCCAACAGATGACCATTTCCAAAGACACCGAGTTCTTCTCATGGAAAGCCACCGGCGTTCGCATGAAATGCTCCTGGCTCTTACACAGCAAAACACCACTTCCCAGAAACAACTCAAGTCAGCAGTAGGTGATTGCTATGCCATGCTGCTTAAAACTGCTGAAACGATGCATCCACTCGATGACAGAAATGGAACCTCACTGAATTGGTAGAGCTTGTTTTTCTTCTTCTCTGATGGCAACGATCAAAGAACCCAGTGCTAACTGGGTAGATGTGGCTGGTGGGCCTTTCCTGACCTCTTCAGTGACTCAGTCCATTTTTATGAACACGCCGAAGCTAAGCAAATGATGAATCGATGCCCACAGAGCGGGAAAAGATGCCAGTTTCCCCACTAAAAATCGCAACGTGCGATAAACCTGTTTCCGCTAAGAAAGACTGCTGAAGTTTTCACTGGGGGATTTCCCAGGCAAACAGAGGCACAGAGATAGAAACCCAAAGCGGGAAGGTAAGCACACTTCCTCTCAGCATGTTTATGGTGGACACAAACGCAAACACAGTAAGTCAGGGCTGTTCCCTGTCATCCCCTCTGCAGACCGGAAGGAAGTGATAACCCACTCAGCACACTCACACTGGCCCAGGGACAGGACACACACATCCTGAAGGAAGAACGCAGCCACCACGGTGCCAAGCTTCTTTTCCTTCACCCTTCCTCTCCATTTCCACAATTATTTACATTTTCACTGATCCTTTGGCTTTTAAACTTTACTTGCTCTGGGCTCAGTGAATCCAAAAATCTCATGATGTGTAAAAAAAAAAAAAAGCATAGGAACACCACATCACTGCACATTCATGCAGTTTGCAGCTACTGCCAGAGAGGTATAGAGTGAATCTAAACACTGTGCAAAGTAAACGCCCCCAAGACCTTGCAGAACTGTAAGTACACCAAAGGACAACGAAAACCAAAATTAAAATAAATAAATAAAAATATGGCCAACTTCACTGGATCCAAGGAGACTTAAAAAATCACGAGAGTTAAATGCATAATGCAATCCTTATTGGATTCCTAATTATCAAGAGGAAAGAGAAAGAAAAAGACAACCCCTTCAGCTCGAAAGGGGTAGTCCACAAAATTGGAGAAATTTTAATCATATGTGGTGAGCTCTACTTTAGTAATTGAGGGTAATGTCGATGACACTCACAAGTATTTGTCCAATGCTTCAGAAACAATAGGCAAGCAAATGAACTGATTTCCCAAGCCACGATTGGGTAGAAGCAAAGAGAAAAAGAGTGAATGCAAGGTGCATGGGTGCTCGCTGTACCATCCTTGACATTTTTTAAGAGGGGCTTGAAAAAATGAAACCCAGGGAATCAAATAAAAGTTTAAACAAACCCTAAGTATCAGGAATAGTGAGGGAACTTGCCCGCAGCCAATCAACGATAGCCAGAGCTGAGAGGCAACCTGGTGTTTGGGTTCTGATGGCTGTTGTCTCTGACTTTTGCTGCACTTTCTTTCAAAGTCTCCGCGTAAAAAGGAGGCACACTGGTTGCACGTCTCTTATGCTCTGATCACGGTGATGAGGCGACAGAGAGAAGGGGAAGTTCCCACACATTGTGTCTGAGGCTCACTGCCCCACGGAGTATGACTCTCAACCAGCCCAAATGCAATGTGATGATGAAAAGCCCATAGCGAATACCGTTTAACACCCAACTGGAAATTGCATCAAATGCTAAAAGGAACAGGCTTATTGTCTCAATTTATAAGAATACATCAAATAATTGGAAGGAAAGATTGCCTGTCTCCCGTGTTTGTGAACTTAATGGGTGGATATCATCCACACTGCTTTGCTGATGGCGCCTGTGGGAGGAGGCTAATGATTTGTTTACGCTTCACCAGTACCTGGAACTGTTAAAGTAAGGCTGAACTTGTGATTCCTATTTCTAATTGCCCAACAGACATAGTCACCCTGATCTTTTACAATCTCCTAAAACTTCTAAAAGCCATTGTACTGTTACTTCTCTTCTCATACCACCTTCTTTTCAACCACACTCTTTCTTTACTTTCCATTTCTTTTTTCACAGTTTTCCATTTTGGAACCCAGGGGTGCAACTCAAGAATGAATCTTGCCTTTTGTCTCTTTACCCCATTTATTATTAACAACTAGAGGTTCTTAAATACATTGTCCATCCTTCTTTATTGAACTGCACATCTTCCTATCTCCCACAGAGATCTCTCTGTGTCCTTCCCGGCCCTTCCTTCAGCCTAAATTAGTGGCTTCTTCCGAGTTCTTTCTCTACAATATCAGTCTGATCATGCCTCTCTCCTGATACAGAGTCCACAATTATGTTTTATTTCCAGTCGGATGAGGAAAAATTCCTTAGACACAAAGCACATGAGCCTACATGAGCTGAACCCCTACCATCTGGACTCTATCAGCATTGTGCAAATGTCCTCCCTCTTGTTCACATCTTCTGGCTGGCTGGAATGCTATTCTGATGCATCCACCTGGAAAAGGCTTATTCTTCAAATGCCTAGATCACTGTGTCTTCCTTTCCCACACTGCCTAAAGCAGAGTTAGGGATATCCTCTTTAGGCTCCGGAGGCATCTGTATTTTATCATCTAGCTAAACTGTCTGTTCTGCTTTGTTTACATGTCTGTTCTCATGACTAATACTTGCATGGGCAGGAGTACGGTTTTCAAATCTTTCCATCACTGATACAACATCTGACAGCAGGTACTCAATTGAAGTTTATTAAACAAACAAAAGCGTTATTAATAAAAATGGAAACAGGCATAAATCAAAAGATATATGATTTATCAGTCCGAGGATACACATTAAACTCAAAGTCGAGGCCAAGAACAATTGAACCACAGATTGATGATAAAATCCAAGATTCAAAATGCTTCATGAGGCTATCTATTCAACCCATTATTTTGTTCTCCAAATGCTACCATTGCAAGATTGCACAGAGGTTCCAGAAAGAACCTAAGACTAACATCTGGGTGGATCAAATCAGGCCAAGATGCCAACAGAAGAGGGGTGGGAACAGGTGTTGGCCCTCGCTGCACACCACGCAGAGAGAGGGGCTAAAGTGTCCAATCTCCTGTCTAACATGCTGGCACTGATTCAGCCTGACATCTTGCCACTGGGCAAAAGAAGTTCAGCAGGAGATGGGGGACATATGGGGTGGAAACTCACATTTTGGCTCCACAAAAAGCACACTCGGGTTTGGGGAGCAGAAATAGAAGAAAGGGTCTCAAATGCCTTTGGATTTGATGGGGGGGTGGATTTAGAAGAAAATAGAAATACCATAAAGATGGTAGTCATTAAAAATTCACTCTTTCCCCCTCCCCAGAAACCCAATGTAAAAGTAATTGCAAAATAAAGTATTCAGTGAGGGGCACTCTTCTGGTTGCCCATATAACAACCTGTATCTCTTTAAGTGCTGTCCCCAAGCCAACATTACTGACTATATGCCAAGGGCATCCTCTTACATCTGGGAAACATTTCAACCTGCACACATGTTGCCTTAACACTGAGTCCCTGAAAGAGAGGAACAGTGGAAAAGACAGGGAGATGCAATGTATATTTCTAGCACTTGACACTTCGGTTGTTATTGCCAGTATCATTTCATTTGTTTTTTTTTTCCCCCATGGCAAAAATATAACAGATAATGAGATATTTGGTCCATGTGCTTTGTGTATGTTACTTTCAAAAATGTCACCTTTGGGGAACCCAACCCACCACCAGATTATTAATAAAATGCAGCAACTGTCAAAGCACTTCTCCGTGGAGGGAGGCTTGGCGGCGACACCTATTACGAGAAAGGGAGACAGATGGCCTTACCTCTCAGCTCCTGCGTCCACAGCTGCGAGTGGAGGTAACTGGGAAGAGGGGTTGTGGGGGCTCCCCTGTACATTATGTCCCGGAGAAGGGTGACTGACAGGATGCGGGGGTGGCACGGCCCCAGCAGCTGTTCCGCTTCGACTTGAATGATTGCTGGAGAAAATGGGAGCTGAAAGCAAGGGAGAAGAAGAAGGGTGAGGCTGTGCCCGAGTGAAGCCGGCATCTTCTAGACTCCGAAGGGCTGACAGCTAGCATATTTTAGGGGCTTGTTTGTTTTTCTCTGGGTGGCTGGCAGGGAACTGTGCTCCCCTTCTTAGGTATACACAGCTTTTGTTTTCTCAGTAGAGCAGCTTCCTTGGTGAAGGGGCCTCCATGACTGCTTCCAGAGCTCACATGGGCTGTTGCTGGTTCCTCCCCTAGAGGTAGCTGTGCCCTGCCAGCTCCCCACCTGGGCATTCTATAATCAGGCTTGTGCCATTCATATCTGGGAGAAGGTCTCTGTGGTGACATGTTGCACTCATAGGACAAGAGAGTCAGGTGGCATCGTGTTGAGAAGGGCATGGGACAGGCCTACTTCTGTCCCCTGCCCCAGTAATGGCTCACTCTAGATCAGGTCTTTCTGGGTCCCTGATACATCAGTATAATGAAGCTGGAACTGCTGTGACCCAATAGGGCCCTACATCGACTTGCGAGTCTAACTAATCAAGGTACCACTCGGGAGAAGGAATGAATATAGTTGGCTTTCACCTAGGAGTCCCCTGCAACATTAGCACATAGGAACAAGGGATATCCAAGGCAACTTTGGGATCTTTCTCCAGTGCGGGAAACAGAATCAGGAAGTGCCCCAGTTATAGCCTTCAAGAATTACAGATGATTGAACTTGAACGTGTGCCATGTCAACCAGCTAATTGGTACAATGCCCTGAAGCAATACCCAGAGACCTTCTTGCACCCACAGTCTATAAGGGAAGCCCTCTTGGCAATGGGGACTCATGCAGTAGACCCCTTTAGCATCACCAAACCACTCTCTTTCACTTCCTTTCCTGTAGAAAGTTTTGCTCACCTCTGTACCTACTTCTGCTCATTTTGAACTTACCCTCCTGCTATCAAAGAACAAATGGATTTTTCTTTAAAAAAAAATAAAACACACAAAATCAAGTTCAGGATTTAAGAAAGTAAAACCACATTATCAAAAAGATTTAAGGGTTTAAAAGTTCAGGGAGTTGTATTTTTAAACCAGTGGCACTTTTCTTCACCCTCTCCAGGATAGAATCAATACCCTAAATGACCCCCCCAAAACTTAATCCAACAGAACAGGAGTTCAGATACTTTGAGGAATCTGTGAAGACAGAATTACCCTCTTCCCGTCCAAAAAGTGCTTGACAAGGATGTGTTCTGATGTGAAAGATTTATTCCTGGTTAATCAGCATGCTGTCAGGTTAGCACTCATCCTCAGAAACCTAGGCTCAATTCAAGCCCTCCAGGTCCTGAAGAGGCAGGGAGATGAGAAAATACTAACTGGCTCAAAAAGGTCATGCCAAGCTTCTATTGTGTGTGTCAGCCTGCATAGGAGTTGCACATTTACAAACTCTCTCGGGTCACCTTACAAATCACTGTTGTCACTGATGCTCAGCTAGCTAGCTCTGGGAACCACAATTCTGCCTGTATTCCAAATAACAATTTTACCTGGGGAAAAAAAAAGTCTTTTGGATCGACTGTGGTTTCAGTATTGGTGTTTGCAAGCGTGCATCCTGGTATTTTAAGTACTCTTCTTAAAACGAATGGAAGGCTAAGAGGCCGCAGAAACACTAAATGTACTGCTGACTTTTCTCCACCTCAGCCTAGAAATGTGAGCTCTGCTGTATATTTTATTACAGCTGTTGAATGAATGCACCCAGCCCATCGCTTACCTACACCTTGGGTATTTTTGTATGTGCCTCTGTGTGTGAGTTTATCATGAGGGAAGCACTGCCCTAGTGTTTACAATCCAGTGGGTAATGGGGAAGTGTGGCGTGCACACTCAACAGAAAATGGAGAGCTTCCCAGAGGTCTCTATTAGCCACATTTTGCATGAACAGTGATGAAGTAAACTCAGAAACTGATATTGTTTGTAGGCTGTCACTCACTGGGAGTCTGGTTGCAGGTCCCTTGCACACCCCTGTGATCACCGGGTACAGTCATCCGTCATTCACCCTCTAACCCATCTGGTCGTGCATCATCCAACAACCACATTTCTTAATTAAATATTTACTGAGCACTTCTACACACTTAGTCCTTCTATCATATGTTAGTCCTTGTTCTCGAGGAGTTTGCAACTCAGAGGAACCTTGACTCTATCCATCCATTTGATCAAAATGCAGGCTCTTACTAAGGGAGAGCATTGGATCGTGTACAAAGCACTTTAACATACCGTGTTGCATGTAACTCTACAACGTGCCCTAAGCTCTGGTCAAACCAGACAACTGAACACATCTCATCTATGAATATTCTCTATCTTATTTTAATACTTTCACTCTGTGTGCAGAGTGCTCTTCTCATTCTTCTCTGGGGTAGCCAATTATGCCACAAATACTTTGAAAGTACCTGCTGTGTGGCCAACTCCGAACAAAGTGCTGACATAGGCTAGAGACACAGCCTTCTTAGTGCCTGGTCATATTCAAGAGCATCAGTTTGTGTTGCTTGTTGAGTGAACAAAAAGAAACACACTCTGAATGTCAACAGGACTCATCTTGGGCACCAGTGAGTAGGACAGTAACAGAAAGGAACATATTTTTCTACCAATTCACATTCGTCTTGGCTGTCCCAGTGTGTTCTTTCATTCACACTTCCCAGTATACACATTACCAGGATAGATGAAGTTATCACAGATGCCCTGTGTGAAGACAGAGAGAAGCCACAGGGCAGAGAGCCACAAGTATATGGTGCAGCTGAAGGGAGGTGCTGCCATGTTCTGCCTGGAGCAGCTGATTGTCACAGTAGAAATAAGTGGCACAGAGGGTGTGAGGTAGGGAATTCAAAATGCATGACACAGGGCTAAAGGCTCAGGAACATGCTCCCCAGGCAGTGCTGAGGTCCATGTTGACTAAGCAGTAGTGAGACAGACATCCACAACTTTTCTGTCACTGCTATAGCTGGTTAATGGTACTGGGACAGATAGCTTCATGAAGAAGAACCAAGGAGGGCTGTAGGGTTCGAAGCCTGCATTTGGAAGATACACTTACACAGTTTCTTAGGCAGAAGGCTATATAAAAAAAAGTTCTTTCTCTGCAAAACAAGCCCAAGATACCTCTGTTTTCCAACAAATGAGGTGAGCATTCCAAATCAATCTTACCTCTGAGCTGGTGGAAGCCTAGTAGAAGCCAGTGCATGTACGTGCAGAGTCCAGGGCATGGCCACTGCTGCTCAGTGTCACCAGGGACCAACCGAATTACCAGAAATTGGAAGCAAGGAGTAACAGACATAGCGCAGCTTTCTGCCATTCATCCAGTTCCCATCTCATACCCTTCCAAGTATGTGGGCAATACTCTGAAGTCATACAGCTGCCATTTCAACAGGATTGTCCTAGGCCTTTGAAATGCCCTCGTTCCTGAGAAATCGCCCTACCAGGGCACAGGGCATGACTCTCCTACCTACACCGACTGGCCAGGATTTTCTGACTATGTCTCATCATACACCCAGGACTAAGTCTTACATTACTTTCATCTAAGAATATTATTCACTCCTTCAATTCATTCAAATACAAGAGCTGACTCTTGGACTTTTTATCTGCTAACCCCTATTAATGTTTTAAATCTGAACACCTGTCAACTTCACACAGACCTGCCCGCCTTAACATATGGTGTCTGACAAATGCTTGCACTTTGCTAAATGATTTATAAACTCAGGAAGACAATCTCCATGTTAGAGTGAAATTGTAAGGTCACTGGAGAAAGGACAAATTTCCTTCCAGAAACACTCAAAATGATTTTCCAAACTCAATCAATGTGACATACAGTGTGGCCTATCGATCAATGTACAAGGCATAGAAGAGAATCTTCCAGGGTTCAGGGAAATATTAACAAAATGGTTGTGATCAAATCAACCATCACACATAGGCTGCCCATGGGGGAAGCCTTCATTGCCCTTTGTCACCTTGGGGGTCACCACTACTTTTGAAGCTGGAAGATGGCTTTTAAAGTGAACTTCCAGACACGGTTGATGACTGACAGCTGGAACAACTGATTAGGCATGAGAACAAACGTATTGGGAATTCCTGTTACTTTTGTGATTAAGAGATGGTGGACTCCCCCAAGCAAATCAAAGCTTAATCAGGAGGTGAATACGTGAGCTCTGCCTTCCAAAGAACACTACAGCACCCAGGAAACCAGGGTGTTCTCTGCTTTGGCGGCTTGACTTCCCACAGTCCCAAATCCCATAGCCAGCATGGTAGATGCAGGTAGTTCAAGGGCTTTATGACTTTGACAAAGCAGCATGTGTTGGTCTACCTCATTCTCCCATGCCAGTGCACCAGCCACTGGGTCCAGGACCTTCTACAATATTACCTTGTACTACTAATATGAGCTAACTAGAAGCTTTTACTCTGTCCAAATGACAAGAATGCATCTATATACTTCATCTGTGATGAATTCACTGTGCAAATGGAACGGGGAAAGGAGAGTCGGGAGCATTCAGACTCCTGTTTGAAGCCCACAGCTGGGGAAGGCATGGTTTGACGACTTGCGTATTCATCATTTGAAAAGGCAGGGAATAAGAATTCTGTCAAGCTGACGTGTGTGCCAAGCAGTCAATATGCATTCCCCTACACAACTCGATGGGCAGCTGCAGTCCTACTTCTCAGCTAGAAAGTACAAATGACAAACGATTCATTGGTTACCTGTGGAATCCAATCTGCCAAGTCTTGGGGGTGGGGAGTGGGTACAGGAGGTACTGAACTCCTGAACTGCTAACAAATTCCCATCAACATGGTGTGGTGGAGGATACTGGTTCAGGGACTACACTTTGAGTAGCTGGTGCTGGAACTTAGCTACATTTCATCTTCTTGCTATCTCAGACTTCAGAATCAACTGTAAAGATTTGCTGAGTATTTACTAGGTGTGTGAAATATTGGATAAATAGATCCCCTGTTCACGCAGGAGGAACATAAGGCCCAATATGGTTTCTGGGTAAGCTCATCTGGCCTACATCTCAATTGTGGAAGCCTGATTTCAGATCACGTCTTCCTACATACCATACTACATTACCTTCCAGATGCAAGGTAGATTAAAGAACCGGCACAGAGTATTGGCGCAAAGGCTGCTGGGAATAAGCAGGCTCTCTCCCTTACTGCACAGGATGGATGCACTGTCAAACTGTTGGTGAGAATGCAAAAATGTTCTTTCTATTGCTACTTCTGTTCATCCTCAATGTGCCTCAGCACTGACAAGGAACTTCTCTGGAACTGAAATGTACTACAAGCAAGAAATTGACTGAAGACAGTTGACTTGATCTGGAAAATGGATGGTAGGACATGGGCCTCTTCCTAAAGATCTCAGGTGCTCATCAGAAGTGTACCAATCAACCAGTGGGAAAAGAAGTAATGCAGAGAAGGTCACCCAGAAGAAATCACCTGTGTGTACCCCTGAGTACAACACACATGCTGTCCTGGGCCAGAAGGGCACCACCTGCCAGCATCTACCAAGAAGAGATAGACTTTACTAACCTGAAGCTACTACACTGTGCTGTGAACCTGCATTTGGGGCAGTCATAGTTTCCCAAGAGCCTTGGCATTTCTCTGGTTCACCCTTATAAGCCAAAGAGAAGCAGACTTCTCCGCAGAACATGAATTCATTAAAAAGAGCATCCAAGGAATGCTGGGATGCAGAGAAGTGACAGTTAATTTCTAGATGACTGGTACATGCCAAGAAGGGTGAACTCACTATTCATCTCTCAGAGAATCCGTGAGACCAGGCTTTTGCAGACATTAGAAAGATTAGAGGTCTCCTGAGAACAGGGAGCTCAACCTTCATTCTTTCTCTTAATCTGGAAAAGAAAGGTTCTAGAAGCAGCAATGGACATTCACTTTCTTTGGCCTATCAGAAACTGTCCACTCCTGTGACACAGGTAGTATCTGCATGATAACTAACAGAACCAAGCCATACAATGCGAGTCAAACTGGCCCAGGATTTCAAACTTAGTGTTAGGATTCTCAGTGACATATCCTGGGCAGGACACTTGGTCCATCTCAGCTTCCTCACCTTATATGAGGGTAACATCTCAGAGGACTGTGAAGAAGATAACACAGTCTACAGAAGACACTTATCTCAGTGCCTGAACCATACTTAAATAATCAAGAAACCAGTGCTGCTACCATTTGGCTATTGTCATCATTGCCACTAGTAATAGGTTGAGGGGAAGACAAAGGCCTATGTCCCTCCAAAATGATAAATCTCCATTAAAGCATGGTCTACTTTCCACACTACAAACTTTGAAAACTTCATGGAAAATGTATATTATGAAAAAAAAAATTTACAATTGGATCTCAAAAAAATTTTGTCCCCAAATAACGTTCCTTTCCATGCCATGTTCTCTTTGAATTATTGGAAGATGTTTCATCCACATAAACTGCAGATGACAGCCATTTTAATCATAATTAAGCTTTTGACTATTTAATTTTTTATGCAAATGTTTAGGGCTTGCCAAGGAATCCTCATGGCATTAAAACACTGTACTTAATTCTGAAAGGGTAATGGGCACTTCTGAGTTACAACCCATCATGCATTTCAGTTTAAAAGATAACAAGTCATTTTCATGCGTGGCTGCTCTTGGTTAAGGAGCGAAAATGGGCTGTTATGAGAATGTCAACACATTTGTTTTCTCTTGAAGGCTAGCTTATCTTGAAGTATTTTTACATTTTTCAGCACTGCTTTTTGTTTGCTTCTCCAAGAACATAAAGATCCAAAAGCTTCAGATACTTTACGGAATTCAAGAAAGACCTCTCTTAGCAGATACTCTGAAGACAAAACCCAGCATTGGTGGCTACTGGTTCTGGCTCCAGTAGTGAAAATTTAGGCCCCAGTACCTTCTGTGGTTCTTTGTATTTCACTTTGGACCAATTTAACTGCACTCTTGCTCAGTAGAAAATGCTCTCCTGACTAAATTCACAAACCAGAAAGAGCTTTGTAATGAGAAAATTGCCCCAGCAGGATCATGTGCAAGGCTGTGCCTGATATTGAGGTTAACTGGAGAAATGCCTTAGCTAATCCTTGTGGTGTTGGTAAAGAGAACAGGGGACTGGGTTTCCTTTATCCTGGCTCCTAATGTCCTTGCACTTCTCCCTCCCTCCCTCTCTGCTCAGCACGAAAGGCATTTTTCCATATTCCACCTGTATTAAGAAAAAAAAAAGTAGCTTCTAAAGAGTTTGCACTGTCATCTCTCTAATCTTGTCCTTCTCCTTGCGGCATGAATAATTTTCATATTGCAAATGCCTAAAACATCTATTCTTTCTGCCTGCCTCCACACCCCACACCCCACACCCCACGCCCTCACTTTGCAGCGTAGAGTATCATTATCCTGCAGCCCTGATAAGACGATAATGAAACAATCCCTTCTCATCCAGATCCAGTGACTGTCAGAAATGATGCAGCCCGTGCATCCTTGACACGCTACCCCGAGCTAATTGATGGCAAGCAAAGACAACTGCCTCCTGTGCACTAAGACAAAGAAAACACACTCATGTCACCTTACAGGAGAGCTACCTGGCAAGGGGTAAACAAATGTGTTAGGGAGATGGTCTATTAAGGTAAGTGAGGGTGCAGCTCTCAAGAACATGCCCATTAACTTTGAGCTTAAGAAGGGGGCTGCTGTTCACTGGGGAACAGAAATAAATAAAGTAAAAATGAGAATTTATTGATGTCCGGACAGTTACATTAATATTCAGCCTCTCTCACATATAGATTTCCCCCAATGAGCTCCACATTTCTGCATAGACTGCCCAATTACATTTCCACATTTCACCACTGAATTTGCAGCTGGGGAAGAAGCTATTAGTGTTTGCAAGGGGATGCCTGGATTACATGCCTTTCTGGAATACACTATGATACAACTAGAAGATAATGGTTGATGTCACTCGTGTAAGTGCCCAACATGAAGTAACTTCGGCTGTAATTAACTTCATATTAGGAAATGCTCCTGAAATACGTGCCTTTCAGAACAAAGGCACTCTATTCCAAGGAGAACGGTGGCATCCTGCTGGCAGCTCTTTCAACCTCTCCAGGACTAACATTTCATAGAGCTCTTCTGGATCTTTCCAGATAGTGTATGACATATCCAACCTCAAATCTCATACTTTATCCTTCTTTTCTCTGCCTCTCAATTTATAAGTAGAAATTTCAAATAGTTCATGGAAATACATATTATAAAAAAAAGTTATACACAGATTTCAACTTTTCCTTGTACCAAAGTAAACTCAAAGATTAAGTCAGTAAAGCATCTGGACAGGAAAACCACACATGTCACCTTGTGGGAAATCCTTCATTTCCTCTTGGTCTGCATGTTATTTTAGCAGATATTTTGGGCAGGGTTAGAAGTACTTGCTGTGTAAATACTTCCGGAAGCAATGAAAGAACTCTCTTTTTTTGGAACTGAAGTCCACCTCGGGCAGAACAAAGTTTTAATGAAATGCACTGGATACTTTTATTCATTCCTTATCTATCTCCTATCTGTACTGTGTTGACTGCAGAAGACATCTTTTCCGTTCTAGAACCTGCTGGAACATTCCCACCCACTCGATGCTCCTATGACTTCTGAAAACATTTCACAGTCAACGCTTCTTGAAAAGAGAGTTTGGGCCTAGAGATCCATCCAACTTTAATGTAATATTCATTTAGTCAAATTGAAGGCTGATCTTCCCATGCTGTACTCGAGGGAATCGGTCCCTTTCCCAGCTCTGTAAAAGGGGGTAGGAACAGGCCTCTTGTGAGCCATCACACACTGAGGAATCAGCATGCACGATGATCCACTCAGGACAAAGCTGCCCCGATGAACTGCTTTTGTTGTGATCCCAAAGAATATCTTTCCTTCCTTGTGTACTTCTGTCCGGTTCTTCCATTTGGTCTGTAGGGGATTAGCACTCCCTCCTTGTTTGTGTTACTCTGAGAATACATCATAGTCTGTTGTGAATCAATGCCCCTCTGAGACTTTCATCAAGAAACTTTTATGTATCTATGAAATGAAAGGTTCAGTCTTCAGATATGTCCATTTCAAACATACCTGCAGGTTAGGCAATGTATTTTGAGGAAGCAAACTTCTTCCCTCTTTCCTGCTGCACAGTGATAAATAGGTCCTTAAAAGTTTTCTCTTTGTTTTTGCTTTACTCCTTGTTCTTCATTTGCATGTCTACCAATGATCCAGATTTCAGGAAACATAATAGTCTTGTTCAAGGGTGTGACTTCTCTTGTTTAGGAAAGCAAACTGGAAGACTAGACCCAGGACAGGGATGGGCATTTGGTACAGTGGTTCAAGTGTGACTTGGGATTCTTGCATCTCATAGTGGAGTGCCTTCGTTCATGTCTTCGCCCTGCTTCAAATTCCAACTTCTTGCCAGTGTACGTTATGAGAAGCAGCAGGTGATGGCGGCTCAGATCAACTTGGTTCCCTGCCATTCCTGTGCGAATCCTGCGTTGAGTTCCCAACTCCCAGTTTCAGCCTGGATCAGCTCTGGATGTGGGGCCAACTAGAAACTAAATCCTAAAGATGACAACTCCTCTATGTTTTTCAAATAAATCAGTTTTGAACAAATTTTAAAATAAATGATAAGCAAAAGGTTATGCCCTGTAATCTCTTGACTCAACTTTGGGCTCCATAATAACTAACCCTGGGCTTTATCTGGCCTCCATCAGTGTCTTCCTAAGTGGGGGGTCACATTAGTAGAGCCTGGCACCATCTCAATTTCTACCTACTGCCACGGCTCAAGTTGTTCTCTATGAACATCTGCTTACAAATCCATGACTTGAAGTATGAACAATTCTATTGTAGAGCCGCTACGTCTAGGAATCCATCGAATGTCCAAAGGAGGAATACCAATATATACCACAAATACAGAGTTTAGGAGGTCTGAGTGCCTGCCACAGAAATAACTCCACCGTTTTATATTGTCAATGTTGGGCCTTACTGTTGAAAAGCTCCTGAAACATTTAAGCTAGAAGACTAACCTGGGCACAGGATTCTAATCTGTGCCGTAACACATTTTCCTCCTTTAATAAATTCATTTTCATGAATTCACTTGATGGCATCCACGGTTTCACCCAGTCACTGGGGACGTGTCCCTGATACAATTACAAAGCTGAGATCAGCGAATCAATCTTGTAAAGGTTCTGACAGTAATGCTGCGGGCTTCATGAGCAAGAGCCAATGGCCCTAATTCTTCAAGCAGCTCTTATTACCCGAAGGCTGGTAACTGTTTCTCTGACGGTGCAAAAGCAGGAGGAAAGACAGATTCAGCTCACACTCTGCTGATCCCTGATTTAAGAAATGATCTGTTTCTTGTGAACTGCTATGCACCATAATGCAAAGACTACGCAATGGTGGCTGAAAAACACCCACAAATTTTGAGGTCAGCAAATAGTTAACCGTATACTAGACACTTTGGCTACATTTTGAGATAAAGGACAAGGCCTGGAAGAGTCTATTTACAAAATGTCATCAGGAGGAAGTAAGACTATACCTCATCAATGTCAAAACAATGACTGTGTGAAATTGCACTGGTGGAGGCCATCAATCCAGTCTCTTCCTTCCTCTGCTTGCCTCACCCTCACTAGTTCACTGTTCATTAAGTTCATTTTTCAAGCAGACACACTGGCACTGTGCATAGCCACTCTAGGTATCCTTCTCATCTTCAGGAAAACAGGGAAACTGCCGCATTTACACATCTGAAAATGGGTCTTAGAATATGAAGTCCCAGGTCCTCCTCTTGGCTTGAAATTATACGGACAGGGACTTTATCTCAGGACATCTATTGCACGACCCACCTTTGCTTCTGATTTCAGCCTCCTGTTCATTTGTACCCTGAGAAGCAGCAGGTGTGGGCTCAAGCAGCCGGGTCCCTGCCACCCACGTGGGAGGCCTGAGTTGAATTCCAAGTTCCTGATTTCAAGCTGGCCAGCTATGGCTGTTGGAGTGAACCCATCAAATACATAAAATTAATTAACTTCAAAAACATGGCAACAGGAATGACATGAAACACTGCTCATCCTTGCCTCCTGCATAGATTTAACTCAAAAGTGCCTCAGTGTTCCAAACCCATGACCCTAGATATTACTTTCCCAATTGCAAACTCTCCTGGGTCAGATGTGCACTGCAGTTCTCAGGAGGTACACCATTCCTCAGAGCAGCCTGATTGGCATTCCTGTGAACTAGTGTGAGGAGCAAACCCACACACCGATGAGTTCACTCCTTTCTCCTTTGAACAGTGACTTCGCTTTCTGTAGCAGCTCACCTCTGGAGGATGAAAACAAGAACTGCTTCTATTACTCCAGGGAAAAGGCTGACAAGTAGCTCATGAATTCTTTTTTTTTTTTAGGGTGTAGTTAGAAGTCCCTAGAATCTCCAGGACAAAAGTCAACTGAAACCCAGAGCTCACAGACCTGAGAGAGAGAGAGAGCAGAGCCGCTGTAAGAGGATGCCCTGGCTGCAACTCAAGATGATGGCAAGTGAGGAGACAGTAACACTGCAGAGAGCAAGCAGTAACTTCTCATGAATCAACACCTGCAGTTAAGCCATGGCCAAGGCACCTGAAAGGAGCAGAACGGCCGCTGACAACGGTGAGAATACCCTCAAACATGAACACCTTATGTGGCAAAATCACATAAACCAATCACTGCCTGGAGTAATAACTGCATTCTACAATATTCTTTCTACTCTACACCTGCAATCTGCCATCTTATTACCGTAACATAGGAAAAGAGAAACCCAAGTTAAGTCAGCAATGTCCTTCATTTTATAGTCTCATCCTATTCTTAACACTTATTTTTAGTGCTCACCCAAGTGTAAAAAACGAACGTTCACTATGACTACAAAAACTGAAAATATCTTGTTTCTTTTTTCTTTATTCTTCACATGAAAGAAACATAACTGCTTCTTTCTCTCTTTTCCTGAAAGGTGAATTCAGTTGAAACAGAAAGCCAGAACTTTTGAATGAGAAGATTGAATCATAACCCCCTAACTTCAATGGGCAATAATTTCTTGTTCCAGAAATTCTATCCCAAATTATCAGCTTTATTACCCACCTGTTCCTTAACACTATGCTAGCTGTGTATATTTCAAAGCAGATTTCATCTTTCCTTGTCATAACCCATATGAGTAATGGCAAGATATTAATTGATGAAAGGAGAAATAATAGTATAAAGACAACTATGGTTTTTCCCAATGGAACCGAAGCTACAATGGTCAAGCCTTGCTACTTCCATTGTCTTCTCAATGATGTGTGGAATTGGTTTTACTCAGTCATAACATTTTTTTTATAACAAAAATTTATTCACATTGTAAACTTCAGTAATTGAGCCTCATCTTGTATTGAAAATTAATATGAATGGGGCAATAAGTAGATAAGTAAATACCAAATCTAGCAGCTTGCAAACACATAAAGACATGAACAATTAATTTCATTAATTTACATACAAAGGTGCCCTGTACTGGTTGGGAAACAGAATCTTAATTCTTTAATTGAGTGGTTATAAGGTGTCAATCTTAATCAAAATAGGAGCAGAGCCCTTCTAATCCTGGTGTGGGATGACAAGCAAAATCACTGTTTTTAAGTTTTCTGTAGTGACAAGCAGAAATGTGTGTCCCAGGGAAATTTTGATTCTAAATCCCTAAGACAAAATTCAATGCATGCTTTGCTACGAGTCATATCTCTACACTCCACGATCCAGAGCAATGGTTATCAAAGTGGAGTCCCTAAATCGGCAGCATCCAGTGTCATCTGGTAACTTGTAAGAAAAACAACCGGTAACAGTTTAAACTCCTAGGACTCACTAAGGGGGTCAGCCCAGCACACTCATCTCACAAATCTTCCAGGAGATAGGATGCAGAATAGGATTGTACCAGGACCAAGGAGGGAGAACCCTACAGATGAAAGCTATGAGGGCCCACAACAGGTGAGCTCTCAAGCTTGCACCTACCCTCACTGACTCTCCAATCCACATTGGTAGATGGAATACAGATGTAAGAAATGATGCAAAAACAATGCAAGATCTTCACAGCCTTTCAAAATAGTCTCAGCTGAGACATAAAAAAAAAAAAAAACCTGTCAAGCATATTTCTTTAAATCCTCTGAGTGCCCTAAGTAGCTACTTCCTTCTGTCTCCTACCGGCTTCAAAGTTGTACGGTTGCTTTATTGCTTTCATGGAGTCCAAGCAAAGCATAGTTATTTGAAGATAGTGCAGGCAGTAACTATGCATTTTATAATGCTCTATATCTTATTAAAGTTTTCATATAGATTATCTTGTTTGATCGTCCCAATTCTCCTATAAAGTTTAACCTACTGGGCAGTCTGTGTGTCAATGTAGAACCCACTAATAATGTCCTTAAATTAACAACTACTTTTTAAGAACAGACTCTATGAGGTACTTATATAGAAAATTATTCCTAACACTTGCAACTGTGCAAGCTGTCCACAGACAGCAAATGTATTCAACTTCAGTATGCTCAAAGTGTCTGTTGAAAATTTATTAAGACGTATACCATAAAATTACATTAGGATGAAAGATGAACTGTTTCTCTAAGCACTCTCACTTCTTTACAGATTTAATGTGACACTATTTATTTTAAAAAGCAAAGATATTGTAAAAGAGAAGTTCTCACAATCGTACTAATGGGAAGGGAGGGAAGAGAATGAAAATACATACTGACTTCCTCAATTGCTGCTCAAAAATAAAATGTTTTCCTCTTAGATTTCCCTATCATCGCCAAATAAAATAATTATCCCTAAAATGCTTAAGGCTGCATTCAACTTTTGATAATTCAAGAGAATTTATAAGCTCTAAAGATAGCAATTATTTTAGAGCTCAATAGAAAAGGTCTTGATAAAATGCTCTCATTCTTGCACGCTTCTCTCATTCTAGCTGTGTTAGCTCCTGGGTTGATGGGTAGTTTCCATGGGACTGAAACATGTCGATTACATTGGCCTCTATGATGTCTCTGTGGTTTAGGTCACTTGCTAGGTTACGGTTTTACAGCATCTGTCATGTAGCTCTGTTTTGGAGGGAGCCATAATTTCTGTGATTGCTCATGGGACAGATCATCTTCCACAAAGCATTATTTGTTAGGGAACAGACTCTCTGCCAAGGCTAGGCACTGGCCCAGGCCATCCATGATACTGTGAACTCATTCAATGAAAAGGCTTGCTTACCCACTTCATTAAGCAACTGCAGGAGCTCATCAGAAGATCTCTACAGGCACAAAGGTAACACCCACACCTCACTCCTTATCCTGGTTATGAAATAGGATCTCTCAAGTGACTGGGTAAATTTCCTGAATGTACAAGGTGGCCACTTACTTATCTGGGGCATGGAACCTCTGCCCAAAAGAGCAGGAAAGCTGAGTAAGCCGTCCTCAAGGACTGTTCTCATGGCCCTGACACTGTTCGCAGGCTAGTTTAGGAGCAGGCCCCAGAAGGCCTGGGATTCTGAGAATAGAAAACAACACTTCCACTTAAAAAAGCAGCATCAAGTGATATTTGGCTGCTTGAACCCACCGCACTATTTTTTTTTTTCCACAGAAAGCAATCTCTTCTTTAGGCAACCCTTCCCATCAAGTACAGTCTTAGCTGGAAAACTGTTTCATTGAGAGAAACCAGCAGATCAGGGCACGTAGGAAAGGAATTTGTGTGTGTGTGTGTGTGTGTGTGAGAGAGAGAGAGAGAGAGAGAGAGAAACTGCCATCTCCCTTGGTCATACTGCTACTGGAACCTTAGAAATCACCATTATCATTCTCTATGAGCCACCAATAATCTCCATTTTAAAATTATGACATCTGGGGCCGGTGTGGTGGCATAGCAGGCTAGTCCTCTGCTCTGTCATGTTGGCATCCCATATGGGCACCGGTTCTTGTCTTAGCTGGTCCACTTCCCATTCAGCTCTCTGTTTATGGCCTGGGAAAGTAGTGGAGGATGGCCCAAGTCCTTACACCCCTGTTCATAGCTTCGGCATCAGTTTCACTTTGGCTGTTATAGCTATTTGAAAGGCCAAGGTACAGAGAGAAAAGGAGAGAGATTAAAGTGAGTGAGTCGGTAACAGAGAAAGAGAAATTTATCCACTGGCTCACTCCCCAAATAGCCGTGATGGCCAGAAATTAACCTATCCAAAGAGAGAAACCCTTCGTTTCTCCAACACGGATGAAGGCGACCAAGGAGCAAGGAGCTGGAGGGGAAGTGGAATAGCCAAGACAAGAACTGGTGCCCTTACTGGAATCCGGCACTGCAGGGGGAAGCTTAGCCTGATATGCCACAATGCTCTCCCCTTTTTCTCTTTTCATTACCCTTCCTCCCTCCTTCCCTTTCTTCCTTCATAGAATAAAATTGACCCCAAGGGGAGTGGAAACAAAAAAAGAAGTAGTGAAGATAAATTCTCCAGTTACAAGCTGCCCGAAGAAGTAAAATTTCAGGAGCCAAGTTGAGCAAGATGGCTACTTGCCTGGTTCAAGGGCTGGAATCAATCCAAAGATGCTCTGTTGATGGTTGCTGGCTATATCTACATAACTCCTTAGCCTGTTATGGCAGCTCAACTCCTATGCACACCTGGGAGCCAAGAGCTCCAGGTCTTTTCTAAGACTAAAATCAGCAAAGCGTCATGAAAAAAAATTAGAAATCTAAACTGTCTGAAGCTATCTTTAAAGCCATCAAAACACCAAAAAGTTAAAAATACTGAAAGATATATAAACACAAAGACAAATGTGAAGCTTTGCAAATGAGCCTTCTGCTGTACACTATACACAACAAAGGTGTAACATTTTCCATAGAAAGAGATATCATAGTTTTCCTAAATCTATCTCCAAGAGGCCCAACAACAACATTTATGTTGGAGTGCTGGGCCATCTTTCCATTACATTTGGTTAGTCTTGACCCTTAACTGTTGAGTGTGAGGTCTTTAGCAAGATTCCAGAGCTACAAGCTTAAGAAGGCTAATGGTTTGCAATCTGTTTTAAACTGAGTATTAATTGAATGTGCTGAAATAAATCTCCATACATCAAATATGCGGTAAGCCAAATGACATATACAAACAGAAGCCATAAAATAAAATATAAAACACATGCTTTGTCATGTATTTATCTAATGCAAAATACTCATGCATGTGTTAGTAACACTGGCAATGACAGGCTTGCTCTGTATATATATATATATATATATATATATACAGTACCTGCAAGTACAATATATATGTACTTCTGCAAGCTTGAGTGAGCTCCAGCTAAGTTCTAATCTCTTCCCCCTGGGTCGCGTGAAGCATCTGTGTTATCTCCAAGCGTAAGGAACCAAAGCCAAGAATACAGATTCACTGAAGACTTCTTGAAGACTGACCCTCTTAAAAATACTTACTTACCACCATTTACCCATGTACCTGGAGCAACTGAGAATTCTGAGGTCTAAACTACCACCCAAGCATGCCTTTCTCCTCTTCCACTACAATGCATCAGCACGTACTTAATTCTTTATGGCTTACTGGGGATTTAAAAAAAAAGAAAAACAAAAACACATACACAACCTGCTGCCAAACCTGGCTCTGGAATCAGATGGATGTGGGAGTGGATTTTGCAATCCTAGGAAATACAGTCCCTTTGTCTGGAATGTGGGCATGTTAAGACTTGATTTCTGGACCCAGCGTGGTAGCCTAGCAGTTCAAGCCCTGGCCTTGCACATGCTGGGATCCCTTATGGGCGCCAGTTCGTACCACTGCTGCTCCACCTCCCTTCCAGCTCCCTGCCTATTTCCTTGGCACCCTGCACCCACATGGGAGACCACGAAGACGCTACTGGCTCCTGGCTTCAGATCAATTTAGCTCTGGCCACGGTGGCCACTTGGGGAATGAATCATTCAACAGAATATCTTCGCCTCTCCTTCCTTTTTGTAAAAAAATAAATTATGTCTTTCCAGTAAAAATAAACAAATCTTTATATAATGAAAAAAGAGACTTTTGATTTCATATGTGTGGTATGACCATAAGGGCTTTTCCTATGTAAGGATGACAATTCATTATGTTTACATAGGCAGATCACCAATATGCAGCGGAAAATGCACAAATCCCCAAGCTAAAAAAAAAAAAAATTAAACATTAACTTCCTTGTTACATAGTAATCATTTCTTATTTTTAAAACTATAGAGATGCACTTTTTTTTTTCCAGCTATAAAGTCACCAATTGTTTGAACCCAGGTAGACGGTAGTTTGGGAATACCACCCTGCACCTTTTCTCCAGTGGTTGGCAAACATTTAGGAATATTCTTACAAGTTCTTAGGGACCAGGGGTTCATTTTAAATGGGAAGATGACAAGCACGTTTCCATTAAGCAATTCACATACAGCCTGTTACCTGCTTAAGGGGGTGTGGGAAAAACATTCCTTTTGATTCTAAATCAAGCTAGCAAATTAAAGATACCTGGGAGGGTTGGGCATACTGAAATTCTGGCAGAAGTCCAAAGCTAAAAGAGCAAATGTATTATTTCACTTTGTTTCTTTATGGGAAAACGCAGTAGGCTGCCAAACCCAGCTCAGGAATCAGATGTGGGGGTGGGGCAGAGTGGGGTGGGGAGAGCAACATGCAGCCCT
Organism: Ochotona curzoniae; assembly: GCF_017591425.1. Taxonomy (NCBI): domain Eukaryota; kingdom Metazoa; phylum Chordata; class Mammalia; order Lagomorpha; family Ochotonidae; genus Ochotona; species Ochotona curzoniae. The sequence continues at coordinate 7,619,133 of NW_024466446.1, read as the reverse complement.
TTGATAAAGCAAAATACCCAGGAACACAGCAGAATTTTTCTCATGTGAGCCCTCCCTTTATCCAGAGGGTCAGACCTGAAGGGCAGGGCAGTGTGTGCGGCTGGTACAGCCTTGGCTGCAGTTACCTGAATAGAGGTCCGGTCCGGACCCTGAGGAGCATCCCACAGTGCCATCGGCAGCAGCATCTCTTGGGGAAGCGGCCGGCTGCAGTGGCTGCACAGTGAGGCAATCCGTGAGCAGGTCTGGATGGAGCTCTGTGCTGGACCGCAGCTAAGAGAAGGAGAAAACAAGAGAGATGGAGAAGGAAAGCTGGTCCTTGGCCTATTTGCCTGAAAAAGTATCATGCCCGAAGGCTCAATGCAATCCAATCCACAAATATTTATCAAGCAGCCCAAATGGGGTGGGCATGCAGCTTAACAGTGTAAAACAGTCAGTTCTCCAAATGTTGATAACACTTGGCAGGTGCTTCAGGAAAAAGTGGCCAGAGGCGGATTTGACTTGAGGTCTTGATATTTCCACTTCTGGGAACCAACTTCCTATTAGATTTCCATTTATTTGCTCTGTATCTTATCAAAACTTGTAATGATAACGAAAACAAACCCAAGTAGATTTAACTCATATTGAAAAGTGCTTTTAAAATACAGAGATACTGTCATGAAAATATCCTGGAGACAGGTAAGAAATGCTAAGTGAGGGCTGAACTCCTGTAGATTCTGCAGGCGAGGAAAAGTCTCAAGTTAAATTTTAAAATATTACAGAGCATGATGACAAGAAAAGCCAATGGCATTAACAGTAACAAAAACCCAACAGTATGTTCCAGGAAAATAAAACAATTGAAATCTGTGTTTTATCACGTTTAACGAAATTCTTTACATATTAAAGAGTTACATACCAAAACGCAAAGTGTAGAAGTGTTAGAATAAAGTACGGGTGAAAAGTTATCTCATCTCTTTATGAATAAGAATCTTGTAAGTGTATTTAGAATGGAAAACCACAAAAGATTTCATGACAGAAACACATTTGCTTGCTGCTCACACAAAAATATACTTTAAAACCATCTAGAAATGCATCTGTTACAAACAGCGCAGATTGTTTTAATCTAATATTTAAAGAGAATATATAAATCGGTGGTTTAAATAGAATTCTAAACCTATGCTTCCTCAGTATCACATATTCCTCTAGACTCTATAAATTGCCTTTACAGAATTTATAGTCCAGGTGGGTACGCAGATATTGGGCAAATCAAATATATGGCTGTATAGCATTAGAAGGTGAGACATATTACGCAAGAGGGGCAGAGATTGGAGACGGGACAAGTGAGGGAGGATGAGAGGTGGCAAGCCCAGATAGGGGGTTAGGGAAAGCCTCTTGGAGATGGAATCCTGAAAGAGGAAAGGAAATGAGGCCTGCAAACTGATGCAAAAACACCTGCCTGCCCGGTAGTATCTACGGATGATATGAAGAGAAGCAAGATGGGGGTCAAACCAGCTGAGATGTCAGTCACAGGAGAGGACACCAAAGATGTCAAGTGCACAGATTAGACATGAGCAGAAATCGCTAGCAAGGAGACACACAAAAACAGTAATAGGATAAATGTCTAGTACACCTGCAGAACACACCATGTTCAAACTTCTTTTCTTGGCCAGTTATCAAGACTATGAAGAAAGAAGTAGTGCAGTGAAGGTGCAGTGAGCGGCATGCTCAAACCCCATGGGTAGGAGTGCACGTAGATAGGAACTTTACAGATGGTGGATGGGAATGTCTCCTTAAGACCTGCCGTTGAGATCATTTTATTCTGGAATCTGTCCTAGATAAATATCATGAAATATGAAGGAAGATTTATACCCAAAGAGCCATGCATATGCAAAAATCTTTCTCTAATGATACACAGCATTATTTCTTAAATGTTTGTTAAGTTCTTAAATGCTCAAAAGTAGGACAGGCACACATAACCATTAGGACAATGTTTATGACCTTAAAAACAAAACACACACTTGTAACAAAATAAAAGCTGCACACAAAAACTGACAAAATTCTGGAATGCAGCATAAACCAGTATTAGAACTGATTTTTTGTGATTATCTATAATATCATGAATTCATTTTCTCATATCTTTGTTAAGATTTATTTATATATTTTAAAAACCAGTGTCACAGAGACGGAAGGAGAGACACACACACGGAGAAAAAGATCTTCCAGTTCGCTCCTCAGATCAGACAGAAGCCAGGAGCCACGCATGTCATCTTGGTCTTCAACCTGGGAGCCAGGGGCCCAAAGACTTGGGACATCTTTTGTCGCTCTTCCCACTAGCAGGGAGCTGGATGGGAAGTGGTGCAGCCAAGACATGAACTCACGCCCATATGGGATGCCAGTGTCACAGGCAGAAACTTTACTCCGTCTTCCACAACTTTAATGCTTCATCCTGTCCTCTGCCTTCCGCATTTTCTACATTCTAATGATGTGTTGGAGCCAGGTTTTACTCATCTCGAGTGTGCCAAGCACATGCATTTTTTCCAAACACTGCACACCACAATGTCAGATTGGCAGCTTGAAATCGGCCATGGCAGAAATAATTACATCACAGAAAATGGCACGTATGAAAAACTGGAGAGCCATTTTTTATATACCAGGTTGGGGCTAATTCGTAAGACACTGCCTGAAATGTATGCATCCCATAATGAAATGCTTTAACTTGCAGCTTCTTGCTTAATGCAACAGATGATATATTTGTGTCCCTTCCACCCACTTAGATGACCTGGACTGCGTTCTGGTCTCCTGGGTTCAGCCCAGCCAAATCCCAGTTATAACTTGCACCAGGAAACGGAAACTCTCACTTTCTCTACCTGTCAAATAAATAAATAAATGAAGAACAAAACAAAATGAAGAACAGCAACAAAATGATCAGCTCTCTACAGACAATGAACTGGGCTCTAAAGACACACACGTACACACTCCTTACAGAACAGCATTTCGTCTAGTTCAAAAAGTGTCATGTACCCAAGCTTTAGCCCTAGAATATAAACACGGTAGTGACTGTGCATCCAGGGAAGGGGTACGTAGGCACATGTAGCGGATGAGACATAATTACATTGTGACATCTTTGGCTCTGGCATATTGGAATCTCTGACCACGACTGTCCACGTTCATGTTCAACCCTCCTCTCAGGGTCTCTGGAAGATATGTTTGTTATTTTGGTACTAACCTGACACATGCTGTGCAAGAGAAACTGGAAAAAAAAATTCAAGGCTTAACATGAGTTCTGCTGATTGCTTTGAATTTGTCTTCCATTGTGAAAATGAGATCTGGGGTCCACATGTTCTACTTAGGGTAGACACGAAGGCCTCTCTGCTTTCTATTACCAACCACTCTGGGGTTTTACAGTTATCAGTATCAATGAGGTCTTTGCAAGGAATTTCACGGCCATGGTTACTCCTGGCGTCAAAGGCAGGCAATTCTTCCCTCGCTTCAACAAGTGTTCTTGTTTTCCAAGAGTGTGATTCCATACGACTTTGTGGTGAGAGTTAATTTGGTTTTCTCTGGGATTAGACATGGTTCTAGCAAATGCTTCTTAAATTGAACAAGCCTTGAGGCTTTTATGGAAAATTTCCATAAGAGGTCCATGTGCATAAAAAGGCAGGAATATTGGAATCTCTGGGTCTTGTTTTGTGCATTGCGAGTTTCCATCCCAGACCATCAGTCCAAGAAAAGGCCTTCCAAGATCATGTTAAGGTTCTAGACACTCTCTGATCCAGGGATTATCTGATGGGGGAGGTGAGATGCGATGAGCAACATCTCCTGGGAGAGGGGCTTTCATTGGAAAAAGGATTCCAACCAGTTATGTCAACAATTGTATAACATGGATTTCAGCGACATCTTCCATGCTAGAGAACTGTAAAGAAGACCGAGACACATCTTTCAGTGGTAATTGGAGCTTTCAGATCTGGGCATACATCAAAGCCCCAGCCCACAGCTGCTCTTCCATAGGTTTGGGGGTCCATGTTCAAGTTTCCTGAGGAGGTTGGTGATGTTGGTTTGGGCACCACAATTGGACAACCATCAACCTCTAAGAATCCTGATGAAGCCTGCTTCTATTTTTCTGGTAATAGGAAGATGAGATGAACTCTGGAAACAGAGCGGACTAGAAAATACTAATATTCTTTAATGTAGGAACTTCTTTGATTAGCTGTGGCTAATAAAAATCTTTTTGAAGCACAGATTTCAATCCTCTAATTAGCAGGTTTTGGAAAAGGCCACTGGAAGAAGATAAGGGTAAAAGCGAGGAATGTGGACAAGTCCCTGGGTTTGCAAATACTGGGGCAGAAAGTTCAAATCTGCAGGGGCGAACGGGTCATGCTTTATCTGTTGTCATCATAGCCTGACAATTTTGCAGGAAGCTTTCTGGAGACAGGTGAACTTTAAGAGTTTAGTGTTGTCTCCTGTGGAAAGTATCCATTGACCCAGAGGCCATATTCATTAGCCTGTTACCATAGGAAAGATTTTTAAATTTTGTACATGCTTGAAAAGCAGATTTTACAGAAAGAAGGAGACACAGAAAGAAGTCTTCCTCTGCTGGTTCACTAACCAAATGGTCACAACAGCCAGAGCTGAGCCAATCTGAAGCTAGGAGCAAGGTGCTCCTTCTAGGTTTTACATGTTGAGTGCAGGTGCCAATATGGCGGCCCCGTATGGGGACTTCCACCCATAGTGAAGGATGGCAAGTCAGAGGCTGCATATCTGCTCAGCTGCATTACCACGTCTTCTCGTTCTCTGGCTTTAAGTTTTACACTGGTTGCCACCCTGGACAGGTGCAGGAATGAGGCTGTGCTGTTAGTATTAGGAAGGCAAAACTCCAAACACGAAGATGATCCCCAGTGTGAAGCAGGTGCTGCCATCGCCAAGCTCGGCTAACAGATTCTTTCATACATCCCACACCTGCATCTTATGCAATCTCTCTTACTCTTCATAATGCAGAGTCCCAACGACTGGAGTCACCCTCCACTGCTTTCCCAAGCCACAATCAGAGAGATGGATCAGAAATAGAGCAGCCAGGACACAAACTGGTGTCCATCTGGGATGCCAGCTCTGCAGGTTGAGGATTAAGCTGCCCCACCATCGTGCCAGCCTCCCTAATACCTTAACCACTAAGCTAAATGCCCACCCCAGTATGTTTTCCTAAAAAAAAAAAAAAGACTTCATTTTTTATTGGAAAGGCAGATTTACAAAGAAGAGACAGAGAGAAAGATCTTCCATCTGCTGGTTCACTTCCCAAGTGGCCACAACAGCTGGAGCTGAGCTGATTCAAAGCCAGGAGCCTAGAGCTTCTTCGGGGTCTCCCACACAGGTGTAGGATCCCAAGGCTTTGGGTCACTGCTTTCCCAGGCCACAGGCACAGAGCTGGATGGGAAGTATGGCAGCTGGAACACGAACTAGTGCCCATATGGGATCCTGGCGCATGCACAGCAAGGATTTAGCTACTAGGCTGTTGTGCTTCTCTCCACCCTTGTTCCCATCTCTGCACCAGCACTTTTTTAAATTGTGAAATGCAACAATCTGGACTCAGTCCTCTGATATCAGGCCCCTCCCAAAGAGGAGCTTGTTCTCTCTCTCTCTCTCTCGATTCTGATTGCCTAGCTCTCCCTTGATTCACCCCTATTTTTCTTTCTCCTATTTCTCTCCTAATGTTTTCTTTGGTTCTCATTCTGCCTCGAGAGTCCAGCCGGACTTGGTGGAAGGAACACTCCCATCTGCAGGCTTCCCACATGCAGTTTTAGATGTGGAGGTCAGAGATAACCTCTGTGAGAACATGATGGCCTGACCTCTGGCTAAAATGAGGAAGCAAGACACGAAGCCAGTGTTTTCATGCATAAGGAACGACAGGGAAAGATACCAAAGGAGGAATAAGTGGACGAGTTCTGCAGACAGCTGCCTGAGAGGAGCAATGAAGATAACAAAACAGACATATGCCAGGCAGGTGGTGAAACTTCCAGAAGCCACAGTGCATAAAACGTTTAGGTACATGAAGATTTAGTATCTGATTTGCTTACAATGAAAATGCAATGCAAGGCCGTGAGCCGGAAAGCAAGTGGTTTGTGTTAAGTTATGAAAGGATCAATGTGATTATTGAGTGGAAAACAGGCAGGACATAGAGTGTCCTGGGAGAGCCAAACCCACCACTTAAATGCCTATGCAGAAGATTAGGTTGCTGAGGTGGTGAGAGTGGTCAGTTTCTGCTTTGAAAGTGGACCTTCACTTAGTGTAGAACATGAGGGAAATAGCAGAGCCATGAATGTGCCCAAGTTTTGGTCTGGGAAACAGCAAAGAAGAACTTGGAGGGAGCAGGTTGAAGGGAAACCAGCAGTTTCATTTTAGAGATATTAACTCTCAAATGACACCTGAGAACCAGGGGACAAGAACCTGCAGGCATCTATACATGAGAGAATGGATATAGTGCACTAGACAGAGCCAGACTATCAGTGGCAACTCTCCCAGGCTCTCATGCCTGTAACTTCTGCCTTGGGATTTCAAATGGACTCTCCTAAAATAGCGCAGATCACACCATTTCCAAAGATGCGCTCCTAAGGGCTGGATATTATGAACCTCCACCTGCACTGTGGGTGGGCATCTACCTTGAGTCAAGATGAGAACTTGATTGGATGTTTACAAACATCTTGTTTAGTTTGCTGGCCACTCCTTCTGCTGGACAGGACTTGCATTCTTTCTCCCACCAAACTCACCCAAGATCCAGAGGACTACTCGGTCCTAAGTTAAGGCTTCCCTGACCAGGCCACTCTCCACTGACTGTCTTCAAACACTTCTAGGACTGGGCACGGGCACTTGTTATGAGTCGATTGTATGACAATGCTGAACCGTACACAAGGCCCTGACTAAATTTTTCTACCTTTTCACATCCAGTAGCAAGATACAGTACTACAGCCAGTCATTTTGTCACCGACTGTTCATTGATTTGGAAGAATGGGCTATAATGTGTTATCTAAAGGAAGTTACAATCTGTAATTGCTTTCAGAATGCCTAAGATATATAATAGCGTAATCTCTTAATTTCCTTCAACTTACAGAGAAGAGTAAAGGCAGTGAGAGGGTTGTCCTTTTATCCAATCCCTCATCCCTTGGACTAGCCATGAACCATGTGTCTATCAGCTTCTGTGTACTCAGAGAATTCGTCCATCCCTCCACCCCCATCAGTGATGAAGCTGCTCCTTAACTTTGAAGGGGGATAAACTCAGTTACTCTCCAGAGTTCCCTGTGGGAGGGATATACCGGAATGGGCAACTTTATTCTTCTCCTGTACACCGTGGGGGCTCTCCTGGAAGTACTTCTTTAACAAACCACACAATGCTGAATCCCTGGCTATCAGCTGACTTGCAGAACACCCCACTTGGGTGTTGATTCAAATTTACTTTCAAATTTACTTTGGTTCAAGAATGTCAAGGGCTAATCAGCACCATTTAAATGTATGTTCAAGTGCACAGAGTTCACTTCTCTAAGGTGCCCTTGCTGTGTAACCCACATAGTAGGAGTATGGTAACTACATATTTAATCAAAGTAATAGTCTTCTGGGCCATTATGGCTAACACTGAAAACAAAATATTGTGGAAATCAGCTTCAAAAGAAAATAATCAGCCTTCAAAGTGGTTCAGATGTGACTACAATCAAACCTCTCTACCGTTGGCAAACCTACCTTCCTTACAACTCCAGCAGGTAACCTTCAGAGCTAGATCTCGACTCCCCTATACTATGGGGGCAACTCCACCTTGGCACTTGACTTCAGTTTGACACGGTTCCAGTTACTGAAAGTCTTTTTTGGATATATGCATTTGTCATGCAGGTCCTAGCAATCCTTAAGATTGCTTTTAACCTCCCACTAAAAAGCTGCTCCAAGGCTCCTGGAGAGAACCAGGAGGACCAGAGATAGCACTGAGTCTAAGAAGTCATCTGTGAGTATTTGAGGACTAATGATCTTCACCTCCCATGAACCATTTTAGGGCTTAATTTTTCTTCCTCTGCAGGTACAGGTAAACAAATTGGCTCCTCAGCTTTGTACAGTCTCCCATTATAAAATATTCTTTCCAAATGATAGTTTTTCAACTTTGATAATGAAATCACCCATCAAGAGTTGACAAGGTTCCTGCATACAGAAATTTGAGCTTCTTTCCCAACAATGCAGGGATTCTTCCTAATATATAAAAACAAGGCACCATCAAGAGTGATTTGTATTTTTTTTTTTTTGCTGTTGCTGTTGTTCAAGACTATTCTGTTAATGTTTATAAGCTCTTGAAACAAGAGATGGAAATTCTACTCCCATCATTTTCTCATTTCAGATATGATTGAATAATCGGCCAAGATTAAGTGAGTCAAGTGGAAATAATTAGGAAAGGGAAAAAGGCCCAGATTCTTCCACTTTCAGTTCCATTACATTTTATTCCAGGAGCAAAGGCACTCTGTTAGCTTGAAGTGAGACATAATTCCAAAGAAAACGAGGCACCATCAAAGGCCTTTTGTTTTCCCTTTCTCCAATGAGCATAGCCCATCTGGGCTGTGCATGTTTATGTATCACCTTGTAGGGATTCCTTTGTTCCCCAGAAATCAAATGCCACCAAAATATGTTTCTGAATAAATTCAGCCAGAAGGGAAGACAAGGAGATTTATTTCCCTTCCTCCCCACCCCGCCAGAGGTTTAAAGTTTATTACCAGAACATTCTCATCAAATGTTCTCTATGACACTTGGAGCAATGGGGATCTCAGGGAATTAGCTCATTGCCAAAAGGCTTAAAAATAATTACAATGAATTAACCTATTATATTAATTACAATTAATTTTGAATCTGAGAATTCTCTGGGGGATTACTTAGCAATGACATTTATGAAGTGGCTTTGGCATATCATAGGTAATTAATCTCCCACAATCTGCTATCAAATTCGTTTCCTTTGAGAATGACCAATTTGCGGGGAGGCAAAGAAATGAGAGTGAAGACTTAGAAAAATGACACTGGAGAAATACTTCCTTGGAAACATGAGGGCCAAACTGGGTACCCTGAGCTTTTCTTTAAAGTCAAAATGCTTACGCATAGCTTATTAACAGACATCAAAATATCCAAATGGATACACACACCAAGCTATAGTCATATATATACATACATATATGTATCAGTATTTGTCAGATATACATGACAAATCAGAGCCAATAAAGGCACAAAACTGATGCCTCTTCCATCCGAAATGTTCATTCATTGAAACTGTTCAGAAACATAAAATATCAGAGCTGAAAGAAACTAGGACCCAATAACCTACCCGCTTTATAGTGTTCCCACCCACATGACTGAAAAAGTTCTGCTCTGTTCCAGTAGTCATTGGCTACATACAATTAATGTGTACCTGAAACATGGTAGGTGCATCTGAAGAACTGAACTTTTCCTTTTATTTATTTTTTTAAAAGATTTATTTTTATTGGAAAGTCAGACATACAAAGAAGAGGAGAGACAGAAGAAAATCTTCCACATGCTGATTCACTCCCCAAGTGGCCACAACAGCCACAGCTGAGCCGTTACCAGGAGCCTGGATCCTCTTCCAGGTCTCCCATGCAGGTGTAGGGTCCCAAGGCTTTGGACCGTCCTCAACTGCTTTCCCAGGCCATAAGCAGGGAGGTGGATGAGAAGCGGTCCATCAGGATTAGAACCAGTGCTCATATACCTGCTAGGTTACTGTGCCGGCCCTTAATTTCTTTTTTAAAAAAGATTTGTTATTGCTATTATTTTTCATGACTCGGTTTTGTAAGATAGGGATTCCTCTCCCCAATCTTCCCCCTATATTTTCCATTCCACCCTATTTGCCCCTATATTATTACAGCAGTATAGTCCTTAATTAACAGTTATACATTTAACATTCTGCTACTGAAGTGCATTGCGCAATTGTAGGTAGAGGCAGTAATCAAAAATCCAGTATTAAACTATCAAACAGAAGTCCTTGTTTTACTCAGAAGTAGAGATGTATACTGTATTTCCTGGTATGCTAATCTCCATCACAGAGTTCATGTATGAGAATATATGTATATGCTCATTACTTATATAACAATTTGTTTTTTTATTTTGCATTAAGGCTGTTATTATTATTATTATTATTCTCCCCATACAGAAATAAAGAGAGAGAGAGAGACAAAGATCTTCCATCCACTGGTTCACTCTGCAAATAACTGCATTGGTTGGAGCTAAGCAGGAGCTTCCCTTTGTGTACCCACATGGGTGCAGGGTCCTAAAGCTTTGGGCGTCCTCCACCATCCTCCCAAGTGACCGGGAGGGACCTGGCTAGCTGGGAAGTGGAGTAAGCAGGTGCTCAAATGGGATGCTGCCGCCTGCAAGTGGAGGACCAGCCAACAAAGCCCCATGAAGGTTGCCTTAAATCACAGAGAACATGTGATATTTGTTCTTTTGGAACCAGCTTATTGCACCGAGCATGTTCAGCTGCATTACACTACTGTTTATCACACTAGCACAGCTCAATATTTCTCTTTACCCACTTGAAGACAGGGAACACTTCTTTACTGTCACCATTCGCTATGGCTAAATAAGTCTAAGCATTAGAAAGTTTTGTCTCAGATTGAGAGATTGCAGGTCACATTTCGAACTTCTGCAATCTATTCCTTTCTTCCACCAGATCACAGAGCATCTCTGCTTACATAATATCTCATAAACTTCCAAATGGTGCAGAATCCTGGACAGTCCTGAAATAGCCATGGTTTAAGCCTCTGTGTCAGTTCTGCCTTAGCCAGCTTCCCACCCCCTCACCCTACCACCCCTTGGCTGAACAGCTTTTGTTTCTTACACAGATGAGAGGATTCTTAAGTAGGTGAGTTGGAATCTTGTGACAAATTGGTTTATGTGACTCTGGGCTGGTGTAGTCACTTTCCTGAGCAGAGTCTCTTTACTCTAAAGCAATGCCAATACCACAGTTTACTTAGATGCTTAGAGGAGCATATGAGATGAATCGCAGCACTTAACCCCATGCTTGACACAGAAAAATCACTAAAGTTCTTTCAGGTAGCTCAGGACTCCATTCAACACCCCAACTGCTCTCAACTGGGCCTCAGTGGCTTACGTGCAAATAATATCCAAACATGTATTAATACAGTGAAGCAGCCTGTCTGACTGGAACAGAGCGTTAGCACATACAGAGAAACTTGGGGCATAGCAAACTAATCCTCCGCCCACTGCACAGGCATCCCATATGGACAGCAGGTTCGTGTCCCAGCTGCTCCACTTCCCTTCCAGCTCCCTGCTTATGGTTTGGGAAAGCAATGGAATCTGGCCAAAGTTGTTGGGTCTCTGCACCCACGTGGGAGACCCAGAAGAAGCTTCTGGTTCCTACCTTCAGATCAGCCCAGATTTGGCCATGGTGGCCATTTGGAGATTGAATCAGTGGATGGAAGATGTCTTTCTCTCTCACTCATTCTTTCAAGTAAAACAAATAAATCTTAAAAAAAAAAATCCAGAGACAGGGGCCCTGGCACAATGGCTCAACTGGCTAATCCTCACCTTGCAAGTGCCACGATCCCATTTGGGAACCGGTTTATGTCTCAGTTGTTCCACTTCTCACCCACTGGGAAAGCAGTGGATGATGGCTCAAAGCCTTGGGACCCTGTACTTGTGTGAGAGACCCAGAAGATGCTGTTGGATCCTGGCTTCAGAATGGCTCAGTTGTTGTAACCATTTGAAGAGTGAACCAGTGGATGGAAAAGCTTTGTCTCTCTCTGTAAATCCGGCTTTCCAATATAAATAAATAAATATTAGAAAAAATCCAGAGACACTGCAAACTGTGGAAAAGTGAAATTAAAAGATGCTTATTTTGTTACCAAAAAAAAATTAAAAAAAAAAAAACCCTTCTGAAAATAATACACAGGTCAAGTCTTCAAAAGTTCCCAATATGTATTTGAGAAAAACTATGATTGGATTTCAAAACATTTTCATTCCGAAATACATTGATCCTCTAATTTGATTCACTCATCATTTTTGAAATGTTCTTTGCAATATTCTTGTGTATCTCTTGCTCTAGACCCTCCTGCTGTATGAGTTCAGCCAAGAGCAGACAACATCTGTAAAAATACTTCCAGAACATTCTGGATTTATGTCAAAACTTCATCGAGATGTTATATTTACCAAAATCTGCACCATGACCTAGCTATCCTATCAGGGAGTCGGGGCTTGAAAAGCTGTGAAAATCAGAAAGGCCTACAGCTCATATATATTTTTTTTTGCATTGTTACATTTATAAAACATCCTTCTTCAAAAGTCAATGCTTTTGTAAACTGACACCAAACTGACACCAAGAACTTTATGTTATTTTCTGACTTGAAAATGCTATCCCAAAGATACACTCACGGGTGGGTCAAGCTTGACCAAAGACAGATCTCCAAAATACAACATCACACTGGAAAAAAAAAAAAGGTACGCTTTTTTTTTTCTTAGAGAAGTGGAAATATGAACATGAAATTTCACTTTGCCATGGGATACAGCCCCTTTGATCCTTTGGGTCCTGATAATGGGGTTGTGAAGACTCAAAGCAAGACAAAGAGTTTACTTCTGTTACAGCTTCATGAATTCCTCTGACACTGGCTCAGTGCACTAATGGGACCGCACACATTCCACCTAATCCATTCAAGTGTAGCATTTTTTCTTTCTATTCAAGTATTCTCAAGGTTTAATTAAAGCATCTGGTAATTACTTCCCCTGTCCATCTTACCAACTCCGTATTGTCTTCCCTTGAATTGATTTCTGACTACATCTCCTGCCTGTACTATCGTTTAGGAAGTGTGGGGAGGGACTCACTGTGAAATCAGTGGATCTCATTTTTTCTTTTCTTCCTTTCATTTAATTAAAATGGATTGACTGAGAAAGGCTTAAGGCTGATTCTAATGCGCTTGAGTGTTTGGATAATTTTTTTTTTAAATGCCAACTTCCCAAAGTGGAAGGCTGTCATTCTAAAGGACAGCGCCGTTCTCTGCTCTTCTGCCCCCACCCCTTCTATTCAACAGTTTAATTTTTCTCAAGTACATCACCACTCCCTCACCATGCTAAGGTCATTCTTGACTCTACACACCCTACACTTGTGGGCTTTAATAAGCTCACTCCCTGCTGTGTAGCTTCACACACCACGACTGGGTCACACAGGGTCAAGATGCTCTCTCGTATACTCCTGGTTCATTCTCGTTCATGTCACCAGCTCCAAGTCCAGCCACAAACCTCCCCCACCTGGAGTCTTCTTTTCTCCATACTTTACACATCAATAACATATTCTGTAGATTTTCCAAGGATCAAACCATTGTCACCTCTCAAGTTTTTCTATGACCTTGCCATTCCAAAGTTCTTTTTCCTTCCATTCTAGCTTGTGGTAGTCATTTCTCTTCATCATGCTGGTGTCACTTTGGTATTCAGTTTTTCACAATGGTTATTTATGAGTTATACACGTGTATATACACACAACTACAGATGTGTGTGTATATGAACAGGTTCTATGGCTGTTGAATTATGCAATCAAAGATGTTTTTTTTTTTTTAACATGAAAGGTATTTTCTAAATGTTTGAGGACAGCATAAACAAATGAATGAACTGCAGATTGACCAAGAGCTGCTAAGGATTCGTGCATACATGCTTACCCTTTAGGTCAAACCTCAAAGACAGAGCCAGGTCTTCATGGGATACTAAAGGAAGAGTGGGTAAGGCCCTTCAAACAGGGCTATATTTAGAGCAAAATATCAGAGAGTGAAATGAAATCTTAACAGAAGTTTTAAAAAAACCACTTTTATGCCAAATTTCACTACATAATACCATTCACATTTATATATTGCCTTTTGGAAAGTGTAAATGAGCAATCGTTCCAATATGAAATGCTAATTCATTTACACTTCATATCTCTCATTCATCTGGAGGGGCTGGGAACAATTCCAATTTTCTACCTTGGTTTTACAGATTTAATGCCTAGAGTGTGTGTAGCAAGTAGAATACAGAAATTTTAGGCTGAGTGATCCTGAAATCACACATTTAAATCTCTTTTATGACAAACTACCCAGCCAAGATGACATCCTTAGTATAACAGCTCCTGGCTGTACAAATGAACCTGCCCCAAACTCTGTTCTCCTCGGCTGTTGCTACGCATTTGAGGTAATGTTGCCTAAAGCTAAGAGCCTACTTGTGACACTCCCTTGTTGAAAGACTATGTCTCAGTTAAGAATGAGGCATGAGCTACATAACTGTTGGAGTCATTGATGGACCAAGGCTTCTCTCCACGGTCATCAGAAAAGAGGCCTAGTGGAGCGACATATATAGGGGCAGGCCCAGGACAAGGATGGGAGTCCTGTACAGTCTTACTGTGATCTACACAGTCTCTTCCCAGATCACTTTAGCATCTTTGGACAGCAACATTATTTAGAGCCCTTTTGCAATGAATCTGAAGTCCTCTTTAAAAAAAAAAATAGTTAAACTAGCCCCATAAATCCAGATTAGAAAGCCTAAACTGCAAAAGGACATGTGGGAAGTGGGCCAAGGGCAAGGATGCCACCAAGGCCATTTAGGAAGCAGTGTCTTCACCTACATGGGCCTCGCAGCGCTACCCAACAGAACAGCGAGTAGGCCAAAGGAAAGGCACAGAGCCCAAAGACTGCAATGCGGCACATTGTCCTCTGAGCTGGACAGGATGCTACTTCCTCCCCAGATGTCCTACCACTTGCAGGCTTTAGCTTGCATACTTTTATTCCCAGGGTCTATAAGGAACTCCAAACTCAGCGGTCTGCTGTGTCTAACTCCACTTTCAAATGCTCCAGACCTCACGTTGCTTGTCTGTCATAATTATCAGCACCCCCATGGGAAGATGCTATTATTGGAAGTAATTTCACATTCTGACACGGCAGGAAGCTAGTACAAGTTGTAGCTACTTCAGATCTCTGCAAAGAGCCCTGTGTGCTGGAAACTTTCAGTTCACTAGAAATAAATTTATCAAAGAAATACTCCTGCATGTATGCTAAGGGGAAGAAAAGTGTCATAGACATGTTTCTCTGTCTTTCCCAACAATTCTACAACGAGGTAAGACGGATATGCTGAGCATTCAAACAAGCAACATTTCCTGCCATTTTTTTTCAATCTGACTTTAAGTAAATCAGAGGCTGCTTGCTCCTCGAAATCAGAAATTAACAAGCAACACAAGTCGTCTAGTCCATGTATAGCAGAAATATTCAAAATAAAAACTAGAGACACCAAGAAATAACAATCTCTCTTGAGAATTCTGTTTCCCTGTCCAGAGAAACCAAAGCCTGTGCTTTTGAAGCAGAAACCCTAGTATCTGTTGACAATAGAAAGCACATGCCTTTGTTTAAAAAAAAAAAAAAACTCCCATGGTAATCAGACATCAAGCAAGGTAGTAAGCGAAATACCAGTGACCATATTTTTCCCCAGTATGGTGAAGATCAAAAGAATATCTCTATTCTACTAAGGAGACGCCCTCCGGTTTTCTACCTTCCCACTGGGGGGAACCAGGCGGATGCCTTGGTTTCTTATGTTACTACCACAAGCTGAAATGATGTAACAATAACAGCCAACAGGGGTGTCCCCCTGCGCCAACTCTCGAATCAGTTCAAAGTATGTTTTGTTGGTTCTCATTGACGCAACTCAAAGGAACTGGTCACTCGTGGTTTTAAAAGTTTTACAACAAATTGTGTGATTAAATTCCTTAAACACGTCTGTCCATTACTAATCCTCTTTTGCCAACATCCCTTTCAGAGGAAAAATTGCAGCACTGCATGGTGCCTGATTTATATTTCATTTTGAGAACAGGAAGTAAAGGGATTAAAGTTAAGGATTAAAACACTTACTTTTTTTTACTGCATTTTTCCCTCCTCCCAAATGGCTTCCTGGTTGCCATGGCTACTGCTCACTGGTCCTTAGCCCTGAATGCGTGTCTCCTTGCATTAATAAAAGTATTTTAAATGAGACTTCATGAAAAACAATAGGAAAGTGGCTTGAAGTTCAATTACTCTTGAAAAAAGCAGCTACAGTTTTCTAACAATCTTTTCTGTTGATCCTTTTCTTGGCATCTTCAAGGGGGAAATTTAAACTAAAATACAGTCCAGGAACAATCCAAATATGTCCAGCACAAAATGAAAATTATTCGGCAAGGGCATAAGGAGGTAACAGTGAAATGGTGAGCTGGTCCTTAGTTTATAAACCACTGTTTGTAGAAAGATGAATGGTTCCTGGGAATTTCTCAAATGTTGTAACTTCACAGACCATGTAAAAGACAAAAATGCACGTAAATGTAGTGTTGCAATTCCAAATTGGAAATACTAGGCAGGAAATGAAAAGGCTGAGGTTTTCACTCCCACAAAGTTCATTTAATCATATCCATGTAAACAGTATGGCTTTGCATGTAAGTGATGGCATCTTAGAGGAGCGTGGCCAAAGAGGATATACCCAGGAGAAGCACATGTTGGCAGGGCTGAAGATGTCTGCATGAGCAAGGCACCTGCCTAATGAGATACCCAGAAGACAGGGAGACAAATGAGCAAACCCAGCCACACTGGAGATGAGCTATTCCTTTAAAAACACTCCACTGCACTCATTTAGAACGTATCACCTGTAACCCTTGCAGAGCCAAATTTCAAGAAAGATGACCCCTAGACTAATTCCACTGTAACTGCTATTTAGGTTTCAATAGGCTTCAGTATAAATAGTGGAAAGACTTCTAAACCAATACCTCACCTAATTTTTTTTTTCCTCAAAGCTCCCTACTGCTGGGTTTTTCTCTGCTTTGTCATCCAGTGGTTTCAAGTTTTATTCCTTTATTTCCCAGGGACACCAGTGAGATGACCTCACTGAGGCCCAAGTATACTCATCATTTCTCACTTCTTCCAATCCCACACCCCCATTCAAACCGTCTTTTGTGTGCAATAGCCACAGGGAAAAGCAGAACTGCTTCCTCAACATTGGTCACTGAAGCCATGCTGATACAGTGATGGGAATGAAGGGCCTGTGCCATCCAACCCAGCCAAATGACACAGGGTCTTCTGAGGTCATGCCTCCCTGAACACAGTGGCTCTAAAGGCGGCCGTTCTGTCCACTGTGAAAGACCACTGTTGCAGATTACTTTAGGTGGTGGTAGTTTAGGCTGTGGATGAGGAATTTTTAAATTGAGTCAGGAGATAACGGACACTCTTAGGGACAGGCCCGCAGACTCCACAATCAACGGGGATAGCGATGACCAGAGTAAAACAAGACTACCAAGAGAGGGGATTGCATCTGTTGAACATCCGCGTTCTGCTTACTTGAGCTCAGTCTTTTCTCCTGCAAAGCCCTTGTATCGCAGAGCTGCTCTTTTTGATTCAGAGACTTTGTAGGGCATGCTGAAGTGAGTGGCTGGCTGGCTCTGAACATGTGCAACCCACTATTAGAATCTCCCATTGGTCTTGCAAGTTTGTATGTATTCTGTGAGCAGAGACACCAGTTGCTTTTCGAGACAATCTTTTCAAAGATGTTTATTCCCAAATAGCTGTGGAAAGTAATGACGGTGTCTGCCCCTGACCAAAAGATAGGAATGATGTGTTCATTCTAAGTTCAGTATCTGCTTCCAATAACAGACTCCACATCAGGGAATCTTTGTGCTACCTTATCATGAGATCCTGGATTAAGACACTGTCAGAGGGAAAAGATGACACTCTGGCCACTGCTATTCCTGTGAGTAACACACTTTCCTTTCTTTCTGACCTGGGAGGCTCACGTCTCCTGGCAACATCCAAGAAACTAGGACAAGTAAAGTGACTAGCAGGTACTTCGGACTGAGTCTCAGAGTCACTGCAGTTCCTGTCACTTATAGGGCTGATCTGAGGATATGCACAGCTCCAAACAAAATGGCCAGCAAGAAGGATCCGCTCCCAGGCTAGTTGCTTGCATTCTGGGACTTTTTTTTTTTTACAGGGCCCTGGAATAATCTCATAGGTGTGAGTCCAACAGCATTCTGGGGTACTTAGCTGACATATGCAGTGGACAGTGCTAAAGAAGATTAATGTGGGCTGTTTTCTCTATGGATCCAATCTCCAATCAGAGTTCCCCAGCCAGATGATGCTTGTGGCCAAGCCACCAATGGGAAGGGGTGGTGGTGGGGTGGAGGGAAGAGTACCTTGAGATTTTTGGGTAAAGTATGACAACCTATGGGGGTTCTGTCACACCTCCAACAGGGGCATGGTAAAGCTTCCAAGAGTACCTCTCACGACACGTATTAGTGATAGGTTACAGAACTTTCCTTGTGCAGGAATCAGATACTTCCTAGGAATGAAAATGCTAAAGGAAGAAGACTGAGGTAGAGGGGGTGAAGGAAGGTTAGAAAAGCTTAGCTGGAGCACATTTCTACCATGGAAAGAGTATGCTTGGTGAGGTCCTGCAGCCTCATTGAACCTTAAGGTCTTTCAGTTCTTCTTTTGTCTTTTGTTTTTAAAGATTTTTTTTTATTAGAAAAGCAGATTTACAGAGACAGAGAAAGGTCTTCCATCTGCTGGTTCACTCCCCAAGTGGCCAAAATGACTGGAGCTCAGCTGACTCAAAGCCAGGAGCTTCTTCCAGCTCTCCCATGCAGGTGCAGGGTCTCAAGGCTTTGGGCCGTCCTCTGTTGCTTTCCCAAGTCACAGGCAGGAAGCTGGATGGGAAGTACGGGAGCTGGGACACAAACTGGGACCCGTATGGGATCCTGGCCATTGCAAGGTGAAGATTTGGCCACCAAGCCATTGTGCTGGGTCCAAGGTCTCTCATTTGTAATATAAGACAAATTTGGGTTCAACTGGATAAGGGGCGTGTGTGTGTGTGTGTGTGTGTGTGTGCGCGCGCGCTGGGGGCAAATTAGAGAACCCTGAGAAAGGCAATCTGAAGTACTGGGGTTCTGCCACCTTCTCTCCCAGAAGGCTACAGCAATAATTCTGATACGAACCCTGCATAAAGGTCATAAAGGATGAGGGGATACACAGCTGCCTTGTAAACTGTGAGTTAGGTACATGGTATTTGTGATTCGTCTTTTTTAAACCACAGTTTCATAAGAGAATAAAAATGGGCAGTTACATCCAAGATATGATTACTGTGTATTTGCAATACCAATTTACCCTTTCTTGCTTTCCCTGATCATACTTATGAGGGTGTTTGCTGTGTTGAGGTCCCTGATCAATTTCATGCTTAATATTCTGTGAAGGAGGGAAATCATAATTGGGTAGACATGGGAGGTGGGGAAACTATCATTAAGCATTAGGTTCCTTTGTTCATTTATACTATGATTTAAGACTCCCTATGTGTCTGGGTCGTTATGATTTGGAAATTGGGGGACTTACTCTTGTGACATGCTTGAATATAAAAGAACAAGATGTAAAAAAATAAAATAAAAAGGAAATAGTAAATGGAAAGCCCTGGACCACTATTTAGAGTACATAGGAAAACCAAATCTGGTTTTTTTGTGTTCACACATAGATGAGAAAATATGAATGTACTTTCCCACTATCATCTCAAAATAAATTTTCTACTCAAAAGTTCACCCTAAGGAAACAGTATTCAATAAATTCTGGTGGCCAGTGCTAGCCCAAATCACGGTGGTGACACAGAGCCTCTAGAGGGTCATGATCTGCCAGCTCTTTCATTTTCCCCTTTAGAGTCCCTTTCCAGAGTCTGGTGATGTCCTTAGAGATACACTTGAAGAAAACATCTCTAGGCAGTGATTTGGTACGGCTTTCATCAAAACACAGGGGTCTCAGGTCACAGCCCTTCAGGGCTTTGCCATGCAATCGCCATTTTATCTGAAAGTACAATAGAGTGAAAGTATTGGCTCTACACAGTGGTGTCATACACAGTTCTGCAGAAATAAGATGTGGAGCGTCAACAGTTGCCTGACAGGTGTACCTTCAAGGAGGAGAGTTAAAATTAACTGTATTCTGATCACTCGTAACACACTGCCCTCCTCGAGACAGATTAAGACTATTTGCTTAGCACTTCCAGTGTTCCGGAGTCCTTGTGTGTGTGTGTGTGTTAAAACTCCCTGCACATACATGCATGATCTTCTTCAAATCATCTAGTAGCTCTATGAAGACAGATTGTCTTAACGTGACCTGGAGGCTTGGAGAGGGTAAGGTGTTCCCCCTAGAGTAAGGGCTGGGACTCAGGCACAGTTCTGAAGTCTTCTTCATTCTTCTGAAAGAGACAGGGCAGAACTAGGACTGTTGAAGAAGCAAGTGAGATGCTGAGACACCTATGTCCCATGTCAGAGTACCCAGCTATGAATCCCACTTCTGGCTCCTAATGTGGCTAATGCAGACTCTGGGAGGCAGGGATGATGGACTGAGTGATTGGGTTTCTCCTACCCAAGTAGGGGACCAGGGTATCATTTCAACTTCTTGGCTTTACCCACAGCCCATCCCTGTATAATATAGGTTGCATTTTTTTCGAGATTCTATTTATTTTTATTACAAAGTCAGATATACAGAGAGGAGAAGAGAGAGAGGAAGATCTTCCGCCCAATGGTTCACTCCCCAAATGGTCGCAACAGCCAGTGCTGTGCTGATCTGAAGCTAGGAGCCAGGAACCTCCTCCGGGTCTCCCTCGAGGCTGCAGGGTCTCACGATTTGGGTCGTCTTCGAACTGCTTTCCCAGGCCATAAGCAGGGAACTGGATGGGAAGTGGAGCTGCCAGGATTAGAACTGGCGCCCATGTGGGATCCCAGCGTGTTCAAGGTGAGGATTTTAGCTGCTAGGCCACTG
Organism: Ochotona curzoniae; assembly: GCF_017591425.1. Taxonomy (NCBI): domain Eukaryota; kingdom Metazoa; phylum Chordata; class Mammalia; order Lagomorpha; family Ochotonidae; genus Ochotona; species Ochotona curzoniae. Next base: position 7,598,356 of record NW_024466446.1, on the reverse strand, counting down.
CGCCAGGCCCTGCAGGTTGCATTTGAAAAGAGAACATTCTATTGGTTTCTTTCAGTGTCTCTTCTTTTTCTCTCACTTAAATAGACAAATGATTTCCACTTAATAAATTGGATAAAAGCTAGAATTTCATCAAAATAGTGGAGCAAGAAGTTGGTCTTTGCAAAAGTAACAATAAGACAGGAACTTAGAAGGAGGAAAATACTGCTTGAATTTATTAAAAAAACTATAATTTGTACAATTGAAAATATATGCAGCAAATGTTTCAAAAATGACTAGCTACTACAAATATGTCTGATACGTGTGGCATTGAATTGGCTAATATCTGTTATATAGAACACTGCTATAAATCTACATAAAAATTATCCACAGACACCTGGTGCGGTAGCCTAGTGGCTAATGTCCTACCCTTGCATGAGCCGGGATCCCATATGGCTGCCAATTTGTATCCCGGCTAGTCCACTACTGATCCAGCTTCCTGCTTGTAACCTGGGAAAGCAGTAAAGGATGGCCCAAAGCCTTGGGACACTGTGCCCACATGGGAGACCCAGAAGAAAATCCAGGCTCCTAGTTGTAGGTCAGCTCAGCTCTGGCCATTGCGGCCACTTGGGGAGTGAACCAACAGCTGGAAAATCTTTCTCTCTGTCTCCTTCTCTCTGTAAATCTGACTTTCCAATAAAAATAAATCAATCTTTTTAAAAAATAGTTAATGATAAGGCAATACATTCGCTCCATGCTATATAGTAAAAAGAAACAAAACACAGGGATCCCATCATGCTTTTTAAATTTCATTTTCGGTTTATGTAAATTTTTACATTTTATTTTTGACCTCATTTATAGATGATAGAAAATATATGAAAACACACTATCGATTAACCCTGGTGACTCACTGATTCTAAGACATATTCTAACATTACTAGAATTAGGACATATCTTAGGATCAACGACTGCATGGATTTCAACCAAAGTGTGTCCAAGCCCTCCATTCCTTACTCAACGATGTGGTCATTTACACAATCTTAAAGCAGACCCTGACTATGATGAGGTCTGTAGTCACTGCTAATCCTACAGTGGGCTATGCCAAAGGAGAAAGGTTAGAAAACTAATTGCTCAGTGAGAGAGTAAAGCAAAGGCCTGGAAAAAAACAAACAAAAAAAGCAAAACCAAAAACCAAAAAAATGCCACGAAGCCAGTTGTGAGCTGTGAGGTTCTGTATCTGCATAAATGCTGCTACCAGGAACACTTGTAAGCATGGCTGTCATAAAATGTTTTGAGAAAGGGCAAAGAGATAAGAAGTGGATAAAAAGATATCCATCATGCTGAATTTCAGTAAGGAAAAAAAAAAGCCTAGAAATGTCACAGATGACCAGAAAGGCTAAACTTCATGGCTAGATGGATTTCAGAAAGAATGACAGGTTGGTGAACGGTGAAGAAGGAAGTCAAGAGGAGCTATACTGAACCTCAGAACAATCAGACTCTTCATTTCCTTTCCACATTACAAAAGAGGAAATCCACACATATAATGAGCCTCAAATTCAACCAGATATTTGGCAAAAAAAAATCTCTCACGACAGCATTTGAGAAAGCCCTAGAACTGATGACAGCACAGCTGGGTGTAGTCCTAGTTGGATGAGTTCCTCTATCTTAAGAATGTGGATTACTGGAAGTATGCCAACCCAGCTAATTGCCTTGTCTCCTTTCACTCTAAATTCTTAATCCATTCCCCACATCACCAGTGTAATTATCCTTCTAAATCATAGATCTGGTCATGGTCTATGTTTATCACCTTAATGGGCCATATAAAGCCCGCTAGGCAATGGTTCCCTTGTCAACCCATCTTAACATGTTTCCTCAACATGAGCCAGTAAATGACACTGCTAACCTCAGGGGATCCTTATTAAAACTGTGTTCTATATTATAAATGAAAACAGAGGATAAAAAGAGTCACATAGCACCCTTTACGATTACTGCATAAGATACGTCTCCAAAGCCATGCAGAAGTCTATATTCGGAAATCTCAATGTTAATGGTTGATTGACCAAGAGAAGAGACTGAAGCAAATGACAGATTCTGAAAGGTGGGAGGTCACCCGGATGCTGGGGACTTACCCTTGGAGGGTGGTCCTCACAAAAACGTTGATTATTGTGTTCAACTTCTCTTTTTTCTAGCTCACCATGTGATTGTGTGCCTGCTCTCACCCTGGCCAGCCTTTCATCAGAAAGCTGAATAGTTTTGTATCATTCCTCTGTAGGCAGAAATAAACTATTGCTTTCTCAAAGAAGTCCCTCTCCGGTTTTCATTAAAGTAATGAAAAGCAGAGTAAAAAAAAAAATCCAGAATCTACTATAAAAAAAAAATGTGGGCCTGGGGACATTAAGGCTGGATTTCTTCATACAATAGCAAGATCATTACCACAAAAGCAGCATCCTTGGAAGATGCAACTATGGACCAGATGGCAGGTGTTTTAAGTGCTTTGACTTAGAAATATAATGAAAACCTGGACAGATTCAACTTTACTAAATATCTTTGGGGATATTCTCACTGTGATTCCAGTTCTAGGTCTCATGGTTGGAGATGGCAATGAAACACACATGCAACAGTTCTATTCCCAGCAGCCCTGTGGCTGGCCTTATGTGGTGGCAGTGAGGCAAGCATTCCTCCCCAAATGCCACCTAATGAAAAGCATAACCTTCTTGATGGAGATCCTCTCTGTGACTGGAGTCAGTCCCATTTAACAGGAGTGAGTCCTTATTCAACCAACAGAGGAAACAGTAAAAATTTCAAATGTCACCTGACACTCTGCTAGCGTTTACAAAGAGGGCTCTGGATAGCCCAGTGGGAGAATAACCTTGTGCCAAAATGTCTTGTGGAATGCCAAGATTGCAAACAGTATGTCAAGCCTTAATTGATGGCTATGCCTTAGGCAGTATTAACTAATTCTGGTGCATGTTCTGTGGGTCTTCTGGCAGCACAAAAGCAGCATACCACCTTTTGCCATCATACTTGGATTCTTTCCACTCTTAGACCTTCTCGTTCCTTAGGAATAAACTACAGAAAGGAAAAGAAATAATAATAAAGTCACCCTGAATCTATAGTCCAAAGAATCAAGCAAAATGGCCCTTAAATGCAGGCAAAGTAAGACAGTTTCTTTACGATCGCTCTTATCCTGATCACTGTTAGAGTGTGTGAATCACAGAGGTTAAATCTCACTTGGTGAACAGTTCCAATGCAATCTGCAAAAGACTCAAAGATCTATCAGTCATGTTCCCCTGGCTTCTGAAACAAGAATCCAACTAAACCAGCAGGGGTAGGGACAAAATCCTTCTCCCATCAGAAAACATTAGCTAAAACCAAACCTTCACCTCTTATATTATCAATTAGAGCCAAATTCCTCAGCAGAACTGGAGGATGGCAAGTCATTTTGCTGCATGTCGTTAACCCCTCTTAATAATAACCACAGCATCAGCCCCAAGGTCACTACAACCTCTAATAACCGCACTCCATCCTTGTACAGGACTGCCGACTTTTCTCATTCTATAACATTTCCCTAAGTTTGCTACTATCATCTGGATTTGACAAAGGAAGGCCCAAAGTGCAGAAAATTTAAGGAACGCATGGAAAGTTTCCATTCCTATAAACTGGTGATTCAGGCATGTAAATCAGCTCCTGGATTCACCAGCCCAAAGGCAAAGGAAATGAGCCAATAACTGACAGAATAAAAAAAAATAAAATAGCAAATATATTTAATTATAATTACATACTATTTTCTTATCAATTTGGAGAATGCCAATTCAGGAAATATCCTGATGTCTCCAAAGGCAAGCCTGGTCAACAGGCAATCCAGACTCATAAGGCAATCACCCAACACTAACGGAAGCTTGACATATGATACACTTTATAGAGAAAATGGGCATTGGCTTGGGAAGATGGTCTGTTTCAGTTTTTCAAACACAGACATGACCACAGATGCGTTTCTCACGTGAAGAAAAATTGGATAAGTAGCCATTCTACAAGTATATCGTGATCTCAGCTTGCATCAATTATGTTTAAGCAGCTAACATCTCTTTGAGGGGAAAATTAATTAATGGAGGAATCTGGAGTATAAAAACCCAGCATAGTAAAATCTCAACAAGCACTTGTCATCTCTCTTAAAAACCCTTGATGGACAACATAAACTTCAAGTATTAACAGCTAACGTGCCAGGTTCCACGTTAAGAGCTTTTGCTGTCATTCTCTGATTTAATACGATACAAACACACTATATTAACAAGATACGGCGTAAAGTTATATTGGAATGATTTTTGAATTAACATCAGGATAAATTTGCATGACTGAACCGGCGCCCATATAGGATCCCAGGCGTGCAAGGTGAGGACCTTAACCATTTACGCCACCGCGCTGGGCCCGAGGCATGATAGTTTCTAAGAACTCTAGTAATAGAGGACCACTGGATCATGTTTAACTCGGAGTTTCCTAAAATTAATGACACCTAAAAAACCAACTTTTAAAAGAAATGTCTCGTGAGATCCCATAAAAGGCATTGTGAAGAATACACTGCACGAAACATCCTCAAGTGTAAAGTGAGGCCCTGTGCTGTCACCCCACAGATGGTGCTATTTTCTGTGTTTGTAAGGCTGAAGACAACTTTTCTGATCCCCCGTGAAAGGAACAGAAACTCACTCTAACTAGTCAGTCTCATTATTGACCTTCCCCAACTTCTTCTAAACAGCTCATCGTGTAAGCCTCCGATGGTCTCGAGATGACAGCTGGCGTTTAGTAGGACTACTTCGAACACAGGCAACCTGTTAGAACTCCCAATCAGTGCTGAGAGCATTGAATTCACTTGGCAATGTCTTACTGTTCATTTATAACTAGTTATAGGTTAGTATCACTCAGAGTGCAGTTCAAGATGCTGTGGGGGGGAAAAATGAAAATATACATTGGTTTTGAGATGCATTGATTTTGGAAATAACATGTGTGCATTTTTTGTAACATGCATTTACCACCAACATTTTGAAAAGCACCAAGCGTTTTCTTTTACAATTACGTATATCACAAAAGCAGGTCCCAGCACCTGTCTTAAGTTACCCCCTCAACTGAGACAATCAGGACGTTCACATGCGTCTCGTCATCATTTTGAGATAGGACATAAGTAATTAACACCAACAATTGTCAAATCATTGAAGGCTGTGACTCATTAAAAAAAAATTACCACAGATTGAATATCACCCCTACAACAGCTTCCCACCCACCAACATCCTAACTTAGCTTCTTAAACGTGAGAGGAAGGGATGGACTACTTTAGCTTGAGAGATGATGTGTGTGATATGCGCCTATTACTAATATTCCATTAATAGCAGGTGCGGTTTTAACTTCTTGCTGAGCCGAAACAAGAAGAGAGTTCGTAAAACCTAGAGTAGTCCCTGATTTTGTGCCCCACTTATGTGTGCCATCTGCCACAGGAGCTGTGACAGAAAGTGACTGACAAGAAAACTGAGCCTTAATAGCTTTTAAAGGCCTGCTTCAATGTAAAGGACATATTTATTTTTGCATGGCTTTTTGAAATTCCAACAACTGTACCCAACAAGGTGAGCCAGAGTATTCCTTAATGAAACAGTTTACCGTGATCGGTATCTGGCAGGGGTGGGAGGTGGCCCCTCTGAACACATCCCAAAGCACACTCTATTCTATGTGAAGACAGCTATATTAATAAGCTTCTCTCATTTCACCAGAAAGCTACTCAGACCTATTGTCCAAGTAGGCAGTATAAGTTCGTGTTGCACTCATTCACATGTCGTTTGCGACAATGGGTTTACAAAAGCTTGTGTTGAGATCACACCAGCAAAAAGCATCAGCCATGGTGGATCCAAGACCAATGTTTTTACCAATATTGAACAAATAATACGCACCAATCAGAAGCATTGTGGAAGTGTCACATGGGTGAAAGATTCACGTCACCTTTAAAATTCTGGCAAGGCATTGTTTATATTGACTTTTGAGAAAATTTCATTTTGATAACCGGCTAAATCTGCAGGAAATTTCCCCTTGGCTTACTGCACTTCCAAGAGGAAAATGAAAAATGCTGATAAAGCTCACAGCCTTGAGAAACACTTCAAGTGGCTTACTGCCTTGCTGTGTTCCCTTCTTTCACTAACTTACTATTATCAGAGAGATCTGAAGGACATGTTCTGTCTTTTGCTCCACAAACACCGTATCTAGTGACTCGAGTCCTTGCACAACTCATCAACGGCGAGCCCCTCAATTCAATGGAACTCAAGATCGGCAGCATGCATTTGCAGGAGGAAGTCTGTGTGTTGGCTGATGGGTGTGTGGGTGTGAAGGAATTATGCAAAGAGAAAAGTTAACTCTGCACGCAATGAACCAAATTATCCTCATTCCTCTGCAAAAATGGGTCTCCCCGCTCTTCTTTCTGTTCACAGTTTGAATAACGTTTAGCTGGGATTTCTTGGTTATCCCTCAACATGTATGGGCTCCAACAGGTGTGGAAAGGGCCACAGGTTTATGGTTGGCACATCATGGAGGAGCTATCTGCACTTCCTGGTATACATTCATCTGTGGCTATGGTTGTCTTGTTCCTGGCCATGATTTCAGAGGAGGGCTGCGATCTTAAGACCAAAATAATGTCTTAGTGACTAGGGGAGGTTGCAAAGAGGATTAAAGGCAGACAGGCAGAGTATATTAAACAAGTCCATGACTAACAGGGTGTGACAGAAAAGAGTTTTCTTCTTTTCAACAAAACAATTCCCTAGGGCTGCGACCATGACTCCACAGAGCCTTTATCACCTTGGAATTTTTATGGTTATTTTTGATGAGTTCACATTTTTGTAAAGGCTTTTTTTTTTTTGAAATGATGCCAGTTTTCCATTTTTAATTAAAGTCGTAAATAATCTTAATTCTGCCTTAAAAGGTTTATTGTTTCTTTTATTATTATTACTATTATTGCTGCCAGGAAATGTTTCAAATACCAAGTCGTGATGCAAGTAAGCAATTAGAATCTCTCCAAGGTCTAGTAACAACAGCGTACCGTGTCAATAAGACCCGCGAGTGCATCGGCACACGAATTGGAAATGTGGATGAACTGATTTGAGGTTTAGGACCAAACACTTCTCCTGAGAGTGATGTTTCCTCTTTTTTTGTTGGATGGAGCAACTTTCATCACTTTACATTTCACAGATTCACCCATAATAGATTGATAAAGGATTTTTTTTTCTAGATCTTCAGATGGAAAATCAACACTGTAAGCCTGTCACCTTGAGCTGAGCAACGAGAGATGACCAAATGCAGCTGAATCATTTGCAGGAAACAGAGTGAACATGAGAGGCCACACTTCTGAGAGACAATATCTCATCTTACACATGACAAAATTCAGGAGGCTCTGACATGAGATTACAGTCCTGCTCCTCAAATAACAAACAAACAAACAAACAACAAAAAAAACCACCATGCTACCCTGACTGCCTACTAAAGATCTCCTGCAAATTATCAACAAAGTTACATGTTACGTTTTTCAGATCTCTTTCACTATTTTCAGAGAGTGGTTCAAGAAGCTCCCACACAAAACTATATTCTTCCTTTCTGCCTAGCCTGAAACCCACCCATATGGAACAATGAAAACTTGAAACTATCCCATTCTGTTTCTACAGTGGTTAACTAGGCTACTTTTGTGATCTGCACATCATATTGTTACTTCTTGTCTAGAAGGTGTATTTGAGTTGTTATATCTACATGATACTCTCCAATCTTAGGACATATTTGCTTTTATGATGAAACCATATACATTTGGGACAACTTAGAGTAAGCAAAAGGCCAGACTTGGAGAAGAAAACTTGCCATCTCTAAGGGTTTATAAAAAATAAGAACAAATACATTACTTCACTTCAAATTTGTACATGTACATATGTGTGTGTATGTGTGTGTGTGTATGGAGAAAAACTATTAGACATCAGTCCTGTTGACAGTACTTAGCAGTAGGCAAAATGGTGTGTTATTATTTAAAAAAAAAAAGCATCCTACTTGCTTTTTAGGTTGTTAATTTATTTAGCAGTTCCCCTGGTTTTCCCAAATGTAAGGATAAATCTAATCCATGCCAAATGGTTACAGACAACAACTTCCTGGGATTCCAATTAGAGATTTAACTATATTTCTGGAGAAAAACCTTAACAATAGACTTATAGGCATGGGTGTGTACATAATTAATAATAACACAGTGGATATTTGGCTTAATAGTTAAGACATGGCTTGAGACACCTGCATCCTCTAATGGCAAGCCTGGGTTTGAGCTTTGGCTCTGCTTGTAATGTGCACCCTGGGAAGCTGCAGGTTGATGGCTCAAATGGTCAGGTACCTGCCACATATGTGGGAAAGATGGATGGAGTGCTGAGCTCCTGGCCTTGGACTGATGCCCTCCTGGTCATTACAGACATTGTAAGAGATCAAGCAAATGGAAGGTATTCCCTCTACCTGTATCTCTTTCTAATAAAACAGAAAAAGATTATTAAAAATATCTACTAAATCCTTCTAATTGAGCATTTTTTGTTGTTGTTGTCAGGACTTCGTCTAGTTCTTTCCATATAAGAATTTTTGGTTGGCATTGTCCTCATCACTCTCGGGGAAGAAAAAACTTCAGCAACAAAAGACTACAGAGAATTTCCCAACACAAAAGTGTTAAATCCCTATTAACCATGAAAGAATGGAGGATTCCTCAGTGGAAGCCATGGTGTTCTGTAACCCTTGCCATGGTATTCAGTCACTTGAAATAAGTTAAGTCTCACACTGTCTTTATACTGGTTATAAAAGCCTATAAATGAATCAAGCTCCAACTCATTTTAAATGGAACACTCAAAAAGGCATGCTCAGCTCCACATGTCTTTCAATTGGTTCACAAATTGAAAAACTCAGAGACTGGCAGTTGCCTTGAAAGACAGTCAAGTTCTCAGCATCTACAGATGATGAAACACATCGCAGTCCAGCTCTTACAAGCATCTTACGAATTCAGGAGAGAGAACCAGACAGAAGGCCTGGTTGATCTTCACCATTTCTTTGAATCCAGACGATTTTTCCAAATTTCCAAAGGGGCATTAAATCCTCACTGAAGTCATTGTGGCATTCACTTCTAGTTCAGTTTAAGATTCCACACACAGTACCCATCAAGAAACCACGCTCAACAGTTTTCCCAGACTAGAAACGTACCTACCTTCTTCTTCATGAGCACTAAAATCATTCTATATCCCAAATGACATCTTTATGAAAAAGCACTGTCTTTCCAAGAAAGATTTTTTTTTCCCCAACTTAATTTCTTTGAGCTGTTTGGGCTTCATTGCCATAACAGCTTTCTGTTATTTGCAGTAAGGAGACTTTCACTAATTTTCTTTGGTTCCTACTCTTCAGATCTTTCCCAGAAATCCTTCTCTAGCTCTCTCAGCTATGAACATCACAGGTTTGCTTTTTCAACTCATGGAAGACTTTCCCCCTCAACAGAGTCCGAAGCATGTTACACCTTGAGAAGTCAAAGAAATCCCAATGTCCCGCCAAAGCTCTATGTATAGAAAGGGTAAGGTAAAGGTGCTTTTCCTGGCTGGGAAATTCTCTTTCAAAATTACCTTTTTCCTTGCTTGTTGATCTTTGGAAGAATGGGCCTTCACATGCTTTCTTAGGGAACTTGGGTCTGTGTAGCGTTTGGTACATCCTGGAATTTGACAAGCATAAGGTTTCTGAATAAGAAAGAAAGAAAGAAATGGCTGTTGTTACATCATAAAGATAACCAGAGATGGTTTTACTCAAAGACTCCTGACTTCAGACTTTAAGTTCACTGATGTGAAATGCTAGGTAATACTCATGCATTTTAATTAGAAATCCCACTTAAAAATTGCAGCATGGTAAAAGGAAGAGTGAACAAAGAGATGGCCTATCCTTGATGGCTTTTAAGTGACTGCTTTCGATTTCATGCTAACCACAAGACTCCCAGTTGGCATTGTTTAATGTGGAAATTATTAGTAAGCATCTCCAGTCATACTTACAGTTACATTTCCCTGAGAGCAATCTTTGGTATGGTCAGAAACTATTAAACACACATTCTTTAAGAGTTCAGGTAAAGAAGCTGTAGAAAAGTCCAGAAAAGATTGGGTATGTTTCAGAAGAAACCTGATTCAGAAAGAGAGAAGGAAAGAATTAAGAAGGGAAAATTAGTGTAAAGTGAGTAAAGGATAGTTGCTTTCAAACAAAAGACACATGAACAATCAGCCAGAGAAATATTAATATTATTAGTTACGGAAGAGTTCTGGAGCTGGGCCCAAGTTACACAAATTACCCTATGGCTAAATGTGATAAGAACACACATTTCAGCTACTTCAGTTCTTCTGTGCAGCCTGAATTTGAGTCTGGAATTATCTACTAGTTAAGAGGAGTTATCTACTAGTTAAGAGGAGTTACCTACTAGTTAAGAACCAATAAATAAAAGTATCTCTCACCCATTCAACTTTCAACACCTATCCCTACTATCATGACAACACAAAGGCCTGAGACTGAATATTTAGTTACGAGAGAAATTAAAAAAACAAACAAACAAACAACCTTTGGCTTAGTTTGAGAAACAAAACACAACAAACAGGCAAAAAGCCCCCACAAGATGAACCATGTTATCTACTAAGCATGGTCTCCTAAGCATCTCATCAGGTGAATTATTCAACGTGAAAAGTAGGGATGACAGCTCAACCCGTTTTCATAATGGGATTCTTGCTCTGAGAACCTGAGGGATTACTATTAACCAAAACGAAAACGTAACTTTAAAAAGAAAATGGCTTACTTGTGGCTGTCCTATGTTACAAAGTATGCTTGTCATATTGTGGGTCAATCTATACATGACTTACATCACTCTAGAGCTAAAAAGCCATACTTGCAATTCACTCCTTTACTTGTGGTTCACTCCTTTGATGCTAAGAACAGAGTGAAGTTATGAATATATAATTTGACATACTCAATGTGAGCTGTTTGATATCTCATGTGTTTGTTCACCAACTAAGCAGGTGACCCAGTCATCCACTAGCTCTGGAGTACCGACAACTCATTATGTGTTAGGAGTCAAAGAACAGACTTGGGTTAACCAAGCTCTTGAAACTGTACAGCTATCACAAAGTGGTGGGCCAACTGTTGGCTGATGTCACTTGTTCATGGGTTTCAACTGGGAAAGTAAAGGTCATCTTTAACTGGGACTGCTGTTTTGGATTTACACAGCTTTCTTGCATCAGCAATCCCTTCCCTGCCTTGGCTATAAGGAGTAACTGGCAACTTTCTTTATTATTAGCAACCACAGAAGTTCAAGTCATGAGTATTATAGATGTTACAATGTGCAAAAGAGCTTTCTGCCTAGTAACACGTTACATTTACTTCATGTCATGATCATTATGATTTTGGCTGATAATGTTATTTTTACTCAATGGTGAGATGCTCTAGGACACAGCCTGAATGCACACCATTACTACCAGCTGGTCTTCATTCCCTGGCCTGCTATCCATCACCTGGATCCAGTATGCAAAACAGAACAGACCAGTCTAAGTAGTCTGGCTGCATTAATCATTTTATCTCGGATTACCTAGCTTTCAATGGTATACTATACCAAACAAAAAATATTTCATTATTTTCTACGTTTATTACATATAATTACCTCCCTTGCTTGGGTATTAAGATACTAACAGAGAAAGGAATTAAAGTTTTCAGGGTTAGAATTATGAACTCACTAAATCCTAGGAATAAAAATCCACTTAGCTGAACAGATACCTTATCCAAAGTTCTGACAGCATTAGCATAAGGAGCACTTAATGAAAGGGAATAGGAACCTCGGTTTAAACCACAAATTCTTCAAATTACAGTTCCCTTTTTTTAAAAAACAAGTATTTAATTTCTCTATGTGTTTTAAAATAGCTTCCCAATTTGTTAAACGTAGTAAAAACCAAAACAGAGGCTAGTTTGGCATTTAAAGGGGGAAAAAATGTTGGCTTTTAAAGCTTTTACAGACAACTAGCTTCTTAAAAAAAAAATAAGCATTAAATGAGTTTTAAAGCTAGTGCATTGAACTGGCACCATGAAATAGGGTCGTCTGCCTCAAAAGTCTCAAACAGGGATATATTTTTTTCTTAATCCGAAATGATTCCTGAACATTTTTCTTAGTTTAATTAGCTAAAATTAGCTCCGAGCAAAGACAGGCATTGTAGAAGTGCAACACTAAGCCTAGCAATAGTTCTTCCAAACTACGGAGAGCAAGCTAGACGAAAAGCAAGTGCTAAGGACAATCGTGTCTCCTGAATGCTCATTCTTGCATGATCAAATGTCATGACAAACTGGAAAAATGTATTGAATTCTACCAAGATCATCTTAGACACAGCAAACTCAGGGTATTTTAGCACTATTTATTTATTTATTTCTTAAAGAAAGTCCTCTTATTCCAAATTCGTCTATTTAATGTTCTATCATATCGGCCCCCAAATCACTGATTTAGTGTACACTGCACTAGGCAAGCCATTACGCTTAAGTATATGAGGAGATAACTCCAGTTCAGAATGCTTCTGTGACATATATCCAAATGACTTCTATCAATATGACTAATAGAGTCTAATATAAAATTTAATAAATATGTCAACTATAACATCAGAAGAGTCTTAAATATGTATGAGAAGGTGTGTGCGGAAATAACGGCATCTCTTCAAAATTCAAAACTCTGGTGTCGTTTAATAATAGACATTAGAACGTTAACACCGAGCAAGTACTGTCATGAATACATTAACTGAGAGAAATGTGGGATAGGAGATCTGTGTTACAGAGAATACCTTTATCCTGACTGCTTTGTTAAGTGAAGCAAAATGATATGGTCGACCTGGCCTCAGGTAGGGAACACAGCATGGGGACCTGAGAAAGGCAGGGCTACCAACATAATGGAGAAGATACAAAAGCTGAGGGTCCTAGAAAAGGCATTGGTGGAGGAGCAACAGGTGCCAGCGTTGCAGGGTCAGTAAGGAAAGTCAGTGGTCTCCCACAAGGTAGATGCTAGAGGCGGTGTGGCCAGCCAACACAAGGAAGCATGGTGCAACTCAACTGTTGGGGAACAGCTGCTGCTGCTTGGTGGCCTGTCTGCAGTTGATAAGAGCAGGTGGTTTCTAATGAAGAAACTGCCAAAGTCTCAAGCTGCCAAAGTCTTATGTCAAGAGCAGAAGAACTAGCCAGGACAAACGAACTCGTCACATTTCCAGTAATCGCATACATTATCGACTTTTGCTATGTCTTGCTACTTAAAATATGCACCTTGGTGCCCAGTCATTCTAATGGTCCTTATCTGCACTAACATCTACCACACGACAGCCCCCATTCAGGCTCTGTACACACAGGTGATCAAGAACCTTGTCTGTGCCAGGAAGCTGTGCAGGTTAGGAGAACCTTGCAACTACAGAAAGCTGAAACAGTTGAATGAGGCCCCTGCTGGCTCTTGCCTCACCTTCTCTGCTGCCCTTGGCACTGCCCCTGAAACCTGTAGCCCATAAAGCACACACCTTCCCCGTTTCACTACCCAACAGGCATTTCCTCCCAAGGGGGCTCTGGGCTGCGAGTTGGGAGACTGCTGCCATTCTTACAGTGTCCAGATGTGTCCGCTGGTGTTTGGCACGGTCACTGGAGTTACTGAACGCCTTCTGGCAGCCCGGATGCTGGCACAGATATGGCTTCTCGCCTGTGTGGCTCCGCAAGTGAATCTTGAGATTTTCGAGCCTTGAAAAGGCTTTTTTGCAACCTTCAAACTGCAAGAGAAGAAAAATCATTTTTTTGTTTGTTTGTGGAGGAAGATGTTGAATGGTTGGAGGCTCAGGGAAGGAAGAAAAGTTTTTGGTTTGCACTTAGCTTCAAATAGCAGAATCAGTCCCAAGCAGTATCAAACAGGACTTCTAAAAATATCCCTATGTTTATATAAACTGCTTTTTTTCTTTTCTCCACCAAATATACATGCCACGTTCCATAGCCGATCTGGGTCCCAAACTGATTTCTCTGATTACTTATGTCAGAGAAAATTCTCTGAACCATCTGGCTCGGTTAATAAAATGCAGTAATGTGGGTCCTTTTTTTATTATTATTAAAAACAAATTAACAGCCTTTTCCATTTCCCAACCAGTCTCAATTGAAGGAATCAGGAAGGAACAAATTTTCTGACAACTAAGAAACTAACAAAAAAATCTGAATAATGTGTGAGAAAAAAAAAAAGAGAGAGAGAATCAAAGAGGAAAGAGTCAGGGATGAAAATGGCCAGAGTTGAGTCCACTAGATTCATTAGCTCAGCCAAAGCCAAGGAGATAATTTTTATTATGTTTTTTTTTTTAAGAACTTGAAGACAGGGATGATTCATCTAGTACTAAATCATTTTCCAAATAAAGTAACAGCTTAGTTTTTCCCCCATTTTTTGACACTTTGTTATCTAATTCAAGAACAGAACTAAAAAGGAAAAGCGTAAGTTTTCAGTGACTGCTTCTTTGATTTGTCAATAGTATCGACTGACGGTAACATCTATTTAACATCTTTCTTGACCAAAATATCAGCTGCTACTACAGGGTTCAAATTATTCTGATCCTTGAGGTGACAATCTAATGTATTAGAAAGAAGACGTAAATGCAGCACAAAAGAGGATGGGGGTTTCTGATTTTTAACTTTTACTTTGGTGCTAAGCCCCAGACATTTATTAGTTCCTTTGACAACTTTAATCCCATTTGAGATAGTACTGAAAGAGAGACTTAGAAGCCCACAGAACAAAGCAAGTACTTTGAAAACAACCAAGAAAGCTTACCTTTTTTTTTTTTTTTAGTGTATGGAAGAAGATAAGTTTAAGATGGCTCCCAAACACATCAGGTAGAAGCACCTGGCTTCCAAAAATTAAAAACAAACAAACAAACAAAAAACTCCGTGGTTCTCTTCATTAAAATAGAATGGATCATCCAGGGTTAATCTTACGTCTTGGAATTTTTAAGTAGAGGATAAACTACGCAGGAAGCACAATCAAGCATGTCATAATTCCATCTATTTAAGTTGTCCGGATTTTGTATGGTAGAGAGTATTTTAAGCCATTTGTGAAAGTGGCATTTATTTTTGATTGAGAGTTATACATGTTTCACACAGACATATGTTGGTTTATTTCAATTTTGATATTTTGCTTAAAATAATTTCGGTGTTTTCTTGATTTCTATTTTACAGACAAATAAATTTAGCCTGAACATAAAATGAATGCTGAGGATGCCAACTACGTTTTCCACAGAGTGAAAAGGCATACGTAGAGGGCACACTGCTAGAAGAAAAGGGAGCGAGGGATTTGTTCCTGTAGATTGGTAGTTATCAGGCCTGAGGATAAAGGAGCTCAGAATTAACCCCACATCACAGCTAAGAGGCCTCTGCCGACCAAAGCTGCTCTTAAGGTTCTCTGTGCTTGACCGCTCAGAACAAACTCCTGGAGCTCCGTTTGTTTGACTTGGAATCACCTGAGGGACCACACTTAGGTATGAAATGAGCTTGTGGTTTTGGGTTCGCAGCAAGGCTCTTTCGTAGGGTCCATCCCAGTCTGGGGCCAGCTCCAAGGATGCATCCTCAGAACTGGGCCGACCCCAGGGGACTCTTCACTTCCACAGCTGCCTCAGATCTTGGTCAGAGACAAAGCGGCATTGCCCAGGCACCGACATGGGAGTAGAGGGCTGCTTTTGACTAGATTAACCAAATTTCTTCTAAGGAGCAGATGAAAATAAGACTGTTGGTTCTATCAAAGGGTGATGAGAGGAATCACAAACACGCCCTAGACTGGTTCAAACTATCCATGAGACTGGCCAAAAACATGCATAGACCGGTCCTTCCAAGACCGTTCCTACTAAGGCCCGCAGATACAACTCAACCAACTGCTACTATTACTATCAAGAGAAGCAAGAACAAAGACCAAAGCACTGGCATTGCAAGCAAATCAATGGAAAATTAACTATGTCTACAAGATTCTGATCATTTTTTGAATAGCAAGGGGATGGGGAGGAATAGGAGCATCCAGACTGAGAAGGGCCAGAAAAGATGATTTGTAAAATAATGAAGAGCAGAGATCTTCTCTGTATCCAGAAAGACCTGACGACCTCAGAGCAGCCTCGTGATATCACCAGCAGAAACATGAGGTGTGAAGGGTTCAACCTCAACGACTTGTAAGAACTGAGGCCAGAAAAGGCAATTTTGCATAGGTAAGTGCTCATGACGGATGCTGTCTACTCATTCTTCTTGAAGGAACTGCGCCTGGAGAAAGCATGAACTCCAACTCCAACTGGGGTCCCAGAGGACTGACACATGGCTTGGTGGGGGTGCCTACCAGCCACACTATCACTGGAGTGTGGATAGTACCACGCCTGTACGAACTTGTCACACTGGCACTTGTGCAAGGAGAGGAAGGAGGAGAAGGTGTTCATTTCTGTAATGGCAGCTGGATGGAGCTTGAAAGCAAGTGAGTTTATACCAAATCATTATCATTCGTTAGGGGCATAACCCTATAATTCAGCACAAGAATTTCCTCTCCCTTGGGCTGTTCTAGTCCCTAGATTTATAAGTTCAATTAAATGCTAATGCATTAAAAAATAAACCAATACTTAGAGGTAGGTTTGCAAAAGACAGTTACAAAACACACCGCAAGTGGAGTCTTTGGGTGTTTGAGTGAACAGATGGCTTTTATCCTTCGTAGTTTTTCATGCTTTCCAAATCTTTAATGAGCATATCTCGCCTTGCAAACATAAACTGCTTGGCAAAGCAAGGCCCATTAGCAGTGTTTCCTTGGGTTGGGTCAGTGTCTTCTCAATGATGTTCCTATAGCATAAGTTGCATCTTGAGAGCTAAGGTCTACTGTGTCCACTGCTCACTCCTTCCTGTCACTGCCACAATCACCCAACTGCTGTGTAAAATGACAGTCCATAACCCTTGGTCTCTTTGTAGTTGTCCAATTATCATATCAACTAACACAGCACCACAGTGTTTGGGCTAAAGCTCTCTTATTTTATTTAATCTTGACCCCAAAGCATAAGAGAATGATAGTGGCAATTCGGCATGCAAAAAAAAAAAAAAAAAAAAAAAGCTGCAAAACACTTCCTTTAAGTAAAAACATAAAGTTTCTCAACTTACAAGGAAAAAAATCATTCACTAAAGTTGCTAACATCTACAGAATAAGATATTTCCAGAGAGATTATTGGCAATATATTGTTAAAAATAGTCCTATTTTATTATGTTATTTTGCTAATCTCCTTCAGTGGAGAATTTGTCTTTTTTTATCTCTCCCTCTTTTTTAATGATCTTTACATTGTTGATAATCTTTAAATCAAGCTCTATCATAGTTATGTGAAAACAAGGCACAGTGCAAGGATTCAGTGGCTAAATCCTTGCCTCATATACACCGGGATCCCATACAGGCTCCATTTCATGTCCCAGTGGCTTCACTTTCTTCCAGGTCCCTGCTTGTGGCCTAGGAAAGCAGCCGAGGATGATTCAAAGCCTTGGCACCAACATGGGGGACCCAGAGGAAGGTCCTGGCTCCTGGCTTTGGATCAGCTCAGTTCCAGCCATTGCAGCCACTTGGGGAGTGAGCCAGAAGATGAAAGGTCTTTCTGTACCTCCTTCTCTCGGTAAATCTGTCTTTCCCAATAAAAATAAATCTTCAAATACATATGGGCATGTGAAAACAAACTAGAAGCATATAGAGGGTTTGGTACTATTAACAGTTTAGGCATCACAGTGGATCTTAGCGTGTAGTTCCCATGGATAAGGAAGAACAGTCTGCAGAAGTCACCCACTTCTAATGCAGACAACCATGGTAGGACTAGGAATTAGCATCTCCATTTCAGGATAGGGCAGGGTTATCTCTGTTCACACAACAAATGGGACAAAAACCCAGAATCCCAGTCTCTTACTGGAGAGTCCCAGAACTGGAGAACTTTTTATCTGACAAGGGATCCATGTGGATATTTATAACATCATTCATGGGCTGTACAAAGTGATCAACCGAAACATCAGACTGCTACAGATGGACTGAAGTTTGAGTTCTACCTGTAGCTGTGTTGGCATTCAGACCAAATGATAATTCTGCTGTCAGGTAGATGTCCACCCCAAGACAGGCAGGCCCATAAGGTCTCCCGGACCCTTCTGACCTACAGAACGCCCCACATTTCTACTGTCCATTATGTTTCTCCATTGGAAAGAAGCACTGAGTGGGAACCATCTTTTCCATGTGCTTGTTATAATAGTTTTACAGACACATACGGGGATAGCGTGTGAAGTTGTCAGTGGCAGAACTTTAAGTCACTTGGGTTTAGAAAATACTGCACTATGTGAAGTCTCAGAAAATTCTCTTTAACTCTGAGGCTGTGTTCGAGTAACAAACTTTAATTAGAAATTCGAAGTTGTCTGAAACCTCAAAGACCTCAGCTTGCACCGTGTTGCTAATTTAGGGGATGATTTCATATGTAAAGGATCACAACTGGACTTTAATCACCATCTCTCTATATTGGCTTGATTACGGATTGCTGATATGAAGTGGCATTCAGATGACCTTTGAGATATTACTCTCTCTTTCTATTAGGGGCTTTTGTGTAAGGTTCTAAAAATGAAAGGCTCATTAGACACCATTAAAAGGGGATTTAATCCATACGTGTAACTGATAATCAAGCCGAGGATTGCTAACTCCCCTCATCAGCTACTCAGAGTCCTAAGAAGCGTTAAGTCTGCATTCGGAGCAGTAAAAACTGCAAACCTTTCCTGATCAAGTTTCTATACTATTGCTAGTGTCAATGGAACCCAAACACAAAGAAGTCTAGGATGGTAGACACACTTTGTAAAAATACGTAACTGATTTCAATTAAGGCTCAGCGCTGATGGTCACGGGAGGCTTACGCCTTTACAATTTCATCAGTCAAGATCAATGAATCCCATTAGTGACGGCTGGCATTGTGCTACCCAGCAACGACAGACACATGAGCTCTTTGCCAGTGTACAGCTCCACGCACACAACCCAAGGACAACAAAGATGAAAAGCACCAGTGGGAACACGGAGGACAAAACAAGCACAAGGTGGCTTGTGCACCAACTCCGAGAGTTCAAGTCCGCCTGTATCAAATGCACACCTTCAACAGGTGGCCACGAAATGACTTCTCCCGTCACCCAAAATGAGATAAGCAAAGCTGTCCCCAAGGTCACCTTGTACACTTGAGAAGAGGTGAGAAAGGTGATACCCCTGAAATGTGCATACAGGGGATGTTTCATTCTGGAACTTTC
Organism: Ochotona curzoniae; assembly: GCF_017591425.1. Classification (NCBI taxonomy): domain Eukaryota; kingdom Metazoa; phylum Chordata; class Mammalia; order Lagomorpha; family Ochotonidae; genus Ochotona; species Ochotona curzoniae. The sequence goes on along the minus strand of NW_024466446.1, from coordinate 7,579,042 downwards.
TTTCTAGAGTAGGGCTTCCATCTCAGTGTGACACGGTGGTGGTGGCAGCAGAGGTGAGCATGGTTAGGGGTTCTATTAATGGACTTGAGTTTCTGCTTTTTTTTAACATTCTCACAGAAGATGCTTCCAAATGTAAGAAACACACAGATAACTCTTTGAGAAGCACGGTTGTGGGCATGATGAAGTGAATCCCATATTGAAGGTTTAGTTTAATGGACTTAACAGAAGCAGAAACAACATAAACTAAAGAACTAGAGGGGGGAAAATCAGATTTAAACACAGGATTGCCTTGAGAAGACAACAAAAGAAAAAGACAGTGGAGTCTGATGCAATGACTCTGGATAAATTCTCCCCTTCCCCTTACAAATGTCAGGATCCCATATGGGCGCTGGTTCGTGTCCCTGTTACTCCACTTCCCATTCAGCTCCTTGCTTATAGCCTGGGAAAGCAACAGAAGATGGTCCAAAGCCTTAGGACCCTGCGCCCACATGGAAGACCTAGAAGAAGTCCTGGATCCTGACTCCAGATCAGCTCAGCTCTGGCTGTTGTGACCATTTGGGGAGTGAAGCAGTGGACGGAACATTTTTGTCTCTCCTCCTTCTCTGTCATTCTTCCTTTCTAATAAAAATAAATACATTTTTTTTTAAGAAAAGAAAAAGGCAGCAGAGAAGTAAAAACACAACAAGGACCACAACAAAAATGGACAAAAATGTACAAGAGGAAGTGGCAGAAACACAGTGCTTGCTGGGGCCATCTGATCTTGCTTCTCCTTCGGTTGACTCCACATTTTGATACCTCGCAGCTGGAGGAGAGAAAAACCCATGACACTTGGACCTCAGTACCACAACTGGCTTAGTGCATACTGCTCGTGTAGCCTTCTGAAGCTGTCTGCAATCCTCATTTATCCAGATCTTCTGGATATAAAACTCTGTAACATCCTCCTTTGTAGCCAAAGAGATTCCAGAGACTCTGTTTTTCTTTATTATTCTAGTATCTAAAAACGAATCTATTAAATGGGTCATACATGCAACTTCCTGTCTTGTCCCTGCTTGATTGGTACTAAATGTGTCTAAACAAAGGTTACCTAAATGGGCAACATTATGTGTTTCTTCTTGCTTTTTAACATCACGGGTCAAGGGTAGCAGTTGATCTTTAAAAGAGAAGTCTAAACGAGGTGGCAAAATAAATGAGAATTCGACTTTCAAAACGCAAAAACGGAAAAACTGCCACGAGATGCCCCATGACTGTGCAGAGAAGAACACATTCTTTCCAGGCCAACATTTGAACTGTATTAAATTTTTATGGAAATTATCAAGTGTCTGGTGTATAACAATTGCAAGGAGCTGGGGACAAATGGAACTTCATCACAGCCATTATATTCTCAACTGGAATGAGAACACTCCTCAGTGTAGCACTGATATTTAAGATGCATCCCATAGTCCTCTCCAGCTATTCAGCCAGTATAACGGACGATGTATTATTCATGTTGCATCAATACAACACCAGAAAACTACCGTTTCAAACAAATACGATCTCCATGAGAAGGTAAATAAAGAAAACCTTGTTGTCGGCGGGCTGTGTAAACATAAAAGTAAGGTTTCTGTCGTTGCTTATTGGCACTGATTTCATACAATCTGTGGGTGCGTTTCCATGACCACATGCGAACTTTGGGGGGGGGGGTGTCAAACCATAATAAATACACCTGAATTACATGCCATAGGAGCAAAGATATTTTACAGCCATGTTGTCACTTCTGCATAAAGGTGCCTAAAACCCATCAAGCTATTTCACGTGTGTGCACCTGTGTCTGTGATCACGGCATACCTTGCCAGGCATTATTGCATATTCATGTACTTCCATAAGTATAATACTTTTGTGAAATCTGTCAGGACATACGATCCCAACATTCAGATATACTGCTCATCAAGAACATTCTTTTACACTTTGAAAATACTCTAGAACGAGTGACCAATTCCCTGTTTCTGTCCCATCAGTGGACTGTGGATATGCTGTTGTTGTTGTTGTTGTTGGCATATTCAGCGCTTTAATAAGCTCTGTGGATGACACACAAGAGACATCAGGCTCCTGTTCCCCTCCCCACATTCATAGCATGTGTCAGGAGACAGACATACACCCAGAACAAACATAGAGACTGGCCAGCACCCACCCTGGTGGCTTCTATATGCAAAAAGGCCAGGTGAACATTGGGCAGATTGGGCAAGCAAGGAAACTAGCAGCCAAGTTGAAGAATCAGCTTTCGGTTTTTTTTTTTTTTTTTGGGTGGGGGGCGGGCATGTGTGTACATTTTCTGCCTTTGTTTTTTAGTGTAAGGATTATTCTTTCAAACTCTTCTATGAAAGTCTTGCTCAGAAATATATTTTTAACTTTCAGGAGACATGGGCCAATGAAGCAAAAAGTGGGGAAGGCAGAAGGGAGAGAGAACGCAAGTAGAAGAAGTGAAGTCAGAGGCAACAAGCCCAGGAGAGGTTCAGGGTTTGACATAAGCATGCTCACACCTTTGCCCTCTTCTCTGGCCTCCCATCTCTGCCCCTAGGCACCAGTCCAAGCCAGCTGCAACTTCTTAATGAAGCAACCTGCCCCTTTTTTTGCCGGGTGTCTTTCCATGTGCTGCTCCTTCTGCCTGTTTGACACGTTACTGACCCCTGGGCTTGGCAGTGCCTCCTCTAGGAAGTCTTGCTTCAGGTTTTCACCAAGGCACAGGGGATCAGTGCCCACACGCCCACCACGCGTTGCCCGTGGAGATATACTAATTGGATGGTTTGTTTTCCCCCACAAGGCTTGAGCTTTATGAGGACAAGGAACTAAACTTTACTAATCTTTTTATTGCCAGCACTAGGTACGGGGCTTGGCATAGACTTGAGCAAGGTGATTTGCTAAATAAACGCTAAACAAAATGGAAAGAATGAACTCTTTGTAAGAAAGTATCTTGATTTCCTTCCTAGTCTTCCTTGTGCAGTAAGCTCATTAGAGCCTTTTAATTAGGTTAGGCCTGGTCACTGCTCATGATGACATCAAACGGACAACTGCGCAAAAGCTCAAAGATGCGTCCACGGGTTTCATAGGTTGGATTTTAGGGTTCTATAGAACATCTGTCAAACGGATACTTAACTACTTTAATATCAAAACACGGGGGGGGCGTACTAATCACAACACACGGCTGTATTTTTCCTCGTGGATGTGAGAATGAACTCCTTTGTTGATGCTCTGAGGAATGTGTGGCAATCCCGATGAAAGGAGCTGTTTTCCTATCACATCAACTGCTTCCAAGCATACCTACAGATATGGAGATTATATTATTGGCAATAACTGAATACTATATATGTGTGTGTGCATACTTCACACATAGGAAAAGAAACTGTTCTAAAATGGCCTTTAAGAGCTTGGTTAACATGCTCTCAACTTTGCCAGCGAGGAGATTCTGATCAAGAGGTTTTTATGTTAAGAGAGAAATAGTTGCCTTAAGGGTCCCTAAGGACCAGGGCAGCAGGTTCCCATAACGCTATGCCTCTGTCAACAGCCCATCCTGAACGGGAGGCACAGGTTCTGCTCCAGGTCCCAGATCACAACTATCGTTAGCTAGAGAGGTTTTGTTCAGAGCGCAGGAGCTACAGCAAGGCCCTGGTGCCACCTTTTCCATTTGTTGGTGGACTTGCTGCCCAGGAACTGTCTTTGATTCCAACGATGAGAAACACACACTGCATGCCTTCAAGTTTTATTAAGAATTGGCATGCTTGGTTGAACAGAGCTAAGCAATATATTTATTTACTAGAGTGTTTCCCAAAATGATTGCTGAGTTCTGTCATCTCTTGACTGAGAAACTGTTTGCGAGTTGTAACAGAATGTATGCTAACACACATACAGCAACACAAACCTCCAAGACAAACTGTTTAAGTCAATTTGCTTATCATATAGGCACATAGGTGCAAATATGTGCATATGCACTTGTGGGTACAGCCACGGGCACACACTTCAACACTGACACACATATCCCACACAGATTCTGTAAGAGATGTGTGTATGTATTTAAGATCTGTGTGCAGGGGTGTAGAAGCAAGCACGAATTTGCCAAGAAAGAAAAGGAAATTCACACACGAAGAGAATAATTTACCATAAATTGGCCTACAACTGATTTTATTCCAAAAAAACAGAGTGCAAGATGCCAAATGTTTAATGGCTCTTGCTATTCTAGATCTGGCCCTGACAAGCTTTGGAAAAGATGCAAGTGGGCAGGAAAGATGAGGATTAAAAAATTACGTCTTAAGCCTTTTCACTTTCAAATGTAAAATTTCTACCACTGTGACAGAGAAAAAGAGAGTGGCAGGGATATTTCCCTGACACCGTGCTTTCTTCCACCAAAAGCCATCGATTTCCATTATGCATTGCTTAAATATCAATCTTCCTGCTTAAAAAAAAATCATCTGCAACTGGTATCTTAAAAAAGAACAGGAGATGAAAATAATGTAATTCAAAATCCCCCATTAACCCTGGTGGTGGTTACAAAGAGGTGATCTCAGTGAGGTATCATTGCAGTGCCATAGTCCCAGGTCAGACAGCAGTTCATGACCGTCCATCCTAATTCATCACTACCTCTCGCTTGCTTCCAAAATGGAAGGCTTCCAGTTCCTTTCCACTATGCCTTTGTCATCACAAGCTGAACCAGCACATGGCAGGTGTTCAGAAAACCCTCGGTGCCTTCCACTTGCTCTTCTCCTACGTTGGCTCCTTTTTAAGCTGCTCTTTTCCCATATCTGGATGCTTTCCCTTCCTGGTTGTTGAGGGAATGGGCTCGTAGCCTTACCTCTTTGCTGGTATACGCCTGTGGTTTACTCATGAGCGTGAAGGAGCAGTAATTTGACCCATTAACGATGATCTTTCAGGTTTTGAGGCCCATATTCAGTTACTATCATGCTCTGCTCTTCATTCTCCACAATTCTTAATGAAGATAACTTGAGCAGGAATTAGAGCTGCCCTCCACCCCATTATTTTTTCTACTAGTCTACTTAATGCCAACTCCAGCTCCTTCTCTCTGGAACTAACTCCACGTATCGTAACAATAGGTCAACATAAAATTTTGAAAAGATGTTGGAGTAGATGTGGTTATTTTATCACCTTAATATCTTAAGTTCTTGTAAGAGTATTGGTCTTGGGGCTGGCATGGTGGCTCAATTGGCTAATTTTCTACTTGTCAGAGTTGGCATTCCATATGGCCACCAGTTTGTGTCCCAGCTGCTCCACTTCTCATCTAGCTCCCTGCTTGTAGCCTGGGAGAGCCTTGGGACTCTGTATCCACATGGGAAACTTGAAGGAACCTCCCGGCTTCTGGCTTTAGATTGGCCCAGTTTAGGCCACTGTGGTCATTTGGGAAGTGAACTAGCAAATGGAGGATCTCTCTCTCTCTCTCTCTCTCTCTCTCTGTCCTTCTCCCTGTAAACCTGCCTTTCCAATAAATTAAAAAAAAAATAGAGTAGTTGGTCTTTGGGTTGAATTAAATTACTAGTGCTTCTTATTCTCCAAAGAAGTGAAATAATGAGCAAAATAAACTGATAAATTTCTTTCTAGATTTGTTTCTTTTTGTTGTTGTTGTTGTTGTATCTCTGGGCACCTCACGGAGTCAACAATCCTGGCAGGAATGTACTTAACACATAGTACATTCTCAATAAATATCATTATCCTTGTCACCCATTATGATGCAGATCAGCTGGTATTACTATTCCCATTTTATAAGAGAACTGGAGCCTGGAAAGGTTGAGGGACTTATCAAGTCACACAGCTTGTGAGTGGAGAGGCTCAACTAGAATACGGCTTTCTAGCTCAGTTATTTAACTAAGCGTTCCCTCCACACAACTCCAAGGAAATGTGACTTGTCAAGCAGTCAAGGAGATAATGAAAGAAACACATCTTGGAGAGAATCCAATTGTACCCTTTCTTCTTTCCCTTTACAGAGTGAAAAGTATTAATAATTCAAATTCACAATGGTCAACTACCCTAAATTATACCACTCAGTTTCAACAAAGTCTGTAATGCAGAATTAAGTCATTAGCAGTGACTAGAAAGGGCTGTGAGCCTTATGTTCTTGGCGTAATTTTCATTTTAACTAATTATAGTTCTCAAATTAAAAAAAAAAAAAAAGAAATGTGGTGTACACCCATGAATCACGCAGAAGGATGGCACAGACTGATGGGAAACAAATGAGTCAACTCGACAATTCTAGAAGGACCTCAAGTTTGCACATTCAGCCAAACGATAAAGCACTTAGCAGAAAGCATTGTTCCCATTTTTGCCAAATACAGAGTGGCTGGAAATCACTACCAACTTAACCTTAACGCCAAAATTTGACCCTTCCTACATGCATAGTTTGCTAAACCTTTCTCCAACATAACCGTACTAACAAAGAAAAAGTTTTAAAGAATTCCCATAATCTAACAGGTGCCGGACACATACTAAGTGCTCCAAAATTTGATGATTAGTTCAATATTTGCCTAAATGTCTACTGTAATACCTCCAATTCCACTTGGGAGAAAAATAGCTCATTTTATTCTTTCTCATGCTGGAATGCAAGGACCCAACCAGAATGAGGATAACAATGTTACACAGTGTTTACCTTGACCTTAACCTGTCCTCTCACTTCCAGACCATAATGTATATTTGGGATCTTTACACTGAGGGCTCATAGGTACCGCCAAGTATGTATTCCCGGGTTGCACAAAGACCCTTCCCCCAGATGGACTTTTCACTGCCGGTTCTCTGCCCAGAGAGTGGAAAACATCTTAGATATCTCCTTCGCAGATATTGCTTTACCCTTAGTATTTCCCAAACTTGGATACTCCTCATCATATTCATCTGATCTTCCCTAGATGCGGCTATCCTCACCTCCCACTTGGTCTATTTCAATGGCAACTACCCAACAGCTGGTCTCCACTCTGCTATTTGAATCATTTTTGAATAGTAATAATCTAATCTTGTCACTGCCCCACATGAAATGCTTCAATAGTTTCTCAGATAAAGCCCAAAGTCTTGCTATGGCTCACAAGATCTTGGTTCTTGTGGTCCCTGCCTACTTGACTAGCCTAGCCTCATCCCTTCTCTCTCTCTCTCTCTCTCTCTTTCACCTGTGTTTCCTCAATCTGCATTCCATACAGATGCCATGACCTTTGTCACCTTGTAGCGTTTCACATGATATTCCCCTTACCTCCAAAAACATTTCCTTCCAATATGCCTGGTTAAATCCTATCTACCTTTTAAAACCAAGTGTATACATTTCTTATATAGGAACATAGTCTCTGTCCTCAAGGTTAGTTTTAGTTCCCCACATAAATTCCTCTGTACCATCTTCATAAAACATGACCTCTACTGGGACAGGAACTAAGTTTATCTTTTTCAGGATGCAAGAATGAGTAAATTCTTGATGTAAACGTGTTAAATAACAGACAACTGAGTTATTACAAATTAAAAATTGGGGCTGGCACAGTGGCATTGTAGGCTAAGCTTTTACCTGTGGTGTCAGCATCCAATAGGGACACCAGTTCAATTCCTGCCTGTTCCACTTCTGATCCAGCTCTTGCTTTGGAACTTGGGAAGCAGCAGAGTACTTGGCACCTGCCCCCATGAGAAAGACCCAAAGAGATTCCTGGCTCTTGGTTTTAGATTGTCTTAGTTGCATCCATTGCGTCCATTTAGGGACTGAACCAAAGGACAGAAGATCTCTCTCTCCCTCTATGTATCTCTCTCTCTCTGCAGCTTTGCTTTTTAAATAAACACAGAAATAGAACTTTCAAATACAGAGATGGGCATGATGTCTCAGTGGCTAAATCCTTGCCTTGCACATGCTAGAACCCCTTAATGGGCACCAGTTCATGTCCCACTGTTCCACTTCCCTTCCAGCTCCCTGCTTGTGGCCTGGGAAGGCAGTAGAGGACGGCCCAAAGCCTTGGGACCCTGCACCCATGTGGGCGACTCAGAAGAAGCCTCTGGCTCCTGGCTTCAGACTGGCTCAGTTCCAACTGTTGCCAAAGCTTGGGAAGTGAATCAGCAGATGGAAAATCTCTCTTTATATTTCCTTCTCTCTCTAAATCTGCCTTCCCAATTAAAATAATTTTTTCAAAAAATTAAAATGCAAATTTCTCATATTCAAAGACTTTCTTTCTTTCCTTCCAACCTTCACTTCCTCTTTTCTCGTTTTTAAAACTATGCTTCCCAGGCTTAAAATCCAGCCCCCAGAACCTGAAGACTCATGGGAACAGTGAAGAAATCATCTATGATTGGTAGAAGTTAAAGTACAGACCTTCAGGTCTAGAGACAGAATACATGTTTAGAAACCCTCTACAATTTCGAAGTGTCACATGAAATACCTGTTTTGTGGGTTCCAACAGCATGCACAGAAATATCTCACCACATTGTGATAACGTTATCCACCAGGGACATGAATAAATAGCTTCACTAAACACGCGTGGAGCAATTGCATTCAGCAATAAATGACAATGGGTCTTGCTTTGTACTAATCTAAAAATTCAAAGCCCAATTACTTCAGCTGCACAGTAAATAATACTGAGAAGACGGAGTAATAAAGCAACTTAGGAACACCCTGCGTTAGTAAACGCTAATGATCTTTTCAGGAATCGCTCAAGTATTGCTTTCTCTTCTGAAGCAAAGAAAGCTTTTTTTTTTTCTTTTTGTAAATTAAGTGTGGGGGGAGGGCAGGAAGAGAGAAAGCAAGGCATCCATGAGCTACAGCCAAGAACAAAATGAAAGCAGGGAGGACTCCTTTTGATCTTTGGAGAGGAGTGTTTAGTTAAAAAATGTATGCTGAAAACATCAGCAGAAACCTGAGGCCAGGAGCTGGAAAACATAGTCATCGGTAGCTAGTTATAAAAATATATCTATTTATAAAAACGGGGAGAGGAGAAAGGAAGAGACAGAGATAGAATAAGGGCCTGTCTCTGTCGCTCTAAATTTCAGGGTGCACAAGCTGACTTTAAAGAAAGGGGTCAGTTATAGACTTAGATTTCCTCACAGAAGCCATGTACTTAATTGGCATAATTAGCGATTGAGATATGCAAATCAAATTCAAACTTAAAATGACTGAGATGGAAAGCTAATCTCAATGGGGATGCAGGGAGGAGGGAGGAGATAGTAGCAGGGAGAGAAGCATGGGAAGAAAAGGAAAAACCACCAGGGCGTTGGTGTTATTGGCAGACAAATCTAGCGAGCTGATCCCTGAAGCTGACCAGACCTCCTGGCAAACTGGGGAAGAGAGGACACCACCCAGTGCCCAGGTGCACCCAGCACCAGGCAGCATGCAGTCATCAAGGCAGATTTGGAACCCCCGCCCTTGTGAAAGCTCTTATTAGCATGCTCCTTGCACTTGTGGTGTTCATTATTTTTCTAATTGGAGCAAACCCTAAAAGCTTTCTGTACCTCACATATAAAAGCTAATAAAAACGTTTGCAGGGGTATTAGTTTAACAACATCAATTTCCTTCTTAGTCACCTAATTACCGCTCAATGATAATCTTCCTTGCTTTTCTCCACCCACTCCAGTCCCAAGTGAACCACAATCTTCCCAAAGGCCCCATGTCCCAGGGTGAGAAGTATCTGATCTTCTGTATGAGACTGGATGGGGACCACCCAATTGGCACTTTCTCTTCAAGTGGTGTCCCCCCACCTCCCTACCCCTGTCCTAATTCTGTGCTCATCTGCCACTGAATAAATAGCCCAGTAAGCGTCAGCTTCATAGGATTCTCCGTCGTTCTCTGTATCTTTCTTGTTCATACTGTTTCCAGAGAGTCACGCAATACCTGGAATTCCAGGTGCCCTTCACATTAAAAAAAAATTAATAAAATTTGGGATGGATGCCTAATGATTGGTCAGATTACCTTAAATGTCAACACTACTCACCAATCATTAATTCCATGAATAAGAGTCAACTGCTGTGAGTTTATCAACCAAAGGGTGTGCAGTGACAGCACATAAGACCTGAACCAGGACTAGGACCAAATAGTGTCTGAGGATTTCTCACTTTCATTGGCTAAAGGAGAGCAACTCTGGTTCATCAAGTCTGAGATGAGAACTAAAATCTACATTTCTCCCGGGGTGGTGTCCGGGTGGCTGTCCTCCATCCCAGGGTACGGAGGCATTTGAGAGGCCGAATGTGGCTTCTCTGCTTCTCTCCCCTCTTTCTCCAGATACAGGAAAGAAAAAAACAGAGAATGTGGAAATGGTGACCTCAGCCATCTTCCTGTAGCCCTTGACCCTTATCACCCCAATCAACTATCATCAAAAAATAATTAATAAAAAAAGTTCCCAAGAGATGTTGATGCCACAGGACCTCATCTGTATCATCATTATCTAGAACACCTGATAGCTCCAACACAGTTCTCTCCCATGGGGGCTTACTTTATTTCGTATGCAAAAAAAAATCATATTAGTATTGTTACCTAGTCGATACTCATGTAGATGCCTTCTTGTTGGGAGGAACGAGGGGTTCAGGGTCCCTATGGGTTTCCTCTGAGATCCGGAAGCATGTACTACATACATTCTCTGGAAAATTCTGTCTTACAGTAAAAAATTTAGTCATGTCTTCATTATTCCAATGAAAGCTTTACCAGAATCGAGGGAGTCTACCCATGGGGACGACAAGGAAACCTTGAATTTTTTCATAGAGTGTTCTTTTTATTATGATGAAATCTTGTGACTTAACTGTAAGATATATATATAATGCCCCCTTTAGAAAAATTAGTGCATATGTGGCCCTTAGTTACTTAGAGCAAACATAAAATCTTTCATCTGTGAGATTTCTTTCAGCGTATGTAATCGACTGTACATAGATCTTTCTTGCCAACCGTTTTCATGCCATTCTGGAAATGGACTAATGGTTATTGATATTTTGATCCTTCCACCAATTTCCACATCTCTTCATAGTCAATTGACAGTTTGAATTTCCTTAAACAATAATGCAGCGATGTATAGGTTTTCTGCAGGCACTATCTGAATAGTTCTTTGCGCAAATGGTCTTGCCTCATTTCACAATGCAAAAAGCTACACCATGTTTAATGACTTTTCTTTGGATTAACAGTAAACAGTTTAAAAATATCTTTTTGATAACAATTCTTTTGCTAGTACTTCTGCTGGTTTCTCCTGAAGGAACACTGTCAATGGTAATTAGATTTGCTCATTATAGATCTCATCCTCCATCTTTCTCTCACACACACAGGCATGCATTTGCTGAAAAATCCAACATGTGGCTTTATGTCTGTAGTACACCAATCAACATATCAAAATCCAAATTTAGAATCCTAATTCACAATACAGCATTTTTTTTTCTCCCTCTCCCCCTCATTCGGAGTAAATTAAATTCAGCCTTTGTTGGAAGGAAATGTGAAATGTGTTTCACACATATATTTAACACTAATCTGTTCTCCCTACCTTAATTATGCATTGAATTTTCGTCGGGATCGTATATTTCAGGGACTCTACTTACTTATATAAATATTCATTGATTTTTTTTTCTTTCCTCCCCAACTTCATCAGTATTGTTCAGTGTTCATCTTCATTTTGCATTTGGAGAAACTAAGGCACCAAAAAGGAATCACCCTACTGGCGAGCGGAAAGAGATGAGGCAGAAACTTATCTGACAAAGAGACAATCCTCTAGTGGAAGCTCAAATAATGAAAATAATGATCCCATATCCAGGGATGAAATCAATGTAGCCTGCTCACAATCCAGGCACAGCTACATTCTATAGTTTGTCTTCTTGGAACAAAGTGCAGTCACAGAAGAGCCACCCTGTGGTCCAAGAGAAATGATGACGGCAAAGAACAGTGGGAGAAAAACAAGGCAAAAGTACTTGGACTCTAATCACTGTGAGTCCATCACAGTAACTAATGGGCTGAGAATGTTTCTATTTTTTCACCAAGTAATCCATATGCAAATTTCCTGCAGCATTCAATATGCACTTCCAAGCTCAGTAAATGTTTTCTATTCTTTTCTCAGCTTTTTCCAATTAGGCCCTGTTTATTTAGGAAAAAATAAAAAAAAGAAGGGGGAGGGGAGAAAATGTCTAAAGAAGGGATTAAGCTCTGTAGTTTATGAAGAAAGAGTGAATATTAGAAATTCTTGCAGAATCTAAAGGACACATTCTTTACTCATCCTCCCTGCTGCGATGGGTAATGAGAATAAAAGCAAAAGGGGCTGAAACTTTTTACTCCATTTGTTTTGTTCAGCTGAAAACATGCCTTTGACAATCTGGAATTTAATCCCCAATTCATGACAATTTGGATAATGGCCCACATGAAATAAGTCTGTGGATAAAAATAAATAAATAAGATGGGAGAGCTCAGAGGGCCCCACCTGTTGAGCACAAGTTCTGTAACAGCAAGCTGATTTAGGACACAGAGGGGATGGGGGCAGCCTGGAGAGGGACAGTGGAAAGCTTGAACTTGGCTGCTCTACCAAGGGCAGTGGCTCAAGGAAACAATATCATCCATGGGTCACACATCCCCTCCAGTAGTAGTGGGGAAAGACGGGAATGGAACACCGAGTTTTCATCTTTAGTCACTGCAGCTCTGAAGACAAGTGCATTCCGCCAGTTTAAACTTTCTGAACTTAGCCAAAGATATTTTTTTTCCCATCTGATTTACTTAGCGACAAATAACGGCAACAACAACAAAAAAACCCCTGAACTTGAATTCCAGGTATGGATGGCAGCATCATGGTGCCTGAGAAACAATGTGTACTACTGGGAATGGTCTACTTCAAGCAGCTGTTAGGAAGCCCAGAGAAATGGCATATGCTATTTTGCAAATTGAAAAACATGTTGCCAGTGAAAGAGGGACTCATCAGCAGTGGCTTTGCTTTGCACTGGATTAGAGGACAGGAAATATCCAAGCAACTGCCAAGACTGAGCAGGAGATTCTCATCCAGGCAAATGGCGAACAGTTAAGCATAAAAAGTGCCAAAATGTCAGATGAATTTTCCCTCTCAACATTCAAGGACTCAACAGCCATAGCGGGGGAAAAAAAAAAGAATCAATACATGACAGCTCAGGGTATGTTGTTCACCATGCAATTGAATAGTACATTGAACTTTGTAGAAATCCTCATGTTGAGATTGGTTGCCAAAGAGACAGAACACGAAGAGGTCTAAGCCGGAGCAGAAAGGTATCAATACAACCAGCACAGAGATATTCTCGTCTCACAACAGCTATAAGAAAGACAACAAGCTCGAAAGAACTGCATTGATGGGCAAACTAGTGGTGTATTACCCTCTTAAACCCACCACCATTATTCTCTGGACTTAGAAAACAATATTGTGAAATAAGTAAAGAAAAGATTGCATCCACTCTTGCCAAACCACCTGCTTTTATAGTCCCTGAAAACACTTTTGAGGTTAATTATCCAAGGGTCATTTATAAAAGTTAAATTCTATTCTTCAATGTACCAGTTGAAAGAAAAAAAAAAAAAAGAAAAAGAAAATCACTCCCAATTGCATTGAAAATTTTTAAGTTTCAAGACACAGCAAATGCTCTCAAATTTCCATTTCTTAAGTCTCAAGTTCAGAGAGAACAAGAAACCAAATGAAAGTCTGCCAACAATGCAGGCAGGCTATTAAAATGTTACAACCAGGCACAGTGGGTTGGAGTCTATAGGATGGTCTTCAAATCGACAGAAATGTTCTGGACAGGAGCCTTCAGATCACCATGGAACAGGCTTGGATGCCCTTTGTCTAATTCTGTGGGGACCCAACCCTCAAGCAGAATATTTTTGGCCTGTCCAAGGAAGGCCTTTCCCAGAAACCCAGAAAAGGTCTTGGAGACCTCACTCTGAGTCTAAGCGCCTTCTGCAGTAACTCAACTCATGGTTCAAATTCCCAGCGTTAGGGAGCTGACAGGCGGAGCCTCACTCAAAGCCATGACATGGAGGGAGTGGGGGGAGGGTTTTTGCTTGGTTCCCTTTTGGTCCCACCCAGTAGTTTTCTGTTTTCCTTCTTTCATGAACAAAGTAGCCTCTTCTTGTGCCAATATCAAAAAATCCCCAAACACTAATTCCATTACAGAAACAGCTTGGTACACTTGAGACAGCTGACCAAGCTTTCACAACATTGGATGCTTAGCTCTTGATCGGGCGTTTTCTTCTGCAGTTTCACTGTTAGGATGAGGAAGGTTTCTGCCTCAACTTTCAGGCACATTAATAACAAGAAGTGCAATCTTCTTGCAGTCCCAAGGGTAGATTAAATTAAAACCCCACATCGTTCCTGGCAGATCCACGGAGAACTCTGTCCTTAAGGACTTGCCCTGGGACTCACAGCATGGCATAAGCAGTTGGAGCTAAAACCTGAAAAAAAAAAAATTGTTCCTGGGCCTCTGAGTCCCTTATCTCCCACAGTGCAATGGAATAAGGAGAAAATCTCCAAGTGGTTTCCTATCTATGTATCTGTTCCTTCTTTGAAGGTGTGGCCTAGGGGGTCTCGCATGGAAAAGCAGGATAAAATATTCACAAGGCAGTAGGCTGGGAGCCCTCTCCTGAGAGCGTTTTACACCCTCCTACACATTAAACCTGTTCTTGTTTACGCAGTAATCAATGTATTTGGAGGGAATAACACTTCCCTGGTTTGACTGCCTAGCCAATTAATGCCTTTGCTTTCACCTTTATAATTAGCACACGGGAAAAAAAAAAAAAAGAAGCTTTTAAAAGTTGCAGAGAGGAGAAGGCACTGAGTGTGTGTGTGCAGGAGGAACAAAAGCTCCAACCACAAGGAACTGCGAGATGAACCACTGTGATGGAATTTGCATACTGCAGACATGTCAACCAAGGGCTTATCGAACAGCCCTGAGGATGTACCACTAGGGCAGCAGTGGAAAGAAAACTCAGATCCTCACCCCACAGGCAGCACTGGAGAACACTGATTTTTAAACTGAAGCCATATTGAAAATCCTGCTGTTAGGCACATACATGTAACCACGATTTCGGAAGACACAAAGGCATCTTAGCACCAACGGACTTCTTGGTGAGGTTTCTTTAATTCTCATTCCCTTTTCTCATTCCCCGTCTGGCTCAGACTGCACAATGAAAAGCCAGTCTCGATATTTCTTTCCTTTTGTCTTACAAAGTCAGCATGAACAGCCTCTGCTCAGGCCCACACAAAGATGTTGCAAGACAGCGAGACATGTCTGCCTGGAGCATCCGTGTTGCAAATCGGGTGCCTCTTGGGAATGGGATTACAAGACTTCCCTCGTCCCCGCCAAGTATGGGTATCACGGCTAATGCATCAGACCTTCAACACAAGAATTCTGTGTGAGCTGAGTGTTTCTAGAGTTCATGACCAAAGGTGGTAAGGAAAGCAATGGCCCCTATAATCACCCAGGGCTAGCACATCAGGCTGATGTGCCTTTAAAGCGTTCCACTCTATGATGCCTACTCAAGGGTTCTTAATGGGCCATGTCTTGGTTTGTGGGATCCTGCCTTATGCTCTGTTTAATCATCCATTTAATAAATAGGCAGTGAGTTTCTATAAGGAGCCACACTGTAGTGGGATCTCTGCTCACACAGAGGAAGGGTTCGGTTCTCTTTGCATTTAGGAATCCATAGGGACCAGCAAAGAGGGAGGTTCTCCTTTCAGAATACAAGCCCAACTCCTCCTGGAGATTAGCCCCCATACATGTGTGCTCTGGCTTCCACTGCATCCCCACCTTCATTCACCTTCATCCACCCCCTATTCCTCACCAGCACCTAAGAGCTATCTTCTGGAACTGCTAAGCCCATTCCACCTCACAGCCTTTACCCAACACACCCTCATGGCCTGAATTTGTTCTGCCTCTTCTTGGATTCTTTTTTTTTTTTTTTTTTTTTTTGCTTCCTCTCAGGTCTCAACTCCATTTGCGCTCTGCCAAGACTTCTCTGCCCTCCTGCAATCCATAGAGTTGCTCTCAAACTCCCAAGTTGAAGTCCTATTCCAGAAGAGCCTAGGCTGCGACTTTGTTTGGACACAGGGTCTTTACAGAGTTGACAAGAGATCATTGGAGTGGTTCCTCATCCGGGATGTCCAGCGTCTTTCCAAAAAGAGGCAATGTGGTAGTACAAAGTGAGGGATGTAACCATACAAGGAGAACCCTACCTGAAGATACAGATAGCCACCTACAAGAAGGGAGGCCACAACAGAGCCTGTCCTTGCAGCCCTCAGAAGAAACAGCCCCATCAACATTTTGATATTGGACTTCCAGTCTCCATATCTGTGAGACAGCCAATTTCTCTTACCCCCGCTACTCAGTTCGTAGTACATGGCACTTCTAGAAAACGAACCCATTTGCCATATTCCTTGCTACTTCGTTGAGAAGTAGGCTACCACCTGGAAGCCTCTGGCTCACGCGTATTCCTTGTCTATTAAATTTGTCGGTCCCTGAGAATATGGCCCCCATGCACGACAATGTCTTCTCTTGCTTTGACATCTTTTTCCCTATCATACATAGTAGGCCCCCCAAGCTGAATAAACCAATGAAAGAACTGTGCTTTGGTGGCATGATCACTGATAATCATTTATGAGTCATGTACTCTAGTGAACTTCGATCTGTCCCGGGGCCTGCTTTCCTTGGGCAGATGAAAGAAAACTAGCCCACAGTGCACCAAAGGAATTCACCAGGAGTGAGGTCAGCACAATCCACTGATGCTGTACAAAAATTCCCATTTTACTCTCTGCCCAAGTTTTTTTTTTTACATGAACATAGTTTGAAAGATCCAGTTGTTGCTTTCAATGCCCCAATGTCCCGCCAAACCAAATTCAATTGATTGAAATATAGCCTGCTGATGCTTTTGTAAGTCTAAAGAAGCGAATGGCAACCTTCCACCCCTCTGCTGAATGGTGTAATTGGCCTGCCATAGAGAATTGGGGAATTTTAACACATTCCCCATTTGGCCGAGCTCACCAATTATTCCCCAGTTGCTATCAGAGCCACAGACTTTTCTTCTTTGGGGTCATTAAGCTTGTCAAAACTAATTTGTCACCACAACTGCTGACCTTCATTGCACTGACAGCCACATAAGGATCACCCTAAATGGGCTCTTGCATTACAAGAAAGTAATGGCTCATCAGAAACTTGTGTGTTTTTCCTGTATGATTCGTAATGGCCTTGCGATCCCCAAAGATGTAGACACAGTATCCCACAGGTGCCACAGGTCACAGCATCCATGCACTAATCATTCTGGTTTTACAAAAAAAAATCTATATATATACACGGGTAAAACAAATAAATGCCTGGAACACAAGCTTGGATCTGATATGTGACAAAAATATGCTATTCTCTGGCTTTGACAAAATCTGAATATATTACATGTTCTCCTCATGCAAACACCCAATGGAAGTCGGGTAGAATTAAATGTGCCATAAATCATGGGTCCCTAATAAGCCAGTCAGAATAACATTCTTTGAAAGTTTCTTGATTGTGAATGCAAAAATATTCCAGAATCAAGGTTGCCAACATTCAATAGGAACAAGGAGACTTGCTGTGAGGAAAGAGCACTGCGTTCTGCAGCAGCGATCTGCGGGCTCACCGTATTGAGATTGGTTCCTAACCATTTGCTCCAGTTGGCAAATTCCAGGCATCTACCCACAAATCCGCACGGGCAGACAAAGGTAAGAACAAGTCTATTAACTTCAAAAGAGAGACAGGATCTTTGGAGATTGCCAACGAAGCTTTACGGAAAAAAAAAAAAAAAATTGTCATGGGAACTCTTTCAGGTTCTGCACTGCCATTTAATCCCTGAACCCATGAAACCTGCTCAAATAACAAATTAATTGCGCTCTCAATCTATCTTGATATCAACACGGAATATGAAAATAGAATTGTCAAAGAGCTCGCTCTTTTTTTTTTTCTTTTCTTCTTAAAGAGATTCAACTCTAAATAGAACTGAGTCTAGAATAATTGGCTGTAACAAAAATCTTCTGGGTGGCAATACAGACATAATGATAATCTTTATAAATAATAGAGGGAAGCTCAAAACGCCTGATATCCATGCTCACTGGCTAATATCGTGCTAACTGGCTTCTTCCCAGCAATGCCGACTTTCTCATTTTAAATGGAGCACCAGTTCCCAAACAAAAAAAAAAAAAATTGACACTCTAGGTGCACAACTGGAGTAGGGATTAAAACCGTGGGAAAGGGCCAAGTCTCGGGTTGTTTACTCATATTTATTCCAACACATCTGTAGGCTCATAGCTGCTCACTGATGTCAAATCTTTGAGTAGTTTTTTTTTGGTGTTTGCTTTTCTTTCTAGAAGACCTTACAGGAGAGCTCAAGGCGCAGGAAACAGAGGAAACCCCAAAATAAAAAAAGCAAACAGGGAAATACCGGAGCCAGAATTTCATGGAAGTCTCTGAGTTAGCGATGTTCTAATGATGTCACTTAGTTGTCACTTGGGCAACAAGAATCTCCCACCTCCCAACCCTGTAATCTCAGCAAGGAATAAGCTAAAATCTTGGCAAATTATGCTGTAACCAAGGCCTGAATTGGCAGCCAAGATCTGGACATGAATTTTAAGTTGTTTTCTCCCCCAAATGTCCAACAAGATTTGCTGTGATTCAAGGGGATTGGGGGAGAGGGAGGCGAGATTTATTAATGTATTTAAAAAGCTGCATTTCAGAGTTGCCAGTGCTAATCAATAACTAGAGTTTGACAAAGGACCATGTTAAGCTCAATCATGAAGAGGACACATACAAAGGCAAGTATAATTACATGGTATAAATAAGGGGGAGGTTGCCAGAGAATGTCTGTTGCCAACTGCCTCAAATATTCATGCTCTTTGAAAGACTTATTTTTGTGTCTACGCTGGATGAATAAACCTCGTTGGAAACACTACAGAGAGAGAGAAAGAGAGAATTAAGGTTCTTCCCAAACCTTTGCTCATTTCTGGAATGGAACTCTTTTGCAGGTTCTGAAATGTTTAGCTTTGTTTTTCATTAATATGACGTGTTCACACACCCCTTGCACTTCTGGAGCTCAGAATAAAACTGGTAGCAAGAATGTGCTCCCCCAGTAAGGCTGGCCCTGTTGGAGATCCACCTCCTGCTCTCAGAAGGTGTCAGGCCCAACCCAAAACCCCAGCAAGTCTGAGTTATCATAGGAAACTGACAATTTTCTGGTGTTTAGCCAGGTGGGTTCCCAGCTCCAAAAACCCTTTAATACTCAACCAGTGTCAAGGTCAGCTGTGTGTGCTCATCCGGACCAGCTCCTAACCCCAAGATCAAGGGAGTGGAAGATCAACTGCTGACAAACAAAGCTCCCTGGATGACCAGCCAAGCAAGAGAAGAGACTGCAAGAGTTGACATCCATCTGCTGTTTTGCTGGGCTCTTGAAGAGCAGGTGAAGTGAAAGCTAGCATTTGTCCAACCTAGGCCCATGACCTTTTGGGAGACTAGGATGGGACCCATCATGTACAGTGTTTCCAACAAAGAACATTTAAAGGAAAAGCCATTCTGAACGAGGATATGGGAGGGCCCTCCTTCCATGTCTCTTAAGCCAGTTTCCAGTTTCATTTTAGCCATCTGACTGTCACAAGGTGGCCACGAACCCAATGTTAGATCTCACTGGCAAATTAGATGCATCGTTACGATCTGTGAAGATGCACAATGGCTTCAGGTAGCCACACATGTTTTCAGTAACTCACTGCGCTGGCATATCAACAGCTAGAAGTTTCTGGTCGCTGCTGCTATTTTTCAAGCAGACACAGGGAGAGTGTTGTGCCACGGCGTACCCCAGCCAGCCCCACTATCAGTTTCGAGGTGAGGCTACGTGATGTTTACTGCAGATTGATGGGACTAATTTCCAGTAAATGCTATGGAGCTCTTTGGTCTCTTGGACAGGCTTTTGTAGGTAGAAAGATAAATCTGAGGTTCAAAGCAAGCTCATTCAATTTTCACCTGACAGCCAGCAATAACAGAAGCATCTTATAAAGGTTATATTTCAATGAAAAAAAAATCTATTACTGGGTGTCCCAAACACACAAGCATTCATTACATTTTCTTTGTACCGCTTTTGAGAAAAGGTCAAAAATGGTTTTGAAAAAAGAGGGGGAGAAGGGTGAGGAAGAAAATACATGGAAAAAATTTACATTTTTTTTTTCCAAAATTTCTTTCTTCTAATGCCGCAGGCATTTGCTCACACATCCAGTATTTTCTTTAGCTACCATGTTTCATGAAATGGCTTCTCCTGTAGCTGGTGAGCATCAATCATTCTCCAACAGATTATGGCTTTCAATTTCTAAAGTTACCTGTGTCTAGAACATACTGTGCTCTTAGGCTAGAATCTTAGGAAAGAACCTGAGATGGGAGTGGAAGCTTTTTGTTCGCTGCTTTCTCAAAAGGTTTTTGCGAAATGATTGATACCACTGTCATATCACTTTCAAAGCTTTTACAGAAAAGTAGGGCATGAACGGATACTTTCTTTAATTTGTTTATTTGTAAAAGCTTATTTTATGGGGCCAGCACAATGGTTCATTTGGCTAATCCTCCACTTGTAAGCAGTGGCATCCCATTTGGATGCCAGTTCATGTCCCAGCTGCTCCACTTCTGGTCCAGCCTCCGTGCTTGGGGTTTCCCACCTGCCTGGGAGACCTGGAAGAGGCTCCTGGCTCCAGGCTCCTGGCTGTAAGTCACCTCAGCTCTGGCTGAGGGGAGGAGGAGAGACAGAGAGGAAGAACTTCCGTCCGATGACTCACTCCCCAAGTGGCCGCAAGGGCCAGAGCTACACCAATCCAAAGCCAGGAGCCAGGAGCCTCTTCCAGGTCTCCCACATGGGTGCAGAGTCCCAAGGCTTTGGGTTGCCCTCCACTGCTTTCCCAGGCCACAGACAGGGAGTTGGATGGGAAGTGGGGTTACTAGGGTTAGAACCAGTGCCCATATGGAATCCTGGTGCATGCAAGGTGAGGACTTACCCACTAAGTTACCATACCAGGTCCGTGAAATATATCCTAACAGATTATGTGGGCACTGGTTTGAGCCCTAGCTGCTCAACATCAATTCAGCTTCCTACTGATACCCTGGGAAGACAGCAGAGGAAAGCCTTGGGCCACTGTGCCTGTGTGGGAGACATGAAAGATGCTCCTAGCTCCCAGGTTTGGAGCAGCCCAGCACTAGCCACTGTGACCATTTGGGGAGTGAACCAGCAGATGGAAGATTCTCTTTCTTTTTCTGCAACTTTGTCTCTCAGATAAGTAAATCCTTTAAAAAGCGCTACCTCTTGCCATATGTCTAAGTACTCGCCATATCATCACAGTTCTGAGCGAAATTCTGCCTCTTCATCATTGAGTCTATAGGAGATGTGTAGCAGCAGTTATACTCCCTAACTTCTGACCACTGTGTGGGTGGGGAAAAAGCTGCCAGCAGGTGCCAGTCGCAAGAGCAGCACATTTCTCTTGCGCAGTAAGGACAAGCTGCAGATGCACCAGCTAATAACTGAGATTGCTGACCACCAACTTACTGTCTCCCCTCTCTCCCATTGAACTCTGTGCTGGTTATTTGGATCCCAAGCAACGAAAACACGGTGGATATGGACTGGTGGATATGGACACAAAGGATATAGACAACTTGCTATAATCACCACTCCCCACACTGGAGTGTTAAAACTCTGCTCCTCCAAGTGTGGAGCCCCAGTACCACGGGGTACTGAATAGAAACCCAAGCCTCTGACTTGACCCCCATAATTTGTATTTGTAACAGAAACCCCAGGTTTAAAACAAGAGACAGGGATGGATGTTTGGATCAGCAATTTAGCTGCTTCTGGATACCCCTGCAACATATATCCAAGTCCTCCGGTTTGAGTCTTGGATCCACCCTCAACTCCAGCTTCCTGCTTATGTGAAACCTGGGAAGAATAGGTAATGACTTAAGAATCCACTATCCCATCATCACTGTGTTGACCCAGATGGTGTTTCTAGTTTTGGGTTTGGCTGAGGACCAGGTCTGGCTCCTACTACTGGCTTTTGAGGATCGACCAATTAGATGGGAGATTTCTGACTGTTAAATAAAATAAATAAACAAATGACGTCAAACATTGGTTTTGTCTTCTCTCCTTTGTTAGACTTAAATCTTGAGCACAAGCTCTCAGAAAAAGGGCTGGTACATTTAACTTTTTAGACACTGGCACTCCCCAATGACTGGTAGAGATCCAGGCCCATATTGACTGCTCAGTATCTATGCGGTGAATGAATGAATAGCATGAAGAGGTTCACAACCATTGTAGTAAGGCTGTAGCTTCCTTGGGTGGGACTTGGGAAAATGACTCCTTCAATTATCCCAGGCCAAATAGCTTATTCCATTAAAGGCAGAAAATATTTATTGAACCAATTCCAAGATTGGTATGATAACAATAAATCAAGCAGGTGTTGGTGAGCTGAAATGGACTTTATTGAAGGAAAGCTCTGATCATGCTAATTGATAACATTAAAACGACCTGCCTTAAAACTTGCACCTTTAAACAACTTTACTGAAACACAATGAATTTACACACCCTCAAATTCATCCCATTTTAAAAATGGAATTCATCAGTTTTTAGTAAATTTACAGAGCTGCAAAATTCTGATTCTAATGCAGTTTGAACATTCTCATCTGCCCAGTGAAATTCTTCAGGTCCTTTAAACTGAATCCTCCTTCACACCTCTAACCTCTGAGTTACTATCTGCAAAATTGATAGTATGAGGACTCTTCCATCAGGTAGGTGATTGGAGGAGGAGCTGCAATTCTGGGGCATTTAGTCAGGAAGCCTGGGAACAATCTCCTTGTGTCAGCACCTGTCAACTGGATAGACTTTGAAATGACTTCTCGAAAAAAAAAGTTTTTCATGAACATTTTTTACCTCTATGAAACCACCAGTACGAGTCTGGAAGAATAATCATGTAATTATACCAGGACATATCCTGCTTCATCTGTTGTAGGACAGATACACAGGACCTATGACTGAATCCACAATGGCAATACTTCTGTGTTACAGGCCGTGAGGTCCCTGTGAAGCAAACTGAGTTCATGTCCCACGTATTGATTCGGAGTCATGTTCCCATCACAAGGCTCAGCGGCAGAAGCAATGAGCTGAGAAGCCTGCAGAGACTGACTCCGTTGTTAGTGAGAAAAAGAATCCCCATGTGTATAGGTCTGTGTGTCTCTAGAGCCATTAAGGAATGTGCGGGGTGACGAAGGCCGGACTCTTCCTGCTGCTTTAAAGGTGGGGGGAGATGCAGAGAAGATGAGGAAAAGACTTTGTATATTGTGCTGGGCAAATACTGCTTCATTCTTTGAAAAGAAAAAAAAAACCCTAAATTATGTTTTTAAAGACTATCATTACAATTTCCATTAACTCAGAATTACCTTCGTATCCTCCTCATGGATTGAAATCCTTATGGTTTTGCCAAATGTGTGGGCTGAAAGAGTTGTGTACTCTTCCGATCCCTGGGTTCTAAGAGGCTGCAAAGCTGGGTTTCCGGAAAGGGAGGAAGCTTTGTATGACACAAGAGAGTCAGCATGGAGTCATGATGAACCTTCAAGGGTCTCCTCTTGCAGACTCCCCCTAAATGCTAGCACCCTGAATTTTCAGCAAAGCCTCATCCTCAGGGTGCTGAGCACACATAGACCAGCGGTTCTTGTCTAACATTCCACAATGAGTGGGTTCATTACAGATAGAGAAACCCATCAATCCGTAAGGCAACAACATGCCTTTTTTTTTTTAAGGAGATGGTATTTCAGCACTACTTAAATGAGATGAAAGTTTAACCACACAGAACTGCCTATCTGTGGTAGATCTATCAAAATATTAACAGACGTCTATTAGCAAAGAGCATAGATGAAAACCATGATACGATAGCTATTATTCCCCCACGGGATAAGGTTTTTTGCCTCTTTCTGACATTTTTGTTAATTGTATCATTGTTTTAAAATAAATCTTTGAAGTATTATATCCAACACAGCTCACAAATGGGAGCGTGCAATTCAGTTAATTACACACTGAACACATGTAACCACTCAAATCAAGAAATAGAAATATGTCAGCAGTATTCCTAACTGAAATTCAAGCTGAGATTTCAGGGGAGAAAAGTCCGAATTGGCAAATACAATCTGGCATATTTATGCAGTTAATTGTACCCATCAGAGTTTAGATGGACTGTCCGGGTAAAATCTAAATATCAGTAAGTGAGCAAATTTAAGTATGACTCCACAGTGTCCAGAGACAAGACAACTCTTGGGAAAATGTGCTAGGCTCCATCAACATGGCTTGCTGTTTTTACATTGTGTTACGTGGGCAACTGTCAGGCCCAACGACTTGTCCATGTTTGAGTCACAGAGCTAATGCCAAAGCCTTGACTCATCGCTTGGCTCTGTTCTACCCTTAGGTTTCTTTTCTCAGTAAGGTGTTGTGTAATGACACGCACATGACCCGGCAAACTGAACAATGAGCCTCGCTGTTCAAGGAAGGTAAAACAGATGATTAATTTGTCAGCACAAAGTGAAGACTCAAAAGGCTGCAATATCAATCTCTTTTTCAGTCTATTCTTCCTCTGAATAAAAGGTTGCTGAGAATTCACATTCAAGTTAGAAACGCAGAAGTTCAATAGCAAAGCAGATCTCCTGCTATACTCCCCATTTCCGGGATCAGGGTAATAGACTTATTAGCACCTAATGTGTCACATGAAGTGAGGAGTCTTTTGGTCTTGCACACACCAGATGACCCATGGCTATTTGCTGGCTTGATCAGCAGTGATGCAAAGTAATCAGGATCAATTTCATGAAAGCGATTGTCTCAGGGGCTACGGACCACAAAGTGACTTCTGCTGAGAGCAGGTGACAATTTCAGCCGTGTGGCAGATTTCAAAAGCCCAAGGTAGCTCTTTGATTCTTCTGTAGATCTGTCCTTCTGAACCTAACAGTAGGACTGCGAAGGACTCAGTTTTTTTGTGTGTCTGAACTCCCCAAAGAGCCTGTGTTCCTTATTTCTCAATTGCATGCCTGCCTTTTCAGATGCCCCAAATGGTAGCTGTTAGCATCATTCTCTGGCACTGGAAAGTTAGGCAAGGCAGCACCCTTGCCCAGGAATTGAACACAATTCTAAAGCAGGCATTTCTAGCGGACACTGACAGGGAAGAAAGCTAGGTGAGAGGCCCTAAATGGAAACTGTTATTTCTTTTGGGACAAGTTCTGCAACTTGATGGATGAATGCTGCCTATGGCAAAACACTTTATTTAGAGTTGCACAATGTTGTGTTCCAAGTGAATAATAAGCACAGCATTCACATACAACCAGGAAGTCAGTAATTTACTTGCAGCTTTCGTTTCTGCCTAAACGCAAAGGGCTGGTCCAGAAGGCAATTCCAAAACAATGATTAAGGTTAGTTTTGGAGCTAGTGAACACACACGCATGCCCATACCTGGCGCAGACCTTTTGCCAAGTTCAGAGACTTCTGAAAGAGGAGAATAAACAAGACCTTCGCTGTTGCACTGGCTCACACTGGGATTGAAACGGTCACGGGCAAGATTCTGTAAATGCCGCTAACACTGAAAGTAATTCAGTCTTAATCATTTTACACTTTGAGAACACACAATTCTAATTCTTCCCTGACAGAAAATGCTGGTGACCGGCAGGGCACAGAATTCTAATGAATTTTCTTCTTTTTCTTTTCTAAGCCAGTTGGGCAAAGAAATGTGTTCTTTGAAAGGGAAATGATTATTTTATCACTTCTTTATAAAAATTTTATAGTCACTTTCTTTAAAAATTTTAGGATCAGAACTGGTGTGGTAGCCTAGTAGCTAAAGTTCTCACCTTGCATGCCAAGGAACCCATATGGGTGCTGGTTCATAACCCGGCTACTCCACTTCCCATGCAGCTCCCTACTTGTGGCCTAGAAAAGCAATGGGAGACAGCCCAAAGCCTTGGGATCCTGCACCCATGTAGGAGAATGGGAAGAAGCTCCTGGCTTCAGATCAGTTCAGCTCCAGCCACTGTGGCCACCTGGGGAGTCAACCTGCCAATAGAAAATCTTTCTCTCTGTCCCCTTCTCTGTAATTCTGACTTTCTAATGAAAATAAATAAATCTTTTTTTTTTAAAGAAAATTTTAGGATAAAGGGATCAACAATGCTACATCTCAGAGCAATGAACGTCAACTCTGGGTAGTGACCTTGCCTCTCAGGAGAACAAGGGGCCAAGCTCCAGAGACATTTTCAGTTGAGACCACTGAATTGGGGGAATAAACACACAACTTCCATCTAGTGAGTGGAACCCACAGAGGCTGTCGGACATTGTGCGAGCCCTAAGAAAGTTCCCTAGAGTAAAGAAACAAGGAGATTCTGTGCAACAGCAAGCAGGTATAGGCTCACCTGTGGGAGCAGAAACTTGAGATGGTTCTGGTCATAGACACAAAGTTTAGTTCCCTCTTGTGTTCCTGTAAGAACACTGATGAAGTAAACAGTCCAATGAGAAGGTGGCATTGGAGGAAGCAAGATGGAAGGTAAGTTTTCCTCAAATGGGTAATGAGTTCCAAGTAGGTCCAAAGGTACGTATTTAGCTTTCATTTCTTCTGCTCTATGAGCTTGGTCTTCCAGGGCTGAGGGAGTGGGAGTGCAATATGAAAAAGGCTAAGAAGGAAGGAGGAAAAGAAGGGAAGAAGAGAAGCCTTATGGTTTCTAAGATCACCAAAGAACAGAGTCATGGCCCAGGTAACCATGCTACCCTCTCTTAAAGTGGAGAACACTAGCGGTTCCTTGCAGTTTCTTCTGCCCCTGCTAAGCACTGCCTACTTTATGACATATCAGAAGAAGCTTGAGACCATGAATCTATTCCATGCGTTAGTCCATGCCGTGGACTCCACAGCAAGCAAGATGGGGCCATGTTTAAACTAACCTACCCTAAAAATAAAGTCACTCTGATTTCTATGCAGTCACCACTTAACCTAAAAAAAGATGTTATTTAGAAATCAGACAGTCTTAAGTCCTGCAGGGAAACACACAGCAGGCTTGGAAGAAGAAGGGAGAAAGAAAAATGGAAAGAAATCTGACACTCCAGGAAACCACGGACACAACCGATAGGCTCAGGTTCCGCTGGCACCCTCGCTGCCAGCGTGCACAGGTAGGTCTACACGCAACAAACTAATGTGCATGTTAGGCACACAGTTATCTGACTGGCATACCACAAAGACTCTATCAGGTGTACTGACACAAAAGCCTGTAATCAAGGTTCTCTAAAGGGATTGTCTTGGATGTAGCTGATTCCAGAATGAAATTTGATCACACTTTAGAAGGCTGGGCTATTAAGCCGCCTTGTCAAAATTGGGAAGAAAGGAGCTGACCCCTGTCTCACCCTCCTCCTCCTTCAGATCAGCAGTGGTCACTGGTGGCAACTTTGGGGACACTTAGGGTATCCATGTCTTAAGCAGCACTTGTTTGCTAACAAGCAAACATTGACAACTAGGCAACTGTGGTGTGAGGAGCAGCTTTCATTTGAAATGGTGCTTCAGGGTATTCATTGTTCACATTACACACAAACACATTGGTATTTTCCCACTATTGGTCCATAGTAGAGTGCCATATTGAGGGATGTTGTTGTGTGCAACAGTGGACATTTAAACCATTTATAAGAAAAAGAAATCCTATTTCAATGAGCAGCACCTAATTTGGAGAACATGAAATCTTCCTTTCTCTCTCCCTGCTTCCATGAACCCCATCACTGCTCCAATTAAGACCCAAGATTGTTCTGTGATTTAGAAAAAAGTTGTGCAAATGACAAAACATCTTGACCCTTATTTCTTCTACCTGGTAGCTTTTTCTTTTTAAAGATTTATTTATTTTTATTGGAAAGGCAGATATACAGAGAGAAGGAGAGACTGAGACGAAGAACTTTCTTCAGATGACTCACTCCCCAAGCGGCCACAATGGCTGGAGCTAAACCAATCCGAAGTCAGGAGCCAGGAGCTCTTCTGGGTCTCCCATGCGGATACAGGGTCCCAAGGCTTTGGGTTGTCCTGAACTGCTTTCCCAGGCCACAAGCAGGGAGCTGTATGGGAAGCAGGGCTGCCAGGATTAGAACCAGCGCCCATATGGGAACCTGGCACATGCAAAGCGAGAACTTTAACTGCTAGTCCATACCTGGTAGCTTTTTAAGCTCCTTCATTCTGTACCCTGGTTATTGTTTATCTCTGGACTCTATGAGTAAAAAGGTGGGGTGCTCAACTTTGGGAGTTGTGTTAACCTTTTCATACTGCAAGAACCCTGTTTTACAGAGAATAATATTTCAGCTAGGGAATTTGCAAAAGAATTATGAGGGGTCTCCTTTGCTAAAATTTGATGCTAACAAACTTCCACCATATTTCTGCTTCCTTGACCAAAGTCTCAGAAAGGTTTTATATTTGACTTCTGTTGGATGAACATGGAACACTTCTTAAGTGGTCTATCTCTAGGTAGTTTGTCAAACATACCATGGAATGGCAAGGGGACAAAAGCTTTAAGGACTTGGAATTATGATACTGATTGGAAAATTCTACTTTGTGTCTGGTTGATGTCTTTACCAGTGTGATTAAGCATACATGTGCTTACATGTGCCTCAGGTTGTTTCAAAAATTATTTAAGCAAACTCTCATAGAAAGGCAGATTTTGATCTTGGTATTATAATCATTTTTCCCAAACCAGTGAGTCAGGGGGTTCTAGCGAACCTCATTCTGATGCTAGTACAAAGTACACCTTGTGAGAGCACACACCACTTGCAGGG
Organism: Ochotona curzoniae; assembly: GCF_017591425.1. Taxonomy (NCBI): domain Eukaryota; kingdom Metazoa; phylum Chordata; class Mammalia; order Lagomorpha; family Ochotonidae; genus Ochotona; species Ochotona curzoniae. Next base: position 7,550,301 of record NW_024466446.1, on the reverse strand, counting down.
ACTTGGAGGGACTCCTCAAAAATACTTTCAGGGGTAGATCAGGCACAACCAGGACCCACAGAAATCACAAAAGCTACCATCTTCTTGCTATGATTTATCTCAGGAAGAGAAAATACTTATTACGGCCAGCCAATGGAAGAGACCCACAAGACATGTCCCCAAACTCCAGAGCCTCCACTGTATGTCATCAAGGGCGTACAACTCTCCTGGTACGGAGGTAACAGAGCCTCCACTGTCATCAACAGCCATTCATGAGGATTCCATTACACAGGCTAATTGCCCCCTGGGAATGATATAACACTCCTGGTTGATTGATACCATGAGAACAGCAGTTCCTCCCACCTACACACACACACACACACACACACACACACACACACACACACACACACACGTTGGTATTCCTGGCACAGCCAGTCCCCATGTGCCAACACTATTCAACATCCTGGTCAGACCCCATGTTAATGCATTACTTCTTAGAAGCTGATGATAAAGAACGTCTCTCTGTGACCAATGCCAGCTTCTTTATTCCACAATTTTACACGTTGTATTAACATATCCTAATGAATTATGACTTAGGAATCCTTTTCATGCAAAGCTATTGGGAAATTTATAAATGAGAAGCAAATGAAATCTGAGAATGAATCTCTCTAATAGCATAAAATGAAGACCACCAGAATCAGAACGCAACCACCCAAGAATAAAATGAGAGTCAAAAAGACTTTCAAACCGCATAGTTAAAATGTGAAACACATTTAAAGTGTTGATATTTTAGTTGTGCAAACTTTTACACACTTATTTTTAGGCTGCAAATTTAACCACTTTTTTTTTAGTATACCCTAACTCAAGCTGCATATATTGAACTTAGAGTTCCTAAAAGAAAAGAGAGTTTATGAAAAAGATCAGTGATTTATGAGTTCAGATTCCATTAAGTGTGAAAAATAAGTGATTCCAGTAAGTGTGAAAAATAAGTGGACATATGGTACAAATTCTCACTCATTTCCGCTTTAGTTTGGAAGCAAAATGTGTAAAACTCTTCAAGACTTTTTCCACCATACATGAAAACAGAGTAAAGAGTTCTGGATTTACGCCTTTTCCCCTTCTACCCAACATGCAATTTTATGAATTACATACAGTCAAGAAGTGAATCTGAATAAATTAAAGCATGGCTGTTTTACTGTAATCAACAAACTTGATGACTATAGGGGGACTTTGGTTTCCTTTTCTTTTTTTTTTTTTTTGTTTTTACGCATTAAATTATGTCTACGGGACCAACCTCAGATACACAATTATCAGGTGTCACTGTGTTTCCAGTCAACAGAAACCAGAGCGTGACCTTACCCACAGGTTGCAAGAAATAATAAGTTACATAATGAAGGTCTGCCCCATTGGAACTGTCTAATTCTTAGGAATCCCAAAGCAGTTGTGGCTATAAAGCTATCCCATGACAGGTCTCTGCTATTTTCTAAAAGTCAATCGGTACCCCTGTGTCCTCAGAACAAGCAGTGACACATTCATTCAGAGAACAGGGAGCACGAAAGGAATTCACAAGGAAATGACTGATTAGAAATCTAAAAGAACAGCATCCCAATTTTTTTTTCCACCTAGGAAGTGTTAAAGAGTATGTATTGCAGCTGAGGGAGAATTAAGGTCCCTATTTACACATTTCCATGTGCCTGGGAAGCTGAAGAAGAAATGAACACAGTTGTGAAAGTTTGCAGTTAGCTCAAGGAAATTTCACTGTTCACACACTAGGGAAGAAAATGTCCTTTCACGTGATCAACTAGAGAAAGGTGAATGTGTGGGAATCCAAGACACCAGAAATGTCAAGACTGAAAAGGGAAAGACAAAGGAAAAGTGAAAGAACAAGAAACTACACAGAGGATGCCTGGCATGGGGAGGACGGAGAAGCAGCCAAAACTTGAATTTTACAGCTGCTGGTAACGGGGAAAGGGTGGAACTAGGCTGGAATTCCCTAGGGTTTGATAGTTTGAAAAGGGACATCGCATACTATCATTTTAAATGTAATAACACCTTTCACGGTGTAACACAAACCTCGATAAGCCTGTTCTGTGCCCCCAGCCAAGAAGATTCTCAACCAGGGGAGTGGTAGCAATGGTGGAAAATTCACAACCTCAGGGACCCAGCATGGGAGCCCAGCAGCTAAAGTCCTCTCTTTGCATGCACCAGGCTCCCACATGGGCACCGGTTCTAATCCAGCTCCATACCTCTGCCCTGGGAAAGCAGTTGAGGATGGCCCAAGACCTTGGGACCCTGCACCTACATGAGAGACATGGAAGAAGCCTCTGGCTTTGGATCAGCTGAGCGTCAGCCGTTGTGGCTACTTAGGGAGTGAATCTGCCGATGAAAGTTCTTCCTCTCTGTTTTTCCTCTTCTCTGTATATCTGACTTTCCAATAAAAATAAATCTTTAAAAAAAATCACAACCCCAGAAAAGGAAAGAATAGGTAGAAGTTTGAAGACTTGTTCATTTTTATATTAAAACAAAACGGTACAGAGTTTAAGAGTTACAAAAATATATATATATACTTTCCTCGCTTACCCAAAAAATATGTCATGAACAATTATGGAAGAGCCACTGTTACTGTGTCAAGGTCACCTCAGGGGTACATGACTTTTCAGAACATGACCCCTGGTGCTCCCTGGGTTTTCACTGATGTGTCTGGATGCAGCACGTGGCTTTATTTGTGCATTGGCGCTATATTCCTTTTCCTGTGAATCTCAAAGCACACCCCAGATGCTTATTTCATAAACCCTTGAAACAAAATGCATCAAATAAACTTGCACTCTCATCTAGATGAACATCTTTGGCTGTTTTTTGTTTGTTTGCTTAATGTCACCAATGGTCATCCACTTTAACAAGTCTCATGGATACCCAGGGGGGGTAGCGGAGAAGAGCTGTCATCAAATGAGAACTACACACACACACACACACACACACACACACACACACACACACACACACACAATCAAGATATTTAAAACATTTCTGCTCCTACAGCCCTCATTAAAAAGTTGCACCTGTCAATAAAACACAGATAAATTGGGTGGCTATACGTGAAAACTACTAAGGTAAATCAGTAACTTTAAAAAAAAAAAACAAACCCTGTCATCTCCACATAGGTGCAAAACCTTCCTTCTGTCATCATTTTAGCAGATTGATAACCGGGGGTGGGGTCCTGGCAGGCCATATGTGTATTTATAAATAGATCAGCTAATGAAAGGTCGAACTGTTCACTGCTCAGGGAAATCACGCACATTTGGAACCAGCCCTAGAAGATTTTGGTTTCTTAAAAAAAAAAAATATTTTGACAACTGGTGACACATGCAATTCTGCCCCCATATGTTTTACACTATTTGAAGGGAAATGACACCCAATTGCCTTCACTTCAACACGTGAATTAAGTTTTTTTCTGTTCATAACCAAGCCAGAAGAACGGGAGGCGAAGGACGTTGCCTGCCATACAGATGCAAAAAAAAAAAAAAAAAGCAAATATCTTTTCCAACTTTGTGTTTTCACTGTAGCCCAAACATGTAAGAACTTCTAAAATCTGTTTTTGCTCATCATGTGGCAGACCTATCTTTCAAACTGGAGGAGGAAGTGGGAAAATCATGACAGCAAAGTGATGGTCCATTTATGCCACCCAAGAGCACTCTTTTGCCTACTTATCCTACTCAAAAATTTCGCCTTCCTTTCCTAAACATGGGGACGTGGGGTGAGGCGGTGGGACTCAGCTTCATAAACCCTGGCATCAGTTCTTACAGGTTAATTTGCAATCTATTCAATAGCAACAAGAAGAGCATTACAACATTACAACATTGGAAGTCCAGAAGGAACTTCAAATACCATATTCACTGATTTTCGCTATAGCCTCTTTTTCAAGGCCAGCCGAGGGACAAGGTTTTTTGTTAGAAGATGGAAACTACCCCCCACCCCCCCAAAAAAAACCAAAACAACAGAAACAAACAAACAAACAAACAGAAACACCACCATGGATCACATCTTCAGTAGGGAAAAAAAAAAAAGATTCTGACAAGATGGAAAGGTATGAAAATATTTTGAGAGAACTTGTTTAATTGCCCAGCAATGCCTTCCGTTCAATTTAGCCCTTGAATCAGAATAACCGTAACAGATGGATCCTGCTGGTTTAAAAAAAAAATAGCTACATTTTCAGATACTGTAGCCTTCTGTTATGTTCTCCTATTTGGAGATTGAGGCAGTTCATTGAGGATGCTCTGAACGGTGGGCTACTAGTTGGTGACCACTTTCTAGGTGATTCCCTGAAGTCTGCAGACTTCACATCCCTTGACACCGTATACTCAGAGCTTCAAGGAGCAGAGAAATATTACCACATGACAATGAGCTTGGCGGGCCACCCCTCCTCCACCCAGGTATTCAGATCCACATTTTAAACACAGAACAGTGTTTAAAAACGCAAGGACCGAGAGGAGACAATTTTCTTTGCTCTCTCAGCCATTTATGCAGCAGAGTTAACTCCTATCTGATGCTATAATTACAACCTTAATGGACATACTTAATTTATTTTGGAGGACTGAAGTTGATACCCACTACTGCTATTATTAAAAAGACTAATGAGAGCTGCTCAGTAAGAAAAGAAAAGATTTATTGAATTCCTTTTGGCACCCGGCACAGCTTAGCAATTTTGAGAGCCCATCAAAACAGCAGATACATACCCTGCTCAGATGTGCTGTACGGGATGTGAGCGGGGTTTCAGATTTTCAATAACAAATCTGTCACTCCGATTTTAATTAGATGGCTTAAAGCAGCTACATCAATAATGGTAGAATGACGGCTTAGTTCAAAGATCATAGAGATGTTACTCCATTCTAATAGTTCTTTTATACAAGTACATATTTCAGAAGTTTGCAAGGCATTCATCTTGACTACCCCTTTCACTAAAGAGAAGAAGAAAAAATATCCCTAATTGAATTGAGCCACGAACACTAACAGTCATCACCATTTCTACAGCAGGCTGTTGCATCCAGCTGGTTAGGAGGTCTAATTTCACACCATGCAGCAATGAACGGCTGCTAACTTTTATTTGTGAGTATAAAACAGTAATATTTCATGACAGCAAAAGGCCGCTGGACGCCACTGGATGCACTTCCCTTTAGTGTAAACCCAAGAGACAAGCAGAGGTATTGGCGGGAAGCTGGTAACCAGGTCTCTCTCATGGAAACCTCCCTAGGAATGGAAGGAGGACTCAACCCCGAAGGGAGGTTGAAGACCCCTTCTCGAGAAGCCCACATGCAATGCGGACTCCTCAGCTTATACAGAACAAGAAAAAACAGCCAGAGGTCCTTACCTGTTTTATTGTACACGATGGAGAGTGTCTGGAGTTCTCATCATGGTTGTTTTTATTGGTTTTTATTACATGAATAAAAACAAGTATATTAGCACGTACTAATACATAAGCAATGTTAGTACCCATGAACATTAGCATATCAGCATAGATCTTCTGTACTTTGATGGAAATATATGGCTACACCTTCCTTTAAAAATGAATTAATGCTATACAAACTAAGAATTTTTTGCTTATTAGTTACAACAATATTTCTGACAATATGTCACCAATCAAGTAATTTTTATAACTATATTTCAGTATATGCATAATCCATTTATAATTTAATCAATCCCCTCTTGTTGGACATTTAGACAGTCTCAAGTTATTTTTCAAGAAGCTTTGTACAGATACATAAGAGCAATACTAACAGGCAGTACATGTACATAATATGCACATTCATATATTACATTTTGATTAGATTAGAATACATTATCTTAGGATAAACTGGTAGGTCTAGAACTCCTAGATCAAAGTGTCTACGTATTTAAACACAGTTTCCCTACACAATAACACTGTTTTAATAAAGGATGTGGGCAGAACATGAAAACATATCAACACACTAAATCTGCTCCCAGTGCTTCTACAGTGATAGCAGCACAGTGGATAGAGTCACAGCTTCATCTCCACTGAGTAGTCATCACTCCACAGAACCACCTGCAGCATCATCATCATCACCTGCATCATCATCACCACCCAGAACCACCTGAACTCTGGATCCAGTCCCTGCAAGGAACCTTGCTTTGCAGTAGTGTATCAAGGTGGCATCAACTCCCTGTGGAAATGACTGCTGTCCTTACAAAGTCTGCTTTTCTTTTAAAGGTTTCTTTACTTTTACTTATTTGAAAACCAGAGAGAAAGAGACAGACATGCATACACACACAGAGAGCAAGAAAGAGAAGAGAGGAGAAGAGAAGAGAAGAGAAGAGAAAAGAAGAGAGGAGAGGAGAGGAGAGGAGAGGAGAGGAGAGGAGAGGAGAGGAGAGGAGAGGAGAGGAGAGGAGAGGAGAGGAGAGGAGAGGAGAGGAGAGGAGAGGAGAGGAGAGGAGAGGAGAGGAGAGATGTTCTATTCAGTGTTTTACTCTCCAAATGCCTCCTTGCGAAAGCTGCCCAAGCTAAACTGAAGCCAGAAGCCTGGCACTCCATATGGGTCTTCCTGACAGGTGCCAGGAACCAGCCTCTGCTGCTTCCAGGCGCACATTGTCAGGAAAATGGGTTGGAAGCAGAACAGGAGCTTGAATCAGACAGGCCAATTAGAGACACAGGAACCCCAAGCACTGTTATAGGCATTCTAACAAACATCTCATCCTCCTGTCAGTCTGAATTCTGACCTCCGCAACATTCCTCCTTGTGTCCCAGTTTCCCAAGAGTTCTGAATACCTCCTCCAGGAATCCTTTTATCTGGGGTAGAGACTCCCTTCTGTATTCTCAAAACACTCCATTAACACAGCACAACACCTACTTCCAAGTTTGAAGGATGCCTGGTTACCTGTCTTTTCTCCACTCTGTACTAAGAAAACAGGATGACATGTATCAATCTTCATGGTTATTTATACGTCATTCACTGACAAAAGGGAGATCATTATTGAGTGCCTAGTTCTAAAAGAGAGTTGAGTTCCAGATGATCTCTTCGGAGAAAGTAGGGATGCAACAGAAAACACCACAATGGCCTTGTCCTCGTGCGGAAACGATGTCGCGGGCAAGGTGTAGAACAAGAGTTCCTTGCGACAACATCCTAGATGGCAGACAATGCCCACTGCTACATAAAGAATAAGATAGAGACAACTTGCTTGCGAGGAACATGAGGTCAGAGGAGGTCTCCCCAGGAAGGTGGGCTTTGAAGAATAACCTGTTGATGTCTAGAGTAGAAGAGACTAACCTCCCCCTGCCGCCCCGGTAACTCTCTCCTCCCTATTGGTCTAGAAAAACAGTATCCTCTGTATTTCATTTAATCAAAATAACCTACTGCTTAAAACAAACTGACAAGATTTAACACTATAGCTCCTTGTACCAACAGCTTTGTGCTAGGCACAAAAGTAAAGTGAAGTGAACTAGCACAATTTCCCAGGCGATGCAGGTTTCTGGCAACAAGTCACTTAACTGTGGAGGGAACTGATACAGCCAGTCAGCTCCACGCTATATATATAAGCAGTAACGCTGGAAAGAAATGACTTGCCTGCTTCCTCCACAGCCTCCAACTCTTCACCCGAACCTAAGATGTAAGCTGAACCAGCAAACTGCCAGGTCATTTTCGTTCACATCTGTCAATGCTGCCACAGTCCTGCCAGTGTTTTGTTGTGTTTTACATAGCACCACTGGGCCACCCTGAGCATGATCTACAATGACTGTGCCTCTGATCAAAGTAATTAAAAAAAATCAGAATGTATTTTAATGGAGATTTCTTTTCCAAACACGCAGTTCATGCTAGAACTAAGCGCAAGGCGAGTGGTTTTTTAAGGATGTGCCTGGAACAGACTCTCTACATCAGATCACTGTCCAGTTCTGCCTTCTGCCCTTCACTGCTTTTTCTTATGTGTTTTTCTGCTTGCTCTCCTACTTCCAGCTGCCAGCAAGTCAGATAATTAAATGCCAAAGTAGTGACACTTGGCATTTCAATGAGCGCGCTGTATTTACTACGCGGCCTCTCTCGACAGCCCTCCTGCTCAGCATGCGTGCCTGCTGTATGCTGCTCTGCTGAACTGAAGCGCTCCTTTGTTGCCGGGTGGGACGAACTGAAGAAAGATGAACTCGGGCAGCAGCCCAGAGCTGCGAGGAGGGAGCCAGCAGATTCCCCATCCCCGCTCCTTGCCACCTTGTGGAGTCTATGTCCTCAATTCAATTAAACAAGCATTTGTTAAGACCTTAGCTCTCTGTGCTCAGCCCTCTGCTGGGACACTTTTGAAATGAATTTTCTGTGAAAGGGAATAGCATTACTGCACATCTTGTCATTTCAACCTGGTACTGTCAGGATATTGCACTCCACCCAATCAGAAAATGATTTTATCTTTGCAGCTCACCCAATTTTTTATGAATGCCATTAGAACGGAAGAAGACAATGGTCTTAAGAGGCTGATGCTAGCTTCAAAGGCTATAGATTTGGAAGAAGGGCATCCTTCAAAAATGTGTTTTTCCACCAAATGTTAGGCTGCAACCCAGCCCTCATCTCCTCCTGGAAGCCCACTCATACCCCGTGTGTCTGTCTGCTTAGATGCTCTGATGCAGTGCTACTTGACCCAGCACCAGCTGGCAAGCTCAGAAGATAAGAATCCTGTCCACCGTCGCAGTGCCAAACATGGGATTCAGAATGCCAAGAACACAAGACATTCTTCCAGTGAAATTACTTTGCAAGCAAGACAGGAAAACATTTTCAAATCCCTTCCAGCCACATGGATGCAAATGTGATTGCAAGATCAGCAATATGATTATTAAATTTGAAAATAATTTTATTCATTTTTTTGCACTCAAACATAATTTATTGGACATCTACTTGTTTCAGATATTGTCCAAAACACTCGATACGCATACATTGTTTCTTCTTTCTGCAAGAGTGTTTCTTTTTTCCTCCAATTGAGGAGATAATCTATAGGCCACCTGCAGGAAATCAGTTTCCAAGGGCAAAAGTGGGGAATGGCAACAGTTTCAACGAGTCATGGTGAATATGAGGCAGGAACCATATAGTATTCTTTATGTTGATAATACTTCATGGAGTGTATGGCTTCTAGGGGATAATCAGCAAATACTAAAGAGGTAAGAACTCTAATCATGAGATTCAGGAAATGCAAGACATGGCAAGATAGGAAGAGGGGAAACATTCAACTATGTGGTGGTTATTTGCTATGGAAATTGGGAGTGGGTGAAATCAGTAACATTCAAGGAGGCTACAAATCCTTGAATGCCCTACCCCTCTCATATGTATCCCTTCCCAAAACCATGCTTCCAGTCAACATTGGGTAGCAGGTTACAAATATACTGTGTATTCTGAAATGTGTGCACACACACACCCCAAACATATAAAATGATGGTTAACATATTAGATATGTGGCAATCAAAGAGAGTGTTAAACAAGAGAAGATGAAAAAAAAAAAAGCACCAGTGAGATGAGGCCAAGGACTGCTCCAGCTTATTGCCTAGAGACAATTTCCAGGCAGCAGCAGCATAAGGAATGTAGTGGACTCCTTAAGATGAGGAAAGAGAGCAAGGACATGCCAAAGCAGCTAGAGTTTCCAAGACAGAAAAGCAAACAGTACTGAGACCATCCCAGAAAAAGAACTGCCAAGGACCTTTCTTAATTATATAGCACATCGGCAGTAAGTACTCACATGCAAATAACCTAAGTGCAAAGGGGAAAACTAAAGTATCAGAGGGAATAGTGCTGGATACTCAGGCACCATGTTATTTCCTGGCTGAAAAAAATTAATTCATGAGGAACTGGGTAGAATATTGAGGTGGGTCCCACCCAAAAAAGAGAATAATTATAGTTCTAAACTGAGCACTTCTCATGCACTAGACATATCAGAAAAGCAGGATCTCAAAGTCTCAAGAACAGTATCAAGTTATCCAAACTTTCTCAGAGTAAAGTACAAGAATATTTATAAGAACATACCCCAAATCTCAAGCACCACAAAAATTAGAATTAACACTGATTTTCAACCGAAAACTACCAGACCACAGACACCTGACTTAAGAAGATGGCAAAAATGCACACAGCTAAGTGCTACCAGGAAAATGTAAATTTAGACAACTGAGATACTCTAGCACATACCTATTAGAATCTGCCAATCTAGAAGACCCACAACACACAATGCCGGAGAAGATGGGAAGCCAGAGGAACTCATTTATTGCTAATCGAATGCAACAAGAAATAGCCACCAGGGGAGCCAATGAGACAGCCTCTCACAAAACTCTACACCATCTTGCTATATAATCCAATAATCATAATCCTTGGTATTTAGTCAGAATGTAAAGCCGGACATCCACACACACACATAAACACACAAACACACACACACAAGAAAAGCGCATGTGAGTATTAATAAAAGTGTGTTCATAATGGCTGAGATGTATATTGTAATGTGTGTGTGTGTGTGTGTGTGTGTGGTGGTGGTGGTGGTGGGGGAGACCAGTTTGAAAAGACTAGTTATTGTATGACTATAAGATAAAAATCACTCTAAAAAGATCAGTGGTTAGCAAGGGCTTGGGGAGAATGAATAAGCCAAGTCATTAGAATTCTCAGGCAGTGAAACCCTTCTGTAATAGTGAGTACATTTCACTACACTTTTGTCTATACCCTTAGAATGTACAATATCAGAGGAAACCCTGCTGTAAACCACAGACTTGGGCCAATGATTTTAAGTTTCAGCTCCTCAATTTCACAGATCAACCACTCTAAGTAGGAATCTTGCTCATGAGGACATCATCCTTGTGTGGGAGCAGGGAGTATGTGAGAAATCTCCAAACCTTCTTCTCAATTTGGTGTGAATGCAAGATGTCTCTAAAAAAGAAACGTCTTAAAAACTCGAAAACTGCAAGACATGTAAAAAAGCAGGAAAACATGACCCACAACGTGAAGCGTAATCAGACCAGCTTTGATCAATGTGATAACTAGACAGATGTTAGAATCACACAAAGCCATTGACTTCGTTGTTGCACCTGTGCTCCTTATCCTCAAAAAGCTTGCAAGAGACATGGAAAGTCTATTTCATAATACACAAACTTCCAGAGTTGCAGAGGCTTGTCACAAACATTGTTACTGGCTGGAATTTCACATACTGTAGTCCCCCTAGGTACTCTGCTTCAGATCCAGTTTCCAACTAATGTACAGTCTGGGAGAGAAGAAAATGACTTCAGTTGTTGGTCCTTGCCAAGCACAAGGGAGATATGGCTTGGTCCAGCACTGACCCTTGGCTACTGGGGCATTTGAGAGTAAACCAGCAGACAGGATCTCTCTCTCTCTCTCTCTCTCTCTCTCTCTCTCTCTCTCTGCCTTTTCAACATCGATAAAAACAAATAAAAATTAAAATCAAACGTATAAAGATGAAAATGGCAACTCCAAATTGAAAACTTAAGCTGAAGAGTTACGCAGCACAATGCATGTTAACAAAGCAGCAATTAGAAGGCCAGCAATGAGGCACAATGGGTTAAATTACCACTTGCCAGCATTCCAAGTGAGTGCTTGTTTGAGTTCTGCCTGCTCCACTTCTGATCCAGCCCTGAGGGTTTAGTCCATTCCCATCCAGGTCACAGACTCAGATGTAATTCCAGTCTCCTGATTTTTCCCCTGGCCCAGTTCTAGCTGGTGCAATCATTTGTGGAGAGTAGACCACAAATCATTTGTGGATAAAAGATCTCTTTCTTTGTCTCTAATCCAGTCGCTGTAACTTTTTCACATAAATAAATCAATCTTTTTGTAAAAGATGCCAAGATTACTAAAGCTGAAGACAGAATGATAGAAAATATCCTAAGAATCAAACTGTAAAATTAAAAACATAATGCCAACCTTAGGAAAGGAACAAACATATAAAAGATATAGAGCTGGGAGAAGAAAATAGATACTTGCACTTGCCATTATGCTAGTCTAAAATCTGCTGCGTCAGGACATATATGTATACACACATATACATATAAATGTATATACATGTATACATATACATCTGTATATATGGTAAATTTAATAAACACAAAATAAACAGAACATCTGTGGGTCAACCCAAAGATATGTAGCTTCACAGTTTGTGTTCTCCCTAACCGGTGAGCCCCAGCTTATCAATGAATACTGGCTGTCATGTTCTGCTGTTTGGTAGTAGAGACTACTCAGGACAGTGTTTACAGAATAGGCACTAAGGAGGTTGTGTATACAAGGGTGGGCATATGTATGGGGACTCAGTCTCTATTTAAGACCTTCTACATACAAAGAGCAGATATGCAATCAATCACATGATGAGGTGGTGTTGCATACTAAATAGGAAACTCTGTGTATGTTGCCATGTTGGCTAAGTGATGGGGCTCTAGAGAAAACCGGAGGAGCCAGAACTGCCTTTGCATCATAAATCCCTATAAACACTATTCATCCTATCCTGGTAGGCCCTAAGGCAATTGGAAAATGAGCATTAAAGATAAAATAAAGGGTGTTTTTTTTTAACGATGGCCCACTGTACCACATAAAATTTTCTTCCCATGAAAATAGCTTACATTAATATGCCAATTAGCTCGATGACTTTAAAAACAAAAAAAAAAAAACACAAATTCTGCTCTCTTTCTCCTTTCCAACAGCATGTGGTAGAGTCTTGGGACTTAGGGTGTAGACACAGCAACTACTCCAGTTACTGGCACTGAACATTTGGCACAAACTCAATCACCATGAACTCATTAGTTGTTCAAGCAAGGGATGACAGACAATCGTTCAATCACAGAAATCTCATGGCTAGAAGGGGTAACACCACATGACCATTTCATTTATCATTTATAGCTGCCCTACGTTCAGTCTCCCTTAGCAAATCCCCTCAGCTTCTTTTGGGATAATTATCTCTTCTCCATTAAGTACAGTATGAGTACGGGGTAAACCCAGGAGCTAGTAACGGTATATAGAAGCCAAAAGTATCAGTTCAGCCAGAGGTTGGGCGTGTTATCTATTAAAAGTTGGGCCAATGTTGGATAGGCTCCCATGAGCAATGTGCTAGATGGAGAATTCTCATCACAGGGCAAGCATAATGACCAGGAACTAAATGCATTCACAAACTTGGGTTCTACTAAATCCCAGGCATGTTCTTCAAGGCGTCAAGTCAATCTTGTGAGCCCCTCACTATCTTGCCTTAATTATTTCACCTTTCAGTGGGGGTTAGTCATGGTTTCTACCGCAAAAGGATGTGATGAAAGAAGTTAATTGCTAACAAGTGCCTGAAACAGCAAATAATAAACATCAACAATAGCGTTTAACAACGTTGTTATGATTATTATTGCCATAATTAATTCCTGCAATTTTATATCTGTTAAAGGGGAGAATACACCTACCAAATGAATTGGTATGGGAACATACGCTGTGCTCCCTGTCAATAATGCACTAGCCTTATCATGCTACATAAACTTACGTGATATTCATTGTAAGACTGAGGGTTCTAGCACAGGAGTACTAGTTTCTGCACTTGAAAGCTAGCAGCCAAAGAATCCAAAGGCCCCTGAAACAGAATTCAGAGGGGTGTGTGTGTGTGTGTGTGTGTGTGTGTGTGTGTGTATAAAAGCATCTCTATATTTGGGGCTGGAGCAAGAGGGCTAGAGTCTTCATGAAATCTCCAAAGCCAGTCATTCTTCCCCAAATGTACCCACACCATTGTGCTAAGCTTGATACAAAGATACAAAGTCATTTTTGGCCTCACTTAGTGCTCTTCTGCAACCCTAAGGAAGGATCCACAATGGAAGCAGCCACCTGGGCCACTATGGCTGGCCGCAAACTCCCTGAACTTGTCCACAGCGCACAGGATTCCAACATGAACCTGGAAACCTGCCAATCCCCTGGGAGCTAGTGGTTCAACTAAGCACTTCCTGGCAGGAGTTGTGGTTACAGGCGACATGATCTCCTGCAAAGAGGATGAGACTACATGGGGTAGTCTATCAGAAATAGCCACAACGTCAAAGACTAATTTTAGGATGACAAAGGTCCATAAACCATTTCTGGATTGCCTAAAGCCCTGCTGGCATAGAAAAGGGTAACTTCCGAGCTAGAGTAAAGAGGAAAGAGGTCAGGGTGAGGAACAGAGGATAGGAAAACCTTACGTCAGATTAGAGTTCAAAGTGAGGACGATTTGGGAATTACTAAGCAGGTGTTGGCCTTTGCATGTGCTGTCAAGAGAACCTGAACAGAGAGGAACGGGGATACATGCAAGCATTCTCTCACCCTTATGTCTCAGTTTACATGACTGTCAAGTACAACATCCTACAGTTCCCTGGGGGGAAAACATGAAGATCTTATACCTAACAGGCCAAACACTTTGCCCAATGCCAGTGTACATGCCGGCTAAAATGAACACAAATCTAAAGCAGTGGAATCCAAATTAGTAAGTTTTGGCAACATGAAAATTTAGGCCTGTCTTCTTCTCACAGTCCTAGTGGTTAGGAGGAATAATACCTCCTGCCAAAGGACACCAAAGAAGGAGTTTCAATAATAGGAAAGGCAAAAAGGCAGATCCCATGATTAAAAGTGACCATTCACAGAGTTGAGAAAAGCTGAGAAAAGTGAAAACTTCACTTGCAAATAAAGCTGTGCTTCTTCATTGTGAAAAAGTCTGTACATTTTCAAGTAATTTAATACGAAACTCTCTCCCTTCTTAATTTAAAATCCAGACAATGTGACACGTAATTTGAAAAATCCAAGTGGATGGGGAATATAAGAGGAAAAAAACGAGAAAGACTGTTTTCTTTGAGCAATGGGTGAGAATCCAACTTCTATCCCGTGAAGCTGGGACAGGTCCTCAGTGCTCCCACAAAGGATACAAGTGGGGTTGCTAATGTGGAGACTTATACCACCGCACACCCCACTGGCCCATGAGATGCCCATGACCTGAGCCACATATGATGTCTAAATGCTTTTTGCCAGGACTTTCCCAGACATTTCAACCTTCTTGAGAACAGAAACCAATCCTCAGTCAGTCCATTGATTTCACTGTTTGTTTTCCAGTTAGAACTTACATAAAACTGCTGACCATTCCACAGTACACCCCCCAACTATACTCCAGATTTGGGTTAACTCACAAACAGAGAGTACAGCACAATAAAAACTGTCATTATAAAGTGTTTCTCTAAAAATAAGCTTCTAGTGTTGCCAAGTCACAGAGAATGTTCTGGAACAGGAGATATCCAAAAGGTATAAAGCACAGACCCTATATTTAAAGAACTGACAAGCCCATGGAGCAGGTAAGAGAGACGATTAGTTCATAGACTGTGCAAAGCACTGTTAAGGAACAGAGGGCTGGAGACGAGGGCCTGACTCACAGTGAAGTGATGCTTCAACCCTGGAGAATATAGGAAGAAAAGAATCAGGACAAGGTTAGTAAGTGGAAGGGAGAAAAAAAGGTCTTAGGACTTTTCCGTTTTCTACTTCTGTCAGCTAAGAAAAGACAACTGTCATCAGCAAGGTAAGGGAATCAAGCAGAAGCGAGAGCTGCAGTGACCAGTCAGAGGGTTCTCATCTACCTAAGGGGAAGCAGACCGGTGTTTCCATGAGGCAGTGGCTACAGAAGCAACAAGGCTGGCTTCTAGGGTCTGACACTCACACATTCACAGTTCAAGCACTGGATGAACCACCTGACCTCTTAGACCCCAATTTCAGCATCTGTGCAGTAGGCACATACTAACACTTGCATTCCAGGATTGTTTCACAGTCATGATTCAATCAGTAAGGTCACAGTGCTTACCACTGTGCGTTATAAACTTTGAACACATCCTTCTGTCAACCAGTCCATGAGTTCAGGAGAAAAACCTCCAGATGGCAGGTCTCAAAGTCTAAAAGGGCATGAGAGGTATAGCTGCTTTCACCTCCTACAATGTACTGATTTCAGTGCCTGGTCTCGTGCAATGGATAGTCGAAGCCTTCCTAGTCTACCAGTCCCCTTTGCTGACGAAGGTTAGGATGGAGGCCTCTCCTAGGCAGCTCTGTGCTCTGTTTCTACTCCTCTTCCCCATTGCTACATGGGACCTTCAGGTTTTAAACCTTGCACCTGTGCTGGCTTCATCAAAAGTTTTTTGTTTTGCCACCCAAGTTCTCCTGAATATATACAGATGCTATCATTTCCTGGTAAAAGCCTGTAGGTACCTTCATTGTGTGCAATAGAGACCTAAGGCCGATCTAAGAAGCTGTTAAACCCCAATTTCTCACTGTGCCCTGCCACGATCTTGCCAGGAAGCCCCCACTATTGGCTATTTCTAGATGTGTGGCACTTTAATGCCTTCACGTATATGACAGCATTCAAAACCTTCAAGGAAAATGGAATTTGAAGGTTTGTACTTGGGTGAAAAAAAATTAAAATTTGCCCAGATGAAGAGTCTCCAAAAAGCTCATCGAAAAACACACAGTAGGGGAAAACAACACACGAATTTCCAAGCTCCTTTGTATCAAAATAAACTGATCTTTTAACTTCAGGCCACATTTCACCTCCTAGAAAGGAGCTTGGCTGGTTCCTGCAAAAGTACCAGCCGCGCCCCCCCCCCCCAAATTCAGCCCTCTCATTATGAGTTGGGATTTAGGGAACTATCCCATGTTAGAGGCAATCCTGTCGGATACAAATTTCAGAGGCTCATCCAACACACCCAGAATAAAGTCCTATTTATCTAAACAGAAGATGGCTTAACGTGCAGCTGTATAGCTGCATAGCCGTAACACCCCGCTACCAATATAAAGCAAACTGGGAATCGGTGATCATTTTTCATGAATGACATCATATATTTCTTACCCTTGAGCTTTGTCTTGTGGAACTGTGCACAAAGTCAAACTGTCTTGACTGCTAATGGGAGCTAATTCACCCTAGTCAATGGTGTTTGGCTGCACTCCTAAGTCCAGCTAGCGGCATTGCTAAGACTGGCTTTCTGTTGGTCTTTTCTTCATACTTTTTAATATTGTTTGAGGTTTCATTTGTAATAATGTCATTTTTCTGCAACATAGCATGTCTCAGTCCTTTTTGATGCACACATTTCTGTTAACATGGAGTACTCAATAACATTAAGCGTTGTTGCACTCCTCCAAATTAGACCCGACAGGCTATTATGCAACAAAAATGCTAACAATCTACTCTTGGAGGTGTATTAAGAGTCTCAAAAATTGCACATCATTATCACCATTCAAAAACACAAATGAGAGCATACAATGAAGTCCCTTGATCAGCTACTGACGTTTCATTCCAAGGTCTGGAAATTTACACAGGACACCAGTTGGCCAGAAAAATATTGCTGGACTCCAGAGAATCAGTACTGCTATTGTCTCCTGGCTCACTCAGGGCATTTGAACTAACAGTACACTACAGGCAGTTTAGCGCCCAGCATCCCCTGCTAGGCTGGAGTGGAGACCAACCACAGAATGTCTGGTTTCAGTATCGCTACAGCCTGCACTGTGCGTGAGATGCATCTAGAGAGCAGGCCGTGTTAATGACGCTGTTTGACAAGTTGACGCAAAAAGAGCTATAAATATGCCAGTAGTTCCCAATGCTGGAAAATTCTTCCTGACATGAGAATGGTGTTTTCACTGTTGCTGAGGGGGAAAAAAATCAGGTTTCTTTCAGGCCATTGGAATCTGCATGAATCTCTTGGTAAGGTCCTTACATGGCTTTAAAGTACTGTGTGTGTGTGTGTGTGTGTGTGTGTGTGTGTGTGTGTGTGTGTGTGTGTGTGTACTCTTAACACACAATTCTCAGACGTGACTGCAAACTCTACACGGGTACTACCAATTTCCCAGGTTTCTGGCAGAACTCCTGATATGGGATAGGCCATCCATGAGTCTTCTGTGTGCCCAAAACATTTGCTTAAATACCCTGGCTTTCCTCATCCTGAACTCCTTCGACTGCCCAATTATCCTCATCTCATGGACAACATATAAATGCACTTCAAAGTGGGCATGGACAAATGGAATTAAAAGACAAATCTATTTTGGTGCAAAACATTACAATCCATACATCGTTTATTTTCGCAAAAGCCACATTCCATGAACTGTTTGCGAAGACCCCTTCATTAAACTAGCTTTAGGTATCTACTGCTGCGGCCAAGGGTGAGAAGCAGGATGCTCAGTTATGGCAATGTTGAACACAAACTCCAGAAAGGAAGTGACATCGCACAGCAGATACACAAGAGCTATGAGCAGTGAGTGAGACAGGCAAGACCATTGCTCTCACAGGATCTAGAATGTGATAGGAAAATTAACCGTGAAGCATCACTTTCAGCAGACATAGTCACACATGGCAAGTACTTTAGATACTGCATGAAGAAAAAAGATCGTCTAAATGAAACAGAAATAATAGCAGGAGATGAAGTTCATTGGTATCGATGGATCTGATGAAAAGGTGCCCATTCTAGGTTATTCTACATTTTTACGCTTTAAAGGGATCCAAATGGATTCTGAAGAGTAAGGTACAATTCTATCACAATTCTCAAACTGTTGTTTCAAGCAGGGACCAAGCATTTTCCCTCCAGTGCTACTCAAAGCAGCATTCCTTATTTCTCTGCAGGGCCATGCAATGGTTTGGGTGTTTTGGTTCCCTTTGAAAGCATAAGTGTGCTTGGTGGTGCTCAGGGCACAGGGGCTGTGCCCTCAGGCATGGATTCAAAGGGGCTTGCAGGAATGGGTTTGCCTTCACCAGCTCTTCTGCCATAAAGGGATGTAGTCTCCCTTTTGTCCGGAAGACCGTAAGAGGGTCAACCCGGTGGCCAGGAATACAGAGTGCCTAGGAGCTGCAGAATGTGGATAGAAGCCCAGCTGTGAGTCAGGGATAGGCAGACACAGGCGGTCCAGAAAGGGTAGTATCCCAACTCAAAGGCAGACCCAGGAAATGTTCAGGAAAGTCAACAGGGAAATACCTGGCACCATCCCGCCTCTGTCCACCTGTGTCCTCCAGGCCTCCCTTTCATCCCAACTTGAAAGGAAAAGATTAAAAGGAGCCTCAGCAACGTTTGCATAGTAAATCTGTCAGTCCAAGAGGGAGAGAGCTGATGTCAGAGCTGCCTGTGCTCACAAGGGATGTGAGAGGTGGTGAAGAGCATGGAATGGCACTGGGTAAAAGAAGGGAGGGAGGAACTGCAGGCAAGAAGATGCAATGCCGAAGGTAAAATGAAAAGACAAGGGTCAACAGCAAGTCTACACTCTGGAGATCTGACATTGTGTCAAGGGTCACTGTCCATGACTGGAACAAAGACAGGGGGACATTAGTCCTGTTTGCTTGGAGGAGAGAGGGGAAGCTGTCCCTCCTGATATGTGTGAAGCCATTGATTCATTTCAGGGCTGATAAGCAGTCAGACATGTTTAGTCAGTGTATCGGGATATCAGTTATCCTGAAAAGAAGTACTTAGAATCTATCTCTACCCACCATCCTGAAAATGTTTTTATTCACACTTAATAAATAGCTAGGCCCCAAGAAGTGCTGAGATTTAACTCTTTCTGTGGTCACAAATGGCACTGCCTCAGAGACATCAACACGCAGTAGAATACTAAGCTTCCCTGCAGGCTTTGGAGGGCTTAGCCAGTTGAGTGCATCTTCCCAAAACTCTGAACAAATCTAGGAGTCAAAGCCTTGGATGAATGAGACAGATGCATGGAGCATGGATAAAAGCTAGTGGACTCATGATGCAGGCTAGCACATTCACACTGATTGAAAGTTTTCTTACAAGCAACCCCACAGGATTTTTTTTTTATCATCTAACCTTACAAAGCAGGTCTAGAAATATAGAGGTGGGTGGCCAGCAACTTTCTGGTAAATTGCTTTTACTGCACAGCATTCAAAACCCCAGGTGACACTTCAAAATACCTGGAAAACTCTGGTAGGTTCTGAGCTCCATGCACCTGTCCTAGAGGGACTAAGGAAGTCACATAACAGCTTCAACTTTATTCCACAGGCATAGCAACTGCTTACACTTCAAAGATGCTGAATTGCCCCATCTCCGTTCAAATTGCCTCTACAGATGCATGGCTTACTCCCTTTCTTGTTTCTCTGGGATGTTTTTGATTGTACTTATTTGCTAACTCCAAAATATAGTCTTTCCTATGAATTACCTTTCTTCCACTGACACAGGACATCTTTATTTCAGTGCTGGGTTTTTTTTCTTTCAACAAAGCTATATATAAATTTTAAAATACATCATTGGACAATTCTCTCTCTCTCTCTCTCTAAGTTCTGCATCTTCATATGAAACACAGCTCCTATCAGGGCGATCTTTACATGAAGATCCCCTCTTCTGCCCAGTGTATCCCTGGTCCAGCAAAGTCGCACTTACTCGTGCCAGGTTCTGAACAGTTTCATATACTCATGATATTCCAACTTGTAAAGAGCAAATGTAGTCTCCAGGCTAGTGTTTCCACAGCTGACTCCATTCTTCTTTAATAAGTGATTCGGGATGGAAAACAAAGAATATTTCTTTATCTTATCAATAGAGGCTGTTATGAATGCAGGCAGAGATGCACTATCAATTTAATATCCAAATAAGGGCCAACTAATAAATAAACCAAATTCTGTTCTGCTCAGAGGGCTTAGGCTGGCAAAAGTGAAAAACAAAACAAAAAGAAACAAGAAATACAATCAGTCATGGCTTTTAGCCAATGAAAATGTTCAAAGTCATTATCAAAACATTTCACAGAAAAAGAAATGAAACTGGTTTGTATCTCACCTTCTTTTATTTCCCACTTTCTTTAGAGAAGCTTTCAGGACCCCCAGCCAGAAAGAAGACAGAAGCAAAACCCAAGGCACCATGTGGTCACACCCTCTTTTAAAAGAAGAAGCAATACAGAATCCAAACTCCAACCCAGGATCAAGATCTAGAACAGACAATGACTCGAAAGAGTCTTTAGCCAACCATCATCGTCTTCTGTACTTGAGTCTGTTTGTACAGGGAGCTTACTTCAG
Source organism: Ochotona curzoniae (assembly GCF_017591425.1). Classification (NCBI taxonomy): domain Eukaryota; kingdom Metazoa; phylum Chordata; class Mammalia; order Lagomorpha; family Ochotonidae; genus Ochotona; species Ochotona curzoniae. Next base: position 7,529,334 of record NW_024466446.1, on the reverse strand, counting down.
ACACACACACCACATCTCATTCTTCCTTACCATGTCAGCAAAAGTCAGATAAGTCTGTCACAATTTGAGGCACTATTCATTGCAAGGTGTTGATGTTTGGTACAGGAGTGTCTAGCTCATACGGCAGGTGCATGTTTCTCACTAGAACATCATCTCCCACACAGAGCTTGTGTGGATACACAAGTGTTACTGCTAGGTTCATCATATTTTTACAAAACCAACGTCAACTGGTTATATCAAGAGATTTTTTTTCTAATAATACAAGATTCCAGTCAAGACATTAAGACTTTGGCTTTACATAAAATATCTAAGATTTTTCCAGGGAAGAGCAGGTCCATGGATATGCAGAGGTCATCTGAGTTGGGGCATGAAGCACAAACCCTCAATGACTGAGTATTGCAACAATCCAGCTCTGCCCAAATTATTTCCCAATGTTTCCCTTTAGTTTCTGCCATTCCCAATTTAAATTATAACTTCATAATATTGCTAAACTATAAATTGCGTAGTTTGTTCTACCCACATCAATTATAAATTCATTTATGGAGAAAAAAAAAGGAGAGAAATAAATCAGTGAAGCTAATTAAAAAAAATAAGTGAGGAACTGTCAGAAATGAATTCCCTGAAGGAAAAGGAAATCTTCTTTAGTTAAATTATAGAATAATTTATAGAAAATTAAGATGACTAAACAAATCCTCAATACTTTGGAACCACAGGATGTAGTGAATAGTGGTGTCCTGCATTTCTACACTGTAGCCATGAGCTTCTTCCAGCAAGACAGCTTCAGTGATGTGCCAATTCCAGCCATGACAATACGACCCAGCTCAGCTGTTCAGAAGATCATGAGATAAGAAAGAGGGGGCCATGGCTGCTGTGCACAAAGTGCTTTGTTACTCTAATTCTCTGAACTCCAATTTCATATATGGATTGGAGCTTCCTTGTGCCACAACACTTCACAGAATCCTACTCACTGCATACCGTTCCCCTTCCACTGTCTCACACAGGTTTATGAAATCTGTAAAATTAGGGATTCTGTCGTATCACTATGAATCCTACTATCTGATCTTTGTACCCCAGAGCATCCCATTCACCAATAAGTTCCCACTTCACAAAAGCTGTTCTCTAGAAGTATAGGACTCGTTGCCCAGATAAACACTAAGAATCCTGAAATCGGTCCAGTGTTCTGTTAAATCTGATAACTGAGCATCCAACAAGGTATACCATTCGCATACACAAAGAAGAAGCTTCAACGTGGCAGGTCACTGGCTCACCAAAAGATAGGAATCAGATGGTTCATACATAATAGACAAAATGTCTGGAATTCAATTTTTTTTAAAAATGCTCATTAGCCAAAATCCAATAAAATAAAACATGAAAGGAAAAAGGCAATCCATGGCAACACCCAGATGAATCGGTTGAGTGAGATATCAGAATGATCTGAAAGGGATTTCAAAGCAAGGTCACAAACATGTTCCCATAATCAGAAATTCTCGTAAAACTCGTGGAGAGAAAAATGGAAAATCTTCACAAAAAATTAAGTTTATCAGGAAACAGTTCAGATATTTCAGAATTAAAAAAAAAGAAAGTTAAAAACTTATTGGATAGCCTCAATATGGACTTAAAGGCAGAAACAGAATTTATCCATTCTCAATAGAAAATGTGCTGGAACGAAGAGATGACAGGGCCTCAGGAACACCTGGGACAACGTCAAGAGACCCAACATACATGTGTCTTCAGAGTTCAAGGAGCGAGAAAAGATAGTAAAACTGAAAACTGTGTGAGGCTATGAAGAAATAACGGCTATATAAACTGCCCCAAATTTGGCAAAGATACAAATCTACTTATACTTTGCAAAATCAATTCTGAGACAACCCAGAAAAAAAAATCTACACTGAGATTGAATTTTCGAAGATGGAAGATAAATACATAGGCTGGAGCTTTGATGACATAAAACCCTAAGTGCCCTGCAGTGCCAGCGTCACATATGAGTCCTGGTTCATGTCCCAGCTGACTACTCCTCTTCCCATCCAGCTCCCTGCTAATGGCCTGGGAAAGCAGTGGAGGATAGTCCAGGTCTGTGGGACTTTGCACCCACATGGAAGGCCTGGAAGAAGTTCCTGGCTCCTGCATTCAAGGTGGTCCCAGTCTTGGCTATGCTGCTATTTGGAGAGTAAACCAACAGATGGAAAAGCTTCTCTCTCCTTTCCATGTTATTCTGCTTTGACATTAAAACCAATCAATCTTTTAAAAAATAAAACCGTCATGATAGCAGCCAAAGAGAAAGGATATATTTCTTAAATGAAAGCAGGTATTCTTGCAGGTTTTTCAAGCTATCAGCACAAATTTCTGGTATTTAAGGAGTAATCATTTGACAATTTGATCTACATAGATGCCGTAAAATGCTATTCACAATCAAGCTAACAGCAAGATTTTTTTTTTTTTTTTTGGTCTATATCCACCTAGGACAGAAAGCAGTAATCTCAAGAGCTGAAATGAAAGGCTTGTCAATTATAAATTTTATACCCAAAGAAACCATCCTTCGGAAATAAAGGGGAACTATAAACATTCTCAGCTGAAGAAAAATAAAAAAGTTGGTGTTAGCAGATCCACCTTTGAGGATTGCCAAAGACAGTTCTTCAAACAAAAAGGAAACAATAAAAGAACCCTAGACTACTATGAAGGGAAAAGATAAACAGTACAACTATTGATACATAGAGTAAAGCACCATTTTCTTCATGAGTTTCAGCACTCATTTCGATGAATTAAATACAATTAAATATAGATTATGACACCTTCTGTTACTCAGGACAAGGGGAGCTAAAACTGAGAAAGGTAAAGGGATTTAAATGGAAGTACGATTTCCACCCTCTGCTCCAAATTTGGATGCAAAAAAAAAAAAAAACAAACAAACAAACAAAAAAAAAAACAGGTCCTAGAATAGCTGGAAGAATAATAAGGAAGAAAGTAGTAAGAAACTTTTACTTAATATTAAGATTTACTGGTTAGTTGGATTTATAAGTTATACTGAGTGTTTAGACTCAGTATAAAAAGACATGATACGTAAAAGGTAACAACAACTTCACCAAAAATTGAGCAAAAGCAAAACCATTTTGCTTGATGAAAGTCCATTAAAAAAAGAATGAAAAGGAGAGAGACTGGGAGAAAACATTTGCAAATCACATATATAACTAAGAACTAGTTAAAAAATTCTTAAAACTCAATGGTAACACTGAAGAATAACTGAATTCTAAAATAATACTATCCAATAATAATATGGAGGGAGGTAGTGATGGGGGAGAGAATGTGCAAAAAGAGTAGAACGGAGACATAATACCTACGAAACCCTATCATGGGAAATAATAGTAACAACAACAAAAAGTTTCTTAACTACATTAAAAACTCAACAGTAACAAACATATCAATTAAAAACGGGAAAGAATACGAACGAACATTTCACTGGAGAAAATATACAGATGGTAAACAAACACATGAAGGATGTTCCCCATTTTTAGCCCTTGGGAGAATATAAATTAAAACCGCAAAGGATTGTGACTACATACTGATCTGAATTCTAAAAATAAAAGAATAGTGACAACAAATGCTGGCAAAAATGTAAAGAAACGGTGTCACAGATTTACTGTTAAGAACATTAAAAAAATATAGTACTCAGGAAAATAGTTTTCTTACGAAATTGAACCTCTGTTTATCCTATGATTCAACAATTGTATCACTAATACAATTGGACAGAAGTGAAAATGTATGACCATGCAAAAGTCTGCCAGCAAATGTTCACAGTTGAATCTACAGAAGCACAAGCTGAGACCTTCCCAGATGCCTTTCAGGAAGTAAATGATTAAAACAAACTGGAGCATTCTATGGAATATGCAATATTACTCAGCAATGGAAAGCAACAAAGTATTGATATATACAACTTGGATGATTCTCCAGGAAATTTCACTGAGGTGGGAAAAGAGCCAACCCAAATAGTTTATAGACTACACTACTTCCACCTACACATGCTTTTGAAATTAAAACAAACAAACAAAACACAAAACAAACAAACAAACAAAAACCTGGGAAAGACAAGGCAGAGTAGTTGTTGCCAGGAAGGCCAATGATGTGACAGAGGGGAAACAAATGAATCAGGTAATGCAAGAGGGGCAGGAGACACGATGCTATTCTTGCAAATAAAGACAGCCACCATAACTCTACCACTCATATCTGAGGAGTCAATCAACCTGGGACTGAAAATATTTAACAAAACTGTATCTGTACTGAACATGTCAAGACAGTATTTAGGACACCGTTCTCTAAATACAACACAGACTGTGGAAATAAAACTATATGCAACTGCATATAAACTTGGAAAAATTTACATGATGTGGCATTACAAGCATGGTGGAGATGATTTCAAGTACACAGAAGGATATACATCAGGTGTATGTAAATACTAGAACATATTATGTAAGGAACTTAAGGAACCCTTGGTTTTGTTATCTTGGCTGGGATGTCCTAGAAATAATCTTCCACAAACACTGAGGCACAACGGCACACAGTGTCTTGACTTTTGGTGCAAATAGAAAACCTTATATAGGCAAGATTGATTATTGTGACACCATGCTACAGCTTTTCAAGAATGCTGCCGTTGGGAAAACTGGACAAAACGCACAAGGACTCTTTCTATATTCATTCTCACAAGTGCCTATGAAACTACAATCGCTTCAAGATAAACACTTGAATGTGAATACCTGAAGGCCATCTCCGCGTTAATGTGGAGGCGCATAATCTTTTTACCATCAAGTTCATTTTCAAGCATGATATGTGGTCACCAAGGTTGACCAAACACTGTGCACTAAGCCATGGGCAGTCCGCTTTTGTGCATGGTTTTCTATCACTCATGTCATGATCACTGGAAAACCACAGCTTTGTAAATGGAAGGCGGGGAAAATACTATGTTCACACACTATCAGAGTTAGTGCAAAGGATGGCAGAAGCAGGAAAACATTCCCAAGGAATTAGCAATGGCCCACATGGATGGTTCTTAAAGTCAAGAGCAAGAACATCTGTTTCTTTTCCTTTTTTTTTTTAAAGATGTGTTTATTTTTATTTGACAGGCAGATTTATAGACAGAAGATATAAGAAAAGGTCTTCCACATGCCAGTTCACTCCCCCAAATGGCTACAGTGGCCAGAGCTGAGCAGATCCGAAGCTGGGAGCCAGGAGCTTCTTCCAGGCCCCCCACACAGGTGCAGTAACTCAAGGGCTTGTGTCTTCTGCTGCTGCTTTCCCAGACTATACACAGGGCGCTGGACTGGGAGTGGAGCAGACAAGACATGAGCCGGTGCCCGTATGAGATGGTGGCACCACATGGTGAAGGATTATCCTCTTAAGTCATGGTACTAGCCCTTAACATATCTGCTTTATTTAGTAAAGGTTAATCTACACGTGGCATAGACCAGACACAGGATAATAGTTCAGCAAATGACTGGCACCTTGTAGCTTGTCTAAGCCTGTGCTTGTCAAAGAATCACTCCAAAATATCCCTGTGCTTCCATTCTACAGGGCAAATAAAAGAATGATTCCCAAAGCGCTGAGAGCATAACCAACCTGAAGCCATCTAGCCACTTCAAAATGAGTAATTAGTAATTAATAAACATGTTTATTCCAGCATACTGAAGTGTCAGACTTCATACAAACAACATCTTATAGGAATTTTAACGTCAGAGCTGAGCTTCCTTCTGGCTTACAAACACAGTTCGCTCCTGATGGTAGGTGTGATTCTATCCTAGGGAAGAAGTGTAGCTAGCTAACTCGGGAATCCTTGCAAAGGTGGAATTTTAAGGTCAAAGACTTGGCTTTATCCAAGAGCCAGGCTGATACAGAAAACAGGGCCCTTGGAGCCCAGCAAGAGTCTTGTAAAATCTTCATCCCAACTAGTTCTCCTGCAGAAAGCAGCTCACAGTGCATGGTCCAAACCACCGAATTCCCACAACCCTTTCAATAGAGAAGGTGTCAATGGCAAAAAAGAAAACAGGAATGGACAAGAGATGCTCCGTCACCTTGTCACCAGATACTGACCAGATGCTGTGTTTATTTTTACAATCGGAAGGTATTTTTCAGGAAAGTCTTGGAGATCAGTAGACAGAGGTGTGCACTGGTAGACAACATCACAGTGAAAACCTATATTGACTTTGATTTACTCCTTTGCCCCAGAGGCTCTTTCACAGAGACACAAAAGAACCCAAAGCGAGATCAGCATGCGTCAAAGTAGCAGAAATAGAACAAAGAAATAGAGCAATGTAAATGCCTGAATGGAACAACCCAAGTGAGGATTTCACGTGTAAATTTAATATTCCAGGATCACTCAGGAAAGGATACAAGGCAGTTACTGACACTTGCTATCTTTTACTTGCGACACTTCGCGTGGCGATCAAAGGAGTTACTTCATACTTTAAAATTTAATTATATTCCTGTATCGTGATTTCTGATTAACTCAGGAATTAATACTTTATTACAACATAGTTTGCAATTATTTTCATATAGATTGAATTTTTAAACAAAGATCACACGGAATCAATTGCTACTGGAGGAACCAGAATCAGATTTTATAATGTAAAGTCAATAATAAATTAAGACTCCCCAAATTCGAAAACGTTGCTTCAAGGAAGCCCTCACGTTTGTGCTTTTCAAAAGTAGTTGGGGTGTATATGACTTTTTTTTTTTTGAAATTTCAGCTCCCTAAAATGTAAGAAATAGATTTCATGGAAATGAGTCAGGTATTTCAACAATAGTTGTTTCTTTAGGAAATAGGAGTAATAAAGAAATCTTTTTCCTTGAAGATTTGGATGAGAAGAGTTCAAAGAAGGCTACACGGCCTTGTTCCCCCACAATGAATGTATAGAGTTCTAAGCCAAATCCCCATAAGAGAGGAGATTCCCTCTAATGGGATAGAGCTGGTAAGGTTATTAACTCAAAAGCTCACTAGGAATAGACATATTTATTTCTATTATTAAGTGGTGTTAAGGCTAGATGATGGGCATATTCATTATAACTATTCTTTCTACTTTTGACAATTTCTGTGAATTTCCATAATAAAAACTTTTTTTTAAGTGAACAGTGTATTCACAACCTTTGTAAAGATACCCCTCCTTGCTCTCTCAATATTGTTACAGATTTAATTCGGCTGGTGTAAAACAGAAGGCCAGGCAGTGTGACATCCAATCATCTTGATGTTGGTTGATCCCGATAAGGTCTAACTCTTTTATTCCCTAGGAGGTACCATACAAAATTTTCTTCAGTTCAGTCTCGGGAATAAAATTCTCAGCACATCCAGGCAGTGTTTTGCTGGTGTGACACACAGCCAGGCAGTAAAGGCTCACTGCCAGGATAAAGAACATCTTTCCTGGCGGCACACGTGAGCCAGATGGTGGGGATTTTCTGAGCTACATGATCGTGAAAAAAGTAGGGTTTTGTGGTTCCTGGATTCTCACTCCTACTCTCCACCTTTCAAGATTTATAGCTAGCCAATGGTAGTATGAACTGGCCTGGAAATATCTCCAGAACAAATCTCACTGACAACCCACTGTGCCAAGCCCTCGTGCCATTCATCAGGCCAGGATGCCCTAGGATTCCTTCTCCCCTGAGCTGCTCTGTGGAAAGTCAGGAAGCCAGGTAACAGTGCAAGGCTACCTCCACTTAAAAATATACTTCATTCTCTTGGCAAGGGAGTTTGATGAAACTGCTAGTTGCTCACACCAATCATTTAGAAATATATAAAAGTGTGAATGTATGTGTGCAGGTAAAAATACTCCACAATGCCACTTTCTCTACTCTCTGCTGAATATTAACATCATGTTCATGCATTCCAAGGGTAAATAATGACTTCTCTGGGATCCTAATGAATATCTACACATGTCATCATAGACACAGGTATTTGTATATGTGCACCTATATATATGTGTGTTGTGTACCTATATATGTGTGTGCCAATATATATAATGTATATATATTATGTGTATATATTACACATATACATATTTGTATGCATATATATATAACTGTATCATCAGCATCTTCCTCATCTCATATTCTCAAATAACTGTAGGGGCTTTATAACTTTTTGCCCACTGCCAGTAATAAGTCATTTGGCTTTACTACATTTTAAAGGCATGTTGACAAAGAAAACAAGCATCTATCTTTTCAAATAATCAGATCCTTTTGTTTTTCACCCAGAGTTTTTAGCAGCTGTACTTCTCAAACTCCAGTGTCTATCAGAACCATTCAGAAAGCTCGTTAAAACACAGATTGGAAGTCCCATTGCCAGTTTCCTGACTAAGAAAATATTGGTCAGACTAGAGAATTTGCGGTTTTTTTTTTTTTTCCTCACAAGTTCTGTGATCTGGACTGCACATTGAGAATCACTATTCCGGAGAAGCACCTGCTGGTCTCAGCGAATGGTTCCTTATTTGGGTCTCATTCCCTCTGATTCTGTACTATTAAGAAACTAAAGCCAATTTCAACCCTTGGACATGAGCACAAATGGCCTCTTTATGCTGCAAATATTTGGCAAATCAGTATTGCTGGCAAGAAAGAGCTGTTTTGACACCTATACATTTTTCTCACTGAAGGTTTGGCCGAATGAAAATGTCGACAGGAAACAGATCAGGATTGGAAAAAATACTCAAAAACCGTTATGTGTAGATCATATAATTTTATACATAAAACTTTGTAAGAATCTACAAATTATTGAAGAATACAGAGATATTTCAATTATTGCCTCATTACTACTCCTCTTATAGACATCTGAATTGCCCCAAAATGCCTACAGAAATTACTTTAGGTTGGTTTCTGGGTTTTCTTATCCTTTCTTTATTCATATCTCTTACACAATAAAAAATGTGGTTTATAGTCACGTAAATAATATATATTTACTGATTTACTCAAACTGCCATATACATATTTTCATAATTAGAACACAAACATTAACACTAACAGTAAATCTAAGTAAAATAGAAGTTTTTATCATTTACTTTATCCTTAGAACACAGCCCCTAAGAATATATATCCGGAGTACTACGTTTAGAAACAGTGTTATTTGCTTTGCTCATTATGTTATCTAATATATAATTCATTTTATATTGTTCTTATTTCCATTAAGACTTTTATTTGCTGTATTTTCATTCTTCGTGGTTTTAATTCTATCTTCATTAAGTAAAACACATCTATTGCTCACAAGCAAAACTGCATAAATAGGCATATCTGCATTATCACTTTCCATTCCATTACCATCCATCCTATCTAGTCAACCTTTGCGTTACATTTTGGCATACCAATCCTATATTTCTCCTTGTAAAGTTAAGCAAATCAATACTTGCACATATGTGTAAACACATACATGCAGCTTTATTTCCACTTCTTTCTTTTAAAACAATGACTGTATACAACGCACACCCTTTTCAACCTTGCCTTTTTCCATTCAAAAGCTGCTTTGCATATCACACCATCACTTTACAGAAATCGCCCTCATGATTTTACAGCTTCACAATACTCAACTATATGGCTACATCATGTTATTTAAGCAGCATTTATGATTATATATTTGAGTTTCCAACATATTGGAATACCCGCTTTTCTGTTTTTGGAAACCAAGCTTGCATTTACATGCATTAGCTACCAGGAGTATAAAATTAAAATTTTAACCCACTCATACCCATAAGAGTAACAAATAGATATACTATGCAGAAACAAACATTGTGAGTTCTTTTTTTTAAACAATAAAGATTAAAAAAAAAACTATTTATTTGGCAGTCAGAGTCTCAGAGAAAAAGGAGTGAGAGGCCGTGGGAGAGGGAGAGAGAATCTTTCATCTGCCAGCTCACTCTCCAAATGGCCACAATGGCCAAGGCTGAGCCAAGCCAAAACCAAGAGCCAGGAGCTTAGAATTCCTTCTAGGTCTCCCACGTGAGGATCTGTGGCCCAAGCAGTTGGGCCATCTTCTTCTGCTTTACCTAGGTCATTAGCCAGGGAGTTCAATCAGAAGTGGAGCAGCTGGGATGCAAATGGCACACATAGGACATGGCAGTGTCACAAGAGCCGCAGTGCCAGACCCTGTATGCGCTTTTTTAAGTAAAAAAATAAATAAATAAAAAATAAAAATGTTTTACTAAAACTCCTGAACAAAGATGTAAATAAGAGAAAACAACATATTTGCACATAAGGCAATTTATTGTTAAAAATATGTCAATGATTCCACAAATGAGCTACATCACACACACACACACACACACACACACACGCACATACATTTGATGTGGTTGAAAGGCATGGATTCACAGACAGACACAAAGAGATCTTATCTATTCTCTCATTCTCCAAATGCCCTCCACAGCCAGGGCTGGGCCACACTGAAGCCAGGAGCCAGGACCTCAATCTGGGTCTACTACCTAGCTGGCAAAGGCACAGCATTTGAGCCATCCTCTGGTGCCTCTTAAGATGTGTATTAGCAGGAAACTGGACTGGGACTTGAAGTCCAGCATTCCAATATGAGATGCAGGCAACGCAGAAAGTTGCATAACCACTGTGCCCAGTGTCTATCCCATGAGACATGTATTTAATAAGAGTCTAATAAAAAAAATCTCAAAAAGATTTTCGGAGGCCTTCCTTGATGAGCTTATCCTGAAACGTATATGGAAAAATTAACAACTCGGAATGGTCATGATAGGCTCAAGGAAAAACTTGGCTGGGGAACTTGCCCCATGAAACAATAACGCTGATTCATTCTGTAATGCAAATATTACACATAGGAAGAAAAAAATGGAGCAATGGAAACAAGCAGCAAGCCTATAAACAGAACCTTTCATAGGTGAAAACTTATTACACAAAAAAGTATGGATTTCCAAAGTACTATAAGAGGACTGGGATAAAACCATGAAGATGGACTGCAACTCTCACTTAAAAAACACAGATATATCAAACACTTAATAGTGGAAGATGAATTAACACATTAAAAAAAAACCCAGTATTTTAAAGATCTTAAGGCAGGTCAAGTGTTTTAGATAAATCATGAAAAGCTTGATTACATATGAAGAGAAGTATTTTAACTTAAAATGAACAATGCGTATCAGGGGCTGTTGTGTTGGCACAACAGACGAATCCTTCACATGCAGCATTCGCAGCCGGCACGGTGCCAATTCACGTCCCGGCTGCTCCAGTTCTGATCCAGCTCCCTGCTTATGGCCTGAGAAAGCAGCAGGGGAATAACTCCACTGCTTGGACATGCACGCGCATGTGGGAGACCTGGACGAGGCGCCTGGCTCCTGGCTTTGGGTAGGCTCAGCTACAGCCATTGTGGCCATTTGGGGAACCAACCAGTGTTTGAACGATCTCTCACTCTGTCTCTCCCTCTCTCTCTGTAAAATCTGCCTTTCAAATAAAAATATCAGTCAATTTTCTAAAATGTACTTTTCAAAGGATGTTAAGTGTGTAAGAGCTGCAGACGCAAATTAGAAGAAAAGAACCAATTATAGCGCTTACCCAGAGTAAACAAAGAACTACAAATCAGCAAGTAAAAGACATATATCCCTACTGAACATGGAAAAAAAGATCTGTATGTCACAGAAGAGAGACATTAATGGCCAATGAACATAGACAAAAGGGTGTGACCTGATTAACAGAAAAAAACACAACTTCAAATTTTGAGAAGATAATCTTCATATATTATACCCAGTAAGGGACAATGAAGAAAAAGTCTGAGGAAGGATTGAAGAGGCAGAAATTTTCACATAATGATGGGAACATAAATGGAAACTTTCACTTGTGGGAAAAGATGTTAAAATTGAACACACATACATAAAGCAGGACCCAGTGATTTCTCTCTGAGGACAACTCCTCTGCCTGCATCATCAGAAAACAGCCACAGAAATGACTGTTAACGTGGCTGTCCAGAGTACAAAGAGACTGGAAATTATGCAGATATCAATGATCCTCAAATGAATAACAAAATCTGGAATAGTCACTTGAAAATATGGCAGTTATGAAAATGAATGATCCATAGAACCACATAGCTACATGATTAAAACTTGAAACACCGTGTTGAGTGGCAAAAGAAAATCTGAGAAGAAACACACTTCAAAAGCAGGCAAAAATCAAGCACTGTGCTTTTGGGGGATACATGCACATGTGGTAAAAATTTCACAGAACATTTTTTTTTTCAAAAACTCATTAATACAAAATTAAAAGCATCATGGTAAGTCCCCCTAAGGCAGTGAGAGGGATAAGGGCCCTGTGATGGAGACATAAGCGATTCTAAGACTTCAAGAGTCCTGTGATGTCTCAACTTGAGTGTGAGTTTCCTCTGCGTTCTTTTAATTATTATCTTTGCTTAAAATATACAAAAGAGATCTCCAATAAAAATAATAAATCTTTAAATATATATATATATATACAAAAGAGGTTCTTTCCAAAAGTTTAATGAAAAATCAAATTGAAACATAATTCTGCAGGGCAAGAATTTGATGTAGCAGTTAAGCATTTCCACAAAAGCATCTCTTCTCACAGTAAAGACTAGTTTCACATAGCCAGGGAGGCAGCCATGGCGGCCCAAGCCTTTGAGTCCCCGCCATCCATCTGTGCCTCTGTCTTAAAATGAGACCCTTGCCAGCCTCTGCTGTTAGGACATCTGAGGAGTGGACCTACACATTACACATTAGAGAGACCTCTCTCTATCTCCATTGGCCTTTCAAATAAATAAACGAGGTTTTTTTTTTTTAAAGATGAGTTTATTTTGATGTGGACAGGTTTTGAAATACGTGCGTAGTGCCTGGTACTGCAGTGCATAGAGTATGAATTACTCCTATCTCCAGAAATCAGCACGTGTCTGATACTTAAATCTCCCTGTAAACTCGGAGGGTCTTTGTCACTTGCGTTCTTCCACAAAGCTGCAGGCCTATGTTCCTGTTTGCATGTCTCTTCTCCCCTTGCCTGGGAGATCTACGTCGATCTGGGATCTACTTTCAATGCTGTTCAACCAGTAACTCTCATGTGCCAATTTCAACGCAAGCACTACGCTAGGCACTAAATCCATCAGAAGTAGGGCATGCTCCCTCTCCTCAAAGAATGAGAAATGGAGTTACACTACTGTCTGTGCCCATTACAGTGCCTGGCATGTTACACATTCTTAAATTATATCTGATGAATCAATGAAGAAGTCAAAGCTAAAACAAGAACCACCTTAAGAGAGGAATGCTTTTGGTACAGAATCCCATCGTTCAATGGTTTTGATGCATAACTTGTACAATTCTAAACAGTCTATGGCTATGAAAAGTCTAAAGATTATCTATAGGAAAAAATACCAATTGCATGTTTTGTTGGATTCTTGAGTTCAATAAAAGATTATATTGCATCAACTAAAACCCTGATGCACTATGGAACCCAAATACCAAGCAATACCATGAGACACATTGTACTAATAGAAAATGATAATGGGAGGATGCCTTTCTGGTCTCTCCATGCATAGCTGAGTTTATAAACATGTTTCCTTGCTGTTCACTTTAAAAGAAAAAAACAAACTCAAAATCATGAATCACAAGGGCTGTCACTGTGGTGCAGTGGATTATACTGCTATTTACGCTAACGTGCCTGCAAGGCAGCAGATGATGGTCAAACTACTTGAGCCACCACCTGCCACTCAACAGACCAGGAAGCAGGCTCCTGGCTTCAGCCTCACACAGCCCTTGCTATTGCAGCCTTCTGGGAAATAAAACAGTAAATGGAAAAACCTCTTCCCTCCCTCCCCTTCCCTATCCTCTTCCCTCCTACACTGTCTCACTCTCTCTAGCTCTTCCTGTGAAATAAATAGATATTAAACACACACAGAATACCTAAATCCCTTTACAAGTACTGAAAAGGCCTTGGGTGACAATGGGGCACAGGCATTCCAAAGAGGAAGAAAGGAAAAGGGGATCCAGCCAACGCTTTTGTGTGAAAACAACTTGCACAGCTCGCAAGAGAAGGAGCATGTCGGGCCCGGAGGCATGGCCTATCGGCTAAAGTCCTTGCCTTGAACACGCCAGGAATCCCATATGGGCACCGGTTCTAATCCCAGCAGCTCCACTTCCCATCCAGCTCCCTGCTTGTGGCCTGGGAAATCATTTGAGGATGGCCCAAAGTTTTGAGACCATGAACCCGAGTGGGAGACCCAGAAGAGGCTATGGGCTCCTGGCTTCAGATTGGCACAGCACCGGTCATTGTGGTCCCTTGAAGAGTGAATCATCGGATGGAAGATCTTTCTCTCCATCTCTCCTCCTCTCTTTATATCTGACTTTACAATAAAAATAAATAAATCTTTTTTTTTTTTGTAAGAGAGAGAAGGAGCATGTTGATATTTGGGTGAAATTCACGTATCAAGCACATCTACAGCATGTTCAGAGTCAGTTGCAGGTCTCCTGGATGAGGAGACACACCGGCAAGTGGGGTACCACTTATTAGCGATACAATTCCAGGGATGACTGAAAGCCAAGGAAAGAACATTCACTGAAGAGACAAGAGTGTGATGTTTTCATTCCGTAACCCATTGAATCCTCTCAACGACTCCGTGCGGAATATCACTGACTGCATTTTACCAGCTGTGGGACACAGACTTAAAATAAACTTATATTGAAGTCTTTTTAATCACATATTGCTTTGATGATGACACAAATTTCAAATGCAGTTAAGAAAGAAATGGTGTAATCTTCCTAAAGAAGAAAGTTAAGGCAAGATTAATATCCACAGCAACCACTACAGTTTACGCAGGCCATTGAAATGTCACATGGTATCCCACAAACATGTAAGAACTTGTAACATGACAGTCACAGACTTTACAAAATGATTTGAAAATAAAAAAAAAAATGAAACCCACAGCTTCTCAATTTACAGGCTGTGGCTCAGCCTTCTGAAGTATGTCCCCAGGGTCAAGTTCTGTCGACTCATCTAAACCATCATCAGAAGCATTCAAATTGACATTCTATGGGTGTGACTCTGTAGTCTCTTTGGTACCTCACACTGCCAAGTAACTCCAGCAAGATGAATGGGTGCATTGAAGGTGAGGTGGGTATGCAATGCGGCAATAGGTCACAAACCTTCAGTTACACATATTCTTTCCCTAACAATTACACTGCCAAGAATTTAACAAATTGTTATACAACGCATGCACACACAGCATACATCATCCACGGCCATGAGCATATTCAACACAAAGGATAATATTAGGAACGGTAGTATAGTTGGTAACAATATGGCCCAAATAGCTGAACAACATGACTTTAAATTCTGCTTGTATCACTAAAGACTTGTGACCTTTGGCTCCTTAGATCTCTATACTTCAGCTTGTTCCCCAGTAGCATAGGGCTACAGATGGGATATGCTTCAAAGAATTGCTGAAAGCACCAAACTGAGTTTACACATATAGGTCACGAGCCACCATGTGTTAATCACCATGTTCTTAATGAGTTGTTGGCACTGCAATGATCAAACATGGTAGTAGCAGAAGAATCTGAAAATAACCTGAATCTAGAACAGATCCATGAAAGTGTGCCCATATTCAAGAAAATGACACTGCCTTACTCTACAGCAGGTTGTGTGTGGAGAAGGGTTACTTCCCTGCATTGATCATTAGATCAATGAGTACGGTTTTCCTGTGGTCGAAAGTGGCTCAGGATGAATAGAAACAGAACACAATATTAAAATGAAAGTAATAAACATTTGCACGTGAACATCACATCTTCACAGAACCACTTGCCGCCCGACTCTCTAACTCAAAGCTGTTCTGAGAAGCATACATATGAGCCACCTTCGTCTCTCTTCTCTGCTTTCAACAAAAAGCTGCCAAAATAACTTGGGAGAACGCATGCTTTTCTGACTGGATCTACAGTATTAGGCCCCCAGCTGTAAATTCTCTTTCGCACTCCTTGTTTGACAGGTGAACAGTGTGAAAGCTCCTTTTATAAATTATTTTGAGTACTAACTTTAACTGAAATTTAGTTATATGCCTCAAAAAAACACCCACATACTTCTAAATCTTATTTAGCCATCCATATGGAATTTTTGGAAATAAAATGGATAAACCAGCAAACTATAATTTTGCTGGAGGTCAGATTATAAAACTGAGACGCTACTTAATTCAAGTGATGCCTTGAACACACCACTGAGATAAACAGCATTTGACAGCATAATGCAAGCAGGGGTTAGCACGTATGTTCTTGTGTTCTTGTATGTTAGCACGTATGATCAAACACCTGGCCCCTTATATGCTTCCAGTACTCTTACGAGCTAAGTATCATCATCCTTGTACTATCAATGAAATATTTTGAGGTTCACAGCCGGAAAACAGGTGCATATGTAGGAAAAGAAAAGAGTTGAAGACTTAAACTGTGATAGTTTCAGGCTGGTTTCCAAACTATTACACTCTTTCCTTAAAAACCAACATTTCGAGTTGAGAGTTTATGCTTAGATGTCACTCATGATTAAAAGCTAACAGTCAGGGTGAAGGAATGAGTCACGCTAGCGAAAACTCCTTGTTGTGCTGTTTTACTCAAAGGAAAGGCTACAAAGTGGCTGATGGCTCACCTCTGAAGGAAGCTACCTGGAGAGAGGCAAGGGCCCACCACTGCTAAGAGGGTCATGACGGTGCATTTTCAGTTGGCTGAAATGACATGATGACCCACCGGTGACTTTGGCATTCTTGGGACAAACTGAGAGGCTCCAGAAACCAATTCATTTGGAGAAAAACAATACTAGAAGAAAGACCCAGGAAACAAAATGAACACCCAAATACCCTGCACACCCATAGTGTTAGGTTCAGCCTTGCGTAAGCAAACCATGCTGAGTGGTGTCCTGCAATGGGCCACCCTTAAATACAGTGGGTCAACTAGAATTAGATTAAATGATACTATAAAGTCCCAGGGTCTTGCTTTTGACCACACAGCCTAAGAGCCATCCTAACAGCATTGGGTGGTGTGATCATCGAGGGCCCTCTGCCCCACTACAGACTAGGAGACAAGCTAAAACTCTCTCCTACTTCCTGGTTCAAGGTTTCCTTCTGTATCCTGACACCAGCTACCTTCTTCTTTTCGCTCTAAGGTCTATGCCACTAGTTTAAAAAATAAGTATATTAATACCTGCTAGTAAGCAATTTAGGAAATCCAGAACTTTTTCCACTACTGCCTCAGAGAACTTCAGGAACGGGTACTGTGCAATGCATTCTTGCACCCGAGCTACCCATGCCGTCTGACCCTGATACTTTTTGCCCACTAGAACATGGATGAAATGCAAGGAATCTAAGCTAAAACACTGAGTCAGTCTCCCTTGCTTGCCTGTTCACTCTTCCTTTCTCTTTCTCTCTCCTCTCAGAGCCATTCCAGAACACCATGTGTGAGAGAAAACAACAGAATGGAAATTGCTCATACAGAGTGTGAGGAGGCTGCCCACGTCCCTCGCACAGCCCGCAGGCAAAGCCAGCCCCTCGGCTGTGCCACAGACACAAGGTGGTTTGTGCTCATTGTTTATCGTGACAGCTGACAAGCCAGCTGGCACAGACCAGTCCTCATTTCCAACAGGGATGTCACTAAGACAGGACATTAGCACAGAAGTAACAGGTGCCAGCTGCCCTTTAAGGAGAGGTGTAGCACCCCTGTTGACCAACAAGGTGAAGCTGTGGTTCAGGTTCTGAGACTTCAGCCCTCCACGGGACCTCTGAGCAAAGAGCAGAAGTGGCACCAGCTTCATTCCAGGTTTCAGATGTCAGGGGGTCGCTCATGATGAAAGCCAAAGTTTGTCCTATGGCTCCCCACAAGTCTGTGCTATATTTGACAGAGAACGGGCAATTCCAGACAGAGCAAAGGGGAGAGACAAGAAGCAAAGTGTCAGATCTGAAAAACAAGCCAGGCTCCATAGAACAGGTTGGGGAGACGCTGGCTATTCAGGGACTCAGCTGTTTCTGGGACAGAATGAGCTTCCAACTTCTGCCAGGGCTCCTAGGATTCATGACACATAGAAAAAGGAATCCTCTTTTTAAAAGCTAGTGGCAGGC
Source organism: Ochotona curzoniae (assembly GCF_017591425.1). Classification (NCBI taxonomy): domain Eukaryota; kingdom Metazoa; phylum Chordata; class Mammalia; order Lagomorpha; family Ochotonidae; genus Ochotona; species Ochotona curzoniae. The sequence continues at coordinate 7,511,273 of NW_024466446.1, read as the reverse complement.
TACAGAAAATGGCTGGATGGACCACCCAGGCAATCGCATGCAAAGGAGCCTCTCTAACATTGGGCACCAAAGAACACACAGCTCCTCTGTTCACTTCTTCTTCATCAGGGCGCAAAGCTGGGGCATTTTGGACTGGATCGTTCTTTATTGTTTGGGATCTGTCCTGTGTATTACAGGCTGCTTCAGAACATTCTTGAACGGTCCCCATCCCGGTAACAGCCCCCTTCCGCCCCAAAGTTCACCCTCAGCAATCTCTTCAGACGTTTTTCCTTATGTTAGAGGAAGTTAGATGATAAAACAGAATGGCCACTGGTGCTGAGGTCAGAAGCACACACTAAGGCCACCAAGTGTCCTGATCTTTCATCCCAACTTAGCCACATGCTAGAGTATCCAAGTCTGAAAGCCAGAGGATCTTACTGGTCAGTTGCAAGTGTTAACACATTTCCTCTATGCAGACCCCACAGGATCATGTCTGGCCAGCAGTAAGCACTCATCTCCCTCTGAGAAGCCTGGGAAATAGCCTGTTCTTTCAGATTCCTGACTGGCAGACTGCAGGTTAGAGTGCACCACTGGGAGGGATTCGGGTGCTTTGAGCAAACTTAACTTGAGAAAGTTAGGGGAAATTTTCCCATACCTGTCTTCCACCAGCCCTTCCAAGGCATCTAAAGCCATTTCTCAGAAAATACCTGGGGCTGGTGTGCTGGCTCAGTCGGCTTACCTTCCACCTACAAGCATTGGTATCTCACATATGTACCGGCTCATGTCCTAGCGAATCCACTTTCCATCTAGCTCCCTGCTTGCAGCCTGGGAAAGCAGTGGAGAATGGCCCAAAGTTTTGGGATCCTGTACCCATATCGGAAACCTGGAGAAAGCTCCTGGTTCCTGGCTTCAGCGCGGTTCAGGTTTGATTGTTGAGGCCATTTTGGGGGGTAAACCAGTGGATGGAAGATCTTTCTCTCTGTAAATCTGTCTTTCCCATGAAAATCAGTAGGTCTTTTTAAAAGAGAAAAAGAAAACACCTTTTGCTTCAAATAATCTGTTTTGCCAGACCAACCTCTGACATATGAACACTTAAACTTCACGGAGATACTGAAACCCTCCCATGAAGAGAATGTTCCTGGGAATGATGGTGTATGCACCTGTGTGTGTATGCATTTGCAGTAGGATCATTACTTTCCTTAAAAAAAAATAAAAACAAACTCATGATCACTCAAGATGTTTTAATGTGGGAGTGGCGAGGTGCCTAGGCTGGCTTAACCACTTGCTTAACATTTTCTTCACTGCAAATATAGAATCTGAATTTGGGAGTGGGGAGAACCCTATTTTCAAATTCTATCATTCCAAACTGGTTCCGAAAACAGGCAACAGTTTTATGCATAGAAAATGCATCAGCAGGATACTGGATGAACTGTGCAGAAAGAGGAACAAGCCACGGGGCATACAGGGTAACAGGAGCATTCTGCTAGCTCCTGAGTAGGGGAGGGCATGACCAGAAAGCTGTGTTCTGGTCCTCAGGGATTCCATTGTCAAGTGGCAGCTGAAAACAGAAACAAAGGCCTAGAAACAAAGCAAAGAAGGTGATGACGGATCTTGACACAGAACAAGTGGCATTGAGTGACCTATGAGTGCCATTGGTCCTCAGGCAACAGGCACTGGGCTGTGCCCTCAGTGGTGCCCTAGCCAACCCCACAGGGATGGACAGGTAATCCATTCACAAGGGATCTAGGACACAAAGCTGCCGAAGCAAGGGAAGGACCAAGACCCAGCATCTCACCCACCAGCTAAGGAGTGTTCTGCATTGCTTTCCATCTGCCCTACTCTCTCTCTGGCCCACCTGACCTCCTTGAGTAGGAAGGAGTTGCCTTATGATCTTTATTTCTGAGCAAGTTTTTACTCAGTTGCTTTCCTCTGGTCAGTTTTCTGTGAGTGGGCTGATGGTTTGTTCCCACGATTTTCATTTGCTATGAATTTCATGAAACGCTAAAGTATCCGTGGGAAATTGGACCCATCTGCTTTGTGAGTGAGTGTGTGTGTGTGTGTGTGTGTGTGTGTGTTGACACACCCACCAACAAACGAGTCTCTCTTTCCAACACTACTTTCAAAGTCAGATTCTTATAGTTGAGAATTCTCATTAAAAATGATTACTTTCGGCAGAAGTCAGAAAGGTGACAGAAGAGAGAGGGAAGTATTAAAGGCACTGAGATTTTTTTCTTTCCATTTGCAGAAATCCTTCCTATAAAACAAACATCATGGGGAGAGTGAAAAAATGTAAAAGTGTACAACAAACCCCCTTCTCACCTCTTACAGTGTCATTCAAAGCAATTTCATAAATCTAGGGGCTAAACCACTGCCCTTATTACCTCTTCATACCTACTCATTAGGCTGTAAACCTCACAAGCACAGGGCAGTGTTTTCCACAACAGATGCCTCCACAGCCATCACAGAAATGCCAAAATGCCCAACACTAAGAGCATTGAACTGTGGCTCATGAATAAACAAAGCAGTGAGTCACTAGTCATTATTAGAAGAGCATGGATAGAACTGGTCAAGGCAATTTTGGAGAATCAGTACAGGTACTCGCAATCAAGGCCAACTAAGTTGTTTTTTTTGCAGTTCTATTTGTCCTTTCATTTGTGTCAGAGACCACCCTCCCCCACCAAAAAAAAAAAATAGTAATGATCTTTGCTAATTCTCTTCTCATTCTCTGAAGGATCTTGAGCATATAAACTTTTCTTGTTACTTTTGTATTCATGCAATTTCTTACGGACATTAACAGAGAAGTTTGTGTTTAGCGTGTACTGATAGTCTCTAAGCACCCATCAAACTAGGATGGATAAGGCCAAACCTTGGAGCCCAGAATTCAAGCCAAGTATCCCAGCAGAATGTCAGGAATCTAATCACTTAAGTCATTACCTGCTGTTTCCCAGAGTGTACATTAGGAAAAGTTGGAATTCAGAGCAGAACCGGAACTGGAAACACATGCTCTGATATGAAGCATGGGCATCTCAAGCAGTGTGTCAACCATTAAACCAAACGCCCACCCCAACTTTCCTTTCACTTCAATTTTCCCTCTCTCCCTCCCTTACTCTTCCAAATAAATAAATATTTTCAAAAGCAAATGATTAATGTAAATGATTCAGTAGGAAATGTTTACAATTTGAAGTAGGACAACAAATTTCCAACAACTTTTTAAAATATCTTCATTCTTCAACTGGCTTAAATTATTTTTAAGGATTCAGCAAAAGTACTAGAAAACATTCCCTTTCCTTCTTCTAGGAAGCATTTGATGTTTTCCCAGCAAAGGGAAGCTTTCATTTAGGATAAAAGAGTCCGAGGACCAAAATTATTGCTAGGATTCTTATAATCTCAGGCAGTTCAGATAGGGAAATACTAACCTAGATTACTCCAGTGTGAAGGGACAAGGCTAGGCAGAGGAAAAGGAGTCCAAGCAATATTTTTCATGAATTTGGGGAAATTCAGCATCCAGTTGAGCAGATGGCACTCAGCCCAAGAATTCCCGGTGAGAGGGTCATGGAGCCAGGAATAGTAGACACAAAGGGTGCCTTTAACTTCTTCATGCAAAGGCTCATTTGGGCTCAAGGTGATGCTGAGAGAAATCAGAGGAGAGATTTCACAGAGTGATCAAAGAACCAAGATCTCTATTCTAACTGAGCATTTTGTCATGCAGGTGTTAAGAATTCCTGGATTTAGCCTCAATTAAAACCTGCAGTGTTTCTGAAACCAGCACAGGGAGAACACAGCTATGAAGAAGGGGAGAAAGAATTGTAGAAGGCTGAGTTACAGAATCAAAGACCTGAGAGGGAACAATAGAAATTATGTGCATTAGGTGTTGTAACACAGCAGGTAAAGCCTCTACTTGGGATGTGGGCATACCAGTGTGCCTAGAAAGAAACCGTATTTTGCTTCCAACCCCGTCTCCTGCTAATGTTACTGGGAGGCAGCAGATGACAGTTCAAGTACTTGGGTTTCTGCCACCCATAGGAAAGACACTGATGGAGATCTGGTCTCCTACTTTTGATCTGGCCTAGCTCTTGCTGTTGCATGTACTGGGGGAAAGAACCAGCAAATGCAAGTGGAAGACATATCTCTTATTTTCACTCTCTTTCTCCCCACTCTTCTTCCCTATCCCCACCCCCCATATATCCATCTTTCTCTATCTTTCCGCCTTTCAAATGAATGAATAAAATTTTTAAAAGACTGGAGAAATCATATGGGTTGAAATGGTGTACTTCCCAACGTTCATCTCTGTGTACAATGTCAGCCTCTGACCTTGCTTGTAAATAGCATCCTTACAGATGTGATTAGTGAATATGACATCATGTTGCATTAACACGGGCCATAGCCAGGCAATGAATGATGTCCTAAGAAGAAAGATACAGAGCGAGACAGAAGCAGAAACAGAGGTAGACAGCTGAGTGATATAGTTTCATGCCAAGGAATAACAAACACTGCCAGCAACCAATAGAAGTTAGGAAAAGGCAAAGAAAGGCTTTTTTTTCATAGTCATCAAGAGTAATCATGGGGCTTGGTGTGATGACTCAGCAGTTAAACTCTGCCTTACACACACTGGGATCCCATATGGGCACCAGTTTGTGTCCTGGCTGCTCCACTTCCCATACAGCTTCCTGCCTGTGGCCTGGGAAAGCAATAGAAGATGACCCAAAGCCTTGGGACCCTACACCTACGAAGGAGACCCGGAAGAAGCCCCTGTTCAGCTCCAGGTATTTGTGGCCATTTGGGGAGTGAACCAGCAGACAGAGATCTTTCTCTCTGCATCTCCTTCTCTCCGTAAATCTGTCTTTCCAATAAAAATAAACAAATCTTTAAAAAAGAGTAACCATGGTCCCACAGAAGAACTTGATCTTAACCTTCTAACCATTAAGAGAGGTGAAAAGTAAGAGAACTCAACCATTTTAAGCCACAAAGTACAAGATACGTTGTTGTAGCAGCCACAGAAAATTCATACAGAAATCACTTGTTTATTCAGACTGAATCACAGCAAGGCTTGGATGATGTACCTGATCTCACGGGGTTCCATACTAGTAGGGTTGGGAAGATACAACCATCATTCTGTCCTTCCTTTTTCACTCTTTCAACGTTCACTGAGCTCTTTCTGACTTAGCAGAGTTTACCATTTCAGGGAATAATTACACAACACTAAGACAGACCCTTTTCTTCATGGAGTTTTCCTACTAATAGAGTAGATAGAAAATGAACCGTTACATACACAATGTTTAATTACCAGGGGTTTAAAACAGTAGAAACAATACTTTCCAATGAGAACACACGAAGGGAATTCTGACCGAATGAGGGACGTTGGTCAAGTTTCCCTAAGAAATGGACATTGAAAAGAAAATTCAATAAACAGGTTAGATAGTATTCCAGATTCCTCCTTTCCACTACACAGCCCTTCCTAGACAGGTATGTCAAAACAAGGCAATAATCACCGTCTGGTGAAGAGATACTAGTGAAATGTTTGCTACAGAATATTTATATGTAAGTTCCCCAAAAGACAAAGGATCATCTCATTTCCAGTAATTCCTAACTGTCCCCCACGTCTGTGCTAGTAATACTAAGCTACTCTCTCTGAAATAGTTCACTTTGTATGGAGCAGAGAATATCCTCGTTGCATAAACGAAGCCCCACCTTTCCTGTCTTTCCATGTAAGCTCAACAACAATGGACTGTTCTCCATGATGACTGGCATCAACAACTGAGCCCTGATAAACAGGGTTTTTATAAATACTCTGGAGTTGATAAATCCTGTCCCCCAACAACTGCCAAACTCAAAGGTTGTTTTGTGAAAGGCTACGAATGGACGGGTCAGTTACAACCTTCGTGCATTTCTTTCCTGGTTAAGACACCAAACGCTAATTCAGAGATGGCTCATATTTTCCGCTTCAGCTTCAGTATACTCCAAGTAAAGTGAGTGGAGCCAACGTAAACCTCCTCACTCAGAAAGTCAGTGGTTATATAATACTGTCATAAAAGCCCTTGCATGTCTGCATCTGTCTTATATGGGGTCGACTATGAAGTCAGGAAGAATAAAAAAAACCACTACCATTCCCACTGTTTCTGAAAATGAACTCCTGGCCAAGCTGATGTTCTTCCTTTAGAGGGATCTTAGGTTTTGGCATTCCTTCACTTCCTCATTTTCACTTCCCATTCAATAAGTAAGAAGAACTAAATATTCCTATATTGAACAAAGGGACTGGATTAGCTTAGCCTAATGCACCGGGCCAGAAATGCCAAAGGGGGTATTGTAGAAGACAGATGTCATGAGAAGCAACAGTGAGTTCCCTGATGCTGAAAAAAAACAAGGCCAGCTTCTCTACCTGAAGATTCCTGTACTTGTTTGCAATAGCTGCCTTTGCCTAGCAGTTATCCGATCTGGTTCAAGGAAGCCTATGTTGTTTTTCCACAACTGCTCTGTGCTGAGGTTGACTTGGAAAAGGTCCTCCACATGGATGCACTCAATCACTCAGCATTAAATGAAACATCTAAGGATTCTGCCACTCATCATTTCTATCATGTTTTCTCAGTCCTCTGAGGATTCCATTGTTGTGGAAAAACCACTACAATCCCATTACCAGCTGGCGCATGATCAGATGATAACTAAACCGAACACAAACACTTTAACAGCACACGGAACTGTTGAAGTCTCACTCTTGGGCAATGTAGGCGCAGAGATTTTCTGATACATGATCTGCAAGCTCAACAACAATCCCTCTACAAAGTGTTTTTTTTAACGTGGAAGAACACCTATTCAATCGGCCATCACATGCCTGTCATCTGGGTTTGAACACTTCTGGTTAAAGGCTGTGTGGCCTTTATTCTTCCCTGAAAACCCTTTTTCTTTCAGAAAACATGAAGTTTTCTGTAGGTTTCTTCCAACCACACCACCACCCAGATAATTATAAAGGTCAGTTCTTATCAGGGGCTGGCTTTGCACACACACCCCTCTATAGGGGATAAGCATTTCCATGGAAATATTAAGCAAGATTCTGGTTCAGTTCTAGGAAAGTATCATGATCAGTTCAAAGAATCATTTAACTATATCCAACTCAAATATGGGTCAGTCTGAGGACAATTTTACCACCTCTTTTGCTTAGGATAAGAAAAACAGGTGGGACTGTATTTTTCACCATTAGGTTGGTATCATGTGTTGTCTTTGAGAATGAGAAACCCAACGATCACTTGGCAACACGGGACCTGCCACCGGATTCTATGCCTTGCATTTAATCTTGAGAAATTAACAACTCATCCAATGAACCAGAGTCTCAGCGGGGACAGGTTGTTTAACCCGCACCCCTACCACCCTCAATTATTTACATAGCGGCAGATTATAAAGGTCTGATATTGCACGAATGAGTGCCGAGCTGCGAGAACAAAGCGCATAATTAGCAGCAGCAGCAGCACACATGGTGGATTCTATTTCAAATTCTCTCGCGCTGCCACCCTGATAGAAGCAAATGATACAGTCCTGTAGCTCTCGATCGTGTCACATTAATACTGCAAATCAACTTCCACCTGCTCTCAGTTCCAAATATAGAGCAGTGCAGCGATTTCTGTGTGCCTCGGAAAGTCATGGGTCTCGGGGATCGAAAGAGACACAGATCTGAAGCAGCAGCCACAGGAACCCAGCATCTGAAGTCCCTCAGACGCGTCCACGAAAGGGCTCAGAGATTCTCTGCCTCCTAAGCGTTTCATCTTATGGCACACAGAACATATAGGAGGGGACCTCAAAAAATTCATGGAATGTTGGAATAGGAGATAAGTTTATGCTGGTGCAAAAAAAAAAAAAAAAAAAAAAAAAAAGGATGAAGAAATCCAGACACAGTGTTTTAATAATACACATTTTGATGAACTTTCTGAAGAGTCACATGCACTGATTTCAAAACGCTTTGTGGCAAAAATACACTTATGCTTTGATTCAATTTGAATGAAATTTTTCAAGTGACCTCATACTCCAGAGTGCTACATTTTATATACATATATAAGTATTTGTGTGTCTGCGTGTGTAGGGGGATGAGCAGGTGAGGCTGTATATGATGTACATTCTACTACATTATGAATAAAGGCCAAGTTTAGAGGTTGGCTCGAACTATATACTCTGAACTGTAAAGAACAAACCCACATTACTAATTCATATGCAGTCTTAAATGATTTACAACGTTTTACATGCAGTTTTGACATAACTGAATAAAAACTTTCTCACTGCCCTTTGCAAAACCCATCCTAGCCAAACTTAACTGCTGAATGCTTGTTTTAATGAGTTACTGTCACCATCAGGTAGAGATAAGACTGTATCCTATACACTAATGCAGCCATCTGTAGCTTCATGTCTGCCTGATTCGTGGAAAATTCAAGCTTTGGGTAACTTCCCATTCTTTATTTCCTGCTTTAAAAACGCAAGCTTCGACTAAACCCTAGTCAAATCTCAACAACTAATCGCCCGTGGAATCTCATTTTCAATTAACATCATTAATAGAATGTTCTTAGCAATACACACGAGGGCCTACACACTTTCCTTGGGCAACCTCGAGGAAGAAATCTCTGGGTTCTGTCACTGGCATGCTACTGAAACTCAAGCCAAGCTTTCTGAAATATTTCCTGGAACGAAGCATGTCACCAGATGGGCTTTACCTGGGAAATTCACAAAGTGATTCTCAATTTTTTTCCCCCAAATATCTGAAGAACATGTCTAAAATATGAAACTCTAACCACCATCACTTTGTGTGTTTCTTAGTCAAAGGGTAAGGATCAGATTAAAAAACAATCCCAAGCGAGTTGCATGGCAGGTCAGATTGTCTCCAGAATAGCTTAGGCAACTCCACATAAAACACTTCCTAAAATGCAACAAAGATGATGGCAACTTCCCTTCCAAAGACAGGCCATGCATAAGCAATGCACTAAGACCATGAACTAGACTTTCTCATGTAATTCTTACAGAAACCTTCTAAATTGTCGATCCTATGATCCCAATCTCACAAAGCAGCAAATGGGGTCTCAAAGAAGATGAGCGACTGGTTGAGATCAAACCGCCATGAAATGATGAAGTTTATGTCTCAAGTCCTGGGCTTAGTTTAACACCTTAAGATTGTCATTGCTATTCACCCCTTCCTATGTCAAGATTCTCCTTGTCTTGGGAGCGTATTTTACAAAAGCTTATTTCTAGCATGAATATTTATGAAAAATGCCTTAGCCCCATCACAAGACCTGTTTGTACTGATATTCATGGAAAAACTTTCTAAAATGCCAATATATATGTACTACTCATTGGTTTTATTTAGCAAACATGCTGTCTCACAATTCCTAGGAAGTGTAACACACACCTGCCATGTGACTCAGCTATCACACTCCTCCTAGGTATTTGCCCAAGAAAAATGCAAGTCTCCATCCACACAGAGACCTGTTCACGAATGCTCTCAGCACTTCTACAACCGTTAAAAACTGAGAAGTGGAAAAACGAAAACAGGCTCCAGATCAAAGAGATGGATTACTGATGGCACACAACAACATACATGACTCTATGAGGTGATTACAGGAACGAGAGAAGACACATGCCAAGAAAATGCATGCTGCATGGTGCCATTTATCTAAAATTCTAGGAAATATAGACTAATCCACAATGACACAACCCAGTGTAGCGGCTACCTGCAGCCAGGTGCTGAAAGAATACATCACGAAGGAGTATGAAGTGATGAAAATGCTCTCCGTGGTCTTGGTTGTGACAATGAGTACGTGGGGATGTACAGCTGCTAAACTCACTTAATCCGCTCTTTAAAAGGATATAACGTACTATACACAGATTTTACCTCAATAAGTATGGAACTCTGGTCACCAAATCTTTTTTAAAAACATACTCTAGAATCTTCTGAAACGGAGCAGCCTCCATCTGGTAGCACATGGAGTTTCAGCTATTTCACACTACTTCTTTCAGATCCTAAGTTGCTAATAGTCAAGAAGAAGCTCTCTTTGGAGTCGTGTGTGATATCAAACACTGCACTAGGCAGGGCAACTACTCAGAAGATTTTATCTAAGCAAAACTCTACCTTGCTATTTTTTCTTCTCTCTCTCTCTCTTTTTTTATTTAAGATTTATTTATTTTTATTGGAAAGGCAGATTTACAGAGAGGAGAGACAGAGGAAGATCTCTGTCCAATGGTCCACTCCCCAAGTGACTGCAATGGCCGGAGCTGAGCCAATCCGAAGCCAGGAGCCAAGAGCTCTTCTGGGTCTCCGACGCGGGTGCAGGATCCCAAGGCTTTGGGCCATCCTCGACTGCTTTCCTATCCCACAAGCAGGGAGCTAGATGGGAAGTGGGGCCACCTGGATTAGAACCAGTGCCCATACAGGATCCTGGCGTATGCAAGTCAAGGACTTTAACCACTACACTATCATGCCGGGCCCGTTTTTTGTTTTTTTGTTTTTTTTTTTTTATTGCTTTCCAAAGAAATCCTGGAAGCAGAATCTAGAGATAAACTATCAAATCCCATTTGGGATTTATTTACATGTGACCTAAGAAGTATTTGTTCTTGTTTTTAAATGTAAAAGGATTGTCAAAACCTAAGGACTCCGGGCAAAGAGCTACCCATAAGGATGTCTCAAAACTCCAAAACCTTTCTGTTGAAGGATAGGTGGCATCCTGTGGGACACATGGGCAGCGTGACCTCTGAAAGGCAAGTTCAAACATGGAGCGTGAGGGTTGAGATCTTCTGCAAGATGAAATTCATCCCATGACAGGCTAAAGATTACCTCTAGTTTTGTTTTTGTCTTCCCTCTCTCAACAAGAATGAACCTTTAGCATTATGGACACCGATACTGTTTTACCAACTTTACGTTCTTGACCCTCAGTAGTACAAGTTAAACAGGGTATAGACCAGGTCCAGAGTTACCAAGCACTCACGCTAGCTTTGACTGTACAAAGTACATTTACAGATTTAATAAGGAAAAAAAAAAAAAACAACTGGTCCTCCTCCACAGATGGTTGGAGAAGCAAAGCTGTACAGCAGTGCTTACTCAGTAAAACGTTAATTTTTCCCATAGTGATGATGGTGAGTGCCAAAGAGGCCATTTCTATCATCCAATCAGACCCATGCACTCCCCAGCCTGTCTGCAGGTGTTGAGACTGAGACGGTAAAGGGAATTAAATAAACCTTCTCAAGAAGGAAGTTTATCAGAAGTGCTATGTTTCCATTCTAATTAGTATCACAGCAGTACAAGCTGCAAATACAGTTGTCATCACATCAAGAATCAAAACGAAGGTCATGACAATGGCTGTGTGGATAGAATTAATTAATTTCCACTTTTTCTCTTGCTTTCCCTATAGGAAACACACACACTCTGGAATGAGCCTTTAGTAGCTTTTGGAACAGCAAAGGTAGCTAGTGAACACAGATGAGGCAGCTCCACGCAGCACTGCTTAAATTTAGTCAGAGCACAACTAAACAAAAACCAGGAAACTACAGCTCATTTCTCCTCTTTTCGACAAAGAAAACCTGGTGGGAAACTCAGAGAGCATGACAGTTAGGCGGCCTCATCGTACACAGGGAACATACAGGAGGCAGAGGCTTGCCCCTAACTGCCAATGAAACCGAACAGATCCAAAGGGCAGAAAGGAAGCCAAGATTTTGTTTCCAGACAGGATTTACTTATTAACTGTTGATCTTCTCTCTTTGTATCTCAGCACCTTTGTCACAGTCACCCCTGAATTTCTTCTGTTTATTACATGTGAGATAAACTCAGTTCTGGGGCTGTTCAATGAGGTTTCATCTTCCACCTGTTCATGAGGTCCACAGGGAGGGGTCCCCAGCACACCAGCATAGTAATAAACAAAGGAACGTATTCCAGAAGTGTTTACTCCAAAAAGAGATAAATAAACTCGTTAGTGAATGGACCAATGAAGGCTCTGGATACCAGACTAAATGAGAACGTATAGATTTTTGAATTTTATTTATTCCCAACTAAATTTCTCTTTTAATTCCAATTTCCATTAATTTTTCACATTGGGAAGTATCTTCATGTATACAATACTTTGACCCACGTTTTCAGACTAAAAACAGAATCAATAGGACCGGGCACAGTAGTCTAGTCCCTAAAGTCCGTGCCTTGCACGCGCCGGGATCCCATATGGGTTCTGGGTTGTGTCCCAGTAGCTCCATTTCCCATCCAGCTCCCTACCTGTGGCCTGGGAAAACAGTCAATGATGGCCCAAAGCCTTGGGACCCTGCACCCACATGGGAGACCCAGAAGAAGATTCTGGCTCCAGGGTTTGTATCAGCTCAGCTCCAGCCATTGTGGCTATTTGGTGAGTGAACCAGTGGACAGGAGATCTTTCTCTCTGTCTCTACTTCTCTCTGCACATCTGCCTTCCCAGTAAAAACAAATAAATCTTTAAAAAATAGAATCAAGAATGAATCTCACATAAGAATTAAAATGTTTAAGAAGACAGGAAAGCCCAGGAAGGTCACATTATGAACTCAAAAGGAAATCTTCAGAATTTATGACTAAAAAAAGTATCTACTCAGAGTAAATAGATCATGGTTCTTCTTCAGTAAATGCTGTCTTTCTTGCTCTTTCTCGTTTTGAATCACCAATAGAAAGAGACCTGAGTTAGGCTACCTTGAAATTAGGAGAAAAATGTTGTGTGTCGGTTTTAAACATGAAAATCAAAATGGAATATGTTTATCACAAACTCCATCTCTGCTTTAGATCAAATGATGACTGCCTCAAGTGAGTTTGCAGAGGTTTCCTTCCAGCACCAGCATTACAAATGCATCATAGTTTAGGCACATAGGTCCTCCGTATCACAGATGTTAGGATCTCACTATTTGAGTTACAGACAGTAGATTTACTCATTTAGAAAGAGACATTGACACGGTGGATAAACTACAGACCAGCCTCAATGACCACGCCATACTAACAAAGACCCATTCATGCTTTCCTGCCATGTTGAGCTTACTTTGGTCACTCTCCTATTATCATGAAGGAACAATGATTACAACAGTTTCATTATCTATGTACTTTATATTGCTTACTGTCCTCAATTTCCTAAAACTATTTAAGATCATTCCCAAAGGAAAAATACACACACATCAATAGTTCAAACATACAGGCATAATATACATTATTTATATCTGAGAGAGAAATAATGGAAAATAATTTGCATATGAAATGCAGTTCACATAAAATGTGATAAAACGGAAATAACTTTGTAATGAATAATGCACTTCCAAACTTAACAGCCCTCAAACTAGTAAATAACTTCACATCTATTTTCTTTCAGGATACATATTGCCCTCTTAAAATACATGCTAAATTAACCAATAATATTTTGCTCATTGAAATTACCAGAACAAAAAGAGTGACTGATAACATTAACATTTTGTTATTATTGAGGGCTATATAAGTATTACCTCATTCAGTCCTCAACATAACCACCCTTCATCTTATGAGTGAGAAGAGAAATGGAAAAATGAATAGTTATGCAGCCTGAAAAAGATGAGTCTGAGGTCATGTGTGAACTTGTATGATTCTGAATTCTATAAATTTATGTTTTAATCATCTGGGTGGAAGACAGGATAGGAATCAATAATTAAATTTTAAAATTGTTTATATATTTTTTTAAAAATCTCTTTTTATTACAAAGGCAGACACACAGAGAGGAGAAACCCAGAGAAAGATCTTTGTCAGCTGGTTCACTCTCCAAGTGGCCACAATGGCTACAGCTGAGCCAATCCGAAGCCAAGAGCCAGGACCTTCTTCTGGATCTCCCACGCAGGTGTAGAGTCCCAAGGCCTTGAACCATCCTTCACTGCTTTCCCAGGCCACAAGCAGGGATCTGGATGGGAAGCAGATCAGCAGGGATACAAACTGGCACCCATATGAGATCCTGGCAGATGTAAGGCGAGGATTTATCTCTAGCCTATTGTGCTGGACCCTTTTCTATTTTTTTTAATGATGCAGTTTCTTAGGCTCAGGGATTTCCCCTATATTATTATAATAATGTAGTCCTTCAACAACAGTCATAGGTTCATCATTCTGCTATTTGAGTATAGAGACAATGGCAGAAAGTCCAGTATCTTCTTGTCAAGATACATTTAACAGTTTCATTGGGAGTCAATCTCTTCTTGGGAGAAGACATGAAAACTCAATATATCTTCAGTTTTCAGTATGCTCGTCTCCATTATATAGTTCCTCTAGATGAATACGCATTCATAGATGTTTATACACCACACACACACACACACACACACACACACACACACACATCTTACATTTTGCATGAAGGCTGCCTTATATCAGAGATAACATATGCTATTTGTCTTTGGGAGGTTCCTTCTATCTCAATTCATCCCCGTCTTTCTCTGATGATAATCTAAGACAAATCTTTAGACACAAACACAGATTGTAATCTGTCGTGTTCTTAGTTAACAGACTACCGGGATGCCGTTTTAGTAACCTGACCGAAAGGACCCATCTATTTAACTGACCGACTCTTAGCTATTTCAGAGCCGCTCAAATAATTCCAGATTATCTGGAAAGAGCGCTCAACCAGGATCTTTGAATCACAAGAAAAAATGTGATATAACAATAGGGTAGTTGCTCACAGCAGGAAGTATGCTAAAATAGTTTAGAACTGGATACACCAGAATGCCTTTTACATCCCAGCCTTTGGTGCAGGACAACTAGTCCAACTGAGGAGTGAAACATTTTCAAAATGTATGAGGTTCTTGAATCTCAAATCTATTGTTCAGTTAATCTGTGCAAGCACGCCAGAATATTCTAATTTAAATCTGAGACTGGAACATACTATATTTTGTTTCTAGCTGTAAGCGTGTGATTGCCATAAATAACATGTACTGTGCTTTTTCTCCATTCCTAAACAGTCTGATAAGCTCATACTGAAACCATTGCATCAATCACACCTGACAGCTTGCTAGGATCCTGTACAATCCAGCCTCCCAACTGGTCCGAACTCCTGCCAGGTTCCATACGGGTGAGGCATCGAGACACCCGTCTCCGAGTGAGAGCAGCCCTGGCAGAACACACAGCCGCAGAGGTGCACTTTGGCTAACAGGCCCATCAAGCTGTCAGCTGCTCTGAAGATCCCACAACCTCGCCCCACTGAGGGCCAGCTCTGAGCCTGCTGGTAGGGAACCCAGGGAGTGAGTGTATTGTCAATTCCATTTCAACATATTTATCCATCAACCAGACCAAACCCACACAGCACAGATCACCAGAAGTACAACATATGTCTCCCTAGTATGAACTCATTGATTCATCTGTTAGACAAGTAGTAAGTGAACATCCATCAGGTAGCAATGACACCATGTCTGCAAAGAACTTTGAAAGCAGTTCTCTGAGCTCTACATAGTTTATATTTTTCTGGGCTCCGGTCTCTCTATCAATAAGATGGGAACAGCTTTCTTATCATTTCACATGACTGCTATAAAACAAATAAGGTATTTTGTAAAACACTTAGCATAATCTCTGACTTCGCAAACAGCTATTCAACTTTTTAAAAAAAATCTTTCTTCCTTCTACCCTTTCCATGACCAAATGCTTTCCTAGGTTCTCAAATCATGCAGCCTTCACATAGAAGAAGAAGCAGGTGAAGATCCTACACATCCAAGTGGTAAAAGTCTGTCTACTGTCTAGTGTGGCACTTGATTAAGAGTAAACATATTACTGTAAGATGAAGAAAATGAAAACTGCATTTTACAGAAAAAAGAAACGAAGACTTAATTCTGAAAATGATAACTTCTCACTCCTAATCCAGAAAAAGGGTAGGACTTTTCTCCTTTTATTTCTCAGTAAGATGCTTACTGAAATTCCAATTCTAAAAGAAAAAGCTCATTGACTATTTATAACAGGAGAATATGCTCCCACAATCCATATTAGAGATCATATGTTAACCTCCAGAAGCTGTTGGGGCCCAATTCCAACCACTGTTCCCCAACTCTAACTTCTTTCCTGAATCTCAACACAGAGAGCATGTTTGTCTGGTTTTGAGTCAAGTAATATTTCAATAACGTCTACACATACAAACAGCCAATGGCAGCATCGGACACCCCTAGAAGAACAGCCAATGGCAGCATCAGACACCCCTAGAAGAAACAGTCAATGGCAGCATCAGACACTCGCTGTGGAGTTGCAGATGATGAGTTAACTCAGAGGAACCATAAGTGACAACAATCAAAAATGAATAGAGGGCAACAAAGAAAAGCTCATAGATGCGCTAAGGCTGTGAATTACTCTCCCATTTCTCTTATTCCTCACACAAACACTGCATGCAAAACATAGGAAAAAGACCTTGGAAATTCACATGGCAACATTCATTTTATCTGATTTCTAGTGTGGCAATTGATAAAGCAGACCTACTGCAAGATAAGGAAAAGAAGGTGGATCTTAGAGAATGAAGAAAGTAAGATTTGATTCTGAAAAGAGTGTCTACTAACTCAAACTGAAAATTCAAATGTGTAATGCCCTAAGACACAGCTAAGTCTTAAACTTCACCGATAACAACCTCACTGCCTTAAAAACTGTATCTGAAACCCTTGGGATCTTTGGGAAGTGAATTTTTAAAAATTCCTGTAGTCACTGGTAATGACTACAAAATCAGGAGCACAAATTCCAACAGATCTTCTCTTGCTCCTGAACAAAACGAGTGTCCTTCGTTCTCAATGGCTCACCTGAGAATTCACTTACTTGACATGTCGCCAGAAGTCAACAGGAACCACATGAAACTAGGACGAGGCAGGAAATGATGAGTTGTCTTTTTTCTAATTATTCTACCAAGAGATGTCTCTTAGTCATGGACAACACAGTGTCATACGCAGACGTTATCAATACGGGACTTAGGAAGATGCTCAACATCTTGAGCCATGATGGAAATGTAAGTCAAAAACCACAATGAGAAATTATCATGTTTGTACCCAGCAGGATGGCCACACACACACACAACACCCATATCCATTGTTGCTGATGGCCATGTAAAATAGTCCAAGTATTGTGGGAAGGATTTTCTGTGGAAGCCTTTCGTGGTTATAATAGAATGACTATTGAAATCCCTCCCCAGTTCTGCACACACAGAAAGTGAGAATGGTACGCATATGCTTGCATTATCTGCATGTTCACACCAATGCGATTTACAACAGTACAAAAGTAGACCCAGATTTCCATACTGTTCAACCATAAAAAGGTATGAAGAACTGATACACACGACTGTGTGGATGAAGCTTGAAAATGCTTAGCGAGAGAAAGCAGACAGAAAATGTTACCTAATGTATGATGCCGCTCACGTGAACAGTCCAGAACCAGCAAATACATAGAGACAGAAAACAAAAGGAGTGGTTGCCAGGGAGGGGCTGAGGGGAAGGAGAAAGGAGGAATCACTACTTAACAGGAAGAAGATTTCTTCTAGGGGTGATGAAAATATTTGTAATCTGATATAGGTAGTTAGTTGCACAATGCTGTGGCTGTATTCAATAACGTTGAATTGTACACTTAGCGATGGTTACAATTTCCCCATGCAAATTTCATTTCTATTTTTTTAAATGTCAAAAGTGTACATAACAAGGAAAAGGAAAAAGAAAGAAAAACACACTACAAAGAAAAAAAAACATTCTTGGAGGTGTAAAGGCAGCAACAGAGCAGACACTGAGTGGTCAGTTAGCACTCTGCACCAGCTTCTGGTCTTCCCCTGTGCGTGTGATACAACAGTGGTTTCAAATCCCACTTTTAAAACTCTGGCTTTCTCACGTCAGTGTATGTGGCAAGGAGCCTAGATTCGGCCTAGCCAGAAACAACCTGGCAGGCAGAGAGAGTCTCAACGGATAGGTGGTTCCACTGTGCCAAAATCAAAGGAGTCAGTGAGTCCATTCAACCTTGCCAGGGGAGATGTGGTGTCCAGAGGTCAGATGACAGCCTCATGGACATCCCTGAGAAACAAAAGACAGGCAGGGAGACACCTAGGGCCAGGGAAAGCCTCAGTGCCTTCCACTGCGTTCAAACTGCCTGCTGTGTGCTTCCAGGAACCCAAACGCTGCAGGTGCTCGCTGCACACTGAAGGATCTCTCAGGCGAGTCATTGCAGCAGAACCAACAATGTAGATTATCAGCCATATTGCTGTGAGTCCATCCTTGCACTGCGTACGTGAGGACATGCTCCTCTCCGTTTCCACCTATGAACATACTCACTTCTGCCTCACTTCCATTATGCATTCCCTTGAGTACAGTCCACCACGGGGAGAAAAAAAGAACATAAAAGAATGAAAGGAAAAAGTAGCAAACTTTCATCCACATGAGGTTGATGAACATGTAACAAGGGTATCCATGTGACACTAGGGTGGTAAAAAAAAAAAGAGTATCCAGCATCTTCACACACGAATAAATGCCAGCGTGTGTCCCGTGTGGTGCTAATGAAGGTACAATAAGGACTAGACCACCATTACTCATGGGCAGTAGCAATAACAGTGATAAAAGGCACATTCACAATCTTAGCTGATTACAAGCAATC
Source organism: Ochotona curzoniae (assembly GCF_017591425.1). NCBI lineage: Eukaryota > Metazoa > Chordata > Mammalia > Lagomorpha > Ochotonidae > Ochotona > Ochotona curzoniae. Next base: position 7,492,732 of record NW_024466446.1, on the reverse strand, counting down.
AATCTCTTAGGGATGTCTGATTAATAGATTACATCACAAGGTCTTATTACAAGCATCCTTATTTTTAAAGGAACTTGACAGCTAAGAAATAAAGATGGCAGAACGGCTTGTAAAATCAAGAAGTGGGAGAACTGGACAACATGTTGGTGGCCTAGTAAATTTGAGTGCTTCTAAAGTGCACCAGAGAAAATGTCAAGGCAAATGTCAGTGCAAAATGTCACATGATGAAGGGATCAAAGTTCTCACTGCGCTGCAGTCACGAGGCATCAGCCAATTAGAACTGCAGTAGTCAGTTCAGGACAGGGACAAAAGGATACACAGGAGCACATATGCCACAGGCCGTGGGCTCTCTGTTCACCCCACCGATTTCTGTTCACAGGCTGCTCCCACTCCAACAGTATTTTTCTTTTTCATTTTCAGGTCTTTCAAAGATCCTGAGGCTGGAAATGGCAGATGGAACATAGTACTTCTGAGCTGCTCAGGATTCTACAACAGCAACACACAGTGCTGGGGCAGCTTCCCACATGCTTACTTGTTCACCTTCCGTTTCTACCTCAAGAGGCACTTTATAACACAAAGGCTGTTGCACACACACACACACACACACACACACACACACACACCCTACTGTCCACATCTCAGACCTGGGGTATATCCACCACAGGAAAATGGGTGGATGGAAGGACGAAGTGACTGAATACATTAGAAGATGATTCCAGGACAGTTGGATGGGAAAGTCTAGGGTCCGCAGGTTGAAATGAAGTAGACAGAAGAAGGCTATGGATAGGAACACCCTGGCCCTGTGATTTCCTTGTCCTATGGAGTAAAGAGAATTGGCAAACAGCACCAGAGTGGCACCTTCAGAATCAGGTTCGTCAAAGTGTGTCCCATCAGCAGAAGCACGATCTCCAACTGAAATCAGAGACTCCTCTTCACCCCCACGCCCAAGCCTCTGTCCACTCCTACTCAATCAAAATCTCTAGATAATTGCTACAAACATTCACATTCAAGCATGGGCACCAGAACAGGATTTGGGTTGTCCACAATCCAAGGATGATGCTATGCCCGAGAACTTCAGAGATGAATGCCAGCTATTTCAGATGGACTAAAATTCTACTTTCGCACACAACACCGCAAAGATCTGTTGGATCCCATTACAACTTGAGCCAAAGGATCCAAGGCAACTGAAATGACACAGACCTATCTTCATTTCTGGATTTGGACTAAGGCAGATTTTATGATTTTTTTTTTCTCTTAAATTCAAGTCAGTCCCCAGAAATGCTATTAATTCTATCAGGCTATAACTTCATCAGAAAATAGATTAGAAACGCAAGCAAAAAATCCAGCTCTATCATTAAGAGCAGGACACCACCATGTAATTATCATATTGTCTATAAAAGTAGAGCTCTCGGTATATTTTTCCACTGTTCAATTAGCACAGACCTGTGAGCATGTTCAAAAAGCAATACATTAATTACGAGGGAGAGCATTCCCACAAAGAGCCTTAGTCCACATCGCTTGATAATTAGGAATCTGACAGTCCTTCGCTGTCCCTTCTGAGACTCTCCATGGCCATGGTGTTGTCCTCAGAGACTCACAGGGAGCCACGGCCACTTTCTTCTCGTTGTCCTTTCGGCCACTGCTTCTGCAGACTGTCACATTTCCAAGCTGTCAGGAAACAGCCTGGGAGCCCCATGACAAGCGGAATCACTGATGCCTATCCTCTCTTTACAAAGCCTTTCTTCTCACCCTGTGCGTTTCTTCGTTGAGGAGCTTAGCAATGCAGTCCTTCAGCACTAGCGTGCAGGATCTCATCCTCGGGACCTGAACATCATGTGTTATCCTAGATTGCTGCTCCTCTTCACTTTGTGGAGGGCCAAAGAAGTACGAGCAGGCTGTGTTAGAGGAGCCCAGAGTTTCACTACCACCCATATTCCAGTCACACCTACACAGTGCGTGACCTTACCATGCTACTATTGCTGAGATGAACCCAGGGCAACAGGGTTCTATGCATCCTTTTAAAAAACAGCTTCTGACAGAGTGGATGATCAGGCAAGAAAGTGAGCATGCAACGAGAAGCGGCAGCAACGCTAACTGGAAAGTGCCAGGAGGAGAAAGAACTCCAACAATAGGCTGTGCATTTTCTAAACACGCAAGCTGTCTTCCCAATCTTTATTCTGATGTCCCACGGTAGATTTTTTACCCTTGTTTAACAGATGAAAACATTGTGGCTGGGAGTCCCACTTACTAAGAGAGTAAAGAGATAATTAGCCCTACTTAAAACCAGGGATGCCCAAATATGGTTCTTCCAGTGTGTTGCACCACAGCCCTACAAGCACAGCCTCACATGGACAACAACTTCAGTCTATCATAACATCACCTCTTATCCCTCTCCTCTTCCACCTGCTATCTGTCTCCCACCCACCTGGTCAGGTATCTGTCATTCCCATAGGATCTCCATTCTCTCCCTGTCATTTCCATTGCCACAAGCCCAGTGGAAGCTCCAATCACTTCTCTACCACAGTGCCCTGATGGACAGCCTTGCTCCAGTCTCCTGGTTCTATCACACATCTTTCATCACATGCCAGGACTAGCTGCCCACAGCACAGGGCAAAGTGCAGCCCTTTCTCAGACACAGCTTCCTGAAAGGCATAGTTTCATCCTAACATTGCCTTCTTGCCTTTCCATCCTTTTCCCCTACTTGACTGACCACATGATCACCCCACCTCACTCCCAGCCCATCTAACCTTGAACCATTGCCCATTCCTTTCTCTATAGCTCTTTTCCAATCAAAATCAAGCCCTTTCTTTAGGGCTCCCCATGAGATAGAAATGCCAGTTGCCTACCCAGGTAACTCAGTCACAAGAGTTCCTCTTTCCTTTCTAGATGGCTTGTCCTTGAACTGCATTCATTCTTTTTATAGGTTTTAATTCACCTGACTCCCTGCTAGGTAGAAATACTGAAGATTGCCTTTATATTCACAGTACCTAAAAGCTTTTCACAGGAAATTACCATCTACCAAGAAGGTCCAAGTGAGACTTTTCCTTTAAAGGGCCTCTTTCCTCCTCATCCTCAACAAAAATTCTGGGACTGACTGTATATTTTACAATTGGTTTTTGTTGTCTTTTGTTCTGTATGCCCTGATAGGAAGTTAGGAATCCATCCTGCTTCCCACCCCCACCCTCTCCCTCCCAGGTCTTGCCCTACTCTAATTTCTATCAACTTCAATCTTCCTTTGCTACTTCAACCTTGTGTTTCTACTAGTTTATGTTTCCTGTAATTTACCTCAATTTCTGTGGAACACGATGGGATATAAATAAGGAGATGTATAAATAAAAAGCGGGGTTTTAGAGAGATGATTGACAACTTGAGTTGAAAGCAAAATTCCTAATGGGAAAAGAAAGCAGAGAATTCAGCCCAAATTGGTTACACTTTCTATCAATAGCCGAAGAGGGAGGACGTAAGATTAAAATAAGAAAACAGTTTTGCTCCCCGAGACACAAAAGCTGCTAGCACAGAAAATAAGAGATGCTCAAGAGCTACAGGCTTAAGCATTGAGACCCAGATGGTGAACTGGTGCCCAGTCCACAAAGCATTCATTACTGCATGAGAAATTCTAACTTGGACTTTGGCTTCCCAAATCTATTCCTACCATAGTCATTAATTGCTAGTTGTTCATGCGGCAGGGGTTGGAAGAAAACTGTGGATGATAAAGCAGCAGAAGGAATTACAGAAAAGCTGGTGTTTGGAGGACATGCATGCAACAATTTCTCAATATTTGCATATTTAAACTGTTGGTCCCAGGAGAGATGAAAACCAATGGAGGAACATAAAAGGAGCAGACTGCAGAGGATTCTTGGCCCAATCAGAGTAATACTGCACTGAAGCTAGCAACAATAGAGCTCAACCTGGAGAACTGAAGGTTCCAATCTTGTGTTCTGGAACTTACTAGTCAGGCGATTTGGGGCCGATTATACACGTGTCTCTAAATCTCAGATTTCCTCATGCTGAACTGGGAAGAGCTAGCCCCCTTCCTCACCATCAGAGGATTTGTAATTAAACTTGATAAAGCCTTCAGAGACAAAACATGCTTTCCATTCCACCAAAGCTTCCGGAGAAAAGGCATTGCATCCAAGCTAACCCACATCCTCGTTTCATGAGGATGAAACGAACTATTTCTTAATTCAAAAATGTAGCTGGAATATAATGCTATGCACGGATCATAAATGTATCAATTACAATCTTCCCCGCTACCCTCCACTTCTACATATACAGATACTCAAACGCTGAATTCTAGCAGAACTTTGAAAGGCCTTGACATTATTTTACTTTAAAGAGTATTTATTTGAAAACCAGGGAGACAGGGCACAAGGGTCAGAGAGGGAAAAGGAAATCTTCCAGTTGCTGGCTCACTCCCCAGATGTTTGCAACAGCTAGAACGATGCAGGCTGAAGAAAGAAGTCAAAAACCACAAGGCTCTCCTACCTGGGCAGCAGGGACCCAAGAACTTGGGCCCATGGGACAGCTTTGTGGCAGAGGATGTTAAACTGCCACCTGTTTTCAATTCTGCTTCCTGCTCATGTTCCTGAGAATGCAGAGGAGGATACGCTAAGCACACTTGGGCCCCTATCATCTATGTGGAGGATCAACACAGAGATGTGAGCTTTGGTCTTGACCTTTAACAAGCAGGTAAACTAGTGAATGAAAACTCTCACTTTTGCTTTCTTTGCTCTCTGTTGCTCAGCTTACAAATAAATACATCATGACAACTTCAACACAAGAAGATAAACTTCGCAGATACAGAGAACTTGGGCCCGTGGAACCCTCGTTGCAACTCTCTTGAATTTCCAACGTCAGATTTTTCACCCTGCCCTGATGGTCACCTCATTAATTTGCAGTAAATCTTCCAGACTTATTTGATTCATTTATGCTCATGATATGTTCAAGTGTTTTTCTAAATCACCATCCATTAATGAACTATTATTATGACAGCTGTGGAGCGATTTCACGTGGATGTTTCCCTGAAGGAATATTTTATACACACCTTTCAGCTGCACATTTTCAAGGAAGATGCAAAATTCCAGAAAGGAGGAAAGCAGTCGCTTCACTGAGGGAAGCATCGGTAAGATGACCAGATCATGTTTTTTTTTTTTAAATCTCATATGTTTGCTTTGAACAGACATGAGTGAAGAACCACCTCTGGTTCCCTCTTCCTGTTCACCCAGCTCGTAGGAAGGAGGCTGGTGAAAACCTCAATGAGGCCAAGGAAATACTGTGAAGCTTGGATCAAGTGTTTGTCACTAATCAAGGGTTTAATTTTAGGGTGATGAGCACCAGCTGTCTTCCAGTTGGACATTCTAAAAATACCCCATGATTGACTACGTCTTTTTCGAAGTATAGCAGAAAAGTTGTCCAACTTGTTACCAAGCTCCAAAAGTCCCCTCTGTTGACTCAGAGGGAAACCTCTAATTGCATGAGTCAGTGTAGTTTTACTACTGAATAAACTGTTAACCAAATTGGAAAAAAAAAAAAAACTGTCATCGAGATAATAAAGAATATTCTGGAATTCCATGCCAAGACATGCTCAACTTGGACCTTTCAGAGAAATGACCGCTTGTAAAGAGATGGACATCTTCTAAGACTAAACGTGAAATCCAATATGCTTTCTCAGGTCTCCACAGGCCACTTTGTCCTGATTAAAAGGAAAAGAAATTTCCCGAGCATTTCCTTTTCATGTTTTTAATCCTAGGAGTGACCAAGACAATCTATAATCAACTGGGCTATGTTAGAAAAGATGACCAGCTCTTTGGCTTATGCCAAGTATTCAACTCTCTAGTGCCCTTTTGGTCATTTGTGGGGTGTGTGTTTGTGTGTGTGTGTGTGTGTGTGTGTGTGTTTAACAGTCCTCATTTTTAAAGCTTCCTTCATCCTGATTTCTTTAACATATGGGTTCCACCTTCATACGCACTAAACACTGCACTCAAGTATCAGACAACTGTCTGGAAAAACATTAGGAAAACACCACCAGGAGGTCATGGCTCCTCCCAAGCAATGATCACCTGCCATTCCCCCCTAATTTGTATAACTATAAACTGCCTGCTGCTCCCCTGTTCTCTCTGCTTGAGCAACTAGATAAAGCGGAATGGCTTGCCACAACATTAGGAACCACTTGCCACAACATTAGGAACCACTAGCCTCTTATGAACTTGAGGAAGAGCAATGAAAAAAATAAATAAAACTTGATGTAACAATTTGCTGTCTCGGATTTTGCTCTGATCCTGGACTTTTGGAGATTTTCCCATTTTAATTTGTTTTTAAAGGTGGGGTGGGATGAAAGTTAAAAAAAAAAAAATCTGCCATTTGCTCATTTATTCCCTGAATGCTTCTCATTGCTAAGACTGTGCCAGACCAAAGCCTGGAGTCCAGCACTCGTTCCAGATCACCCATATAAGTGACAGGGTCCTAAATCCTTGAGCTATTGTCTCCCAGGGTACACAATAGCATGAAACTGAAAGCGCAAGCAGAGAAGGGACTCAAACCCAGACATACAAATATAGGATGTGGGCATTCCAAGTGGCATTTAACCACTGCACCAAATGCCCACCCTCTCCCTCTCCTCAACCCCCATGGGTGCATTCCCTGCCCCTACTACTCCCATTTGGAACTTTTCCAGAAGGAACATCTTAAGGATTCATTATCTCACCTAGAATCTACACCCTAACTTTCAATGTGGGATTTAATAGAGAACATCAAGTAATTCCTATATAGAGGCATTTCTACACATATTCATGCTTCAACATCCAGGGGGACTGGGTTCAGAATCCATCTTCCCCATACTAATGTGTGTAAGGTCGTTATATAAAATGGCACAGTTCTCATTAACTCTACACGATCCTCCCCTGTCCTCTATATCATCCTAGATTAATATTACTTACAATATGCAATATATTGGAAATGCTATTAAATAGTTGTTATACTGTATTGTCTAATGGATAATGACAAGAAAAATAAAACCTCTACATGTTTTAATACAGCCATGTTTTTTGAAATATTTTCCATGTGTTGCTGGTTGAATCTATCACTGTGTAATTCTCAGATGTGAAAGGCTCACTATACACAAAAAAATGGTCTGAGGATAAAAATTCATGGGCTGGCTTTAAAAATACACTATTTTCCCATCTGCCCAATGCAGTACTATTTAACTACTGAAGGCCAAGCAAAGACACTTGGCACACATCCTCTACTGGTGCCCAGGGACCTCTCTCTCTCTCCCTCTTTCCCTCTCATTCTCCTTAATTTATTTCCCTGTGAGTTACTCACCACAGCACGAAGCCTAAGCTTTCCAGAAACAGGTCTGCATCTCACAGTTCTCCAGTCCACAGAATGGATAATTTTACAACCACAAGATAGATAGCAGCTTAAAAGAGACCTTCTAGGCTACCTGGTCTAACATGCTCAATTCTGCAGATCAGAAAGAGGACACAGGATAACAAAGCAATGAACCATTATTTGGTGCCTGAACCTGGTCTGATAGGTTCCCTTCTAAAGCTATTTCCTGCTGTGTTTCTTAAGACATACATGCTTACTTATCAAAAATACAAGTGAGATGTTGGATGTTCTTCAACAACACATATATTATGATGTCAAGAAGGTCCAACAAACAGATTTTAGGATGTTTAAATTAGAAGAACAATTGGGAGATGGATAATTTTAGGGTTCAGGTTTACAGGGCAACCTGGAGGCTTGGAAAAGCCGACAGAGGAAAGACCGTACTGAGGACAGGTCTGTAGAGGGTGAAACTCTGAGAAGATCTGAATCTTGTGAGCAGAGCCAGTGGCCGCCCTACCTCCGTGGATTCCAACCGGAATGTAACTGAACCTTCTAATGTACACGTCACATTTTCTTGTCTTCTTGCCAAAGAGATTCCTAGGTAACCCTGGTGCTTGCCTGACCAAATATTCACTCATAAGCACTTTCTTTCTGGATAGAGAGTAATTTAAATTGAACACACACACACACACACACACAGGATAACTACGGTATTGGTGTTCAAAGAGTTTGCAAATTTCTAAGGTACACAATCATACCTCAAATAGCTTCTTCACTGACGAAACAGTGCATTGCACAAGGCAAAGAAACAAAAAAGCAGAAAAATAAACCCAGATGAACTGATTAGACAGTCTCTCAAGTCTAAAGATTTTCTGTTGAAAATTAATTCATTGTTTGCAAATGATTGTTAGATATTTAAGTTAGTCCTGAAATATATTCCAATGACGAGGCTTTGTATCTTGCTACATTTGAAAGGAAAATGCAAGAACTCCCCATTGATGCTGTATCACCAAATAAAGGCAAGCTGAAAGCATGAACATTAGAGATCTTTTTCTGAAAACATTAATATTAGTAAGGGAAGGAAAAACCAGATTCAATGGATACGGATATGGGAGAAATGGGGAAGGTCTCGATGGGGATTCTAAGCGTTTCTAAGAACTAGCAAGGCAGGTGTTGTAAGATATAATGATAATTGCATCCATGTTTCCATCCCGGTCTGCAGGTGGTGCTGCAAATGGGTTGGTTGAGCCACTGCCCTGCATGGTCAGAGTGGTCATAGTGGTCCTCTCTGAGGGCCCTAACCCAACTGCATCAACACCGCAGGAGACCTGTCAGAAATGCCAGTCATCAGGATGCACTCCAGACCTAAGGAGGCCAACTGTCTTCTCAAGATGTTTATGCTTGGTGATTCTGATTCATGCTTGGGTTTCGCAAGGACTGGGAGTCAGTTAACATGTGACCAACAGCCAGACGCTGCTCATTGCACAGAGAATGCAAGCCTGGCATTCTCACTGCTTCTCACAGTGAATGTACTTCCAAGTCCTGGTTGTCAAATCTGGCAAGCTTTTGAACATCCTGTTGGTTTAGTTCCATTCTTACTAAATTGATATGAGGTGGGCCCTGGATGTCAAGAGTTTTAAAAGCTCCCCGATGAATCGAATATGTAACAATTAGAAATCAAGATTTCAAGAGCTTTTACCATGTTCACCCCATTTTCCAAAAATCTTCTAGATACCTTTTCAGGGTTCCCTAAGCTTCCTATCAGTGTGATACCAAGGGCTGTCAGGGACTGTCTCCTAGAGACCAGCAGTTCCCAGTTGGGGGTCACTTGGCTCAGCAGAGGATGTTGACAAGGTCTGAAGTCACTTTTGGTTGTTAAGACCAGGAGGTGGGAGTATGTTTTGGGGAATAGGTGCTGCTCCTGGAATTTAGTAGTTAGAGGCCCAAGAAAATTACCCAGCATGCCAGAGTGCACAGGGCAGACCCCACAACTAGAAACTATCTGACTCCACATATCATGAGGGCTGCTTCTAAGAAACCCTACTTGAGGCAAAGCAACAACTGCCACCTGCTTTAGCATTTACACTGCAGATCTGGTGGGGAAAAAATAGAATGTGTCTGGTTTGCAGGCACAGCCATTGCATCTACACATCCTCCCCAGGGCTCCCTTTCTTTGAGTATGCATGGGTGAGGCTTCCAGGTCCCTACTCAATTATGGTACCACATCGCCTACTCAGATATGGTTCTTTCTATATGCTCCTGGTTGGTCAGGTGTCCCAAAGGAAAGAAAGGATGGGTCACAGAATCAAAAAAATCTCACTCTGACACCAAGCTATTCCTAGAACCAGCTTGGACCCGTCAATGACAAGCACGCAAGTTGTTAAAATTTTCCAAGCTCAATGATCAACAAAATCGGGAAGAGAAATGGTTACAGAACCAACTGTCAATCAGACATGGAGGAAACCTATGCTCTCATCATGCCAACAGTTTCTGGGAGCCACTGTGGGTTAACCTGTGAGGCACTCAGACTTGCCTATTGCTGCTAACAACAGCCAGTCCCCCAAAGCCTGATGCTTGTACTCTCATTCTTGTCTCAAAAAAATGAGTATTGCAGAAAACCTTTCATTGTCTGCTATTTGACCCCAAACCTCCACATTCTGTTCCAAAGATTTCCACACAGATTCTGAGCAATTTATGTCAGCCCAGGTGTTCAAAGTTCCAGGGTGAAACAGTTGGTTAATTAACATCACGCTTACAAACACTCCAAACCACTTCAGCTGCTGCTTAGAACAAAACAAAACTCTCCAAAACAAAAACTGTGGGGGAAATATCAACAAATGGCAGTCTCGGGTGGAAAACAATACCCGATTCTGGTGACAATAAAATCAGCAAGGGTTTTCTTGAGTTAATATCATGGTCCCAGAAACTTTTTTTTTTTCCAAAAGAAATTATACTGAGTAGGGACTTGAAACCACATGTATTTTTCAGTGGACTGCAGCTATTTGCTGGGATGCCAAATCATTAGCCCTTGCTCATATGGTAAGAAAATGTCCCCAAGAGTGACAATTTTGGAAATATCAAAGGCAATGGCTATTCTTCTATTGAGACCAAGGGGCGGCTTTCCCCCCACCCCCTCCCGCTAGTTTCAGAGCCACAATGTTCTCAGCTGCGTTCCTCTGTGCACTCACAGCTCTCCTGCCCCCTCCCCTTCCCATGGCACCACTCAAGGCTCCAATTTAACTCCTGCATCTTAATCCTTTTAAACGCTCATTTTGTTCTTTTCTTTCCAATCACTTTCAGTAAAACTTCACATTTTTGGAAAGGGGCCAGAGGTGGTGCTGTCAGATTTAATTTTTAAAGGTATGAACTGTGGAGTGTTGAGAAAGAAATCCAGTTTTCTGGGTTTTGAGGCAGGGGGCCAGGGTGAGGTAGGGTGCATTTTTTGATGTATTTTCTTTTCCAAGTCATAAGGAGGGTGGGGAGCAATTCTGGCTTGGGGTTCCCGCTGGGAGTCCCAGGTGCTATTCAGGTGTGGTACGTCTAAGGTGAGTGACAGGCTGGAAAGAAAGCCGGTGACAAACCTTTCCTGGTTTATGCTAAGGTCTGGCTCACACATTTGGTCCCAAATGAGACTACAGTTATTGGAGAGCTGGGAAGGGGTCCTTCTAATCACAATCCTGCATGACTCCGTCCGTGCCCAGGAAAAGCTTCTTCCCCTGACAAGCCCCAGCCGCCATGGACTTGTGTGAAGGAAGCATGCAGACAGAACACAAAGATCTGTTGGGAACGGATGTGGTGGCTCTAGAGGATCATGTGACCAAGGAGCACAAAGGGAAGAGGAGGATCTGGTCAAGGACAATGGCAGGATGACGCCTGCCTTCTTTAGTGGTTCTGGAGAACACAATGCAAGCATGGCAGGCTGGGGGCCGCAAGGAACAGCAGGTGTGGGAGCAGCAAAACCCTGTTGCGGGAAAACAGACCAGCACCTGCAGCCAGCTGCTGTCACCAATGATGGAAGGCAGTTGCTGTATGAGTTGCTGTCTGAAACACAGGGCAAGGAAAAGGGTACACACAGTTAACAGGGCCCAGCACCGCAGAGGAAACAAGTAGACATCTTTCAGTATTCCAGAGTGGGAGACCATCTGAGGTTGCTCTTCAGAAAGTAAAAGGGATAGAGAATGTAACCCAAAGGGGACAGAAGCTCCTGCAATAAAACAAAGCCGAAAGCCTTTGGAAAAGGCGTGGCTCTTAATTCTACCAGCAAAATCACCCACTATCCACCCCTCAGTGTCAAGGTGAGTATACTAAACACAAAGCATGCATGCTATGACTATATGGATGGATCCAAACATTGAGAGAAACATTCAGTTGCCTTCCCAAATCCCTTGGAACATTAACATTGTTTCTGATTTAATTTTTTCTGATTTTTGTTTTCTCTTTTCCTTAGGAAAATAAGAGATAGTATCTGTTTCTCTGCTCTTACTGAGTTTCTCACGTGCTTTAATCCTCCAGTCCTGCTGCCCCATCGCCGATCCCATTCCTCTTTGTCTTTGAAGAGTACAGGAAATAACTGATCTGTTGGTTCATCTCACCTTTGAATCCAGCTGTTAGCTGCTCAACAGATGTGCTGGCTGGCTGTCTTTGGGTCAGGTGCACATTGTAATCAGGATAGGGTAGAATAGAATGAAGCCTAAGATGAGCCGTGATCCCTAGTAAGAGACTGTAAATACTTACCAGACTCCACAAAGTCAGAAACACTGCCAAACTTCCTTGTAATTTTTTTTTTAAGAAGACAAATTTCTTTGGGTCTGAGGGCAGCTCCTTTTCTGAGAATTCCAAACATAATCTTAAAAGTCCCCCCAAAACAAGAGATTGAGTGAGAAACAGATCACAAGATGCAAAGGGAAGGCAAATTTCCAGGGAAGCCAGAAGTACGGGTAAATGTACATTTCAAGGGAGAGAAGAGTCTACAAGTAGTAAGATAGCAAAGTAATAAGAGATAAGACAAAGACAGGAGCTGAGTCAGTTCTTGGCACGGGGCTAACTGGGGACTCATCAAGCTTTGGCTGCTATAGCAGTGGCCAAGCAATCTAACCCTGGAGTTGCCTGTGATCTTCCAAGTCCTAGCTACTTTTTGATTCAATTTTGTGTTTCTAAGAAGCCATATTTTGCCATTATTGCCGCTTGTTTCTGCAAAAGCCCTATTACTTGAGGAAGTCCACTATTTGCAAGCCATTGCATGAACTTGGGCCTTGACATTTCACATGAGGAAAAAGTGGCAGAAAGATAAAGTATCCTCAGGCTTTTTGTTATAAAAAATGATTTTGTTTTGCTTTGGCACATGTAATGTTACAAACAGGAAAAAAAAAAAGTTCTGGACCTCACAGCTAATGCCTGGAAAAAATCAGACAGGCTTAAGTTGAAATTAAATGAAGCCCCAGAATCCCAGCCCTAGATATCATGAGTCCTTGTAATAGAAATCATTTAAGCTCCATCCCTGTCTGAGATCTTAGTGTAATCATGGAAAATGCAAGGTGTGCCAAAAGCTAGAGGACTGGCAAATCTCATTCATGTTTTCACAACGGAAAAGGTAGCTTTCAAAATCTGAATAGAGTTCACCTTGGGACACCTTAGAGAAAATAACAAGTAATTTACTTTTTCTTCAAACATTATGTGAGTGGGGTGGGGGGAGTTAAGGACACAGTTAGAAATTTATTTATTTATCTGAAAGGCAGACTTGCAGAGAGAGAGAGAGAGGAGAGCTTCTATTTGCTGGTTCACTTCTCACATCGCCACAATGGCCAGGGAGCCAGGAACTCCTTCCACATTTACAGTATTGGGGGAGAGGCCCAAAGACTTGAGTCATTCTCTGCTACTTCCCCAGGAACATTAGCGGAGAATTGGATTAGAAGTAGAGCAGCCAGCACATGAACCAACACCTGTATGGGATGCCTGTGTCACAGTGGGTAGCTTAATCCATCATGCCAGCCCCGTAAGTGTTTATTACATTTGCTCAAACACGCAATCACCAGGCAGCAGCAAAAATTTTCCTCGGAATTGACCAGACTGGCCTACACTCATGTTTCCCCTTTATTATCTCCTCAAAGAACTTGGGCCTTAACAATTTATGAGGGAAGGATGAAAAGCCTGCTTCAAACCATTTTTAAAGTTGATATCCACTGCAAGAGACGGATCTGGTAGCTTGCCATAGGGCTCTACCCCTTGTGTGTCCAGCACTATACCTCTCCCCTTGTCATCACGCAGTTGAATGAAAATAGAAGGGCCATCCTCATCCAAGATTCAGAGGCAAAATGCCAAGAACATGGGTAAACAGTGTATGAAATGGCACAGTACAAAGTTGAAGAGAGGCAGGAGAGACGCATCAGACCTAGCAAAATATAATGTTTGTGGGTTCAAATGAGCAACCATATGATAGGCACTGGGAGACACATAGCTTAAGCTATGTGATTTTCATTAACTGAAAGCTATACCTGATTCAGAGGTGGGACCGGGATAATAATAATAATGCTAAGAAAGTGAGTTGCCTTTACTTATTTTGTTTAGATGGCTGAAAGGAACGCATCTCCAGTTAGGGTGGAGAGCGTTGAGGTATGGAAGAAATTGGGAGGGACAAATATCTCAACTTTTTTTCTCTTATGTCTGTATGGAGAGAAGGAGAGGGGGCTGCTCCTTACTGTCAAACTACACCAATACTTGGGGCTGGGAGATGGTCACTTGATGATGCCTTCTCCACTTCCTGATGTGGGAAAGAGTGTTCCGAGGGTGTTGCTTGAGTGGAGTGGGTTTAATATTTTTTAAGCATCATCGACTTCATTGCACCAGGGTTGAGAAAATCCTTCCACGGTCTATGGGCTGACCAAATGACTCTTAGTGCATCCACAGACCCAAGAACTCATTGCAAAGCTTGGCCAAGAGAGTGGTCCAACCTGTTTTGCTTTCCATCCTCGGACAAGGCAATTGACATCCTATGCTGCCCTAGATGAGTTGCCTGTCATGTCCCCCATGTGCATCTGGGCATGGTGACCACTGTACAGACATCAGCAACTGAGGAGACCCAGTCTCGACACATGTACTCCAAGGCTGGACCACAATTATTGTAATTTTCCCTGCAGTACTGGTTTGAGCCCAGTTAGGGAGCTCCCTAAGAAACCTCACCTGAGATAACATCAGACTTGATTCTTGTGTGTGCCAGTCAGTGCAGGGTTTGGTTCAGTCCATCACCTGAACCAGCCAAAGCATGTACTAGTGCAGGCAGCTGCTTGGTCAGTTCCTCTTCCAGTCCCATCTCATGCTAACCAACAGGTATTGTAGCCCAGCCTAGCCTACCACAGGCTCAATCTTCACACAAACCAGTGGATGCTGCAGGCTAGTCAAGGAGACCCACCCAAACCCCACCAGGTTCACCCTAGCCCCAGTTTTTGCATGCACCGGCAGGTGCTGCAGCCTAGTCCAGTCTGTCTGTCATGGGACGTGTACACTCATGGATGCTACAGATCAGCAAGCAGATGGGCTGCAGCTGGTGTGCACAAGATGCAGGGCTGGTGGGAGAGCATGTCAGGCAATGCAACAGCATCCACTGGTGAGTTGCATTTGAAGTGTATGTAATTTTTACAATTAGTGAGCCAATAAAACTTTGCAACTGCCCGTCACACCTGGAATCTCACCTTAATTTCCAATCACATACTTCTTGTGAGATAAATATTCAATGCAATATATTTAGAGCTTAGCTACCAAAATAGTGTTGGAACTCCACAGTGTATCATATGAAGAATGACCAGATGAACATGGTATACTTGACAAGAATGTGTGTTGGGAGACGTGTCAATCATGTCTGAAAGAAATGAAAAACTGTCTTGTAAAGAGAGGTAATACTGTGTGCATGCCATCTCCAAGAGACACAATGGGTGATAAAAGCTACAAATGGCATCTTAGCTCATTGTGAACACAGATTAAGTCTTGGCAAGTGTTCATATACCCAGTAACTACTTTTCAGAATATTACACACATGTAGACCTAGGACAAGTACCGTAGTAGAGCGGGTAAAACAATTTCCTGAAATTCTAGCATCCCATATGGGTCCTAGTTTGAGCACTGGCTGCCCTAATTCTAATCTGGCTCCCTGGTAATGACCTGGGAAATGCAGTACCCACATTGGTAAACACTCCTGCCTCCTGGATTCTATGTGGTCCAACCCCTGACCATGGCAGCCATCAAGGGAGTGAATCAGTGGATAAAGAACTCTGTGTCTCTCCTTCTATCTCATGGAATGGTTACTTCCAAATAAATATATCAGTAAGTAAATATTCATTTAAAAAGAGAGAAGACTTTTAAAATGGGTTGCTTAATTGGGAAATCCCTAAATGTCCTTTACAATCTCAAGAGTCTATATCTTTTATTTTGGTTCACTCCTCAAGTGGCCACAATGGCCGGAGCTGAGACAATCTGAATCCAGGAATCAGGAGCCTCTTCCAGGTCTCCCACATAGTTGCAGGGTCCTAAGGCTTTGGGCTGTCCTCACCTGCTTTCCCAGGCTACAGGCAGGGTGCTGGATATGAAGTGGAGCAGCCAGGACATGACCCAGGGCCCATATGGGATCCTGCTGCATGCAAGGCGAGGACTTTAGCTGCTAAGCTACAGCAGCAGGCCCAAATCCACAGCTTTTGATATATCATTTAAGAACCCCACCAGCTGGCTCATTTGCTCTTCATTGTATTTTCACAGTATTTGATGGAATACCTACTCTAATTCAGACACTTTACCAGGAGCTGGGATTTACAAATGACTAATTTATCATCCTGTGACCTCAAGGAGCTCATAATCTAAAGGCAGAAAGATTAATATCTTTAATATAGTAATTCAGGCATGAAAAAGAGTGGGATCGAGGCTTTAGCAAAAACCTGCACAGGGGTGCTAGGGTTCTAGAGTGAGAATTCCTGACCTCTTTGCATATGGTTTCTGTTTGGTAGAAATGCTAATTCCAAGTAATGTAGACAAGGCCATTGAGCTATTGGGGCAGGAGGAGTATAAGCAGAATCTTACTTCATCATCCTCCTTTATCAGAGATGCCCAAGTCCTTCCTCAGGAGAAGGCCACTTGCTCTAAGGTGCTGGTCCTCCTGGCAGTTCAACAGAGAAGGACAGAGACTAATACTGAGGAAATACCAAGAGTTACGAGTGTGGCTAATCCAGTAGTAGTTAAAACCTTCTAACTAACTGCCCTGTGAGGCCTTTGTTCTCTAATTCCAACTTACCCAGCAATCTCTGGGTGAGAAATCCTTAATACGCAAGATTTTAATGTGATAGTTGGGGACACCCCACTCTCCCCAATTTAACCACTGATCAGATAGCCCTAAATAAACTGATGCTCTGTCTTCTTGACTTCAGGGGTGAATGTAAATACAGCTAATCAAACCCATTCTCTGACTCTCTAGCCAATTCTACTGCAAAGGACAGGCTAGAGTTAAACATACTGCAACATTTAAATCAAACCATGAAAAGCAAACAGTATTTTCAGAATTTGGAATGACATTCATGAGGATCAAGAGAACAAAACATATCTAGCAGATGTCAGGGTACCAATCACGCTGTGAGATGGTTCATGCACTGTTTGGGATCCTGCTGAAAACTTATTACCCTGTGGATCTATTTAAATACTCCGCCGTAAATGCCGATATTACATGGGACTATAGTATAGTCACACTATGGCTCAGTATGTGCATAATATGATAGAAGCCACTTTCATAAATAGCAAAGAAGTTAGCTTGCACAGTCAGAAACAGCTTGCTTAACTGCATGATGATATTTAACTGTGTGCTTATTTTTAAATGCGTTAAATCACTCTAATGGCAGTGACCTAATGAAGAGAAGAACTCTTCCTGATGCATATAAGAGTATCTCTTAGGACCACAATTAAGCAGAGATGACATTTGTTCTGCACTGAACACATCGTGGCATTCAGATGCTGCACACACTCTCAGGTATGTCACCTCTCTCTAAGTGTCATTCTCTCTAACACCCATCAGCCACCAGATCCAACATGTGCACCTGCCAGGACACCCACACAAATGTCTCGCCAGTTACTCTTTTGTTACCTTCAACGAAACTGTGATTGTGGCCAATGGCCACGGCAAAGGTGTGCTACACTAAGCCCATTCTCCCTCTCATCCTTTCCTTCACTCTCTTTCACACACACACACACACACACACACACACACACACACACACACACACCTCCTACACACTGACATACACATAGGAATGAACTTCCAGCTGTGAGAATCCTTTGAGAACTGTCTACAGGACTTACAATGTCTCTCTACAGAACAAACGATGACAGGTTTAAGTGTCTGGATTGTCCCCATACTTCTCCTGTGGGATTTGACTCTTCTTGGTAACATTTTTCCAGTTTCAAAACACCAACATCCACCAACAGTCACAGACATCACTTTTGCAGACCAGCTTGGTCTCTAATCCTCTTTCGGGAAGAGCCTCCGAGTAAGAGCAGCAAACAAGGATAAACCTTCCGACCTGCAAGTGGAATTCTACCCCATCATAGTTGGGGGATACCAGACATTTCCTAAGCCATCTGCACAGATGAACCTCTCCTCCTGCTGGAGAACAATAAACTCCTAGTGACTGAAGGATCCTGGTGAGGCACATGCTGTAGGGAAATGCCTGAAAGCATCCACTGATCATCTCCCATGAGGTCTCAAATTCCCCCTTCCACTCCCAGTCCTGGATCGGAATGAAAGCAGACAACAGGCGTCCAACACAAACAACAGACCGAGCTTCCCTTCTCTCTCGTGCGTATCTGTGAGAAAAGTCAAACACCATTTTTTTCTTATTTCTAACATGGAGCCTGGTGGGAAAAGTAGACCAACTCAAAGGAAATGTGTCTGAAGTGAGGGTGCTGCCCTTCCAAGAGATCAAGTACAAAGAACCCAGAGATGGAACGTTGCATATGGCTGAGCATCATTATGGATGCACCATTTTCTAAGCACTCTGGTGGAGGGCTTTGTCTAAGCTTCAATGTATCAAAAACCTACCCCCTAACACGTATCTGAGCACACCCCACTTCTGACAGTTAAGTAGACAAAAGGAATCGACAGAAAAAAAAAAGACTACTCTCACAATTTATTTGCGTTACTCAATAAGAAAAAAGAAAAACCAGAATCATAAAGCCCTTAATACTTTTTGGGAACTATTTTTTTTTTTCAAAAACAAACTTAATATTATTCTTACTAGAGGTCTGAAAACCCCTTTCATGTCTTGAATAATTTCTATAAGCTGTATGATTTCAACCCTTCATTCCCATTCCAACAAATGGCAGATAACACACCACACTCAATCAAGAAACACAGAACAAATGCTACTGCTAAGATTTTATTAAGTAAAAAGACATTTAGTTACATTTGGATTTAGTTTAGGTCCTAGGTCAACAAAAGGAACTATTTTTTTTCTTAAGAGATAACACCAAAACTATCAAATGCTAGATCAAGGTAACCATTTAGCATAGCATATGGGCTATGACTTAGGACAGTCGCATCCTGTATTAGAGCACTTGGGTTCAAGTTTCGGATCCCCTGCTGTTAAATCAGTCTCGTGCTAATGTGCACCCTAGGAGGTGATACGTGATAGCCTAACTACTTAGATCCCTGGCCTTTCGGGCTTCCAGCTCTGGCTGGCCAGCCCTGGCTAGAACAGCTCGCTTTGGGAAGTGAACCAGAAGACAGGAGGTATGATTCACTGATATTAAATAGTCATCATGTTGAACCACTATCATTATACCCAGTTCTAGGTCACCGTCAGTCCCTAAAAAGAAAACCCCACAGACATTAGCACTCACTCCCATTACCCATTTCCTCAACTTCTAATCAACCACCCACTTGCTTTCCATCTTTATGGATTCACCTATCCCAGACTGACCGCAAAAGTCAATTAATATCATCAGGGACCCTGGGATGACTTCAGGTGGCCATCCCCCATGCATGGGTACTGATGCAAGAGTGGCCTTCTTCCATTCTTTCCATGGATACAGGAGGAAAGAAGGAGATTGGAGGCAGCCGTCTCATCCACTTTCCCCCATTCATTGACCCCCCCACACCCCAATCAATTATGAAATCATCACAAATAAAATGAAGCATTACTTCAAAAAATCAATTGATACAATATGTGGCCATTTGTGTCTGACTTGTTTCACTCAGCACCATGTCAAGATTCAACATGCTGTAGCATTTTCCAGAAATACATTCCTTTCAGGCCTCACTACAATTCCAATGACTGGATATGGCAGTTTATTGATCCATTCATGCGCTGATGGACATACTACTCACATCTTTTGAACATTATGAGTATGCAATACTATAAATATGAAGGAAGATCCATGTCAAGTGTTTTATTTGAGCACTGATTTTTCCAATTCTTTTGAATATAGGAGTGGAATTACTGGGTCACTTAGTAATTCTACACTCAACTTATTGAGGTATTGCCAAACCGAGTTATATAGCAGCTGCCCTATATTGCATGGGTATTACTTGAGTAAGATGGGTACTCTATATTACATGAAAAGACATGGCCTCAAGAGGGCACCTGATAAAGGACCCTCTTGACCAACTGTACACTGCTTAGATTTCAAATGTACCTTTCAAATCTGGCTTTCTTTATGCTGCACTGCTCCATCAAACTGTGCAATTTGTAGCTTTTATTCCTAAAGTAAAGATAGAGGAGCACTCCTGAAGGTCCTTAAGGTAACTTCGCTTCAGGCTTTGATCTTGTTTTGTTTAACCAATGAAAGTGCCTCTAGTACTTACTTTAAGGTCAAAGCAAAAAGTCAAGTTATTCTAGAAGACTCTTTAAGTGGACACTCTTACCTACCCCCTGGGTCATTTTTTTTTTCTTTTCTTTTCTTTCTTTTTTTTTAAACACAAAGACCAGATTCTTGCTATTTGCATAAGAAAGGAAGAAAGAAAAAAATGTTTGTCAGGAACACAAAGCTTTCAGAAGAGTTAATTCTTTAGAAAAGGGAAAGCTCACTGAGACTGGCAGAGGGGAGAGCAAAGTTCCTGGGCTCGGACCACAAACAGAGTGGGAGGTCTTCACTCAGGGGGCAGAACAACAGCTCTCCACGAGGGCCAAGATTTCATCATTTGGGATGTGGCTCTATTGTCAGCAGAGACCAGAATGCACAGACAGTGTACTCAACAGATATTTCCAGAACTCCACAGGCCCTCCACAATTCTAGCTCTCCAAGACATAGAACAAAAACACCTCTGCTCTGTAGCTCCGAAGAACCACCTAAATCTAAGGGTGGACACTAGACACTTGGAGATCGGGTTAGAGTCTCTGGGGGCATGTTCCTTGGAATGAATTCAGCACTCACAGCTCATGGGTTCTGAGGCCACTTACGGTGGACATCACAAGCCCGATTAGCAGCTAGGGTGGCATCAAGGTTACAGTCATGCTGGCCCCCAAACTGGCTCCCCCACAATTCAAATTTAAAGTCCTAATAGTTATCATTCCTTCTGGCCCTCAGTTGGTTTAATCGTTTCCTCTACAGATCTGTGCTGTTTCTCAACTCCAATAACAAGCATCAACATCACCATCATGACACATTGTGGGCAGCCAACCTAGGACATTTTATGATGTGACTGCGTGAGACAGAGAGATGGTAACAAAGAAACACAGAGAGGAAGACAAAATCTTTTGACTAAAACATCTGGGGGGAAAAAAAAGCCCCACAATTTTCCACATTTCACTCCTTGGCATGCTTAACCACCATGGATTTTCAGTGCTCTGAAATTCTATTTTTATAACCAAAGATGCTGGTCCCAATAATGAAGGCTTTTCCCACAGGAGCCACAAATGAATTTTTCTGGGATTTCACATGGATCTGCCTAACAAAGCTATCCAGGACCTTTTCTTTCTTTCTTTCTTTTTTTTTTTCAAAATCATTATGCTACTTAAAGTTCTGTTTTCCTCCTTTCCTAGAACAAGAAAAGGAACATGCTTCAGCTTTCTCCCTTTCATTACTTCTATGTCCTGGACCAAGAATGAGCAATGCAGCTCGGGCTTCCTGTCTCTTAGCATATGGAATTGTTATCCTTGACATCAACAGACTTGGCAAGAGCTTCTGTTTTCTCTTTCCTGGGCTATTCTGAGGAATGTAACTACAGATGTCGAGTCTGACTAAGCAGGAGCTGGCCTCAGACTGCTCTAAACTCCAGGTGCGACTCGATTCAGGTTGTCTCCATGCGTGCCTGTCCCTGATCCTATTTTTACATGTCCTTTAGCATCACCAGCAAACTGCATTACAAAGTACCTTCCACGGGCCAAGTTCAGGGCCAGACAATGGGAGTTCTGAAACAATCAAGACATGGGCTAAAACCATCTTGGACACATGACATTTAAACTAGTCCAGCACCAAACAGAAGATATATGATGCTACACTTCGTAAGAAAGATGGCTAGACTTGAAATTGGAGGCAAATGTACAATCCCATGGCATGCTTAGAAGCCCAATGAGGAAACAAGGAATAGCTGCATTTCACTGAAAGGTCTGGGTAATCAGGTTCAATACATCTGCACAGATATTTCTTTTTTTTTTTTTATGACTCCTCACACGATCATGTTCAACAAAAGCCAACTTGAAACTTTGCTGAGAGGTGTGAAGCATGGTCCGGCTTTCCTAACAGGACTCCTCTTCCTTACTACATTTCTTTACAAGCAGAATTAGCTTAAA
Organism: Ochotona curzoniae; assembly: GCF_017591425.1. Taxonomy (NCBI): domain Eukaryota; kingdom Metazoa; phylum Chordata; class Mammalia; order Lagomorpha; family Ochotonidae; genus Ochotona; species Ochotona curzoniae. Next base: position 7,470,647 of record NW_024466446.1, on the reverse strand, counting down.
ATGAACATCAAGGGTAACACAGAGGGAACACGGTTAGTTGGAAGCCCTGCCAAGGTGAATCCCTAACTTATCTCTATAGTCTTTTTCATCTCCCTAGAAGCCGTGTCTGAGCAATACAATCATCGAGGCTTGGGGGTTTTATTCTTATTTCACTGTCATAATACAAGTTCCCTATGAATGCGGCTTCAGATACAGGACTTCTTTATAAAAACGTTAGACTTAAGGATGGTAGCGATGGGCACCATCTGCTCACAGGGTTTCCTTTAAGTTATTAAAAGCTCCCTTTTTCCATTTAGAATCCATCAGAGTTTCAAACAGAATACTCCTGAGAGAGGGGGGACAAATGAATAAAAACCATCTTAAGACCCAAATGCCAGTTTCTAAGGGAGACTTTCTGTGAAGCCAGGTTTGGGGAACAAAATGAAGTTTGGAGATAAAAGACAGAAAAAAAAAAGCCAAGGGGCGGGGGGGAAATGAAGAGGGCGACAGAGAAGAAGATGCAGGAAAGAATGGAACCCGTCGACATACATGTGTGTTACACCAACACACACAGGATGGTATGAAACCACAGCAGTTGCCAGGACGAACCAGATCTGTAAGACAAAGTAAGAGAAAGAAAACTGGCAGAGGCAGCTAACTGCTTGAACAGCATCTTCAGACTTCTGTTCTTTTTCAAGGTATTTTTGGGGATGTGCCAGGAAAACAATGCACAGTATTTACATCAATCTGTGTGCACAGAAGGTAAGGCACTCACTCCCTAAAACTGTGCAGCACATCTGCCCAGCCTTCCCACCTGGCCATCCACACCCCACTGTATGTGTAAACCTGCAGTCTTACCTCTTAACTGTACAGCCCCTGCTACGAGCAGGCTCCTACAGTTTCGCTCAAGATCATGATTTTAGAATATCTAGCCCATTTGTGAAGGGTTACCAACCCTCTTCAGAACCAGAAGGTAAGATAATCCTAACTCCAGGGATGGTTTCCTATGCAGTCACACAGATCCTCATGCTTAGAAGGACTCAACACTTGGTTTAATGCTATGCTGTTACCATCTTCAAGTTTTAATAATTTCTGATCGAGGGCTCTCCCACTTTCATTCTGCCCTGGATCCTGAAAATTATGGATGTGGACCAGACTGAATTTCACACATCTGGTTGGGTACATCCCCAAGCAACAATTGTAGCATTTTTATTCCAAAAAGCCAAGTAGGAAAGCACAAAAACAGGTAGCCATGAAAATTTTCCTTAAAAAATAAAAAGCAACTTTTTTTTTAAATTTACTAGAAAAAGCTTAAGTTTAGCAGGCATTTGGAGTCTGTTTCTGAGTCGTGCTTTGTCCTTGACTGAAAAACACAATGTGAAGTCACATTTTGTGTGAACCAGTTTAATCCTCTTCAAATGAAAGAAAACTGAAAAATAAATAAAAAAGAAAGAAAGGTCAAATTGACTTCCCAGGGAACAGAAGAATTCACCTTGAAAAAAAGATAGTTTACTCAATTTTTTTTTCCATGATACCAAAAGAACCCTCTGACACTTCCTAGCAAAGACATGACAATACTTTTAATGAAGTAAGAAAAAATGGTTTTCATTGAAACACCTTCAGAAAAAGAAAAAAAAACAGAGGATGAACTTATGCAAAATGATTCACAGCTCTCAAATGGTTTTTTTTTTCATTACATATCAGAAATATAGAAACTGTGCCACGGCAAAAACAGACAATATTTTCTAAACTATTTTTAGATGTTTATTTCTATCATAGCTTCTTAGTCAGACATTGCCTCTGGTCCACCTGCCCTTTTCAATGAGTGATTTCTCCGAACAAAGCATAGACAAAGAAAACATCACCTGATGTATGCATTGTACAGAATCATGAATTTACCTGGATCTTTTAGACCTCATGCCTAGAGGAAACGAAGTGAAGTGAGAATTTAGTCCCGAGTCTGACTCGTGGGTAACTGGTTTCTCTAACCCAAGTATATTGTCTTTAGACCTATATTTTGGATTGTATTTTATTTTCTTGGTTTTTTTTTCCTATAAGATACACAAACACAAGAGTAGATGCAAAAACATGTTAGAGATCGCTGTGTGGATTCAGAAATCACATCTGTATTCAAGAACAGCTGACTTGCTAGACCCGTAGAGCATGCTTCTCTGACCCTACTTAAAAAAGTTTTTTATCTCTAGGTTGAAATTCCCCATTTATTCCTGCATGCTCTCCGTTTCTTCCCCCACCCCAACCTAGATTTTTAAGTATATTTAGCAAATACCATTTAAAATTTCGCTTGGTAGTTCCAAACTCTAGCCACCTCTGTGTCTGCACCTGTCAACTACTTCTTTTCTTGATGAAGAGTCACATTTTCTTGCTTCTTCGTGTATCTTATCATTGTTTGCTGTTGAAAACTTGGTGTATAAAACAGCAGAGCATGTGTTCATTACATTTTGCCTCTTGTTAGGGTGGGGCGTAGCGGGAGTCATCTAACCCATAACTGGCCTGGATTTAGGTTTACAATTCTCCCTTCATGTCAGGATTTTAGGGCAGTAGCAAGACCCTTTCTCTCACCAAACCTTAGTAGCTGAGCCTAATAGACTCCAGAAACATCTTACAGCTAAGCCATCAGTTTTCTAAACTCTTAAAGAGTTTGAAAGCCTAATAGGTCATTTCTAAGAAATTCTCTTCTTTCTGTATTACAACTCAAAGCTTTCTATACCTGTAGAGCTCTCTCTTTGCCCTGATGTCCTGCCTGCAACCTTCGGATGGCAAGTACAGAATATCATAGAGTGCTGCCAGGGAATTTCTTCTGTTCTCCTCCTGCCTTGTCCCCAGCCATCACCAGGTAGCTGACTTGCTGTTGGGAAAGGATATGCTGTTCCTACCTGCTTTTCTACACCACCAATGGGGGACTGTTTTGTAACTGGAGAAAGAGCCTTGGGATTTTAGGTAAGTGTACCGGGCAGCATGAGGCCATTCAAAATTAGGCCAATGTTGAGATGAATTCTTCCCGTACTGCTACATCAATACCCGAGAATAAAAAGGAGCCCACGGTTTCCTCTAGGAAGGACACTGCTCATCCAGAAATTTAGCGTATTTCTTTGTAACATAGGTTCTCCCATTGATTCAAAGCCCTCCGTGATTGTTTTTGCTCACACTCTTTGTTAAAAGAGGTGTAAAAGTTACTTGAAAATTTTCCACATCTGAACCAGAATCCTAGCGCTCCCTTTAAGGTGCTGGATGCATCGTTTCTTCTGGAATGCTCAGCTCATTTATCAAACCCACTGAACAAACCAGATGCGTTCCTGCTAGATGTCCTAGCCACACTCTGTGTTTGCAAATTCTATCCAACTTCACTTACTAGAATAACTTTCATATCTCACTTCATTCCACTCTCAGTTCTGCAACATAAATTGCCTATGTTCAGTCTGCCATTTCTTTCATCACTTCAAATTTCCACTTCAACAAAACTATCATTTAAGCTAATTCTGATTTTCCTCTAAGACCACCTTGGATAATGGTCCTACTCAGTTGGATCTAATTTGCAGCTTTGTGCCAACCGAATATCCCCCATTCTATCCATTTCTTATAAAACAGCCTCTTCCCAGAAAGTCAAAAGTCCCAACTCTTGGCACCATGGCATAGTATGTTAAGACTCCATCTGCAGTGCTGGTATCCATGTAAGCACCTGGTCATGTCCCAGCAGCTCTACTTCCAACTCAGCTCCCTGTTTATGACCTGGGAAAGCAACAAAAGGTGACAGGAGCTTGGGTCCTTACACCCACATAGGAGATCAGAAGAAGCTCCTGGTGCAGACAGGTTCAGCTCCAGTCATTGCAGCTATCTGAGAAGAGAACCAGCAGATTTCTCTCTCTCTCTCTCTCTCTCTCTCTCTCTCTCTCTCTCTCTCTCTCTCTCTTTCTCTCTTTCCCCTGTCTTTCCTTCTTCACCTTTCACACAAAATAAATCTTGAAAAAGAAAACAACAACTCTCTTTCCAAGCTACTTTGATTATGCAGTCAACCCTGTTGACTATGCACACTGCAGTTCAGTAGTTCGATGTTTCTGCATGCTCTTATCACAAAAGAAAGGATAAATGTTCGAGATAGTAACCTATGTATCTTGAGTTGCATAATATACATGCACGAATGTATTCTGAACTGGATCCCACAAAGATTTAGAATGATCATTTGTCAATAAAAGGATTTTAAAAGTCTTACATCTTCTCACAGCTACCATCCTTAGGACTTCCACTATTCCATCTGCCTATGGATTTTCTAACCCACCTTTGAGCCACTACTGGCTCATGCATGCTTTACAAGGGTTTCTAATCCATTCTTCTGATTTAGTTAGATTTCCACATCACTTTATAATGGCTATGTATAGTGGATAGCATTATGCTAAAACAGCAGAAAATGATTTTTAAAAAGGGAGGGGGCTTTCCATTCTAGACTTGGAATATCATTAACTATATCTTACAATGCCATAACTGTGGCTGTCATATAACCACCAAAAAATATTTTAATTGGACACTTCAACTGAACTACACATGTAAAAAAATGACATATGTGTTCTGTTTTAAAAGATTCTTTTTGAAAACATGATGTTAATTCTTTTCAGTGTCTCAAGTATTTCAGCAATATAGGTGAATTCCCCAATTCCCCTTAAAGATCAACATTACAATACTGTGAAAACTTTCTGGAGAGTAAAGCAACATGCAATTCTTTCCACAAGCTGGCACTGGGCTTATTCCATGAAGAATTATGCTACAAGAACTCAAGGAGGAAATAACAGCTCTGGATTCCCCAGTGCCTCCCCCTCACACCATTTCTTTCTTACAACGAGGCTAAATTATTTCCTTGACCATCTACATGAAGTAGCCAGGCAGTGAAAATGAATGCCTACAAAGGCGTGTTCATCCTATGATGCAAAGCGGTCTAACAAAGGTCAAGGGTTATTAACATGCTAGGTCACCCCTGTGGCTTAGCAGCTCATCGAGAACAGAAAGAGAATGCATTTCAAAGTAAATATTCCTGTGATGTTGTACAAGGTTTTTCATAGGATTCCTTGCTAATTTCTTTCTACTGAAAATACTGGTGGGATTGATAGAGCAGTAAAAGAAAAAAAAAAAGGATACTGAAAAAGGATACTGAATTCTCTCTCCATCTGGCTAGTTCACACCACAGGTAAGACCTATTTTTCTGGGCCAGTCTGTGACACTGCTGGTTAAGCCATCCACATATGGGCACCAGTTCGAGTCAACTTCCCAATCCATTTCCCTGCTAACAGTAAGCACTGTAGACAACAATATTATTTAAGATTCATTGATTTTTTTTTCATTGGAAAGGCAGATTTACAGAGAGAAGACACAGAGAGAGAAACCTTCCATCAACTGGTTCACTTTCCAAATGGCTTCAATAGCCAGAGCAGAGCTTATCTGAAGCCAGGAACCAGGAACTTCCTCCAGGTCTTTCATACAGATACAGGGTCCCATGGCTTTGGGTTGTCCTCCACTGCTTTCTTAGGCCATAAGCCAGGAGATGGATGGAAGTGGAGCAGCCAGGACACAAACCAATGCCCATATGGAATGCCCACACTGGCAGGCATAGGATTATCCAGTTGAGTCATTGTGCCACTCCCAAACAGTATACATTCTTATTTCTGTTAACTATACACATGGGATCAATTAATTTACATCTCTTGGATTTTTATGTCACTAGATTAATACACTGATGGCAAACCGAGTTCAATTTCCGCAAAACAAAAAGCAAAAACGTAAAAGGAAAAAATGTGTTTCTATGTTAGCAGGACCTTAAGTCAATGTAGAGATTCAATGCATACATTTCCCAGGGACAAATATATGCATCATATGATATGTTATTTCTTAATTTGTGATGCTTCTGCTTTCTTCCTCACTTATTTGAATTTTCAGCTCTTAAAAAACATGTAATATAACAGATAATTCAGTATAGAAATATGCAACAAATTATACTGGAAAGAGGGCTAATAAATTTGGCTTGTTGGTAGAGGAAACCATAAAATTATTGAAAACTAAAATCTCACCACCGAGAATGGTTTGCCCCAGGAATGAAAGACGATTAAACATCTGGAAACCGAGTCATATAATTCATCACATTAATGGAATAACAAAACCCACCAGATGATTGTCTCCATAAAGGTTAAAAAGAAACTTCTTGGTAAGAGTCAACCTTAATCATGAGTTAAAAGAACAAAAATTCTAAAAATGGTGTTGTATTAAAAGTACATTCATGCGACTCAGGAGCGAGACAGCATGCTTTCCGTCACCTCACCACTGGAACCCAGCAATTCTGCCTGCATCCCAAATAAGGGAATTAAACAAGAAAATGATCTGTTATAAATATGAGCAAGGAAAAAAAATAAGGAAGGAAGGATCTAAAAAAAAAAAAATCTAGGAAAATCTCTAAGGTGAATAATTCAATAGGTTGGTTGGGCAAACCGTTCTTCCTAAAAATCTAACTTTCCTATACCCTACTAACTAACTAAAAAGATAAAGTAAAAAGATTAAAGAAAAGGAATAATACAATTTCATGCCGTTCAGAGCATTCCTATGTATGTGTTTAATAACAATAATGAACATAGAAAATACACGTACACAACAAATATATCAGAAAATTTCCTATTTTATGAAACAAAATATCTTGGTGGGATGTTAAACATGCGTTAAAGCTTTTACAAATAAACTCTCCAACATAGAGACTCAATGATTGACAAGATCATTGAAACCGAAGAAAGGCTCAAGTAACAGCACGAGGAAGAATATGAATATAGTTTTTGTTAAAAAAAAAAAAAGCATATATCTGCCAATAGTAAAAAGGATAGGTCCGAGTTAGTGACATAAAAGTGACATTTACTGAGGGGAAAATGAGATTCATGCCTAATGTTAAGCATTAAATAAATTCCATGAAGCTTAAGGAGATAACAGTGAGGGAAAATTATAAGAAATATTAGAGGAAAACATCACAGAATTTTTTAAACATTGGGATAAAGAAGATTTTCTTAAAGAAGATTTAAAAATCTACACATAGTACTGCTATATAAATATGAGTACCAAAAACTTAAAGTTTTATACCACAAGGCACAGAGATATTACTCATATAAAAGTCAAGGTTTTACTTAACTGTAAAGTTTTCTGCATGGCTAACTTTTATTTCTGAAAATACACCTACTGGATTTATAATAAGGGCGACACATGATCCCTATACCCATCTGGCTCATCTCCCTGCTTACCACTCCTCAAATCTAGATCTACTGGGGACAAAGTGTACAAAATAAATGAGTATCGGGGAGAAAACGAATTAAATTGAATTTCATTTCCATTTTCCCATAGAGGCAAGTGGGCTTCCGTTGATGAAACGGAGGAGTCAAGTGAAAGAAAGAAAACAAACAAACAAACAAAAAAAACAGCAGGGATGCATGTTCACCAAGTTCCAGCACTGACAGGTGTCCGGTGCCCAGGGAGCCGCACTGTGGATATCAATGCAGCAGAACCCACACCTTCTGCAAGCAGGTAGCCTGAGGAGTTAAACTGGCACTGCCTGCTCATTTTTCAGAAAAAAAAAAGGGGGGGGGAGGGGAAAAAATAAAAAAGAAAGGTTTGACTTGGGAATTCACAGAAAGGCCATGGTTTGAGTTCCAGCCCTGCTCAAGAGCTGGCTATCTTTCCTTCGATAAGACATGGATTTCTGGGTTTGGCCCAGAATTTTTCCTGCAATGGGGTTCATCATTCAGCCCTTTCCAAGGACAGTGATACCACTGAGAGGGTCTCGGGTCTTCCCTCATTCACAGCCAGAGCCCAGCTGTGCCTGCAACTTCAGGCCAGCTGGAACAAGGAAGATCAGCATTACTGATACAGGCTGATGCTGGGTCAGCTTGAATGTAGGGCCAGAATGGGTTGTGTGTGTTTTAAGCGCTGTGATATTTGTGGTACTTTTCACACACCACAGAAAACCTTTTGTACCTTGCAGTCTTGTACACACCAACATTATAAAGCAGCTGAAGCATGAAATTTTCTGACATTTCTCTAAATTTCACAGCAAATTTGTTTGTTTTATACAAACTCCCAACTCTTCTGACTTCGTGTATGAAGGAAAACAAATGTCATGTTCTACCAATTAGTAAACAGGCTTACTAAAATAGAACTTCAGTATTAACTGTATCAATTTCCTTTGGGCCAGAAAAATACAAAGCAACAGAAGTGTCTAAATGTATATATCAGTGCAAAGTTAATTAACTACAATGACAAGCATAGAATATTCCAGGTGAAAAGGTCTGTTTATGGCCTTAGAGTTTGAACACACCGTATCTACAGATGGTGCCCATAAAACTGATACAGTTTAAGTACGAAGAACACCTCAGTCCAGATATGGGGTCCCTTCGCTCTAACTTCAATTAGAAAGGACACAGAAAACGCAAGGTAGGTTAAGAATAGTGGGCTTTGTTTAAAAAAAAAAATGATCAAAACAAGTATAGGATAACAGATTTACAGCTTATGAGAAAAAGGAAGTCAGACTTTCTAATGAAATATATACGTACAGCTCTGCCTCCTTTCAGAATACCCTGAAAATGACCGAAAGAATAAAAATAAATAAATGAAATAAATAAATAAGAAACTTAAATCCTTTAAAGGGGTGTGTGTAGGGGGGGGCGGGTAATTCACACACCGGAAGTGTCAAGGCATTTCTCTTTAATAAAGAGCAAATGGTTCTTCTTGTAGTTACGTGAGGCGGAGCCTATCAGCAACTCCCTGGGGAACAGGTAAATACGCCAGAGTAGGTCATGGGCACTTATTCCTATTTCAACTCCTTCTAGGGTTTCTACAAGTATCCATGGAGGGAGAAGAGCCCCCGGGTGGAAAAACCCTCTGGTGTACACATTTCCTGGTTGACCTTTAAACATGTCTGCCTGCCCGCTTTATAGCACACACACACACACACACACACACACACACACACACACACACGCGCGCGCGCGCGCGCACACACACACACACACACACACACACGGTGGGCATTCACAGCCACCACCTGGCTGTCATAAACGAAAACAGAATAAGCTCATGGGCACACAGAAAGCTCCTAAGCATCGCCCCAAGCTTGTTCCCTCCTGCTTCTACTCTACACAGCTAAATTTCTGACCAAGTCCCTTCCAGGGTGGGCACTTCGTCTAGAGGTTAAGATGCCTGCCTCCCACATTAGGGTAGCTGGATTAGTCCCCGCCCTTGACTACAGCTTCTTTGCCATGGTCAGCCACTGGCAAGTGGACTCCAGTTTGTGCTCCGGTTCTAATGAATCAATCCAAAAAGAAACAGAAGAACTATTCTTCCTCCATTGGATTCTCAGAGAGCCCATCTGTTCCAGTTATTCAGTAACGGACAGTCAATTCCAAACCCACCCTTCCTTGTCCTGCTCTGTCCTAGCAGAGCTGAATCCTGTAAGCATTTTTTTTTTCCCCTTCTCCAGATGAAGAGGTGTAACCATAAGGTTTTGCTAATAGAGGGAGCTGGAGGGCCACTGCAAGGCAGAGCAGAACAGGTGCCATCCTGGAAGTGCCTCTCTGGCCTCAGCTGCACAGCTGGGCAGCACCTGCTCCATAGTGAGCTACTCCAGGATCCAGTGGGCACCTGCCAGGATCCAGTACACATTATCCATCACCGCCTGAGATGCAGCCAGACACGCCCCAGCAAGGTCTAATCCTGAACCTTAGTTGGATTAGCAAAGATCCTTCATCCAAACCCTCATTTTCTTCCTTACAATGGGCTTTCCATACGACTTGCGTGCACTCCTAGAATCCTTTAGCTCTTTTTAGCTCTTCATACTTTTGACTGGTTAATAATGCTTTAGCTGAAAAAAAATTTTCTTTGTAAAAAAATTTTTGTATCATTATCTTTTTTTTTTCCTGGGAGACATTTTTGTTTGTAAGCTTAGGGGTTCATTCCTCCCCTACCTCTTCCTACCTTTCTCCATTCTCTCCTCCTGCCTTCTTCTCCCATATAAGCACAATCAAACTTCTCTTTCCAAATCAATAGTGAGGTCTGTCTCCTGCCTGGACTCACCTTCCCAGGAGCGAAGAAGGAGACAAAGAACCCAGCACACAGCAAAAATAATAACAATAATAATAACAATAATAAATAGTGTATGTCAAAAGGAGGGAGCAGCTTTTGTGGGAACAGAGCATGAACATGTCTACAAAATAATTTTACTGTAAGAAAAGGAGAATATTTTTGAGGATTTCTAATTCGTGTCCTCGGCATCAGTCAAGTACGCAGTTCACGTATGAGACTACAGCAAAGTGGAAACTCCTAAAAACTTTTAACTCAAGCACAGAGATAAAACACAGGCTTGTGCAACTTAAAACACCATCAAGATAGGGATGAAAGATCGGATGCTAGGGAAGAAAGCAAATGAATGAAGATCTTGGTTTGGGGGTGAGGGGGAGAACGTCAGCACGAAAGCAAAGGGGGAAAATGAGATTACCATCAAAGAACAGATTTACTCCCCCAGACTGCTCATAACATTGATGAGAAAGAAAAGGAAACAGCAACGACAGGGCTTGAAAAGAAGATTGTGATAAAATCATTCCATATCTAGTAAAGTCATTATTCTTGGGTAAAGGCAACAGAAAAAGTCCTGAGCATTGGTGAAGTCAGAAATTGTGAAGATACACAAACTTCCTACAAGCATCCCTTAGGAAAACTCCAATTGATGGAGACAGGCTCAAATCTAGGAGCTCAAAAACTGGGAGAAATATCAAAAAAAAAAAGCTGATAGTAAACAAAAGTGCAGAAACTACAGTGTTCCAATTAAAATTGCGTGTCATGTGTTACATCATGAAAATGGAAACAATTTTAAAGAGTGTTATTCATTAAAAATGTATGTTGCATTAAGACACTTATAAATCTAGTTCCAATCCCAAAGTTCAAGGAAGCTGCCCGAGAGATGTTTCTGTTCCACAGCCGACAACCAACAGAGTACTTCATTCACGGTTTGGAAAAAGCTAGAGAAAAAGCTAAGCTACAAAATGTTTCCTGACAGAATCAATTTTCAATAATCTGAAATCAGCATTCCTAAATTCCAGATCACAAAAGGGGCGAAGAACAATGTAACGGAGTCAGAAGGCAAAGCGAAACAGCTGACATGACGTCAAAAAATGTGTCGTGTCTGAGCAATGGATTTTCTATTTCTCCTCCTGAGTAGTTTCCTGCACTTTCCAGTTTGTTTAGAAGACCAACTACAATGCGCATAATGAGAAACACTGATCAAAACCCTGCAAGTTCAAGGAACAAAAACGTCTGAAGAGGCAATCGCATTCGGTCATTAATCATAGTCCATCAATATACAGCTTACCACAACTAGCTCCAAAAAAACTTAAAATAAGGACGGATATCACAATTTTATTAACCACTTTTTCCTCTTTCTTAACTATATGGGTTTGTTGTTGTGTTTTATTTTTTGGCATGCTGTGTGTGTGTATGTTTAATACATCTATTCAATTTCTCTCCATAATGCAGACTGGATCTCTAAATCCAGATCTGATCGCTGATTAAAGAAGAAATATGAAACATCATTACGTATAATGTAACCATGTTGCTTTATCTATGAGGAACGAAGACCCAGGGAAGTGTGGCGGCTTATTCCTATCCAGCCAGGAGAATTCGTTCTAATAAATGTATGGGATTAGCAGAAGTACTATAAAATTCATAGTTTTATGAAGCCTTGAGGGCCTTGGAAAAAGCTCAATAAAAATGCCCTGTTGAATATGTAGCAACCTGCTGAGCAGAGGAGATTTTTAAGATATCAGCCAGCTCTAAAACTTTATGGTCGTGGAAATTAATTGGCTACCTTGTCTTGCTGATTTTGAGACTGGCAGGTTGCTCCTTGGGGCACCCCTGTCAGCCTGGAAGCCTGACACCATCAAAGAGCAGGTCTTGCTGAAGACCGAGTTGGCCACTGCAAACTACAGGCTTCTAGAATCCTTCCACCTGCAGTCTCTCACACACACACACACACACACACACACACACACACACACGCACGCATTTGGAGCAACCTGCAGTGGCTTTCACAGACGCTCAACTGTGAAAACAGCAGGTTTCTTGGGGACCCAGGGGTCAACCCCTAGGCTTTCCTACCCCAGAACAGCCAAAGGATGCTTTCATTGTCCCTCCTCCACTGCATGCCAACCTCCAGACTGAGATGGCATTCATGTCTTGAAAATGAAAGTACATGTGGAGGAGTTGCCTCAGTGGTCTACAGTGTATACTTACAGGGAAATGAAGCTGTTAAATTCAGTCAAGAATCTTTTTTTTTTTTAATGGCTGTTTTTGCTATCTTGCCAAAGTTCTTTTATGAAAGATTAGGGATTTGTTCTAAAACCCCACAGCGGATTTTAAAAGAAAATGCAACCCTGAGGACACTCTGCCTCTTGCAGCTCGAGGTGTAACTCCAGAAACTTCGGGCTGGGAGCAGAAGCCCGTGGGTGACAGGAGAAGCAGCTTGGGATATTCTGCAATTGTCTTCAATCAACAGTACTGGCAGGGGGAAGACAGTAGCAACACACAGAGAGGCAGCTCTTTTAGCCTCAGTCCACTCAGTCCAGCCTGCATTTTGGGGATCAAGACAACGGCGTTGATTCTGAATAAATGGTTTATCTACAATTCACACCCTAGACTTTAATGTGTGCCCTCATCTCCATGGCAGGTGAGATTTTTATGGCTGTGGCAGCTTTATTATTGCACAAAACTTCAGATTCTTCCATTAGCTGACCTCTTCCTTGTAAGTTCCACATACAACCATTCTGGGCTGAGTTTGTCCCTGCCCTCCCATCCCTCTTCCTTCTGCCTTTCTATTTAACTTCCAAGATAACATTTAAAAAAAAAACAACTCTTAAAAAGAAAACATGGCCCCTCTGTGTTATCCACAACCACTGCAGAGTTTAGGTCAGTGTAAAAGACAAGCAATGAAACCCTTCATCGTCACAGATACAAAGACCAGTGTAGGGTGTCTCACGTGGTAGTGGGTACAGTGTCATGACAGATTCATTTTCCCATGACAATAGAGTCTTCATTCCATTCATACCATCTGAGAAGCCATACGCCTTTTATTTTTCTGAGGCTCAGGGTTTCTATAAAATGTGCAGAAGCACTTTAAATGCCCATTATATCAAGTATCAGGATTTGGTTCCCACATATGCAATGTATTCCACTCTAAATAAAACATGACATTTTTTTTCTCTTTACAATCTATGGAAAAGTCTAGTCAAACATGATTTTTTTTTCTTACGATATCCTGCTTGTTAGAGAGATTGCTGCACGTAGCTTTCTCACTGCTGGGTCACTCAGCTGCTGTTCTGGTGGCTTCCATTCTCTCAGCAGAGAGAACTGAGAAAAAGAACTTTGTGATACACACACCATTTTACAGTTCATGTGCAGCCCCACACAGAACAGAAAGTTCAAATGAGCAGTAGAATAACTCCTAAGTAAAAGCATATGCTTTAGCCATGGGGCACGGTATATTTATAATCACTTTATTTTTGTTTGGGTTTATTGCTTTGATATTTTCACATTCACCTCTTCAGTAAGGATATAAGTACATTGTGTTTGTGTTAGTATGAATGGCTGTCAACCTTGGATGGGGAACCAGCTTAATAATCTCACAATCACTGAATTTGGGTTGCACACCTGTTCCTCCAATGCCCCACTAACTCCCTTTGACAGTAGAGTACAGTCAGAGACACATTCACCTGTAACGATTTACAAGAATGATCACTGCCTTTGGGATGGCATACAACATCGATGGTTAACATTCACCATGCAGGATGAACACGGAGTGTCTCAGGTGGTGCTTCTTGGTGCATATCAGCTATGTTTTCCAATTACCAGTTCTCACAAATTTCAAAAGACCTTATATGGAACTTAAAACTCTTTTTTTTTTGGAAAAAAGAAAACAAAATACTATCTCTCAAGCCTGTCTAAAGTATTTGAAATCCACCCACCACTGCTTGAAACTCAACTCATACACAGGGATCCTGGGGCTCTGCAATCAGGATCCCAGAGCTGACCTGGACCCTGGCAGAAAACTCTGCAGAGCCACAGATCAGGAGCTCAGGAGAGTCCTGTGGGCTCATACTCTGTAACAGGGAGGACAGCATTGTCATATCACATCTGCTTCCCTTGAATTACACTTGTCTGATCCAGATCAGGGCCAGAAGTAACATGACACAGCAACGAAGAGTATAGATGAATGAGTCTGACTGCCTAGACCCACCCTCCATTCTGTCAAGGAGTTAACTAAATTATGTAAGGAAATTGATACATGTTAAGTAGATGGAGCAGCAACTAACGTACAAGAGATGCTCATCAGGCTCTCCGTGTGTTTCCTCGCATATAAGTACACAAACCCCAGCTTACAACGTAGAACATACAGTATTCACTGAAGAAGCAACTTGCAGAATCCCATTACAGAAACGGAGAGCCACAGTGCAGACGACAACTTTTTTTCATTTAATCCCTATATGAAAATATATATATATTGAATTTTCAATTATTTTAAGTCTGCTATGCAACACAATTGCCCAAGAAAATAAAAAGAAGAAAAAGCATTGTGACCACAGGTCACCTGACTACCACTATACTTTTAAAACAAAGGGAACTTCTAATTCTAGTGTACTTTGCATTAACCCAAGTATGCCTACAATGTTATACCCCTATGACCCAGATCCATACCCCTATACCTAGAGTGTTCTTCCGAGAACCAAACTATTTCTGCTCCTTCACTACAAAGAAAAAAAATGTACTGCAAGTAATGTATTAGAATCAATTATAAATTGTAAATTATGTTCAAAACATCTATATGTAAAAGAAAATTAAAACGGTTATCTTTCCACCTTCATACCTTGAACATTAGCATCTATCCTCCCACGCTATTTTTCAAAATACGCACAGATGGATGCACTGCAAACATTGAACGATGCTGTGCGTGTTGTTTTATAACCTGCCTTCTTTAGCCAAGAATATAATGTGGGTATTATTTTCATATCATTAAATATTCTTCTTAACTATCATTCATAATACCTGCTGAGTATCCAACAGTCTAAACCCATGTCTTACTCTTGCACATTTATGGTGTTTCCACGTTTCTGGAACTAAAAGTAATTTTGTCATTAATAACCATACACTAAGTTACTTTGAAGAACAAAAAACTGCCTAAGGATGAATTCCTAGAAGTGTAATTGCTAAGGCAAAAAGTATGTACATTCTTACAGCTTTCAATAGGGACTAACAAAGAGGGAAGTATACTTATAAAGAGGAGCTAACAAACTGGCTAGGGACCAAAATATGCCAGTCAAATGTACAACACATCCTTGAGATGTATTGAAGGAGCAAGCCACAGTTGGCCCGAAAAAAAAAAATTTAAAAACTTAGGAACGATAACTTCCCTCCTAAAATGAATGGGATCGTGTTTTCTTGCCTGCTTCTTTATCAACGAAAGTGGATTCAACCTGAGAGAAAACCTTAGTTTCTGTGTTGGCTATTCAGCTATTGTATCTCAGCTCAAGATAACGGGGAATCTGCAATCACCCATCTTTTATCAGCCTCTACCAACAGGAGGCAGTAAAGGGAAACCAGAGAGAGAAAGTGCTGGCTCCTTCCAGTCCTCTGCTCTGGGTTAGCTTTGTCCCACTAGCAGGTGTCTCAGCAGCAGCCACGGATTGCTCTTTTCTCTATCATTTGCAAACCCAGCTTCAGCAGCACAGAACCCTCCCCCAGAGAACTGGCTCCCAGCTCCCTGCAGCCTCTCTTGAGCTTCTACATTTTAACAATTCCAATCTCTTCCCTTTGCTCCTATCACAGGAGGTGAGAACTGCTCTAAGACTTCGTTTTTCAATACCTACTGAACCATTCTTTTCTAGAATGAATTCTTCCTGTTCAGACAGCTGGAGTGACTCCGGTTTTGTTACTGGACCCTGACTGAAATAGTTCTCCAGCCCCAGAGCTGAGTAACTACAGACTGAATCACCTATGTGTCTAAGACATGGCCCTCAAAACAACTCAACTGCATGAGGTGTTTGATGTAGCCCCAGCAATCTTACCAACAGATCTAGCTACAAAAGGTAACCAACAGATCCCTTTTGCAAGCCAGGCTGGGACCATGACATGGAATAACTATAATTACTGTAGTGCTGCCATTCCTACCATCAAGAACAGGTCAATGTTTTCCCTTCTTTGGGAGCTTTCAAACATAGAAATAAAAATATGTTCTGGCTTAAAGTCTGGCCTGAAAGTTCTTGGCTCCAGGTTGTGCTTTTTTTTTTTTTTTCAGTGACGCTACTAAAAAAGTACTTAGCTACTTCAGAACTCAAAGTACTAGAAGTCTTGAATAAGAAATTGCACTTTGAACTATTTTCTCCTCTACTCTCCCCAGAAAAACTATCAAGCTTCCTCCTCTCCAAGACGTTTTCTTTTAATGTCATTTGCTGAAAAGAGAGCCTTATTTCTTTAGGAAATTAATAAACAGAAGCCAACTTTTGTGAAACTCAGACTCCTCCTCCAGTATAAAACAGCTTCATGCCAATGAGATTTCCTACTAATGGTGATTTTTTTCCTTCAGCTTCTGACATAGCTTCTCTCTCTCCTCTGATCCCTGAAACAAGGTCATATTGCTTTTGGGACAACTTTTAGGCATGCAAATTCTTCACAGACTATATATATATTTTTTTTCTTTACATCTTCTCAACAACAGAGAGCAAAAGTGGCAAGCAGGAGGTATTGAATTTCTTCCTTCTTTACAGAGGAAAAAGTGGAGCCCAGAGCTGTGACTCACCTACAATTCTATGAGAAGCAAACCAGGAACAGGAAAGCTTTGTTGCCTGTCTCAAAGTTGCTCTGGGAGGTATGCGGTGTTCTTACAATCTGCAGCCATAGTGAGAAGTGCAAAATGGGAGCTACACAGCAAGGAAACTTTTCCAAGCTGAATTCACTGTGCATTCTCTCAACTGTCTGTCTGGGAAAGTTCCTCCAAGGATGCAAGTTCAGGCCAATTTCAAAATCCTGTGCCTTTGGGACACTGTTAAAGTCACCACCAAGGAAAAGCATTTACTGCTCCACTTCCCCAAGAATGTCCTTGGGGTTGGAAATCTGGCTACAGAGCCAGAAAAAAAAATATATATATATATATATATATATTTATATATATATCAATTAAAATCCTAGCTTGCCCTACCTTTGAAAGATGGACACAAGAAAAAGTATTCTTTCAAACTCTACTGCTGTGATTACATGAAGCACATAAGTGAAATCCAATGATCATAACTCAACCAGCAAAAAAGTAAAATTGACTCCCCCTTCAAAACCCCTCACCACCACCACACAAAAAAAGAAAGAAATGAGGAGAAAAGCGAGCTTCAAACATGCATTAGTTGAACAGGGAGAGGACGTGATGAATACTTTCTTTAATAATGAAAAATAGGCACAAAGACTTCAGAAGGCTACTCACAAGAGACAATGCTATTACAAAACTGTCTATGCAGGAGTCACTGTAAGACCGATGACTGGCTAGACTGGGCCCTTGTGACACTCTGCTTGATGACTGGATTGTAAATCATGCACTACACTACGAAACAATCCCTTTCTCCAGTCCAAAGATCCCCTCACCTGCAGTGGGCCCACTTATTTGTTCAGTCTTTTTGCATTCCCAAGCAGGTCTCAGCAACTACTGTGTTGTGTTCCCTGTGCCAGGCACTGGGGCACAGAAATGAGTACCCCAGGGATCAGACTACAGGGAGGCAAGAATAGGTATGAGATATAATTCTGCCAAAAAGTAAGCCACCACGCTTTTCATCTTAAAGCCCTCTATCCAAGCCTCCCTATCATCACTTCCAGTAAAATTACTCCAGATAATTTCATTTTCAAATTTGAAAATGAAAGAAAAAAAATATTCCTAGAAACCACCCTTCATTCCAATCACTAAACAGAATGACTCATGCTTCTTAAACGCCACTTCAAGCGCATACTCAGCTAATAATCTACATAGAAACAAACATTCAGAGACAGACAACAGAATCAGAACAGGAGCCCCATACACACACTCCAGCTTCCCTTTGGAAAGATTTCTAATGCACTACGTGTCTTAGGATATGTTTGTGCTCCACGCATATCACAGCTGACATCTTGTCAAAACCAGGGGAAATAATTGCATCCCTAAGTAACAGTATCATTCAGGCAGCGATTAAAATGTGGCACCGCTTACTGGCACAGATTTACTCACATCTTACTGCATACACTTGTATGTGGAAAGAGCAAAACTTAAATATCCTTAGGAAGAGTCAGCCATAAAAACCGAATCTGTTCTATACATTCAACTCACAAGAATATAGAACAAATGAGGAGGAAATAAAGAAGCTGTGTTTCTTCCCCCTCTGGAAAAAAAAAAAAAACAACTTTGAGATAAATCTAAGTCCTACGTATTAACATCTTTATTTGAAACAGAGTAGGCGAGATACAAGCCAGTTTACTGAGGTCTGGAGGGAGAAGAAAAACAACCTATCTTAGCAGGTTATTATGCTAACACTTCAGCAAGCCACAGGCATGCTACTCATTTATTACACAAAACCCAAATCTTCTGGCAGTCCATAATTATGTGCTGAGAACTCTAATGAGTAACTCCGCATCAGAAGAATTCACACAACTTTGATCACTGTCCCAAGAGGCAGTGGGGTCAAGATGAACCTTGAAATCTGATTAACATCAACCGTCTCCATACAGCATTCTAAAAATATTGTTTTGTAGCTCCTTACTCTTTGCTTGGGTATTTTGAAAATATAATTTTGCTAGAATCCTATGGCGATGACAAAAATATATCAGGAATCACTTTTGAAGCAGGCTTAAGACGAAGGATATATAACTCCTTGCACGTATTTCTAGACACTTCTTTTCCTCCTGAGAACATGGTCATAAAAATATCGAGGTTTAGAGCTTAATATTAGATGGTAACAGGGCTTTTACTACTTAGTTTTCTGCAAATACCCAAGTTTTTAGTGAACCTGAATTTGAAGTGGAGCAGCATTGAAATAAAGGCATCCACAATCTCTCTGTTCTTTTCCTCTTAATTTTAAGAGGTATGGATCAGAAAACAGAACTTTAACTTTGCTGAAGCTAAGTCACATGGAAAAGGAATAGAACCCATGTTTGTGATCGCATCAATAATTAGACTCATGTGGTATGTGTCTAAGTGTATCCTGACACCACACTGCCTCTGGGGTCACTTAGCGGGGTTACAGCACAGATGGAGACACATGCTCCGATTCCTCACTTTTGCATCCAAAGCAGACGTCAATCAATAATCTACATTTTTCTCCAAGCCTGGCAGTCTATAATCCCTAACACAGCTTTCTACATAGCTGTTATCAGACACAAGGAACTGAAGTAGTAAGTTCCTATTCATGAATGCTTGACACGGACAAGATACCAGAATTTACATTTTGTTCAACCCACAGTACCATTGGGAAGCTCAGAGAAGAAGCACACAGACCTCTCCAGGTGTGGCTTCTTGAAGCTTAATAGGTGTTTTAGCCGCAGAAAAAAGGATGTAGAGGCGGGGAAAAGGATATAGGGAGACCTTCGGTAAAACAGAAAATGGCTACAAAGCCCTCAAAACCAACAGCAGAGTCATGTGGTACTGGAAGTGTGTTCTCTCTCCCTTTCTCTTTTTCCCTTCCCTTCTCCCCACCCCCCTTTTTGTCTCTCTACTCTTCTTCTAAGTAAATTAGATAGACAGATAGATAGATAAATAGACAGACAGATAGACAGTAGATAGATAGATTAGTCAGTCTTAAAAACAGCCAAAGCCTCCAGCAGGTTCACCATAGTGTAGGCGTAACCACCACAGGAAAGGACTTTACACAAGGAGAGCCGAGGAGGAGCAGCTGGGGAGGAGGTGGGAGTGGGTGACGGAGACAGGGAGCCAGCAACAGAGCTGTGAGGAAGAAGGGGGAAAAAGGCTGAGCGGCAAAGGCTGGCAGTTAAAATAGCTCATGGTAACAGAGTATTCCTTGTTACCACACACTGCTCTTTGTTATCACACATTCTAGAACATTAGCAACAACAGAAGCATGCCACATAGGAAAGCTGCACCGCAAGCTCCAGGATCTGGTGACCTCACAACACTCCCCGGCTTCTTCCTCCTGCTGACTGATGAAGGTTCTAGAAGGGCCACGTTAGGGTTAGGGCCTAAAACACACGGCAGCCATCCATGACATCTCAAGCCAAGTTCTTCCAAGACACCCGCTGCAGATCACGGAGAGGCAGACAGGGTTGATCCCATCTACCATAAAAGTGGCAATGAACTACTACCAAACCCTGCAAAACTTTGGGGCGGGGGATGTGTTTGTTACATATTCATGTCCATCATCTACTTGACAGCAACACAGAGGAGAGATATCTTCCTGCTGCTGATTCACTTCCTACAAGAACCAGGATTGGGCCAAGGCAAAGCTAGGAGCGTGCAACTACAACCAGGATGCCGCCCAGCTGTGTGGCAGGGACCCACACACTTATATCAACTTCTACTACCTCTCATCTTATGTTATCAGGAAGTGGCTGCTTTGATGGGAGACCCAGTTTACCCAAGAGGGAGCTTAACTCACTGTGCTACCAGGATCGCCACTAGGAAGTTTTTGTAAAGCTCATAGCAAATGATACCTTTGGGCTTATACATAAAATTAGAGATTTAACAGAAACATAAAATATCTCCAAAGAAGTCAGTGATAGCTGATACACCCTAAGCCCAAAGCTTCCCTTGCTTTGACCCCCATCATTCATGCTTCAGACAATCAACTTAACCCAGGATCCTAGATATAGTTTCAGACTTACCAACCATCTTGGGGAACATGCACAGAACACATTAAGGGGCGGGGAGAGATGGCATGCCTGGACCCACCTCTTCTCCTGATCTCCACTTCACGGCAAGTGGTGTTGCCCACTACATCACTTCTCCCTTCAGGACACTCTGCCATAGTCGTTCCTTTCAGGCCAAAATAAAGTCATATTCTCAGGGAAAAAGTCAACTTGGACTTTCTCACTGCTATCACACAAAGCTCACTCTCCTCTTGAATGAAAGCAAAGCCAGTGATGAGACAGGAAGGGACTTCCTTGATCAAACATCAACCCCTGTGCTCTTCTTCACTGCCGGTCATTTGGCTTCATAATCACTCAAGCTGCTTCTGTGTCTGGAGGCTTTGTGTCTACCTGCTGTGCATGTTCTCAAGTTTTCCTTTGCGCTCACTTCTTACTCTGCATTCTGAGACTGCTGTTATTCTGCAAACTGCTGACTCCTTTATGAATAAGGACCATCAATACTCACCTACGTCCTCTTAGCAGGTGTATAAGTCCTTAGGCTGAGCATCTCTGAGATTCCACTGCCCCATCTGTTGGCATCTGATAGTCAATGCCCAGAAGTCACATCCGAATGGACCATCCCATCTGCACCTTCTCCCTTGCCCAGCCCATCAGTAGATTCGTCTAAAAAGCAGTACACCTTGGACCTCCACTATGTGCACACTCCTTCAGCCACTTCCTGTTATCCTCAGACCTCTACGATGTGGATACCACTGCAACTACTCCTCTTCATCCCTCGGTGCTAATGCTGCACATACGCCTTCAGATACGTCCTTAGATCTCCAACAGGCACACACACTCCTGCAGCCACTTCCCTTTACCCTTAGCCGGGATGATGCCCACCCATGACAGGATGAGTCAATGTCTGACAGCTTGACTCAAGCTCCAGAAGTATTTGTCTCTACATGGATCCCTCTCAAACATGTTTTCAGCCTTCCATTTCTTGGGAACATAAGGATTTTTTTTTTTTGGCCTAGGATTTAGTTCCCTATACCCCAGTCTAGTGCAATCCTTATGCTACACATCTCAGATCATGCCCCTCAGGAAATAATTTCCCCAGCTCCATTCCTGAGTGATGAGGCATTCACTCCCTCCCCTGAGTTATCAAACAACTTGCCCTGTATCTCTATCAATAGGCCATATTCCAAATTATATCTTGATGTGTATCCATTATGCTGTGAGCTCTCAGAGAACAAGATTCTATTCACAGTATGCCCAAGACCTAATATAGCACATATGTAAAATGTTTATTGTGTTGGGTTGAATTCAATGAAATTCAAAAAAAGCGGGGGCGTGGGGAGGATCTTCCAGAAACCCTTCTTCATTGATCAAACACATAGGAAGTTGTGGAAAGCTCATGTCTCCAGAGAGGGTGAATGGTGAAGTGTATCAAGAGATAGACTTACTGGAAAACCTGTTGTAAAGTTTTACACATCTTCTCTTTTTTTAAATCACAGATATATACTATTTCCCACACAGTGCTGGGGAGGTTCTACAGCCTGGTACTTCATCCAGCAGGGATCTGAGGAATTGTGGCACAACTTCATTAACCACAAAGTGTTCTCAAACTTGGATAAGCCCACATAGATGAGTCTCTTTTCCCCTCAGTCCCAACAGAACCTTCTTCTTCAAGTATAGCATTCCCTACAGTTTTGCTGATGCTGGAATGACTTAGAGATGTGCGCTCCACACAAGATGGTGTGCCCCTGTAAGGCAGGGGCTCCTTACTCCTCACCCCCTGGCCTCTACGAGTCCCTTGTATAACATACTGTCTGCATTTGGCTGTCAGCCTGTTACTTACTTAACTGAACTAAACTGGCCATGGAAACGGTAAGATTAGAATTTTTAAAATACATACAATGTACAATAAATATTAAGCTTACTATGGTTAGAATCCAGCAGTGGAGCACATGCAAAAACCAAAAAGTATCTGTTTTTTCACCTCTTCATCAGGTCATGGATAAACATACAGCGTATCTTAACCATTTATGTAAGTAGCGGCAAAACACACTTTCAAATGATAGTCTTGAATATATACATATCCAAAACTATGCAGAATCACTTCTGAGTGAACTTGAAAAAAATCTGAGATGAAAGAGGAAAGGGAAAATGGACTATGAAATGTTATTGTCATAAGCAAAGCAAGAAAGTAATCAGCAGGTGTGAGACACGTCTAAAACCTAACGTCTCTACTGAAAATGTTCCAACTAAATCCTTTAGTATCCAGGAACAATTTAATAACCCTCTGCCACATGAGAAGAGAAAAGAGACAGAATGCAGACTCAATCCACACAGTTGAGCTGACTGCCATATTAAAACTTTTAAAATAATAGGGGATTTGAGGAAAGAAAGCTTAACATCATAGTGTTCATAAAGATGAAATAAATATTCAGTGGGCATCTAATATAAACATCAGCAGTATCAATAGTCTCTTTTTAAAAAAGAAAGATTTATATATTTTTTAATTGGAAAGGCAGAGATACAGAGAAGAGGAGAGACAAAGAGGAAGATCTTCTGTCCGATGGTTCACTCCCCAAGCGGGGAGTGAAAAAATTGTTCCCTTTAATCCCTGAACTCCAGAAATGTATCCAGATCTTGCTTTCTCTTCCACTAGCGTCCATTTCCAGATACATCTGGCTGTGAACAGAAAATGGGCCCATCCACCTTTGGATTGTGTGTAGACATAGTCCCATTACACACCAACCTTCAGTACACCTGCCACTGTGAAACATAGTTGATTCCTAGATCATGTCTGAGCACAGTTACGATTTACTCACAACCAAGACACCCCAGAAGAAATCCGCTTCTCGAGGAGAAAGAATAAGGCTGGCAGAACGAAAAGCAAGCGCTTAATAAAGGAGAGGTTAATAGCACGGTCGTGAATGCTTCCTGGTAAGACACCTGTGGTGCCTAACTTTAATCAGCTGCATGTGTGGACCTGCACTGAGATTTCTTTACCTTTGCAGCCCCAATCTTTGGCATAAGATGTAAGCTGAAGCAAACAACAAATCGTCAAAGGGGTAGAGCTGGATAGAACAAGTACTCCCATCTGATGACCCTCCATTTGAATGAGAGATGAATGGAAGAAAATGACTCTCCTCCATTACATTTTTCTGACCCAGCGATGCCATAACAAGCCTGTCCATTGAATCAAATGCAAGATGACTACAGTTATCTCCTCATTTCTAAAACTGACTGCTTACCACCTGGGTTGAGTTCACTTCCATATTTACTGAGCACCTAATACAGATAGGGTGTACTCCCAACATCAGGGAGGAAAGAGATTGAATAAATGTGATCTTCCAGGAACCTACAATCAAAATGGAGTTCCTAAAAATGTGAGTGCCTGCAAAGTCACTCAATTGGTGGCTACCTATTTAAAAAGCCCGACATTGAAAACCACATTTCAAATGGACATACTAATGCTTATTTTCCAAAAGCCAAATCCCTCACAGCCAGAATCCCATGTGGCAGCCGGCCAGTCCCAGGGTCCTCGCTCCAAAAGGCCTGTCTTCATTCTTCAAGGAAGAAACAGAAAAGACAGCCCTGCTGATGGAGCTACCAATGGCTTCACTGGGACAAAAACATCTATAGCCAAGTGTCTGTGCTGTAATAAAGCTGGCAGGGAAACACTTTCCCACAAAGTGCTCTAAACAAACAAACAAAAAATCAATGTTTGCTTTACTTTCATTATTTTCATGGTATATGCTCCAAAATTCTGATCAAGGCTAGTTTTCCTATTTCTTAAGCCCAAAATATTCAGGTCTGCCACAAGGACATAAATTCCAGAATAATCATGTCTGCCACAAGTGCAGGGTAGAGGTTTAGCGTCACATGCTGGAGGTGAGGCGGTGCGGTGCATGGCTCTATTCTGTAAGGGAACAATACTTGAAGTCAGAATCAATTGAGAAATCTTGGAAGGGCTGGCATGGCATCTCAATGGTCTAATCTTCCTCCTCAAGCACCTCTAGGATCCCACATACATGCTGCTTAGTGTCCTGGCTACTCCACTTCCCATCCAGCTCCCTGCTTGTGGCCTGGGAAAACACTCGAGGACGGCCCAAAGCCTTGGGACCCTGCACCCACATGGGAGACCCAGAGAGGCTTCAGATCAGCCTGGCTCTGGACATTGACAATGTGGCCACTGGCAGAGTGAACCAGTGTATGGAAGATCTCTCTCTCTCTCCCTCTCTCTCTCTCTCTCTCTTTCTCTTTCTCATTCTCTCTGTAAATCTACCTTTCCAACAAAAAATAATGAATAAATGTTTAAAAAAAACAATAATGCTTAAGGCCGATTCACTTCAAAAATGAAAGTGCTTAAAAACAATTGTTACAGAGTAGAAATTTTTTTTATCACATAAGATGTCGGGGCCAATATTGTAGCTGGTAAAGCCAGTCCCACATTTCATATAGGCGTCAATTCATGTCCTGGTATTCTATTTCTGATGCAGCTTCCTGCTATGTACTTGGGAGAGCAGCAGAAGACAGCCCGAGTGCCTGAAGCCCTGTCACCCATGTGGAAGACCTGGAAGAAACTCCTGCCTCCTGGCTTAAGCTCCTGCCTCCCTACTCTGGTCATTATAGCCATTTAGAAGTGAACCAGCAGGCAGGAGATATATGTGTGTGTGTGTGTGTGTGTGTGTGTCCCTTTAACTTTCAAACATATCTTTGATAAAAATTTTCAGAGAAAATGTGCATATGAAAGTTAGAAAACAATGTGAAAATAAAGACATTACCCCATAATTTCAAACAAAACATGGATATGAAGAAGAGGACAACCTATTGCTATGAGTACTTCAAAATTCTAGAGGAATTCCTGAGGGGAAAAAAACAGTAATATTTAAAATGCATAACATACAACATTAATTTTCAGCTTTCCTCACTTATTTGGTAATAAGAAGGAGAGAATTCACATTTCTATATGACTAAAAAGGGGACTACTTCTTATATTCTTGGCATAAGATGTGTGACAGCTCAGAACTCTGCTCCTTGTTCAGTCCCTTTTGCTTGCAACTGTGTCAGTTGTCCTGTCTGAGCTCACAGGGACTTGTAGATGTGTAGGTTCAAATGCTTTTCCAAGCAGAGTCTCTGGAGTTGCTGCTTTAGGCAGAGTCATTGTATAAATGAGCTACAGCATCCTCCCTTCCACATTGGTCCCCTGCTTTGAGCATCTTCTAGGATATATAGAACTCCTCCTTGGTGCAGCCCTCTTGCCTAAAATCCAAGAGATTCAAAAGTGTGGCCCTGCTAAATATTCAACCCACATTTCAGATAAACACTTGAATTTATTCATGCTGGGAATCTGAAACTGATTTACACCAACAGCCCTTGGTTATAACAATTGACATATCACAGAAGAATTTACATTCGTGCTTAAATTCAAAACAAAGAAATACATTCTTCCCAAACAGAATCACAGAGCTAAGGAAGAGAAAGGAAAGGAAGGCTTCCAAGGCCAGCACCTTGGTTCAACAGGCCAATCCTCCATCCTGTGGTTGCAGCATCCCCTATGGATGCTGGTTCATATCCTAGCTGCTGCACTTCCCATCCAGCTGCTTGCATACTGCCTGGAAGAACAGCGGAGGATGCCCCAAAGCCCTGGCACCTTGTACCCATATTGTAGACCTGAAAGAGGCTCTTGGCTTTGGAACAGCTCAGCTCTAGCCATTCCAGCCATTCAGGGCATGCACCAGAGGATAGAAAATTTTCTCTCTCTATTTCTCCCTCTCTAAATTTACCTTTCAAATTAAAAAAGATGGCCAGTCAGGGTAGGAAAATGAAGCCCTGAGAGGAGAGAAAGCAGCAGGAGAAGTAGTAGGTGGCATGCAGAGCTAGGGAAGGAAAATCCCTGCATTAAGTGGGCACTGCCCACAGGAGGCCTGTGGAGGTAAGATGCAGCTGCATGCACAAGGAAAAACTTAAACACATCTGAAGTTGCAGCCAGCAGCCCTAGAGAAAGGTGAGCAAAAACAAAGTATAGGAAAGCACCCTAACCCAGGGACAACAGCCCTGTGGACTTGGAAATGACACAGAGGGAGCTGGAGCAGGTGGACTGCCCCAGCAATACTCCAAAGAGGGAGCATGTGCAAATAGCCGTAGGACAAAGCGCTGACCCCTACACTAGTGAAGGGAAGTAAAACTGAGGGGGAATCCACGGGCTGCTGGTTGCTGTCAGATTGGCACTGACACGCCGCCAGGGAGTGAACCAGCCAAGGGAGGGACACTGGAAATGAAAGAGGAGTCCATCCACACCCAGAAGGTCGGCACCCTAAAGCCCATGAGATATACCAGGACCATCCTAGAGGGGAACACTGGAACCTAGGAGGGCAGAGACTGGACCGGGCTCAACTACTCGGATCCTTTCGAGTAAGCCAGCACTAAAAACGTGCTTGAGTAGACAGAAATTAGGAGCCTGTGGTGTAGATTCCAATCTGTGAAGCACAAGCAAGGTTTGTGAAGGCTTCCTAGGTAAAGACAAGCAGTGCAAAGCAAGCAGCAGCAAGGGTCTGAAACAGCTTGGATGCATGCTTAAGCAGTCCGGGCATCTCAGAAGGAGTCAGAGAGTAGCAAGCCTGGGCATGTTGACCAGAGGTTTGGCAGCAGCTGCAGCAAACATGTGAGGAAGCAAAACCTGCTTAAGGCTTCACAGCTCCATGGGCCATGAGCGAGGTGAGAGAATACACCACAAATAATGGGGCCTGCAAGCTCTGTGACTCCGTAACCACTCCTGTGCCTGCCTTGGTGGTGCCTAACCCAACAATCACAACACTAAGAGAAAAGCAGCCCCACAGTGTGCCCAGGGTCTTAGTGGAAATCCCAGGCACACATCAGGGGATTCTCCCACCAGGTAGCAAATGGGAAGTCTGCTTTAAAGTCCCAGCAATCCTTCTCTCTACTCCACTCCCCCAAAAAGGCAAAAAGGAGACATTCCCTAGCTTGTACTTTCAAGAAATTTCTACTCACTCAAACAAGATTTGAAGTACACCAGGCACGACTCATCTGTCACTAAGAGCAACAGTTACCCAGTTACCAAGTAGGACAGAGCAAGAAAAAATCAGAGCAACAACACAGCTTAAAGCCATGGCAGCAGCCTCCTTCGTCCTGGACACTGCTGAACCCACGAGTGAGTGGCAAAGCAGACCAAAGCACAGGAGCCCAATGCTGAGCCCCACAGAGTGACCAGCACAAGGACCTAGACATCATGTCCAAACAAAAACAATTAGGAGATGGGTACAGAACGGGGACAGTAAAATCCACCCACAAATATGGGAGTAAAGACAGAGCATACCTGCAGAGAAAAACTACAGTTCTGAAAGACAAGGGCAAGAGTAACAGAAGAACCACAAAGCAACACAATGGAGACAGCCAGTGTTTTCCTCGAAAGATCATCTCCATCTTAGAGTTACCGGATGAAGACAACCAGGCTCTCCCGGACAGGGAATTTAAAAAAAAAATCAATGAATGTATCACAAAGAAGATACAAGCTATGAAACAGAATTAAACAGAAATGCTTGAGCTGGAGAATACAATAGAGCAAATAATAATAATAATAATAAAAACAGTGGACAGCCTCACCAATAGAATGAGAGAGGCAGATATCTAGAGAACCTTTCATCCTGATTATATAGGACTTATCACATTATAGGTCAGATGACAAGCCTCAGCAAATTTAAAAAAAAATAAAAATCATCCCATGCATCTTCTCAGACTATCATGCAGTGAAACTGAAGACCAACAAGTCAGAATATTCCAGAAAAAAACCGTAAAGATTTGAAAGCTGAACAGCATGATTCTGAATGGACAATGAATTAGAGAAGAAATCAAAGAAGAATATTTTTTTAAAATCCTTGAATTGAATGAAGGCATCAATACAACATATCAAAATTTGTTAGATACTGCCAACACAGTGTTAAGAGACAAATTTGTTGCAATCAGAGCCTATGCCAGGAAATAAGAAAAGCATCAGGTAAATGAATTAATCATACATCTGAAGGAGTTAGAAAAGCAACAGCAAAATAACCTACCCTATGACCCAGCAATTCCAATTCTGGGAATAAATCCAACAGATGTGAAACCTATATATGAGAAAGCTGCCTGCATCCCCATATTTATAGCAGTATAATCCCCAATAGCAAAGATATGCAAACAACAACTTACATGCCCATCAAAAGAGAAATGGATAAGAAAATGAAAAAAAAAAATCCTCAAATGATGGCTCTGTCATCGGCAGCCACAGTGTTTGAGTGCCTCAGTTTCTTAATCCGTGGCAGCTCTTCCACACGTCCAAAGTTTGAGAAAGGGCTCAGGCATACGCAGTAAGGAGCTAATAGCAAGCATACACTATGTCCTTGTGTGGGCCAGCAGATGTTCTTACTGCTATTGTAAGGGCTGTTGCTTTGGTTATCTCCATGATGCCAGAGGCACAGGAGTGTCCATTCTGAAAGTTCGAGGCAGAGCACGGTCTCCTGATTGACTGGCTGCCTCTTGCATCCCTTCTGAGTCCAGTTTCCCAAAGATGTCTGAACTCCGAGTTCTAGCAAGCCACACGCTCAGTGAATGCTTCCCATGCGAGTCATTAAGAACCTAGAATCTCAACCAGAAATGTAAGAAAGTGGAAAGAGATGGGTTTCCTAATACCCACAGAAGCTACAAATTAAAGGCACTGCAATTTTGCCTTAATAAGTAAGTAAACAGACCCCATACTTTCCTGTTTTCAAGGTTTCTGATGACATCAGATCGGGAGGTTTGCATTGATAGCTGTTGTTTTAAGGAATCCAAGAGTAAGGATTACCAGGTCATAGGTTAAATCATATTTTAAGGGGAAAAGCCTAGAGTAAAACATTTGGGTTCTAACGTAGCTTCTCCCTACAATTTGGTCCTCTCGTTCCTAAGATTCCCTCAATATGTGAATGATGGAAATGAGCCAGCGATAAATTTTCTTCCGATTTAATGATGCAGTCATTCTTTGGTTAGCCTTAGCTGTGCCTCCATCTGCCTTCACAAGAGAAAAAAAAGGAACACAAAGCTTATGAAGCAAGTTCCTTCACACTTGGGTATTTATTGTTGCTCTCCTTTATCTCTTCTTACTCTACCAACAACCCCGTGAAGTAAGAATCATCATCTTATTTTTACAAGGTAAGAGACTGTCATCAGGAGACTTAGGCATCTTACTCAATTTCTTCTGTTTAACCTTTTTTTTTTAGAATCTCAGACTTAACACATTTTCTTTTCTCCATTGATCTTTGTCGTAAACAGGAATTCATGTGAATACAAAGCAAGAGAAAACCATTTTTGAAGTAAAATAAGGAATACAAAAGAAGAAAATAAGGATACATGTGTTGATCAATGGTTAAATACACACTTTTCTAATCTAAGGTGTTCCACAGTGCTAAAACAACCAGAGGATTTATTGTTAATAGACTCCATTTAGGCTAAAATAAATATGAGTGTTTGGATTCGCTGCCCCGATCAGCTGCCTTGTAGACACAGACTGAATCATTCTTATATCTAGTCCAGGAATAGTTTGAACTAACAGGTCACTGGCATTGTCTACTCAGACTCAAAACAAAAGTAACACATTCATTTATGAATAATTCTAAGACTCTTAACTTCTCAATGCACCTTTTTTTAATTCAATGACCCTTTGTAATTTTAAAAGCTGGAGTTGAGGGTCAGTGGATGGAATCCTTACCTCAAACTACTGAAAGTTCATGGTTGATGGAACAAATTAAAAGCTACTTTTCATCTGAGTTTATACCTTCCATGAGTTTAAGGGTTGTTGTGATGTGCCCCAGCCTGCTTGGTAGAGGAAGGAAGATGGGGAAAGATAGCTTACAAAACAAAAAGAACAGGAGACGGGGGTTCAACAAGCCAGACAACTGCCCATTCCAAGGACAATGCTTCTGGTTGCAAAAAGCCTTTTCCCAGAGATACTCAGGTTTGGAGAACTGTACACCTGTCCAAACTCACAAGCCAGGAGTATATCCTCATATCCTCAACTCTATCCAGGATATCCAGGAGCATATCCGGGCATATCCTCAACTCTACAATTACTTAGAATCAAGGGTGCTTGTACTGCAAATTAAAAGACACAAAGGGAAAGGTTGTTTCAGAGAGCAAATAGGTGTAAGTGAGCCTCTATAAGAGTAAATATCAACATCATGAACAGGAAGTGAACCCGTAAGGGAGATTAAGAGGACACATGGGCCTCAGGACTCACTTGAGGGCAGATGAACTGGTCACTCCCTCATCAAAACCACCTGTGTCACCTTCAGAGTGAAGGCAGATTGAGGGGTAGGATGCAACTCCTACCAGGACCTCCACAGGCTTTCTCTTCTTTCTTGCAACTTTTTAACTGAAGACCCAGGAAAAGGTGGTGAGTTCAAGGCAAGATGTCGATGTCAGTCCTTCTATCAGCATCACTCACTCCCCAAAATATCTTGCCAAGACAAAACAGAATAGAATGAAAATGCGCTGGATGATGGACACTCAATATGACATACTGGCTCCATATCCACAATGTCTCCTTGTTATTATCTTGTGGTCAACGTGGGCAGCAGAGACCATGTCCCACCAACCCAGCAGAGTTGGATCTATATCACTCACAGAAGCAGCAGGAAGACCGTATCACCCAGGCAAGGCAAAACCAGCACAAACGCAAAACAGAATCCGACCCCAAGTTTCCAAGGTCATTGAATGTCTGGACTCTCTGATGTTCTGCTGAGCCACACTGGTGTTTGCTGCATGATGAGCACAGCTTCATGGAGACCAGAAATAGGGCATACTTAAAATCAGGAACTCGGCATTGCACTGAAAGGCCCTTAGATTCTGCCACACAGCAGGGCACTGGATGATTAAGGAAGATTTGATGCAGTTGAGGGATATGGAAACAGAAAGAAATTTCCATTTCTCAGAATGCAAGTTCTC
Organism: Ochotona curzoniae; assembly: GCF_017591425.1. Classification (NCBI taxonomy): domain Eukaryota; kingdom Metazoa; phylum Chordata; class Mammalia; order Lagomorpha; family Ochotonidae; genus Ochotona; species Ochotona curzoniae. The sequence goes on along the minus strand of NW_024466446.1, from coordinate 7,438,805 downwards.
ACCGAAGCTATGAAAGAGTCCACCTTCAAGACATGGTAACACTTTCTGACTCAAATGCTAATTCCCCAACAAGACTATGAGTCCTGATTGCTTAAAAAAAAAAAATTTCTGCCACAACCCAGAGCCATGTTATTCACTGACCTTGGTATATTCCTAATGAGACGTCCCTCTGTGACACAAGAATTACTAATGGGGGGCTGGAAATAATGAATGGGGGAGTGGAAGATGAATGATACGGAGGGGACACTGCTAACATTTTCTGTGAGCAAGATCGATATGCCGTGAAACAGAAACATAACAAATCGCTTCATCAACTAACCTTCACCTCTGCATAAAGCAACCCATTCTGGCAGCAGAATATAATAAACAAATTACCCTGAAAGATTAATTGGATGTGAGCTGAGCCTTCTGAAGCATTTCTTTCTTAAAACTACAGATTGCATGACCACGTCTTCAACTATTGGTGTGGCCCTACACTCAATTTCTAACTGGTAGAAACATTCTAACCTCTGCGGTGACTTCATATTTTCTTACCTATTTCCTTTCTCTTTATAGTTATGTTCACAGTTGAGACCTAAACTTCCAGGGAGTCATAACTGAAATATAGATGTGTTTCTGAATTGATTTCCCCTAGAAGCTCACAGACTAGATGAGCTCTCATATTCATGCACTGCCAAAAAAACACTGAACAAACCCACATACAGAGCAAAGAGTAAGTCTGGGTCAGAATGTCCTGTTCCAAGAGTGTGTGAACAGGTTCAGAAAACACACACTAGAAGTCTGCTGGAAGCACTGATGCCAGCAGAACACATGCTTTGGAGAAACCCTCGGTTTTTTCTCTCTCTGGCCCACAGGCTAAGAGAAAGCGTGCAATGAGACTCTACTGACACTGTGGGGACCCTAAGGGATGGATGAGAAATGCAGTGCCTGCATTTGTCCCCTTACCACTTCTCAACCACAAAAATATAAAACTCCTGTTTCTCCCTATGTCTTTATCTCCCACTATACTTCACGAATCTACTGCCCCCACTGCAGCCCAAGGGGAGATTTCAAACACAGGTTTAGGGGTGGGTGTTTGACACAGTAATTCACCCACTGCTTAGGGCTGCACCCCATTTCACAGTGCCCAAGTTCAAATCCCAGCTCCATTCGTCATTCCAGCTTTCTTTCTACTAACATGCACTCGGGGTTGGTGGAGGTTTTAGTGATGGCTCAAATGCTGGGCAACCCTGCTTCTCACATGAGAGCCCTAAATTGAGTTCCCACTTCCAGTACTGGCCTGCCCCAGACCTGGCTATTTCAGGCAGTTGAGGAGTGAACCAGCAGACAGGAGATTATCCATCTGTTTCTGTTCCTTCTATCTTTTTTTTTAAGTAAAATAAATAAAAAGGAACAATGCTCCTGAAAGATAAATAAGACATAGGTTTGATCATTTTGCTTTCCCCTTCAAGTACCCCATTGTCTCCCCAAAAGGAAGCCAGTGTCCCATGGCGACTCTGCCACTATCAGGGCAAGACCTGAGAGCAGCAGAAGCAGAGACACCTGTACCAGCAGTAGGAGGCCCGCACAGGCAGCAGCCAGGAAGAAAGGCTCACTTACCCACAGTTTTGCTTTCAGAATTTCCTGCGGTCAACCTGAACCATCATAGATCAATAACCCCCTTGACACTTCATTACGGCACCAATGGTAGCCTAACTCTACACTACAATGCCCGAACCATTCATCTTACTTCATCTCATCACACAGGCATTGCACACATTATCTCAACAAATTCAACAAATACAGCAGAGCTTGGGAGATACACTGGACAGACCATGTTCACGTAAATTCTGCTCCAGTATCTTGTTATCATTGTTGCATGGTGTTATTAGCAGCTGTGCCTAATTTATAATCCAAACTTTTTCATCAGAATGAATGTGCAGGAATCAACAGGGTTACGCAAGGCCACAGGTACCCATCAAAACCATGGGGAGCTGAGATGATAGCCTGTATGAATAACAGTATGCTACTGTAGTGGTGGCTGAGTCTATCATAACAAAAATGCCACAAACTGACTCACAGCTTTGGTGAACTGAGTCTAGCATGCAGTTGTGGTCCTAAGGATAAGCAAGAATCTTCTCTGAGTTTCTCTCCCTGCCCCTAATGATTCACAGGCCAATCTCACTTCAAGTCCACTCTGTGAGCCTGCCTGTTTCCAGCTACCACCCTGTACATCGTCTTGTGTTCAGCTTTCCTCTTCATACAGAGACACCAGTTGCATTGGATGTGTGTTCACCCCAATGAACTCATTTCCACCTGATTCCCTCCATGCAGACCCTATTTCTACATAATGTCACATCCCGAGGACTGAGGACTTTGACTTATAACTTTGGAAGACACAATTCAAACCTTAAGAAAATCCAGCTCCAGGAAGGACCTCTTTTAAGTCTTTTCCAACCCTCATTGATACTCGTCTCACTTTTGCAGGACACAAGTGTGCTATAGAATGCAGGCTGCATTTACACATCTCACATCACTCCACCAGGAATTTTAATTGCTTAAAATTTGTTTTTACCTTCAAGTTCCTAACATGTGGCCAGCACTGCGCCATAGCAAGTAAGGCCTCCACCTGCAGTAGCAGCATCTCATGAGGATGTCCCAGTTGTTTCATTTCCAATAGAGCTCTCTGTTAATGCAACAGAAGATGACCTAAGTGCTTTAGTCCCTGCACTCACGTGGGAGACCTGGAAGCTCCTGGCTCCTAGCAATGGCCATGCCCTACCCCAGCCATTACAGTTATCTGAAGAGTGAATCAACAGATGGAACATCTCTCTCTTCCTCTTCCTCCTTCCTGCCCTGCCTGTATTTGTGTACATACGTCTTCCCCTCTCTATATAACTCTGCCTTCCAAATAAACAAATCTTTAAAAATATTTTTCTACCATTATTTTGGCAGAAGTGGTCACTTTGACAGCGTTATGAAAGACTCTGGCGTATTATTTCATAACAAGGCTAATTCTCTTATATAATTTCTCTGAATCTCAGTTCTCCACTACCCAACTGGGTGCAATTAAGGCTGTCCATTCTGCCTTTCATAGTAGATTTTGCAACAGTAACATGGCATACTACATACAAGGATGTTTTGGAAAGTGAAACATGATATAAAAATTGAAAGTCACAGTACCCTGTTTCAGGTTTCTTCGTTTACACTTTGGTGGAGATGCAACAGAAACCAAACAGATGAGGCAAGATGAGATATGAAGTTTACACTGGGAGATCATTGCTTTCCTACCTTTATCAGCCTTGCTCACTACCACCCCAAACTATTAAATCCCATACCAGCGTAGTCACTACCCTATCTTCCCACAGGCATTTTGGTCCCATAAAGTTGATCACCCATGACAATGGGACAAATTACTTCTGGAAGGCGTAAGACTATATTAGTGTATTTTTTAAATTATATATACCTACAACAAAATAGATTAGAAGACGCCTAGACTGTGAGAGTTTTAAATAAAAAGCTCACTACCAATATTCCTTGATACCATGACCTAAAGATGTGCAGTTTTTCCATTATGTAAAAATATACTTTCAAAAAACAAAACCAGAATCAAAAGGAAAAATTTGTATCATCTTAAATGAAATGAAATCATTCTGTATCAAATGTTTAGCTCTTTCCTCAACCAAATGAATCAAGCAAAATGGGGTTTTTCTCTTTGTTAATTTAGCAGGACTTGAGCGATTATTTTTACAAGCAATAGTACAAAATTGTACAGTGATTTAAGAGATACAATATCCAGGGAAAGAACCTGATTCTTCTAAGTCCCCCGGCATGGAACACTAGGCTATTCACCCACTGTATCACTCTACAGTTTCTGCTAGCACTGGGGTAAAAACTGCACCCTCAAGGAAGAATTCCATATGGTCTGTACCCACTCTCGCAAGAACCCTCTGGTCGCACAATATCAGTACTCCTGCTGGTTTGCCATGTCATGGGACTGGTGGGGGAGTATGTGTGTTAGTGAGGGCAGTGGAGGGATTGGAACTGAGAGCCCTGGAGAAGAGCATGTTAGGAAACAGATATAGCTAAAGAGAACTTCATAGGAGGCTGTGTTCAAGTGTGCATTCCTAGTCCAGGCATCCAACCACCGTGAATCCTAGCTCACAATCCAGTCCTGCCTGGCCTTGTCACCTCAGATGAAATCACGTGAGCTCCTCTCTCACTTTAAAATGGAAAAAAATGCAACTGCTTCCTTTGCCGCCAGGGACTGTTGTAAGAATCTACTGTCCTGTGTAACCCTGACTAAACAGACGGAAGATGCTATTTATCTCATGGAGGATTTGCGTCTCTAAAGTCTGTCTCCAGCCCTGAAGATACTTGTACTCTCTGAGGTTCAAAAGTAAATGTCCAAAGACAGCTGGTCCTATTTAACTTATTCTGTCATGAACATAGTGGGATTTTCATTATTCTATATAAACTGTATTAAGCTGCTTACAATTGTCAATGTCTATTATTACCCCTAGTTGCTCCATATAAAACACTCCCAAACTCAGTTTGGATTTGAGTCCCCTGGGCTGAACAGGTTAACCAAACAATCTCGTAATTTGAAAATTACTTTGGGAGAGTAATACACGTAACTACCAATAATTATCCCTCCTATTTTCCTGATTAAAATTCAGCAAGCTATTTGTTTTTAAGCTGTTTTCAATTAGCAGATTTCAAAAAAAAAAAAAGTTTACCGTTCCAAACACTGCTGGCTTGGCATGATTTTGCAGATCTCAAACTTCTTTTGGCTTCTCTTAACAAAGTTGGGGTGTTCCTGTTACCAAGTCACTCTCACTTAGCTCCACTTGATCTGAGTGGAAGAGTAGAGTGGACTTCACTCATACTAGCAAAAAGAAGCAGAGTAGCCATGAACACAGAGTAAGCTTTCAGTACATTAGGGAGTCCACTATGAATCCTGGAATTGATGAAAAGTGGATCACTGACAAGGATTATTTTCATTGAATGCAAGAACTCTGGCTTATTATCTCATACTATTTCTGTCCCAGTTGTTTCCTCATCACCAGAAGATAAGTTTTAGAGACAACCATCTTTCTCGGACATGGAACCACCTCTTCCTATCTACCAGTGTTTCCATACAAAAAGAACATTCCGGTGTTAATCGGGTACTGGCTGTTGTTACAGGTTGTCGAGGTCATGGCCAGGGTTCTTGGTGAGGCCCGAGAAATAGGAGAGGATCTCATGAGCTCTCACTTGACAAACTCAAAGGAAGCTTTATCTATTTCTACATAATTGTACTTATTTGAAAGGCAGAGACTGTAGAGACATTTTGTCTGCTGGTTCACGCTCTTGGTGTGTGCAATAGATGCGGCTGAGCGAGGTCAAAGCCAGTAGCCTAGAAGCCAGCCTTAGTCTCCCCTATGACTTAAACCCTCATCATCTGCTACTTCCCGGTATACACATTAAAAAGAAGCTGAGTTAGAAATGGTGCCAAAACTTAAAACAGTATACAAGCAATCCAAAAAGTACTTTCACTGCTGGGACAAATGCGTCTTTAAGGAATGTAGGGTATTTTTGGCTTAAACCATGCATTTGTGTTTTAGGCACTGGTTGAAACCTCAAAATAATTGCACTGTCCCTATACAAATATGGCTTATAAACTCAGACTTTCCTGGTTCTCAATCAAGAGTGATTTTTCTTCCCAATAGACACACGTCAATTTCTGAGACATGCAGGGGATAGACGGGGTGGTAGTGCTACAATGTGGATAGAAATCTGAGATGCAGCTAAAGGTATTTAAGGTCATGAGCCCCCTGCCCAATAACAATGAATTACCTAGTCCAAAAGTCCAAAACGTGACAGTAACTGGAGTTGCAAAGCTCTATTCTCAGTAGCACAGTTCACCACGCCAGGGATTATAAAACAATCTCCAAAACAGACTTTTACTTTCTAAGATGAAGACCTTAAACGTTGGGGCCAGCATTTATGGTACAGTGAATTTAACCACTGTGGTGCCAGCATCCTCTATCAGATTCCAGTTTATTTCTGGGCTGTTTCACTTTCAGGGCAGCTTCCTGCTAACACACCTGCACAGCAGTAGAGGATGACCCAAGCATCCTCACCCCTGCCACCCACATGGAGTCTCGAGCTCCAGGCTTTAGACTGGCCTTATCTCAACCACTGCAGGCAAACAAGGAATACAACCACATACGGAAAATCTCCCTCAACTCTGTCTCCCTCAATCACTGTCATGCCACCTTTCAAATAAATAAATCCTTCAGAAAACATAATAAATGGCCCCACCACAGTAGCCTAACAGCTAAAGTCCTCGCCTTGCATGTGCCAGGATCCCATGTGGGCACTGGTTCTAATCCTTGTGGCCCTGCTTCCCATCCAGCTCCCTGCTTGTGGCCTGGGAAAGCAATCAAGGACAGCCCAACAACTTGGGACCCTGCATCTGTGTGGGAGACTCGGAAGAAGCTCCTGGCTCCTGGCTTTGAATCAGCTCAGCTCTGGCCATTATGGCCCGTTGGGAAGTGAATCTTCAGATGGAAGATCTTCCTCTTTGACTCTCCTCCTCTCTGTATGTCTGACTTTCCAATAAAAGTTAAAAAAAAAAACTTTAAAAAGGAATTAATGCCAGTGTTCCCAAATATGCTTTTTTCACATTTACTATTTGCAATATACACACACATACATACATACACAGATTACAAGCAAGTCTGGCAACTTCCATTTTCTCTGTTCTGTCATCCTCAAGAGCTCTGCTTGGAAAGAAAAGACAAAGAAGAAGTTGCTAGTAAGATGGTGGGCGGGGGTGGGAGGTGCAGAACAAAAGGGAAAAATAAAAGCAGAAAGGAAAAATTCTATATTGTACCTTCTCTGGATGTAGATATGACATTATACTGCAGTCAAACAAAAGAGCCATCCTGCTGGAGCCAACGAAATTTTATTGCCATAGACATGATCGTTGTAACATTTTCCAAAAGCTAAAATGTAAGGTTTTATTCCCTCGCCATCATAATCCTCAGTAAACAAATTCAACGCACAGTACACAAAAGGTTTTTCATTAAGCTGTTGGTGTAGTAAGGAGAAACATAATTGTGTTCTCCTAAAATTGAAATGACAACTGTTTCCACAGACTCACTGGGCTCCCACTAGTCAAGAACAGCAGCTGAGCCGTTCATGCAACACACACATGGAGAGGGTCTGACAGCACAACCCAGGAGACCTTCAGCTAGCAGCCACTCCAAACTGCTGCACGCCAACCCAGAGGAGCATTCTTAGAGCAGGCTCTCCATGGAGAAGGCAGGTAGGCGATCGAGGGATGTATTGGGAATACAGGATACCACCCAGTTCACTGAGAGACCAATGTTTTCAAAGAAAAACCTTAGCCCGTCATTGCTGGAAAAGCAGAGAAGACCATCCATTCCTGAACTCCTACTCGCTGTCATGTCACCTTAGTGGTTGAACCAATCATCTCTCGCTTCTCATAACTCAAGCTTACACATTGTTAAGTTCTGTAAGTACCAACATGAGTAGATCTTGTCATCAATTTCCTCCAGTTTCAAGAACATAAGATCATAATGGCAGATGCCAATGTATTCTCTTGGGACTTGTCTCACTTGTATACTGCCTATCCATCTTCTGGTCTGAAAACCAAATGCAAATATTTCAATGCAGGCTAATTTGCCGCATCTTCCACCCTATCTTCTAACTTTGGATGACCACATGAAATTCTGAATACACCAGAGGTAGAGTCAGAACAACCTGACAAAACAGGACCAAGAAGAGGTGAAATGCTGCATTGAAAGAAATCCCTCCCTTCTGCCTTTCAGGGAAACCACAGTACAGACGAAAATTATTTCATGATGCCATTTCTCGTGTCATTTGCATGACATCAAGCAATCTCATACCCTCACACATACACTGCCAAAATTATATCGTTCTAGACTTCTCTGATGGCTAGACTCACTATAGGAACAGGTTCCTGAAACTTGACATGACTAAAATCAACTCTGATTCCTTTCCAGTCTCCTATAATAAACTTCTTCTCATTCTTTCAGATACACAAGCCGATCCCTCGAGTAATACTTGATACTTCCCACCTCCCACACTTCACCTTCAATCCTCTGGAAGTCCTGTTGGTCAGGCTATCTGTTTATACAACAATAATCCAACTGTTTACCCCCATTTCTGCTGTTGCATATAAGCAGAAAGATCAGAGAGAAGACTACTAAAATGATCTCCGTCATGGTGACATCTTCTTGGTCCCTTCCACCTATTTCTCCTTGGAGCAGTAAGTATTAAACTGAGGTCCCTACACACCTCCATTCCAAACCATCCCTTTCAGTGGCTTTGAAGATGCAAAAGAATCTGTCTCTCACATTGAACTCTATACTCTCTTTTTTTCTTCCTCTTCCTCTCACTCCAGCCATCCTGTACTCCCTGATGTTTCTAGAGTGCACCAACACTTTGACATCAAAGCCTCTTGACTTGCTCTTCTCTCTCTGCCTGGAACTTTCTTCTGTCAGGTGTCTGCATGGTTCACTGTCTTCTCCTATAGACTGGGAGCTCTGAAAGAACGGGATGTTTTTGATTTGATGTATTCATTGCTCTACCTCCAGTATCCAGGAGGACTGGCATGAAACAGTTCCTCAATAAACAGCTAAAAACATGATACCATCAGAGATCTCGCACCTAGAAATCACATTTACAGACCACAGGGAATGTACACATATAATTAGATGTCTGACTGCATTCCAATGTAAATACAAGCCAAATATTTAAATATTAAATGACATCATGACACAAAATAATTTTAGGAAAATTTTCCACATTAAAACAATTTTCTTTTACTTCTGTTTCTCTTTTGAATTTTGTATCACACATATCTGAGTGAATAGAAAGGATGAGACCAAATGAAGTGATTTGGAAATGATCAGTTGTTTTTGAAAAATGCATGAATTCTGCATTTCAGAACTTGAAACTGTCCTCCACTGCAGACACCTTCAATTAAGCCTATTCTAATCTTGGCTAAGTGAGAATCAAACTTCAAAACTCCACTCCCAGGCACAGCTGTTTGACAAGTGCAGCAGGAGCCTGTCAAGACACTTGGCAATATCACTCCCTTGGAACACAATGGACTTTTTTTTGGCAACCCCTATTACTCACTGATGGTAATTAGTGAGCCAGTCTCTGCAGGACACCTACAATCAGGCAACTAAAACTGCCTTTTATGAAACCCAATCCTGGAAAATAAATCATTGACACGGCAAATGGTCAACATGTACCCTTAATTTTAAATAAATTGCCCATTGATTTACTAAGATCTATGTCCTTAACTCTGCGGTCCAACGAAATCCATTTTTTTCTGAAGTTGTGAATTCGAGCTAAGTGATGGTGACACAGATGTTGACTCTGATTTACTACGTCAACAGCACAAGCAATTAGTGACTTCTCTGCATTATTTGACCAGACTGCACAGCTCTCTCCTTGACCAGTTCCATCATAAATACCCGATTCCATGAGCATGGCACAAAACCACGGTCACAGTCTGAAAAGCTGGCCTTCCTAGGGCACACAATGGAACAGGATCGGGGTGACCCAGACAACTCAAGAGGCTGGAGTCCTCTCTGGCAAGAGCTCAACTCACTTCGCTACTGAGAGAAACAGTTGCTACTGGAAAGGGACAATCTTGACCTTAAACTCAGTCCTTTCCTCAAGACCCTGAATACTTGCACCTTAACCTCTGCTGCAGTTTAGAGCTTTCAGAAGCAACGCCACATCACTTCTCAACCTTCTGGCTAAGATCAAGTGCAAAAGCATCCGCACCTGTCCTATTGTCACACCTTTGTCACAACATGTCTCCCAGCCAGCCCTCTTCTTACCAACACCTTCGACAAGTTCCAACATGTGCAGCTCAAAGACTTGAGATGGGCCAAAAGGTCAGAGCCCTGAGACTTTGTCAGTGTGATAATATAAAGCCACTAGAAAGCACTCCATGGATTTTGGAAAGCGGGTAGACTTTCCACCACACAAAAGCAGCTCTGTTTCTGTATATGTGAGGCCTCCTAATTAGAATCAATTATTTTTTTATTGTCACTCACGATAAGCTTGTTTGCCCAGCTTCATTTTCCTAAAACACTTTCAACGTTTCTAGGAGGGCTGAATGTCAGCAGAACACTGAGCTGGGCCTTGACCTGGGGCTGTGGTATTGCACGATATTTACCATTTGTCATCCTTGGGGGTAATTTTGCAAACTTAAACACACTAAAAGGACAGATTACAAAGAGACAGGCAATTTCATTTTGTTTGAATATATTTATGGAAATGGACCAAAAGTGTCTATAGAGGCACATTGTCATATTTTTTTTCCTTGAGTGTGTGCCAGTTCATGACCAAAAGCAAGCATTCAGAGAAGAGCCTTTATGACCATGCTGTGTATATCAAATAAGCTACTTTATGAACCGATGGGGAATATCGTGTTTCAGAGTCTTAGCAAAATCGCCCTTCACACCAAATTTTTGTGCACAATGGTGGATCTCCCGGTGATTCATGCATGACCTTGCCCTTGAGAATGAGCAGATCTCCCTTACGGGTGAGTGCCTGTGGGACATGAAGACACTGTACATCCTCATGACTTAACAAAGATGATGAGCAATGGGGAATTATGGACTAAGAACATGTAATTTGGACAAGGTGGGAAAAACTGAGTAATCCACTTGAGATAAGGAGAGTTTCCCCAGCAGTGGTGACTGTATGGCAATGGAATCCTTAGAGAGTAAATAACAAGGGGGGAAAAAAAGAGGTTGGGCTGGGAAATATTTAGTAAAAGTTGAACAGCAAGTTACAGAACTCAGTGCTGATAAGAAGAAATGGTTTTGAACAAAAACCACATTGATGGGACAGAGTCACATTTATGGAAAGTTCAAAAGACCAAGACAAATGTTGCTCCTTTGCAAAGGGTTTTTAAAAACAGGGATGGAGTAGGAGCAAAACAAGAGGTGGTTCTAGTTCCCTGTGACAGCTGCCATAACTCTGCGCTCACAGATGCTCTGTGCTTAAATGCCCTCTTGGCAGACGAGAGAAACACACATCCCAGCCACCCTTTCGGGTAGCTAGGGTCATGCAAGTAAGAATGGACCTGCCCTATGGGGACTGGACAGCAATTGTAGGTCACCTGTCAATTAGTTTCCAAATGTTCATGTACCATCCTCAACAATCTTTCTTTCACCCCAGAATCACACTACAGAGCCGATAAACGAAGGGATTCCAAGTCCCTAGAGTACTGCAAGAAGCTGGTTACCTATGAACACGAGCAAGACAGAAACTTGTATCATGCCAAGCCACTGAGATTTGGGGCTGTCCGCTACAAAGTCTAGATTATCTTAATATATTCCAATAATACTCTCTTCTTATCATTTGCTTTTTCAAACATCATGTTACTGCTTAAGAGTATCTCTCGTTCTTTGGCAGACTGATTTCAGAGCCTTTCTGGAACAGTGGAAAAAGTTAATAAGCTTTCGGATCAGTAGAGCACAGGTTATCTAAGGGGAAAAAATGACTGGCATAGTTTTCGGAGGAGCTGGGGAGAACTAACTGTTCCCTTCTTGCTTTACAAACAAATGCAAAAATATTTCATTCATTTGTTTTTAACTTATACTTTTCATTTATTTATAGGAAAGGAAGAGAAAGAAGGGAGGAAAGAGAGAGAGAGAGAGAAATCCACCCCTCAAAGCCTTTAATAGAGTCAAGAAAGGCTAAGGACAAAAGTTAGGACCCTCATGTGTGTCTCCTGCCCAGTGGAAGAGTTTCAGGATGTGTGTTAGCTGGAAGATGGAATCGGAATCAGTATAGGACTCAGACCTAGGCCCTCTATAATAGCATGCAGGCACCCCAATTGATGTCTTCCCAGATAGGCTCAATAATACCTGTCCTTCATTCAATTTTTATTTACTAATGAGAAATTTCTAATCTTCACACAAGCAAAAATGATAATGAGCCCCTCCTGTATCTCTCAGCAAGTTTCAGAATGTGCTTGTGTCTGTGTGTATGTATGTATATATGTACATATGTTTGAGGTCCAGTATCCATTAATCATCAAGCCAGGTGCTGTGGGTAGGAACCAACCGAGCAAAACAAATTATCATCGAGTATGCAGTGGAAAGAACAGAGTCAGAATCTCAAACCCCACAAATGACGTAGCTCTGAGTGCTAGGGTGAGGATTAACGTAATCCAGTGGCTGAGAAATTTTAAAACAGTCATTTTCTTTTCCCCTCTTTTTTTTTTTTTCCTGAAGGAGTTTTTGGTATAAGGCAGAGCTTTAACACATCCTTCCTCATCAAAACGCAGCTCCCCTGGGAGAGGGGAGCACACTGAATCTCCCCTGTCATTCCCCACAATATGCATGAATATCTCTTTGCCAAGAGCTGCCTCAAATTGGTAGGGAGGAAAAAAATTGAGCCAGAGGGCCTTTGAGGTACCTTGGAAACTGAGCGGGAAGAAGATAGTAGGAGCCGACATCCGTAAGTTAAGAAACAAACTTCTATTTTGTCATTTTCAGGGCTGGGCACTGTGGCACAGAATATTGGAAGCTCCACTCGCAATACCAGCACCCCACAGCAGAGTGCCATTTTGAGTTCTGCTGCCAATCCAGCTTCCTGCTAACATGCCTTCTGTGAAGGCAACAGAAAAGGGTGCTTCTGGGCTCTCTGCATAGAGTTTCTGGCTCCTCAGCTTCAGCCTGGCCCCTTTGAGGAATGGAACCAGTGGATGGAAGCTCATTTGTTGGCTCGCTCTCTCCCACTCTCTCTCTCTTTCTCTTTCTCTCTCTCTGTAGTCCCATCTCTGCCTTTCAAGTTATTAAATAAATATTTAAAATAAATACATAAACAACCATGTTAAAGCAGGTTTTCTCCCATTGCCTTCATTAGAGAGAGTTCCCAATGCCTAATCCATTCTCCCCGCTCTAAAGCACCACTGAGTCATTTTCTGTACAACTTTCTCACCAGGAACTGTGACTGCAAGTAGGGAAAGGAAGTGGCCACAACAAATCCCTCCTAAAAAGGCATGCTCCCCAGGCCCACAACCTGGTGCCAAGGTGAAAATACAGAAAATAAAGATGAGAGAGAGAGAGAGAGAGAGGAAGGGAGGAAGGAAAAGAAGAAGGAAGGGAAGGAGAGAGGGAAAGAGAGAAGGAAGGAAGGAAGGAAGGAAGGAAGGAAGGAAGGAAGGAAGGAAGAAAGAAAGAGGGAGGGAGGGAGGGAAGGAAGGAAGGAAGGAAGGGCAGAAGGAAGGGAGGAACAGGAGAAGGAAAATATTTTCAAGCAAGTATTCTAAACTATTCTGGGGAGGCAATCATCCTGGGAGCAGCCCTATCCATGTCAAGATGAGGATCCAGGACCTTGTCTGCTGCCTTGTCTGGAGCAGGTGGCATACAGATGCAGGCTCTCATGCAGGCAGGGGACCCTGGTAAAGCCACAGGTCCCATTCCGTGCCCCTTGGCTTCCCCCTCCCGAGAGAATCACATGGTCTCTGTAGTGTTCCACTTGGGGCCACCAGGAATGGGCCCCATTTTGGTCCCATTTTGAGGAAGAATGACTTCACTGACACTCCTCTAAACATCTTGGGCATTCCAAAGTAAATCTCTGCCCTTTGGCGGGGAGGGAAGTCTTGAAAGGACTGACAAGCTCAGCATAATGAGTGCCAGTCCAAATCTTTGTTTATCAGTACTTCGCTGTCTTTATGGATTACAAAAGGAAATATTTAACTAATGGAAAGCTACCCGTACACAGGATAATGTATGCGGCCTCTGTCCACATCTTAATCATTCTACATAATTGATCAAATAGCTTTCGTCTCCAGTCTTCCCCCAGGTTTTTAATTTTCGTCTTTAAAGTCCACAACAGGAAATGCTTTCATGCTTCTCTCCATTATGTTTTCTGGCTGATCACTTAAAATAAAAAAAAAAAAAAACTGTGTTTCATCTGAGGGCTGCCAAGAGGTTCATTTTAATAGGGTTAAACTGTAGGTTTAAAGAGACAATGAAGATGGCCTGGGGAATTAAAGTTTCATGGCCAGCAGCACTAGCAATAAGCACTGGCTTTCTGCATGTGAAGCTTTGCCCTAAGTTTGTTTTCTATTAACTAGATGTGCACTGATTTCAACAGGGTTTGCAATTCTTTCAGACTTTGGTAACGCGATCCCTGTTTGTTAGTAAAAGTGCCTCAGGAGTCCTGGCAGCCTCATGGTTAATGAAAATTGCCAGGCCATCATTTCTTCTTCTTGGGTTTCCATGCCATGCACCTGTGCTACAGTGCTTTGGATGCAATGGTCCTTCCTTTCTCGCCTCTCTGTAAGGAGGATGACTTTCTTCCTTCAAGATGCTGTCACCTCTCCAAGAAGCCTGCATGTACTCTAGAGGTATGCTTGCACGCTTGCTGTTTTCCCACTAAAATAATTTGCACAAATCTTTATCCTAACCCTTATTAAGCTATTTATAGTACTATCCTCCTCCCTAGAAGAAGACTATAAGCTCCTCAAGGGAACATCCCACTTATTTATTTATTTTGGGAGGGGGGGAGACACACGCCTAAACACGAGCACACCAGCTTCCAGGGAAATACAGCATATAGTTAGCCTCCAGTGATCAAATCAATGAATAAATATGCATCAGGTGGAAACACCAGCAAAAACCACTCAGGCTGTGTAATTATACATCCTGGCATCACCAAGATAAATCTAGCTTAGACTGGTAGTCCAATGAAATAGAACCCACTTCACTCTGAAAAGTGGCTCTATTTAAACAGCTATCGTGTACGGTCACCCCGATTTGGGAATATTACATATAATTATGTTTGTGCATTACCCCTGCCCACCCAGAGCCAGCTCTTCTCATTTTCCAACTCTTCAGCAACTTTTCCAACTAATCACTCCTCTTCTACAGGCTAGCCCGTGCTTTCTGCTCCAGTCCAGTGCTTATCGCCCAAGAAAATAAAACTAAATACCACGGTGCAAATGAGGACACAGAGGCAACATTGCACTTTCCCAGTAAATTCAGCGTGAGTGATGACACTTATCAGACGGGCCAGTTTCCCTCTTCTGCCTGAAGGACACATGGCCGCCCCGAGTTACAGCTGACATGAAATCAAGACGACCCTGTTCAGAGTCCTGGGTGCGCCAACTAACCACCAAAGCACTGCCCACGCTTACAACACTCCCATTCATTGTCTCAGCAACAGTCTAGAAGGCCTGACTCAGTAATTACAGCAGAAACTAATAAATCTGCCTGGAAAAAAAAAAGAAAAGGAAAGAAAACAAACACCTCTTTTCCAAATCATTCTATCCCAAGACTGGAATAAAATGCTTCTGAAAGATCAAAGAGAATCAAACAACCTCTTTTTTGGGAGGAAAAAGAAATGTGCTTGGGTCTTTTCACTCTGCACAGTCAACTTCTCTCTGCTCTCAAAGATGTCAACACGGCCACTCAGAGAAAAGGTAATTAAGAAATATTGCAAAGGTCAAAAAGACTTTTCTAATATGTTACAAAACGAAGTTTTCACACTGAAAGAACTAAGAAAATTACGTTGTTAAATCTGCTTATAAATAAACCCCCCAAAGATTTGCTGTAAGTTCCCTTCATCTCATTATTTATTAAAGATTTACATAATTCTTTCCAATTCTCAGAACACTATTTCAGGGCATAAAATTAAGAGAAAAATCACGAAGCCAACGATGAACAGAAAGGAGCATTAACCATTCCGTTAGCTAATGATTTTATTTAATGAGGATAACCTTCAACTATTTAACCTCTTAGGGTTCCTCTCATTATCTATTGCTTTTCATTAATCCTAGAATCACAGGGCAGGGAAACATCCACCACAATTCGCTTTGAAACACCAGCCCAAATCTGCTATGAATTTACTTGTAGGACAAAGTTCAGGAAAGGCCAGCTCCCCAGGTAAACTGGATTAAGTACTTTCTAAAGGGAAATCAAATTAAACCACTACCAAATGGCAGGCTCCTCCATCGCATTTGGGGATGTGAAATCCAATCTGACAGATGTCTCCTAGAACTCAGTCAATTCCGCATCTGATGAGAATGTCTGTGGTTTTACTTCCACCTATTCCGAGAGACCAGTTATTTAGGGTGGCGTGTATATGTCTACAGTACCTTGAACATGCATACACACAGAGATATGTTTGTATCTCTTTCTCATACCACATTGCTGGAGTAGAAATCTAAAGGTTTGCTTTCATTATTATTTTTTGCTAATCACTGAGTTTGCATTGAATGTTAGACTGATGCTGTGTGGGGAACAATTTGGAGGCCACACTCTCTCTGATCTTTACCAGATGTTACGCCTGGTGGTGTGGCAGCCTCAACAGACAGAAAATTTAAAAAAGGACATTAATTTTATTTATTTTAATCACATCAGGCCGATTTGATAAAAGGAAAAAATTCAATATTTTGGTGATTGACCAACTCTTCAGAAATATCCATACTAGCAAAAATGTTCTGGAGATCATTTTCTATTAAAGCTGGAGAGGTTGTATTATGTCAGGAAGGAAGAGCACTCCATGTGACCTTCACAAAATGAGAAAAATGGGACAGATTTGTCACCTCCACTTTTAACTCCAGGAGGCCAAGGGCTGATGTTGTGACACAGATGTTTCGGCATTAAGTCTTATCCCAACCTTTACTATTGGTGGGTGTGTGGGGGGCGGGGAGGGGCCGGGGGTGTGGGGAATAGTCTCAATATGAAATACCAAAGGATTGGATGCCAACTGCTATAGTCACTAAAGTCATTCTAGCATCTTCTTACACCCTGTCTCTCTGAGTGTTGTGCCAACACCAAACTCCGAAATAAAGGTCAGGTCATCCGGATAATGAAGATGCGCTCTTAAGTAAACACAGCTCCTCCCCAACTCCTCCACCTTAACTGAAATGAACAGGAAAGGCTTTGGCCAGAACTTAGAAGCCGTGGAAGGAGCACAGACCAGGGGTGCAGGTCATTAAGCTTTCCAGGGGATCCCAGTGTCAGCTAGGGTTAAAGCCATTTAGACTTCAAGCAGGGAACAGCTACACAACTTCACAGTGTTGAAAAAAATCCATTTATCGAGGTTTTGTTCTCATTTGAAAAGTGGTATGTGTGGAAGGGAGGTGCAATGTTGTATGAATTTCTTTTTTTTTTAATTTTTAGATACAAATGTATATAATTATGAAATCGTTCAAACAGGCACTAGAGTGCATATAACAGACACTAGCATCTATAATACCTCCACCAAGTTAAAAACAAATGAGTATTCTGCCAAGTTTGTCTCAGTTCTCTTCCTATTCAGAAAAGAAAAAAAATCAAAGCATAATCCTCATATTCCATTTCTTCCTATTTCTTTGCTCTCTAGAAATTATCCACTATGCTAAGGCAATTTATTATCCTGCCCATAGAATTTCATTGTCTTTTCACAGTCATTTAAAGATAAAAAATGTATAACATTGTTCAATCAAGGTCTACATATACATACCTTATTTTTTACATATAATTTTTTTTAATTTACCCATGGTAGTATGTATGTGCGCTTCATTTTAAACTTCTTTCTATTGTTTCATTAGGAATAAACCACACCATGTCAACTTACCTTGCGCATAGATGATTTAGACATATAGACTTTAAGAAGCCTACAGAGTAAACAGCTTTGCTCTTGACTCCCCAGGCACCTAGCATCAGATACAACAGTTTCTCTAAAGGAGACACCCAACTCATTCCTCAATGTTACAAATACTCCTGAACGGCCCACCCAAGTGGTGACATCAGCTTCCTCTTGCCAACTTTGTCAGGGCAGGTCTGATTCTTAACACCCTTATCCATATATGATAATTGAAGAACTTACTCGTTTTGTAAATTTGAAGACTATGGAGCACTAACATCCATGCTTATACAAAGATTTCTCTGTGATCCTTTTTAGACATAAGATCACCACATCAAGGCCATCTCTTATCAAAATAGCAAAATATAGTATGCCTGAATAAAACCTTCCACAGGTGACATCAAATTTTATGTTCCTTCAAGAAGCATCTTAACGTGGCTGAAGCTGGCCCATGAATCCACACATCAGGACATAAAAAGAGGACTGGGGACACTGGTCTCAACTCTGTATTATTTTCTCGTGTTCCTAATCCAATGTTACTTAAAAAGCAAGCTGCCCAATATCCCAGCCAAGGCAAATACTCTGTATTTTGCCAGGCAAAATGCCTGTGGAGAAATGAGTCAATTCATACAAAATTCAAAACTGTCTTTGGTTAGTGACATTTTTTTTCATGAAAATCTGTGGGTGGGTAAAGGTTTTGTAAAATTCCTTTTTGCTATTGGATAAAATTCCTCCAGGAAAAATAAGCAAAATTTAAGTGGCAACCCACATTCCACCCCCGCCCCCCAATTCCCTTATTAACACTCCCTAACCCCCAAGCACAACTGCGTTCAATTGTGCACGAAGATAGTGCTGGCATCCTGGGTCCTTGCTGGTAACACAACCCGGCTGCCCTGCTCACTGCGCCCTGATCAAGATAAGTGTTCGCACGAGAGGAGCTAGGCACAATGGGTGCTTGATTTCACTCAGAGCACACCTTGCTGGAACACTACCCTTGTCCAGAGTAGGAGAAAGATCAGCCGTGAAAACATTCTTAGTGTGCACTCCTTTGCAACGATCACCATGGACACTGTTAGACACAGCTAGTGCAGTGTCTTTTCTATGCTTTGGGGTACATTCTGTGTCATCCTCTGGGGAACAACATGAACTGGAGGGTCTAAAGAAGAAGGGATAAAGTCCATGAGTTGTTCTGACTTGACAATCTGGAACCTTAAGGAAACACTGCATCATACTCTGCATAGTTACATTTAGAAATGCTCAACCGATCTGATCATTCCGAGAATTACCTTGGATCAGGCTGGGCCTAATGATTCAGCACCTACACATGGCCTTAGTTAATAGACAGCAGTGTGTGAACAGAGGTATTTCTTAACGGGATACCGCCACATTCCAGGCTCTGATTAAGCTGAGTTCTGCCTGTCCGCTTGCTGAGGCTCCTTCACTGCTAAGGCCTATATTCCTGGCTTGAACTATCTCTTGCTATTAAGAGTAGGCCAGAGAAAGAGCAGCTGCTCAGTCATCTTTCAACAGAAGCCATCAAAATGAGATCTTCTGAAGGGTGGAATTGTTTGGGTGGGAAAAGGAAAAGAATCCGTTCTCTTCTTCCCGTAATACAGCCAAATAATACATCCCCCCGTCCACCCACCCCCCTGATTCTGCCACCTAAAATCCCAGGGGTCCCGCTAAGGCTAGCGATTGTGTGAACATGTCTTCCTGTCCAGGAAAGGAAGTTTGGCATGGGGTGAGAATGCCGTGGTAGGCTCTTACTGTAAGCAAACTGTCACAGAGGAGCCTTGTCATACATCCTACAATTTTTTTTTTTAATCCATGATTTCCAGCTCTTTATGCTGCTTATAGTCATTGTCACCAAACACAACAGGATCACCATCTCTTTCTTGGGTCAGTAAGCTAACTGAGCAAAAACAATGACTAATTCTATCACATAAAAAATGAACACTTCCACATAGAAAAAAACAAAGACAAATGAAACTTTATTTCGTACAGTGTTCCTAACCTTTGCATATGACACAGACACAAAACCTAAAGATCATTTCTTCTAAAGAGTGTGGCCACTTTCCTTGAAGAACATCTCGAGCCTTCCACCAACTACCATCAGATTTTAAAATGATGGGAGATGAAATATTTCAGCAGTTTTCTTTGTGCGGATTCCAAGAGTACAAAGATTGCTTTTTTGCAAACGGTAGAAAACTGGGTGTTGGTTTCTTTCAGGTATGTATTCATTAGAAGTACAGCGTCTTCTAACCACAGGCAGGAGACAACTGCTAGGATTTCAAAGCCAAATCATGTGCCACTAGTTGAACATAACCGTACAAAGTAAGCAGAAGATATGCAGTGATATAACAGGTTTCAGAAGCCATAATGTCCATGATAGATATGTTCTACATGAAAATGGATGTCTTCCTTCTAAAAATAGGCAGTCCCAGGGCTGCAACTGTAGGATTGCTCTCCTAAGAAATCCTGTCTTCTATCAACATATTTTCACTGGAGCATGTGGTAAGGAATGCTTGGGGGTTCTGGATCCGATATGTTGTTAAACGGGCTCTGTGAATCGTGCAATGGAGTCTATCCTGAAGTTTGCATGGGGAGTGGGCAACTGGAAAGAAATAAGTCACTTCCCATAACCATCCCTGACAATGTAACGAAAAAAAAAAAAAAAGAAAATCATGCAGAGGCCTGCAAACACTCAACTGTCAGCTAAATCCATCACTTCAATGTTTCTATTTTTAATATCTATCATGTACTTTAGAAAAAGTCTACTTCAGAAAGTTCTGTGTCTTGGTAAAGTCTGGAAACAGTGGGGAAAACAGGGAAATCCTATTGCACAAAAAATTAATTTTGCAATGCAAAAAAAAAAAAGTTTTTGGATAATTCAGGCTTTTATGTTTATTTCAGTAGGGCCAAATCCAGTAAACTATTTTCAGACAGGATTAGTCAGAACTGAAAGGTTGGACTGTTTTTCCTCAGAGAATGAATGTCTTTCCTGCCTGCAATAGGCTGGTGTGTTACAAGCACAAATGGAAGTTAACTGGAATTGCCTTCAACTGCTTGTCTCTCTCTGGCATTTTTAATGCAGAACCCTGCTGACAGGAGTCAGGTTTTGCCACCTGGCATGCAATTATTCTTTTTCACTCACAGAACATGGCATTTTTACAATGCAACAGCTTCGGGTTTTCCTTAAGAAAATTCACAACATGGGGCATGATGGAACAAGAAGAAATGCAATTCCATTCCACCAGAGTTTCCTCAAAGTGTTTCCAAACAAAAAAAAATCTGTATTGGACAGTGAAGACGTGCTTCTCACACCTGCAGTATGGCGATCACCTGTTCGGTTTGCTTTTGTATGAGTCAGATCCTGAGCCAATTTACACTCAAACTTCAAACCAGTTCAGACCAGTTCAGACTCTTCCTCATCACAGCATACTACAGAGGGAAAGCACTCCACCAGGTGACCACAGTTCGGATCAGTTCCCTTTCACATAATTTCACTTGCATCACGTAGGAAGGGGTCTTCAAGAACTTTGCCGAAAATGTATGTTCTGAAAAAGCTCTGCACGCATCCTAAAATTTCTTTGCGCCAGAATACTTAGATCTTTATAATTGCACCTTCTCACAGACTTCTTGATGTTCTCATGTCTTGAGCGACCTGCAGAATAAGCATTAGCCGGAGAGCACGCAGAATTTTCTGATTCTCACTCTGAAAGAAATATTTCTGTCCATTTAAACTAATCTGAAACATATGCTCTTCTTTTTTTTTTTCCAAGTCTTAAGTGAGCTGTCTGAGATTGGCCAAAGCCATCCCGTGGTCCCCAGGGTGAGGTCCTGCTCGTAAACCCTAAGGCTTTCTGCGAGGTGTGAAATTGTTGTGAAATCATTTAAGAATCGTGTTATTCAAAAATGGCACATTTTGCCAAGAAGCAGAAAGGAGAGAGGAGTTCCAAGACGAGTGTTGTAAATGTGGGAGGCAAAGGAGAGAAAGAGACATCAGGCCCACTTCCTCCAACACCAACAGCACATCCCTTTTCCAGTCCTTTCTTTCCGTGAAGTTGTCTTTCTCCTTAAAATGAGGTGTGATCCTGTGAGGGTCAACCCCTATAGCATCCCCTGGGTGTTCTTACGCTGGTTGTAAATCATTATCCCGTCTTACGGCCCTGGAAGGTAGAGCGTGCAGGCCTGTGGGTGTGTATGCAGCTGCATTTTGACTAGCCAAGTTACTAAGTGGTGAGTTCTTTTCCAGATATCAGAACCACCCAGCCTCCCACCCCATCACACACATACAGCTCCTAGTTCTCACTCAGTTATTGGAAGGAAGGGGAAATCACAGAATGATCGCTTGGGGACAGAGCTGAAGGTTGCTGGAAGTGTGGTGCAGGTTTTTCTGCGCTTGTACAACCATGCAGATTAAGGACATGCCCCATTCATGCGTGGGCAGCATCCTCTAATCATGTAACACCGATTCCTCCTGCATGGTGAATCATGTATCTATCCAGGAGAGAGTCTATAAAGAGAGAGTGATCGCAGCTGCTAATGATTAAAGAGCCCTTTCCCTTCCTCAGCCTCAAGGCCAATGTCTTGGGTACCTGAACCTCCACACACCCAGACCCCACGAAAGGAGACAATGGTTCTGACCTGAGAGCCATGTGTCCGGAGAGCCAGCCAGGCCTTTGGGTAAGGTTGCCTGTGGGCTGTAAAGACTCACCGTACACTTGTTGGGCTTCTCCCCGGAGTGGACCCTCATGTGGATCAGCAGCTTATAGCGGGCGTTGAAAGGCTTGTACCGTCGAGGGCAACCGGCCCAGAAGCAGGTGAAGTCTTCGCCCTTGCGCTGGTCTATGTGGACCTTCTCAATGTGCCGCACAAGTTCCTCCTGCTGGTCATACAGGGCGCTGCAGTCAATCCAGCGACAGCAGTGCTTGCCCCCCAGGTCGTCCATGTCTCCATCCTCATCCAGGCTGGCCTGGGATAGAGCCAGTGGCTGGGCATGGGCCAGGAGCTCTGAATGGTGCAGGTGTGAGTGGGCATGGTAGGGGGGTGGGGGACCTTGGGGAGGTGGCAAAGGAGGCAGGTCAAGGGCACTGCCCGGGAACTCTTCCAGACGCTCGGTCTTGAGCAGGCCAGAGGTCGGAGGGCCGTCTGGGACCTGTAAACGGTTCTGTACCACCATGTTGTTGACCTGTCCGGGCTGGAGGCCACCGTGCTCCAGTTGCTGCATGCGCTCATATTCGAGTGCGCAGTCCTCGCCATACGCTGGCAGTGCCAGGCCGCTGCTGGCCACCAGTACGCCCTTCTGGCCACTGGGCACCGGACACGGTTGGGGGATGCAGCTGCCACGCACCCCCAGGAAGTGCCCGTAGACTTCAGGCTGTGGAGACACATTGGCTGGGGAAGCTCTGGATCCATTGACGTAGGCCACCAAGGACGTGGGAGAGGTGCGGATGATGGTGTTAAAGTCTATGCTGATGCCATCAGAGAGTGGGGACAGGGACAACGCTCTCTTCTTAGAGCGTGTAGAGTGGGACCTGGTGGCTGAGTGCCGGGGACTGGGATAAGGAGAGTGGCTATTCTCCATGCCAAAAAGGTAGGGCGGCAATGAGTTAGAAACACTATTGCTGGACATGGATGCTCCTGGAGGAAGGCTACCAAGATCACCTAGACCAATGCCATTCTGGGAGCCGGGGCTGGAGGAAAGTGCAGGGACAGTCCTGTAGCCTTGCGACCACTCCTGTTTCACACTCAAGCCCGACTGGCTTTCCGTCAGACTCAGAGTCATGGATGCCAGAGACTCACACGAAATAAGGGACCTGGAACGGCAGCCAGAAGAGAAGAAAAAAAATAAACATTTTAGCAGGATATGAATTGCTTAACAGCTAAAACATTGCATTGACAATCCCTTTAGTATTTTACCTAATTACATTCTCTGGTAAATACACATTCTTGGGCTAAGATAAAATTCTGGGCTTTTAGTTCCAGGTAAATAACATTTTACCAATAGGAATAATAAAAGCTAATGTGCTCCAAAATAATAAAACAAAAGCTCTATTGTTACAAAAAATCTGAACACCTGAATGATGACAAATAGTCCTTGCTTTATTTTTCAGTATGCTTTCTCATATGGGGAAAAAGTGAGAGGCTTGGGAAAAGTTACTGACGCCCGTCATAAAAACAGAATCAGCAAATGCTTGTTGACTGCCTACTGTGTGCTTCATATTATAACACAGCATGGCAGGGAACATGAAGGTCCTTCAAAATGCACATGGAAACATGAAATTAAAAATCAAGATAGTTTGAGTCTGTAAAGTTCTCAAGTCTAGGCATAATTTTATCCTAATATTTATTTCCATGAACCTTTTAAAGTGTTGCTACTTTATTTCAGAGACAAAGAGAGAGATGTCCCAGCTACTGGTTGACTTTCCAATATGCCTACAATATCCAGCACAGGGCCAGGCTGAAGCCAGGAGCCGGAAACTCAACTCCAGAATCCCATGGCTGTGGTAGAGATCCAAGTCTTTGAGCCATCACCTGCTACCCTTCCTCCCCCAGGATGGGCATTAAGCAGAAAACTAGAATCCGTATCAGAGTCAGGAATTAAATCCAGGCACTACAAGTTGGGGAGTGAGGGATGGGCATCACAGTCAACATCTTACTAATCACCCCCAAACTTGTTCAAAACCCAGGGTATCACTGAAAATGGCATCCCAGACTTGGAGCAAAAATCTGTCTGGAAAGTAAAAACCCATGCTGGGAAGCTGGTGGCGTAGCATGGCAAGCAAAGCTGCAACTTGCTATGCCAACATCCCCAATAAGCACCAGTTCAAGGTTTGGCTGCTCCACTTCTCACCCAGTTCCATGCTAATGGCCTAGAAAATGCACCTGAAGATGCCCTAAGCCCTGGGGTCCCTGCATGCATGTGGGAAACGTACAAAAAGCTCCTGGCTTCTGGCCTTGGCCCAGCACAGCCCCAGCCTTTGCTGTCATCTGAGGAGTGAACTAGAGGCTGCAAGGTCTCTCTCCCCCTCACCACTTCTGAGTTTCAAATAAACTCCCTCGTTTATAGCAGCTCAATCACAATAGCTAAGACATGAAATCAACACAGATGTCCATCAATGGATGACTATAGAAAGAAATAGTATAGATACATGATACAACACTACTCAGCCATATAAAGATAATAAAATCCTACCTTTCATAACAAAATGGATACAACTGGAGACTATTATACTTAGTGAAATAAATCAGTCCCCAAAAGACAATTATCCTGTTTTCTCTGATTTGTGTTAACTAATATACAGAACACACACACACACAAAAAGGCACATGAGTGAATCTGACATGTTGAGATCTGGTTACTGTTGATAGCCTTTGCCTGTACTCCTGGAACAGGAACAGTGGTTTTCCATTTACTATTTGTTGAATTCTTTCCTTAGTGATGGCTTAAGCCTGTGATCATAAAGTAAAATGAAATGCCATGATAAAAATCAAAAGAAAATAAAAGGGAAGGAGAGAAGGGAAGGTGAGATATACTGTTATATTCTTAGCATTGTGTACGTAAAATATCATCCCTTTATATATGCGTATATACATATATGTAAATATATATGTATATATGTACATAAACATACATGAATATATGTGTGCATATCTTCATATATACATAATATATTCATATGTACATATATTCATTTATGTATATCTGTGTATAGATATACATGCACTATATATGTAATGCTTAAAGTTTAATGCTGTTTTCAAAAGTAAATAAAGAAATCCTCAAAGTGAAAGGGTAATCCGGAGACTAAATTAATAACAACTGAATAATAATTTCACCAGCACTAAGGGATTATAAAAGTTATTTTTAAAAGACAGCGCCTCTGTTGGCCCTCAGCCACCACATCGAATCATCCCACGAAATTTAAAAAAAAATTATGTAAAATATAGTTTCATGTGTAAGGGAATATCTAAACGAAATCAAGTGATATTGGGAATTACACACAGAGACCATGCAGACTCTAATCACGCGTCATCGTCTTAGGTGTTCTATGAACCTCTTGTCCTTAAACCTTAGCATCTTTGGCTCAAGGGAAAATCATTCAAGAGTTCGTTTTTGCAACAATTTCCTATTCCCATCCTTTGTAAAACACTCTATATGGTTCACAACAGATGATCTGCCTCCCAATATGGATCACAGTGTACCTTGGGCCATGTGCAAAGTCATTCTGCTTTGCTCTGATGCGTTACCTTAAAAAGCAACAGATTTGCCACAAAGGAGCTAGACATACCTCCCTATTGATCATGAACGGTACCCCTGAACTCATACACGGTGTGTACAGAAAAGGCCTTGCAAAGGAACGGAGGAAAACAGGAGCATTTCCCTTGACCTTGCTCCTCTGATGCCATTCCATAAAATGGAAGTCAGGAACAGTCTCCCACAGCACTGAGCTGTTAGCAGCAAAGCATCTCTACTCTGAGACATGCAGTAACACCACAACCGACTTCATGTTGTCATCGAGAGAAGTCATGCTTACCAAGGACGGACACAGCAGGAATTTACGCCTGGTGGCCCTTGACATACATTTTGTTTTTCTTGGTCCACATCCTGACATTTGAGCTGAGAGCCTTTTGCAAGCCCTGAAGTGGTTTCTGAAGCATCTAGTTTTTTGGTTTTTTTTTTTTAATTCCCCAGTGGACACTTTTCAATTATTTTTCCCTGCACACTGGAAGCATATAGCTCTCTTTCTGCACAGTACAACTCCAGACTCCTAGTGACTGAATGTCAAGGGGTCTCCTAGAGCCTTCCCCAGTGACATACACAAACTGCTAGTAGACTAACACTAAATCACTACTCCTGTCATAGGTAAGGAAGGGTGGCGAGGCTGAGAAATCCACAGGGAGATGCAGAGTTCACAAAGAACCTGCTTTACTCAGCCAGAAGCTAAGAGGATGCTCATTTCTAGGCAGTTTCGCCTGCCACACCAGAACACAACAGATGGGTAAGCCATGACAAACAGGCCAAGTATTTTATCCACCAGTTATCAACTCTGCTTATGAAATTCTCACAGCCTATGGTGACACACATTCACTTGTCCCCTTGTTGAGAGACAATCCTCGTTTCTCTCAGATGACACCTCTTCTGTGGTTCCACTTCAGTCACGGCGTACCCCGTGCAAGCACCTGCGCCAACTCCTTACCCAGCTCAGTCTTCCAAGAAAGTCATCATAGGCATTTCAGAAAGTAAACTCTGCAGTGTCCTCATGACAGCAGTACAATGAACAAAGAATGCTCCCTTCTACCTTGAAAAGCCATTAAGAACAAAACTCAGAAGAAGGACCTTTGCTTAGCAGCCAATCTTCCTCCCATACAATTACTCAGACCTTCGGATCTTAGCAAATTTTAATCCACAAAAATCTCTTCCCAGCACAACAGCTCTCAAACAGTCTTCTCGCCCAAGAAATTATGTACTGTGCTCACTGTGTTTAACTTCAGACTGTGTTTAATCTTCCTCAAATCAAAACAAAACAAACAAAAAACAGCCTTCCAACAAATCAAGCTCATTTTCGTCTTATTAAAATGTTGCCTATTCAAGTGTTAGATACTTACTAAGTACTCAAAAGCTATTTTAAAAATTAAGAAATAATCAACAGAACTCATCATTATTTATGGCTTCCAAACTATAAAATGTTCATGGAAAGATAGAATTGGAGGATGAACTTATTTTGGCACAAAACATTCTCATTGCAGGTGTTTCCCATACAGATCTCTCCTCTATTTGCCCATGACCTACATTCTTCAAAATAATTTTTATTTTATAAAAAAAATTATACTAACGTTTGATGAAATCTCTCTCAGTGACACTGGGGGAAAAAAAGAGGACCATCGTCTATAGAGAAGTCTGAATGAGGCAATACAGGATAAACAATGACCTAACAAGGACACCAGCGCAGCGACTCTGCTGTACTCCCCACATTTTACTCCACTAACGATCTGCTAAGGCTCTGCCTAACCAAAAGAACTGGAGAAACGCAAGCTATGCCTTGAACCTACACGACTTCCTGTTCTTTGTGCAACTGGAAACCCTTGTCACTGCACACACAGGCTGTCTGAGAAAGACAGTGACACTCTACGTGTTCATCCACGTCTAAGAATTTTCTTTCTGATGACAAAACGATAGGCCTTCAAAAAAGGACACACTCGTAAGCAACTCGGAAGCCACCAGGAAAGCTTTTGTCGCATTGACGGAACAAGTTGTTGTGTGAAATTACCGTGTCAGCATCTCAGCCTTGCCCATTTTAGGAAAAATACATGCTGTGGGTTCATTAGAGAGCTTTTGGCTATGCTTAAATTGTGAATGGTCCCTGAATCTTCAGGACTAATATACATAATTTGAATTATTTTTAAGAGGGGACAATAAAAAATGGTTGGAAAATTAATTGAGGTCAATTCATAGTATTAGGGCAGGATTCCCATCACCGGCTTCAATAAAACCCAACAGAGCTAAAGATGTGCTTTCTCCAACATAAGCAGCACAAAAGAAAAATAAAAAAGTACCCAAGAGATTACAAAAGAGAATCTACAGCCAACAAACCTATGAGATTTAATGTTATCAATAAAGAAGAACTGCAGCGGTGAGCATTGTGGCAACGTGAGTTAAGCTGCCACCCGCCACACCAGCAACCCACAAGGGCATCAGTTTGAGTCCCAGCGGCTCCATTTACAAGCCAACTCCATTCTAATGCACCTGAGAAAGCAGCAGAAGTTGTCTAAGTGCCTGAGTCCTTGCACACTTGTAGTAAGTCCTATAAGAAAGCCTGGGGAGGGTCTGGCACGGTAGCTTAGCAGCTAAAGTCCTTGCCTTGCATGCGCCAGGATCCCATATGGGTGCCGGTTCTAATCCCAATGGCCCTGCTTCGTATGCAGCTCCCTGCCTGGGAAAGCAGTTGAGGACGGCCCAAAGCCTTGGGACCCTGCACCTGCATGGAGGACTGGGAGGAGGCTCCAGGGTCCTGGCTTCGGGTCGGCGCCAGCCCTCACGGACACTTGGGGAGTGAATCAATGGCTGGAAGATCTTCCTTTCTGTCTCTCCTCCTCTCTGTATATCTGACTTTCCAATTAAAAAAATAAATAAATAAATGAATCCTAAAAAATAAATGCTCTGGGATCCGGATTTTGATGTGTCCATTACTACCACTTGCAAAACAGACTGGCAAATGCACAATTTCTCTGTCTCTGTGTCTCCCTCTCCACTATACAATGCTGAGCTTCAAACCAATGAAAATAAATCTTCATAAAAAGCGAACAAGAATTGTAAATGAAGATAACATTTTAGCCATTAAACTGGAAAAAAAGTTATCAAAATAACACCACCACGTATTTGGTAGTCTGAGGAAACCAACACTCCCTTAGGCTGTGGACAACCTCAAAACTGTACATTAGCTTTGACCCGAAATATTTTGCTTCTAAAAATTCATTCTAATAACCAGAGACATGAGTTAAAGATTTACAGTGTACATCCAAGACATTCTTGGACACTCAGAAATCAAATGAAGCAACTAAATACCCAGGAATAAAAGATGGATTAAAAAAAATTAAGTCTCATTTACATACTTGATCAACCTTGGGCAGGAAGAAGTCAGGATGTGTTTAGAATGCATTCACCGGAAAGAGATAGTCCCAACTGTTAGACCAATTTCGTAGGAAGAACGTCTACACCTGAGATGCGTGTGCTTGCAGCTATCTGAAAGGATATGGATCAAAACCATATCCATCACTGTCTCCAATCAACAGGATTCAGGAAGCCCGGCGTTTGCTGCCGTGGCTTTCCCGCATTCTGCCTGTTTTCAACACTCAACCAGAACTACAAAATAACCAGGCGTAACAATACACTTTAAGGCTTTCCAAAAGGTCAGCCTTTCTCAGACTAAACCATTTCTGCCCTATCTCTTCCCTCCATTCACAATGCATAAAACTCTACGCTATTTCCTTCTCCACTGTTTCTTCACATTCAGACAGTAAAATGCCTCCTCGTTGAACTGCTGTCCCTCAGCCCGTCTCTCCCCAGATGGAACACATGAGCCAATTTAAGGATCACAAATAAATGAGACGTGGCCACTCTATTAAAAAGCAGGTTCCATATTTTACCAAGCCACTTCCAAATTCCTTTGCTTATCCTGCAAAGAACTTTTTTTTCCCCTCCTCACAGAAGGACTCAGAATGCACAGTCAAAAACACTTGTCAGTGTAACTTGAAGGTGTTATCTTTTAAGGACATAAAAATTATGCTAAGGAATCAAGTATGCCAGAAAACCCTGAGATAATGACCCCTCTCGAGCTGACCCATGAAAGAGACTGCATAAGGTGCTCGGCTTGAGTAGTGTGCGCTCTGCCTACCGTCAGCTTCTCCATTAATTATGACTCTCTGCCTTCAAGGCATGGGCTGGACTTGCCACAGACATGGAAGCTGAAGGCTTCCCAATGACACCCACCCAGAAGCACAGTTAATTTCACATGCAGCACTCGCGAGTCTGAGGAATCCCTTAAGGCATAATCATCAATGGGGGGGAATGACAGCAGCTACCCATCAGAAAAAGTCTCCAGTGAAAAACAAGTTTCCACTTCATGAAAAAAAATAGGCATAAATAAATGATTGCAGGAACTATGACTGCAGAGGCTAGCAAGACAATAGAGCCAGTGATACAACAGGGGTGGGGTCTACGGGGGTGGGAAGAAGGGTTGAAGAGCCAAGCCCCACTAGTGCTACAAGGCCATCGGCGGACTGCAAAGAGGAATCCACAGAGGTCCAGGGAGAAAAAAAAAACTGGTTGGCAGGATCACCATGCAGGGCAAGTAGGGCTAAGGGGGCAAAATTTCACATTGTGTTTTCCTGAGAAGGTAACACTCAGAAGAAAAAAAAAATAATTTATTTCAAACAGAAACAAGAGCAGACCTTGAATATTGCGTAGTGCTGTGGCTTTACACTCTAATATCAGTCTTCAGGGATACTGAAAATTTGTCTGAGAGGGTAAATTTGCTTTTCTACTCAATTCTCCCCCATGGAGATAGACACATGACATGCCCAGTAACGACTGATGCTGGCAATTAATCAGACATCATGGGGGAAATGTTTCCTAACTCACACATAAGTCTTGCCAGACACATCCCAAGTCTTAAATTCATGCTTTCTTATGTGGACTCCCCACAATGTCTCCCTTAACTTCAACTCTCGTAGTATGCAGGCAGTGGGAACTTAATAAACATTTGGGAGGATGAGCAGATGGATGAATGGAAAGATTGACAAAACACCTGGCACCAGTCAACTGGAGAGTGAAAATCCAGCAAGTAATGTAGGTAGGTGTGCACAAACCATTCCAATTGGCCAGGCTACTGCACAGCCTGGCCTCACCAGAAGCTGGCAAATTCACACATTGGACTTCAGTCACCAATGCCCCAAAATCTCAGATTGGGAATTCATTCCTTCGTATCACAATGCAGTAGGTATGAAATCATTTCCTCCCCATCAAGATGATTCCATGACACATCAACAGTTTATCAACACACTCCCCTACAAAGCTCAAATGGAAATACGTTCTTAACGTGTGTGTGCGTGTGTGTGTGTGTGTGTGTGTGTGTGTGTGTGTACTAAGCAAGAGAAGGGGAAACACTCAGGTGATGTGATTATACCATAAAGAAGAGGGGGGAAAAAAAAGTAACATGAGACCTGGTATCTGAAGGAGGTCTATTCAGGTTGGCTGCATTCATAGCCCTCTGTAAGCTAGGACTGATCTGGTTGCATGCTGTGGAGACCTGGCTTGCTGGAGGTGAAATGGGTCCCAGTCGCTGAACCATCATGGGACTGCTGGTGACCACTAGATTGTTGCAGCTGCCTTTTCCAATGGACTTGCACTGAGGCCCAAAGCCAAGAGCCCCTAGAAACAAATGAATCAGGTTAGCTTCCATGTCCCTTACATCAGAAATCAGTTCATACACACATGTGCACATTTCTATGGGAACTCATCTCATCTAAAAACAGTCCTTGGGTCTCATGGGGTCTTTTTATTTTAGGTTTGGTTTTCTTTTCTTTCCTCTTATTCTCTTTTTTTTTTTTTAATATTAGTGATACCAATAAGCCTTCTCTCATTCCAGAGAAAAAGCCAAATAAAGTCATCATGGAAATTAATCCAAAATTACCATTCATAGACAACGTTTCTTAAAGTTTACTTATTCTATGTAGAAGTGCTCAATTATATGCAGAAGAGCTATATTTTATATTCTTACCTAAGGGTGAAGGTGATAAGTGGTTGGGACTCCCTTTATCAAACTAAAGTTTTTTCCTAGAACAAGAAAGTTGGCACAGCTGGTAGGAGAAGGGGGACAAAAACCTGTTAAACTGGCTCACTTCATCACAAATCCTGCAAAAAGTCATTTTAAAGTATACCATCTGACTGCATTTCTCTGCTCTGGAAGTTTCATCTTTCCCCCAGCAAAGCATCATAGGATATATAACCCACTTTAAAACTCAGAATAAGAGACTCGCAAACAAAACAGTCATGTGATAAGCAGCATTATAACCAGCTGGAATATAGATTGTTCATTTGCAGCAATAACAATTGTCCAATGTAGTAAAATTTGGTACATACCCAAAATGGAAAGGAAAACAAAACCAAAAAAAAAAAAAAATCCCACAGAAACCCACAAGAATCTGTCGTTATGGAAAAGTGAAAAGCAAAGAGGAGAAAGACAAACATTGCCATGACTCATTGACAAAAAATAATAATAGTTGACTCATTCTAGACATTCTTTTGACATGCGAGTACTTTTTTCAAACATTTTTTTTTGCCAACTACCTGATCGAGTCTCAGTAACTGTATACTCTGTTTCCACCCTTACAACTATGAACTCAGTTCTGAATAAAATGGGCTCTAAAATTTTCTCACCCAATTTCCCATCTTTTTCATTGATATATTTGAGATCAAAGGGGGTAGAAATCCTTGCTGAAACTTTTTAGCTTAAAGGCATAATTTTCTATTCCAAAATTTTAAATTAAAAAAAAAAGAAATTAGTCATCTTTTATATTATCTCCAAGAGCTTCCAAAATCAAACAAAACTGGAGTCACCCTCAGGTTTCCCCGGATACAGAATGCTGGAACAATCCACCATCCTCAGCTGTCAGGCACCGGGCTTTGCTCCAGCCTTTTGGGAAACTAAAGTCCAAGTGGCAACGGACAAGCCCAAGATCACGGAAGGATTTTACAAGCGCAGACACTGACTTTACCAGGATGGATTTTCATGGCACTCGTGGG
Source organism: Ochotona curzoniae (assembly GCF_017591425.1). Lineage (NCBI taxonomy): Eukaryota > Metazoa > Chordata > Mammalia > Lagomorpha > Ochotonidae > Ochotona > Ochotona curzoniae. The sequence goes on along the minus strand of NW_024466446.1, from coordinate 7,405,867 downwards.
TTTAAGTTTCCTCCGTGGAAATTTTCCAAATCATTCACTCTGACAAAAATTTCAGATTATTTTTTAATAGACACACTAGAAACTCCATTCCACCATTCCCATTGAGGCTTATCCACACTTCAGCTTCTTGCGTCTTGAGAGATCAATGTATAGATACTCCCACTTCATAATTCATAAGGCACTATACCATCAAGGCTTCATCATCAGACTAACAACCGTGCACATATTTTTATGTAATGTATTGAACCTTTAAGATGTGCACAACTTCCAAAACCCAAGGCATTTGCACTTCAAACTCTCTCTTTACCTGAGAAAAAGGCAACGGAATGGGCCTGTAGCTTCTAGTACACAAGACACCTTTATCAAGTCCCCACATCCCGCGGCTGCCAGCTATGGCAGTAACATCTGACTTCAAGCACACTGCCAAGCACTGAGCCATAATATATTCATCTAATGAACTCCGTCATCTCATCCTGTTTCTCTTCCAATAAAAAGGAGGCTCATAAAGGACAGGCCCTGCGGTGTAGGAGTGAAGCAGCCATATTGGATGCCACCAGCCCCCATCACAATGCCACTGTGTGTCCTGGCCCTTTGACTTCTGATTCAGCATTCTACTAACATTTTCCATTCCTCCACCACCACCACCCCCCTTTTTTTTTCTTTTTTTAAAGTGGTCTTTCAATATCATATTGAAAACATCTTAAATCAAAATGCATTTAACACAAGGAAACTTAATTTCTGCTACATTAAATAGCCTCAGAACAGTTACATTAGCCAGTACTTGGGCAAAATCATCTAACACAAAACCTAATTTATTACATAGGGTTGAGTGTCTCACGCAATTTACTGAGTAAAGACAGGGCCATTTTTCACGACAGAAAGCTTCCACCAAGTCAATCCTTTGTTGCTTCTCCAGAGTGTTGCTAACTAGACAGGAGGGATGAGGAAGCCAGTGGGAGCAGTGACAACAAATTCATCTTCCAAGAGCAGAATTTCAATGGGACTAGGATACCCGTGCCACCTTCTGCTTTAGAGCCATACACTGAAATGGGTTTGATCTTCTTCAAGGAAGAAACACTTAATACTTCCCTCTCCTAACCAATCCACAATTCTTCACTCCACTGCCTCCTACTCTCAAACTCACTGGCCAACTTTAACCTCTATAACTAAAAACAGAATGACAGCTTCTGACAGTCCTACAGATAATGGCCTCGAAGCATAAAGATGAACAGTAGCTTTCTTGGGAAATGTAACCTCGGTTCTGTCACGATGAGGATGTTTTAGAAAACAGAAACACACACCTTGAAACTGGGAACAAACAACCGTGGGGCGGAGGGGCACGGTGCTCAATAGGACTTCCTCACTATTTTCTTTTCTAAATTCAGAATGTTATAAACACCTCCACAGTACTCCGAATGACACCTGTTTCGGAGGATGCTCTGTGGGCCTTATCTCCACATCACTGCCTTCTCATTTGTAACAGGAAGAAAATTAACACCACTTTTTAGGACTCCTGTGTACTAGCCTTGACAACACACATAAAGGACTGGGCATTTTGTTTAGCACTTAGTAGGTGCTCCCCAGAGCACTGCTGCTGTTGTCACTACAAATATTATTATTATCCTTCAGAAGAAGAAAAGAATCCTTTATCATGCTGTGCTTAAGACAAGATAGTAAATCCGTTGTTCAATTCTCTCGCCATTCCCAATGTTGTTGCTGCATCGAACTCAGAGCCAAATTTTTTAAAACCAGGTGTCATCGCAGATAGAAGCAAAGTTTTCAGTTGGCCAAGTTTGAATGTTCTTGGCTTGTCGTTCCCTGAAAACAAACTGTACAGCTTTTCTGACTACCAGATGTGCCAACTACTCATGCACTGGTTTTTTGTTGTGAAATACCAGCTTATTTTTAGAGATACCACAACGTTTTTCAAAAATGGATTTACTGCTCAGTTATAAGGACAGTCTCATTACCACTCAGATCTCAGCTAAAGACACTGTGCACGGAGGCCAGTACAAGCACTTTGCGTTTTCAGATTTCTGATTGGAGAGGTCGTATCTCAGCAAGATGACTTTAGTGAATGTCTTTATTCTTTCAGAGGGTTCAAGTCAAAGAGTTGATTATATTGCAATTAACACCACAGGAGCTGCATCCTTCTGAACTATCCAAATCTTGGAAAAATGACAGGGATACACAGGGCAACAAACATGGAAATCAATATGGGAGGAGAGAGAAACAAGCAGTGTGTTTGTGGGTCTTGCTGCTCATTCAGCTGATACTGATCAGGTACACACCTGGACCTGCCCACGGAACCCAGGCCTAACAGATACACATCAGACCAGCCAGGCTCAGCCATCTAAACTGACTTTCTTAGTAGGTCAGAAATGATGGCGTAAGAGCGATTTCTGTATTATGGAAACAGAAATATCCATGCTATCATTTCAGTGAATCTTCCTGTCCTTCCAGGCAAGGAACTTACCCTCAGTATATTACTCTAAAATACCTAACTCACAGTGCTGCTCTGAGAATTAGGATTTATATGAGCCTCACCCCTGGAAGTATCAGAGTTCTCTATCCCAACTTTTGCTTTCAAAATACCTACAAGAAGTTGCAAGAAAATAAGAAAATATGAAGAGTCCCATTTTTTATCTAAAAGTCTTTCTATAGAAACATATTATTTGCCCTGTTATTTTAATTTTGGGTCATTTAACAATAAGTCATATATTTCATGTCCTTCATTCCTAAATCCATAACCATAATAGGATCTACAAACTCAAGATATTTATGGGGTCAGGTGTTTGGCACAGTGGTTAAGTTCCCAAGTGTTCCTCGGGAATCCTTCCATTCCTTATCCGAGTGTCTGGATTCAAGCCTCATCTCCATTCCGAATTCCAGCTTTTGTTACTATGTATCCTGGGAGGCACCAGGAGATAGTTCAAGTAGTCAGGTTCCAACAACCACATTGAACCCCTGGCTTCTGGCTTCATTCTGGCCCAGCCTTAGAGGTGAGCATTGAAGAAATGAGCCAAGAGATGCCAACTTTCAAATAAATTAATTTTGAAAATGTAAGACATTTAGTGATAATACCAGCATATCATATACTGTCTAAATTTACATGTCACCACTAATACCCTTCCAAGCAACTGTTTCCCAGTGCAGGAGCATGCATTACAAAAGAGAGTTTGAAAACTCATTGTCAAGTACATCTTCAAAAAACAGCTCATCAATCACTAGATGCCAGTGCATCAGACAGAGGGAAAGGATGAAATTCACAGGAAAAAAGGAAATGAATGAATGGTTAATAGCATACAGCAAGCAGTCAACACAACGGGTTTCCACCTTAGCCCCACCTCTCAATGACATGACCTTAGACAAGCTACTTGAGTTTTCTTGCCTCAGTATCCTGAATTCTAAAATGGGGTTCATATTACAAGTTATTTAATTCGGTTGTCTAGAGGATTAAAAGATGTAACACTCACACACGGGATTGTATGTATTTAGGGCACAGGATTTAAGAAATACATTGTACGAGTTGTACCTAATCACAGTGCCTGCCCCTGGGGTCTTTGTGACTCTGTTTCCAGCTCTGCTTCTCTTTCCCAGAGACACCACCGGAACAGATGGGCCCGAGCTCTAACATACACCTGCAAGAGACCCAGGTTGCAGGTTCCTCATCTCATTTCATTCTTCTCTCTACTGACTGCTTGAGAAAAGGAAAGGAAGGTGCCAATCACTACCCAAATGCTTCCAGAATGTTCTAATGCACAATAACACAAAACAGAATGTGAGCATTTGTGAACTCGACAAAACAAAACAAAACAAAACAGAGGGGTTTTGCTGAACATCTTACTCACGCCCTTTTGGTGTGCAAATGTGTATTTTATAATCTTGAGCCTCTATGCTGACACACAACGGAAACAAGAGTTAAAAGTGAATTTACATCACCTGCAAATGAGGTTCCTGGAAGATTGAGGTTCACATTTTCCCATTATTTCTAGTTCTCAGAACCTAAACACTCCTGACTGGTAAGGTTTCCTTTAATAAATCCAAATAAACACCTGATCTAAAAATGTGAGTTTTATACTCCCTTCCAACGCAAATGAATTCCACACGGGAATGGAAAACATTTTGATTTTGCATGGGAACAGAGGGCCAGCCTTCAAGGCCCAGGCAGGAAAAGGACTTTGGTCATTTAGCAGGTGAATATAACACGTCAGCAACAGCTTCTTTCTCTCCCAAGGAGACAGAACACAGCCTGCCCTAGTGAGAGTTACAAACTTCGCAGAAAACGAGGAATGTGAAAAAACTGCGCATGAATTTCAAAACTGGCTGACATTCAAGTGAATGTATTGTTTAATTCTTCTTTCCAGGAAATTTCAGGAGTCCCGTTATACGTAATGTGACTTCCCAGGAAAAGGCAGTTTCCGCTATGACCATCATTATCAGGACAACACTTTTTTAAAAGATTTATTTTATTTTTATTGGAAAGTCAGGTAGACAGAGAGGAGGAAAGACACAGAAGTAGATCTCTGTTCGATGATTCATTCCTTAAGCAGCCACAATGGCTGGAGCTGCGCCAATCCAAATCCAGGAGCCTGGAGACTCCTCCGGATTTCCCATGCGGGTGCAGGGTCCCAAGGCTTTGGGCCATCCTTGACTGCTTTCCCAGGTCATAAGCAGGGAGCCAGATGGGAAGCGGGGCCACTGGGATTAGAACTGGCACCCATATGGGATCCCAGCGGACACGTGCAAGGTGAGGACTTTAGCCACTAGGCTATTACGCCAGGCCCAAGGACAACATTATTTTTTTTCCAGTAACATAAATTATACCATGATAACAAGAATGATTTTATATATAGCCATTTGCATACCTTTTCCTAACTTTCTTTTTTTTTCCTTTTTAAAAAAGTAATCTTACTTTTAATTTCTTTGCAAATTTTCTTTAGCTCTGACATGTGTTATACCTATGTATAAAGTATAGCATGATAACATCACGCACATATAAAGCGTGCGATGATCAGATCAGCATCGCCAGCATTTCCAACTCCTTAAACATTCCTCATTCCTTCAATGTGGAAATTTTTAAACTCTTCCAGGTTGTCATAAAACATATAATAACGAGTTAAACTACAGTAACATTACTCTTGTAGTAAACACTAGAATGTAGTCCCCGATGCCTAACAGGGAGCCATTATCTAGTTTCCCTCTATCTGCCCTTTCCTGTATCTTTCCCATCAGCAACCACTGCTCTACTCACACCTTCTATAAAATCAACCTTTTTAAGCTTTCATCTGTGATGGAGAACAAGTAGTATTTGTGTGTTTATGTGATGGTTTATTTACATTAAATACTGTATTCCTCATCCTTTTCTTTATTAAAAGAAAAAAAAAAAGAAATTCTGGGGGGCCAGTGTTGTGGCACAGCATACAGACAACTGCTTGTACAGCCAGCATTCCTTAGAAGTGTTGGCTGGAGTTAACATGCCTCACTTCGCAGCTAGCTCCCCATTAAAAACCTGGGAAGGCAGCAGAGGAAGACCCAAGTGCGTGGGTCACTACATTCACATGAAATATCCAGAAAAAGCTGCTGGGTCCAGCCTAGCCCAACCCTGACCATGGTGGTCGATGGGGGAATGAACCAGAAGATGGACAAAGAACTCTTTCGCTTTCTGCCTCCCTCTCTTTCTCTCTCCTTCTCTGTCTTTGCCTCTCCCTTTCTCTCTGTAACTCTGCCTTCCAAATAAATAAAATATCTTAGCTTGGAAGGTAGCAAAGTATTCTCCAGAATGGACCAGTTATCTTTTGAGACTATCTTTATTGATATTTTAAATCCCAATATATTAAGGATGTGTATATACTTTGTTTTAAAATATCAAATAGCCTAAAAGCATGTCAACAAAAAGCTCTTAATCCCACCTCTCCCACATATGACTTAAGATAATTAAGTCCAATAGCTAAAGCTGTATTCATCCACCTTTCTTAAAGTTCAGGCAAATATGAATGTTTATCATGGAAAAGGGCAAGTGGGTCAAGCACACCCCAACCCTTCTATTCTCAAGAGACGTCATCAGAATATGCCTGTTTCGACAAAGAATAACATCTTTACAATAACATTGAAATAACACATATACACATTCCTCTATCATTCATCCAAGACAACTATTAATAAGAAGACAATTTTGGACAAGACAAGTTATCAATCCCAGCCTTTCCTCTTCTCTCCAGTGGGATAAATATTAACAATACAAAACAAAAAAAAACTGAGAATAAGGTTATTTTTACATAGGTTTGAAAGGTCTTCTCCCCTCTCTTCCGTGCAAAATAACAAAACACCAGGAGGCATTTGGCAGAGCATTTCAACTGTTGTTTTGAACACACACGTTTCACATCACATGTCTGGCTCAAGCCTCATGTTCTCTGCCTTCAGCCCAGCTTCCTGCTACTGAACAGCTTAGGGAGATAGTGAATGATGGTTCAAGTATCAGAAAATGTACATGCAGTTCCAGGCTGCAGGCTTCGGCTTGGCCAACGCTATTACAGGCGTTTGGAGGCTAAGCCAGCTCACAGAAACACACCCTCCCACTCTCTCTCTCTACACTGCCTTATAAACAAAAGGAAACGAGCTGAATTCTTAAACAATTTAGAAATACAAGTTTGCTAGAGTATAGGCCCTCAGCTTTTCCCACCTTTCCCTGCACGCCTCTGTAGAGGCAGAAAGAATACATCCTTGCATGCCAGACATTCCAGGGTGTTGACACAGTGCGTAGTCACACGTATCCTGTTTCCCTGCCGAGAGACAGCAGTGACGGTTTAATGAACATACATGAGTGTCCATTGTGTTCCTCTGAAATACAGTAAGACTTGGTTGAATGGCTGTGATTACCAAAGGATGAGAATCAGAATGGAATAACTGGCTCCTGTATTCTAAGGCCAAGTATCTCAATCTGGCAAATGTTACAGACGCTCAAAAAAAGAGCACAAAATCTATGGGATGTAAGGGAAACAGCGTACAGCACCCTGAATCCTTGGAGAGTACACTCTGAGGAGCTAAGACGTACTCACCGAGGAACCATGAGAAACTTTACTAGGTTGCACCTGCATGAAACTAACAGAGACAAGGACACTTGGAAAGCAAGAGGGTGATCCTTGCGTTCCTGACAACTGGCTGGAGAATATGAACCCCAGAGGCATTTCCCAGACTTCCACAAGTTGTTCCAAGCTGTTAAATAAACGACGAGACAAATTCGAGGAGCAGCCCACCATGAAACTATTGTGGGGAAACCCCATACAGCACCTCTTTAATACAAAGTCTTTGCAGGGCCTGGAAATGGTTATCGATTTATTTAATGACTTAAAAGATGCAATAATGTAGGGAGAAAAAGACACATAAATACACACACATATACAGTTATATATTTAGGGAGCTATCCTCTGATTCACGCCCCAAATGCCCATAACACCGGCACTAAACCAGCCTGAAGCCAGAATTGAACAACCCAGTTCATCAAGGTCTCCCTCGAGGGTTGCAGGGGACCAAGCACTTAAGTCATCTGCTGCTTTCCAAGTGCTTTAACAGCGAGCTCAACTGGAAGTGGAGCATCCAGGAACCAAGCCAGCCACTGCAATACGGCATGAGAGTGTCCCAAGTTGTGAATTCAGCAGTGGCACCACAATCCACACCCCCTTGGAGACTTTAACATTGGAATCATCCATCAGTCAGAGGAACAAATTATAGGCAAAATATCTATTGAGGGAATTTCTGCTCCCTGCACCAAGAGCTCACACAAGTCAGGTGTTCTAAGGAAGACAACTTAGAAAATCCAACACTACAAGAGACATGAAGAAAACACTCATAAATGGAGAAGCAACAGCAGGGTGCAGACAGGAATGCAAAAGACAGGAGGACAGTGTGTCCTGGGAAAATGAAGAGAAGTGCTGCCTGCAAGAGAAAAGCTTAAGAGACAGAGCTCAGAGGTGTGTCAATTGCCCAGAGTTATATCTTATAAGTGACTGAACACAGCATCACCAAAAAACTCCAAAAATGCCAATTCCAGGCCAGGCAGCTGGCTTAGCAGTGAAAGGATCCGTGCCTAATACTGACCTGCATACACAGATTTGAGTGCCCAAAATGGCACATGACTCCAGCTTCCCGCCTGTTCTGACCATGGGAAGCAGTAACTGATGGCTCAAGTAACCGGGTGCTTACCAAACACATGGGAGACCTGGATAGATTGCCATGCTTCTGCTTTGGCCTCTCCGCCACTAATGGGTATTTGAGAGTAAGTTAGTGGAACCGACTATCTTTCTATGTCCTCCATTTCTCTGGCGATTGGCCTCTCCGACAAATAAAATCAAATGAAAATGCCTAGACACAGAGTAAGATTGAAGGCTTATCATTGACTCAGGAAGAGTTAGAAAACAATTTGGAAGGGAAAGGTCATATCAAGTGTATTTTGTGACTCCATTCTAATGTAAGCCAGTAAAAACAGGTCAACTCCAAACCTAGGGAGATTTCCATGAATCATGTCCTCTCCTACCACCTTATTCACAGGAGCTCAGGTTAAATATCCTATATTTATCCCACAAAGAATCTTAACTGTCATGCCAACAATCTTCCAGTCTTAGTCAGCACATAGGAATGTTACGTATAAAGTGTGGTACTGCCAGCCCTACTCATTTCATTCTTTCCCTGCATTCGATGGAATCAAATTTATATCATGAGAGATTTAAAAAGATCATATTCCTTTTTGGATCACTCAGTATCCTAGCTTTAAATCTAATTCCTCATCCCTGGGTGCTCCTGATAAGAGGTTAAGAATTCATAGTTCCATGCCACTTCATAAAAATGGAAAGATAAATTAAACAATATTTCTGGAGTTTATATTCCAAAGTCTCATCAGCCAGCTATGGTACATCAATTATCAACGAATTAGTATAGAGTCTTATGCTGACCCTTCTGCTCTCTCCAGCAATGATTTGCCAAGTTAACTGAGGACTTTCCTGCTCCATAGAGACTCGTAGTATAGCATAAGTGTTAAATAAAGTTCACCAACAATTAGCCTACAAAACCAAAAAGGAAAGTAAGCACATTTTACTGCTTTTCCCTGGACAAATTTTCCAACAATCCCATGGGAAGACGGCAGATCTATTTGTTAAATAAGCACACCATTACTCTGAAAAATCGAAATACCAATACATGTACAGTTATGCTCACTGATCAGGCATTTCTTTATTGTTTCTTGGCACTGTGTTGTCTTATCTACTCTAGGGGAGGAGCAGTTACATAGGTGAGTCAGTTCTTGCTCACAAATGTAATGAGCTTAACTCAAGGCTTATCCAGTGGACTAATCTATGAGAGTATATTTTGATGGAATTATTATCCTTAACTCTGCAAAAAGAGGACTTTCATAAATATAAGAAAGAGTGAGAGAAACGGTGGCAGGAAGTATATGGAAATGGGAAAAGCCTGCCACCATCTCTAAGACTACACACAGGCCACATTTACTGAAAGGCTCCAGGCTCTGCTGGACTAATGGAATCCTAAGCTACTGAACTAACCTTTGATCCGAGTCTCTGATCAGCTAAAAGGCATTTCCACTCACAGGAACAATTGGGAAGTATCCCATCTCAAACCAAGTTACTTTAATGATGAGGACAAAAGAAGAGAAGGAGCTACACAAAGTGGCGAAGGCTTTAACGGAGAACACAAGACTTGACTTCAACCTCTTAGTGGCTTGGGAGGAAAGTGGGCTAGCCAAAGTCAAGTGGACAGCAATGGGCAAAGAAAGGACAAAGCAAAGACTAGAGATGTGAAGGCCAGGATGGCTTCACTGGGGCAAGTTCCTTAAACTCTGTGTCTCTGTTTCTTCATATTAAAATGGGAATGCTAATTATTCCCACTGTTGGGAACACTAAACCCATGAATGTATACTAAAAAAGCACTTAGAAATACCAGCCAGGAAGTAGTCCACGCGCTCGGGCATTCAATGCTTTCTAAACTGTTATCAGATGGTTCACTATGCACAAGGTAAGATACCATAAAAAGGGTGACAGCAAGATTTGAACGATGGTGGCTAGTGATGAGGAACTATGAAAAACACAGTCTATTTTCAGCACATGTGGAAGCAGGGTGAAAACTGAAGGCAGACAACTTCTCTAGGAAGAATTTACCATGAGGGCAGAGACCAGCCAAGCAAGCAGCACAACCTCAACATAGATGAAAAACAAACGAGAGGGTTGTTGGGAGATCTTTATGAAGGGTTAGATTCCAAACTCTTTTCGAAAAATCAAGGTCATGGATCTCCTAAGCTGCTCTTTCTCCAAAAACAACCCAAAGCAGAAGTTGGAAGAAAAGTGGCAGAAGAGCCCACCATGAGGCTATACCCTTAACAGAATAATGAGTAACTCGAGACCTCTCGACCATACAGTAAGCGTTCACAAATGTTTGTTGGATGAATCATGATATGATTTTTAAGGCAACTCTAAGGCCAAGTTCAAGGACACAAAGACGATGTGTTACCTCATAGATGCCCATGAGTGCAAGAAACACACAGGTCCACAGTGGACATAATTGTTGATATATCCTTGCCGCTGAACTACTATATTAGGGAGGATATTTTGCATGTCAGTTCAAAAGCCACTTAGGATCTCCTAAGAGAACGCCCAGGTAGAAGACCTGGCACCAGCATTGATTCCAACTTCCCGTTGATGTGTGCCCTGGGAAGGCAGCAAGAAACAGCTCAAATGCTTTAGTCCCTATTTCAGGCTCCTAGATTCAGCCTGGCCCAGTCCCACCACTGTCAAGCTTTTGGGGAATGAAACAAAGGATGGAAGATTTGTCACTCTCCACCTAACTTTGTCTTTTAAATAAATAATAAATAAATGGAAATTGGATAATGTAAAATAGGTTACTGCACTAGAAATAACTTGCACCCTATTCTCTCTGACACAACCAACACATTCATATTTTCAACACGAAGGCTTGGTCTAAGTCACTCAATCTAAATCAATTAAAAAAAAATGTTTATTTAGCATCAAAGCTGGCAGCCAGCTCCCAGCCAGCCTTCATAGCATATCTAACTTCTCAGTCTTTCAAAGGTACAATTTGTACAGTCATCATTAACGCTGTTACGCTACCTTTGCTTTTCCTCAATGATTCCTTAGAACTTCCCAAAACATGCATGTGTATGTGTGTGTCTGTGGTGTATGTGTAGCCTTCAATTTTGATGTGCGCTGATTTAAAGGGAAGAACTTCAAGAGCCATCTGGTGTATGTTGGATGGTACCGTCAGTCATTCTCACTACAGATTCATTTAAAACTAGAGAGACATGGAGGATGAAAAAAAAAATGGCTCAAGCAACACGTCACTGTGCAAAAAGTATAAGACTTCGGTCAAAAGACAAAAGCAACATTCTAACATCACAAAGCTTAACACACAGCCAATCTGGCCAGGTCCTACATAGACCATTCCCATCCCATTTCTTTTATTTTAAACTATTTCTGAACTTAAAGACAACTAGGATGAACATCTGTGTCAACATGACTAAAAACATGAGGTGGAACTCTATATTCAGTAGATGCTATTTCAGTTGATCTATATCTCTATGCTTTGTAGATGCTAATTAAGACAGTATGCATGCAATAACCATGAGCTCTTAATATCTAAAATTAGTTCAAACAAGGAGAACCAGAACTGTTTCTAACCCAAAGTCTTTCCCCAACAAAATGAAAATGCATTTCTAATATATATCAATTCCACTACAGAAATCTCTAAATTCGAAGAGTTGTAAATATGTTCTCCCTAATATAGTGATTTTTAAGAAAAAAAAAGTTTTAACTGCTGTTTATCCAAATCTGAACACTAAAGTTTAGAATAAATGTGGATAAAAAGTCAAATGCTAATCAAGTCAAAAGCTTACTTTGTGAATACCAAATTCTTGGAAGAGAATAAATGACACACCACAGGCAATATAAGAGCTTTTGGTTTTCAAAGTAAACAATGAAGAGAGAAATTAAATCCTTGCCCAATGCTGAAAGGGTCAATTAAATAGAGGCCTTAACTTGGTGGATACAACGCTTCTTCATCTGACTCCTCTAGGATGAATCAAACTGTGTGTTCTGCCAGCATTTGCTCTCTTCTGTTCTAAACAAAACACAGCAAAACAACAACTCCAGGCAGAAGTCTCACTTTGAATTTCTTGCACAATGAAAAGAACAGGAACCTTGAGAAAAAAAAAAATCCACAGTTCGGGAAAACGTTGACAATAAATCGCTGTAAAACACTGAATAATATTAGCTCCTTACAACGGAATGAAAAATTAGGAAGCTATCTCCAAAATACTTTCAGAAAGAAAAATTGTTAGATATTAATCTTTGCATGATTATACTCACTCTAGATTCTCAAAATGGAATCAATGTAATTTGCTTCCAAGCCTAATCCATCTAAGTGTATGAAAGTTTAGCACTTAAGGGCATGTAGATTTCAAAGAAATTCTAAGAAGTCAAATTATGTTTTAAGGCTGAAGTATTAGTAAGGAAATAAATCACTCTGGCCAAATTTCACAAGAATCCCTTTACTTCTCTGCTACATCTGTTAAATACTAGCTAGCCAAATCTAGTCTCTAAGATGCTCATCTTTCAGAGCATCTAAAAAATATAGAGGTCATTTTAATTCTTTACATCAGATGTAGTGGGGTATGACTGATCTAATAACATGTATAAATTCAAAATGTACAATGTATTGCTTTCGCTTACGCATATATTGTGAAAAACAATGAGGCTAGTTAATGGACTCATCTCAAAGTTATCTTTGCTGGGAGTGGTGTGGTACTTAAGCTTAGTCCTCTTAGAAAATGTCCAAGTATACAGAATGTAGTGTGAATTATACCCACCCTGCTGTATATCAGATCTCTAGAACACAAGCATCCTGCATAACTGAAATTCTGTAGTCTTTGCCCAATATCTCTCTCTATCCCCCACAACCCCTCATATACACAATCCAGTGGGCAAACTGCCACTCCCCTCTCAACTTCCATGAGTTCCATTTTTCTTAAGATTCCACATGAGGTTCCTTTTAAAAGTCTATTGGGAGTGAAATGGAACAGTTAAGTTCAGGGACAGGCATATAACACAATAGCTAAGGTACAGATTCTCATACCACAATATCTGGGTTCCAACTGCTGACTTCCTGCTCATATCGACCCTGGGAGGCAACGGAAGAGCTCAAATGATTGGGTTCCTGCCCACCTAGAGGAGAGGACTGAATTGCGTTCTCCGGTTCTCAGACTCAGCCCACTGCACTAGAGGCATCTGGAGAGTGAACAAGTAGATGAGTACCATCTTTCTCAATCTCTCTCCCCCCCCCTCCCTGTCTCCTCTCTCACTCCCCCCCTCTCAAATGAAAAACATTTACAAAACAAACTGTATATCTATTAAAACCTCCCCCCCCTCCATAAACACCTATATACATGATACGTTTATTTTAGTATAAAACTACTTGGAGCTCACGGAGAGTGCCTTCCAAACATGAGATGCGACATCATAAAAAAAAATCTATGTCTGGATTCTGAAACCGCTCTGCATCGCCATGACAAAGGCACCTCTTCATCGCATTTTTTCATGAACATTCTAAAGTGCCCCATCCCAACGAGGTCAGTCAGCTCTTGCCTTTCTGACCTGCCTGTTCCCCTCCCACCATCCATCAAACACATGAACCACGTGTGTGCTGAACCTCTCGCAGTATTCTGAAAAGATCCTGCCCTGGGATCAGAAACCTAAGACCACGCCAGTGACAAAGAAGAGGAAACGGATGATGTCTTCCATCCTGTTTAAACACAGTGTGCACATCGGTTTTGCAAAGACTGGCCCGCTATTTCCTTCCAACAATTTGTGTCAGAGTGAGCCTGGGGGAGGATGGGAAGACAGTAGACAGAGGAAAAAGGCAAAGGAACAAAGACCCAGAAACCTGAGTGCTGTTCTGTCACCAAGCACCAGCAGTACAAGAAATGCCAACAACTCAATCTCAAGGAGGAAAAACTCAAGCCGAAAGAAATTTGCAAAGGAGACGTACAATTCAGCTTGGCCGACTTGTTTGCTCACACGTAGCCTTGAAAAGAACAATTTTACCTCATAGACCTGGCACATGTGAACTGATTTTTCTTTTTCTTTTTTTTTGATTAGTTATAACATGCATTTTTTTTTTCTCTCAATGCATGAAAAACCAATCAGAGAAAAGAAAGGCCAGGTATCCCAGGATGGGGAAGGTTGTCAAGTTTCTCGTTTCTGTGTCATTTTTGTTTAGTCGGTCAAATGAAAACCCAAAACCATATAATTAGATGGTTGTTTATACATGATTAACCATGAGCTCATTGGACTTTACATGCCAAAAAGTCAGAGATGTGGTTGAAAGCAAGAAGGAACTATTAATAAAAGGAAATAAAGCTGTAATACATTTTTCACTTATGAATAAAAATAATTCAGAGGACTCAAGATGGAAAAAGGGAGGGGAAAAAATTTAACCGAGAGTAGGGGCAAGATACCAGATGATTTAATAAATGGTGAGGATTCGTGAGATAAAGAAACATAAACTACTGGCATGCAAAAAAAAAAAGTTTTTTCTCCTCCTCTATGAATCTATTTGTTTTTCTCTTCTTGTCAACATAATTCAGAATGAGAACATAACAAAACCTACCAGTGTTGTATTTCTTTAGAACTATGCTGAGAAGTAGTTAAGCAAGAACATGTTACTCATTTACAAGTTACTTGTTCTTTGGGACTGTCCCTCTGGAGAAACCAGTAGTTGTCAACTCCCATGAAAACAGCAATGTCCTTTTGTTAGCCCCAAGTGCAAAACTGCCAGCCACACTTGAAGTAAACACACTGAGAGCAAGGGACACCTGATCACACACCCTCAGGAATCAAGTAGATCCCTCGTGATCGGGCACTGGGGCTCTGCCAGGTGGTGAATCCACTGCTCTCGGATCCAGCCACTTCTGTCAGCTCCTCTGACTGGGGATACACACACCCATTCGGGGTACCTCAGGGTTTCCTCAGGGCAAAGGAGCTGCAATCACGTGTTATGATCCAGAACTGAACAGTCCTTGGGGAGGCCGGTGCTAGGATCAGGCCTTCTGCAGCCTTCAGCATGGACATGGGAGGGAACAACAGAATCTCAAACTGAAAAAAAAAAAATCAAACAAGAAAGCCCATAGCAAACACACCACACTGTCTTTCAGAATGATGCTAAAATGGATCTCCCCAAAGCTCAAAATTAATATATCCTAAAAGCATACACAGTGACTCATGGCCTGACTCTCAAAGCAATGCCTCCAAGTCAAGCCCCAGGGGGCCCTTGGAGCTCCAAGCTCCTCTCCTCTCTGACTCTCCCTCCCTCTTTCTTCATTCCCTCCCTCTATCCTTCCTTCCCTTACTTGCCCTTCTCTTTGGGGCATCAGCCACTTCTAACTCCCACAGCCATCTTCTATGCCATGCACGTACCTGCGCGTTGGAATTTAAACAGAACACACTTCATGGAAATCTCAACCATAAACTACAAAGTATGAAACTCGTGCAGAACTCCTCTCCAAAACCTAAGATGACCACAGAGTGCATAGCCGAACCAGTACAGACAGCTGAGATAAAGCATAGCATTCAAAGAGGTTGGCAATTTTAACCTACAAAACCCTACACATTACCTAGGTACCCTACATGAAATAGGCACTCTCTCTCTGAAGACACATTTTAATTACTGGTTTAATTTGATATCATGTTCAGTTCATGACATGTCAGGAATCCTCCAAAGCTGAGGAGCAACTGTACTTTCATAAATTCCTTCTGTGCCACAAATTCATAGATTTTTGTCTTGGGCATTAAAAGGGAGAACAGTCTCACTACATTAATAAACATTGATTATTTCCAACAGTTTAATGTCTACTGCAGCTCCTGATAAGAAATGCGGTCATTTATTCCTAAAACAATGTGTGGCATGTAAGTCTGAACCGTTTTTCATCAATAATTAATATTAATAATTAACAAGTATAAACAACAAAAATACCTTTTGGAACTGTTTTTGGTCTGGCCCTTTCCTCATTCCACAGGCTGCCTCCGGCCCCTCTTTACCCTTCATGTAGGGTTAATAACTAAACTTCCCTCATCTCTGACATGCAACACTACCCCGCAGCAATCTTCCCAAGAATGCACTCACAAATACACAAGACTGGAAAGAATATGCTTTGTTGAAGTCACCTGGACGTGGTGAACAAAGCTCTACATGAGCCACGGCCGTGACAAGCCGATCAGTGAATGCAGCCTTTCTCCAATAATGAGAGAACTCTGAAGAAGTTTCACCTCATGACATTTCTTCTTCGACCTCAACATGTTTAACCCAAGATTAGCCTTTAATAAAAATTGAACCGTCCTCTAAATAAACACAGCCAAGGGCACTGACAATGCAAGAGCTATTCATTCATTTAACGCAAACTAGACTCAGTAACCAGGATGTTTTTGCGTTTTTACAGGGTGCGGGGTGACGTTTCCACACACGTGCATCCAGGATTTTCTTCGGCATTCATTCCAAACAGCGTTCTCTTCAACTTTATAAAACCATGCTGTGTCCTTTCTCTATCCTGATTTCCTGCCCAGCAGCACCCTGAGTCAACAGCATTAGCTCTCATAACAAATCAAAGGCCCCTTACCAGACTGTATTTTCTAGCCATCCTGCCCTAGCTCCTGATAAAGTCCACTGCAATAAACTTCCTCCAACCACCCACTGCTTCA
Source organism: Ochotona curzoniae (assembly GCF_017591425.1). Lineage (NCBI taxonomy): Eukaryota > Metazoa > Chordata > Mammalia > Lagomorpha > Ochotonidae > Ochotona > Ochotona curzoniae. The sequence continues at coordinate 7,389,098 of NW_024466446.1, read as the reverse complement.
GCCAGAGGAACATAACCGTTATGCAAGCAATCACTTTAAAAAGTCTTGGAAGTTCGCTATCTTTCATTTGTTTCAATTTCCTGTCCCACAAATCGTCCAATTCTTAACACCCTTCCCTCCACCTACCTGGATTCCATACATTACCATGATTCTTCCTGAAAAATGATTGGCATCGTCAGTAAAAGCCCCTCTTGCTTTTAATGAACGCTCTGGCTGCCAGAGCGCTCAGCCACTGACATCACGACTCGTTATGGGGAACAAGTCCTGGCTCCTTGGGGCTTCCATAGGCAGGGTTGGCTTGGCTACTAGTGCAGGTGCAAAAGTGTTTACCTGTTTACTTCTTGCTCTTTCCTGGGAAAGCTGTGCTGTGTGCTTTGTATACATTTCCAGGGCTACCTGCCTCTGTGGTTTCATAAATTACGGGCAGCAGGAACATTCAGGGACTTGCTAGGACATTCAGCACGGTCTGGCATGCAGAGAGGCAAGCAATCTGACAAATTCAGCCCAAAAAACAATGTCTCCCTTCAAGTGGAACTAGTGCTGTTGGAGGCAGCCAGGGCTGGCCCGGTGTGAACAATACTGGGCAGGTCATTAACTCGCCTGGGTCAGAGCACCGGGCGATGAGCTCACCCACCTTTCTGGAAAAGCACTATTTTAGTTTGTTGAGTTTATACAAATAAAACCAGTAATTTTCTAATGGCTAAACTCGGAATGCATTCGAAAATAGCTCGGAGCCATGCAGAAGACACAGGGGAATTTACAGAGGTGCGTCTAGGACTGTTAGTTCAAGTCTGCACGCAGCTCTGAGAAAGCCACATGTGTGTTAAGTTGAAAATACGCAACCCACACGAGATAACCAGGCTTTTTCTTTTGCAGCCTGCTGGTCGCCACTGTATTGCATTTTCCCCTTCCCCTTTTCCCTTTTTGCCTAAGATGAAGTAACTTAAAAAAAAAATTATCTGTTTTTACTGGAAAATCAGATATACAGAGAGGAGAGTCAGAAAGGAAGATATTCCATCTGATGATTCACTCCCCAAGCAGCTGCAACAGCTGGAGCTGGGCCGTTCCAAAGCCAGGAGCCAGAAACCTCTTCCGGGTCTCCCATGCAGGTGCAGGGTCCCAAGGCACTGGGCCATCCTCAACTGCTTTCCCAGGCCACAAGCAAGGAGCTGGATGGGAAGCAGGGCCGTCAGGATTAGAACCTGCGCCCATATGGGATCCCGGTGGGCGCATGCGAGGTGAGGACTTTAACAGGAGTTAACTTTTAACCTGAATGCTGGGGATGTTTCAGCTCTGAAACATTCCTCCCTTTTTCTTATTATAGCAAAACTAGTTTCAGGAGAACTCGTAGTAATGATCCCAGATTGTGGATGCGATAGATCTGCCTGCATCCATTTCCTGGCTGCATTCATAGGAGGCTTCACTCCAGCCCTAATGTACCACATCGTAGTCCCCTGTGAACCAGCCTGGAGTCTCCGGCCACCACTTTCAATGCTGCTCCACTCAGCTCCTATCCCTCCCAATGCCACAGCAAGCATCTTGCTAAGGATAAGGGAGAAGGAAGATTAATTTCAGCTTTCAAATTTGACAGTATAATTTTTGACAAAGATTCCCGTCTCAGAGTTTACAAGCAGCCAGTGAGGCTGGAAGGTTACTATTTCATAACATAATAATAATCACAGAACAATCGTCCAATTAGCAGCTGTGAAGTAAGGGGATTCCTTTGCATTGTAGCTTTACATTCCTTGTCCTTGTTTTCGAAGAACAATATCGCCTTCAGGAGCCTGAAATAATGAGAGGGCCCTGCATCATCGCAAGGAGTTTGGATGTAGTCCCCGTGGCACAGGGCCCTTGCCTGGTAATGAAGCATAAGGGTTGTCTGTTTCTAGTTACACCTGTTCATACCCCCTCGGCAGGGAGGAATGCTGCCTGAAACGCCCCAGGAAAGATGACACGTGGAAGGTGATGGGAAGGGGGCACTGAGAGTTGAGACTCACAGTCTTCCTCTAGGCCTTTCACAAAAAGAACAAGAAAATATCAACATGTCATCTAAATTCAATTCTGTTCAACTGCTGGATGTGGCATGCCTGGTTCAACGGGGGCTTGTAACAACAAATCCAAACTCAAGTCAACAAGCAACATGATTTTTTTTCCCCCACTGAAATCAAACCTCCATGAACTGTCACTCAACAGCTAGTAAAATCCCGGTTTCCCCTAACACCATCCAACCACGAGGGAGAGGTGAGTCTCAAGGAAGCAGATCCTAGCAAAGGAAGAACATTCCAGGAGAGCGAATGGAGAATACTCACTGAATATAAGAGGAGGGGTGGAAGAGAAAAGCTTTAAATGTACCCCGTCAAATCTATAATATCCTAAAGGCCTTACAATATAACATCAGTTTTATAGACATTGGGACTGTTTTCACTGCCCGAATCTAAAGGTTGTATCTTTGTGCTTCTTTCCACTCCTTGCTAATACATTAGCTATGCATCAAAAGAAAAGTAAATGAACTTCTCTGGGCCTCATAAAAAAATGTCAGAAATTCCACCTATATGAGACAAACGTTTGATACAGCTATTCAAATGTTCCTCAGGATACCCACATCCCTTATTGCATGGGTTCGAATCTGAGTTCTGCTTCTGATCCAGCTTTCTGGTAAAGCATCGCCTGTAGGGATGAGGCAGGAACAGCAGGTGATGGATCACACATGTATGTCCCTACCATCCACACAGGAGATCCAAAAATGAGGCCCAGGCTTCCGACTTCAGCCTGGTCCAGCCCTGGAAAATGTAGGCATTTGCAGAGTAAATCAACAAATCTAAAATCTCCACCTCTCGTCATTCTGCATCTCTGTTTCTCTCTTTTCCGTCCTCCTGCATGTCAAATCAATAAAAATAAAAAGCATGTGAACCCACCTCCATTACTATAAATTACTTCAAATTAGCACAAATTACTTCAAATGATGAAGATCACAAAATGCTACAATATGACAAATCAGGAATTCAAAATATAATGAAAAATTGCTATTTAAAAATTCCCTGGGATAGTATGTCATACAAAGAAAGTGACATTCTTTGCTGGACAGAGGAATAAAGATATGAAGGATACTTCAAAAAAATCTATGGAAAATGGAATTTAACAAAAAGTTTATTTTGCTACCAAAAATGTTTTACACCCATACATATGAGGAATCCAAGAATTTATTAGAAACAATGTATATGAATCTCAAATAATTCCTCACCAAACTACACTTACATTTAATTCTTCCATTCATCTTTTGATGTGCCATTGCATGTACACATTAGTATGTAAAACAATAAATGCCTTAAGTATGTTGCTTGTTTCAACTTACAAGCTTAACTCTGTCTCTTGATCACTGACATTTTGTGCCCCATCCTCCTTTAGTGAAAAAGCAGAACACAAGCTTAACATCATGACTTTGGATACACGGTGAAAATTAGCATCTGTGGGCATTATGAGTGAGTGGGAGAAAGAAAATCAATGAATGGCTGTGGGTTGAGTTTGGGGGTAATGAAAGCTAAATCCTTATTCACATTACGTATGTTATGATTATCTACTGCAATATAGCAAATCACCCCATAACACAGTATCCCTTAACTACAGACAACAGAAATTGATAGGATCCAACAGGACCTGTTCTGAACAGTGTCGCTCACGCACTGCGGTAGATGCTGGCTAGGAGAAGGTTCAGCTGAGGCTGTTGTCATAGGCAGACAGACAGTACCCTTTGCACACAGCTTGAGAATCAATGCAAAGTCCAAGAGACACTAGGAAAAGGCAGTTTGGGGCCAGGAACCACAGCCTTGATTCTGCCATGTATCACTGATCAAAACAATCTAGGAATTGGAAATGAGGTTCCATCTTATCACTAGGCAATGGCAAAGGCAGAGTACATGGGAGGGTGCTAGGGTATCAGTCATCACAGCAAAAGGCAACCAGCCATATATACCGCATTAAAACCCAGTGAAAGAGCAAAACATTAGGAACAGCATACAAAGCCACAACAAAATAACTGCTTGAACTGGTTCATGTGAGAGATGACAAAGATGCATGGCTGTAACTATAAAAACATTTTAGGTCAAAAAGTAAAATGAACTGAAAGAACAAAGACTACCATTTTAAATGACAATGAGTAAAAAAAAAATGACTCAATACATAAAAGGCTTTAAAAGCCAATAAAATCACAAATATTTCCAACACAGGTAAGAAGCAAAGGACATAAACTTAAAAAAAGAAGACCCCAGTAGATGAAACATAAAATAGAAACTCAACACTCTGCCACTAGGTTGAGTTGAAAATGTGACATGTAATATGAAATTTCAGAGAAAGCATTTTGGTAACACTACCAAGGGTATTTAAAATAGTTATCTATCAATGATCAAGCATCCACAGGACATATCAGAGGTCTAGACCACCATTTTTTAAGGAGTTTTATGATAACACAATGTTAACACAAAAAGAAAGTAAATTCAGTTTATAAATCTGCAGTGTTTTTTGGACACACAAAAATAAAATTCTGCTGGGGCCAGCATTTTCTAGGAGAACATACCATTAGCAATTCAGACATCCCTTCTCAAAGTCCTAGCTGATTCAGCTCCCTGCCAATTCAGCTCCCATATCTAGGTACACAGGTGATAGTCCATGTACTTGGGTCTCTGCCACTCATGGGGGAGACCCAGAATAAGTTCCTGGCTCATGGCTTCCATCTGGCCAAATGCTGGTTAGAGCAGCCATTTAGATAAAAGATCTCTCTATGTGTGTGAGAGTATCTGTGTAAATAAATAACTAAAATCTTGGGAAAAAAAATTACAAAATTCTGCTATACTTATAATATCTTCAAAAACTACTTGGGCAAGCTTCTTAACATAAGAAAACATGGGGAAAAAAAGATAATTTGTCATTCGTTGTAGAATCCTAAGATATACATGATTGCATATTTGTCACCAAAAATATTAATGATCGTTATCTCTCTGGTATATGACTTTTATTTCTCACTTTTTGTATTTATGATTTTCTCAACGAATTTGCATAAAATGATTTTTATATGTAAAAAGGTTCCTTGAAGAAAAAATACTAATGATGTGCAAAAAAAACTAAAATGGTCCCATGTGACTTAGAAACTGCCAAAAGATTTTAAGAGAATAAAGCAAGCTAAAAAAAAGAAGAAGAAGAAGAAGAAGAAGAAGAAAACAGAGCAGACTAAGCATGATTGTGCTCCCAATGACATCAAGGACTGATTAAACCTGGAACCACTGACCCATTCCATGGCCCATTTGTTCAGTAACCAAATCACTTTCCCAGGCTCATGACCTGGTCATGGTGTAGATTCATGTGCGGTGTGACCGCTTTGTAAGCATTTCTTGTTCCCCTTTCAATGTCCAGTCTGTTTTCTTTGTTGAGCTCAAACTCCTCCTGTCTTCATGAGCCATTCAAATGATGGAATCTTCAGGGGAAACGGATATTCACACACATACACATACACGGGCCAGCACTGGCCACCTGCAACCTTTGAACCAAAAATCTCCCTGAATTTCACAGGATCCTGGTCAGGGACAGCTCCTATTGCCCCTTTACATGAATGAGCTGTAAACCAGCAGCTCCCTTGGTTCTTAAACTCTGGCATGCTTCGCTATCCCCCAGGGCTTGCAGAAGCATGAACTGTTGGTCTATTCTAGAGTTTCTGATCCAGGAGTTGGGGTGGTGTGCAACCCAAGAAAGTGCGTTTCTAACATATTCACTTTAAGAACATATAAGTATTCATGGGTTTCCAATACTGTTCTCAGAAAAAAAAATTATCTTTTAATTCCATTTTCCATCAATTTTTGAAAGTAGCCTTATATTGACTGATCTCTGTTAACATGTTGAATCACCCATAGCCCCCAAAAATCCCCAGAATCCTCACTGCAGTTTCAAAACTTGAGTTCAGCAACAGACTTAAATAAATTAATCAAACCCTCTTTTGCTCTCATTCTGTCATTCCTCGACTGACAACTCTCAGACATCTCAGCAGTCTTGAGTCCTTCCTTCCCTCCTTCATTTTCCCCAACATTCCTATAGATGACTCTTCCCTCCTTTCCTCCTTTCTTCTCTTCATTCTTTAATCCATTTTGAGCACCCGCTTCCATAGGCATCCCTTTACTCCCATCCCTCTGATAGCTTCCTCTAACTAATTAGCTTATTAAGCCGCCCAAAAGATAATGTAGGGTGTGATGGGATCGGTTACTCTAAAGAACCATTCGATTTCTTTATTTTCAGGCAGTACTAGAATGTTCCTTAGTGAGCAAGAGAAGCAACAAGCACTCCAATGAGCTGTAACCAGATTTCCTCTGTGGTGCACATTCACTTATCCACACTTACCAGGTGCTCCTGTGAACCAATACCTGTGAAGCAATGGTGGGATCAGGCGAGACGTTAACTGGGATGTTTCATAAACCAGTAAACTGTCTGGCCTCAGTGGCAAAATCAAGCCTAGGTTTTAGGTTCCATTCACAGGCAGATGTTTGAAATATCTTCTTTAGAATTCCATTCCCTTGATTGCACCTTTAAAATGTACGATGTCCTGGTTAAGTGCAGTTGCCCAAGGCCACCCCACCTGGCTATAAATAAGTTTCATGCCCTTTTCTGACATGTTGGAGAAATAACAAACATGTTCTTTGAGGAATAAAATGGTAGAGGAAGCAAGCCAGGGAGTATTTGAGACAAACTGTATCCTTACCAGGCTCCCCCACCCTTTCAGGCAATGGCCCTGGATGTGTACCGCTTGGACCAACGGTATAAACCTCACCAGTACACTTGTTAAAAATACAACTTCGCAGGCCAGCTCCACCCCAGATGTATGCAATCAGAACACCGAGAATGGGGCCAGCCCCTGGCAACTCTACAGAGGAATTGGGAGAGCAGCTGACACAGTCCAATGTCACTTATGATGCCTGCTTCCACACCAGGCACACAGGTCTTGATGATCTGTCAGACTCCTGGATTTGTGTATCAGATCACTTTTAGAAAGGTGCTTTCAGGAATTCCCAACCGCTCCTTGACATCTGGACTCCGTGGTAAGGGGACAGAGACTAGAGACTTGTGGTTAAGGAAACAAAATGCGATCAATGTGGACAGCTTTCTGAGGGTGAGCCCTCTCCCTGCCAAACTATAGTGACTTCCACATGACTGCAAGGACAGGCTTTGCCTGCTTCTTCAAACTCTCAGCGCTCTCAACAGGGCCTGTTCCCACAAGCAGTGGGAAGAAAGCCCACACAAACCCCTTACACACAATGAAATGTTCATCTCATGTTATTTAGCATCCTCAGTCTCTCTTTGGGGGGATAAGCAGGGGGAGGAAGATGCTTATTTTTAGAACCAGGGGCTGATTTATCATTCAATGGAACAGCACAGATAGAGGTTCAAACCACGTGTGTAGAAATAATATGTTGTTATTACTGGTCTTAACTCTGCTAAATTATAACCTGTAAACCCTGCGGTGCTTCACTTAAATATCCCATCCGCTTTTACAGGAAAGCTAAGTGGTTATTTCCTCCTTTAATGCGTTACAAGAGCATCCAGCATGACTTCCACCAAGTATGTATGCAAAGTGCATCGTCTGAGAAGTCAGAGTAAGCAGGCGCGATTGGTAAGCATACAACCCACATCACACAAGTGTTCGGGGAGCTTTTATGTGCAGTTAATGAGTTTAGCTATTGCTTTCAGCCTTCGTTTGAGAAAACTTCACGCTTCATTAAGTATCAATAAATTTTATCCTCAAAAAACCTTTTCAGCAAAAAAAATACAATTGTCTTTTCAAGTGATCATCTCGGGGGGGGGGGGGGGGTAGTGTATATTGCCAGCACATCTATCAGGACTGACCAAACTGAACTGCCGAGGTTGCAGTATCCCAAAGCAATATGCAAATTTTATTCTATGGTTTAACACACACGCTTCATCCACACTTATTTTCTTACAGTAGGGAAAAAATTTTTTTTCCCTTTCCAAAAAAGATGCGTCTTTTAAAGCATCTATTTTTATTTTGTCAAGAATGCCTACTTAGGTTTCATAAGCTCCTTTTCTCCACTGCATCCAAGTTTATCTTATTGGAAAGACAAGCTTTTAGCAACTTCGTGTTACATGAAAGAGAAGTTTTCAGTATACGCAAGTTCCTCTCTACCCTGATGATTGTGAGCAAAAAAAAAAAATAAAAGTCAGAGGTCATGGGACTGGACTTAGCCAAATACCTGGGCTGTCACTGCAGGCCAAGAGGAAATGGATTAGGCAGTGCACATCACAGTCTAGAAGCATGGGCTTCATCTTCCTAAGGAGCAGCAGCACCTTCTGCCTTCCAGGTCAGACTCACACACCTTTTTTGTAAAAGCATCACCATTCGCCTCCTGCTTAGACATACCTTGTCACTCGTTTTTTCTCATTCTGCCTACAGTGTGTTGCTAACAATTTTATTATAGAATGTATTGCATAACAGTCCTTCATTCATTCATGGATCCATCCATTCAACAAAAATGTACTGCCGAAGGTAGACTGCTATGGTAGACATAGCAAGATGCCCCATCTGCGTGAAGTATGTATTTTAGCACTGGGTACCTAGACAATAAATGAATGCACAAAGGAACAAGACCCTTTCAAACAAGAATGCATGCCATGAAAGAAAGAGAACAGCACATGGAACAAGGGATCATGTCTTGGTGGAGAGAGGTGTTATTCTAGGTTGAAGAGCAGAGAAGGCCCATCCCATCCAGAAGGGATGGTCTATTGCTGAGATGCAGATGTTGAGATGAAAGCAGTTATACAATAAGATGTCGGTCAAGTCCATGGTGGATAAAGACAAAATACAAAGATCAGGGACATGAAGGCTGAACCAGCTGGATCAGGAGGGAAAAGAAAGGCTACCTGACAACCTGGCTTGGTAGCCTAGTAGCTAAAGTCTTCCCTCACCTGGCATGTCCCGAGATCCCATATGGGCGCCAATCTGTGTCCCAGCTGCTCTGCTGCCATTCAGCTCCCTGTTTGTGACCTAGGGAAGAAGTTATATTTGAGATCCTCCTCCTGCTTGGGAGACCTGAAAGAAGCTCTTGGCTCCTGGTTTTGGATCAGCTCAGCTCCGGTCATTGTGGCCACCTGAAGAGTTAACCAGTGGACGGCAGATCCTTATCAGCTTATTTCTGTATATCTGACTTTCTCATAAAAATAAAGAAATGAATCTTGGAAGGAAGCAAGGAAGAGAAAGAAAGAAACTAAGTAAGAAAGAAAAGGAAAAGAATGGCTACTTAAACTGTATTCAATGAGGAGAATAATGTGCTGTAAATTTTTGGAGATGATCTTCCAACCCCTTGACTTTAGACTATAAACTCTTAGAAAACAGGGTCTGAGTTGTTCTTGAACCTGCATTTCAAGCCCCTAATCCCATTTCCAACACACCGTCCAAAATGCTAGTGGAATGAATTCAATGAGCCATCTCGCAGGATCATGTACGCAACACCAGGGATATTGTTTATCATTTGTAGAATCTCTGTCTTTTGTCTGCTGGTTCGCTCCCCAAATGGCCACAACAGCTAGAGCTGAGCAGATCTGAAGCCAGGAGCCAAGAGCTTCTTCCAGGTCTCCCGTGCAGGTGCAGGATCCCAAGGCTTTGGGCCATCCTTGACTGCTTTCTCAGGCCACAAGCAGAGTGCCGGATGGGAGATAGTTTATTTCAGTTTTGGGGTCCATGTGTCTTCAGCGATCCTTCTTGTGAACAATAATGAAACATATTCAGGAAAAGAGAAACAAGATTTTTTAGGAGAAGCCAATGGGGTTTCACAAAGTATCTCAAAGCTGTTCATGTGCTGAGATCTGTTTATTTACACAGTATTTGAAATCAACCAATGACTGACAAAGAAGAATTGAACATGAATATCCTTGCCATCATTGTCATCACTATTACCATCATCTCTTCGAACACCAAACAATATAAATGAACTTTTGCAATGAACTTCATCATCATGATGGATGAACAGAAAGAGGATATGGAGACAGCCTACTAGAAAGACTTAACATATCCACTCAACAAAATGTTTTAAGTCTTTCTAAAGCTGATTTATTTTGCCTCCTGCATTTCTTTCTCATAATAGGGATGCTAGATGGGAGGCAATTTTAAAATAAACACCTGCTTTCGCTTCTTCTTAGCTTATCACCTGCTATGGTGATAAGAAACTTACCCTGTGGGTACAGACAGCCCTCAAAGTCAAGTGTGACTGCATTGAATGCATGTGGGAAACACAAACTCATTGGGTTTATGCACACCAGTAAAAATTCCAAAGGGGCCTGATGCCAGGAAAATGCCTTATTTTGTCAGAAAGTACATCTCCCACACAGCAGCAGGTCTGGCATAGTTTGAGCCACATGTTAAAAACAAAGCAAAGTGACATATGATATGGGCCTCACTGCCTGTTGACAGAATTCGCGAGCTGTCTTCACTTGGGGCTTTTCTGGAAGTGAGTCCACATAGGCCAAACCTGTCTGACGGTTTTGTCTTAATACCATGTTGTTTTTCACAAAGTTCTTGCCTTTGAGGTAACTGAGATTTCTTTTTCTAACTACAATTTCAAGATGTATCACTAAATTAGAAATAACAGTCTCCTCCCAAGGAACTCTATACTTTTCAGTCTAATCTGTAGCCAAGCTTTTTTTAACTCCAGGATGTAGATGACCTCAAAAAGATGTTTAACTCGATGGGTAAACCAGGTAGTGTCACACCTCTTGATATTCTCCATGGCCAATGCTGAATGCCTCCATGGATAAAGTGTCGCACTCAACAGTCTACTGACTTCATGAAAGTTAAATTGAAAAACAAATTAGCCCACCGCAAACCCAATGTTCTTTAAGCTTTATGTTTTGGTCTTTCTGATTCTGGATAACAAGAGGGAAAGTTCTTTGACATCGAAGAGGTGTCATGGCAACTGGTTTCACACTCACTCTATAGGCATACATTGCATTTCTATTCCCTCTTTGCCAATGTCTACTTTTCTCACTCTCAGGCAGCCCTCACTTCTTTCTTTGGTTTAGAAATAGGTACTACTCTTGCTTTGTTCATTTCTTGGGGCCTCCAAGACAAAAACAGCACCAACAAAATGTGTCTTTGCTTAGCAGAGTCTTGGAATTACAAGGTACTGGTAGAGACATGCTTTCTTGCTACATTCCACACAAAGGTGTTTACTGGATCTCCTCTTGAAAAGTGCTAGCAATCCTAGGAATCCCGTGGCTTGTAGATGTATCTCTCCAATCTCTTTCCTCTGTAGGGTGTTCTCCTTGTGTCATTTCTATTCACCTCACATTCTTGTTAATGTGTGCCCAAAATTCCATTTTCTATGAAGACAGCCTCACTGGATGAGGTACCACTCTATCACTGTATAGCCTCATCATTTAACCTGAATGCATTAACAAAACCCCTTTAGGGCCCGGCATGATAGCGTAGTGGTTAAAGTCCTCGCCTTATACACCAGGATCCCATATGGACGCTGGTTCTAGTCGCGGCATCCCCACTTCCCATCCAGCTCCCTGCTTGTGGCCTGGAAAAGCAGTCGAGCATGGCCCAAGGCCTTGGGACCCTGTGCCCGTGTGGAAGACCCAGAAGATCTCCTGGCTCCTGGCTTCAGATTGGCTCAGCTCCAGCTGTTGCAGTCACTTGGGAAGTGAACCATCGGATGGAAGATCTTCCTCTCTGTCTCTCCTCCTCTCTGTATATCTGCCTTTCCAATAAAAATAAATAAATCTTAAAAAAAACCTTTATCCAAAACCGTGCATGTTCTCATATTCCAGGGGGCAGGGATTTTTAAGGACACTATGCAACCCTACTAAGCCAGCACCATTTTTTCAATTACTCCCTTTCCCAAAGAATCTAAAGATCATTCATAGACAGAATAATTGTCCAAGGTAAAATAATGACAGGGAGGTGACATAATTCAATGAAGAAGTTCCAGAGAAAATCCGCCAGCAGCTTAATGCTTTTAGGGCTGAATGATTCCCACATATAAGATCAATCACCAACCAATTCAACCAGGCAAATATACTTTCTTAGCCACTTTTTCAAGGAAAAAAAAAATTCTTTTTGGTTGAACTAATCTCTACTCTCGATGTAGCATCCTAAGTGGGGTCCCTGCTATCCAACTCTCATCCCATCCAAGTGAAGACAAAGACAGGAAGTACCAACAAAGACTGGGCCTCATGCTAAGGACACTACTGATTACATCATTTCCTCAGAAGAAAGGAAGAAAGTTTCCGAGATAAAGCAACACATATGAAGTTTTGAACAGAGATCTGCCCACAAGCAAAACTGCTGCCCCACACCCTCGCACACCCAACATACTTTTCAAAAATGACCATTCCAAGATTAGCTTTGTAATGCAGCACGTTAAACCCCCTCCTCCTGCAATGCCAGGATCCCATACGGGCACTGGCTCGTGTTCTGGATGCTCCAACACAGAATATAGCTTCCTGTTAATGTGTTGGGGACACAGTGGAAGACAGTCCAAGTACTTGTGCCTCTGCACACATGTGGGAGACCTGGATGAAGCTGCAAGTTCTGGTTTCAACCTGGCTCAGTCCTGGCTATTGCAGCTGTGTAAGGCATGAACCAGCACAAAGAGGATTCTCCTTGCTCTCTCTTCTTCTTTCTCTCTGCCGCTGTCTTTTCAAATAAATCTTAAAGTAAAATAAAAAATAAAATTTGAATAATTTTAGAACACATTTTCTCAATCTATGGAATAGTGGAACTAGAAGACAACTCTAATGTCATCTAAGACAACCATTTCGCTTTATGGGCAAACATGCTGCAGGTTAGAAATGAGAGGCACATGTTTTGCCCAGGATCATTGGAAATAACTTGTGATCTGACAGAAAACAGGACTTCAAGACTCATGTACCCTGAGTTCAGACCAGATTTGGCAGGACTGCAGACTCACGCACCCCAAGTTCAGCCCATGCTCATCTAACATGGTCTTCAGTGTCATTTCTGCCTGCAGCAGTTAAGACCTTATTTTACCAGCAGGGGTGGTGTGGTCACATGGAACACAGACACTGATATTAGACTGTATCAATTCAAAGCTAACACTGTCATTTATGTACATTGGCTAGTCACTTGATAAGCATATTCTCAATATTCTGAAGTATAAGATGAAGTTAACAAAAATAGCAGTCACGTAACAAGGGGTGTCTCATTAGAGTGTTGAAAAAAATCAATGTGCTTAGAATACAATCTACGGTACCCCATAAACAGTATATATGAGTTGCATGTATTGATTTTTTGTGATGGTAATTTTATTAGCCGCATTATTAACAAACAATGCACAACATAAAGGCTCCAAGTGAAGGGTTACCAGGGTTGTCATCATCATACATTTCCAGCAACCCCACCGATGGTAAGGTCTACATTCAAAGAAGCCTTTAGTGCTGATTTCCTGGTCATTCATACCAATTCATGTTAACCTTACTGTGCCCATTCAATTCTTTCTCTAATCACAGAACGGACAAAGCTCTATAGTTGAGTGAGTCCCCATTTGACCACCTTCTTCATTGACAGTTGGTCATTTAGTGTCCTTAAAAGCCAACCACCTTATTACATCTTGACTTCAGCAAATCCTCGTTCTTGCACCTCACGTCTTATCTCTATTAGTCTCAGGAAGGCAAACCCTGGGAAAATTATACAAACAGCCCCAAATATTTGAAGTCGGCATTGTCCTCACATACTTATGCCTCTCTGCTAGCTTAGTACATTTCTCTTTCAGTTTGATTTCATTAGCCCAAGGCTTGCTAATTAATTGGAATTTTCCAGAGCTTTTGTTGCTGGGACAAAGGCGAACAACGCAGAAGCTCATTCTTCCATGTTATAAAGGGTCCATCCATCCTCTACAGCGTGTTCTGAGATCACAGGGATAAGAGGAAGGATTAAGCCGACTTTGAAAGGGTCAGACTTCATGAGTTCCTGCTCCCCTCTCCCAGACCCACAGCTGCCTTTATCTTCCCCCAAAACCGACTTATGGGAAGTGACATCTTAACCATGGCTTTTATCCTGCCAAAAGAGAGGTTCCTTAGAGGGCATGGTGTATGATCTAAAATTAGATGGCAAAAAATATCCTATAAGCATAGAACAAACAATATCGGATAGCAGAGGGGTGCTGCACAAAGCAAGAGGCTGATTTGAGAACAAAAACTCATGGATCAGGGAGGAAGGGAGTAAAGCCCAGATGAACACTTCCAAGCAAAGCAAAGACCAGACTTGAAAGAAACAAAAAGATGCTTAATCTTGACAAAAATAGCACTGTTTAAACCAAAGATAGCAGAGCAGCTGGAGACTAGCAGTCATGAAGGGGAGTATAGAGATTATTTCTAAATTTTGTTCTTGGTTTCCTTTTCAGGGTATTGCGCTCCGGTTTGGTTCGCCAGGCTACTGGAACTTGTCAAAACCCACACGGGCTGCGTTTCATAGATGCTGTGAGACGTTCTGACATGTCCCTGCCTTTGAGGTTCTGTCACCGCAGGAGAATGGAGACTGCAGAGGCCCACAAACCTGGCAGATGGGCCAAGATCAATATCATCTCTGTAGAACTCCTCTGGATACAAACATTGTCTTAAATACATAAAGAAAGGTGGGGGGGGGGGGAGTGCTTCCCTTTTTAAAACCACATTTTGCCCTCACAGGGAAAAAAGTTTTGCCTAATTTATTTGTCTATAGATACGTGTTACTTACATTCTGATATAGAACTATACCTAGAATTCCATTGCACCAGAACCAGAGAGTCGTCTAAACTCTCTTCCCCCCAAGCTGACGCCCAAGGTGCTGCACTGTTTTGAGCGAGTACAAAGTTTCTGTGCCAACAGCCAGAAGGAGCTAAATAAATACAGCTGGAAATGACAGCTTGGAACTGAAATGAGAACTAGAGATACTGGCCAGTGTGGGGTCCGCTGAACGCCAGAATGACCAATGGATCCCATCTACAGGGCTTGGAATGTAGGGATAAGGTCTGAAACCTGAATCCACAGTCTTTATGTTGGCAAGCAAAAATGGAACTTACACAAAGTAAGATGGAGTTTGGGGTGAGGTGGGAAGGGAGTACACAACATTTACAGGCATAGATGGTGGTCTCAGACTTCTGACCTTCCAAATCCTGGATCTTCAGGCAAAGCATGACCATTCTCTGAATTTCCATTTTCCCCTGTGGAAATGATGCATCCCACACCTCTCATAACGGAAAAGCTTTGATACATGTCTTACTCCCAGGAAACATTGAAAAACCACAGGTCATGATTATTCTGTTTCAGAAGCAAATAGGAATAGAAGAGCTATTTCAGTAAAGGTTGCCCAAGAGCATCTAGATCTTTCCTTGAACTGTTATGATACACTCAAGGGTGGGAAAAAAATCTATAGCCCAGGAAAGTACTGAGACAGCCCCAAAAAGCTAAGATAAACCACAGTATAATTTTTGCTATAAAAAAAAAAAAAAGGTATGTGGGGCCCGGCGCGGTGGTGCAACTGGTTAAGTTCCTCACCTTGCACGCCCGGGATCCCATACAGGCGCCGGTTCTATCCCGGCAGCCCTGCTTCCCTTCCAGCTCCCTGCCTGTGGCCCGGGAAAGCAGTCGAGGACGGCCCAAAGCTTTGGGAACCTGCACCCGCGTGGGAGACCCGGAAGAGGCTCCTGGCTTCGGACTGGCATAGCATTGGCTGTTGCAGTCACTTGGGGAGTGAATCATCGGATGGAAGATCTTCCTCTCTGTCTCTCCTCTCTGTATATCTGCCTTTCCAATAAAAAATAATAAAAATAAATCTTAAAAAAAAAAGATATGTGCCCTTTGGCTAGCACAAAAGGTTACATGAGAATAAATGATAAAAAAAAATTAGGCATTCTTCCAACAATGGCAGATGAAAGAGAACTTCATTAGGAAGTTTAAGTTCCTGCTACCCAAGCTGCTTATCCTTGGAAAGGCTCCGCCTTCCAAAACTTGAGTTTTGTTGATTCCCAAAATTAAAATCTCTTCCAGTTGTCACCATCTATGATTTTTGGTATTGTTTATCATAAGGATTGTGACTGCCACCAGAGTAAATCACCAAGTGCTGATAGCATCAGGTAACAGCAGGCCTCCAGTCTCATGTGTTCTCAGCATGACACAGTGAATCCAGGAATCATTTTAAGTTTATTTAAAGGGAGGATGGTAAGAGACACCCACATCTTCCTCTCCTAATCTCTCTTCTTCTATGTGGCCCCAAAATAGAGATGAGAAAGCTCGGGACAAAAAACAACTGAATCAACATTAAAAATCAAAGCCATATTCTTGTTCAGTAGCAACTCTAGAAAACTTGAAGCATAAGACCAGGGATAGAGAAAGAAATAGAAAATAGGTCAATGATGTTTATTTAAGAAGAAAAACAGGGACCAGCACTGTGTTATAGCAGATTACACCATCACCTGCAGCACTGGCACCCTATGTGTCCTGTCTGTCCCACTACTGATCCAGCCAACTACTAATGTATTAATGTGCCTGAGAGAGCAGTGGAAGATGGCCCAAGTACTCATTTCTTTCTCTCTCTCTCTCCTCCCAACTCCACGTTTCCAATGAATGCAATAACTACCTTTTTAATGAGAGAAACAGAATTAAAGCAGTCAGTGTGGATTCAGAAGAGATAAACATCACATAATCTCAAGCCATCACCAAAACCTCAAGAAAAATTGCTTCCAAGGAGGTGAAGAGAATTGTGCAAAAGTAGCTGGCTATCAGCCAAGTTGGAAAAGAGGCTCATGTTTGCCGACTCAGTACAGCTGAGATTCCAGAAAGCTGGGCCTCCAACTTGTCAAATTTCAAATTATGACAATTTATGATAAATTATTCTGTGTGGGAGGCAGTGGGAATAACTGACTAAACTCACTAGGTTCTTCAGAAATATTTAGCTCTCCCTATGTCCATGGAAGTTTGAGAGAACAACAAGCAAGGAAAATAAATACATTCGGCCACTACTGTATCCCAAACATGATGTTCAGTGATTTCATGTATATTCATTTTAATATAAATCTTACCCTCTGTAAGTTGAGCAGATTCTCAGCTACCCAGGGAGAGGGAAGAGGGGCAGACCCCAATGAGTCATCAGCACTTCACAGGGCTTGGTTGTCAGCCAATGGGTGTTCAGTGTATGTTTACCTAACAAAAGTAAGGCTTCCCTGGTATGTACCAGACAGATCAAGTAGCTAAGATGCACAATGAGCAATGGAAGTGGCAGCATCAGCATCAGAATTTGATTTGGGGGTTATCTGACCTCATGGCTCACTCATTTGACTTTCAGTTCAGGGTCTTCCCTTTCTAACTTGTTTTACAATACATATTGGTTGACTTACATTGAACCTGTGTCTGTCACATACTTTTCATATATGTTTCTGCTTTCTAAGTGTTCTCTTCAAGATTCCACTTTTGATGTGGCTGCTCCTTCGGCACCAGCCAAGCCTTATCAGAATCTATAAAGGGCATTCATGAGAACACGCTCTAAAGAGCCAGCAGTCGGGAAATACAGAGCCACAGGAGGAACACACTGGCCTTGCGCTGCATATCCATTTCCACATAAATGCTCTGGTCTCCTTGACTGTAAGGTTTTTTGTCTGTAAACAGATCATCCAAACTAATTGCTTTTTCCCTCTCTCTCTCTATCTCCCCCATCTCTCTGTCTCACGCACATATACACATACGCAAAACGCCCTAAAACATTATGCTCAGTGAAATAAGCTAATCCCATAAGGACAAACATCATATGTCCTCTATGATTTAAGATAACTTTCATCCAAAATATAAAGCAAAAAGATATAGAGGTAAACAAGCATACCCTTGTAATCTCATAAATGGTGTAGTGGAGACCAAAGCACCTGGAAACAGAAATAGTTCTGTATGCATGTCTACTTCTGAATAAACCAAGGCCCCAATAAAACTGTTAAATAGTCCTCCACAGTAAAATTCCAGACGCTACTGTTGCTTATACCTACAATGTCATGACACACAGAGAGAGCAGAAAGCTAGAGTCATATGATTGTAAAAACCAGGAGAAACTGTATATATACAAACCTGCATAATGAAAAATAAGAATAAAAAATAAAAATAAAACAAATGCCCTAGAACTTCAGGGTAGCTGTCTGTTGTAAATAACTGTCTAAAGTGTATTTTTTTAAAAAGAGATTTTTCTAAAAACTTACATGTATAAGAAAAGGTCTTGTCTTTCAGATATTTTTGACTTGAGGCTGTTAACTGGACTGTTTCTTTCATCCAAGAAAGTCCAAAGGAATGGATAATGATCCAAAACAGACTCTACTTGAATGGTTCTGTATATTATATGCAAAGAAGTTTTCCCACAACAGAGTCACTAAATGAATGTCACTATGCCTGAATAGAAGAATAAAATTGAATTGTGATAAAAGCAAGCTGTTTAAAGGATCTTTAGTTCATGTCTACCAAATTATCCTGAACATTATGTGCTGAACAAAGGCTCTGATATTCATATTATTAAGTAATAGAAACATTCTGAGGAAAAGCCAGCATTTTTACTTTAGAAAGATTTATGTATCATTTTTTGGTTTTATGAGTGTTGTAATTGTCCCCCAAACCCTTGAACAATGCCAAATTCCTCTTCTAGCTGAATATTTCGCCGTACTATGTTCTCTTTTAATGCTTCGGGTCATTTTGGGATGCTTCTAATAAATTAAACAAGGAACTCCATGGAAAGCTTTGGTCCTAGTTGGGCCTCATAATTGCAACATCAATTTGTGTCATTCAGATTCCTTGTTAGATAAGTAGAAAATTCAGTTACGCAAATCATGATAGTAATGTGAATTTATAATAGTGGGCTATTTTGACAAGTATGTGAGCAGAAGGGAATGTGGGACAGACCAGACTAGTCTGCCATACATACTGGCAAGCCAGGGTAAGGGGTGGGCCTGGTTGGGGTTACTGTGGGCTGCCCTGACTGGGCTGCAGCTCCTACTGGTTTGTGTGAGGGCCGAGTGTGTCCTGGGCAGAACCAGGCCACACTGTAACACCCATTGGTTCCAGTGGAGGACATGGATGGAGACAGAACCGACCCAGCAACTGCAACCACCAGCTGATCGGGGCGATGGACTGTGCCGGATCCTATGCTTGCTAGAACATGCAGGAATCTGGACTGGGACTACCTCAAAATTTCTTTGAGGATCTCTGAGACACCGAACTCAGAGTCCTAACCAAGAAAAGACAGAACAAGTCAATCAACAACCTCAGCTATCTATTGGCAGCAAAATACTGGGCAAATGGAGACTCTAGAAGGGACTGTGTTAATCATTGGATTCTTCAACGACAACATCGTGCTTGGAGTGGCGAGACTGGTAGCGCTCCATGAATGGTGAACTACTGAAACCACTTGATCGAGTATCTCAGAACATGCCCCACATCCGGGACTTAGGGTGGGTGGGAAACTGGGTGGGGCTGCTCCCTCTATATCCCCCTTTACCTCAGATACATGAAGGAAGCAGTATGGAAATGATGGTCTTACCCACTCCCCTGTAGCCCTTGAACCTTTTTTACCCTAATTAACTATGTAAAGATTGTCAAAATATAATAAAAACATATATATTAAAAAAAATAGTGGGCTATTTCAACCAAGTCTCATAGAGTCTTTCTTTTCTTCAGGACTAAACATTATCAACACTGTCTTCAATAATGAGACAGAGATGATTACTCTATAATCAGCAGTCTCCAACACCAGTTAATTCTTGGCCAAGCTTTCTACTGCTCTCCAACACTGTTGATTGGTAGTTCTGTGAATTTTAACCCTGTGAAACCACTACTGCTTGGGAGACAAGAGGGGAGCATGAAGACTGACATTAAAATTTCTACTTGGCATTCACTCACCTTTGAAAAACATCATTTCCAGGTTCACATTCTGGTAGTTATTGAACAACTTTGAAAGCCCTGAGAAGCTCCTCAAGACTTTCAGATAACTCTACTTTGTTGTCACATGGGAGGTCTAAAGATGTCACTTTAGCTTAGCAAGGTGGAAAGAACTTGAAAAAAAAAGAGAGCTAAAGGTTCTACTGCTAGTCTCTTAGCTGCTGCTTACATGTGACAGAACTTTAAACACTGTGCAGGAGGGACAACCGGTGAAATCATTAAGAACCGTGTGTTAGGTCATGGTATGCATCAGTGTCCAATTCCTGATCTGTACCACTATATTACAGATGTGAGAAATGACCTTGTTTTTAGGAAGCACAGTATGTAGGAATAAATAGACATCATGCCTTCACTTATTCTAAGAGGTTGAGAAAAAAATTAAGAGGAAAGGAATGATGAAGCAGATGTGGTAACAAGTTAGAATTTGGGAAATCTGGGTAAAGGCATAAGGAAATCCTGTATGCTATTTTTGCAACTTCCTGTTACGTCCGAAATTACACCAAAATAAATAATTAAATCCCAGGCATGCATTGCCGTTTAACTTCTACTGGACATGGTTTCCTCATATTCAAAGAGAAGATAAAACCCTTTTTTAAATTTTTTTTTTATTTTGAAAATCTTTACATAGTTGATTAGGGCTCAAAGGCTACAAGGAAAGTGGGTAAGACCATTTTTTCCACATTCTCTTTTTTCCTTCCTGTATCTGGGGGGAAGGGGAGAGACAAAGGAAGAAGAAGCCGCATCCATCCTCCCAATCATCCCAGGGTCTCCGATGTGGGACATGCTCCAAGGGCACTGCTCAAATGATTTCTATAGTTCAACTGTTCTGAATTGTTTCCGGTCTCGCCATTCCAAGCACAATGAAATCCCTTCAGAATCCACCGGCTAACACAGTCCACCTTAGCGTCTCCACTTGCCCAGATTGTCACTGCCACCACTTGATTGGGGGAGTTGATCAATTTGTTCTGTTCTCTGTTGTGGTATCAGGTGCAGAGGATAAAACTTTTAAAAGCGGCTTTAAAAGGCTTAACGAGCCCAAACGTCTTCCAACTGTATGATAAGTAGCAAAACATTAAAACAACACAAGGGACTCCACTGCCAGCAGCCAGCAACAGCAGCATTCCACATGGGCACCAAAAACAACAGCCAGCAACAGCAACTGAGATGATTCCTGGCACCAAAAAGGGAGAGAGGCAAGGGGGCATGATGGGTTACAAGTATCTGAGAAAACTCTCCTGGAAAATAGGGAGTTTCAAATGGGCTTTTAAAGGCGGTTGAAAATAGGAATTAACAATGAAACTTTAGAGGGCAGTTTACGGAATGGCAACTCACGCAGAGGCACAGAAGGCGACCTAAGGAATTCTTCTTCTTGCGCCAGAAAAACCAAGAATGTAGATTGACTAGGATGAGTAAGCTAGGCTAGTCAATACAGTTGACTTTCTTTTTTTTTTTTTTTTTTTTTTTTTTTTTATTGTTCCTTACATTGTATTATGTAGTACAGTTTTATAGGCGCTGGGGATCCCCCCCACCCCTCCCATACCCCTCCCCCCATGGTGGATTCCTCCACCTTGTTGCATAACCATAGTTCAAGTTCAGTTGAGATTCATTGCTTGCAAACACATGCCTAGCATAAAGTTCAGCGTCTTATTGTCCAGATAAGTTCAGTGGCCTCTTGGGGAGACCTTCTATGGTCTGAAGATAGGTCTAACAGAGTAAAGATCCGGTCAGTTAAAAGCCCCAACAAGGCCTCAGTATCAATATACAACATTATGGAATTAATTGACATAGTAATGGGTAGACAATATGTTAAAAATAATGCAAGTTCCATTCTTCGAAACATCTGGGTTGAGACAGTATCAATGACAGGTTCAAAAAATAACCAACAATCAAACAAAAAATTACAGGTTAAATCAAGGCAAACATGTGGTATCTAATCTTTTGGGATTCACTCGACTTTCAATGACTCCTCCAACACCACACTTAGGTATGCAGACAAGATAGAGGGGCTGTCGCTAGTGAACCCACACAACCTAAGGTAAACTTCCAACACAATACAACATGCATAGCTTTTGAAGTCTTTTCAGACAGTCATTTTCACAAACGCTTCAATCTTGTTCTCCAAGCAAACACCCAATTCAACATCCCCAAGGCCAAGCAGAGTGTTCCATCAATATGCTCCTCAGACATCAAAATACTAAGTATCAACTGGGATTAAGACATACAACAGAACTCCATTTTCTGCCTTACAAGGTTCTTAGAAAGCTATTCATGCTCTGATTTTTCCTACACTTTCAGGATATGTTTTATTAGTATCTGTTATGCTAATACACACTAGCGGAAGCACCCAGGAGATTTCCACCTTAGAAACTAAGCAAATAGTCATGTAAGGCTCCTAAATTCTCATAACTGCGGATCCCATTAAGAATCAAGAAACACCATAAAGTAGAGGAACAAATTGGTCAAATGATTCAATAAGAAGTCATATTCCCAGAATTGCACTCAGGATCCCGAGGCACCTTCGGATTATGCAAAAGGATTCATATGGGACTGATTAGGCTTTTCCTAAGGGTGAGATTTATCACCACATATACAGAGAAGGGACTTTTATTAGTATCACCTGAAAGTCATATTTAGAATACCAGATATTCACTTCTGATCTACTCTTGGTTTCCATCACTGAAAGGCTGTTTATTACAATTCAGCTCTGCAAAGCTGGACAAGCCACTGTGTGTGTGTGTGTGTGTGTGTGTGTGTGTGTGTGTGTGTGTACAGTTAAACACAAAGTATCTACAGTATAGAGATAAAGAGGTTCTTTTTATGCACCAACACAGCCTGGGAAGCAGTAAGTTAGGCCTTAAAAACGACATGTATTATACCCAAGTCTAGTAATAAAAAAATATTCTATAGATGCTGCTTAGAGAGATTAGATTAAAATTTAACTACCACATTCTGTTCTCTGACTTAGATGAAATGTTAATTCTGTCTCTGGGCTTCCATTTTTAGTGGTAGAAAGAAGGGGAAAAAAATGAACACAGATGGAATAAACCTCATTCACTTAATTTGAAAATCAGATGCAGACTTCAAAACTTGATATGAGGAAAGAGTCTTGCTAGTTGGTTTCTTTAAAGAACTTATCTTTAGCCATCTGAGGGGAAAACTGCTTACACCATTCATGCGACCCTTCTTTAATGGGTTGGCATTATCACATGACACAAGAATTTATGCTAAACACAATCAAATGGAAGGAATCCTAGATAGTTCAAACTTTGTTCTCATATAAACTCTTTTCATAAAACTTGGCCTCCAGTGGTTACACATTGCAGGTTTACAATGAGCGTACTTTGGAAGTGGGGTGCCATGGGTAGCACAAATGCTCAACTGTGAACTGGCTGAACAATTAATTAAATGACCAAGGAGAATGGGCTCTAGTGGAAAAGACTTTAACCACCACTGAAACAGAAACCAACAACAAAATGGCAGAATATCTTTGTTTTTACTTTGGGTAGTGATGACCACAAGGGTGTTGTGATTGCCGTGTGTTTTCTTTTAATCCCAACATTGGAACGATTTGCTAAATATCTTCTTTTTGTAAAATGTTTCCTTTATACCAGGCACCTTGTATTTACAGAATGTGAAAACTAAAGTTTTATCCTGCACCCAAATACTAACTTGTAAGAAAAAAAAAATGTGCCCCCAAAATGAGTCACATTAGGCCTGAAATCAACCCACACTGAATATATACTTTCCTATGAATGTAGAAAGTCTTGTATTTGCAGCTGTCTTTCTAGCAGTGAGCTCTGTTTCCCAGGATGCCTCAGTTCTAACCCTCGGTGTATGTAGCCTTTCAGCTACTCCATAGCTGAGAGTAAGCTGGGTGCTACACAAGCAGATAGGATCACCCACTCCAACTCCACACAGGCCACTAGACTCCCATACCAAAGAATCAACATACAAAAACTAGCTTCCCCTGGTTCTCAACAATACAGAAAATGAGAATGCACAGCTCATTGCAAACATCTGAGGTTACCCTGAGTCCTGACACCCGGTATTTTTAAAGTCCCCTTTTTATAAAGTATGATTTAGCTGATTCTAAAACATCAACTAGAAACAGAGTTATTTGGATCTACGTCTTAACAGTCAACATGATCTATAAATATTTTATGAATGAATGATGAAGGGGCCGGCGTGGTGGCCTAGCAGCTAAAGTCCTCCTCTCAGATGTGCCAGAATCCCACATGGGCACCAGTTATAATCCTGGCAGCCCAACTTCCCATCCAGCTCCCAGCTGGTGATGGGATGGGGGGGAGTGGCTGTGCAGTGGACAAAGCCTTAGCCCAAAGCCTTGGGAATGTGAGCCTACATGGGAGACCTGGAGGAGGCTCCTGGCTCCTGGCTTTGGATTGACTCAGTTCCGACTGTTACAGTTACTTGGGGAGTGAATCATCGGACAGAAGATCTTCCTCTCTGTCTCTCCTCCTGTCTATCTGACTTTGCAATAACAATAAATCTTTTTTAAAAAATGAATGATGAATAAAATAATTCGCAAGGATGTATCATCATAAATGATTTCTTCTAAAGAAGATTCTCTGTGCTCACTGCAGGATAGGATGAAGGGAAATCTAGCAGAAAGCAAAAGTTGGCATGAAACAGGTGGTAAACAGGTTCAAGCTCTGCAATACTTACCCCAAACACTGGAAAGCCAAACAACACACACACACACACACACACACACACACACACACACAACAGCAAATTCGCTGCAAGCCAGGGTTACCTATATTAGGGGGCTACATTCACAAACGCTCCCGGGGGGCACAGAAACAGTGCAAGCTTTGCTGGAAGATCCTGCTTATCCCATAAGAAAGCAGGCCAGATGGTTGGCTGTTCTTTCAATTTCCCAAGAAAAGCCAAATGTCTGATTTTTTTTTTCTGTGAAATTCTCTCATTTCTAAATGTTAGATGTATTTATTTATTTGTGTTAGCTCCATGTGGACTTAACGCAACCATGGGTGACACATTCCATCCGGAGACTCCCCCTTCCTAACCTCGCATCTCAGTCTTTTCCTATCAAGAACATTTTGCTTGTTCTTACCTTCAAGTCTGGCACTGAGTAGGAGCTGGCCATGTCATATCAGTATTACTGAAGGAATTAATCAAAACAAATGTAAAAAAAAGAAAAACAAAAAGGAAAATGAGTAGCACTTTCAAGTGGCTAAATTCCAGTAAGGGATCAGATTATAGTAAGTCTTTAATGCCCTTGATCTCAGCAAGTATGCTCAAACTCAGTTGGCATTGCGTTTCTATTTTGTCATCCTTTTTCACACTCCCTAATTTGTCCCGAACTCTCCATCTTCTTTATTAATAACCATGCCAGATGTGTCTTCTTTTCCTTTTTTTGTAAATAGCATCAAAGTGGGCCAAAGCAAATGTCAGCAAAGTCTTTCAGATACCCACGATATTCTAATTCTAGGCAAACGTATTCCTTTATTTAGAAACTATATTTTTAATATAAAAGGTGATCCCCTGGGGGGGTGAAATTTTTCTGAAGCAATACATGTTATTGAAAGTTATAGTCGCAAAAACTGTATCATTGAAAAATACTGGAAGACCTTTTCTTCAAACTGTCTGTGGCCTGAGGCCTTTGGCAAAAGAAGACACAAATGCTGGTGTAAGTGTCTGGTTAAAATGCACACACACACACACACTCAAGCATTTCCCCATAGGAAAATAACCTAGACACACACACGCATTTAAAACAACATAAAAATGCTTAGATTTCCACATTTCTATTTCCGTCATAAGCCTTATGTTTCAGTACATTTTGCTCTCTAGAGGAAAACTCCATATAAGCAGGTAAAACCATAACAAACTTCTGCAGTACAGACAACTCCTCCAGAAGTAAAAGCAATTAAAATAATAGCCTGCCCCCCACCCCTAGAGAATAAAGGTAACTACAAATATGCAAAGGAGGAAAGCAATAACATGAGAAATTATTCATATTACAATAAGCTGAATGTAATTCCTAGTTATCTGCAAATTAAACAGGCCTCCTAATTTATACCTAGTTAGAAAAACAACATTGCCTGTAAATTTCAGTTCAGAAACATTGCTTAGATATGTCAAGGAAAAATACAGATTTTTTAAAAATCCTCCGATTTAAAAAAAAAGAAAAAAAATCCAGACATTTCCAAGTCAAACAGGACACACAAAAAATACATATAAATTCTTTTGACTTCAAAGATTGAAATCGCAAAAGACAAAGGACGTAAGAACCTCCTTAAAATTTCTTACTAAGGATCACAAGGGCAGATAAAGAAGCAGGTTATGCAGAAACAATGAGCCTATATGTATGTGTGTGTATCATTAATTATCTGACATTTTTATAAAGCTAGCACTACTTTGCTTTATGCTGCATATGCTGAACAAGCAGATGCTAAGTCTGTAAACTGTGAATTAACCTTCCTTTTTAATTAATTGTTCCTTTGGAAATCCTGGCTTTGAAATCCCAGGCAACAGTTGCTACATACTGGAGACCTGTGCCAATCTTGCATCCAGGTTCCCCGGCTTTGATCCGTAAACATTTATTACATTTTTAATCACCGAAGGATTCATTTGCATTTTATTTGTTCATTGGCATCTGACCCGGTTTAATTTTAGGACCTCCTAGCATCAGTCATTAGGCCTGCAAGAATCCAGATCAGAACATTTTCTAACCAAGTGGGACAGAGACGTTGGCCATCGTGATGGGACTCAGGAACCAGAAGAAAGAGCGTGGCAGGGCAGTAAGTCAACAGTGGCAAACCCAGTCTATACTCAGATGCCTTTCTTCTATTAAGTAAAGAATGTGAGCAAAGGGCTGTCCTTAGATATTATGTCACAGTCTTTCTGGATAGTTTCCCTATATCCAAAGTTCCCAGTTATTCATCGGACTTGACCATGCTTGCATCAGAACTCCTAACTCAGCTTTGAGGCTTCTTATTGAAAGCAAACTGTACCAAAGAAATGGGTCATCAAAATCTGTTAAGAATGTGGTTTTGTTCATTCGTTTTGTGTTTTGTTTGGTTTTGTTTTTGCCAGCACACAGGCTCTCAGAACAATTTTCTAAAAGCACTAAGGGGATAGGTTAAGAGTATCGGGTACTGGGTGGGGTGATCAGAGGAAGGGGCAGGAGGCTGAAAAGAAACATCTCCTTCTCCACAGTTCTGGAACTTACTCTGTGTTAAGGGTTGTCTTCTGATAACAAATGCATGATACAAAGCTGTTCGCATCACCCCTTCCCCGCTATTGAAAATGAACGACCCTACTTTTGATGAGCTCTCTGGGTTGCAGATATATAAGCATACAGCTTTTAACCATGGTGGCCCACAGTCTCTAAAAATGAGGAACTACCATCTGTTACTTTGTTGGGGTAGCTGGAATGATCCACCAACCCATCAGGACCAACCTTCTGATGTCAAAGTTTCTATCTATCCCAAGTCCCTGTGGCATGAGGCTAAGGAATAAATTTTCCAAGGCCCAAGTAAAAAATTCCCATTAGGCCAAGAGGAGATCCAGAGAAAGGAAAGTAATGTAATAGACATGGGTCGAATTATTTCTTGTACATCTGCTCACATGCCATACTGTGTCCATCTTTTAACAAAATGACAGAAGTATCATCATCCTCTTTTGAGAGATGAAAACACAGGCTCCAAAAGATGTCCTCATTTGGTCCAAGTCCAGCAGACAGGAGACAGAATAACCAAGGTTTCATCTTGTGAGCTCAAGCGGCTGTAACGCTGAATCCTAGCTGAGTCCCAACACTACACAGAGAAAACTTGGAGTATGCCAAATGACACAAGGAAATCTCTTCTGCCCACAGAACTAAAACTGGGTGCCGTACAAGGTGCCTCTGACGTTTTCCTCATTCCTAGATTATATCAAAAAATAATCGGAATCACAGTTGCGGTTGTCACAGTCAGAACATTGGTTAGAAAGAAGAAAACCTCCCTTGTCCCCCTCTTACGGAAGTGTGGAAAGCTGACAAAATATTTTTGGAAGTCAAAGAAGAAATAACCCTACCGCCATGAGACAAACATAGCACTTTCGGGTCACTTCTTTCAATCTGTTCGCTTCCTCAATACGTATGCACTCTTTATTATATTTGCTTTGTACATTAGGAAAGCTATTTTATCAAATCTTTCAATACTACTTATAAACTGAAGTTTAATATTTTACCACACAGACAACAGCAGTTTATTGAACTGTTCCCTTACACCTGTACATTTCAGATGACTTTTGTCACTATTAATCAAAACACTACCAAAACACCACTACAGTCATTTCTTTTGGCATACTTGGGATGCTTTTCTGAAGATCAGTTTCTAGAAGTGGAGTGAGATGTCAGAATGACAGCAACAACACAAACAAATGGAAACAAAAGTCACAGCATCATTACCAACATTAAGGCATGCGTCAATCTGATGGGCAAAAATGAATATATATGTATAGATATTTTTTTCAGCATTTCTGGTTTCAAGGAGGCTTTTTGCCCAAAGGTTTATTCCTTCTTTCTGAGCAACCTATTCCTAATGATCAGTTGAATGTAACTGTATCTTTACACAGGGGGTCCCCAGAGGATCAGGAGACAAACTCTCGACCTTGCCATTCCCTAGTTTGATCATTGGGGCTTGGTCGCTTCACAGAAATACAAAGTTTTCAAATGTTGGCTGTTAACACCCAAGGGAAATGTTGCACAGTTCCCAGAGTACAAAACAGATCAAAGCAAAGGCGCTGGGGCTAAAGCAAGAAAACCCACCTTTTCCTGAGGCAACAAGCCCTTCCCTGCCACAGCTGCTAAGCAACTTCAAGGTTCTGAAAAAAATCCACACAACATCAGTGTGCCAGCTGATGTCTAAGACCTGCCATTGCTTCTAGGAAACCAACCTTGCCATGGCGTGCAAAAGGAAACTTTAGACCACAGAAAACCTGGGAGGGTTCAGAGTTGCCAGAGAGCAGTGAGCAACCTTCACACAAGAGGCACTCCTGGTGAATCTGAAGTCTCTCTTTCTCTTCTCTCTCTCTCTCAAAGTGCAGTTGATGCAGACAAAGCAAGCAGGAGTGGATAAGCTGTGTGACAGCAAGACAGGAGGCTCGCGGATGCTGCCTTTCCAGCAGCTACATGAGCCATTCTTTAGAATCGTCTAACCCCCATCACAGCGTGGGTCCTGCATGAGACAAATCAATGTGAAATATTTCTTCCTTCTTTCTTCCAGCTGAAGCTGAGAGTCCACGCACATTGATTATCACTACCTTCAGGGAAACAGTGATTTATGGAGCGAGGCTAGCAATTACTCCATTCTTTCTCAAAAGCACCGTGTCTTCACTGCATCCTTTCAAGGGGGCCCCTCTTTCTTATTCTTAAACCAACGTTCCTCTTTCTGAGTGAATGCGGTCCTGAGCAGCCGCATCACGCAGGATGGGCAGGAGGACTACAGATGCACACAGCAGACCTATCTATGGAGTAGGCAGGGAAAATGCAAGATGCATCCCTAACATTTCTGCAGACTCCATTTGTTCTGCTGGGAACGTGGGATACCTATTCACTCATCCAGGTCACTTTTCTCAAGAATTGAGAGTAGGTCAAAAATTACATGAACCACTACCATTAAAGCCTTTGAGTTCAATAAAGAGGAGACTATAAAGTAACATCTGTGGACTGGAGAGAAAATTCTGAAGTTAGTATTTCCCAGGGCTTAGATGGCTGAATAAAGGCAAGTGAACAAAAGCAATGGGTTGCTCAATCCTGCCTATTTCGTGATTTTACCTAGAACTGGCCCATATGTACCTCAGGTATTTTGCCATGCAAATGCAAATATAAATCCATGCCAAAGGAATCACAGTTTATAACTGGAAAGGAAAAGAAAAATCAAGATCCAGTTGACTATAAACATCCAGCAGGTTGTAGCTGGAAGCACAAAGAATTATTGCTGGTGTGTTTTGTTTGATGTCTTTCACTGAAGACGTTTTTCTGTTACTTACCCACCTCCACCCACTTTCCATTCATAACATTTCATGAAATCGCAAAAGAAAGAAGTAAACATCTGAGAAGTCACCTCGCATATACACCAGGCATTTCAATAAACTGAAAAGCAAAGAGATTTCACTATTTGGGTTTTTTTTTATTTTATTTTTCAGTTTCTATTCTCTTGAAAATAGAGGTTTGGGATGCCAGAACTGTGGCTAAGCTAGCTAGTCTTCACCTGTAGTGCCTGCATTATATATGGGCAGAAGTTCAGGTCCCGGTTGCTCCACTACCAAACTAGCTGTCTGACTATAGCCTGGGAAAGCAGAGAAGGATGGCTTGGGTGCTTGGGCCCCTTCACCACTAGGAGATTTAGAGAAAGCTTCAAGTTCCTGGCATTGGATCAGCTCAGCTGCGACCACTGTGGCCATTTGGGGAATGAACCAGCAAATGAAAGATGATTTCTTTTTTATTTTTTCTTCTCTCTTTGTAAATCTGCCTCTCAAATAAAAATGAACAGATCTTTTTAACATATATATATATATAAGGATTAAAGATAATATTAATTACTTATGGCTGCAATTGCCAGAGTTTTTGTGATACAGCTTGGCAAACAACCATTCTGCAATCACAAGACGTCACACTTCAAACTGAGCTACGCAGAGTGCAATAATTCACACCTTGGGCATTGTTT
Organism: Ochotona curzoniae; assembly: GCF_017591425.1. Taxonomy (NCBI): domain Eukaryota; kingdom Metazoa; phylum Chordata; class Mammalia; order Lagomorpha; family Ochotonidae; genus Ochotona; species Ochotona curzoniae. The sequence goes on along the minus strand of NW_024466446.1, from coordinate 7,358,454 downwards.
CGCCTTGGTATCTTACTGCTTCATTAAAGACGTTTATATTTGGATAGCTTGCAAATGTTCCATATGAAAGACAGAATCCAAAGTGTGAACCAGACAAGAGAAATTTACTGACAATCTGAGAGCACTTGGGGCCATTAATAATGAGCAAGCCAAGAAGTTATTCCTCCTTCCTTGTTTCAAAGTTTGCCCTGGAGATGTGCATGTGTTTTTCTTTCAAAGTATTGACACAGCCTCTAAAACAACTGATCCTCAAATTACAAAATATGCACAGGTACTTCCCAGCTTTCAAAGGTGCTCTGTTCTACAATTCTCTCCCATAAGTCGTAGCTACCTGCTCTTTGGAATCATCCTGTGCTATTATAAACAGCAACCCCTTTCACTCCCAAAGGTACTTTGTTTAGATAATAAATATTTGTGATCTCCATCCCAGGTAGATAGAGGTAAGCTAAGTAAAGCTTCGAGGCACAGGAGGAGGCCAGTTCTACCAGAAGACAAGCAGGTGTCTGATAGTCAGCTATCATTTGCAGGTTTTTTTTTGTCTAGTGGTAATGAGAAAGCCTACAAGCATGCCTCCTCTCCACAGACCTCAACATCACTCAGAGATAATTCCTGCAGGGTCTGTGGGTGCTGGTCAGCCACCTCCACCCTTCTCCTGAACATGAGGGATGGCAGCAGTCAGAACTCATACCACACAAATAATTTTTTTCCTCCTGGACCTCCACAGTTCACTGGCTCCACACACGTGACTATTTTGCCTATTCCTTTAGCTCTCTACGAGCTCTGTTTCACTGCTAATAATAGCAAACATCCCAACATGACTTCTCCCATGAAATATGTTACAATCATGCAAGTTCACATAGAGTCTAACCAAACTCTTTCCTGTAATTCAGAAATTTCTCTGCCTTCTTTTCCTGAGAAGCTAAAAGTAGTGTATAGGATTCAAGACACACACAAATAACCCCCATTCCTCCCTTCCTTCAAAAGGTGGAGTCTATACTTATACTCCTTTAAATGACTTGGCTATGAGGCCTTCTTTGGTCAATGGGGCACAAGCAGAATCTTTGTTTTTTAAGTTTATTAATTTTTATTGCAAAAGCACATTCACATAGAGGAGAGACAGACTGAAAGATCCTCCATCTGCTGGTTCACTCACCCAAATGACCACAACAGTCAGAGCAAAGCTCAGCCAATCCAAAACCAGGAACCAGGAATCACTTCTGGGTCTCCCACACAGGTGCAAGATCCCAAGGCTTTGGGCTGTCCTCGATTGCTTTCCCAAGCCACAAGCAGGGAGCTCCAGGGGAAGTGGAGCAGCTGGGACATGAACCAGTGCCCAGCTGGCACTTGGAGACAGAGGATTATCCAGTTGAACCAAAGTGCCAGCCTCCCACAAACATAATCCTAAAAAGCACCTGAGCATTGGGAAGCCCTGAGCTCACCAAGCTGGCATGCATGAGATGGAAAAGCCAATGAAAGAGACCGTGTCCCAACTAGTCAAGCTAAGGACCTAGACTTGGGAAGTCATCCTAGGCCATTCAGCCCCGCCTGAAGCAGCCCAAATCATAAGAAGCACTTAACTAACCCACAACAATATGAGAAATCATGAACATATATTGTTTCAGGACAATTGGATTTGAAGTGGATTGTTAAGTAACAACCGATAAAGTAACACAGTTATTGAAGAGGGAAATGCATCCACTCTTTGAGAACACACATGGTAAGACACCACACACAGGAGACAAGAATGCAATTTTTAAAAATCCTGCATGGATCCTTTTGTTCTTTAAAACTTGTTAATGTTATTATTCATTTTGATTAGAGTTATCAAACTGGTGCCATCTGCCTGAATTCTAGGGAAAGATAATTTAAGTGAGCAGCAGTCTGTCAAAATACTTTGTCAACACAAATCTCTTCCAATGGGGCAGGCACTGCCAGTGCAGTCATAATCCTTGCCACTCTGGTATGGTGATCCATACCACCTTTCACACACATATGCCTCCCGCCTGACTGCTAGAGAAAACTAATTTCCCCTAAACCTGACCATTTAGGGTGACAAGCTACAGGTCACAAGATGCTGAAAGCCTGGATCCCCAACACTCCATAGTGTTAGCAGAAGGACCGTGAATTGAAAAATGGTTCAATACTGGAAGAGGTTATGAGAAGACACAGAGAGTAGAGGATTTCACCACCAGAATCTTGAAGAATATTCCTACAGAAAGCATTTGATCAACAACACGAAGGTCGCACCAAAGCATGTCACTCTGCAAGTCCTGGAAACCAAAGGTCAGGAACATCTTCAGGGCTCAGGAGGAGGGCTTCAGGAGCTTAGCAGGCACCAAGGGAGAGAGAAGATAATGAACAGGTAACCTTATCACCATGATATTATGCATCAAGTAAGCTCTGTGCGTCAGGCTTCACAGAACACAGTGAGCAGAAAGTTGAAAAGGCATTTTCTTCGCCCGCCTTCCTGCTCCAGGAATCTATGACCAAGCCTCTGCCTGTGTGCGCCTCCACCATCACCACACTTGTTTCATCATCAGACTCCTCTCTCTTCTCTCTCTCTGTTCATCTGTCACTCTCTCTCTGTATGTCTCTCTGCCTTTCAATGAGATAAAATTGAAATTTAAAAAAAACCCTTGTGATCTGGTAAGCCATCTTGGTGTCACTGATCTGAGTAATTTCAAATACAAATGTCAAGTCACCTTAAAAAAAAATAGCTCACTCTTCCTTTTCTATACAAGGTAGGCCTCCATGAGTCACACTTACCCGATTTTAAAAAGCAGAAAATAAGATAATATATTGCTTGCGTTGGGACTATCTTAGAAAATCCTTCCACTGGTATCTTGAAAAGCAATAGAAACAATGATCGAAATTAACTCCAGGACAATGACAATCGTTACCATTTATTGAACACCTACAGCAAATGCATTGTTCCAAGTGCCTTGTGTGTACCATTCCATCTTAGGTACAATGTCTGCTTTACAAATTGAGGAACTAAGGAGCAGAAATAAGCACAACGCCAAAGGTCACCAAAAGAAGCCAATTCCCCCAGTCTCAAGTGATGCCCTTTTTTTCCATCATTGTGAAGGACATCCAGGTATGAATGACTCAGACAATGGCAAGGCTGATGTGCTAGGTTTTCTTCCTTGGTGCTCAGGCTCAGAAAGGCAGCCACCTGTATTTCAGCTGTGACAGCACTGCCATAAAGTAAGAACAGCACAAGGTTTTCATAATCCTCCTACAAAACAATACTCCTATTAAACATAATAGGAGAGGAGCTAGTTGATAGCGAGAGAGGGCAGTGATATATCCAGAGTTTCAACAAGGACTAAGAACCAACAACTGCTATTCTCACTGCTCAAGAACGTGTCCCTCTTTGTTACAACACCCCAAGAGTCGCTACATATTGGTCACACCTATAGCGCCAAAGATGGGCCCCCACTGGCTTTAATCCATCCCCATATTCAGAAGACCCTGACCAGAGTCAGAGTGCAATGAAGGTGCACAGGAAGTAGCTCATGGGAAGACAATAGGATGCAACGGGCTTTTTGCTAAGGACTGAGAGAAAAAGATTACTTCTGTTTCTTCCCTGGGAGGTTTGATGTATTGATGTGAGATCTAAAATCCCTTGCATTGGTCCAGGATGAAAAATCTAGAATTACAGGGTTGAAAGCTGACTCAGTGGCATAGCACTAAGGATGAAGCCAAAATATGAAGCGGTAGAGAATGCAGGTCCTTGGTCAAGCATTTCAAGTTCTGAAACCAAACCTTGGTTGGGTTAGGCCAGCTCTTACTTCAGAATTTTCTGTGACATGAGCCAAGCATTCTCGATGATGTCAGCCCAACAAGACAAAAACTACCGGTAGATGTCAGGGGTCAGCAGTGACCTTAAGGACTTCAGCAAGTAGTTCCAACAGACTCATTCCAACACATTCAACGTGGATGATTTCTTCTCCGAGAAATGCGCAAAACAAAGAAAGTCTAGGCAGCACTCAAAGAAGGATTAGGTATGCTCAGAAGAGGATTGGCTTCATTTCTTGTTTGTTAACTATTTCTTCATTTCCTTGTGTATTTCGAGATACAAGATACATGATCCTGGTTGGATAAAACAAATGAAAGGAGGCATGGAAAAGAGGTAACCAGTGCAAGATTCTTCTACTTTTGAAATGTAAAGAGTCGCTATGTTCTCCAGTTATTGGATGTAAGGAAATCAGAAACGGAACTACCTGGAGTGGGGATTTTAAAAGTGATCAACTCAATTGACAAGTGAGCTTTTATCTTCTGTATTTTCACCAAACACGTCAAAGTGTCTCCTTCATTCAGGTAATAAGAAAACAGAAAAACTGCAACATTTTCTTTTACCCAAAAAAAAAAATCACTGAAAGGATTTAACAGCACTTCGTCCATCAAATTTCAGTGTGCAAAGATTAGCTGGCATTTTAGAGCCTTGAAAGAGATTTATTGTCTGAACATAAAATTCTATTTCCAACAGAAAGATATAAGGAGGTAAAACTCTAGAATGTCAATGGGGAGAAAATGTAGCTGCAGCTTTAGAAAACTGCTCAGGAAAATCCCAGACACGATACGTGCAGAAAACACTTAAGGAAATCACCATATTTTCTGAACTTCGAGGCCAAGGAAACAAGAGAATATTTCGGAATCCCTTCCCAAGGAAGTCACTTGGCTGGAAGAATAACGGGCATCCTAGCTTCAAAACTCAAGTTTATCGAGAAGTCTGGACAATCCACACATGAAATGATCTATCTGTGAAAAATGCAGAACTGTGGTAATTACCTGAATGATGATATGAACTTGGGTCCATTTACACTAGGACTGAACTGTTCAACTGTCTATTGAAATGTGACCTGTCAAATCTGGGTACAATTGAGAGATTAACATAGTTTTCACATTTTTTTTATGCAGGTACTTGGCACACTGCTCTGCCAGGAATGGGGGAGGACTAAACCTATAATTCTAACAAATGCTAACTCATTCCCAACCCGATTTGGATGTCCATATCCCTTCCCACTGAAGCCAAATGCAATTCCTTGTGAAGCCAGAGACGCTAGAAACTAAGATAATCCACTTCTACCACCGCCAGGCCACACATCCCAACTCACTGTGATAAAGAGCGACCCTCAATCTCTTTCTGCAACCAATTTCAATTTGATGATTTAACCCCCAGCCCCAAATCTCCATCTCACAGAGTAACCACAAGCTGTGTCCCACCACTATGAGGAGAGGATGTGTGGCCTCTACTGGCCCTCCTTAAACTTCAAGGTGCACACAAAATATTTCACAACAGGCAGCAAGGGAAGTAGAACATTTAATTTGGGAATTTCCACTCTGTCCCAAGTCAATAATTGTTGGTCATTTGTATTCCTCCCTGGAATGCAGAAGAAACTTTGGCAGAATTTAAAAAATGTGCATTTTTTGGTGATGGCTTTATCTCCAAATGATGCTTATAGAGCAATTGAGAGACACCTAGGGAACAGCCATGATTATCCCTGTTTAAAGTTAGTGACTAATAATAATAACTACCATATTACTGTCTGCCTCAACCACAGTTAGATCTTTCCAGATGCTGTATTTCAACTTCAAAGCAATGAAAGTTGAAATCCACCTACTTGGTGGATGAGGAAACAGCAATATAGAAGGGACAAACCAATCACACACAGCTGAGGGGCACAGGTAGAATTAAGAGCAGGTAGCCCAGGCAAGCGCCCATGACCTTAACAACCATATCACGCCACCTCTCAGAAGGGTAAGGAAGATTCCTTTTAGGTTACTCATTTTTATCATTCCGGCTTCTCTCACACATGGTAAAGGACTTCACCTTGAAGACCATGAGAATACTATACGCTCCGTAAGCAAAGGCTGAATGTAACGACAAGGTGCTTAAAACAGTGAATGTGTCTGACTCCACAGCCATTCTGTACAGCAAGGTGATTTTGTACCACTAACACTACATCAACTGCCTCACTTGCCAAGAGCAGGTCTAACCAGGTCTGCAGTTTGCTACTTGGTTCGATCCCCTGAAAACAAAACTTTTACTTGCCAAATCACAGTTTTACCCCCACAAGAGTAATAGAAGAGTGTAGCTAATTTTCAAAACATGACTACAAGTGCTCAGTCCCCCAAGTCGAAGGACGCACGGAGAGCCAATCATAAAGGGGCTTGGCAAAGGCACTAGAGAGGATCTGCAAGCAAAACCTTGAGACTGCAAGAACCAAGGTTCTTCATTAGACATGATTTTGCACAGCTAGGCCGGCCTGACGTCAATGCAAAGGGGAGTAAGCAAGGACCGAGGCCCAGGACCATGCAGAGAGTAGTCTTAAGAATATAAGGTCACACTATGTTGCCCAGCATGGTACAGCTTGAGAGTCTGAAAACAAGGCACCATTCTGCCCATGCTGGAGTGGGCAGGAGTCGAAGACGCCACAACTCCTCCAGGTCCTTGTGAGTGACGATTATGCAACCTCCCCATGTCCCCTTGCTCTTCATCAAGTGTGAATCAAAATTCTCTCAGGGAATAGTATTTTCCACACTCATGTAGAGAATAATTGGAAAAACCCTGGTGCCTTGACAGTTGTTTTTTTTTTTTAATCCTGACTCTATGTGACAAGAGAACGTGTCAATTTCCACCCCAAGCCCTCTGCCACTCTCCTGCCACCAGGAGATAGAACTTGGTGGGCGGCAGCTTCTTGTAGATACAGACATTTGTCACCTTGTATGTCCTTCTATGAAGACAAATCCATGGCCAGACATCCCCCAGCTTTTGTGATACCTCTCCCCACAACTTGGGCTTTCAGGATCCCCCACTTCTTGGATGGTGTCTCTCTTCAATAAAATGACATGCAGCATACTTCTCATAAAGGTGTACCCACTTTCTACACAAATCACGCTGTTGCCAGCATCACGGATACTTTAAAACATACACAGAAGACAACAAAGATATAAAATTACAGAAATTCTGGAAGGAGCATGTGGTCCAGTCATTTAGATACCCAGATGCATATTAAAGTACTCGACTGCAAACCCAGTTCCAGATCCCAAATCCAGCAAACCCCATGAGGCAGATGGCTCAAGTGACTGGGTCACTGATACCCAGATAGGATACCTTACTATTGAATACCCAACTCCTGGACCAACTTAGCTCAGTCCCAGTCATTGCTGGCATCTGGAAAGTGAGCTAGGAGATAGAAGCACAGATTCTTTTAGTCTCTCTCTCTCTCTCTCTCTCTCCTCTCTCTGCCTCTCAAACATGTTCATAAATTACAGGTTGTCCAATATTTTCTTCTTGCATTAACAGGGATGCCTGCCTATGTTCCATTTGGAGACCCTGATCTAACCCACCGCTTAGTTTACAGATGTAAATAAAAAGTTGTGCTATTTTCAGTGTATCTACTATCCTCTTGAGTCTTTCTAAATCACTTTGATTCCATCTTATTTTTTTTTCCTGACTAGTATTAATCATAGTCTAAAGGACCTTCAAAAAGTTCATGAAATTCTTAATATGAAAAACCTACATGCGCTCCGATCTTTTTCTTTTTCTTTTTTTCCTTTTTTTTTTTTGCACAAAGATAAACCTATCTTTCCACTGTGCTTTCCACAAACTTTTTGAACCCACTTCACAACTGTCAAGAATTCATCGCTACAGCCTTGAATTCCTCATCCTTGTATGCTCCTCTACATCAGCTTCTCTAGAGCTGTCTAGAGACAGCTTCTACTAGAGACATACGAAGTTGGGGGGTCATCCTAGAAAGTGAGTCACCATTCTATGCGTTGCAGGAGTTCCAGCAGCCTCTCTGAGCTCTGTCCATCAGAATGCAGTGCCCTTCCTCCAGTCTAAACCTCTGTCTAAACCTCTCAATGCATGGCTAAAATCACCGCCCATGTAGGCACCACTGCTCTAGACCAAAACTACAAGTCCAAGTGCAGGCATAAAGGTTAAGGTATCCATCCTGTCACTTAACAGAGTGTCAGGATCATGTTTTGTCCAAGTTGGACTCTCTTACAATCTCTACTGCTAGAATAATAATTAGCACACAACAGGAACACCCAGAGTACTGACCGAATGAAAGAAGCCTTCTTCACAACAATACATACTTTAGTTAATTCAAGCCTTAATAAATGAGCCTAATTCCAGTCACAGAAGCCCCAGAGGCCTTCTCGAGAATACACAGAAAGTACCTGTTACGATAGCTTTGCAATATACAAAGGATTTGTGGTATGTTTAATCACTCCATCTTTGAACAACTCAACCAGAAAGTAACCATCAGATTATCATGCCTTTCGTTATCAGCAAAGTGTGGAATTCAATTGCCTTTTCTATTTTGTGGTGGCCTTCGTTTATCTTAACATCCCTCTGAGTTATCTGAGAATTGTTGATCTGAAAAAAAACGGGGGCGGGGGCTGTGCAACTCACTCTGAATTAGACTAGAATTTGAAATTTGGCCTACTTGTATCCACGCCCAGCAAGCTACATAGGACTGCCAAGTGGGGATTTCTGCTGTTGTTGTTGTTAAGAGCAAACTTTAGTGGGCTACTCCAGAACTCTTCCAAAGCACAGACTCTATAATCCAAAAAAACTCAAGTTTAAAATAAGCAAGGCTCTCTGGGAAATGGTCAAGTCTACCAGCACACAAAGAAACTTAAGGCTTCTTTTGGATCCAAAGTCTTATTCACTTAGCACAATCTATAAGCCTTGTGACCTGGGGCCTTCTCCCATGCACTTCCCCCTACCAGGAATGGCCTCTTGACCTCTCTTCCAGGATACCCTCTTACACTTCCCATTCCTCCTCTGGGAAGTAGTCTCTGACATCTCCCAGGCTGTCCAAAGCTCAGAAATGCTACAACATTTATGAATGTATAATGAGGCATGCCCTGTCTTGCAAGCTTTGGCTATGACCTCCAGTGCATTGAGTTGATTCCCCCAGCAAGGCTAAGTACTCTAAGATCTAGGCTACCCACACCCCACAATCATCTAGCTCAAGCCTGTCCACATATACAATACCCAATGAAAACTTTTTCCCTGGATTATCCCAGTTAGTTCTCAATTTTCGGACCCAGTTCTTCACGAACATTTTCATGGATTCCATGTGATTTGGGGGAAATTTAAGAGACACATTAGCTCTACAATAACAAAACCCACACAATGGAATTCTCTTAGGTCATGGGTTTTCCAGAAGGCTCCTAAAATAAGAGGGTTTCTGAGGGAGACCTAAATTCATAGTCAGTACAGAAACAGATCTGTTAAGTCTTGCAACCATCCCACCCATTCTGCACACTTCTTGTTCAGTGAAGAAAGAGACACTGTGTTACTAACTGGCAGCACACAGCACCAGATGGCGGGAGGAAAAAGTCTCTAGCCTTGGTTAAAGTTAGCCCTTAAGAACAGGGGTCACTCCACATTCATTACTAGTGGAACTATAAAATGGCTCAGCAAAGCTGGAAAACAGTTGGCAGTCTCTTCCAGAGTTAAATAGTAGGTCACCCAGAAATTTCACTTCCAGACATTCAGTCGGGAGAAATGAAAGCATTCAACCGCAGGACGACTTGTAAGTGAATGTTTGTAGCAGTGGTATTGTTCAGAACAGCCAAAATGCAGAGACAATGTCTGCTTGTTGAAATGATCACCAACTGACAAATCAATGAAGGAAAGGTGATATATTCATACAACAGAATACCATCTCACAGATCAAATGAGATAGTATTGTAAGTTACAATATGAATACACTTCAAAAACAATTTGTTAACTGGGGGAAAAAAAATAGACACAAAGATCACATATTGTGTGATTGCATTTGTATAAAATACCCCTCAAAAGAGAAAAATCCATAGAACAGAAAGTAGATTAGTGGTTGCCTGAGGCTAGAAGTAGCAAAGAGGATTAACAGTCAGGAATTTTACTGGAGTAATGAGCATGCTCTAAAACTGGATTAGAGTCACGGTTGTGCAACTTAGTACATTTACCAAAAGTCACTGTATTGTGTGCCTGGGGGGTGGGAGGTGAAGGGTATATGTAGATGATAAACACCAATTTCCAGAGTTCCTACACACAAACACTAGTGGTCACCGCTCTGCATTTTCACTTATTTCATCTCTTCACCCGTTAATCACTGAATTTGGGGGGCTTCTCATGAGAGGCCAGAGCGATGTTTACAGCTTCACTCACAGCCAGGCCTGTGAGTGACAGCACCTTAGAAATGGGAATAGATCCTTTAAATCCATCCATTCAGTCAGTCAGTCAGTCAGAAAACATGTGGTGAGCTGCCTGTTTGCCAGGCATTATGGTGGGTACACAAGACAAAGGCAGGCTACAATTAACAAAGTGAAGACACCTGAACAGATAAAACCATATAAGCAGGATGGGTGTGACTGTGGGGGGTCGCATGCAGGACACCTGGATGGGACACCTCACCTTGATTTCATTACTGGGACCTCCTAAAGAAACGATCAGCCAAGCCTACAAGACACATGCCTACAAGCGTGAGAACAAGAATGAGGCAGGTGGAAACGGCCAGTTCAAAGCGTAACAACATAGATAAATGGAACACCTGGATAAGTGATATTACTCCATCTAGACGGGTCGCAATGCAAGAGGAGAAGAGTAGACATCTCAGAAAAGTAAACCACGTTCAGCCCACAGGACTTTCAGAGTGCTAGCTTGGTTCTCAGCAGTAGGGGAAGGCAACAGTGTCTTCCCATCGAGCAAATACCACGGTCAGTTTGTGATGAACGAACCATATACACATGCTACATCCGCTGACAATTAGGTCTTAGAACAAAACACCAGGGCTTTCATAGCTGATCAGCTGAGTGTATCTATCTCCCCATAAGTTTCCTCTGACTTAGACATTTCCCTTATGTGTCTATGTTCAACAAGTGTGCCACATGCGGCTAGTGAGTACCATACTAACACTGTAAATACTGCATGTTGTTCATGTCCAACACCCTGACATAATACAACCTTGATCAGTGTGCATGAATGAATGAATCATATACATATGCTGAGAGTGCCAATAATTTTACTCATCCATTCATTCACTCAATAAACATGTATCACCTGACTCACGAGATTTCTAGAACCGTTCTAGATGTGGAGGCTACAGATCCAGGATGCAAGTGTTATCAAAATAATGCTCTATAAAGAAATCAAGGGGGCAGCATGATGGCTCAAACAGCTAAGCCTTCACCTCCAAGCACCAGCATGTCATATGGGCACCAGTTCGTGTCTCAGCTGCTCCACTTCTCATCCAGCTCTGTGCTTATGGTCTGGGAAAGCAGTGGAGGATGGCCCAAAGCCTTGGGATCCTGCACCCATGTAAGAGATCCAGAAGAGGCTCCTGGATCCCAGCTTCACATCAGCTCAATTCTGGCCACTGCAACCATTTGGGGAGTGGGCCAGTAGATTGAAGACCTTTCTCTCTGTCTCTCCCTTTCTCTGTACATCTGCCTTTCCAATAAAAACAAATCTTTTTAAAGAAGAAATCCAAAAATTAACATGTAAGCAAAAAGAAATAAATAAACAAAAACATTATAATAATTTCAGGAAGATGTAAGCTCTATTTAAAAAAAAGACTTAAAACAAGGTAAGGAGGTAGTGATGGAAAAGATTATATTTGCAATGTCATTTCATCTCTCAAAAAGCATTTGCACAGTGTCTGCTGCCCATAGACTAGCATGTATCAAACAAAACTCATGATGAAAGTTAATGGAACGAACTTGAACAAGTAGGATAATTGCTCAGAAATAAATTCTGCTTTCTGATCATCTTGTCATAAAAGCTTTTGAGGACGCGTTTTTGTGGAAGGAGGCAGTGGCAAAATTGACCCGTATTCTATTTCAAAGCTATTAATGTGTCAAATGGTTAGCCCCAGCAGGCAGAGCATTTCTGAAAACTTTGGGGGAAAAAACATCTTTTGAATGACTTAGTGTCATAACATGTGTCAGAAACAGCAGCCAATCAAAATCCCCATTTGCAGCATGTATCTCCGATTTTACAATTAAATTCATTCCACACTCGCTAAGCCTCTTCCCAAGTGTCAGGGCTGGGCTACACCTCCATCTTACCACTCACCTGCCATCCGCCAGTTCCCATACTGGAAAGAGAAAAAGACATCACAAACAGAGTATAAAACACAACGTGAGCAGAGCAGTGTGTGTCACTTTCTTTCGGTTTTCATTTTGCCTCCCCAATGTTCTCTATAATCCACCATATCATCTCCAAGGATGCTGTATACTCTACCAAGACCCAAAGTTATTTCATAATTTCATATGAGGGGTAAAACGGAATTTTCCTGAGCTACTGTGGTCTCTGATACCACTGAGATTACAGATTACACAACTGGACGAGTGCTAAAATATAAATGTGTTACCCTAGCCCATATAGATGCAGGTTTGAGTCCCAGCTGATTCAGTTTCCTATTTATGTGCCTGGGAAAGCAGTGGAGGATGGTCCAAGTCCATGGGTTCCTTCACCACAATGTGGGAGTTAAAAAAAAATTCCTGGTTCCTGGTTTGGGACTGGCCCAGTCCTAGCCACTGCAACCATTTAGGGAGTGACCAGAGGATGAAGACTCTCTCTCTCTCCACCCACTATCCCATAACCCCGACTTTCAAATAAATAAACCGTTGGGGGGAAAAAAGAATATAAAGTACATTTTTGTAGTCTTCAGACCTTGGTCAATAGCATACAATTTTGGCTGAGCATTTATCCGAAGAGAGATTTGCCAACCATCTCAATCAGACCTTAAAAACACCAGCCTGCCCATCGATTGTGAGAGTTAAGTGAGACTGGGAGAGTTGGCATTCCGTACTTTGAAAAAAAAAAAGATTTATGTCCTTAGAATCTAAGGGTCTGGCCTCAGAGAGCCTTGGGTGATTCAAACATAGGTCTACCAAGAGCAGTGCAAAACAGAGAGACTGAACACGCAGTGAAGAGAATGACACACTTCTTGGGCATCACCCCCTGCCTTTTGGAAAAGACAATACAACAAACAAATCTGTGTAAAAGCCTTCCAACCTCAGCTTGAAAGTCTTCAATTAGAACTGATTTAAACCTAAACAAACACAGTCATTTGCCATTCACCACGGATCTGCCTGTGAGTGGACAGATAACGGATGTGCGTGTGTGTGTGTGTGTGGTGTGTGTGTATACATAGGAAAACATATGCATATTTTAAACATACGCTCAATTTCAGCTGGATAGAGAGTTTGCCTCTCTGGCTAATTAGAAGTTTCATGGAAGACAATACACAGCCTATCATTTATGGTGAAGAAGAAAAATCCATTTGACCTTATTAAAGCTCTAATAAGAAAAGACTCCTGGATTTTCCAATGCTCTGCTTTCATTTTCCGAGGATCCAAAACCCTGGAGCTTTGTATAATGCCTTTGCCTGGATTTATGCCATGGAATCATTTTCTATGATTCAATTTCTGTGCAATGAATGTTCCCATCATCAGCCACCATTTCCAATACCTACTGAAAGCTGTAGTTTCTGAAAACATGTCTGTATAATATAACCACTTCAAAGTTTCCTCACAACATTGTGTTACTACAATGCTATTTGCTATTTGCCTGCTTTAAAAGAAAGGCAAATTCAGTTGTTTTCAAAAATCCTTTTCAAAAATGGCTCAGCAATCTAGGGATGGACATGCAAAAATCTGAAAAGCAAAAAGCTGGTTCTAATGAAAATCCTAATTCAACTATAACTCTTATTTTGATGTTGGACTCCATATTGCTTTGGTGTGATGGTCCTATTGTGGCTTTCCTAATGTTTGAGACAATCATGTCCACATAAATTCATTACATATGCTCAAGAGAAGACTGATTTAAAAAAAAAATACTCTTTGACTTTTCCTTCTATTTAAGTGGGCAGATGCCAGGGCAGTTTTTTTTTCCTAGTTCTAAATTAATCCCATGCAAGAAGAAAATGTAGGTTGAATTGACAAATACACCAGATTTGGAGAACCACTTCTGGAATTCTGAAGGGGAGCTAGAAAGAACGATCAATGAACTGCCCTTGCAGGTTCACCATGAGGTATAGCTGGCTGTTCCTTACTTTCAAGCTCTAGCCTAACACTGCTGTGCTCCTCACTACCCTGAAGACCTATGGGGTCCAGAACTCAGGCTTCGGAACTGCCCATCCTTTCCTGTGCATTTAGAGTGACTACAGTTTTAGATGTGTGAACATCCATTTTTCTGAGGAGCTGGATGTGGGAAAGGGTGCTATCCCCTCCAAAAGAGAGGAAGCAGACAAGGAAGGTCTGATGCATTCTGTTAAGAACCAAAACCTCTCCTCTCCCGAACAGCAGAATAGAATTGATCTGGTTTGCACATCAGCATGAAGAGATGGAGACCTCACTATGCGGAGGAGTGAATGTCCAAAGGGGAAAACAGCCAGATGAAGGGGGCTGCCACTGGGATTCTGCAAAACACAAGAGGGAAAGAGACAGAAGGCAGCATCCTCTTTCCAAATTCAACTCCAGCTGGCATTTGTCAGCCCCTCCTGGGGTCCCTCCCAGTCCCTCCAACAAACAAAGGGGCTCTAGAAACATGAAGGAAGGCAGCAGGGGGACTGGTTCATGAGCACAACAGTGGTAAACCCAAAGAGAACTTTCATGCTTCAGAAGAACAGCAACACAGAGCATGACTCAGATCCCATAGCTGCTTGTCCATCACTAGCCACAAAAGCACTGTAACATCTAAAAAAGCCTTTGTCTGTGTGACTACCACAGTGCACGGCCTCTCACCCTAAATGTTCACAGGCTGGTGACTCCTCCCAAACAGGGGCAAACCTGACGAGATTTCTAGAACTGTGAAACTTCAATTATATTTACTCAACTCATGTACTGCCTACTGTCATGTGTCTGGGGGGTAAGGGAGGTAGTGGGAAGGAACCTTTCTGGAAAGATACCAAAAAATGTCGCTGGTTTTAAGGCAGACTATTTACAGTCCCCTCATCTTCCCACAGTTCCTCCTTTAGGAGACATGCTTTGTCTGTAAGTTTACATTAAGCTTCAAAAACGTAAGGCGAACAGACTTTAATTTACCTGTCACAGTCCCAGATCAGAGTCGTGCACCTGTGGTCCCTTAACAAGCATTTCTTGAGCCAAGGTAACTCCTCATTTTCCGGTCACTTTCAGTTAGCATTCCAAATTACAATTCAAACAAAATTAAAATAAACAAAGGGATTTCGGTGGAATTAAACTCTGCAGCAGCATGAAATAGTACTTAATGTAGCAACCAACAGACAATAACGGCCTCTTTAAAATTAAAGCAAGATGAGGACTTACCAACATATGGGACTTATTTAGCATGGGCTATGAGGCTGAAAAGCTCATCAAAATGGACTTTTCCTTCTCCTTGTACCTCCATAAAGATTTATTTGGATTCTGCTCTAACCAAGATGGCATAATACGTCTTACACAAAACTCTTCATCCCCATAACCAATGCTGTTCCTGTCCAGTCTTCTTCATCCACCCCACGTCTCAAGATGAAAAACCACACACCAGCCTTAATGTGTCTCTTCCCTTCCGCTAGCATCCTAGCAGGCAGCAGTCTTTGATGCTAGATCCCCAGTCGATCCTGCTTCCAACTACTTCTCCCACCCCTTCAACCACCGCATTCTAAACCAGAAGTGTCCGACAGATCTTTCCACAATGACGGAACTGTTCTCTGTAGGTATGGTCCAACATGGTAGACACTAGCCACGTGTTTCTATAGAGCACTGGACAGGTGGCCAAAGCAAGTAAGAGAAAACTTTTTCTAAATGCCGATTAACTTGAATTAAAATTAAACAGCCATATGCAGATAGCAGCTACCATTCTGAACGGCCAAATCTATATCATCAGGATTTTTCTCTTAGTCTCACACACCATGTTTCACCTCACCATGTCTATATCCCACATACAAGCCAAAGTAAACGCTCAAAACTGTAAATTCCAGCAGAGCAGTGCCCTGTTGCTCCTTTCGCAAAACCATCTCGTGGTTTTATTCTCTGCACAACACTCGCAGCTATTTGAAATCATCCCCTCCCTCTATTTCTTTTTTCTTTCTCCACTTCTACAATGTGACTCCATGAGAACTCAAGTGGGTCATCACTACATCCTTATTATTTCCCAATCTGCCTGCCAGATGAGTCAGAGCTTGAAAATTGCTGAATAAATGAATTAATTGGAAAAAGAAATCAGTTGATTGATTCACTATATTCCTCCACTAATTGAGGTGATAATACCCTGCTCATATAGCCAAGTACATTAAGCTTCTCTACCCAACATGCCAGTGACAACATGGTCCTACATGTCTTGCCCTTGGTTCATGAACCATCTTAACCACTTCAGAGCTCCAACTCAGGATTTCCAAAACACTGTTCTTAACACGTGTTAAGAGAAAAATCAGTATACCCAGAGCCCCCATTCTCATTAATTGTTTTCTCTACAATCCTATCAGCTTTATTTTGGGTTCTGGACAGTCAGGATAAGAAAAAGACTGAGATACACTACTATCCGTGAAGTCCACTCTTCAGTGAAGGTGACCAAACTCATCACCCTCGGTCTATCACTCAAATATTGAAAGGTCCATCACCTCTCTCACACTCACAGCAAACAGAAAGGTAAAGCAAGATCAGTTATTCATTAATCTTCTTTAAACTGATCACTGTTAAGAGCCCCCTTTCAATGCAGAAATGTAAGTAATTTTTTTTTAAAGACCCACAAACAGTGCAGGCAACTGGAGGAACTGGTGGTGTTAGCACATGTAGCAGACCCGACATGGAAAAATCAGAAATGGAAACACGTCTAGCCCAACTGCTCTGTTAAAGGGGTGAGGGCCAAGGAGGCAGCTCATGTTGCAAACGGAGAAAATAAATGCAATGAGAATAATAGGAACAGGATTTTTACTGCTAAAGAAGACAAATTTGGAAGACTTAACTAGAGCAAACCTTCTGGTGTTAGACTGGAATTGGGGACACTGGCCCAAATTTGTGTTTTTTAGCATCAACCCAAAGATATCTAGAAGTCTGAGTGTGCATAGTATGTGTAATTATGTGCCTGTGTGTATTAGTTCTCCAGCTAAGAGGTCCTACAACACTGATCCCTCCTTAGCAGTAAGATCTTGGTTGCTAGATACCACCTTCCATTCAAAGGAACCAGGGCTCTTTGTAGAAATGGCTGGTTCGAGGACTAGGACAAAAATATAATACATGAGCCCAAAGTATCTTTTGATGCAGTTAAAGGCAAGGAACTGCTCAAAGGATGATAAGCAAATTGCAAAGTTTCAAAAGGTAACTCGAAACTGTTTCCACTGATCAAATCCAGGGCACCTAGAACATCAAAAGACATACTGACCGTAATTACTATAATGCACTGAAAAATTCATGGCATATTATGTAAATAGACTCCTCTTCACCTTGGAACAAAATTAATAGGTTCAAAAGGAATGATGGAGTTAAAAACGGTGTAACCAAAGGGTCAAAGTTAAATCAGGAAGAGGATCTATAAATAATCGCGAAATAGTTCTACATCAAAAATTTAAGAACTGGGCTCGGCACAGTACCTACTGGCTAAAATCCTTGTCTTGAATATGCCAGGATCCCATAGGGGTGCCAGTTCATGTCCCAGCTGCTCCACTTCCAGTCCAGTTCCCTGCTTGTGGCCTGGGAAAGCAACTGAGGACAGTTCAAGGCCTTGGAACCCTGAACCCATGTGGGAGACCCAGAAGAAGCTCCTGGCTGCTGGCTTCAGATCAGCTCAGTTCATTTGGGCAGTGAACCAGTGGATGGAAGATCTTTCTCTCTGTCTCCTTCTCTTTGTATATCTGCCTTTCAACAAAAATAAATAAATCTTTTTAAAATAAAATTTAAGAATTAACTTGTAAATTCACAGGTAAAATATTCATTAACTAATTTTACAATGAGAAAAACAAGTGCACTATCTTAGCCAAAAGGTTGGCATTAACAGCACCCATTTTACACCAGTCAACGCCTTCTGATTCCATGCCCTGAGAACACACATCCTATTCTTGCCCAAAGTACAGAACCTGGGCCCCATAGGGAGGCAATGGTGGCAAAATGAGAAGTACTCTTCAAAAGTGCTGGCAATGAAAGTCAAAATAAAGTAAAAATGAAAAACAGTTTCAAAACAATTCTTCTTGATTAAATAAAGGACTCTCATAGGCTTAACAATAACACATGACTCCTGGTTGGATACCAGAATTACAAGAAAGAGTAAAATGGACAAATACTTCCTTTTCTCTTCATTTTGGCTTTTCTAGGAAACAATCACTGAAATAATTCAAGGTATTGAGGCAACACGCCTACAACTCACTCTCAAATGATTTAGGGAGAAATAGACGAACTTAAGTAAAAAAAAAAAAAAAAATTATTGACATTCTGGAGAGCACAGAGGAAAAAAAATGATGTGATCTAATGTGAAAACTGGAAAGCCACTGGGAATCTTTGTGTTATTTTTCTAACTTTTCTGTAAGCTCACAATTACCTAATAATGAACAAGCTAATTAAAAATGAATAGGTAATAAATGAAAAGGGAAAGAAATAAATGATTTTGTACTTTGCATTTTTAAGAGGTCTCAAGCATGTGCTAAACACATGGATAGGATACGACCCGTGAATTAGCTGGAATATGGTTTTTTTCCCATTCTCTTTAGCTGAATGGGAATATAAAAATCAATTAGTGGGTTAAAAGTTCTGAAATTTCTCTAGATTAAATGCAGACAACAGAAATTTGAACTTACTTTCTTTTACTTTTTTTTTATTCCTCTCTGATATCAAAGAAGGTCTGTACAAAGAACTACCAGCATATGGAATGCAAAAATCTAATACCTGGTTTTGGTTAACATGTGATTATATTGCCGGGAAAACAGGCAAAGCTCACAAATGGAGTACCAAGAGCAAAAAATGGTTATGAGAAGCCTAATGCGTCTCTCCAACCAAAGAAAGAAGAATCCAAGGCAAGGAATGACAGGAGTTGGTCTGTCTAGAAGGCAGCAGCATCATGCCTTACCCATGAGGAAGCCTAAGGACTTGAACTCTTGAACTGGATCCCAGAAATCACACCAGAAAATTCCCCAACACAGAAGGGAGAACTGAACATAAGAGCTCCACCAAGGCTGTCTCCAGAACCCAGAGTTTGTGCCTCCTGGCTTATCCTATCCCTGTCTTCCAAGTAGCACAATTCTTTTGGAATAAAACTGATCCATGTGCAAATGGCAGTACCAGGAAAACTTCACGCTGCCTTGTGCAGGAGTCCAAGCTGCAGCCTGCATGTGGGTCTGCCAAGTAATGCTGGTACCACATCTGCCACTGATGGACACAAATAGAAAGCCAGAGGCCCAACGGAGCCTCCAGTTGTATGGTTTTTTAAACAGTTCAATTTATTTTATCTGAAAGGGAGAGATACAAGCCGGCTCTGTATTGATCATTCATGCTATCAATGCCACCTTCAGATTCTTGCTCCTCCCTTACTTTTTGCCACCTAGAGTCAGGGCAAAATGGTATGCACAGCATCACCTTACAAGTCTTAGACACTGTATAGCCATGACCCATTAGTTTATTCCCTAGACACTGATACAAAGCATCCCTTCCCCTTGTTTTTCTCCTAAAGCATTCCCAAAGATGCTATTCTATCCACCCAACATTCCACCCCGCCCCCACTGGCATTACTCACTTGTATAAAAGACAACTTCTTTTAGCATCAAATTCCTCATGACTCAGTTATTCCAGAAAACCCTAAACTGACTCACCTCTGGACCTGAGAAATGGACACGCAAAAGTGAGATGTTTAGAATGGACCCTCCTTGCCTCCTTGGGTCTCCCTGTCCATTTCTCTTGTAAATCACTTCATACTCACAACCGATACATGTAAATAGATCCAGTCAAGATTTAACCCTAGAGCATAGGAGCTTGTCAAAGGTTCCAAGTCACAGTATCACTCTGTAACAGCAACTCACAGCTCACTAACCCAGGAGGCAAGTTTTTGGATGTTGAAGGTCAAAGAACAGGGTAACTTTAAAAGAAAGAATAAAAGCATCACCAGCACCAGCTCTGAATGGTACCAAGTCCAGGGCAATGTGTTATCCTTTAACTCTGAGCTGGCAATTTGGAGTAAAAAAAAAAAAAATACTATCTATGTTTTGTATCTGAACAAATTGGCTTAGTTAGTGCGTATGTTTAAGATGAAAGACATCAAATTCATTTTGCTGTCAGCAAGGTTAAGAAGAGGCATAGTCCGTTCCTCGGGCCAGTGTGTTCTTTTGCAAAGCTTTGCTGGGCAAAATAATGGTCTATGCCTCTGCTCTTTTATCTCAGAATCCCTCGGGCTTCTTCCATCAGCTATTAAGGCTCAGGGAATTAAGGGGAAGAAAACAAAATGCTCCTCTTAGGCAGGCTGGGATCTTTCCAGAAAAGTGATCTCGTTTTCATCGCATCTTACGTCTCCCCCACTGTGTTATATTTACAAAGTTGCTTAGAGATCATCTGGCCCCAATTTTCAATTTAACAAACTGGAAAGCAAAAAGGCAGCTGGAAGGAGGAATTTCATATCGGTGTCTGCCTCTTCTTCTTCTCTCCCTGGTACATCTCCATCCCTCTAAAGGTGGGAGGAGCGGATACTATTAACCTTCTACTATGTCACTTTGAACAAGTTAATGAATCATCCCACTGCTGTGGCTTCTAATATGTACAGCCTATGATTCCCAATAGAAAAGTCTACAAGCGCTCACAAGTCAACCAGATGGAGCCAAGTTCTCTCTGCTCTCACAAGCTTATGACCCCCATGCTTGCTGGGATCTGCCCTTCTGTTTCCTAGGCCCTGGGCCCCATTTATTCTCAGGGTTGCTGCTCTAAGTTCCCTGAAGAAAGAAGTCTGTTTTGCCCCTGAAGCACCACAGGAACCTCTTGAACGACTGCCACTCACATTCGAAGTCACTTCCCATGTATGTAAGCAAACAAGCTTGCTCTAGAAACAAAATTCCAGTAGGGTTCCAGCCAAGATTTCTAAAATCCATAGATGTCCCAAAGTTAAGATTTTTCTTTTAATTTGCTCAAAATAATGACGTTCCTCAAACTTTTCAGATTATAGGCACTATGAATATTTACAAAGATGGGTATCTTTTTATCCCAGGTCATTATAAACCTTGGAAATGTTGTGTACAAAGATCTGTTTTTTCAGATCCACTTTGCAGGCATACTGGTAGCTTCACCGGTGAAAATAAAAACAAACGAAATGGGGAAATACCATCAAATTCGATAGCTTCTACACTTTGGTAACAGTGGGGAGCGGCCTAGAAGGGGGAGGGCATCACAGAGAACTGCCACACTCATAATTAGAAACACGTCCGAAGTACCCAGTGGCATTTGTGCTACGTCAAGGATGGCTGTCACAAATGCGTTCAGAGCAAATTCTTTTTCATTTGGAGCTCCTATACGCATATACAAAGATAATCCCTTAGCTTGGACTCAACTCCTGGAGGTTTCAGTTCCCTAGTCAAGAAAGCAAAAGGGACCAAGGGCTCAGAGATTATTTCTAATCCTAACACACATTTAACCATGATCCTAACAAAAAGAAAAAAGCTTTTGAACAAAAACAGTGACTTGCCAGATCATTGTTTCTGCAGCCATGACATCCGTGAGAGCATGAACGCTGTATGGAAGTTAACCACCAAGGTGTCTTGCAGGATGATGCTGCTCATCACAAAGTGTCCTTTTTTATATATATAATTTCATGGGAAAATTATTGCCTATGTCTCAATGCCAGGACGAGCCCTTTCCCCTGGGGCCTTACAGGCATGATGACTCATGTGGCTGATCCTATTTTATTTTTTTCATTGCAATGGCTGCAGGAACACTCAATACCCAATTTCTGACTCACCCCTAGCAAATGCAGCAGGGCCTTGGGATACCTTTTGAGTACCATAATTGTCTTTCCGTTTTCCCTTATCCCATTTTATCATTTGCCTGCTTTTCAAGTTTTTCCATTGTTTCTACTTGTGAAATCTGCCTTTAACCCTTTTGAAACAAAGGTGATACTTCAATCTGCTTTCCTTGGCTGATATCAATGTCAAACAACAAAATCCTCCCTTGAGTAACGTGCAGTTTTCAAAACTGTCACTATATCAACACATACAAAAAGCATCCAAGCACCTATTTAATGTTCTCAGGCCTATAATTTTATGCCAGGATTTAGATAAAAATTGTTACTCCATGTATTATGATCATTATTGTCATATTTTGAAACCCTTGCTTTTACCTAGAGCTTCAACTAATTTTCTAAGGAGCCTTGATATGTGTGATTTCATATATTTTTTTATTTCAAAATAGTAAAAAATAGATATAGCAGGTACTACTTAGTCTGCTTCGATGTCTACAGATGAGAAAAGCAACACTCAGAGGGTTTAAGTAGAGCTGGCTCATACACACAAAATAAGCAAGGCAAGACCAGTTGTGGGGTTTTTTTCCAAGCTAGATTTTCCTTATAACTACAAAATGTCCTCACTCACACAGTTTTTGAAATTTTGACCTAGAACCTATGACTCAAGTTTTTTTTTTTTATTAATTTGATTTTCTAAGTAGCATCAGCCTGCCAGTCAAAATTATATCAATTACTCTTTGGTAATGGAACCTCTGCATTATAAGAACTAGACGGCCAAAACTCTGGAAAATTTTGTAACCATTAGAAAATGCATGAGTAATTTATTTCCTCCGTTGGAATCCAATGATGGAATTAAGAAAACTCATTCCTGTAACCTGACAAGGAACATACATGCTTTAATGTGGTTTGCTAAAATAGTCACCCGGAGTTTAAAAAAAAAAATGCCCCTTGAGTCACCAACAACTAGTACGTCCATTTAGTAGTAGAAGCTAAAATTCAGACAAAGCAGGCGAAAGAGCAGACCTACCTAACTCTCTTCATGATGAGCTCACAGTGCTTCAACCACATCTAAGGGAAAAGGATCATGAAGTTCAAATCATATTCACGTCTAAGTCACCGACATTGCGAATGCATGAGAAGGTGAAATGTTGACAACTTGAACTCTTGAAACCTTGAATAAACCACAGTCTATTCAGCCTTTCAAGTCATGAGTTTGGGAGGGAAGGGGGAGACTGAACATGCGATTTCTGAGTTTTAATTACTTGGGGGAAAATGAGGAAAGAAGAGGCCGAAACTCCACAGTTATTCTAACTCAATACTCTAACTACAAGAACACTTATCAGCGCCGCCTACCTGGAATATTGTCATTTCAACACCAGGCAGAATTCTTTTTTAATGGACTTATATGGTAAGTAATAGCTAATGTTCCAGCACATTTAACTCATTATTCAATAATTTTACTATTTTCCTTTAATCAACGTCAACATACACTGGCTTGAATTATTAATTCCTTCCCATGGGAAAAAAAAAAAAACCCTATTCATATATAACTGTCTTTTCTGAGCAGATTATGTAATGGATACTCAAGTCAATTCTGCTTTCCAATGAACTAGGGGGTGGGTGTTGTGGTACTGAAAATTATTAAAATAAATACACATTTGATGAGAAAGTATGAACAGAAGTAATTTTTGTCTCTTACTTGATTCATTTTTCAAAACCCTAAGTTGTAAACTTCCATGAGAATAGGCCCATAAATATCTTTTGAACAGCTTTATACTCAGGACCAGTTGGAATGAATAGATGTTGAACACCTGCAGAAATGGAGAAAGAGACAACTTGGGCACCAGAGAAATGTTAACCCTCTCCCTTCAGAAGCAACCTGGGCTGTAAGCAAGTCACAGAAGCAACCTTTGTACCCTCAAGGAGAAGCAAAAGTCAAGAAACAGGTGAGCAGGGGCCAAGGCAAGAAAGGCATAGAGCTCACTGCTTCTTCCTGAAACAGGATGGTCTGATTTCTCCTTGTCTGCATAAACTGAGGCAAGTTACTTACCTCTCCCATCTGTTTCCTCCACAACAAGTTGGGGTAGGAGTAAGCAGAGTTACTCACCCGGTGAAACAATGGGCATACAGCGTCTGGCTTACACCATGCCCTCAAGAAGTGAAAGCTGCCAGGATTCACTAGTTGGAAGTAAACTGCCCCCACAAAGAATCAAGCCATCATGTTTTGAACCAAATCAGACTCATTCAGCCTTAAGAGGTACACAGCTGAGGTCAACCACATCAAGATGAAAACAAAACATGAGGCACATCTTCGAACAGAAAACGAAAGCCCTACCACTCCAAGAGGAAGCCTGACATGACATGTGCAGAAGGTGACATGGCCGTTCTGTCCCTTGGTTTGGCTGATGGGGCCAGGGGTGAAGCAAGAAGGAGGCACTGGACCCTTGGGTCTTCCTTTGCAGCAAGTAGCAGCCTTACCAGACAGAAACTTTGCTCTTGCTCCCTCGGTGGAGTCATCCTCTCTAAGGCAGGTGACGGGACTGAATTTGTCAGATTCCTAAAGGTATTTCTGGGTCACATTCTTAATAAGTCAGGCCCACATAGCGATGGCCTTGAATTGTTAAAGTTAGAAAGAGCTATTGAAGCAAGATGATAGAGGAAGCAGCAAATTCAGGACTGCATTAGCCTCTTCCGTTTGGAGCTCTTCACTAGCATAATGGCAAATATGGGGCAGATGAGTCAGACACTTTGGGCACAAAGAACACTCCTAAATGATTCTGAATGCATGCTCTGGTGCCTCCGTGTGAGTATCTTAGAATTGGCTGAAAGAGTGACCTGAGCACCCAAAGAACTCAGCAGCTCTTAAGGTCTTGGCCTAAAGCCACACAGCAGGTGGAGCTGGGACTTCTATATTATCAAAGGGTCCTTTCTATGAAGGCAGAAATCCATAGGTAGCAGCGTGGATGAAACCAAAGTTTGATGCCAGATAAAGACCAAGAAGTATTGAACTCCTTCTGCAAGAAGAGAAACAAAGGAATATACAACACAGCAACACGGCTTCGATTAAGACTCCACGCTGTGAAACTTCCCTTTACCTTCTCATCTTCAAGGTCTGTCCACAGATCTGGGAGATGCATGCAAAGAGATGGTGACATCAGAAAATGCTTTGTGTGGGACCCATTGGAGAGTGCATGCATAGTTGACAATGGCCCATGTTTGAAAGTCTATGAGCAACACCGCATGAATTTTTCATCCTCAAACCAGGAGAGTTATCTTCCCCACACTTTGCAAGAACAAAAGTAAACAGGAGAATCACAGAATCAAATGATGATCTGCCAGCAAACAGAAAAAGAAGAAATGTATCGAAAGGCAAGAGCCAAAAAAAATTCATGGAAAGGCAGCAATAAAAGCAAAAGCAGGGAATTACTCTCTGGGAAACGGATATGGAACGAAGCTTGGAAATGCTGGGTTTTGAACGCTGATGGGCTTCCTGGGTACATGTGACAGGGAGACATGAGGGCTGTGTGACACAGAGGGACAGCTGTCGGTGGGAATCTGACAGACTGTGCTTGGAGCATGCCTAACTCCTTACATGCGTAGCCAAGACCAAGGTTCCACTTAGAGAATATCACTAGAGTCGCCTGCAGACATCTGCTATGTCTATATTATATACATAATCAGATTCATAATTAGTTAAACTCCGTGTGTTAACTAAATGTCTGGTCTCTGCAGACGACGGCTACATAGCCAGGACCCGAGCAAGGCAAGAGCCATGGCATTGTATTCCAGGTCCCTTCCTGCAAAGCACTTCTTAGTCCTCTGTGTATGAATGCACGCATGTGCAAGCCTGCAGGCTTTCAGATAAACACATCTTGGCTCTTCATAATCTGTGAACACAATGATATGAAATGAAAAATGATCAAAATGATGATGCTTTCCATGGCTAGGCAGCCCCAATACAGAAATTGCTGGTGCCACCTATTGTTGAAAAGACAGAACTGAATTCAGGCCCAGCCTGGGAGCCTGCTTCAACACAGCAAAGCTGGGCTCTGCTGTCTGCCTTCTTGAATATGAAGTTCTGGAGTCTGCTCACCAGGACAGCCAGATCCAGAGAGCTCACTCCAGTTTAGAACAAAACAAACGTATCACTGGCCATAACCACTTCCTAGGTAACCCTGTGTGGAGCACAAGAGTCTAGCTTCTATGGCTAAATGTCTTAATGTTGAAAATAATAATTAATAATATAATAATAGAAATGTCATACATACTGATAGGAAAAGAGTGCCAAATCAAGCTGTCAGATGTAAAAGAAATAAGATTCAGGATAGCACTGAGTGATAGGCTGACAGTTGGACAAAATTTCAAAAACAAAAAGATGAATAGAAGAAGCCAGGTGGCCATTGAAGCAAACACAACTTTGACCATCTCAGAGGACAAGGCCTGAAGAAATGGGCCAGAATTGAGTGATACTGACATGACACATATTTTTTTCAGAGTATCTTAAGGATAAGGTAAAAATAAATGCATCATGTTGAAAAGAATACCTGAAATTTAACTATCAAGGAATGTAATTTGGTGGGTGCTACAGGTCAGTTACAAAAATACAGCTCTGAGGACATAGCCCAACCTCTTTTTGATTCCAGAGTTACAGTGAGTCTGTAAAAGACTGAGAAGAAAGACTGGAGATGCTGGTTCCAGCCCAATGCCATCCTAATGCACAAAGGACTCCAGCACAATTAAAAGTTCCCTGAAGCATAGGTATTTTCCCAGTTATTATAACATATTAAGAGATGTTTTTAAAAAGGGGGGGAGGTCCAGCGAAGTGACCCAGTAGCTAAAATCCTTCGCCTTGCATGGACCAGGATCCCATATGGGTGCCAGTTTGTGTCTCAGCAGCCCTACTTCCCATCCAGCTCCCTACTTGTGACCTGGGAAGACAGTCAAGGACATCCCAAAGCCTTGGGACCCTGCGCTCATGTGGAGGACTGGGAGGAGGCTCCTGGCTCCTGGCTTTGGATAGGCTCAGTTCCAGCCATGGTGGACATTTATGCAATGAATCAGCAGATGAAAGATCTTAATTTATGTTTCTCCTTCTCTCTGTATATCTGACTTTTCAATAAAAATAAATAAATCTGTAAAAGAGAGATTAAAACATGAATATTGCCAATTTTTAACATTTGATTTTATAAAAGCTTTGATACAAAGTTTTCATTATGATATTATTTCTTATTTTACAAAAAAAAAAGTGAACAGCAGGCCAAACAATTCAGGAAGCTTTTATTGGCTATTTTATAACAAACAGTCAAGAGCCAAGTGGAAGTTTTATACTTGGGTACACATATCAAATGTCACACCTCCTGAAAATTGGTTCTGGAGAATAATTGCGGTAAACTTACTTATTTCTTAATATTATTCTCCCCAGCAAGAGCTATCAGTGGCATTTACACTGAAGGTGGAGCTTTGAAATTTATTTTGCACATTGCCCAAACAAAGTAAAACCAGGAAGAAAGTAAATCCCTTAACTTCTGAAGCAACTCTACAAGAGAAGGAAGAAAAAGACAGGCAGAATCCCAGGATTCCTGGGAAAAGAACTTTAAAGAGAAGCCAAGCAGGAAAAGGTGAAAACAGTGTAAAGCAGGTCCAGTTGGCTCTGTGCGCCCAAGTTTTGAGATAATCCCTCTGATCCCAATGCATATTTCTGATTTTAAATTTGAATTTTGAAAAATAAAAAAACCCCAGTATTCATCAGCCTCAACGGCAACATAAACTTGCGTCACACACAAAAAAAGACAGAAATAAAGTGAGGCTAAGCTCAGAAAAACAGAAGGCTTCCAAATCAGCAGAAGGCAAGGAAGGCCAGCACAGAGCAGGACTTCCGGGAAGAGGGAGTTAGTTCCTACAGCCACCCAAACAGCCACAAGACTTCTTGAAGTCAAGGAGTGAGTAGGGCTTCCTCTCACAGGTGCACACAGCCTGAAGAAAGGAGAAAAGTCTTAGAAGAAGGATTGAGTCAGGTTACCTGTTTGCTCCACAAATCTGTAATATCCACCCCCCCCAAAAAAAAATCACAAAGCAGAAAGACATGAAATATCCTTACAATGCCTAATTATGGACTGAGCCTGTGGAACCAGGCGAAGGCAATAAAACCACAGAGGCATCGGTTGAAGAATGAAAGAGACGATACAAAAAAGCAAAAATCCTGCACCTTCAGAATGAGCCTACAAACGAAAATTCTACAGCACATGAACGAATCCAATCAACCATCAAGTTATGAATTCAGACCAAATGAAATCAAGTTCATACAATAGTCAGACTTTAAAATAAGTATCCTTGGGATGACCAATGAGATCAGCCATTGAAAGTAAGCATCAATTTGGGGGTGGGAGGATACAGTAGACATTAAGAAAAAGACACGTAAGTGTAACAAAGAAAAATCACAGTCAATTGAAATACAAAAATTAGTACAAATATATATTTGACATATTGAAAAATAACAGTGAACTGGAAAAAATGCTAAAGAGGTAAGACCTTATTTTGGCTATAAGGAATAATGACAGGCTCCAATATATATCTAAAAACAACTTCGGGGGAAAAGGAATGGGATAAATTTTTTTTAATGGACTATTTGGTAATATCATCCAGAACTGTAGAAAGAAAATAAGTCCTTAGCCCAAAGGCACGAGTCAGATAAAGACACAGCCAAACATGTTGTGATGAAACAATAAGAGACATCAGAATAAAGAAAAAGTAGAGTTAGATGAGCAGTACACATCTTAAAAGCAAAAAGTGAAGGCCAACAACAAGAAACTCTTCAAAGTTCTAAGAAAAAATCATCATCAATCAAGAATTTCATGCCCAACTAAATTACGATTCGATCATCAAGGCAAAAACAGAGAAATTTCTGATCAGGATTGTCATGCTCACAGAGGCAGTAGGAAGGAGTTTCACTACCCACAGACTCTCCTTGGAATAGCAATATTAAAGGATATACTTTCCGGGAATCTACTGGGAGGCTTAGGACCAAGCTGCTCAAGACCCCACAGTCATCCTGACACCCCACCCCCGTTAGGGTTCTTCCTTGTCTTCTACAATCGGCAAGTTGTTGAAGCAGTACTTTTTCTGAGTTTGCAGTGATCCAAAGAAACAACTCAACGTTGAACACGTATTTTATACAACAAAGGCATTTGCCAGTACTTAAGATGCTGCCTGGGTTTCGGCCCCAGCTCCATTTCTAACTCCAGCTTCCTGCTAACATGCAGACGAGGATAAGACTCAAGCAAGTCAATCTGTGTGATTCACATGGGAAACCCAGTCTGGAGGGCCCAGCTCTAGCTTTGTCCCAGTTTAATCCCAGGTTTTACAGGTTTGGGGGAACGAACCGGAGGAGGGAAAAATCTGCCTCCATCACTGTTTCTCTGCCTTTCAAATAAGGAAAAACCAATAGTTTTAAAATTAAAATTTTAGGGGCCCAGCACGGTGGCGCAAGTGGTTAAAGGTCCTCGCCTTGCACGCCCGGGATCCCATATGGGCGCCGGTTCTAATCCCAGCAGCCCCGCTTCCATTCCAGCTCCCTGCCTGTGGCCTGGGAAAGCAGTCGAGGACGGCCCAAAGCTTTGGGAACCTGCACCCGCGTGGGAGACCCGGAAGAGGCTCCTGGCTTCGGATCGGCATAGTATCGACCCGTTGCGCTCACTTGGGGAGTGAATCATCGGACGGAAGATCTTCCTCTCTGTCTCTCCTCTCTGTATATCCGCCTTTCCAATGAAAAAATAATAAGAATAAATCTTAAAAAAAATAAAATTAAAATTTTAAAATCATTCGCTGTGTTATAAATTATTTTTACAAAAGCAAAAAAAAAAAAAAAAAAAGGAAGTTACCATGAATGCTATCCGATCTTAGGTTCTTTTCATCCTCTGCCATTCCCTGGAGACACTAAGAAAGATATTTACATTAGGAACTACCTGTGTCATTCCAACTCCTTATTTTTTTACTACTAAATTCCCCACTTATTAAGTGATGTTCAAAAGTTTACTACTAAGATACAAACAAATGATAGGTTAAAATTACTTGAAATTACCCTGGGAACTTTGGCAATCACAAAAAGTAGACTGCTAATCCTAGAATTCCTTGAATTAGACTCAATATGTGACCAAAAATATATCTGTCTCTGGGTCAGTTTTTTTTCTATTGTACAATATTATCAATGAATCTACTCCCAGGAATACCTCTAGCACCCCACGGCAGTCATAGGGGAGGAAGAGAACATCATAATATTCTTGAAATTCTATCTCCAACCCATATTCAAACTGTTTTAAACAGAAGTAATTAACGTGTTAAAACAGAAAAATTTAAAAACAAGGTGGTTGGGCTCCATTAAACAGTTACATGATTTTTCACCACTAATACAAATACACAGGTAACATATTTCTCAAAAAGAAGCAATCTCCACACTACTCTCAACCTTGCAACACAGAGGACAGGATTAACTCCTCGAACATCTGTCTTAACAACTGCTTCTCTTGTAACAGCACCCATTCAAATAGATTATAAGCAGACACCATTACAATAGAAACGCTTATTTTAGACATGAGCTCAGTGTTTCAGTAAATAAAGATTTCCCATCTCGAGGAGTCCAGAACTTTCTTCAGTCCATCTCTCTCTCTCTCTCTCTCTCTCTCTCTCTCTCTGTCTGTCTGTCTCTTTCTCTGGCTGAGAAAGATGATCTTTCCCTGGAAATCTGTGGGGCTTATGGAATTCTGCCAAGGGCATTTACAAAGACCCTTGCTCCAAGACCTGGTATAACTGCTGTGGTCCAGCTGCACAAATCTTTACAGCAGCCTTTGAGTTGAGAATCTTTGGACTCAAGAGACTGACCAGAACCTCACGTGGCATTACCAACCTGCACTGGCATTACCATTATTATTTTATGAGATGCCTCAGGCTTTTGTTATCCCTATGTTTCTCTTTGAAATAAACCACCTGCTGCAAACCACTTCTGACTCATGCATAGTTATACACCTGCTCCCCAAGCATCAGGGCTGAGACATTCAAGAAGACCTTTGGCAACTGTTTCTCCCTTTCTCACCTACGCACAGTCATGCAGAAGCAGGAATCCCAGTACATGAGGCATCACACCAAGGGAGAACTGGGGTGGTATCCCAGGATGAATGTGACTCAAGAAACTCAAGAGGTCTGAAGCCCACACACTAGCCAAGCCTCTTCCAACCAGATATTTTCACTTCTCTGGTTCCCGATTTCCTCCTTTGTAAAATCAAGGTATCCTGGAATGCACCTCCTTGTGAAGATTCAATGAGACAGCATATACAATATGGCCAGCATAACACTCAGAAATATGGCTAAAGGTCAATTCGTGCTGTTATAATTATGATAAGCCTTTATTTGTCCACTGATGGCTAATCTTGAGAATGTGTGCTATCCAACTATTTCAGAAGTTTATCTGATTTCAGAGCTCTCATTCCACACCCCTCAATGCTCTATGAAGACGCTCTAGGGTTAGAAGGATTCAGCAAGGTACCAATGACAGCTTACCTTCCATGGCACATGTCCCATGTGCCCAGAGTAGGCCAGGAAATCTACATCGGGTCTAACGAAAATGGGACAAGAGGACACCGAGTGGGGAAAACTGAGGAAGATCCCAAATCCATGGACAGGAAGAAGGCTCACTTGTGTGTCACAGCCAAAGGCTTGAAATGAAACTTCTATCAGCTTCAAGTTTCTAACAACTTGATGTCACTCAGCCATGCTGGCATTAAACACAAAGTTGTCTGTCATAGTGATTCAGTCCTCTTGGTCAGTGCCCAACAGAGCAGACAAATTCATTCACCACCACGCCACACAGTTACTCCTACTGGCTCTGAACTAGGCCCTTTCCCAACGGCCCATCAACCTCCCTTGTGGCCTCAGTACCAGCATCCTCCGTTGAGTGTGAATGTGTGAGTGGGTGTGCAAATATGAGCGTGTAAAACATGCCCGCACATCAGGAAAACTCAAGTATTCCCAAAGCTAGAAGAATCTGTCCTCTTGGACAGAAACCAGGATGATCATCATTTAATCATTTTGCTGTACTTAAACATCAGTTGTAACAGGGCTGTGTGCTGGTACCAAAAAAAAAAAAAAAAAAAAAAAACTGATTAGAAAGAACACACAGGACTAAGTCAAGCTCTCGATGCAGAAAGCATCTCAGCATACTGATGAACTCCCTTTTCGGATGCTGCCAGTTGACAGAAACAACCACCACCCATACGGAGCAAAATCACTATAGAAAAGAGGTTCCAAGTAGGGCTCAGGCTGCTTACTGATTAACGCTTTTGCACACAACGCTCGGCACAAACCTGCGTAGTCATTGTTCCTAGTAAAACAAGCCTTTGTTGACGACTGGAGACAAATGATCCTTGCGAACTTCACTGTTCTCACACAGCTTAATAGTTGGAGCACTGCACACCAGCCACAGCCAGGAAAACTTGACGTGGTTGTCAAAAGAAGAAGAGAGAGAGTGGGGAGGGGGGGAGAAGGAAAAAAAAAAAAGCAAGCAAGCAACAGCCAGTGAAGAGGGGGAACCTTTTGTTTTCGAGGTGAGAAGCAGTGGGGGTGACATCACACACCAGACGTGTTTGTGGCTTGCATCCGTCTCTCTCCTTCGCTTACTGAAGCTGCGCCTTTGTAAAGATCTTCCAGGCCAAACAAAGAGATGACGATATTAAGAACCCTCACTTTTACAGGGGATTTCAGTTTTCCACACGGGTCGGGATATGACGAACTAAATATTTGCTTTTGTGTTTCAGGAGCCTTTTTATGACAGTATTTGCAAATATTGGCCCTAACAGTGAAGCAGACCTCATTTTCAGAAAACCTACAAAGAAAAAGAACTCAAACTTCAAGCAGAAGTCAAGTTTCCACTACATGATCAAAAAAGAAAAAAAAATTTCACTTATATGACTTTCTAGTGTCAATAGCAAGCTTCCTTGTTACTGTCAAGGTCATTGCCAATGACATGTTTTCCCTACTGCTTCGTTTATGTACAAATATTCTTCAGGCCCCTTTACGAGCAGGGTATTTTAAAGTCCTGTGTCGCATGAAATAAGATTCAGGTATTAAAATGCCATTTATTCCCTAAATACTCTGGCCCCTAAATGACATAAGACAATGCAAAACCTGAAAACAGACCCTTTCCCAGGAGACTACCTAAAACTTCTCTTTTGATTGACATGTGTCTTTTTTCTTCCTTCCATAGCAATTGGTTAGATCACTCAGTGTTATTTCAGGTAGGAATTCATTCTGCTAGAACTATAACCTTGTACGTAAGGAGGTCATATGCGGTCTTGTTCTACCTCCTAAGGATCATAGAAAGATTTTAGAACACATTTAGCAATTACATAAAAGAATTACCAAAATGTTCACTTCTCTCATGTACCTTCTTTCACAAATAATCCTAAGGAAATAATTTCGAATAAGAAGAAAGGTATATTACACAAAGGTGATCAGAGCCAGTTCCTTGGAATAGCAGAGACATTCAAGGAAAAAAAATCTCAGCCATCTAAATTGCTGATTGAAATCACCTAGAAACCAATCATCAAGCATGGTGAAATACATCGCTAGATGGTATATTACACAGCCAGAAAAACTATGACAATGGGAAAAACTTTTTTAACTGGAATTTAAAAAAAAAACCCAGAACATAGTTAAAGCAGTAATAAGGCCATACATACTTTAAAATAAATATGCAAAAAGAAAGCATAGTTTTAAGTAAATGAGAAAACCAAACTCTACTTCAGGTTCAAGCTAGTGAACCCCTGAGGTGTGATTAAAAACCAACAAATGAAAAAAAGAAAATAAAAAATAAATGACATCTTTATCATTCAGAACGAATGGTGGCTATAAACCACAAATCCAGCTATTTTGGGATAGGGTTTTCATGATCAAATTCTAACACTTAGGCCTCCGTTCTGTATTTTACCCTTTAGTTTCATAGACGTGAGTTTTTAAGTTTCTGAGACTGTTGCTTCTCATGACCTGATTAACTGTCTCATTAATCAGACGTGCCTTTTGTTTTGTAATATTTTTCCACTGTTTCACTTGAGATTAACTTTAAATTGAAAGAATAACTACTGACAGGTTCATTTCTCTCTTCCTGTTTTTGGAAAAACTGGAAACCTTTTCTCTTTTAAAAGGCCCTGCCACTTCAGCACTTTAGCCACTTTGGTATGGGTTTGAAAGCAACTTTCCCTACCTAATTCACAGCCCAGGGACATCCCCAATCCTTTTTCTCCACCTTTGACTCAAATGGTTCCAAAGCCATTTCCTGATATTTCTACCTAAGAATGTTTCTCAAACAACACACGCACACACAAAATTTTTCCCCAGGAATTTCCTGTGGGCCACCCTGTCCTTTTTCTATCCCAGTGTCAGGAGTGAGTATGTAGGGCTGCCATTCCCTGAGCCAGGCCCACTTTCTACTCTCCTGTCTGCTTTCCTTGAAGTGTCTTCTCCCCAGCTCCCCAAAAGAACTTCCTCTCTGAGACACAACGTGGCCAAAAGACAGACCTAAAGGAGAAAAGTCATCTCACACCCCCTCCCACTTCCAGCCTCCCACCTGCACCCAGAATAAAGAAAGAAGAGGGAATTGTTACTTTGGCAGCAAAGACCAAAGGAACATGAGTATATCTTGCTTTGACAGCCAGAGTTTGCCCACAGGACCCAAGACACCCATCACCCCTTTCCTCTGACATTACATTTTTCCTTCTGGAAACAGACCTGGATCCCTGACATTTTTCATAAGCACCAAACACTCTCCCACTTTGTAGTCCTAAAACCAGCCATGGTGACTACCTTACCCCTCCCACCCCCCCCCCAAAAAAAAAGGCATAGAAAACTGAGAATCAGCCATACGGCTGTATGCTCCTCTTAGTGCTACCCAACAAGGAACAACATTCTAAATGTGTGCTCCCTGTGAGCTGTTTCTCCTTGAGTCCAGCAACGTTTCGTCTGCCCACTTGACACCAGTTCCTCCAAGGTTGGCTTTCAGGAATGAAACCCTGTCCCAACGCTGACCCTGGGGCAAAGCCTTTGGAAGGAACCAGCGGAGAGCCGGGCTCTAAATGCTGCATCGGGACAGCTGTTGCTCTGCATCTTGGCTCTGGGGACGCCCGTTGAGAACACTGCATTCGTCAGCAGCCCTCTCTCCCCACAGCAGCTGGCAGGCCTTTCGCCCTGGTGACTGGAGAAGATGAAGTTCCCATGAGCAGACCTGGGTACTGGGCCGAATGGGCTATCCTGGTCGCCGCTCCTAGAGACCTGAACCAGCCCTCAGATCCTGGGATGGGGTTCTTGAGGTTGGCCGTGGTACACTGCAAATTCTGTCACGTCTTACACTCAGTGTAACAAAGGCCTGGACTCGTGAGTAATCGGGGTAATCCCTAAGACTGAAACCTGTCCTTGCAGGGAAGCACAGCTAAAAACGATTGAAAGAATTTTTTTGTGATTTTTTTTTCCATTACCAACTCTCCCTCCCCCCTTCCCTGCCTATTATGTAGCATACTGAATAGGTTTCCATTTTAATATACCAACAGCTGATTAAAGTGTGCTTTGAGGCTATCGCTAAATGCAGTCTTAATGAAACAGAATGTGGTCAGTAGTAGAAAAAAAAGAGAGAGAAACAGCCTGTCACACTCCTCTGAATTATTTTGTTCGTTATTAAATTACTTTTTTTTTCAAAGTTCAGGTTTTCTAAGATGAATTATAGCCACCATCTTTTTGCTTGGCTTTTTTCAACTGCAATTGCTAGATAGAGAAAATTATAACATAATGCAAGCATATTTATCTTTCTTATAATTAACACCCCTTCTCAAAGCATAACTTCAACCCTCTTTTCCTAAGGTTGTCCCTCCACCAAAAAAAAAAATGCACTAACAGAATAATACAACATGGTAGTTAAGACTACAATATTAATAAATAACTCAATGGTGTGGTATCGACCTACATTAGTCTTACAATCAGAAGAAAGCAAAGCGAGTTAGAAATAACTTAAAACACAAGTTGCAATGAAGAGAACAAAGAAGCTAAGTATAGCCATCTTCAGCACATTTTAGTAAAAGCAAAATTCAAATGGAAATAAACAAGGATAGGAGGGAAACAAGATATGAGGGAAAACTCTGAAAAAAGCACATGTATGTGTGTGTGTGTGTCTACTTGCCATGAATATGTTTGCATGCACACACATGTTTTTAAACTCAATTTCTACCAACTTGACTAGCAACTGCTAATCTTTTTCTTTCAAAATGCGATTTCAGATGAACTTCTCTCCCCACCTGGAAAATCCCCCTTTGGAATGATGACCTCGCGAGAATTTCCTTGCCTATTCCTGTACTCTCTGCAACCTGACAGTGAATTAAACTCACATCTGGGCAACACGCAGGGTGGGAAGGAGGACAGACAGTGCTTCCACCAAGATTCCTAACAAGCAAAAGAAAATAAACTACAAGCCCGAGGACAAAGTTGCCGTGTGCAAAAGGAGTTCACGGTCAACTCAAGACTATTTCTGCAAGACCATGTTTTGCTTTAAAACACAAAGGAATTTTGTGTTATACACATAATGCAGCCGCATTCATAATGTATATTTATAATATTGCTGCTCTCTTCCTGAGCCTGGGAGTAAAATTAGACCCCAGGTACCCCGAGGCTTTGGCTCACTCGAAAGTGACAGTGTACCCCGAGTGCTCTGCAATCAGTAAAGGCCACTTTGTTCCTGCCGGTGCTTCTCAATCCAAACTGGGCCCTAGGAAACAAGTTCCACCCCGTTCAGTCTCAGGAGCATGCTATCTTTGAAGGGCCCCCAAAAGTACTCCAGGGCTATTTTCAACCTTCTAATTCTAGAGCATCTCCAGTAAGTTGGAAAAGTGTGTGCCAACCAATCTATAGAAACCTGCTCGGGTTTGGCTATTAACCAGGAAATCCTACACTTGTTGCTCAACAGCTCTCTTTCTGAGGAACAATTAATACCTTTATTCAACGCTCCGTAGGAAATCATCTGCTGCCTCTGCGCAGAGTGGCATTTCAAGGTCCTTCTGACCCCCACGCCAACCAGACACTGTGACTCTAGCTCTTGTTGGGCACGATCTCCCATCCCATTCAGGCTAATGAAGACTATCTAACAACAGATCTCCATATCCAGTGTGTTCCAAGATGCACAGGTCCCAAGTTCACTGTGCTCTCCCATGGAACACCCTACACCAACATTCATCTACCAGGGTATAAAGGACACTCTGAAAAAAAAAAATAGACATGTTGAATACAACACACGTTGGACACTGGGAACTCAGCACCAAGAAATATATTGTACCTCCTTCACAAATTTACATTGATTATGTGATAAAATAATATAGATCTTTAGAATAACATGATAAATAAAATATACTATTAAAACTAACTTCATTATATTTCTACTAGACAGTAACACTTTAGACAAGCCAAAAATATAGGGAAAAAAACATCCTTGCAATGCATCAATGAAATTTTAGTATATTTCCTAAAAGCCACCATGATGAATCTTGACACTCCCGGGCTTGGTCTTCAAACTCATCTGTCTAAAACTCAACTCTTCAAAAACAGCCCTGAAGAGACCACCACCCTAATCTATTTTCTTCGTATCAACCCCACTTAGCGGAGAGCTTAGCAAGCTGATATAAGGCTCAGATCTTGTTCAACCTGTGTCACACAGCACAGGTAGAAGGGGGTGAAGAGAGGCCAGAAAAGATCAGGCAGAAGTGACGGAGGTGAAAGGGTATGGAAAAATCAAGGTTCCCACTTGGACTCAGGTCAGCCCAGTGCCTACCTGTAAGATTTGACTTTCAAAATCAGGCCGGCAAAACTGCCTTTGGCACTTTTATCAGATCAAATGTTTCTATGATTTGTCTACCAAATAGGTGTATATATACGGACATTTGTGTATATACATTATACTTACACACACACACACGACTAACATTTGCTATAAGCGCCCTTCATGGTTAATTTGAAAATCATACAACGAAAAGTGACCCTATGCTTTTTTAAAAATTTGTCTTCCCTTGTACTTCATGGATTACAAGGAAAAGTGACCCTATGCTTTTTTTTTAAATTTGTCTTCCCTTGTACTTCATGAATTTGTAATAAAGAGTATGTGAAAATATCTCTTTGGGATAGTCCATCCTAAAAAATCAGAAAGAAAACATTTAATAATCATGGTCAGATATATGAAGGATGATTGCAGAGGGCTACTACATTACAGTGGCCATCTAAAAGGAAACTTTCAGCAGTCTGCTACAAATAAGGTGGCCTCTATTTCTTTTAAGAAAACATTATCTGCCCGGGACAGATGAGGTGTGGTCCCCAATGAATGTGGAGAAAACTAAATGGCAGCATCTCTAACTACTGCAATAATTTTACACTTGGGAGTAAATCCAAATCTTCATTTACCCAACTGATATGGAAGATCTCTTACTTGAGGTAGAAGATTTTCAATAGAGAATGGTCTGTTTGACTATTCTCTTTTTTAGTGAGAATTTCCAGTTTCTCTCTCTCTCTTTCTCCTCTCTCTCAAACTTCCTTTCCTGAATCCCACACATCATTCCAGCTCCAACTGAAACTCCAACCCTTCCTTAAGTCCTTCCAGACCTCTTCTACCCATGTGTACTATGGACCTTTTCATTGGTAACTACTAAAGAGTCAAGTGCAGCTGAACCCCTTAGCCCACCCACCAGAATGGCTCATGCCCTCCACTCCCTGCCAGAGAATACACTGAGAACTGCCCAGTGGCACAGTAAGTGTTCTGGCTAGGATGTTGCTTGCCAATATGCCAACGTATCCTGGTGCCCAACAATCAACTTAGACGATTACAGAGATCCATTGTGCTTTTTCCCAAATGTGTTTATCATAGACATGCTTTTAATAGTTGTATGCCTTTTGTATTTATATAAATTAATGAAATAACAAAAGAAAGCAGGCTGCTTCTCTAGGAAAACTAGAGATGTCTGTGTGTGTTGAGGGGGTATTTTTCTCTTGTTTGTGTTTTGCTTAGGCAGAGAGATACACAGTGGAGAGACTATCTTCCATCCACTGGTTCATTTACCAAATGCCTACAACAGCTCTTCCGCGCCAGGCTGAAGCTGGGAGCCAGGAACTCAACCTTCGTCTGAGACATGAGAAGTACCTCCCACTGTGGGCATCAACAGGAATCTGAAATTAAGACTGCAGCCTAGACTTGAACCAAGCCACTCAGATTAGAAACAAGGGTATCTCAAAAAGCATAATTATCCTTGTGCCAAACACCTGCCACAACTGAACAGAGATTTAAAAAAAAAAAAAATCCGTTGCTTAATTAGAGAATGAATAAAAATGCCCTTGAAAGATCTTAAGGGGAAATTTTTAAATCTAAAGTGATTTGACAGTCAATATTGCCTCACAAATATGCTAAGTCCTCGTACATTAAAGAAATCAATACTGCTTAATTATTTAAGAGTTGTGCAAGAAAGATGATTGAAGTGGACTCCAAGAAGAAGACCCTTAATCAAAGACCTTGGTCCTACATCAAAGGACCAATAAATACATATTCACGTAGATGTTTTACTCGCCATAACTTGTTTCAGATATGCATTTGACTTCCCATTAGAACCATGCTTTTAACCTGGGTAACAACCATTCTGGACTGTGGTGGTTCAGAGAGATTGTCTTCCTTGGCAGGTACAGGGCCTCAGGACTTACCAAGATGATCCCTCCACTCAGAGAAGAACTATTGTGGTCCAGGTCTCAGCATTCCACACACAATCAAGTGCTTTCCAGGGGATAGGAATCATATCTGCTTACAAATTCCAATACTGGCTGACCAACAGTCAGCTTCTGATCCGGAATCACTTAGGTCTTAAAGACACGCATTATCGCAAAGGCATTTTGAAATGTACAAGGAGCTACAAACACATAAAGATGCAATGAACGATGCATCTTTCCCTTTTCAGGGAGCGATGAAGAGATGATGACCTGGAAGAAGGAAGGTGGATACAAGCAAGCCAACTCTGGAAGACCCTGATGACATGGAGAAAGAGAAGTTTGGGAAAATTCTTTAATTTCTCAGTGTAACCTGAACATGTCCTTACTCTTCTCCTTAGGGGAAGTTATGGTTAGAGGCTGCCAAGTAGTCTTCATAAAATACAGTTCAATATCCTTCAACAAAACTTTCACGGCCCACAGAAAGAACGTGGCATTGCAGGACTTTACGGCATGGATCCTCCTTAGTCCATAACCTTGCTTCTCCCCGTGTTATGACATGAGTCACAAGAGACTAGAACTTTTCTGAATGTCTCCATGCCCCCAGTCTTCATCCCTGCACCCCTATTTCTCTGGGCTGATAAAGACTTCTTCCAGAAATTCATCTTCTAGGATTAAAAAGTTCACAAGTCTCTGCCCTCCCTGTTACTCCAGTTCCTCTGGACTTCTGATCCTTACTATAATCCAAAAGCTATCTTACATTCCAGGGAAGCATCTCCCTGCTTATTGAATGCCTCTGGGAGGAACACCAATCATCCATTTCATCTCTAAGACTCTGAAGAACCTAACAAGGAACCCTAACCTGACAGAGATTACACCTGAATGCAGAATTCCACCTGGCCATCCAAGTCCTTAAAGCTCACCGGTCTTGTCCACTCTCTTCAAGCCCTTGGTCTGGCAATCATTTTTCCCTTCCCAGTTGGACTTACTAAACTGCATGAAGAATCATCAGAGAAAAGTCGTTCTTGGGTTATGACTCTACCTCCCTTATCTGTTAGAGGCAGAGGGCCCATGTCCCTGAGAGGTTGAGAAGCAGGAAACCCTCATAAATGTTTTACTCTGATTTAAATGGTTAATGAAAGCTGTGGTTTCTCAGCAGTGGGACTGCTTCTGTACTGTATCTGGTCCGTCCCACCTAGAAAAAGAACCAGGCCACAGGGTTGTTAACAAGAATACAAGAGAGTTTCTTGGGACCTTGTTTT
Organism: Ochotona curzoniae; assembly: GCF_017591425.1. Classification (NCBI taxonomy): domain Eukaryota; kingdom Metazoa; phylum Chordata; class Mammalia; order Lagomorpha; family Ochotonidae; genus Ochotona; species Ochotona curzoniae. The sequence goes on along the minus strand of NW_024466446.1, from coordinate 7,317,546 downwards.
CACAGCTCCAAAGGAGATCTTGCAGGGCTATCATTTACACGCAGGTGTCACTTTTAGTAGTCTCTGGGTCTCTCCCATCTTCTGTCCCAGCAACCCACAAAGGAAGCCGCAGCCCTCCACTGGAGTCACACCTTCCCCAAACTGACCCCAACATCCCCTCTGACTTCTGCTGACAAAAGCCACACACACATAGGCATGAACATAGTCAAAGATAAGAATAGGGCTTGTCCTTCCCCTCTTGTTATATCATAAAAGATAAAATGGCACATGGCCCATCGTGGAACCCAACTGCATGGAAGACCTAAAAGAAGCTCCTGCCTACTGGCTTTGGACCAGCTCAGCTCCAGCTGTTGCTGTAGGAATCAAAAGACAAAAGACCTTCTCTCTGTCTCTCCTTCTCTCTGTCTCTCCTTCTCTCTTTAAATCTTTCTTTCCAATAAAAATAAATAATTCTTTTAAAAGTTCAGTTATGTCTATGTCTCCCATTTGTGGTTACCAATACATCTCTCCATCAAATCAGTTATGCTTTGGAAGCAACACATTCATCTCCGACAGCACTTCTATGGAAAATATTGATATGAGATCACTTAGAAATATCCAAACCCAAGTGGCAAGTCTGATTTCATCTTTCTCAATGTTACGCTATCCTAGAAATTTGGGAATGGGGAACTGAGTCCTGATAAACTCATCTCAGGATAAAATTCACAGGGCCCAGCCGAATCCCAACCATCATTTCAACACAGAAGATTCTGCAGAGTTGTGCTGATCCATTCAGGCTACAGCATAATGTTTCTGATTTGGTATTTGAGAGTGAGAGGTAGACTTGAGGATTCTTTCAGGACGAAAGTTAACACCAAGGAGATACAGAGATGGAGACGCAGGACAGAAAGAAGGACTTGGGGAAGCAAGGAGGTGGCCTCGAGATGCAAAAGTACCAGAGGGTATAGTGGAAGTTGTGGATGGAAAGGTGAAAATTAGGAAGAAATAGACAAGTGAATTTAAAAAAAAAAATCACTTTATCATGGGGGATACAAAAACAATAAGCATCCTTCACTCTGTCCAGAATAGTTCTAAAGGTTGATAACAATAAGGCCAGGCCAGCACCAAGAATGAGGCAACAACTTCACAGGAGGGGCCACCCCACTCAGCAAAGAAAAGCGTAGAAATGAGGCCATGCCAAGCCCTCTGGAGATCCCCGTGCCAATGGCTGAAGCTGCAGGATGCAACTTGCTCACTTTTCTGCCTTTTCTGCCATCATGCAAGCAGGTGACCAGCAGGGAAGGCCACAATAGACCAAACCGGAGCTTCTAGAAGGATGAGTCCCTTCTTATACTCACATTCTTAAAAAAAAAAAAAAAAAACTAAACTAAATCAAGAATCATAGTAATTTTTTATGGCACCTCTGGACCAAGAAAAATACTCAGCAATTCTGAATTAAGGAGGTAGATCGAGGGGCAGCATTGTGACATAGCGGGCAAAGCTGCCATTGGGTACCAGTTAGTGTCCCAGCTGCTCTGCATCTGATGCAGCTCTCGCTGCTAATGGCTTCAGAAAAGCAGCAGAAGATGGCCTGGGTGCTTGGTTCCCTGAAGCCCACATGAGAGACCTAGATCAGGTTCCTGCCTCCTGGCTTCAACCTGGCCCAGCAGTTGGAGAATGAATCAGCGGATAAAAGATCTTCCTCATTGTCTCTCCTCCTCTCTGTATATCTGACTTTCCAATAAAAACAAATAAATCTTTCAAGAAAAAAAAAAGCAGATCCAAATAACATATCAAGTATTCATGTCCTATTCTGTTCAGTTTATATTAACAAAAACTAACAGACTTTTAACAGAAAAAAATTAGCACTCGTGTTATAACAACTTTGCAGCCATGTGAAAAAATAAGAAACTACACATTGAAATCAAAACGATATTTTTATTCTTCAGTAGCCATCATTTTGAATGGGGTGTGTATGTTGCTGGGCACCACACAACTTCTCAGACTTGAGAATAAGATTGAATTCCATCACCTCATTTCCTGCGCACACTGATCGTTACACAGTATCAGCTTTCTGTCACAGAAAACCCCCAAAGCCCAGCTTTGCAAAGATATGACATCACTAAAAGGAATGTGATGACCTTATATTGAAACTATGAGCTACCTTAAGCCAGCACTTCACACACTAGCTAATAGAAGCTGATCGTTTCTGTGTTTGGAAAAAAAAAAAAAAAAAAAGGAGCTGAGCTATCCCACAGCTTGCCCATGTATTCGCTGTGGCAAGCCCAGGGTACCTCAGAAAACAACTTGGGAAGCTGCAAATCTCAAGCCTTCCCACTGCAAGCAACTGAGAATGTCTTTCCTGGATGACAATCTCATCATGAGGAAAAGAGAGAAAGAGAGAGAGAGGGGTCCTGGACACAAACATCCTGGGCTTGCCATGTAAAGTAACCGCTAACTGCCTACTGAAGTGTCCTAGCTGACATTCAGCACTGTGAGGTTTAAGTTTGGGGTCCCAGGTCTTCTTTGCTGTGGGTCACGTGGAATAAAGCATTCAACAGAAAAAAAAAATCTGCCAACTCCAGATTCCTACAAGGTAAACACTCAAGAAGTCTTTCTGGAGTCTTCTTTGCTGCCTCACAAGTAATCCTCAGCCAGTCCTATCAGCTCCACTCCCCAAATAATCCTAAATCTAACCTGTCCACCCATTGCCACTCCGGGCGAAGCCACCAGCTGTCACTAGGGTTGCTACAATAAGCTAGTGGGTTTTCCTGGGTTCCACTCTTAACCTTTCTACCCAGGCCATTCTCCATCTAAGATAATGTCCTTTGCAATAATCCTTGGCCAAATCCCTTCAAAGGCGCCAAGGCTTGCAATCTCTGCATTGCCAACCTCACGCTCTCAAGATCTGAATGACCTGGCCATGCCAGAATCAAATCAGAATTATACTCACTTCTCTTTCTGCCTTCCGCGAACAACCTGCTTACAATGTTATCAGGGCTCATCATTCATTATCGGTGAAGTTTGACCAGACAAACTTGTTATTATTTCACAAAATTACATCGTAGGTCCTCAATGACCTACTAAGCTAAGGGGAGTGACTTTGCCTCAACCATACAAGGCACACAGTCGGTTCTCAAAAACTCGGGGAAATCTGTCCTCACAGAGCTTATACTGGTGAAAAAGACAGCACAAAAAGAGCATGAGCTCAAAAGACCTATGATTTGCTTTAGAACCTGATTTCTACTGTACTAATTTCACACACACACAAAAAGCTACTTAATATATTACTCGTTCCTAAGTACCAGATGTTACGCTAAAATTTCAGCTATGTGTTATTCTATGTAATGGGTTAAGATATCCGTGAAATTAGTGAAAGTGTCATTGCTTATAGATGGCAAGTTCCTTGCTCAAGGTACGAGGCAGAAGAGGAGCAGAACTGACAGTGAGTTTCACACCTATTATACTCCCGGCCTGCATCCTGAACGCCTATGTTTAGTTTCACTTTCTGGGAAATAGAGTGATGGAACTTAAACGAACACTCATCCTTCAATTCATCCTCCTTACACAGGAAAAAAAAAAAAGCCAGTTTTTTCTGCCTAAAATTGGGATTTCTATGTTAAGCCACAGACTAATACAAAAACATTCAGAGGAAACACATACTGCCATATTAGGGTGTTGAGGCACATCGGGCGACCCTTGGCACCTCATTTTAATGCCCATGTTATACACATTATCATGTCTCCCCCTTCTAAAGATTATAAATCCAAACAAAAACTTCTAGGGGGTGACAAGTTCTCATAAGCTGCAGTCAACCAAATAAAATACCTTCACCTTAGTTCGTACCTTCATCTGTCACCTGGAAAATCAACCGCCTGGCTCATACACAAACACCCAAGGCAGTACTGTGCCTCAGTCTTCCAGTACCTGCAGGAGAGCATGCCTCACATGTCCGATGTTTGGACTGTGAAAAAGCTGCCAAATTTTACAGAACTGCTGCTAAGTGTTTTCTACTTGCATATATCCCCCGTTATGGGAAGGTTTCAAAGAACTGATTCTTCATAAAATGATCTGGCGAAATAAAAGGCTTTGGAAAATGGGAGTGCCAGAAGGAGTAAAACCCCTAGGTTGCCCTATACCTAGGCAAAGGTTACACTGCTAGCCAAGCCTGCCATTCTGGTCTTGGTTAGTGCTAAATTTGTGTTAACTAAACCAGTGAGCCAGCACTGCTGCCTATTGTATTATTTTTGTTGTTGTTGTTTTTTAAGGTATGTGGGGAAGGAGGGGAACACTGGGCTGAACATGCCATCCTGGCCCCCAGATTGCCCAGGGAATGGGGTCTTGGGACATGTTGGAGTGGAAGCAGCTGAGGGAATGTCTGATAGGGGAGGGATGACATGTGGGAGCTTACAGACACACACAGTCGCTACAGTCACAGACAGCCACGGGAGCTGACATGGAGTAAGGGGAAACGAGCAGGATGTGTACATCAGGCAAGGCAACTGCCCAAGTGGGAGACCTGGGCTGGGCTAAACAGCATTGCCTGCCACCCCGCATGCAAAAGTTAGAGTTGAGGGTCGAAGGGTGAGCTGCAGTACCCTGCAGTACCCAGACTGTTGGAGCTGGGGGTAGACAGTATCAGGATGGGTCATAGCACACACCAGAATGCCAGAGAACCAGATCTGGGGACAGACTCTATAAAGGACTTGTGGATTTAGCTCTGTGGTACTGCGGCACCTGCTGGTTTGCCTGAGAGCTGGAGATGGGGGCTAACTCAACCAGGCTAGACCACGCAACTCACCTGACAGGAAGCTACAAAATGAACTGAAGCTGGGAGGAGGCTGGGTTGGGCCAAGCTGCAGCACTCACTGGCAATGTGCAAATGCCAGGACTGAGGGCAGATTATGACAGGCAGAGCTATAACACCTGCCAGCACATGTGAGAAGCTGGGCCTGGTAGGAGAACTTGGGGAACACCTCTGCTAGGCCACAGCTCCCACTGGGGAGCAGCTGGGCTGTGGATGGGCCAGGCCAGGCAGGACTGCAGCACTCGTCAGCATTTGTGGGGGTCAGGTCTGGGAGCAGGTCAGACTAGGCCAGGCTGCAATATACATCTGCATACATGAGAGCCAGGACAGGGTATAGGCTGTGCCTGTAGCCATGCCAGACTGGGCTGAAGCATCTGTAAGCATGTGCAAGATCTGGGGCTTGGAACAGGCCTGGTAGAAGGACTTTGGGAACTCCCCTGCTAGGTTGCAGCTCCTACTGGGGTGCAAAAGAGCCAGGTCTAAGGACAAACCAAGCTGGGCAAGGCTGCAGCACCCATCGTGTGTTTGGTCCAGGTCTGGGAGCAGGCAAGTCTAGGCTAGTTCAGTATACGCCGGCTTGACTGAGAGCCAGAACGGGGTGCAGGTCAGGCCAGGTTGGACTATAACACCCAAGCAGTTCACGTGAGGACTGTAAGTGGGCCAGATTGGCAAGGCTGCTGAATCTGCCTGCCTGAGCCGAAACTAAGTGCAGACCAGGCTGAGCCAAGCTATAACACCTGCAAGCAAATGCAGAGACTGGGAGTGAGCCACCTCAGACTGAGCTGCAGCACCAACAGCCACACTTAAGGTGTTGTCAAATGACAATCCCCAGGTGCTGATGAAGACAGCAAAAAGTAGCCCCTTCAGCCTAGGTTCTCAGGCCCAGGTCCTTGGGCCCATCACCACAATAGGTGCCAGGTCCATGAGCCCAAGGATGGGGCATCCAGTGGGGACCAAGTCGCCTGGCTCGGATCCTTGGACCTGCCTACAAGAACTGGTTCTCCTCAGAGGAAAAGACAGAGCAGTGGACAGCAGGCCCTGATGCCTTTGGAGGATATGGCAGCCCATTGGGGCCTGCAGAGGTCATTTGATACAACAGCAAAAGGAAGGAGAACGGAACAAATTGGACAACTACTCCAACCAAACCATGACAGCAAAAATTTGGGCAAATGGGGACCATAAGGTCAACTACGTCAGTCAATGGATGTTGAAGGGTTTCCTCATCCTTGGATTGGTGAGATCGACAGCATTTCAGAACTATCAAAATCACGTGGGCAGAACCCTCAGAGCATGTGCCACATTGGGACCCTGGTTGATATTACTGGCTGTTTCCTATCCCCAGACACTGGGGCCGTTGGGAGGCTGGGCATGGCTTCTCCCCTTATCTCCCTGTTTCCCCCAAAAACAGGAAGAAAAAAAAAATTGGAAACCATGGTTACACCCACTTTTCCCTAAACCTTGATCCATCCCACCCTGATCAACTATGTAAGCATCATCAAAACTAAAAACTAAAAAGTAGCACCTTCCCCTCCCACACCCTTCCTCCCTTCAGACCCAGGAACAAAAAAAAAAACAAAAGAGAAAAGAAGCATTTGTCCCATCCACTTTCCTCCATACCTCCACTCTCCCTACTCTAACTGGAGGCCCACGGGGACGTGCCTCCCTCTCAACCATGTAAACAATGTCCAAAAATAAAATAAAACAATAATATTTTAAAAAGGAACAGAAAAAAAGAGTGTCTGAGGATGATAAGAACATCGTGACATGGAGAAGAAAAAAGCTGTGCCCCCCCCCCACACACACACATCCATGTTCCCGCTTTAACCCTCTGATAAGCTTTCTTAAGCCCACACAACTCCTCTACCATCTTCTAATTTGGGACCCTTTTCACTAAATCGTCAGAGTTGGTGAGCATTTTCTGCCCTTTGGACATCCCGTCATCAGTCTTCAAATCAACTATGACTCCAGAGACAAGCCATCTAGAAGTTTTAAAAGTCCCTTAGGAGCAAATGAAGCTGGCAGAAAAGACCACCCTTTCTTGGATGAAATCCCAGGTGTGAAAAGGCTTCCAGTGTTCTGCCGGGTCCTTGTAAGATTAAATCCTGGGTGTAGAAAAATGGAAATTCAACAAAAACAACACAGAGCAGCCCCATCGCGTTCAAATACATGAATACAAACCTTTTTCCTGCTTGTACCTGACTGCTCCTAGGTACCCAGCAGTGCCTAGCACAGCCACTACCAAGTCTACGTCAGACACACGGGATGCATCTTGCTCCTACAAGCCATGTTTCAAGTCTAGATTCCGACTTTTAAAAGGTGACTGATTGGTTCTTTCCATGGAACAATGACTGCTACAAAGGAGTCTGTGAAATTAAGTCATTCATCTCTCTCATTTTACAAAGAGCCTAGGTCGGTAAATTACTAAAAAAAACCTTCCCCATCTGAAGATAAGAGTACAAGTTAAATACACACACACACACACACACACACATTGATATGGGACAGTTTAGAAACTCAGAGAACACACTCTATAGGCAAACTGACTGCTTCTTACCCTGCCTATTTCCTAGCTGTGTAGCACTGGGCAAATGTTGATGTTCTCATCTGTAAAACAAGAAAAATAAAAGTAATAACAAGCAGCATATTGGCACACACCTCATTGGATTTGGGTAACTCAAATGTGATAACATGTCTCATATTATTACATACAAAATAAGATATTAAGTACTTAGATAAAACACCATCTATAACATCATGTGTTCTATATTAGCTACCATTCTTCAAACTCTGATTCAAGTTATTAAAAATCATTTAAAACATGAAGACACCCTCACTTTGCTTTCTTTTTCTCTGGGCCTGTAATGAGCAATTCTCAGACAGACAAGCTTCTATTGACTCAGAGCAATGTGAACGCAACTGAACAGCCTCGTTTAGTATACTTGACCTAGGTCTAACCAGTCCTCTTATTCTAGGCAACTTAACAGATATAACCAGTAGAAAGAGTCCGGCTAGTCACAGGTATAATCCTTTGCACTAGTTTGGGGAACTGCTACTTATAGGATGGCGCATCACTAAAGCTAGTAGCCCATATTTGCTTAACAGATTCTGCAAGAGTTTTTGGAAGAGCAGTTGGGTAGTTGATCCCAACACCAGCTAAGGGGCTCCTCCCTTGGAGGCCTGGGCCCTAGCTCCAAGATTTCAATTTCTTGTAATTCTCCACAACTTTCCTTTGAACCTTTAGCCGTAGGATGGTGGCTGCTCTCCACAGTTACCGTCCACAGGTTCCTACAGAGCTATCTTTTTTACACATTTTTAGCCCTTTAGTAACTATTTATAAAAAAAAAAAAAAAATGTTGGGGGGCCCAGCATGATAGCCTAGCGGCTAAAGTTCTCATCTTGCACGCACCAGGATCCCATATGGGTGCAGGTTCTAATCCCAGCTGCTCCACTTCCCATCCAGTTCCCCACTTGTGGCCTGGGAAAGCAGTTGAGGGCAGTCTAAAGTCTTGAGACACTGTGCCCGTGTGGGAAACCCAGAAGAGGCTCCTGGATCCTGGCTCATCTCTGGCTTTTGCAGCTACTTAGGGAATGAACTAGCAGATGTAAGATCTTTCTCTCTGCCTCTCCTTTTGGTAAATATGATTTTCCAATAAAAATAAAATTAAATTAAAAAAATTGTTTTAGGGGCAGCCACCAAGGCTTAGCAGACTGGGCTTCATCCCACATGGGCACCGGTTCTAGTCACAGATGCTCCAGTTATAATCCAGATCCCTGCTTACAGACTGGGAAAATAGCAGAGGGTGGCTCAAGTCCTTGGAGCCCCAGAGGAGGCTCCTGGCTCCTGGTTTCAGATGAGCTGAGCTCTGTCTGTTGTGGCCATTTGGGGAATGAACCAGTGAATGGAAGATCTCTCCATGTCTATCTGCTTCTCTCTGTAACTCTGCCTTCAAGTAAAATAACAGCCAGCCCACATAAGGCCTCAAACAATTGCTCACTATTTTTTTTTAAGAAGTATTCATTTCAGGCCCGGCACAATAGCCTAGTGGTTAAATCCTCGCCTTGCATGTGCCGGGATCCCATATGAGCACCGGTTCATATCCCAGCTGTTCCACTTCTCTTCCAGTTTCCTGTTTGTGGCCTGGGAAAACAGCTGAGGATGACCCAAAGTTTTCGGACCCTGCACCTGCATGGGAGACCTGGAGGAGGCTCCTGGCTCCTGGCTTCACATCGGCTCAGCTCCAGCTGTTGCTGCCACTTGGGGAGTGAATCAGTGGATGGAAGAGCTTTCTCTCTATATCTCCTTCACTCTGTATATCTGACTTTCTAATTAAAAATAAATAAATAAAATTAATCTTTAAAAAAAAGATTGACTTATTTTTATTAGGCAGTTCATATTAATTTTTGGGTGGCCTCATTTTTTTCTCGGCCGCTCTTGTGTTTTCAACGAGGGATACTTCTAGAACTGTTTTGGAAGATTAAATGGAGCTATGTACGGCTAAGAACAGTTCTAGAAGACGGGAAATGCTAAATAACTACTAACTAGTTTATTTTCAATCCCAGAGTAACTAGAAATGTATGTCTCCCACATAAAAATATCCAAAGAATCACTCACTGACTCCAAGAGGCAATTTTTGTATTAACTTAACAAGCTTCATTCTAAGAACGTTGAACTGCCTCACCTTGAGGCAATTGGGTAAGATTCTATATCTAGATACAATCAAATGTTCCCTGAATATAGAATGACCAGTTTGTGCAAGGCAGTCCTAGGTGTAATTATTAATAGGGTTCCTGCTATATTCTTAAAAAGTTTCCCTGGACAGACAATAAAGGATATGCTTACCCTCCTTAAACAGAGTAAAACCTTTGTATGAGACATTTGTAAAATACCGTTTCACTCAATTCTTGCTCACTGAGGTTTAGATTTTTTTTTTCCTCTTTAGATTTTAAAACAACTTCATATATTGAACTTCTGTGGTTCTAAATGCACATATCAAGTACTTTATAATCCTGCCCAGACTTGGGAGTCAGGCCTAAGCTTTAGGCTTTTATTTCAGAAGACAAATCACATGAATGAGTTAGGCAAGCAGAGTGAGGCCATGTCCTGTAGCAATAATGACTGTGGTTTATGGAGACCCAGACTGCCCCCAAGTAATCAAGGAATACTTCATGTGCCTCTGGCAGTTTGCCCTTGTAAAATGCACTTTTACAGGTATCATCTAATTTCACCCTCAGAAACAAATGCCATTTACTGTGCCACCATTCTACCTGCCTCAGAGATGGCCACACAAGTGAGTGACTCCCAGTCCAGTCCCTTCCCTGGGCCAGACACTCTCTGATACCCATCCATATCCCGCCCCAACACCCCAATCCCTGCCTCTCTCAGCTTCTTGGCTCTCACTTTCCATCTGCTACCATGGATTTGAAGACCTGGTTACTGACCTTCCTGCCCCATTTGGAATCCTTCTCTCCACCCCCCATCCACTGCCAAGCCATCCATAATGCTCAGCCTCACTTATGAGCCTCCTCGAATCAAAGCCAAAGATGCAGAGTGCCTTGGACTGACCCCCACCCAAGGACATGCAGCCAGGCCCTCCTCATCATCTAGAGTCCCTCTGTGTGGCAATGAGGACAAAACATGACTCTTCTTCTGTAAATGGGGAAATCAGCAGGGAGGACCAATGACTTGCCAAGGTCACACCCCAGGAAAGCCTGAACTAGACCGTGAATCTAATGGGTCAGCAACCAATGTCTACCCATCGACTACAGCAATGGTTCTCAAATTTCACCAAACACTTGCAAAGCCAGCTACAGGCTCTGTGGGGACAACTGCAAAATGAAAACATTTCAAAAGGCAAGAAAAAGGCTTTGTCTGTCTCAGATCTCTCTCTCTGGATTCGCTGGGATACTTTCAAATTTGCTTTTAACCTGAAATCCTCCCTCATAGGAATAATCCCAGGCAAGCAGAGACCCTTAAAGGTACTCAAAACTGCCTTCACAATTGGGCACATGGGACAGCCACGGTTGACCCCCACCTTCCTCACGCCTAGGTCCCCCCGCCCCGGAGAGCAGTGGCACTGAATGGGGGACAAGGGGTCCCATGACTGTCCTGGCAGCAGGTGCATACACTGAGGTTCCATGAGTGCTGTGTACGCTCCAGCGGCTCAGCAGACCTCACGTTCAGAGCTAGAGTCAAGGACAAAATTATCACGAATGTCTATATGGCAACCACAGACCATTCACCCTCACGCACAGCACACCCTTTCTGAACTTGGACTCCTATTCAACAACTACTCACACACCCAGCACGGTGTACTTGAGTCACCTGATATCTTGTTCTAACGAACACCTGATTCACACACCCAGCGTGGTCCCAAGACTGTGTATCTCCCAGAGAGAGAGCTGAGACTGTTGGTGCTCCGGCTGTACTGGAGCATCCAGTTCCCACATCACAAGATTCATTTTTAACCTGTTTATTATGTCAGGGCCAATTACAGACCCTCTATACCTTCCATTATGCAAATAAGGCAGCCATGAAAATAGGTATTAAATACAAGTCACCACCCATTGTGTCTTTAAAATGTGATGAGTTAGAAGGAGCAAAATCTATTCATATTCACAGGCTATGTGACAGCCCACATGCCTGTGTTGACTTCACACTGATAGCGACATTGTACACACACACACACACACACACACACACACACTGGTGACCACAACACAAAGGCTACCCGACTCTTTCCCACAAACTCAGTGCTGCCCTGGCTCTGAGAAGCCAAATGCTGAAAATAATCAAGGCACCTTTTCCTAAATAGGAGGAAGGACCCACTCCTCAGCTCTTGGGATCAGAAATGACAGCTGAATGGGTTGGAGTTCTTTAAGGTAAGTTCCTTATGGGAAGGCAGCAACCTCAAATACTGGTAGAATTTCTCAGAACACCTAGAGAAGGACAGATGAGAGTGTACAGCCCTATGCAAACCGCTACAGAACATAAAGAGAGACACTGACAGCCAACTAGGCCTCCATCTCATCACCCCCACAATGGGGCAGAATGACACATGCCCTGCCTCCCAGGAGGACGCCTTTGATCAAATCCCATGGGATAATCAATGGGAAGGCTTATGAATTATAAACGACTGTAGAGTACTGTACAAGTCCAGGGTTGTGCCTGCTTAACCCTCTAAAAAGGCTGTAGGTGACCAAGGGCTGTTACATTTCAGCTTCATGCCCTATAGAATCTGAGATGTGTTGGGAAGGTAGGGAGTGGGTTACTGGTACATACTCTATCCTTTCAAAGGTGGAATGCTCCCAGCCTGACATACTGCTTTTATAACTGGAACAAATCGTGCCTGCCATTTAGTAATACTTGGAAATCCATCATCAGGTTGATTTACACCCAGCATCAATAACTCACACAAAGCCGACCCTGTGTAGCCCAGTGAGTAAACAAAAGTAAACATTGTGTTTCACCTGCCTTGTTGGCGAGACAGAATGAAAACTCTGGCTTCCCCGACTGGAATAATGCCTTTGGTCTCTGGCTGGTTTGGTTATTTTTGGAACCTTTTATGGAATATTAACTTTATTTTCTCTAATTCTGCAGGAAGCCATATTGGAAGTGCAAGGCAATATAAATGATTAAAGAGCAGAAGTGAAAAAAAAAAAGAAGTAACCATGTACTTTGCCCCAAATTTCTTCAGCTAATCTGTTACCTGCACAGCTCTCACCATGGGAGACTCCAAACGCTATTCTTACTCTGGATCCAACATAATGGTACTGTTCCTGCCTCACTGCCTGTTACTGTTCCAGGGATAAAGACAAAGATAATAAAACATCTTAAATCACTGGCAGTATTTAAAATGTAAGATGTTGTAATGGAACCAAAAACTGAAGCTAACAGACACATGGAGAAATCAAATTCTAACCTAAGCCCTAGATTATAACCAATTAATTTAGTCAACCACAAACGGTGAGAAATAAAACTACAACTTACTGTATTATTTATAAGTACATAATTTTTAGATCTCCCGGGTTCTCACAATACACTATCTTCCTTAAACCAGGTCTTTACAACAGACATCAGACTTAAGAAGCACAAAAGAGTTTTTTTAATCCCAATTAGTTTGGCGTTCTTTGTTGATATTATTCTGTTTTTTTTTTTTCTGACCAACAATAATGAATAACCCACAAACGCTAATGAATAACTAACTCCTTTTGTCTCAAAGGACAGCACAGCCAACAAGCAATGTCAGAGGCCCTACGGTAAAATAAAAACCTTTATAATGAAAATCTTCCCAATTATATAGTCCTCTGGGTCCAGCAAATGCAGAATTGACTTAAATATTTAAATAGTTGTGTCAAATGTGCTTAAAGTGGGGATCATAAAACTGATTTCCCAGATGCCTTGAAAAACGCATTTCACCAGTCTAATTACAATGAGTAACTGTTGGAGCAGGAAGTGGAGGGAATGCTATTATTGGTACAATATAACCAGGATCCTTTGCTGACAAATCCTACCAGGGAGTTGCCAGTTGCACAATGTCTTCCATGTGGCTCTGATAAATGGCAACACCCTTATCTGGGTACATTGAGAATGTACATACAATCAATTTTAAGTCTAATTTTTAATATCTCAGAAACATAAAACTGCAAGTAGCTTGATTGTAGGACAGAGCAAATAAAAACACAATAAAGTCACTAGGAACCCAGATACTGCGTGCAATGAGGAATTACATGGAAAAACACAGCAATGTTGCGTTTCAACCGGGACTCGTTCTTTTTCTAATACACTTCTTAACTCCACAGCAAGGGCTTAACAGCCATGACACCCAAGAATCAATAAGGACACTGTGACATGCGGCTTTCTAAATATTGCTCCCCTGTGAGGGAGACTGGAGCATTGTGGGAAAAATGAATGATTCCATGACTGGGGCAAGGAAATACAAGGAGAGTAGACACTGTGTTATGCCTGAAAGCAAGTTGGTGCTTCATGGGAACATGGCAAGAAGACATAAGAAGTGACCATAAGAGGCACCCATCAGGCAAATTTGTAACTATTTGAGCACTGGAAAAAAAATGAGAACAATAGAGCATAATGTAAAATAGCATAAGGTAAATAGTATAAGCTTAGAAAAAGATAAACCCATGACCCAAGAATGAGCCTATTCAAAAAAAAATTATAAATTATGTAATCATTAACTAGTTTACATGAGAATAACTAGGCAGGGCACCTGGGAAAGCTCCTTGGGAGGCAAGATAGATATTAATGAAAAGAAACAGGGTATTTTGATTTCATTCTCTGCCATAATTTCTGATGGGATATGTTTCGAATGTTCACTTTACTACTTTGACACATGTTGCAGTAAGAATGAATGCTACCAATCCTCATTTCCTGCTCCAAGCTGATTTCACTTATTACTTGATTTAAAAAAAAAAAAAAACTGTGGCAAATATAAGGAGTATTCAATCTGTTGTCTAAATCACTTATAAGCGTAGAGTTCAAGGACAGGAAATGCATTCCTATGGTACAGCTATCACCATCACCACCCTTCTGCAGAATTTTTTCCTACTCCCCATCAAACACTAACTCCCTATTTCCCTTTTTTCAAACCTTGACAATCACCAGTCTTTTTGTCTCCAGGATGAGGCAAAAAAAAAAAAAAAAAAAAACTCATGGAAGACAAATCATACACAGTAGTGTCAATTTATGACTGACATTCTTCTTTTAGCATTTCCCAGGGTTTATCTTTGTTGTTGCATGTGTCACCATTTCCTATCTTTTTTAAAATGCTTTTCCTTAGATATTTACTTGAAGGGCAGAGAGATACAAAGACAGATCCATACCAGAGACAACTCCCACTCACTGGGGTTCCCTCCTAAATGGCTGCAGTGTCTGGGGCCCGGCCAGGCTTGGTTCAAGCCAGGAAACAGGAACTCGGTCCACCTCTCCCACACACATGAGATCCATTACTCCTCACGGCCTCCCACCATCTGTATTAGCAGGATACAGGAGCCACATGCCAGAACCAGGTGTCTAACTTGCTCTACCCCTACCTCCATCCTGCCCCCCCCCCCGATCTGGGGCACAAACATTCGATAATGATTGTCTTAGCCATTAAGTTAAATGCACCTCCCCTAGGATTTTCCTCCCATGTTAAGGCTGAGTGTTCCATTATACATGGATACTTGGATGGCTCCTACAGTTGGGCTTTTATGAATAACCCTGTTAAGAACATGGGTGCACAAAGCACTTGCTTTTTAAAACCACAACTACTCAAAGTGTAGTTTCACAAAGATATGACACCACCAAAGGGGCACGTTTGCCATTTACTGTTGAACCTGTCAGCTTCCTCAAGCTAGCATCTATCCGGTGTTGAGAGAATGCCACGGATCCTTGACGTTTCCTTTGCATTTTAAAACAGCCTGTGATTCCCTGAGGTCACTGTGGCACCCCAGGAGATCTTGAGGCACTCTTCAGAAACTACATCCTTTAATGTTCAACTCCCTTTACTTGAGTTTCGAACGGAGCAGAACTCAGTCCTTCAGTCATACGAATATTACTATCCAATGCATTGTGCTCAAAAGGCTTGCACTGAGGAGAATCCATACGTGAAGTCAGAAGCCTACATGCTTGACAGTCCTTCGGTAATGTACGTTCTCTGTACACAGCCCCACTGCATTCCTAAGAGTCAGAGTAACCACTCTCCAGATTTAGAAAATGCATTTTCTTGGCTCCCATGTAAGCTGCACCACCTTATCACAAAGCAATGACTGTTCATGGGATAGCTAAGAGTATTTGTCAACTTGCCCGAGCTGCAAGATACCCAAGTATCTGGTTCAATATTACATTGAGTGTTCCTGCAAAGGTGCTTCAGGATGAGACTAACATTCAAATCAGGAGACAGAGTAGACTTCCCTCCCTAGACATGCATGGGTCTCACTCAAATATGGACCATTCTGAATGGACCAAATAAGGGTAAATAAGTTCTCTTCCTGAATGACCCCCCCCTAAAAAAAAAGGTTCCTCCTCCACCCTCACAACCACCCACCCACCCAAGGGAGAATTCTCTCCTGCCTAATGGCCTTTGGACACGGGCATCAGCTTTCTTCTGGATTTTGCATTCTGGCTGAAACACTGACCCTCTCCTCCCACCAGTCTTCCAACAGGGACTCTTCTGTCCACTCTCCTTGTTCTGGAACTTGGGGCTTCAAGTGGAATGAAAATACTTGCTCACCAGGCAGATCTTCAGATGTGCTTCTCTCCATCATCCTGCTACTAAATCTATGTCTCCATAAAAGGCTATACGTGTGTATGTGTACACAGCTCTCTGCCCTCCTGAGCCACGAATCAAGCACAGGTTGCCCTCCCCAGCCTTCCCAGTTGATGTCACCTTGTCACTCAAAGCACATCCCCATCAGACAGCTCCCCACACTTTAACTGCCAATTTATTTGTCTGACTTCCTTCATACCTGGAAGGCAAGCACCACGTGTTATTGGTTATTCTATCTCCTGATAATACACTCAGGTAGACTCAAGAATGAATTGTTAAGTGAGCAATATGTTCAAACAGTCCTAGATCACCATCATCCATAACTACAGCAGAGTTTAGGAACTGTCCATCGAGAACTGAAAAGAACACATTCAGCCATCTCAGGCACCATCCACAGTAGTAATGGTGTCTACAATGCAAGGCTAGAGTGGTTAATTATGCAGCACCCTTGGTTTCTATCTGTGTCCAACTGTGTAGACCCAGAACAGGCTGTGTATACTGGGAAGCTCAAGGGGCCAGAAGCCAAAAACAAGAATCAGGAAGTATTCCTATATTTTACATACATTCCAAGGTGTACTGACCCCAAGAGTTCATTCTCTCTTCAATATCAGAAGCATTTTTTTTTACCATAATTACAACTCTAACCACTTTTTTAAGCATTAACTATATTAATCTGAGATTATAGCCACTTCTAATCTCCACCAAATATTCCCATCTCTTTACTGGTTGGTGACAATGAAGTTGATTACACTTTCTGTTACATTAACAGGTCAATCAACCAGAGCATACAACTCAGGGCTGTTATGAGAGAACAAAAAAAAAAAAAAAAAAAAAAAACAAAACCTGAGATTACAAATTGTTAAGCACTTAACACAATGACTGACACAGACTAAGTTATGATATAACAAATGCAAGTTATTAATGCTATTACCATTGTCAGGATTGCAAACACAGCTATGGTACATATAAAGCAGGTTACAGTTCGTTAGTCAAGCATGAACTTGAAGATTTCACTGGGACTCTGGCTCAGGAACCCAAACACCTAAGTTTCATATTCAGGAACTTAGCTTGCCACATCAAGAACATAGCAACAAGCAATGTCACAGTTCATTGGGGTGTTTCCCCTAAGGAAACCGTTCACATACTTAATATCAGATAAAACTCCTCAAAACCCAAGCTAGGTATTAATAAATAAAGAAGAAAGAGAATTTAACAGCTTTGTGTCAGGACACTTTTTGACTCTGCCCATTTCTATCAACTTGTCTGTAAATAGGATTAACCAGACATAAAAACAATGTAAATCATTACACACCTTACTTAACTGGGTGAATGAGTATTTAGAAGATGGCTAATAGTAATTCTACGTGGTGTTGCAAACACCTTTCATAGGAACATTTAAGACTAAATGCTAAAAATACCTTAAGGAATTCATAATTATGCTGATTTATTTAACAGTTATATTTTACATGGACACATGATCTTTTTCACTCTAGCCTGCAATTCATTTAGTCATTGCCCAGTTTCTAGATGCAGTATATCATTAAAGTAATTTGCTATTCTTTAATGATTCTCCATGAATTTAAAACACAGGGCAGTTGAGGCTAAGCATTTTTCCTAGTGGTTAAGATACCATACCTCCAATCAGACTACCTGGATTTCAGTCCTAACTCCCCTCAGGAGTCCAGCTTCCTGTTCATGAAGCTCCTAACAGGCAGCTGATGATGGCTCCGGGAGTTGGGCCATTTTTACCCATTTCCTCCAAGTATTTTTCTTGTCTTTTCTATGGATTGATTCCTCATTTATTACTAAAATCTTTTTGCATCTTTTCCCTTCCAAACGCCACCTCACTTCCAGCACTTCTAATACAGTTCCAGTCACCCTCCTCATCTTTGGCCCCCTGAAGGCAGCCCCTCGCCCCCCGCAGTGAGGCTCAGCATTCCTATATGTACCCAGAGGGAAGGCTCTTGGAAAGTTTGCTCCCACCCTGTCACCACTAGCCACCCCATCCTTCCATCTCTGATCACGCTGCCTTTGCTTGCCTTCTTTCCCAGTCCCATGAGACATCGCCAAGTTGATATTCAGCACTTATTTACCAACATGTATCCTTTGCCCAAACACACGCATGCACACACATACACACATCACACACAGAGAGCTTACTGAGAAAGCCATATGTCATCATGAGACCATCCATTCTGACCCTGACATTGAGTGATCTGTTCTTTCCTTAGGATTTCCTGGCACTAGGGCAAGAAAAAAAAAATTAGCTTTCACTTTGAAAAAAAAAATGCAGAAACAAAATCCTACCTTTCCCAGGATTTGAAGGAAAAGGGTTTCCAAATTCCTGCTGCTTTGGCTTTAAAGTGTGTGACCCTGACAAGCCTCCGGCCTGAGTGACCTGGTATCGGGGCTTCCCACTGGTGAGCACTTGTCTCCTGGGGCTCAAGGCAGGCAGGTGAATGGGGCTCTCAACCATGTTGTTCTGAGGAGCCATCCCTTCTCCACAAGGCATCTTGAGATGGAGACTGTTAGCAAGGCTTCCAATAGCGGGGCTCGCTGTGCTGCCACAGGACACTGGGCCGGGCGTCCCAGAGTGACCTCGGAGGGGAGGGCCATGTTGGCCACTAAGCATCCCAGGCCCCTGTGTGTTTCCTGCTGTCCGGTGAAGACTCATGCTGCATGACCTTCCATTCATTCTGAAAAACCTGTCGCCAGGATGGCCAGTAGTGGCACTACTCACTCCTTTCAGGCCAAGTCCAATAAGTTATCCATGGTATGGTTTATGAGCCTGTTCAAAAGACAAATACAGGCATTTTAAAAGTAAAAACCAACAAAAGGTACACCACGAAGAAAAGAAGCACTCCCAACAAAATGGCCTTATTGTGGACAACGGGGTCACTCAATCAATCAATACAATGCTCACGAACAGGCATTCTTGCCCCTTGGGGTTCATGGGAGGCGTGGATTACAGAACACTACGTTGTTTTCTTTGCTGGCAAAACCCACTCAATACAATGCTCTTGGCAACTACAGCCAGGCTACAGGTGCCAGCCTGTAAAAGGCAGCTAATTGTGCTTCCTAGAGGGTCTGTCCACACTACGGGTCTTAGGGAACCCAAAAGCACCACATTCATGAGCTGCAAGAGCAATGCTTCAAAGATAAACACTCCGAGAGCAGATACAGCCTCAAAAATGAGAGTACTGGGAAGGGAAACCATGTCAGATTTTCACTGTTAAGAGCTGTGTTTTCATAATCACTATAAGAGCAGGATTTTCATAATCTCTAAGTTCAAAAAAAAAAAAAGATGAAAGTCTTGCCTGGAAATATTGCCTAGATCTCCAGTTGCATATATTCAGATATTCACAGCAATATCAGAATTGTGGTTCCATGATAATCCTGGCTTAGAGGAATGGAAACAGAATCAACACATAATATATTAGCCTAGTGTTAAGATCCTGGGAGGAGGGGTGGTGGTAGAAGCTGTGCCGAAGGTGTCCTGGAAAACATAAAGAACTACCCTCATAAAAGTGAGCTGTCCAATATGCTCACCATGCAGGCGCATGATCCCAAAAAAAGCTACCTAGCACACAGGTGATGCTCCACCTCCAGGATAAACAGCTCCCCAAAATGCAGGAGTTGAAGTAGCCGACTAGCATGGCAGTGCCAACCACTCCAAATCCATGGAAGACACAGTCACACTTTGTCTTTTCTATAGCTAGGACAGGCCTGAGAACAAGCCAGCATTGCCCAAACACAGCAGATCAGGAGTGAGTGCAATGCAGCAGTGACCACTTAGCTTCCATGGGCTGAGTCCCACAGCATCTACCCAACTCACTCAAGGTCTCAGATCAATATGCTCAACTCAGCTCCCAAACAAATAACTCCATAAGTCATCAAGAAAAATAGATCAGAAAACTTTTTATAAAGGATTTTTTTTTCTTTCATATCAGAAAAAAATATATATTTAATTGTAAGCAACCCTTGTATCTTGGACAGTTCGGCAAGTGTACCTTTGTTGAGGATTTTCAACAATAATTAACAACACAAATTTTGGGATATTTTCTTCACCTTTGCCAATTATACATTTCCTTAAGAATTCCATCAGTCTGTGACATTTAACACCAGCATGTCACCCAGTCCTAGGAAATACTCGGCAGTGTTCTTCTAAGCCATGCCTCTCTTATACTCCCCTTCCTCAACAGTCCCCATAAATAAACAAGTTCAGGTTATCCAAACTTGCATTGTTAAAGTCTGTGAAAGGAACGACAAGGCACGGAATCAGCCTGACTGTAACATTTTTCTTTTTACACTGGAAAAATCCCACTGCCTTTTCTGTTGGGTCCATGTAGGAGAATTCAAATGTGTTACCATCAGCTTCTATGTTGGTTCCTTCATTGGTTGGTCTTGAGCAATTATCATTGAATGTCTCTGTGCCCTATCAGATAAAACTGGCCATTTATTCTTCACTCATTGATAAAAGAAAAAAATATACATTTTCCATGCAGTCTGAACCCTGCAGAAAAAAGCACTAATTCAGTACCCAACAGAAGAAAAAGGAATAATAATAATAATAAATGTCATATTGATGGTTTCTTGAAAATAAAGAATTATCCAATATGACTGGAACTATGAGTCATGGAGACCATGGCTCAAGTGACAAGTGTCTGCCGATTTGCAGACTGTGCCCATTTCCAGGTTTTGAAAAATGAGGGAGTCTTTTTTTGGCTGCAAAATGATATATCAGCAGGAATTCTCATTAAAAAGTCTGGATTAAAAACACCTACGAGTACTTAGCACTGTGCTCAAATCATTAAGAAGTTGAGTCTGAAAGAAGAAAATACCAATTAGAGTACTAAGAACTCAATCATGCATTTACACTTGTCTGTCTTGCCTGTTGTTAATATCTTGAAGGTGAAAGCGACAATAACTTGTACTTAAACTGCATGGTCAAAAGCAGCATCCTGACAGTACAGTGATTAATATATAAAGAAAAATGGTTGTGACCAAGCAAAACCAGCTTCAAGATCAGACTAAACGAAGCTAATTCCAACCCTCACATTCATCATGCCAACAGATATTTTAAAGAACTAGATACCAGAATGTAAAAAAAAAAAAAAATCTGCTTATTTGTTTTTTTTTTTTTTTCTGTTTAGGTTACAATACTCTTGCAGTCCTTTGAGGTAGCTCATACGATCAAGATTTAAGTCCACAGGAATAAACTGCTCACTTTTAAGAACAACACAGAGTTGGAGTAAAAACAACACTCAAAAAAGTCAAGATACCTGAATGCTACTTCCGGCAAATCATTCATCACTTCTCTGGACTTGCACTTTTTCATCCATAAAAGGTTGAGTAGGTTCCCTAAAAACACTGCCTTCTCTTAAAATAATGGCATCCTGGGTACTCTGGGTGAGGAATATCATTTCAAAAGGTCCACTCACTACAATCAATAAACACCAAGTTTTTGTATCTGTGATTCTCCAATATTGGTGGAGATGTGAGAAAAAAAAAAAAAACAAGCAAGTAAAGTCTGTCAAAGAAAGAGCTGATAGGAAAACTTTCCTGCCAGCAATGTACTAAAAGGCAACACTAACCGTGAAAAACGAACTTAGGATGAAATTCAGACTTCAAAATCTGAAAGCTCGACTGATCAGTACAAAGAAGAGAAAAATAAATGATAGTGTTGAATGAGATGAGCTCATTTTACCTAAAAACTTGATCAAATGCTCCAGTGTCTTCCTGACTCTCCTCCATCCTACTCCTCTGTCCCAAGCCTCCCATGGAAGGAAAAGAAAGAGCCAGAAGGACCCAGAAGTATGAATTTAGAGAATCTGATACCTGACACACTGACACACTGAGATTTTTAATATTCTGTCAGTTTACACAACGAAAATGTTCATGCTGCCGCTATAAGTCAATGTAAGAGTTAATAAATCTTTTCTTTTGAGCACTTTGGAACTCTTAACACACACTTCTGTAAATCAGGTCTGAGAGGAAATTACTAAACCCCCTAAACAAACTAAGGCACAAAACCATTTAATAATTCCACCTGCTTTGTGGGAAAGCATGACTTTAATCAAAATATAAAATCATGACGTTACATTCTCCCCAAGGTTCCAGGCCTGTTTCTCAAGGATTAAAAATTAAACAAACAAAAAGCAATGTTAAGTCATCCATTGAAGAAAATTCCAAAAACAGGAGTTCCTTAATGCCTGTGTACAGCCAAAGGCCCTTTCTTGGTAAATATCATTAATAGACTCATCTAGAGTCATAATTCATCTGATGAGCCAGTTAATTATTAATTTTCATACATCATTTCATTTCCTTAGGCTACATTTAGCCTTTGTTAACATTTTCCATTCCTCACGCCACAAGCATTTCTTACTCCGCATAGAAAACCTAATAATGAGAAACAAACTACTGGTCAGCAAAACAAACTTCTCCCGAGCCAGCTGATATGTAAGGCCTAAACCATGTAACATAGACTTTGTATTGATTCTTTCGGGTTTTTTTCCCCCCTCTGAGTTAATGATTGTATAATTTCATTAACACTGCTTTTTCAACGTGGTTGTCCTGATCATTAAGCAGACCATGCTATCCCAATGGGTTTTCTCTTGTCACAGCTTTTGTGGCCAGAAGAATATAGAAATGAAAGACCTCTTGCTAGATAATGTAAGTTATTCACACGCACGGCTACCATGTGAAGCACATTTGGCAATGCAATCAAGGACACATGGAGCTGAATGTTCTTAGATCCCAGGAGTTCATTTTAATAAGCAGAATGTACCTTGTCCTAACACAGGTGACTGACTCCTCAGAAAAGATTGTATAAACAAAACCCAATCATGGAAGTCATTTTATTGGCAACAATATAAACACAGCTATATTAGATGTCACCAATAAATCAAAATTATTCTTGTCTGCAATTTTAACAAGAGGAAAGTGCAAACATGTGCCCGTGAAGCCAGAGGATATTATGGAGGAAATGTATTGGATGTATACAATATCACCGCTCCAAATTGAAAGTGGAGGGGTACGCTGTTAATGATAAAGTAACCCACAATTGAGGGATGGCTGATCGTGGCTGTGTTTTATTTGCTTTATCCAGCGGGATCAACATTTTCAAAGAGTGGTACAAGAGAAGTTACACAAAAACACAGCTCTTATGATTCTTCCGTGTTTACCTACAGAGCACAACA
The DNA here is from genome assembly GCF_017591425.1 of Ochotona curzoniae. Taxonomy (NCBI): domain Eukaryota; kingdom Metazoa; phylum Chordata; class Mammalia; order Lagomorpha; family Ochotonidae; genus Ochotona; species Ochotona curzoniae. The sequence goes on along the minus strand of NW_024466446.1, from coordinate 7,294,297 downwards.
GTTAGCAGGAATGGATCCATTCACTCGGATGCTTCCAAGTTTCCCTGTTGGTCATTCTAAGACGGCTAGCATATTATTACCAACACTAAGGTGGATGCTACTTTAGCACTGCCATCACCAATGACGTGTAATCAAAGAGTTTTCTTTTTGAATCACATCAATTAAAAATATGAAGACAAAGCAGTGTTTCCTCCCCTAGAGATTCAAGATTCGTTCTTCCAAAAACCCACTCACAAAAAAATAACATAACGAACATCACAGACTCCATCTTATGTAAATGCTGTTTTAACTTTATCGGTGGTTCAAACCCCAAGCTATCTTGTTACAAATACACACACTTATTTTACATTTTAGAAAATGTCCTCAAAAAATGAAAAGAATCTTTCACGAACAGTGAATAACTGGCAGTGTCGTTTTAAATTTGCATTAATAGCTATGAAATAAAATACACGAAGGTAAATACGGGCACAGCAGAAAGAAGAGAAAGGAAGAGGGTAAGGAAAAGAAGATAGTGGACAGGGGGACAGGAGCAGAATCTGACCAAGTCCAATCCAAGAATTTGTGCCCAGTTAGTAGACCCTTACTAAAAGCTCAGAAGGAGCACTAAAAATCATCCACACCATGAAGCTAATTACAGATTGCTGGAAGAAATAGAACTTTCAGGAAAACATGGCTGGAGGGCAGTATTAAAAGTTGAATCACCTGTCTTAGAATCCACTTTCCACACTTCAGTACATCCATAGCACCCTCATATCCTAGTTTACCAGATGTCCCTACTTTTAGTAGTACTTACTTAGAGGATTTTCAATAACTTGATAATTAACTCTTGAAGTACAGAAAGACCTAGAAAATGGTGACCCTACTAAAAATGGCCGAAGAGACAGAAATAATGAAAGATTTCCTTGGTCAGATACAAGAAATCACGCTCGATAAAAAAAATGAACTTTGGAAACAGAAACCGTTTTAAAACAAAAATAAATAAATAAATAATAGTTCAGAAAAGTAGGTATAGCTGAGCCCATGTTCTGACCCAGTTCAGATATGAACACACTACAAATTCCTAGATATACATGTCAAGAAATACTCTTTCTAAAGCCATGTTTTTCAAACCCAGTTACAATTCACTGGTGATCTATAAAATCAATTATCTCACAGAGAAAGTTTCTTTTTTAAAGATTTTTCTTTATTGGAAAGCGAGATATACAGATAGGAGGAGAGACAGAGAGGAAGATCTTCTGGCACTCCCCAAGCGGCCACAATAACATGAGCTGAGCTGATCCAAAGCCAGGAGCCTGGAGCCAGGAGCTTCTTCCGGGTCTCCCATGCGAATGTACAGTCCCAAGGCTTTGGGCCATCCTCTATTGTATTCACAGGCCACAAGCAGGGAGCTGGATGAGAAGTGGAGCAGGCAGGATTAGAAGCAGTGCCCATATGGAATTCCAGCACATGTAAGGAGAGGATTTAGCTACGAGGCTGCGACGTTGGGCCCAAGAGAAAGTTTTTATTGAAAGAAAATCATACAAAAAAAAATACCAGTAGAAGCTATCATTATGAATATGATGTGTCAATAGTCACGTGTGGCAGCAGTTATCTGTGGGTGGACACGTGGACACATTCACAGGCATATGATGTATTTTGAGTAGCATATACATATATGTGGTGTTTTCAAAAAGTTCATGGATGGGCTGGTACAGTGGAACTGCAGCCTAAACTGCTACCTGTTAAACCAGCATTCCCTGTTGAGTGCCAATTCAAGTCCCAGCTTCTCTACTTCCTGTCCAGCTCCCGGCTCATAGGCCTCTGAAACACACAGAAGGTAGCCCACATCTTTGGGCTTCTAAACCCAGATAGAGTCCCAGGTTCCTGGCTACAGCTTGCCCCGGTCCCAGCCCCGGCAGCCACCTGGAGAGTGAATCAGTACACAGGAGAGCTCGCTCTCTCTCTCTCTCTCTCTCCCTCCCATTCCATAACTATAACCTTCAAACACCTACAGTAATAAAGCTTACCAAAAAATTCACGGAAAAAAGTGTATTGCAGAATTCAAACATTTTACACCAAAATAAGCTTATTTTTTTAATCCAATGTTTTCATTAATATTTTGAAGTATCTGTATTTCATGGTAGATCACAGCCAAAACAGCATAAAAACCATATTATAAGAACATGTGGATTATTTGCCTATTCAAGTACCTATCAAGAACAGCTGTAGGTATACACAGCTGAATAGTCAAAACAAAGTATACTGGGCCCGGCGCAATAGCGTAGTGGTTAAAGTCCTCGCCTTGCACGCAGCAGGATCCCATATGGACACAGATTCTAATCCCGGCAGGCCGCTTCCCATCCATCTCCCTGCTTGTGGCCTGGGAAAGCACTCAAGGATGACCCAAAGCCTTGGGACCCTGCACCCACGTGGGAGACCCAGAAGAAGCTCCTGGCTCCTGGCTTTGGATCAGTTCGGCTCCAGCCATTGTGGCTAGTTGCCAGGTGGACCAGAGGACAGAAGACCTTTCTTTTTGTCACTATTTCTCTCTGTAGACCTGTCTTATTTTATTTACAAAAATTAAATAAATCTTTAAAAAATATCTTGCAATTCAGCACTTCAGTTTTTTTAAAAAAATTAATATTGAATAATATAAAACTCCATGTCCACCATTGCTATTTTTTAATTATGACTTCTACTTAGTAAATACAAGTTGATAGCTGATTAACCATGTTCCATGAATCAACAACTAAGAATCAAGAAGAAAATGACCAGCGATTTTACATCCCTTTCTTTTATAGAGGGAAGATGACCTTGGTTTAGATGAAATCCTGCTTTTATATTACAAAAAAACTTTGTGAATGTTATAACACAAAGATTGGGGGGAGGGGACGTTGAAATTAACACATAAATGACTCGGAGAACTGAGTCTTTCAAAATGTGTTCTTCATATGAGTTAACCATCAGATTCCAAGAAGAGGAATTGGAATGGAAAAAGGAAGTCACTCCCTATGATGTCACTGCTGAATTAATTACCTGAATTGCAGAGTGAGCACCACATGGCCATGGTTTGAGACACAAAGGCTGCTTCTTCAGAAATATAAAAGCTAAGCCACTGTCTGGAAAGTTCTCTTAAACACACATGCACAAGCCATCCTCACACAGGAAGGACACAGGTAGTGAAATAAGGCCAAAGAAAAAGAGCATTCTAGATTATTTCAGTCCCGACAACTAACCACTGAGTCCACCTGAACAGCTGTTTGCAAGGCCAAACGTCACCATCTTTGGAAAAGAGGAGTAAACATAAATCTACAGAAGATTCTAGAAATAAAATTTCGCCATCCCTAAACCAGATATTCAAGCATATTAAAGAGTCTTTGTCACACACAAAACAGAATGATCCCTTTTTCCTTGACTGTGGCGATAGCCTGAAAAAAGTGACCAAGGCAGCTATTTTTAGCTGTTGGTAAAAGTTTTACACAACTTGAATTATGTTTCAATGACATCATGATAGAAGTATGAAAGTTCACAACAATGACTAGGCCCTTAACCAACATGACAACATATTTATTAAGAGAAAAAAAAAAGATTTTTTTTTTTAAACATCCATGAGTGACTCAGACAAGTTACAGACAGAAGTGGAATCTCTTGGTCACGCTGAAAAGGTTGGGACAACATTGATCCATTTCTTCACACACAAGAATAACAAAATTTCATACACAGCCTTGGCATCTGGTTAATAATCCGGGTACAGTATGCAGCAGGCCTGGAAATGAAACAACCTAGACCCGGCTCAGAATTTCAAAAAACAGTTGACGTGCAGGAAGTCTGATGCCTGCGACTGGGTCTGATCTGACACTCTGATCCTTCTCTCAGCCCATTTGCACTTGAGCAAGGCTGGCTACACACGAAGGAGCAGGCAGCCACTTGCGTTCCTGGCGCAGAAGCGCACACAGGAGCCAGGAATGGCTCCTCCAGCTTACACCGACTGTAATTTGCCCTCAGCTGCCTGAACACTTGAAAGACTCATGTCTTACAGACACACGCCCCTCTTTTGTTTTGTTTCATAGTAGAACACAACTGGCTCCCTGTTTTTTGTTCATCCTACATGCTGCCTTAGAGACTTCCTCAACGTTTTCTTTCCCTTTTTTCCTTCCTCCTGTCTTCTTTGTCCTCCCGGCCTATCCCAAACACCCCTCTTGTGTCTCCCGGCTCTGTTCTTGCTCTCCACACCTCAGATCTGTAAATGCCCATGGTTTGTAACATTACAGGAGATGGAGAAAATGCATGTCACACGTTGAGCATAGTCTTTGATACAGAAAAGAACCCGGTAAATCTGAAAATATTTTACTTTCTACACACCCCTCTCAACATTCCTAAGGTTCTGCACTGCATTACGGCTTTAGGCCTATATTTATCTGCCTGTCTCAACTCTAATCTCATGTAGCTTTGCAGTTACATCTAAATGGATCTTAGAATTCCCCCCCCCCCAGCACTTCCGTGACTGTCTTATACGCACATATTATATTTTTCATACTACATTTTTCATGCAGACATACTCTCAGACTGCATTTATACATTCAGCTACATTTATGGTGTTTATACCATTCACACTTTCTTGATCCAACACACTTAAAAGAAGGCATCAGTAAAGTATGTAGTGATATCCCACATTTTGGATTTATGGCTTGAATGCAATCTAAGTTGAGTGTTCCCATCCAATCCCAAGTACCATGCCCTGTGGCTTTGCGGAAGCAGTTTCGCCTGGTTCCTAGTCTGCACCGCCGAAATTACATCTCACTTTTCTGCCTTTGCTTGGCATACAGGTGAATGTCAACAGAGTGAGATGCACCAAACGCCCAGTCCACGCCAAACCCAGGCATCTTATCTGTGTTGAGTGAAGCTGGCCTTCCCAGAGGGTATCCCTGGACAAACACATCCCTGGGGTGACAGCAGGCATCTCCCTTGTTCCTCTCCTGTCTTCCCACCCGGACAAGCATCATGTGTCTGCTTTCTAGCCCTTTCCTTAATTCTATCTTATGAAGTCACAGCGGAACAACTAATTTCTCCAAGCCCAAGTGACTTATTATCTCTTAGAGGGGATTGTGTCAAAGGAAAAACCAGACCCAGGAATCCATATTGAATCATTCCATTTATATTGGGTATTTTTTTAAACAAACGAAAAATAAGCAAAAAGAATGTATCCACTAGAAGCCAGAGAGTGGTTAGTTCAGGGGGTAGTAATAACGAGAGTGGAATAGGTTTCCTGTATACTGACCTAATGTGCTTGTGCCTTAACGAAGATGAGCTCAATGCGTGGAAAACGCACAGAGTTTAAACACAGGAGTCTAGGACCAAGGCCACTTAAGGGAAAGTTAGAGTTAAATTCTGTCTTTCCTCCTTATTTGCAATATAATATCCCCTCCAGAAAACAACTGCAGGAACAGCAGAAATGGCTTCTCCAGGGAGGGCAATGTGCAAGGAATGCTACTCCCAAATTATCTCCTTTAAGAAGCCCCGCATCTGCAAGCCAGGAGACCAGCACATGGAGTCACACCTCCCAAGACCAGTACCTACAAAACCAGAGGGACCTGGGGGGAAAGAGACGGCCTGAGCCTTCACTTACTCCAGGGAAGAACACTCAGAGAGAAGAAAAACAGAAAAAGTGTGAGGTGAGCTTGCAGGCCTCTGAAATGAAAGAAAAGCCCTCCCGTGCCACACGCAGGAAGGCAGGGCTGAAATAAAGTGTTTGTTTGGTATTTTTCAACCCCATCCTGCCTATCAGACTCTGGCAGGAATCACACCCACTTGCTGGGCCCTGGAGTCCATCCAAACAAAAGAAAAGTTATCTTTCCTACTTGGAATAACGCGCACTTACTCCCAGGCTAACAACACAACCAATCCCAGGATTTCAACTCTGATAATTGGACTCCTAAATCAGGAACAGGTAGGTAAGGGGGGGGGGGGTGGAGTCCGAGATGAAGTCCTCTCATGCAGGCCTAGGGTGCAGCCAGCAGAACCTGGGGTGAACCCAGGCAGCAGGGGGGTGCTTCATCGCTTACATTCACCCATTGCTGGGCGCTCAGGGCACAGAAAGGAGAGGAAAGAAGCCCACCAACAAGGAAAGGTGTTGGTCGCGGGTCCAGTGCAAACACGAGCAAACTGCGGTATGCCTCAAGATGATCCAGAAACTCAACAAAACACAACACAAACTTTACCTAGTCCTGTCTCCAAATCTCTTCCTAAGCAACCTCCCTTGCTGCAGATCCTTGTCCTGGAAACCACTACACATTGTACCTGATACACCTAGCATGCACACCGGGATGAGGGCGGACAGAATAAACTTGCAAACCCCAAAAAGCTGTTGGCAGGTTTATTCCAAACAGGGGAGGGGAGAAACCCATGACTGGTGGCGAGGTCCCAGGCAGAAACCTTGACTCATGGAATCTGTCAGAGGGGACAGACACAAAACTTTGTAGCCGACCTGGGTTCACCTCCTGGCCCAGAAATGCTCTTGGAACTGGGAACGGAAGCCCTGAAAAGTGTCTGCTCTGGGTCTGACATTTTAGCTGAGAGATCTTGAGGAAGAAAAAAAATAAAATAAAATAAAAAACCCTAACACTTGTAGGGCTCCGTCTCCCCCGGCGTAGGTGATGTGGCCGAGGCCCCTTGGGAGTTTACACAGCACTTGAGCTCCTAAATCCCATGAACTAAACAGAACCGCTCCACTGGAGGGAGCTACGAAATCTCCCATTCCTAAAAACCTCCGGGAACCCCGGGGCCCCAACTCTCCGGAGATGCTGAAGTCCTGGAGGAAGGTGGAGCTGCCGGGGTATGGGGAAAGGGTGCCCTTCTCTGCGTGGACTGACAGCAGCAGTCCAGCCCCTACAGAAGCCGCTCCTCTCTGCAATGAAGCCGGAAGTAACCCCAGATCCCCTGCCCCGGGGTTCACCGAGTGCAAGAGAGAAGAGCCCCGCGGGGAAATCGGGAGGAGGGGAAGGTGAGAGCGGGCGAGCCCGGGGGTGGGGAGGAGAGGGGCGGGCGTGGAGCAGGGTGGGAAGAAAGCACAGCACCCTTGGCTTCCTTACCCCACGAGCGTGGCCTGCCGGGGTCCCAAGCCCTGGCCCCTTGGGCTCCGGGGCGCCGAGCAAGGGGCGGATCCGGAGGCGGAGAGGGCCCGGCTGGGTGCGCGCTGGCTGCCGCGACCCCGTCACCTTCCCCTCCGCCTCCGCCCCTTAACCCTCAGCCCCGGTCCTCGAGCGAGCGAGCGAGCGAGCGAAAGCAGCAAAAACAAAACAAAACAAACTCGTGCCGGCTTCCTGTTGTGCAACTCTGGTCCCTGAGTAAGTCGGGACTGAAAGGGCGCCGCCGGCCGCCCGCGCCTGGGAAAACTCAGACGGACGCCGGGGACCCGCACGCGCGCTGCAGAACCTGCCCGAGCCCCAGGGGTGCGCACCGGTGCGCCTCGCGAGCAACACACCCCAGCCCTTAGGGGTGCGCTTTCTCTTTCCGGCTTCCAAATACTTCCCACCCACCCCCAAAATACGCACTTCCACCCACCCAACCCCGGCCCAGTCGATGGCAAGTCGCGAGCCAGACACCGTCGCCGGAGTTGCTCCAGGTACCCGACTGAATCATGCTCAGCATGACAAATCCGCCAGGGCCAAGATTTCCAGACACTCGGGTGACTTTGCCGTCCCCGAGCTGACTTGTCAGCTCGTGTGTGAGTAACTTTGGGACAGTCGCTCTCGGGGGGTGAGGGGGCCAGGTGTGTGACTACCACAGAGAGAGTCCCCGGCGGCGGCTCACTCACGCTTTCCAAAAGAGAGAGCGGCCCCGGCCCACTTCAAAAAACATACTCGGGGTCATTCACGGGGCCTGTGCGCAGGACAAAAAAAAAAAAAAAAATCCCCGAGACTGAGACATTTTCCAAACACGGCTGACATTTCGCCGGGTCCGTGCAAAACGTCAAGGCGAGGTGACGAGCCCGGCGGGCAGCGCCGGCGTCTGAGCGCGGTCTGCGCCCTGGCGCGGGGGAGGGAGGTGACAGGGCCAGACCTCGCGGCCACCGCCAGCGCCGCACCGGCCCCCGCGACTCCTACACGCACCCCGAGGGTCTCCCGGAACAAGGGGGTGGGCAGTGGGGGGGACGCCGGCTTGCGGGGAGCGCACACGCGTGGGGAAAAAAATGCCTTCTCGGGGAAGGGGTGGGAGGGGGGCTCCGCAAACACGTGGGACTTAAGGCGCGCGGAGGACCTCACATCACCCCATTAGTGTCCTCCCTACCCCCTTTGCTGCGGCGCCCCAAGTCTTCCCTGCGTGGGGACTCGGGGTTGCGTGTGTCATGCCTCCTGTAACTTTGTCCTGGGTTGTAGCCCTCTGAAAAACTGTAGTTGAAAAAAAAAAAGTCATAATGAACAGAACAAAACTTTCAAACCTTGCTGGTTGTGTGCCGGTCTCACTCGCTGCGGGCGCTCTGAGATGACTGACACGAACCTTGCTGGCCTCCCAGTCCTGGGTTGTTATCTCTATCCCAATAGTCTGGAGACTGTTGGGGCAGGGGGTGCGCTTGAGTCTCCTTCACCCCGCTTGAATGCGTCCGGCTTTGCGTGGAAAACTGTTCCTCACCCGTGGTTGGCGCCTCTTGAGTTTCAACGCACCCCTCTCCTACACACACACACACACACACACACACACACACACACACACACACACAACACACACGATCCCGGGCCCCTCGCCTTGGCTAGCAAAGTTCCTATGGCATCCACTTACCTGGTAACCGGGATTTCCACAACAAAGCCCGGCGTGCGTGTCCCTTTTTCCCACCACGGCCAGCCTGGGCGGGTGACAGCGGGCAGGCAGCGCTGGCGAGCAGTTCCTCGGGCTCAGGGTGGGCGAGGGGACGGGAGGAAGGGGTTCCAGTCTTGAGCACGCTCGGCGGCGGTGGTGGTGGCGGCGGGCTCTTGCCTCCTCAGGAGCTCCAAGCTCGCATCCGAGCCGCCAGCCGGGGGACAGAGCACGGAAACCCGGCCCCTCGGGCCGTGAGTGCGCGCGCGTCTGCGAGGGCAGCGGCGGCAGGGGGAGGAGGCGGCGGTGGCAGGGGGTGGGGTGGCCGGACCCTCGACATCAGCTCGTTCCTCCCCAAACCGCGTCCAGCCGCACTCCAGGCGCGCGCGCGCAGGGAATGTTTTCAGAAAGTTAAGTTGCCACTTGGTGCTTGGCCTCTTGTGCTGCTCATCCTCGCCCCCTTCCTCCCCTCCCCGGGGCCGGCAGAGGCGTCGATGGGGCGGGTAGGAGGGGAACAGTCCGAGATGTGAACTTAGCTGCTGCTGCTGCTGCTGTTGCTGCAAGGGCGGCGGATCCCGTCGGGGGGAGCGCCGAACCGAGCCTGGACGGCGAGCCCGACTGGCCCGGGGAGGTCCGTCAGTGGTGGCCCCCTGGCTCTGGTTGCCCTTGCGCGCCGCGCTCTGGGCTGCCCGGGCTGCGCAGTGTGGACGCGGCTGCACGGCTCAGGGCGAAGGGGGAAGAAGGCGGGAGGGAGGGAGGGCGAGAAGGACTGGGAGGCTGGCTGCCCGGCGGAGAGTGTGGATGTGTGTGTGTGTGTGTGTGTGTGTGGCCGCGAGGGCCGGCCTGCAGCCAGCTGCTTCCCGAGCGTGAGCGCCGGAGGGGGAGGGGAGAAGGCGGGCTCCCTGGTCACCCGGGCTGGCCAATTCCAAGGCCGTCCCTGTGTCTAGCTTTCCATGCATACAGGCGCGCGCGCGCGCGCGCACACTCACACTTTCTTTTCTCATGTGCAGAGTCCAGGAACTCTTGAGAGTAACAGTGAAGAGCCACGCGCGCGCGCGCGTGTGTGTGTGTGTGTGTGTGTGTGTCTCCCCTCTCCCCTCTCTTCTCTTTTTGGTTTTAATGAAAAAGCATCAGAGCCATTCAACAGGATTTGCTGTCAAACCGTAAGGGGGGGCGGGGAGGGGATGGATGCCCAAGAGTGAAAGATGGAAACTGAAAAGGATCTTTCTAATCTATGGCATGGGATTGAAAACTGGATAGGTAGGGCATCTTTTCCCATGACAGGAAGGCAATGAAAGTGGAACAAGGGCGTAAGATGGTGAACAGAATCTTCTAGCAATGGAGGCTTCCTCCTTCAGAATCCATCACCTTATTCTTTCAGGCCCCACCTAGGCTCTGACGCCACTCCTGACACCAAGAGGCCTGTTTTTAGTGACTTCACATGTTTTGCCTCTGGTACACAATCGCCCATCTTGGGGATATAGGCGTGAAACGCAGGGTCCCCCAGTTAGGACTTTTGGGCAGCGATGAACTCCATCAGGATGCGCGAGACATTTGGGATGTCTTCAGTCCTGATAGTGTGTTCTTCTCTGGCTCAAACACAGGTGAGTCTTCAGCCAGTGGGCGGCGTGACCAGAGCAGAATCCGGCAAGGACACAAATGACCTTCCCCCAAAAGCCTACCCATAAACATGGTGGATGATTCCTCTTGATTTCAGCAGGGTTTTTACTAGAGTTGGCCTTCATCCGTGACAGTAATACCCCTTAAAAAAAAAGTTCAGTTCCCACAATGCTTTTTCCCACATGTTGTGTTTCTTTCTCCTTTAGAAACAAACTCATCAGAATATTAATCACCAGCATATCTGTCAACAGAAGTGGAGGGAGAAAAAAAAAAGTTTCAGATATGACATTCTGCTTTCCAATTTCACCCCTGTTTGTGTCCTTTATAATGTAAGTGCTTAAGCCCAAGATGGTTCAACCACACGTAAGGGGGAAAAAAAAGTACAAAAAGAAGCATGAAGCAACATCAACAAAACAAAGAGGCCACGTGGGGGGAATTACCAGGACTGTTCTGCCTGGTGATTGCGACATGCCTCACATGCAGATCCAAACGCCTGCTCACTAACTGTAGCCTTGGGGAGAAGAGTAAGGTGGTAACTTCGAACCTTCAGTGCACCATGGGAAATTGTGCTCATCACGCTCTTGGGCTAAATCACTTTTATTCAACCAGAACAAGCCTGAGTGAAGGCTGCAAAAGACACTTTTCCAACAGCCTTCAGATATCATTTCAAATACAATAGTCTGGATGCGTGAGATAGTTTCCAAGAGCCTTGCAGATGCTTCCAAAATGAACCACTTGATAGGAACGGGTTAACTGGAAGGGAAAAAAAATATGTATGTATGTGTGTATGTATGTGGTCCTACACTCTAATCAATGGCTCATGGAAATAAAACAGTGGGAAACCTTGGAGGTCCCCTGACTTCTCTTCACTTCTAAGTACCCAAGGGTAGTAGGGTTGTTAATGTTTAGATGTGGTTTTCAGGAATCCCTGACATCCCTAAGTCATTTATCAGGACATAGGTGCAGGACTTTGGTTGACTCTGGGGGAAGGGAAATTGGGGAGGGGGAGGCTGCGAGAATGTTGATCTACACCGCCCTTGTGGTCCGTGGGATGTGGTAAAGCTACAGAGAGGCCAGCACACTCCTGGAGTGACTCACAGTGAGATTTGTACCTCCTCTGGGCAGAGTGGATCAGTAGGGGTGGGGAAGCTGAAGTGATGAGAGAGAGAAAGAATAATGCCGTTCAGATAAGCTGCACCCCCTCCCTGTGAGCTCTCTCCATCTTGTTGAGGAATTCTTCTGACAGCCCTTCAGAATGATAGGTGGGAACCACAATCCATTCAGCAACTCGCCTCTCTAGAGACCTGCCTTGTGTGTGCCTCCACCACTGACTCAGCGCAACTGACTCAGTGCATGGGCCCTGCTGCCAACTCAAGTCCAGGTCTCATTCATGCATAAGAAATACTGAGTGCCTGTTCTGCCCAAGGATTGAGAGTGAAGGAATTCTTAGAGCATGGGGGGGGGGGGGCGGGCAGAGGGAATGGTGCTATATAAAGCTTGTTGTCTAGGGCCAGGATGATAGCCAACCCTCAAGAAGTTGCAGTGAGGGGTTTTAGCATCTATGATCACACTCATTCTTCAAAGTGCCCCTATGAGATGTACATTGGTAACATGCTATTTAGAAGCAAAGAAGTGAGGCCAATGCGAAGGTTCAACAGGCTAATCCCCTACCTGTATGCATCAGGATTCTATATGGGTGCTGGCTCCTGTTCCAGCTGCTCCGCTTCCTGTCCACTTCCCTGCTTATGGGCTGGGAAAGGCAGCAGAAGATGGCCAAAGCCTTGGGACCCTGCACCCATGTCAGAGACCCAGAGGTGGAGGGGCTCCTGGCTCCTGGCTCCTGGCTTTGGATCAGCTCAGCTCTGGCCATTGCAGTTATTTGGAGAGCAAACCAGCAGATGGAAAATCATTCTCTATCTCTTGTTTTTTTTTCTGTAAATCTGTCTTTGCAATAAAAAAAAATTTTTTTTTTAGAAAAGTAAAGTTGGAGACAGTCAGGGTTGCCAGTGTAGAAACCCAAAGTTCTTCTAACATTTCTAGTCTTCACAATATCTTCATGCTGTTTGTGCACAAAGCAATTTACAGTTGGATAGGTATGAGGCATTTTGTGATCAATGTCAAATGAACAAAATTAAGTGTATAGGGTATGTGAAGGGGAGAAAAAAAAAATCCTACCAGGTGGCATGGAATGGCTCAGCTGTCTGAGCTGGACATTTAAAAAAAAAAATGGGGGAGAGGGAGCTGGTAAGCCAAGGAGACCATTCTCGGAGTGGGCATTTGTGGAATAATGAGATAAGTTACTGCTGGGGATGCCCATATCCCATAATCAGAGTGCCTGGTGTGAGACTCAGCACCTACGATTCCCATCCAACTTCCTGCTAATGAACACCCTGGATGGTTCCAGTACGTGGGTCCTTGCCATCCAGGTGGGAGATTAAAATGGAGCTCTAACTCCTGACTTTGGCCAAGTCCAGCCCTGATCGTAGTAGACATTTGAGAAGTAAACTAGTAGATAAGAAGATAGGCCTCTCTGTCTCCCTGCGTGACACTCTTCTTTTGAGCACATAAGACAAAATAATGAAACATTTTTAAAAAGAGATGCTAAGTGTCAGGATTTGCTTCTAAATGGACTAGGAGAGACAGACCACACAAAGCTAGAGTGCAAAACCTCCTGGTAGCTACAGCAGTGGAACAGTCCCAGAAGGCACATCCTGACGGCCAGTCTCCAGGGCTGTTATTTGTGTCAGTCTGAGATCATAGGTGCCAAGACCTATGATCAAATTCCTGTGCCAATAGAGTATCCGTGGAGGGAAACAAGTTTGAAGCCCAAAATGCAAACAAGTTGAGCTCATGGCACAAGTGACTATCATATGCCTAACTATAAAAACACACATACACACACACACACACACACACACAAGCTGGCAAGAGTCCAATGTATAGACACAGTGGAAAAAGTAAGCATTAGCCAAATTAAAGAGGGAAACTAAAGGTATAAGATGGAAAATTTCCATTTTGTCTTCCTGAGTCAACAGTACAAATGCTGGGATGTAGCAGATTTCACATTATACCAATCAGGGCTTGATACCCTAATAAAATGGATGTTTTCGTTCCCTTGAACTTTGCCACAATTCTGATGAGCCCAGATTCTTGTGCTTATACATCAGTAGTGCAATTTTTCTTAAAAATTCTTTTTTAAAAAATGCTTATTTACACCTTTTTGTGTATAGCTTCATACCTCCTTTTTTTCTTCTAAGGTCAAGGTCAAAACAGTAAAAAAAAAAAAGTCTAAAGTTTGTCACTTCAAATGAAACTGAAAAATGTGAAAGCTATTACTCTATACAAAGGCTCCCAGTAGTCCCTGATTGGTAACATTTTTGTTATTATTTTAGAGAAACCCAATTGAGATACAACTAAAATTTGAGACAGGTGGATAAGCTAGCTCTTAATCTATGGTTAAGGTATATTTACAGAGATTGTCAAAATTAAGACAAATTCATAGGAATGTATAATATTCCACAAGTAAAGTTATTCTTTCACCACTGACCATTTATGTATATTCCATACTGACCATTTATGTTTATTCTTGGTTTTGGTAGACTTAATTACCTGGTCAAGATGTTTCTCATCTATAATTGTCTTCTGTAAGCACCTTCCAATGGCTGTAGTTTACTTTTCTTACTAAGTGTTTGATGGCTTATCGATAGTATTGGAACAGAGTAATTGATGCTAGTTGGATTAACAGATTAATTAATGAAAGTGTGAAAGACTGATTTCCCCATAGACAGTTCTAGGGAAAAACACCGACAACTTGTCTTTGTGTATAAGTGGAATCATTTCAATATTTCCCAAATCCACATATCTATCTCTTTTTCTCTGCATAATTCAGCTCTTCATTATGAACTGAGGAATAAAATATTACTTGCTGTATCTTCCGGAAGTGAATTCAAAATCTCTATCCAAAGTGTGGAGATATCAGAAAGGTGTGTTCCCTACAGCATCCCTCCCTCATACCACCACAAGCTGGATCATTCAGGGGACACTTGAATACCCAAAGAGAAAAAAAAAAGGAGAAAAGCAAGGAAGAGGGGAAAGGAAATGATGAAGACAACCCAGCATCAGAGCATCATTAGTGTAACTGAAAGCATAAAAGTTAAAAAAAAAAAATTAGTTTTTTTCCTAAAAAAAAAAAAAGTAACTTGAAGGCTTTCTGAATCTTTTCCATTTGCACATGCACCTTCAGGAGGTTTGACTGAAGTTACAAGTTTTCTACCAATGCTACCAAGTCTCCATGACACTGAAGCACAGGCCTACACACTTATGTGCTCTCTGAACTCAGTAGAGTGGAGCCGGCGAGGCAGAGTGGGGGGGTGGGGGGGTGTTACTTGTCCTGCAGGCTAAGTGACCAATTTTATGCAAAGTAGACCTGCCCTGAAAAACCATGTTGACTTCCTTCAGACTGCAGGTATTATTCCAAGTTCTTTATCTGCATTGCCTAATTTGATTCTCCCAACATCTCAAATATGGTTGTATCTAATACAACTTCAGTTTCATAGCAGAAAAAGTGTCACCCCAGTTGGTACGGAATCTGCTCAATGGAAACTTTCTCTTATTAACAATCGCTCTAAGAACAAAAGATCCAGCTTCCATCAGACATTTATTTTTTTCATCTGAAAGAGAGAGGAGGAGTGAAAAAATAAGAAAAAACATATTCCATCTAACTAATCTGTTCTCCAAAAGCCTACAACAGCCGGGGCTGAACCAAACCAAAACTTGGAGCACAAAACTTAATCCGGATCTCCTGTATGAGTGTGAGGAGCCTGAACACCTGAGCTGTCTCCCAGAGTGCACATTAGTAGGAAGATGGAATCAGAAACAGAAAGATGGCACTCAAACTCAGAAACTCTGGCATGGGGATGTGGCCATCCCAAACGGTGACTGACCATTGTGCCAAACACCTACTCCCAGGAGAAAGTCAAATTATTCTCATTTAAAGATGACATGAATCCGTTTAGAAAGAAACTATCAGAATTGACCAACAAATTGAGTTAAGCTGCAGAACAGGAACTTGACACACAGAAATCAGTAACATTTTTATATAGCAATAGCAAACTTACCTTGAGAAAAAAAAAAAGAGTAATCCTACTTACAAATGCCGTAGAAACACACTGAAATTTACTAAAACATCTCCAATGAAAGTTATAGAGCCCTTCATGGGTTGGAAGAACTACTGTTATTGAAAAGGCAGTGTTGCTCAAAACAGTTGACAGATTCAGTGCAATTTCCATCAAAATGCCAATGACATTCTTCATAGAATTTTAAAAAAATGTATATGGAAGCACAAAAAATCCCACCCAAATACCCAAAGCAATCTTCCTTTTTAAAAAGTTTTTTTTTATTGGAAAGACATTTACAGACAAAAGGAGATACAAAGAGAAAGACCTTCCATTAGCTGATTCACTTTCCAAGTGGCCACAACAGCTGGAACTCAGCTGTTCTGAAGCCAAGAGACAGGAGCTTTCTCCAGGTCTCCCACGCGGGTGCAGGGTCCCAAGGCCATCCTTGACTGCTTTCCCAGGCCACAAGCAGTGAGCTGGTTGAGAAGTGGAGCAGCTGGGACATGAACCAGTGCCCATATGGGTACTTGACACATGCAAGGCAAGGACTTTAGCCATTACCATGTTGGCCCCACACAAAGCAATCTTGAACAAAAGAACAAAGCTAGAGGTATGATGATAACAGATTTCAACAAGCACTACAGAACTCTTACAACCAAAACACAGAGGTAGTAGCATAAAAGCAGACACACAAAGCAATGGAATAAGCTAGAGATCCCACACCAATCCACATCTGTATCTTTCAGAAAGATGTCAAACATCTCCACTAAAGAAAGACTGGACTCTACAATAAATGGTGCTGCACCAACCTGATATCTACACACAGGGGATTGAGGCTTGACATGCTGCTCCTGACTTTTCATGTTATACAAAAATTAATTCAAAGTAGAGCAAAGATCTAAATGTAAGACCTGCAGCTATGAAACTACGGGGAGAACACAGAATAAACAACTGAAGACGTGCTCAAAAACAGAGGCAAAATCGACAAATAGGACCATTGAAAACCAAGCAACTGCACAGCAAAGGAAACAATCAACAGAGTGAAGGCACAAGCAACAGAGTGGGAGAAAATGTTTTTAAGCTGTGCTTCTGAGAGGGGATTAAAAGCTGGGCTATAGAAGGAGCTGAGAAAGCTTAATAGCAACAGCAAAACAGTCCCGCTGAGAAATGAGAAAAGAATCTGAATGGATATTTGTCAGCAGAGGAAGCACAAATGGCTAACAAATCCATGAAAAACTGCTCAATAGTACTTGCCTTTGGGGAAGTGCGAACCAAAGTTTATCATCTCTCCCAGTTAGAATGGCTATTATCAAAAAGACAAAAAAAATGTATATATAACAAAGGCTATCAAGGATACAGAGAACATAGAATCTTTCTATGTTGGCCGTGGGAACGGAAATTGGTACAGCCATTATGGAGATCAGCATGGAGGTTCCTCAAAAATAAATAAATAAAAAATAAAAAAACAACAGCTATGAAAGAGCTATGCCAGATGATCTAGCTGTTCCACTTCTGGACTGATGAAAGGGATATTGTACTCCCATTATCAATACAATGGTATTCACAACAGCCACGCTATGGAATCTGCTCTGATACATACCAAAAAAGGAACAGATAAAGAAATCAGATAAAGAAATCGTGGTAGTGGTATGTGTACACAACACAGTATTATTTGGCCATAAAAAAAAAGAATGAAACGTAGCCATTTGCAGCAACATGGGTGAAGCAGATCATTATGTGAAATAATTCTGACACAGAAAGATAAGCATCATATGTTCTCTCATACATTAGTTATTAAAAGCAGCCCATTTGAAGTTACCACAGAAATTATTAGAGGTTGTGGATGGTGAGAAAAGAAAGCGCAGTTGAAGGAATTGGATAACAGATGCCAAAACACAATCAACCGGAAGTAAGACATTCTTATGTTCCACAGCCCAGTGAGGTGACACAAATTCACGATCACGCGTCACATGCCGTGTAAGGACTGAAAGAGTCCATAGGCCCCCAATGTACAAAAGAGAAATCAATGGAAAGGCATTTGATTGCTTGGTTTGATACCATATAGATATTTTAAAATTGTATCCACTGAACCCCAGAAAAAAATATATACTTGTATTACATGTTAATCAAAAATCTTGTATTCAAGATAAAACAGGCATGTGATCCAGTTTCGGCTAATGAGATGTGAGGACAGTCCTCTTCCCGCTTGAAAAATGCAGTTCTTTGAGCTTGAAGAAGCAGCTGCCACCCAGCAGAGGGCAGAATGGAGAGGGTGGCAGAGAAGAGCAGCCAAGACTACCCTGTTGTATTTCCTTGGTGGGAGACAGCAACTGTCTTCCAGGTCTTTCAACAAATCATTACAACAATGTATAGAGGCACCACAAGCATTTGGGGTGCCATGCAGCGTACAAGGATGAGTAGGTCAACTCTGAAAAGGAACCAGCCAATATTTCTGTGACATTCATGTGAGCCCTTCTAGAAAAAATTAAGTTATGCTTCATGATCTCAAGATCCCCTAACCCCTAACCAATAACAGTGCTTTTTCAGACCAGGTGGTCAGACGTTGGAGGTTACGTGGAGTCAGCTTTTCTTTTTACTTGTCAGACAACTACCTTGACAAGCCGGGCCATTACTGGTTAACAAGTCAGGCCCCAGAACTCAGCACCTAATAGGAGGAATACGCATTCCAGAATTCCTATTGAGATGAGATTTTCTTTTCCCCTCACTCACAAATCAAGCAGAGCCTCCGAGGTTTTCCCACAACAGCAGTCAGAAATAGCAAAGGAATTGTACACGAAGCACCAACCCATGCACTTCGCAGTCCCACTTGGCTTGTTGTCAGGATTCTTACCTGCACACATTTCAGTTCCTCACTGAACATTTTTCATTTCCCTACGTTTTTCTGTCTTCCGTTTCCTGACTCAATGCCATTTAAACCTGGGCTGATGATACCATTTGGGCTGTTGGCGTAAGCAGGAGCACAGAGTCCTTAGATTCTAGATGGAACTTAAGGCCCAGCAGTGAAACAGTTTGAGCTTGATAACAATGATGTTATCTCAGCAGGTTGCATGGATCAGAAATGTTCTCCCTGTCACTGCTTTCTTTTACCTTTTAGCAAAGAGTGAATTAAAAAAAAAAAAAAAAGAGTGGCGAATTAGAAATAGCTTAAGGTACAGTTTAGTTATGGTAATACCAGCCTACATTTATCATGGGCTTATATGCTAAGTCTAAGCAAAATACTTGAGGCTCTTCATCTCATTGAACGCTCAGATTTGGGCTAATAAGTGACAGAGTTGAAACTGCTGGAGCCCAGCCACACATTCTTTACCAGTAACACCATGTTGCCTCCGTAGAGTTCATCTTCTTATAAAGCGGCTTGGTGAGATGTGTGGTCAATATGATTATTATGTAAAATTAAATAGGAAGATAGAGCCATAGAAGTTGCCTGTGTGGTGTCATGGATCTGTGAACTACTCACAGTTGCTCAAAGCCTGCCTCGCAGACACTCCCAAGCCTCCATGATTTTACACCTGCTGCTCCAGCTACCGGAAAGGCCTTTGCTACCAATGTCTACCCACTCCAAGGGACTTTATGTAGTAAGTACCATAGCAGGGCCATAGAAATGCTATGGCTGTGAGAACTGAACGTGCGGTTAGGGGCCATTAGCCAAGGAATGTAGGTAGCCTCCAGCACCTGGAAAAGGCAATGAAGCAACTCTTTTCCTTGTGTCTCCAGAAAATACAGCCCTGGCTGCTTGCCCACACCTTGAGGTCAGCTTGGTGAGACCCGTGTCAGACTTCTGCTGTATAGTGCTATGAGATATAAATGTGATTTAATCGAAACACTGTGTTGAAAGTGATTTATTACTGCAGCAGTAGGAAACGAATATCCCCCTTTGGTTTTGAGCATCCACAGAACACAGTCCTCACAAACCTTGATAGTAGTCATACTATTTGAGAACCTGGTAGGTATATCCCAGCAGCTCCCTTCATTCCTGCAAGGGCCTTGTGCATTTGTGTCACTAATGATCTGCAAGCCATAACTTCTCTACCACTGCTCCCTTTCTGCTGGCGAGAGGGTCTTAAATAAGAGGAATGACTGAAGGCCTGTGAACTGAAAGAAACAAGGCAAGAGAAAGAGGAAATACGACCCACAGGAGAATGAACAGAAGGCCAGAGTGAAAGGGTTGGCACAGAAGACAAGAGAGCCAATTTGAAGGAAAGAAAGGACAAGAAAACAAACTTATAGAACAGGAGATGTCGGGGAGATGTGCAGAGTCCTAATGGTAAAAAAGTTAAGGTGACCAGAAAATAGGGAGGGGGGAGGTGGTCCTCTACTCACCCCCACATCCCACCTCAACTTTCTCCTTTCTCCCCACCGAGCTCTGTATCACGCTAGAGACGACCTGGACATGGAGCCCCAACCCTGCACTGGTCCTCACCCAAGCAAGCTTGTTCTGCAAGGGCCTTGCCCCGGAGATTCTATCATCCCAGGTGGAACCTGGTAGAAACTTTTCAAGAAACACTAATGGGCAGTCAGGGGAACTATGACAGTCGGGAAGACCTCATCTGACCTCCCAAGCTCACCTGGAAGGCATACTGACGTCAAACTTAGCGCCCTTGTCTGCGTCCTACAATTGGCAGCTGCAGAAGCAGAGTCATCATGATTTAAGCACACTGCTAGGATTCAGACCTGGCTCCATGGTGAACAGTATGCAATCTTAAGGAAGTCAATGTGTTTGCCTCTTGATTGGAAAAAGGAGAGTGAATATTGTAAAAAAAAAAAAAAAAAATTGCTTTGAAGAGTAAATGAGTTCATATTTGCCAAGCATTTAGGACAATGTCTGCGACAGAGTGTGTAGGATAAAAGCACTTGTTAGATAAAATAAAATGAGTTTGCCTCATCTCCCAATTGCTGCTGCTTCACTGTGGAACACCACACACACACACACCCCCCGCCACTTGACAACGTCACTCTTCAGAGATTTTGCACGACGCCAAAACCCTTACGCTCTACGCATAACAGACACTAAAACGATTTGTTGAATGAACCAAGTCACATCAGGAAAACAGTTTCAAGAAAGCGTAGCATCCATTCGCTAAAACCAGAAATTGGCTATGACTTTGTATTTTTGTTTTTAAAGGTTAGTCATTTTTACTGATCAGCAAGACTAGGAAAGAAACACAGAACATGTGGGTTTGAAGGAGGGGCTGGAATAGAAGGAAAAGGGAACTGTGTGTTTTGGAGAAGAGTGGCAGATTCCTAAAGTGGGTACCCGACAGTGGATGATTTTAATTCTCTAGATGTTCAAAATGGTCAGCGGCGAAGAAGAGAGGTGCAGGTAATGGAAAACATCCGAGTCCAGGGAATAAAAGGCTGTGGAGAACAAACGTGGCTATCCATGATGGAGCCTGACTCGAACCCAGTCTGCAATTCTATTTGGAGGGCTCATTTGCATACCTCCTCATATACATTTTAGCTCTGAAAGTAGAAGTTCCATATGTGATTTGTTTGCTCTCCTATTTTTTTTTATCTTTACCATGTGGCTTCTTTTATTATTTTTTTTTTCTCCACATTACACCAGGAAACCATCATTACAATAGGCAACTCAGCATAGGGATACTCCAAAAGAGATGTTGGAAAAACGAGATGTAGAGCTGGATGGTAGGGTTCAAGAAAATTTACAATGCACAAATTTGGCGGCCAAAAGATTTCTCTCGAAGGTATGAAAAAAATGTCTGTGCTCTGTTTTCAAAGAAGCCAAATAAGACATGGTCCCTGAATCAGTGTCTGAATGCAAACAGCATTTGGCTTTGATCTAAGTTGTTGAAAACTATGACCAATTCATCCCGAGGATGCCAAACCATCAGAGAATATTTTCTAAGTCTGGATTTCCATATCGGGATTCAGCTACACACTTTTTTCTCTTTATGTCACATTACATGCGGCCAATGCAAAATAGTCCTTCCAACAATGAAAGTGCTTGATATGATAATTTCACGTCGAGTGACAGCCAATGGAGCTAAAGGGGCTCTTTTATGGCCATACTCAGGGGTTCTAAAACAAAATATGATAATAATTGGACAGTAAAGGGGATGATCACAAGTGTACCTTCCCCACTCCCTCCCCACCCCCAGCCTTTATGCTGTATTAATAGGCTTTTTAGGTAGGCACAGCTAGTTCCTGATTGAACGACTGATATGGAAAATCTCAAAAGTCGTTGGTCTATTGTGTGTGCCCCAGTGTGTCTCAGGAATCCGCCCCGAGCCCTGCCTGTCATCAGCCCTTCCTTCCTAACCTCACCCAGAACAGTCATCTCTGACTTTCTGAATTTCATTTACCCAATGCCTCCATGAGTCTTCTCGTTGAACCCCGTTTGTGCAGCCACTTCCTACTTCTATCATCCACCTGTGAGGATGCGCATGTGAGGAAGAAATGGAACCGGCCCCCAGGAAATGTGTTGGTTATCTGGCAAGCAGGTGGGGGACCAACGGGCCCACTTGGATGAGTCAGACACCAGACTTACCAGATCTGGGTCTTGGTAGGAACGGGTTTGGAATGCTAGGAGGACTTGATGGGCACACACAAGGTCCCTTCCATCCTGCCAGCATCCCTTTTGAGGAAGTAATTGCGAGTGGTAAAGTCTGCTTTTCATACAATTTGTCTTCACTGTGGGCCGTATGGTTCATCTGAAGGCAGATTTTTATCTAAGAATAGCTTAGAGCTAGAGGTAGGGATATGACCACATTTGGGGTTTCTATGCAAATAGGATATGAAAGATCTGGAGGGTTGCAAGCAGTTGCTAAGAATGCACGCTTCACTCAAAGCCTGGAGTGTCCTTATGGGAAATCTTCCTTCCAACTGTGTTTCTGCTGTATTAATATATTTTCATATATTAATTGGCATAATTAAGCCATAATATGTTAATTGGCATAAAACCCCATGTATGTTACTTTAGGCACTAAAACCTCACTGTGGGAGGTGATCCAGAAGAGCCTCACTGGATTTCCAGAAGGTCCATCACACAAAAAGTGTTTCCTACCCTGCAGTGTCCACTCAGCACTCTTCTTTCAGAGCTGTGTGCACCTGCTGTCCCCCGTCTCCTACAGCAGACCCACCCCAAGCCTAGCTTGCCAACTCCAACTCCCCCCTCCCCATTTATGTCAACAAGGAAACAGAAAAGAGGTGTTTTTTCTTTTCCTTAAAGTTATTGATGCGTGCTCTTCCTCTTAATGTCTCCTGGCTCCTTCTAATAGCTCTCGCCTTGGTCCTGTTGCCTGAATGGGCTTTGCCCACCTCCTCTTTTGCGGTTCTCTTCCACCTCGGCTGGCATGGAGGAGGCTTTGCTATTGGTGGATCCAGGTTTGAATTCTGGCTGTTTGTCAGCTTTTTGTCCTTGGGCCAACCATCTCTTCTTCTTCTTCTTCTTTTTTTTTTAAGATTTATTGATTTTTATTACAAAGTCAGATATACAGAGAGGAGGAGGAGAGACAGAGAGGAAGATCTTCCGTCCGATGATTCACTCCCCAAGTGAGCGCAACGGCCGATGCTATGCCGATCTGAAGCCAGGATCCAGGAACCTCTTCCGAGTATCCCACACGGGATACCTCGACTGCTCGACTCCTCCACTGCTTTCCCAGGCCACAAGCAGGGAGCTGGATGGGAAGTGGAGCTGCCGAGATTAGAACCGGCGCCCATATGGGATCCCGAGCGTGCAAGGCGAGGACTTTAGCCGCTAGGCCACGCCGCCAGGCCCCAACCATCTCTTCTTACTGCTCCTCAACTTGTTCCTCAGTAAAAATAGTTAAGCCAGGTACTTCACTACTCATGTTAACTTATTTGCATCTCACAACCACAGCACCGTGAGGTGAGTATTGCTATGTCCATTTTTGCAGGTGCACACAATGATGGACAGAAAATCCAATTTCTGGTCCAGGATATGCAACAGTAGCTCCTCCATTTATTCTGGTTTCAGTGTTTTCCCTGTGAGCACCAAGTTATGTTTCATCTTTAGGGGATGAGGGTAGAAAACCCCTCTCAAATGACAGCCACACACCTGCACAGCAGCATGCATCTGTTGAGTAGAGGTAACACAGGAGGGTGGAGTGAGCACACAGAATGCCTGGCACGTGGTAGGTAGCTGGCATGACACATTCCTCTAACGATCGTTACTTGAAGCTTCAGTTGTATGCATTCAGCAAACCCACTAACCCTGACCGTGTGTGTGTTCAGAAATCTTAAAAGAACTCAGACACTGTCTCACCTTGCAAGCCATCATTGCCCTCTCTTACCCAGCAAGTTGCTCACTGTCCTGTATCCTCTGCCCATCTTGTGGCTCATCATCCTACTCCTCGATGGTTCACACATCTGTCTGTATTGTTCCGTTGCCTCCCGTTCAACTCGAGTGCTTCAACTTTCTGTATCAGATTGTTTCCCTGGCCTCCTTCAGAAGTCTCTCTACTTCTGAATTTGGCCTACATGCTACTGTCTATGAATGGTCCTGCATGTGACTCCTCAAACTTGGACCATGAGTTTTCCCTCTAGCAATGTTCTCGGCCCGGTAAGCAGTTCTTGAATCAAACCAGGCTGGTTACAAGGGTCCCCAAACTCGCCGTGAACATTCTTTCTGCTTCAGCTACCCATTCCTGATCTGTCTCCAGTATCCTAATCAAGTCCTAGTACCTGCCCATCTTGCAGCTCCCCCTGTAGGGTAAGAGGTCTCTATTGCACATGTCTCCCTCTCCTTTGCACACGTTATATGTTGGTGAGGTGAGGATTAGGGTTGAGGGGGGCGGACTGTGGATCTGGTCCTTTCCACTCTATCTGACCTATAATGTCTTCCACAGCCTTGAACTTTGGTATTAAAAACCTGAATTGATACATTGGAAAAACCAAGGCCCAGAAAGATGAACTGAAGCAATTAGTAAATCAGTTAGCTGAAAGACATTATTATCTCATAGCTCATGTAATGAATCAGATGGTGCGACGCTGAGCCATCTCTTTGCCATTTATAGGCTGGTGGGATCTTAAACAAGTAACTTTTCTGTGCCTCAGTTTTCTTAGCACAAGGGGAATAATAGCAATACATATCTCATAGCAGGGTTATGAGGCTTAAGGGAAATAACAAATGCAATATGTGTGGGAGAGTTGACACACTGCAAGCCCTCCAATGTTAACTGTTGTTGCTACTATAGTCATTGTTCACAGCAGAACAAGAACTCAGTTCAAGATGCTTGGCTGCCAGGCGAGTCCTCTCTATATGAGGCTGTGTGTCCTAGCATTGTGTGGTTCCTGCCACTCACTGTGATCTGTCTCCTAGTAGCCCAGTTCTGTTCAACTTCCCTCCCTTGTGCAATACAGATAAATGCACATGACATGTTCAAGTCCACAGGTAAGCATTGCTTTCCCCTGTGAGGTAAGCAAGAACTTTGAGAAGCTGTGTGGTATTCAGTCAAAAAAAAAAAAAGAGGAGAGGAGAGGAGAGGAGAGAAAAGAATAAAAAAAGAAAGGAAGGGAAGGGAAGGGAAAAGGTGAGGCGAGGCAGTGTCTGGCTTTGAGTCCCATCTACACTCCCAATTCTACCTTCCTGCTGATGCATTTCTTGGGAGGCAGTAGGTGATGGCTCAGTTAGTTGAATTTCTGCTGCCCACAAGGCAGATCTGGATTGAATTATAAGTTCTGCAGCTTTAGCTTGGCCCCATCCCACAAGCTGTGGGCATTTGGAGACTAAATCAGGCAATGGAAAAACTCTCTCCTCCAATAAAACAGAGAGTACAGAAGGTAGGAGGCCCTCTGTCAGGCACTGAGCAGGAGGAGCCCCTTACAACGAAGGAAAATGAAAGCCATGGAATTGTTCCTGTCTTTGCTAGTCCCAAGGTAAGCCCACTAGCAGTTTTTAAAAACATGCCGCTCACAGGTTCATAACATCCCAGAGATGAGGACGCCGATTCTGCAGTCAGGCAGGTGGAGGCCTGAGCTGCCATCCCCATCAGCTCTGGAGCAGCATGCATGCGAGTTGACCTGTACCCCAGCACCTTGGCTGTTTGCATCGCAGGGGGTTGCAGGGAAACTCCGATGCCCAATCTGGCGAAGGTATCCAGCCCAGAGCTGGGCACCCAGTGAGTTCGACTCAGCAGCGCTTCCTTCCTCCCATTCTAGCTTAAGTCAGACTCTCCGTTGATGAAGAGTTAGGTTCAACATGAATTTGTTTATCAGGATTCTGGGGCCTGGAATTCCCCAGGGATCAACAGTAAAACTAGGAAGCTCCCACAAGCCAATTTGGCAAGAGGCAGCTAGGGAAAGGGTCCTTGCTGTCCTTCTGGTTCTCTCACGCAATGACTCAACGAAAGTGTATTCTCTCAAAGGACAGTTCTCATCAAAGATGAAGGAGGAGGCAGAGGAGAAGTGTAATTTAGAATCTCGGTCGATTTAGGAAGTGGCCTGTATCACATTGTAAAATCGGAGTCTGTTGCCCTTGTGAGCAGGATCTCAATGCTTCACAAAGCATCTGAAACTCTACTGCAGGTACCACGACACTTGTCTGTATATAAACTCTCCATTCGCTCATGTGTCGGAGAAAGGAGATACTTGTCAGTGGTACGGACCTCAAGTTTTTAAAAACTTTCAATTGATTCAAGGCATTTAAAAAAATGATTTTTGAACTTGACCCTCTGGCCCCTCTTCCCCTTGACAACTTCCCCTGAAGTCCATTTGAAGGAATCATAGTCACATTCGGCAGAGCTCACCCAGTGTTCATTCTGCCAGTTGTGACTCCAAGGCTGTTGATACTTTATTATTCTCCAGGGAGAACTCTTTTCCTGAGACTCTCCAAAAGAAAACATATTGTTAGAACACTCCACTTTCCTAGCGATGGCCTCCTAAACATCCCAGTGAAATACAATGGGGACTGCAACAACCTCCTGGGAAACAGCCCCCCAGAATCCTGCTTTTAGCCAAGCCACAGGGAAGAGGTATGACTTGGTCTGGCCAGCAGATGGCACTCGTTCCTCAGGTTAACCTTGACCCTTCATCAGCGATACCTGGACCTGTTCTGCCAGGTGTGGGCAGTTGAGTTGGAGAGCCCAGCTTCTTTCAGGTCGGATGTCCTGAAATTTGAAAAGAAATTGACATAGGCATTACCTTTCTCTTTTCTTAAGAAAACACATTTTTTAAAATGATTGTGATCACGATGGAATTTTCTTTCTTTCTTTTTTTTAATCACAGGACCTTTTATGTATTTGCAACTAAATTTTCTAATGCCACTACCATTCTGTCTTCACCAAAGAAAGTTCTCTCCACACATTTTTGCGTTTAAAGATGTTAGAATTCGTATGACTAATTTCTTTCTTTAAAAAAATTATTTTATTCGAAAGTCAGAATTAGAGAGCCATTGTGGCCATTTGATGACTGAAGCAGTGGGTGGAAAATATTCTCTAACTCTACCTTTCAAACAAATTAATGAAAAAAAAAGCCAGATAAATAAATAAAAAAGGAGAAGGCTCTTCATTTAAAACAATGATGTGCTAAGAAATATTAATTTCAAAGATCATCAGTTTGCTCCCTGTATGGCCACAGGTGCAGGTGAGAATCTTCAGTGGGTGTTAAAATAATTGGGGGAGGATTTCCCTTTTTTTGTCACCCACTATGGGTTCAGAGCCTCGGGGTTCCTCTCCGCAGCTTGCTTGTTTGTCGCTAAGGAGTGAGCTGCCTGTTTCCCGCAATGCTGGTCTACACCCTCTCCCTAACCAATCACAGTGGCATTGTGTGCTGTCAGGGCGATGACAGAGTATTCCTGCCAACAGCACACAACCTGACCCTTATCACAAGTCACCATCGAGCCAACTCAGATTGAGGAGCTTTCTACGGGAACAGCTGGTCTGGACTCTGCACAAATGTGCCATGACAGACACGAGGAATCATTCCAGGTTCAAAGACACGGGAATGCAAATGGATGGTGCTGCCTGCAGCTTGTGTCAGAACATCACATAAGTGAATACACAGAATTTGATCGTTGTGCTGTGTCTGGCTGTGTGAAGTACGCCATATATGCCATGGGTGTATTAGGGGAAGCCTTCTCCCAAGTGACTCAGATGTAGACGGCCTGAGGGATACATAAATATGGAAAAATATCAAGACTTGGTGAATATGGGTGAAGGTGTGTAGGAGTTCATTATTCTGTTCTAGGAACTTTTCTGGGGGATTTTAGTCGTTTCTTTTTTTAACACAAATTCTAAAAAGTAAAAAAAAAAAAAAACCTGAAGTTTTAAAACTAATTACATAAGACATTTTGATAAAATTCAAATACCAATAGCTCTCAGTAGTGTTATATTATCATGTTTAGCCCAACAGTTTTATGAAAACTACTAACTTTATTAATAATAATGATGAGTAATCTAACATTAATAACGACTAAAAGCCAAAATGCTAATTTAACTCCCTATGAGTCATAAAAATTCATTTTGTTTTGTCCATAGGAGTGAACTTTACAATAACTCGGTAAGGGTGCATGTGTATGTGTATCTGTGTGTAACAGCTGAAATTCATGGCAGCTGGTACAGTTGCAGCAAGATAACACAGCAAGATGCCTACGGTGAGGGCATCTCACTTTTGATCCCGTTTCCTGATAATGCACTTGAGAAAACAGTGGAAGACGAGCAAGTGCTTGGTTCCACTGCCTTTCTTCTTCTCTGCAACCCTGCCAGTCAAATAAATATATATTTTTCTAAATGTTGAAATTAGTTGCTAGCAAAGAAGTGTAACAATTGTGATTTTTTTTGAACCCCCTTAAAAAATCAGGAGCTGGTGACATTGGACTTCCAGTGGGCTCATCTGAGGTATAGACACCTGCCGTCCAAGTTGCTGTGCATATGAATAAATCTCCTTCACTGAGGACATCTCCCTGTCCTAATTCCCTCACTCCAGCTACCTGCCTGGCTCCAGAAAGAATTGGAGTTTGTGAGACAACTTTTAGGAACTGTCTGTTTTCAAGAACACAAGCAACGCAAGATGAGCTCATCATCTACAAAAAGGAAATGAGAAAGAGTTTGGACCTACAAATGCATCCCAATCAAACAGCACAAGCTGGAACGGGGCGCAGGTTGGTTCGAACTACGCTGTAGTACCCACTGGTGGATGCCGACAAAGATGAGTCATGTCAGTCTAGGGGTGGGGTGCCGGGGCCATGAGCTGTGGATGTAGAGGATACAGCCGAACCCCAGTCTCCTAGCTCAGGACCTTGGGCCCATCTGTGTGGTGGGTGCTGGATCCATGAGCCCCAGCGGGGTCTCTGTCTCCTGCTCCAGGTCACCTGGACACCCTGCACAGGACATCTGGTACCATAGCAGAGAAGGGAGAACAGAACATATGGACCTCAGCCAAACAGTGATAGCAAATATCTGGGCAATTGGAGAGTATAAGGACGATGATGTCAGCCAATGAGTGTTGGAGGACATTCCTCATGCATAGAATGGTGAGATTAATAGCGTTTTGAAACTATTGCATCCATCTGGGCAGAATCTTTGGAACATGCGTCATTGTGACCCTGGGTTGATATCGGGTGACTTTTCCCCATCCTCTGGTTCAGGGATGATAGGGACGCTGGAAATGGCCTATCCCTTTATCTCTCCCCTCTCCCCAGAAATGGGAGGAGAAATTAGATAGCTTGGAGACAAGGATCACACCCACTTCTCCCTAACTCGAGATCCTTCCCACCCTGATTGACTATGTAAACATCATCTAAAATAAGAATTAAAAAAAAAAAAAAAAGAACAAAGAAAATGGAGCAGCCAAGACACACACTTAACATCCATATGGGCTGCCGGCACTACAGATGGAAGTTAGCGTGCTGTGCCACAGAGCTGTCAGAGAAACAAGGGAAAAAGAATCAGAGGGAAAGAGGGAGAGCCTGAAAAGCATTTTTAAAAGCTATACTGTACAGTAATCCCCTTTTCAGCCCAGCATCCAGAAGTGGCCATTCTGAAAAACAGCTCTACAAAGCTGGCTGCATTTGTCTTCTGATTACTTCACTGTGAGGCTTCTAGCTGTTTCTGAAGGCAGAAGTGTGCTATGAAGAGCCTCGCCCTCTATCAGCTGTGTGGGCTGAGTTCTTTCATGCCCTTCCCACCTCCGTGTTTTCATCAGTGGAATGGGATTAAACAGCATCACCTGCTCTACCCAAGTTGCAGGATTGGCTCACCGATCGCCTGAGTCGCGGAACAGTCATTCTATTATGATTAATATTCTTCCTTGATGTGTTCAAGCTTCCTGCCCCCACCTTTCTTCACACATCATATTTGGCAGCAGCCTCAGATTCGGAAGGATCTTCTTATAAAGCGAGTGAGGTCAGTCTGAACACATATTCCAGGATTTGAACAAATCGCTAAGGAAAACGCGAGGAAGCAGGAAGCCTGCCAGTGACTCAGCAAGCACATTTTCTGTAAATCGCTGATTTGCTTTGCACCGTTTTCTGGAAGTCATTTGGTTTGTTTTGGCTTTGGGTGATTGGTTGCAAGTTTCTAAAGAAGGATTCACTTTGGTCACCATTTTTTTTTCTTACTTTGTTTTACAAATGGGAAGCCACGACACCCCAGGTTGTGCATCCTTTGGCACGCATGAATGGAGGACGTACTGTGGGGTGATGTCAGGTACCTTTCAGTGACTCCTCCACAGCAGCCTTGAGGACTGTTAGCCCCCTTTTACAGAAGAGACCACAGAATGCCAGGAAATTCAATGACGTGCCCGGACGATGCTGCGGCTGCAAGTCTTGCTGCTGGCACGTGATCCCAATGTGTCCACAAGACACAGAGCTTTCACGTGTTCTCCACCTTGATGTGCTTCACGCTGCCTTTACCAAACTGCAAACCCAATTCGCATCTTTTTTTCCCTCCTTTATGTTTTACTTTTGAGGCTAGGGCAGGACCTATTCTGGGGCTGTCTGTGTGCTTTCCATGAGTGACAAGTTTCCCCCTTGAAACCACTTGAAAGGGGCAAGGACCCCCCAAGGTGCTGACGAGCACTCGGAGAAATGTGCTAGAGCAAGCATTTGGACAAACATGGAAGAAATAAAGGCACAACACACCGCTCGGCTTCAAATCAGCATTTGCCGTAGACTGACCAAGCCTACTCAGGAATTATACTAAGCCTGCTTCCTTCCGTACCCACTGCCACTTAGCTTTCCATTCTGCCAAGATCCTTCCCTTTTCCATGACACATGCCCATTTTTGCAATTCACCATGATGCTTCCTCTCTCCGCCTCTTTAACCCTCACCAACACTGAATTCGGACAACACACAAAGTTGATGTTCACCTAGTTTGAAGCCTTTATTGTAACGTTTCCATGGCATGAAGCTCAAGAACTCAAGAAGAAAAGTATGCCCTGGGACAGGGGCTAATGCCTAGTTAGTGCAGGTACAGAGCCTAACAGGTGTCTGCCCCTGGAAGAGCCCAGCAAACGTCCATGAAGAATGAAGATTGTACAGACTCACTGGTGTTCTCCATCGCTTCTCTGCTCACGGGATAAAGCACTTAGACTGACATGGTGGAGGAGACATTAAACTAATAATCACATTCCTGAAGTCTACAGGGTGATTTGTGCTGAAAAGATCGGATGAGGGAACGAACATGAACTGAGAGTAAGAACGAGTGAGAGTTAATGACGCAGCCAGGATGGAGGCAAGAAGGGAGCATCTAGTGTCCCCGGCAGAGGGAACAATAGGACCTGAACAAAGAGGCCAGAGCGCTGAGGCTGAGAGAACAGACAGAACCAGGTAATTTTGGGGGAGGTGGACAAGGGACAGACACCAAAGCCTGGACCCAGCCCCAAACTCAGTCCAAGATGAAACGTCAGAGTGGTTTCTGGTGGTGGTGAGGAGGAGGAGGAGGAAGGAGCAGAGCTGGAAAGAAACTGGCATCTTGTGATCAGAGTTGTTGTGTTTTGAAAGAAGAATCCGAAGAGATGTGGGGAGACTGTTGAAGACTTTACTTCAGGAGCCTGAAGGAGGAACAATGGAGGGATCAGGGCAGCGGGATGAAGAGGTCAGACAGATTCAAGTGAGGCTTAAGGATAAAACAACAGCATGATCTCAGAGGACAGGAGTTGAGCACCATGATAGGGAGGAGGGGTCCCAGGCCCATCCTGAGCTTTGTGAAGAAGCCATAAGGGAGCACCTGCCAACTCACCGAACAAAATCCTCACATCGCACATCCCCCAGGGGCCCTGTCTATCTTGCCTTTTGTGAGGATGGTCTCTGGAAGTGTGGATAAGCAACAGCCTGTGTGAGAACAGCAGCAGCCTGAGAACACCGCTCTACCTGCACCTTCTCCCCACCACACACAGAGGCCCCAACCGGGGCCCATCTTCCTTTGATTGGTCACTTCGTTCTTGCTGTGCCTGAGGGCAATGGCCAATGACCAACATGCTTGTGGCCCAATGTAATCTAATGTCTCATGGTGAACTGTTCAAGTGAAATTCCATTGAGCTTGTATCCCTCATCCTAGGCCTTCAGAAGAATCCTGGAAACTAGGGAGGCAAATGCCTCTGGAAGCATATGAGTGGTGTTAGGGACATGTCTTCAAGTTTGTTTGTAGCTGTTATTCTTTTCCACTCACCACTCTCATCAAGACTCCTGTAGCCCAGCACATATGGCCCTCTAGTCATGTGGTCCATTGATGGGAAAGCCTTGGAGGCTGCTTCCCAGGGGCTCCAGTGCCAAGAAGCCACGTCTCATTAGAGTCTGCCCAGGGACCAGAGACTGACTCACTCACACTTTGTGGCTTGAGAGGACAGGAGCAAGAGAAAGAAACAAAGACTGCTCCAAAACGTTGGGCCTTCTAGATGATACTATGACCTCTGTACAATGACAGCTCTGCCCAGGGTTCAATTGGAAGAAAGTCAGAATTCATCCTACCCCATAAGTAGCAGCAGGTAGGAGGGGTTCACGATTCACAGTCGCAGCCAACCTGGATGCATGGAGGGGAGTCGATGCAACCACAATTTGCCATTTTTCTCCATACCTGCTTACCTGTGTGAGCCAGAGAACTAGGGCTCTCTCCCAATCCCTGGACTAGTAACAATTAGTCCAACCCTCCCCACCCCCTCAGTAAAGGTGAAACCAGAGGAGAAAGGTCCCAGGCCTTAAAAAAAGAAAAGATTCCTGAATCTACCCATCAGCATCTACATTAAGAACTTTACAGATCAGTGGTCTCTGAGCCAGAGAGCCCAGCTGGAATCCTGCCTGTCTGTCTATCGCTTATAATCTTAGATGAATCTCTCATATATGCAACTTTCTTACTTGCAAAATGGGGGGTGTGATCATAAATGCCCTCTTCATGATCCCAGCACAGTAGCCTAGTGGCTCAAGTCCTTACTTTCCATGTGCCAGGATCCCATATTGGTGTCAGACAGCCCAAAGCTTTGGGACCCTGCACCCGCCTGGGAGACCCAAAGGAAGCTCTTGGCTTTGGAACCAGTTTAGCTCTGACTATTGTAGTCACTTGGAGAGTGAGCCAGTAGATGGAAAATCTTCATCTCTGTCTCTCCTTCTCTCTGTAAATCTGAGTTTCCAGTAAAAAAATTAATAAATGAGTCTTAAAAAAAAAATCCCCAACACACAGGATGCTGTGACAACTGAAAGCTTTAAGCCACACACAACACTTTGATCAGTGCCTGATACATGTGAAGCTTCAAGAAAATGTTTACTCTCATCAGTCTAGTGGATGGGAGGCAGGCATTTTAGTGCTCCCGGGCCCAGGATGGCAGGCTAACAAGTTGCAGTTGCCTGCCTGCGTCTTAACAGCCCCAGGAACCGCAGCTTGCGAGAGACAGGGGGGACAATGTCAAGTGGACCCGAGCAAGGTACTCACAGCATTTGCTCCCCAAGGCTTATCATAATGAATAATGCTCTTTCAAATCTTGCCTTCCAGCCGGGCTATGCTTTGAATGCTTAAAGAAATGGTATGCATCTTTTCAGCCCACCGGTAGGTTTCCTGTTTGGGTATGTGTGCAGGATCCAGAAGCCTCCTATCTCAGTGGGCCCCAGTCACCTTGAATGTAAACCCCAAATCCTTTAAGGCCTCCTCCTCCAGTGAAGGATTCTGCTGGGCAAAGTTTACAACATTCAAGGTCAGACCAGAAGAATGCCCAGGAAATAGCCACATCTAGAATTGGAAAAGCATTGGAGGCCAAAGAAACATATGAATAGAGGATGGGGCGTCTCATGCCTGGATTCCGGACGGCCGCCATGGGCACATGGTGAGCCGTCCTCCCCGGGCCTGCTGGGTTCCAGAGGCTGCTTCCTTTGGGGTGAGTAGACCGAGGGGGGAGGCCTCTGGGACCCGGCAGGTCCGGCACCCAGCCACCGCCCTCATTGGGCGGTGAAGGGGATTTGGGAGGGGCGCGACCTTGGGCCTGGGAATTTTAAACCTCCAGCAGCCTCCCGGCGGCTGGCGGGTCTCAGGACGGGGCGTCTCATGCCTGGATTCCGGACGGCCGCCATGGGCACATGGTGAGCCGTCCTCCCCGGGCCTGCTGGGTTCCAGAGGCTGCTTCCTTTGGGGTGAGTAGACCGAGGGGGGAGGCCTCTGGGACCCGGCAGGTCCGGCACCCAGCCACCGCCCTCATTGGGCGGTGAAGGGGATTTGGGAGGGGCGCGACCTTGGGCCTGGGAATTTTAAACCTCCAGCAGCCTCCCGGCGGCTGGCGGGTCTCAGGACGGGGCGTCTCATGCCTGGATTCCGGACGGCCGCCATGGGCACATGGTGAGCCGTCCTCCCCGGGCCTGCTGGGTTCCAGAGGCTGCTTCCTTTGGGGTGAGTAGACCGAGGGGGGAGGCCTCTGGGACCCGGCAGGTCCGGCACCCAGCCACCGCCCTCATTGGGCGGTGAAGGGGATTTGGGAGGGGCGCGACCTTGGGCCTGGGAATTTTAAACCTCCAGCAGCCTCCCGGCGGCTGGCGGGTCTCAGGACGGGGCGTCTCATGCCTGGATTCCGGACGGCCGCCATGGGCACATGGTGAGCCGTCCTCCCGGGCCTGCTGGGTTCCAGAGGCTGCTTCCTTTGGGGTGAGTAGACCGAGGGGGGAGGCCTCTGGGACCCGGCAGGTCCGGCACCCAGCCACCGCCCTCATTGGGCGGTGAAGGGGATTTGGGAGGGGCGCGACCTTGGGCCTGGGAATTTTAAACCTCCAGCAGCCTCCCGGCGGCTGGCGGGTCTCAGGACGGGGCGTCTCATGCCTGGATTCCGGACGGCCGCCATGGGCACATGGTGAGCCGTCCTCCCGGGCGGCCAGTGCGCCATTGGTGCCAGGCTCCGCCTGCTGGCCGCCCGGCTGGGGAGCTCTGGGGATTTGGTTCTTTGATTCGCTGCTTAATTAGCTCCAGGTTGAACCCATTGTGATTCTCGGACCTCAAACAGGCAGTAACTCTTTCCTTGTAAAAGTTGTAATCACTAATAATGCTGGGCACCAAATACCAGTCCATGCAGAAGCCTGGGCTTGGGGCTTGTCCTGCAAAAGTAGCTCCAACGGCTGGCTAATGTGTCAACTGGTAGGGAACAGAGCAGATCTGGTACGAATGAGCAAACCTTAGCCCACAAGTAAAACTAGAAACCAGGAGGGAGCAAAGGTCATGCCAGGCTAGGCTCTTGTACCTACTGGTCTGCAGGAGCCAGGGACACGAAGCCACAGTGTCTAAGGCAGAGGTCGGGACAGGTGAGGAGCTGTGCCAAGCTGAGTCAGAGCAACCACTGGCATGCGAGTGATCTATGGCTGGGAACAGACTCGGTTGGGGAGCAAAGGGGACAACCCTAGCTGGGCTGAGGTTCCCACAAAGAGGCGCGTGGCCTGGAAGGGGGGCTGCGTTCTGATCTGGATACAGTTGTAGTCTCCCTTGGCACAAGTGTGGACTGGGATTGGATGCACCGAACCGGGCTGGACCCCGACTCCCCCTGGTGTTCTGGAGGACCAGGGCAGATGTGTGATAGACTAGGCAAGGTCTCAAACCCCTACTGAGCCATGTGTGAGCCATACGTAGGTATGGACAAACCATGGCTGGGCTGGAACATCCAACAGCAAGAACCAGATTGGGTGGAAGGCCAGTCAGGAAAAGCCACAGTTCCTGCTATGACAGGAGGTGGACTGAGTAGGGTTGGCTCATGGACCCACTGGTAAGCGTGTAACCTGGCATTGGGAGAGGTTCTGATGGAGGAGCCTGGGCAACTCCTCTGGCAGGACACAGACCCGACAGGTCAGCGCAAGAAACATGATAGGAAACAGCCCAGAAAAGGCCATGGAAAGCTACCCACTGGCATACACTTGGCAGACGTGGGGGCAAGACCAGGCTGAATCTGTCCACGTCATCCACTGGCAAATCCAGGCACCAGTGTGGGTTGACCCAGGTTCGGTCGCAACAAAGACTAGTGCACAATATGGAATGCCGAGGTGAGGTTGCCTGTACCAGAGGGGACCGCAGCGTCCAACCAGCCTGAGAACAAGAAAGGAAGTAGGCAGAGCCAGCAGGGGAATAAGGGAGGGTTCCTTTGCAGGATAGCTACTTCCGCAGGAGAGCATGGGCTGGGATGGGGGCAGACCAGACTAGGCAGAGCTACCACACCTGCGTGCCTCATGTGGACTAGATCAGGGAAAAGCCGGGCTGGGCTGATTATTCCTACTGGTGCAAACAGAATTAAAGTGGGCGAGGTTTAGTTGGGCAGCAGTAACTGGAATCTGGGAGTGGGAGAGGCCTGGGAGGGTAATAGTGGGCTCATCCCTCTTGGGTTACCACTTCCACGGGAGGACATAAAACTAAACAGTGGCTGGGGTGGAATGGGGTGTGGGACAGACTGGATTACTGCTACACTTACTGGCAAACCAGGGTAGGGGCGGTCCTGGTGGGGGTTATTGTGGGTCGCTCCAACTAGGCTGCAGCTCCCACTGGTTTAGGTGAGGGCCAAATATGTGCGGGGCAGAACCAGGCTGGACCGCAACACCCATTGGTTCCAGTGGAAGTCGGGAGTGAAAACAGAACCAACCCAGCAATTACAACCACCAGCTGATTGGAGCGATGGACGGTGCCTGGCCCTGTACTTGTTAGCACATACAAGAAGTTTCTTTGGAGATCTTCCTAATCTAAATGCTGGACTCAGAACCCTAACGAAGAAAAGAGAGAAGACAGAACAGGTCAACCAACCATCTCAGCTATGATGGACTATGTCAATCAGTGGATTTTTCAAAGACCTCATAGTGCTTGGAGTGGCAAGATTGACAGCGATTCATAACTGTTGCAATATCAAAACCACTCGAGGAAGAACCTCAGAGCATGCCCTACACCCGGGACTTGGGGAGGGTGGGAAATTGGGTGGGCCTTCTCCCTTAATACCCCCCTTTTTAACATGAAGGTAACAATATGGAAAACATACTAGTATTATCCACGTTCCTGTAGCCCTTGAACCTTCTTACTCTAACTAAGTATGTGAAGAATGTCAAAATTAATTTTATTAATAAAAAAAAAAAGAAACATATGAATAAAGGCCTAGGAATGAGAGAAAATACGATGTTACAAAGCAGAAAAAAAGCTTTAACTGGTTGGGACGTAGCAGGGATAAGATGAAAAGCATTTGGGAGACTGAAGTGTGAATCCATGTCTTATTTCTGGAAGCCACACGGATAACACTAATGCTTCTACTTGGGAGGCCTTATGCCTTTAAAGACAGGTATCTTGTTAGCTTAAAATCTTCTTTTCCAGGTTAATATACTGAACGCCTCCAAAGATTTATCCTAAGCTCTGGCCTTCCCTCCTCTTGCCAACTCACTTGGTTGAAGTCCTGCAAGCCCACCCAGCTTTTCTGTCTCTTGAAATAACTCTCCCAAGATGAAAGGAAGCACTCCAACTCAATACCTGAGGATCAAGGCTCTGACTCCAGCAGTCAGCATTCATGGACAGCGACTTCCCTTCCTACATCTGGGGGCAGAATTGAAACACAGATCCCTACTAACCTCTCACTATCCATGGTTATTCTCTCCCTTTCACAGCGGGTGGAGAGCTTTTATTTTGCCATGGACCACTCCGATTTTTCTAATATCATTCATAGGTCATACAAAGTGATCAGCTCAAAAAATGAACCTGCTGTAGATACTGAATTTCAAGCCCTGACTGCCACTGTTGTCTTGGCAGGGCCAGAACAAATGACTGACATTCCCAGCTCTGATCTAAGTCCCTCAGGTTTTAGCCAGGAAACGTGGCTAGAGACCAAAATTGCTGCCTTCTCTGTAGTTTGGTATGGCTGTGTGACTTCATTCTGTAGACAGAATCTTCATTTAAAAAAAAAAGATTTTTATTTTTATTGGAAAAGCGGATATACAGAGAAAAGCAAAGACAGAAAAAAAAAAAAGCTCTTCCACCTACTGGTCCACTCCTTAAGTGGTCACAACAATCAGAGCTGAGCCTATCTGAAGCCAAGAGTCTCTTCCAGGTCTCCCACATGGGTGCAGGGTCCCAAGGCTTTGGGCCATCCTAGACTGCTTTCCCAGGCCATAAGCAGGGAGCTGGTCAGGAAGTGGAGCAGCCAGATATGAACTGGCACCCATATGGAATCCTGGGAAATACAAGGTGAGGATTTAGCCACTAGGCTGTCACACCAGGCCCACATGGAATCTTCCTACTGAGCCACTGATTCCTGACTTCTTCCCTTCACTGTTGTGTTGGTTGGGAAATCATGACTACCGCAGGAGCCACACACATGAAGAGGGAACCCTCAGGTTGACTCTGCATGAGTTCTACAGGTAGGGAGCCCTATGCCTCCCGTGGACTAGCCATTCCCCTCTGATCTGGCAACAGTAACAAACGTCCTCAACTGGTAGATGCATAGTAGCTAGCAAGAACCAGCTCCCATGATCCCTATCAGGAGACATTTCATTTGGAACAGATTTAGAGTGAGGTCTTCATTTACCCATATATCCATTCAGTAAGCACATCAAACATTTACTAGACAACATGTGTTCCAAACCTCATACATGCAGTACCCATCTTGCACTATTTCTGGCATAGGCAGTATATTATTCTTTGCTTAGAATGTTTATTTATATGCCTCTCCATTCTATCTGTTTTCAGAATCTTCACTTTTACAGCCTCTAGTGTCTATGCTATAGCTGTTTTATTGAGGTCTCCTTTCATCTTCAGAATGGCCTCATTCAAAAACTGGGAAACCTGCCAACACTGTGGCATAGCAAGGTAAGCCTCCACTCGGAGCATTGACATCCCATATGCATGCTGGTTTGAGTCCCAGCTCTTCCAACACCTGATCCAGCTCCCTGATAATGGCCTTGGAAAGCAACAACAGCCCAAGTGTTTGGGCCCTTGCAACTACATGGGAGACCTGGAAGAAGCTTCTGGCTCCTGGTTTCTGGCTTCCAGAAACCAGCTCAGGCTGTTGTGACCATTTGGGGAGTGAAAAAGTGAATGGCAGATAACTTTCTCTCTCGGTCTCTCTCCCTTGTTATGTAACTTTATAACCTGCTTTCAAGTGAAAATAGATAAAAATATTAAGCTTTTTTAAAAATGACTTCGCTTAAGAATCAGCAACCAATGCAATCTTAAAAGACAAAGGAAGATTTCTAAAATCCTTGAGACAGTTCTGGTAGAACCAGATTTTGCTCCATGATGTTTCAACACTGTTCTGTGATGGCGTTCAAAATTTGAATAACAACAATCTCCCTGCTCTGTGAAAAAGAAAAAAAGGGGGGGGGGTGCGGGGGAGATTGATTTCCTGGTCAAATAAATTTAAAAACTGCATACTAAGGTGGTTTACAATGAGCATTTAGATATTAAGGTCTTTGATAAGACCTGCAGAAAAAGAAATCATTTTAACTCATTTCAATCCAGAATTTCCCACATGTGCGTGGCTATGAGATCCTGTGTAGAGGGAACACTATTGGTTCCCCCCGAGAACCATCAGAGAGGCTGTTGTAAGTTTCAGCGCAAAGCAATGAGATGGAAGGATAGAAAAGGTGTCCCTGCCTTCCCTGTTTTAAGTATCACTTGCAGGTGTTATAGCCAGCACTATTACTACAAACCTTAAAACAGGGCTGTACAAATGGTGGCATTTCAGTCAACAGCAGTGGAAATCAGTTTGCTTGGGAGCTTTCTGAAGTTTGCTAAGGGGCTTATGCACCAAGAAACAAAAGTAATATTGTATGAGTTTAGCGAGTTTAGCGGTCTCATTGATCAAGGTCTCTGAATTTGAATTTCAAGGCAAACGGTCGTCCCAAGTGTGACAAAGCACCAATCATCTCACAGTACATTCATTTTAATTCAGGAAATGAGAACCGACTCCTCCAGTCAGGGAAAATGAGTTTAAAAAGACTGTGAAAGACCATGTGGATAAGGGCAAGTCAGACTCTAAATCTATACATAACATTCAACTTTTTCTTCAAGTTAGAAAGAACTAGTAAAAACGTTCAGTTAAAGACCAGCAGCTCTGTGGTCTGCGGGTGGCCGGAAGAGATGGTATGGCCATGGA
Organism: Ochotona curzoniae; assembly: GCF_017591425.1. Lineage (NCBI taxonomy): Eukaryota > Metazoa > Chordata > Mammalia > Lagomorpha > Ochotonidae > Ochotona > Ochotona curzoniae. The sequence continues at coordinate 7,254,283 of NW_024466446.1, read as the reverse complement.
GCAGATGGCTAGAGAGGCAGGACACTGGGGAGTGCCCTCTGCCCTGCTCCATCCTTCCGGAAATGATTGCAGTCCGCATTGCAAGCTCATTAAGCAGCAGGCTGGCTCAGGGGGAGATTTGCCTGACTGTTTGCAATGTCAGGGCCCTTGCTTTCCACTGTTGTCATGGGGAAGTTAGTGTTGTTCTCCTGGCAACTGGTTGCCTAGGTGAACAGCCAACAGCCTGACCTGGCCCACTAAACAAGGGTTCTGTCTGCCACTGTTCCTAGACCACTTTGCTCGCCTTCTCCTTTCTCACTCCCTCAATCCACTTCACTGCCTTAAGGAGAGGCAGAGTTCATTCTTGTGTACCAAGACATTGCCACATGAGCATTTACACAGCAGGAAAGTGCATGTCCATGACCCTTATCTGCTTCCGACCTTCAAAAGCAGAGCCAGCCATGTGCAGTCACATCCACTCCCTTCTACCACAGTTAATGATGAGACCAGCTCCCGAAAGAAAAACTCCTTTCTACCCTTTTCTTTTACTAAACATCTCAAGGACATAACTGAAATAAATTAGAAACACAAAGAAATATGTCCAGTTGTGTCTACAGTCTACACCACAAAATGAAAGGAAACCTCAAGCCAACCAACTTGTGCAATGGATGAATTCATTGTAGAGCAGCTAACCTGAGTGGTTCAGCTTAAGGAGATCCTCCTTTGCTCACAGCGTTGCCGGATTTAACAACTAAGTGTCAGGCGATGCTACACAACAAATGATTTTTGCTTAAGTCATCTGAGATGCCGCCTCTGTTCAATGTATTTTCCTCTGTAGGCACAACCTCCAAGGATGGAAAACAGACAGCAGAATTTTGTCAATGGAGTGGAGATGCACTCTGCCAGACCTGGGAATGGTGTCAAACCAGCTGGAATATGCCTGGCAGCTCCACCCTGCTGTGTCTGTATACCAGATATCCTAGGTTTAAACAGGTTTCAACAGCGTTGATGGTTTTAACTTAAACCTGCAACATCAGGATATCCATTTAGGCCTATCAAAGAAGTATCTAGCTCTCCCAAGAAACCGCAGCCCCATTGGTCATCCTGGGTCCCTAGTTGGTCATCCTGGGTCCCTAGTCCCTTATCTGACACACCCTTCGGTCCTTCCCGCCTCTGAACCAGATTGAAAAGGATGCAGCGATCTTGCCATCATCCCAGCAGTATCCAAGTCCAAGAATTCAAGCAGTGAATACAGATTCAGGGGCAACTAAGGTACAGTAGGCTGACTTGGAGAAATTGCTCGGTGACAAGAGAAGAACAAGTATTCAGTTAGGAAAGCCAAGTTTGGAGACAATGAACTACATGATCCTGAGCAAATCTGGAGACTTTGGGTTTCCCTATCTGTTTGGGATCCATAAGGCACACGGCATGGTGTTGGCATGGGACCACAAAGCAGGAGGAAACAATAGTTTCCTGGCTCTAGCCCGCTGTAAAAATCTGCCTCCTATTCCAGTTGTCAGAGTCTCAACAGGGAGATTTCTTGCGGATTCCAACGGTCTCCTCTGCATTGCCAGGTAGGATCCATGGCTTTACTTCCCCTTGGCTGTGAGTTCCTTTAGAGCTGCTCTAAGCCCTGCCACTGGAGAACTAGCACTGAAGTAGATCCATGAGGTCCGAGCCAGCCTAAGACCTTGGCCCAATCCTGCAACGTGTGCTCTGAGGTTGGACCACAGGTCCCGTGATGTGAGCCAGTGTCTTGGTCCCTGGATAGCCTTGCTATAATTTCTAATCATGATCCTGAGAGTCCCAGCATGTATGTGTCAGAGTGCCTGCGCAGGTAACTATATCTTGATCTTCACATGAGCCTTGCAAATGAACTATAGCCATTCAACGAATATGGGAAAGCAAGACTCTTAAAGATTGAATTACATTACCAAGACCCTAAAACCCACCAATGATAAAACCCAGATCTAGCTCATTACCAACCTTGCCATCATACCAAGCATGACCTATGGCAAACAAGGAACGGGAATTGTTCAGAAGTGTGTGTTCTGTTCTACATCCTTTGTGTATTTCCATGAGTGACCAGGTCTTTATTACGGAAAGTAGATGTGTGTACCTGATGTACTGTAGATTGGCTATCCATGAAGACAGATCTGCAAAATGATCTGTCAGTTAGATGAGGGTATTTGTACAGACTAACAAGGAAATTAAAAAAAAAATGACTTGCAGGTGTACAAAAATCCAACACAGAGCTGGGGGTTGTGGTGCAAAAGACTAAACCAGGGATGGTAATACACTGGGCAGGGCCAGGTTCCCTCACCTGCCAGTGAGAATCAGGACAGGAGGTGGGGAGGGCAGGCCAGGTCAGGCCAGGCTATAGCACCTAAGGCAAAAGCCAAGACGTGTGAGGGGCTGTGATAAGCTGGGTCAGAGCAACCACTGACACACACATGATCTATGGCTGGGAACAGGCCTTGTTGGGGAGCTAAGGGGACACCCTGGTTGGGTAAGGGTTCCCACTGGTGAATGAGGGGGCTGGAGTGGGGGCTGAATTCTGGTCTGGATATGGCTGCAGTGTGCCTATGTACAAGTGTGGACTGGGGTTGGACATAACAGACTGGGCTAGACTCCAGCACCAACTGGTGCTCTGGAGGACCAGGGTAGGTGTAGGATGGGCTAGGCTAGGTCTGCGCCCCAATCTGAGCCATGTGTGAGCTGTGTCTTGGGAGTAGACCAAACTTGGTTGAGCTAAAACATCCAACAATAAGAACCAGGATGGATTGAAGGCCAGTCATGAAAGGCCACTGTTCTGCCAGGACAGGAGGTAGACTAACTAGGACTGGCCCATGGACCCACCGGTATGCGCAAGATCCGACATTGGGAGAGGTTCTGATGGAACACATGGCTGCCTGGGTTTGAAAACTTCCCCAAGAGATGCCATTTTCAAGCTAAGGTTGCCATTCTCTGTTAGCACCCCAGGATACAAAGCCCCAGGATTTTGAAGACTTTAGTATGTGATCGACACACGTTACAGACTGCTGGAAACTGGCATTTCAAGGACCCTCCTGGTGAGCTCTCACAGGAAAATAATCAATGAGGCAATCAAACAGACTCACTACAAAACTTCCCTGGTACTTAGGCGGATCAGCTCCACACTCCTGCCATGGTGCTGTGGCTTGCCTCATGCACGTGGTGGCCCACAAGGAATTTCGTCTCCAGGTAGGTGTGTCCCATGGAGCCCGTCCTAATTTGTTCTTCTCCGTTGAAGTGAGTGAATTGATTTGTTGTTCTGTCACTCTCTGCGGAGCTGAAGCCCATGCGTGGGAGGCTGCCAGCTGTCATTTGGAGAAAAGGTAGCATTTTGAAGTCCCAGAGACAGTGGATGAATTGTGTTCATGAAATAGATGTTTCACTCTACTTTTTAATTTGCTCCAGTTTGAGTTAACTGAGAGGTTCGTCTTTATTTTTAAAAAATGACATTTATACAGCCACTCAAACTGCCAATCTGTTACATAAACAGCCTTGGTTTCCGAAAGGCTGGTGCCTCCTAGAGGCCAAGCAGGCGCAGGGTTTGGGATTTTAGTTTGCAAAGAGGAACTTGTGTCTTGCCTAGATCAAAACCAAAGCGAGGGTCAGGTGAAGCAAATTGGACCTCCCAATCCCACGGGGCCAGGCATGCCAGACGACAAAGCCGGGCAACAACACCATGGTGGGCTGGGGAGACCTGGGACAGAAGCAGCGTTCCACTCACATACAAAGCTTGCAGAGGCTGAAGAACTCAGCCGGTGACTTGTTGGATGTGACCTGGGCTTCCTGACCTTACACTGCTGGAGGTTCTGGACCATCTGACTGGAAAGGTGCCCACATTTCTCTCAGCCTTGAGGCATCAGCCCACAGGCCGAGGTTTTACAGAGCTTACACCCACCTCTGACAACAGCATTGCTGTGGCTGTTTCTGCTATGCATACCACACCCAGAGAAACTGAGTCCATTGGTGATGCTCAGGAAATTGAATTCTAACGGGCACCTGCGTGTACTGACTGCTGTGCAGCTCTTAATTCTGGGAAGAGCAGTTCAGAGCCTTGGGACGCACTGAACGAAGGGTGGGTTAGGCAATCTGCGAGGAGCCCACCTTTTGCAATTGAGGATGAGCCCATGGGCATAGTCCAGACCTCAGATCTGTCCTTTCCCATCGCTCCAAACAGGCTGGCCTCGCTGGAGAAAAGCCTCTTACATGGCACCCACGTTGTGCCAGGCTTCCTTCATTTCTCAGTTGAAACTGTCTGGGCTGAGCCTCTTGACTCCAAGTGCCAACCAGCTCATCTGATCCATCCATCCTTGCTCACTGATGGGTACAGGGCATAGATCTAGTCCTTGGTTCTTGCCCTGTAGCATGCAGAGCAGCACTCAGAGGGCTTGTTCACGTCCAGATTGCTGGGGCCTCCCCTCCAGAGTCTCTGACCCAGTCGGGCCATGGAGGGTCTGGGGACTTGCATTTTTATAAGTTGCTAGAAGAGAATGCTGATGATGTCCACGCAGGTGCCACCAGTTCTAAAACTTGGCTGTATTTTCACAAGTTCAATCATATGTCTTTGCTGGATATTCCAGGGCATTAACACGCTCCTTCTCAATGGAGCCAGAACACCTGAGCAGCCAGACTATTCGTACTTTTGAAATTGTCGGAGGAGGGGAGGAAGATGGCCGACGTAGGAGGAAGGCTGTGAGTGAGCGTCTAGTGAGAGAGGGATAGAACGCTACAGAAGCAGCAAAGAGGAACAGCAGGGAACCGCAGGGAGAGGTCCGTGAAGCTCCCTGGGACAGTGTGGAGCCAAAAAGATCCACACAACTCGGAAGAACAACGAGAACGGAGCAGGGCAAAGGCAGAGAAACCGACATCCCACGCCAGACCTGCTGAGTCACTTTTGAAAACGGCCTGACGGGAGACGCGGCCAGCTCGGAGGCGGGGAGATCAGGGGGATCGTCCCCGGCGGGAGGCCCTCAACAGCGGCGGAGGCAGACTGCAGCGGCCGGACGTTTGGTGAGCGGGGGGGGGGGGTGGGGGGGGGGTTGACGTGGCAGCCTTCGCATTCCTCGACCCCTGCTGAGGTTACAGCCTCTGAGATCGCGGGGCAGGCAGCCTGAAACTGTCGGGTATTTGCCTTGGGAACTACGCTCAGTGGTGTTGGTGGCTGAAGGGGCCCTGGGAAGGCGCCTCGGTTGTTCTTGCGCTGAGGGGGCCAGTGCGGCTCGGTACGCAGAGACAGCTGGCAAGGGTCTGGAGTCCCCCACACCCTGCCTGGTGGAGGACCGGGAGGACTCTGAACGCTGCACCGAGCGGACTGGGCGGCCCCGCCTGCAGCAGCCGCCTCCGCAGCGCAGGTGTCAGGTGTCAGGAGACCTCTGAGATTTGGGAAGTGTAGCGCTGTGTGTCCCTGACACGCAGGTACCACTCCCATAGAGTGAACTGCTCACTCCTCGCCTACCATCCCGCAGTTCTGAGTGTGGGCGACCCACCAGGAGAGCTCTGAAAACTCCAGCACCATACTCACACGGTGCGAACCTGCCGTGAAGTCATTATAACAGGGCGCCTGGGCCACTCCTCCGCTAAGGGCCTGTGTGGGGGAGCCACACGGGAGCAGGGGCTCTGAACACCCACACACCACGAGTGGTGGATTCACTGCACAAGAGCCACGCCTGGAAAGTGCCTCACCCACAGTCCCGTGTGTGGGAGACGCACCAGGTGGGCTCTGAAAGACCCTGCAGTCCCTGACACGGAGAACGCAGGGAGAAAGCACATAAAACCTTCTAAGCCCTGTGGATTCCCGTGCAGGGGGCACACCCAGAGAGCGCCTCCATCCCTCCACGCCCTGGGGTGTCACACCTGTAGAAGAGGTGCCCAGAGTGTGCCTGGAATCCACTGGGCCCCCAAGGTGGTGCTCTACAGCCCCGGGCCCTGAGAACGCACCAACGGTGCCTTGAAAACTACCACGCCTGGCAACACCACGCCTGCAGGCTCCAATCTCTACAGGAAAGCACCTGACGGCCCCTCAACACACGGGTCCATTTGCCCCACCAGAATACACCAACGCAATGGGAAAAACCACCAGAAAGAGTTGTGCTCCAGATGAAAGAGCCAGCACCCCACCAAACAAGGGCCAAAAGCCATTATCAATATCGACGATACGAGATGAAGATATGGACGTGTTACCAGCAAAGGAATTGATGAAAATAATGCTAAAATTTCTCAGAGACGTGGACACAAAGCTGGAAGACTTCCAGAACCGCATAATCACCGAAATACAACAAATCAAAACCAAACTGGATGCCCAAGATAATAAGATTGAAAGCCTCATCAACAGAATAAATGCGGCAGAGGAAAGGATCTCTGACACAGAAGACACACAAAATGAAGGTGCCCAGCGAATTAAACAGCTGGAGACAAACCTCAGCAAAACTAATAAAATGATGCAAGAAATGAAAGATTACCTTAGAAAATTGAATATTCGGATCATCGGCCTCCCCGAGGGAGTAGAAAGAGAATCTGGGATGCAAGCAGTGCTTGATGAAATTATACAGGAAAACTTCCAAAACACTTGGAACACGAATCCACCCCGCATACAGGATGGACAGAGAACTCCCAACAGATATGATCCAAAGAGATCTTCACCCAGACACACGGTGCTCAAGTTCTACTCCAATGAAGACAAAGAAGGAATCCTGAGACAAGTACGAAGTAGAGAAAAGATCACATACAGGGGAAAACCCATCAGAATCACTGCTGACTTCTCCGAAGAGACCCTACAAGCAAGGAGAGAATGGACAAAGATCTTCCAAGTCCTGAAACAAAACAACTGTCAACCAAAAATAATCTACCCAGCAAAGATCTCATTTGTATATGAGAACGAAATCAGATACTTCAATAGCAAAGAAAAACTAGAAGAATATGTCTACACAAAACCAGCTCTGCAAAGTCTCCTTAGAAATGCGCTAGTCCCGGACAAAAAGGAGGCAAATCACAAACAAAGTTGGCAAATAAGAAGGTCTCCAAACTAAAGGCCACACGAACAAGACAATTACATAGGCAACAACACACACACAACACAATCACATGGCAGGGCAAAATTGCAACCTCTCAATTTTAACTCTCAACACAAATGGTCTAAATTCACCAATCAAAAGACAGAGATTAATAGAATGGATCATCAAACAAGACCCAACCATCTGTTGCCTACAAGAAACGCATCTAACCAGAAAGGATGCAAAGAAACTGAAAGTGAAGGGATGGAAAAAGATATTTCACGCCAATAGACGAGAAAAAAAAGCTGGGGTAGCTATCCTAATTTCAGACGAGATAGATTTCATTCTAACTAACATCAAAAGAGACAGGGAAGGCCATTTTATACTGGTGAAAGGAAAGATCCATCAAGAAGCAATCACCATCATTAATGTTTATGCACCGAATCTTAATGCACCTACTTACGTAAAGCAATTACTTACAGACTTAAGGGAAGACATAGACACCCGCACAATTCTTGTAGGCGATCTCAACACACCTCTAACAACAATGGACCGGTCTACGAAACAAAAACTCAACAAAGAAACAACAGAGCTCACACAAACAATAGAACAACTGGACTTAGTAGACATATATAGAACTTTTTATCCTAAGGCCACAGACTATACCTTCTTCTCAGCGGTGCATGGCACCTTCTCCAGAATCGACCACATGATAGGACATAAAGCGAATCTAAACAACTTCCAAAACATTAGTATCATACCATGTACCCTCTCAGACCACCATGGGATGAAACTGGAAATCAACAACTCAAAACTCCCCAGGAAGTATAGGCACTCTTGGAAATTGAACAATATGCTATTAAACGAACAATGGGTCAGAGAAGAAATTAAAGATGAGATCAAAAAATTTATGGAAACCAATGAAAACTCTGATACAACATTCCAAAACTTGTGGGACACTGCCAAAGCAGTGCTACGAGGTAGATTCATCGCAATCGGAGCGCATGTCAAGGCCCAAGAAAGACGCCAAATACAGGAACTAACCTCACACCTCCAGGATCTGGAAAAACAGCAGCAGAAGAGTCCCACGCACAATAGGAAACAAGAAATCATCAAAACAAGGGAGGAGATAAACCAAATAGAAATCAAAAAAACTATACATAAAATCAACAAATCAAAAAGTTGGTTTTTTGAGAAAATAAACAAAATAGACACTCCACTGGCCCGATTGACCAAAAAAAAACAAGAGAAAGTGAGAATCAATAGCATTAAAGATGAAAAAGGCAACATAACAACAGACACTGCAATCATTAAGAAAATAATTAGAAATTACTACAAAGAACTGTACTCCCACAAATTTGAGGACCACCAAGAAATAGAAAAGTTCTTGGACTCCCACCACCTACCAAAACTCAGTCCGGAGGCAACTGCAGAATTAAATAAACCCATAACCGAGGTAGAGATTGAAACAGTCATCAAGGATCTCCCAACGAAAAAAAGCCCAGGCCCAGACGGCTTCACTACAGAATTCTACAAAACATTCCGAACAGAACTAACCCCAATCCTCTACAAGCTCTTCAAAACAATAGAGGAGGAAGCAACCCTCCCAAACTCATTCTATGAAGCCAACATCACCTTAATCCCAAAACCGGACAGAGAACCATCAGAGAAGGAAAACTACAGACCTATTTCTCTGATGAACATTGATGCTAAAATTCTCAACAAAATCCTAGCCAATAGAATTCAAAAAATCATCAGACAGATCATTCATCCGGATCAAGTAGGATTCATCCCTGGAATGCAGGGATGGTTCAATATTCGGAAATCCATAAATGTTATAAACCATATCCAAAAACTGCAAAACAAGAACCACATAATAGTTTCAATAGATGCAGAAAAAGCCTTCGACAAAATCCAACACCTCTTCATGCTAAAAACTCTAGCCAAAGTAGGCATAGACGGGAAAATCCACAACATAATCAAAGCAATTTATGAAAAACCCAACGCCAGTATCATACTGAATGGAGAAAAGCTAGAACCCTTCCCACTGCGATCTGGAACAAGACAAGGGTGCCCGCTATCACCACTGCTATTCAACATAGTCCTAGAGGTACTTGCAGAGGCCATAAGACAAGAAAAAGAAATCAAAGGCATACGTATAGGAAACGAAGAAGTCAAGCTTTCACTATATGCAGATGACATAATCCTATACATAGAAAAACCAGGAGACTCAATACAGAAACTGCTAGAACTTATACGAGAGTTTGGCAGAGTGGCGGGGTACAAAATTAACGAACGAAAATCAACAGCCATAGTGTACGCAAATAACACCAAGATGGAAGAAAATCTAACCAACAGGATACCATTCAAAATAGCTGAGAGAAGTATGAAGTATTTGGGAATAAATCTAACCAAAAGCGTAGGAGACCTATTCGAAGAAAACTACAAACTATTTAAAAAGGAAATTGAACAAAACCTCAAAAGATGGAACAACATCCCGTGCTCCTGGATAGGCAAAATCAATATCATTAAAATGTCTATACTGCCACAAGCAATATACATTTTCAATGCAATTCCAATCAAATTGCCCAAAACATTCTTCACGGAACTGGATACAATGATTCAAAAGTTCATCTGGAAACACAAAAAACCACGAATAGCTAGAACCATCCTGAAAAATAAGAAGTTAGCAGGGGGAATCACAATCCCGGACCTCTGGACATACTATAGAGCAGTGGTTATCAAAACAGCCTGGTACTGGCACAAAGACAGAAAGGAAGATCAATGGAATAGAATAGAAGCTCCAAAAGGGAACCCACACAAATACAACCAATTAATCTTTGACAAAAAGACCAATGACAACTCAAGCAAGTGGGAAGGCCTCTTTAGTAAATGTTGTTGGGACAACTGGCTGATAGCCTGTAGAAACAAAAAGATAGACCCACATCTATCACCATACACCAAGATCCAATCTACATGGATAAAAGACCTAAACCTACATCCAGAAACCTTCAAACTCTTGCAAGAAAATGTAGGAAATACCCTGCAAGACCTAGGAGTAGGTCCCAACTTTCTAAGAAGGACACCAAAAGCAATAGCAGTTGAGAACAGAATAAACAAATGGGACCTCATCAAACTAAGAAGCTTCTGTACAGCAAGGGAAACAATCAACAAAGTAAAAAAGCAACCCACAGAGTGGGAGAAGATCTTTGCACACGATATAGGCGATAGGGGGCTAATTTCCAGGATATACAAAGAACTTCAAAACAACCAAAAAACCAAAACGAACAAGCCACTCAAGAAATGGGCACGGGAAATGGGCAAACATTTCACAAAGGAACAAATCCAAATGGCAAACAAACATATGAAAAAATGTTCCAGCTCCCTAGCAATAAGGGAAATCCAAATTAAAACATCGATGAGGTACCACCTAACACCAGCAAGATTGGCCCACATAAACAAGAACACCAACGACGCCTGCTGGCGAGGATGCGGGGAAAAGGGAACCCTACTCCACTGCTGGTGGAGCTGCAAATTGGTACAGCCTCTATGGAAATCAGTCTGGAGAACACTCAAACAACTCAAAATCTGCATACCATATGACCCAGCAATAGCACTCCTAGGAATATATCCAAAACACCTGTTTTACGACAAACCAACATGCATCCCTATGTTCATTGCAGCACAATCAGTAATTGCAAAAACATGGAAGCAACCAAAATGCCCATCAGCAGAAGATTGGATAAGAAAGCTTTGGTTCATCTACTCCATGGAATACTACTCAGCTATTAAAAAAAACAAAATGCAGTTCTTTGTGGCTAAATGGGCACAACTGGAAACTATAATGCTAAGGGAAATGAGTGAATCCCAAAAGATTAGATACCACATGTTTGCCTTGATTTAACGTGTAATTTTTGTTTGGTTGTTTGTTATTTTTTGAACCTGTCATTGATACTGTCTCAACCCAGATGTCTCGAAGAATGGAACTTGCATTATTTTTAACATATTGTTTACCCAATACTATGTCAATTAATTCCATAATGTTGTATAATGATACTGAGGCCTTGTTGGGGCTTTTAACTGACCGGATCTTTACTCTGTTAGACCTATCTTCAGACCATAGAAGGTCTCCCCAAGAGGCCACTGAACTTATCTGGACAATAAGACGCTGAACTTTATGCTAGGCATGTGTTTGCAAGCAATGAATCTCAACTGAACTTGATCTATGGTTATGCAACAAGGTGGAGGAATCCACCATGGGGGGAGGGGTGTGGGAGGGGTGGGGGGAATCCCCAGCGCCTATGGAGCTGTACTACATAATACAAAGTAAGCAACAATAATAATAAAAAAAAAAAAAAGAAAGAAATTGTCCAGTGTGCTGTCAAGTTTGAGAACTTCAGGTCTGGATTCCCAGAACTGGGCATGCATGGGAATCTGTGGACTCTGCTAGAATACAGATTCCTGGGCCTCCACCTAAAGAGAACTGCTTCAAAATCAGGGGGACCTGAGACCCACTGGTAGAACCCCCAGAAGCGGAACTTTAGAACCTCAGGGGGAGCTCTTTAAAGATGGGTGTCGGCTTGCCTCACGATTCTGACTCAGTGGGTCCAGGACGTGGACGTGGCACTGGTGATTTTTGTAAACTTTCTGTTTATTTTAATATTCGATTGGCAGCCTTGTTTCAGACCCACTGGTTTGTACATTGTACTATCAGTGTAACTTCAATTGCACAAATGTCCCCTTCTTACCCCGAAGCAAACTATCAGAAAGACTAGGACTGAAACCAGGGTGTGTTATGTTGACAAGCCTCAAAGAATACCATGATGCATTACCATACTTGAAAAATATTGGTATATATTGTACATGCCAATATATTATATGATAGACTTTGGTGAAAAAAATCTTTGAAAGCTACTTGCTCAGACCATTGCTATTCTTGTTGCTTCTGTTAAAAGTATGAAGCTTTTCTTGAACACCTAGCATATGCTTGCTACTTTAAATGCATGATCTTGTCCATACAGCAACTTGGCGGGACTGAATTTTGGGAGGAAAACAGGTGTTACGATGTGGATTTCTGTGTTCTACACCATACTGCTACGATGCAGCATAATCTCCAATCTGAGGGTATTTGGAGGTGGGAATGCTGACACGTGATTAGAGCATGAAGGTGGTGAGTGCCCCTCTACCAAATGACTCAGATAATGTCTGCCCCCTCCTTCCCAGAACATCGTGAAAAGGGATTGTCAAGGAACCAGAAGGCAGGATGGTCTCAAGACACCAAGCCTGCTAGCCCCTAGGTCTTGGATGTACCACTCTCTGGAACTGTAGGAAATAAATTCCCATCACTTGTAAACTCCCCCAGGGAAAGCCATTTTGTTCTACAGCTCAAATGGACTAAAATTAAATAAAGACTCCTAGCAGATTGGTCCAAATACAGACAGCAGCTGACATGAAACTCCAGCTCTGTTAAGCTCCTAGTAAAAATGGAAATGTGTCCCAAGAAGGTTGTAGGGGACTCCGGTTCCTCAGGTGCCTCTGCATTCCTGGAGGTGTTGCATGTGACCCTGGCAACTGATATGGGTACTCATTTGATGCCCCCAGATACTCCACTTCCAAGTAGGCTCCCTGTTAATGTGCCTGGGCAAACAGCAGGAAATGGCCCAAGTTCTAGAGCCACTATATCCACATAGGAGTCCTGAATGAAACTCGATGACTCTTGGCTTCAATGGGCCAACCCTGGCTGTTACAGCCATCTGGGGAGTGAACCAGTGAATGAAAGATCTATCTCTCTCTCTCTCTCTGTGTAACTCTGCTTTTCAAATAAATAAAATCAAAATGAATCTTTTTTTTAAAAAAAAGGGATTTTCTCATATGATCAGCTTTTAGTGACAACACTAGGGCAGAAGTAATATGTAATATGTGATTTCGAATCTCTGTTCCCAGGGGAAAGTTCATGAATGCCAAAACAATGAGAAAAAAAAAATCTTACTTTCCCTATTCCCATGTCTGACTTTTGAGATCAGTAGAAACGAGAGGGCTAGGGGAAGACCTACTAATGAAAAGAACCCAGCTAATTCCAGCATGAAAGGCTGTTTTATCTTGTCTTAATGACTTTGGGGGGAAATTCTGCGGCCTTCTAGAAGCATCTTCTTTGCTCTTGTAAAGTTGCCATCCAGGTCTAGGGATGAACTTCTGTCCCCTTAGGATGGCTGGGGAGCAAGAGTAAGAGGGATTATCCAGGTTCTGAATTTCTTGTTAACCACCAGCACACTTTCCAAAAGAACCAGGCAGGATGAAATCTCTGTAATGATCTCCAAGACCACGTGTCCAGGACTGAGATCAGTCCAGCTTCCCCCTGGTGCTTAGCAACAACTTCATCCTCCCTCCTGCTCCTGGCCCCATTCCACTAGAAGAGCTCTTTTTGAGGCATTCATTACATTCATGTTATAAGTGCAGAGGTCAAGTCTCAATGTTCATCCTATTAACATATCATCAGCATTTGAAAAAGTTGATGACATGTTCTTCTAAAATTCTTTGAGTTCCTAAACTTTATGCTCAACTCTTCTCAGAGTGTGGAAAAGCTTAGAGCTAGGACTCTTAGCTTCTCTTGCTTTCTCTTCCTTGCTCACTCATCCACTCTCCTGGCTTTAAATGTCATCTCTGCTAATTACTCCCTAATTGTATTTTCAGTTCAATCCTCTCCCTCTAACTCCAGATTCAAATATTCAACTGGTCCTCCACTTTCACCTGTATGACCAAGACATTTCTCACACCTAACATGGCTACAATTTTCTCTCCTAAATAATATCTTTCCAATTCACAGACCAAAATGCCTTATATCTTCTTCTTTGATGACCAAGGTCTACCATCAGCAGGCCTTGCTGATTCTACCTTCAAAATATATCCTATCTTCACTACTGCACCCTGGTCAAGTCCTTACTTGAATTGTGACAGTGGTCACCTGACCCATGTCCAGCTTCTGTCCTTTTCTCCCTCCAGTCCGTTCTCAATACGACCAGAGCAGTCCCTTCAGGCTGAAGTCAAACAATATCATTGATTTACTGTCAAGTCTTCAGGAATTTCCATTTCCCAGAAAAATATCAAAGTGCTTACAGGATCCTATACAATCTGACTCTCACTCCTTCCAGCCACAGGCCAGTACCGTGATCCCCTGGCCTCATTTCCCACTTTATTCTTCCTGGGATGCCCAGAGCTAGTTCCCTCACCTGCTTTAGATATTTGCTTAGATCCTTCTGTAATGATTGCAGTTCAAGTCACAAGCCCCCCTATCCTACCCACCTCCTTGTTTCTCCATAGCATTTCTTTTGCCAACTGACACACTTTTCTGCATATTTTCTTATTGTCTGGCTCTCTAGTAAGAATGCAAGCTCATGACAGCAATAACCATAGGTACTCAGTCATGTTAATGCAACTTGTGACTTCTAACACTCACCATTCCTCATTGAAGGCTTGGCTCAGAGAAGAAAAATAGAGATTCAGAGTTCTCACCGCTTGCCCCTTGTCCTCCCAAAGGTTATTCAACGAGTGCAGACTGAACACAGGTGTTTCCATTTCTCCCCAAGTTCACTGTCCAATGTAGGAAGTTAATAGATCCTTTTCAAAAATGCAAAGTCGAAGTTATGTGTAAGTTCGAAAGGGATAACCACAAGAAGAGAAAGCAGACAACTAAACATGGGTCCCGGGGAGATGGAGCTTCTGAGGATACCTGCATCCCACATCAGACCGCCTAGACTTGAGTCACGGCCTGTGACTCTGCTAAAGAGCACCCAGGGGATGGCTCAGAAAGCACTTGGGTCCCTACTGCCCATGCAAGAGACCCAGATGGAGATTGCAGTTCCTGGCCTGAATCTGACCCAGCGATGGGTGGCTGTATTAAACATTTATTGAGTGAAATATCAGATGAGTGCTCTCTCTTTCTCATCTCTCTCTTTTTTTGTCAGTAAACAATCCCCCCCCAAAAAAGTTTTATTTGTTTTTGTTTGTTTGTTTGTTTGTTTGTTTTGGAAAGGCAGATTCAGATTCAGAGAGAAAAAGAAAGAGAAAGAAAGAGATCATCCATCCTCTGATTTACTCCCCAAATAGCTGCAACAGCCAGAGCTGAGCTGACCCAAAACTCAGGTGCAGAGTTCCAATGCTGCCACAAGCAAGAATCTGGATCAAAAGTGGAGCAGCTGGGACACAAACTGGTGCCCATATGAGATGCTGGCACTTGGAGGTGGAGGATTAGCCAGTTGGGCCATCATGTCAACCTGTAATAATTTTTTTATATATATACAGATAAAGGAGAAAGTTGAAAGTGGTTGCCTCTGGGAAGAAATAATTTAAGGATGGGAATGAGTCAGGCAGGGGAATATGTGACTTTTTTCTTGTTGTTTTAAGCATCAGAGTTCAATTTGACTGTGAAAGAATTTTTGCTTTGATAAAAAAAATGACATCTAAATTCAAAAAGAATATTCAGTTTTCAAAAAGAATGAATAAAAGACAGTAGGAAATTCTAGCATGCTTCTTTCATATCAACGAGCTCTAGGAGACAAAATTAAAAAAAAAAAGACACAGAGGAAATGAATTTTACCCTCAACTCATTCCTTTCAACAGCTGCAGAACTTGACATCCATTGAAGGAAAGACATATTACAAAAATCGATCATGTCCTTGCCTGCAAAGGAAACCTCAAGAAAATGTGAAAACGCGAAGGTTTCACAGATCATCGCTCTAATAAAAATCCAATCAGATTAGAAATAAATGATAAAGAAAGGGAGCTTTGGAAATTTATAAATTCCTTTTCTTTCTTGATGCAGCCTAGCTTTCCACGGCACATTCTCCCTGGGGATACAGTACATAAAAAGCTTCATTTGACAGTCAAAGCTGAGCGATGACTTTGGTGTTCTAGCCAGTGACTGCCCTGCCCCTGAAGCATTGCAACTCATTGATTAAAAGGATGGAGAGCCCATATGGCATCTTGATTTAAGGGAAATAAAAAATACATTAAATGATTCCTCAAATATCATCTCAATTATTCATAAGGCTGGCCATTACTTTACATCCAGAGCCACAAGGTGTCAATCAATGGATGGAAAAGAGAAATGCTAATCTCAGTTGTGTCCTGTTATACCTGTCCTCGGTCAGTTCCCCTGGAAGGATGAGGGAGAACAGAAGAAGAACGAGCCAGACAAATGCATGGGCTTTCAGGAGCTGAAAACAAACAAAAAAAGGATTAAGTGCCTGCATCAGTGCCACTCAATGTGTTGGGCCTATTGCAATGTACAGTCCCAGGTTCTTTGCAGGTTGCTTGAGTTAGAGTATTTGGAAGGGGAAGTCCACAATCTATATTTTCCATTGGGCTTCCAGTGGATTTGGGAGCATGCTGATGTTAGAGAACATGTGACTTGAATAATCCACTCAGAAGGGTTGTCACGCAAATATTCCTGAATAAACCAAAACGAGCAAAGGAAACTGGCACTGTGTAGGAACGTTTGCTTGTTTGTTTGCATCTGTTGCTTTGCAATTTCATTCAAAGAAAGCTCGGAAGAATAACTGACTGCTGGGCTGAAGCTTTGAGTACTTCGATGCTTTTTGGGTTTCTGTGTTGGTCACTTTGTGGCTCATCAACCCTTCTAGCCAGTGGAAGGGCAAAGAGGAGCTTCAGCCACGTCTTCAAGATGTATGTTCTCACTTTACTGGTCTTCTCCCAGAAGGGGCCGTAATCAGGAATGCCTTCCATAATTGAGAGACAGCCTCAAAAACAACTAAAAAGTTAGTGAGTCTTTCAATCAACTATTCACCCTCTAAAAGTATAGTCCAAGGGGCTGGTGTTATGGTCTAGCAGATAAGGCTGTTGCCTATTGTGTTGCTATATCATGCGTGCTAGTTCAAGTTCCAGCTGGTCCACTTTAGATCCAACTCCCTGCTAATGTGTCTGGGAAAGCATCAAAAGGTGATCCAAGAGCTTGGGCACCTGTATCCATGTGGGGAACTGGTAAGGAGTTCCCAGTTCCTGGCTTGTTCGGATCCATCCATTGTGGTCTCTAGCGGAATGAATCATTGGAGGAAAGATTTCCTCTCTGTCTTTCCTCCTTTCTGTGTATCAGACTTTCCCATTAAAGAAAAAAAGTTCATAGAAAATGGAATGTAAACCTAAATTTATATGGTGGCACAGATGTTTGAAATCTACACATTATTTTCTTGTAATGCTTCTTCCATGAACATTCTGAGAATCACGATTTGAAATAAAACACCATGCTTTACATGGTAAATACACACAATTAAATGTGGTACATATACATTGTGGAATACTACTCGGCCCCATAAAAAATCATGAAGTCTTGTTTTGCACCTCTAAATGACTCCAGTTGGAAACCATCATACTTAAAGAACTAGCCACTCCCTAATGACAAATATAGATTTTCCCCCTGATTTTTGATAACTTATAGTACCCCAAAAATGTAATCTATAAAGGATGAGCTTTATAGATTACACACCCCGGGATGTGATTATTGCCTAGCACCTTTGCCTACACTCCCAAAGAACAGTGGGGTTTTTTGCCCTCCTACTTGCTCTGTGTCGATACTTTTACTTAATGGAGTGTTCAGCCTGTGATCGTGAAGTGAAATGAAAACGCATCATTATAAAATACTTAGGGAGATAAAAGAAGGAAGGGAGGAGGAGGATGGAGTGGGAAATATCACTGTGCTCTTATATCTATAATGTGAAATACAGAAGTCTGTTCCCTTTATACAAATGCATAGAAGCCCTCAAAGAAGGAAAACATTTAAAATAATCATCACTAAAATAGGATAGGAATGTTTGCCACTCACCCAAAGAGCAGAGAGGGGTCATCTGAAATGTGGGTGGTATATTCACATATCATTGAGGAACAAGGTTCTGACATCACCGGTTCATCAAACACAGGAAGCAGCTCTATCTTTCAAGACTGTATTATGACCCAAGACCCTTCCTGGATCTCCACCTATCACTTCCTCAGTCCATATTGCAGGAAAAATTGGTAGAAGGCCGAAATAAAAGACAGCCCCTCTAAGAAGAAAATGTGGGAGACCCGGAGGAGGCTCCTGGCTCCTGGCTTCGGACTGGCTCAGGCCTGGCCCCTTGTGGCCACTTGGGGAGTGAACCAGCAGATGGAAGATCTTCCTCTATCCCTCCTCCTCTCTGTATATCTGCCTTTCCAATAAAAATAAATACATATTTAAAGGAAAAAAAAATGTATCTCATTTTTAAATGTCTTCCAGGTTGCTTTATCATCTCTGTTCAGTGTGATGAAGAAAGATTGAATTTTCCTTCCAGAGTCCAAAGTGCTACAGGAAACCCGAAGAGTCTGCCTTTGCTGTTCCTTGCAAATCTCAAAGCATACTCCTGTCTCCTGGACCAAGGAGTTGGACTCCACATACGTCATGTTCTTTCCACCCCCCAACCCTGCCTCCTTCCTACCCACAATAGCCTGGAGTCAAAAAAAAAAAAAAAGTTCTGTTTCTCCCTCTACCTTCTCTTCCCATCTTATCAGAACCTCTGCTATGACCAGGACTGGCCATATGATGTTCAGTGTCCTGGTTAAAGTGAGCAAGGACTCTTTATTCGAAAACTACTGGATACTTAAGGATGGTGGCCGTGGTAGGGTACCAAGTGCAGGTAGCATCCTCCCGCACAAAGCTGTGTCTGTATGACCCCAGGATCTTGTTGAGGTGAGCTCTGAGCCTTAACCACCTGCATAATAACCTTTCTAAGCCCGAGACTCAACATTGCCTGGCATGTTTCTCTACGCCCACAGCAACCAGACCTTTAAGAATGTTTTCTTTTTGTGAATTTGAGCAAAAATTAACCTAATTACAAAAGCTAGTTCAGCTCTGTTTAAAAAAAAAATAAAAGATTTGTTTTATCTGAAAGGTAGAGTGAGACATAAATGAGAGCGATCTTGCATCCATTGGTTCCCTCTCCAAATTGGCTGCGGCAAGAGCCAAGATCCTGGAATACCATCCAGGACTCCCACATGGTACAGGGGCTCAAACGCTTGGACCATCTGCGGCTGCTGCTTTCCCAAGTGTCTTAATGGGGAGCCGGATCAGAAGCAGAACCGCTAGGACTAAATTTGGTGCCCTGCATATGGGATGCTGACATTATAGATAGCTGGGCCACAATGCTTATCCCAAGAAAAGAATATTTCACAATCTATTTACAGAGTTTTACAAATTATCCTGCAGTATAAGGGGATAAAAATTCATGTTACAGAAATAATACATCTGAAAATATTTTAAAAATAGGATCCTGTTATAGAAGGCAAGAATGCAAATCCCACAACTAAGAATTGGAGATTATAAAACCAAAACAATTATATCTCAAAAGGGAATGAAATGAAATCCAAGAAATGAAAATAGACACATTGGAACAAAAAAGAAACAAGTGGAAAGAGAATTAGTCCATTGAAAACAGAAAAAAAGATGACACCATACATAGCGCAGAGAAATAAGTTAAGAAAATGAACAAAACATTGACAGACACGGAGGATAGCCAGGGGACTGTTCAATATATTGCCATCCAAAAACATATCAGAATATAATAAATATAGCAGTTGAGAATTCCTCAGAATCAAAGAATATTAAGATTTTAAAATAAATTAAAACCATGATCAGCATTGTGGCATAAAGGGCAAAGTTACAATCTCCGTATGGGCACTAGTTCATGTCCTGACAGCTCCACTCTGATCCAGCTCCCTTCTAACAGCCTGGGGAAAGCAGAAGAGGCTAGCCCAAGGCCTTGAACCCATGCTATCCACTTGGGAAATGCAGATGCAGCTTCTAGCTCCTCGTTTCTGTTTGGTCCAGCCTTGACTATTGTGGTCATCTGGGGAAGTGGAATGAGTGATTGCAATTTCTCTGTCAGCATCCCTCCCTCTCCATAACTCTTTTACTCTATTTCAAAAGCAAGTTAAAAAAAAAATTCAGAGCTGTCATCAGGATAAATAAAATCAGTTTCAAGTACAAACCACTACTGTGAATCTACAAACTACTGAGAGAAAATATTAAAAGAACCAGAAGAGCCACTGTGGCTCAATCCACATAAGGTCTGAAGGAACTTGAAAAAAAAAATTGTGGAAAAATGGATTAAAAGATTGGCTCATTCTGTGAAAAAGTTTTGAAATCTGTATATACATGGGATCTTCAAAATGTCCATGAAAGATGCATGTGGTGAAAAAAACTGGATAGACTTGACTTTAATCTGTAATATTTTTTACATATTAAATAAGACTAAGAGCAAATAAATTAGCATGCAAATAAGTAGTGGGAAAATAAGTTGTCTATCATTCTCCACACTGTTCTATGTTTTTTAAATTTCTAAAATGGAAAAGACAAACAAGACATAAATCAAGGGTCAGCCTCCATTCCCAGGTGTTGATGTGGTTTGACAGTAAGGAGTGCCCCTCTCCTTCCTCTTCTGTGGACACAAAAGGAAGAAAAAAGGGAAAAACACAGAGAAAGAAAGGAAGGAAAGAAGGAACAGGAAGGAAAAGAGAGAAAGAAAAAAAGAAAGAGAAAGCAAGCAAGCTGAGACTTCCTCTGTGCTTGACCTCCATCCTCTTCTGGGGCCCACACGGGCATGCATCCCTCTCAATATTGAAAATGAAGTAGATAAATAAATATAAAAGTTTTAAAAAGCAAAAAGGGAAGAGTTTTTACAAAGCAAACAGAAAAAGGTATGAGGTTTTTAGTTTAGAGGAAAAACGTGCAGTGAGAGGTACATCTTTCTGAACTGTGTTTTGGGCCTCAACAGTTGGATTCAACCCTTGGCGAGTGAATAGCTGTTCTGGGATAAAAATGCAAGACCATTTGCTGAAACTTCCCTATCTTCGTAAACTAAGTGTCCTGTGTAAACTTGAACTATGGTGTTCTCAAGGTTCACAGACATAATTACGGAAAAGGTTGGCTTGGTCCACACTCTGACCCTGTTGAATGAAAGATGTGGTCATGGTATCATGCCTCACTAACAACCCTGAAGCTCAGGCAACGCCCGTTCCTGCCCTCTCTTCGGGTGGCTAAGCGATTTTCTCAAGGTTATGTGGGGAGATGGCTCAGAAACGAGAGTAGATCTGAAGTTGGCCTATAACTGCCAAAGTCACACTGGGCTCTTTGTGTAGGCGGGGCCCTCACTCCTGTGACTCCAAAGTTTGCAACTTCTCAATTTACCTGGACTCCTTTGTGCTTGTGAGGGCTTGGGAGCAGGGATGGCTGAGCCACTGCTGGGGCCTCTTCCAGGCAGAGCCAACGGCCTCTTCTGCTGCCCAGTTTTAGAGTAAAGAATGGTCCCCCAAAAGTCAGGCTTTTGACAGGGGACCCATCAGAATGGACTCTGTCTTGGGTATGGCTGCCTCTGTTGGGTTAATGCCTTCCTTGGCCTCCTTAAATGCCTCATGAACCTAGCTTTGGTTAGAGAAGAGATGACCTGCACTGAGCAGGCCTGAAGAGTCAGGTGAAGTAGTGGCCAGTTCTGCAACCCTTAATAATAACTAAGCAAAGAATAAATATTCTCAGACACTGGTCAAAAACAAATACTCCTAGTCTGATGAGCTTTGGGAAGATTTGGTAAACTTTTGAAGCAACACATCTCCTGCACTGCACAGGACAAGTTCTGATATCTACACACTGAACAGGTGTAAAGAGCTCCTCTCCAGAGTGAGCTAGAGTCCTCTCTCCCCTTCCCAGCTCCAAGCCTTGGCAATGTGTAAGTTCCCAGGCGTGGTTATTTCAGTCCAGGGCACAGCAGCCCCTCCCAAAGCCCAGCTATTTGTTTTGATCCATGAGGGAACCCGTACCTCTCTGTCTTTCTCAGCCTTGGAAAACCATCGTTTTAACATCCCCTGTGCCACTAAAGGCTGAACCTATTGAGGCCAACGTGACCAGACTTTCACACCCTCCCAGTCAGGCAAAAACCACTGGCTGACTGCAGACATCCGTAACTCAGCAATCGTTCAAAGCTCCCATTGTCCCTCTACCCATGGAATTGCCTGCCATAGGACCCACTTCCGTGAAAGTCCCAAATCTCTAAACTCAGGCCGCTTTCTTTAAAATTGGAGAGGGCAGTGGTGGGGGTTCACAGGCAATAAAGTTAATCAAGTCTACGGTGGATCAGTTGCTTCCAAAGTCCAGAGTCCAGGGATGGTCTCTGGACTCAAGCCAGATGAGAAATGACTAAGAACTTTCCAGAACTGCCTCTGGACATTGGCCAAGGGACAGAGTGTGGATCAGTATCTTGGCAGCACAGCTAAGGACTGCATTCTGACTCCTTGTCTAAGAGTGTTTCTAGCAGATTCAGTATCAAGAAGGTACCAAAAAGGGGACTTAATCTGGAGTATTCCAGAATGTTCTGGAGATTGCTTAGATATCTCCTCTAAACTATATAGAGGCATAGCTTTCAGTAGTAACCCTTAAGGTCTGTAGTCCCATGCATGGAGGACTATGTTCAGAATTACACACACTGTACTTAATTTAGCACCTGTATGCACTGCTTTGCCTGTGTTTCTCACAATCTCTTTTGTAACATTTCAATAAGACTGTTACTATTCAGGAACGCTTTTAGAAATATGATTCATTGGGGCTCCCATTGTGGCATAGCAGGTAAAGTTATCACCTGTAATACCAACATCCCATAAGGCTCGTGTCTGTCTGTTCCATGGCCAGTCCAACTCATAAAAGGCCTGGAAAAAGCAGAAGATGGCTCAAGTGTTTGAGCCCTGCCACCCACGCTGTGAGACCCAGATGAAGTTCCTGGCTCCTGGCTTTGGCCTGTCGCAGCCTGTCTCAGCTCATCTGGGGAGTGAACCAGCAGGTGGAAGTTTGTTCTCTCTCTCTCTCGGATGATATCTTAAAAAGATGGCTGTGTTCAATTCATATCCAGACAATGATAAGCCAACATTTCTGAGATCAAATACATGGAGCGATTCTCAGAGGGCTCTCTTGGGTCAAACCTCCTAAATATTTCTTCATAAGATTCAGCTCACATTCTTAAAACAAAGCACCTTTTCTCAAGCTGGTGGCAAGGAGGACACGGCACCCTAATAGCAGACTGGCTCTTTGAGTGAATGAGTGATGGTTTTTCCCCCTTGACAATAATCAACCAGGAGATTCCATCCTGGAATCTCACTCTTTGTGGTCAATATTGCCTAAGACACCTGCTTGTTATCCAGGATCCATCTTCTCCATCTTCGTCAGCTCATGGAATTGTCCTAGGCATGTAGGCAGAGTCACACTCACGGGGAACAAGGCACTCACATTGTGGTCCCAGGATGAGGACCACAACTGGGGTGACACATTTGTGTCTGGGAATCCAAGATCAAATGTCCCCCTCCCTCCAGCTCAAATTTCACCTTGCAATGCCATTCCTTTAGGTTAAGGGGCTGTCATCTTAAAGAGTTCCTTTAGCAGGTAACAGAGCTGGGAAGCGCCAGATCTGGATCATACACAAACTCTCAAGTTTGCCAATTGTATGCAATTACCCTAACCTCTCAGAACCTCACACAGCAAACTAACAGGGCTTCTTCCTGCCAGGCAGGATCCATTTGGTAAATGTGTCTGGAATGTCAGACACGTGTTCCTTACCTTGTTCATCCACAAGAAGCCAGAGCTTTCACTGTGATGATTAAATATAAGCATGCATAAGCATGATTACTACATATGTTATGAATTCCCTGAGAGAAGATGAACTATCCTGTGCACTTTGTAGTGGCAACTAACAAGCTCAGAAGTGGGTACAAAATGAAGTGAGAGCCACACAGATCTTAGGAACACCTCGCAGCTCAGGAGTGGCAAGAATGACATTAAAGAAAAGAAGTAAGAACAGCCAAAGGTAAGCTCTTTCTCCTTTCTTGTCTGGACCCTCACCCGAATGGTTTATTTAAGCCATGTGGTTAGCTGAGCAGGACTGCAGCAAGAACTCACACACTGTGTTTCTAGTCGCAGGCTCGTTTCATCAGATGAAATGATAAAAAGCACTGAGTCAGGCATCAGAGACCTGCTTTGCAACCAGAGAAAGGCAGGTGAAAAACGCCTGGGAGCCATGAGATGCTTATAGCTTGATTGGCCTGTGTCAAAATTATTTTTTTTAAGATTTTTTTTTCTCCATTGGAAAGTGAGATACACACAGGAAAGGAGAAACAGAGATTCATTTCAAGTGACTGCAACAGCCTGAGCTGAGCCAATCCGAAGCCAAGGGGCCTCCAGGTGTCCCACACAGGTGCAGGGTCCCAAGGCATTGTGCCCTCCTTGACTGCTTTCCCAGGCCACAAGCAGGGGGCTGGATGGGAAGTGGAGCAGCCGGGACACGGACTGGCGTCCATATGGGATCCCAGTGCATGCAAGGCTATTAGGCTACTGCACCGGGGCCCTGTGTCAATTATTGGTAACGTAGATCCATGTATTAAATGCATCGACTGCGAGTTTTGCAATACACAAAGTCTACTTCATTAAAATTAACTGATTAAAAAAATGAGCCTTTTGGCCTCCATTCTGGGCAAGTTAAGTCAACCCTGGGCTTCAGCCTTCTCATCCTTATAGTGAAGGGTTGCAGTGAGATGCACCGCAAGGGTCCTTCCAGGTCAACAATCTAATTCAGTCGATAGGACCTGGTTGTTTCTTGTAAGCATCTGGTCTGTGCGCGCTGGGGTCCGCAGCCACGGACACAGAAGGAATAATCATTTCATGACATGTGCAGAGAGGCCTGTGTTCCAACCACACATTTCAAAAGCACAAATTATTTTCCACAGGGCCATAGCCAAATGCAAATAATGGAGCCTAGGAATAAGAATGATCTGGCTCCCAGAGGAGCTACATCTGCCACCAGAGATAACAAATTTCACACGGCAAGTGGAGAACGTGTTTCCTGGACGATGCAGATGACGGACAGGTATTGGCTGAAAGGGAACCAAAGGCTGTGCCAAGGTCCGTGAGCAAATGGCTATTTCTCACGGGATGGTCAAGCCGATTCCAGTGCAGCTACTGCTGTAAAAATACAAAGAGGACGCAACAGACTCCGCAAAGGGGAAGTGATCCAAGGGCTCTTAGACCCCTTGGCTCACATACATGTTAAATCAGATGATGGTCAGAGCAAGCAAAAACCATCGAGAATGAATTTGGAATTTATTGATGAACCAGAAGCTGAGAAACATGAAGAAAAAAAAAAGTCTTCAAAGCTGGGGTTCTTTTGGATGGGAAATGCACACTTTTGTTTTCAGGCTTACAAGTGCAAAAGGAAGGTTAAATTGGACTCTCAAGGGAGAACACGATGCCAGCAGCTGCGGTTGACATTATTGTATTATATTAATGAGGGTTTCCAAAGGTGGAATGTATTCACAGGCAATCAATCAGATGATTTCCAACGACTGGGATTCTAAAAATAAAATCTAATGTACCGGTCACTTGAGTTTACTTGTGCAAACAGAACGGAAATGAGAGGCTCGTGGTAGTCCCAGGTTGCAGTTCAAAATGAGTGGGATTTGTTCTCCTGCAGCATTCCTGGGGGTTAACTGTGTGATGAAGAGTTATGTGTCACGCGACGCTCAGAAGTTTAGTCAAACACCATCCTGGTAGTGCCTGTTTGCGAGTTTCTGGAGGAAGCTAGCTCTCAAGTCAGCGGACTCAGCAGAACACATCAACCTCCCCAGAATGGTCCAGCCCCACCCAACCCGGGGGAAGCCATGACAAAATAGCAAAAGGCTGTGAGGAACAGTTGTTCTTCTGCCTTTGTACTTGGACTCAGACCCAGGTCCTCCATCACCAGCTGTTCTGCCCGTCCTGCCTGTCCTCGATCATGTGAGCCAAATTCCTTATTTAGCTAGCTAATTAGCTACCCATCTTTATATGAAACTACTTCCAAAAATTACATGAAAAATGGAGTTTAAAAGGAGCTTTATTTTAATGCAAACAATAAAATCCAAGCACATTTTCTTCCTCACACACATACTTTCCATGAGTTCCACAAAGACCACCTCTAGTCAAAATATGAATAGGTGTGTGTCCTGTTGAGTCTTTTCTCTAGACAGTGTTCCTCAAACGCTGCATTAGATAGTTTGTGCTAACATCATTTGATGTTTTTGGAGATTAGGTATGTAAGTTTATTTGGAACATGGCCTTTGGTCCAGCAGTTGCAAAAGATACCGGGACCAAGTATAATAAAGTATTGTATGCTATGCTTGGCCCAAGAACCAAGAATAACATACACTCTATTGCAATGTAGTAGAAAGCACCATTCCCATCGAGTGTGAGTCAGTGGGGCCTCTGATGCCGATAAAGGTGTCCACTGTTAAATTGTCTGAAATGACTAATGATTAAGAACCAGGGAAATGACCACCATGAAAAGCTGTGTTACTGGGATTGGCGCTGGGGCTCAACAGACTCAGCCCCACTCTGTGGTGCCAGCATCCCCAATAGGCATTATTTTTGCCCCAGCTGCTTCGCTTCCAACCCAGCTCACTGCTTACGGCTTGAGGAAGCAGCACAGGATGGCTCAAGTCCTTGGTTTACTATAGCCACCTGGGAGACCCAGAAGAAGCTCCTAGTTCCTGGCTTCGGATCAGCTCAGTTGCGGCCAATCTCTCCTTCTCTCTGTAAAATTGCGATTCTAAGAAAAATGAACAAATCTTTAAAAGAACAAAGAAGTGTGCTGACACACAAGATAGAGCACTGATAGCTAGCATGTCCTTTGCAAATTGAACTGTTCACTATCCCATGAAATCCTGTATTGTTGGTCTTTGAATTGGTGTTGACACAATGGGTGATAAAATGCTTTTTGCACACCTGCTATGTGCCTGCACTTTTCCAAGTTCGAAGGTTAGTTAGCAGTGACCACACAGACAAAAAAAAAAAAAAAAACTTGGCCCACTTATTTAGATCAGAAATATTTCAGTCTGTGGCTGGTGCTGTGGCATAGAGAGTTAAGCCAACATCTGCATATGGGAAGCAATCGAAATCCTGGCTGCTGCACTTCTGATCCAACTCCTCGTTAATGAACTTGAAAAAGCAGTGGAACATGGCTCAAGTGCTTGGATCTCTGTCACCCATGTGGGGGGCCTGAGTGAACCTTCTCATTCCTGGCTAATGTCTGGCCCAGCCCTGATAACTACATCCATTTGTAAGTCTGCCTTTCAAGTAAATAAACGAATCTTTTTAAACAAACAAACAAACAAAGATCTAATGCCTTTGTGTGGCCCTGATAGCTCACACAGCACAGTAATTATCCTACAGATGCTCCAGAGATTTCAAATGTCTACAGATGTGGTCCCTACATATTGAACGCTCTTCCTTAGACCCATCCTTGACACGCCCATAGGGTATGACCCTATGAAGTGACAAAGGTTTGCAGATTCCACAAGAGGGCGCTACAGATGCCTCTGTTGACCTGATGGTCCTGATCCCCAATCTGCGGAGCCAGAAAGTGACTCCTCGCAAGTCGTTTATTGCTACAATTGTTCTGGTATGTATCAAACCTCAAATGGCCAGGGATGCGCGAAGCTGCACACTCACAGGAACACACACGGGAGGCTTTCTGTATATTTCTGCTTCACAACCCCTTGCTAGATCAACTGCTTGAGGGGCTGGAATTGGCTGATGGCTCATCCCACAAATCTCTTTTCTTTCCCTCTGTTGGGACCATCTGTCTCAACTTCATGATAGAATTGTACTTCTGATCGCTATTTTCTACCATGCCCTACAGTATATCTCTCCAACTCCTTTGAGTAACTACGGCTCACCTCTTTAATACCTTCTAAAGATCCCCACCCACCTGCAGAGGAATTAGAGTTACTGACTAGTGACGGTGCCACAGATGCAATAAATGTTTCATCTAACATTTTTGCAGTGAGGACTCACTCAGCAGTTCACAGTACCCTCGAGATCCAAGACCCGGATTTTAATTTAATTTTAGAACTAAAATGTATTTAAAATGGCAGCATTTCCTGCTTTGGCTTTTGGGAGTACATTCAGCAGACATTGATTTCTGCTGAAGTTAACATAAAAAATTATTGAACTGAGAAGTACACAATGCTCTGGTCTTTGGATCAGTCAATATTTGTCTTGAAAATATAATTAATCTTGGTGTTAAATAAAGCATGCACCAATGTATACATTCTCCCTTTACTCCAAGTAAAGATGAATATTATTAAATCTATGCTTTTATTAAGTATATATTTATGTTTATAAATATATAATATGCGGTTATGCACATGTATTCTTGAATTTAGTTAAACGAAAAATAGACTTTAGTCACTAAAGAAGGTATCAAAATTTCAAAAAAAAAAAATATCAAGTAGAAAACTTAGATGCCACCTGTGGTATTCTCCCTCCCCTAAAAAGTCATCACTTTGCTTTCTTTGTTCAGAGAGTCCTGGCCTTAGGAGGACTGTGATGCTTCCTCAGCAGGTGGAATAGATTGGAAATGTCTTCTCATCCACTTGCCACCTCTGGCTTGCAGTTCTTTAACATTTGTTTGAAAGGCAGAGTGATACAAAGGGGAAATTTTTTTGTCTGTTCATTCATTCCCCAAATGGCTGCAGCAACCAGAGCTGAAGCCAGGAGCCAAAAATACTATCTGGATCTCCTATGTGGGTTGCAGGAAACCAAACACTTGGGCCATCTTCTGTTGCCTTCCAAGGCACAGCAGCCGGGAACTGGATCAGCAGTGGAGCAGCCAAGGTTTAAATTGGCACTCCATTATGGAATGCCAGTGTCACCACAATGCCAGTCCCACAGACCTTTTAACCTCAAAGAGTTCTGTGTCTCAACATGTCTTCCACAATTGAAAAGAAGTCATACACACGAAAAAAAGCATGTAACTGACTACACCGGTTGTTTGGAAACAAATGGGACCCACGTCAGAAAGCTTGGCATACTCCTGGCCGAAGTCCACTTGCAACCCACACCTGGAAATTACACACCTACCTGCTCAGATAGATGTGGCTGAGAGCTAATCAGACTAATACAGATATCACCAGTAATATTGAACTGCTGTCATTTTAATAAGAATGCTAATACACATGGAGCCCTTTGTATGTACCAGGCCTTGGGCTTTTACAAGAATCGTCTCACTTCTTGTTTACCTTAATCCCACAAGGTTCGTATTCATGCTTTCATTCAATACATGAAAAACGAAGACAGGGGTGTTCAAGTTTTGCTGATGGATCCACAGTTACAAAGTATCAGAGTAGGGATTTGAGCCAACCCTTTTGATTTACAAGCTGGTGTTCTTGAAATTGTATTGTGTTGCCCCTTTCTGACACAGACAGCTGTGTGCCCTGAGAAGCCCTATAGAAAAAGATGCTAACTCAGGAGTAGGCACTGTCTTTCATGGGCTTTGGGGAAGGATGGTGCTAAGGCAGAGGAGTTGACACAGAACAAGAGGAAGTAAAGGAATTTGTGGTGGTGCCTTTAGACTCGCACAGGTAGCTGTGGATTGTCTTGACCTCAATCCCACGCTGTCCCAATGCCTTTATGTTGGTCCTGATGGGGAAGTCCCTGAGCCTATGGAACTGTATCGTTAAATAAATAAATTTTAAAACCCTCAATGTTGTTGACATCAGTAGCCTAGATACAGCCTGAAACTCCTTTCCCAATGGTAACGGGAAGGATACTGTAAACTGCAGATTTTTTTTTAAATCTTGTTTTCAGATTTGGAATGTTATGTGTCTCCCCATCTGAGAGAAATAAAATATGAGAGTGTGAGAAAAACCTAGTGAAATTCCAATGGTCAATTGGTACCCTCTTACTCATTTGAAAGCAAAAGTCGGCAGGAGAGAAATGGTCGTGGAAGGGAGATAACATTTATTTACATGATATTGAATCCCTAAACCATGCTCATGGTGGTACAGGCTTCTAGTGTGGTGGTTAAGACACTGCGGGGATGTTTGCATTCCAAATTAGAGTACCTGGTTTCCAAGCCTGTCTCCAATCCCCATGCTAGCTAATGCACATCCTGGGAGGCAACAAGTGATAGTTCAAGTGCTTGGGTTCCTGCCATCTGTGTTGGAGACGTGGATCAAAATTTCTGGCTTTTGCCTTTGGCTTGGCCCAGCCCTAACTGTTGTAGGTATTCGCTGAATGAATCAGCAAGTAAAAAGTCAGTCTCTCTCTCTCTTTCTCCCTCTCTCTCTCCTTCTTCTTCCTCCTCTTCTTTTTATCTCTCTCATATACATAAATACATTTTAAAAATTTTAGGGGCTGGTGCAATGGTGCAGCAGGCTAATCCTTCATCCTGTGACACTGGCATCCCATATGGGTACCAGTTCATGTTTCAACTGCTCCACTTCTGATTTAGCTTCCTGCTCGTGACCTGGAAAAGCAGTGGAGGATAGCCAAAGGCTTGGGACCCTACCACCATGCAGGTGACCTGCAAGAGGCTCCTGGTTCCTGGCTTTGGATAAGCTCAGCTCTGGCTGTGGCAGCCATTTGGGGCATAGACCAATAGATGGAAAGCCTTCTTTATGCCTCTCTCTGTAAAATCTGCCTTTCAAATAAAACTTTAAAAAAATATTAAGGATTACTCATCAGTATACCCCCTACAGCCACATGAGATACTGTTAGGGTAGCCATGAATCAGACTTAGATGGGTCACTGTGTATCAGACTAATCCCTTTTGTCTGAAACCAGTGGGGTAAAAGATGGGAAGTGGCTTTCTTAAAGGGGTGTGTTTCCTGCTTCTTTCCCTGTCCTTTCTGGATCCTGTTTTTAATAAAATGTTTTCTAAGCTAGGGACAGAAAGGACATTGGCACTTTTCTACTGACTGACTGGCGCACAACTGGGAAAGTCTAAAACACATCGCTGTATCGTTAATATAAGTAAGAAAAGCAAAAGACTATTTGCATACCCAAATGAGCCTTCTCAGCTGAGCCTCCCTTTGTAGCTGATGACCACACATGTTCCATCTCGGCATGGGGCCAGTTTTATTAAAATCCTGTGGCAACAGCTTGCTTTTCCAACACTCCGAAGCAGGCATTTTTTGGATGAGTTTCCCTCCAAGTTACTCATGGTCATGTGTCTGCCTGCTTCAAGGACCCCCGGAGGCAATGCCTGGACATTACTTTTGGATCAAAAGCATTTTGGAGCCCTCAGCGGATGTTCACTTAAAGAGGGGCATGTGGCCAGGGACTTGGCCTGGTAATGAAGATGCCAGTTAAGACAATCAAATCGCATTTAGGCTGGAGCCCTGGCTCCAGCTGCTGCGGGCAGCTTCCTAAGATGCCAGACCCTCAGGAGGCAGCAGTGACAACTCAAGCAATTGGGTCTCTGCCACCTGTGTGGGAGACCTGAGCTGATGCTTGCTGCCGGCTCTGGCCATTGTGAGCATTTGGCAAGTAAGCCTCTCTCTCTGCCTGCCTCTCCATGTCCCTTTCCCTGCCTGCCTCTCTCTCTCTCTTTCTCACACACACACACACACACACACACACACACACACACACACACACAGAAAGAGAGAGAGAGAGAGAGAGAGAGAGAGAATGCACTAACCAGCTCTTAGCACATCACTTCCATGAACAGACACCAGGACTTAACTCCCTAAAATCGAGATAGCTGGCCAGAAAACATAGCCATTGTGTCAGAGAAGAATAGGAAGAGCACAGATATTGCCTCATTTCAAAGATCAGAAAGAAATAGAACTTGAGGTGTTAAAGGAATAAGAAGAGAAGAAAAGGCAACCAGAGATGAGCATAGTCCCTCTATCTCCACAGGGTATCGGCTTGGCTCCAGGAACACCTGGAGTGAAAAAAGAAGGAAGAACAGAGAGAAATATCTTCTGTCTGATGGCTCATTCCCCAAGTGGCTGCAATGGCCAGAGCTGAGCCAATTTGAAGTCAGGATCCTGGAGCTTCTTCCTGGTCTCCCATGCGGACGCAGGACCCCAAGGCTTTGGGCTGTCCTCGACTGCTTTCTCAGACCACAAGTAGGAGCTGGAAGGGATGTGGAGCAGACAGGATGTGAACTAGCCCCCGTATGGGATTCTGGCAAGTGGAAGGTAAGGATTTAACCACTAAGTTATCACAGCGGACCCTGCTGTAGCACTTTTCAAACTACCATCGAACAGCCATTCTGGCTTCCACAGGTCTGCCACCAAAGTGTTCCATGTGGGGAGAAGAAGTGAGTTGGAGTAGAGATGGCTCAATCATAAACAATCATGTTGAAAGGAGAGAAAGATCATATGCAAATGAGAGCGATCAAATCAAACATATGGAGAAACTTACATCACATCTTACCATGTTGACTTGTTCGTGTAGATGGACAAAAGTTGAAACTCAAAAAAATAAAACAGCATCAAATGGGCATGCCAACCCACTCACCCCACTCTACCGACTGCCAGTGTATTTCTTTGCCACAATACATGGAGAAAATCATCGTGGGTTTCCTTTTTCTGAATATCAAAAATGTCACCACCCTGGGACAGGCATTTAACCTAGTGGTTTACATGCCATCTCAAACCCCCACATCCCACAGCAAGTATACCTGGGCTTAAAAGCAGGCTGTCACTCCTGACTCTGACTTTCTGCTAATACAGCTGCAGGAGGCAGTGGTAATGATTCAAGTAACTAGAATCTTGCCTCTCACACACGAGACCTGGGTTACACTCCCAGCTCCTGCCTCTGGCATTTGCAGGTGTGAACCACCACTGGGCGTTTGGGGAGTGAAGAACTCTCTCTATGCCCCACCAAACATTCATGTAGGCTATGAAAATCTTCTTTTGTTAATTATATGACACACAGAGAGAAAAGTGCCATCCGCTGGTTCACCTTCCCCCTACTGCTCACAATGACAGGTTAGAACAGGTTGAAGCTGGGAGCCGATCAATCCAGGTCTCCCATAGAAGTGGCAGGGAATCCACACCTTCCAGCCTTCACCTGTTACCTCCCAGAGTATACATTATCAGGAACCCGACATTACAAACAGAGCGAGGCCTTCAACCTAGGTACTCCGATATGGAGTGTAAGCACACTTACCTGCATCTTAACCTCTATGCCTTGTCCCCCGCCAAACTCTTCCTCTAAAATGCAATACACCCCACACTGTATGGATTAAGAGCTCAATTGTATGGAAGGTGTTCCTACATTCACACATTAGAATCTATTAAAATATAGTCAGATGTCTTTGTTTCAAACTCAGATGCTAAGGTATCACTCAGAAGTACAGCAGGGAGAGCTGACAAGGTCTTTTGAAGCACTCGAGAGGCAAAACTGGCAAAGTCAAAGTATTTGGGCATTCAACTGCGATCCCATCTCAGGCATAAGCTCCAAAACATGTAGAATGGAAAGAAATAGGCCCAGGGAATCAGGAGAGAGCATCAAAGAAACACTAAAAATAGTTAAAGAGCAACCAATTCCACAGTTTTCCAATGTCTGTATTTCACCCACCAAAGCAAATCAGGCCACCCAGGTTTTTCATTGGTTTGTGCTTTGATCATATACCCAGTCCAAATCACTGTCTCCAAATAATCTTAAAGAGAGAAGATAAATATTGAATTCCTCTAGGTGATTGCCTGAGCCTGTATGCTCTCAAGTGAAGCCAATGGTAAGAGTCAAAAAAAAAAAAAAAAAAAAAAAGAAGAAGAAGAATCCATGAGATGGAAGGAAAGCAGTTATTTCTGACGGCATGGCACCAAAGAATCAGTCTGACTAGATCTTGCCCTGCCTGAGATGACCCAAAGCTCGAATGTGATGAAGACACAGCCTCTCTGTCTGTTTCCTGTGCTTGGAGAAGGAACGTTCCATTCCATGCAATTCATGAATTTTAAAAACCATGAACCTTCTCTCTCATGCCTGAGGAGCACAAATATCCTGCTGTAAGAGAGCTGTTTGGAGCATAAATGCTCAAGTGATTGCGATGGTGACAGGGAGAGGGCTTTTCAGACTGTCTTTGTTCTGTGCTCGTTGGAGGCTCCAGGCTGCCGACTGCCAGGAGGGTCTGAGCGTATGGTTGGACACAGAACTCATGGACAGAATTTACCAACCACCAACTGCCGAAACGGATTTACCCCTGGAAAATAGCCAAACTTGTTGAGTCAGCTCTCAGAGCTATTATGCTGTCGTTGGACAATGGGTCCAATGGAAAGTTACATGACTGAAAGACCAGGAGCTCTCTTTTGTGGTGCAGAATAATGAAATTGTCTTCCACTTTCCCTCAGAAAGACATCCCTGAATCCCATGAACAAAAGATGAAGGCAAAGTTCCTAAATCAATTCTGTCAGCCCACCTCAGCCCTGACCTTTATCTAGACTTTCCCAATAAGCTAATACACATAACCATTTCATTTCAGCAGCAAAAACTTATTTCCATCAAGCTCATAAAACTCCCCGTTGATTCTCTATGCCCTTATCATGAACTTCCAATATCACCACCCTGCTTTGTACATGGTAATGATGAACACCCCTGTCTATTTGCCACCCTCCTCCTCGCCTCACTTGAATCGAACTCTCCTCCTTCAGGATTTTCACACTTGAATGCGACATCCGCTGGAAAGAACTGTTGCTTCCCCTCTTCTGACTTAATCCCATCTCACCTGGCTAGTCTTGTGCATTTTAGGGAGGTTAAATTAAACACTGATCCTCTAAACTAGATTGCCTCCTTCGGTCTTCCCTAACATCCCAACATCCATACTAAATAAATCATAACCCTGAATCATAATTGCTTATCTGCCTTCCCCATAAGAAAGTGTTTCCTGTGAGGCAGATACTGTGCCCAGAACTCATCTCGTGGTCGTCTACATCCAACACAAGAGTAACTGATATTTATTTAAAGAGCTCATTCATAGAAGCATCAATTTCTAATGTGAAATAAAAGGAAATTTTTTTGTGTGCCACACATGAACCAAACATTAAACTAGGTGCTTACATGCTATGACTTCTTGTATTCTTCATCTAACAACAACCAGCGAAAATATTATCTTCAATTTACAGTGAGGAAAGTGAAACCTGGAGAGATTTGCAATTTATAGTCAAGTACAATTCTGAAACCCTTGGACTTTTTTCCACCATATACTGGTATCCCAGGATAATCATAGTTGATTCTTGCTTAATTCGTATCAATAAGCACATCACATGACATGACTGCTCTCTGGGAGTGAGTAATCCTAAACTCATTGGGTTTTAGGTGATGTGGTTTTGAGGTTTGCTTTATTTATTTATTTATTTGTTGCTTTCACATCTTAAAAAGGGCTTTCTTTGGATGGCCTCAGGATTTTCAAGGAAAATAACTAAGTCATCCTGAAAAATCCTTATGAGTGAGCTTTCTCAGCCAGAAGGCAACAGAACACCACCAAGCAGGAAAAAAAAAACGTTGAGTAAGGAGTCCAGGAGACTTCTGTTCTGAAGCCAAGCATTGCTCCCCACCTGGGGCATGACTTGGACTGAATCATTGCATGTGGCTGAGCTGTGGTTCTTCATCTTTAAAAAGAAGATGGGGGTTCAGCTCGATGGCTTAACTGACTAATCCTCCACCTTCAAGTGCAGGGGTCCTATATGGATACCTGTGCATGTCCCAGCTGTTCCACTTCTCTTCCAGCTCCCTGCATGTGACCTGGAAAAGCAGTGAAGCATGGCCCAAAGCCTTGGGACCCTGAACTTATGTGGGAGACCCAGTGGGAGTTTCGGGCTCCTGGGTTCGGATTGGCTCAGCTATAGCCATTGCAGCCCTAAAGATCTTTCTCTTTGTCTCTCCTTCTCTCTGCAAATTTGCTATTCGAATAGAAATAATTAAATCTTTACAAAAAAAAAAAGTTTACTAAATTTTAGAAAGGGAAGAGGAAGGAAGTACAGGCTGGAGTGGGTGTGTAAGGGTACTCTGGCTTTCAGATTCTATTGTTCTAACAGATTCAGTAACTCCTCTAAACTAACATAGAAGACTCACTGTTCTTGTAAATTAAGGGGCAAACTGAAAAGATTAATTACTAAAGGTACGTGTTCCCCAGTGTCAGCATGGCCCAGGATGAGTAGAAATACACATTGCTTGGATGTTGCCAATATTGTCTAAAACTATGCCTTTCGTAAGAAGAAAATTTACCAAACTGTTCGGTTACTTAAAAGTTCACCCAATCACTTTTTGGCCAGGTCTGGTACCCAGGCTTAGCAGGTCCTCTGCACCTGCTAAGAGGGGACACCGTGTTTCCATCTTCTGACTCAGCGGGTACTCAGGGAAAATCATGCCTGACCAATACAGGGGCTGTTGAAGCAGCCATAATACTCTCTCAGCACAGGTACGACTGCTTCAGTTGCTTTTGAGGGCTGCTCCTCAGCCCCACCCCAGTTCTTCTAGTGGACACACCCCAATCCACAAATCTCAGGTTCACCCCTCAACTACAGCATTCATTCCTTCTCTCAAGCTTCCCTGGCCCCTATTGGTTCAGACACTACTTCCATACCCAAGGTAATATTATGTGAAAATCCTGGCCAAATGCTCCTTTGGCGGGGGGGTTCAAAAGAACACTTCTTAACCCTCAGTGTGAACTGAATGGATTTTTCCTTATCTGGAGAAAAACGCGAGCATTTCAAACTGTGGCTCTTGAACAATTTACACCAAACGTGTGCACCATGTTGATGGAGGGATGTGACATCTTGTGACACGCAGCACAGATAATAGTAATGTTCTCAGATCAAATGAGAAGTCTCTGTCCACAGACTTAACTCTGTTGTTTCATTTTGTGCACAAAAGGACCTATCTGTAGGAAAAAATGCCCCAGTGGCATCATTTTCTAATTGGATGCCTTTTACAAGCATATGTTTCTCCTTGAAGAGAAGATAACAAGATGAATGAGCATGGATCAGTTCCTGTGATGCAACGGCTGTTAGCGTCAAGACCCTGTGTGCCTCACACCCTGTTCTTCCCACCCCTCCAAAGCAAAAGCATGGAAGTTACTGGTGGCCCACTTTTTCATTTAAGGATTATTTGAAAGGCAGAGTGAGCAAGTGAGATGCTGGTTCTCTTGCCAGATGCCTGCAGAAACGAAAAGCTGGCCAGGCCAGTGGTGCAAGCTGGGAACTCTGTCCTGGTTGACTCCATGGCTGGCAGGTGCTCAAGCATGTGGCTCATTGACATCTGCCTTCGGAGGTACCATAGCAGAAAGCTGGATCCCAAGCAAAGCTGGCGCTCACATAGGTCCACTTTGACTATTCTCTGTGTTCTTTTCGATCCGGAGTCATCCACATTGATACCATATTTTAGCAGAACCAGTATGGAGTGTGAATGTGAATGTGGATAGAATTTCCAGATAACTCTTGGACATTTTCTAAAACAACATCTCATATTGGTCCAGCTGAGGTTCTTCCAGAATCTTAGGGTGTGTGTAACACAAGTTCTGTGCTGGTGGATGCTCTGTCCAGCCTGTGCTATGGGACCAGGCAAAGCTCACATGTGAGGTTTCTTCACATCTCTCCTTCCAAATCTATGTGATTTTTTTTGGGCCTGTCAGTCCAGGCCTCTCATCCTGCTGTAACAAGGAGAGGAATGAGTAAGGGCTAAGCTGGTAGCATAGAGATCTCATTTCCTGGAGGACTGATTTCCTTCACAAAGTAAGTTTAGGACAGAAAACAGGGGCACCACACGAAATTCCAAAACAGGAAACCAGCTGCACTCAGAACTACAGTTACTCACTTAGGATGCGCCTCTCCCATCAACAAACACACACACACCACTTGCACACTGCAGTGAATCCACTGCTTTCTAATTCATTGTTTTTTCTTCACTTAATGTTCCATTTTGAGCTTTTCCCCATGGGGCGAAAATAGTCCTTCTGCCACTCTCAGCAGCCACAGCGTGCCTCTCCACGACGCCCCGCCCCATCCTCTCCTGTCAGGCCATGGCTTCAACTCGAACGTCCCCCTGTCATGAGTCGGGTTCCGGTGGCTCCCTCTGCTTGGTCTCAGCTCGGCACTCCAGATACAGTGCACTGCTCTCACTTGCCATTTGGCAAAACCGGATCAAAAACCTTTTCCGGGGAGCTGATCCTCTTCTAGAAGAAACGAAATTGCAGCAAGAGCTGAAGGGAACGGGAACTCCCAACCTTAGAGTGACAAAGGGATGTTTCTCTGCACGTGAGGGAGATCATAGTGTTCTCATCAGAAGAAGCGTGGCGTTTTGGGGGATGAAAGCGCGGATGTCATGAGAGAGAGAGGAGCTCAAATGACAGTATGCATCGTACCTTGAATGAAAACAATTTCTAGTTTGGAATATAATGGCAAGGTTTCTTCTGTATTTGCGCGACATGGACCCGAGCACTCATCTCCTTGTTGGTGACTTCGTCACTGGCTTGTACTCTCTAGCCTGTGCAATGGTACCATCTTGTGGC
Organism: Ochotona curzoniae; assembly: GCF_017591425.1. Classification (NCBI taxonomy): domain Eukaryota; kingdom Metazoa; phylum Chordata; class Mammalia; order Lagomorpha; family Ochotonidae; genus Ochotona; species Ochotona curzoniae. Next base: position 7,215,957 of record NW_024466446.1, on the reverse strand, counting down.
TGATAGAAAAGAGCTTCCTCGTGTGGGTGAAGCCATGAGACTAAGTACCAGGAGTGTTTGCTTCTAAAGTAACTAAAACGCACATCCTTGTTCAACCAGCTTACCAAAAACACCTGCATATAAAGCCAAAGTCCAGAGTTTTTTTTGTTTTGTTTTGTTTCGGTTTGGGTTTTTTTTTGTTTTTTTTTTGTTTGTTTGTTTTGTTTGCTGTTGTTGTTGTTCTCCACTGGTAACAGTACAGACTATGATGGCAAAATTTCCAAAAGCCTCCGAAACACTTATGTTTGACCAGGAAAATGGTTAAGTGAATATTGAACCCTCCTGGTGTGATAGGACCTCATTCACAAGAAACCTAGGAGTTATTGATTCAATCACAAGAGCTGGTGTTACAAAAAATCAGTTTCGAGCACAAGTTACCAGTTTTAGTGGCTTTGGCCACATAAATTCTACGTCTCTGATTGTCAAGCTGTAGAAGCCCTGAGCCGTGGGCTTCCCAGGAAAGCTGATGTCACCTATGGGTAATGTCCTAAAATAGGTTAAATCATCAGAAAAAAAAAGTAGCCTTATTATTGTTGTTCAGATTATTTAGAATAGCAATCTGAATTTTTGTAAAGAAAAAACGTAGTGCGTGCTCCTTACGTGTTCTCAGACTTGGCCATACTGGAGGCAATGTTTCTGATGAATGATTTGGCGATACGTATCAGATGCTCACACAAGCACATGTTCACTGAGCTACTGTACCTTCTGCTGGATGTTGGATAATGCCATGATGACAAATGCACACTCTGAGCCCAAATGCCTGAGACTGCCTCCCAGCTCCACCACTTCTTAGCCACATAACTAGGGTCAAATCTGTGAAATGGAATATCAGTGCTTTCTACACCATGAAGCAATGCAGCGATTATGTCAGCAAGTGTGGCCATTTGGAACCTGTCTGGTACCTCACAGAATGGCATACATGTCATTGTTATGATTCTCAGGACTGGAAGAATCCAGCAATGATCTGAAAGGTGCATGTACCTGGAAGATATTTGCTGAGCAGTACTTTTGCTTGAGTAATGAAAAGCACAACAGCCAGGGTCTCTAAGGACCTCATGATATGCTTGTAAAAAGAAAATTGTGCAATTCGGTATACATCTAGCAATACTTCACAGTCACAATCAACATTCAATATTCAAGATACGCCGAAAATTAAAAATTGTACTACATAGTGTGGCTTAGTATGCAGCCAGTAAATCTGAAGTTGATAATTTACTCTCCTGCTCTGAAAGTGGGCATATCAGAATCATTAAATGAGTCAGAGTCTCGTGGAGATAAAAAGTTTCTGGAAATAGTAAAGCAATATAGAGATGAGAATTATTACTACCTGTTCGGGTGTGTTGAGGCTCAAAGATGAAAATAATTGAAATGGACAACTAGTGAACACCCACTGTGTACTGGGTACTGTAAACGTATCACATTTAACCCACCTTGCTGTCAGGCTCAAAAACATAATAAAGTTACATAACATCAATTAAACAAGACTTTCAGAAGATGAAAAAAAAAAATGACTAGAAGTGTATCCCTGATACTGTTTCTCAACATGAATCTGAAATATTTGTGGCTTCCTTTTTTTTGTTATTGTTCTGAAATTTTTAAATGAACTGGGCATCCTGTATTTTATCTATGAAATTATATGATCCCTATGAAAGGGGTCAATAATTGTGGGTATAATACAGAGAGAGATTCATGTGAGATTGGCACAGTGGCAAAACCTCTGCCTTTCCCAGAACTCGACACAGAAAGGGAAGGAAATCTTCCACCAAGTAAGTATCAGAAGGAAAAATCCAGGTATAATCATATCCTGGTTCTCACTCCTGTACTGTTGTTATCGAAACGTTCTCATTTTTCAAAAGACACAAATCCCACATTCAAATACTGAGCGTGAACACGCATTACAACGCCAGTCTAAATGCTTGGGGACATCTCAGCCGCCCTGAGAGCTGGACAGCATCGGTCACCTCTTTCAGAACCAGTTGTCTGCAGCTGCCCACTCCACTGAATGACGCTGCTTGTCTTGTTTTCTGCTCTTGGGCTGGGTGTTGAGATGACCAGAACTTTTTGTGTCACTTCTGTGTGAGCCTCCTGCCCAAACTGAAATTGACATCACCCAGTGGACATGAAGATGCATGTATTCGTGGGGGCCCTGGCCATGACGCAGGTGGTTTTCAAACACCCTTTCAGAAGTGGGGACCAAAACCAAAATCAAAAAAACTCATGTCACAAAATATTGCAAAGTGTGTGTGTGTTCTAAGCATAGAAATCAAATTAAAGGCAGCAGGCACTAAGTGTGTGGCAGATACAGAGAAAAGGCAATCGCATGCCTGCCTTCTAATCTCAGCCTTGCAATTGATTTGTCACACAATTTTCCCCAGAAATTCTTTATTTTCTTCGAGCTTCATTTTCACTGTTTGAGCTCATCAGGATCTGCTCTTTCCTACAGAAATAGTTGGGCACGAGGTTTCAGAATGAGAAGGGTGACTGGTACTTAAAAAAAAAAAATAGAATAATTGGGCCCAGCGTGGTAGCCTAATGGTTAAAGTCCTCACCCTTCATGAGCCAGGATCGCATATCCCATGTCCCAGCTGCTCCACTTCCCATCGTGCTCCCTGCTTGTAGACTGGAAAAGCAGTAGAGGATGGCTCAAGGCCTTGGGACCCTGCACCTGTGTGGGAGACCCAGAAGAAGCTCCTTGTTCCTGGATCTTGCTTTGGATCAGCTCAGCTCTGGTTATTGTGGCTACCTGGAAAGTAAACCAGCGGATCGAAGATCTTTCTCTCTGTCTCTCCTTCTCTCTGCAAATCTAACTTTCCACTAAATAAATAAATAAATCTTAAAAAAAAAAACAGAATAATTTTTGCTTTCTTGGTACCTGCTAGTTAGACAATTATTTGACTGAAACTTTGTTTAATGCTTCCTCTACTGCTTTTCCAGGTCACAAGTAGGAAACTAGAAGGGAAGTGGAGCAGCTGGGACACGAACTATTGCCCATTCGGGATCCCAGCGTATGCAAGGCAAGGACTTTAGCCATTAGACTACCACACCAGGTTGAAACTTTTGTTTGAAACTCTGTTCTTGGTTCAGTACTAGTTCACTCTGAAAAGCCTGCCCTTTTGCTTTCAAAGCAATTTCTTTTTTGTCTTTCATTCCCTCCATGGTGACAGTTGCTTTCTACCCAACCCCCCACCCCCCAAAAAAATGTTCATTTCTGATGTCACCTATTCTCTTCAAAAACTTCCTTGATTTTTCTCTTTAGCTCTCCACCCTTCCAGTACTCAGAAAACCAAGGCCTATGTCAATTCCCTCTGTACGGAGCTTCTAAAGGGACTCCTATTTTTCTGACTAGACTTCAACAGGTGCATTGGGCAAAATCAGGGGAAATACGTTAACACTAGGTATAGAGAACATTTTATCTGCTCTGAAGGAATCCAGCATAGACATGAAAGTTAAATTGGATCCTCTGATCTTGCTTAAACAGCATATCCAGTGCACCACACGCCTTTCTCTCGCCCTGGCATATGCCCCTGCTTATCTCACCTTATTATTGCTGTGAGTTTTTTAAACTGCCTCCCCCCTTGGCTTTTTCACACAGACTGGAAATAATCTCCCCAAGGAGCCTTCTGTGATTACCCCAGCCAAGCTGAAAGTCTTACTTCCTCTGAATTACCCCGCGCCTTCAGTTCCCCACTTCCTGTGAGTCTCTCCAGGTCTGTTATCACTCAGAGCCTTTCCCCGATCATGCCTCAAACCCAAGGGAGCATCAGAAACCTCAGAAAAACACAGACATCAGGACCTGACAGCCTCTCCCGGCCCCTCCAGTGCAGGGTGGGCTTTGTGCTATAGACGAGGTAGCTGCTTCTTTTCTGTTTTCTTTTCTTTTTTTTCTTTTCCAGATGATAATCCCTTAGCTTTTGCTGTCCCTAGCACAGTTTAAGCAGAAACCCACAAAGAAGTGTCCATTCTTCCCAAGAATTGAATGAGGGAAGATTCCCAGCAAGACCAGGTGGTGTCACTACTGCCCAATGAATATGTCTGGCCCAGCGAGAGGCAACTCGGGCAAACTTAACCTCTGATGTCGAACATGAATGCACCGCTGCCTTCATTCCAAGGGCAAGGTGGCACAAACCTCTCCAAGAACAGACAGACAGCAAAAGCCTTTAGTCTTTGTGCAAACGACTGGGAATTCTGCACAAAGAGATCACGGCCTGCCCACAGGCTGACAGGGAGAAAGTAAGAACCGAACATAGCAGAAGAACATCTCTCTCACTGGCACAAGGAACATTCTGAAGAGCAAATATCACCAATAAACACTTGCGTTAGGCTTTGCGGCAGGTGAGGTAAGCTGCCTCTTGGAATGCCATCATCCCATATTGGGAACACTGGTTGGATTCCCAGGTGGTCTGCTTCCAACTCAGCTGCCTGCTAATGTGCCTGGGAAGGCAGCAAATGACAGATGGACCGAGTGCTTGGTAACCATGTGGAAGACCTGCATGAGGTTACAGGCTGCTAAGCTTTGGTTTATCCCAGGCTTGGCTGTTATGGCTATTTGGGGAGTGAACCAGTAGACAGAAGGTGTCTCCTTCTTCTTTCAAATAGATAAAAAATGTAGATGGCCTTGGAAAGCAGTGAAGGATGGTCCAAAGCCTTGGGACCCTGCACCTGCATGGGAGACCAGGAAGAAGCTCCTGGCTCCTAGGTTCAGATTGGCTCAGTACTGGTTATTATGGCCACTTAGGGAGTGAACCAGCAGATGGAAGATCTTTCTCTCCATCTCTTTCTCTCCGTGAAAGCTGCCTTTTCGATCAAAATAAACATTTTAAAAAATCTATTTTTATCACCCTCATACCAATTAAAACAGCAATTTCCAAAAAGATTAACAGATGCTGGTAAGGCTTAAAAGAGAAAGGAAAATTTACATACTGTTAATGTGCATGCATATTATTATAGCATTGTAGAAAAGAGTAGCATGCCCTTCTGTTTTCTACTGATCAGATGGAACAAAACTTTCATTTGACCCTGGAATCCCTCACCTAGGTATAGAGCCAAGGAAATAAAATCAAGCTGGCCAACAGACACTTGCTCTCCCATTGTTTCTTTCAGCACTATTTACAGCAGCCAAGACTTGCAAACAACGTAGATGTCTATTAATTTGGGAGTTGACTCTAAAAAATATAATGTCTACGCAGTTGAATACCACTCAGCCATCGAAAGGATGAAATCCTATCATTTACAATGGCATGAATGGAAGTGGAGAGCTTTAAGTGATATAAACCAAGTACAGAAAACACACGCTGTATGTTCTCACTCTATGTGGGAGCCAAGGGAGTTGATCTTGTGAAAGAGTAGAATAATGATTACCAGACATTGGGGAGGAAGAAGGGGCAAAGGTTGATGAACAGGTACTAAATTAGATAAGACCAAAAAAAAAAAAGTCCTGGTGTTCTACCGCACAGTTGCGTCATTATAGATAATGATAATGTACTGGATAGAACCAACAAAAGAAGGGGTTTTGAATGTTTTCTTCACAAAGAAGTGATAAATGTGTAAGGAGATAGATATGCTATTCTTGATTTGAACATTCTGGAATGTATACATGTGTTGCAGTGTCACATGGTGAACCATAAATACATACAAACTACATATATATAGATATATCAATTTTTAAAAGACAAAAATAAAAAAAAATAATAAACTTTGAAAACTCTTGTTTTGTTGGGGCCAGCACAGTGACACTACAGGCTAATCCTTTATCTCTGGTGCCAGCATCCCATATGGGCACTGGTTCATATCCCAACTGTTCCACTCCATCTAGTTCCCTGATTATTGTCTGGGAAGTCAGCAGAGGATGGTCTGAGACCTTGGGCTCCTGCACCCACATGGGAGACCCAAAAGAAGCTCCTGGCTCCTGGCTTTAGACTGGTTCAGCCCCAGCTGTTACAATAGTTTGAGGAGTGAACCAACAGACGGAAGAGCTGCGTGTGTGTGTGTGTGTGTGTGTGTGTGCGCGTGCGCGTGGGTGGATGTGTGTCTCTTTCTCTCTCTGTAACTCTGCTTTTCAAAAAGAAAGAAAGAAACAAAGAATCTTTCAAAAAAAATTATATTTTAGGGACCCAGTGCTATGGCCTAGTGGCTAAATCCTTATGTTGCACACACCAAGATTCCCACATGAGCACCAGTTTATGTCCCAGCTGCCTCACTTCCCATCCAGTTCCCTGCTGGGAGTCTGGGAAAGCAGTGGAGGATTGTCCAAAGCCTTGGTGCCCTGCACCCACGTGAGAGACCCGGAAGAAACTCTTGGCTTCTGCCTTTGGATTGGCTCAGCAACAAACATTGCGCACACTTGGGGAGTGAATCAATGGATGGGAGATCTTTCTGTCTCTCCTTTTCTCTGTAAAATCTGCCTTTCCAATAAAAAAATACATATATATATTTTTATATATTATTTATATATTTATATTTATATAAATTATCTTTATATTTATATATTATATATTATATATATATATAATGTGTGTGTGCATCCAACACTATGGTATAGTAGGCTAAGCCTCTACCATATGGCTGCCAGTCTGGGTCCTAGTTGTTCCATTTCTGGTCTGGCTCCCTGGCTATAACCTGGAAAAGCAGTGGAGGATAACCCAAGTCCCTGAGCTCCTGTACCCACATGAAAAACTCAGAAGAAGCTTCCGTCTCCTGGCTTCAGACTGACTCATCACTGGCCATTATGGCCATTTGGGGAGTGAACCAGTGAAGAGGTCTTTTCTCTGTCTCTTCTCTCTCTGTAATTCTGCTTTTTAAATAAAAATAAATCTTTATTTTAAAAGTTATGTTTTAAAGCTAATACCCATCCCATCAGTTAAAATGTTTGAATGAGACGGATAAAGTTTTTGCTTTATTCCTCGGCTTTCACTCTTTTAGGTAAATATTCCAGGCACTGAAAATTCTTATGCAAGCATTCTAGTCTCTCTCCTCTCCCTGTCACTCTCTTCCCCTATGTTTTTGCCAAGCCATTGTTGCCCTTTGCTGTAATTACTGATGTTGGTAGCAGCAGAGTCATATTACTCAACAACAGAAGAAAGGAATGTGTGCCACCCTCACCTCCTGCTCACCTACCACCCAGCAGCTGCTGAACAGAACTTAACAGGAAACGTTATGGCTAGTGGAGCCCTGCTATGCCTTGCCCCCTCCTCTGGCTCTTCAAGCTCATTCCCTCTGCAAAGAAAGCGAAAAGTCACATGTACAAATTAGCAAACAATCCCCAGGACTCCTTGGCAGTGATGAAGAAAAATGACCCCATGAGAATATTAACAAAAGTTCATGGGAAGATGGAAATAAATGATAAGGGTTTGGGGTATGTAAAAAACTGGAAATCAACAAATAAGGGTATTTATTTTTCACAATATGTATCTTCTAAGAACTTTTTTTTAAAGTTTTGGATTTAGAACAGTTTTTTAAAAGATTTATTTCTTTTTATTGCAAAGTCAGATACAGAGAGGAGGAGAGACAGAGAGGAAGATCTTCCATCTGCCAATTTACTCCCCACATGGTCGCAAAGGCCACACCACTCTGATGGCAGCAGCCCCTAGCTTCTTCTAGGTCTCCCACACAGGGTACAGGGTCCCAAGGCTTTGGGCCATCCTCGACTGCTTTCCCAGGCTACAAGTAGGGAGCTGGATGGAAAGTGAGGCTGCCGGGATTAGAACCGGCACCCATACAGGATCCTGGTGTGCGCAAGGAGAGGACTTAAGCTGCTAGGTTGACATGCCAGGCCTTTCTAAGAACTCTTTGAAGACTCTTTGTATGTATACATTTCAAATTAGTTTGCACCAGAATAAATATCACCTGTTTCTCATAAACTTTTAGAAGTACTTTTGTATTATTACCAAGGAAACAACTTTTATATATCCATGTAGATGTTTCTCCAGAATGGAGCCTTATTTCTACCGGCCCCAGGCAACCTCTGTTCCCCTCAGGATGCTCCCTCCTCGCAGTCTTCTCTGCCCTCCAACCCCACTTGTCTTGACACAAAGACAAAGAAGTCTTGAAGCCTAGTGGGCCTCCCTCCCCAGAAGGACTTTAAGGTCATTAATGATTACCTCAACATGTGGTCTAGTGAGTCATCCCCACCCACCCACCTCAACCCTGAGGAATTTAGCCCAGTCTGTGTTCAAGACACAAAATGTTCTGCCCCAAAGAGATTCTCCTATCTTTGCTAAGAAGCTGATGTTTTCCTCCATATCATTACATCACTAGCTATTTTCCACCTCCTTGCTACTCAAAACATGGTGCTTGGATCAGCAGCATGAACATGATGGTAACTGTGAGCTTGTAAGAAATGCAGAATCTCAAGAAACACTCCAGACCGATAGAATCATAACTTGCATTGTTAACAATAACCCCACGAGCTTCACAACCTTTCCACGACATTGGTGTTGCCTTGGGGTCCTGGACACTGCATTGGAACCCTGGTGAAGATTACCTCGCTGAAATCCCAGCTGTAGAGTGGTTCATTGTAAAGTCTGGAATATTCAATTATCCTTTAGCTGAAACCAGCTTCTCAACCATTCCCCAACCCTGCTCCATGTCCATGATCATCCTCTGCTTTTGAAATGGCGGTTCAAGTTCTTGGGTTTCTTGAGTTCTCCTCTGTTACTCTTTATAGCTCTTGCCGGGAGAGGAAGAGAATCAGAAAATCTTACAATTATAAGCACCCATGATAAGCATTACCTTTGAGTAGCCAAATGTGTGGCAGGCCTTGCACAAAAGGCTTTTCAGAGGCAGTGTTTCACTGGGCTGACTAGAACAAATAGACCCCCTTGACAAGTAAGTTGAAAAGTATGATATATATGATAATGCTGCCGAGGGTGGGGAGCCATGAGCACCCATGGGAGAAACGTCTCATTGAGCCTTGGGTGTGTAAGGCTTTTCCTCTGAGATATTGCGCACTGGTTGAGACTAGAAGGAAAACAGGAGGAGAAGATCTGAGCAGAGGAAACCGAGTCTCAAGGTCAGAGGCTAGTGACTCCAGGGTCAGTTCAGAGAAGAAATGGAGAATATGGCTGGAATAGAATATGAAAACCCCCAGCAGCATGGGGAGTGGCAATGGAATGAAAGAAGGTCCCAAGGCAAACGGAATCTAAATTTAGGAAGAACATTAGATGTTTGACAAGAAATGTTGTACACGGATTCAACACAGGAAGAACGTGACTATATCTTCCTCATGGAAGATCGCTCTTCCTTTGAAGTAAAAGCCGTAGGAAGCAGGTGATATAGCATAGACATGAAACAATGGTGCCCTGGGTAGGAGAACAGCAGGCCGGCTCAAGAAGGAGGGCTGGGACCTTCTGAGAGGTAAACCCACTAGGGCTTAGTTTGACCGATGATATGTGGGAGAGATGGGAACATGCAGCATGCTGTATTTCAATTCTGACTTAGCCAGACCCATGGAGATTAGGACTGTATACTTAGCCATGTTATCAAAAATATTCCTGTGAATGATCTCCAAATCAAGGTATAAATACTGCTTCACTTACTGTTACACTTGTGCCTCAATCGGTTTCTATACGATTGCAGGAAGTATCCTAAATCCTGAACAGGTGAACAGTGGCACTGTGTAACTAAATTACTATGGAGCACATGACTAGATAGATTGTCACAGCGAGGTGATGTTTGGGGGGGAAAAAAAAGATAGTTGTGTGGCAAAAGCAGTGAAGATTCTGATCATTTCAACTCTATTAGACTTCCTGTCACAAAAAGTCATTTATCTGGGAAATTTTAAATACAAAGAAAAGAGGAACAGAACAGAGGAGCGAAGACAAGCTGTTAATGTGAGAAAAGGGAACCTCATAAAACAAAAGCTGTAAAAAAAAAAAAAATTGGCTTTCTAAAACACAAACCTGAAATGTCACTTCCTGTAATAGTTTACTCGTTATCACCGAGTTCCAATTTCAGATATGATTACCAGAATACTGGAAGCAACTTCCATCCCTGAACATCCATCAACCCAGAGACAATCTCTTAAACAAACATGCATTTGGAATCTGAAGGCCTGGAGCCTAACCCTGATGGGGTTCAGATATCAAGAAGAAGCTAAAACAACCAAAAAACAATGGAGAATTCCATGCATCTACTGATACTGTGAAAGCATCCCTAAATCCTTTTCATGCTACTGATCGTTTTTGCTGAGTTTATTGAAAAGTAAGAGGCCTAGGCCCCTTGCTTCCACTGCACCTATAATCATGTGCAGAAAGCACATAGGATGGGCCTGAGGTGGGGGTTACTGGAGGTTGCCTAGACCGACCTGCAGTCTCCCTGGTATACATGAGGGCTGGTTGTGCAGTGGGCAGGGTTGGGCTGGGCCACCGCATCTATTGGTTCGCATAAGAGATGGGGCTGGAGACAGCAACTGCAACTACCAGTGTGATGTGAGTAATGGACTAAGCAGGACCCCGTATGGCTAGCACACACAGGAGTCAGGTCTGTGGTCACATCAGACTAGGTTTCTTTGTGAACTCTCTCAACTGAGCCACTGGACTCAGAACTCCAACCACAGGGAAAATTATAGGATCTGTGGTCTGACCTTGGAATGCATGAGTCATAGCTGGACCTCTTCTGTTGTTGAAAATGCTGCAGTGGACAGCATGCCCGGATGCACACGCAGATATGGCGATCCATTGGGGCCTGCAGAGGACATCTAGTACTGTAGCAGAGGAAGGAGGGGCAGAACAAATTGGAAAACTCTCCTGGACAATGCCAAGTATTGACATTAAGTATCTGGGTGAATAGAAACTCTAAGGTGGAGAATGCCAGCCAATGTATCTTGGAAAGAGTTCCTCATTCTTGGAGCAATGAAATCAATAGCTTTTCAGAACTATAAAGCCACTTGGGCAGTACTCTTGAAGCATGTACCACATCGGGGACCCTGGGATGACGTTGGGTGGCTGGCTCTCAACCTCTGATGTGGTTAGGATGTAGCTTCTCCCCTTCTCTCCCCTTTTCCCCAAATACAGTAAGAAAGAAGAGTTCAGAATACTATGGCAACTGAATTTGAACTGTATTGTTGGCAACTGATCCTATTCCATTCATTGCCTCTGAAATTTGCTCATATAGGCACCACGCAGACCAAAGGTTGTGTATGCGTGTATTACAATTATTTAAAGATAAATGGATATGCATATACCTTGTTTTATTTTTTTCCACTTGATACATCTTCCCCCTTCCTCCTTTTCATGTGGGCACATATCTTTGTATGAATGCCTCAATACTGATAAGAATCATTCCACAGATGGGTGTTCTGAATAGATTGTTTTCATTCTTTTTCAAAGGTAATCAATATTTGCGCAACTTTTTGTGTAAATATATCTGTAGGCTAAATGTTTTGACATTGAAATGGCTATGCCAAAAGGAATGGGTATCTTCAGTAACAGTAAAATTGTGTTTTCAAAAAAGCTAGAGTGTGCTACATTCCCACCTCTATGATGCGAAAATTCCCATCGGAGCAGCCAGGTATCCACAAATTTTGTGATCTTTGCCTATCTGATAACAAGCCTAGCATATCTTACATATACCGTCAGAGATTTCCATAAGCCACCTCCTTTCCTCCAAGCAAAGTTGTAAAGAAGTGTTTTGTGGTCTGGATTTTTTGGCCTCTACCAGGCTGGTTCCAGACCTGGGAAACAATGGAAGCCTTCACTGGGACAGTTCTTCCTGTGGGGATTCATTGTAAAACATCTGGCATTCCTTCTTATGCCCATTAATAAAAGTCAACAGCACAATCAGTCTCTGATGACCAAAAACATTCCAGGCATATCTCCAATACCATCTTAGGGGCGGACAATCTAAAGGAGACTCTCTGCGTTACACGTCTCAACCTGCCTACCAGCACGTTAACATCAAGGAGCAAACCGGAGTCAGCAAATCTGAAGAAAGAAATCCTAAAACTTAAAGTGTGCTAGAGAATACCGAAACAATTTTTTTCTTTTTAAGTTCCACAAATTTTTATCATAGGAAATAAATTGAACCTCAAGCAGAAAAGATGAACTTCATGATGACAATATTTTGCAAGTTAAAATAATGCGCAGTCAAGCAGGTTAAAAAGGAGGAGGATGTTACAGGGTTTGTTTCCTCCATAAAGCTTCTGAACGCAACCCTGTGAATGACTGTATACAAATTTGTAAACTGCTAGAATAGAAACACACAGGAGTATGCACATCCAATGGAGAAAGAGTTTGATTTCCGTACTGGAGAGAAAAGGGCCTTTGGTGGAAACTAGGGTAGTTGAGTGAGCTCTTTAAGAACTAGTTTGGGGCCCGGCGCGGTGGCGCAGTGGTTAAGGTCTTTGCCTTGCACACCTGGGATCCCATATGGACGCCGGTTCTATCCCGGCAGCCCCGCTTCCCTTCCAGCTCCCTGCCTGTGGCCCGGGAAAGCAGTCGAGGACGGCCCAAGGCTTTGGGACCTTGCACCCTGTGTGGGAGACCCGGAAGAGGCTCCTGGCTTCGGATCAGCATAGCATCGGCCGTTGCGCTCACTTGGGGAGTGAATCATCAGATGGAAGATCTTCCTCTCTCTCTCCTCTCTGTATATCCGCCTTTCCAATAAAAAAAATAATAATAAAAATAAATCTTAAAAAAAAAACTAGTTGGTGCTCAGGAGGAAGGCCTTGCAAGTAAAATAAAGCATGGGAGACAACCATGTCCAGATCACCTTCAGGGAACAAGCTGCTGCCTAGTGTGGTAGAAAGACCAAGTATGAAGCATGGTCATCTCTGGGTAGAGCGGGAGACACAGATGGAGTTCCAATTGCCCAGTCTTTTGGAAATATGACAGATGTGTTGCAATCTATCATGAAGTAGTTAAACCACTGTCTAATAAATTACAAAATACCCTCACCATTGTTGAGGACTGGAATTTTAATATCTCTAAGAAGGAATTAGTCTAGGTACAAGTTTCTGACTTCAAGTACAGGAAGCTCATGCTCTCTTCCAAATGTTTAAAATCTTTCTGATTCCATCAGGGTAAAGGCCACCATAAGCGAGCATCCGGTGTGACCAGCGCTAACATCTTCTCAAAAGGATCATGGGCCTTAGAGCGAAAGCCAGCTCCAACCATTGCAGCCATTGAGGAATGAATAAACACATGGACAATATTCTGTGTGTGTGTGTGTGTGTGTGTGTGCGTGCGTGTGTGTGTGTCATCCTCTGCCTTTCAAACAAATCTTCAAAAGAAAAAATTTCCCTGCTGTTTCTGTTGGGCAATCAGAATTGAAAACTACATGGTCCCAAGAAATTATTGCTTAACAAGAGGGCTCAGGCCCCACATTGAGATGCACAGGAGAACGCACAAGCCCCCAAGTGCCACATTTACAGGACGTTCTGGAAGTCTGATGGAGTTTGGGGAGAAGGAATGTGGCTTTTTTGCATAATTTAATTCATATTCTATTTCCTTGACCCTCTAGCCTGAAAAAGTGCAAGTCCCACAAACCCAAAGGAGAAAAATGAAATGGTTATATAGCCAGAGAAGCTTCTCCTACTCTAAACCATTATCTGTAGGTCATTGTGGCCCAAGTAAGGTATAATTAGTCACCGCTTAGAAAAAATGTTAAGCAAACCGATGAACTTGGGGTGATGAGGATGGAAAAAGCCAGAGCATGCTTGCTATTTGGTCCGAATGACAGCATAGAAAGATGGATTCTCCTTAGTGGCTACAAGAAAACAGGTCCAGGCATAACATCTAATTTTCACCACCACCTGGAATGGCTGCTTCTCTCCCCACATGATTAATTTTCCCCCTACTAAGGAAAAATGTCGACCTTTCATTTTCACAACACTTTGTACGAATAGTCTTTTATCCTTCATTGTCTCAGGAAGCATTCCAAAAGAAGTGCCTGCCACCAGGAGACACCTGCTGGCTCCCAAGCTGCTGGTATGTCAAGAAACTGTGCTGAAGTACTAAAGAGTGACACTAATCGTGTTTCCATCGACACTAAGTTTTCACTTGGCACCTGTCACTGCTGGCTGACTTGGAAGGCACCTTAGGAGCAGTAAGCCACCCAGCACAGATCTTTCCAGCTGATACTTAGGAAAGTCTGAACTAATCTCTGAAGGATGATAGCACCAGACTCCCACCTAGACAGCTCAGAAACAAAGGCGTCTCTAAACCTTGATGCAGCAGGCCTGGTCAATGCCAGCTGATGTTTGTCTCTATCAAGAGAGAAGGCAGACACCCTTCAAACACACACTCTTGGTTGGCTGTGACACTCAATGTGTGCCCCACAATATCAAGGACCTTAGTTGAAATACAGTCATTATTGGCTCTGGTGGAGGAAGGGGTACTCTCATTTACTCCTGACTAACAAATAAACCAACAACAACAACAAAAGAGCTTTGCCTTGGAATCCTAGAAGAGATGTGAGAGGATGTCCTCTCCTCCATATGCAACTTCCTCATCTACGTGGCCCTGCTGCAAGTCACTCCCTTTATCTTAAAGAAGTTGGGCAACGTATGAGGATGGAGCGTTGCACTCAGCTGCATGGGATGAACCTGCATGCAGTTTCACCTCCTCTGCAAGTGCATAGCCCTGGAAAAGTTTAGTCGAGGATGAAAGCCTGACCCTGAGACCCAAGACACATGTTTCATGCCACTTTGACTAAACTTCTGAGCAATCCATCATCTTCTCTAGGCACTTTATAAGTAAACAATTAATGGACATCAAATAACTTGTTCACAGGGCCACATGATAGGAGCTCTAACGTGCCAATGAAGGTTATTTGACTTCAAATACAATTCTGTTCCTATTAAAAATAGAATTGAGACAAGCAGAGGAGACAGGGGGGAGCCCAGGAATTGGGAGCCAGGATCTCCAATGCCTTTAGGTCTCGGGAAGGTAAATATAAAGATGAGACAGGCCAGAGCTGAAGTCTTGGGAACCACCCAAGCTAGAAGGTTCAAGCCCAATAGGTTCTGGCTGTTCTTTATTGTTGATGCACAGGAATACAGGCCCAGTGTTTGTAGGTTGTCTATGTTTTTAAAAGAAGCCCAAACCTGACAATTGGCATGGAAACTTTCTGATTTTTAAAAGACTGTGTGCTTGGGCCCGATGTAGTGGCCTAGCAGCTAAAGCCCTTGCCTTGAACATGTCTGAGTCCCATATGGGCACCGGTTCTAATCCCAGCAGCCCCGCTTCCCATCCGGCTTTTTGTTTGTGACCTGGGAAAGCAGTAGAGAATGGCCCAAAACCTTGGGATCCTGCACCCGTGTGGGAGACCTGGAGGAATTTCCAGGCTCCTGGCTTCAGATTGGCAAGCACCGGCCGTTGTGGCCACTTGAGGAATAACGGAAGATCTTCCTCTCTGTCTCTCCTCTTTATATATCTGACTTTGCAATAAAAATAAATGAATATTAAAAGAAAGAAAAAAAAAAGACTGTGTGCTTGACTGTGGGAGGAATGCAGGCTGCAGATTCCAGTTTGCAATCCTCTGTCTACTCGAAGATATGTTGAGCAGAATGGATGCACGGTTGACAGTTGCATGCCTGTCTTTGAAGGAAAAGCATGTGGATGGGCTCTCATGAGCAATCTTAGCAAAGCTGTCCAACTTGAACTTTGATGGAGCTGAGGAGTTACTATCAGTTAATCTGTAACTGACTTTTATGGTTCTAGGATCGCTACATTCTGTTAAAGCAAACAAACAACAATAAGCACAAAAATAAACTGTCCATTCCGTCCTACACACAATGGCAAGGCAGCTCAGTGGCTACTGTTGAGAATACATGAATTATTGAGTGGATTATTTTCCTTGCAAAGAAAATAGTCTGGAGATAAGCTGACAGCCGTTCTTAACTCGATTCAAATTCCTTTAGGATACGAGTCACTGTGAGCATATCAGAGGCCATGACAAAGTTCCTCTTTATCTCTGCTCTCTTTCCCTAGTGTTGCTCATTGATGGGATTAAATGATGTCACGAACTGTTCCTACAGAGGAAAAGCTGTGATAAAATGAATGTTCGCTTTTCAGTTTCTCTGGACAGGATATGGAGAAAGACTTGCAGGAAAGCATCCCAGATTGTCTCAACTTGTCCTTCCCCACATACCTACCTCATAAATCCCTGTAGTCTTTTGTTTACTCAATAAAATCCTTAGCAACTCAACACCATAATCTTTAAGAAAGTTCTTTCCTGGAGTATATTCCTGAACTGCGGCATTAGAATTTCTTTTATACCTCTCTGTCATTTAAAAAAAAAAAAAAAGCACCAGAATCCCATTGGAAGGCTCAACAACAACTTTCATATGTTCCTGAATGTTGGAAAGAGCAATCCTTTGAACACTATCCTAAAGATTTAATTTACTTCGCACATCACTCGTGTTAGTGAGGTTAACTACCGGAACGAACAACCAAACATTTTAGCAGAACCAACCATTCATTTCTTTTACCACCATTCAGTGCAAAATGTTAGGGTAGGGCCAAGGAATTCTGTTCCATAGCATCCATCAGAGACTCAAGATTCTTCTACCTTGCGAGTCATCCATCTTCTCCATCCAGGGATTGACACCCTATCACAGCTCTGTCGCAGCTGTGCACACCTGCCACTACAACACAGAAGCAGCCATAGACAGTATGTCATTAACTCATTGCTGCCATGCTCCAACACCGTTACATTTACAAAGACAGGCAGTAGGGGCCAACACTGTGACACAGTAGGTTAGCCACCACTTGCGGCACCTGTAGCACCTGCACCCCATATGAACACTGGTTTGAGTCCCAGCTGTTCCACTTCTGGTCCAGCTCCCCGTTCATGTGCCTGCGAAGGTAGCAGAAGATGACCCAAGGCATTGGGTCCTGCTCCCATGTGGGAGATCTTGGTTCCTGGCTTTGACCTGGCCCAGCCCTGGCTGTTGTGGCCACTTGGGGAGTGACTCAACAAATGGAACACTCTCTTACACACTCTCTCTCTCTCTTTTTCCAATAATAATAATAATAAGTTAATCCTAAAAAAACAGGTAGCAGGTTGGACATGGCACAAAGGTGATGGTATGCCTCTCTATATTCAGCCAGTAGGCAGAGAAAGCAAGCATCATGAAAGAGACACATACACAATCAAGTCCTATCCCCCATGACTCATAGGAATGACACTAAGTGTCAGCCATGTACCTGATGCAAAGGCCAGTATACAGGACTTGCTTGATCAATGGTAACTACCACTATTGTTCAAATACAGAATTAAGTACCTTTGATATTTAAGAAAGAGGTGGACAACGCTACTGGAGGGGATTCAGGAAAGGTGATTACAACTGATACTCAAAAATAGGAGAGGATTTCAAGTAACAAAAGTGGAAGAATCATGCAAGCAAATGTGAACCAACAAAAAAAAAACATTGTGGGCTGAGTAAAGCACCTATAGAACTACAGGTGTATTTTAGGTACAGAACTGTTTGGCCCTAGCATGGGTGTAGAAGGCTTTCAACAGATTTAAAGTCTGGATCTTCGAGGAGACAGGGGAGACACTGAGAGTTGCTTAAAAGTACACATGTAAGTCTTCAACTACAAAAATGTATTTGCAAATTTATTTGAATCTCAGTGTTTTCTAACACAGTGTAAGCAACGGGACCTGCATTCTCAGACTGATCCACAGAACGGAGTTTATTGGTGTTTATCAACTCACAGTGTTTGGAAAGGACTTCTTATTCAGTCCATAAGCCCAGTTAAAGAGCTATTTCAGTGTTGCTTTGGTGATCATTGTCTTGATCTAAAATGAGCTTTCCTAAGACAAGCTCCTCAGACAACACACGCAGAGATTTTGAGAGCCTGAGATTCCTGGAAGTGCATGCCATCACAAAATACAGACTCAACTTTTGGCCATCATATTTGCATGCTGGGAAGAGATTTACATAAAGGTGGAACCACGGGAGCATATTTAGCGAGGCCTTCATTTCCAGATCCTTAAAAAGAACTACTTATCCCTAATTGACGCAAACCTGTTGGGCTCATTTGTCGGAGTCCATCTGTGTTGCAGGCATTGAGTGGCTTTTGCACAGGAATCTCTACTTCCACCTGCTGGTGGAGAAATCTGTGAGTGCTAATTCTCAAAAATAGAATGATCCAAGGCCAGTGCCTGGTTATGAATGCTTGAAGTGTGCATTTTTCCATTCATTTATGAGAGCCTACTGGATTCCAGATACTCTCGGTGCCAGGGACAGTGGAAAGAGGTCACGACAAACAGATCTGAAGCAATTTGTCTGTCTTCCAATCCTGCAGCTTACGAGTGCATTTCAGGTACAGGACAAAGGTGTACATAAGAAAATAAGCACCTAAAACTGTGGCTGGGGTCAGGAGAACTTTTCCCGTCAGATGATATCTGAGCTGGGATACCAAAAAAGAAAAAAAAAAAAAAATAGAGGCTTTAGACAAAGGGGGAGGATAACATTTCAGGCAAAGGAACCCTAGTCCTATTTTAGAAGACACAGACTATGCCAAAATTGGTGTTTGTCATTTCCTTTCATGTTTTACATAATCCTACTACATATGCAGATTTTCTTTAGCGACAGCATTGCTTGGCCTGATTTTAAGAATCCTATGCATGAAGTCATAAGAGTGCACCAAAGCATGTACAATGGCCATCGATGGTCTGTCAGCCTCACATTCTATGACCTCTTCGACCTGCTTTTGTTTTCCTCCACTGTCTCTCTGTGCTTCCTTCTGAGGAATTCCTGAATACTTCTTTCCAATTTATTGATTCCCCTTGCAAGTGTGACACGACCTCTATCATGTTTTCTGGGTTGCAGACTTTCAAATTCATCCTTTTTCATTTAGCTCATTTCTATTACTTTCATAATTCCATACTTCTTATGAATCATATGCCTTTATTTTTGCCTTTGAATATCTTTTTTCTTCAAGATTGATTTCTTTTTATTGAAAAGGCAGATAAACAGAGAGGAGGAGAGAAGGAGAGGGAGATCTTCCGTCCGATGATTCACTCCCCAAGTGAGCGCAACTGTCAGAGCTCAGTTGAACCAAACCCAGGAGCCAGAAGCTTCTTCTGAGTGCCTCCTGCAGGTGCAGGGGCCCAAGGCTTTGGGCCATCCTCAACTGCTTTCCCAGGCCACAAGCAGGGAGCTGGATGGGAAGTGGAGCTGCTGGGATTAGAACTGGCGCCCATATGTGATCCCGGCGCATTCAAGGCGAGGACTTTAGCCGCTAGGCTACTGCACTGGGCCCAGAAATAAGTAGATCTTAAAAAAAAATTTTTTTAAACATATGGCAGAATGCTAGAATTTATAAGAGTGGCATGGTGAGCACCTGAGCTTTTATTATAACAATTCATTATACATTCATCTCCTCTATAATGAATTCATGTCTTCTCTCCCATCAGATTTCTGCATATGTTAACCGTTAACAGTAGCAAGATTGGTTGTATTTTGAGTACCAGAGGACTAGAAATAGACACACAATCGTGCCAAGCTCCTACCAACTGGTTCACTCCCCCAAGTGCCGGCAACAATGAGATCTAGATCAGGCCAGACCCCAGGGACCAGGAACTCCATCCAGGATCGGCAGCAGGAATTCAGCCACTTGAGCTATGACCCGCTGACTTCCAAGGTCTGCACTGACAGAAAGCTGGAATTGGGAGCCAGCACTGGATTCAAACCAGGCACCGCCATGTTAGACACTATAGACTTACTGAGCCCTTCTTCTAGGCCAAATGCCCATCCCTGATAGCTTATTTGTAAGCTGCAGAGATTTTGTTTTCATTTTCTCCTTTTTCTTTCTTGGTTTCTCCTCATTCTAGGTATTTGGAGGTGCCTCCACTCATGCTCCATTTTCCAATCTAGAGTATAATCTCACAAAGACAGCTGAAAGGTATGCTAAGGTAATATTGGATACCTTGAGTCCCAGGATAACTTAAAGACCACAGATACAAGACAATCTCACATTAGCTGTGATTTAAACATTAATTATTCCAAACTGCAATTTAGGAGTCCATCTGCGTGAAAGAATAATAACTACAGAAATGCCACAAAGGCAAGTTCAAGGCTCATCAAGAGCAAAAACTTTTTTATTTATTTCTATTTTCGAAACAGAAATTTACTGTTGTGACAGTTTGGGGGGTGGGAACTGGGAAGAGGGGAATCCGAGCTATACAGAATTGTATGATAAAATTCAAAATTTTAAATAAAAATTTTTAAAAAGCAACAGGAATGTATTATCTTCTTGGAACTAAATTCTGTTCTATACTATCTACCCAGGACTCTGGAAAAAGATAGAAATTACTTAGTGAAAAACCATTGAGTATGCCTTCATTTTTGAAGCTTTGAGGGAGGTGAATGATGTAAGAATAAGGAAAGATTATAACAAAAACCATGGAAAATAAAATCAGGAAAACTTTTTATACATAAATGAGTGTGTGTGTGTGTGTGTGTGTGTGTGTGTGTGTCCTCATGTTCAATACAAGATGCTGTGAAATCAACTTGTTCAAATGTCTCTGACTTACTGCTTCAGGGAATAAATCAGTGAGTCCACATTCTTTCTTGAGTAACCCCACTCATTTTGAAATTCATGAGAGAGTGGAATTCATTGATCCAATGTGGAACACATCATCACCAGAAGAGGGTAACGGTGGAAAGATGGATTCCCCAAAACAAAAATGAGAAGTGTTTCTTTTTAAATCAAAATGAGATGTGTCTGCCCCATCCTCCGGATTTTCCTCTTTATCTTCTCCCATCAGAGGAACCTGGACTTGGGTTTAATCAGTTGGATTTGAACTTCTGCTCTCTACAACCTCAGACAAGCCATATGTAACTTTTCTGGGATTGAGTTTCCTCAACTATAACATTACAGGGCTTTCATACATTTCTGCAAAGATTTCCCTCTGCTTCAGAGGTGAATTTCTCATGCATACTAAGGTGCTGTCCATGGTTCTACCATGGTATAGAGTATTCCAAGGACTTCAGAGTTTATCCTAGTTTAAGTAGCAAGATTCAGAAGATAAGAACTCAAGAATCCCTTCATATCAGGCTAACAGAAAAATGCAGAAGAAAGCTTAGACCAAGAATTAGGAAATCTGGAGAAATGTTGATCTGGGTTTTTGCCAGTCTGGTATTCACTTACCCTTTCCAGTTTATGGTAGCATGACTTCTCTTCCATTGTCCTCATCGGCCTGTGTGATAGAGGTAGGGCATCTCCAACTCCTTTGACTCCTTATTATGACAGAGAAGGAGTGTAGCTACGTGCAAGATTCAAAACTGGGACAACTTGAGTTCCTGAGAGTCAGCCCAGGGATTATGCTGGAATTCTTTCATAAACTGGATTTCAGCTGAGGCTGGTGAACTAGTAGAATGTTTTCATGCACATCCTTGGGGGAGATAGGAGAAGTCTCATGAGAGAGAAGACGATGTGGTCAAGGATAACTAATGCAATCCTGAGACCGTGCATCTAAAATAAGGGCCTTACTCTGCCCTCCCCGGATGATGTATCTTCCCTGAATGTCCTCTTGTTCACCTGGAAAATAAAGGACTAAACAAAGCCATTCTGAAATTCTTCAGCTCTTTGTTAAATCACTGTGATTTCTCCAAAGTTCTCCAGTCCCAAGGGTAGCCTCTGGGTGTGTTCCATTGACAAAAACTTAGAGTTACCCTTGGGCGTGAAAGTTCACGTATCAATGAGATAAAATTTGAGTCCTAAAATTATGGTCCATCCTATGGTTCAGTAGAGCCAAGGATGTGAGATTACAGAGGCTGCTTGTCAGACACGTGTGATCTTCCAATGTCTTGCTCAAGATGTTCCTTCATTTGGCACAATGCCCTGCTTGTTCTCTGATGAATTATTTACTTCCCAATTTGGGTAATCTTAGTAAGACTGGCTGTTGTTCTCTTTTGTTATATATAAAAAATATATATATCCAAGAAGCCAGTGTTATGGCTCAATTGGCCAGTCCTCCACCTGTAAATACCAGCAGTCCATACAGGCACCTGTTTATATCCCAGCTGCTCCATTTCCCATCCAGCTCCTTGTGGATAGCCTGGAAAAGCAATAGAGGATGGTTCAAGGCCTAAAGCTAATGCAGCTGCTTGGGAAACCCAAAAGAAGCTCCTAGCTTGCAGATTTGGATCAGCTCAGCTCTGTTTTCTATGGCCATTTGGGGAGTAAGGCAGTAGATGAAGATCTTGCTTTCTGTGTGTCTCCTTGTCTCTGTACATCTGTTTTCTCCAACAAATATAAGTAAATGTGAAAGGAAAAAGAAGATCCCAGAGTGGGTGATTTATAAAGAAAAAAATATTTGTATCTCACAGTCTCTCAGTCTGAGACATCCATGATAATGCACTGAGGTTTGGCAAAGACCTTCTTTGTCCTCATAACATAGCAGAAGTTTGGGATGGTGATAGAACGCAAGTGGAGGAGGGAACCTGTTGAATTCCTCTTTTGAGCAGGACTCCACTCCCAGAAAAACCAGTTCATTTGCACATTACAGGCCCTGATTCCTTCCAGAGTGAAGAACCCTCATCACCTCATCAGTTGAAGTTCCTATTTCTCCACACTGCTGAAGATTCTGGTCCATGAACTATGAAGCACACACACACACACACAGCACCAACTGCTTTGGGAATGTGACTGTTGAGTGACAGTGGATAGTCAAGAGTGCTTTATGAGATCATTTCTTCTTTTAAAGATTCATTTTTATTGGAAAGGCAGAGAGAGAAGGAGAGACAGAAAGATCTTCTATCCTCTGTTTGTATGTACTTAAAAAAACCCTGACATTCTCTTCTCTCATAACCACGGGGAAATGATCAATATCGAGAAACAGTATAGCCAATACTATGGAACCTACAGACTTATTCAAACTTTTCCTGTTGCCTCAATGACCTCCTAACACAGCTGTCCCATTCTGGTGTCTGTTCTTTGAGGAAAGGTTGTCATCAGTTCTCTCTCAAGAACCACAGGGCTGCCCTGGTTTGGGGGTCTTTTCCAGAACATCTGCTTTACTTTTGATCCAACTAAACTCAAATGGAAAGTGCAAGGAAATGAAAAGACAACGTTTGCCAAGCTATTCTAGGTCAAGGAGATAGTTCAACTTTTATCTGAGTCCTTGTCTCTGTCTACCTCTTATTTTCCCAGTCCCTGTCCCTCCCTTTTTATTTCTTACCTTATGTCCCCAGGTGTTTTTCATAGAGCCACTGGGCGCTGACAATGGAGATGGTCATTGGTAAACAACGGTCACTTGTCACGCAGTGAGACACCTGCATGAGCGAAAACGGAAGGGGGAAATACAAGGATACTGGGAAGGGGAATTCTTTGGAACCGCATACGTGTTGCAACTGAAAAAGACCTTGAAGATGATCCTAAGGTCTCCAAACTTGAGGTGTTTGTGTGGCTTATTTGTCAAGCACAAACTGTGTCTCTTTCTCTCTGTAGATCTAACTTTCCGATACAAATAAATAAATATCTAAAAAGAAATAAAGCGAAGAGAGCAAGTGTGGTTAAAAAAAAAAAGCAGGCTCTGTCTCTTGCTCTCTCTCTGTGTAATTCTGATTTTCAAGTAAAAATAAATAAATCTTTAAATTAGATATATATGTATACATATACGTATGTATGTAAGAATGTGAAACACAGACTTTACCCATGTGAATTTATAGTTGGATACAAATGAACTAGGAAAACAGAGTCTGATTTATACACAAAATTCAAAACTACTCATGTCAGAAAGCAGGTGCTCTTGGGTGCCAGGTGACCCCTGGACTATAGATGCTCTAAACCTATGGAAAGGCTGTGGATTTGGGGAGGGTAGGAGCTTGGAACATTGAGATAGATAGATAGATAGATAGTTAGATAGATAGGTAGATAGATAGATAGATAGATAGATAGATAGATAGATAGATAGATAGATAGGAAATAACCCTGAAGCCAAAGCCCTGATTGGGTTGGGGCAGCCATGTGCAGAAATGGCTTCCTTCCCCAGGGTCCCTCAGAGCTAAGCGTGGCCATTGTGTGTGGTTTGGCAAGTTCCACGCAGAAGTCTGTAAGGCCCTCCACGAAACATCCTGGGGTAGCTGACTCACCTGAGCAGTACAACTGGTTTGCCTGTCCTCACCGCTTCCCCTCTTCCTTCCCTCTGGGCTCTCTGGCTGGCGGACAGGAGGCCTGGGCCCCTGTCAGCACTTTGGAGCAAGCAGTCTGTGGCATAGAGTTGTGGCGTTTCCACACAGACCTTGAGCTATCTACTTTGGAGCTTCTTTTCTAAGACAGACTCTGAGGTCTCCCACCCTGGGCAGATCGTTTCTGTGCCAGCTTCTTTTAGCAGACAGAAGAACTTCCCATGCAGGCATTCAAACAAAGCCAAAATTCAGAGGTGTTTTGCTCTGAATCAGTTCAACAGAGTCGATGGTTACATATTCAAGAATGTCAACGAGCTGGCTATTAAATACTTCTGTTTAAAAGTGTACAATTCTGAAAACATAAAAACTAAAGAAGATATTAAACCAAGATTAAATATCCAATATTCATGATTTTCTGATTATTTTTAGAACCGATTCCCATGCCTTTGATATTGTTTACATCTGTTCTGTCTGAGAGGGAGAATGCATCTTTGACTCACTCAACCTTCAGTGACTTCACAATGGTAATTTTCTCTGTCTCTCTTTTTTAAGATTTGTTTATTCTAAGTCGGAAGGCAGATTTACAGAGATAGAAAGAGAGACAGAAAGAGAGAGAGAGATCCTCCACCTGCTGGTTTAGTCCCCAAATGGCCGCAATGATGCAAAGCCAGGAGCCAGGGACTCCTTTTCGGTTTCCCAGGTGGATGCAGCAACACAAGGACTTGCACCCTCCTCTATGACTTTCCCAGGCCATGAGCAGGGAGCTGGATCAGAAGTGGAGCAGCCAGGACTTGAACTGGGGCCTACTTGGGCTAGCTATACCACGGCAACAGCCACAGTGGTTATCTTCCATTGGTCACCCAAAGAGTACTTCACCATGCAAGTGAACATGAAACCGTGAAAAACATATCAGCGTTTTTCTTTTCTGTTGTTGTTTGTTTGTTTGTTTTTCCCCAGAGAGTTGCTTGGTGATCAGCTGCCAGAGCACGACTGAGTAAGGCTAATGCTTTTCCTCGTAATATTATTTGTAATAGCAGAATTCTGGAAGCACACCTTTATCACCAGGGAGTTTATGGAAGAGCTTACAGGTGCATCCACACAATGCTAGCATTCTACAGCAGTGCGAAGGTACGAGGAAGACTTCCTGATGGTAACAGTGACACAGAAGGGCATTAAGTAGAAAAGAGAACGAGGAAGGCTCTTGTGTTACCATACTGAGTAAGCACCAGGAGGGAGGCCCTGAACAGGGCTTGTTAAATGCCACCTTTGTACAATAAAGGGGAGGGAATGCAAGTATAAAGATGTTTGTATCTTCCAAAATGAAGCAACAGAACAATAAATCAAATGCTAATAGATACTTGATTGTTAAACCACAGGGAGAGAAAAACAGGTAAAAGATGAGAAGATTGAAGTGAGAATTCTCCGACTGTGCCGTTTTCTTGTTTTGACAGACTTGTCTGTGCTTTGCATAATGTTTAAATTACTACAGGTTTTTCAAAATAATTTCCTAAAGTTAAAGCAAATGAAATAATGCAGTCTTAACTACATGTCAAGCTGAAGATATAAATATCCAACAGAAAGAATCATTTTTATTTGAAAGGCAGTGTTACAGAGAGGAAAGATGGAGCATTCACTGGTTTATTCCCCAAATTGTCACAACAGCTGGAGCTGGGCCAATCTGAAGCCAGGAGCCTGGAGCTTCTTCCAGGTCTCCCACATTGGCACAGAGGCCCTAGGCCTTGGGCCAGCCTCCATTGTTTTTCCAGGCCATAAGCAAGGAGCTGGATTGGAAGTGGAGCAGCCAGGACTAGAACCAGCAACCACATGAGATAATGGGGCTGCAGGTGGAAGCTTAGCCCTTTATGCCACGGCAATGGCTCCAACCTTTAGACATTATAATTTGATTGTATATCCCCAGCAGTGCATATCCAAAATAATGAAAAAAAGAATATTAGGTTGAATCCAGTGGCTTTATTATTGTAATTGGACAGGCAAATATACAGAGAGAAGAAAATACAGAGAGAAAGTTTACTCTCCAAGTGGCCACAATAACCAGAGCTGTGCCAAGGGCTAGGATTTTCTTCCAAGTCTCCCACATGGGCACAGGGTCCCACGACTTTGGGCCATCCTCTACTGCTTTGCCAGACAAGTAAGGATTTAGTTACTAGGCTATTGTACCGAGCCCAACATTGGTCTTTAAAAAACTAATTTTGTGTATGTTACACGACAATGAAATGGTATCCTAGCTGTTCCAGTTCCTAGCTAGCTCTCTACTTGTGGCCTGGGAAGGCAGTTGAGCCTTAAAAAAAAAAAAAAGTTATTTTTATTAGAAAGGCAGATATACAGAAAGGAGGAGAAAAAGAGAGGTCCATTGGTTCACTCCCCAAGCAGCCGCAATGGCTGGAGCTGAGTCAATCCGAAACCAGGAGCCAGGAGCCTCCTCCAGGTCTCCCACATGGGTGCAGGGTCTCAAGGCTTTGGGCCATCCTCGGCTGCTTTCCCAGGCCACAAGCAGGGAGCTGGATGGGAAGCAGGGTTGCCAGGATTTGAACCGGTACCCATATGGGAACCCGGCGTGTTCAAGGTGAGGACTTTTTTTTTACAAAGTGCCCAAGATACACATATCCTAATGGCAGACACTGGGATTGAGTCCACTTCCGATCTGGCTTCCTCCTGTTGTGCCTGTAACTCGAATACTCAGATCCCCGCCAGCCATGCAGGAGACCCAGACGGAGCCCCTGGCTCCTGGTTTCAGCTGATCCACTCCGGTGGCAGGGAACCAGTGAGCTTGGGGACTGAACCTTCTTTCTCTGCATCCTCCTCACCATCACTCTCCACCTTGAAAACAAAAATTCTTTGCTCACTGCCTTAACTGTGAGGCGTTTCTTCCTTCTCATGAAGTAGGAACCGAGGTTGTCTTCCTTTGTCGCCACTTTCCCAGGAACAGCTTGGCACTTTGATTTGGCTCCGGTTCAAATTCAACTCCATCCAAAGCCTCGAATCACCCCGCCAGATGGGTGAGCTGGCAGGCTGCTCCTGCGAGTGTTTTTCAAAGAACTTTGTGATCCTGCACGTAACTGTCTTACTCTTTCGAGAATACTGGGTCCCTGTCAGCCAGGTAAAAGGGGTTGGTTAGTGCTGCTGTGGGTCTTAAGACTCAAGGATCAGACTAACCTGGCTAGTTCCGGGTTAGAGGTTAGATATCCGTTGTACAAAACGGTGGCTTTTCCATCCATATGCCCCATTAGGCGCAGGTTCCCTCATGACCTGAAACTATGGAGACAGGTAGGTCTTCCAGCATGTTCTCTAGCATGCCCCCTCCGCCACTCAGGAGCTGCCAGGGTCAGGCCACTTTCTGGAGCACACACCTCTGAAGCAGCACACTGGGGACAAATTGTGTTCCTGCACCCTGCTCCTCTCCCATGCTTGGTCATCAACCCAAGCGGTGGCCCGCACTAGCGCCTTCCCTCCAAACTCTATCTCCTGTCTCGTTAAAGCTCTTCTTGTAAAGGACCCTTGTGGAATTCAGATCCCTAAGATAGAATTGAAAGGTGTATGACTCTCTCTTCATGTAAGGGAGCAAAGAGATGGTGTACACTTGACCAGGCACAGGCCCCGTTCCAGGTGGTAAAGGGAACGGATCGCTCCCTGCACATGTTGTTCTAACAAACACGCACCCCAGGTGATGGGTGTGAGAGGCTCAGTAGTATGTGCCAGTGCCACCTGCGCCTTCCACCCTGCCCTGTGGGCCCCAGGACACGTGTGGGCGCCACAGGCAGTGGCAGCTTTGAGAGACGTCTCAGACTGGAGAGAGGTAAGAACTGACGGGTGCTTTTGTTTTTAATCCTCTCCTTCTAGCTGGGCCACAAACCAGCAACCACAGACACTTCCTCAAGCTGCATCTCCAAACATTGGGATCCCCTTGACCATCCAAAACTTAAAGTAAGAGATGCCTGATCTTGTTCTGTGCCACAATCGGTTCTGATTACAAACTAGTGGAAGAGAAAGTTAGCCTGAATGGGTTGAGGTCTTCTGTGTCCAAGCTCTCTTACTGCTAAAGTTTCCCTGCTAGATCTGGGCCCAGGAAAATGTTCTTAGAACATTTAAGGGAAACTTTAAAGAAATATACTCCATTATATCCTAACTCTGTAGAAGACTATTAGTAGGACTTGAGAATACCCTAAACCACCCACGACTTTCTTTACAACAGAGATGGGGAGAACTCCAACAAAGAATAAAAAGAGTGTACTCTTTATGATATCTTGACTCCTGCAAGGCACCTCTTCCCGACCCAACACACACACACACACACACACACACACACACACACACATACACACTCACCCCTCAAACAACACAGGCTTCACCAAGGATTGTCAAAAAGAACCTCTCAGGGCCATGTCCTATTTGTCTAGGAGATGGTTTGGAGATTTGACTGCCTCCGCAGGCCAAGAATTCCAGAGTCAGGCATTTAAGACTGTGAGGTTGGCAGCAATTCAGAACTGTTGAACTATCAAAACTGCTTGAGCAGGATCCTTGGAGCATGCCCCACATGGGGGACCAGGGGTGGGTGGGAGGCTGGGTGGGGCTTCTCCCTTTGTTTCTCCCCTGACCCCAGACACAGGAAAAAGAAATTATGACATTAGTGTGGAAACAATGGTCTTACCCACTTTCCTGTAGCCCTTGACCCTTTGTACCCAAATCAATTATGTAAGATTATCAAAATAATTAATTCATTTTAAAAAGATGTATTTATTTTTTATTACAAAGTCAGATATAAAGAGAGGAGGAGAGACAGAGACAAAGATCTTTCTGTCTGTTGATTCACTCCCCTAGCAGCCACAATGGCCAGAGCTGAGCCAATCCGAAGTGAGGAGCCTGGAGCCTCCTCCAGGTCTCCCACATGGGTACAGGGCCCCAAGGCTTTGGGCCATCCTCAACTGGCTTACCAGACCACAAGCAGGGAGCTGGTCGGGAAGTAGAGAGGCCAGGATTGGAATTGGGGCCCATATGGGATCCTGGCATGTTCAAGGCAAGGACTTTAGCTGCTAGGCTACTGCACTGGGCCCGGCTTCCACATTTTCTTTTTCTTCTTCCTGTGTCTGGGAGGAAGATGAGGGAGAAGGAGAGGATCCAAATCCATCATCCTAATTGTATCAGTACCCGGGGATGGAGGACAGCCACCCAATATCATCCGAGAGTTCCCGAAGCGGAGCATGCTGTGCGGGTTCTGCTCAAGTGGTTTTGATAGTTCTGAAATGCTATTGATTTCATTGATCCAAGGCTGAGGAAATTCTTCCAGGGTCCATTGGCTGACTGAGTCCACCTTAGAGTCTCCATCCACCCAGAAACATGCTGTCAAGCTTGGCTGGGGCAGTTGATTGATTTGTTCTGCCCTCTTTCCTCTGCTATGGTACCAGATGTTCCCTGCAGGCTCCAATGGACTGCCAAATCCTCCATGTGCATCTGGGTTTGCCATCCACTGCTCTGTCTAAACCACTGAGGAGGCCCTGTTCTGACACGTGCATTCCATGTCTGACCACAGATGCTATGATTCTCCCCATGGTTGGAGTTCTGACCACAGTGGTTCAGTTGGGGATATCCCTAAAGAAATCTCTTCTGAAGGGATCCCACACCTGATTCTGTGAGCGTTTGCCAGAACAGGCTCCGGCTCTGTCTGTCATCCATATTAGCCCACATTCATTCTGGTAGTTGCAATTGCTGGGTCAATTCTGTTTCCAGCCCCTATCTCCTACGTAAATCAATGGATGTTGCGACCAAATACAACCCTGCCCATCACACATTTGAGCCTCATGTATGTTGTCTCAAAATCTTAGAAAAAGAAAAAGACAGGCAGAAGGAAGAAGGGTAGGAGGAAGGAGGAAGGAGGAAGAGGGAAGAAAAGAAGAAAGGAAGAAGGAAGAGAATATCATTTTGCTCTTAAAATTATATCTACAGGGCCTCATTGGCAAATCCACCCTTTGCAAATGCCAGGATCCCTTAGGGGTACCGGTTGTGTTCCAGTTGCTGCTCCACTTCCCATCCAGCTCCCTGCTTGTGGCCTTGGAAAGCAGTAGAGAATGGCCCAAAGCCTTGGGACCCTGCACCCATGTGGGAGACCCAGAAGAGTTGGTGGGCTCCTGACTTTGGATCAGCTCAGCTCAGACCATTGCAGCCATCTGGGGAGTGAACCAGCAGATGGAAGATTTTTCTCTGTGTACTTTCTGTAAATATGCCTTTCCAATAAACACAAATAAATCTTTAAAAAAAAAAAAAAAGATGCTTCTGGGTTCAGCACTGTGGTTCAATAAGCTCATCTCTCATCTTGTGTGCACCGGCATCCCATATGGGTGCCAATTCATGTCCCAAATGCCCCACTTCTGATCTAGCTCTATGCTTGTGGCCTGGGAAACCAGCAGGGCACTGCCCAAGACTAAACAAATCTTGCTATGCTCACTGCCTCATCTGTTGCGTGGAAATTCTTCTACAGAGACAAGAACTGAAATCATCTCTCATCGCTATGTTCTCTGTTAACAGTATGACAAAATCTCTTCTTGTCTTGTTCTATCATGCCTGGAAAGTGTATCATTCTTTGGTCCATGTCATATATGCTACTCACCCATTAGTCACACAATACATCCCAGGTTATCAAATTCTGGCAGTACTGCAAGGAACCTTACATATTTTTTTAGATGATATTTACATGGTTAATCAAGATGGGAAGAATTGAGGGTTAGGAAAAAAGTGGGTGTGATCACTGTTTCCAAATTTTGTATTTCTTCTTCCTATACCTCAGGGGAGAGGACCAGCCATACCCAGTCTGTCAACTGCCCCAGTATCCTGGGGATGGGGAATAGCCACCCATTATTGACCAGGGTCCAGCTGTGCCCTACATTTCCAGGGTTCTGCCCAGGTGGAAAACTTTATATATCTTGATAATGGCCTCACAGCACTATTCTATTAATAGTTGTGGGTTTTCTCTTATTGTGTCTATGAGTTAAACCTTATTAAAGGTGTGTGTGTATATATAGAAGAATACATAAAATATATAGAACTACGTCATTTCTAAATGTTTTTACCAATAAAAGCACACATGGAATCTGTGAAGAAATGACTGGTTCCAGGTTCAGGGCAGGAAATGCTTAAGTTGGCTTTGAGACAACCTGCTGAGCCCAGAAAGAAATAATAATGCTGTAGAAAAAAAAATATAACGCTATCGAGGAAAAATTGTGCTGAGGCTTGTGCCATGACTCACAAGCTAATCCTTCACCCTTTGGCACCAACATTGTCATATGGGCATTGGTTTGGGTCCCAGCTGCTCCACTTCCCATCCAGAGATCTGCTTATGGCTCGGGAAAGCAGCAGAAGATGGCTGAAGTCCTTGAGCCCCAGCACCAATGTGGAAGACCCGGAAGAGTTTCCTGGCTCCCAGCTCTAGCCACTGTGACTACTTTGGGAGTGAACCAATGGATGAAAGATGTCTGTCTCTTTCCCCTCTGTAAGTCTTTGAAAAAGAATTATGCTGTCAGATGGATATAGGAGATAAAATGAAAGGGTTTTCCGGTTTTCCAGTTGGCCAAATGTAAAAAAATGAAATGATGGAAAAGAAACATGATTGTAACTGATTGGAATGCATAGGTCTGTGTGTTCATAGTATTTATAAAAACAAAATAAAAACTCACGGATCACTGTTGGAAGTTGTAAGTGCATACCATAGAGGCAAAAACTAATTGTTTATCCTGCCTTCTCTGAAGTTTATTGTTTCAGGAACCATTCAGGATACAAGATAGCTTTTTTTTTTTCTCTCTCTTAAGATTTGTTTATTTGTTAGATAGGTAGATCAGATTTAAAGAAGGAGAGAGAGAATGATCTTCCATCTACTGGTTCACTCTCCAAATGGCTGCAAACTTGGGCCAATCTGAAGCCAGGAGTCAGAAGCGTCTTCTGGGTCTCCCATGTGGGTGCAGGGTCCCAAGGCTTTGGGCCGTCTTCTGTTGCTTTCCTAGGCCACAAGCAGGGAGCTGGATGGGAAATGGAGCAGCAGCTGAAACACAAACTTGCAGTCATATTTGATCCCTACCCTTGCAAGGCAAGTATTTAGCCATTGAGCCATGGCCCCAGGTCTGGGATACAAGAGTTGATTCCAGCAAAAGTATTCATAAAGAATGATAGAATAAAGCTAACTAAATGGTCTTGAGTATCACCAACAGATGCTAAGAGTGTATGTGAAAGGTCAATGGTTACTGGATCACATGTTCCTCAGGCCTGTGACTTCAGAAGCAAGGATTCTATCTTAACATTGCCAAAGATCAGATCTTTAAAGACCTAGGTACCAGCTAATGGAAAACATTAGGCTTAGATAAACAAATCAATTACCTCCACCAAAAGGCAATCATCCAAATCCAGGATGTGAGGAATTTTTGACTCGGTCTGTTTAACAAACTAATAAGACAAGGGAGATCTGTTGTATAATAAGACAGACGTGTCAGACTTAAACACCAAATGTATGACATGGATTTATGGAGACCCTGGCATCCATTTGGTTGTTCTACTTTTATATAATTTGCCCTGTGGCATTCACGTTTTTTCCTGAATGCATTCCATCTGGCCCCTCATAATACTAGTAACACATTTGCAAAGAAGTCTTCGCAACATCTCCCCCTTGACCCTAAGACCATCTTCTCTATGATCATCCTGTGGCTCTTTACTCGGCATCCCAGCCACCAGGAGCCAGAAGTGAACTCTCAGAGCGGCTCTTGGTGTGACACAGCGCCCTGCCAGATTGAGACTGACATGACAACCAACTGTGAACAGGTGGTCTGTGAGACAGCCTCCTGTATGGGACAGTGGGGACAGGGTTTCCTTCACATAGACCCAGTTCTCCAATACATCCTAGAAAGGGAAACCATCACCTCTTCTCTTGTCTCACTTTCCCTTGGTGGTGAACTTTCCTTTCACCACCTCTTTGTCTGAACGACCTGCCCTGAGGCTACTAAAAGCCAAGGGAGGCTCTGAGATGGATCTACCAGGCTGAGAGTTTGATATGCTAATAGAGAGATACATCACACAGAAATGGAATGCCACCACATTTTTAGAATTCCTTTGGTAACAAATCCTAATCTCCCAAGCCTATGAGCAACTCGTTCTCACAGGGCAAAATAGCAGGTGTTCAGACAGACAGAGCAAAAGACACATTGATAACTTTCACATTGCTATTCTTGTGCACATATTTCAATAGAATTACACTGTGCATCGTTTATGTTTTCAAGTATACAAATAATAAATGACAACATCCTCATTGTAAAAAAAAAAAAAAAAAACCTACTGACCATTTTGTAAGTTACTGTTTCCACCTCAAATATATAGTTTCTTATCTGTATTTACATTTTTTTTCTGGTAGAATTTAATTTCCTATTGTAATTTCCATGTAATTCGATATTCTGCTAAAATATGCTTTTCCATTCCCCAGTATTCCGTCACCCACTTCTGGAGTCTTAATCAAGTTTTAACCAATCCAGCTTAATAGACGGTTTTTCTAACTGTGCTGAATGAGTAGATTTTGTTCACATCTTCGATTCTTTTATCTCTAGAGTGAGATGGTTGAGTTGAAAAGTACTGGCACTTTTGATAAAAGGCATCAGAAAGTGCTTACTTGTCCTCAAAAAGTCATAGTGTTTTTTAACTCCAGCAGCAGGGTATGACACTGCTCACTTCTCCAAACCTACGTTTATGATATTAAAACTACACATTTTCTAATTGTGTCTTAAAACATTTTATATTAAAACACCTTTGCCCAGGGACAGCAATGTGGCATAGGTGGTAAGGCCACTGCCTGTAGGGCCAGCATCCCACATGGGCACCAGTTCAAGTTTTGGTTGCCCCACTTTCAATCCAGCTCCCTACTAATGTGCCTAGGAAAGCAATAGAACATGACCCAAGTCTTTGGTCCCTGCATCCACATGGCAGACCCAGAAAAAGCTCCTGGCTGCTGGCTTTGGTCTACCCAGCTCCAATTATTGATGCCATTTGAGGAGTAAAGCAGTGGTTAGGTGCTCCCTTTGTCTCTCCCTCTGTAACTCTGCCTTTCAAATAAATAAATAAACATATCTTTAAAAAAGAACATCTTGGTCTAGTGGTAAAGAAAAATTGCTTGAAATGTGTGTCAAATACACACTAACTATTTGTACTTATTGCTGCAAATGGTGTCTTCAGATGTGGAAA
Organism: Ochotona curzoniae; assembly: GCF_017591425.1. Lineage (NCBI taxonomy): Eukaryota > Metazoa > Chordata > Mammalia > Lagomorpha > Ochotonidae > Ochotona > Ochotona curzoniae. Next base: position 7,181,618 of record NW_024466446.1, on the reverse strand, counting down.
CTGAAGTTCAGAGAGATTGCATGACATGCTAAAAAACACGCAACGTGTATGTTGTAACAGAAATGAAACTTTATCTTTTTAATTCTAAAACAAAATGGGATTGCTCTTCGCTTTGTCAGAACAAGCAATAAAGGCTGTGGTGCAAAATTCTGTTGAAGCTAAGAATTCAAGGACATCCAATAAACAGGTGTCTTCTGGCCAAGTCATATCTATAATTGGCTCCTTGGATAATGAATGAATTACTGGTGTCTTTTTTTTTTTTTTTTATCAATTCAAGGGATTCAGATCAAGACTGGGAGGTAGAAAAGAGATCATTGGAACAAGTGGAAGTGCCTAAGACATCCTTCTTGCTCCCGTGGGAAGGATGCTGTACCGCTGAGATGCTGCAGGACACTGTGGTCCCCATGACCTCTTCCCTTACCCCAGCATGAGGACAAAGCAACCAACCACATCTGCTTCATTGCAGGAGAATACAACTGGCTAGCTATTGGGAGAAACATTTACTGATGCTTTACTCTTCACTTTTGAACACCATTTCCACTTTTCTCCCCAGGAACACATCAGGCCAGGTTGTCATCTGTTGGTTTAACCTTGTTTGGCAAAGTCAAAGTCCTCTTTCTCCAGTAACTCACAAGAGAATGCATGAGACAACAGAAAAAGAAAAGAAAGGAAGGAAGAGAAGAGAAGGGAAGGGAAGGGAAGGGAAGGGAAGGGAAGGGAAGGGAAGGGAAGGGAAGGGAAGGGAAGGGAAGGGAAGGGAAGGGAAGGGAAGGAAGGAAAGAAGGAAGAGGCAGAGTTACTTAACGTCAGAAGAAGCAGATACTAGGAAAAATGAGGGGGAAGCTAGCGGAAGGAGGCAACACAATGTAATCTATAAAATGCTAGCCAAAAGTTTATTTGGATGAAAGAATCTGAAAGACTTAAGGCCAAGAGGCACTAGTCAAGATTTAGTGGAGAGGGTTTAGTGGTGGGAGGGTGGATATTCTCATGGATTTTTCCTCCTGAGCTTTCAGATCTTACTCCAGGAAACAGAACTTTCTCTTTGATCTAACTGGTCAAGTTTCCCTTTGGTGGAACTTAGAAAGGAAATGCCTTTTTTTAAACTTGTCCAATCTGAGATCCTTTGTACCCATGACTACAGCAGGCCAAGAAAATGAATACAAACAGAACAAGAAAACGCTGGAATTCGTCAATTCAATTGTCCCCCGAATCCAGCTTCATACCCCACTGTTACCTTACACAGAGAATCCCATAGAACTAGGTAGCAGCCACAGCATTTGGGAGTTCATGCAGTCACAGAGTCAGTGTTTACTTGAACGTAGACCCTTAGGAAGCCACGAGGTCTCCTGCATGTACAATGACAGACTTTGAAAAACCTTTATGAAGCAGAACACTCCTGGAACTAATGTGTATTTGTTCCTCACATTGAGAGGGCTCAATTGGTTAATCCTCCTCCTGTAAGCACCGGCATCTTATAATATAGGTGCTGGTTGATGTTCCAGCTCCTCCACTTCCCATCCAGCTCCCTGTTTATGGCCTGGAAAAGTAGCAGAAGATGGCCCAAGGACTTGGGACCCTGCACCTGCATAGGAGACACAGAAGAGGCTCCTGGCTGCTGGCTATGAATCGTTTGTTGTGGTCATTGGTGCGACAGCATAATGGCTAACGTAAAGCCCTCACCTTGAATGTGCCGGGATCCCATATGGGCACCAGTTCTAATCCCAGAGGCCCTACTTCCCATCCAGCTCCCTGTTTGTGGCCTGGGAAAGCAGATGAGGACAGTCCAAGTCTTTGGGACCCTGTACCTGTGTGGGAGACCCGGAAGGGGCTCTTGGCTCCTGGCTTTGGATTGGGTCAGCTCCAGCCTTTGCTGCTGCTTGGGGAGTGAATCACCCGACAGAAGCTCTTCCTCTCCATCTGTCCTCTTCTCTGTATATCTACCTTTCCATTAAAAATAAATAAATCTTTAAAAAAATGTTTGTTCTACTTGGCCACAAACATAAGTGATAATACTGTGTATCAAACACTGTTCCATACTCGGTCACATTCAATTGTTATCATTCTACCCCCAGGAGATAAAGATGATCAAAGGTCCTACTTTACAGATGGGGGGAAAAAAAAAACTGAGACATAAAACATAAGCAGTTTGGCCCCGGTCACCCAGTTGGTGACCTGTAGTACTGGGATTTAAATTTAAATAAATTAGGTTTTAATCCCAGAACCCAGACTTAATCAGCTCACCACAACTAAGAAAGTTGTGATGTACACCAAGTTCTGAGGTTCTCCCAGTTTTCTCTCCCTGTAGGACCTGTGCTGTCTTTCACCAGGAACTTGAATGAGCCAGAAACTTCCTCTGGGTCTCCCACATGAGTGCAGGGCCTCAAGGCTTTGGGCCATCCTCTAGTGCAATCCCAGGCCACAAGCAGAGAGCTGGCTGGGAAGTGGAGAAGCTGAAATACAAACTGGCACCCATATGGGATCCCTGCACATGCAAGGCAAGAATTTAGCCACTAGGTTATGGCACTGGGCCCTCTAGTGTTTTTCTAAGCATGAGGTTTTGTAAGTTAAAGTACACATAATGAAATGATACATATCCTTTCAACCCTTCTGTTTTCTTTTTATGTAACATGTGCTATTTTACATTGCTAAAAACGTAATAGATTTATTTTATGCAGGCTGTATTATGTATTCTGCACAGTATATTTACTGTTCTCATTTTGGACCCCTGAGTTTTTCCAAGTTTTTCCCTGTGGGATGAATTTGGGTTCTTAAGTAATTTCACCTCTCATGATAGTTAAAAAAAAAAAAAAAAAAGCTTTATTTACTTTTATTGGAAAGGCGGATTTTTCAGAAAGATCTTCTGTCTGCTGGTTTACTCCCTAAATCGTCGCAGTGGTCAGAGCTGAACTTCTTTGTAGTCAGGGTCCTCTTCTGGGCCTCCCACGCCAGTCAATGCAGGATCTCGAGGCTTTAGGCCATCCTCTCTTGCTTTTCCAGGACACAGGGAACTGGATGGGAAGTGGAGCAGCCAGGACTCGAACCAGCTATATGGGGTGCTAGCACTTTGCAGATGGAGGATTAGCCAATTGAGCCATCGCGCCAGCCACCCCACTCACACTCCCTTCTCCGAGTTTACCTTCTGGAAAGGAGCTGATTAAACCCCATCGTACTAATGTGCGCAGGACTGGTTTTAAGAGCTGCATTTTATGACCTTTTAGGCTGTGTACAACTAAAGGAATGCAGTTTTAATTGTGAGGGGCTTTTTGTTTGCTTGCTTTTGATACATCAGAAAAGCGCGTGGAAGGAAGGCCTTCCTCATTGCTAACAAGCCTATAGGTGTTACAACAGCAATATGTCACTGGTTCATAGAACAGGGCAAAGTCACGGGGAGCCCTCTTGGGGCTTCGAAAGCAGTGAGATGGCAAAGGAGGGTGAGGGGAAAAAAAACTGGGCAGAAGAACAGAAGCGACTCATAAAATTCATGTAGCCTTGAGTTCATGAGCAAGTGTCTCCAGGGGCGCAAATCCTTTCCATCCCCTGCAGGGGGCTCTGCAAAGGCCTGAGTCTCCAGACAAATCTGGTGGGAGCCTTCCCTCCTGCGACGCAGACAGTTCCCAAGCCCTGCTTGCAGTTAAAAGACCCCGCGGGGATGCCCTTCAAGCCCTGCTGTACCTCCCCAGCCCCATAACCCTCCCCACACCACGCACACCTCTTTGCCGCAAGCTCACAGGTTCACGGCGAATCCCCGCCTGCGGGGAGTGCCGGAAGAGCCCCCAAAGCTGAGCGGTGTTTCCCCACCCCGCAACTCTAAGGGGTGCCACGTTCTTCCGCAACGGCCCTGGGAGCGCCAGCCGCAGAGGAAGGCGGGCACGGTCAAGTCTAAATCAAAGGTGCCTGGTGGCTGCGTCCCCTTTTGGATCAGAGACAGAAAGGGCGGGAGTAATCCGGGGCGGGGCGGGCTGATTCCAGATGAAGGCTGCGGGGCAGGACTCCTGGCTCTCCGATAAGCGGCCCCCCAGCAGCTCCAGGACACCCTCCCACACCTGCTCCGCCTGGACCCCGGGCGCACGGTGCGCGCACCCACCCACCTCCCTGGGCCGCCCGCTCCTCCCTCCTTCCTCGCTGGTTGGCCCAGGCGCCGCAGAGCGCGACGGCGGCAGGAGGAGCTGGGCGCGCCCGCCACGCAAAACCACCACCGGGCTGGCAGGCGACAGAAGCTCAGCGCGGGGAGCCCCGGCTAGCAGTGACAGCGGCAGGGCCAGCGCGCTCTCTCTCCCGGGCGCACCGGCGTCTCGTTTCCTCCGCGCCTCAGCTCGACAATCATCTCCCGGTATCCCTGTCTCCAGGAGCGCACGGCCCGGCCCAGCTCCGAGCACAATAGCGGCGATCCTAGGGGCCGCTCGGAATCCGGACGACTACCATGGGGAAGCCGGCGAAGAAAGGATGCGACCCCAAGCGCTTCCTGAAGAATAACTGGCTGCTGCTGTCCACCGTGGTCGCGGTGGTACTAGGTGAGCATGGACGCTGGCGCGGCGGGTGGGCGAGGCGGCGCAGCCTCACGCGCGCTCTGCGCCCAGGCCGCGTGCGGGGAGTGCGGGTGCTAGGGTGTGCATGGCGCTGGCGTACCCGGTGCCTGGCTTCCTGAGCGCCTCCACGGCCTTGGCCTCGGATGCCACGCGCGGGATCTCCCCTGAATGCCGTGCGTTTCTGCAGGCGAAGAACAATGCTCCTTGGGGATTCCATCTGGATTCCCCAGCAAGGAACCGCCTGCCGGTTCTTGCCTTGGTCGAAATGGCCAGAGGGTGGCTTGAAAGGTGGAAAGGATTTTTTTTCTTTTTGGTTCATCCTGAGACCCACCCCTATCCCGCATCTCTCCCCCACCTTCTCCCCTCTTTTGAACCGCACTACGCTGACGGAGACGGATGTGAATGACACCTGCTGGACAGACTGGAGGAGCCAGCCACCTGGGCTTCTGGGGTGGCTGGGCGGGAGCCTGGGGGAAGCCGGCTGAGGACGCCGCCTCCTCTCACCTTTAGTACGGGGAGCTCAGCGAGTGGTGACTGCCCGCAGCTAAGCTCGGAAACGCTGACAGCTTCGTGCCTGAATTCCAGAGCGTGCAATTGTGGCCCACCGGAGGTCGGTCACAGGGGGACACTTCTTCCTGAGCCGCCTTCCGTAATACATCTACCAGCCTTCTTGTCTGGTTTCTCAGCAAAGGTGTATTTAAATGACTGGAGTGGCGGGGCGCTTGGAGTTATTCGTATTTAGCTTTGGGATTGCCACCGACGTTGATACTTTACGCATATCTAGCTCTGGGAGGCAATTGTTTAGGGTTAGAGCCGCTCCTTGGCCTCCTTTGCCCAAGGGCCAGCAACCCGGGGAAACCCAGCAGGTGAGAATTACCGCAGAATGTGTGAATTACTTGACAGGCTTCACCTGCTTGGAAACTGAAGTTGGGCTAGCTAGAAAGGGAAAGTTGTTCCCACCCCAGTCTCTTGCACTTCTTCCTAGTAGCTTGGTATATTTTGTCTACATCCCCTCCTAGTACCCCGACCTTAAAAAAAAAAAAATCTTTGAAAGCTAATGAATGGAGTCCCGGGGTCAGATGGGCGCCTCTAGAACTTTGTGCAAGGGAAAGTCTGGTTCCTAGTAAATAAATAACATCCTGGTATTACTTTAGCTGAGAATATTTGCAGCAGGAAAGGAGAAGCAAGTGTTGGCTTTTTCCCACGAGGTGCCAAGTGGCTTTGGGCTACTTTTAGTGAAAGCTTATACTGTCTCCTGCCGCCCCCCCCCCCAACACATTTAACATGGCCCACTCCAGCAAGAGTGACTGGCCTTCCTTCGAGCCACAGGGAAGAAATTATACTTTTAATCATGGGCATCCAGGATTCACTTTTTAAATTCCCTTTAGATGGAATGACCTGAGCCTGGTGTATTTTTATTGCCCTGTGGCAGCAGAGTGGTTCTGCCTTGGGGCTGAGTGGGGAGCTTGGCAGAGATCTCCACCTAGGCCATGTTGTGCACCACTAGTCAGCAACCCAGTCACTGGAGAGTTGGAAGGCGTCTGGAGCAGTTGTTTCACGGCCTTTGGAACCATTTGCGTAAATGCATCTTCAGCGAGTGGAGAGGGCTTTCCTGCCCATTTTACAGATGGGACCTTGATCCCAGGTAGATGATTTCCTCCAGTTTTATGCATTTCGTGGAGCCCCACGGGTGTGTTTTGGGTTATTTACTCCAAAAAAAAAAAGGGAAGGAAAAAAAAATTCACCATGGAAAAGCCTAAGCCAGGTTGGTCATTGGCTCCTCCAGATGGGCTTTATGTTTCCATTTCTGGCTGAGAAGTTCCAAGACTAGACCAGAGTGTTGATCAGAAAGCATTTCCCATGTCCCCCTGCACCTCTTTCCTTCTCTCTTCAGATCCCCCTGGTCTTGGGGTAGGGGTGGGAAGAGAACATTATGCTCCTTTGTAGCTTGCGCCGGTTCCCTAGTTTAGCAAGCAGAGATATTTCTGCCACTCCAACTGTGGCAGGGAGTTTGAGCAAGGGTTTATTTCGTAACAGCCTGAATGGGTCCAGAAAAATCTGGAGCACTCTCTCTCGTGTCTCGACATTTCAGAGTGTGGACCTTCGAGAGAAACTAATTGTTCAACGTATGAACTACCCTGCTCCCCCTGCAGCAATGTGGCATTCTGATCGTAGCTACTGTGAAATGCTTGTTCCCCGCTGGAAGGCTGCAGACCTGACATGTACAAATCTTGCTGAAAGGAGAGGCAGTGCTTTTCATAAAAGAGGCAGCTGGAGGCTTCTGAGTTCTGAGGCCTGTGAGAGGTCATCTTTTTCAGCCGTGGAAGTTGGTTCTTTGGGTGGAATTGTTGCTTCCCTTCTGTGTTGCCCTTCTATATTTTGTGTATAATACCTTCAGAATAGTCAGCTGAGAGGCCTCTTCCGGGAATACGACTGTGGACACCTTCATTGCTTACACTACCGTTTTTACAGTTTTCCCTGATGTTGTAGGGCAGTAGGACTGAGCACAGCCTGGAGTCAGGAGTCCTGGGTTGAATTCTGGTGCTGCAGGAGTTCTCCCGTTTAAATGCATGGCTTGTTTTCTGGGATCCTTGCCTGGAAAAGGGGGTGTTAGTCATTGTCTCATTTGTTAGTAGGGTTGACTATGATAATGTCAAAACGCCCACTTATGCGTAACATGCTGTGTCTAAACCAGTGCCAGCCGTCATTGCATTTATTTATTAGGAAAGAGAGGGATGGAAAAGAGCTATAATCATTGTGGTTTGAGGACTCACAACCTAATTCCCAATGGTTTGAATAGGTGGAAATTTGAAGGCAAAGTGTTTCTGTGCTCTGCCTTAGTGCAGTCTCTGTGTGTGAAAGATCTGTCCAGTGTTCTGATTCAAGGCACCCAGCCATTGGCTTGAATGGAGTGGTGGTGGAGTAGTGTGGGTTAAGGCCCTCGTGGAATCCTCCAAGCTTATCATGTAAACCTGAGTTTTCTCTCCAGACTGGTTCTTCCAATTGTGTGGGAAATCTGTGATCTCACGATGAGGGGGTTCTCATTACAGAAAGGCCATGGCTCTTTATACCATGGAGCTAACCAGCCGATTCCAGTGACTTCCTTTCCTTGGAGCAATAAGGAAGCCATCATTTGGCAGAATCTAAATCTCTTGTCTGATGCCTGAAACATCTCCTTTCCATTTTTTTCCCCTCTAAGATTTATTTTATTATTTGAAAGGCAGGGTCACGGAGAAAAAGAAAGATAGAGAAATCTCCCATTTGCTGGTTTACTCTCCAAATGGCCGCAATAGCTGGAGGTGAGCTGATCTGAAGCCAGGAGACAGGAGATTCTTTTCGGTCTCCAATGTGCATGCACGGGACTTAAGCCATCCTCGGCTGATTTCCTAGACTACAAGCAGTTGTGTGGCAAGTGGAGCATCTGAGACATGAACTGGCACCCATACAAAATGCCAGCACTTGCAGGTAAAAGGTTAGTCAGTTGAGCCATCACACAGCCCCCTGTTCTGTTTCTTTTTACCTAAGTCTGTGTAGACCCCGAGGACAGGTGCCAGCCTGCCCCATCACCTGCACGGACCTTGACTCAACGGTGCTTAGAAATATATCTAGAGCATCCAACACCCATGTCATTCACTCATTCAGCACCTACCAGGGCTCTTCAACAAGCTCACAAAGTGAGTAAAAGCCAGCAACTGTGGGGGAAAGATGTGTAAACCCCGCGGAGAGAGGGACAAGCCGTGATCCTCCAGGCCTTGCTTTGAAGACCCTGTTGTGAAGGAATTGGGAGAAAATAGTAAAAAGAACCAGAGAGGTGATTTTCGTGTTCTGCCCTGTTTCAGGAACCTTGAGTCTGATTGCAACTGAAGAGAAGCGATTATGGAAATAAGACCATGAGAGCAGAAGGGAGCATAATAGGGGGTAGAAAGAGCCCTGGGGTAGAGGAGAGGCGTACCCAAGAGGTGGGACACTTCTGAGGCTCTGGACAAGGGTGGACTGCCCAGCTGAGATAGGAGGGGAGGGGCTGAGGACTCACCTCTGGCCACCTTTAGCTGCCTTCTGCATTCCTGTGTTCCCTCTGCTTCGTGCCCCACTCCCTGCCCCAGACCTCAAAGCTTGTCACTGCTGTAACTACTTACACAGCCTGGCTCGCTGCTAGGACCAGGACAGCAGGTGTTTATCCTCACCCAGTTCTGGAAGTCGTGAGACCAGCAGGGCCTGTCTGGGGGAACCTGGAGTAGCTGCCTTAATATTCCTGGAATTGGGATGGGTGGGGCTAATCCCTCTAATCTTTGCTCTGCTTGCAGCTCTGTTTCTGTGTGTGTGTGTGTGTGTGTGTGTGTGTGTGTGTGTGTGTGTGTGTGTGCGCGCGCGCATACACATGATCTCCTCTAACATTTTTTAAGCCATTACTATTGTTTGAGAGAGAGAGAGAAAGCTGTCGTCCACTGGTTTGCTCCCTAAGTGCCTGCAGCAGGCAGGGCTGCTGGGCTGGAGCCAATGTCAAGAGCACTGCCCAGGTCTGCCTCATGGGTAACAGGAACTCTATTTTTGAGCCATCGTTGCTGCCTTCCAGAACCAGGATGAGTAAGGAGCTGCCTGCAGTCAGGAGTCAGACGTGGGTATCTTAAGCACGAGACTAAATGCCAGCCCTATCTTTCAGGAAACACATTCTGAGTCCAGCTAGCTGATGATTAACTACAGCCTGTCTTGCTGTATGAGATGATATTCACTCTTTGGTCATACGGGGTAATGCCCACAGGCTGCAGAGGTTGGGCACATGGACACACCTGTGTGGAGGCCCCAGTCAACCCTCTTTGAGATCTTAAGAGTGAAGAGCTTTGACTGATTTCCCAGGCCATGCAGGGAGCTGGATGGGAAGTGGGTCCACCAGGACATGAACCAGTGCCCATATGGGTTCCGCTGTATGTGCAAGGCGAGGACTTGAGTCGCTAGGCTATGGTGCCAGGGCCAAAGCAGTGGATTTTCTAGTGTGTTTGTTGATGAAGATGTGGAAACAAAAGTTCTGCATGGATGTCTGCTGAGGGTTGGGGATGGGAAGCAGAAATATAGATGCCACAACTTGTTATAAAATCTCCATGCTTTCATCCAGCTTGAAGAACCTTTAGCCCTATGAGTATATGTTATAGTCATTTCTTAGTTCACTACTGGAAGACAGAGATTGCTAGAAATGTTCCCATCTGGAGCTGAGGGAGGAGTAAAGGGCATTCCCAGAGGATAAAATGACCCTGACATGAAGTCAGCTCCTCTGTGCTTCAACTGCTGATTAGTGGATGCCTTTGTGATAATCATGTAAGTTATGTATGAGTCTGCTATCAGGGCAATGTCCTATGTCTAATGGATTATTCATTATCATAAAACTTGATTTAGATATATAATATGTTTACATATATCTACACAACGTAAAAAGTTATGAAGCACCGAATATTCCAAAAACACAAAATAAATTAGACTTTTTTAGGGGCCGGTGTGGTGGCCCAGCTTGGTACTGTGGCATTGCATATCAGAATATAAGTTTCAGTTCTGGCTGCTCTTCTTCCAAACCAGCTCCCTACTAACGTGCCTGGGAAAGGAGGCAGTGGAAACTGGCCCCCAACGCGTGGGCGTCTGCCAGCTTTCAGAGACAAGGATGGAGTTCGTGGCTCAAGCCTGGCTATTGCAACATTTTGGGGAGTGAACCAGTAAATCAATCTTTCTCTCTCTCACTCACTTGTTTCTTTGTGCTTGTCTCTTCTGCTCTGCCTTTGAAATGATCCTTTATAAGAAGAGAAATCTTTACAATGTTAAGAATAGCCTAGTATCCTCAAGATCAATCATTGCCATAGTACACAAAGGGTCTAAGGGGAAAAAAATATGGAAATCGCTTTAAAAGCTAATGTAAAACTTCCACGAACTTTTGGAACACATCCTCTATAATAAGTAATCATCTTGATAGAGGTAGAAAAAAGGTGTACTGGCTGCTTTGCTTTCCATGTAGAATATAACTTGAGGGTCCCAGACAGGTTGCAAGTTGAGTGATAGGTGTTTTGTATGTGTGACTAATTCCATGGTGTACCGTCCCATGACAACATTACTAGCAACATGATCATTGCTAATTGGTGTCTATTATATTTTCTGGAAATGTGGGAGTTACAGCTGTGTTAGATTTGTCTAAGTTACCGTGTGTGACTAAATATACATTGGCATTTAGACATGTGCCTATGGGAATTGGCTTATATCTCTCCTAAGGTAATAAATAGTTACATGCATATATATATATATTATATATGTAATTGCACATATATTTATACATAATGTGTATGTTTGTATGTGTGTATGTCTCTCTCTTTCTCTTCCTGTCTTTCTCATACACACACACCTGCTCAATTAGAGAAGTCTGGCCCAAATTTATATACCAAAGAATCATGAAAAGAGATTGGAATGGACTTGGAATGCCTGAGCCAGTGCTTTCATTTCTGAAACAAAACCAAAACTTGACAGATGAAGGGCATCAGTAAGGGCATCAGACTTTCATTTTTCCTTGTTCTTAGCCGAGTGCATACCACAGGTCTAGGAAATCAGGTCCCTAAACACAATTACCCAAAAAAATGATGAAATGCATCTTTAAAAGATGGATTTAGCACCTTAGACTCTGTCTGTCGGGGTTGTTATCTGTACACGTATGTAATGCCACCTGTTAGGAGGACTTTGTAAACTGATTAAGGTTGACAGGCCTTATAATATCTTCCTAGATATGACTTCATAAACAGAGTATCACATCCTGTAAGTCCAGAAGCTGCTCCCCTGTCAGAAATTTGAGCAGTGGCCTAAGGCAGTTGGGAAGCTTCAGAGGAAACTATGTTATATACGGGTTTTGCATGCTCCTTCAGAGGAAGTGGACCTCTTGTTGGAGCTCAGAGGTCAAAACCCTGGGTTAAGTCAGGCAAGGTATGAACAAGCAAGCCTGGGAATCAGCTATTGCAGAGCACGCGCACGCAGATGCATACACAGACAGAAAGCTCGCCACGTTAATTACTTTCAAGAAATTGTGATTACCTTGAACAGAGCTGAGGCTGAAAATAACCATGCCAGGGAGTTCGCCTGCACGCTGGCTTGGTGCCAAGGAAGCTGTATTCGCCCAAGGAACTGCTAAGCTCCCTGAATGGCTGGAGATGTGGGGGTCACCTCCGCATCGCCACAGGGACAAAGCGCTCTCAAAAGAAAAGGCACCCACTCAGATGCCACTGGGGGACCCACCAAACACTTCCCGCAGAGTTTAAGAGTGTTGGCTCTGGGCAACAGCCTGAATGACAGCTCTGTCGTCATCAGTGCATTCCACAGTAGCACCTCTGAGAATGGCAAGGCACTGTATCCACGACTCATTTCTTACCCAAACATTACTGCCTCAGCTGGAGATGTACATACCTGTTCTGTTTCCACAGGTATACTTAACTAGTTCCTTCCCAGCCAATCCTCCTGCCCAATGTGGGATGGACTCAGCTGGTCCCAGCTGCTAGCTGCATCACACTGCATAATCCAGGCTGTTTCTCTACCTGCCAGGTCCAGCTGCAAATATGTGAGTTCCGGACAGCAGTCCTTAGCCAGGATATACACTGTGACCTCATTCTCCATTGCTAAAAGCGTAACCAGTGTTCCGATGGCTCAAGCCACAGTGCTCACCCAACCAAGGGGGAAGGAGGAGCCTTAAGGGGAGAGAGCTTGGGTGCAATTGGAGGGGCAAATTGTTTATCTGCCACTGTTCTATCGCCTATCTTGATACTTACAATTCAGTAAGCAATTAAACCACAAGCAGAAAAAAAAAAATGCACTGTCTCCAGAAAAGAACATGTCATCTTTGAGCCTCCCCTCTTGGATGGGAAACAAATTTTGCTAAGCGTTTAAGGGTGTCCCACATCCTTATGGTCTGACCCATGTGGCCACTTGAAAAGCTTCCTGTAAGATTCCCCCAATTACTATATACTCAGATGTGTATTTTTTTTTTCTCCTTCGAGGAGTTCTTTGTCTTATAGCTAGCCGAACCTATCACTGATACTTATTGGGGGATTTATAATGAGGCTTAAGCCCAATTCTTTCCCAGTTGACAAATTAGCAAGGATGAGTTAGCTTCCCGCTTTACAGATAGGGAAAATGGAGGTCACGAGTCTTCATCATGGGGTTGATGAAGAGCTGGGGTTGTACCAGCTGGGGTTTGCCTGAGTTCAAAACTTAGGTTGGTAACCCCTGTGCAAAGCTTTGAGAGCCCTTGCTGGTAGTCCAAGTCATTCTTGCAGCGTAGCTAAGGCAGCTCTTAATCCTTCCTGCTGTCACCCTCTCGGCTGTTCTTTGTGTCTTACCGTGGTACATTCCACAGTGGCCAGTCCTTCCCCTGCTGTGTGCACTCTGTGTTGGGGCATTCTGGTTGCGCGTGTAATTGTTTTCCTGCATGAATGCTGTCGCTGGGGTGTTTCATCTGCTGTTAGCCTTTTCTTGCGCAGGCCTGAAGAAGGGCCTCATTACCCATTATCTATTGTATAGACTTCCACAGTGTTCAGTTCGCGATGGTCTCCCTTCTCATTGCGACAGTTCTCAGTTTATATTCACAAATGATCGCTAATGGATTACAGTTCTCCTTACTCCGGAGCTCAGCAAGGGTTTCAGAATCCTTGAAACTACGCTCTAGGCAGCCACTGTGAATCAAACTAAATTGACGTATAGGATAAAAAAGTCTTGTGTTGGAAAAATCGATTCATTTAGCAATCAATTAGGGACATCATTTAGCTTGAATAGGAATGGATGTTGCTGGCAAGAGATGCGGATGGAAGTCTGTTTTACCTTCTCTGTCTGCAGCAGTATAGGCACAGATATCACCAACAGGAGCATTAGTGCAGTAAATACTCCAAGAGAGCTGTACCGTGGCTACGTCAGAGAAGAGAGATGGAATCGGAAAAAAGCATCCACAGGAGACCCTGGTCAGAAAGTCCTAGCGCAGATGTGATAGAATTTCCAGACTTGAAGATTGGAAAAGTCCATGTGGAGGCAGTGATGGGAGTCCATCCTCTTATGTCTCATTTTCATATTTTATAAAAGTTTATTTGGTGAATGTGTCTTAGCTTGTTTTCTGTGGCTGTAACAAAATATCAGACAAGACAGTGTGGAAGAAAAGAGGTTTATTTTAGCTCGTGGTTCTGGAGGTTGAGAAACCAGGGCATGGTTCCAGCAAGGGTCCATGCTGCCTCAACCCCTGGCAGAGAACAGAACAAACAGGCATGCACAGAAGAGAAAGAAAACGTGATGTATCTTTAGTTTATAACCGCTCTCTTGAACAAACACCCCACTGGCCTGTGAGCCAGAATCCACTCCAGGAAGAAGGTATGAACCCCCTTCATGACCTAGTCACCTCCCAGACACCCTACCATCCAACATTTCCACGATGGCATCAAATTTCCCAAGCAGGGCGTACGATTGTGATCACATACATGTCTGTCTCCCACCTCGTTTTCCTCTCTTCTTTGAGCCTGTTACACTCATCTAGCACTTGCTTGCTAAGGCACCTTCATGTTAAATCTGTTTACTTAGTTATTTGAGAGGTGGAGATTGACAGCAAGTATTGGTTCGCTCCCCTTAGAAGCTTCCAGCAACTAAGGGCTAGGCTGAACTGTGCTGAGAGCTGAGGTCTCAAAACGAGTTGCTAGGGAGGAAAGCAAAAGCCCAGCTCCCGAAGCATCACCTGCAGCCTCCCAACCTCTCCACCGTACCCCTGGTATCCCAGTTGCCCACTAGTTATAAGGGTTTTTGAGAGAGAACTTGTGGGGAGTTCCCAGTCAAGCCCAAGTCACCTCAAGCTGTACTTTGTTTGGGATCCTGCTTGTCCTGCTTGTTTGGGATCCTAGAAAAGGAACAAGTTATTGTGGGCTCAGAGTGACCCTTGAGGGCATTCTGTCTGTCAGGAAGATCAGATTGAGCAGCAGAGTCAGCCTGATCTGAGAATTCTTTGAATTCTTTGGGCTAATTAGGAAAAAAAAAAAAAAGTAAGAATCTCAGGTTCCCAGTTGCTGGTGTCTGGATAGCCTGAAATCTGGAAGCAGGGCACAAGGACTCGGGCCATCCTCCTCTGCTTTCCCAGGACTTTAGCAGGGAGCTGGAGAGGAAGTGGAGAAGCCAGTCCTGTGGGATGTTGGCATCAAAGGCGGAAGCTTAGCCTAGTGTGCCACGGGCTGGCCCCACGTCAATGTCTTAGTGTTTTTATTTCTGGGTTTTCTCTAAGTACTCTTTCACATCCTTGTCCAAATTCTTACCTCATTTCTCCCTCTGTCTGGAGATTATTTCTGTGATAAGAAATTTGCCTGTGTCTAGTTGTTCCAGAAGGTCTCAAATAACTGCTTGGGTGAGTGCTAATCTTGTCCTGAATGAGACCAAGGATGGTTTTTGTTGTTGTTGTTCTTGGGTTTTGTTTTGTTTTGGTTGTTTTGCCTTTTTGATAGTGGAAGTTCATTTGACCAAAAGGTGTAATGAGCTTGCTTCACTTTTGCTTCCTCTTCATGGATTCCTTGCTGGCACCTGCAGAATTCCCTGAGGTTTCACTAAATCCAGGGCATTCTGAATCCCAGCGTGATGAAGATCGGGATTTATCACCAGAATAGAAGCCACGGGCCCTGAGAAGCATGCCCAGGTCTTCTCTGTAACCAGTGTGACACCCACATTCAATACTGGTATTTTCCAGTAATCTCCAACAAGCGTGTGCATTTCAGAAAAGCAACAACAGCAAAACACCAGCAGCTTATATTTGCTTATTTAAGCAGAAATGATTGATAAAGACTGAGTCTTTTAATTAAAAAATATTTATTTAGTCATTCTTTTTTTTAAAAAAAAGATTTATTTATTTTTATTGGAAAAGCATATATACAGAGAGGAGAGACAGAGAGGAAGATCTTCCATGCAATGATTCACTCCCCAAGTAGCCACCAGGGTTGGAGCTGAGCCAATCCAAAGCCAGGAGCCTGGAGCCTGGAGCCTTTTCTGGGTCTCCCACACACGGGTGCAGGGTTCCAAGGCTTTGGGCCGTCCTCAACTGCTTTCCCAGGACACAAGCAGGAAGCTGGGTGGGAAGTGGAGCTGCCAGGATTAGAACCTTACATCCATATGGGATCCTGGTGCATGCAAGGCGAGGAACTTAACCACTAGGTAACCATGCTGGGCCCTAGTCATCCTTTCTGATACATTTTAGCTGGCTCTTTTTTCTTTAATTTTTACTTAGTTATTTAACAGACATTTACAGGGACCCAGACAACTGAGTCATCACTGGCTGCGTTCCAAGGTGAACATGAACAGAATGGGAAATAGAGCTGGTATTCAAAACTCAGGTGCTGGGATGTGGGAGATGGGTGTTTTACCCACAGAAGCCTAAACTGGCTATACCCAAGAAGTTGGTGGAGACCGTGCTCATGGATGAAGCCCTGCAGGTTTTTGGAATCCACTAGAGGCTTCGTAAATGCTCATGGGTGGGATGTACAGAGGTGGTGCTCGGCTTGGGTTCTGTCTCTTTTTCTCCCTCTTTGTCCATCTTCCCATTTATTGCTCATAAATCTTAAGAAAGGGAACTGAAAATCCATAGGCAGAGCTGGGTTCCAGGTGTCAGCAGTAATCCTCCAAGGCTACCAACGAAAAGCTGTATGTGATTTCCTGGTTTTGGAGTGTCATCTTTGCTGTGGCTGTTGAAGTGGCCCTTCAATCCGGTTCACTTGTTAGCGATGAAGCTCATGGCAAGGACCTGGAGAAAGCTTATGGAATTATAAAATTTGGTAACATTATAATATTGTATTACTGTTTCCCTGAAACAAAGGGGAGAGGGAAAAAAATAGCAAAAAATTGGACCCCAAGTATGATTTTCTTTATTATGTTTGTGTGTATTTTGAACCCCTCTGCTCATCTTGAGTGAAAGGTGCCTGGCCCTCACTGGTGGCTCTGGGGTTATTATTACTGGAGTGTTTTTTTCCTTTCATGATTGACAGCTAAAACAAGCTGGCCTATGTTTGTCTTTCTGTTCAGTGAAGGTTCAGAGAAGTTTACACTGGGGACTACCTTTATCTTCATGTAAGAAATATCATGGAATTTTTAAAATATGCCACTTGTGGACGGAAATAAATCTTCCAGTGCGGTCCTTTGGGGTATAAGGAAAGAGGAGGGAATTATAGCTCTTCTTTAGGAGATAATGTCAGCCATTGGTGGGCCTTTCTCATGATTAGGACTCCCGGAGAACAGAGTTCAGAGCGATGCAAGAACCATGGGCAACCAAGTCCCAGTTACTTAGACTTGGCATTCTGGGTCCAGAGGTCATCAACCCTGGAGTGACAGGGTGGTACCAGCTCTCAGAAATCCAAGCGGAAAGGCCACGTCTATCTCCCCAAGGTCCACCTATGCTCAGTCAGTGGCAACTATATCCTTCTGCGGGATGGTTGGGCTGATTTGGGATGTCACGAATCAAGAAGCTGTCTTACAGAAGTTGTGAACCTGAGTAAAGAGGTGTTGACCCAAGACATCTGGTTGTGTAAAATTCGCCTGTATTCTGAGATTTCAAGGGCATCTCCAAACCCTACCAGTGTCGATGTCCAGTGTGGTAACTCCATCAGTGCCTCAAGGAGGTGAAATGTATTTTTCCAGGTAACCAAGGCAGGGAGAGTGTGTGGAATGGAATCATAGGTAGATAAAATTTTTGCACGTGAGTGCAGAAAACAAGCCACTAGATTGTCAGACATGAGTCCCTCAAAATGTATAAATATATTTGTTTTTATTGGATAGGCAGACTTCCAGAGAGGAGAAACAGAAAGATCTTCCATCCACTGGTTCACTAACCAAGTGATCACTATGGCCAGAGCTGAGTTAATCCAAAATCAGGAGCCAGGAGCTTCTTGACCAGATCTTCCATGCAGGAGTAGAGCCTAAGGTTTTGGGCCATCCATTCGCTATTGCTTCCCAGGCCTCTACCAAGGAGCTGGATAGGAAGTAAAGCAGCCAGGACTTGAATGGGTGCCCATGTGGGATGCTGGTACTTGCAGATAGGGGATTAGTCAGTTAAACCATTGCACCAGCCCCAGACATGAACCCTTTTAAGAGGTGTCAAGTAGAATAAAGAGAGTTGAAATGGGAACTCTTGGAGCTTACAAGCCAGGTCATAGCTGAGTTATCTCAGCAAACAATCTGATTGCCCTTAAAGGAACTGATACACATGACCCCTGTGGGGGCAGCGAGAGACTGACTGTTCCTAGATTAACAGATGCACTCACCAGCTGGATCTCCAAGCCAGTAAGTGGGATGCTTGCCCTAGTGTGGGTGGGGGAACATCCAGCCCACAGGTGTATAAGGGCCATGAAGTCATTTGGTCTGACCATAGGCAAGCAATTGGAGGCAAGGCTAGAAAAACAATAATTCCACAGCAGGTGGGTTTTCAAGTTGGTAATTTTGTATGGTCCTTGACCCAAAAGATGTTCTCCATGCCTGCTATAGAGGTGAGATTTCCTGTTGGAACCATCCTACTTTTCCAAGTAAACTTCATTTTCACTTGAATCCACAGTTCAGATTCCACGACAAGTTCTAATGAGGATGCGAGGAAGTGGAACAACTGGGACTCTGAAGTATTGCTAGTTGAAGTGCCTCAGCTCCAGGTCTTTTTCTTTTTATATATTTATTTATTTTGGAAAGACAGATTCACAGAGAGGAAGAAAGACACAGATATTCCATCTATTGGTTCACTCCCCAAATGGTCCCAATGGACTAGGAGATTCTTTCGGGTCTCCCATGTGAGTGCAGGGTCCCAAGGCTTTGGGCCATCCTAGACTGCTTTCCCAGGCCACAAGCAGGGAGCTGGATGGGAAGTGGAGCAGTTGAGACATGAACTTTCACCCAAATGGGATGCTGGCACTTGCAGGAGGATTAGCCAGTTGAGCTAGTCTGTTGACCTCAGTGCCAGGATTCTTGAAGAAACCATGTTGTTACAAGGAGGTTAGGCCTGGTTCCTCAGTCATAAACTGCCACAGTGACAGAGGAAGTCACCTCCAATCCTATAACAGAGCAACAGAGCCAGGGGGGTCTGACTTCGAGTGTGTCTTAGAGCTTTCACTTAGTCATTGTGCCCAAGGACACCTGTGTAAACTGAGGGACAGCTGAATTCAGTCCTTACTGCTTGGCTCCCTGTAGCTTAGCTCAAACCTGGTGGGTTGAGTACCAGGCAGCAGTTACAATCTGGCAAGGCCTGCCAGGGCCTGAGATGGATAATCCAAACAGCTGTGCTCTGTCCCCTTGTCTCTCTGAGAAGCAGGATGAGTTAACTGATTCATACTTCTCCTCACCCAGACTTCTTTATCTCAACGAACCTTTCACTGACCCAGGCTGTGGATCTGGGATTCTGCTTGTTCTCTTGCCTTCAATTCTCCACTCGTCACAAAGCTCACATGGCCTTTATAACCTCCCTGACTCTCAGCCTGTCTCAGCCCTGTCTGCTTTTTCTGATTCTAATCCTCAGCCGGGCTTATCTCCAGTCTAGACCTGCTCTTAGGCTACTCATGATCTCTACAAATACCTAACCTTTGTACTTTACTTCATAGTTTAACAGACCCTTAATCTCTTAGTCTCTCCTGGTAGACATTTCAAGGGCAGTCCTGTGCTCCAGCAACTGTGGACTGGCCTTCCTGTAGACTAGCGCCTTCTATAGTTGATCATGATTGTCTGCTGGGATAGGTGCTCTCAGTGGCAGCATGAGGAGCCCCTCTTTTTGGCCTCACCCCAATGCACTCCCAGTGGAGCGCTAATGGGAAGGTGCTGAGTTTGCATGGATCTGATTGCTTCTGAGATCACAAGAGGTTCCGTGTGTTTGCTGCCATTGTATCCTGGTTGCTGTAATACTTGCTTTCAATACAGCACTGGTCATTTTTCTGTTCCTACCCTGTCTTCAGTGGGAAAACCAGAAAAAAAGGTGACAGCCACGGAGGAAATTGGCTTGCAGAACTACTTAGCATTAACTTCTAGAATTCAGCCATCATCAGCAAGCTTGTGTTAGCATTTCAAAACTGGGTTGTTTCACCGAAAGATCCGGACTCTTAAAATCTGATGACTTGGTGGCTGTTTCATGGGGTGAAAGAAATAACATCAGAGAGAAGCTTCTATTTGCTTGTAATCATTGTGCTAAGAGCACAATGTCTGCCAGAGATGTGGTATTCACATAGAGATGTGTGCATTTACATACCCAGATGTGACTGCACTTGGTTGGAGCTAGCTGGACCATCACACACACCGCCCACACCTGCTTCCTTCATGGCTGCTCTCCCCCCTGCCATCTTTGATGTCAACTGTAAAAATGTTTGAAATATTAAAAAGGTAAATATGAAATGTAAGAAAGTCTTCAAGGGAATGGGAACATGTAATAGATAAGCATTCTGAAATAGGATAACGCACAACCCTGGTTTAAATCACACACTGTTCTTACATACCGTTTCTCATTTGTTTCTTGAGTCATTCTTGTGTTGAAGCTCTTAGATAAAGCAACTAAAACTTGAAGCAGTTTCATGACGTGGCTAAGGATGTGGTAGAAATGGAACTAGAATCTAGCTTCTTGGCTCCTCCTGCCATTATCCTGTTTGTTTTTGCATACTCAGATTATAGGTTAATTCTGAAAGCCGCATTCTTTCTACTTCTGCTATTGTGACTCAGTCATGGCTAACATTTAGCCTTCCTGAGAGTTAGGGGCCGAGCTAAATCCTCTGCCTTCCTTACTTAACCCTCAGACCAGCCTTATGCCGTAGAAGTTCTTCCTACTCCTCTAGGAATGAGACTACAAGGCTTTTCAGATACTGAATGTTCTCAGAAGAATCCAGATGCTCTGCTTTGATTTGCTTTTGTACTCCGTGATTAAAACTTAAGCTCTCCTGCGGGCTACAAACCGCTAACTGTAATCACAACTCCTCTTTAAATTGATCATCTTCTTTGGAGCTGTTCATGAACACGTCTGCCTTCAATCTTCCAGTCGCTGATTCACTCTCCAAATAGTCACAGTAGATGAATGTGTGCCAGGCTGATGCCAAGAGCCTGGAGCTCCAGCCAGGTCTCCCGTGTGGATGCACAGGCCCAAGCACTTGGGCTGGCTTCTGCTGCTTTCCAAGGCACAGTGACAGTGAGCTGGATGGAAGATAGAGCATTAGGTGATTCTGTGCTCAACTTTTTGAGGAGCCATCAAATAGGTTTCCATGGGGTCGGCAGTATCTTATATCTCTTTTCTATTTCTCTGTGTCAATGGAAGAACAGCAATTTTCAACAAAACGCAGGGTTTTCTGCTATTGGGAAGCTTGGTGCCCTCTAGCAGGTTCTCCTTCCTAATTATGCAGCAGCATTGGAAAGGCTGCGGGAATTTATGCTGCAAAATGGGATGAGAAGGTTTCACTGTTGAGGTCATGGATGAATCCTCCCTGCCACCTTAAGTGAAAGAGTCAAGGTGACTGTCTCCTGTGGTGGATGCATGCTGTCAAGGAAGCCTGTGGGTTTTTAAAAACCAAATGAGAAAATAATATCCTTGCATTTATTTGGAGTGGTGATGACTAGATGTAGAGTCAGTCATTGTATAATAGAAGCCCTTGGATGGGGGACTCAAGAAAGTGTTGTGTTGTTTTGCTTTGTTTTGCTTTGTTTGCCACTCAACGGAGTCCTGAGCTGGCTTGGGAATAGACACATTTTCATTTTCACATATAAGCTTTCTCTGGCATACTAGCCGGTTTTCTGGAAACAGCCTAATCGTATGAGAAAGAATGTTTGCTTGGTATTTGAAGCCCTGAGCATTACAAAGGATCCTTGGAGCATCATTAGGCATGATTGTTATAGAACCCCTAAATGGGCTAATTGGTAAAGCACAGAGCGAGTGCATCATGCCTCTTCAGATAGATTTAACCTTGGGGTTCTTAAGCATTTGTGAGTCTCTATTCCTAGGTTTTACAGTCATGAACTCAGCAGGACTAAGGGAGTTGTTTTGCTTTCATCTGCCTATGGCTGTTTCAAAAATGACTTAAAATTGTGCATTTATATCACTCCATAGCCTTTTGACTTCAAGATCAAGTATAAAATTGTGCACTCAGAATGGAGAAATGCATTAAGTCATGTCTACATGAAAGAAATCAATGACAAAATGGAATATGAAGGGAAATAAGGTTAAGCTAAATATAAGGTTATTACTCGTTGCATCTTCTTGAGGTTCAACTGTTTTGTCTGCTAATGGGCACAGGAAATATACCTGAGATGGAATTTCTAGATACATACTAAAATGTGAATTGTAGTATTTGTTGTATTTCATATCTGTGCATCGCCATTGTGTGTGTGTATGCGGTTTTTTTTTTTTTAACTGTGTGATGAAGAAGAAAAGTGTTATGTAAAAACAAAATAGTCATACTTGGATTGACTAAGCTAACTAGATTGGGTAACTGAAGAAAACAAGTTTTAAACATGAAGAATAAGTTTTACAAACTTAACTACTTTCTATTCACTACATTTCAACATGTGGGGTCTTTTTTCGTTTTAAGTTAAATTTGGTAGATTCAGGAGCAACTTTTCTTGCCGTTCATATTTGTGCAAATGTATGCAAGACAACTCAACCATATTCCCCTCTACTCTATTCTTGCTTCCTAGGCATTGTCATCGGAGTTTTGGTTCGAGAATACAGCAGTCTCTCAACTTTGGATAAATTCTACTTTTCTTTTCCTGGAGAAATTCTGATGAGGATGCTGAAGCTTGTCATTTTGCCGTTGATTATCTCCAGCATGATCACAGGTATTTTGAGAAAGCTGATATTTCCTGTGATTATTTAGACTTTTCTTAAGTTGGTCTTTTCTCAAGTATCACACACAGAGAGAGAGAAGGAAAGATAAAGAGAACAATCTTCAATTGCTGATTTGCTCTCCAAGTGGCCACAACACTTGGAGTTGAGCCTGCAGGGTCCCAAGGCTTTGGGTTGTCCTCCACTGCTTTCCCAGGCCACAAGCAGGGAGCTGGATGGGAAGTGGAGCAGCCAGGACACAAATTGGCACTCATACGGGATTCCGCTGCATGTGCAGGGCGAGGATTTAGCCACTGACCCATCACACCAGGTCCATGTGTGTGTGTTTGTTTGGTGGAATATTTTGTTAGTCCCCAAGTGGTGTCACTCTGTCGTTTGTGCCCGTAGTACCTTCGCCCAGAGTTCAATCCTCCCTTATCAGCATCTGCTGTCTTTTGAGGAAGATGCTATTTTCAGACCTGTTATAAATAAAGCTCTATCTAGGACACAGAAAGAGGAAAAAAGGCTTATTGGTCACTGAAAGGTCAGCTTGTGTCTTGAGGAAAAGTGTGATTGTCAGTGTTGGTGATGTTTGCAGTCATTTGCCTACTTGTTTCCCAGCAGGACCTGTACTCCTAACCCCTCAGCAGCTGTCTTCATTTCCCTCTGCTTCTCCTCCCCACCCACCTTCACTCCTCCACAGAGCTGGCAGCTACCACTCACCTGCCCTGGGAATTTGCCCTGGGAACCAACAGCCCAAGTGTGTTGGGGAAAGGGTGATTATGAATTGCATAATTTTTTTTCTTTGAAAGGCCAACATTTTAAAACCTGAACTTGGGTCACACCTCAATTTGGAAATGAACTTTTCCCATATTGATCATTTTATCGCAGGGTTTCTGCCAGAAGCACACTTCCTCGTGTAGATAAATAGGATTCCATTTATAAAAAAAAAAAAAATGTCACTTGTTACATTCCACTATTTCTGATACGATTGGTAGAATGGGGCATAATATACTGGTGCTTTCAGCTTCAAAATTAGTATTTTATGTAGCTCTGCAAGCAGGAATCTGGACAGTCCTCTTCTAGAATGCTTCTCTCTGCAGCCACTGAACTTTTTTGGTTGCTGGACATTGGAGGAGGCAGGGAGAGGGCGAGTGTGGTGTCACGAACTGTCCCATTCAGCAACTAGTTGTTTGAAGAGCTGTCACATTTGGCCATTGAACTTCTCAAGCGCCAGATTCTGGACAGATTGCAGTCCCTTTGTTCTCCAATGCTCTTCGTATTCTTCACTGATTAGAAACCTAAAGAGAACATTTAGTGTGTTTTTTTTATGTGTTTAATCATAATACCTTGTTCCTCTGAAGCGCAACAGCCTCAAAGATGAAGCATTTATTGTGCCCATTTGTTTGTTACAGTAAGCACTTGAAATTTTTAATATTTCATGCAAGTATCCCAGTTTCTAGCTTTCTCTAAAAGATTTAAGATGTGCAGTCACTGGGTCCGTGTCTCCAGCGGAAGCCAACAAGCAGCTGCTCCATGGAGTTAGACCAAATGCATTTGACAAGGCCAGAGACCTCGGCTGCCCCTACTGCCCAATATTACGACCTACCTGTTTTTTGATGGACTAGTTAAAGAGTAAGGGGACATGAACACAAGCAGAGTAAGGACAATGATGCTGCAATCAAATTTCAGCTCGTTGGGACAAAGGGGAAATTGAGGGTGCTAGTATTGGCAAGGTGATGGGGAAATGGGTTTACAGCTTTTCAGTGTTAACTGGCACAGACTTT
Source organism: Ochotona curzoniae (assembly GCF_017591425.1). Taxonomy (NCBI): domain Eukaryota; kingdom Metazoa; phylum Chordata; class Mammalia; order Lagomorpha; family Ochotonidae; genus Ochotona; species Ochotona curzoniae. Next base: position 7,157,523 of record NW_024466446.1, on the reverse strand, counting down.
CTGGAAAGTAGTTTGAAACACGTTCTGATCTTTCTATAGTTCTGTTCAGACTCAGAGATCATCAAAGTTAGGTTCGTAGATTTAGGGTGTAAGGTTGTTCAGAGTAGAACTTTTAAAAATAATAGTTATGAAGTGTTAAGTAGAAGATGTACCCATAAGTTAGGATATTATGCCACTGTCTGGAAAATCTTGTTTTGGAAATATATTTAATGACATGAAAATGTTCCTAATATAGCACGCAAAGAGATTGAAACTAAAACAGAGTATGCAAGATGTGGTGTAGAATTCAAATTTTATTGGATTATATATGCATTTTGAAAGTAGAGATCAGGGCACCAGTACTATGGTGTATTGAGTGGACCTTTGTAGTGCCAGCACCCCATAAGGGTGCAGTTCAGATCCCAGCTTCCCCATTTCTGATCCAGCTCCCTGCTGAAGTGCCTGGGAAAACAGCAGAGGATGACCCAAGTGTTTGAGTCCCTGAATTCACGTGGGAAGCCTGAAGAAAGTTTCTGGCTCATGTCTCCTGGCTCTGATTGGCCCAGTTCCAGCCATCATGGCCATTTGGGGAATGAACCAGTAGATGGAAGATTATTCTCTTTTTTTCTTTCTCATTCCCTCTCTCTTTCCATGTAAAAACAATAAAGAAAGGTTGAGACCAAAAGGTTAACATTAGGGTTCAGTCCGGATATTAAGAAAATATGGTTCTTTGCTCCCTCCCTCTTTGAAGACAATTGTGTTCTTTTAGTTATTTTCCTTGTTTGCTTTTTTGTTTTTCTTGTATTGCAGGAAAGATCCTGACCCTGGCTTCTCTGTGTCTATGGCCATTTCCCTGCTCTGCTCCTTGTCTCCCTCTAACTAAGGGTCCCTCAGGACCCCCATAAATGGATCCTTTCCCCTGTCACCACCTTCACACTCAGCCAGAAGAGACATCTATAGAAAATACACAGGAAAGGCAATTGTTTACTTCTAAGAGACATTTATTTATTTTAAAGGCAAAAACAGCAAATTGAGAAGGAAAGATAGAGAGGTCTTCCATTTTTTGATTGACCCCCTCAAATGGCCATCCATAATGGCTGGGGCTTGATGGGGCCAAAGCCAGAAGCCTACACCGCTGTCCAGGTCTCCCAGCGAAGTGTTAGAGGCTCAAGCCCTTGGACCATTTTCAAGTGCTTTTCTGGGAATGTTAGCAGAGAGCTGGATTGTTTAGTGGACAACTGAGACTTGCCCAGGAGCTAATATGGAATGTTGGCATCACGGGTGGTGGCTTAAACTGGCTGCGCCACCACACCAACTCCAGAAAGGGCAGTTTTCACATTGTAAAATCGTGCTTAAATGTGAATGTCAGTAGCTTACTGGAATACATTTCTTGGACCAGAGAAGGATGCATACGGAAACCTCAGAGTCAGGGGGTTGTATATATATGAGTCTCCTGGATTGCAAGCATTGGAGATAGAAGAGCAGGTACAACAAAGACCCGAGGCCAGTGATCTGTGCTTCTCTATCAAGGGGTCTCTCTTGCCACATTAGCAGGTGGGGCAGGATGGCCAGGGGGAGGAGGGAATATGTATCAAAGAGTCTCTCTTCTCTCTCTTTTTTTTTAAGCTTTAGTTATTTTTATTGGAAAGTCAGATAGATATACAGAGAGGAGGAGAGACAGAGAGGAAGATCTTCCATCCAGTGGTTCACTCCCCAAGCAGCCACAACGGCTAGAGCTGAGTCAATCCGATGCCAGGAGCCTGGAGCTTCCTCCAGGTCTCCCACGCGGGTGCAGGGTCCCAAAGCTTTGGGCCGTCCTCGACTGCTTTCCCAGGCTACGGGCAGGGAGCTGGATGGGAAGCAGGGCTGCCAGGATTAGAACTGGTGCCCATATGGGATCCCTGCGTGTTCAAGGCGAGGACCTTAGCTGCTACACTATCGCACCGGGCCCTCAAGCAGTCTCTCTTGCCACATTAGCAGGTGGGGGCGGAGTGGGGCTGCAGAGGGAATCTCCCATTAAAGTGTCTAGTGACACTTTACACTCTACAACTGTTCTTGTTTTAAAACAGGAAGGATTCCTCATCAGGGGAATTGGAATATGGACTAGCTAGCAGAAATGAAGCAATCATTTTGTTACCGGTGACAATGGCATGTCATCGTGCAAGAAAGTGTCCTTCTTTAGATGCATATGAAATTCCATAGTTAAAATATGACATGGTGTCTCCAATTTCCTTTAAAACAGGAAATGGGGGTAGAAATAGCATAGAAGATGCAACATGCAGGCATTTGCAGGGGCAGGCTGTGTGGGCACTAACAGAACACCACTTGCTGTTCCCGCCCTCAACCACACATTGCCACACCGGGCAATGTTTGGCCTTGGGGCCAGCTAGCATTTCCCTTTGTGAACCAAGTTGCTATCAGAGCACCAGAGAAATGGCAGGGGAAACAGCTTCTGGACTCGCCTGAAAATTGTGTCTGTGCAGCAGACCAATTTAGGACCAGAATAGTGCCCTCCATCCACTCCCGTGCTCCCCTGAGCATCTTTCTGAACTGTTGTGCTCTTAACCAGGCTCCTGAAAGATCCCCTCCTAGGCTTTCACAGCTCCCCCACCCCACCCCACCCCCAGTCTCCCTGCAATAGGCCAGAGTCATGGGGCACAGCTGCACTCGTAGTGTCTGTTTCCCAGACTTGACACCCGACACGGGGGCCTGGGGACAAGTTTCATTCTCCCACAGGGCCTCTTGTGCTGACCCTGTGGACAACCTCTTCCTGGGACCCTTGCTTTGATGACATACCCACGAGCAGAGGCTTTGCCTTGTGGGCCTCATCCCAGCATTCAGGTAGACCAGGTGTCCCAATATCTGCTGGCCTACTACAAACTCATTTAGCATGCTGGATTTGGAGTCTGTCCAGGTTGGGCTGAGCCAAGTTCATGCGGGTCCCTGTGCTCATTTCTGCCAGCAGAACAAAGACAAGTGCATTCCTCCCCTGCCCTGTGACGTCTAAGCCCTGGGTTTCCTGCAAACACCTCCTCACAAAAGCACATGCAAGCCCTCCGGCAGCAACACCTGCTTCCAAGTGCATGCCAAATATTCCCCTTTCCCTCCACCCCAAGCCACTTGGGGTGAATTCTAGCAATAGCACTGCCTCCCAGACAAGCTAAACACCAATTACTAGACACCAGTAATATTTATCGGTGACTTCAAATTTTTCAAGAGCACTGGCTAGGGGAATGGAATGATTCCCCAAAGATACAAGGCTCTACCCTTAGAATTTCTCTTTTTAATATTGCTGCAGATTTGGCAATGATTGTTATTTCAGCATCCGCGTGGGATTTCATAATGTTTAGGGTTTGACTTCAACCATAATACAGATTTTACACTATTTTTTTTAACCGACCAAAAGTAAATTCAGAGCCTTGCGAAAGCTTAAATGTGAAAATGTTGTGGGCGAGTGGGTATTAATTTTTGGTTTTTTTGAGAGGCAGAGTTATGAGATCTTTCATTTTCTGGTTCACTCCCAAATGGCTGCAGTGGCCTGAGCTGGTCCAATCCAAAGCCAGGGACTTCTTCCAAGAACTCCCAAGAACCAAGGGGTTCTTCCTACATCCTACGTGCTCCTTTCCATTGCTCTAGCCTGCTCTGAGAACTAGAAAATAAGGCAGACTAAGCAATTTTGCTTTTGTGCCTGAAATATTTCCCTCAGATCATCAAGAAATGTGTGTTGAGTTCACACCCAGCTATGAGCCAGAGGTTTGACTTTATTAGTTTGATTTCCATAATTTGCTTCCTTGGAAAACCAAAGGAGCATGTAGTATGTCAAGAATGGAGTTCCCACAATGAACATGGCTCTTGTGCAATAATAAAAAGAGCCAGAGGTAAATATACCTTGTTTCAGTCCCTCCCTGGGACATGCAGCCAACAGGGTCAGCCAAGAATGCGCCTTCTGCCTGGCTCATGGCTTGGTTGCACTGTGACCATCTAATTTTGTTTTTCGAAAAGAGGGGAGCTTTTGCAGGGATTTTGACCGTCTTTATATTGAATGCATGAACCTGAGAGACCACTTATTTACTCATTCAGTATTCAGTGAAGCAGGCTTGGGTTAGGCCCACAAAATGTAAAGTTCAACACTGTCCCAAAAAGAATCTATTACAAGGCTATGGGGTAGTGCTCTGTGGGCTTGAGGAAGGTGGAGGAGATGTTGGGAGTAGGATTCTGAAGGGAGAATAGGAATTAAGAGAAAGGCAGAGAAGGGATAGCTCACGCAGGAGAAAATAGCAGAAAGCATAGCATCTTGGGCAGGCTATGGGGCTTTCACTGGAATGCTGGAAACATGGGGAGGGAAGTGAGATGGGAGCAGGAGATGTGATTTTGTTGGCTTCAGGTGCCTTGCCCTAGAGCCTGACCTTGAGCCTGTAAGCTCTGGGAAGCAAGTCTTAGCATTAACTCATACCTGTGCCATTTTCTGCATGCATTAGGCAGAAGTGTATCTACAGTGTCCATTGCTAGTTAAGAGCACAGAGAGGGGCCACACTGCCTGGGTTTGAATCCCAGTTATGTTCTTACTAGCTTTTGATGCCTTGGGCCTTATAAAGTAGGGGAAGTGGCACTGTGTCATTGTGCCTTTAAAGTGCTATACACATTTATTCTTTACTCTCTTTTGGTTTAATATTGCTCAGAGTTTCTAGAAAGTCTCTGAATTGGACCAGAACCTGAGCCACACACATGCAAATGCACCAAATACATTTGTTCTGAAACTTGAAAACTATGAAAAAAGACTCGTTTGTTAGCTTGTAAAGTTCACCAACTTACAAGACATTTCTGCTAGAAGCATAAGCTACTGGTTCTATAAGGGGAAGGAGAAGCAGAGAGCTTGATACTAATTACCAAGAAACCCAGAAAAGGGTCATTAGGCTTTAAACAAACCACTCATGTCAAAACATTCATAAGACCTTGAAGAAAGAATGGTTGAGTACCTCAGAACCCTTTGAGATATGTTTAATGCTTTCATTGAACAATGAGCCTTCTTACAAAACCAGTTCATGGGGTCTTTGGAAAAATCAATCCCAACTCCAAACGCCATGTATTCCTTGGTATTAATACACAAACAACAAAAGTGTTGCAGCAACTCCCTGGCCATGGAAGAGCCAGGAGGCCAGCCAACTCCATGTGACATGTTTTGGACATCAATTAGGGACCAGATGATGGGCTTCAACTGGTGACCTTTAGTTGTTTCTTCCCATTGAGTTTATTTTGTTTAATACATAGAATAGTCTAGAATAGTCTAGGGTGTCAATATAACATATGGTAAGGGTATTCTTTGTATTCATGTCTCTGACAAAAATAGATACCCGGGCCCTGTGCAGTACCCTAGCGGCTAAAGTCCTCACCTTGCACACTCCGGGATCCCATATGGGTGCCAGTTCTAATCCTGGCGGCCCTACTTCCCATTCAGTTCCCTGCTTGTGGCCTGGGAAAGCAGTGGAGGACAGCCCAAAACCTTGGGACCCTGTACCCGTGTGGGAGACCTGAAAGAAGCTCCAGGCTCCTGGCTTTGGATTGGCTCATCTCTGATCGTTGTGGTCACTTGGGAAGTGAATCATCAGATGGAAGATCTTTCTCTCCGTCTCTCCTCCTCTGATGTATATCTGATTTACCAATAAAAATAAATCTTGGGAGGGGTATGGGAGGGGTGGGGGGAATCCCCAGCGCCTATAAAACTGTACTACATAATACAATGTAAGCAACAATAAAAAAAAATAAATAAATAAATCTTTTTAAAAAATAGATGCCCTAGGTGAGGCAGACACAGAAATGTGTCACACACATTCCTCCCTACCTTTGGTTGGCTCCATTCACATCCAAGGAGTAGTCACACAGGCTAAAGGCATATCCCTGTGCCTTGCGGGTCGACCAAGTGCAGTACTGCCCAGCCTTATACTCTCCAAGGGATGAAAGAAGCGCTTCTCAATGCAAAACAAACTTGTTTGTTTAATCCCCATGGCAGTACAGTAGGTGGGGCCTTATCTCCATCTTTGGAGATAAGGAAGTAGGAGGTTAAAGAGAGATTAAGTCACTTTTCTAAGACCACACAGATCAAAAGGGCAGTACCTGGAACCTTCTGCCACCATGGGTCAGAGTCTGGAAGGAGGGTCCTGGGGCCAGCCACTAAATCAAAAGGGCAGTTCCTGGGACTTTGATAGAGTTCTTCTCTGAAACCTTCTGCCACACAGGTCAGAGTCTGGAAGGAGGGTCCTGGGGACAGCAACCAAGCATTCATCCCATCACCTTGTTTATTGAACTTCTCCTATATGCTGGTCGCAATGTATGCATTTATGGATAAGCAAATACCTAGATGGTTGCTTAACCTTCTCAGTGTCACCACACTGGTCCCACAGGACAGCCAAGCCAAGAGTAGAGTGAAGGGCAGGCAAAGGAAAGAGCCTGTACACAGACCCACAAGTGGACAGAACTCTCAGTCTGCTGAGAAAAGGGCTACAGGAGGTAACCAGATGGAACAGAGGTGGCACAAGTTGGCCTGGAGAGACAGCTGGCTGCCCCTCTCGCCAAGTTTACTGGAATAAGGATTTTCTTCTATGCTGCTGATGGGCTATACCACCATAGAAATCGAGTGCTTGTGTTTTAAAATATCTCTTTAGTGACTGCGTAATGAAGGAATGAGTGAGTGACAGAGCAAACACATTGATGCGTACTGAGAGCCTGCTGTTTGCCCGGTGACACACATATCCATTCCCATGCCAATGAGGACAGCTTATTGGGTACAGATGAAGTGTCAGGCTTTGTGGCAGATAAGCTCCAGATCTTATTCTTATCCTCACCACACTGTGCAATATGAGGTTGTTCAATTTGCTCCTCTCAGTTTCTCTTATTAAAGAGGATGAGATGTATAAAAAAAAACCCTGGGCTGGGATAGGCAATTTGGCACAATGGTTAAGTCAGTGACTGCAACTCCCTTATTGGAGTGTCCGGTTCCAGTCCTGGCTGCTCAGCTTCCTGCTGCTGTGCATCCTGGGAAGCTAGTAGACAGCTCAAGTCCCTGGGTCCCTGCCACCTTCATGCGCAGACCCAGGTTGAGTTTCTTGTCCCTGGCTTTAGCTGTTGTGGACATTTAGGGAAGTGAGCCAGTGGTTGAAACATCTCTCTCCCTCTGTTGCTCTGTCTCTGCCTCTCTGCTTTTCAAACAAAGTGAAAGTAAATACATACTTTTGAAAAAAAAAAATCTGTATTCTGAAGAAACCTGTGTCCTGGAATAGAAGACTGCGCTTTGAGCCCTCCCTCTCCCACCAGAACCCATTTCTATCCCCCCTGCAGGTGGCCTTAATGGTACAGATGAGATCCCTGTGCACATGGGTGGGCTCTAAATCCTATGAGACACGGAGTTTCTAGAATGTGCTGTTCATTTACAGTCGGGAAGCACCAGACTCCAAAGCTTCCAGTCTCAGAGTTATTTCTGACACTGTGACAGCCAAATGGAGAGTGAGTGTCGCGGGCCTCACAGCAGCTCTCTTCTCCAGTGGGCGGCGGTTTAATCAGCAAGCTCTCTTGCAGAGTCTTTAACCCTCAAATGTTTATTTTTAAAGCCTTCTATTGTTTAGCTCAGGCAACAGAGCTTTATACCAAGTCCAAATGATTACTGGCTTGTGCAGGAGCCAATGCCCCAGCTCATCAGAACCTTCTTCAGAGACAGAGAAACCAAATGATTTTTTTTTTTTCCCTCTACAATAAAGAGCCAGCAGGTGCACCTCACTCCCAAGGACAATCTGGGGTTTTATCCTGGTTTCTAGGGCATAGCTCAGCCTCAAAACCATCCTTAGTCTTCAAAGAATCTGACAAAGCAACCAGTTTTCCAATCAAATGGGGAAATTCTTGTTTTTAAAAAGCAGGGATTGTTAACCTTTGTAAACTGTAATCATAGAGAAGTGATAGAAAAAAAATGAATTCGACAGGGAGCAAATCACTGTCCACTCTAAACACTTTTGAGCAGTTTTGGTTGACTTCTCTGTAGGTCCTTTGTACTTGCCTTTGTGATAAATGAGCGCCCAGCCCCCTTCTTCCCCAGCAGGGCAACCATCAGCTCCCTCAAGTGAGTCCCTGGAGTTGACTGTAAACGGAAGTGTTCCTTAAGACTTCAGAGGGCTCTGGGAATGCCCTAGTAGCAAGAAAGCCAAGTGGCTGTTGAGAGATGCTGTGGAATAAAGCGTGGGATATTACCTCTGCCTAGCAGGTGATGAAGAGGTTCTGTCTTTAGGCTTTAATGCCTGTCCTGAAGAGGCAGACATCATTGAGCTACGTCATAAGGGCTGAATGGGAATAAAATCTCCTCCACTGCACTATAGCAAAATCTGTTGTGGTTTGCTGGGTTACTCTTTGCTATTCTATTTATCTGTAAGGCACATGCATTCATTTAGTACATGCATAGGTAGTTCCTGGTATTGAAGTTTTAAGGGTGGTTTTTATTCGGGAGAAAAATAAGCAAATATCTGAGGGAGGGGACACCCAATAATGAGAAAAGAAATGTTGGGAGACACTGAGGTGCATGCTCCCACATGGAGTTCTTTTATGGGTGATGAACATTTTTTGTTAGCTGCCCTGGAAACCAAGCCACATGACACCACTGTGTCTAAGTGGTTTCTAAGGAGGCCACCTGCTTAGGCCCAAATTTCTGCAGGGAGTGAAACTCTTAAATGGGCTGAGTATGTGAGCAAAACTTGTCTGTATGAAGTGCATTTTGGTCACTTGGATGGCTTCAAGCACAGCATTCAAAGTTCTTCTTCCATCGCAGTAGCCACCTGCTCACTTGCGATGCAGAGCTTTTTGATTACTACAAAGACATAGGAACTTCTGTCACCACTGGGTGTTCTTTGGGACAGGGCTGTTTAGACTTTTGCAGTACATGAATGATGCCAGCATGGCATGATGGAGTCAGCACAGTGACTCAGTTGGCTAATCCTCCCCGTGTAAGTACCATCGTCCCGGATGTCCCAGCTGCTCCACATCCCATCCAGCTCCCTGACTGTGGCCTGGGAAAGTAGTGAAAATGGCTCAAAGGTCCATGGGCCCATGCACCCTTGTGGGAGACCTGGAAGAACCTTCTGACTCTTGGCTTTGAATTGGCTCAGCTCTGGCCATTGCAGCCATTTGGGAAGTCAAACAGTGAATGGAAGATCTTACTCTCTTTATCTTTAGTTTTCTCTATAAATCTGCCTCTCCAATATAAATGGGAAAAATATCTTTAAAAAAACACTGCCTGCTCCATAGGGTTATAATAGCAATTAAAGGAAATAATACATTAATAAACAGGCAGCTCAATATGGTATCCATTGTCATCAGTATCATTGTTATTGGCTTGTGGAGTGTTAGGCAATCTAGATATTTCATAGTCATTAATATGTCCCATCATAGAGATTTTCAAACTTTAAGCTGTGGTTCTTTGTGTGTCACATTCCTCTCTGGTGGTCTCCACTTGGTTCCCAACACCACCTTATAAATCATTGAAGATCCTGGATTTGGGGACCACCCCGATCCTTGATGGCTTGAGAAGTAGAAGGGGAACTGCAGAGCATGGGGAAAGATGGTTGCTGGTTTAAAAAAACATTCTGATCTCTTCAGGAGCATGCTAGAACTGAAGATGAAGAGAGGAATGGGAAATCAGATTGTCCCTCAAAGTGACTACAAAATAGTTGCTGAGCTCCAACAGAGAGGAGCTGGCTGACTGCCTACAGATGGCTTTGTTTAGGATATTTCCAACAGGCTCATTATTATGAAGCCTTTTATTACCAGCTGGGTCTTAGAGGACAAGCACAGGCACCAGCCCGTGGCCAAGCTATTATGACAAATTAAGACATATTAACATATGCTGGAAACAATTACCCACATAGATCTAATTTGTTTTCCCCGTTGGAAGAAAATCCCGAGAGGGCATCGAACACCTGCCCTAGACAGTTGTGTAGCAACCCTGTGAACCTGCCACTTGTCTGCTCTTGCTGAGGTCCTGGGAACTCCTTCAGGTGGATAAGAGCTCAGTGTGCCTCTACAGGTTATTTGGACATCCGTTCAAGGGGTGATTTTCTTGTCTTCGTAGTTAATGATCACCTCCTGTGAAGGGACAGGTAGGAAAATTTGTCCTTACTGAGGATTTTGTGTATTTGAAAGGCAGAGTGACCAAAAGAGAGGCACAGGAAGAAAGAAATCTGTCATCTTGTTCACTCCCCAAGTGGTTGCCATGACCCAGGCAGGGCTGGGCTGAAGGCAGGAGCTGGGACTCCGTCCACATCATTATTTCTGAATTACAACCTTTGTCCTTCTTGATTTGTGCTCTTCTTCATATGGTTATTATTTTTATTTGTCTTGCCATCAGGGAAATAAACTCTAGCCCTCTCCCAAGTGCGTTTTTCCCAAGAAAGAGAATAGAAACACCTATGAAAGTTACCCTTGGATGTGGCTGTTACAGTGTGCTCGGCACAGGTGATTTACACAGTCTTGTGCCAGCGGATGATGATGAATGGGCATTTTAACAACATCCTGGTATGGCTACTAAACAGACTAAACCACCTTCTCTCCAAATATTAACTTCCAAGGGAGCAATCAGCAGCAGGGGAAACGTCGTGTTTAGCTTGAGAAATTAGTTGTTGCGTCATCATAATGGTGATAGCTTCCTAGCAGCTCTTTCCTGTACATCATGTCCATATGAGATCATATGAGAAGCCTAATCCCCTCTCACTTAACAGAATGGATAGGTCTTTTCCAGCATGAGAAGCAAATGTAAACATTCCAGGCACCTTGATAGCCACACAGGCTTACTGCCTTTCCCTTCGGGTTGCCTTGCAACGCCCTTTTTTCTTGCTAATCTCTGCTTTACAATTGGTTACTGGACAACTCTTCAAATGACAGACACAAATTCATTGTCTTTCAGAATCAGGCAGGGTTGAGTCTGAAACCAAGGAAGGGCTGGCTCCATCCCTTGCCTTCCTTCTCTCCCTGCCCTGTAGAAGTACAGTTAGCAGCATCTTCTGACTTCGTCGTTAGAGGAAAGGGTTTCTTAAAAGGAAGGGTACATGACTTCTACCTCTCACACCACTCTCTTTGCCATTCCAGACAAGTCTTCCAAGTGGAGGCGATGTGCAGTCATTTGATTGATAGTTGTAAGTCCCTGTGGAGACAGTTCACAGAGTGGTCTGAGGTCTCTTAAACTGTCAGAAATTGTTCCTGTATTTCCTTCCTCTTTCAAGCAGGCACTGTAAGTTGTCTCCCAGCAGAGGCAGTCCACCATAGGGTTGTTCCCGTAGAACCCAGTTGAAAATCATGAAAAGAGGAAGGAAATAGGCCGGCTGGGCTGGGTAATGAAACTATTGTGATTTATTATTGGCTTTGACCCTGAGACAATCGAAAGACCCAGCCGTAAGTGGATGATTAAAAACATGATATGTGTTTCAGACACGTGACGGAAGTCTGTGTACCCGTTAAAATTAATATCAGAGCAAATTGGTGATGATAAGGGAGAAGGCTTATATTAGAGTATTTAGGAGAAAGAGCTAAAATGATAAAATTGTCTCAGCTTGTTTACAAAAGTATCAAGAAAAAATAAGGGTTGAAAAGCCACTGGAATGATAAAGTAGTTAATGTTCTCATTTTTGTGTTTTTCTCTTTTATCATCTCATCACACATAAAGGTTAAACTTTCTGATTGACTGAGTCCCTCTCATCTTTGCATGGTGAGAGATCTAGCTCAATTCCTCAAGGTTAAAGTGAATTCCAGAAGGTTTATCATAAAGAATATGAAGTTACAAGAGGAACAAATTTTGGTAAAGATTTATGTTTATTTTTATTGGAAAGGAGATTTTACACAGAGAAGGAAATATCCATCCTCTGGTTCACTGCCCAAATGGCTGTGATGGTGGTCAAAGCTAAGCCAGGAGCTTCCTCCAGGTCTCCCACACAGACGCAGGGGCTCAAGGCTATGGGCCATCCTCTACTGCTTTCTCAGGCCACAAGCAAGGAGCTGGATGGGAAGTAGAACAGCCAGGACACGAACCAGTGCCCATATAGGATCCCGACGTTTGCCAGCAGAGGATTAGCCAACTGAGCCATCATGCCAGCCCCTCTTCTGCCCCTGGTATCCTATCCAGGCTGCTGACATGGGCCTTGTAAAATGCAGAGAACAGCTCTCGGCTCATTATTCATGAGCCCCAGAAACATCTTAAATACAAATTGGTATAATTTCACCTCTTTTTCTCTCCCTTGCCCCCTGCCAGGTGTTGCCGCGCTGGATTCCAACGTATCCGGGAAAATTGGGCTGCGTGCTGTCGTGTATTATCTGTGTACCACCATCATCGCTGTCATTTTAGGTAACCTCCCTGAAACGCTTCTCTGTAATTGTGACTTCATTTACAAAGTATGTGGACTTCGGCGTTGCTTTTTGCTATTATTTTCTAATCAGAAAGCAGTTTTGTCAAACAGCCACGAAGCTTTCTGCATTGCAGTCTAAATAGCATCTTTTATGTAAGGAAAATGTGAAAATGTGTTTTAGCTTTAACAGTACTTATTAGCCTCAAGAGAGGAATGAAAGAAGGTGACAGTTCCCTACCTTGTCAAACCAAGAATTCACATATTCCTTCATCTGGATAATTGGTCCATAATAGTGGCATTGATTCTAATTAGGAAACATTTGCAGAAAGATGGCATTTCAATGCATTTCACGTAAGCTAACGGCCAACAGAGCCTGGCCTTGCCAAGTGCGAGCCCCGTGTATAGAGGGGCAATTTTTAATCAGGGAATATAGCTACTCTTGTACCACTCTGATTAGGTGAGGAGAACATGGTCCTTCCTTGGTGACACGGGACAGAATATTCGTTAGGATGCCCAGAACCAGAAGAGAGACGTGCAGCCAGCTCGAGCCTGGAGACCTTTTCAAGTGGATGATGTGGTTAAGGTTGTAGTGCTACTAGGCAGGGGACCTCTGAGGGCCCTCGTGGGGCTCCTGAGTGAGACAGACACAAAGGAAGGACATTCCAAGGAAGTGGAATACTGTTTATTTAGGACTGGACATGCATCCTTACTCCAGCCCTGAGTCAGGGAAGGCAGTAGACCAAGCCCAGTCTCAAAGGCCCTTTTGTCGCTCAGCAACCTCCTCCCCGTCTCTCTCCGGCATTTCACATCTCTAAGTCATGGCTTCTGATTGGCATCTCCTCCTCCTGGGGAAAGAACACAAAAGGGCCTGGGGACATTTTTTTTCTGCTTTTTCACTTGCAGTGGAAAAGCCTCTAATGACTTTGTCTCTTCTGTCATCTCCCATGTGGACCTGTGGCAAAACAGGAAGCTGTCACTTCCAAAAGCCACTAGACGCTTTCAGATGCTCTGCCCTGTGGTCACTTCTTTCTGTGACATGAACTGTCCTTCCCCATCCCTCCCATCCCTGTGCCCCTGTGCCATCCCCTTCAAAGGACAGATGACATAGTTCCAGACCTCCAAAGGGCTTGAGGTATCAGGCTTGTTCTGAGTGGCCCCACGGGAGAATCAGCCAGCATTGTGGATAAAAGTCACACAACGATATTGAATGGATGCTCTCGGCTGGGACGATGCAGTCACCTTCACCCCAGCACCTGCGTGTGCAACCTCACAATCTCAAGAGAAGAAGATAATCCTTGTCAAAACGTGTTTCCAGAAGCAGTTCTGGGATGCAGTCCTTTCATTACATGCACACTTATGCACAAGTACACACACACACACACGGAAAAAGGAACTCTTCCTTCTGCTTGTTGGTTAGAATGTAAGTGCCATTAAGCAGGCTGCTCTGGCTGGCTGGACCACCAGCTCCCCCTGACCACAGGACGTACTCCGCCTCCTGTTGTGAAGATGCAGTGTCAGGTGACAGCACTAGGTTCTTCATGTCCTGTGGGTGGTGTGCTTGGCTGCAGGTATCGTGCTGGTGGTGAGCATCAAGCCGGGCGTCTCCCAGCAGGTGGGTGAGATCGACAGGACGGGCAGCACCCCTGAAGTCAGCACAGTGGATGCCATGTTAGACCTGGTCAGGTGAGTACACCGCAGGTGGCTCAGTGGTATATGATCTGTTGAGGTGCATGAGGCCCCTGTCGACATCACGGTGCTCTGTGATCATGGTTTTGAAGTTTTACACAACTTTCTCGTTATTATGAGACATTTTCCTTCTGTCCAGAACTTTGTAGGTCCTGCTTTCTACCAGTCCTGCTTGTTAAGCCATGATTCTGCGTTATCTGCCAAAACCAGGCCCCTCTCTAGGGAGGCAAACAGGAATAGACGCAGAAAGTACACCTGTCGCGTTCGTGTTGGTCTGGATAAAATGGTCGCTTCTGAAGCACAAAATGAAGAACCCACATTTCGACTGCACAGGAGAACTTAAAAAAAAAAAAGATTTGTTTTTTTATTTGAAAGGGAGTGTTACAGAGAAAAAGGAAAGACATAGAGAAATCTTCCATGTGCAGGATCACCCCCCAGATAGCCACAATGGCTGCAGTTGAGCTAATCTAAAGCCAGGAGCTTCTTCCAGAGTCCCAAGGACTTGGGCCAACCTCTGTTGCTTTCCCATTCCAAAAGCAGGGAGATGTATCAGAAGTGGAATAGCTGGGACATGAACCGGCACCCATAGGGAGTGCCTGTGTCACAGGCAGAAGTTTAGCCTACCGTGCCGTTGCGCCAGCCCATGTTATCTGAATTTTACCCACAGCATTCAGTATCAGAAATCAATCAGTTGATCAAGAGCGGTCATTAAAGCAGAGACTCAAACAAAACTGATATAGGAGAGGCATTACATATTTTGTCTCTGCTTAAAATTTAACTACATGTGTTTACTAACTTTTGATGTAAAGCCAAGGTCTTTTGAGTGGGTCCATTCACTGTCATTTCGTATCATTTCTGTTACCATGCCCTACCCTTCTTTATTTATGCATCATCTGCATTTCCTGATCCCGTTTCTGAGAAATGGGGTAACAAAACCCTTAGCAATAACAAAGAAAGCTGAGCGCCAATTTCTTGTCATTTCCGATGTTTACCCATACCTGATCTAACCACAGGCATTTTACTCATTTGGCTTTATTGAGTTTCCAGGCATTGAGCTTAGTTTTAGAAATCACACCTCCTTTTTCACACCCACATTTCACTGACTTACATAATATTTCATTCTCTAACTATGATGCCAGTTGGCCATTGACATGTGGGGAACAGAGTCTTGGTCAGCATCTATCCTCATAGATGCAAAGAGGAAATGCACAGGAAATTTTAAAAGATCCACAGTCCCTTTACCACCTAGGCACTGGGGCAGCATTTCATTGTGGATAGCAAGTCCGTCTTGGAAAGGTTTTACAAAGCAGAGGGGCCAGAGGAGAACCCTAAGGACTCGTTCATGTCAGATGCATTTCCACCAGTGTGTTGAGGATGACTAAATCACCCTGACATAATACTGCTTCTTTTTTCTCCACCAGGAACATGTTCCCTGAGAACCTCGTGCAGGCCTGCTTTCAGCAGGTAATATGAATGGCTTTTGCCCTCCCGTCACTCCCCTCTTGCCATGACCAATTAGGGTGATTTATTTTCCAGCTTTGATCTGGCAGCATAGGGTGGCCGGAAGTGCACCTGCTGGCCGCTGTCCCAAGCCACTGTGAAATGCATGTGGTAACTAACCCCACTCCGTTTTCCCTTGATACTTTTGTCCTCCGAAAGGGACAAAAGGGAGGAAGTCAGAATCTAACAAACAATGAGGACTTTTAAATGTGGGCTGCACTACCTGTTGGGAGAGCACTATCATGTATTTTTTAAGGAAATAGCCATAAGCACATAAGCTCTTTTCCCTGTCTTTTCAGGCTGGCTCAGCCCAGCTGACCCACACGGTGTGGCCAGAGTTTTCTTAGCCGTCGTGTGCGCATGGCTGGCACTCTTTGAGGCAACCCAGCTGAGATTTTTTTTTTTTCTGCAGGCGAATTTTGCCCGTCTCTCCATTCCATTGACTTCAGGCCCTTTTAGTGATCTGTATGCTTGAAAAGAGCTCAATATCCCAAGTCTTGGTGTTCATTTGCATAAATTACATGAATAGAGATCTCTGTGTGCACCAAGAGAAATGGCAGACGTGGTGTTCATGGCCAACTTCGTGAGGCACAGAGGCGCGCCTATGCCAGGGTGCCTTTGCAACTCAGCCACAAGTGCTCACTTGTTAAGTATGTGGTGCTGGCTGGCAGAACCTTGAAGAAGGGACATTGGTGCCTGGTGTTACAGCATAGTAGCTCTTTCTTCCCCTGCAGTGTTAACACTATATAGAACCCAACAGGGATGAAGGAAGTGAACTGGATGCTCACAGCATAGTTCTACAGGTTCTAATGATTTGGGATCAGCTGTGTAGTTATATCTTTCCGCCATTTATTAAAGTGATGAGGTGCTTCCTCCAGCTTTGAAATTATTGACAGAAATAAAAATGATTGATAGGAATCCTTAGAGTCTGTCCGAGAAAGCATCGACATAGGAGGCCAAAATTTAATCCAGTCTCCACACGGGTGAAAGGGACTTAGGAAGCTGAATTGAAAACAGAGGAGTCAGGACTTGAACCGGGCTCTCCCGTGTTTCTGTCACTTAGCCTTGTTTGCCTGAGTAACTTTCCTGTTGTTATATGATCATCTTTGTGTTTTTTCTAATGTACAGTACAAAACCTCGCGTCAAGAAGTGACACCTTCCAACAGCACAGGGACGAATGCCACTGAAGAGCCCGTCACAGCCGTCATGATGACCACAGCCGTTCCTGAGGTATGCCCTGCTGGCCATCTGGCCAGCTTGCCTCTGGCAGCTTACCTCTGCCACTAATGAGTGAGCAGTGAGTGATTCCACTGCTTAAAGCGGGACTGGCACTTTGGCTCTAATGGCTAATCTTATTCACCTCCAAGCGCAGGCATCCCACGTGGGTGCCTGTCCATGTCCCACAACCAGCTCCCTCCTTGTGGCCTGGGAGGGCAGCAGAGGATAGGCCAAGGCCTTGGGACCTTGCACCCTTGAAGGAGACCCAAAAGAAGCTCCTGATTCCTGGCTTTGGATCAGCTCAGCTCCAGCCATTGTGGTCATGTGGGGAGTGACCCGGCGGATGTCTCTTCTTCTATCTGTAAAATCTGTTTTCAATGAAAATAAATCTTAAAAAGAAAAAAAAAGGACTGAGACAATATTGAAGTATCCCAAAGACCAAGAAGGATGTGGAGAAAACTTGTTCTAGAAGAGCTGCAATCGGTGGTGTTGATCATGACTTCAATGTTAGTGGTTCAACTTTCTACTAATTGCAGTATTTTTTAAGATTTATTTATTTTTATTGGAAAGTCATATTTTACAGAGAAGGAGAGACAGAGAAAGATCTTCCATTTCATGATTCACTCCCCAAATGGCTACAAAGACCAGAGCTGAGATGATCCAAAGCCAGGAGCCAGGAGCTTCCTCCAGGTTCTCCCAGATGGGTGCATGGTCCCAAGGTCCATCCTCTATTGCTTTCCTAGGCCATAAGCAGGAAGCTAGATGGGAAGTTGAGCAGCTGGGACATGAACTGGCACCCATATGGGATCCCCACACTTTTAGGTAGAGGATTATCCAGTTAACCCATCACGGCAGTCCCAATAATTTCAGTATTTTAAAACACACACATAAGACACACACATATTGGTCATTGAGAATGATGTCATTGAGGTTGCCAGAAAACTTACCCTGTAAGCACTGGATTAGTACTGGTTAATTTGGTGTTCATTTCTAAAATCGTGCCGGTCACCCATGACCAGAGGCGGTAAAGAATGCACCTTTGCCTCATTATTGGGGTGGAACACATGAGAATAAGCCCTAAAGAAAGTTTATACAGGTAAGTATCTGGTACCTCCTGCACTGATTTCTGATTTTTAAGCAGACTCCAACTGTAACTCATGACTGATAAATGCCTTGATGCTAAAATTTATAATAAAAATGCAAAGCAGTTCAAACGTTAACAAAAAGTCTTTTTAAGAACTTAAGATGTGGATTTGTTGAGAAAAGAAAAAAGCCTTGAGGAGGGGTAAAGTTTATTGCGTACCTAGGTTTATTACCATTACTATTTTCAGAAATATTGTTGATCATGCCTGGGTAGATCCCTAATTTATTATGTTTGACTTTCATTTTTTTTTCTCATCCCAGCTTTGTGCACATTTTAACAGGAGTATAATCATGTACCAATCTATTTTCTTGGTTTGGATCCACAGAACAGGACAAAGGAATACACCGTCGTGGGCCAGTATTCGGACGGCATCAATGTCCTGGGCCTGATTGTCTTCTGCCTGGTCTTTGGACTCGTCATTGGGAAAATGGGTGAAAAGGGACAGATCCTGGTGGATTTCTTCAACGCCTTGAGTGATGCAACCATGAAGATCGTCCAGATCATTATGTGGTGAGCAGACGTAGTTTCATGCCATTTTGCTTCCCCTGATGGCTCTGCCTTCTCAAAATAAAGAAGGGGAGGCGTCTGTTCCTCCACTCAGCTCACTGTAAGGGAAGGTGAATATTTGCTGTGAAAACCATCAGACTATGAAATCACCCCTACACACTCTGCAGGGCATAGTTCACAGTCCGGTTTCCAGCCACTGTCTTTACCCTCCAGCTCTGCGAGATCAAAGTAACTTCCTAAAGGAATGATTTGAAGGAGTTCCTTGCACATCAGAACACAAAATTTATTCTTTTATCAGGCCCCATTCAGAACTGAAATGCAAAAACATTTTTAGCTGGCACAACGGGAGGGGAGTGGGGTCCCATGTCATCTGCAGTGAGAGCTGCCATGTGAGACCAGCAGGTGTTGGGCATAGCACCCTCTGCCCCATCCCTGGAGATCTCTGCTTCCATTTGTTCATTGAGTTGGTTGAACATTATTTACAGTGACTTACTGTGTTGTGGAAGACAAGCCATTGAGGTGAATTATTTAATCCTGCAGGATCCTCAGCTTCATAATCCATAAATAAAGATAATAAAAATTTCCCCCAGGCTGAGGAGATGTCCGTTAAGAGAAATGGTGCATGTAAAACACCCTCCCCAGCACAGGATGTAAGGGGGGGTTGGTCTACATCTGGAGCTATTATGACTGCTTATGCAGCTTTCACAGGCGCCTTTCCTTTGTGGCTATCTGGGAAACACGCATGCGTCCGTGTTTGTCAGCAAGGATGAAGCTCAACTGAGATAAGCAGAAATGACAATCGGTAGGATGTATGTGAACTGAGAACATGGCCCAGGCTAAGTACCATGCTCACTGCATATAGTGTGCCATGTTGGTAACCTATTCTCAGGAAGGTTTGGATGGGTAGTATATAACATGCACGCAGGTACAAAAAGCTAGAACCAACATGGTCCACCTCAGACTTGCAACAGAGCCCTTGGTTTCATGATGTATCTATGCTTCCCTGGTTGAGTGCGTATTTTGGGTATTTTTGCATTAAGAAAGCCCCTGCTGATGGAATTGTGTCTTTGTCACGCTCACTTTCTAGTTACATGCCGCTCGGTATCTTGTTCCTGATTGCGGGGAAGATCATAGAAGTGGAAGACTGGGAGATTTTCCGCAAGCTGGGTCTTTACATGGCTACTGTCCTGAGTGGGTATGTCTCTTCTTTTCTCAAGAAGCCAGATACCCAGGGAATGGCTGCAGAAAAGTCTAGCTGCAGTCGGTTGAAGTCAACATCTTGGCCACATGCAGAGAAGACGGGCTTCAGTGATAAGAGGGTAGAGGGGAGCCAGCCTGTCCTTGAACAGCTGTCAAGTAGGCAGATCATGCCGTGCTAATTCCGGCTCTTGGCAGAACAGCCTGGACCAGGCTTGGTCACTGCCTTTATGGGTTGTGTTGAAATCAGTTTTTCAATCAAGAGAGAAATCTACTCATTAGCCTCCTTTGGCTCTTTTTTTTTCCTGGTCTTCATTTCCTGAAACAAACAAATAAACAAAAAAAGCAAACTAACTGCCCAGGTAAAAATCTCCCCCAGTGCTGGTTGGCATGCTAATGTTAGACTGTAACACCTCCATGATCAGAGAGGGTACGGGGGAAGCCTTTGGGTTAACAGGAACTGTGTGGAGTTTCTCAAAAACCATAAAGCAGGAATAGGTCATTTTGGTGCTCATACAGCCCAGGCCCGGTTCCCTGAGAAGAGATCGGTTGGGGTGTATTATGAATGGTGCTCCTGGATGAAGACATATTAACACAGAAAATGCATGGTCGTCAATGACTTCGACACGGGACATGCCCCTGCGTTGCTGCCTGAGTTGTCAGGGTGTCATGACAGTTAAACACCATCATGGAGCCTGGTGTAGTAGCCAAGTGGCTGAAGTCCTCACCTTGCATGCACCAGGATCCCATACGGGCTATGTTCATATTCCGGTTTCTCCACTTCCCATTTCGGCTCCCTGGTTGTGGCCTGAGAAAGCAGTTGAGGACAGCCCAAAGCCTTGGGACCTACACCCATTTGGGAGACCTGGAAGACTGGCTTCAGACTGGCTCATCTCCGGCTTTTGCGGCCACCTGGGAAGTGAACCAGAGGATGGAAGATCTTTCTATCTCTTCTCTCATCCTCTCCATAAATCTACCTTTTCAACAAAAAATAAATAAATCTTTGGAAAAAAAAAAAAAAAAGCACCACCATGGACAAAGAAGGTGTTTGCCGTAATGAAGCGCCAGGAGCTAGAATGACCCTTGAAATGGTTTCTCCCTCATTTGCAGGCTTGCCATTCACTCCATTATAATCCTCCCGCTGATATATTTCATCGTGGTACGCAAGAACCCTTTCCGGTTTGCCATGGGCATGGCACAGGCTCTTCTGACGGCACTCATGATCTCTTCCAGGTAACCACCATAGGAGGTCTCTGTGAAAATCCCCCAGGCCACTCCCTCCCCATCAGCTCTCACTTTGTTGAGGAGAGCTGCCCTCCCGTGATCTTTGGCCATGTCCTTCATGCCCGTCTCTTCATACTGTTGAGTTCTCGCTCCCTTGGCCTGGCCTGAGCCCAGGGAGGGTTCCTGTGCAGCTGGAGTCATGGTGGGCACTGCACCCTCTGATGCTTGAATCTGTCAACAGCACCTGCGTGCCTGCAGCTCCCAACCTGCTGTTTTGAGAAATGAAGTGTCTTCAGGTGGGGATTGAGGTGTACCATTCTAAGACCCCACATTTCTTTCTGCTTTGGTCCATGCAGTTCAGCAACACTGCCTGTCACCTTCCGCTGTGCAGAAGAAAAGAATCAAATAGACAAGAGGATCACGAGGTTCGTGCTGCCCGTGGGAGCCACGATCAACATGGATGGGACCGCATTGTATGAGGCCGTGGCAGCCATATTTATCGCACAGCTGAATGACTTAGATTTGACCATCGGGCAGATCATCACCATCAGGTGAGGCAAGGTGTCGCACTCATTTGCCGACTGTCCCTGGGGTGGTGGCCTCAGTAACATCAGTCTATGAAGGGAGACCAAGAACGGCCCTGTGATGGATCAGTTTTTATGGTCTCTTCAGGGTTCATGGACTGCAGACATGAGGCCTCACAGTCCAGGTAGCCAAAGATAAGAGTCTGCAGAGTGTAGCGCATCCAATGAGTGCCAGGCACAGAATAGGTATCAAAGACTTAAGACAGAACAAGTGCCCAGACCATGACTGTAAGGCATCCCAGGTGGGTGGCTGCTGAGGGCTCTGATGAGGGTTAGAACCTTCCGTGATGGCTTCAGGAAGAAAGGGCTGAACCAACCTGGGAAGGTGATGAAGGCTTCCCAGAGGAAGGAAGCATTTCACTGGATCCTAGAAGAGCGGTGGAATATCACAGGCACAGCAGGATGCTAGAGGAATTTTGGATAACAGAAAGAGCATGTACATGGTTTGTGTTCTAGTCGTGCCCTGGTTACAGAATACATGTTAATTTGGGGAGACCTGGCATATTGAGGCCAGGGTGGAGGACATAAAAAAGTGAAGACAGGGGTCATATCATGAAAGGCTCTCTATAAGGAGAAGCTAGTGAAGTGAAAAGTCAGACCTCGGACTCAGGTTGCAAGATGAAAAAGGCTAGCTTGACTCCCAGGAATGACAGATGATCCTAGATTAGTAGATTATAGATTAGTAGATTATATAGAACAGAGACTAGCAACCAAGATAGGTGGAAAGATAAAGAGTTTAGGGCCTGGTGTGATAACCTAATGGCTAAAGTCCTTGCCTTTATGTGCTCGGGATCCCATAGGGATGCCAGTTCATATCCCAGTGGCCCAGCTTCCCATCCAGCTCCCTGCTTGTGGCCTGGGAAAGCAGTCGAGGATGGCCCAAAGCATTGGGACCCTGCACCCGTGTGGGAGACCCGGAAGAGGCTCTGGGCTCCTGGCTTCAGACTGGCTCAGCTCCAGCCATTGTGGCAACTTGGGGAGTGAATAAGTGGATGGAAGATTCTGTCCCACTTCCTCTCTGTGTATCTGACTGTCCAATAAAAATAAATCTTTAATGTAATAAAAAAAAAGATAAAGTTAAAATTTTTTTCCCCACTGAATTAGAATGCCTCTAAGACTTCCAAGTGGAGACATGCAGGGAACATGCAGGGAACATGCAGGTCTGGATTGGCAGACACGGAAGTGAGGTCATGAGCTTAATGACCATCACACATCTGGGCCAGGAGTCAGTTGTCTGTGTTTGAATCTCGACAACAGCATGATTAGCAAGTGACTTGGGTTCTCTAATCTTGGGTTTTCTCACCTGCAAAGTGAGAGTAATAATAGCCCCTATAATTGACTCAAGTCGTGGTGATTAAGGAAGATGATGCATATAAAATGCTTGGATCAGTGCCTACAACCTGAGTACTCAGTTATGATGGGAAAGGATGGCGTGCGCGTAGGCAGTGTGTGTACAGAGAGAAGGGAGGCAAAGGAATATGCAGCTTTGATGTACTTCCGCCAGCTGATGTGCCTCATGATGTATCTGTACTCATCTTCAGTCAGTTCCAGGAATGAATGAATAGGAATAAATACTGCAGGATTCAGGGTTGGGGAGATCTTAGAAAAGTGTACTGTGTTAGAACATGGTTGACAAACCACATTCTTACCCTCTATCTAGGCTGTGGGTATTAAGGGTCCATGAACTCTGAAGGGTTCAGATCCAATGCTGAGTAAGCCTTGGGACATAGCTTAGGCTTAAATATATATCGGCATCGAACTGAAGTCCCCAAGTGAACTCTCATCCCAGCCCATCACTCCAGTGGGCCTTTCTGCAATGACAGAATTGTTCAAAAGCAGTGCCATCCAACTCAGTCAGCTACGAGCCATGTACGATGCTAGCAGGTACCACCTTTAACAGACCCAGCACTGACATGTCCAGTACTTGATCAGTTTTTGGAATGCTCAGTGAGCCGTTTCCTCCTCAATGTCCTCGCCCCTTTGGGTTTCCTGGCACATCAGCTGGGGAGGTACATCAAAGCTGCATATTCTATAAAAATGCATTGGTGGCTAAAGAAGCACCTGGCAACAGATTCCAGGAATTTTTCCACCTGTCTCACCCCAGCTTGGAGGACCCAGTTGGCACTGAACTGATTTCCTAGGAGTGGTTTCAAAAGGTGCCGGTTCATTCATAAATTTCCTCGCTCTTCTAGGGTCATAAATCTCTTAGATCTTGCTACCCATATATCTTATTACCTGACTGCTAAAGGAATCAACTTTGCACCTAGAACTTGTATAATCCATTTTCATCCACACCTCACTCCTGCTTCTCTCTTATGTCTTCTGAAATCTGACTTGAAGGCCAGCTACTGGCCCCAAACCAATCCCAACTATAATGCCAAATGTAATCATTGACTTAACATAAGAAAAACCCTCTCTGGCTTAACCTGGAAAAAAAGTTAGTTTTAACTTTACAGGCTCCAGTTATAGTTCCTGTGGCTAATGGTTAAAGACATTTCTCAACCCCTACTATTATATTTCTGTCTGTGGAATGCACACCTAAGAAATAGTCACTCGAAACACACCCTGTTGTGGTTTCATTGTCATGTTTGCTGACGAGTGAAGAAGAACTGTCTTCAGGGAAAAATAATTACAGAGTTTGGGGCCCAGAAAGAGCTGGAGGAATAGGGAGGAGCAGGTGCTGTGGTTCTGATAGCACAGGTTGAGTGTTACTGAAATACCTGGGAACAGACTTGTAGTGGGTTTCTCCAGAGTTTGGAATAGTTGCACTTACAGTAATGAGACATCTTGGGGTGGGACCCAGGGATAAACATGGATTCCATTTGTGCTTATCATTCACATAGCTAGAGAATGATTTACTTTCAAATTTTTAGTTTGCCAGTGTTTTTGACAGAGCTGTCACATGAAGTCACTTGTAGAGTTCTCCAAACTTTTAGTTTGGACGGTTGGCACTCAAAATGTTTCCGATTTTAAGACAGAAAAAAAGAAAGTCTCAGTGTATGCTTATAATTGTAAGTATGAACTATATAGAATGTGTTCTCTGTTCATCTCACAGTAATTTGAGGGTTGAGGACAAAGGTTAAACCATTTTAGAAAGTTTTAAATTTTAGAACTTTTTAGACTTTCAGACACAGAATGTTTGATTATGATTTAGTTCAAGTATTTTCTTTTAGGACCGTACATTTATTTCTATAATATGAATGTCCATTAACTTTCTTGAACACTCCTTGTATGCATGGATTTCAAATTTTTTAAACCAGAGTCTGGCGCAGTAGCCTGGCAGCTAAAGTTGTCGCCTTTTATGTGCTGGGATCCCAGAGGGGTGCCGGTTCAAATCCCAGTGGCCCCGCTTCCCATCCAGTTTCCCATCCTGCTCCCTGTTTGTGGACTGGGAAAGCAGTAGCCTAAGAAAACGCTGTCAGTAAGGCCTCAGAACCAGATGTATAGCCCAGGAGTGTCTGATTGCAAAACGTGGGTCCTCCTCCAGCTCATGGGCCCCTCAGAGAGCTGAGTTAAATGAACACTAGACTTCATAGTTAAGAAGGAACTTTGTACCAATGGTGGTTAGGTTTTCTTCTGTAAAAACCCTCTAAGTCAACATCAGCAAGATGATGTTTTTATACCATTTTCCTTTTCTGCAGATTGATAGCTTTGAGATTCAAAACAAAACCAGTCAAGATACCAAGGTTCAGCAAACTAACTCAAGGCTCAGAGACAGCTTTCTTTGGCTAGTGGATTCTGAGCTTGAAGCCCAGCCCCAAGCTGTGTGGATTTGTTGGTCACACCAAGGCTTCTTATTGAAATTGGCAGTTTCCATATCCTCACCTTTTCAAACAGGTTTATTGGTTGATTGATTGAAAGACAGATTTACAGAGCGGAGATACAGAGAGGAATATCTTTAATCTGCTGGTCCACTCCCCAACTGGCTAGCAGCCAAAGCTAGGAGTTTCTTCTAGCTCTCCCAGTAGGTACAGGATCCTGAGGCTTTGGGCCATCCTCTACTTCTTTCCCAGGCCAGAAGCAGGGAGCTGGATGAGAAGTGGAGCAGCTAGGACACGATAGAGTGGAATATGGGATCCCGGAGTGTGCAAGGCGAGGATTTAGCCACTGAGCCATGGTGCCGGACCCATCTTAACCTTTCATCCCACTGACATCCTGACCGCAGTTCAGCCTCAACCCAGAAAATATCGTGCCACAAAGCCCTCCTAAATAAAGGGACTTTGCAGAGTGCTGAGCCCTTGTTGGCTCCAGAAGGAAGCAACAAAAGTGAGGGAAATATTGCTGGTGAGAAGCTTCCACTGTTTCACAGCTCAAGACACAGCATTAAAAAAAAAAAGCAATAAATAGATAAATAACAACCATGGAAATGAGGTTCATCTGGCTGCCCCTCCTGGATTCTAGACCACTCTTCTAGAAGATTCTAGATCACTAGCTAGAAGGTGCAGTCAGAAGTAAATGCTTACATTTTGGATGCGACTCCAAATGCTTTCTCCATCCCAGTATCCTACAGGACAGCTCCCAGAGAGGTCAGTTAAAAAGAAAAAAGTAACCCATTTTCCTCCCCTGAAATTCCTTATCCATCTGCTACCACTACTCTCTCTACCCTTCTTTCAAGGCAATTTAAACTCTTGGTGCATACTGGATGCTCGGTTAATGATGGGTTAGATGAGTAGCCAGGAGGAAGCAGGTGTAGGTACCTGGTACGTATTTAAGATGGATACATGCACTCATGAGTAAAGTCTTCTATAAGCATCCTACAACTGGTTCTTAGCTGAGAGTAGTTTCAGACCGCCTGATCCAAGAACACAGCAGTTGCAGTTTCCTGGGACTGAAAAGGATGACTTTAAAGAGGGTGACGTGTGGGTGTCTCAACTTTCCTGCTTGTGTGTTTTGGCTATAGTGTCACAGCCACGGCTGCCAGCATTGGAGCGGCCGGTGTGCCCCAGGCTGGCCTGGTGACCATGGTGATCGTGCTGAGCGCTGTGGGCCTGCCAGCGGAGGACGTCACGCTCATCATTGCTGTCGACTGGCTCCTGTGAGTTGGAATACATGCACTACCCTACCCAGATGGGTGAGCAGGCCTCTCACCCATCCGGCATCTGCAGTCTGTCCCCAGATTGCCTAATGAGCCATCTGGGGCTGCTTCTGTTTCCCTCTGACCAGGCTATCTGATAACATGCTTAAAAATTAACCCCAAACAACTTCGAGCAAAGGTTTTTAAAAGCCGGTGAAGTCCATTAGCTCGCTGTACCTGACAATGTTCAAGGTTAGGGGTTGGGCATGGGACAAGGTAAATGTAGAGTAATAAAAGGAAGAAGCTGGGCAAGGCCCCAGATGTTGCAAACTGCATAAGCACCCTAGCACATCTCCAACTCTGTCTCAGCATCAGAGGTTCAGAACCAGCTGGTTCTGGATAAATCCCAACTCCCCAGCTGCCTACAGAACCATCAGAGCTAGTGGCATGAACATGGAAGACTGATTTGTTCGCTTTCTGAACAGATGCTCTAACCTCTTTGAAGGCCACTGGCATTATCTGCAAGATGCCTGACTCAACAAGCTATTGTAGACATTACAATAGGGTTTCAAAGCATCAGGGATCTCATGAGTTGAGATGCCTACGTCTGACAGCCAGTGTGCATTCAGTACATGGTGAGCATTGTTGTTGTGATTAGAGTTAGGGCCATTCAGAGACTGACCAATGGTCTGTGTCTCTCACACACACACTCACAGAGATAAGGAACACAGCAGAACATCTGGCTGAGCACATGCATTCTAACATCCGCTCTGGGCCTTGGTCTGCCGGCCTCAGAGCCTGACTCCATTTCCTCGCCACCTGACCTAAGGGTAGCTCTGTATTGAACCGTCCGCTGAAAACCAGCTCAGTGGTTTTGGCTTAGTGGAGAATCCAGTGCTGTACAGTTAGAAGGGAACAGCTGAGATGGAAGAAAGGGAAATGGTAAATTTTCCAGATAGTTGAAATACCCAGTTTCTGTCATCTTAGCCAAAGGAGAGTGTACAATGTCAATTATATTGAAGTTGGAAAACCCATAAGACAAAGTTTAGGACAAAAGACTTTGCTGAATTTTGAACTTCTTGCAGTCCCACTGCCCCAAATACTTGCGAGGAGGGGAAACAATCTAGGGAGATTTAAGGAAAGGCATTGCTGACTGGGGCAGGGGGCGCAACCCCTGTGGAGCCTGTTGGTTCACTCCGTACCTTCATGAATGACCTCAGGCCACAGGCCCATAAGGTGCCTCTGGTCACCTGGCCAGGAGGACAGCATTCCCTGGGATCTGAAATGAACATATTGGAGCTTTTTTTGTCCTCTGCCTGACTCCTCCTCGTTCTTTCTCAGGGACCGGTTCAGGACCATGGTCAATGTCCTCGGGGATGCTTTTGGTACAGGCATTGTGGAAAAGCTCTCTAAGAAGGAGTTGGAGCAAATGGATGCCTCTTCCGAAGTGAACATCGTGAACCCTTTTGCTTTGGAATCTGTGCCCAATGATAGTGAAGACTCGGACACCAAGAAGTCCTACATCAATGGAGGTTTTGCCGTGGACAAGTCGGACACCATCTCATTCACGCAGACCTCGCAGTTCTAGTGCCACTGGCTTCAGGTAACTGGATGACTGGTGTGAAGGATGTTGCACAAGAGTCATCTCTTCGCCGATTCAAACGTTAATTCATTGAAAATACAAATGGCCAATTGTACATTTAATTTGATATCTAGGACTTCCAGATTATTTTCACTATTTGAATTCACAACCTTGGTTCTCTGGGTTTTGGGGTTTGGTGGGAGGTAGGGGATAATATGAAAAAGAAACATTTCTAATAATTTCCAATTATTAGAAAGTTGTATTCTCTGAATTTTTGTAATTCCATAGGGAAAAGTTGGAAAGTGTATGAAATAACTGCTAATTAGATTATGGGTATGGCAGAGAAATTGTTTTTCTCGTGTACAGACCAGTGTTTTTAAAAATTATTCTGTCATTGGCTACCAACTTCTACTCAGGCTTTCTAGTAAGCATGGGTTTCCTTTGACCTCACCTTTTTTTTGTTTTTATAGATTATTAAGCATTTAACCTTCCCTGCTCATGGGCCAAATTGTCCATACTGAACTCCTCTCTAACCAGTCTCAAAGAACTTGGCTTTGAAAGAAAACTAACCAGTATGGTTCATTAATGACAGTTTTGAGATGAGTGTAGGCTTTGTGGGGAAGGCAGAAGAGTTCTTCTATTAATGTACTGTAATGGAATGCTGAAAACTGTTCACCCAGTGTTCAGTATAGAGCTATATATATATATATATATATATATGTACATATATATGTATATATTTATTATTTTCATATAATTTTCCAGAGATCAAAATTGAATTGTCAATATGAAATAAAGAACTGTCCTTGTACTTGAAGAATTATTACAACTTCTCATAGCTGCGGGGTTTATCAAAACTCTTTTCCTTTTTATCAACAATAGAATGAGAAATGGTTTTGTTTGGTCACTTCCTATGTCTCAGCCCCAAACGAGAGATGTATTGTAGTGACATCTTCCAGATTTGGGCTGCCTGGAGTGAATCCATATCCGTTTTACATCAAGACTGTACAGAAAGCTGTCACTCAAAAAAAAAAAAAAGATGGATGCATGCTTATCCAATAAGAAGGCTTTGTTCTTCCAAGTTCACTCAGGCCAGGTAAAGAGACGAGTGCTATGCTACCCTTGGACTTTTGAGTCTATCAGCCCCCAAACAACCGTGGCAAGTGGCCAGCTAAGCTGTATTTTAACATGGAACCCAGAGACTGAAAGAGCCATACTGCAGAGAAAGAGTTGTCACAATCCTGGGATTCTTGCAAAGTCAACCACAGGACATAAGATAACGGTATCAGTAACGGAGGGGTAAATCTTCCTTCTGTGACACCTGTCCCCTCCAAGGAGGACTGAACTGTCAATCTCAGCCTTGTTCATTAAAACCCACTGCTTGTCATCATCCCCCTGCTAACTTAGGAAGATCACTGACTAAAGGCTGTGCTACACTTTTCAATTTGTAAATAATGCTTAAGGCGTCCTCACACTGACTTCCAACACGGACGTAAAGTCTTAGGTAGCCAGCTCAAACATGCGCTTTTATGTCAAAGGAGCCAGAAATTGTGCCAAAGACAGCAAGAAAGTAAGTGAAACGCTCAGGATTGACCATCTTCCACTGAAATCTACAAGACTGATGCCCAGCTGTCCTGTAATCATCGTAGCAATCAATGGTTGAATGTGAATTTTAAAATGCAATTACTGATATTGTTTATAGAAAATAAATGTAAAGGAAGTTGAGTCAATGATTTATGTTGCACTGAGTGCTTCCACCTCCTTATTGGGTCCCTCCAGTTTGTTGCACAACAGTTGGCAGAGGTGTTTTGGGGTCTTGACATTGTCCTTAAGTCCCCAGAGAACAACACTCCATTTCTGTCTCCCTACAATTTCTCCCCCATCTTTTTCTTCCTGGTTTTTTTTTTTTTTAATGTATTTTTCTTGGACATTTGTGAGAAGAAAAAGCTGTGTTTAATTGGCTCAGAATTATTATTGTTTTCAAAACTTAAAATCCAAGAATGGAAAAGCAGGGTGGAAGAGAAGTAACTTGATTCCTCACACGGTTGGGTGGCCTGACTGAACTGGCATATAGCGCCATTATGAACAGTTGTGCCTGTATACAGAGACCAAGATGAGGGCAGAATTCTGTTGGCAATTAGTGTAGCAAAGCAATCGTACGTCAACATCGTGGGGCCTGGGTTTCATGAAGAACCAACCCTGCCCTCTGAGATGAGACATCAACTTGAAACAGCTGAACTGTATGTTCTTTAAAGGGATGACATCGTCCTGTACCCCTCAAAAATGCTGGACTTCTTGTATGTGTCAGACATCAATGGGCAACTTTGGATGAAAGGGAATAAGATTTTATATATATATATATAAATGTCTATTTTATATTATATATATATATATAAATGTCTATTACATATATACATTTTATATATATATATAAATGTCTATTACACCCTGGCTAGAAGAATGTAGGATAGTTCCCGTAATTGACAACACACAAGAAATACCCACAAAACACAACTCTCTGATAAGGAGCTGGTTGAGGACTGATGTTCCACGTGATTTTGAGCTCACTTAAAGCATACTTAGTGCATAGAGGAATAACATCATCAGTTCTGAAAAAATTACTTTTTTTCAAAATTGTAAGCCCACTGGGTACAAGGTCCCTTACTCAAGACACATCCGTATTCTTAGAGTACCAGAGGCTTGAACCAAAGCCCATATGGGATCCTGATGCTTTTAAGGGGAGGAAATACCCAACTGAATCATCCAGGCTCTGTGTTTTAAAAATCAGGATTTCTGGGCCCGGCGCAGTGGCCCAGCAGGTAAAGTCCTCACCTTGAATGTGCCGGAATCCCATATGGCCACCAGTTCTAACCCTGGCAGCCCCGCTTCCCATGCAGCTCCCTGCTTGTGGCCTGGGACGGTCTCAAAAGATGCTTGCTGTGATTGGGCTCCTGCCTCCAAGCTTGGCCCAGTCCCAGCTGTTGAGGTCACCTGCGGAGTGAATCAGAGAATGGAAGATTCTCTCTCTATCTTCTGCCACTCTTGCTTTTCTTTGCTAGTCTGGCCACGAGTGTGTTTTGCTCATCTTCTTAAAGAAGGACTTTCCTGTTGCAACTTGTAGTGTTTTAGGTTCAATTCCATTTGTCTTTGGCTGAGATTTTTATAACTTCTTGCTTCCTGATCATTTTTTTTTTCCTTTTTAAATGAGTCCTTGAGGGACATTATAAGATCATTTATTTGAGATATTTTGATTTTTTGTAAGGTGGTTCTTAGGAGACGTTGAGAATGGGTATTATGCTACAGGCTACAGCTAGGAATATGTGTGTTTGCAGGGAGACTAATGGATAGCTTGACAAGGAATGGAACCCTAAAATGTTGAATTTGGAACTCCTCACTGTGTTAAGAGCCGACCATGCTGAGAGGGACCCCAGGATCCCCTCTGATGTGGACAAATCCCTTAGTTCTGAAGCACAGGCACTTTCCTCCCACAATTGAATGACATTGTAGCTATCACGAGGTGCCCATCACACAGAGTGGAAGTTGAGAGGATTCCAGATCAAGGAGGCAGAGGGTCACTGCTCTGGTTGGTGACAGAGCTCCCAGGACACACACACAGAGAAGGGACAGGGCTTCCTTCCAACACCTCCCAAGCACTGCTGTGATGGGCCCACAGAGCTGCAGAGGGCAGCAGTGGCATCCGGCAGTGTGGTCCTGGCACCAATAACTACAGGGCATGGCCTGCTGCTCAGGTCTGCAGAGGGGTAAGGAGTGCACCTGACTGAGTGACCTTGTACTGAGGAGTTACTGAGTATACCTAGTACTGATGGTGACCCAGCACTGGAGGCTTGGCCAAATTCACACAGGAACATAACTATCAGTCTTCTCAGATTACACTCTTGAAACTAACCACCTTTTTTAGGGCCAACACATCATTTGCAGCACTTGTTTTTTAAAAAAAAAAATTCTCTGATAAATTTGGAACCTATTGGCTTCAGTGAAGTTGGGCTTGGTCTGGTGACCTCAGAGAAACGATGCTTTTGTGCAATGACCTCTCCTGGGAGAGCCTTGCTTCCACAGAGGCGACTTTCCCAGGAACCTCTGTAATGCAGATCCTGGGACACGTGTTAAAATATGGCCCATGTTTTCCAGGATTCACAGCTGTGAAGATCAAGAGAGAGGTTATGGACTAAAGAAAAACCAATGGGACCTCTTTTTTTTTTCTTACTATTTTAATAACAGATCTTTCCATGACAATCCAAATGTTAATACAGCACACAAAATTATTCCCATCAATATTTACCGGAAAAGAAAAAAGAATTCTCCACCGTAATCCAGGTCCCAAACATGATGTTTCATAATAGAATTCTTTGAATACAAAGAGTTAAAATTGAAATAACCAATAGAGTTATCAGATCATATAGCAAGGAGAAAAATAACCACAAAAAAAAAACAAGAAAAATTTATAACTCATTATATTAAGAGGTTTTGGTCAAACCATTAATTTTTTTTTTAAAGGAGCAGTGACTAGGATGGAACGTCAATTCATTCCGCCTGGTTTCTTTCAGCTACAAATAGGAATCACCCTTTCCTGAGAATTGGAACATAATCTTAAGGAAACAGATAATTTTTGATGATGACTTAGAAGTGAGAAAAAGGGCAAATCAACACCTGTTGTTTCACAGACTGGAGAAGCCTGTAAGTACATGGAATTTAAGCCCACCATCTGCCTTTTAAAGATGGAACGCTTGCTGTAATGTTTGGCTGAAATTCTAGAAGACAAATAAGCTTGGGGATATTTTTTATATTTCTTTCCTTTGATTATTTATCTGAAAGGCAGAGTGCCTGAGAGAAAGGAAAAAGACAGATCTAACATCTGTTAGTTCACCGCCCCCCCACCCCCACGCCAAATGGCCACAGCAGTTGGGCTAGGCCAGGCTAAATCCAAAAGAAAACTAGCACTCTATCACGGGTTCCCCTGTAGACAGAAGATGCCATGTACTGGGAGCTATCATGTTCTGCCTCTTACAGAGTGATTACCAAGGGGCTGAATGAGAAATGGAAGAGCCAAGACTTAAACCGGTCACTTTGATACGGGGTGAAGTATCCCAAGTAGTGGCTTAACTCACCCAGCCCTGACATTTTCCTTCCTGGTTGGTATGATAAATCAAATCCTATAGTCATAAGAAAAGAAATGTGGTTTTCACTGAATCTTGAAAATTTCTGAAAGAGTATTAGAGGATTGTCTAATAGCTCATTAGGGCTGAAGTGACAAAACACCCTAAAGCTGAATAGCTTATACCAAAAGAGAAATCTGTTTCTCGCTTTCCTAGAGTTCAAGGTCAAGGTGCCAACAAATTCAGAATCTGGCAAGGACCTGTGTCCTGGTTCACAGCTGGCACTTGCTCTCAGCATCCTCACATGGGCAAAGGGGCAAGGAGCTCCCTGGGACCCTTCTCATGGAGGGTCCCACCCTCATGCCCTCATCACCTTCCTAAGAACCCACCTCCAGATACTCCCACCTTAGAAACTAGGGTTTCCACATATAGATTTTGAGGGAACATAAACTTTGAGACTCTAGCAGGCCTAGTAGAGAAAACTGCTATGGTGAAAAAGAGGACAGACAAAGGCTTCGGTCTTCAGACCCCCTTGTCTCCGTGCTGACAAAAGCAAAGGCACCCCCGGTCCCCCCATCACCTTACTCCTCTCTCTCACTCCTGGTCCCACAAACTGAATGCATCTTCTTCAGGGTTCCCTACTAACTACTCTAAAATCTGATTTTGACAGTCATATATCTGCAGAACCTATCTACTCTAAGTAACTCAGAGAGGAACATTGTAATGAAGTTTTCTTTCTCCTCATACAAATTAAGAATTGCTGAGAAGAGAAGGAACAGCTTAAACTATAGCTAGTCTCCTCTTGGAAATTTGTCATGAAAATTCAACTTCTAAATCAAGACTGGAATGTTCTCATTTCCTAAGTTTTTAGTGAACTCCATGTGAACATCAAGCCTAATATTAGAAAATAAACACACAGCTATAGAAGAAAAATAATGAGATTTACCAAAAAGAGAAAAACAGATTGGCAGTCTATGTACTCAGAGGATTTGTCAGATTATACCTCTAAATAGCAACATCCTCTACTTCCTATGAAATTTAGATTCAGGAAATAGAACTTTGCAAGAACACATCTACTGCCAAGAATGAAGAGACATCCTGACATTAAAAAAAAAAAAAACCTGCTACCTACCTACCCATTGTTATTTCCTATTTCATATTCAAACTCACAAACTAAAATATTTATTTTTCTAATCTGACAAGAAAATCTGAGCCCCAAAGAGGAAACACTTTAATAAGTACTCTTACCTTGGCACAAAAGGCTGAGTACAGAGTTTGACTTAATAGGTTAGACCCCAGTAACTCAACAGAGACAACACAAATCATTCATTTCTGGAAGGATGCATCTGTTGTCTTGATGAGCGCACTCTTCGTGATCTTCCTTCAGCTTGCCTTCCTCTTTTCCTGGGAAAATTGAAACAACAGAAACTACACGTGGCGTTCAACAAGTGAACCACCAATACAATAGGAGAGTAAAACAGAAAAAAAAAATGTGCACTGCCATCGGCTTGACACTGAGCTAGTCTACCTTGGGTCAAGTTGGGCTCTGAGCTGCTTCTTCTGTTTCCAATGCAGAGTAAGACAATGAGCACCTTGTACCCTTGGACAAGTCACTTCACAAAGGTGAAGGAGGAGGAGTCGTGGAAAAAAGAAGGAACTGGGCCACATGGTGGGAACCACTGAGTTTCTCTCTGGAATCCATCTTCCCCACACACAGACGGCATGGCACACGACCCTGCCTGTTGGGACCCTTCCCGTGTTTATTGGACTATCAGTATTTTCCTAAAAACCTAAGACTACCAAGAGTCATGCAAAGGTTTCACAACCAAGACAACATACATGAGCCCAGTATTTCAGGATCTCTGCTTCAGCACGGCTCCAAAACTCAAGGTAGGGGACAGTATGAAGAGCTTGCAGGGAAGACCTACCAGCATATTCCATCAGGTCGAAAATGGACTTGTAAGACATTCATTTCCCAGGACAGAATCTAGGTTATTTTTTTTCCTTCTTACCTCCTCTCAGTATCCTCACATCA
The DNA here is from genome assembly GCF_017591425.1 of Ochotona curzoniae. Classification (NCBI taxonomy): domain Eukaryota; kingdom Metazoa; phylum Chordata; class Mammalia; order Lagomorpha; family Ochotonidae; genus Ochotona; species Ochotona curzoniae. The sequence goes on along the minus strand of NW_024466446.1, from coordinate 7,122,374 downwards.
GTGTCCACATTATCAAGGCTTTATTATGTAGTCTGATGTGACTCATGTTGAAATTCAGTGCAACTTGCCATTGGTAATTACACAGGCTATGTCCCAAATAACCTCGTAATAAATGTCTACATGACTGTTTTTGCAACCAGAGATTAAATGGCCCAGAATCTATCCTTTAATCTACCAAGCAGAACGTTCCAATGCCAAAGCCCGCAGACCAAGCAGTTAATGAGCTATCCACCATGCCCCAGTCTGCCCCAAGGCAATCTGTGCCCCATTGTCTGCTTAACCCTCCAAGCCGACTTTCAGGTGCATGGCTACAGTGAAAAGCTAGCAGATCATCACACATTCCTCTATTACGTAAGACAGCTGGCAGTTATCTTAATGCTGCTGGAATGAGGACTGCACAAAAGAAGCACCCTAATGAAAGACATTCAAGGACAGTGTCTACAAACCCTTCCTGGGTTCCAAAGGGCTCTCTCCTTCAAACTCCTGTTCTCTCTTCCCAGTGTTCTCCTATCAGACACTCTGGCTTTTGCAAAGCGACAGAATGCCATGGTCAAATGCATGGTCTTCACGGCCATACCACCCAAGTTCCTATTCTCAGCTCTGCCACTCACTCATCATGTCACTCAGAGCACAGCACCTAAGCTCACAGTACCCCAGTTTCCCTCTGTGTAAAGTGCACCTAGCTCATAATGTTGCTGCGACCATTATAAACCGTTTACTACCTATAAAATATAGACCAACTCTTCCCACTTAGGAAACACATAATGAGAAGGAAATGAGAAGGATGGCACCAGAAGGGTGGGACAGGAGCTCCCCAGCTTTCACTACACCTCCCCCTCTCCACAGGTGAGAGTAACACCCTGAAAGACAAAAGTTGGTAATATTCTGGACCCGGGTTAGAAAGGGGGAAAGATGAGGGTACCTAAGAAAGTATGACACTCACAATAGTTACTTGCCACCTACCTGAATTCCAGACATTCTCTCTTCCTATCTCTCTGTGTGCACCTCTGCCTTTCAAGTAAAGCCACAAAAATAAATAAAATCTTATACATGCATTTTTTATTTCCTAAGTAGTAACTATAGAATTAGTGACACAAGGACACAGGGGGGGTTCAGGTGGGAAGACAGGGTGTACACCTTCAACCTGCGACTGTACATTGGGCTAAAACACGGGGTATAAAATAGTGAGCGATGAAGACAGAGTTCTGGATCTCATTCTAGGAGACTGATTTTAAACAATAGCCCAAATAAGAATAAATGCTGTGACGTTTTCATGAAAGAGTATGGAGTGTCATGGAAAGGGCTCATAGACGTTCCCCGGTTCCCCAGGTAGGTTCGGAAGAAGGATTCACTCAGGGAAAAGCAGCAAGTACAACGGCCCCAAGATGCGCAAGATCTTGTATTCAAGGAACCCAAAGAAGTCAGAGTCCGCTAGACAGGCAAGAGGGTTGGTGGACACAGATGCTTTCATGATCACACTGAGAGATGCACCTCTAGCTTGCCTCCATGCCTCATGCTCCCCACATTCCTTAGTTAACTTCATATGGACAGCAGGAGCCCCTCGTAGGAGATGAAGGTGCTTACTTACACAAGACAGCAGCTTAGAAATATCTTTGTTCACGTTGTGGGTATTTCTCCCAAGGACTGCTTGGTCTTTCAGCGATATAATTGATTTCAGAGGCAGGATCTTCCTATAACAAAACACACCCAGCCATTGTATCGCATGGCTATCAACGTCTAATTACATTACCAAAGGATGAGCTCCGTGCCTCCCACATACACGATGTGTACAGAATTCACTAAACATGTGTGTATGCAGACTGTCTCCCTCCGGCTTCCCATCTCAAAGGCTTCTTTTTAAAAAGGTTGGTAATTACAGAAAAAAAAAAAGCAACAACTTGGCAAGGAGGAAATCAAGTCCCTCAGTATCCCCATGGCTAAGGTCATCCACGTTCATTTATAAGTGTCATCCTATAAATCTAACACATGCCAGTGTTACATCCGACTACATGACATAAATTCAACCGCTGGAGGCTCCTTTAACACCTTTTATTTGAATTCTTCCTTTGTGTCTACTGTCCGTCCACACGGCATATCCACCAATGGATCAGAAACACATCTGACAGTCCTATATTCAAACGGGGACCCACCTTCCTAAGTTTCAGAAAGACTTCCTTCTGCATTGTGGCTTTGCCCAGACCACCCTGTACTCTTCCCTGGAGTCCTGTATGCCTGGGAGGGGAAGTTGCTGTGGCCTATTTAGACTATTGAGTCTCTATGCTTCGAAAGGAACTAGTGCGGGGCCTCTGTCTAATGAAGGCAATCCACAAACTCATTGCTACACACGTTACTTAGATGTAGTTTCCTTGCTGCTTCTTCCTCTAGCAGCCTACCCTGAATCTCAACCAATTCAAATATCTTCTATAACATGCTCTACGCTCACCGTGCACTGTTGGTATCATTATTACTTGATTGATATCTATCCCCTAACCCCAGGCCCCATTTTCCCATATCATTTTGTCCATGTAGATATAGTCTTATCAGAAAACCTCACCATGTAGGGGTGTTGCTGGGCTCTGTGGGATGTCAGAAGACGGCACACTCTTTCATGGATCTTCTTCCAGGTGGGCCGAGAAGAAGGCTGGAACCTGCCCAAAAGAGTCAGTGGAGGGGAGTATTACGCAGCTACCAAAATGCACACCTATCTGGAATACATAAAATAGGTTGTTCTTTGAAACTAAGCCATAAGGAAACAGAGCAGAGACGTGCAAAGTGGTTTGCAAATTGTCATTTCAATATCTGTATTTAAAAAATGCATTAGGGGGGCCTGGCATAATAGTGTAGTGGTTAAAGTCCTCGCCTTGCACTCGCCGGGATCCCACGTGGGCGCTGGTTCTAATCCCAGCGGCCCCGGTTCCCATCCAGCTCCCTGCTTGTGACCTGGGAAAGCAGTTGAGGATGACCGAAAGCCTCAGGATCCTGTACCTACTGAGAGGAGGAGCTCGGCTTGGAACATCCGTCTACTATGCTTCACCCACAGCATTCCTGCCAGCGGACATTGTATCACTGTCTGCTTAATGCCTGCTCCTACTGCTGCACAAAAAGTGAGACTCGGGTGAACAGCTTATCGCAGGGCACACCCACCAACATGCAGTACCAGTTGTTAGCAGGTGCTTGCTGAGCGACTGAACTCATGCCTTCATATTCTGGAGGGAGCAGAGAACCAGAGCCTACACTCAGAGTTCTAAGTGTCCTTAGCAGTGATTGGAAGAAGAGAAACATAGACACTGTTTTCTGAAACTGCCTAAAGGGATTTTAGCAATTTGGACCTGTATCTGCGCTCCAGTGAGTTCTCTATTCAGTTTACAACCAACATCCCAAGATCCAGAAGGAATATCCATTTTTTTTTCCACAACCAGGTGTCAACATTTGAGTGCTCTTAGGAAAGGTTTTACTCTCTACAGAACACAAGGCACTGTGTGGGGAGAGAGAAAGGGGCTTGCCACTGACCTTTCGTGGAACAGGAGCTGATCCTGCGGGCTGGGAGTTCTGGAGTGCTGGGAGGTAGCAAACGACATTTCCCGGTGGCAGTCGGTATCCCCTTGGTTCCTGGGTGACAGCTTTTCCAACTTCCTGGAGTCTAAGGCTGATGGCAATCCTCTCCTTAAAATGATGCGTTCATCTGGCTCTTTGATAACCTGAGTGGCAACAATACAGCCTATTTTTGTTTGCTTGTTTGAGGTTTTGTTTTGAAACATTTGTGGAATGTAAAGCTGGGGTTGAGGTGGGACAAGAAAGGGATCTAAGGGCAAGGAAGATAAAAATGCGGGTCCAGAGACCTGCTGTAAATAGATGAGGGGTGAGGATACAGACAACCAGAGGTAAAATGTTCAGGAGTCAAAGTTAAGGGGGAAAAAATAACTGGAAGTCCCTACATTTCCAAAAGCAACTCGTGCTCTGAACTTTTGATTTCTGAGGACTGGAGATTCTTGGGCCTGGGACAGACATAATTTCTCCACAAACTACTCAAATTCCATGATGCAAGAAGCACAATACTTTGAGTTCTCTTCACAACATCTATTCTCATCGTGTATCACAGACCAACCCTTCACTTTTACAAATTAAAGTTTGAGAACAAGGAATTGATCACCTTCACAGACACAGGTATTCGATCAGAGAAAAAGCAATGAATACCACTACTGATTAAATAAGTACTGGGTCTACAAACACCCTTCTTGGTGAGTTACCCTACAAATGAAAAGACCAACTACCCCCAAGCAAAGTCTATAGTGGAGCCTGGGTACCTGATCAAGCTAAAACAGCCATACCTATGCACTCCCACTACCAATTGGAGAAGCCACAACATGTGACTTAGGATAGTTGGAAATAGAACATTTTACAAACGCTACTTCTAAAATTACCTTTACGTTAGCTGCAAGGCTGTCAAGAGAAGAAGCTAGAAGAAAGAAGAACAAGTGTTTCAATGACTCATGGATACCATTTAATCCCACAACTGCTGTTACATTGAGACCACAGCAGTACAAAAATATTAGACATTGACTCATTACAAACTTAAACGCTTATAAAGTACAGTCCCTTTTTAAGTCTTCCTTGGGTCACAGAAATTCTATAGATGAGCCTCTGACCTCTTGACATCAACAATGGAGCTATATTGTTGGAGCTATATTTCCATAGCCTGCAAAACTCCTGTTTCTCAGGGCCCAAATGATAGCAATGTGGATCTAATACAAGCTGAAGCCCCCTTCTCCAAAATTCTTGGGACCATGAAGTGTTTCAGATAATGGCTTTTGTAGGATTTTAGAATATCCACTCATATAGGATGATTGGGCCTGGGACTCAAATGTAAACATACAACTCATTTGTATGCCATATATGCCTGATTCGCAAAGCTCAAAGATGATTTTACACAATATTTTTAGTGCCCTTGCATTTTAACTGAGTCATGACATCATGTCAGGGATGGACTTTTCCACTTGTGACATTCTGGTGATGCTCAAAAATTTCAGCTTTTGGAGTATTTTGGATTTTTAGGTTATGGATATTCAATCTTCATAGAATTCCTACACCATGTCTCCTCTGCCATTGTCTGTGGGGTTTTTGGGGGACGGGGAGAGGATTTTATCTTTGCCCAAGGTTAGACGCAATTGTTCAATTGAGACAATGAATACATAAGGACTTGGAGAAATCTAACAAGGCAAAAATGGAAATCATCATGATGGCTCTCTAAATACATAAGTGGACCTAAGGCAGAATGATACGAATGACAAAGAAGTGAAGTTGTAAACGCACACAGAGAAAAACCAAGATTAAAAAAAACAAATCTGAAATGTGTCATTTGTAAGGCATCCTCCAGTGTGGCTGGTGCTTACACAGTCACAATGGATTTTTTCCTTCACTAATGATCCCTCACCTACTGGCAGTAAAAAGAACAACCAAAATAGTGGCTTCATGTCCTCTGGACCCATATATATGTAGGTGTCTGCTTTGTCTAAGCAACCTTCATCTCTCCCACCCCAAGCTGAGCAGAGAAGCAGCAACGTCAAGGTCCTTTTTAGCTATGGCCACAAGTCTGTCCTGTGACCCTGCAAACCCTGGCCACTGGTCTGCAGCACTCTCCTGGCCAGGGACCTCCCTCGGCTCCCTGGTTAGTGTGGTCCATGCACCAGTAGCATCAGCACCATGTAGAAGTTCATACTCCCAAGAAGGATCCCACCCCAAGCCCAGCACTACTGAACCAGAACCTGCAGTTGAACACTATCCCTGAGTGATACATGTTCGAGTCTGAAGAACATTGCTTTCATCTACCTTAGGCCTGGAGGAGTGATCTGTGATTTAAGCCAAGATCTGACTTGAAAGCTACAGGGATTCCAAGGATCTGAGCCCAGAGCTCTGACCGTCTTCCTAAAAGGAGGTATTCCCAAAAAAATGATGTGTGACCTCTACACAGATTGTAACCTCTCTGCCAGGATTAAGAGGTGAGAGAGGCCAGTATGCTGCCTCTTTAGACCCAAGCCAGCATTAAGCCCAGCTTGTCCTCCCCAGGAAAGAACATTGATTGTTGCTTCGCTTCCCTGTAACAGTCAAGCCAGTGTTGCTCTCTGGGCTTTGGGTGACTTTCAGTTCAAAGGTCTTCAATGGAATGGCAGCAGTGGTGAAGCACGCTCTACTATCCTCTGTCCTTGCTCAGCTGCTGTTACACAGTACTGGCTTGAGGCATCCCAAGAGCCCCTGCAGCCCCTTGAAAGGACAAAGCTTTAAACCTATGCTAGGGAACACTGTTATAAAGGGATGGCCCAAGTACCATCCTACCAGCAGGCAAAGCACTTAGATCACCTCCAGTGCTGTCTGGCCTAAGTGTTTGAATGAAGTTCAAGAATGGGTGAACTGCCACACCCTTCACTACATCACCCACGTCACTGTCAGTCATCATACAAAGACTTCTCAAGGCGGTCTTATTACACAGTTAACATGTGGTCCAGGGGACTTGCCCACATCTTTCCAGAGATCTGAGAGGGTTACGCAAATCTCATTAAGACATCATTGGACTTTTGCACTCTTACTTTTTGGTAACTGTACAAGGGAATTTGCCAAAAGCTACCTATAATAGCCTGATCATTCTGTCAAGCCACCCAGGGCAAGTGCAGGCTCTGATTAGCAATTCTACTGGCACGAGTCCCCCTTCGCCAGCCACATGAGTTCTCCAATGAACACCTTCGCAGAGGACACTGCTCCAAAAGAACCTGGCCTTGGAAACTGTACGGCTGAAGGGCATTTAGGAAGCTGGCCCACAGTTTCCAAACTTACTCACGATTCCACAGAGCAAAAACAGGACCCACACAGGCAGAACAAGAAAACGCAAGTACCTCTTCTCATTGGAAAGGGAAAGTTTGAAAACTCGGATTTTCTTTTAGACTTCCGGGAACAGTGTTCCGAATTGTTCTCACCAAAAGGTTTTGCACTGTCCACCTGCAAAGGAAGAGTTAACAGTTTAATCCATCATAGCTTGTATGACTCTTTCCTTGGTACCCGTTAGGCCCCTTTCCCACCTGCAATTGCCTGTTCTGTAAGTTAGGAGAGATGAGTAAACACCCAATATGCAACCTCGGAGCACATGATGGGTTAGACCCACACAACAACCCACGCCACTGATTTCACTGAGTCTAAACACAAGCGTACCAGCTAAACTGGACACGAATCAGTTTAGGGGAACATTCAAGGACTGAACTCGAAAAGAGAGCAAGTGGAACATTATTTCACAATCTTTCAAATCAGGGCAATCTCCTATCCCTACACAGTGCAGCATGGTCCTCTCTCACAGCAGGTTGCTGTCACCTGGTGACACTGTAACCTCCCACTCTACCACCCATTCAAAGTGTCCAGATTCTATCAACTCTCACTTTACTGAGGGTGACTGCTCATATTTTCCTTATGACCAGTTGGGTGACATCACAGACTGCTCCCGGTAATGGTGACTTATCGTATGTCACCATCACACTCTATTAACAATTCCCAGACATTCAAAACTGGGACAGCTGGCATTCACTGAACAAGTTTTCTGCGTCAGATACCTTTTACAAGTACAATTTAACAAGAGTCATTATTAGAATGCTGTTCTTAAGTGGCATTCATTTGTACTTATGAACCAGGCTTCCTTTATTCTAGCCTCATTCACACTCTCACCATTTCTAAGTATTCTGAAAAATCCCTGTAGGGAGAGGGACCTCTGGCCTGGGATGCCCACAATCTGCATCAGAATGCTGGTTCAAGTCTCGGTACTCTTCTGCACAGCTTCCTGCTCAGCATACCTTGGCAGGCAGGCAACAGACGATGACTCAAGAATTTTGCCCCTGCCACCCACGTGGAAAACCCACATTGAACTCCAGGATCCTGGCTTTGACTCTCTCTCTCTCTCTCTCTTCTCTCTTTCCTCTCCTCTTCCATCCTCTCCTCTCTTCCTTTCTCTCCCTCTCACCATAGACATTTCCAGCAGCAACATTAAAAATCAGTAAGAACTTTGGGCTCACGTGTCTAACCACAAATGGAGGTTTGCTTCCTGCAGAGATCTTGCAGTCATTTCCAGGGGTGAGCAGAGCCGGCTGCTGCAGGAAGCAATGTCGCATGCAGTAGGGAGAAGGGACCCGGGGGTCCACGCCTGCGGGCAGCCTGTCCAGACGATTCATCTTCACTACCATCTTGGTATTGGTGTTATTTAAGGGGAATATTGGTCTACGTGATGGTGATAAAGGTCTTTGTGACTTATACTTTTGTTCCTGAAACGTAAAAATATATATTTTTAAAATAAGAAAGAAAACTCAATCAGGATATAATTACTAAATTGACTTTTTTTTTTTTTGAAAGTCAAAATTACAGAGAGAGAAAGAGAGGTCTTGCATCTTGTGAGTCGCTCCCCAAATGGCCACAGTGGCTACGGCTGGGCTAAGTCTGGAACTCCAACATCTGGGTCTCCTTCAAGGGTACAGGTGCCCGAGCACCTGCACTGCTTTCCCAGGTGCGCTGGCAGGGAGCTGGACTGGGAATGGAGCAGCCAGGACTCAAATCAGCACTCCTAGCAAGTACAGGCATTACAGATGGCGGCTTAAACAACTGTACCCAAAGTTGGTCCCCCAATTGACATTTCTAAAACCAAAGTAGAGGACAGAACATTTCAGATGTATACAATATAAGCCTTTGAAAGAGCATTTCTCTACTTCAGAGCTTAAAATCACCATTGGGGCCAGCATGATGACACAGCAAGTCAAACTGCTACGTGAGGTGTCAGCATCCCATACAACTACTCAGTTCCCAGTCCAGCTCTTTGCTAAGGGTGCTGGGAGGGCAGTGTAAAATGGTCCAAATGCTTGGGCCCCACACTCATGTGAGAGCCCCAAATGCAGTTTCTGCCTTGTGATTTCCTCCTGGCCCAGCCCTACCTATTGGATTACAAGAGCGAATCAGTAAACAGAAGCTTTCTCTCTGTTTATCTCCCTCTCCCTGCCTTTCAAATAAATAAGTATGTATTTTAAATCTTTTTTAAAATCATCTGTATTTATAACCACTCATTACCTTGTAATGTAAAAAAGTTCATGGAAGGGGCCAGCACAGTGGCTCCGCGGACTAAACCTCCACCTACAGTGCCAACACCCCATATGGGCACAGGTTCTTGTCTCAGCTGCTCTACTTCCCATCCAGCTCCCTGCTTATGCCTGGGAAAGCAGCAAAGGATGGCCCAAGTGCTTGGGACCCTGCACCTGCATGGGAGACCTGGAAGAGGCTCCTGGCACCTGGCTTTAAATCGGCTCAGCTCTGGCCATTGCAGCCATTTGAGGAGTGAACTAGCAGATGGGAGGTCTCTGTCTCTCCCTCTCTAAATCTGTCTTTTCAACAAAAATAAACAAACCTTTCAAAAAAAAAAAAAGAAAAAATGGCCATGATGACCAGTGCCTGCAACTATAAGTGACAGATGTTCTGGCCTAGGACTCACCTCTGCCCCACCCTTGAGCCAGGATCTTACTTACCTCAGCTTTCACGTAGTTCCCAAATATATTTACTAGGACCATCTCATATAAATATTCCAAAAGAAAGAAAAACAGTTCATGGAAACTAGAATTAAAGGTAAATTTATTTTGGTGCAAAAATTTTAAAAATCCATGCATATGAGGGAGTTTTCAAAAAGTTCTTGAAAAACACATGTGAAAGAAACTGTACATCTATTTCAAAAGTTTTTGCATTAAAATATCAAGTCCATTTTTTTCATGAATTGAAGTATACTTATTGTTTAAGTAACAAGTAGATCTATGTGTATTGTAACAAAGAATAAGACATTCATTCCTATCACAGATAGATGATAGATAGATAGATAGATAGATAGATAGATAGATAGATAGATAGATAGAAAGATAGAAAGATAGAAAGAAAATTTTGGCATGCACTTGGATCCTGCAATTTAACTTCAATAAACTTATTACAAAGAAATAGGATGGCTGATTGTATAACTACCAAAGACTTTATCACAGTTTGAGAATTAGGAACCAAGAGTATTGGTGAGCACGCAATTGCCTCTTGGCTGCAAACCCATCTCACCTCTATGATACAAGGCTTGGAATTCTGCAAATCATCCTTGCCGTCCGTTGTTTTACTGGGCGTTGCCACCAGAGGGCACCAGAGGCAAACGTCAAGGCAGACGGAAAAAATGGGCTGGCTGGCTGAATTTCCATTCTATTCAGCTTAGTAGCGCCTCAACACCCATTCTTTCCCTTAGTAGCAGCAAATAGCTCTAGTTTTATAACTGCTCCCCACCCCAGTAACAGAAGCAGCCTCATTGCGCCCCTTCAGATATAACCAATATCAGTTGGCCAGAGCCACCTGCTTGCTCCCGAAACCATTCCCAGCAGTCCAGCTTCCTCAAAGTCCAGCTTCGGAATTCCCAGGAAGGCAACACCTTCGTGCCTATGGGGTCTGTTCCTCAAGCTTCCAGACTCTTGACCGCAGTTAATTCCTGTAGCTCTTTTCCGTAGGTCCCTTCAGCATCCCCTTTATCCTTCAGTCCTCCAACCCCCGTTTAGTCACTTTTTTTTGGCACTACATCATTCTGTTACAGTAACAATTACAGTTGGATTTCTCAATTGGATCCTGACTGATACAACAGTTAAATACTCAACAAAAGGAAGATGATTGGACAAACAAGACCCAGTACATGGTGGAATACAATGAGACCATGAAAACCTTTCGGGGATACAAATACTTGAGGACTTGAGAAAATACTCATGACAATAGCAAATAAAAACAGAAGTGTCTAAAATAATAATGGAGTACAGTATGACCCATTCTTTTACAATAAAATTACATGTGTGTACAAAATAACTTTTAAAAAGTCACACTTCCACATGATTTTTTAAAATCAGATAATTTGTTTTTATTTTGTCCTTTATACTTTGTTTTCTAATACTGTAAAAAAAAATGTGATATTTTTGGTGTAAGAGAAAGACAGGTATTCATTTAGAAAGGAAACACGGGGTGAGCAGTGGGTTCAGGACTTAAGACGCTGTGTGGGACACACACACGTTCCACCATAGATGGCCTGGGTTCAAGTTTCAGTGTTGCTTCTGAGGGCAACTTCTGTCATCCAGGGCAAGCTGGATCAAACAGGCTTGCTCTACGGTGCTAGGCTGTGCAGGTGTAGTTTTGTAATAAGCCAAGTCGGAGTTAAGATTCTTTAAATTTGGAGAGAAAATTCCCACTCTATCGGAGCTTGCATCATTGTCATCGTCATCATCAGTATTGTCGTTATTACACTTACCAGAAATCTGTCCCTATGCAGAGGCGCACATTCTCGGATGGCTGTCCTTGTGGCAAACTCTAGTTTGGGAGCAATACCCTAAAAACAAAACAGCACAAAAGATGCAAGTCATATTTACTGGACACACTTCTTTTTGCCTGTCTCACCCTGACTTGCAAAAGTGCTCCTTTGTGTGGTGGCATAATCCGTACACATTATCTAAAAAGCCTGGGAGATAAGAACAGCTGTACACTTATGTAATGTGTCTGATGCACCTGACCCTGGTCTCAGGAGTTGGTATTTGCTTACTCATTTAGCTCCAATGAGACAGATCCTTGTACTCTCTGTGCTACAAAGATGCTGGAAAACTGGACTGAGTTTCAGGTTTCTGTCTTTTGTCTTTTCTGCTTCCTAGATCCATACATGTGTTACAATTCATGAACCAGCATACCCCCCAAAACACCATTTACTATATGATGGCTTTAACTATTGTGTCTCTCAGAGATCTGACGCTTAGGAAGACACGAAGCAATTTTCCCGGGGTCACATAGTTTAAAAATGGCACAACAAGTCTGACTGTGTCCAGCTGACCCCATCATCAGCTCACCTGTAGCCCCTTTGAGCATGAACCCGTCCCCCCCGAACCCAATGCGCCCACTGGCATCTCCCTTGGTGGATCCCACTTGGTCATGCATTTCTTGTTTCAGGGATGCTTTTTTTCTTTCTTGTTTCCTGTTGAAATCCTACCCATTTCTCGAAGGTTCCTCACCAGGCATGCCCATGGTGCCTCCAATCTCTGCTATCTCACTTTCATCGAAGGCATCTACACTCCAGGTGTTTCTAGAAAGGACTGGCATCTGTTGTAACTCTAGAGGAGAGCAAGGCTACCATGAACTGCAGGCTTCCTGTACAGGCCACGGGTACACAGTGGCTTTCACATGGGTGATCTCGTTTGTTCCTCAAATAACCTGTGGAGTGGAGACAACTGAATCCCCATTTTATACATGAGGAAAAGACTCTGCAATGTTGAGTAGTTTGCCCAGTGTCACCCAGCTGGGGCTTAGTAGAGCCAGTGTTTGAAACTCAGCCACAGGTCCAGCATGGTAGCCTAATGGCTAAAGTCCTCACCTTGCACTAGGATCCTATATGGGCACCGGTTTTAATCCTGGCAGCCCCTCTTCCCATCCAGCTCCCTGCTTGTGGCCTGGGAAAGCAGTGAAAGACAGCCCAAACCCTTGGGACCCTGCACCCGTGTGGGAGACCCGGAAAAAGCTCCTGGCTTCGGATTTCAGCTCTGGTAGTTTGTGGTCATTTGGGGAGTGAACCCGTGGACAGAAGATCTTCCTCTCTGCCTCTCCTCCTCTTTGTATATCTGACTTTGCAATACAAATAAATAAAATCTTTTAAAATAAATAAAAGTAAAATAAAAGAAGAAACTCAGTCACACTCCAGAGCCCACTTTCTCTGCCTGACCAAGTTGTGGATGAACTAGCAAGCTTGACTCCCACACATTCGCTCATCCCTTTGTGCAACAAATCCTTGGATCAAGGGTACACAGTATTCCCACAGGAGTGCAAGGTCTGGTCTGGGAACTCTGGGCTGATAACCACAGAGGCCCAGCTGGTAGACAGGGTCAGACAATCCAGGGAAGCAAAGAATAGTGAGTATACAAAAATGTGACTCACGCAGCCTCATCTCTTATCAAGACTGACCATGCCAACAAGAGCGGAAGGGAGAGTCCCAGGGTCTGTGGTACCTCTGGAGGAATCACAAGGTCCTCACCAGGGTGCCACGCCCCAGATGCCCCATGAGCCAGAAGTCTGAGCCTGAACGACTCGCCTCTTGAGATACAGCCTTGTTGCAATCTTTATATTGCATTACAGGGAGGTAACTTCTGACTCTCACAAGACAGCACAATAAACACCAATACTAGCATTCACATTGGTTATGTACTTAACTGCACAGCAGGCATGACTGCCAACAGTATAGATACGAGGATGTATATACACATAATGTGTGTATATATAATGAGTACATGTATTTATTTAATGTTTAAATTTATTTGAAGTGTATATAATACAACAATCCCCACAACAAGGAAAAGCAATGGGATAGTGGACTAGAACAAATAGAAGAGCAGCATCACAGAGAGGCACACAGAGCTCACCTGGTACCCACGAGCCAGCATGACAATCCATGCTCCTCCACTTGCAGGCTCTGAGGACATGCAACTTCCTACACCACCGTCCCCACCCACAACATGGCGAAATGACAGTAGCCACCTGGCAAGATGAAGGAGAGCCGATCGTGATAGGCCATGGAGTGAGCACAGCTCAGGGCCTGCGATTCAGGAAACAGGGTGGGCAACTGCTCTTCATACAAATTCTTACCGACTGGTTCATTTTGCCTAAGAGGACGTTTGAGAAAGACGCGGCCCTTCTGTTTTATTACACATCATTTCAAATTATCATGTGATTAATTATAAGCACCGATACTTTCTTGGATATGAGAATGTTTCTACAGATGCTTAAAGCCTTTCTCTCATGATAATCTACTTTTACAAAAAATATCCTACACACAATTTCCTATAGGATATATTTATGGCTGATGCCCAGAAAGTTAACACTTGAGAAAACCATGGTTCTTCTTCTCTTGCTACTTAGCTGCATATAAGCCTAATAGTCATAAAAGACTTCTATTAAATGGAGCATATGAGTAACTCAAAGACAACAGGGTATCCCCTACCTGACCCTCATCCACTTCTGTTCCCTTTCTGTTTCTCAAGAGGAATAACCCAGTAACTCAAAATAATAAAGGCAGGCACCTCCCAGCCATGATGGCTATGTGACACAAAAAGGTTGCAGAGAAAAAAGAGTGATAACAGAGGGCTTAACACTCTGCCTTTTGGGATTCTGATTAGGAGACTGTACTAAGTGTTTGCCATTTGAAGAGGCAGAATCAGAAACTTTCGTCATCGTAAGCATCCTGAAAACAGACATCTTGTGTATTCCACCTGCTGCACTGCTACCAACAAGGCTGAGGTAATGCTACTTCCTTCAATATTAACAGCAATTCATGGGGCAGGGAAAAAGTTGAATAGTCAATATGCACTTTATAATATATAAAAATATGGCTTTTAGAATGACTATCCTTCTATTTAAACCTATGTCTTATAAAACCCCATTCAAGTGGTGAATCTTCTAAGCTCCTTCAGCAATTAACAATAAGCCTCTGTCAATTTCCTCTTTCTAGTGGACAACAGAATACCTGCCTTGGCTAATAGGAAAGTAAATAAAATGTGTTTTTAAAAAAAAGGAAAAAAGGGAAGCAGAAATTAAAAGAGCACTAACATCACTACTATGGCTACTTTATTTAGTCACAACACAATGACTAGACAAATCTTTCTGTTAAGCTGCAACCAGAGGTTGAAAGAACAAGTCTTCTATAACTACACAACAAAGCGAGCAGGGCAATGATTTGGTCTGATAAGATAATGAGATTTCCACCTCTCAGCTCAACAGTGAGATCAGCATGATTCATTCACAATCTAGAGTTGGACACCCCAGCAGGATCACCAAGCACAGCTCACAGAGGTTCCAGCCATTGGTCCATGAGGATGCTAGAAGTTTGAATAAAGCGTTCAAGTTCCAAGAAGCTTTTCTCCCACACTGGAAGCCTGGATGGCCACGACTTTACTTACTGGAAAACCGATGGCTGTCTTCATGAGCACCTCCCGATACATCCCAGGGTGTGGCATTGTCAGCGTGGGCTCCGGGAAAAGAAAATCTCGTGTATTTTTTTCATAGTAAGCCAACTCTTCCCATGCTAGAAAGCAAGCAGCAAAGGCATAAGTGCGCATGCCTACATCCTTGGTCCTAACACAAGTTTGAACAGAGTTGAAGTGTATTTAATACAACAATTACCATCACAATGAAAAGAAATGGAATAGTGGACTAGAATGCTTTGATACAAAACAGATGCTTTGATCCCAACAAAACGTTATTCCAGAAGAGAATAATTTCTACTTTTTACCTCATGGAGAACATTACATGGTCCCTGTGCAATGGTTCAAAGGAGAAATCCTCCCCTTGTGAACACGGGATCCCATATGGGCGCCGGTTCTAATCCCGGCAGCTCCACTTCCCATCCAGCTCCCTGCTTGTGGACTGGGAAAGCAGCAGAGGACAGCCCAAAGCCCTGGGACCCTGCACCCACATGGGAGACCCAGAAGAAGCTCCTGGCTCCTGGCTTCAGTTTGGCTCAGCTCCAGCTGTGGTGGCTGCTTGGGGATCTTCCTCTCTGTCTCTCCTCCTCTCTGTATATCTGGCTTTCCAATAAAAATAAATCTTTAAAAAAAAAAAAAAAAAGCAGTGCCTGGGAGAAATAGACAGTTCCTTGGGACTTTGCGCTCTCTTGGGAGACCTGGTAGAAACTCCTGGGGCTCCCGGTTTCAAATCAACTCAGCTGATCTGAAAATAAAATCTTGCAACTTTCTGCTAAAGCCTGTGATATAGTGGTTAAGAACTCGGGTACCAGGGTTGGACACAGCTGGGTTCAAATCCCTGCTCCACCACTTCAAGTTCTATGAATGCTTTAACTTCTGTTTCCTCTGTAGGTAAATGGAGAAACTCAGGATCGGGTGTGCAGGACACAGCGGTGGCACTACCGCCAACGATCACGACTGATCCATGACTTCATTCCAGCAATAATCCTCATGCATTGGTCTCTACATCAGTGTTGCAACAAAACTCACCCATGTGGGATACGCAATAGGTTTCTTTTCGATTTTCCTTTTTTTTTTTTTCTTTCCTATGTGTTTAGCTAGCTCTTGTCACTACATCCCCAAAAATAATAACTTCCAAATTGCTAGCCCATTATTCAGCAAGAACTTAAAACACACACACACACACACACACACACACACACAAGAGGTCACAGAATTGGAAGCAAGCTCATCCACTCTCTTTAAAATGCCAAGAATAAAAAAATAGATCGAAATGATGGGAGACAAATAAATTAAAGGTGGTGAAGCTTCTCAATAAGGCTTCTCTCACTTGGTCATTTTCAGCAGACCCAAATTGCCACACAGGGTGAAAGTGGCAGTACACCAAGAGGATGTTACATCGAAGCCTCATTATAAACAGTAATCAAATTCATGGGCTGAGCCTATCTCACATGCCAAATGAAGTGTGAAAGAACTCAGCGTTCTGAACAGTCTAATAGCATAGGTGGTGACATCATCAATGCCATCAATGAACAATTTTCCCCTAAAAAAAGAAATGAGACTTCAACAGAACTCATTTTAATCACACTGGCTAGAGAAATATCTAACATTTATAGAACATAGCTAAACTTCCAACATGCTGCCAGCTATGGGATTTCATTTGATTCCCTCTCTGCAGATAAGGAAACCAAGGATGTGAAAATTTAACATACCTGTCATGATGCCACATGGCAAAGGAGACATTCAAACCCAAGTTACCTAAGGCAGAAATTCTCACGCAGATGCCTGGTACGTTTGGCTTAAGTGAATGGGCACCATTAAAAGAATTCTGCCAGCTGGACTGAATAAGTATGACTTGGCAAAGTGGAGGCGTGTATTGAACAGTGTTAAGATGAAAGCGCCATATTCACTGTTAAGCAGGACTACACTGCCCTCCTGTGTTCACCACTTCTCCCCACCCTTGGAAACCGAAGAGTCAAAGGGATCCTGATTTCTTGGGAGCAAAATCCTTAGAACTCTTCATTTTGTAGCAGAGAGAGAGAGACTGAGGAAGGAAGGAAAGAAGGAAGGAAGGAAGGAAGGAAGGAAGGAAGGAAGGAAGGAAGGAAGGAAGGAAGGAAGGAAGGAAGGAAAGGAAGGAATCATTCCTCTATTACATATGCTGAAAAAGTTAACGGGCAACCTGTCCCACTTTTGAGGGAAATTATTTTGAGCAACTCAAATTCAATTCCACTAAAATGATAATCTCCAACTGAGGAATTATGGACAAAAAGAGGGAAAAAATCGCATCTGATTCATTTTTTTGAGTTAGAAGTAATACTCACACACTCAGCTGGAATCATCAGAGCTTCCAAACAACTACTCCTGTAAGCTGCTCCTGGGTGGATTTCTGTACCCACAAAAAGCACGTGCAAGTCCAAGATAGGCTACATTTTGTAAAAGATGTATTTATTTTCATTGCCAAGTCAGATATACAGAGAGGGAGAGAGACAGAGAGGAAAATCTTCCGCCATTGCTGAGCTGATCCAAAGCCAGGACCCAAGAGCTCTGCCGGATCTCCTATGTGGGTGCAGGATCCCAAGGCCTTGGGCCATCCTCGACTGCTCTCCCAATCCACAAGCAGGGAGCTGGATGGGAAGCTCGGCTGCCAGGATTAGAACCAGCACCCACGTGGGATCCCGGTGCATTCAAGGCGAGGACTTTAGCCACTAGGCCACCGCGCAGGGCCCCCAAGATATGCTACATTTTTAAAAAGAAGTGAATTTTAAACTCAAGGTAATCCTAAAGCACACCTAAAAAGGAGAGGCTATAAAGTATGGTTAAATATAGAAAGTGTGCCACTGTGCGTAATTCTTTCAAAAACCTTCACAACCTTTTAAAAATGTAAAAAACTAAAATAAATCATATCTTTCCAGTTCCTCAGAGAGGTAAAAACAGTTAACCATAAGACCCAGCAATTCTACACACGTGCCTTGAACATCGAATATCACCTTACCTGGAGGTACTAGTTGAATTAATTCAAACCTGGTTAGGAAGCCTGAAAGCGAAAAAAAAAAAAAATTGTATTATAATAGTTCAGAAAACTGCCATTTCTCATGAATGAGTCTAAAACTGCCATAACACTCCATTTGCATTAATAACAAGAATCCTAAATAATATCAGTCACGTAAGACTTAATAGAAATGAAGTAACTAAACAATAAAAGTAGCATTCACCACCTAAAAAGTATTGACATAAGTAATGCAATATTTTCTCTTAAGAGTACTTTCATCCACTATGGGAGGAGGGGTGTGGGAGGCGTGGGGGGACTCCCCAGTGCTTATAAAACTGTATCACATAGTACAATGTTAATAATAAAAAAAAAAGATTAAAAAAAATACTGAGTTTAAGGGCGAAACAAGCAACAAGGATTTAAAAAAGCAAATTTGGTCACCTTTTTATATTCAAATTTAATAAAACTACATATTTACATTACTAAAAAAAAAAAGAGTACTTTCATCGAAAAAAGTAGCTTTGCAGAACACCAAAATAACCTTGAACCTTTCACCTTCAAAATTTACAATCTAATTTTTAGCCATTAACACTTCACCTTACTTTTAAAATGTGCTTTGTGATCACAAATTAGATTTGGAACGTAACTTTTAAAATACTTTTTGAGTTTGAAATACTCTAGAAACAGATTATAAAAATAAATAAATAAATAAAACCTAAAGCCCAAGGTTAACATAAACGAAATAACAATAGAAGTCAATAAATACAACTCCAAAAAATTACTGGAAATAATAACACTTGAGATACTAAAATTTTCACTTCTTAGACTTGTGAAAAATGTATGAATTCATGAGGATAACACTCTAAGTGCCAAGAACATCACCACGTACAAGCATTTTTTAATTTGACCATTTGTATCTTTTAAAAAATTTTTATTTGCTTTTATTTGAAAGTCAGAATCAGAGAGAGAAATAAGAGAGACCTTCCATCCACTGATTTTCTCCCCACATGGCCACCATATTCCTTAATAAGATGATCCAACGCCAGCAGCAGGAGCTTCTTCCAGGTCTCCCACATGGGTACAGGGGCCCAAAGACGTTGGCCATTCTCTGCTGCTTCTCCAGGCCCCTAGCAGGGATCTGGATGGGAAATGGACTAGCCAGGATATGAACCAACACCCCTACGGGATGCTGGTGCCACAAGAGGAGCGATCAGCTTGTAAGCCACTGCCCCGGCCG
The DNA here is from genome assembly GCF_017591425.1 of Ochotona curzoniae. Taxonomy (NCBI): domain Eukaryota; kingdom Metazoa; phylum Chordata; class Mammalia; order Lagomorpha; family Ochotonidae; genus Ochotona; species Ochotona curzoniae. Next base: position 7,103,125 of record NW_024466446.1, on the reverse strand, counting down.
CTGTATCTTTTTATTTGTTTGAATGGCAGCAAGACAGACAGCCAGGGATTTCCACCTGTTGGTTCACTTCCCCACAGATGCCCCAATATCCAGCCAGGATCTGATGAAGCAAAAGCCATCATTCTGGTACCGTGCAGAAATTCGCAGCTATATTTAGAAAGGCACTTGTGATAAAGTCAAAATAGAAACAAAAACACTGACACTCTTGAATATAAATAGGGCTCAGATAAGGAAGCCTCGCAGTTTTAACGCATTCAAATTTTATTGCTATGCATTACACAAATAATGTTCATCTCTGAATGTACTTACTTTCTAAAAGGTCGGCTACAGCTCCAGGGTCGACTGCATTTTCAAATACCTGCAGAGAAAAAAAAAAAAAACGAAGAAAACAAAGTTTCAATCCTTTTTTTTTATTTAGTGCTTATAGAAATTGTAGATTATATTCTTCTAGACAATTCGTATGTAAAAGAAATCCACCCACAGAATAGTTTAGGATTCGACCCACCTGTTTTCACACACGTGCTCATTCAACTTTATTTGCAGGTGTATTTAAGCCAAAATGAGGACATACTGGAGCTAATTGGGCCCCTGATTTCAAAAAGGAAATTTTCAGTAGGATATATTACAAGAAAAATAAGACAGAATAAACTCAGTCTACACAAAGACACCTCATGAGCCAGGCAGCATTCAGAACCTAAGGAGGTTCAAGGAAAGGCACTGTTCCTGCCAGTTTGTATAAGTGGATGTGGAAATTAGAAAAAAATATATATATTTGATCAGATAGCATGAAGAGACTCTAGTTAGAGTTTAATGAGCAGTTTCTGATAGGAGGTCTCTAATTGAAGATTAGATGATGAATCAAGTTGATAAACTCTAGTTTCCAACTTACTCTTTACATTGAGCTCCTGTTTATTAATGTAGAAACTTAAGACACTGGGTCTGGCATCATAGCCTAGTGGCTAAAGTCCTCACTTTGCACGTGTGGGGATCTCATATGGGCACCAGTTCTCATCCCAGCAGCTCCTCTTCCCATCAGCTCTCTGCTTGTGGCCTGGGAAAGCAGTCGAGGATGACCCAAAGTTTTGGGACCCTGCACTCGCATGGGAGACCAGGAAGAGGCTCCTGGTTCCTGGCTCCGGATTGGCTCAGCTCTGGCCATCGTGGCCACTTGGGGAGTAAACCAGCAGATGGAAGATCTTCCTCTCTGCCTCCTCCTCTCTGTATATCTATCTGAACTTCCAATAAATAAATAAATAAATAAATAAATAAAAATCTTTAAAAAAGAAAGAAACTTAAGGCATTAGGGCTAACCCATCCTGATAGCCTACTGGAAAAAAAGTGTTTTTGTTTTAACCTTTTCTTTCCTTTTCTTTTCTTTTCTTTTCTTTTCTTTTCTTTTCTTTTCTTTTCTTTTCTCTTTTCTTTTCTTTTCTTTTCAAGACATAGAGGGAAGAAAGGAGAGAGAGAGATCTTCCATCCTTGAGTTCATCTCTCAAATGCCTGCAAAAGCCAGGCTGGACCAGGTAGGTCAAAGCTAGAGACCCAGAACTCCATCTGGGTCTCCCATGTGCGTGAGCGGCAGGAATCCAGATGTTTGAGCCTTCACCTGCAGCCTTCCAAGGCTGCACGCTGGCAAGAAGCTAGAAAGAAGGTGAAGGCTCAAACATCTGGCTTAAATCAGGCACTCTCAATATGGGACACAGGCAACCCAAACAGCATCTAAAGGGTGAGGCCAAATACCTATTGCCTCCCTGCCAATAAAAAAATACATCTCAACAATATTCACATGGAAAGAGTGGCAGGTGAATAGTGGACACAGTGCCAGAAGTACAGAAACTGCCCAAAGGTGGGAGGCATGGAACAGTTCTTCTCCAGGACTCTAGAGGACCCACGGCCCACTGATGCCCTGATGTAGACTTCTGGCCTCTAGAACTGCTGGACATGTTTCTCTGGTTTCTGCCAGTCAGTTAGTTTGTGGTCCTCTTGTATAGTAACCCTAGGCAATTAATACACCCATAGCCAAAAATATTTTCACAAGCATGATCCCAGGGGCTGTGCCAAAGACAGATTTTATCAGTAATTTGCTTATGCCAATGACCGAAGCCATTCCATTCTTAAATGACACAAGAGGGTCCCACAAAGAAATGACGCTTTTGCTCCTTGCAACGCTGTTTGCACAGAGAATGGTGCACGCACACACACACACACACACGAAAACTGGAATCAGCCAGAGGAAGGAAGCTGGAATATGGCCCCAAATACACACACACACAGGAGAGCAATTATTTAATTGCCTTTACAATGTGGGGGTGAAAAATGGCTCTGTGATATGTTTGACAAGTGACATTAAATGCACAGCTTTTCAAATAGCTTCGGCAGCACCTAAGACTCCACCTGGGGGTCCACAAGGATTTAAAAGTCAAGAAGGTTGGGGGCCACCACCTGCAGAGCCAGCGTCCCATGGGGGCACCAGGTTTGAGCTCCAGCTCTGCCAGCGTGCCTTGGGAACGCAGCAGCAGCGGATGGCACACCTGCTGGAGCACCTAGATCCGTGTGGAAGGAGACCCAGAGAGCAGCTCTGGCTCCTGGATTTGGACTGGCCCAGTTCCAGCTGTTGCAGCCATTTGGATGGAAGATCTCTCTGTCTGAATACCACCTTCCAAGCAGATAAATAAATCTTCAAAAAAAATTTTGGACTGGATGCCTCCCTTTCCAAGATCTTGCCATTCCTGTGCCTACACGAGTTTGTGTCCTTGGATTTTTTTACAGCTGATTTTAGCCACAAGGTCAAGAAGCAATTGTCTTTGGATCTCTTAGAAAGACTTTAGAAGTCTTCTATAGAGCAAAATCAAGCCAAGCAGGAAATTCTTGCAGGGGCGGGGGCAGGGGCAGGGTGTGAGAGGTTGGCTGTATTTTACCACTTGCAATATGTACATAGGAGAACTTGGTATATTTGGATAATCATCATTCATTTCTCTCCTCTTTCATCCAAACAGTTTTGGACACTTTATTTAAATTAATAGAGTGTGACTTAAAATCTAACATATACTACTCCAGCACTTTAGAAAATCAATATTCATCTCCTGGCCCAACCTTGGGTCAGAACACACAGCTTACATCCTGTTCTATGATGAGTCTTCACTCTCCCCACACGATTCATATCAGTGACCCTGTCTGGGGTAAAATCATTAAACCACAAAGGTTTAAAAAAAAAAATCTATTCTATCTCAAATTCCAAAGCCAAAAAAAAAAAAAAAAAAAGTGAAGGCCTTGCTACTTCTTGCACAGTAGTACAATGATACTGCATTAAATCCTGACATAGGAAGAGGCTTGGTAAATCAGTTTTAACCATGTACCCCAGCAGCTGTAGTTCACTGGAATGGGAGCCAGCTTTTATCATGATGGCTAAAGAACTCGGGGACCCATGACCTAAGGAAAGGCAGTAGATCTGAAGAGTTTTTGTGTGATGAAAGCATTTCCCTTACAGGAATGACCTCATTTACTTAGTTTTTCCTGAAGGTCATAAGTCCCCACTTCCAAAGGTTCCCAGTGTAACCCACGGCCTCTTAACACTCTCAGCAACACTCTGCTCCCGTTAGCACGTGGGGGTTCCAAGACCAGAAAACCCTCAACCAGGGGCACTTGGCTCAGCTTGAGATTGGCTTTCAGCTTGGCTTCAATACCCACGGTGGCTTTTATGCAAAATTCAAGTGACTTCGGAGCTTAGATTTTGTTTGTTTGTTTGTTTTTTAAGGAAATGGACCATCAACATTGGAAGAACTGTGACCCCTGGAAGCGCCACTGGATTATCTTCAGAGACCAGCAGCCAGGGAGAACAGACAGCAGCACCTTTTCAAATCTCATGCAGCGCTGAATCACAATAGGGAACACGGATGGGAAGCAGTCCGTCTCCAGGTACTGATTCAGCAGATAGACCCCCAGGAACACAGCCTGCTTCTCCGGCAGGAACACTCCGGGGCAGGAAACCTTCAGGAGAAAAGACAGAGCAGGGTTTCCTTTTTGCTTTTTTCAGTTGCGTTCTATGTCTCCCACAAACACTGCATCCCCATCTCCGCTGGCATCCTTCCTTCGTCCATCCCCTAACCGTCCCAGTTAAGGGACCACAGTCCAGTCCCGGCTCCACAACCCCACGTCTCCGGCAGGTGTCACAATCGCGCGCTCTGGCCGCCTCCTCTCCCCGCCCCTCCAGGATGGCTCTGCGGAAGCGGAAGAGGCGCACGCGCCGGGAAACCTCCGGCTAAGGCCCACCGGGTCTCGGGGCCCTGCCGCCCCCATCCCCTCACCCCGACCCCCTACCCCTAACCCCCTCAGCCCTTCATTCCCCACGCCAGCCATCGAGCCATGTCGAGCCCCAGGAGGAGCGTCGAGGGACGGCCGTTGGGCGCCTCCTCTTCCAGCAACCACAGCAGCCCCGGCAGCCCTGCGCTCGGAGGCGGTGGCAGGTTCGAGTTCCAGTCCCTGCTGAGCAGCCGCACCGCGGCCGCGGACCCCACCTCTGCAAGGCTGCGCGCCTCCACAGAGAGCCCCGTGCACCGCCGTGGCTCCTTCCCCGTGGCCGCGGTGGGCTCCTCGCAGGCGACCCCGAACGCGCTGCCCGAGGATGACCGAATGGACCTGAACCCCTCCTTCCTGGGCATCGCCCTGCGCTCGCTGCTGGCCATCGATCTGTGGCTGTCCAAGAAGCTGGGGGTGTGCGCCGGGGAAAGCTCGACCTGGGGCAGCGTGCGGCCTCTTATGAAACTGCTGGAGATCTCAGGGCACGGCATCCCCTGGCTGCTGGGCACCCTCTACTGCCTGACCAGAAGCGACAGCCAGGCCGGGCGCGAGGTGTTGATGAATCTGCTGTTTGCGCTGCTGTTGGACCTGCTGCTGGTGGGCCTCATCAAAGGGCTGGTCCGCAGGCGACGCCCGGCCCACAATCAGATGGACATGTTTGTGACCCTCTCGGTGGACAGGTACTCCTTCCCTTCGGGCCACGCCACGAGGGCCGCCATGGTGTCACGCTTCATCCTGAAACACCTGGTGCTGGCCATTCCGCTGAGGGTGCTGGTGATCGTGTGGGCCTTCATCCTGGGCCTCTCCAGGGTCATGCTGGGGCGTCACAATGTCACCGACGTGGCTTTTGGCTTTGTGCTGGGCTACATGCAGTACAGCATTGTGGACCACTGCTGGCTGTCACCCCACAATGCTCCGTTCCTCTTTGCACTGTGGAATCAGCAGTGACATCACGGACCGTGTGGCACCAGGCGCTCTCAAGGTTTCTTTGTCCCCCATTCAGCCCAGCAGCATACCACTGGCCCCTGACAACATTCCAGGCTTGGAATTCCTGGCAGGTGTCCTGTGGTCCTGAGGTGTTGCTAGGCCAATAGCAAGTGCCAGCCGTTTCTGAACACAACCGTACTAGGGAAAACAGAAAAGAAAAAAAGAAAAACCTCTACTGTATATTCATTTAATAACTGTTTGTGTCTCCAGGACAACTGCAAAGAAACCAGGCTGGGATGGTTTTACTATTACTGTTTTGTTGTTGCTGCTGTTTTTTTTCTGAAACAGCAATGAGTCTGGTTGGTTGGTTGGTTGGTTGGTTTTTGGCAATCCTTTTGTTTCTGGACTTCATGGATAAGCTACATCTTACTCCCAATCCTTTCTGTGTGGTAGACTTAAAACAGTATTTCAAAGATCAGAGGCATAGATTTTTCCAGGTGACTCCCTGAGGCTCTGTTGCCATAGCTGGGCAGAGTGCTTCTTGGGTTCTGGTTTCCTTGGAAAGCCTTTATTCCTTTATCTCTCGCATGCTTGTGGACTGGGTGCGGGGAGAAACAATGACAGGACTTGACTTTTTGTCTTATCCCCCATACCTCACAAGATCTTGAAATATTTGCTCCCCACCATTCATGTCGGGAGAACAAGCTGGAGGAGGTTCTTAGAAACATGGAAGAGGTATGCGTTCTCTAAGGTGCTCCCAGGAAAAGCAGGGATGGGAGAGTATGTCTCCATGATTAGCTCTCGTGACCACTGACAACGGGGAGGGGAAGGTTGGAGGAACTGGGAGTCTGGGGGACAGACTCCACACCCAGCATGTTGATGGGCAGTCTGGCTGGAGATGGGGCCCTGCCTCCTTGCCATCGCTACTAAATAAATACCAATGCCGTTCTGTTAGAGCAGAGAAGGAAAACTTCTCCGTATATCTATATATGAAAAAAATCTTCTGATAATCTTTATTACCAGTTATTTTAGCATGTATACATAGGATTCCCATAAACCTTTGAATCTGACAAGGCATGCGGATGGGCTCTGATTGGAGGAAAACAAAAACACCCTTCCCAGAGTGACAGTCACCCTGAAATAAGAACTGCCACTCCCCCCCCAAATACAGTGATATCGTTTGCATTCCCAATATCCCCTGAACACAACTACCTCTTGTGTAAAATCAGCAAAGCTGTGAAAGTTCTAAGTCGTTTTCCTGCTGTCTTCCAGGAATCTGACCAGGAGTTAAGGAGTGTAGGACCAGAGGTCTCTTTCCGCCCGGATATGCAGACCCTGGGGGCAAAGTAGTGATATTTCTTCTTGCGCTGTTCACAACTCTTGACTGTTGGGGTACCTGCCTTCTGTGGGGTACTTCTGGAATTCCCTGCTTTAGCTGCCAGGGCCTGCGTTTGCATCCCTTTTTAAAACACAGGTGAATTCACCTGACTTTCTGGGGGCATACTAAGTACTGTAGTGCAGAAGACGGATTTCATTGCTAAGTAACTGTCCACTGAGGAATGTCTTTTCACAATGAATAAATTTAACCCACACTGTTGAATGAAATGACCCGAAAACTTTTTTTTTTTTATTCCATCTTCGGGAGGAGGGATTCTCTCTTGTCACGCAGCTTCTCAATGGCTCCTTCATCTTCTCCCACAGTCTTGAAACCTTCAACTGACCCAGAGCACTTGATAGAATCAGGCTGTATTTGCTGTCAGCAAAGTGGGCCAAATCGAGACGATTTTGGTGACTTTTATTTCATAGTTGCATACATGACGACACCACAGCACTGCCCAACCATTTGGACACTTTCCAGTGTCCCGCTAGCAATGTGTGTGTGACCATGGCCGTGGTAGAGAAGCTCCTGGTAGCTTGGAGGCAAAGCTGTACGAAGGGCTGGAAAATGCAATTTGAAATTAAGGCAAGACTGACGCCTTCCCAAAACAGGAATAATGTTGTCATACTGCTTGAGGACCTTAGGTGAGATGAGTTGAGCCACTGTGTGCCATGGCTAGCATCCCCCGCCTCAGAGTGGCTGAGTTCAACTTGGACACTTCTTGGTCCAGTGTCCTGTTAACCCTGGAAGCCCAGAGGATGCTTTAAGTGCTTAGGGACAACCAGCATTCCAGGCTCCTGGCTCCAGCCTGGCTCAGCCCTGGGTGCTCCTGGCGCTTGGGGATTGAATCAGCAGATGAAAGTTACCTCTTCGTTCCTTGTTCCGTGTTTCAAATAAACTTTAAAAAGAAAAAAAAACTGTCTCTGGTTACTAAAAAAAAAAAAAAAAAAAATTAATCTTTTTACAAAATCTTTATCCTGGCAAAGAAAATCCACCTTAGGCTTAACACAGACCTATGTTAAAGCCTTCAGGATAAAGCCAAGAAATGTTTGTTTTAGAAGAAAACAAATGTTAGGACACTTGAGCTTAATTAGGAAGTTCAGGAAGGCAGAGGTAGACAGTGTTAGGGACAGAGGAAGACAAAGCATAGGTGTGAACGAAATGGGAGAGCAGCGGTGACCATCACAGGATCATTTAGGAATCTGACCTGGAGCGAAGGAGTGTAGGGTCAGAGATCTCTTACCGCCCGGATCTGCAGCTCCACCACCACCTCCAGAGGCATTCTCCCTGCGTGGGCGAAACGACCCGATGAACAGAGCCTTCTGCGCAGGGTTGGATCAACTTCTCTTAGCTCACCCCCTAGGGCATGTGTTCCCAGAAATTTCCCCAGCCCCCTTCCCCCAAACCCCCATCTGTCCCCGCCGCCGCCAGCCCGGGTCCCTCCCACCGGGACAGGTCTCACAACCGGAGCTGGAAGTACAAGATTCCAAAAGCCCAAAGCGTCGCGTTGCCATGGACACCCAAATGCGCCACCTTCCATCTGGAACGCGCACGCGCACCCTGTGCCCCTCCGGGAAGGCGCTCCCTAAGTCGACTCGGCCTCCGCTGGATGTGTGTGTGTTAGATGGAGGCGCTGCGAGATGCTAGGGACCCCAAGTTTTTTTTCTTTCTACCTTTGTTAGGGCCTCTGTCCCTGTGCTAAAATGGCCAATCAGAACGAGAACACAGCTCCGTCGTTATTTAAGTACAACTTAACCTGCGCGCCCTCCCACCCCAAGCCCTGCAATTTCTGCCTGGAAACTGAATATATGATTTTCCTGCCTTCAAAGGTAGTCCCTGCATCATCAAATGTGATGGCCTCCTGTTTGGCACTGCAAGCGTAGTCATCGTGGAGAAAACAAAATGTGTGCTGATTAGAGACGCAAGGCTAATTCTTCAAAAAGTTTATCAATTCCACAATGCTGTGTTGGTGACAATAGGAATCGTTGTCAGTTTCTCTTGGCCGCGTTGTTCAACCTTTTCTGGGATTGTTTACCTAAGGGAAGCATTGAATTACCTCATATCCCAATGGATGGTAGCCTTATTTGCCCAAAACCACAGTTACTAAAAAAAGAGAGGGAGAGAAACAGTAGGCTGAGCTGCAATCCTTAACAATAGAGAGAATCGTATTTTCGTTGTTGCTGTTCACTCGATTTGCCCAAAAATGGATGAGTAAGAGTGGCTTCTTTTAGTCAACCTAAAGAAACAAAACACACACACACACACAATGGTGTTGAGTCATTTATTGTGAAAATTTTGTATTAGAGATTTAGGCAGCTCGAAATGGCACAGAAAGATGTCCCAAGCCAACGCCAGGTGCTTATTTCTGTGCTTGGAGTTGCTGTCCTGGAAAGGCGGTAATGGGGGAAGGACGAAGCTAAGGTATCAAGAGTCAACAGACTCATAAAGAGGTAGCCAGAAGTAAAATGGAAGATAGAAATCAGGACTGAGGGCCTGTGATACAGTGCCAGGAACATCGTTCAGGCAAATTCATTTCATCTCCACTATTATCCCTATTTTCCGATGCAGACAGCCTTTGGACCAAAGGGGTCAGGGAAGGCACATGCGGACACAGACATGCCCTGCTGCACAGACAGCCCAGCATGTTCTTCCAAGTCCTTTCCTCTCCATAGAACTGGTCTCTCCTAGCTTGACTGCTCAACCTTGCTGCTTTCCCTCCAACTCTGGCCACTCTACTCCCATGTCTGTTGACCCTCCTGTGCTGGCTAGACAATGTTTCTTTGTCCTTCCCTTGTTGCACAGTGCCAACAGAAATATACAGGACCCTAGCATAGGATGTTAGGAGTCATCTTCATTGGCCAAGCTTGGCAACAGAAGCCCCTAGCAACATTCCAGGTGGGCGACTGAGATCAGGAATTTTTAAGCTCTCATCTTCCAATCAGAGAGCCATACAGGACAAAGTTTCCATATCTCCAATTAACTAAGTAGCAGCAGGTAGGAAGGGAGTTGCAGAGCCCAAAGTTTTCCTGTAGTTAATTAATATAGAGTAGCACCATAGGAGACAGGAGGGGCAGGGCACAGGCAAGGAGTCTCGGAGCAGACTTCGCACATACAATTTATGGAGAGAGAGGAGGTAGGAAGGGCTGGGCATGGAACCTCTGTTTCCACACTGGCATGGAACCTCTGTTTCCACACTGTCAGTGCTATCAGTTAAGCATCACACCCTTTGCTTACTCTATACCCTGTACCTAGGGTGTCATCCTGTATAGGGACTCATGGACACATGTGCATGAACTCACCCTTCTCACGCCTCTCTTCTCCCCTCTGTCTTTGTCTGTCCTATACTACCAACCCAAATGTACCTTCTTGGCAGCAAATGTCACACCAGCAGCTTTACATTTGATCCTGTTATGGCTGCATACTGTCTCCATATACTGTAGCTTCTGCATGGCCAAGCATTTGCATCCTAAAGGCCCAGCAGAGCAGATGCTCAACATATAGGTTTGAATAGATGTTAGGTGCTGAGGTGGTCAAGACAGTCTTGAGTTCTTGTGCACAGATGAGGGAGGGGATGTCCTGTCACATCAAGGTGAACTAAATATGCACAATGAGAAAAGAACCAAATGCAATATCTTCTGCTAGTCTGCCAAGAGGTTCTATAAGCATGCTGGTAGCAAATGTGCCCTGTTCATTTCTGTCCTGGCTGCTCCACTTCCTATCCTATTCCCTGCTTGTGGCCAAAGAAAGCAGTGGAGGATGGATGGTCCAAAGCCTTGGGACCCTGCACCCATGTAGGAGACTTTGATAAAGCTTGTAGCTCCTGGTCCAGACCAGCTTGGGCTGTGACAACCATTTGGAGAGTGAACCAGCAGATGGAAAATCTCTCTCTTCCTATCTTCTTCTTTCTCCTTCCTCCACTTGCTATGCCATGATACCTTTAAATATTGGAAAGTTAGGCTTGTGAAGTGAATGAATACACTGTTATAATAATTTTAATAATAAAGAGAGAAGATTGGGAAAGAGGAGGGGGAGAGTGGAGAATGAAGGTTGGAACACTTACGCTTCTAAATCTGTGTTGTGGAAACCTGTTTTATATACTTTTTTTTTAAGATTTATTTTTATTGTTTTTTTTTTTTATTGGAAAGGCGGATATACAGAGAGGAGAGACAGAGAGGAAGATCTTCTGTCCGATGATTCACTCCCCAAGTGAGCGCAACGGCCGATGCTATGCCGATCCGAAGCCAGGAGCCTCTTCCGGGTCTCCCACGCGGGTGCAGGTTCCCAAAGCCCTGGGCCGTCCTCGACTGCTCTCCCGGGCCACAGGCAGGGAGCTAGAAGGGAAGCGGGGCTGTCGGGATAGAACCGGCACCCATATGGGACCCTGGGCATGCAAGGCGAGGACCCTAACCACTTGCGCCACCGCGCCGGGCCCATATATACATTTTTTAAAAAGAGATCAAATCCATTTTGTGAATCTCCTGTCTTAAAATAGCCCATCAAGAAGATTTTTGGTGTCATCACTATGTAATTATCTTTAATAGAAGTATTGCATGCATTTAGAGGGAATATAAGGTGACTCTATGCACCCCAAATGGACATATCAGGCTACTATAATATGTTGACAGCTTACAAGTAATCCAGAGGAAAACCCATCTGAGGGCTATGTGGTTTCTGCATGCAATTTAGCAGCAGGCAGTTTGCACACCTTTTAAAGTGCATATCCCTTTGGGAATTTTCCTCAAGAACCAGGAAGACTCTCAAGGAACAAATCAAATGAAAATCGAACATCTTCAAGCAATTTTGATATTATTTGGAATCTGGACCCACACATGGGATCCATTTCACAAAGTTTCATTAAATTTCGTGAGTCAAGGGCTAGAGCATTGGCTCAAATGGCTAATCCTCCAACTCCAAGTACTGGCATCCCATATGGGTGCCAGTTCATGTCCCAGCTGCTCCACTTCCCATCCAGCTCCCTGCTTATAACCTAAAAAAGCTGCAGAGGATGGCCTAAGTCCTTGGGAATCTGCACCTGTGTGGGAGACCTGGAAAAAAAATTCCTGGCTGGTGTCTTTGGATTAGCTCATTTCTGGCCATTGCAGCTATTGGGGAGTAAACCAGCAGATGGAAGATCTGTCTGTTTCCATATCTCTTTTAATTCTGCCCTTCCAATGAAAATAAATCAATCTTTTCAAAATAAGAATTCATGAGGCAGAATGAAAGATCTTCCTCCCTTCCCCTCCTCTGTCTTCCTCTCTCTCTAACTCCGTCTTTCAAATAAATAATCTTAAAAAATAAATTCACAAGGCGGGTCCCTGTGTTGCTCTTTGTTGCGCATTAATTCACTGGCTTTTAGGGCTCCAGTGGTGCAATCAGTTAGCGCGCGGTACTTATATGATTCACTGGCTTTTGCAGGCTCAGTACTTCTGTAATAATGCCGTGATGAGTGTCCCTGAACATATAGTCCATGAAACTTCCATCCAGAAGTGATTTCTAGTCATTAAAAAAAAAAAAAAATAGTACTGATCCTTTAAGGTCCAGCTGACTAGCTCTGTATCTATGACAAATGATGACTTAAAGAATTTTCCAAAGAATTTTATTATCTGATGTAAGAAAGTAGCAAGTCTATTTTTTTAAATTTATTTTATTTTTGTTGGAAAGTCAGATATGTAGAAAGGAGGAGATACGGAGAGGAATATCTTCCATGCATTAGTTCACTACCCAAGTGGCCACAATAGCCAGAGCTGAACTAATCCAAAGCTAGGAGCCAGGAGCTTCTTCTGGATCTCTCATGTTATATTCTTTCAATGCAAGTAGCTGAAGTCATCAAATAACTGAAAAACCTGATATGCTTTTAAAACCCTATGTTATGTTCCGTAATGGGTCTGGAGAAATCTTCCACCTTCTTAGAGTGCACCAGGCCCTCAGTGGTTTAGATGCAGTGCTCCTTTATCTGCAACGAGTAAGTTACTGGGAAATATTAAGATAGCACAATACAGGGAGAATGTGGAAAGCAATTACAAAAGTTTTGCCAATCTAACAGACTGAAAAAAAAATGGCGTCCCGTGGGTTTTGATGTGGATCTTTTAAATTTTGAGGATAGCAAAGCTTGGTGGTGGGTGAAAAGAGAAAGAAATCAGGTTTCAAAAAAAATTTTTTTAATCAAGAGAGCCCGACTACGGCTTGTTCAGGCCAGTCAGGGTCCTCTTCTTCTAACCAAGTGCTTGCGGAACCCTTCTGGTGTCTAAAATCCGAAAATCCTGAAATGCAAGGAAAACGGGCTCTACCTTCGAGACTATGCCCCCTCCACCCCTCACCAACCGCACCCCGACACCCCACGGCTTCCCGTGTCCACGTCCACGGCAGACAAGCGCCAACGGACACCTCCCGGAGCCCAGGAAGGCGTTTTCTGACACGACCACAACGAATTCTACCCCCTCGGTGGCGACCAGCCTTCAGACCCACCCCGCGGCTCCCAGCTCCCTCCTCACTGCTCGTCGCCGGAAGTGACGCTCGGGGCCGTGCAGCTTCCGCCCCCCGCCGCCCGGCTCGGCCCCGGCTGGCGCGGGGCGTGCGTCGGCCCGGCGGCCCAGCACACGGGGATTGTGGGTAACGGCCCCGGCCGGCTGGGCGGCTGGCTCCGCGCAGCAGGGTCTGGTGTCTGTGGCTCAAGACCGTTGGCGGGTCGCGGTTGTGAGCCACCACCACCTTCAGTCCCCCCCATCCCCAAACCCCCTACAAGTGGCCGTGCGGGAGGCCATGGAGCAGCCGTGGCCACCGCCGGGACCCTGGAGCCTCCCTCGGGTCGAGGGGGAGGCGGAGGAGGAGAGTGACTTGGACGTGTCCCCCGTTTCCCCCCGCTGCCCGCAGCTGCCGGGCGGTGGCGCCCAGGTGAGAAGAGGGGGTTCGCGTTCTGCTGTGGGGTTGGAGGGATGGGAAGGAGCTGTGGTCCTGCCCCTTGGAGAGCCCCCCCAGCCCCCGGCCTTGGTGGTCGGTGCTTTGCTGCTCATCCTCCGGGGGATTTGGAGAGGTTTTTTGGGGGTGCCATCCCGCTGCTAATGGTAGCATTCTCGGGCAAGAGGAGGTGGTCCTGGGGTTCATTCGTCACCTCTGCCTCCACGCGCACCCACACCCCCCCCCCTTTTTTTTCTTTCAAACCCCGTGGCAGATTTATTTTTTTCCCTCCTCACCCTTGCAAGGCACCCCTCTTTTCCTCATCCCACCCCTTTCCTTGCCTGACGGCACCCAGATTTTGGGGTGCCCCACTCTTGTCGGAAACCTGGATGACCCTTTGTCCTCCCAACCTGTCGCTTCCATCCGAACCCCATGGAGCGGCTCTCCTTGCACACACTCGGGTTGAGTTGGGAACCAGAGGCACCTGTTGTGAAGTTCGTGCGCCCCGGAGGATTTCCCACGCAGATTCCACCCCACGTGAGCCCACAGCAGAGCAGATCCTATACATTGCCCTATTCATGCCTGACACACCTCTTCGCGCTCGCTTGTTTTTGTTGTCTGGCTCCACGTCCTTTTTCCGGTTAAAAAAAAAAAAAACAAAACAAAAGCATTACCAGTCAACACCAACAAAGTAGCAAGGTGCACTTGCCCTTTATTTCCTGCTCATTTCTCAGGTTCCCTGGTGCACATTGTCCTTAGCCCACAGCTTTCTTGCCCCTGAAACTTATTCAAATAATTCCATGTTCTGAGTCCTGGCTGTTTTGTTTCTGCTGCCCCGAGTGTATGTTTGTGAAAGTCTGTTTCGGGATCACAGCTCCCCCCCCCCCCCGTCCCCCCCTACACACACACACACACACACACACACACACACACACATTACCGTGGTCAAGGAAATGCAGTCTAGACGATGTGCCTTCCAAACACACTTTGCTGGGAGTTAGTGAAGAGGAGGGATTGAAATCGTTTTGCCAGTCAGCGCAGGGTCATCATCCATGCTCTGCTTCCCCGGGCTCCGCAGCTTCCCACAGGGAGAAGTGTACACTGCGCCTGGGCCAGCTGGTGGCTGGGAAAGGGCGAGCGGAAAAGGGGGTTGCTGGGTCAGCAGTCGCTCACTAATTATGGATCACGGATGTCATCCTTATAGACAAGTGTGTGATAAGCTCAGAGTGTGTCACAGAGCGACTGGCACCTGCTGTTGTCACTTTGGGGGGGAAGAAGCTGGAGAGGAAGTAACAAGGTCTGAATCGTTTCCGTGGCTGAATCACAAAAGTAACGCGAGGGAAACTGGATTTTCAAAGTGTTGCTGTTTTTCCTTGGGTGCTGACAAACTTATTTAGCTGAAAGGGGTTTTACACTGGAGTTGGCTTGTCTCTTCCCTTAAAAAGTGGTTGCTCTGGGACTATCCCAGCTAGTTAGTGCAAAGTTAAATCTAAAGTTTAGGATTCTAAAGTTTAGAAATCTAAAGTTTAGTCCTATGTAACTGGATTCCTACATAACTGCACATCTTAACGTTGTTGACCTAAACTACCTTTAGGTGCTGTTAAAATGTTCCAGGTAGTTGCTAATTGTAAATTTGCCCCTTTTTTTTTTTACATACCTACTTACTCAGCTTTCTGACTTTAAGACTTACACTTTTGGGAAGAATGAAATCTTTAGCCCAGTATACAGGCATTTGAAAACACTTTTTAAAAGCTTTCAAAGGTCTGGTTTGACATTTGCCCGTTACAGAGAATTTCAGCATCATCATGTACTAGATCTAAAGATGGATTCGGAATGTAAATAATCTTGGAGATTTTTGACACAAAGTTACCTTAGCAGATCTTAGTGCTAACAGTTACTTTTGCAGAATTTATGTTCGTGAAAATACAACTCTTTTAGTGTTCCTCTTAGAGTTTTCTGTGTTCGCGGATTAAAATGTGCCTGAATTTTTTAATCATCTGAGCACATGTTAGGGAATTTAGAGGCCACGTGTTGTCTGGATAGTCTGTGGAGGAGAACTTGAGCATAAATCATTTTTAGAATTCATCCGACTTGAGTAATAAACATGTGCTCCCATGTAATTTGAAAATGCAGGATACTCCCACTTATTTATGCTGCCTTTCTTGATACATCTTGATATTCCTTGCAAAATAAGTTTTATGGCTTGGGTTTTCTTTGTCCCAGCCCCATTTTAAGCATAGCTGGCTCACAGTGACACCTGATCACTTTGTAAGATAGCTAAAAGTGAAGTAAATGTTTTAGTTGGTTAGTTAGGGACATGATGTGTGGAACCTGGACTGAAAGAGTAAATAGCGTCTGAATAGCTAACTGTGTGCACGCTTGCTCTGGTTGAAACCTGAGTTTGCCTGAAGACCTGGCTGGAGAAGAGGGGCCTTGCTGGTTCCTCACCTCCAAACTCTACCACTGCCAGCCTGGCTTATCTGTTCATCTCACAGTTGGATTCTGGCTCCCCACTGCAGACTGAGAGTTGGATGCACAGATAAGCACAGTGATGTGTAGAAAAACACCACAGTGGAAATACGCATACTCCGCATCTGGGTGGGAGACCCTGGGCAAGGACAGGCCTCGGGGATGCCAGGGTCTGCGGTGGAGATGGCAATTCCCTGGGGGGAGAAGGAGTGCAGCATCGCAGCTGTCATGGCGGGGAGGGAATGGGGTGACTGGACACACAGTAGAGAGTCAGGAACTGTGAGGAGAGACTGGGGAATGCCATTGGGAGAGACCTCAGGTTTCACTTTATCAAAAGACTTGGAGAATGAGTAAGATGAGATTTGGTTTTCAGGAAGCGCGCTCCAGTCTAGTGGGATGGAGAATGACTAAGGATAAAAAGAGACTGTATTTCTACCTGAGTAATTCAGATGTGAAGTGATAAGGACTTGAATAGATATGCAAATATGGAAACAGATCAGAGTGGAATTATTCTCTTTTTTTTTAAACATTTATTTTTAGTTTTATTGGAAAGGCAGATTTACAGAGAGAAGGAAAGACAGAAAGATTTTTCATCTGCTGGACCACTGCCCAGATGGCTCGTATGGTCAGAGCTGAGCCAACTCAAAGGCAGAAGCCAGGAGCTTCTTCCGGATCTCCCGCATGGGGGCAGGGTCCCAAGAATTTGGGCCATCCTCTACTGCTTTCCCAGGCCACAAGCAGGGCGCTGCACCAGCAGTGGAGCAACTGGAATGCGAGCTGGTGCCTATGTGGGATGCAGGTGCTTGGAGGGAGAGGAGTGGCCTGACGTGCCAACACATCCCAGAAATAACTCTAAATAAGTAATTTGAGACTGGTCACTGTTTGACCAGTATGTCAGAATGTGCCTTCAGCTTTTGTTTTATAGAGCTAAAGAATGTGGGGAATTAAAAATCACAGTGGTTTATGTAGAATGATTAAGTGTTTCCACTAATAAATACTGCTGAGAAGAAGTCACCGGAGTGAACCAGCTAGCATTTTACCAAGTAGTAACTTTGCCTATTCAGTTTGGAATCAGAGGTACCTGATAGAAACTTTAAAAAATGTTTGTTTCTATTTGAAAGGCAGAATTACAGAGAGATGGAGTGAGAGGAGTGAGAGAAAGATCTTGCATCAGCTGGTCCACTCCCCAAGTGGCTGCACTGGGTGGCCGGAGCTGAGGTGATACAGGAGCCAGGAGCTTGTCTGGGTCTCCCACTTGGTGCAGGGTTGCAGGGTTCCGAGGCCTCAGGCTGACCCCCACTGTCTTCCCAGGTCATAAGCGGTGGATGGAGGGAGGGGAGCTGGATCAAGTGTGGGCCAGCCACAGTTTGTGGGACACAAACTGGTGCTGTGGATGAAAGCTTAGCCTACTGTGCCACTGCACTGGCCTCCAGAAGCTGTTTCTGATAGCAATTTCTTACATCACTGAGGGTTGGAATAATACAGAAAGAAAAACAGCAAGCCCTGATTAGCTTTCATTTCAAGGAGAACCTGAAGACAAGGGCTCTTCAGGTGTAGTTTTCCTCACGTGGAATATTGAAGTCTTGAAGTAGATTTCATCTTGATCCCGTTATTCTGCCGGTTCAGGATTATGAAGACTAAATGAGATGTTTGTTGAGCACCAGCTGTATTCAGGACATTGCCATAGTTACCGTTTTGTTGTTGTTGCTATTATTTGGTTGGAGAGAGACATAGATGAAGCAAGAAACTGAGTCTGGTTGATGAAACAAGGCCTGTGATACAAAAATGTAACTGCAGGTGCAGAACGCAAAGTACTTGGTACATCAAAAACCTTGTACAGAAGTCTAGTGGGGAAGAAAAAAACGCAGTCGAGCTGTTGTTACACAGCCATGTGCATCGCCTTCCTTTCTCACGGTTGCTGTGTTTCCATGCAGCTGTATGGCCATGGGATTGAACTGGCCTGCCAGAAGCAAACGGAGTGCATGAAGAGCTCTGTGGCCTGCAAGTGGAATCTCGCCGAAGCCCAGCAAAAACTGGGCAGCCTCGCGCTTCACAACTCCGAGTCCCTGGATCAGGAGCAAGCCACGGCGCAGACAGCCGTCTCCGAGCTGCGGCAGCGGGAGGAGGAGTGGCGGCAGAAGGAGGAGGCCCTGGTGCAGAGAGAGAGGATGTGTTTGTGGAACGTGGATGCCATTAGCAAGGATGTTTTTAATAAGGTATGACCTTTTAAGGGACCATAAAGAAAGGAAGGAAGCAAGAATGAAAAGAGACCTGGAGTATCTGTGCTAACCGGGTGTGCAGATTTGGTGGTTAGGCAGCAGCATCAGAAACATTCACTTCGGACAGCTTGTGCCAAGTCCCCAGCAGTGTCTGATCTGGGTAGGCCTTGACCGAATCACGTGACCACAGCGTGGTCTACTGACTCAAGGTCGGCTCTGGAGTCACAGCCACCATCCTGAGCCTTGTCGCGTGCTGGCTTTGTAGTCTTGGGCAAGTCGTTGAAGTCTCTTGAGCAGTTGTGTCTTCAATTATGTAGGGTGAGTGTGGAGATTAAATAAAAACGTGGCAACCTAGAGCCTAGTGCGTGGCAAAGCAGGTGCGGTGGGCACGTTTGTGATGCCCTGCTGTTAGCTTCTCTGTTTTAGAATACAAAGCAAAATCATTCAGATTTGTCTGTCACTTAAATAGTACAGTGCTCTTGCCAAGTTAGTGGTTTCCTAAGTGAAGTATTCTACGTTGTGTTAGAATATGCTAATATAAGCTTATTCTTTGACTCATGTATCTGAAGAAGGAAGTGGATTTAAATTAGAATAAAATCATAAGAGAGTTGCTGGAAGAGTACCGAGGAGTGCTGTTCTTCAAACTGTGAGGCCGTGACCGATGCAGGCAGGTTGTGAAATAACCCGGTATATTCCAAGTATTATGAAAAGGGGAGGATAGGGTGGCGTTGTGGCGCAGTGGGTCACGTTTCCACTTGCAGCACTGTGATGCCAAATTAGAGCACAGACCCACGTCCCAGCTGCTCTGCTTCCAGCCAGCTCCCTGCTAAGGCACACAGGAAAGCAGGGAGGGGTGCTTCAAGGAATAGGGCTCCTGCACCCAGGGGGAGACCGGGAAGGAGCTCCTGGCCTCTGCCTGACCCCTCACTGGCTGGTATGCCCCGGGGAGTGAAGCAGCAGATGAAAGATTGTCTCTGTAACTCTTTGAAATAAAAAATCGTAAAAAGAGCAAGAGGAGAGGTAGGCTTCTAGCCTCATGGTGAAGGTGCCCACGATGCATGTCGTTCTGCCTTGGTTTACCCTGGCTGTGGCCCCTGACTACAGCTTCCTGCACGTGCGTCCTTGCGAGGCAGGCAGCTGGCTCAGTCACCCACGTGGCAGCAGACCTGGGTGCGGTTCCTGCTGCGACCTCTGCCCCTGTGCAAGCGTGGAGGGAGTGAACCAGCAGATGCACCAGTCAATCATATTCTGTCTCTCTCAAGTGGAATCAGTCATTTCTTAAATAGATAAGGAAACAAATTTAACTGAGCAGAAAAGAACAGAAGGCACCCTACTTAGGATCAGTATTGTATCGTAAAACTTGTGTTTTGGCTCTACATATAGTTATTAGGATGCATTACAAAAACTGTTTTTTTAAGATTTATTTACTTTTATTGGAAAGTCAGATTTACAGAGAAGAGGAGAGACAGAGAGGAAGATCTTCCATCCTTTGGTTCACTCCCCCAAGTGACTGCAGTGGCTGGAACTGAGTTGATCTGAAACGAGGAGCCAGGATCTTCTTTTGGGTCCACCAGGCCGGTGCAGGGTCCCAAGGCTCTGGGCCATCCTCCACTGCTTTCTCAGGCCACAAGCAGGGAGCTGGATGGGAAGTGGAGCAACCAGGATACGAGCTAGACCCATATGGGATCGTGGGTGTGCAAGGTGAGGACACCAGCCACTAGGCTACAGCACTGGGCCCTAAAATATTTCATAAGCTAAATTGTAGTCTCTTTCAAATTAATTAATTAAAAAGATGCTTTTAAGAATGAAAATGATGTCCATTACTAATCAAAATGAGTTTTCCCCCATTGCCTGCATTAATGCAAATCATCGGTCTGGTTGGGTTTTGTGCAATGCCGGGTTTCTCAAACTCCTCAGTGTTTTGAACTGCTGTTCTCCATTGGAGATTTAGATTTTAAAAATGCATGAGAAAGCAGAAAGTTCCTTATATTGAATTAAGCCTGACTTTGGAAAAACATTAGCAATTAAATCCATGAACACGATGTTCAGTATGGATATTTTGATGCTCATTTTTTTTTCTGCTGAAAAAGTAATTTTTTTCTTTCAGAGGAAATGATCCAAGTGATGTTTCTTTATTTCCGTAAAATGAATGTCTCCTTTTGTAATACCATAGTCATGGAAAAAATATTTTCATTTTGCCTTTGTTTTCAGTTGTTCCTTTAAACTTAGCTTCTGACATAGCCTACTTCCGTCCCGTGTTAATCAGGACTGTTGATGTTGCAGTCATTTGCCCAGGTCGTGCATTGCGTTTGCCTGGGGCCTGAGACTGGAAAGGACCGGTCCGTCTCCATAGCCACGAGCCGCAGGTGCTTCTGGCCGCTTGGCGTGCGGCTAGTCCGATGGAGACGTGCTGTAAGGGTACAGCGCACGGCAGGTTCCAATCAGGTGCCCAAAAGAAGTCAGCCGAGCTGCTCACACGGCGAAGTGATAATACGTCAGATGTCTTAAATAGCATAGGTTACCAGTCTTACGGTTCTGTGTTAATGTGGCCCACAAAAAATGTAAATGAACGTCTGTGATTTGGAATGTTTCTGCTGGGCAGTGCTGGTCTGGATGGCAGAATAGAAAGGAGAAGAATGCTTTTGTCTCAGAAACTGGGAGCTTTTGTGTGCTCCCTGGTTGTAAGTCGGCGCAGAGTTAGTTTGTGATTTTCGCGGGTTGGCAGTGATGGTATCAGGGGACAAATGCAAGCCCAGAATATTCTCAGGGCTGTTCTCATTTCGATGGCTAGATTACAACGTGATTTTTTGGTCTGATTTTATGATTAATTGAAAATAAGCATTTCCTCAATAGAAATTTGTACTTGGTCTCAGGAATCAAACTGCCCCCCCCAAGACAAATTTATTAGAAATGAAATCAAACTCTATTTCTAATTTGCATTTTATTAAATAATTCTGTAGTAAGTATGCTTTAGAATGCCGTGATTAGGTCAGAGTTGCAAATGTTTGTAGGAAATGAATAATGCAACCACAGATTAGGCATTGAAGGAATCTTAGTGAGGTAAGCTAGACCCAAAAAGACAAGTATCATGCTCTCTCTGATCTGTGGCGGCTAACAGAGTGCAAAAACCCACAGTGTATGCGAGTGAGATGTCAGTTTCTTTGTTTTTTGGTGATTTCTTTATTGTTTCTAATACACCTGTGGAGCAGTGGTCAATTTTTTACTGCGGAGTTCCCTTTAGAGGAGCATTGAGTCTGTAATTGTAAAGTAAATTGAGAGGATGCTATGGCAAAAAATAATAGAAGAAAAATTGGAAGGGAGGTAAAAAGAGCACAAAGTTTAGCTGCATTTGGAGAATTGTGTCTGAGATTCATCAAATCTGTATATTAATAAAAGAAATCATTAAAAATGAAAGGATCTTTAATAGTAAAATACATCTCAACAAAAAGATTCATTTGTTTTTCTGTGTAATTCCTATGATAAATGTCTGATTTTCCACATAGATTTCAAATATCATTTTGCAAGCCTAATGGAACTTCCAAACAAGAAAATACTAATTTCTTTGAATGAAGAGTTGAGCAGGTTTAATGCAGGGTCAGAGTCATAGCACCCTGGGTTTTTATATTGTCTGCAGGAAGAACGGAGAGGCATTCGGCATCTGGGAAAAATGTTTTCATTGTAATCTAAAACCTGATTTTAATTGTAATTTTTTTTTCTTAGAGTTTCATTAATCAAGATAAAAGAAAAGAAACAGAAGATGAAGATAAATCAAAATCATTTATGCAGAAATATGAGCAAAAAATCAGACATTTTGGTAAGTGAGCTACTTAAATTTCCTTCTTCATCATGGTTTGGTGTCTTGTAGATGTTTACAAGAAAGGAATTTATAAAATGAGAACAAGGTGTTATACATGGTCAACTCCACTGTTGCAGTTGTGTCTGGTAAAGTTACACAGATCTTGTTTTAGACTTTTTTTGGGTGGGGGGTGATGGGAGGACTAGTTAAAATGGATTAACAGAGCCAGCCAAGTGGAGAAGAGAAGCAAAATGTATTGTGTGTTACTGACCTCTGAAATAGCCTGTATTCCCTATTCTCTTTCTACTTCTCAACTAATTTTTTGTCTTTGCTTCTTTCTCCCTTTCTATCTGATTCAAATGTGCTTCTGGTTAAAACATGAGCATTTTTTCAGGTTTTTGTGTATGCTGCTGTACAAGAATAGTTCAAAAAGTAAATTTAAAAAGATTGTTTATTTTTGTTCAAAAATATTGAAACACCTAACTTTTTCATAATAACATTTCGGTGAACTTTTCAAAGGCCCTCAGATGCATGGATTTGAATGTTTTGTGGGATAGTAAATTGGTCCAGATGTTTAGATGTGTCTATTGTAGTGCCTGGGTCCATGTCAGAGCTCCGTGCTAATCTTACACTCATAGACAGCCAGTGGTAACCTGTGTCTCCACCGGCCTCGGGAGAGATCTGGATTGGGTCCCAGCTCATGGCTTCAGCTTGTCCCAACCCCAACTGTTGGGGTTCATTTGGGGAATGAACCAATGAATGCAAGACTCTGTCTCTGCCTTTCAAATGAAAAATGAGTAAATAAATAAAAACTTTAAAAGGTTCCCAGAACATCTTAAAATAAACCACTTTTAATTCTATTTCTCATGAAGTTTTTTTGAAGATTTATTTGTTTTTTATTGGAAAGGCGGATATACAGAGAGAAAGAGAGACAGAGAAAGATCTTCCACCTGCTGGTTCGCTCTCCAAGATCAGCCAGGGCTTAGCAAATATGAAGCCAGGAGCCGGGAGCTTCTTCTGAGTCTCCCACACAGGTGCAGGGTCCCAAGGCTTTGGACCGTCCTCAGCTCCTTTCCCAGGCCTCAAACAGAGAGTGGAAGGGAAGTGGAGCAGCCAGGATATGGGATATGGGATCCTGGTACATGCAAGGCAAGGACTTTTGGTTGCGAGGCTATTGCACCAAGCCTTCCCATGAAATTTTGAAGAATCCGGGCCCGGCGCGGTGGCGCAAGTGGTTAAGTCCTCGCCTTGCACGCCCGGGATCCCATATGGGCGCCGGTTCTAATCCCGGCAGCCCCGCTTCCCTTCCAGCTCCCTGCTTGTGGCCTGGGAAAGCAGTCGAGGACGGCCCAAAGCTTTGGGACCCTGCACCCGCGTGGGAGACCCGGAAGAGGCTCCTGGCTTCGGATCGGCATAGTATCGGCCCGTTGCACTCACTTGGGGAGTGAATCATCGGATGGAAGATCTCCCTCTCTGTCTCTCCTCTCTGTATATCCGCCTTTCCAATGAAAAAATAATAAAAATAAATCTTTAAAAAATAAAAAAAAAAAAAAATAAAAAAAAAGAAATTTTGAAGAATCCTTGTATAATGCAGGTAGATTGTTGAACTATTGTTCTAATAAGTCTACTATTAGTGTATTTATCAATTAAAAGTGTTTAAAATTTATTTATGTATTTGAAAGAGTTGCAAAGAGAGGGAGAGAGAAATATCTTTGCCTGCTGATTCACTCCCCAGCTGGCTGCAGCAGCCAGGACACAACTAGGCCAGAACCTGAGCTGGTCCCTGGTTTACCCAAGTACTTGGAGCATCTTCTGCTACTTCTCCAAGGATATCTGCAGGGAGCTGGATGGGAAGGGAGCTGCCAGGACTCTTAGCTGGTACCCACATGAGGTGCTGGCGTCTTGGAGAGTGGCTTTACCTGCTATGCTGCAATTCACAGTCCTTAGATACTTTTTGTTTTGGGAAAAAAGGAGTATGATGGAGATTGATGGAAGTTAAGGCTTGGCAGAGGGGGTGTTGACTGAGTTTATATGTTTTTTTTTTTATGTAGAATCATAGACAACAGAATGGCGTCTTACAGGCAGAGTCAGTGATTGGTGTTGTAGTACAAAGGCTAACCTGCCACTTACAGGTGCCGGCATCCCAGATCGGAGTGCCAGTTCGTGTCTATGCTGATTCACTTGCCAAATGGCCACAACAGCCAGGGCTGAGGCCTGGAGTCGGGAGCTTCCTCTGGAGCATCACCACTCAGGTGCAGGGGCCCAAGCACTAGCGCCATCTCTCTTTGCTCTCCCAGGTGCATCACCAGAGAGCTTGATAGGAAGTGAAACAACCAGGACCCAAACCCACACCCATATGGGATGCCAGCACCGCGCATGGTTGACTAACTTGCTGCACCACAATTCTGGTGCAGTTTTCTCACTTTTACTGTAAATTGAGTCTCTTGAAATTGGTTGTGCTTGGAACCAGAGTGACCTGGGACTGCAGGCGCTCCCCCAGGCAGGCTTTTGGTGAGCACCCTTTGCTGGTCTTACTGTGGGAAATAACACTTCCTGTGAATTTCCAGAGCTTTCCTTCATAGGATATTATTCCTCTTCGTTTGCTCTTTTACCATAATGTATATGCCCCTGGAAATACCAATTATTTTTTAAAGAGAATCATTTTAAAGTAACATTTCTTTCCTTATGGGAAGAAAGATAGTATTTTATATCCACAGTTGAATTCTTTTTTTACAGGTATGTTGAGTCGTTGGGATGATAGTCAGAGGTTTTTGTCTGACCACCCGTACCTTGTATGTGAAGAAACCGCTCAATATCTTATTTTATGGTGTTTTCACCTAGAAGCTGAACAGGTATTATATGAACCTTGAGGTTCTGGGAACTTGTGTGGAATTCTGATCCTAATGTTACTGGTTTTGGGGGTTATTTTTTGTTATTATCTAAGGGAATGAAATTGTAAGTTTGAATTTTGATATGACAAGTTTTAGTTCTTCAGCTTTCCAGTGTATTTTTCTGCCACTTCTCAGTGTTCTTATTCCCATATACTGTAACCTTTTATTTTTTAACTAGTTAATGGTGTGTTTTACAAATCCAAACTGTAACCACAATGTTAAACTAGTAGTGTGATTCTCCTTTAATTTTTCTGGTTCACAAATAATCAAAAAACATCCAAACTAAGAAATACTCTTAATGTGTCTGCATAGAATTTGACTTAGAATTAGAAATAAAAATCAAATTACTCTAAAAATCCGAAGTTTGAGTCAGTTTAGCAATTAGCTGCATTTCTTATGTAACTCTGATCTGTTTATTTTCAGAAAGGGGCTTTAATGGAACAAATAGCACATCAAGCTGTTGTAATGCAGTTTATTATGGAAATGGCCAAAAACTGTAATGTGGATCCGAGAGGGTGTTTTCGTTTATTTTTCCAGAAAGCCAAAGTAAGTAGTTATTTAATAATACTAGATGGGAAAGTCAGGTCTTAGCTGAAACCTCCTTTGTAATAAACATCCAGAAAAGATGACCACCAGGACGCCCACGGGTTCAGTTGTATAGCTTTCCTCAAGAGTCCATTTGTAATAAAGCTGGTTTTGTACCAGTTGAGACGTCAAGGAGCAATATAAGAGTTCATAGTGGAGCATGTGTGTAAACCTGAAGTTAGTGCGTGAGCCTTGGGATGGTCCCGTGTTTTGAGTCAGTCCACACTGAGTGCCTGCTGATGCAAAAGCACAGTTCTTTCTGATACTGAGGATACAGTGTTGAACAGAACTGATAACAGACACAGTTAATGAGCCATCAAAGCTTGGCAGGGAAAGAGGAAGCCATCTAAACTGTCAGTGAAGGAGTGGTTTTTTTAAAAATGCAGCAGCTGCCGCATGAGAGTGCCTGAGATTAGTCCCGCCTTGGCTTCCGGTCAGGCTGCCTGCTCCTGTGCCCAGGCGCGTGGATGGTGGCCGTGTAGGAAACCCCGGTGGAGTTTCTGGCTCTCTGCTATGACCTGGCCCAGCCCTGCTGTGGCAGGCATTTGGGGAGTGAACCAGCAGTTTGAAGATCTCCCTTTTTTTCTGTTTCTCCTTCTGTTCATGTCCTGGCTGCTCAAATTCCAATCCAGCTCCCTGCTAATGCACTGGAAAAAGCAGCAGAGGATGGACCAAGAAGAAGGACCTCTGCCACCCCCCGCGGGAGACTTGGATAAAGCTCCTGGTTTCAGCCTGGAGTAAACAAACGAACAGAAGCTCTTGGTTTCATTTATTTAGACCAGATACACACTTACAAACATATAGACACACACACACACAATAACACAGTATCTTCCTTTCGGTGGTTCGCTCCCCAAATAGCTGCAGCACCCGGGGCTGCATCAGGGCAAAGTTAGGACCCAAAACTCCTGCTGGGTGTCTAGTGTGGGAGGTGACGGGCCACTCTCTCGGGCCATCCTCTGCTTTCCAGTGTCCTTTAGCAGGGAGCTGATCAGAAGCAAAGCATCTGGGACCTAAACCGATACTCTGATATGGGATGTTAGTGTCATGGGGAGCAGCTTAACCCACTGTGCCCTGCCAGCCCCATGACAAAGTGTGCATGGTGGCATGTGGAAGGCTCCTAGCGTTAGAGGTGACTGTTACCCTACAGCGATCATTACCCACGTGCACTAGCTGGCATCTCTGTAGTGAAGTTGTTCTTAATACAGGGAACAACTCAGTGCCCAGCAGTTAGTAGTTTGAACAGTTGAGTATAGTCATTTGGTAAAATGCATCAGCATGGGTAAAAATAAAAAGTGCTTAAAATGATCCACAGAATGATACATCCAGAATCATTTTCTAAAAATTTTCTGTACTCGGTAAGGTTTATATTTTAAAATATTTCCTTTTATATATATATAGCAGGCAAAACTTAGCTACGTATTTGAGGGACACATAGACAAGCCTTAGAACTACAGGCAAAAGTAAAAAGACCGAAGTCGGTTGGGAATCTCTGGGAAGAGGGAAGGCTCTGGAATGTGGTTTCTCTGGGCACAGAGTAGGGTTTTTGCAGTTAAAGTATACACTTACGGGCATCTGACCTAATAAGATACCAGTTAGCACATGTGCATGGGAGTTTGCAATAATGTGATATTCACAACCCTGGAAGGTTCTGGTAATGATTCAGACAGCTGGTCTCTGGCACACACGAGGGCCTTGGATTCTGTTCCCCCTGCTGGCTTCAGTGTCCTGCCTGGGCTCTTACAGGCATCTTGTCTGTCTCTCCATCTCAATTAAGTAAAGTTATAAAACCAGCCAAAATACTGGGCTATTGCGCTGGACCCAAAGAGCATTTCAGTTTATCAGTGAAGAAAAATGTTACATTTTTAAATTTTAAACATAAGCTGATAGTTGTTCTCTCCATCCTCAACCCCTTTTTTAGAAAAAAAAAAAAAAGACTTATTTGAAAGGTGCAAGTCACAGAGAAAGAGGAACAGACTGAGGTAGCTCTTCCATCCACTGGATCAGTCCCTGTATGGCCGCTATGGCCAAGACTAGGCCAGCTGAGAGCCAGGAGCCAGGAGCTTCCTCAGGGTCTCCCACGTAAGTGCTGCTTTCCCAGGTGCATCAGCAGGGAGTTGGATCAGAAATGAAGCAGTGGGAGTCAAACCAAGGGTACCAGCGTTGCAGGCAGTGGCTTAACCCGTTATGCACAGTGCCAGTTGCGTGGTAGCGATTTTGCCTTAAATGCCCTAAATTTCTTCTGCTCCGCAACTTAAATGGGAAATTTTCCTGAAACACTAAATCTTGAGTGATCAAGTTACTGAGTTAGGCCAATTGTGACTAGCATGTTAACTTGACCTGTAGGAGAAATAAAACTTGCTCTGTTTGTTTGGAAGTTAGTGTTCCCATCTGTTGGCAAACTCCCCCAAATGCTCGCAGAGGACAGGGCGGGGCTTGGCTAAAGTTGGAGGCAGTCCTCTAGGTCCCTAACGTGGGTGATAAGAAACCAGTTGCTTGAGCAGTGCTGCCGCCTCCCACGGGGTCTGTTGGCAGACACTGGAGTCAGAGCTGGAGCTGCGAGCTGAATGATGACACTCCAGCGTGGGACATGAGTGTCCTAATTTGCATCATAACCACTAAGCTAACTCCACATCCCCTCCGCATGCTTGCCTTTTCATCTTGTATTAATGGGCATGTTTAAACTGCTACCTAGTAAGAAATGAAATAGGTTCAAACTGTATTCTTTGAAATGTGTTTTGACAGAATAGAATTGAAAGGCACTGAAATCTTCAGTTATAACAGTGTTCCTAATAATAGTTTTTTTTTTTTTTTAATTAAGTAATAGGGGCTGGCGTGGTGGTGTTGCATGTCAGTGTTCTGCCTGCGATGCTTGCACCTATAAATGCTCACTGGTTCATGCCCCGGCTGCTCCACTGCCCATCCAGCTCCCTGCCTGTGGCCTGAGAAAGCAGTGGAGGAAGGCCCAAGGCCTTGGGACCCTGCACCGACATGGGTGACTCCTGGCTCCTAGCTTTGGATCAGCTCAGCTCTGACCATCTGGGGCATGAACCAGTGGGTGAAGGACCTCTCTGACTCTCTTCGTCTGCCTTTCAAATAAAATAAATATTAAAAAATTAAGTAGTAGCAACATTGATGGGATGCCTACTTGCGCCAAGTCCTGTTCTATGCACTTACCATGCATTCGCTCATTAAATCCTCACTAACATTTTATGAGGGTTACTATTTTTATAGTGTAGGTGAGGAAATTGACATAAAGGAATTAAACAAATGGTCTATTGTTGACTTCCTAAAATGAAGTCGGTTGAGTCAACTCTAGACCTAAATCTATATGCTTGAGGCTTTTAGCAGGATGAGCAGATGTGCTGCTTGATTTTCAGAAAGATGAGTTGAGGCAAAAGGCTGAAGTTCCACATGTTCATTCTAGGTACCGTGTATTGACTGGGATGGGATGTTAAAATGCAGTTAAGGAAGCTATTCATTGCCTGCATTTGTTGTATAGATGTTGATCTGCAGGTTTTAGTGTGATTACTCAACTTGAGCTCCATGTGAGCTGCTCCATGAGGCTGCTGCTGCTTACACTGGAAGCCCATGTTCTGTTGCCCTGGGATATGCTCTCTGATTCCTCGGTATGGAGCAGGCTCCTTTCTAAACATGTCACTGCCTGTAGGGAATTTTGATTCAAGAATGATGCCTGTTTGGTACGTCATTGGATGCCTGAGAGTTCTCCTTCCTCAGCTTAGTAACCGTACTGTTTGCTTAGAAACTCGCACAACTAGAACATTTGGATATTCCCAGCATGAAGTTGAGTGCTGAATTTTGTTTGATTTCTCCTAACTTGGACAGATAGAGGACACAGGTTCTCTGTTTAGCAGATCCAGGTAATGGTGCCTCATCACTAACTGATGGGGGATTAACAGGCTTTAGCAGCGTTCCTTTGGCAGTGGGCAAAGGATAGAGGACAAGTGAGGGTTTTTTTTTTTTTAGGTCCTGTTGAGGTAGGAGCTGAGGGAAATAAGAGAAAGCTTACTTTTCTTTTATTAACAGTTGTATGTGTATTTGTGGGAAGGAGTTATTTGTTTCATTGAAATAAAAAGAGTTTGAACGAACCATTAGTGTTTTTATAAACAAGTAGTTTCATGGTGGTTTCTGCATTTGATGTGTTCATTTTATCTTCATGTCCTTCATATTGGTAAATGCTTTGTAGAATTTACTGTGTGCTCTATAAATCCTGGAAAGTACATTTTGTGTGCATTTGTTTTCTAGGCAGAAGAAGAAGGATATTTTGAAGCATTCAAAAATGAACTTGAAGCTTTCAAGTCAAGAGTCAGACTTTATTCTCAATCCCAAAATTTTCAACCTGTGACAGTTCAGAATCATGTTCCCCATTCTGGTGTTGGATCAATAGGTTTATTAGAATCCTTACCACAGGTAAGTTGGAAAAGTACCTTTACAAGCCAATCAGCTCACATAACTTTCATTCTTATGGACTACTCTTTCTTCTTAAATATAATATATGTTTGACCATTTAAAATATTCTTGCTTCGGGGTATAAGACATATGCGTGTTCTAAACGTGTTCCATATTTTGGCATTGAAACACTTGGGCCTTTTAAGTATATAAAGATGCACCATCTCCTTTTAATGACTTCCATCTAAACCTTCTTTTTAAAGATACATTTGATTATTTAGGACAGAGATCTCCCAACCCTTGGTTCTCTCCCCACATAGCGAGGAATAAGCCAGGCCAACACTGAGAGCCTCTTCCGGGTCTCCTGCAGTGGTGGCAGAGCCAGCTCTGCCGCTTTGCCTAGGCCATTAGCACGGAGCCAGATTGGAAGTGAAACAGCAGGGACTCAAACCATCACCCTTACGGCATCCCAGCTTGCAGACTTAGCTTCGCCTGCCGTCTCGTGGCACTGACCCCATCTAAACACTCTTAAAGGCAGCGGCGACCTAGCGGTAGTTACTGCAGCTCTTCAGGATGTCTTGTGCAGCGTTGGGAGTTTTTCAAGATGAAGTGAAGCAGCTTCGAAGCATACATGAAAGTGGCAGCAGGCATGCTCTGTTGGGTCAATTTATTTATTACTATTTCATTCCTTGTTGCACATACATTAAACATCCTAAGTGGCACATATTACCAAGAAATTGTATATGTTAATGTAATTCAGGAAACAATTTTGTAAGATTAATCAACTGAGTAAATATGATATCTGCTATTAGACCAAAATTTTAAAAATCACTCTGTCACCTCTGCAAAAGAATTTACATCAAAAAGAGTACATATCCAGGGTCTGCCTCATAGTACTTAGAATTACGGTGTTTTCTAAAAATATCTATTTATTTTTATTAGAGTCAGATTTACAGAGATTGAGGGAGTCGAAGATGTTCCATCTGCTGGTTCACTCCCCAAGTGGCTGTAACGGTTGGAGCTGAGCCTGTCTGAAGCCTGGAGCTTCTTCTGGGTCATTCATGTGGGTTCAGGGGCCAAGGCCTTGGGCCGTCCTCCGCTGCTTTCCCAGGCCACAAGCCGGGAGCTGGATGGGAAGTGGAGAGCAGCCAAGACATGAACTGGTGCCCATATGGAATCCCAGCGCTTGAAGGGGAAGGATTAGCCAATTGAGCCATTGTACTGGGTCCAAGGATTACAGTTTTATTGTTACATAGTCCCCGATCTTTTTTTTTTAAGTTTTGTTGTTTTTAAGATTTGTTTATTTTAAAGGCAGAGTTATGGAAGGAGAGAGAAAATGTTCCAACCATTAGTTCACTCCCCAGATGGTCACAACAGCCAGGGTGCAGCCAAGCTGAACTAGGAGTCGGGAACTTCATCCAGGTGTCGCATGTCAGTGCAGGGACCCAAGTGCGTTAGCTGTCTTCTTGCTGTGTTCCCAGACGCATAACCAGAGAGCTGGATGGGAAGTGGAGCAGCTGGCACTTAAACTGGCATCCATATGAGATGCCAGCAGCTCCCCCACCATGCTACAGCTCCAACCCCAGTAATAGTTTTAAAAATTACACCCAGCCCCTCTAAGTTTTCAAGTTGCAGGATTTTCGGAGAAGTTTAGCCATTTGCTCTGTGGTTCCCATCATGAGAAGGAAAGGGTTTTTGAGAAGACAGTGTGAGGCAGATCTTGTATATTTACCTTTGAACCTGGTGAAGTGGGAGAAAGTGCGATTCCCATGTCTTTACGTCACTGTAATTTTACTGTCTGGTTATGTGTCCTTTAAGGAAAGCAGTACATCATATTCAGCTCAGTTATTCTACGATATGGAAGTAATTCATCAAGGTCTGATTTTTTAAAAATAATTAATAATGTTCCCTCTTAGACATGTGGGAATGCCTCCTCTGCCTGTTTCCTACAGATTATCTCTTCTTGTAGTTTTTTTCCTCTTCGGTTCCTGAGAAGCAGCCCCTGGGGAGTTGATTTCTCCAAGGGGATTTTACTATAATCATTGTCAGTTTGTAAACCTGTCAAACACAAGATGTCACATAATTCATGCAAAGGGAAAGATGGCTTTTGAAGGATGTCATTATTCTAAACCTAAGAGGGAAAAAGATATGCAGATGGCAATGATTACCGAAAGTTCTGAGACATTCTTGTTGAACATAACAGGTAGCAACTGACTTCATCTGCTATAATGAAGTCACTGGAGGGGCTAGAGTTAAAGTAAGGACAGTTGGTTTATCAGGGTTGTTCAGATGTGATAAATATCCCTGTGCAGACCATGTCCTCTTACTGTGAGCATTGGGGCAGCCTGGAAGGGCTGGAGATTTCACTTACAGGTACAGTAAGGGTACCAATTAGCTGAGGGGAACAGGAGGAAGCAAGACCAGTGCAGGGACAGAGTTTGAAAGAAAATCATTCCTTTCAAAACCATCCCATTTTTCTGTCACTGTGTAGGTTACAAGTAATCTTATCCAAAACTCTCTGATGAGTAAACTGCAATTTTTGGAGGTTAAAATAATTTGCTTGAAGTTGAGAGTTGGATGAGAAGATTGTTCAGAACTCATTTACTCATTTCTTTAGGACTATAAGACACGATCCGAGAAAGACTTATTAAAACACACAAATAACAGTCTACCTAACCCATTCATTGGGGTCCCGTCAGTTGTCCCTATTGTGCAGTCTCATCATTATCTGGGCAGGTGACAGAGCTGGTCACCTAGTCCTGAGTACCTGTCCTTCACCGCCAGCTCCCTACTGTAGAGTGCTAACAGGGCTACTTCGGCAGTGTTTGTGGAGAAATACAATTGAAAGGCAAATGTCTGGATGCGTGAAAAAAAATTGAAATTCATACATCCCTTTTCTGTTACATGCGTTTTCCATGGACTCTATTGGGATCTCTCATGCTACATTTTCTAGAAGAATTCAGACTTCTCTGTGGGGGAAAGATGTGTCAGTGGAAGAAGAGATGTGTCAAAAGTATTACTATCTATTGTAATGTTATTATTACAATAGAATAGAATTATATAGCCATATGAATATGTATAATAATAATTATGTATTTGAAGTAATCAGTAGCATTTAAATTGAGGTTAGATTAGGAATGTTGACTTATTTGTTTTTCTTTTTAATGGAAATTTATTTATTTACTTGAAAGGGACAAAAGAGACAGAGATCTTGCATGCACTGGTTCAATCCTCAGAGGGCTGCAGTGGTCAGGGCTGGACCAGGCTGAAGCCAAGGGCTGAGAGCTTCTTGCGCGTCTCCCATCTGGGTATCAGACTCAGACTCTTAGGCCTTCTTCCACTGCTTTTTCAGCTCATTAGCAGAAAGCTGGATCAGAAGTAGAGCAGTCGGGACACGAACCAGTGCTTGTACAGGATGCTGGTGTTAGAGGTGGTGGTTTACCTGCTCCATCACCATGATGGCCCAACTTGTTTGTCTAAATCTCTCCCTGATAATGTCTTAAGTTCACAGGAGGGGTGAGTGCATGAATTCCAGAGAATCTCTTCAGCCAGTTCTACTACTTAATATTCTGTCTCTGCAAATTTAGCCCAGTCCCAAACAAGTCATATAAGCTCTATTCTAAAGGCCTTTGGAATTTGGTCTAGATTGTCAGAAATGGTCTTAACACTGTAATGGAAAGTAGGATAATGGAAGGAGAATTATCAATTTAAAGTCTTTTGTCTGGGTAACACTTAGCACTGAGTCTCTTTTTGTAATTGACGGTAGTCTTGTGAAATAAACCCAGGGCCTGTTGCATATAGGCAGGAGTCATAGTTACTTACGGTTTAGCCTATTTATGTAACTGTTTCATTACCTTGGGATGCTGTTTTTCCGCTTTGAGCATTGTAGCTTTAGAGGCAGGAGTTTGTGCCTGCCCCATACTTGCACCAGGTATTTGTGCCACTTTTTCATGAAGACCTGTTTGGGAATCATGCAGTTCTAGCTAGTTTTGGCTCTTGCAGTACTCCAGCTGCAATGTGCTGTACTTTATTAGCAGGCTCTTAAACCCCTGTGGATCCGCGGGTTTTAAGAAGTCTATCCCATTTGGGCTGTTTTCCCTCATTAAGTCAACATAAATGACCCTAGATGGTCCAGCAGTAGAAATTTAAGTAACTGGCAGATGGTCACGACAACTGAGTCAACGAAATTGAATTCTTAGGAAAAAAATTCCTGAATTCCTTGATCTTAAGGTCTGTGTCATTACCCATGGTGCTCTAAGAGGTAATGGTTTTAGTTTTGCATTTGTTTATTAGGATTTTCTGTTCTTTGTTCTACAAGTGAGCATACAAAGCATTTGTAAGTTCTACTTCTGTTTTAAAAGTAAGTGAAGCCTATTCTTTTATTCTCAACTTCAGAAATTTGGGTTTGAGAATTTCAGGTTTAGTAAATGGTTCCCTTTTTTCTAAACCTTTAGCATTTTTAGTATTTCCTGTGCAATTAAATAGTAATCTTCAAAATACATTGCTGCCTTAAAATCGTGTTTTTATCATTTAAATTATCAGTAGCGGGGTACATATAAAGACATAAGATATGGCCCAATTTGATTCATTATAGTGTTGTCAAGAGGAGAAAGATTAAAGTTGTTTTTCACATCCCTCCTTGCCTTTCATCACTTCTCTTTGGCTTAAATAACAACGTTGTCAGCTTGCTCTGTGTCCGTGGGTTTCAGTGAGGCTGCGACTCCACCGTTTTGTTCCCTCCTCTGCTGCCCTGCTTGCTGCGGTTGCCCAAGCTGTCCTGCCGCTGGTTTTCTTAATGCTCCTTCTCTGTTTTTCCCCAGAATCCAGATTATCTTCAGTATTCTCCCAATACAGCTCTCTGCAGTTTAAACTCAGTGGTACATAAAGAAGATGATGAACCCAAAATGATGGACACTGTATAATTTGGTTAAGACTGCTGAGGCCAAGTGCTATTTTGTTACAAGAAAGGAAGAACTTGGCTATTTTCTTGACACTTTTATGGGTGCTGCACTTTATTTTTGTTTGGTTTTTGATGGGAGCGGAAAAAAACTGAAACGTTTTGTAACTTTTTTTAATGTGCTGCTAGGTTTTTTTGTTTTGTTTTCTGAAGAGAGGAGTGATACCGTATGTTGCAGGAAGTCAAACTGGACTTTTTTCTTTTGGCTACTAAATTTGCCTTTAATCTTAATATTGTTCTCTATTTTGGAATCAAAGTATGAAAATGTGCACAAATGCAATGTTTACAAGAACTGGTTGATTCTAGGAGGCATCTGCTACAGTCTCTTTTATATGGATGTATATATGTCCTACTCTATAAAAACGATTAAAGAGAAAAATGTACTTGTATTCTGCTAATTTAGCTGTCAAAGATCTGGTGTGTCGTCACATTAAAAGCAATAAATCAGTAGTTGGTAATCTACTAAATAAGATGGGGTCCTTTAAAAATAATACTACATTCGTATTTTCGGCACCGTCAATAGAATCCTTGACTGTAACATACTTTGGAATAATGTTACATTTACCTTCAAAGTATTCTCAAAACTGTATTTTTACGTTGTTGACTTTTTAATGTTAAAGATTATAGGGATATAAAAATTACAAACTAATGATAGGCTTCTTGTTTTGCTTTCTTTTGTTTTGTTTTTGGTAAGAGCAGCTTTAAGCTCACCCTCCAGTTTCCTTGCTTAACGTGGTCCGGGATCTCTCAGGGAACAAGTTTTAAAGGGGGCTGAAAGAACAAGCAACAAAAACACCTGATTTTTAAAATCATGGCTATTGTTTGTTTCACTCTGATATAGCCTTTCCAAAAGGACTTCTTCTCAAAGGCAAGGGAACTCTTGTGGAGCTAACTGCTGTGAGCTGCCAGCTTCTTGTTTCTAAGAATTTGGTAATCATGGTTGGTGATGGTAGCTTTTATTCCATTCGTTATTCCTCTCTTTAGTTCAGTTCCCATAGAATGCTTCTAAGCTTTAATACTTCTATGTGATTGACTTTAAATATGCCAGGATATCTGATGATTTCTTTTATTTAGAAGATAGATTACAGTGCTAATTGTGCTGTCCCTATCATTTAAGGATTTATCTTCTAACTCAGAAGAACGTGAGCTTTGATTGTAATCTTTGACTCGGTACCCGTTCAGAGTCATGGTAAATATTTGAAGGATGGCCAGCTGGGATTGGTAATACGTGTCTCAATTTGAGAAACCAATATGCTGAGGGACCCAGACGATGATCAGACCTGGGCCCTTGGCCTCATTTGTACCTTGTTCCAACTGAGGCCATCGGGCACCTGGTACCCATACAAATGAACTGGAATTATCGAATCGTACTTCTGTAACATCACAGTCTTCCTGGTTTTTAGCATAAAAGTCTTTCTGTGCTTTTGATATAAACACATACTCTGTAATAAAGTGTTTGGCTAATTTATATAGTAATATTCTTCAGCCTGTAATTTTTACTTACTACTTGATCATAGAACGTTCTCTTCCCTGCTACTCCCCATCCGCAGTCCCCTCTCCCTATCTGGAGCAAGCCCATTTCTCCTACCCCCTTCTCCAGCTGCACAGAGATGGGCCTGGAGCCGTTACTTTGCCTTCTTTTAGGGTACTGCCGTCACTGTCAGGAAAGCGGCTCACATGCAGGACACTGGTCCTGAAAGCTTCATTTTCTGCAACAGGGATGAGTAAAGAGCCATTCTTTGATATTTGACCATATAGTTTATTTTTTTACTTTTTTTTTTTTTTTTGCTCTAACTTTTAACATTTTCTGTGTTTTGAATGCGTGTGATTGGATTTGTTTGGGCGGCCGTTGATTTGTGTGCCTAAAGCCATGGCTTCATCATAGTGAGCAATGCTTTCATAGGAGTCACAGTAAAAAACAAAAAAAAAACCTCTCTTTTTCTTCAGCACTAAGCTAACTTCGGAAAGAATAAGGCCTCCTTTCTGTTTCTTAAACAAAGGAATTACTCAGATTTCAGGCTGGACAATTTTCCCTAAACAAACTAAGCCATGGGAAGTCCAGCAGAACATTTTTTGACATTAAGACATTCGCTAGTTTATTGTTTTATTTGCTGAGCCTTCTAATACAGTGCTTTTTAAAAGTCACATAGCTGCCACCACATTGATTCTGTTGACTCCCTGCCGTCTCATCAATGGTGGTGGAGGTAACTGATTTGAAATTATTTAAGAAACGGTTGAGGAACAGTTTCCCGCAGTATACCATGAGTTCAGTTCTTGCAAATTTTGGCCAAGGAGCTCATGGTTCTATAGGAAACTGTAGCAAGCTCTGTCTCATATCCGTGTCGCTGTTACCCTTGGAAAATGAATTAACATGTCTTTGAACCACATGAATCTGTTGTAGTAGGTGGCTGTTCTTACTGGATGAAAAAACTGGACATTTAGGCAAGGTAATCCCGAAGCTTGGGACATTAACAGAAGAGCAAAAATGTCAGCTTACCACTCTGAAAGTCATGTATTTCGCATCTGTTCTTACACTGATGTGACACAGAAATGGTGCTTGGCCAGGTTGAAGTCAGGCTTTCCATAATTCCATCTTAACACTGCATCACAAGTATTTTGTAAGCCCCCCCCCCGGCTTTTTTTTTTTTTTAAGATTTGTTTTTATTGGAAGGTCAGATTTACAGAGAGAAGGAGAGACAGAGAGAGATCCTCCACCCACTGGTTCACACCCCAAGTAGCAGCAATAGTCAGAGCTGAGCCGATCTGAAGCCAGGAAACAGAAGCGTCTTCTGGTTTTAGCCTATCCTCTGCTGCTTTCCCAGGCCATAAGCAGGAAGCT
This sequence comes from Ochotona curzoniae, assembly GCF_017591425.1. Taxonomy (NCBI): domain Eukaryota; kingdom Metazoa; phylum Chordata; class Mammalia; order Lagomorpha; family Ochotonidae; genus Ochotona; species Ochotona curzoniae. The sequence goes on along the minus strand of NW_024466446.1, from coordinate 7,065,464 downwards.
GGAAGGAAAGTGGAGCAGCCAGGATACGAACTGGTGCGCATATGGAATCCTGGCGTATGCAAGGTGAGGACTTCAGCCGGCTACCACACCAGGCCCGACCCTTACGTTTTCCCATCTGTAATGGATGTAAAGGTAGAGTTCCATACGTCTTCTAAGAAGCTGTTATTAATAAATATTTGCTTGCTTACTGTGTAAGGTAATGGGTAAAATTTGATTATGGATTATTTACAATCCAGTAATGAAGTTGAAATCATTCCCAAGGGAATTAAGCTTGAAAGTACAGATTTATTTTTTTTTTTACATATCCATATCTTTCAGTTTTTTTCTTAAACAACATACTTTTTCATGCCGTTTACTCTCCAGATATTTGGAATACTTGGGAAAAGTAAAAGATAACATTAGACTGGTTTATGCTTTGTCATGACAACTAACAGTGCTATATTTGGAAAAATTTATGTTCGTTGTCCTGTGGGTCTATTTCGTGTTATCACAGCAGGCTAAGACTATTAGGCTTTGGGAAGGTCAAGGGTGTGGTGCTTGCCTAAACTGGTGCCGGCCCTCTGGGCTGCATCACCTGATGGGGGAGCGCATGAGAGGAAGAAGCAGGAAGCCAGAGTGGTCTTCGTGGGAGCATGCTCCTTGCTGGCCCGAGAGCCTCTCACCAGGCCCGTCATTGCCATGAGGAGGACCAAGCTCAGCACGCATGAGCCTTTCGGGAGCACATCAGTCGTACTGCAAACCAAAGCAGTGAACTTTCCACCAAAGTCTCCTGATCTGTCATCTTAGCAGAGCTATGGTGATTGTCACAATGCCACTCATGGATGACAAGAACAAAGATGCTGGAGTGTCATCCAAGAAACGTGCGGATCCTGGACCAGCATGGTTACACAGGGCGTCCAACTGTCTCCTGTGACTCGGGTGCTGCTTCAAGTCCCAGCTGCTCCATTTTGGTTCCAGCTCCCTACTGATGCACCTGGGAGACACAGCGCAAGATGGCCAAGATACTTGGGCTCCTGCCCCGTCATGGGAGACCTGGAAGAAGCTCTTGGGTTCGGCCAGGCCTGTCTCTGGCCATTGCAGCCATTTGGAGTCTGAACTTGCAGAAAGAAGATCTCTTTCTGTCTCTGTTAACTCTTTCAAATGTGAGAAAATGTTTGATTCCTTTTCAAAGTTGATATTTGGCTGTGAGTAGACAACTTGCTAGCGTAAGAGCTTGCATACAAGTAGCTAACAGAGACCTTAGGTACATGCATCTGAAAATTCTTAGGCAGACAGGATGTTAATGTCCAGAACAACTGAAGCGAAAGCCTGGGAGATCACGGCCCTTTAGTGAAGAACTGAGGGAGGGGCTAGGCCTGTGATAGCAAATACATAGCTTGCCGTGCACCACTCTGGCCATCTTGGTCCAGTGAGCTTCCCAATCTTGCAAGAGTGTTAAGAAAGCCCAGCTCTCGCTGTGCTATCTGAATCCCTCCTTTAGATGGACTGGTAAAGCTGTTTCTCAAAATCTTTAAAGAAGGAAAAAAAAAAACAAAAACAAAAACAACCCTGAGAACAAATCTAGAGACAGAACCGTGAAGAAGCAGGCAAGCTGCTTCTCCTAGATTTTTTTGCTAGAGTTATTGAGAACCCTTGTAAGCAAGTTGCCAGCCATAAGCTTGTGAATGACTCTGTGATCTCAAAAGACCCCAGGTTGCCTGGCCAGCCCTTTGAGAGCTCCCAGTGACTTAGAGCAGAAATAACGAGCTACAGCCACGATGCTACAGCTGCTGGTGGGGCTGTGAACAGGCCCAGCCAACCGGAGATTTGGAAATATGCTTGTTGAATGCAACAAAGCCCAAGGGGCGGGACTCCCTCCACAGATCACACCGCTTTTACCAGAACTTCAAGCACAGCTGACCGGTTTCCACTGTTTAAAAATTTCCAAGTCATAACTTCTAAGATGGAAATCTTTCATTGCAATGGTAACAAAGCTCTGTGTCAACAAAAAGACACAACCGATATGTTTAAATAGCAGATTTGTTCTTGCCGTTAGCTGCCAAGTATTACAGCAATTTAATACAATCTGAAGTCTCACTTATGGTGATTTGTTAGCATTGGGTAGTTTTGTCACAAACTATGAGGGTCCAAAATATTTTGCTGGAATGGGAAAGTAGACCTGGGCTAGAGTTTAGAAATTTGAGCCATTGTTTTGAATTATTCCAAATAGGATAGGGAGAAATAAAATTCGTGCCAATTTGCACTTCCCACAGCACGCTGTGCTTAACTTAATTTCAGAAAAGAAGGGCTATGAGTTGAAGCACTGTTACCATTAGCCTTTAACTGAAGTAGAGAAGCTTCTAGCGATGGAATTCAGCTCTGCACGTAGTACATATATCATGCTGTCATTATATTTTATATGTCCATATAGATATATAAATATTAAGATACCCTCCTCCACTGTGACATTTTTTAAATGTGTTTGTTTAAAAGGTAGAAAGGGGGCCCGGCGCGGTGGCGCAAGTGGTTAAGGTCCTCGCCTTGCACTCCTGGGATCCCATATGGGCGCCGGTTCTAATCCCGGCAGCCCCGCTTCCCTTCCAGCTCCCTGGGAAAGCAGTCGAGGACGGCCCAAAGCTTTGGGAACCTGCACCCGCGTGGGAGACCCGAAAGAGGCTCCTGGCTTCGGATCGGCATAGTATCGGCCCGTTGCGCTCACTTGGGGAGTGAATCATCGGACAGAAGATCTTCCTCTCTGTCTCTCCTCTCTGTATATCCGCCTTTCCAATAAAAAAATAATAAAAATAAAAATCTTTAAAAGGTAGAAAGGGAGAGGGAGTTGAGTTCATCATACTCTGGTTTCTCTTCAGAACACATAAAATCTTTCGCCTTTTATCAACTGCTGGTTCGTTCCCCAAATGGTCGCAACAACCACAGCTGAGCTGATCCTGAAGCCAGGAGCCTCTTCTGGGTCTCCCACGTGGGTGCAGGGGTCCGAGGACTTGGGCCATCTTCTACCGCTGTCCCAGGTGATAAGCAGGGAACTGCATGGGAAGTGGAGCAACTGGGACACAAACTGGTGTACATATGGGATGATGGAGCTTGCAGGCCTGTTGAAATACCGGGCTGGCCCTAGCAATAACATTCTTAATCACCACTCTCTCTGTTGTCAACTCAGCCAACAGAACACAGGTTATTTTTGCTTTAAATCAAAAGATGTGTTACAGGCATTTCCCAAAACATGGATAAAGTGTGCAATACTTCCCTTGTAAGTGCTGGAATCCTATATAGGTTCTGGTTCATGTTACAATTGTTCCACTTCCCATCCAGCTCCCTGCTTGTGGCCTGGGAAAGCAGCAGAGGACGGCCCAAAGCCTTGGGACCCTGCACCTATGTGGGAGACCTGGAAGAAGCACCTGGCCTCTGACTTGGAATCAGTTTTGCTCCAGCCTTCACAGCCAGCAGATGGGGACAATCTGTCTCTCCTCTCCATAAATCTGCCTTTGCAATAAAAACTACAAAAACAACTCCATAAAACAAAACCAGCCTATGTACTGTTTGAAGGAAATTTATTAGAACACAGTCACTCGGAAGCCAAGGGGATGTCAGAAGGAAGGAGAGAGTGGTGGGTTTTCGAGAAGGACCAAGGAGTGAGCCACGCTCATTTATTTTTACCAGAGAATCATGGATGCTGATTAGCCCAGTGATCATATATGGACAAAGAGTTAACACGTCAACCTAGCGGTCACGTAAGGCATACTAGAAAACATTCTAAAGGATGAGCTGATTGCTGTAATCCTCTTTAAAACGCCCGGGTCCTCTTTGCACAATCAACAGTGAATTTTTAAAAATCACAAGTAAAGGAAAATGGGTTTCATTTTTCTCCCACAATAGGTAAGACCCACATGCTGACATCGACATTTTTAATGTGTGGAATACAACGAATGGACCAGATTTCCCAAGGCAGTCCCCGAGGACGCGTACAAAGGCTTGTTGCAACTGATTTAGCACCGAGCGAGCGAGCGAGACACGGAGTAGCCCATGGGAGATAGGGTGGGGTATGGCTGCACCTCTCCAGTTGCCTCGTTCTCTGAAGGCCTCAGTCCGCACGCAGGCATCCTCGTTGCCACAGTGAGCACTCGCAAAAGATTTAGATCTTACAGTGGCTGCTCAGGTGGTATCAGTATTCCTCCCCCTTAAAATACAGTGGCTGTGAATGCCGACACATTTCTTTGACAGAATGGTCCTTTTTTTGCTGGTCCTTTTTAGCACAGTGTATAATTTCCTTTTATGGCCATTCCTGCTTACTAATTAAGAAGGCCAGCTGGGGGTCAAGGGGACATTCCTCAAGAAAGCCTGGCCCACTTGGAAAGAACCAAGTCTGCTATATGCTGTGGTGCCGGGCCCAAGAACAAAGTCTGCTTAATTTGCATAGCTCCCTGGGATTCCTCTTAGTTCATTTTTTTTTTTTCTCTTTAAACTGCAACTTGATACTTTATCAAGACAGATCACACATTTGGACCAAAAGGAGAAAGCACATGGTAACCTCTAACATAAATTTTAATCTGAGTAATAGCTGACAATGTAAAACTATGCTACATTTTCCACTGAAAACTGAGTCGGCTTTGGTGCTCACCCAAGGACTTACAATGTCAATTTCTTGCGTAAATCAGGCCTCGAGATACCTGTATTTTACAAAAGAAGACATTTTTCCTTTAGGCTAACGGACACATTTTTATAGCAGACTCAAAACTCTGGGTAAACAGAAAGTAGGTTTAACACCTTACGTGGATGGCTAGCTTGTACGTTTCTTAGGGTAAGGCATCAGTGAATTGGCACCTGGTGGCAGATCTGGAGTCCCAAGTCGCTTCTTTCCTCTGTAATTGAACAAGAGTGGCTCATGACGCCGTGTCCCAGGCTGCTTGAACTGTGTACTGACAAGTTTATTTGTGGGCGTCATTGCAAGCAAAACTGGCTGTTTCCCCCAGATAACAGTTAACTTTTTTTTTTTCCCAGAAAATCCCTGGAAATATTCTTAACAACTTATCCTTACCGAACAAAAAGTATCAGTGGTTTTTCGAAATGTTGGCTCTCTGTATAAGTTGAGCCATCCTACTGTTGAAGAAGAACCCAGGAGAGAACTGGATGACAGCATAGTAGAGGATTACAAAAGATGGATCTTATTTATTTGATCATTTGGCACATCCTTAGTGGTTTCCAGGAAAAACACAATCAGTAGACATAAAACCCAATCTCCAAAGGATTCATACATGCTGGAGCCCCAGGCCGAGGGGCATCGGAGGCCAGGACCAGCCGCTTCCGCTGCCTTGCCGGCCGAGCGGGTTCTTGCTCACGGAGTGGCAGAGTCTTTCTGATGGATTTCTGGAACCTTGGTCCGTAGGAAAGCATGTACGTCGGGCCAGATCTTGTTGGTTTCTGTTCCAGAGAATGTTTCAAGCACCCCTTTTTTCCTAAAGAAGGAAAAGAAATCAATCAATAGGAAGCACAGGTGGGAGATTTCCCCCAAAGAGCTTTTTCAATGGTTTTATGTCTGACAGGGTAAAGGTGAGTTGCATTCAGGAGAGAAAGGCTGGCACGGGCACAGGGCTTATAAGTTAGCCCAAATCATCAAGTTGGAGGCAGAATTCTGAGCAGGCTATTGAACACCAGAATTCGCCTCAGCTCTGTCCCCTTACACCGTTGCCCCCAAGAACTTGCTTTGTTTGTTTTTTAAATGTATTCAATTTTGTTGGAAAGGAAGAGTTACAGAGAAAAAAAAAAAAAGACATTTTTCATCATCTGGTTCACTCCCCAAATGGCCACAATGGCCAGAGCTGAGATGATCTGAAGCCAGGACCTGGGAGCCAGGAGCATCTTCAGGGTCTCCCATGTGGGTGCAGGGTCCCAGGGTCTTAGACCATCCTCCGCTGCCTTCCCAGACCATAAGCAGGGAGCTGGATGGAGCAGTGGGACAGTCTGGACTTGATCCGGTGCCGATATGGGATGCTAACACCATAGGCAGAGACTTAGCATACTATGCCACTGGCTGGCCCCTCCCAGGAATTTCCTAAAACTCGATAAGTCTAGTATTGCATTTACACTTCTCTGTTGTGCTGTGTGTCCTTCTGGCTTTTAACAGAAAGAGCAATAAGACTCTAGGGTTGATTCTTTTACCCAGCTGGATCTTTGCATTTCTGCCCTGTGGATCTGTCTGATTTGTTACTGGGCCAACTCAGCCAAGGATCCTGTAGCTAATATGGTGAGGACCGGGATTCTGCATTTGGTTTTCAGACCACACAGATACCTTGCTGAAGTTCTGGCATTCCTCTTGCTAACCTCCCTTCTTCTACCCCATCCTACCCGTGCATGCTCCTGTGAACATAAATACTGCTTTAAACAGCAAATGAAGGGCACTGGCGATATTATTTTTAAAATACATCTTTTTATTAGAAAAGCAGATCTACCGAGACAGAAAGCTCTGTCCTCTGGTTTACTCTCCAAATGGCTCCAGTAGCCGGAGCTGAGCTGATCCAAAGCTAGAAGCTTCTTCTGGGTCTCCCATGCAGGTGCAGGGTCACAAGGCTTTGTTGTACCATCCTCTGCTGCTTTCCCAGGCCACAAGCAGAGAGCTGGGTGGGAAGCAGAGCAGCTGGGACATGAAATAGGAGATTCCAGCATGTGCAAGACGAGGATCTACCCACTGAGCCATTGCACTGGGCCAGGGTTTATTGCTGTCTAAGAACTAGTTTATTCCCCAAACCAGGACCATCCTTGTAACTAGGTTTTCAGACATTTATGTCTGAAGGACGTTTCTTTCCTGTCTTGCCCGATTCAGTCTGCCACCGTAGAACACATTTGATAAACTGGAGGGAAATTGTGCAAATGCAGCCTTTTTTTTGTTTGTTTGTTTTTTGCATAGTGAGGCCCTCTTGCTTCTCAACTCTCAGGCTGCCAGGAGAGGCAGGAGAGGAAGCTCCTTAGCTGTGTGTAAGCTTCCTAAAGAGCCTCTTGAAGGGCGAGTGAGGATGTCTCAGGCACACAACTGCAGGCCCCTTGAGTACTGCAGCTGCACCCAGAGTGACCAATTGTCATTACACTTAGGAAAGGGACCAGCTCCCCAACTGAGTCCACCAACAGTGAGAGCATCAGCTTGTTGGTAAACCTGGACCATTCTTCTCTGTCGAGGGCCCACAGCTGAGGAATATCTTCTAACAACGAGATCAGTCTGCATTTTTTCAGATGACCATGCGCCCTCATTTTGCAGCCCAGGAACATCCCACCTTCATCTCATACAAAGGAGCTTCTAAGATGAAGCTTGAACCAATGGTAGCAAAAAGCCTAATGATGCTTTAAGAAGATAAAGCAATCTCTCATACAGGGCAGCTGAGCTGGGAGGAGCAAAGCAGAGGCAGAGAATGCCTTGCTACATGGGGAGAGAACCCCCCAACAGACAGGAGAGCCCGCCTGCACGCTGATGTGTTCTGCTGTGTTCACCTGTTGTAGGTGGGCGTGGGGCTGCCACTGAGGGATGGGCAGGACTGGCTGGACAGACAGCCTCCTGTTAAACTTCATGCACTGAGTGTGGCAGAGAGCCTGCTGCCCCGAGAGCGGCTGGCAAGAGAAAGCCTCATTGCTGAGCAGCAGGTGTAACTGCAAGACAGCAAAGGGAGGTGGATTCTTTCCAGCAACAGCACGGAAGTTGGGGAAGGCTGCACGGAAGAAGCCACGAGCTTGGGGCCCTGCAGCTCAGAGTGACTGGGGCCTCGTGAGACTTTTTCAACCTTTGGACCCAGCCACCTATCTTTGGACTGTCACGTGGTCATGATTGAGATCTCCCCTGAGTTCAAGCTAAGGTGCATCAGGTCCCTGATTACTGCAAGCATGAGTCAGCACTGCATGCATGTACAGAAAGTGAGCTGGAGTTTGGCACAGGCCTGGTCTCAAGGTCTACGTTGACGAAGGGCCTAGGCCAGTGTCCAACAGAGTCAACAGTTCATCACGGAGCGCCTCCTGTCAAGCTTGCCCTGCCTTCTCTCAACGCCCTTAACAAGCCTACAAAATAGGCCCTACTGAATATTGGTTAATTTTACCAATGGGAAACTTGTAGCACAGAGGTTCCTATGTAGCCCAGGGCCATCAAGCTGGTCACGGGCAGAGCCAGGCTCATTAGACTCTACACCGGCTACTGTAAAAAGTCAACTGCCAACTCCCTTGCTAAGGTCACCCTCTAAAATCAGGTATTTAGGCAGTTTGGAGACCATTGCTTCATATTTTTGCTGGATGCCTGACATCTGTCGCAAAAATAACAACCGTAGTAACCACCAATATTGACCTAAGATGCCTAATAACCAGGCTGAATTCAGAAAGGCATACGTTTGAAGTCGAATCTTTCAGCCTATTCTATTCTATTCTCATCCTCCATCACACAGAGGAGAGAAGAGGCAGAGGTTCAGCGAAAGTCAAGGGCAACTTCCCTAACTTGACGTTGATCAGGATCCTGTAAGCGAATGAGCGGGAGAAAAGGGGGAGCAAGGGGGCCGAGTAAGGAAGGGAACAGGACTGATTCTTAGCCGGAGTCAAATGTGAAATCAGTCTAGCGCCGGTATTAACAACAGGGTGATGTGAACTGCCCAAAATGCGGAGAGAAAATCATGTTAACATAGAAGCCTTTCAAGCCTTTCATGTTAGCTGCGGGGGCTGGCATGGCAGTGCAACAGGCTGATCCTCTGCCCTATGCCATCAGCATCACATATGGGCACTGGTTTGTGTCCCGGCTACTCCACTTCCCACCCAACTCTCTGATTATGGCCTGAGAAAGCAGAGGAAGATGGCTCAAGTTCTTGGGAACCTACACCCATCGGGGAGACCTGGAGGAAGCTCCTGTCTTTGGATCAATTCAGCTGTGGCCGTTTGGGGAAAGAACCAGTGGATGGAAGATCTTTCTCTCTCCCCTCTCTGTAAATCTGCCTTTCAAATAAAAATAAATAAACCTCTAAAAAAATATTTAGTGCTGGCTGAATGAGCCATCTGAGGAGGAGCCGTCGTCAGAGCTCTTTCTGTCATCAGGTCCTCCGCTGGCACACGCAGCGGGCACTGCAAGGCTTGGCCTCCCTTGCACTCAACTCCAGCCGTCCCTCCACCATGTCGCAGTCTGGGTGAGACTGACCCAGCCTCAGCTCCAGGAATGGAGTCATCGGTGTGCTCCCTGCAACTGCAATCCGCAGAGAATGGACCAGAGCTGCCTCAGGTCTTAAAACGGTGCCAAGCACTCCCTAACCACAGAGGCTGGGCTCTTCAATTGATTCAGTCTGAATGGTGCTTGGAGTTTTGTTCACTAGCGGGGAGGGGGAACGTTGCTCCCCAGTCTTTCCACAAAAGAGGCGAAAGCCAACAGCTGCGCAGGACAAAGCTACAAGAACGGCACACGGGAGGAGGGACGGGAGCCCAGACCACCCACTGGACTTTGCTGTGACACAAGCTAATGGACTGCCCTTTATTGCCTCAGTCAGTTCCCACCGGATCCTGGGGTCTGGTATTATTAATATTTCAGCTGTAAAGTGTGGGGGCGGCGATCAAAGACGGCCTGAGTGCTGCATTGCGCAAGAGAAGTGATGGGAAGCCAGCTCTCACCGGTAGTATTCCAGGACGGGCTCCGTTTGGGCCTCGTACGCCTTCAGCCTCTTAATGACCGTCTCCGGCTTGTCATCTTCCCGCTGGATGAGAGGCTCCCCGGTCACATCGTCGATGCCCTGAACGGGAGAGAGGGAGAGCCGATACCCAACAGCAGGAGATGAGTGACGTGCGCCACGGACAGCCATCTCTGCGCCCGCACAGAGCGCGAAGTGTAAGACCCTCTAAGTAAATGGAATCCACACAAAGACACCACATTGCAGCCCAGGCTTCAGATGAAGCGGCATATAAAATTATATAAATGCATACTTATATAAAAACATAATAATAACTATATATAATGAACTCAGCCATGGCCTTTATACGCATATCAATAAAATGTGTGTGCGTGGATACATATTTAGTTATAACCTGGGAGTCTCAATTGTGATTCCCGACTCCTAACGCTCCCTGGCACCCAACAGCAACTTCATAAATGCTTCTGAAGGAATTACAAAGCCCTTCTACTACACCAAGTACCCTGGAGATGCACCTGCAGGAGTAACAGATCAGGTAGAGGATTTCCCAGTTCGGGGAAGCGGGGGGTAGGGGCAACGGCTTGGGCATCGGCCACGCAATCACTTCCACCACAACTACTCACCACGGCCTTGGGAGGGTTGAACTCAATGTTGTAGACGCGGCCGCTGGCTGGGTGAATCCAGCGGGCAGTAAGGCGCTGCTTAATGACCTCGAAGGGCACGTTCAGGTTAATCACTGTGTCTATCTGGTAAGCTTTATCCAGGGCTTCTGCCTGCGGGAGTGTCCTGGGAAAGCCTTTAGGAAGTTGAAGGAATGGTGAGATGGGAGGCAGTGGGAGCGAAGAGCGGGAGGGAAGAGTGGCAAAGGAGGAAGAGAGAGAGAGAGAGTGGAGAGAAAGCAGAAAGAAAAAGAATGATGGGCAGTGTGAACCAAAGGAGTAACCTTAGGCCAGCTGGCCACAACTACAGAACAACTGTGCTGGCGATCTTCTGGTGTCACCTTGACCGTCCCATGGGCCACCCAGATATTTTAAAGACACATTCAGGATGTGTCTGTAAGGGTATTTTTGCATACGGTTAACACTGAAATAGGCAGATTGGTTAATGAAACACAGTGCCCTCCCTGCTATAAATAGGCCTAATCCATTCAGAACAAAAAGCTGAACCGTCTCAGGTCTTCACTGGAATCTGTCTGGGGCAGCTACTGTTTCCTGCCTTCAGGGGAAAAAAAAAAAAAAAAAACTGAACTCCTCCATCTTATCTGAAAAAACCTCAGAAAGCCATTTGTGGAATATGACAAAAATGATATTCAACTTTGGCTAAAGCAAAGCACATGAGTGCAGAAACACTTAACGTAGAATCTATTTATAATGAGCATTCTCTCATCGTAAAACCTCAAGTCCACAATGCTCCCAAGTCTGAATATGTTTGTATGTATGATAGCCTAGCAGCTAAAGTCCTCGCCTTGCATGCGCCACGATCCCATGTGGGTGCTGGTCCTAAACCCGGCAGCTCTGCTTCCCATCCAGCTCATATCATATCTTTACACTGCAGTGGTCCTGTTAAAAACATCAGTGCAGGCGATGAGAACAAATGGCATACAACACCCACAACTACTGGACACTGTCTGGGTGCCAAGATCTATCTGTGACAAATGGCAAAACAGTGGCACAGGAAGGAACTCCGTGTCACCCACAAAGCTTTCGAGTGACAGATGTGGGACCCATCATCCGTGCTCATTACTAGGAGTTGGTACTTTAAAAAAAAAAGCTTACAAAAGTATCTCTCAACTGATATCATTCTTGTGCAAATATTCACAGTCCCAAACCAGGAGCCAAATATCCTCTGGACAAAGAGCTAAATCAAAATACCTCCGACTAAGAGAAGGGGCAACTTCAGGGGCGTCCCGCACAGCCTCCACAGGGCACTGGAAACCGGATGCAACCCAGCTGTTCCTCAGGGGGGGCCATCAAAGCACCTCCCCCCCCACAGAAACAGAACACAGCGGGGACGAATCCGGCTGTGCAATTCAGATGAAGTCAGTCACCAAAATATGGTTTATGCTTATACTGTGTACATCTGCATATGAAGAAAAAATTATAATTCTAGATGCTACTTAGCTGTGGGTGGCTGGAATCGTATCTCATATAATATGCAAAATACATATATGAATGTGTGTGTTCTTGAGTATATGTAACTGTTCCTAAAACATGTGATCATTGGGGTCTCTGAGCCTTGTACATGTATATATACGCTTTTTTATTTTTAAAAGGAAAAGGCATTCTTGTAATGGAACAATGACACGAAGTGAAAAACAATTCCCTGGGCTTGCATTCCAGGCCCTTCCCAGGTGGCCCTGTCATTGTCCCATTTCAGCTCTTAGTCCCACTGGTGGCAGAGGGCCCTGTCCTTTGGAGGACTTACCATTTTCCTGTGGGGCAGGGTCCTCCCGACTCTGCCCGTGAGGCCCTGTATTTGCACTAAAATTACTTGCTTCTGCACCTATCACAGGCTACTCACATTTGGGGATGCTCATAAGCCTCCCCCGTCTAACAAAAGAAAACAAAAATAAGTCGTTAAAATGAATTTTTGCTCCCCCACCAGCACGATGGCTCAATTGGCTAATGCCCTCCTGCAAGCGCTGGCATCCCATGTGGACACCTGTTCGTGTCCCAGCTGTTCCACTTCCCATGCAGCTCCCTGGACGTGGTCTGCAAAGGCAGTCGAGGACGGTCCAAAGCCTTGGGACTCTGCACCCACATGGGAGATCTGGAAGCAGTTCCTGGCTCCTGGCTTTGGATTGGCTCAGTTCAAGCTGCTGCGGCCACTTAGGAGGAAAACCAGAGGATGGAAGATCTTTTTATTTTTTCACTCCTTCCCTCTATGTAGCTGCCTTTCCAATAAAAATAAATAAATATTTTAATGAACCTTCTTGAATTCTGAACCATGTATCTAAATTCCTTATTTACAAAAAAGAAAATGAAAAACAGTAATAAGCTACCCCTTCACCTACATTACTCTCTGCTCACATCAACTTGTAGTTCACCTCAAGGCCCTTGCTGCTGTCTGCATCCAACCCAATTTTTCTTACCTGTGTTTTGCTAGAACATACTGTGTGTGAGCACAAGGGTTTTGTGGAGGTTCCATGATCAGTTTTGAACACACACAAAAAAAGATTCCCAATCAATTTGTGGAAAGAATAAATACACAAAGTGTGATATGCACAGCGTCTCCTGTCTAGATTGGTCTCTGGGTCCTATCTGTAAATGGTCATAAATTTCTGAGTCCTTGAGTTTGTGTGCAAATATGCAGAGCAGGCACCTTCCACGGACCGGAAGAAGACTTAATGGATGGTTTACTCCAACAAACCAGAGAAGAACTTCTCCCCTTCATTTGTCTTCCTGATACAACTTCATTCACTTGGCACCCCAAGAATCCCATAACCTTCTTGGCTAGAGCGAGCAACAGGGCCGCCAGGCTGTGCGGGAACAGCATCTAGTCCATGCGTGTGTGTGAAGGGGATGGGGCAGAGTGGGGCAGAAGATAAAAATAGCCAGGCTAGGCTAGCCTGCCCTCTTCCAAAACAGGAAGTCATGACTTCAATCTCCAAAGAAAGGCTTTATTTGTTTAAAAAAAAAAATCTTGTGCCTCTTGGTCTCAACAAAGCAACGATTCGAAGCTGACGAAAGAAAGAAAGAAAGAACTCGAACTATCCTGAAGGATGCTGCCACCCCTCTGTCTAGGGAAAACTACAAATTATTCTTGTGAATTATCATTGCTTGGCCTCCCTTCTTTGTGGGGATCCTGCCTTATCATAAAATATTCCTCTGGGACGAAAGAAGGAACTCAGAAATCACTCAATCCAACAGAGACACAGAGAACAGGGCCAGCCCAAGGGCTCGGGTGGTGGCGAGCAGGCTGCAGGTGCCCCCTGCCCATGCCATCCAGCATGTCCACTGGCAGCCCGTGGAGTGCCCATCGCCTGGCCAGCAGCCGTCCCTTGCGGAGATGCTTACCATCCAGCAGCCAGCTGTGCTGCGTCAGATTCTTCAGCTCGTGAAGGGCCAACCGAGTCATGACGTCATCGGGAATGAGCTTCCCTTGATCGATGAAAGTCTTGGCTAACACGCCGATTTCTGCGGGAGAAGAGGGGGAATGAGTCAAGTTTGTTTCATCCCATCCCGGACCCCCGCAGGAACTGGTAGGCTGACAGGAGCCTCGGGATTACACCCCAGAAAGAAGTGAGCGTCCTCAGCTTTTCCTGTAAAGGACCAGAACTTACACAACCATCCAAGTCTTCCTTCGGTCCTTCCATTATGCACAATATACACATGTCTAGGCCAAAAGGTGATGCAAATGCATCACCCCATTTTAACAGTGGTTGCTCTTTGTGGCAGAATTATGACTATTTTTTTAAACTATTTCTATTTTTGAGTATTTTTCTATCACACGCAAAACACAGAATAGCTGAAATTATTTTCTTCCATTTAATAAGAATTTTACATTGCCATTATTGTGAAGTGGTTTGGTTTAAGTGCCTGCTATCGATACAGAGACCATTTTTCCTTAATCCTCTAAAAAAGATATCAGTCGTAACATGAGTACAATTAACTTTTGGCCAGATCGGTGCTGATCACATTATATTCTTATTAATAGTTAAGAGCCTAGAAAAGAGTTTATGCATAATTTTAAACTGCTGCTCACAACTATATGTTATTCTCATCCCACTGTGTTCTCATTTCTTCTTGTTCCCTTCCCAGACTATGTACATTTAGAATCATTGGGACCGGTGCGGTAGCCTAGTAGCTAAAGTCCTCGTCTTGCGTACTCTGGGATCCCATAAGGGCTCCGGTTCGTATCCTGGGTGTTCTACTTCCCTTCCATCTCCCTGCCTGTGGCCTGGGAAAGCAATAGAGGACCACCCAAAGCCTGGGGACCTTGCACCCACGTGGGAAACCCAAAAGACATCCCTAGCTCCTGGCTTCAGTTGGCTCAGCTTCAGCGGTTGTGGCCACTTGGGGACTGAACCAGCAGTTGGGAGATCTTTCTCTTTTCTCTCTGTAATTCTGCCTTTCTAATAAAAGTAAATAAACCTTAAAGAGAGAAAAAAAAAATTACTCAACTCCCTACGTCATGGTCTAAGTAGCTTGTTAATTGCATTCCAAATGTTCATCCCATCCAGCATAACTCGTGGACATTTGAAAAATTTCTACTCATCTGATCACCATAATTTATTGGGTTCCTCATGCAATTACTGCTTTCTTTTTGATTCAAATATTAAACTAAATTGGGGAACTTTCACACTTACAAAACATGCCATGTTGAATTCTCTGCCTGGTGGAGGATTAAGTCTAAGATTATAGAATAAACTGGAAGCATATTGTAACAACCAAAATCAGTCAGCCAGTCAATCCATCAGAAGAGAAGGAAGTGTCACTATGCCCCTAAATCTGTGCGTAAGTGATACACGAAATTGGTTCACCTTATATAGATAAAACAATTTAAATTCTTTAAAAAAGGTAAATTATTCCTGGTTAGCTAATTTTCGACAAAGTTATACACAAAAATAAGAAAGCAAGGTTCTAGAAAAATGAGGAAAGTTAATATCAACTTGTAAGGGCCATAGCAACAAATCCCAAACATGGAGCTACTGGTCTGAGAAATACACATTTATATCATATAAAATGTCACCCACTGGTCCTCTCCCCTAATGCCTGTGGTACCTGTAGCTTCATCAGCATCTGCAACATAGATGGCAGGGGACTGGCTCCTGAGGCCATCTCTGCTGTATCCCAAGATGTGCAGCAGGTGGAAACCAGTCAGAAGTGGTCCCGGGATATAGGCCTGCCAAGTGGTGGTGGCTCAACTGTGGGGATTTTCCTTTTAACAGCAAGACCCCAAACAACCACACCTCACATCTGAATCTCAAGGAGCTTATTGAAACTGTGAACAGTAACCAACTACAAAAGCAGGACCAGACTACCCTAAAAATAACCATTCCCTCTTACGTGTGCCAAGATAAAGCGCTACAAAGAACTTAGTTCCTGCCAGAATTGCTTTCAGCATCGTGACATAATAAACAATATAAAACTTTATTTTTAAAAATATGTAAAAAAAAAAAACCCACACCAGAAATAGAAGCAGGAAGATGACAGGGAATAAATTAAACGATCACTTGACACAAATCAAAGTCTTAAAAAAACAAAACATCCCTCCAATAATAAAGACTTGAGTCAAAGCAGCGGTTATTCCGGGGGTCAGGAAAGAGATGTGCAGGGAGGGGCCCTGAATGGGTTAATGATCGATTCATGCCACAGAATATTATTCAGCATAAAGTAGCAAAGCACAGATGGAAGTCACAGTGTGAGAGATCCTTGAAAACATTATTCTAAGTGGAAAGAGGCCAGTGAGAAAGGCCTCGCATAGCACGATTCCACGTGCATGAAACACACAGGCTGGGCCGCTCAGGAGAGAAGGCGCCGCCGTACCGCCACAGGCCCGGGGCGGGGCAGGAGTGACTAACAGGTGTGTGGTTGCCTTTGTGGGCCATGGGGAATGTTTCTTTGTTTCGCTGATGCTTGCACAACCATGCATAGACAAAGGATCCACTGAATTACAGATTTGTCAATAGCTTAACTTAAATGATATGTGAATCCTTTCAATCAAGCTTATCCAGAAATGAGATTTTTTCTTATGGAAAGCAGTATTGTTCAGGGAACCCCCCCCCCAAAAAAAATTTTTTTTTGTCTGCTTAAAATTGTCTCATGAATCTCACTTTGTGGAATATTGCGTAATGGGAACCGTGACTAACTGGTACACCGGCTTTTCTTTTTTAAAAGTTCTTCTTTTATTTATTTATTTATTTATTTTAGATTCATTGATTCACTTGAAAGGCAGTAAGAGAAAGGAGACTGAGATAGAGAATTTTTCTAACAGTTCTCTCCCCAGATAGCTAACATCTAGATGAGACCAGACCAAAGACAGAAGCCTGGAACTCCCTTCAGGTCTCCCACACGGGTGGCAGAGGCCCAACTACTTGCACCCTCTCCCCCTACCCTCCCAGGAGCATCAGTGGGGAGGTACTTGGCAAGCAAGTAGCTGGGACTCAAACTAACAACCATATGAGCTGCAGGTGGCTCTTTGACCCACTGTGCCACAATGCTGCCCCCCATTGAGCAAGTTCTGTCTTCTTTTGCTTGCTTTAAGAAAGGCATCTGCTATCCACTGGTTCACTCCCCAGATAGCCGCAAGGGCCAAAACCAGGAATCAGAGGAGTTTCATGCAGGTCTCCCGTGTGGGTGGCAAAGGCCCAAACACCTGGGCCATCTTCCCTCTGCTTTCCCCAGGCACATTAGCAGGGAGCGGGAACAGAAGTGGAGCAGCCGGGACATGGTGCCCACGTGTGACGCTCACATCACAGGCAGTGGCTTCATCCGCTGTGCCACTAACATCTAAGGATCAGATTCAGGGTGCACACCTGCAGGGTCCTCCAGGGGGCCAGCAGTTACTCGTAATCTGGTCCTGTCAACAGGCTCATCCTGTCTCCCAGGAGGATTTTAGAACTTCATTTACACAACACAGCCATGGGCCATAAAGCCAGCCTCATGCGTGGCGGCTGCAGAGCGAACTGCCACAGTCCTTTCATAGCGTCGTATGTATCATTGCAAAGGACGGTTAACACCATAGATGCCCAAAGACTGGGACATACTACCCTTATGAAAGTATATATCATTAAAAATATTTATTTTACTTGAAAGAATTACAGAGAGAGGGAGAGAGAGAGAGAGAGAGAGAGAGAGAGAGAGAGATCTTGCATCTACTGGTTCATTCCCCAAGTGGCTATAACAGCCAGAGCTGCGGTAATCCAAAGACAGGAGCTTCTTCTGGGTCTCCCACACCGGTGCAGGGTCCCAAGGCCTTGGGGCCGTCTTTCACTGCCTTCCCGGGTCACCAGCAGGACACTGGACGGGAAGTGGAGCATCAGGGACTTAGAGCCCTCAGGAGATGCCAGCACCACAGATGTCACTGTCCATCCCATAAATCCCATTTTTAAAAATTATTTTCCATGATACAGTTTTGTAGGTAAAGGGATTGCTTCCTCCCTGCCCATTCTCCTTCCCACTGTTTTCCCCCAAATTATCACACTGGTGTAGTCCTTTAGTGACAATTACAAGTTTAACTTTGTGCCGCGTATACATATCTTGGCATGGTAGATATAGGCAAAGGTTAAAAAAAAAAGATCTAGTATCATTCTGTAAAGATATAAGTAAATGTCATTTTTAAGACTGCTTAATGATGTGTGAACATGCCCACAGTAACTTTTAAAAAGTACTCAGTAATCACTTCAAATACAGCAATTTTGCAAAAACATGGAAAATTAACAGAAAAAAAAACTGGCATAAAAGAAAACATTGCGTTAACCTATGGGTTGATTATACTTGTCCCTGAATGATGAGACAGAATCTCGAAGGGTCCTAGTCTTCTTCTTTATGTTCTCATCACATACTTTTCTCCATTCCTAGCAAATATGTTTTACTTTCAGTATCAGAAAACATTAAGCATTTTTTTTTTAATCTCACCTCTCTTTGGCTCTGATTTTGTGGGTGTTACCCAATTCGTTCACAAACACCTCCTGAGACTACAGTCTTCAGATACAAAACGCTTGTAATCAGAAGCCACGCGCCTTCCCAAAGTTCCACTTTGCTTCTCTTGGAAAAAAAAAAAGTGTTGCCCAGAAAGAGCGCAGGACGTGCAGATCCCCCGAGGCAAGCTGAACTACATCTCAGGGTTTCTCTTCTCCCTCTGCTCAGCCGGTGGGACTGAGAAGGTAGAAGGCAGGCGCTCAGAGAGCATCAAGGACATGCAAGGTGGATGTTGCGCAAGGTTGTTTAACTGCCTTTTAAATCCACCCACGTTCTGTGCCCCCTATAAGCTGACCAATGCTGGCCCACCGAGGGTGTTCCCGAAGCACGGTCAGACCTCACGGCTCCGTCGTCTTTCCCCAGGATTGTTAGCTCCCTGTGCAGACGGTCCAAGTCACGGGAATCCGCCCGAGCAATTCAGCAGGCTGCACCGGGCACCCTGGCCGAACAAGCCAAACTACGTCACCATTAGCCCAGTGTGTTCTCTTTCTGTCTCTCTCGGAGTTACTCGGCCTCTTACTTGTATTTCTGGCGCAGAATTATGTCTAAGTTGGAAGTTTAATGAACCAGACAAGGTCCCATTTCTTCTAAGATTGAGGCGTGACGAGAAAGAAACACAAGACCACCGTGTGCCAGAAAACACAGATATGAAACAAACAAACAAACAAAAAAAAAAAACTCAGAGGAAAAAAAATCTCACCAGGGAAATAACAAACCTGTGCATCAAAAAAGGGATTGGTAATAAATCAGAGTAGACTGAGCAAAAAGATAACTCTACCGGTAGAAGCTGTGTGCATGTAGAAACGTAACCCGCATTTAGCGCGAGGAGGTCGGAATGACACACTGTGGGTACCCGGTCCGTGAAATACAGGCTAGACTTCCGTGTGTTTGTACACACCAAGGTTCCTAGAAGGAAGCACACGGTTCCCCTCCGAGGGATGGCATCGGGCCAGGAAACAGCTCTGCTGTTTTCTATTTCCACCCCCCCTTGCACTTCTAAATCCTTTCTCTTCTCTACCATGCAAGTATTATTTCGAAGGAGACGCCTTTCAAGATGGATTCTGTTTTGGAAAGTAAAGGTCAACCCTTCTGAGGGCAAAACGGCTCATCCTACTGATGACTTTTTTCTCTCTCTCCTTTCTTTTCTTTAAATAGCCTTCTTAAGGTGGAATTTACATACCACAAATTCACCCCACAGCAAAGCGTCCGGTTTTGTTACCGGGACTTTTATGCTGAGTGGTAAGAACTGGCCTGGCATGAGAAACAACGCTTTTGTTTTTAAGGCAGCTGCACACAAGAATGTTTTTTCGTTGTGTCTTCGAAATCTCCTGGGGCCTCAAAGTCGAAGCCAACTTTGTTGCCCTACCACGAGGGGGAAATAAAATTTGGCCTTGAGATCAAGGCGGGGGAGGGGGAGGGTTAAGGTCAGAACTCCAAGATCCCACAGCGTGTTTTTTTTTTTTTTAATAAGTAAATAAAAAGCAAGGGCACGTACAAACGCCAGCAGAACTGATGCCAGTTTTCCATGGTCAAGGACACGTGAAGAATAAAGTTAGAACTCGGCTCGGGGACTGGACGCGCCTCTCAAAAGACAAGGCCAACAAGTTTTCCTCTTTGAACTTGGAGCGTGTCCTAAAAGCTGCCTAGCGGGTCTGCCCTGCCACCGGCCCCAGGACTTCAAGGAGGTCTCTATGCCAAAGTCTCTCTCCTGCTCCCACCCCTCACTCCAGAACCGCGCCCTCAGCCCCGGGTCCCTACCCACCCTCCACGGCCCGCGACCCGCGCACCGCCGCCGGCCGGCCGGCCGGGGTTCCCGCACCTGTGCCTCTCAGCATGTTCTGTCGCAGCAGGTCCCCGCTGGAGAGGTGCTTCAGGTCGAAATGTTTGATGATGCGCGAGGACACGGTGCCTTTGCCGGAGCCCGGAGCCCCCATGATCACCGCGCGTAACAGCCTCGCCGACGCCCCCATGGCGAGCGAGAACCGATCTCCGCCTCTCCAGCAAGGGCGCCTCGGCCTGGCCTCGGCCTGCGCGCTCGCCGGCTCCGCGGCCCCGGGGCCCCGCTTGGCTGCGAGGGCGAACGGGGCGGCTGCGCCCAGGCGCTCCCGGAAGTGAGGCGACCGCCACCCCGGCCGCCCCGCCCCGCCTGCGCCCGGCCTGCGCCCGGCCTGCCCAGCGCCCGCCCCTGGGCGACCCCGCCGCGCCCCTGGCCCAACGGCACGAGCCGCGCCCCCCGCGAACCCTCGGGGCGTCCAGCCGGTACCTGCGCCCTCCCCGCGGCCGCGGGCACCGCCGGCTCCCCCTCTGCCCACCCGGACCTCTGCCAGCCCCTCTCCCCGACTCGCTCAGATCCACCCTCGTGCCCCCCTGGGCCCTGGGACACTATCTGCTCCACCTGCGTCAGGCTCCCCTGGCCCCGCCCCAACACCCCTCTAGTACCCTCCACGTGCCCTGTCCGTGCCAGGCCTCGTCCTGAGCGCCAACCAGCCCGATCCTCCGGATTCTCCACCAGCCTCCTTCTCCGCGTCCCCAGCTCGTGCCCGCTCCTGCTCTCTGCACCCCTGGGTCACTGGGTACCCCCTTACCCGGGACTCCCTCCTTCCTCTCGCTCTTTCTCTCTTGGGTGACAATTCATTTTTACCTCTTCACTGTGCAGAAGTGACAATGAGGCTAGAGGCCTTCCTCCTTGTCTCACGGGACAGAAAAAAAACTTGCTTTTCCCAGAGATGGTGTGTCACCTGCCAAAAATCCTACATTCTGGCACAAAAGCTGGTGACTTTTGCTCTGCGGAGCCCAGGTCGCAGGCCCCTGAGTTTGCCTTCCTCTCTCTTTGGATTGGCTCAACTCTGGCCATTGCAGCCATTTGGGGAGTGAGCCAGTGGATGGAAGATATCTCTCTGTCTCTGTGTGTGTGTGTCTCTCTCTCTCCCTTTCTCTCCCTTTTCTTCTCTCTGTAAATCTGCCTTTCAAATACAAATGGAATCAATCTTTCAACAAATCTGTTTTTACCCCCAAAAAAGTAAATTAATAGCTAAAATACAAATTCTTTAGGAAGATCTCAAAACAGCCGAAGGTGAGCAAAGGAACACACTAAATAAGCAACGTGAATGAAAGGGTGGGGAAAGTTGGGAGACAGAACACAGAGCGTGCAACGTCTGGACAAGCGCGTGATGCAACGCTAGCACACCCAGAGGGGTGGAGAAGCCCCTTCCACTGTGCCAAGCTGGGGATGGTGTCAACTTCAAAAGCAAGCGGCAAGAAAATCCCAGGGAACCGTGGCCTGGGCAGAATAAAGGACTCATCCTGCCCTAGCAGCAGGCCGGCAGGACCCAGGCCAACTTTGGCTCTCACCGAGCGAGGGCTGTTGATTCCAAACAAGTTAAGGACTGCCGGATTGGGAAATCTCCTGGCAGCCGTGGCTAGCACACGTGTTTCATCACACACAGGCATGTGTGTGCGGGTTTGTTCTCCAGTGGAAACGACATTGAGTTGAGGTTAAATCAGCTCCTGATCTTCATCTCCTTGCAGCAAGAAATACCCCATTCCATCGGCTGGCACGTGACCCTGCCTGCTGCGTTGCTCATGACGGTCCACTTTGATCACTCCTTTTGGTCAGGAATAACTATTAGCAAATTTCGAATTCACTCATTCCTCTTGGATTTGCTCACACGGTTTTCCTTGTTTCGTTCAATGGATCGCAGGCCCATTGTCATTTCTGCCGTCTTCATGCCCAACCCATTTCAGACTTGTCCTGTGGAATCTGCTGGGAGCTAACAGGTGCCTTTTGGCTGGTCCTCCCAGTCTCTGTATACTCATTTACCTGCTGACGTCAGAAGGTCCAGCCACACCTTGTACTTCCTACGCCGCAGTGGCTGCCAGCCAGTTCCCCATAGGATCCCTGATTCTTGTGACTGGAAATTGGCATTTGGCATCTATGCACGAAGTGTGCTCCTTATTTTGAACACGTCACCGCTTAAAGGCCCTCTCAGAGGACAGGGCTACTACAGATGTTATGTCTATTATGCATATTCATTTACATATTGTGCATATTTACTGCTGTATTCATGTATTACTGAAAATGAAGAGTTCACACGAACGGCTTAAATTCTTTTTTTCTTTTTAAAATTTTGATTATTTGAAAGGTAGTGTTTACAGAGAGAGAGAGAGAGAGAAAGGAACCTCGGGCCCCTTTATTAAGACATGAAAGCCACTTGTGAGAATGGACCAATCACTTCCTCATCATCATCAGACAGCGATTACATTTCCACGTGAGTCGGAAGGGACAAAGGGGTCAACCACAACATCCCGCCCAGAGCTCCCCAGACCAGCCATCTTTTCCTCATACACGACGCGGCCACATTCCTTCCAGCTGGGTACGTGTCAAAACCAAGCATCAAGCATAGGACAGACAGTCCCACTCCCAAAAGGAACAACAGGAAACAAGAAGGAAATGACAGCTCTCCAGGAAGTCTGAAGCCCACAGGGTAAGCATGAGATCCTAACGTTTTGCCTGTAAATCTTCCGTTGTGTAGACGTGTAGTGTCAGGGGTTGGCCCTGAGGCTCCTGGCTGCCCGCCCTCATGGCAATGCTAGGCATAGATCATGCCATTCTCGGGCGGAGGTGGGTGGTGCAGGTGGGCACCTGTGGCTCTCCCAGGCTCGTGTTGAACACAGGGAGCTTTGTAATAAGGTCCCAGGAGCAGTCACACGCTCTGGCTCCCCTGGGCCACGGTCCTCGTGGGAACTTTCTAGGCTGGCTGTATCCCTGTAACAAAGGTCTGAACACTGTGATGGTCTAGAACATTCTTTGGAATCCAAAGTGGAGCAAGCCGTGTCTCCACAGCTCCTGGGTTCCAACACTGTGTGATGACCAAGGTTGATCTCTTGCACGCTTGGGTGCAGTGGCCCAAGCCACAGGGGAACAACTTAGCGTTAGCGGAAGCAGGTGACAAACCCTACATCGGAATGCAAACGGGCAGAGGCTGAGGCAGGCCCGGGCAATGATCCAAGCCAAATACCCTGCCCGAAGGCTGTCATGTACTGAGCCTGGGGTGGGAGGAGCCTCAGTAGGAATCTGGACACGGGACTCTGAGATGCCTTGGAGGGTCGTCCTTCCAAAGAAAGAAACTACCACCGCGCCTCTTTCTCCGTTCTAAGATCAATTCCAACGAATCCGATTCTGAATTTCGGGGGCTGGAGTTGTGGTGCAGTGGGTTAAGCTGCCCCTTGAGATGCCCTAGATTGGGTCTCATCTCTGCCTCAGATGCATATTCCTGGGACGCAGCCGCGTTAACCATCACGTGGGAGACCCGGGTGGAGTTCCTGGTATGTGGCGTCTGCCTGCCTCTGCCCTGCCTCATGTGAACTTCAGGGAAGTGAACCAGTAGATCGAAGAGTCCCATTCATTCATTCATTCATTCATTCAATATCTCTCCTCCCTCCACTTGCCTTCAAATAAATAAACATAAACCTGGAAGGACACTTTATGAACTTTGTTGTTCACTGAAGTCTTTAGATACATGACAACCTATGTGTTTGTGTTGAAAGAGTCACAGAGAGGGAGAGACATTTTCCACCTGCTGGCTCACTCACCCCATGACCATACTTCCCTGCGCTGGGCCAGGCCTCATTGAGGCCTCCTACGTGGGTGGCAGGATCCCAATACTCAAGCTATTCTCTGCTGCTTTTGCCCAGGAGGGAGCTGGATCAGAAGTGGAGTGGCCGGGGCATGAACCAGTGTGGCACTTCAAGCAGTGGTTTAACACACTATGCCACAATGCTGGCCCACAATTTCTTTATACATTTAAATAACTTATTCATTTTTTTTCCGGCTACTTTATTTTTAAAAAGTCAGGAAACCAGGTATGCTTTTTAATAACTCTAAGTAATAAAGAAATAAAGCAGTAAGACAAAGGCCAAAAACTGGATCATACATAACAGCAACAAATTTTTTTTTGTATAGCAAAACATGTCATTAGCAAAATTAAAACGCAAACAAAAAAGAGGAAGAGCATTTGTAATTTACATTACAGATATAGATGTAAGGCAAGGGGTGAGAGGGACAGCTAGGATATTTACCAATTTCTAAGGTATAAAAATTCCCAACATACGAATTTTCACACTATCACAAGTATTTAATAGATAAGGATTTCTTTTTTTTTTAAAGATTAATTTTTATTATTATTATTATTTTTTTTTTGGAAAGGCAGATATACAGAGAGGAGAGACAGAGAGGAAGATCTTCTGTCCAATGATTCACTCCCCAAGTGAGCGCAACGGCCGATGCTATGCCGATCCAAAGCCAGGAGCCTCTTCTGGGTCTCCCACGTGGGTGCAGGGTCCCAAAACTCCCCAAGTGAGCGCAACGGCCGATGCTATGCCGATCCAAAGCCAGGAGCCTCTTCTGGGTCTCCCACGCGGGTGCAGGGTCCCAAAGCTTTGGGCCGTCCTCGACTGCTTTCCCAGGCCACAGGCAGAGAGCTGGATGGGAAGTGGAGCTGCCAGGATTAGAACCAGCACCCTTATGGGATCCCGGACATGCAAGGCGAGGACCTTAACCACTGAGCCACCGCGCCGAGCCGTAGATAAGGATTTCTAAAGAAGTTGAACAAAAAAAGAAAATTATTCTTGGGAAACAGGGACGAGTTGTAAGCAGACTATTACACACGTTGAAAGAAATAAGGGCCCGGCACGGTAGCATAGTAGTTAAAGTCCTCGCCTTGCACGCTCCGGGATGCAAAATCATTAACTTCCCCAATCAACTGCCCTCATGCAATAGGAGCGTAGTGAAGCCCCCATGTGTGTCTCCATCTTGAGTTTTTCCTTGAAATCTGATTTGTCCATTCCCTGTTTCAGATCCACCTGAGGGTTCTGCTTCAGCACAGCCTCCCCCAAGCCCAGCAACTTGGTATCTCCTCCATGCGGAGCTCAGCAGTCTGCGTTGTAGAATGTTCCACAGTGAGAGGTAGGTAAGAGTCACACACGTCTTGGCTGCTCCACAGTTCTAATCCGGATTCCTGCTAGTGTGCACGGAAGGCAGCAGACGATGATCCAAATAGTTGGGGGTTCTTCCCCCGCATGTAGGAAAGCAAAATGGACTTCCTGGCTCCTGGCCTCGGCCCTGGCTGTAGCAGGAAAGATCTCCGTTATCTGCCTTCTCACCTTTCTCTGTCAGGCCACCACTCAAGGAGAAAAAAATGTAAAAAGCAAAATATTTTAAAATGTGTCCTGTAGATGCTTTCGAGTGTTCCCGAGTGTGAGAATCAGCACAGCACACAGGCCAGTGGCCACGTGGACTCGCACTGCAGCACCTGGCACAGCACATGGCACAGCACCCATGCCATGATCCACACACAGTCCTTTGGCTGAGCCAAGGGCACCCACAGCTGCTGTATCCGCAGAGGCCAGCAGATGGCGCCGCCGTCCCAGAAATGCATCTGTGCTGCTTGGGGCAACAGCGAATTTTCTGTGATAATGCAGCATTTGAGGCCTCCAGTGCAGCGTTAGCAGAGGGCATAGTTTTTTTTTTCTTCTTCTTTGGGCCATCCTTGATTGCTCTTCAGGCCACAGGCAGGGAGCTGGATGCAAAGTGGGATAGCCAGGTCACAAACCTGTGCCCATCTGGGTTCCTGGTGCTTGCAGGCAAGGATTTAGCCACTGAGCCATTGTACCAGGCCCAAGACGACTGCTGTTAAGAAAGACAGAGAAGGCGTGTGTGGTGTTCTAGATTTGGAATACCTAGGTAGCCTATGCTTGCCAAGAGCACAGATACCCAAGCATCCCTGAATTGGCATACAGTTTGGAGCAGAAAATGTCCCCCATTGCTGTTTTACTAAGAACCCTTGCAATAATGCTAATTGGTAACAACTCATATCCCAATGTCCCAACGCCCCAACCCCCAAAAAACAAACAAAAAACATGCATTTTCTTGCTCACAAAACCCATGGCTAATTTGAGGATGGAGGATGCAAGCCCAGCCCACCTCTGCTCCATAGTCTTCATCATTCTGAGAAAGGACCAGAGATGGCAGAACGTCTAAATGCAAGAGAACGAGCCGACACTCCCACAAGTGCGTTGAACGTCTCGGCTTGCGTCACATTCCCCAGTGCTGTGCTGGCCAGCGGTGGGGACCTGACAGAGGAATGTACTCTGGCCTCCGAGGAGGTCCTGCAAATCCCTTGGCCAATGCAAGAGTCTAAAGCATGCAGGGAGTGCACAGGCGTCAGACACGCCACAAGCAGCTAGCAAGCATCATGGCGGGAAACATGACAACACCTATCAGGTCTTATTAGACGCTGCATCAAGTGCCTGCACAAACGGAGATCACACGGCAGCCTACATTTATAGTTCAGAAAAATGAGGCCAGGCAGGACTAAGATGCAGAAGTCCCCTAACCCTGTGTGTCTCAGTTCTTAGCCCAGCCATCTGTGCCTCCCGCATCCTTCTCAGAGCGGCTCCTGTCCTTGCCTCAACCCACTGCCCTGCGTTTCTCTATGTGCCTCTGACCCGGAACCTTCAACTGCCAGAAGGACGCAGATCTGGCAAAGTCATTCTCCTCCCGCCATGGGAGAATTTGTGCATTGCCCAGAGCCTCGCAGAGAGAGCCAGCATGGGATTCCAACACTGGCCACGCCCTGCTTTGCTCCCTCTCCCCTACCCTTGCATGTCCCCAGGAGTTTGCTCCCATCTTTGTATCAGCTCTCTTCCTTTTCCTCCTCTTGCCAAATCTTCTCTGTAGGCTGTCCCCTTCCAAGAAACCTCCATCCCATCCTTTAGACTTATTAGATGTCCCCTGTGATTTTGTGGTACTTACCTTGCGATAGCAGACTCCCCCGTCTGTGTCTCCTTCTTGAGTTTTTCCTTGAAATCTGATTTGTCCATTCCCTGTTTCAGATCCACCTGAGGGTTCTGCTTCAGCACAGCCTCCCCCAAGCCCAGCAACTTGGTATCTCCTCCATGCGGAGCTCAGCAGTCTGCGTTGTAGAATGTTCCACAGTGAGAGGTAGGTAAGAGTCACACACGTCTTGGCTGCTCCACAGTTCTAATCCGGATTCCTGCTAGTGTGCACGGGAGGCAGCAGATGATGGTCCAAGTAGTTGGGGGTTCTTCCCCCGCATGTAGGAAAGCAAAATGGACTTCCTGGCTCCTGGCCTCGGCCCTGGCTGTAGCAGGAAAGATCTCCGTTATCTGCCTTCTCACCTTTCTCTGTCAGGCCACCACTCAAGGAGAAAAAAATGTAAAAAGCAAAATATTTTAAAATGTGTCCTGCAGATGCTTTCGAGTATTGCCAAGTGTGAGAATCAGCACAGCACACAGGCCAGTGGCCACGTGGACTCGCACTGCAGCACCTGGCACAGCACCTGGCACAGCACCCATGCCATGATCCACACACAATCCTTTGGCTGAGCCAAGGGCGCCCTCAGCTGCGGTATCCGCAGAGGCCAGCAGATGGCGCCGTCGTCCCAGAAATGCGTCTGTGCTGCTTGGGGCAACAGAGAATTTTTCTGTGGTAATGCGGCATTTGCTGCCTCTGGTGCAGCAGGTGGATGCAAAGTGGGATAGCCAGGTCACAAACCTGTGCCCATCTGGGATCCCGGTGCTTGCAAGGCAAGGATTTGGCCACTGAGCCATTGCACCAGGCCCAAGACGACTGTTCTTAAGGAAGACAGAGAAGGCATTTGTGGTGTTAGAGATTTGGAATGCTTTGCTTGCGTCACATTCCCCAGTGTTGTCCTGGCCAGCGGTGGTGACGTGACAGACGAATGTACTCTGGACTTTGTCCCTTCCGGCAAGACAGTCAACAGGGGTCGCAACCACCTAGTAGAGAATGAAGTGGAAAAGAGACACGAAGAATGGACAGCAAGACAGGATGTCTGATCAAGCTATCAGTTTATTGATTTTAATTGAGGGTTTTTATATTCTTCAGTAACTAAGGATCAGGGGGGAAAGGAGAAACTAGGATGCAAGCCATGGTCTCCAGACCGATTGTTCTTGAGCAGCCACCATATCAACCATAGTAACCAGCATATCAACAATAACATAGGCAATCAGTAACAAGATGTCGGCAGGTACAGCATCAATCACATTCTGAAACAGTTGCTACAAACAAGTGAAGCTAAGCATGTGTTTAGTTTCTTAACTTGTTTCCCAAGCATGTAGTCAGCCGGGGGTTTTCCACTGGCCCACAGTTCTGTATTCAAAATGGCTTCAGTGTGGCTATAGTACACGGCTCCTGACATCTCACCCTCTTTTCTACATATCAATGAAAGCGGCGAAAAGGAAAAGGTTCCTTGAGGCAAGATAAGCACTGCCTGTCTTAGGTTCATTCTGAGGGACCCTCAACTCTTACCCATCTCTGCGCAGCCTTGCCAGTCATCCAGGGCACCCTGTCTTAGGTTGCCGGGGTATCAGAAAGGTGCCCGTCATTGGCTAAATGCTTTCCCGGGAAAGGCTATGCCTCATTATGTTAGATGAGCCTCTTTGAAGGCTGGAGCCGCACGGCACGATGTGGGGGTTATCACTTGGGGAGCCTGAGCCATCGCAGCAACCATCAAGGTTGTTATGGCCATAGCCCCGTTCCATTTCTTGAACATGCAAGCTGCCAGCTTAATGCCATTTAGAATAACTTCCCCTGACGTGGGTAGAACTCGGGTCTCATTTACTTTAATTATACTAGTGGCTAACTGACTGGTGAAATTTAGCAAGGCGTTAGACCATTGTCCCCAGCGGTATTGATTGATTTTTATCACTCTGGCTGAGATATTGTGAACTTTTACTGGGGTGACCCATATATGATGGTATATTGGGGAGCAGCTGGCTGGTGAGATTCAAAAGACATACTGAACAATGTACAAGTATTGTGGTTCTTCCCCCGCATGTAGGAAAGCAAAATGGACTTCCTGGCTCCTGGCCTCGGCCCTGGCTGTAGCAGGAAAGATCTCTGTTATCTGCCTTCTCACCTTTCTCTGTCAGGCCACCACTCAAGGAGAAAAAAATGTAAAAAGCAAAATATTTTAAAATGTGTCCTGTAGATGCTTTCGAGTGTTCCCGAGTGTAAGAATCAGCACAGCACACAGGCCAGTGGCCACGTGGACTCGCACTGCAGCACCTGGCACAGCACCTGGCACAGCACCCATGCCATGATCCACACACAGTCCTTTGGCTGAGCCAAGGGCACCCACAGCTGCTGTATCCGCAGAGGCCAGCAGATGGCGCCGTCCGTCCCAGAAATGCATCTGTGCTGCTTGGGGCAACAACAAATTTTTTTGTGGTAATGCGGCATTTGAGGCCTCCAGTGCAGCGTTAGCAGAGGGCATAGTTTTTTTTTCTTCTTCTTTGGGCCATCCTTGATTGCTCTTCAGGCCACAGGCAGGGAGCTGGATGCAAAGTGGGATAGCCAGGTCACAAACCTGTGCCCATCTGGGTTCCTGGTGCTTGCAGGCAAGGATTTAGCCACTGAGCCATTGTACCAGGCCCAAGACGACTGCTGTTAAGAAAGACAGAGAAGGCGTGTGTGGTGTTCTAGATTTGGAATACCTAGGTAGCCTATGCTTGCCAAGAGCACAGATACCCAAGCATCCCTGAATTGGCATACAGTTTGGAGCAGAAAATGTCCCCCATTGCTGTTTTACTAAGAACCCTTGCAATAATGCTAATTGGTAACAATTCATATCCCAATGTCCCAACGCCCCAACCCCCAAAAAACAAACAAAAAACATGCATTTTCTTGCTCACAAAACCCATGGCTAATTTGAGGATGGAGGATGCAAGCCCAGCCCACCTCTGCTCCATAGTCTTCATCATTCTGAGAAAGGACCAGAGATGGCAGAACGTCTAAATGCAAGAGAACGAGCCGACACTCCCACAAGTGCGTTGAACGTCTCGGCTTGCGTCACATTCCCCAGTGCTGTGCTGGCCAGCGGTGGGGACCTGACAGAGGAATGTACTCTGGCCTCCGAGGAGGTCCTGCAAATCCCTTGGCCAATGCAAGAGTCTAAAGCATGCAGGGAGTGCACAGGCGTCAGACACGCCACAAGCAGCTAGCAAGCATCATGGCGGGAAACATGACAACACCTATCAGGTCTTATTAGACGCTGCATCAAGTGCCTGCACAAACGGAGATCACACAGCAGCCTACATTTATAGTTCAGAAAAATGAGGCCAGGCAGGACTAAGATGCAGAAGTCCCCTAACCCTGTGTGTCTCAGTTCTTAGCCCAGCCATCTGTGCCTCCCGCATCCTTCTCAGAGCGGCTCCTGTCCTTGCCTCAACCTATTGCCCTGCGTTTCTCTATGTGCCTCTGACCCGGAACCTTCAACTGCCAGAAGGACGCAGATCTGGCAAAGTCATTCTCCTCCCGCCATGGGAGAATTTGTGCATTGCCCAGAGCCTCGCAGAGAGAGCCAGCATGGGATTCCAACACTGGCCACGCCCTGCTTTGCTCCCTCTCCCCTACCCTTGCATGTCCCCAGGAGTTTGCTCCCATCTTTGTATCAGCTCTCTTCCTTTTCCTCCTCTTGCCAAATCTTCTCTGTAGGCTGTCCCCTTCCAAGAAACCTCCATCCCATCCTTTAGACTTATTAGATGTCCCCTGTGATTTTGTGGTACTTACCTTGCGATAGCAGACTCCCCCGTCTGTGTCTCCTTCTTGAGTTTTCCCTTGAAATCTGATTTGTCCATTCCCTGTTTCAGATCCACCTGAGGGTTCTGCTTCAGCACAGCCTCCCCCAAGCCCAGCAACTTGGTATCTCCTCCATGCGGAGCTCAGCAGTCTGCGTTGTAGAATGTTCCACAGTGAGAGGTAGGTAAGAGTCACACACGTCTTGGCTGCTCCACAGTTCTAATCCGGATTCCTGCTAGTGTGCATGGGAGGCAGCAGATGATGGTCCAAGTAGTTGGGGGTTCTTCCCCCGCATGTAGGAAAGCAAAATGGACTTCCTGGCTCCTGGCCTCGGCCCTGGCTGTAGCAGGAAAGATCTCCGTTATCTGCCTTCTCACCTTTCTCTGTCAGGCCACCACTCAAGGAGAAAAAAATGTAAAAAGCAAAATATTTTAAAATGTGTCCTGCAGATGCTTTCGAGTATTGCCAAGTGTGAGAATCAGCACAGCACACAGGCCAGTGGCCACGTGGACTCGCACTGCAGCACCTGGCACAGCACATGGCACAGCACCCATGCCATGATCCACACACAATCCTTTGGCTGAGCCAAGGGCGCCCACAGCTGCTGTATCCGCAGAGGCCAGCAGATGGCGCCGTCGTCCCAGAAATGCATCTGTGCTGCTTGGGGCAACAACAAATTTTTTTGTGATAATACGGCATTTGAGGCCTCCAGTGCAGCGTTAGCAGAGGGCATAGTTTTTTTTTTCTTCTTCTTTGGGCCATCCTTGATTGCTCTTCAGGCCACAGGCAGGGAGCTGGATGCAAAGTGGGATAGCCAGGTCACAAACCTGTGCCCATCTGGGTTCCTGGTGCTTGCAGGCAAGGATTTAGCCACTGAGCCATTGTACCAGGCCCAAGACGACTGCTGTTAAGAAAGACAGAGAAGGCGTGTGTGGTGTTCTAGATTTGGAATACCTAGGTAGCCTATGCTTGCCAAGAGCACAGATACCCAAGCATCCCTGAATTGGCATACAGTTTGGAGCAGAAAATGTCCCCCATTGCTGTTTTACTAAGAACCCTTGCAATAATGCTAATTGGTAACAACTCATATCCCAATGTCCCAACGCCCCAACCCCCAAAAAACAAACAAAAAACATGCATTTTCTTGCTCACAAAACCCATGGCTAATTTGAGGATGGAGGATGCAAGCCCAGCCCACCTCTGCTCCATAGTCTTCATCATTCTGAGAAAGGACCAGAGATGGCAGAACGTCTAAATGCAAGAGAACGAGCCGACACTCCCACAAGTGCGTTGAACGTCTCGGCTTGCGTCACATTCCCCAGTGCTGTGCTGGCCAGCGGTGGGGACCTGACAGAGGAATGTACTCTGGCCTCCGAGGAGGTCCTGCAAATCCCTTGGCCAATGCAAGAGTCTAAAGCATGCAGGGAGTGCACAGGCATCAGACACGCCACAAGCAGCTAGCAAGCATCATGGCGGGAAACATGACAACACCTATCAGGTCTTATTAGACGCTGCATCAAGTGCCTGCACAAACGGAGATCACACGGCAGCCTACATTTATAGTTCAGAAAAATGAGGCCAGGCAGGACTAAGATGCAGAAGTCCCCTAACCCTGTGTGTCTCAGTTCTTAGCCCAGCCATCTGTGCCTCCCGCATCCTTCTCAGAGCGGCTCCTGTCCTTGCCTCAACCCACTGCCCTGCGTTTCTCTATGTGCCTCTGACCCGGAACCTTCAACTGCCAGAAGGACGCAGATCTGGCAAAGTCATTCTCCTCCCACCACGGGAGAATTTGTGCATTGCCCAGAGCCTCGCAGAGAGAGCCAGCATGGGATTCCAACACTGGCCACGCCCTGCTTTGCTCCCTCTCCCCTACCCTTGCATGTCCCCAGGAGTTTGCTCCCATCTTTGTATCAGCTCTCTTCCTTTTCCTCCTCTTGCCAAATCTTCTCTGTAGGCTGTCCCCTTCCAAGAAACCTCCATCCCATCCTTTAGACTTATTAGATGTCCCCTGTGATTTTGTGGTACTTACCTTGCGATAGCAGACTCCCCCGTCTGTGTCTCCTTCTTGAGTTTTCCCTTGAAATCTGATTTGTCCATTCCCTGTTTCAGATCCACCTGAGGGTTCTGCTTCAGCACAGCCTCCCCCAAGCCCAGCAACTTGGTATCTCCTCCATGCGGAGCTCAGCAGTCTGCGTTGTAGAATGTTCCACAGTGAGAGGTAGGTAAGAGTCACACACGTCTTGGCTGCTCCACAGTTCTAATCCGGATTCCTGCTAGTGTGCACGGGAGGCAGCAGATGATGGTCCAAGTAGTTGGGGGTTCTTCCCCCGCATGTAGGAAAGCAAAATGGACTTCCTGGCTCCTGGCCTCGGCCCTGGCTGTAGCAGGAAAGATCTCCGTTATCTGCCTTCTCACCTTTCTCTGTCAGGCCACCACTCAAGGAGAAAAAAATG
Organism: Ochotona curzoniae; assembly: GCF_017591425.1. Classification (NCBI taxonomy): domain Eukaryota; kingdom Metazoa; phylum Chordata; class Mammalia; order Lagomorpha; family Ochotonidae; genus Ochotona; species Ochotona curzoniae. The sequence goes on along the minus strand of NW_024466446.1, from coordinate 7,032,124 downwards.
TAAAAAGCAAAATATTTTAAAATGTGTCCTGCAGATGCTTTCGAGTATTGCCAAGTGTGAGAATCAGCACAGCACACAGGCCAGTGGCCACGTGGACTCGCACTGCAGCACCTGGCACAGCACCTGGCACAGCACCCATGCCATGATCCACACACAATCCTTTGGCTGAGCCAAGGGCGCCCTCAGCTGCGGTATCCGCAGAGGCCAGCAGATGGCGCCGCCGTCCCAGAAATGCATCTGTGCTGCTTGGGGCAACAACAAATTTTTTTGTGATAATACGGCATTTGAGGCCTCCAGTGCAGCGTTAGCAGAGGGCATAGTTTTTTTTTTCTTCTTCTTTGGGCCATCCTTGATTGCTCTTCAGGCCACAGGCAGGGAGCTGGATGCAAAGTGGGATAGCCAGGTCACAAACCTGTGCCCATCTGGGTTCCTGGTGCTTGCAGGCAAGGATTTAGCCACTGAGCCATTGTACCAGGCCCAAGACGACTGCTGTTAAGAAAGACAGAGAAGGCGTGTGTGGTGTTCTAGATTTGGAATACCTAGGTAGCCTATGCTTGCCAAGAGCACAGATACCCAAGCATCCCTGAATTGGCATACAGTTTGGAGCAGAAAATGTCCCCCATTGCTGTTTTACTAAGAACCCTTGCAATAATGCTAATTGGTAACAATTCATATCCCAATGTCCCAACGCCCCAACCCCCAAAAAACAAACAAAAAACATGCATTTTCTTGCTCACAAAACCCATGGCTAATTTGAGGATGGAGGATGCAAGCCCAGCCCACCTCTGCTCCATAGTCTTCATCATTCTGAGAAAGGACCAGAGATGGCAGAACGTCTAAATGCAAGAGAACGAGCCGACACTCCCACAAGTGCGTTGAACGTCTCGGCTTGCGTCACATTCCCCAGTGCTGTGCTGGCCAGCGGTGGGGACCTGACAGAGGAATGTACTCTGGCCTCCGAGGAGGTCCTGCAAATCCCTTGGCCAATGCAAGAGTCTAAAGCATGCAGGGAGTGCACAGGCGTCAGACACGCCACAAGCAGCTAGCAAGCATCATGGCGGGAAACATGACAACACCTATCAGGTCTTATTAGACGCTGCATCAAGTGCCTGCACAAACGGAGATCACACAGCAGCCTACATTTATAGTTCAGAAAAATGAGGCCAGGCAGGACTAAGATGCAGAAGTCCCCTAACCCTGTGTGTCTCAGTTCTTAGCCCAGCCATCTGTGCCTCCCGCATCCTTCTCAGAGCGGCTCCTGTCCTTGCCTCAACCCACTGCCCTGCGTTTCTCTATGTGCCTCTGACCCGGAACCTTCAACTGCCAGAAGGACGCAGATCTGGCAAAGTCATTCTCCTCCCGCCATGGGAGAATTTGTGCATTGCCCAGAGCCTCGCAGAGAGAGCCAGCATGGGATTCCAACACTGGCCACGCCCTGCTTTGCTCCCTCTCCCCTACCCTTGCATGTCCCCAGGAGTTTGCTCCCATCTTTGTATCAGCTCTCTTCCTTTTCCTCCTCTTGCCAAATCTTCTCTGTAGGCTGTCCCCTTCCAAGAAACCTCCATCCCATCCTTTAGACTTATTAGATGTCCCCTGTGATTTTGTGGTACTTACCTTGCGATAGCAGACTCCCCCGTCTGTGTCTCCTTCTTGAGTTTTCCCTTGAAATCTGATTTGTCCATTCCCTGTTTCAGATCCACCTGAGGGTTCTGCTTCAGCACAGCCTCCCCCAAGCCCAGCAACTTGGTATCTCCTCCATGCGGAGCTCAGCAGTCTGCGTTGTAGAATGTTCCACAGTGAGAGGTAGGTAAGAGTCACACACGTCTTGGCTGCTCCACAGTTCTAATCCAGATTCCTGCTAGTGTGCACGGGAGGCAGCAGATGATGGTCCAAGTAGTTGGGGGTTCTTCCCCCGCATGTAGGAAAGCAAAATGGACTTCCTGGCTCCTGGCCTCGGCCCTGGCTGTAGCAGGAAAGATCTCCGTTATCTGCCTTCTCACCTTTCTCTGTCAGGCCACCACTCAAGGAGAAAAAAATGTAAAAAGCAAAATATTTTAAAATGTGTCCTGCAGATGCTTTCGAGTATTGCCAAGTGTGAGAATCAGCACAGCACACAGGCCAGTGGCCACGTGGACTCGCACTGCAGCACCTGGCACAGCACCTGGCACAGCACCCATGCCATGATCCACACACAATCCTTTGGCTGAGCCAAGGGCGCCCTCAGCTGCGGTATCCGCAGAGGCCAGCAGATGGCGCCGTCGTCCCAGAAATGCGTCTGTGCTGCTTGGGGCAACAGAGAATTTTTTTGTGGTAATGCGGCATTTGCTGCCTCTGGTGCAGCAGGTGGATGCAAAGTGGGATAGCCAGGTCACAAACCTGTGCCCATCTGGGATCCCGGTGCTTGCAAGGCAAGGATTTGGCCACTGAGCCATTGCACCAGGCCCAAGACGACTGTTCTTAAGGAAGACAGAGAAGGCATTTGTGGTGTTAGAGATTTGGAATGCTTTGCTTGCGTCACATTCCCCAGTGTTGTCCTGGCCAGCGGTGGTGACGTGACAGACGAATGTACTCTGGACTTTGTCCCTTCCGGCAAGACAGTCAACAGGGGTCGCAACCACCTAGTAGAGAATGAAGTGGAAAAGAGACACGAAGAATGGACAGCAAGACAGGATGTCTGATCAAGCTATCAGTTTATTGATTTTAATTGAGGGTTTTTATATTCTTCAGTAACTAAGGATCAGGGGGGAAAGGAGAAACTAGGATGCAAGCCATGGTCTCCAGACCGATTGTTCTTGAGCAGCCACCATATCAACCATAGTAACCAGCATATCAACAATAACATAGGCAATCAGTAACAAGATGTCGGCAGGTACAGCATCAATCACATTCTGAAACAGTTGCTACAAACAAGTGAAGCTAAGCATGTGTTTAGTTTCTTAACTTGTTTCCCAAGCATGTAGTCAGCCGGGGGTTTTCCACTGGCCCACAGTTCTGTATTCAAAATGGCTTCAGTGTGGCTATAGTACACGGCTCCTGACATCTCACCCTCTTTTCTACATATCAATGAAAGCGGCGAAAAGGAAAAGGTTCCTTGAGGCAAGATAAGCACTGCCTGTCTTAGGTTCATTCTGAGGGACCCTCAACTCTTACCCATCTCTGCGCAGCCTTGCCAGTCATCCAGGGCACCCTGTCTTAGGTTGCCGGGGTATCAGAAAGGTGCCCGTCATTGGCTAAATGCTTTCCCTGGAAAGGCTATGCCTCATTATGTTAGATGAGCCTCTTTGAAGGCTGGAGCCGCACGGCACGATGTGGGGGTTATCACTTGGGGAGCCTGAGCCATCGCAGCAACCATCAAGGTTGTTATGGCCATAGCCCCGTTCCATTTCTTGAACATGCAAGCTGCCAGCTTAATGCCATTTAGAATAACTTCCCCTGACGTGGGTAGAACTCGGGTCTCATTTACTTTAATTATACTAGTGGCTAACTGACTGGTGAAATTTAGCAAGGCGTTAGACCATTGTCCCCAGCGGTATTGATTGATTTTTATCACTCTGGCTGAGATATTGTGAACTTTTACTGGGGTGACCCATATATGATGGTATATTGGGGAGCAGCTGGCTGGTGAGATTCAAAAGACATACTGAACAATGTACAAGTATTGTGGTTCTTCCCCCGCATGTAGGAAAGCAAAATGGACTTCCTGGCTCCTGGCCTCGGCCCTGGCTGTAGCAGGAAAGATCTCTGTTATCTGCCTTCTCACCTTTCTCTGTCAGGCCACCACTCAAGGAGAAAAAAATGTAAAAAGCAAAATATTTTAAAATGTGTCCTGCAGATGCTTTCGAGTGTTCCCGAGTGTAAGAATCACCACATCACACAGGCCAGTGGCCACGTGGACTCGCACTGCAGCACCTGGCACAGCACCTGGCACAGCACCCATGCCATGATCCACACACAGTCCTTTGGCTGAGCCAAGGGCGCCCACAGCTGGTGTATCCGCAGAGGCCAGCAGATGGCGCCGTCGTCCCAGAAATGCATCTGTGCTGCTTGGGGCAACAACAAATTTTTTTGTGGTAATGCGGCATTTGAGGCCTCCAGTGCAGCGTTAGCAGAGGGCATAGTTTTTTTTTCTTCTTCTTTGGGCCATCCTTGATTGCTCTTCAGGCCACAGGCAGGGAGCTGGATGCAAAGTGGGATAGCCAGGTCACAAACCTGTGCCCATCTGGGTTCCTGGTGCTTGCAGGCAAGGATTTAGCCACTGAGCCATTGTACCAGGCCCAAGACGACTGCTGTTAAGAAAGACAGAGAAGGCGTGTGTGGTGTTCTAGATTTGGAATACCTAGGTAGCCTATGCTTGCCAAGAGCACAGATACCCAAGCATCCCTGAATTGGCATACAGTTTGGAGCAGAAAATGTCCCCCATTGCTGTTTTACTAAGAACCCTTGCAATAATGCTAATTGGTAACAATTCATATCCCAATGTCCCAACGCCCCAACCCCCAAAAAACAAACAAAAAACATGCATTTTCTTGCTCACAAAACCCATGGCTAATTTGAGGATGGAGGATGCAAGCCCAGCCCACCTCTGCTCCATAGTCTTCATCATTCTGAGAAAGGACCAGAGATGGCAGAACGTCTAAATGCAAGAGAACGAGCCGACACTCCCACAAGTGCGTTGAACGTCTCGGCTTGCGTCACATTCCCCAGTGCTGTGCTGGCCAGCGGTGGGGACCTGACAGAGGAATGTACTCTGGCCTCCGAGGAGGTCCTGCAAATCCCTTGGCCAATGCAAGAGTCTAAAGCATGCAGGGAGTGCACAGGCGTCAGACACGCCACAAGCAGCTAGCAAGCATCATGGCGGGAAACATGACAACACCTATCAGGTCTTATTAGACGCTGCATCAAGTGCCTGCACAAACGGAGATCACACGGCAGCCTACATTTATAGTTCAGAAAAATGAGGCCAGGCAGGACTAAGATGCAGAAGTCCCCTAACCCTGTGTGTCTCAGTTCTTAGCCCAGCCATCTGTGCCTCCCGCATCCTTCTCAGAGCGGCTCCTGTCCTTGCCTCAACCCACTGCCCTGCGTTTCTCTATGTGCCTCTGACCCGGAACCTTCAACTGCCAGAAGGACGCAGATCTGGCAAAGTCATTCTCCTCCCGCCATGGGAGAATTTGTGCATTGCCCAGAGCCTCGCAGAGAGAGCCAGCATGGGATTCCAACACTGGCCACGCCCTGCTTTGCTCCCTCTCCCCTACCCTTGCATGTCCCCAGGAGTTTGCTCCCATCTTTGTATCAGCTCTCTTCCTTTTCCTCCTCTTGCCAAATCTTCTCTGTAGGCTGTCCCCTTCCAAGAAACCTCCATCCCATCCTTTAGACTTATTAGATGTCCCCTGTGATTTTGTGGTACTTACCTTGCGATAGCAGACTCCCCCGTCTGTGTCTCCTTCTTGAGTTTTCCCTTGAAATCTGATTTGTCCATTCCCTGTTTCAGATCCACCTGAGGGTTCTGCTTCAGCACAGCCTCCCCCAAGCCCAGCAACTTGGTATCTCCTCCATGCGGAGCTCAGCAGTCTGCGTTGTAGAATGTTCCACAGTGAGAGGTAGGTAAGAGTCACACACGTCTTGGCTGCTCCACAGTTCTAATCCGGATTCCTGCTAGTGTGCACGGGAGGCAGCAGATGATGGTCCAAGTAGTTGGGGGTTCTTCCCCCGCATGTAGGAAAGCAAAATGGACTTCCTGGCTCCTGGCCTCGGCCCTGGCTGTAGCAGGAAAGATCTCCGTTATCTGCCTTCTCACCTTTCTCTGTCAGGCCACCACTCAAGGAGAAAAAAATGTAAAAAGCAAAATATTTTAAAATGTGTCCTGCAGATGCTTTCGAGTATTGCCAAGTGTGAGAATCAGCACAGCACACAGGCCAGTGGCCACGTGGACTCGCACTGCAGCACCTGGCACAGCACCTGGCACAGCACCCATGCCATGATCCACACACAATCCTTTGGCTGAGCCAAGGGCGCCCTCAGCTGCGGTATCCGCAGAGGCCAGCAGATGGCGCCGCCGTCCCAGAAATGCGTCTGTGCTGCTTGGGGCAACAACAAATTTTCTGTGGTAATGCTGCATTTGCTGCCTCTGGTGCAGCAGGTGGATGCAAAGTGGGATAGCCAGGTCACAAACCTGTGCCCATCTGGGATCCCGGTGCTTGCAAGGCAAGGATTTGGCCACTGAGCCATTGCACCAGGCCCAAGACGACTGTTCTTAAGGAAGACAGAGAAGGCATGTGTGGTGTTAGAGATTTGGAATACTTTGCTTGCGTCACATTCCCCAGTGTTGTCCTGGCCAGCGGTGGTGACCTGACAGACGAATGTACTCTGGACTTTGTCCCTTCCGGCAGGACAGTCAACAGGGGTCGCAACCACCTAGTAGAGAATGAAGGGGAAAAGAGACACAAAGAATGGACAGCAAGACAGGATGTCTGATCAAGCTATCAGTTTATTGATTTTAATTGAGGGTTTTTATATTCTTCAGTAACTAAGGATCAGGGGGGAAAGGAGAAACTAGGATGCAAGCCATGGTCTCCAGACCGATTGTTCTTGAGCAGCCACCATATCAACCATAGTAACCAGCATATCAACAATAACATAGGCAATCAGTAACAAGATGTCGGCAGGTACAGCATCAATCACATTCTGAAACAGTTGCTACAAACAAGTGAAGCTAAGCATGTGTTTAGTTTCTTAACTTGTTTCCCAAGCATGTAGTCAGCCGGGGGTTTTCCACTGGCCCACAGTTCTGTATTCAAAATGGCTTCAGTGTGGCTATAGTACACGGCTCCTGACATCTCACCCTCTTTTCTACATATCAATGAAAGCGGCGAAAAGGAAAAGGTTCCTTGAGGCAAGATAAGCACTGCCTGTCTTAGGTTCATTCTGAGGGACCCTCAACTCTTACCCATCTCTGCGCAGCCCTGCCAGTCATCCAGGGCACCCTGTCTTAGGTTGCCGGGGTATCAGAAAGGTGCCCGTCATTGGCTAAATGCTTTCCCAGGAAAGGCTATGCCTCATTATGTTAGATGAGCCTCTTTGAAGGCTGGAGCCGCACGGCACGATGTGGGGGTTATCACTTGGGGAGCCTGAGCCATCGCAGCAACCATCAAGGTTGTTATGGCCATAGCCCCGTTCCATTTCTTGAACATGCAAGCTGCCAGCTTAATGCCATTTAGAATAACTTCCCCTGACGTGGGTAGAACTCGGGTCTCATTTACTTTAATTATACTGGTGGCTAACTGACTGGTGAAATTTAGCAAGGCGTTAGACCATTGTCCCCAGCGGTATTGATTGATTTTTATCACTCTGGCTGAGATATTGTGAACTTTTACTGGGGTGACCCATATATGATGGTATATTGGGGAGCAGCTGGCTGGTGAGAATCAAAAAGACATACTGAACAATGTACAAGTATTGTGGTTCTTCCCCCGCATGTAGGAAAGCAAAATGGACTTCCTGGCTCCTGGCCTCGGCCCTGGCTGTAGCAGGAAAGACCTCTGTTATCTGCCTTCTCACCTTTCTCTGTCAGGCCACCACTCAAGGAGAAAAAAATGTAAAAAGCAAAATATTTTAAAATGTGTCCTGTAGATGCTTTCGAGTGTTCCCGAGTGTAAGAATCAGCACAGCACACAGGCCAGTGGCCACGTGGACTCGCACTGCAGCACCTGGCACAGCACCTGGCACAGCACCCATGCCATGATCCACACACAGTCCTTTGGCTGAGCCAAGGGCGCCCTCAGCTGCTGTATCCGCAGAGGCCAGCAGATGGCGCCGCCGTCGCAGAAATGCGTCTCTGCTGCAGTGTCCGCATAGGCCAGCAGATGGCGCCGCCGTCGCAGAAATGCGTCTCTGCTGCAGTGTCCTCAGAGGCCAGCAGATGGCGCCGCCGTCCCAGAAATGCGCCTGTGCCGCCATGGAGCGACAGCGTAATGTGGCATTCGAGAGCTCCAGTGCAGCGTTAGCAGAGGGTACAGTTTTTTTTTTTCTTCTTCTTCGGGTTGTCTGCAGTTTGCTTCCGGCGCCTCATACCGGAAAAGCTTGCGCTGGAAGGAGTTTTTGTGTGTGTTTGAGTGGACGTGGAGGGGAAGCCCAGGAGCGGCTTGGGACGCGGGGATGGAGGCGGCGCCCGGGGTCAGCGTTCTCTCTCCCTTCTCCCTTTTCACCCTAAATGCCCGAAAACCCCCAAAGCGCCGGGCGATCGCGGCCGCGGGAAATGAGCCCGGAGCTCCCCACGGGCCGCGGCATCTCAGGGAGAGGAGGGCGCAGGCCTCCTAGGACCGACCGATCCTGGGCGCGGGCTCCACCCCCCCCCCCCCCCCCCCGGAGCTCCTTTCAAAGCCGTTTTTCTTTTTCCCTTAGAAACGCCAAGTTGGAGGCGGAGTCCTAGGCTCCCCTCGAGGTGGAGGGCAGTGAGCCTCTTCCCTTCCTCCCCTTGGCCTCCAGGAGCACCCGCCTGTGCAGCACTTGATAGCAAGGCCCTGAGCGCCCGGCGAGCTATCGCGCCCTGCCAGAGCCTGGGGGCTCCCCCCAAAGCTGTCTCCCCCAAACCCTGCCTGGGGTCCCCCTGGGAGCGGCTGGCTGGCCCTGGGCGCTTGGAAGTGAAGCTGTTAGGCTGCAGGAGATGGCCAGCCCTCTTGTGTCTGCTCCTTATGCAGGGCCACCCTTAAAAAAACAACTTCCTAATGGGGGGAGGTGACAGGGTTCTGGGGGTGGGAGCAGAAGTGAGACACAAAATTCCTTAACAAGAAAGAGAGCAATGTGTAGGCCCTTCTCTCTTTTTGAGTGAGCAGGTGCCTTAATCGTGAGGTCGGGAGGGAGGCGGTGGCAGGTGGAGAGATGGGCAGAACTGGGGTGCTGGGTCCGGGAGAGGAAGCGTGGCTCGGGGTTTCCAGGAGCAGCCAGGGAAGGTCAAGAACAGGTGTGTACCTGCATGGCAGGGGAGGGGAGGAGATGTTGGCGGAAGGCGGACAAAGTTTCCTGTTGGTGGAAGAAGAGCTCAGAAAAAAAGAAACTAGACTTTAACCTGTGTTGGGTTGGAATGGGACAGATTGGTGTGAACGTGAGAAAAACCAGCAAAGGGGATCACGCACACAGAAATATAAATGTAAGCATACTCTGCTTATATGTTTGTAAACAAAGTCCTGTGTTGTCACTTCAGGCAAAGTCTGCAGCATGCAGTCCTGATTCTACTAAATTAAAATAATAACAATAATAATTATATATATATATATATATGAATCTGTGATAGCTTGTTGAGGGGTCTAAAGGAAGAAAGTTTTCAAAGAAGCACACTGCAACTCGCCTCAACGCTCCTTCTGGCCAAATCTGGGGCAACCGGGACATACAAGAAGTAATGACAAAGGTATCATGCACGGTGAGCCATCTGCCCCATTGGGGAGTGTGGAATTCATGAGTGGCTACGGACCCAAAGTGATACATAAATAAATAGAGAATGAAAAAGAAAATGAAACATTCAGAGTGTAAAATGCTCTACACAGTGCCTGCTGGTTCGGACAAATGAGTGTTTCACCGTGAAGAAGGGAGGTGTGCCGGACCTGGTCACACGCCGACAGTGTTAACGTTACCACGTGGAAATGCGCATACAAAGCTTTTGTGTTTCTGTTTATGATCTGAAGTTCATCAGGAGACAACCTCAATGGTTGAATCTTCCCCTTGCAAGCACCAGAATCCCAGATGGGTGCCAGTTCGTGTCCTGGCAGCTCCACTTCCCATCCAGCTCCCTGCTTGTGGCCTGGGAAAGCAGCAGAGGACGGCCCAAAGCCTTGAGACCCTGCGTTCACATAGGAGACCTGGAAGAAGCTCCTGATTCCTGGCTTCAGATGAGCTTAGCTCTGACCATTGAGGCCAACTGGGGAGGGAATCAGCAGACGGAAGATCTGTCTCTCCTTCTCTCTGTAAATCTACCTTTCCAATGAAAATAAATGAATCTTAAAAAAAGAAGACACGGCTGGAACAAGAGTGAAGCTCGAAGGAGTCTAGGAATAACATACCGGCTGCACTTTGGTGGGATTTTTCTTGACTTGGACAGGAAGAATGTTGTTATAGGAAATACACAATGACAAATTTAGGGTGTTTGGGCACCATGTTAGCAAGTTCTTTTCTTTATTATTATGATGATGATATTATTATCATTTTAGGATAATGGCATTTTCCTTTTCCTCTTCCCTAACCCTCCCCTCCCCACTGAGTTCCCCCATATCATTATAACAGCATAGTTCCTCAGATAGTCATACATCTATTATTGTGGCCATGGACACTAGCAGAGAGTCCAGCATCCCATTGTCACGATGCATCCAAAAGCTTCACTGGGAGTCCATCCTCAATCTGGAAGTAGAGATGCACACTGCCCTGCATCCTCACATCCTCACATCTGGACATGACACTCTCCACTGCACAGTCACTATAAATCCCCCCAGGTGAAAAGCCACAAAACAGAACCAACAACAGGAAAAAAAAAAAAAAAACAACCAGAAATTTACAATGCCATGAAGTTAAACAACACGCCACTGGATATGATGGTCTCCATTACACAGTTACTGCACAGCCTCTTAAATGAAAAGCCACCAGACAAAATCAACAACAGAAAGAAAAAACCAGAAACTTAGAACACCATGAAGTTAAATAACATGCTGCTGAATGACTAATGTGTTGCTGAAGAAATGAAAAAGGAAATTAAGAACCTTCTTGAAGAAAATGATGCTACAAGTATGGTCTGAGTTATTAAAGAATCTAATGAGAAAAAAAAACGTGTTTTGAAGAAATGCAGCTAAGAATATCAAAATCCATGAAATATAGTTTCTGAGCAAGTTATTTTCAAGCAGATAAGGAGGAAAAGGTCATTTGTTTTATATTTTCCCAATTTCTTACGAACCTGCTATTGCTTTGGGATAAAAATACTGTATTTAAAAATGCTATATTTAATCGTGGGCCTCTTGGCCCGCAATTAGAGTGCTGCATCAGAAGGTAAGGCTTAAACTGGATCAGAGGAGTGGGGAGGCATCTCTGATGTGTGGGGAGCGCCCTTAGCAAAAGTCCCAAGACAGGGAGAAGAATGACAGCTACCTGGCTGATGTTGTCCCTCCCACCCAGGACAAAAGGCTTGCTATATAGACAGCGGCCATAGGATAGATGCTACACTCTGGTGGGATTCAGGGGAATGCAAATGCTATGGATAACTCCATTAAATCACAATGGTGTGATTTTTTGTGAGGACTGTTTCAAGCAAAGCAAGATGTGTGGGAATTCAACAAGAGGCTAGGTGCTTGAGGAGAGTGGATGCAATGACAGGCGTCCGTGGACTTCTCTCTGTTCTCTTCCCAGTGACATTTGCTGCACTGACCCCTCAGAACATTCTCTCCTTGGCTGGAAGACAACGTCAGCACTAGAGCTAGAACTGAGGTGGCTGGAGTGGGCTGTTGCACTTCTTCTAACTCCTGTGCAGGTCTGTGTTTGCAATGAGATTCTTTCCCCTTTGGGTCTAGGACACAGAGCTTCCCAGTGGGTTTTGGGGCCAGCTGACCTGCCTTGTCAGGTCTAACGGTTAATTTTGTGGGTCAAGTTGAATCCAGGATATGTGGTTTCAAGATATCTGGTCAAAGTTTATGTTCTGTGTGTTTTTGGGTGAGCCTATCTTTGCAGTTGGTAGAGCAAATACAAAAGATATCCTCTCCGACCCCCAGCCCATAATGGGGACAGACCTGGTTAAATCCTTGCATAGAATACAAGGAAGCGAGAGTTCACCCAGCTAAGAGCCTTCAGCTTTCTCCTGTCTTTGGACTCGACCCAAGTCGTTGGCTCTTGCTGGGAGCCGAGTTGGCTCCTGCTGGCCTCTGGACAGGAGCACCACTCTCAGCCTTCTGGGTTCTCTGTACTTTGGACTCAGCCTGCAGTTAAAACTCTGCTTCTTCCTGGTCTCCAGCTTGCTGAGTCACCCTGTGGCTCCCGGGGCTAGTGAGGCTCTGTAGTGAGAGGCTCCACAGCCCTCCTCTGAACCCTGGAGGTCCAAAACGCTCTGAAATCTGCAACGTTTTGTCCTCGAAAAGATTTTGGATTTTTTAGAATATCAAGCATTCCAAAATCTAGAGAACTCTGAAATTGGAGACACTTTTCTAGGGAGGCTCATGCATTTTACATAAGAAATTCTCTATTTGGGGCCAGCATTGGGGCAGAAACAGTAAAACCACCGGGTTAAGCCTCTGCCTGCAATGCCAGTATCCCACAGGGGCGCCAGTTCAAGGCCCAGCTGCTCCACCTCTCAGCAGGTTCCTGCTTATGACCTGGAAAATCAATGGAGGATGACCCAAATCTTTGGGCCCTTGCATCCCCTTGGGAGACCCAGAGGAAGTCCCTGGCTTCTGGCTTCCGTTTGGCACTGGTCTGGCTGATTGTGGCTATTCAGGTCAGCTGGCCTCCTTAGCACAGCAGGCATGCTCTGACAGTTGGCAAGTCATCAGGTCCTAAAGCATCTGGGAAATCATGTTTCCCATATAATGAACTCTCTCATCCAGAGTCGGCCCATGACTTCAGAGATGACTCATAGATCAAAGGGCAAGAATGCCCCGGTTATGGTTGCGATAAAGAGACAAAGGCCAAGGCAGTCATCTCGGGTAGGGCTGGAACTATGGACTTCTTGGGAGTGATGTTGCTCCCCGTCACAGCCGCAGCCCAGGGCATTCTCCCAGAAAGCTGCCAGGACCCATTGGTTTGTCTTCATGAGGAGGGGTCAGGCCACTGCTACCTCTGGTTGGTGTCAGCAGCCAGGAGGTTGGGAAGTCCATAGTAGGGGCATCTCTTATAGCGGATGTTGGTGTCTTTGTCCAGTGTCCTTGTGCCAAGGGAGGGAGGACTGCTCAGGGACCAAGGGAGCTGGTCCTGGAAGTAGATCACAAAGCCAATCCTCCAGTTGCGGGGAGCACTGATGGGGCCTGGCAGAACAGCCTGAATCACAATGGCAACAGCCCAATCAGAGATCTCTCTCCCTTCTGTCTCTCTCTCTCTCTCTTCCGGAAGCTGCAGGCCTTGTCCAAGTGGCTTAGGTGAGAGTAACCAGTCCAGGCGCTGCACAGCACCTGTTATTGTCCAGGAGGCAGACCTGGTTCATCTTGCACAGGGACAGCTGAGGAGCGCGAGGCCCGAGTCTCGTGGACGGACCCTGGCCAGTAATGTTGGACTGGACAAGATGCCGACGCCTGGACTCAGGATGGCTCTGGGTCATGGCAGGGGGTGGCTTTGCCTTCCTCTGTTTCTGGCTGGGAGGGCACATATCCAAGGGTGAGAGAGGCACATCCACTTCCTCCCATGCCAGGGAGAGACAGCACTGCCTTTTGGATGAGACTGCCGGCAGGAAGCCTTGAGCAAGGATCCCATCCTTGGAACAGTGGGAGAAAGGGCTCCACAGGCGGTCACCAGCAAGGGTGGCCCTTCTAGATGGGAGAGTCCCCCACTCCCTGGCCTTCCTGCTGTCACAGGAGACGCTGTGGTCACGAGTTTTTGTTGTTAGGAAGACTTAGAGTGTCCTACCGAAGTACACTCAGGGCGCAGCTTCTCTGGGCACTGTCCCCGTTGAGGTTCAGCCAGTCACTGCCTGCTCAGAGGGTTGAACTCTTTCAGGACTAGCTGGGCACGCAGGGAAGGACCCCAGGCCGCCTGCCTCATGGTGGTCGTTACGACATGACTTCAGAGCTCACGTGGAGTTCTTGGTTATCAATTCCCCGATGGATTTTTCTTCTACTTTTCTCTTCCCAGGAACTGGCACCACCATAAAGCTGGGCATGATTTTTTAATTTTATCTTATGTTTTTTAGATTTATTTACTTATTATTAGAAAGTCAGATTTACAGAGTGAAAGAGAGACAGAGACAAAGATCTTCCATCCAATGGTTCCACTCCTCAAGTAGCTGCAATGGCCGGAGCTGAACTGATCCGAAGCCAGGAGCCAGGAAATTCTCCTGGGTCTCCTACATGGGTTCAGGGTCCCAAGGTTTTGGGCCATCTTCTGGTGCTATCCCAGGCCACAGGTAGGGAGCTGGGAGGGAAGTGGAGCCGCCAGGATTAGAGCCGGTGCTTATATAGGATCTTGGAGCGTGCAAGGTGAGGACTTTAGCCACTAGGTTACTGCTCCAGGCACAATATCTCACTTTTTATTGTTATTATTTTCCTTGATAGCTTTGTAGTTAGAATTTCTCTCTCTTCTTCCCCCTTCCCTTCCTCCCTTCTTATTTTGCCCCTTGCACTGTTTTTCTCCATATGATCACAGTAGTATAGTCCTTTAGTGCAAGTTATAAGTTTACACTATACTATTGAAGTGCATTATGTATTTCTTCTTTTATTAAAGCTTAATTTTCTTTTTAATATTGTTTACATAGTTGAGAGTGATGCATACCCATGGTGGGAAAGGTCAGGTTATGGGGGACGGAGGAAGGTGGGTAAGATAAGTGTTTCAGATCCTGTGTTTTCTCCCCTTGCTCCTGTGTCTGCAGAGGGATGGGGAGGGAGGCCCGTCCCTTGCTTGTCAAGCAGCATCCATGCTTGGGAACAGATAGGATCATTTGGTGTCACCTTAGAGCCACCCCATGTGGAGAAAATGGTTCTGAGGGTGCTACCTGAGTGGTCTTGGTAGTTCTGAGATGTTAACTTGGTTTAACAAGGGTTGAGAGTCTTTCTAAGGTCTATTGGCTGCCCAAGTGTGGCATCCACAGACCCAGACATTTGCTGTCAAGGCAGGCCAGGAAAGTTGTTGAACCTGTTCTGCTTTCTATCTTTCGATGAGGTGCTCAGTGTCCTGTGTTGGCTTAGATGCGCAGTCACGTCTTTCATGTGCATCTTGGGATGTACTGCACAGGCATCAGCAACCAAGGAGGTCCAGTCCTAATATTGTATTCCAATGCTGGACCACATATCCTTGTGATGTTCTCTGAGCACAGTGTGAACCCAGTGGTCTAGCTGGGGTGTATGTGTGGGAGGGCCTCAAGAAAACTCGTCTGGAGAGCCTTCAGACTTGACTCTTGCATGTGCCAGCTAGTGTGGAGTCAGATCTGGTCTGACATCTGCACCAGCCAATGGACACACTGGCAGAGTCAGCTGCCTGGTCAGTTCTGCCCCCAGTCCCATCTACCATGCGAATGAACCATTGGGTGCTGTGGCGTAGCCCAGCCCAGCCTGCCACTTGCCTGGCTTTCACACACTGGTGGATTCTATGGGTTAATTGGGGTGACCCCTGCCAGGCCTTCCCCCAGCCAGGACTTTTGCATGCACTGGCAGGTGCTGCAGCCTAGCCTGTCCTGTCCTGCATCCTGCCCAGTTCTTGTGTGCACTCATGGGTGTTGTAGCCTAGCTCAGCCTGGCCCGCTCCTAGACCGAGTTCTCATGCTCTCCAGTAGGAGCTGCAGCCTAGCAGAGGAGTCCCTTAAGTTCCCCTCTCAGGCCTGCTCCCAAACTCAGATCGCATGCATGCTGCTGAGTGTTGCGGCCCAGCCTGACATGGCCTGCCCCCAGTCCTTGTGCCCATCAACAGGTGCTGTAGCCCAGATGGACGTGATTTCTGATCTAGCCTTTTCCCTTACCACCCCTTCCCATAAAATCCATGATCTAATCCTATCCTTTGCAGTTCCTACCCATTCTCTCGTCATCATAGTAAACCAAGTTACCTAAACAATGACAGGAGCCTCTTCATGCTGCCCCCGTAACCTCCTTCACACCGGCAGCCTACACCTCACTTGACTACCAGAGTGGACTCTTCCAGCAATTCCAGGGCACCACACTCATGCTCATGTTCTTTGGAGCACTTGTCACCAGTACGTGTTATACTCTCATTTTGTACACGTCTCCCTCCACTGGGTGGTAGCACCATGGGAAAGAAATCCTGCTGTTAAGTTTACTGTTGTAACTTTTTTGCATAGCACAAAGCGAATACATTATTATTATTATTTTGGATGAATAGCTTTAGACCAGAACTGCATCTAGCTGAGTCAGCAATAAGGAACTGTCACACTTAAGTCAAACTCTCAGTTGATAACGGCCTCAGTGGCATACAATTCTGAAAGAAGGGCTGTAATTCTAGAGAAGGTTTATTCCTTTTCAAGATGTATTTATTTGTTATTTGATGTAATTTCTATGTGTATTTTTCTGTTTCAAATGTTCTGTGGCATGTATTTTTATAAATCAGGAAAATGTGGGACACTTCATAAGAAAAAAATTGAAGATGCACTGTACTGATTTTTTTTAAAAGCATTTATTATTTGAGAATCAAAGTTACAGATAGAGCGGGGAGAGACAGCGTAAAGGAGTTCTTCCATGCGCTGATTCATTCCCTAGATGGTTACAACAGCCAGTGCTGGTGGGACCCATCAGAAGCTACATTCAAGTCTTCCACATGCGTGTCATGGGCCCAGACACTCATATGATGCTCCACTGTTCTCCCCAGGCTGTTAGCAGGGATCTGGGTCAGAAGTAGAGCAGCCAGAACTTGAACCAGCCGGCGCCTCTTGGAGTGCTGGTGTTGCATGCGGGCCACAGCACTGGCCCCTCATTTCTGTGTCAGCATCTCTTTGGTGTAGGCACTTGCCTTATGCACTCTAAACATATGTAAGCACAAAAGTTACTAAATGTTCTCAGAAATCCCTGGAAATTTCCCTCCAAGGAATACACACATGTTGCTGTTTCCTGGAATTCACTGCAGCTGACCACGGCTACTATGCTGGTCCCCAAGATCTCTGGCTGGAATTAGACAACAAACCCATTGTTCCAGGACTTCTCCCTGGAGGCACATGGAAGGATTTGTGTTGTTTTGTTATTACAACGCCAGACCTAACCATGATCCTTTTTTTTTTTTTTTGTCTATGTTGCATCCAAAGTTGTCTTTGCTGGACTAGATTTTCTGTGGAGAGATTCTTTTTTTCCCCCAGCGCCCAGCTTGGGAGGCGCTGGAGTTGCAGAGGGCACGGGCAGTGGGTATAATGCTGAATTTTCTTGGTGTTTAGGCCACACAGGTGGATGAATGAAAAAGAAAATGATTAGGGCAAGCGTGTTGTTTCATGTGATATAAGTCGTCTGCCCTGGGTATATGTGTGTGTGTGTGTGTGTGGTGAGACCCCGGGAAGGTAGTCCCTGGGTGTGGTTTACAGTCAAGTTGTGAATTGAAAACAGTATTGAATCTGATCAACTCTAACATGTCTGGAGCTCTGAAAGCCCGTGATCTCTGAATAACCGGTAATTGATGTGAAAATTGATATGAATTCCATAGATTACTCATACTGCGCTTCAGTTAGAGAAGTATCACTTGTTATCTTTGGCCTGTCTTCCTCTGCACCGGATCTCAGATCGCTGGGCAACCCGAGTGACGTTGAATATACTTTGCCTTATTATTCAGGAAAGGCCATGTCATGTTATACTAACAAGCAAAGCCCATATTTCTGGCAAAACTTCACTGCTGGACATGTCTGGGAGGGTACTTCTAGAAGGGGTTAGCTTGTAAATTAGCGATGGAGTAAAGGCGGTTATTACCAATGTCAGTGACAAAGTCGGGTGGTCCTTACCAATCACCCAGTCTGTCAGAGCCCCAGAGAAGAGGAACAGCAAGGCAGAGGAAAGGCGGCATGTCCATTTTCTTCTGCCCATGATGTGGACGCCCTCGGCTCTCATGTAGCCGCACAGGGACTGAATCCCACTGCCAGTTTCCTGCTTCCACAGCTGGCACATCACACAGAGTGGAGCTAGCTGGTTTTCCTAGGTGAGTGGGCTAGTTTTCCCACACATCACCACAGACACATAAGACAGAGATCTTCAAAAACTTCATAGAAAAACGCGTTAAAGAAAAGATCAATGTCTGGACTGGCACCATGGCATAGTAGGATGAGGTTCTGCCTGTGATGCCAGCATTCCCTATGGGCACTGGTTCATATCCTGGCTGTTCCATTTCCCATTTAGCTCTCCGCTTTGTGGCTCAAGTCTGGGATCCTCGCACCCACGTGGGAAGAAGCTCCTGGCTCCTGGCTTCACATTGGCTCAGCTCTGGCTGTTGTGGCCACTCGGGGGAACGAACCAAGTGGATGGAATATTTTGTTTTCTGTCTCTTCTTTCTGTAAATCTGCCTTTCAAATAAAAATTAAAAAAAAAAGAGAGAAAATCAAAGTGTAGATTTCTAGACTGTGTATTTGTTAAAAAGTAGTATGAAGAAAAATTGTGTGTGATCTAATACTGCCTGACTCTGAAAGCAAAATGGAGAGAAAATTAGATTTAATGTTCATGCTTATATTAAAAAGTAAAACTAACCTACCCACAAAAAAAATAAACCAATTTTCCCTAGAGTAAAGAAAAAGTAGTGTAGAAAAGTAAGTTCCTACTAGGTTGTTAATATGCTTTGTTTCATAATTTTACAGAATTATGAAACAAAGTTAAAATTAAAAATTGGAAGCAAAATGAAAGATTAAATGTAATTCTGAATCGAGTAGGTGGCATAGCCACCTGAAAGGGGAATGTCAAGTGCCTTAAAAACTCAGCATATTCATTACTTGTCACTTGCAGACTATACCCTTAGGGTGAAACAAAATTGTAAACTATTTTCTGTAATGGCACAATTGGAGGCAGTGTTAATATTGTTCTGAGAGTATTTTTTGTGCCAAAGCAGATGAATAAGTATTTTACATTCACCAAAAAAGAAAAAAAACCAAGATTTTTGTTTGGGCAGAACGAGATACAAAGAACAAAGATGTTAACTTAAATATGTCAAATTCTTAATCTGAATGCGAAGTACCACTAGGAACTCAAAATATGTTTTATCTTTAAAAAAAAAAAGGGGGGAGAGAGCACGGTACTGTAGCCTAGTGGCTAAAATCCTTGTCTGTACCAGGATCCGATATGGGCGCCAGTTCATATCTCGCCTGCTCCACTTCCCACCCAGCTCCCTGCTTGTGGCCTGGGAAAGCAGTGAAGGACGGCCCAAAGCCTTGGCACCCTACACCCACACTGGAGACCGAGAAGAAGCTCCTGGCTCCTGGCTTCGGATTGGCTCAGCTCTGGCTGTTGAGGTCACCTGGGGAGTAAATCAGCGGACCGAAGATATTCCTCTCTGTCTCTCCTCCTCTCTGTAAATCTGACTTTCCAATACAAACAAATAAATCTTTAAAAAAAAAAATAGAGGAAGAGAAAAATGAAGGTACTTCTCAGATCTGACCACTGAGAAAGCTTTGAAATAAGAATGAAGTAGTGAAGAGAGCCCAGATTGGACCGCTACCGCTTCCCAGCAAGAACCACCAAGACTCCTTGGAAACGGCCGATTCCGGAGCAGGGATGGAAAACATGCCGCCTGAGGCTGGACCATTTGTGTCCCCTAGAAATACGAAAGGGCTTTTAGGGTGTACTGGAGTCTCTCAAAAGGGCTCACCAACAGTTTCTGGGGTTTCGGAGGAAGCTCCTGGCTCCTGAGTTTGGATCGGCTCAGTTCCAGCCCTTGCGCCAATTTGGGGCGTGGACCAGTGAATCGAAGATCTTTCTGTCTGCCTGTAAGTCTGCCTTTCCAGTAAAAACAGATGAATCTTTAACAAATGATTTATTTTCTGTTTAGGTGGAAGGCAGACACATAACCACACACAGATCCAGGGAGGGGGACATTGAACTTCCATTGTCTGCTTTACTCCCCCCACAATAACCAGGAGCAGGCCTTCTCTCTCTCTTCTGAGACTTGCATTACTCGTATATGTTGCTTTGTTGGTACACCTTAAAGGAATTCCCTTTTTCTCTTACAAAAGCTTTTTTTTTTTTTTACACTTTTATTAGAAAGACAGATTTAGAGAGAGAGGGGTAAAGATCTTCCATCTGCTGGTTCACTCCCTGAAAGGCTTCAACGGCTAGAATTGAGCAGATTAGAAACCAGGAGCCAGGTCTCCCACATGGGTGCAGCGTTCCAAGGCTTGGTGCCATCCTCTTCTACCTTCCCAGGTCATCAGTAGGGAGCTAGGTAGGAAGTGGAGCAGCCGAACTATGAACTGGCACTGATACGGGGTTCTTGAGCTTGCAAGATGAGCGTTTAAGCCAACTGAGCCATCACGCTGGGGCCCCATGTATATTCTTCATAATTCAAATTTTCCATGAACTGTGATGACCCTTTGTGCCATACAAGCATACATATTGGTGTTGGTGGGGAGGGAGACTGAGAGACAGTTGCTATTCTGGTTCTGCCATTTACTGGCTATGTCACTTTAAGCAGGTTACGTATTTCTAAATCTCAGTTTTCAATGTTTAAAAGTGAGGATTTATTTTGCAGTTGCCTAGAAGAGTACCCAGTGGCAAGAATGTGAGTGCAAGTGGTTTATTTGGAAGTTAAAGCTTGCCTGGGACTTTATCAGAAGGGAACCGGGAAGTGCCAGAAAGACTCTTCAGCAAGTTCCCACCGTGGGCTACCTCCGTATCAGCCTTTCTTTCCTCGGGGTTTAGGGCAACTGGAGTGTTTGTATATCAATTCCCTTTAGTCTTTGGGTTGAAGACCCCGGGGGCCTGAGCCTCCGGGCAGGTGGGAGGGACCCTCAGGTAAAAAGATGTTCCCGCTGGTGTTGCCCTACCAATAGTAACAGCAGAAAGGATACGGTCAGGGCACTGGCCTTGGCTGGGTCTTTAAGCCAACCCAGGCTCCCACTCCCCGACATCCACCCGACTTCCAGAACTCAGGGTATGACAGCAATCCTGTCCGAGAATGGCCACAAACCTTCACCACTAAGTTCTTGGGAATCTTAAATGTATAGCAGCTTGATAATTCACCGAACATCTTCGAAGTTGTTTTGTTTTTTTTTTTTCCCTTTCTTTATACAGAAGCATGAAGTAATTCATCGTGAGGGCAGACGTTGGTGTGCAGGGATGGGAAAGGGGGGGGGGGAGTGCTGTGGATTGAGGCGCGCCAAGGAGGAGAGCAAACACCTGGCCTGATGCGCAGGCGTTGGTCAGCCAGGGGGCAAAGCCAGACGTCTCATAATAAAGTCAACCTGGGTGGCCAAGATTCGGATGCTGCCACAGGCTGTCACTGCCAGCTTCCAGGATTCTTCCCCCTCCGCTCGTAAGGATGCAAGCGAGGCTGAGGGGGTCGCCCCGCCGGCAGCGCGCCCACCTGCGTGCCGGCTACTAAGGCCAAGGCTGGGGTCGCAATCAGTGGTGATGCCAGCGCCTGCCCGGTGGGTGGGCACCTAATCCCAGCCGGTCGCCTCCTTCAGCTCCCAAGTCGTTGAGGTGAAAGAAAAACAACTCAGAAATCGGCCTGGAACTTAGCAACTCCCGGAACCGCCCTCCCGCGGGCGCGCTGTTGCCAGGGAAACCCGGGCACCGCCCAGCTCCACGACGGACCAATGGCAGCGCGGGGTGGACACGGGCTCGGGCCCCGGACGGCTCGCGGTGGGCTCCTCCCTCGGTCTGGATTGACCAATCGCAGCGCGGCCCGGCGCAGGGGCCGCCCCCGGGTCGCGGCGGGGAGGCGGGGAGACAGCCGCAAGCTCCGCCCCGCTCCCCTCTGACCCCGTGTCTTGTCTCTCCGTCTTCCTGTTCCAAACCG
The DNA here is from genome assembly GCF_017591425.1 of Ochotona curzoniae. NCBI lineage: Eukaryota > Metazoa > Chordata > Mammalia > Lagomorpha > Ochotonidae > Ochotona > Ochotona curzoniae. The sequence goes on along the minus strand of NW_024466446.1, from coordinate 7,010,533 downwards.
CGTGGACGCGCCGGGGCCGCGGGGGCCTCGGGACGCCTCGCGGGCCTCCCACTGCCGCTGTCGCCGCTGCCACCAGGGATCGCGACCCCTTCCTCCTTCCCCTTGCCCTTACTCTCCCGCGCCGGCCTCAAGTCGCTCGTCCCCGGGTGGTGTCTCCGGGAAGGGTGAGCACATGGCGACTCAGACGCACTCCCTCAGCTATGCGGGGTGCAACTTCTTGCGCCAGCGTCTGGTCCTGTCCACCCTGAGCGGGCGCCCCGTGAAAATCAGAAAGATCCGGGCCAGAGATGACAACCCGGGCCTCCGAGGTAAGTTGGAGGGATGGTGATGAGGGGTGGTGTATGGCAGACGGAGGGGGTGATGCCCCGAGGGCCGGCGCCGGGCGCCCGGGCGCGGGGAGGGGATTCGGGTGGCAGGGTCCTGAGGAGGGGTCTGGCCGCTCTGTCGCCGCCTCCACCCGGGGGTCCTGAGCGCCGATGGGAGGCGGGGTCACCCCGGAGGCGGGGTGTGTGTGTGTGTAGGGGGTGCGCTCTGGGCGCGCTGCTTGTGAACAGCTACAAGTTTTTCCAGCATGTCCTATTGCCGCAGGTGCCAGGCGTTGCACCCCTCTCTTCCTCCCGAGCCTCGCTTTCCAAGAGGAAGGACCAACGTGGGGGGCGATTGCGCGCCCACGGGGAGACTTTTGGGGAGGGGGAGAAAAGTTCCCCTCAGGTGGGGGTTCCCGGCACGGTTCTGAGATGCGGTCTGTCCGTCTGTCGCCATGATTTCTTGGAGGCCCTTGCACCTTCTCATTTGGTGTGGATTAAGTTTTTTTTTTACGAAGTAATTTCTGTGATTTGAGTTGTGGCCATGATTGACTTGTGCAGGACGGTCACCGTGGGCCTAAGGTGGCTCTGGCTTTGGAAATATGTTGATGACAAGTGATAACATACTTCAGGCGTTCCACGTCACTTCTTTTTAATTTATTTGTTTTTGGTCCCATAGAAGTAGACAGGTTACATGGTAGGTCCCATGAAAACCCACGTTTAAATGGTGCTGGGTTTTCACCTGTTACCCTGACACCAGCCATGTGTTTATGTTGAATTGGGAGACTCAGAGGAGAAAGGAAAAAAAAAAAAAACAAAAAAACAAAAAAACTTTTCTGCAAGTTGAGGGAGAGGGACTGTAGTTAGTATGGGAAGTTGCTAAGGTCCTTTTGATGGGTTTACTTTTGAAAAAGAATATTTGTTTATTTAAAGGCAGAGTTAAAGAGGCAGAAAGAGAGAGCTTGAGCCGTCTACTGGTTCGCTCGTCACATGGCCCTGTCTTCTGGATCTGGGTCTGTTGGAAGCTAGGAGTCGGGAGAAGCTTGTCTCTGGTCTTCTGGGTGGGTGCAGGGGCCCCAAGCTCTCAAGCCTTCCGAGGCACGCGGGCAGGGAGCAGGTGGGACATGCCATGTGGCAGATACTGTCACCACTATGTTGATTTCATTTGCACTGGCCCCTGTGTAAGGTGGCCGGTCCGTTCCATCATCTGTCGGCATGCCTGCTCTGAACTTGCGTCTGCTTCTCTTGAACTTGTTGCACACGTTGGTAGTCGGCAGTGTGATAACACCAAGCCGTCGACGACAGATTTTAGAGGGTGACACTCAGAAGGTCTTACAGGTGCACGGATAGGAAAAGCTGGCTTCCTTGGCTGCCCATCGTGTCACCTCCAAACGCTGAGGGAATGAAGGGATGGCCACTGCCTGCTGCCTGCTGGGGCCCTGCCTCTCAACATCTGTTGCTCTGATCTGGAGCCCAGCCCTTGGGCGATGCGCTTGCATGGTGGTTCTGGTCTGTGGAGTCCCTCCACTTGCCCCTTCTTGAAGCCCCAGGGGCGCCCGGGGAGTTTGTCACTAGAGAGCTATGGTAAGAGGACGAGTGCCTACTTTTCTGTGAACACGGGTCATCATGTTTTTGTTTTTTTTTTTTTTAAATTTAATTTTCTTTTCTTTTTAAAAGAAAGAGACGCCCTGGAGCTAGGCTTGCTGTCGGTAATAGAAACTGTAAGATCCACTTCAGATCAGGATGTCCGAATGCCGCTCCAGTGCCCCCGACTCCTGGTTGGCAAACATTTGTCATTGCCACCTAGATAAGAGTTTTATCCAAGAACAGGACTGGACCGTCACGCGCTTTCCTGAAGAGGGGGTTGGATCTGGTACCCAGGCAGGGTGGGCTGGGGAGGAGTGCTGGTTGGCAGATGTGTGGGATTGTGTGAGAAGCCCTAGGAGTGTTTTAACCTTACCTCTTTAGAATACTTTGTGAGGGTGGAAAGGCCTCAGTTCATGTCTCCTTGTGTGGGCCTGAGGGCCTCAGCAATTGTATAGATGTTCGCCTGCTGGTTCCTTAGGGAACGGAGATAGGTGTGTGTTTGGGCATTGGTAGCTGTTTGAGAGGGCTTCCTAAATGCAAAGAAAATTCACGTCGCCCGAATTCCATCTGCACCGATTTTTGAAGCCCCTGTGGCCTATGTGAATATATATTTCTATATATAAAATGTTGACGCATACACGCGCGGTCTCTGTGACCCCTGATGTGTAATTAGCATTTACTCTCAAGCAGGTGCCTGGCTGCTCAGTGGCAGATGTGGCCAGCAGGCTGTGGTATCTATCCCTTATCGACTGCTTCCTGACTCGGGTGTTGAGAGTTGTAAAAACTGAGTACAGCCAATAAAATCTTGAGCTCAAATGCGAGGGCTACCTTCCTGAAAGATGCCTGCTTAGAGCTCGCTCCTAAAGTGGTAGTAGGGGAGGCACTCTGCCTCAGGAACTGCATTCTCAAAAGATACAGGGAGCCGCTGTGTATGCATGCTTCGTGGGCCGTGTGACTGAGCAGCTGGTGGGCCCTGGCCTGCCTTATAACCATGAAGGGCTGAGCTGGGCAAGGGGTTGGGGCAGGAGACCTGCCCAAGAGCCGCCAAGAAGACTTTCAAGGTCTTAGAGAGAGAAGGAGAAACAGAAAGATCTTCCATCCACTGATTCACTCCCCAAATGGCTGCAGTGGCCCCAGCTGAGCCAACGCAGTCAGGAGCCAGGAGCTTCTTGCGGGTCTCCCACGTGGACGCAGGATTCTAAGGCTTTGGGTCATCTTCCACTGCCTTCTCAGGCCACAAGCAGGGAGCTGAGTGGGAAGTGGAGCAGCTGGGGCATAAATTGGTGCCCTTATGGGATGCTGGTACCTGCAGGTAGTGGATTAGCTAGATGAGCCATTGCCTGCAGGGTGTGCCCCCTCCCCCCCCCCCGTTTTCTTTTTCTAAAAGATTTATTTATTTATTTGCTTCAAGAGCAGAGTAACAGGATGGGAGGGAGTTCATCTGCCCACTGGCTGACGCTCCCCAAATGACCACAGCAAGCAGTGCTGAGCCATACAGAACGTGGAGCTACAGACCTCAGCCCGTCCTTCCCCGTGGATGGTCGGGGCCCAGGTGTTGGGACCATCTTCACCTGCTTTCCCAGGCATGGTAGAAGGGTGCTGGGTCTGAAGTTAGAGCACACGGGACTCAGACCGTTGCTTCGAGAGGGGATGCTGGTGTCACAACGGCAGCTCGAACCCGTTGTACCCCGGTGCCCGTCCCAAGAGGCAGAACGCTTGCCTGGTCACGGTCATAGTAGCTTGGCTGGCTCAGAGTTAGGCCTATGGTTATTAGACCTGATTTCCCCTTTTGCTGCTGCTTACTCTTGGGCTTTGGGAAAACTCTTTAACATTTCTGAGCCTCACTTTATTTATTTTTTTCAACTGTAACGTAGGACCCCAACTACCTGCCTGCTAAGGGTTATTCCGAGGACTCTGTGGAGTTCTTGAACTGCAATACGAAGAATAAATGTTGCTGGTTTTATTATCGTGTGGGTATAGTTCTGCTTTCTGGCAGCCCAAATCTCTTCCTGCTTCTTCGTGGACATGTTTCAGGTACTTACAGAGAATTCTGCTGCCTTTTCGTGTTTTCTTTTTGGCCTGAAGTTTTTCTTTGAGGTGATGCTATCATATGCAGATGTGTTTCATAGGTGTGTTTAATGTGGTTCTCATCCAGGGGTAGTTTTGCCCTCCAGGGGACGGTGGCAATGTTTGGAGATGGCTTTAGTTGTCAGAACAGTGTAGGGGCGGGGTTGGGCCTGGCATCTGGGGGGTGGGGTCTAAGCAAGCTCCTGACTTTATGCCAAGAACCCCTGCCATAAAGTGTTACTGCCTTCAAAATGTAACCAGCGCTGATGTTGAAAACATGGTTGACTTGACTTTAATCATACAGCCTTTCCTCCCCTCCCTCAGTCCCTGATGATTTGAAACAGCAGCATGTATTTCTTGAGAAAACAGTACAGAGATTTCGAAGTGGAGGCCTAGGCCAGGTTCTCTGACTCCAGGCAAATCCGGCCCATAAAATGACCCTTTCCCTAAGCAGCGGGGTTGTAGAGAATAAAGGATTTTAACTTTAGCAAAAGACTAGCTGGAAATGGTTTTAATAATTAGGCAGTCACAAACTGTAATTGATGTTTCACTCTTAAGGAGCATGAACAATTCCATTGTCTTTTTCTTCCTCGCAGTGAAAAGGAATTACATTGTAAAAGCTGAGATGCTGCAGCTGGGGAACTTGAGCCTGGCTGAGTGACCGCCCGGTTCAGGCCTTTCTGCAGGTTTGGGTGTTCCCAAGTGTCGGTGTTTCTGGATTGCATGAGGGTTGGGACTTGCAGGGTCTGGTGTTTGAATAGCTTCTGAGCCCGTGAAGGAGGACCGGCAGCATTGATGGACTTTGGGAAGTGTGCTGCTTTAGTGGCGAGAGCAGACAGGTTTGCCGTCACACAGGGTCACACGCGACTCAGCCTGAGCTCTTGCTCCCTGGGCGGTCAGAGTTCTGGTCCCACAGCGGGGTTATTCATGGCCTCAGCAAGTTCAGATTCTAAACAGGGAGGGCTAGATGGAGTCTTGATCAAAACATATGCCTGCAGTGTGCGGAGGAAGCCCTCCAGGTAGAGGTCCTTTGAAGAATCGCTGCATGCTTTGGTAAGCAGGTGCATTGTCTGGGAAGGTAAATCTGGCTCTTGGCAAATTGGATCTTAAGGAGGTTGTACCTCCTTAGAGCTGTTGATTGACATGACGGGAGAGGTTTTCCACCTGTGCATCTGCTAGCTCACTCCCCAAGTACCTATACCAGCTTGAAGCTGGGAGCTGGGCATTCAGTCGGGGCTCCCGGCAGGGTGTCAGGGACCCACGTCCCTGGGCTGTCACCTGCGGGCTGTCACCCGCTGCTTCTCTCAGAGCACCTTACCAGGAGGCCGGATCGGAAGTGGAGCTGGAACCCTGGGCACTTTGGCTTGGCTGCCCCAAAACAAAACTTACCTTTCTAAGACAAGTGCCAAGAATCCTGTGTCCTGCTCTGAGCACTACCGTTGCTTGAAAGCTGTGAAATATTGTTCCAGGTAGAATTACCCGCCGTGTCTATTTTTAAACTGATTTTTCGTTTTGAGATCACCGTAGGCTCACGTAACACAGAGCTCTCATCTATGCTCTGTCAAGTTTCCTGCAGTGGGAACCCCTGCGAGAAACTACAGCAAGTGTGTCAGGATTCTCCCCGCTCCCCTTTGCCAGTCCTGCCTGCTCCCCACTTTCCCACCTTCTCCTAGTCCCTTTGTAATTTTGTTACTTGAAAAAATATGTAATGGGTTGGTTCCAGGTGTAACCTTTTGGGACTGGCTTTTCACTTAGTGTGCTTGATTCTCTATCCAAGTTGCTTCCCCTCCCCCCCTTAAATCAAGTTCATTCCTTTTTTCTTGCAGAGTAGTATTCCTCTGCCTTCCCATGTACATGTAAGAATAAGCCTGTCTCATCCAAAAGAGAAATACTGCTGAGATTTTTGCAATAATTATATACGCGTATTTTTCTTAAAAGATTTATTTATTTACTTTTATTTGAAAAATAGAGCAACAGAGGTAAAAGGCAGACAGATCTTCTATCCATTGGTTCCTTCCCCAAACTGACCGCAATGGCTGAAGTTGGGCCAGTTGGAAGCTGCAAGTCAGGAGCCAGGAGCTTCTTTCAGGTCTCTGCTGTGGCTGCAGGGGCCCAAGGACCTGGACCAACCTCTGTTAACTTTCCCAGGCTACTGGCAGGGGACGGGATTGGAAGTAGAGCAGCTAGGACTTGAAACTGCCATCTATACAGGATGCTGGCACAGCAGGCAGAGGCTTAGCCGGCTATACCACAGTTCCAGCCCAGCAAGAATGATGTTAGACCACTGTGTCAGCTTGCCATTATTATGTTGAGTCTTCCGGTTTATGAATATGTTTTTTTCTTTATTTACTTAAATATTTTAGAATTTTCTTTCGCAGTGTTACGCAGTTTTGCAGCATATGAGCCAGTATGTTATGTTAAATTTACACTCAATCATGTGTGACTTTTGAAGCAGTTGAAATGATGTATGATTTAGAGTTTGGATCGTCTGGAGTTCGTGTAGAAGTCCCTTGATTTACTTTATTTTTGGTGAATTTTTCTCGTATCCTGCATCCTTGCTGAATTTGCCTGTTTATCTTAGAAGGTTTTTTTCCTTTGGGGGAGTGGATTTTCTACCAGCAGGCTGGTTACCATCTGCAGTCAGAGTGCTGACAGCATCCCGTCTTGCCTTGTGTTGGGGAAAAATATCCAGAATTTCACCAACCAAGTGTGTGTGTGTGTTTTTTTTTTTTTAATTGTTTTCATTGTGTTTGAAAGAGAGGCAAATAAAAATTTTCCATTCTTACTGGTTCACTCCCCAGGTGCCTTAACAGCTGGGGCTGAACCAGACTAAAATCTGAACCCCAGAGCTCAGCCTGTGTCTCCTACTTGTGTGATAGGAACCAAAGCATTTGAGCTGCTGCCTGCTGTCCCATGCGCGCATCAGCAGGATGCTGAGACTGGAAGCGGAGCCAGGAGTTGACTGCAGGACCTCACTCCAGTGTGGAGTATGTGACATCTTTTTTTTTTTAAGATTTATTTTATTTTTATTGGAAAGTCACATATACAGAGAGGAGGAGAGACAGAGAGACAGAAAGGAAGATCTTCCATCCAATGATTCACTCCCCAAGTAAGCACAACAGCCTGTGGTATGCTGATTTGAAGCTAGGAGTCAGGAACTTCTTCCAGGTCTCCCACACAGGTGCAGGGTCCCAAGGCTTTGGGTCGTCCTCGACTGCCTTCCCAGGCCACAAGCAGGGAGCTAGATGGGAAGAGGAGCTGCAAGGATTAGAACCGGCGCCCATATGGGATCCCGGGCGTGTTCAAGGCGAGGACTTTAGCTGCTAGGCCACGCTACCGGGCCCGGAATGTGTGCCATCCTAACCACCCTGGGGGATTACCCTCTGTAGGGCCAGCATCGCATAGGGGCACCAGTTTGAGTCCAGGCTGCTCCACTTCTGGTCCAGCTCCCTGTTAATACACCTGGGAAAGCAGCAGAAGATGGCAGAAGTGTCTGGGCTCTACACCCATGTGGAAGATCCAGAAAGAGCTCCTGGCTCCTGGCTTCTGTCTGGCCCACCCCTAGATCTTGCAGCCATTGTGGGAGTAACCAGTGAATGAGAGCTCAACTAAAGTGAATGAATCTTAAAAAAAAAAAAAATAAGCAGTTACCCCTGGTTACCTCTGTATATTTCCTTGTAGATAATTTTTATCAAGTTGAGACTTTTTTTTTGACTATTTTTGTAAAACATTCATTCTTTCATTGCTTTTTTTAAAAAAAGCTTTCATTCATGAATGTTGTATTTTATAATTTTTAAAATGCTATTTGATGGTTTGTTTTTAACTTAACGGGGTGTTTTGTAGATTTTCAGATGTTGAATTGAGTCTTGCATTCTTGGAATATACTTCAGTTGGTCTTTTTTTCAGATTTAGTTATTTATTTGAAAGGTAGAATTATAGAGGCAGAGATAATGTTTTCCTTTTTTTTTTTTTAAGGTTTATTTTTATTGGGAAGGCAGATTTATAGTGAGAAGACTTAAAGTAAGTCTTCAACAGCCAGTAGCTCGTATCGGTTGTTTTTGACTTGTTTCATGGAGTTCCTTTGACTTGTGGCCCAGTGCACTTTGTTCAGGTTGCAGAATCTCCTCCAACAGGAGTTCTGGGACAGGCTTAAGTAACAGAGCAGGTGGATTGGAATTGCTTGCTGGATCCGCTCACCCCTTGGGATCGTTCTAGGTGATTGTTGGAGTTTGTGCCGGCCAGCTCTGCTGCGCGCGAGAAAGGAGTGGAGGTCGTGCAGGACGCGCGGGCAGGCCGGCTGCTTCCGGTGCCCTTCCCTGGCTTCCCGGGCACAAGGAAGGCTTTGATGTCAGTGCCTGCCTCTGCCTCTGCCTTCTGCCCTTGTTGTATTTGACGTGCTTTCCGGACGGCAGAGGCACAGACCTTGCACGGGGTTTGGGTTGCTGGGTGGAGATCCGTCTGCTGGTAGAGGTGCCACTCGTGTACGAGTTGTGTCTGATCGTCCCTCTGAGCGTGTGGATCCATCCTTCTTGAACCTCTTTCCACTGCTCATCCCCCCGCCGACTCCGCACCCCTCGAGCCGCGGTCCTGCCTGTTCCCGAGGGAATCCCGGGGGTCGAGCAGGAAGTGTCCCATCCGTGCCCGCAGCCCCTTCAGCCAACGTGCTTGCCCAGCCCAGCTGGGCACCTGGCTGGCAGCCAACCTGTTTTCTTTTTTCCCACAGATTTTGAAGCCAGCTTCATAAGGCTTTTGGACAAAATAACTAATGGTTCTCGAATTGAAATAAACCAGACAGGTAAGTGAAAGCGCCTACACACGCTATCGAAATATTCCTGTTTGCCATTCTTTTCCCTAGTGTAAATGCCAACGTGTGCCCAACACTGCCTGGCAGATTGTGTTCCGTTTGCCTTCATTACGCCAGGGTCTTGGAGTGGTACCTTTCGGAATTACACGAAGAAGCTGACGCTAGAGATTAAAGCTTGTCATTCTTTATCATTTTATAAAAATACTACATTGAGTTTAAATGCCCAATTTCTTGTCTGTGGTGTTGATTGTCCAGAGCTGTGCGTGGGATCACCCAAATGAAGGGGACACGCTCCAGGAAGTTGGAGGGCAGAAAATTTCAGATCAAGCAAGCACTTTTCTTTTTTCTTTTTTTTTTTTTTTAAGATTTATTCTTATTATTTTTTTATTGGAAAGGTGGACATACAGAGAGGAGAGACAGAGAGGAAGATCTTCCGTCCAATGATTCACTCCCCAAGTGAGCGCAACGGCCAATACTATGCCGATCCGAAGCCAGGAGCCTCTTCCGGGTCTCCCACGCGGGTGCAGGGTCCCAAAGCTTTGGGCCGTCCTTGACTGCTTTCCCAGGCCACAGGCAGGGAGCTGGAAGGGAAGCGGGGCTGCGGGGATAGAACCGGCGCCCATATGGGATTCTGGGCGTGCAAGGCGAGGACCTTAACCACTTGCGCCACCATGCCAGGCCCAGCACTTTTCTTTTTAAACCCTAAAAACAGATCATTCCTAACGTTTCTGTGAACCCTTTCCGGGGCTATTTACTTCCATCACCACATCGAATTCTTCTGCCAGGCTCTCTGAGGTCGTTGCGTAAACTGAACTCTGTTTTATGTTCTCACGATAAGTTGTCAGGTGGAGAGACGGAGTGTGAAAATCCCTTCGCCTTTTCCCATTGCCTCCTGCCCCCTGGCAGCCGCCGTGGCCGTGGGTGGTGACAGGGCCGCTCACATAGCTCAGAGCCAGCAGTTGTCTGCCCGCTCGTGCAGGTCGGCCCTAGGGTTTCTGTCGGCTGTGTGCCATACTTAATCATTGGTCAGTTGCTCCCCTACTGTAAGACTGTAGGGGATTTCTCATCTTTTTTTTTTTTTTTCCCCTTTTCTATTGCAAACTGTATCTCCATTGTTGAAGAGACCATGGCAGAACTCCTTTGGCCCAGTTCAGGAACTCTGCCTTTGCATACACATTGCACGAAGGATTCTTGTCCTTTCTTGTGAGTTGGTATTTTACAAGACAAAGAAACCACAGACAGTGGGACCAGCACTGTGACCGAGTAAGCTAAGCTTCTGCGTAGAGTGCCAGCATCCCTTCTGGGTACCACTTCAAGTGCCAGCTGCTCCACTTGGCACCCAGCTCCCTGCTGATGCCTCTGGGAAGGCAGCAGAGCAAGTCCTCGGGCCCCGGCACCCACGTGGGGGACCCACAAGCGGCCTCCTGGCTTCTGCCTTCGGATCGACTGCGGCCACTGAGGCCGTTTGTGGAGTGAGCCAGTGGGCTGGAAGATCTCTCCGTCTCTCCTTTTCTCTGTAAATCTGCCTTTCAAACAAACAAAGGAGATCACTGGAGCCATACTTCACCAAGAGCAGGTTTTAAACAACTGGTGAAAATGCCTTTGCCAGCTGCGGGTCCCTTCCTCTCCCATGGTTTGTTTGATTAGAAATTGCTGCAGGGTTTTTTTTGTTTTTAAGTTTTTTAAAGATTTATTTATTTTTATTGGAAAAGCAGATTTACGGAGACAAGGAGAGACAGAGAGAAAGATCTTCCATCTTCTGGCTCCTCAAGTGGCCGCAACCAGCAGAGCTGGACTGATCCAAAGCCTGGAGCCAGGAACTTCTGGGTCTCCCATGCAGGTGCAGAGTCCGAAGGCCTTGGGCCGTTCTTGACTGCTTTCCCAGGCCACAAGCAGGGAAGCGGAAGGGAAATGGAGCAGCTGGGATAGGAACTGGAGTCCATATGGAATCCTGGCGCATGTAAGGTGAGGACTTTAGCCCCTAGGCTACAGCACCAGGCCTGCCGCAGGTTTTTTTTTTTTTTTTTGAAGACTTATTCATGTGTTTATGTGTCTCTTATTTGAAAGAGTGACACACACACATTCACACACACATAGAAAGAGAGAAAGATCTTCCGTTCACTAGTTCCTTTTCCACGTGGCCAGAACAGGAGCCAGGACCTCCATGCGGGTCCTCCAGGCGGGTGCCATGAGCCCAGATACCTGAGCCATCATTTGCTGTCTCGCAGAACTCAACATCAGCAGGAGACTGGGTTGGGAGGAAGCAGAGCAGCTGGGACTCCAACTGGTGCCCCACTGCGGGGTCGTGGACACCCGAGCGGAGATTTAACGCACTGCACCACAACCCCAGCTCCTTTTCAGCAGCTTCGATTGCTGGTTCAGAGAGCAAACCGTTTCTAAACTTTTTCTTGTCAAGGAGTAAAAGTTATTTACACGACTGTGCCCCCCTCCCATGTCTTCCTTTTGTGTCTCATCAAAGGGGATGAAAGTCAGTTTCACGTTTGATCAATTTGTAGGCATAGGCAGATGGAATCCAAGATCTTAATGGATACATCACTGTGGTTTTTTTTTTAATTTTTATTTTTTGCCTTTCTGCGCCAATGAGTAGTTATAGAACTCAAAACTGTGTAAGAATAACTGACCCAGAGTAATTTCCTTTGACAAGTATTAATTCTCTTTGATCAAAATACGATCAGGACTGTATTGTTTGGGTTTGGCTTTTAATATAATGAAACTTAAATTATTTTATGAAACTCCCTAAAGTGGTTTCCCATTTGAAGTGATGGAAACATGTCTGATTCCTTTAAATTAAATTTGGTGTTGGTCAATTGTGCCAGGAAGACTTTGCAAAAGATTTCGGGCAACAGAATTTCATCAGGTCGTGCCTCCCACGGCGTGTCGTGTAGGGTCTTTAACTTTGTTCATTTCCCAGTTTTTCAACCCATAAGGAAATCTTTGGCAAAGTATTAAGGAAATAAATAAATAAAGATAATGCAGAGCTTTCACTAAAGACATAAAGTAATGTGTATATTTCCATTTGACGGTATGAAAACAGCTACTGTTGATGGCGTTGAATGCCACGGAATCTCACCCATGTTGTTTTCAGCGTCTTTTTTTTTGGTGCAGGCGCTGCATGAGAGCTCGCTCTGCTGGGAGATCCAGAGGCGATTGCCTCCTGGGGAAATGATTAAAGAGCCTGCAATTGGTGCAGTCTCGGTGTCCCCCGAGGAGGGCAGGCCACCTCTCCTCTCTGCCCTGCTGTGACTTTGGCAACTACAGTGGTTTCAGGAGAGGTTTAATTTATTATGGTTTATTAAATTACACTCCACAGTTTATTATTATTCCATGGGGCTTGACAGCCATGAGTCAGCAATTTGCAATGACGTAGGGATTCTTAGGAGTGACATTTTGAATTGCCTTCCATTCCCGTGTCACATTTTCCCCCTTGGGATTCGACTGCCCTGCTGACACTTGATGTCTTCCCTGCTGAGTGTGGCTCTGTTTTTTTCTCCCCCGGTTTAAGGCACAACCTTGTATTACCAGCCCGGCCTCCTGTACGGCGGCTCCCTGGAACATGACTGCAGCGTCCTGCGTGGCATCGGCTACTACCTGGAGAGCCTGCTCTGCCTGGCCCCTTTTATGAAGCACCCGCTGAAAATAGTCCTGCGGGGAGTGACCAATGACCAGGTGGACCCTTCGGTGAGTATGAAGACCAGAAACCTTGGCACGGCTTTGCACATTTTGTCTCTTGTCTCGGCTAGGTTTCTGAGACAGAGAGAGAAAAAAAAAATCCGTCATGAAGTGCGAGTTTGGAGTTACGTCTTTGTAATTTACTTTGCAATTTAGAGGTTAATCCACTTCAGCAGGCAGATGAGTCCAGACTGGCGGGGATAACCATGGTTAGGACAGCGGCCAGCGTTCGTCAAGGTGACTTTCAGCATTGTGTAAGCACCTTCGGAGCAGGTGCTTGCAGTGTCAGGGCGCAGTTGACATGTGTATCCTGATGGAGTATCACTCTGTTGGCTGAAGCATGCGCACGTGGCCATGTGACCACGGAAGCCAGAGGGCCGCAGGCTGGAATTGTAGGCAGGAAATAGTATCCTCTGGGCATGACCACAACACGATCCTCACTTAGACAGGCTTCAGGCCTACACAGGCCGCCTTCCTTCATCTGCGGAGAGCTGGCAGATTTAGACAAACGGGCGCATGTGTGGAGAAGGAACGTGTGTGCCCTGATGGTTGGGGGATGCCAGCAGGCTCCTTGGGAAAGCATGCGCTTCCCCACGTGTGTTTATATGAGGGGCATGGGTTCACATCCAGCTAAAATGTTCCTGGTGATCGCTACCGGGGTCTTCTTGCCCCCCTTAGACATTCTAAAGATTTATTTTTATTATGTTTTTTTTTTTTTTTATTGGAAAGGCGGATATACAGAGAGGAGAGACAGAGAGGAAGATCTTCCGTCCAATGATTCACTCCCCAAGTGAGCGCAACGGCCGATGCTATGCCGATCCAAAGCCAGGAGCCTCTTCCGGGTCTCCCATGCAGGTGCAGGGTCCCAAAGCTTTTGGCCGTCCTTGACTGCTCTCCCGGGCCACAGGCAGGGAGCTGGAAGGGAAGCGGGACTGCTGGGATAGAACTGGCGTCCATATGGGATCCCGGGCGTGCAAGGCGAGGACCTTAACCACTTGCGCCACCGCGCCGGGCTTGCCCCCTTGGACATTCTACAAGGAGGGGAGAGTTCTCTGCTTTGGGCTGCTCTGCTGTCTGGACTGTGTCCTCAAGTTGATGGCCTTGGAATCTTGCCGTGAGCACGGGCTGTGAGCATCCTGCAGCTTTGCAGGTACAGTGTGAACGGCGTGGCTCTCCAAGCAGCGAGCTGCAGCTAGGTTGTGCTGTGAGCCGAGAAGTGGAGACTGGTGGTGCCAGCCAGGGAATAATCATGGCTTTTGTGTTAGACAGCTGGAGTTGCACCCCTCAATTCTTAAAAACACTTCAGTTGCAGAAACTTACTTCTCCTGGGATGCCGAAGAGCAGTGCAAGATGTGCAATTCTTTAGTTGTAAAGATGCAGTGTGTAGTCTTTAGAATTTCCAGCAAAGTTAAGTGATCACCGTTCCCCTTCATCTTCTGGAAGATGCTGGGGAGTGGGCCCTGTGGTCACCAGTGTGAGAGGACACACTACTCTTTTAGATCATCAGGGGGTAAGGTGTCCAGAGATGGGAAAGTAGCCTTCATGTATATAGGACTCTGTATGCCTAACTTCACCCTTTCTGTAGCTGCTGATAATCTTAGAAGCTGTTCTCATTGGCAGTATTAGAAAAGTTTTATACATTAGGACTTTTCAAGATCAGTTGCCGAATTCTCCAAAAGTGGTACCTGACTCTTATGCTTTAAACAAATGTGCCTCCGTATGCTGGGGGATTATCTGCTCCTGCCAGCTGTCTGACTAAAATGATGATGGTTGGTTGGTGCCTGGCTGCGGACCAGATAAAATCAATTTTCACTTAATCCTAAATAAAGAGTAACTTCTTCAGCCCATGTTTTTTTTTTCCCCCATCTTGAGCTTTCTCCTTTCTGTGTGGTTTCCTCGTCAGCTGGTGTCACATCCATTCTCTGCATACAAGGACGAATGACAGGCGAGGGCTCCTGGAGGCTGACGTGATGGCTGCAGCGGGAGGACCGGAAGGCTTAACGCTCCCTCCATCCTATCCTGGTGGAGAGGTGCAAGCCACGTGCCCAGCACGGTGCTGTCTTGGCCTCCTTTACATTGCTATACCAGGGGTCCTTTCCCAAGAGTGGGCATTGGTTTCGTACTGACACAAAAGCTGTGCAACCTGTGACTGTGGCAGCAGTGTGCTTTTATCTATGTCATAACCTAATGACCTAAAGACATCACGTTCTGAGACCCAGAGAGAAGTTGGGCCAAACCTACACGTTCCCATAATGATGGCCTGAATCCGTTCATGGGGGTGCGGATGTCGTGATCCGGTCAGGTCTTAAAGGCCTCATTTCTCAGTAAGTTTACAGCAGCAGTTCAATTTCAATCTCAAGTTTGGAAGTTGAGATTCTAACCAGAATGCTTGTTTGGGGAACCATTTCCTTTTTTTTGTTTTGAGAGAAACAGAGATGAGGAGCAACAGAGAGGAACATCTTCCATTCACTGATTCACTCCTGAAACTGTTGGAATGGCCAGAGCTGAGTCAATGTGAAGCCAGGAGTCAGGAGCCTCTTCTGGGTCTCCTATGTGGTTGCAGGGTCCCAAGGCTTTGGGCTGTCCTCCACTGCTTTTCCAGGCCAGAAACAGGGAGCTGGATGGGAAGTGGAGCAGCCAGGACACAAGCTGCTACCTATTTGGGATCCTTGGCCCCTGCAAGGTGAGGATTTTAGCCACTTGGCTACTATGCTAGGCCCGGAAATGAGTTCTTTAGCTCAATGTAAATTTCAGTTGACCTCACTGTTAAAATCCCGTTCTGACTTCCGTAAGCATTAGTGTGTATGTGTGTGTTTTTTTTGTGTTTTTTTGGTAACATTTGTTTTACTTGGAAGTCAGAGTTGGAGACGGGTGGAAGAGATCTTGCGTTCATTGGTTCACACCCCAGATGACTGCAATAGCCAGAATTGGGCCTGTTGAAAGCTGGGGGCCAGGAGCTTCCTCTGGGTCGCCCACGCGGGTGCAGAGACCCAAGACCTTGGACCATCCTCCACTGCTTTCCCAGACTGTCAGCAGGGAGCTGGAAAGGAGGTGGAGCAGCGGAGACTGGCACTGGCTCCCGAACAGGATGCTGGCACTGCAAGAGGAGGATCAGCCGTATGCACCACTGTTCCAGCCCCACGCTGGTGTTCTTGTCCCTTGGCCGGAGGGACTGAGACTGGATTGAAGGGGATATGAGTGCTTAGGGTGTGAGTAGGAGAGGAGGAGTCAGAGGTATGAATATTCAGCAAGGCCAGGCCTGTCCCCATGTCCTACGGGGAGGAATCAGGAGACAAGCCTATTGTGACGTTACACCTGGGCTCCTGGTTGAGGTTCGGAACAGGTGAGAATGGATTGCCCACCAGGGCACAGGGAAATCTGTTTCCTTGTCTCCCCCATTGTTTTCAGAATTTGGTGTAGCCCGGTGCCCAGCTGCCCTGTGTTCTGGCCTAGCTAGAATTCCCCTCAGTTGGGGCAGTGGCAATATATGGGTATTCATGGCCTGCGTAAGGAGGTTTTCACTTACGACAGAGAGCATACACCACAGCGGCCTTGTAAAGCTGGAGCGGAACTGAAATGTTTTAATGTCTCATGATTTTGTAAGTTGTCAGAAAGTCCCAGTGCAGCACAGAGCTCCTAAGCTTGTAGTGATGCAGGCAAAGGAGAAGCTGCCGCACTGCCGCCCGTGCAGAAATGTGGTGATGCGACTGCGTGTGGTGTAATGAGAGACGGCTGTGTTAGTGGGGTACGGATTTACCTTTTTTTTGTTTGTTTGTTTTAAAAGATTGATTTTACTTATTTGAACGACGGGGGCAGTGGGGCAGAGATCTTCCTCTGGTAGTTCACTTCCTCATTGGCTGTTCTCTCCAGAGCTAGGCCCGCCTGAAGCCATGAGCTTCGTGCGGGTCTCTCATGTGGGTCCAGGGGCTCTGGTGCATTAGCAGGGAGCTGGATCAGAAGTGGAGCAGCCGGGACTCAAGATGCTGCTTGGTAAGGATCCTGGGTTGTAAGCAGCAGCTTAACCCCATTACTTGGTAACACTTGCCTCTTAGGTGTTCGCTATCTATATTTTTGTTAAGGTTTTTCTGCTTGTGTTTTTAATCAAAATAATGATAAAACAGCCTCAGGTCCTTCAGGAGGTGTCAGAAGCCAGTGTGAGGACAACCCCAGGTGGGTCCTTAGCTCTGAGGGTTGCTCGTTGGGTCAGGATGCAGGTGGTGGTAGAAAATAGAAATGTTGCTGATGATCCCAACCATGTGTTGGGCGAGGCTGATGTGTGTGTCTTAGTCTTTAATAAATTCTATAAAGGAACAACAATAACAAAAGTATGTAGTGGACTATACCATATACCCTTCCATGCAGGTCTGTGTAAGTATACTCTGATTTTTGCACAAGCAGAATGGCCTAGTGTATTTCTCAGAACTGATCCTTGTTGCTAAGTGATTCATGACTATATTAAGTTTCCTTTAGATATTTATTTATTTGGAGGCCAGCACAGAGGCTCTACAGGCTAATCCTCAGCCTACAAATGTGGGTGGGTCCTCCTGAAGGACCTCAGCCCATCGCATGTGGGCGCCCGTTTGTGTCCCAGCTGCTCCGCTTCCCACTCAGCTCCCTGCTTGTGAGCTGGGAAGGCAGTGTAGGGTGGCTCAAATACTTGGGCCCCTGCACCCAGGAGGCCTAGAGGCTTCAAATTGGCTCAGCTTCGGCCATTGCAACCAGCGGATGGAAGATCTTTCTGCCTCTGCTTCTCTAAATCTGCCTTTCCGGGCCCGGCGCGGTGGCGCAAGTGGTTAAAGGTCCTCGCCTTGCACGCCCGGGATCCCATGTGGGCACCGGTTCTAATCCCGGCAGCCCAGCTTCCCTTCCAGCTCCCTGCCTGTGGCCTGGGAAAGCAGTCGAGGACAGCCCAAAGCTTTGGGACCCTGCACCCGCGTGGGAGACCTGGAAGAGGCTCCTGGCTTCGGATCGGCATAGTATCGGCCCGTTGCGCTCACTTGGGGAGTGAATCATCGGACGGAAGATCTTCCTCTCTGTCTCTCCTCTCTGTATATCCGCCTTTCCAATAAAAACATAATAAAAATAAATTTAAATAAATAAATAAATAAATAAA
This sequence comes from Ochotona curzoniae, assembly GCF_017591425.1. Lineage (NCBI taxonomy): Eukaryota > Metazoa > Chordata > Mammalia > Lagomorpha > Ochotonidae > Ochotona > Ochotona curzoniae. The sequence continues at coordinate 6,992,967 of NW_024466446.1, read as the reverse complement.
TCTGCCTTTCCAATAAAAAAATAAAATACATTTTTCCAAAATGCTTTTTTTTTGGAAAGGTAAAGAGAGAAAGGGACAGAGATCTTTCTTGCACCTGTGAGTCTTTCTCCAGATGTCTGCAGCAGCGAGGACTGGGCTATGCCATCCTGGGTGCTTGGCCAACCTTTGCTACCCTCCCAGATGCCTTCCCAGAAAGCTGTGTTAGGGAGTGGAGCAAACAGGACTGGCAGTCATATGGAATCACGGCTTTGCAGGCAGTGACTCGGCTTTCTGTACCACAACGCTAGCCCCAGCTGTATTTTTAGGTCTGTTTAGCTTTGATCTTTACTAAAACTTCTTAAGGTACTGCCCCTGTTGTAGCTGGCGCATTCTGAACATCTTCTACTTCTAGGTGATTTTTGGGTATCAGGATGTTTGGCTGGCCCCTCGGAGCCTGTTTAATGCTGTGTCTTTTGATTTGAATCCGCGGACGTTTGGAGATAAGCTTCCGACAGACGCTCGTTTTAGAGACCAGGACATTCAGAGAGTTGTGATTTTTCTTGCCAGAGATCAGACAGCTAAGTAGGGCTGAGGTGGGACTAGAACTCGTGTTTCCACTTCCTGCCGTGGCTGTGTCTGCCCTCACTGTCTGCTGACTCCTGGGTCGAGAAAGGTCTACCTCTTGCCCTGTAAGATAACTAAGGCAGCATTCACCGACCTGCTAGGTCCGTGCGATGTGGATGTCATCCTGTTAGCTGTGGGGCATCCACAAGGGAGTAAGCGAGCCCTCCCAGCAGCTCTGGGGTAGAGAGCTCACAATAACACTTTGCAAAGTCTTGCTAAGCTGTGGATATTGTGGTATTTGCAGTTTGGTGTTGTTATTGCTTAAGGTGAGCATTCTCCAACACTCTACCCACATGAAAGAACCACTAGCATTGGGATTCCTTTGGCATGCAGTGCCACCAGTTCTAACACTTAAAAAAAAATCCATATTGGCACAAACTATATATGTAGTTGTAAATAAGAGTGTTTCTGCTCTCGTGTTTGTACCTGTGTGCGTGGGCTTGTGTTTGGTTTCTCTGTCCCTGCTGTCTGCATGGTGGTAAGTGCTCCACGCAATGATTGCTAGGTTGCAGAAGGTCACATTTACTGTGCTGTAAGTGAGCATGGCCAAGCTGGGCAAAGTGGCTTGTAAGACCCCCGTGTGTGAGCCAGCAGCCCTGTTCCACCTGACTGGCATCTACAGGTTGCTGGGCCTCGCCTACTCTGGGCCCCGCCTGCTCTGGGCCCCTTCCTCCTATCTGTCATAGGCTAATTAAACCTTTTCTTCTCCTTCAAATAACATCTTAGGTTGATGTCCTTAAGGCAACAGCACTTCCCCTGTTGAAGCAGTTTGGAATTGATGGTGAATCATTTGAGCTAAAGGTAAGACTGCATGAACTGCAGCCTGCTGGAAGAGCTATGTGTGTGTGTGTATGTGTGTGTGTTCTAATCAGAACACCGACAGGACTCAAGAAGCAACCCCGCAGACTTGGAATCAAAAAAGGGGCCCTTTAGTGGTGACAGAATTAGCCAGCACATTGTAGGAGGGACTGTTGGAGGCAGTTTGCATAAATACTGGTGTCAACTCCTTTAATCCTCCTACCAGCTCTGTCCACGCGGCTAAGTAAATAGAGCAGGAGCATTCTGGCCTGCAGCATCTCTGACCCAAAGAGCCTTGGAGAGATTTTGGTATTTCTGACATCAAGAAGTAATTCAGACATCTGTTCCATTTTACTGTCAAAAGCAATCATTAGCAGTCCATTGCCTTAACACTGAATATATTAAACCACTTAGCATCTCTGCCTTGTGAATTAACGTTGTTAAACAGGAGGAAATAACTGCATTTTGTTGATCCAGGAGGGAAAAAAGAACTGGCTGATGGTTAAGAAATGGCCAGTTCCTCATTCATTCCTCAGGATGAAGAGACGGGTCCTAGTGGGTTAAATGGGAAGGAACCTGCCCGTGGTGACACTGATGGGAGTGGATGCCCCTTGGCAGTTCACTTGGTGTTTGACTGTAGGTCCAAGGGCACTGTTCTTCCCAATGCACCCTGGACTGGCTGCCCTTTTAGAGCCAGCAGGAGGTGCCGCTGGTCTAGAGGGGTTGGCAGGCTGAGGATGAAGGGACATCTCTGCTGTTGGCATAAATGGCCCGGGGTTGGACATCTGGGTGATCCAAGGCTTTGCTGCAACCTGGTCTCACTTTGTTCACCCTCTGTGCAGATCCTGCGGCGGGGCATGCCTCCTGGAGGAGGAGGAGAGGTGCTTTTCTCGTGTCCCGTGAAGAAGGTGCTGAAGCCCGTTCAGCTCACAGACCCGGGGAAAATCAAGCGTATCCGAGGGATGGCGTATCCTTTGGTTTGGTGTACCTTTGCTAGTTTTCCTTGCCTCTGAGGTAGGAATGAGGCCAGAGGCTTCACTTCTTCCCACACGCCCTTGCATTTTACACAGCCATCTCGGGAAGGTCTTCGTTGTGAGACATGATGTTTTATCATCTGCTTCACCATGACTAGAGGGGCTGTCTTACTGGGTTTTTTTGTGAGTGATTTTTGGGGACAGGGTATACTATATATCCCTAAAAAAAAGTAGCTCCTAGCATGGATCCCCTTCCTAGGGCTTTGGTTTTGAGGCTGGGATTGTGCTGCAGCCCCTTCCTGAGAAGAGCTCATCACCCAGTAAACAAGTGTGCAAGCACGTACATCTTCCGTGTTGAAGTTTTTCTTGAATGTGAAATGCGGAGACACAGGAAGGAGAGATCTTCCTTCCGCTCCGTTGACTCCTGAAATGCTTGTAAGCAGCCCTAGTCTAGGCCAGATCAAAGCTAGGAAGCCAGGAACTCAATCTAGTTTCTCATGTGGATGTCAGGGGGCCAAGCACTTGAGCCATGCCTTGGCCTCCAGAGTGCATGTTGGCTCATGGCCACAGGGTGGAGACAGCAGTGGCTGAGATGAGAGACTGAGCCAGGCGTGCTGCCTAAAGGTCTGAGGAAGACAGAACAGAGCTTCCCTGGAGGACGGTCTGTGCCCTGCGTGATTGTCCTGGGACCGTGAAAGGGCCAAGCCTTGTGTATATGAGAACGTGGGAAGTCTGGTGAGCCATCCTAGGAGCCTCACTTGCTGAGATTTAAATTGACTGGGGGGTATTCAACTCTGAGAAGTTAGAACAAGGCTGTACAGAGAGATGGCAATGCAGTATAACTACGTTTTGTTAAAACCAAACATGCAGTGTACGAGTTTAACACGGTTGTTGAGGTGTCACTTGGCATACCCATATCCACATCAGAGTTCCTGGATGTAAATCCCAGCTCTGCTTCCTGTTAATTCTAGCTTCCTGCTGGTTTGCACTATACAAAGCATTGGATAATGGCCCAAGTAGTTGGGTTCTTGCTACTCCCACAGAGGATCTGGATTGAATTCCTGATTCCTGGTTTTTGTCTTGGCTCAACTGTAACTGGTATAAACATTTCTGGAGTGAACCAATAGACGGGAGACCTCTATCTCTCTACCTTTGAAACACAATGGAAGTGGACAAATAAATAAAAATTTTTAAATCTCCATTACTAAAAAACAAACCTCCAAAATCTTGCTTTTCTACTCGATCCCGTGTCATTTACTTGGAGCTTAATCTCAGTCACTGTGTATTCTGCCTTAGAGAGGACCTCACGCCTCTCGCCCTGTTGATGGCCGTCGGGTTGTAGCCTGTGAAATGGAACACACCTTGAGGCCAGGTTGAGGCATTTTCCCTCTGTGGTTAGTTTCCCCATGGCTGGATTAGAGCAGGCAGCTCTGCTGGGTGCCCAGGCTCCATGGCTGGGCACTGTGAACCCCACAGTGGGCTCTGCTTGGTAACACGGTCTGTCCGTAACAACGTTGAGTTTCCTGCAGGGCTTCCTCCCTGGGTGCCCCTGGAAGTTTTGTACTGGGAGTGCAGAAGCGTGCTGTCATCCTCTGATGCTGCTAGGAAACACAGAAGGCTCCTTCCTGGGTCTCACAGAGACCTTGCTGCAAGTGCCTGGGGCGCCTGGAGTATAAATTTTCTTTTCTTCTCTGGCTCTCCATGTAGTGCTCTTGAAATTTTTTCTCTATAGAATCTGAGCCAGAAAGATAACTTGTGAGGTACCAAGTACCTACTTTTCCATGTGGCAGAGGATGGGGCCCCTTCATCATCATCCCGAATAGCTCTCTGTCTGGTATAGAGGCTCCCTCTGAACCATGGGCAAAGTGGACACCCAGCCCTGGCTCAGATTCCTGGCTGGAACCCTTGCAGCCACTGGGCTGCCAGCGCTGCCCAGTTAGCAAACACCGCAAAGGAATGTGGGTTGCAAAGATCGCTTTGCTTGCCAGCTTTGGAGCCTTGAGGGAGAAAGAGCCGCCTTCAGAAATGGCTGTATTTGGTTTTGCAGTATTTTACTTGTGAGGTTAGCTGCCTGGCTCCACTGAGCTAGGAGGCTCTGTTTCCCGTGGGAGGGCTCCAGCTGGGAGAACCAGTCCTTGCTGTCTTGTGTGCGTTTGTGGTTTGCACTGGGTTACCCCCAGAGTGTGTGTTGGGCCGCTTGCTTCTTACACAGTGATGATGCCTGGGCAGGGTCTGGGAGGGAGCTGCTGGGACTCGGGCAGGCGTTACCTGTGCTAGCTGCGTTGCCTCTGCTGGCCCGTGTGGTGGTAGACAAAGGAACACCCCATCGGTTCAGTCCCAGTTGTGGTCCCAGGGCTCAGGATGCTAACGAGAAAGGAAGAGGCTGGGGTCGAGGCGGAAGAGGGGACTGAGTTGGTATTTGTGAGCTGATGCAGTCTCCTCTTCGTGACTGTAGGGGATGCCCTTTCAGTGTCTGTCTGTATGTCTCGCTTGCTTGCCACCACACCCCCTGTCACGCACACCTCTGGTTTCTGACCTTGAACGTCAGGGAAGGCAAAAGCTCAAGTCCCATGTGGCCTGCAGCTATGGACTTGTCTCGCATATTAGTCCTTGCTGTGGCGTTCCTAACTGGGTTTCAGGAGGTCTGCAGAGCTGAATGTGCACCTGTTTCTTGGGAGCGAGGCTGTAATTTTTCTCAGATCCTCAGAGGGGGTCTGGCATCCTGAAAAGAAAATCTGTGTTTTCGGATCTGAAGCTTGAAGTCACGTGACAGGGCAAGCGGTAACTGACGCTTGACAGCCCAGCCACCAAGCGCTTCACACGCAGTTTATGGCTAAACTCCGAGGGGCGGGTATTACAGTTCTTCCTTCCTGGGGAATTGGAACCCCAGGGAAAGTTCACGCACTTCCAGGCAGCGTGTCGGCCCGGGGGACTTGGACTCAGTCTGATTCCAGAAGTTGGCACCTGACCATCCCTTAGCAGGGCCTCCCTGTCCAGCCGCACACCCCTAAGTAACTTGGTGCTGCCAGCCTTCATTCTCCTTTGCCCTTTTGTTTTACCGCTCTGACTTTTAGGGTTATCTTTTGTCGGCCCTGAACAGGTCCATTACCCTCCCAGTTTTCTTATCTTTCGAGCTGCAGAGTGAAGCTGTGTTTCAGGTCTCTGTCCTGGTTGTCCTCCTGGAAGACGCGGAGCTGAGACTTGAGGTCCCAGGCACAGGGTTGCTGTGGTGAGGAGGTGTTTGAGGAGACACGTGCGGCCAGGGGCAGATCCCATCCCGGGCCTTCCCCAGGAGAGGGTGCAGCCTCGGCCCTCGAAGGATGGCACCCGTGGGTCCCAAGGGTAGGAGAGCCAGGACTGCTTGTCTGGGCTGCCCATGTTTAGAAGTACGTTCTGCACAGACAAATTGTGATGTCACTGGCTGTGTGCGTGTGTGTGTGCGTGTGTATACTGAAATCCCTCTTTGCTCTTTCCTCACTTCAGGTTTGTCCTTTGAGTCAAGTCAAATATTTATCGAGCGTTTCTGAGTACAAAAGCAGTGTATTAAAGAGTTGTGAGGGACACAGAAAGGAAATGGCTGCCGCTGTGGAGTGTGCAGGCTCACCAGCGAGCAAGAGCCACGCGAGTGTATGTCGGAGGGACGGGGGCGGGGTCAGCACGGCTGGGTGCTGGCGGCGGGCTGCCAGAGACGCGGGGACCTGGGGGCTGGGAGGGTGAGGGTAGGCTGTCCAGGGTGAAGCTTGCATGGGTAGAGGGTGTCATGGTGCCAGCTGGGGAGGATGAGCTTGGGATCTGGGATATTCAGGAATCCCTGGGAGACGCAGCTATGTGAGGCGGGGGTGGTCATCTGGCTTAGTGTGCAGGTTGGGTCCTAGAGCGGGTACCAGATGCCAAGTCGAATTCCTTGCAAGGTCTCTGAGCATTTCACTTGTGTTTCTTTCTCACTGATACAGCCTGCTCTTGGTTGTCCATTGGTACATGGGAAATGCTCAGTATGTATTTACTTTTTCTTTGTGCTATGGGGTTGGACAAGTCAACTAACATGTATCTTCTTTGGTTTCCGGGCTCCGTGTTGTAGGAGTGCGGATTGTCAGTATTTTAACCGTAGTGTGGGCGATGTGAGGGATCTGTCACCCACAGATGCACTGAGTCTTAAATGAGAGAGAGGATGCTCTGGAAGGTAGAAAGACCTGTTTGGGTCTTGGTTGAATAGCAGCCATTGTGGACTGTCACTTAACTTCCCCTGCCGAAGTTCCAGGAGGTGGGATCCCCCTTGGCCCGCGTCAGCGCCTGCGCAGTGTCTGTTCTGCACAGGGGTCTTAAGTGAGAAGCTGATTGGTTGCAGCAACGACAAGGGAATGACAAGGAAATAGAAGGTCCCCCTGGTGTTGTGTCTCAGAGGGAGCCTGGAGTGTGGCAGGAGTTGGGGTTGGGAGCCGGGAGCAGGGTTCAAGGGCTTTGATCTGCTTTTCATTCTGTGTGCTGTTTAGAAATTTTTTTGCCCCCTTCTCTCCAACCTTGACTACTTAAGCCTTCAATAATAATAGATTGAGTTATGGTGCTATGAAATGAAGCAACTGGAGTTAGGAAATTGAACAGCTGTGTGTTGGGGCAGTTCTACGTGCGGAGGCCCAGCGAGGTGGTGATGTCCTTAACTCAGAGTCGCAGATACTCCGTCCGCGTGTCTCCTCAGATGGCCAACCGGATCGTGGACTCGGCCAGGAGCGTCCTCAACAAGTTCATACCTGACATCTACATCTACACGGACCACATGAAAGGAGTCAGCTCGGGCAAGTGAGTGTCTGGGCGCGGGAAACACTGGGATCCGAGGGTCCAGCCCCCAACCTCGGGCAGTCAATGCTCGTCTCTTTATAAACAGTGCTTCCAGCTTTAAATCCCATCTATGCTGTGTCCCAACAAAAAAAGTGAACAAGTTCTTCCCCCAAGTGACAGTGTAGAGGGGAAAAAAAATCGGTTGTTGTCAAGTGCAGGTCAACTTTTCTCTCTGTCGTGGTGACTCGCTTGCCTCCCCACAGAATATGGGTCCTGCAAAGTTCAGTTAGGTTCAGTGAAAGCCTTCCCAAACAAACTAAGGGAAAAAAAAATTGATGAGAGGTAACATAAAAGTCTATCAAAAATAGCCTAAGGAGTTTTAAATAAGAAAATGAAAGCAATAACATTTTAAAAATAATGATCTGTAGCTTGGAGATCCCAATTGTAGGCTATACTTGCATATTTAGAATGGGGGAAATGGTTTTCACCATTTATTATGAAAAGGGTAAATACAGGCAGGCAAGTTGGCAGAATGGTCTGTGAGCATCTGCTTGTGTTCTTACTGTAGTTAATGAAGAGCGTTTGGACACGCTACTCTATTTGTCAGTGTGTTTTTGTCTCTTACTGAACTGTTTTGGTGCAAATGATGCCGTCATAATACACTGGATCTGTAGTTTTGTGGTTGTATCTTCTAAAAATAAAGATTTTTTTTTAAAGATGTATTGTTTATTTGAAAGGCAGAGTGACAGAAACAGGGAAAAACAGGGGAAGGTCACTGCTTCACTGGCTCGCTACCCAGACAGCCACCACAGCCATATCTAAGGTAGACCAAAGCCAGGAGCCAGGAACTCCATCCCGGTCTGCCATGGGCTGCCCTCTCCTGCCTTCCCGTGTGCGTTAGCAGAAAGCCAGGTGAAGCAGAGCAGCCGAGACTTGAACCAGCGTGTCAGTATAGAGTGCCAGTGTTAACAGTGGCTCAACCTGATCAACGATACTAACCTTTGTGGGTGGAAGTTAACAGGGTGTTTTTAACTTCATCCAAAACAAAAATAAAACCAAACCAAAAAAGCAGCAGAGGAAGAAAATGTTAGAGATAAGAGTGTGAAAGCGGGTGAATGACGATTTTTGACCTTCATGAGGCCCAAAGGAAACAGGCAGGTGATTTCAGGAATAACAGCGGGGGCACATGGGCCAAAGCAACCAAGAGGTAGCGTCAGAGGTGAGGGTTGGGAAATGATTTGTGTGCAAAGCTGGCCCTTCGTTCTGGCAGTTTAAAGGTTGATGATTGATATCATACTGTTAGTTTATTTTTCAAACATCAACCTATTTCTTCATTTATTCATTGAGGGTAATAGTGACATCCTGGGGTTATTGTAAGCATTAAAAGCTTGCAGGGGCCAGCGCCATTGCGTAGCAGGAGAAGTTCCCATCTATGGCACCAGCATCCCATAGGCCACTGGTTCAAGTTGTGGCTGCTTCACTTGGATCCAGCTCCCTGTTAAACGTGCCTTGGAAAGCAGCAGAGGACGGTCCACATGCTTGGGCCCCTGTGCCCACGTGGGAGAACCAGAAGAGGCTCCTCACTACAGCCTGCCTCAACCCCGTCCATCATGGTCGTCTGGGGAATGAACCAGTGGGTGAAAGACCTCTGCCTCTCTGGTTTCCCTCTCTCTTTGTAACTCTGCCCTTCAAATAAGTAAATCTTTATTTAAAAAAAAAAAAAAGTTTAAAAGCTCGCATGTCATGCAGTGCCTGGTGCACAGCAGGTGCCGTGGGAGTGGTCGTTCACCTCTTTGATTGGCTTCAGGTCTGGCTTTGGAGGTGGGGGTGGATTGTGGAGGGCAGCAGCAGAAGCCGTCCAGAGGGACTGATCATGCTGAGTCCTTCTCTGCTCGGCCTCTCATTGTACTAGGAAAGGATTGTAGCCTGTAGGCCATGCCGGCAGCTGCTGCAGTGTTGCTGTGTATCACGCCACCCACTTGGCTGGCTGGTATACAGAGTTAGGTCTTATGTGTGCTAATGGTAAGTAGAGGCCTTTGTCTACATGAATCTACGTGTGGATGCATCGCCAACTTGCGGGTCATTAATTCCTGGCTCCTTCTTAGAAATTACAGGTGAAAGCAAGGTGTGATTGAAGTTTGTGTTTGATTTCTAAATCTCATATTTGAGATGGTAAATGGTGACCTCCTCCACTTAAAAAAAATTGGAGAGTCACAAAAGGGTATTTTCCTCTCGTAATGAACTCAAGTATCCATGTAAAGCAGGTGCATGCAGAGGTAGGAGTGAAACCTCGTGCCGTGGTCTTGGCCCAGCAGTTCATGGTTGCCCGTGTGATGCTTTGGGCCAGCATGCTCAGCAGTCCAGTGTCGTCCCCTGTTGGCTCCCATGGTAGTCGTGTTTTTGGAAAGTCTAGTTCTTTTGTCAGTTGGAAAGCTTCGGGGACTTATACTCTGTGGCTTGTACTGATGCAGCTCCGCAGTGAGGTTACCTTGATGACCAATTACATGGACCTTGTGTCACTCACACACACACACACACACACACACACACACACACACACACACACCCCTCATTGGGAGGGGGAGAGAGGGTGGGGTAATGATGTCAGGCTTAGTATGTGTTCTTTGTTTTATCTACAGTACCTATGGTAATTCTATTAAATGGTGTGGTCTGGATTAAATATAAAGTTTATTGTATTGATGTTTGCTTTGTTATTGGTCAGCTGCTTATTAGTATAAAAGCTAGCATAACCTAGTGTGTTAACTACTAGGCTGGCTCACTTTATTATGGAAAGGCATTTATTTTGGCTCATGGCAGTTAGGGGTACAAGGTTTAGGGGCCACATCTGGTAGTGTCCTGGCTGGCAGAGTCACAAGGAGGTGTATAGTATGATGATGGGAGATGGGGAACAAGTATGTTGGTCAGTGTTATATCCCCTCCAAAAGCCACTAGCACTCATTCCTAATGACCAGTTCTAATCCTGATCACTTCCACAATCCTGTTCAAAACCATACCACACCTCAAAAACGCTGTATGGATGGCAAGAGGGTGAGGTGACAGGCACGTGGAGGGAAGTGGCAGCGGTGGTGGCTCATGTCCGGGCCTCCCTGCCCTCATGTTCTGCTCTTCATTAGTGTGTACCACTGCCAACACTGCTGGGTTGGGTGTCCCTTGCTGCCTCCTGACCAGCGACTCAGTGGCAGCTTGGGTTTATGATGAAATTTTCCATGTGGCGCCATGTCAGTTTGTTCCTTATGACTCAGAGTGTCTGTAAAGTTTGCCTGAATGGGCCATGTTGCATGCACCCCTTCCCTTGGGCACACACATAGCAAGTAAGGCCTGAGATGCCAGTTTGTGCCCCTCCCTGCTCTACTTCCCATCTGGTCCCCTGCTGATGGCCTGGGAAAAGCGCTGAGAGATGGCCCATGTACTTGGGAGCCTGTTACTGCATTGGAGACCCAGATGGAGCCCCTGGTTCCCTGTTCTATCCTGATCCAGTTCTGGCCATTGTGGCCATCTGGGGAGTGAAAGCAGTGGGTGGAAGATCTCTTACCTTTCTCTTTCTCTCTCTCTCTGTCACTTCCACTTTCAAATAAATATTTAAAAAAGAAAACGATACATTCCATCCTGACTAGATGTAGGATTCAAACATCAGCTTAAAAAAAGAAAGAAGCAAGGACAGACTGATGTATTGCTCTCATTCATTTTGCACAGTTTTTCTCATACAGAGGTTTGGTTAGTCTCCTAGTGGATGCTAGAAGGTGTTTTCTAAGCACAGCTTGAATTGTGTTCGTGGTGACAGGTCTGTGTCACAGCTGCATGCTCAGTGTATTGTCAAAAAGGCTGCCACATCTGATGACATTTCCTTAAGAGAAAACTGAGCCAATTAGATTTGAATTTTATGGAGAAGTGTGTGTTTTTATTGTTTTTTTTGTGTGTGTGTAGTCAACCTGGTTGACACTAAGCCCCATGAGGGTAGAAATTCCTGTGTTTGCCCATGGTATGCCTAAGTTTCTGACTCCTGCGTGCTTTCCCCTAGATGTTTGTTAATGTGTGAGCAAATGAGGCCTTTGTGGTCCTGGTCAAGAAGGGTCTTAAGTTCTGGTCATTGGGCAATGGAAACACCCTGGGACAGAGCGCAATACCATCTGCTTTGTTATATTAATGAAATTCTGAGCTTGGAGCTGTCCCTCAGGTATAAAATGTCAAGGTGTTTGTTCTCTAGGCTGCTTTGGCTTGTGTAGGAAAAAGGCTGATGTTTCTCCAGAGGATTGAATCTGATGCTCTGTAGGGCCATGTGCGTCTGGGTGTGGTGTGACAGAGGACTGCGTGAGCACTGGGGTGGAGAACTTGCAAAGGTTTTGGAGTCCGGAAGACCTGTGCTTGCAACTTACCTCTGTCTGTCACTTCCTAGCCCTGCGGCCTCAGCACAGTTGCTTCATCTCTGCATTTCCTCATTTGTAAAATGAAGATAGTAATATCTGCTCTGCCGAGTTGTCATATCACAGTATATTGTTTCCAAAACTCCCACCTCGGTAACTGCCAGAAAGCAGGTGCCCAACATGGTCTCGGTAGCTCTTGTTCGCGTTATCACATCTTGTTGCTTATTGCTGGCTTCCACAGGAGGCGCCTTTTTAGGGTAGGAGGGGAGAGAGAGGAGAAGGGGCAGGACAGCTAATAGGAAAAGCAACAGGACTTTGTGTGTCTCTCTTAGGTTCCGTTTGTGAGCCCTCACCACATGGTCTCTCTATGCATCAGTGAGTAGGAACTCCAGCCAGCCTAATGGGACGGGAAGGAAGCCTTAGGGCATAGTGCCACACAGAAGGCTTTCATCTGCTCTGGGTCCTGGAGAGCATGGGCCCCTCGCCATTCGCCCCACTCAGCGTCTGTGCCTTAAATCCCCAGGTCACCAGGCTTTGGCTTGTCCCTGGTTGCTGAGACCACCAACGGGACCTTCCTCAGTGCTGAACTGGCCTCCAACCCCCAGGGCCAGGGGGCAGCTGTGCTTCCAGAAGACCTTGGCAGGAACTGCGCCCGGCTGCTGCTGGAAGAAATCTACAGGGTAAGTCCTCAGCCTTACCCTCAGGCTTCTGGGAGAGCAGCGGTCAGGAAGCAGTGGGCTGCCATGCTCTCATCCTTGCTCCCTACAGACATCTCTTCCTCTTCCAAGGGCTGAAGCCACGCAGTTAAGCAGTTCCCACTGATGGAATGGTTTCCTGTTAACTAGGTGAAACGAGATGAACAGGGATCCAGTCCCAGAGCACACTTTTTCCTATGTGTTTGTGAAAGGGGGTGGGGCGGGGCGCAGAGAGACAGATGACCAGTAGAGCTTCCGGCTGCTGGCTCGCTGTCCAGATGCCTGGACGTCCACAACCAGGAAAGAGCTGGGAACTCAGTTAAGATTTGCCAAGTGGTATGGAGCCAAGAACTGGAACCATTCTTTTCAGATTGTGCATTTTTAGGAAGCTGGAATTAGGAACCAAAGTTGAGAATGGAAACCTAGGCATTCCAGTGTGGGTCATGGTTGGCTTAGCCAGAGTGCTAACTGCTAGGCCAAATACCTATCCCAGGGCTGCCAAGCTGTTTTTGTTTTTGTTCTTAAGGATTTATGGAGAGATGGAACAATAGAAAATGATCCTCTATCTGTTGGTTCACTACCCAAATGGCCGTTATGGCCAGAGCTGAGCTGATTGGAAGTCAGGAGACAGGAGCCTCTTCTAGGTCTTCCATGTGGGTGCAGGGTCCCAAGGCTTTGGGCCATTTTCTACTGCTTTCCCAGGCCACAAGCAGGGAGCTGGAAGGGAAGTAGAGTAGCTGGGACACAAACTCATGCCCATATAGTATCCCAGCACTTGCAAGGTGAGGATTTAGCCACTAGGCCATCACACCAGGCCTGCTTGGCAACTTTCAGCTGTGGGTTGAGGAAGCAGCTGGACAGTCATAAAAGGGAGAAGGTAAAAATGAATGCTTTCCATAAGATAATGTAGTGACTGGTATGCTACTCTGGCCAAGGAGGATGCTGTCCTCGTGAGAATTGGGGCTCATTGTTTTCAGGTTGTTCAAGAGAAGCTGGAAATCTGGATTTGCATATAATAATTGGTTCAAACATAAAGTTGTGCCAGTAGACTAGACCTTCTCAGTGTACTCCCGAACACGGAAGTGCATTTCAGGAAGGCAGGCCTATGTTACAGCATGGTAGGGCAAACACGGGGACACAGGGCAGAGAAAGGACGACCCAGAGCAAAGGACACTTCAACCAGCTGCCATTTTACGGGTGCAGCTCTGCTAATGGGACAGGCTGCCATAGCTCACACCACTGCAGCCCGTCAGTTGACCAGTCTGGGAATGTGTGTGCACAGTACACGTGCATGTGCGGGCGTGCTGGTGCTCCCAGTGTGGACGTGGCCTAAAGTAAGGAAGAGATGGAGAGGGCAGCCCAGGGAATAAGGTGCGGTTGCCTGGAGATGCATGCTCTCAGATCCCACACACGTCGGGGAGGAGGAATGCCCCACATGTGGTTCTGAGAGGTCCGTTTTGCCTTGGGCACACACACACACACACACACACACACACACACACACACACACACACATGGTGGTGAAATCTTCTCCACATGCAGACGTTGAGCCAGTCCTGGAGAGGTGGGAATGTGTGCTGTGTGTGTGTGCCAGGCCTCGTGTTGTGGAACTGAGTGCTGGCCAGCACTGTGCCCTGGATGGGTTGCTGCTGAAGAATGCGGAGCGTTTGTGAAACCTCTCTCTTCTGGCCCGAAGGACACGCGAGTCTTCTCTCTTTGCATTCATCTGGATGTTTCTTCTGAGTTCTTCGTCATCTCCGTGGTCTCCAAGGACATTTTGCACTGTATAGAATCACGAAAATTCTCATTGAGCCCAGGGAAAGGATGTTAGTAATACAGGCAAAGGGATGGTTTTTTGTTTTTCTTTTGAATTTTTTTTTTTTGTGCCATTGGTCCAGTCTATTCATCATGTGGTAGGTGAAGCTGGGGCCATGGACAATGCTGCCAGGTTGTCTTAAGCACAGAAGGCAGCTTCGGGGTATCGTCTGCTCCCGTTCTGAAAAACAACAGCTCCTCAGCCCTAAATGAGAATGAGCTGTTTCCCAATCCCAAATGACCTGCAGTTGCGTCTTCCGGAGAGTGCCCCCGTCCCTGGGGAAAATTGTGCAGGTTGGAGCTCGAGTCGCGAAGGAGCAGGTTCTGTTTTGTCAGTCTCCTGCAGTCCCAGTCTGCCCTCCAATATTTGGTGCGCACTGAATCATTTCAAAGTTGGATGCTAAATTTAGTGGAGCCTTGAAAGATGAGTACCGAGTGCAAGTGCAGGAATAAGTGATCCAGGAGTTAACCTGCCAGTTACTCCATGCTCCCGTTCGGCCATCTCCTCATGGGAGCTGGAGAAAAAGGCGGCTGTGTCCTGTGTGTGCCCTAGTCCCTTGCTGGCCTGTGCAGGTTTCCCTTCCTTTGTCCTGTGATGGCCTCAAGGCCCTCTTCTGCCCAGAGAGGTACTTGGGTCCTTTCCTAACAGACCCTGGGGGGACTGGAAGCATCATGTTATGGAAGGGTCCTGTGGAGCCCACGGGCACAGCTGCAGTGTGAGTTTCTGTCCCTATAAATAGCGGAGTGTAAGCTTCAGGGGCAAGGCGCAGCCCACCAGTCCGCCAGAAGAAAAACTGCAGCCTGGGTTAAGCTATTATTATGTTTTTTCCTTTCCTCTAATTGAGATCTACTTTAAACCATTTTATAGTATCTGGACCAAATTTGTTTGTTTTGTTTTAGTCGTTAAGAGAACTTCCTTTGTATATCTGTCATGTTTAATTATTGGAAGGGTGGAACGACTTCATGTGTTTTTTTTGAACAGTTCTCTGCGGATCCGGGATGTGACACGATTTCAAAGAGCATTCAGCATGTGTTCCTTTTGGAGAAGCTCTGCCATCTTACTGATCCCATCCCTGCTGCTGGCATTAGCTCCCCACTGGTTACCAGGCCCTCCTGCTTCTCTCCCTGACAGCTGGAGCTGCCCGCTCCGTGGCTTCTCCCCGACCCGCTCTGTCCGCTGCCTCTGCCCTGAATGCCCCCCGCCATACCTGTGGGCCAGAAGGCCTCTTCGAGTCCTCCAACCTCCTTGTCACTCGCAGTCTCGGCTCTAACACCTGTCTAGCCTCCTAGTTCCTGATCTCCACCACTTCCTCACTGTCCTGAAAGAGGAGCCCTGATCTTGTTGGAAAGGTGCTACCGCTCTAGCCAACCCACCTCCTTCCTCTGCCTGTCAAACCCCTTCCAGACCCGCCTGCTGGCTGATCCCTACTGGATCCTGGGGCGTTGCTTCCCCTTCTTCCTGTTCTTCCCTCCTCTCTTTCCTGGGCCAATTCCAGTCCCACCCTGCAAAGTCTTCCTTCAGTGTCAGGTGGTCACGCCCCGCCCCCTTGGCAGTCTGGTAGCTCCCATGACTCTGTCCTGCACATACTAACCCTGTACAAAGTTAAAAGCTATGAGAGTAGAACAGCAATGAGAGTAGATTTGGTTTGATTTTAGGCAATCATATGGAAGGTAGCAAGACCTGTGACACAGGATCCTCACATTCCCCGTGGGGGTCAAGTTTTTCCTTTTTGTGTGGGGAAAGCATTGTTATCTTAAAATCTGCTAATGAGAAAGCTCCTTTTCCCCTTGTATTCAGCGGTTAAGGAAGAGCCAGCAGGAGGCTCACACCCTAAGTTAGGATAGGATGTCCTGACTACGCAGGGCTGGCACCACTGTTGGGCCTACTACGTGCAGCCTGACAACCAGAAAATGGGATTATTGTATTTCCCATCTCGGAGCCATCCAACAGGAGAGAGCGGGGGATGTGGTTGTGTTCCAAAACATCCAGCCAGGGTCAGCACCTGGCCTTCTCATTGTGAGCTCTGCAAAAAACAGACAGAAGGTCCTCTTGATTTCCTGTGTACAGTGTAAATCTGCATCCCTGTAAGTCAGGTTATCCTAGAACGACCAGAAGACATTTTGTGAGGGCGCGGACATCTGTACCAGCAGTGTATGCGAGAAGCCAGAAGGGCCAAATCAGTTGAGCGACTCCAAGAATGGGAGGGCAAAGGCAGCCACAGCAGGTTGTTGTCCATCAAGAGAACGTCGCAGAAGAGGTTTCTGTTGTACTTACTAAGGAAAAAGGAAGGAGAGAGGTGGAGAATGGGGAGGATAACATATAAGTCTCAAGAATGGAGGGATCTGACTCTAGCCACAGTGGGGTATAAGGCATATGGGAGGCGAGCAGCTGGAGGAGGGGGTTCATGTGTCAGGTTGGATTTCAATAGTTTGGTTGTAAGACTCTTTTGTGTATTAGTGGTGGTTCGGTTGTATTAAGTAAATGTGAGCACTGTCGGGCCCCCAGCTCAGTAGCCTAGCAGCTGAAGTCCTCGCCTGGCACGTGCTTGGATCCCATATGGGCGCCAGTTCTAATCCTGGTGGCCCCGCTCCCATCCAGCAGCTCCCTGCTTATGGCCTGGGAAAGCAGTGGAGGATGGCCCAAAGCTTGGGGATCCTATACCCACAGGAAGAAGCCCCTGGCTCCTGGCATCAGATCGGCTAAGCTGAGGAAGATCTTCCTCTCTATCTCTCCTCCTCTCTGTATCATCTGCCTTTCCTATAAAAATAAATCAATCTTTAAAAATATAAATGAACGCTGTCTGTTTGACCCCTGGGGTAGACTAGCGTCTCCCAGGGTGTTTGCTGCTTGCACTTGATTCAGTGCTCTGATTGCGTGGGAGTCACTGGCTTTCCAGCACCTCGTCTTGAGGAACTGTGACTGCCTGTGTCTCTCGCGTCAGCTGCTCCGGTGCTCTGCGTGGCAGTTGACACGAGGCCTCGTCTCCTAAGCTTGTCTTGTCCCATCACCGCGCGCCTCTTGACATCTGTTGCTTCTGAGTATGTGTTCCTGATTCTTTTTTTTTTTTTTCCCCTTCCCGTCTTTTGTTGCTTTGCCCCTTGCAGCTTCTGCAGTGTTTTTAATCATTAAAGTGTTTGTGTTTACAGGGTGGATGTGTGGACTCGACCAACCAGAGCCTGGCCCTGTTGCTCATGACCCTTGGACAGCAGGATGTTTCCAAAGTCCTCTTGGGGCCACTGTCTCCCTACACGTGAGTCTTCTTCCTTCTCTCTTGTCACCCTGTCCACTTGAATGGCCTGATCACACACAGTGACGGCGTGTCGCGTGTAGTCAGGCTATGCGATGGCTGGCAGCAGTCACTCTTAATCTAGTATTTCTTTTTATGCAGAAGGAGTTTTTGCCTGCTTTCCTCCTTCATTCCCACCTGCGATTCCCTCGTAATAAAACATTGCTGCTTATTTCTTGGGCAGTCTTTTTTCTTTTTCCCTCCTGTCTATGCTTTAGATGTCATTTCCTTAGTTCTGTACAGCTTGTGTTTTATCCCTAACCACCCCCCTCTTTTGTTTTCATTCTTCCTTTGTCAGCCTTACTTGCTGTGGAGAAATGGTTTTTTTTTTTTTTTTTGTCTGGGATGGTAAGACATGAGTTGACTAGAAAAGATGGGGCAAGGTGAGGTTGATGGTAATGTTACTGTGCCTGTAGGGAGACTGTGGGGGCGAGTTTGCGTTGTGTCGGTTAGGCGGAAGTTGTGTGCTCAGGTGTGAGAGTAAGCAGGCAGCACAGTGGCAGACGCTTCCCCCTGGCTGAAGTGGGCTGCCAAGATCCCCCCCTTTGGAGTACCGACATGCGTCCCACGTGCACACGTGGGCTTCTGTCCGTCCAGATGGCTCTGCGGTCATCTGTGGGTGAGGAGCTGGCCGGAAAGAAACACTCGGAGAGATACGAGACTGAACTGTCCTTTTTCGGTTATCATGGTACCGATGCTGTATGTCTGAAAGGTACAGTACTGTGATAACTGAAGAATGGTGGTGCCATCACATGGAGAGGGACCGGGGATGCTGGCGTAGCAGTGCAGCTTCGAGCCTGGCTTCCGGGCGTGAAAACTAGAAAGACTCTGCTCCTGGAGGCTCCTTCCTTACTCTTACCCCTACCCTCTTTCTGCCCCTTGAGTTGGTAGTGGAAGGTCATTTTGCAACAGGAAAGTGAAAGAGAATCTATTCTGTTAGCAGTACAGGAAGACAGATAAGCCAGAAATTGGTAAGTTACATTGTCTCCTGACGACTATGGACAGTGTTTCACAGGCCAGAAAACCCGGAATTGCGTAATCCCCAAGAGGCACGCTGACATCGGTAGCCGACTTGGCCGATACTTCAGTTGGTGGTTGGTGAAGCCTTCGGAGAGGCACAAAGAGCTGGGAGTACAGCACCGCAAAACTGCACAGCTGGGCTTCCCGTACAAGTCGCTGGAAGTGGCTGCCAGCTGTGGGTCTACCCTGGCCCCCGCAAGCTCTTCAGGTCCTTTCAATGCTGTCGCTTTTGCCAGCAGCTACTCCAGGGCAGCAGACTGCCCGATCACTCACACAGCGGGAGGCCTTGATGCCGAATGTGTGTGGTCCTGGGACACAACTTGGGCAGAACATTATGTGAAAAATGTTTGATTTTTTTCTTAACACTTTTTTAAAAAAAATTTAAGCTTCTGGGAAATTTTTCAGTTTGGTTCCAAGGCCTTTTGTAATCTTTTCCAATCAGCAGCCTTGTTGGAGATGGTGACTGGGCATTTTGTAAAGTCCTGTGTTTTCCATAGCAGGTCCCTCACCGAACAGTCACTGTAGTGGCTTACCTTACCTAAACTGCCTGCATCGCACAAGAAAGCAGAATGGTTCACTCTGAATGGAACTTTAAGGAGTAGGACAGACTGTCAAGATCATGTGTTTGGCGCTGGGGAGACCTTCTCTGCCTTCTAGATGACCTGCCCTGCCAGGGCCTTCTTGCCGAGGACCTGCCCTGGAGTGGGCTTCCCTTCTTTTGGGGTAGCTAACACCAACAGAGGGAGGGGGCTTGTTATTCTCAAGAAAGCTGTATCTGTGTCTGAGCAGCCTACAGAGGCAAACGCTGAAGTTGGGCTCCAATTGACAAAGCTCCCGTTGTATTTAGTGGTTCTGTCAGTAGTGAAATGGGACACAGTTATAAAGCAGGGTCATCGTGGTGTGTTTGGGGGGAGAACTGGGGAGCCGACAGCTTATTCTAGTTGGATTCAAGAGCTCTGGCAAGCGAACTATCACATTTATTTTTATGAGCATTTAGGATCATAGAAATGTTTTTGTGAAACCTCAAATGTCTAAAGAAAAACAGAAACAAGACCATCTCTCTCTCTCTTTTTTGTTTTGCTTTTTTCTTTTTTAAATATGTTTCTTCTGGCAATTTGCACATGTGTTGACTTGCATAAATAGCTTTTGGAATGTCTGTTTCCAGAGTTCTGGGATTAAGAGGAACTTGCTCTTCCATCCCTTTTGGAAAGTAAGAACGTTGAGTTCCTTGCTGTCCTCCTCTTGCCTCAGTCTTGCCTCAGTAGGTGGTCGCTGGTGCTCACTTTCAGAAGTGAGTCCCTGTGAAACTCCCCAGCAAAATCAGAGCCTTTTTATTTTTTCAGTAAAGTTAATAGTATTGGATAATCTGCTGGTATATGGAGAGTCTATTTCTGTTAGATATCTTTTCTTAAGGGATTTACAGTTGGTGACAGTGGTTCAGTCTTTCCTTCATAAAGCTTAAATTTTCTGCTTGTGAAGTATTTGCACTTAATTTTGTTGAAGTTGAATTTACAAGAAAACAGTCTTTGTTATTAGTTGGCAGCTTCCTTAGCAGGTGCAGAAGTTGTGAAGGGATTCTATAATGATCAGGGTTCGCTGAGTTCTGCCAGGACTCAGACCGTGGGGTCCAGGTCTGCCTGACTCTATCATGGAACCACCAGGAAGGAGGTCGTGGACTTGACATTTTATGTCTCTGAGCCTTGGTCTCACCTAGAGGACGAGTGAATGCTCTGGAAGTCGTGCACTTTGGCCAGGGTGGAACCATGCTCGTGAGACCCCTGGGAAACCAAGTCAGTGTCAGGTGTCCGGGATTCCTTCTGGACACTCCCTTGTGCCCTACTCTAGTCCGTTCTCGCAGACAGGTCTCTCTGACCACCAGGAGGCATGTTGAACTCACCTAGAGAGATCTCAGGCCTAAGTGAACAGATGGCTAGCTCCTTCTGTCTTAGTTTTACAGGAATGACTTGTGTGTGTGTTATGACCAGCGATTCTGTACTGGGAAGGGTGGTGTCAGATGCCTCCAGCTTTTCAGCCCTTCAGTGGGTATCATTTACCCAGCGAGGAAGGGAAAGGTGGACATTGGTACTGTCAGCTTTGCAGGTGAAGGGATGGAGGTCCAGAGCGCTTCAGCCGCGTGAACAGAGAGTAAGTGGGGTTCAGGCATGGGTGGTTTCCTAGCAGAGCCTCTGCTTCCGGTCACTGTATGAACAGGAATTCCCAGCGACCTTGCCCAAGGCAGGATGCCATGCTCCCCTCTGCGGCAGGGCCGGAAGTATCCCATACTGCTGGTTTGTTTCCTAACGTTAGGAAGCTGGAGGCTGCTTGTTTATCACGTGCAGCGCAGGACTTCTGGGCCAGTGGAAGTACAGTCCCATGAAGATGGGACAAGATAACGAACGCTCGGGAGGTTGGTGCTGCTTATGCACAGGTGTCGGTGAGCCCTCCCAGCCTCCCAGCTCGACCTCCAAATCCAGAATGTGTTACCAGTGCTGCACAGCCCTGTCATCTTTGTTGCATGTGACCCCAGCATACACAAGGACACTTCAGAAAGTCCACAGGAAGACTACATTGAAACGAAAGTGCTATTTGGGAGCAAGCACATTTTTGTCATCCGCACGTAGTTTTTGCAGAAGGCACATCTTCCAGGCACTCCTTGAAGAGGCCTCCTAGTTGGCATAATCTGGCATGAAGGTGTTACCTAGCTTCTCAGCTGAGGAAGCTCAGTGTGCTGCCTGCAGTGACTTGCTGCTGGAATTGAACCGGGATCGCCATCTCTCAGGTTTACGACCAGCCTGGTTCCCTGTTTCCAGCTGCCTCTGCAACCGAGTTTAGCAGCTGTGAATCGGCAGGGCTTTGGGAAAGCACCATCGAAGTATTTTAGAGCTGCCAGGTGATGGCTCCAGGGGCCAGAATTGGGCAAGGTCTTCTCTTATCACGACATCTTTACCCTCAACTTCTGGGGAAATCTTGGCGGGGCAGAAAGTATAGAACCCTGCGCTATGGTTTGTGTCTGCAGGACTGGCCCCAGGTTACTGCCTCTAATCGCTCTCGCTCTGCTCTCTGACACTGTGAGGACCTGGTGAGAAGGGCTAGGTCTGGGGTGCTGGGACCCGGCAGCCTGGCCATCAGGAAGCCCTGGACTGCTGGAGTTCATTGGCCGTGAACTTGATGGTCGGCAGCAGCAAGAACAGCCCACCTTTTAAAAACACAAAAGGAAAAATGAGCATAGTTGTTCTGCAGTTCTCTGAAAACTCCTTGTCAGAGGGACTGGAGGCTTCCATACAAATGTCAGTTGTCAATGTTTTTAGTTGACTTTGTCCTGACAACTAAATGACTTTGTGCTGAAACAAAAAGAAGGGTGAGAAGCCCCCTACAAATGCAGTTCTCTAAGTGAGGAGTTACAAATTCCGCATAGGGCATGCATGGAGCGCCCCCATGGCCTAGCTTCATCTGAAGAGCTGCCAGTTGCTCTCAGCATGCTTGCCTGCCTGGATGGAGTTGCCCTCACCGCACTGTGCCCCCTGTCCTGGCTGTTTGGTTGTGTGGTCTTCCCCAGAAAGTGGGAACCTGCAGACTGTGTAAGAGAGAGAAGGCAAGGATTGTGCACTTGGGAGATGCTGCCCTGGAGGAGCTGCAGCCGTGTGGAGCTCTGGGACTGGAGAGGGTGTGACCTACGCTGAGTGAGGCTTCAATTCAACTCGCTGCTTCAGCAACTGCTCGGGACTCCCTTTGGCAGTACCTGGGTTTGAGTCCTTCCTCCACTTCTGATCCAGCTTCCCACTCGTGTGCAGCCTGGGAAACAGCAGGTGACGGCTCGAGTGCTGGGGTCCCTGCCGATCATTTGGCGGACTCAGATAAAGCTCCTAGCTTCTGGCTTTGGTGTGGCCCAGCCCTACTTGAGGTGGACATGTGGGGGAGTGCACCAATAGATGGGAGATCTCTCTCTCTCTCTGTGCCTTTTGAATAAATATATTTAGCAGTTCATTGTGAAACAATTGAAAGATAAGGTTGGGGCAGGTGTCTGGCCTAGTGCTTACGATATGTCCAAGGTGGTTTGGGTTTGAATTCGGACTCCTCCCTGAATTCTACTTTGCCACTAATATGCACCTTGGCAGGCAAACAGGTGGTAGTTTGAGAAGTTGGGTCCCCGTCACTCAGCGTGGGAAACCTGGGTTGAATTTCCAGCTCCCAGCCGTGCCCTGGCCATGTGCAGGCATTCGAGAGTGATTGTGTAAAAGAGAGCTCTCTACCTCTCAGATAAATATTTATGTTAAAGTTTGTGGAGAATGCATATTATGAAAAAAAAATGCATGCATTGAAATTTTTCTTGTGTCGTAATAAACTTAGCTGCTAATTTTTGTGAACTTTTGAAGCACCCTTGCAAGTACGGGGAGAGTCTTCGGTTTTCATTTTCCTAAGAAGGTTGCTCACTGGGATTTTCATACCCATCTGTGGTTATTTCTCAGCCTCTGAGCATTTCTGCTTCTTAATAGCCTTAGCTCCCAGCCGCGTGGGGAGCCTGGCAGTGGGGAAGGGCATTCTCAAGTGTGCCTTAAGCTCTAGGCTTGTATACAGCCTTCCACCAGACAACAGCGAACGGCTGGCAGAACACTGTGTGCAAAGTGGCCCCGAGTTTGCTTTTTCTGGCTGTTCCAAAGACTACAAATACCCAACGGCTGCCAGTATGTAGGCCTGTACATTCACGCCTGTGCTTCTGCCCTTCTCTTTTCTCCATGCGATCATGAGCCAGCTGAGGCCCCTCAGGAGCCCTGCCAGCTGGGAGGGCGTCTGTGTTTCCAGCACAGCGGAGTGATTCAGAATGAAGTCGCCTGGGAGAGGTTTTGGGAGCAGAGCGTGCCCCAGGCCTGTGTGAGTTCTAGCCAGCAGCGCCAGGGAACAAGCTGTTTCCTCGGAATACAGACGAGTGGGTGAGACGGCTGGCTGCTGCTAGCTGTGAGTCTCGCCCACAGATGTGGGCTGTTTATCAAGGGGCTTGGTGTGTTTGCTTTTCTTCTTTGCTGAAGACAGGTTCTGGGAGGTAGGGGGAGAGATGGAGAGGAAAGAAAAAAAAAGCAGCAGCGGAGCGATTGGTGTATGAGAATGGAAAGTCAGCAGAGGCAGAAAGAACTGACTTCCCTTCATTGCAAAGAATGTCGGAGTCTCTCCAGTTTATGCCCAGCGCCCACTCTGATTCAGTGCATGGTTCCTGAGGGCCTCATAAAGGCCCCGGATGCTGAAAGTCACTGCCCTTGAGGGGCTCAGAATTTGCCCATGTGAGGATCACATTTACCAAGCATTTACCAGAAGCAGAGGAGGCCATGCGGACCCCCTAGGGGAGAGGACCGTCTCGTGGGGTGGGGACGATTGGTTGGAAAGGCTCTGAGGAGCTGGCAGATGGGGTGCTGCTCTAAGGATGAAGTGGAAGAGATGCAGCACTGGCCCGAGTGCGTGCTGCCCAGATGGCCCCTACTAACCTCGCAGCCCCAAGAGCTAAGGTATCAGCCACGCAGGCATGGCACTGGCCTTGCCCGCTGTCGTCCTGTCCCTGCTCTGATTAGCTTAGTGCTCTTGAGGGCTGAGGGCTGGGAGCTGGGTGGAGCGTTCAGTGCAGGAGACTTTGAGTTTAATAAACACGGGGAAAGCGTAGGAACCAGCATCAGGATGTCCTCATTAAGGTCACAAACACATTGTTAAAATGGTTTTATTGGGCTACAGTTCACACACCATGTCAGTTTACCAGTTTAAGCCAGCACACACGGTTATCGGTGTACAGTGTGTAGCATTTATTATTATTATTTTTTTTTATCTTCATAGAGTTGTCTGACCAGAGTCACAAAACAGTTTCTTTGCCTTAGAGAGAACTGCCCCCTGCCCATTTTCAGTGGGCATTCCTCCCACAGCCCAAAGCTCCAGGCTCCCACTGCCTGGTCCCTGTCACCTCTGCGGTGGATGGCCCATTTTGTGTGATGGATTAAGCCACACAGCACATGGCTCCCACTGACTGGCTCATCACCCAGCAAGAACGGTCTCCTTGTTGGCCCATGCTGTGGTTACGTCAGTGCCTCCATCCCTTTTATTGCCTGGAGAATCCTTCATGTACTTGACACACCACATTTAATTTACCCATCCATCAACTGGTGGTCATTTGGGTTGTCTCTCCATTTTTCTAAAAAAGATTTATTTATTTATTTGAAAGGCACACTTAGAGAGAGAAGGAGAACCACACACAGAGAGATCTTCTATCCTTTGGTTCTCTCTGCAAGTGGCTGCTGCAATGGGCAGAGCTAAGCAGATCCAAAGCCAGGAGCTTCCTCCGGGTCTCCCATGTGGGTGCACGAGTCCAAGGACTTGAGCCATCCTCCACTGCTTTTCCAGGCCATAAGCGGGGAGCTGGATTCAAAGTGGAGCACCTGGAACTTGAACCAGTGCACACGCAGGATGCTGGTGCCACAGGCAAAGGATTAGCCAGCTAGGCCACTGTGCCTACCCCCAGTTTTACTTCTTGGTTGATATGAAGAGTGGTGTTAAAAAAAAAATTTAACTTTAAATTTTTGAGTGGGGCATGATGTTTTGTCACCCTGGCATACCTACTTATGAATGGAATTACTATGTCGTGCAGTAACTCCTTGCAGAATGTTTGAAGAAAGTTCATCTTTAGCAGCTATGTATGAGGGTTCTCAGTTCTCTGCATCCTTGCCAACACTTATTGTCATGTGTCTTTTTAACAGACATATAAAAACTATACTTATGGGGTACTGTGTGATATTTTCAAACACATATACATTGTGTAAAGTCCGCTTAAAGCAGGTAGATACTTCTATGTCCTCAAACATTTAGTAGCTTCTTTACAGTGAAAACATCCAGAATCCTATCTTGTGCGTGTTTTAAATAGAGAAGCATCTAATACATGTTATCTGAAGGAGTTACAGAAATACACACAGGAGGAAAGACAGAGACCTGCCATTTGATGAAAGTTTGACCTTATATAGAAGTTCTATTTTTAGGTTTTTGAGGACTCTCTATAGTTTTTTTTCCACAATGACTGTACTAATTGGCCTTCCCAGCACCTATGAGAAAGAGTTCCCTTTCTCACACACCCAACACGTTACTGTTTTTAGAGTAACCAATTTGATCAGAATGATATCTCATTGGGGTGCTGATGTACATTTCCCTGATGATAAGCAGTAGTAGGCATTTCTTCACAATGATCTGTGTTTTTTGTTTTGTTTTGTTTTAAAAGATTTATTTTTTTTTTTTTATTGGAAAGGCGGATATACAGAGAGGAAAGACAGAGAGGAAGATCTTCCGTCCAATGATTCACTCCCCAAGTGAGCGCAAGGGCCGATGCTACGCCGATCCGAAGCCAGGAACTTCTTCCGGGTCTTCCACGCGGGTGCAGGGTCCCAAAGCTTTTGGCCGTCCTGGACTGCTTTCCCGGGCCACAGGCAGGGAGCTGGAAGGGAAGCGGGACTGTGGGGATAGAACCGGCACCCATATGGGATCCCGGGCGTGCAAGGCGAGGACCTTAATCACTGCGCCACCGCACCGGGCCCAACACAATGATCTGTTTTTATGTATTTGTTTTTTAAAGATTTATTTGTTTATTTGAAAAGCACAGCTACGGTGAGAGAGGGAGAGGCAGAGGGGATGGTCCGCCCACTGACTCACCCCTCAAATGGCTGACATGGCTAGGACAGAGCTAGGTAGAAGCCAGGAACCAGGAACTTTATCCTGGTCTCCCACGTGAGTGGCAAGAGCCTGAACACCTTGGACCATTTTCCACTGCTTTCCCAGGTGCACTGCTGGGGAATTGAGTCAGAAGTGGAGCAGCTGGAAATCAACTTTCCAGACGCTGGCTTCAGTTGCTACCCCTGTTGCTTTCCTATGTAGCCATCCCACTGGGTATAAAATTGTGTCTCACAGAAGTTGTTGTCATCTCCTCAGTGACTAGCAATGTTGAGCATCTTCTCGTGTTTACTGGATATTGGTGTGTCTTTGAAGAAATTTCTTACACATCCTGTGTGTCCTGTGTCCCAGGCCCGTATCATATGTGTGACTTGCAAATAGCTTTTTTTCTCCCCCATCTCGCGGGTTTTTCACATTTTCATATGTTTTGATGGACAAAAGTTAGTAATTGTGCTTAAGGCCCACTTACCTATTTTCTTTTCCCCTCTTGAAGATTTTTATTTTATTTTTATTGGAAAGTCAGATATACAGAGAGGAGGAGAGACAGAGAGGAAGATCTTCCATCTGATGATTCACTCCCAAAGTGAGCACAACGGCCGATGCTATGCCGATCCGAAGCCAGGAGCCAGGAACTTCTTCCGGGCATCCCACACGGGTGCAGGGTCAAAGCCTTGGGCCGTCCTCGACTGCTTTCCCAGGCCACAAGCAGGGCGCCGGAAGGGAAGTGGAGCTGCCGGGTTTAGAACCGACGCCCATATGGGATCCCGGGCGTGCAAGGCGAGGACTTTAGCTGCTAGGCCATGCCGCCGCCGGGCCTCCCCTTTTTTTTTCTCTCTCTCTCTTATTGCTGTGCTTTTGGTGTTGTATTTAGATAACCATTAAGAATTATTTTCTAACTCAAGGTAATAAAGATTTTACCCTTTGATTTTTGTAAATCTTATGTTTTAATATCTTACAGTTAGGGCTTTGATTCAGTTAATTTTTGTGTGTGAGGTAAGGTGATAGTCCAACTTCCTTCTCTGATGTGAGGATAGCTGATTCTGATTGTTTGAGGCACCATTTATTGGCAAGATTATTCTTTTCCTATCAGAGTATCAGTGGGCTGTAAGAGCATGGCTCGCAGTTCTGTGCCATTGCGCTGGTGTCTAGGAGCAGTAGCATTAATGCCCCACGAGCGTTTCCATATGCAGTTGAAGTTACCGGGGTAGGAAGTTTGGTGGTTGGACTGGGAGATGGCACACAACACTGATTTCTTGTAATGCTCCATCGACAGATGGGCAGGCGACTATTCTTGATCTCCCTGGCATTGGTAAATTTGCCTGGTGAGA
This sequence comes from Ochotona curzoniae, assembly GCF_017591425.1. NCBI lineage: Eukaryota > Metazoa > Chordata > Mammalia > Lagomorpha > Ochotonidae > Ochotona > Ochotona curzoniae. Next base: position 6,965,606 of record NW_024466446.1, on the reverse strand, counting down.
ATTACCGGGGACACTTGCTGAGGATAGAGTTCTGACTCCAAAGGGCTAGGGAGCACGGGGCCAGGTAGGAGTTGGGAAGGGACCGTCTGAATGTGCGTTTTTTCTGCCTTCCCAGGTTCTTTTATTTGGAAACGACCTCATTGGCAGCTGCAGTGTGTCTCCGTTTGGGTGTCGCAGTGGGATAGTGGGTGTCGCAGTTGGTAGGGCAAGCCAGTGGAAGCCTGTAAACCACCACCCTTGGTCCAGAGCATCGCCGTTCCCAAGAGGCTCTTGGAAGGATGCCATCACTGAGCGAAGGGTGGTCAGAAAGTGCTAGGTCCACAGTTCTTTCTCATCTGTGCTGTTGGCTTTCTTTACATTTCCAAAGTAGTCTTCAAGAATGCTTAACTTTCAGGTCTTGTTTATATCTCTAGATTGAAATCTTCCTGCGGGCAAGACATTTTAATGATTTTTCTTATCTTTTTGGTTGGCTGCAACACCAAGAGGGATTGGCTGCATGAACAACGCCTGGCATATACAGTAGACACTCAGCAAATATTTGTTGAGTCAATGGAAGATTATTGTTGAGGAGGGCAGGGAGATGCTTTATTAATTTTGGCCTCAAAACTATCATTCTGCTGGTAATCTTTGGCTCACACTTTGAGTCATCAGTTACTCTTGTTTGCGCATGGCTACTCAAAACTTACTACTTTATTGAATGCATAGACTGATGTTCCACTAAGCTGTAACCTGTTTTTCTTGCTTAAGGAATCTTTCCATATTGTATGCATCTCCACGAGCTGTCTTAATCCTCTCCAGCTGGCTGTGAATGAGTGCCGTCTAATCCAATTTAATGAGAAATTCTGATTTCAAAATCAGGGTCCTTGGGTGGAAGAGGGAAATTTTGGTTTGTTTGTTCAAATAAATTCTTTGTTTGTTTGCTTCTTTTTTTGTTTGTTTGTTTGTTTTCTTTTAGGATAGAATTTTTGCGGCATTTGAAGAGCTTTTTCCAAATCATGTTTAAAATTGAAACCAAGGCCTGTGGTGAAGAACTCAAGGGCGGGGATAAAGTACTGCTCACTTGTGTCGGCATTGGCTTCTCCAACCTTAGCAAGACCCTCAAATGATACTGTCGTGAGATCAGACCTCCTTGCTTGCAGACCAGGCCCAAGCTGCCAAGACCTCAGAAGGGACCAAGCGGGAATGTGCTCACCCAGGACAGGCTAATCACTTCTATTAAGGACTTCCTTAAATTTTCCACCAGAAGGAGAAGCTGTCAGTCTCTACAAATCAGAAGTCTCCATATCGCGTCGGTTGCCATTTCTTCAGTCACCATAAGAGCTCCCTGGATTCTCCTGGAGGAGAAATGTGCCTCCAGGGCAGTCTCTGTTGTTCCAATGGGAACAGGCGTGCTCCCGCAGCCCGCAGTCCTGGGCTTCCGTCGCATGGGAATTTTCCAGATCCGTGCAGTCTGTGTCTGTTCTCTCTGCAAGGACTTAACTTATTACATCTCTGTGTCTGTTACAAAGATAAAAAGAGATAATACGTGTGGGAAGCTCTTCATGAGTGGCGCAGTGCAGTGTCAGAAGCTGGAATTCTTTCGAAAGGATAGTCGTGGAGTAGACACCGTTCTTCTGCGCTGTTGATGTCACACATGGGGGATGGATGGGGGATGGCGATATGGATCCAATTAAAGTTTCTGGACGTTTTCTAGATCCCAGGTGTATTCTGTATTTCCTTTGTTCTCAGTAGCTCTGATGCAAATTTTACTCTTTGCACAAGAAAATTCAGAAAGAGGTATTTTGTTCCTTTGAAGCTTCCTAATGCAGAGATATTAGATCTTCTGATTTAAAGATAGAAATTCAGTACTGTTAGGTACTGAGATTTTTACCCACGTCAAAGTAAGAAGTTAGATTATTATTGTTTTTCCAGATGCCAGCAGAAAGCATAGGAGTCCTGGCACAGAGGCAGAGCTTAGCAAGGCATGAACTCTGTGTTGCATTGGTATTTCCTGTTCCCAGGTCCCATGGTGGACATGGGGTACCATTCATGCCATGGATTTGTGGCACAGCCTAGGACCATGGGTGCTGGATGACTCACCTCTTTCACTTTTCGAGATTGTCTACTGCAAGCACAGTTCTGAGAAAGGCCTGCTCAGGTGGTTGCCCCACCAACTGGTGGAGTCCGCACTTACTGTGTGAATGGGGTTGGAGTTGTTAGGAGGGGACTGTGCTTCGATGTGCCAGGGTTCTAGACGGTGTCTCTCGCCTTGGGTAGGCTTTGAAAGTAAGGAGAGGCCTGCCTCATCAATCCCTTTTGATACCTTTTCCCACCCACTGATGGGGAGGTGGGCAGAAAAGGCTGTGCTCTGGTGAGTGGGGGGGTTATGAGAGGATTTGGAGTTAGCGCATGCACAGGAAAGCCAGGCCACTGGGAACCATGGAGGGTTTATGTCTGCCTTGGTGCAAAATCGATGACCACAACCGTAGCAGCCTGAAACAATATCCGTGAATCACTCCGCAGTTCTGTCAGAAGTCCAGGAGGAACTGGGATTGTCTGCTCAGAGTCATAGAAGGTTGGTGTCGAGGTGTCAGCTTGTCTGGGCTGACATCTGAAGGCTATGGAAAAGAACATGCTTCCAGCTCATTGGGGTTGTTGACAAAACTGTCCTAGGACTGATGTTTCCGTGTCCCTGTTTTCAGTGTGGAGATGATGCCCGCGTTGCCGTTCACTTGGTTCCCTGCATCTTGTCAGCCCAGCAATGGTGCCTTGATTCCTTTTCCTACTTTAAGTCTGACTTCCCCTTATGATGCCCTCTGGGAAACCATTGCTTTTAACTGGTTCGCATAGCAGTTGTGTCTTCTGGATAATCTCCCTCTCTTCTGAGGTGCTCATGGTAGGAATTCCTAGATTTTGTTGAGGTATCAGGGACTGGGGACTGTGGGTAGCCGTCTTGGATGGTCTGCTGTACATACAACAGTCTTAGGGTCGCTGAGATCCTTGAATCCATAACTAAAGGTTCACATTGCTTTGGACGTGCCAAATACTGTTGGAGGCCTTCACTGTCCTTTAGTACCAGCTCTGGAAATGGCACTGTGGGTAAAGTTAGAGTGGCAGGGAGAGGCCAGGCAGATTGTTGCAGGCAAGAGAGGCCACGTGCTGTTGTCTGCTGCAAGCCTGGCCATATCTGATAAGGTTCCAACCCTCCATCTGGCACAGCTGTTTCAGGCATGGGAACATCTGGCTGGTAGTAGGTGGGTGATGATATTGCTGAAAGAGGGGACAGATCTATTATTTTAACAGCCTGCTCCCAGTCCTATCTTCAATTCCCAAGAGAGAGAGACATGCCATACTATTCCTTGGCCACAAGTCACCCCTTTTTGTTGGTTAATACAACTTGTGGTAGTGACAGATGCATTCAACTCTTGTAAGCTCAACCTCTTTCCCAGCTCTGCTTCTGTGTGGTCCGGCTACAGTTTGAGATGGTTGGTGAGGGATTCCGGCCTCTTGATGCTTGATTTTCTGACTTGTGCTGTTTGTTCTTCTCTGCTGACAGACTACTCTTGTGCCAGTGGGACAAATGAATTTTGTAGGCAGATCCCTGGTGAATGCCATGGCAGAGTCATCGTCTGCCTTGGTGCCATCTTCCAAGCCCCACTTCTGCCTTTAACACACGTCAGCTATGCTCGGATGACTCACCAAAGCTGTTGGAAAAGACCACAGAGCCACCTGCTGACTCCAGGTTGTCCTCACAGGGCAGGTAATCCTTGAAGATTCTGATTTGCATTGTTTTTGCATCATCACTGATAACAAAGCAGTGAAAGACAATCCGATGACAGTTCTTACCTAAAAAGTCTGAAACAGACCTAGGTCGCACCATGGTGCTTGTCCTAAGCAACATGCCTCCCAGTGTGAGACCATGATGTGGATGCTTCCCTCAGGGCTTAATGCTAGGAAGCCCCATGTGTGGCAGTTCCTGAGTGGAAGAGTTGAGGGTACTGAGGGCAGAGAAGGAAATAAGCAATGTAGATTGGAAAGGGCCCTAAAGCATTGGGGAAACACAGACTGCAGAGATTTGGCAGTGCCTTAGCTGGGGGAGGGAAATCAGGGCCGGCTGAAGAAATGGCTTGCTGGGGGCTTTGGTGAAGGGTGTGGAGATCGGAATGTGGGGTTCCATTGCCTTACCTGTTGGCATTGGGTTGATGATCCAGGCAGGTTTAAGGGCGTGGCTCTGATTAGGCAGAGGTGATTTGGAATGTAGTACTTGAGTCATGTCCCAGCCTGCATCTCCTTAAGGAACAGAGGTAACTTGCATTTAGAGACCCTACAAGTGACTCAGTATTAATGGGAATGTCAACAGGCAAGCCAGGCCTTCCCCTATGCTAATCAGCCATATGTGAGAATGTATTTGAGTTGAACAGTTTACCAAGGTCGGGCAACGACAGAGGCCACGGCACATCACTCCTTTAGTCAAGCAAATATAGGCTGTCATTTTGTTGGGGTCATCTGTCGTCACCCATACCTGGTAGATAATTTGGTCCCCAAACCTAAACACAGCCCTTGGGGACGGAAACTGCTCTAAAACATCGTAAGTGGTTTTTTCTTGTTTTCTTTTCTTTTCTTTCTTTCTTTCTTTCTTTCAACAATTTTGAATTTCTGAGTTTCATCATTCATTCTTCTTCATTTCCTCCCCATTCCCAACCCTTTAAACTTGGAAGAACCTTACATGTAGAACTACTTAGATCAGTTTATTGCTAATCTCCCTCTGGGGCAGTTTGGGAAGTAATTTATTCAAACAGATGAAGGTAGGTGAATGTATAGAAATCAGGGGCTGGCTTAAGAACAGAAGATAACGGACCAGCCCAGGAATGACACCTGTGATGACCGGATGTGTCTGTTCTCCGAACTTCCCCAACCCTGATAGACACACGGTGGCCATCTGGGCTGCAGGGTGCACGTTGTGAGCACGTGTGGTCCAAAGGGAAGTGGTGGAGGCAGCTGCCTCTTCCTACTCCATCCAGGGATGTGGAAGCGTTACTATTGTCAAGGTAAGTTGGGAGAGGCGCACATCTGATTTGAAATGGGGCGTGGCTTACCACCTGGAAAGCTCCAACTCAGGCTGCCTTAAGTGCCAACTGCACCTGGCATCTGGCCCTCCTTTGTCCTCCTCCTTAGATCCCACATCTGTGTGACTCCCTTCCATTTTGTCTGCTAGAATTTAGCTAGTGCCATCACACCTCTGCTCTGTAAGCTTTGAAGGACTTATGAGAGTGTTTGCAAGGAACCAGGCAAAACAGTACCGGCTGCATATTATGCAAGAAGAGAGTAAACATGGTTAAATAACCGCAAAGTGAAATGTGTTCATTTAATTATTATATTGAGAATTGTTTTCTTTTTTTCTTCTTATTTCCTGTGCCTCCCCAATGGTAAACAAGGTAAGATAGCAAGGTTTAGTAAGTTTTTTTCCTAGGAACTGAAGCACACACCGTGATTGCCAGAGAGTCACGGCTAACTGTTGGCCGATTTCCTGTTTAGGCTGCCTAGCATAGAAAGAAATCTAGTTTAAGTAGTTCACAGTTTTGGGGATTCAAGGGTGATTGTGATGAAAGGGGGTGATCTCTTTCCTTTAAGCATCAGCATTCAGCTGGGGCTCATCCACTTTGATGCCTTTAGTCCAGTCCTAATCATAACCCATCACCTCCCCACCCTAGATGCTCTCCCTGTAAACACCATGCTTAGCCTAACCTCTTAATATACATGTCATCTATGAGGCCTAGAAAGTGGAATTGCCTGGGGCCCAGCACGATAGCTCAGTGGCTAAATTCTCACCTTGCAAGCACCAGAAACCCATGTGGACACTGGTTCATGTCCTGGCTGCTCCACTTCCCATCCAGCTCCCTGCTTGTGGCCTGGAAAGCAGTAGAGGATGACCTAAAGTCTTGGGAGCCTGCATCTGTGGGAGATTCAGAAGAAGCTCCTGGCTCCTGGCTTTGGATCGGCTCATCTCTGACCATTGTGACCAGCTGGGGAGAGTGAACCAGAGAATCAAAGATCTCTCTGTCCTCTCTGTAAATCTGCCTATTCAATAGAAATAAATAAATCTTGGGAGAAAAAAATCGTCTATCATTGGTAGCAGAGACCAGTTCCATCATTGAAGAAACCTTCAAGATCCTACAATGTTAAAGGCTTTCTTTTTCTTTTTTCTTTTCTTTCTTTCTTTTTTTTTTTTTTTTTTTTTTTTACATATTTTACTATGTTTTTGAGGACTTGCATACTTGGCTGAATTGGAGTGTTCTACTTCTAGCAGAGGCCGTAGCTACATCATTCTTTGATGGTCTACATGGCTGCATTGTTTCTATGACAAATGGGCTCATTCATGGGCAGAGTGACCCACCAATCCGTGCAAGCAGCAGTGAATGCATTACACCCCTCTATCAAGGCTGCTTCCATTCAAACCTCTGATTTCACAGGTCACTAACTGGAAGAGGGACCAAGCCACTGTGGCCCCTGACATCCATGTGAGCTGTTTTGTACAGTTGCTGTCTTAGTGGACCCTCTGAAAAGGTCACCAAGGAGGAGTACCATCTCTTGTGACTTTTAACCAGGCAGCTTTCCCCAAAACTCTTTGGCCAAGACCTCGTCACTGTGAAGAATGAAAGGCCGCAGTGAGCCATCAGAATCTGTCCCGTCACAGCTTGGCAGTCACAGAAGCAGGCCCATGTCATCCTTGAATTCTGCTGCTTTGTGCAGCTCGAAGACAGTTTTGAAATTGGAATGTTTCCTGCCATGCTTAAGAAACTAGGGGCAGGCAGGATGCCAGCTGGAACATGGGGAAAGCCAGGTGGGAAAAGGAGTTGGCTGCATGAAAAGCTGAGCTGCCCTGTTCCGCACCAATGCTCTATCGAATGAACTTGCAGAGCCCAGCTGCAACAGACCTGTGCAATTCTCTTGCCAAATCCGAACCAAGCCCCACAAGCTCAGGCTGAGTTGTCCACTGTGCGTAGGTTCAGCTCATACATAGGATCTGGACTTCCTCTGCATCTCAGGAAGTGTGCGTACAGCATGGCTGGCAGGTGACTAGCTAGCACCTCCCCGCAGCACACGACAGCACACAGTGTGATCTCATAGCTTCTTCACACTCGGCACCTCGCAGCCTTCGGCGGTGGACCAGACAGCCGTTCCAGCTGCTGGCACTTGTGCAGGAGCTGAGAGGGACACAGGGGGTGTTGCTTTTCTTTGAACCCATCTGTGTTTTTGCTGCCTGAGTACCTGCACATTCTGCAACAGTGCAGCTGTCTCGGTGTATAATTAATAGTCGGGCCAGCAGTGCCAGGCTTTTCCCATTCTAGGTCCATGCAGTTCTTGGATGCTGTTGTCCACCTCGCTTTTTGCCTTTACTACGTAAACATCTTCCCAAACCACTACAACAAGCTCTGTGACAAGGACCAAGTCTAGGATGAGGACAGACATGGTGGTGTCTGGCAAGTCCCCCGGATGGTAACACGACAGGGCTACTACAGCCGCGATCACCATGGTATTGAGCGTACATACCTTCAAGACAGTGGTTGTATTCCTCATAGATGAAGACATAGGCTCCCATGGGGCAGAAGATACCAGTCAGCTATACCCTGGAACATGAGGTTGAGGAAGACTGGCACCCTCTTGGAGGAAGCAATGTAGATGCAGCTCTGGCTCAAGGCACTCGTTGAGACCCTGTTTGATGAACATTTTTTTAAGCTTTTATCTATTTTCAAAAATTCATCCTGGTTTTGTGACACAATGGGCTAAGCCTCTATTTGCAGCAACAGCATCCTGTATCAAGGTGTAGCTTAAGGTTATGGCTGCTCCATTTTCTGATCCAGCTCTCTACGAATGCACTTGGAAAGGCAATGGAGGATGGGCCAAATGCTCGGGTTCGTGTTAGCCCTGTGGGAGACTGGGATGGAGTATGGCTCCTGGCTTCAGCCTGGACCAGCCCAATTAGTTAGTGAGCCGGGAGATGGAAGACATCCATCCATTCCCCCCTCCAATCTAGAGCTCTGCTTTTCAAACAAATGAATCTTATAAAACAATCATGTGTGAGAAAAGTTGTTTTCCTAATTTTAGCATAACATTATGGAAAACTCTCATTAGGAATTGGATCCATGTTGGATCCTGGCAATATCGGTCGCACTGAGTCAGTGTCTGTCCTTCTGACTCGTGGTGTCCTGATGTGAAAGGAAAATATCTGCCTCGCACTCATCTTGGCATGGAGAGAACTCATTAAATCTGACGATTGTGATGAGAATGCTTTTTTAATTGTTCAGTCCTTGGGAAAGCTTCAAACAGCAGTCCCACTAACAGGTTCGCATCAGCATGAGTCACAGGGCTTCTCTTCACATCTCAGCTGGAAGACAGAGACAAGTTTATGGCACCTGTGCATGCCTTGAGGTCAAACTGCCCTATGACACATGTTAGAGTTGAAAAAGAGCCTGCAGTCATCTCGGTGGAGTTCACTGTGTTCCAACACAAAGTGCCAGGATCTGTCTAGTCTTGGCAGAGTAAAAAGCCAGGCCAACATAACATAGCCACTGTCAGATCCTCAGGCTACTGTGCGCTGACCGCTTGAGTCACAGATGGCATTCTTTCCTTTCCCACCAGGAAAGAGAAGGAGTCCCAATTCTAGCAGCCACTTCTGAGAGTCTGTGTGTCACTCTGATATACCCAGAGCCAGTCTGGTGCTGCATGGAACGCTGTAATAGGAGCCATGGAAGCTGTAGGTTCTAGGGACTTCTGCTTAAGGCTCACCTTCTAGTGTGTTCCTCCTCGCTAAAGATATAAATGGGAACTGTTTCAAAAGGGTTCGGAAGGCTAAGCATGGACCATGCGTAAGCCATGACATACGGTGACTTTAAACTATGAATTTCCTTTTTAAATTTTTATTTTTAATGTTGTTTACAAAGGAGACCCAGTGAAGCCCCTGGCTCAGCCCCAACTGTGGTAGCCATTTAGGGAGTACACCAGTGGATGGAAAATCTCTCTCTGTCTCTCTGCTACTCTGCCTTTCCCTCTCCTTCTGCAACTTTACCTTTCAAGTAAATAAATACATCTTGTTAAAAAAAAAAAACGTGGCCATAGGGCAAACATATGATGACAACCTATATAGCCATTTAATGTGCATGGAGAGTTTAAGACTGTGCGGGACAGCTTGGCTCAGGCACTGTGCTTCACTGGTTGCGCTGGGGCATCCTGGGCCCATCTCTCAGAGCATCACAGCATCTCTCCCAATGTGACGACTCCTTGGTTCTTCCTCAGCAGGTTAGGAGCTCCTGGAAGGACCTGTGTTATATTTGTCTCTTTACTCCCAGGGTCCAACAGCAGTGTTGGCCTGTAGTATGGGGTGGCAGTGGCATGTCTGTAAGGATAATCCCAGCTTCAAGATGTGTCAGAAACCCTTAGACTCCGTCTCCATGAAAGTGCTCTTGGGGACGGCAGCCTTCAGACTGTAGAAGCACTGAGTGGTATAATCAAATCCCTCAGTGCCTTCATCTTGCCTATACTCTTGCCCTCGGAGGTTCAAAAGCAGAGGTTCAGTCTGGCTGTGAAGTGAACCAAGAATGAAGTGGAGGCTGCCTAGGTCCCAGAGACACAGAGCAGGTGATGGTGTGCAGGAGGAAATGACGTAGAAGCAGAAACACAAGACTGCTGGTCCCTGACAGTGCCTGAGTGAGACATTCTCATGTAGTCGCTAAAGCACAGTGTGATCTGCTCCTTGGTGCCAACCTCACTTAAACATTAAACACAAGTCTTTTATGGAATGGGGCTGTTGCTGGAAATCCCAGGAGTGTCAAGTATCTGGCATGTCCAAGGAAGAGGTGGTTTTTGTTTTGACCAATCTACAAGTTGCTTCTGGTGCTCTTTCTGCTCTTCCTGTGCGGCAGGAAAGTGGCTGCCACAGTGGCCCCTTCACTGGTTTTCCTGTTGATGAGCCTTGAAAATGCATGCCCTAAGCACTCATCTCCCAATTGCGTGGAAGGCTTGCCCTGTCCAGGTGGGCAGACCCTTCCAACAGGTGTGGTGAGGAGTTGGTGAATGGGAGAGATTACGGCCTTCTCAGAAGAAAGACGTTTGAGGAAAAAATACTTGACGGACAACTAGCAGCTCATCTCTTAGTCTCTTGCACCTCCTTGCCCCTTTACCCTGGGCTGGTGCCATACCCATCGTTGCCCTCTTCTGTGGCTTGATGAGAAGAACAGGCAGTCAAACTAGATCCTCTTGAGTGTCTCCCCTATGGACGGAAAGTTGAGGTGTGATTCCTGTTTCACTTCTTAGCCTGCCTTCTACTCATCTCCTTTGGCTGGCCATTCCAGGGGACTGTGTGAGGGCATGGCGCTGGCTATCGGGGAAAGCGAAGGTCCGTTCCCATTGTCTTCAGTGGAGCTGCCACCAGACATGGCTCAGACATAAGCTGAGAGCGAGGCCTTGGATAACAGCTGTTTGGGGCCCTGCCAGAGCATATGGTTCCCATTGTCTCCTTTCTCTGTTCTTGCAGCTAGCTAGTCATGAAAGCCATCGTTCTCAGATGCCTGAGTCTCTTGGAAACTGAGCTCTGAATTCAATTCCACTGGAGTTGACCATGGGCTATCTTACCAGAATTTCCATCTAGCCCTCCAGTTCCCTTAGAGCAAAAGGAAAACAAATTGTGAAAGGAGGGTAGTGGAGTGGGTAGGTGTTCTGAGGATAGCTGTTCCGATGTGAATAAAGTTGCGCCCTTGAGGAGAGGCAGTTGAGTGCAGGCTGACATGTTCTACATGGCCTGGTCACTATCTCTGTTTCCCAGAGCCATCACAGCACAATGATGCAAACCAGGGGAACTCAAGCAACAGGAACATGTCAGAGCTGTGAAAGCTTCTGAGTCCAGAATCGAAGTCTCTGCAGGATTGATTCCACCTGGGAATTCTGAAGGAGACTCTATGACATGCGTCTTCCCCAGGGAACCCTTGGCTTGTAGATGCTCCTTGGATTGCAGATACGCCCCTTCGTTTCCGCATCCTGATCTCCTTGAGTATGTGTCTGCTTCTGGCCATCTTACAGAGTAGGGTGGGCCCTTGTTAACCTCTTCTAACGATGTCCTCAATGCCCTCTTTTCAAATAAAAACATTTTGCTTCTTAAGTGACAGACAGTTCAATGAACGATGGAGACTAAAGGCTGAAGGACTGGCAGTGAGAAGATCTGGTAGGTAATTTAGAAGCCCATGTGAAACAGTACTCTGTTTAATTCTATAAGGCAAACTGCCTAAGACTCTTAGATATAGTAATATTCATTATGATTTTAGTAACAGATGATAGAAAATAACTTAGGGGCATTTGAGTTGTGCGTGGAAGAAACTCATTTCCAGCTGACTTAAGGAAAAAAATTGTGAAAGTAATGCTTTGACTTAGGTAACTGGAAAAAAAAAATCTGGTAGTGCACCTGTTTACCCACATGGTGTGCCAGGTTCTATTACTGGCTGCAGCCCTGGGCATTGTGGACAGTTAGAAAGTGACCAGTAGATGGGAGCTCTCCATCTTCCCCATCTGTCTATCAAATAAGTAAGTACAAATTTAAAAATGAAACAGTGATCATTAGAGGCTGGGAAGGATGGGGAGTTAGGTAACAAAACGCAATTGGGTAAAGCTAATGGATTTTGGTGTTCCATGAACAGCAGGTAATTACAGGCTGTGACAAAGGATATGGAAGGGCTCATTGCCTAATACAATTGATTTATGCTGTGCATGTCTGTTGAGTATCGTTCCATATGCATAAAATATACAGTTCCTTCATGTTAACCCCCAATTTAAAAGCTAATTTCGTTTTCAAAAATGGAATTTCAAGAGCTATGGGACTAAAGCTGTTTAATAATATCGCCCTTAGTCAGCATGATGCCCCATATATGGTTGGGCCATAGGGAACATGTGTCAGGAAAACCAAAAGGAATGAAATGTAGAAGACCAATGAAATAAAGAGCAATTTACCTTTTTATTCTTGTGGATTCCAAGAGATGAGGAGAATCAGAAACTTCTGAGGTGAAGGTTATTTCAGACATCGGTTTCAGAGTAGAACTTTCAGAGTTTATAGCCTCAGTAATGACAATAATGGCTAGCTTTCTGGAAGAGCTGCCATCTGCCAGGCTCGAGGCTAAATGCACTGTCCCTCTCCATCCTCACATGAACTCTTTGGAGCTGGTACTGTGGGCGCTGGGCACTGAGGCTGGCTGGCCAGAGCACTGACGGTCCCATCAAGGAACTAGACCCTTGCAAACAGAGTTGGCTATCTTTCTTTGTGCCTTCCCAGAAGCAGGGACTTGCTTAGGCAATGGGGGTTCACGGGTAAGAGGCTCTTACTGGAAACAAGGGCATCACTCAGTTTCCTGTTTCCAGAGGAACAGGGAATGATGGAGCTTGCCACAGGAGACATGTGGTCCTTACAAGAACTCAGATTAATATGAGGCATGGACACAAGGAGAGCAGTGTGGGATGAGACCAGAAAGCCTGAGAGGGGCCAAATCCTAGGGATTTTGTGGGGTTAGCCTTTCAAGGACCTGCAGTTTAATCTAAAAGCCCTGGAAAAGTTGATATGATCTCATTTGCATGGGAAGAGAAGGCACTTTGCCTGCTGTGTGGACAGTCAGAAGGTGTACAGTCAGTTCTTCCCATCTCCCGCTTAAAAGACAGTCACTGACTGATATCATGAGTTTATTTTGCCTAATAATCACTAATCAATATTGCCAATGGTAGGATTTCAAATCACTAGAACCATGCAGTGTGTCCTTTTTCTTTTTTTGTCTTTTGTGTGTGTGTGTGAGAGAGAGAGAGAGAGAGAGTGACAGAGAGACAGACATAGAGAGCTCCCATCCTCTCATTTCACTACTGAAATGCCACCAGCCTCAGCAAGGGCTGGACCACGCATGGCAGCAGGAGCCAAGCACAGGTAGTTTGGGTTTCCTATGTGGGAGGCAACCATGCTGTGACTACTCTAGCTGTTTAAATTTGTGATTCCAAAGCAAACATTCTAGGTCATTCTGACGAAGAGAGATTATATTTTGAGAACTATTGCAGGGAACTGAGGCTTAGAAAGGCTTAAGTAAATGCTCCCAAAGCCACTTAGCTGAAGAGGCTTTGAAACAAGGTAGATTGAGGAGCCTATGGTCTCACTGGCAGAGCAGACCTCCGAAGCCTTGCAAACATGTGTTTCATGATCAATTGCTGAAAAATGAGAACAACCTTATTATTGTGACACCATGGCCCTGCCTGAGCGATTCTTTCACTGGTGTCACCTGGATTCTCATGTGGCCAAGTTTTAACCAGCCGGTCCTCTGGACAGTAGACTCAGCTGGGATGGCTGGTACAGCTGGACTTCTTTTTTCCTATGCTTTCATTTTCAAGGATCTCTACCTGCCCTCGTGAGAGTGGCTCTAGGAGTCCAAGAGAGAAAGCTGCAGCTCAATGATTTTCCAGCCCCTTCTTGCCTCGTGTTGTTAACATCTCATTGGCCAAAACGCATCACATGGCTACGCTCAGGTTCAGTGCAGGAGTAGAGTGTGGTAGGGAATGGCTTCATTCATTGGGCACAAAGTTCACTTGGTGCTGTTGATGTAAAAATCTGACTTAGCCAGGGAGTCTATCTACACTGTAAAACCGTGAAGGAGCTGGAGAGCCAGAGTTATCTAGTGTAGGGGATCTAGAAGTCTGCCTGCCCCAGCGGGGGTAGCAGATATGCTCTGTGCCCTAACCATCCCCTTTCCCCCTGTCACTTCAGTGCAGGATGGAATATGTAACTGCCAGCTCCCGAGTGTCATGTTTGGGGGCATTCCCCAGCCTTTTAGAATGCAGCCCTCAGCCAAGGACTGACGGAGGCTGGTGTAAAATATTAAAGCCAAACCAATGATTAAAAACCCAGAGACAGAGAGTGTCCGTTATCCCACTAATCAAAATGCAAAGAGCTCTGCTTGGAAAAATGCAAAAGTTGACAGTTTCGCCAATGCCCTTCTCATCAAAATGATTAAGCACTAAGTCCTTCTTTGCAGTTCTGCAGCTGGGCTCCTGGCTCCACTGTGTTTCCCTCCAAACTCATTTCTAAGTAACGTTTGAAATGCAAATATGATCGTTAAGCTTTGCGAGGACAGAGATGTCCCTTAGTCTCCATTCTGTCTGCAGCAACTAGTTGACACTCAGTAAATATCTATTGGCAGGATGTTACGGGAAACTTCCAGTTCATAAGCCAGGTGATAGCTCAAAGCTTCTCTTAGGAGATCTTTTGGGAATTGGAATACATTTGGCCATCACAGTGATAGGTGATTTAATGAAGTTCGCCAGGGGAGGCATTTGGCACTGCGGTTAATACCTCACTTGGGGTAGCTGCATCCCGTTTCACAGTGTCCGGCTCTCCTCTCTGCCAACGTGCACACTGGGAGGAGACAGATGATGGCTCGTACTTGGTCCTGGCCACCTACATGGGAGACCTGGATTGAAATCTTGGTTTCTGGTTTTGACACAGTCCAGCCTTGGCTGTGGCAGGCATTTGCAAAGAGAATCAGTGAATGGGATATCTCTGTTTCAAATAGCTAAAATCAGTGTAAAAAAAAAAAACAAAAAAAACAAAGATGAAATGAATACCTTAAAAGAAAGTTCAAGGCCAGCTATGTGACATAGTGGGTAAGCTACCTGTGATGTTAACGTCACATATGGGCACTAGTTCATATCCCGTCTATCCCAGTTCCTGTTAGGCTCCTTCCTGAAGTGTTTGGGGAAACGGGGGATGATGGTTTAAGTGCTTGGGCTCCCGCACTGTTGTGGAAGACCCACATGAAATTCCAGGCTACTGTCCATTGCAGATATTTGGGGAGTGAATTGGAAGATGAAAAATCTGTGTCTCCCCTTCTCTCTGTGCTACTCTGGCTTTCAAATTAGATAGATAGATAGATAGATAGATAGATAGATAGATAGATAGATAGATAGATAGATAGACAGATCGTCTTTTAAAAAAGGAGAATATTCAACCAATGGTGTAACTTAGTCCCAGCTTTCCAGTGGCCTTGAGAACGGAAGAAGGAAGCATGGACAGCAGGAACGAGTTGAATAATAATAACTCACCCCTTGCTTATGTCTGAGTCACTTCTCCGCACCTGCTCCCCACCATCCACTGGAGCAGCACCCCCAGCCTAAGCCCCGGGCTCCTCTTACTGTCCCTATGCTGCCAGTCACAGCTCCAGTTTCCTGAATATTAAAATGTTTTCCAGTTAAGCACACTCATGCTCCATATGAATGCGTAGTAGCGTCTCAGCCTTCCTGCAGGTGCATCCAGCTTTCTAAGTTAGTTTAGATCAACTGAACCTTTGATTAGTGGAATTCAATGTCACAAGATAAAATGAAAAAAAAAAAGGTACAATGAAAGATATTTTAGGACAGATATTCTCGCCAATCAGATATCCTTACCCTCTTTTTCGTATTGCTTGATCATCTGGACTTTTCTGGATTTGTGTAACTACCATTTCTTTGAATGGCACTTCCTTTGCCTCGCAATGAATGCTACACACCTGTTTGAGACAGGACAGGTGAGTGAGTGTGGCCGTGGGTGGACGAACCTCCAAAGTGATCCTCTCCCTTGATGTCACCTGTTTACTGCGTGCCTGTTGGCTTGTCCCAGTAATGTCGACCTTTGACCTTGCTCTGCCCTTTGGGAACACTTGAACCAAGTCCAACAGCAAAATGTGATCAGTACGTGAAGAACCAGGACCAGGAAGACTCGACGGAATTTCTAAGTGGACAGTCTGGGGATTTCCATTCTGATGTAGTATTCTCTTGAGTTGTGTGTGACTCACATGCTTTTGGGCTTGGCAGTCAGAACTCTGAAGTGGGGATTTCTGCTTTTACAGATGTAGGAAAGAAACTGCCTTAGAAAAGATTGAAGTGCTACTTGTCCAAGGTCACATTACTGCTGGCAGGAGGCTTAATAACCCTTTATTCTTTTTGAAAAAAAAAAAAAAAGATGTTTTGTATTATTTAAAATATAAGGCTTGTCCTAATAGACTTGAAGTTACCTCTCTTAGTGAAAAATAATGAATTTATATTTATAGCAATTTTCTGTTGGCCTGATAACATTTCTGAAAGTCTGTTGTCCCTTGAATACTAATTATTCTTAAGGCTTTCTTGGCTTTAGAATTAGTTTTATATATATATATATAAATAGTTTTATATATATATTAGTGAGCCTGGCACAGTAGCCTAGCGGCTAAAGTGTTTGCTTTACATGCACTGGGATCCCGTGTGGATGCTAGTTTGTGTCCCGGTGGCCCCACTTCCCTTCCAGCTCCCTGCTTGTGTTGTGGCCTGGGAAAGCAGTGGAGGACGGCCCAAAGCCTTGGGACCCTGCACCCGCATGGGAGACCCAGAAGAGGCTTCCGGCTCCAGGCTTCAGATCGACGCAGCCCCAGCCATTGTGACCACTTGGGGAGTGACTGAATGGATGGAAGATCTTCCTCTCTGTCTCTCCTTTTCTCTGTATATCTGACTTTCCAATAAGAATAAATAAATCTTAAAAAGTTTGAGAACTCAGAGGACAGGCACTGGGGTGCAGTGGGTTGAGCTGCTGCTTGGAATAGGCACAGAAGAAGGCCAGTTCAAGTGCCATTTGCTCCGTTTCTGATCCAGCTTCCTACTAACTGGGAGCAGCTGACACTTGCTGAAGTCTGTTGGCCCCTGTCACCCTGTGGGAGACCCTACTGGGTTTTTTCCTGGGTTCCCCGCCTGGCCCAACCCTAGCTGATACAGATATTTGAGGAGTGAAGCAGTGGATAGATCTGTCTCAGTCACTCTGCTTTTCAAGTAGATGAAAATGATAAATGCTTTTAAGAAAAACTCACACACACACGGGCTTCCCACAGTGAAAGGTTTTCATTCATGGAGAGCCATTGTTCGCAACACATCATTTACTTCAAATCTGAGTCCGTCTACGATGAACAAGCCAACCACAGCGGGCATGTTTCTGAAAAGGATGACGCTTCCCTACTCGGCGCCTTAGGCAGGCCATCCAGAAGGTGACCAGCACACACTTGTCATAGGTGATGACAGCTCCATGTGTGACTGCCCCTGGAGACCTTCTAATGGGACAAAGTGCGGAGAGGAAGACAGTGACATTGATGATCCCAGCCTCGTGTGTTTCTAACAAACACATTTAAAAAGTCATTATAGTTTTTTTTTTTCTTAATAGAAAAACATCTCATGTGAGGATGTTTTGGTTGAGATCCAAGGCAAGAGGCTTACTAAATGTCCTACACCCGAGTGCCTGGTTTGACATTGTGCCTCTGTGTGTCAGCGTGGCCCCTGGGAAGCAGCATTGATGATACAAGGACTTGCCACCCTGCCATCCAGCTGCGACACATGGGTGAAGTTCCTGGCTCCTGCCTTGGGCCCCTACGGGGCCATCGCGCCATTACAGAAATTTAGGAAATAAGTCGAGTGCTCTCCTGATCTCTGTGTTGCTCTCTCTGTCTCTAAACTTGAACTAAAAGGGAAAAAGAAAAAAGCTAGTAGAAAATAAATTTTAAAACTAAGCTTATTTTAGTGCGAACAGTTTCATAAATTCATGCATCGCAGGGGTCTTGTTCATGCAAAATGTATATTTTGAAAACACTATGCTAAATTTCGTGGTTTTGCACCACGACAAGCCTTTATCTCATTTTGTTTTTGAAAAGCTTTATTTTGTTTCAAAGACAGAGTTAGAGGGAGGGAGAGATCGTCCGCAGTAAAGTGTGAGAAAAATGAATGCACTGCAAAGCAAACTCTATCGCTTCCTACTCCCTTTGCGCCTACTCTTATTGCACTGGTATTTTTTTTTTAAAGATTTGTTTTTTATTTTTATTGGAAAGGCAGATATACAGAGAGGAGGAGAGACAGAGAGGAAGTTCTTCCGTCCGATGATTCACTCCCCAAGTGAGCACAACGGCCGACGCTATGCCGATCCGAAGCCAGGAGCCTCTTCCGGGTCTCCCACGCGGGTGCAGGGTCCCAAAGCTTTGGGCCATCCTCCACTGCTTTCCCGGGCCACAGGCAGGGAGCTGGATGGGAAGTGGAGCTGCCGGGATTAGAACCGGCGCCCATATGGGATCCCGGGCGTGCAAGGCGAGGACCCTAACCACTGCGCTATCGCGCCGGGCCTTGTACTGGTATTTTTAAAATTAAATATCAACACTTTTCAAAAAACATTTATTTTTATATGAAAGAGTTACCGAGGGCCCGGCACAATAGCATAGTGGTTAAAGTCCTCGCCTTGAATGCACCGGGATCCCATATGGGCACCAATTCTACTCCCAGTGGCTCTGCTTTCCATCCAGCTCCCTGCCCGTGGGCTGGGAATGCAGTCGAGGACGGCCCAAAGCTTTGGGACCCTGCACCCATGTGGGAGACCTGGAGGAAGCTCCTGGCTCCTGGCTTCGGATTGGCTCAGCTCCAGCTGTTGCGGCCACTTGGGGAGTGAAGCATCAGATGGAAGAATTTCCTCTGTCTCTCCTTCTCTCTGTATATCTGCCTTTCCAGTACAATAATAATAATAATAAATAAATCTTAAAAAAAAAAGAGTTACCGAGAGTGAGGAAGAGACAAAGAGACCTCCTGTTCGCTATTTCACGCCCCGAGGCCCCAACAGCCTGAGCTGTGCTGGTGTGAAGCCAGGAGCCAAGAGTGTCTTCCAGATCTCTTGTAACTGCAGGGACCTGAGGTCTTGAGTTATACTCCTGTGCTTTCCCAGGCCAAAAGCCAGGGAACTGGAGTGCCAAGTGGTGCAGCCAGGACTAGAACTGGTGCCCTTATGGGATGCCAGCATCTCAGGCAGATTACCTTGCTAAGCCACCATCGCACATGGCACCAGGTTTTGTTCAGCTGTACAAGTTTTCAAACCTGGTGCTAGTTCTTTGTTCTTTTCACTTCCTCTTTCATATCTGAATGATCACCAAGTATTATAGATTACATTTCCTAAACATTTTTTTTCTAGTCAGTGTGCTATCTAATTCAAACCATCACTTTTTGTCACAATGACTACTGCATAAATCTCTGAACTCAGCTGCGTGCATCCCCGACGGATCCATTCTGTCTCTTGTCAGGAAAATGTTTTTAAATGCAAATGCATTATCTCAGCCCTGATTAAAACTCATCTAAGCTGTCCCCTTGCTCGGAGGATAACATTGCAGATCCTGCATGTGGCTGGGCAGGCATTTGGCTTTATTTCACCTTCTTCTTGTTTTGCATTTATTATTTCAGTTCCAGCTCTATTGGGCTATTTTCTGGCTTTGTTGTTATTTTTTTAATTAAAAAAAAAACTTTGTTAGAAAGGTGCACACACACACACACACACACGAGAGACTCATATCTATGCACTGGTTCCTTCCCCAGATGTTCACAACAGCTGGGACTAGTGCAGGCTGAAGCCAGAAGCTGGAAGCTCAATCCAGATCTTTCAGATGGAAGGATGGACTCAATCCCGTGAGCCATCAGTTGCCGCATCTCAGTTCTTTCCCTTTGGAAAATGCCTCCTCAGCCTTCATTTCTCTTTTAAAAGCATCTTTCCAGGGGGCTTCCTGCCTCCCAGAATAGGTTGGATCTCATCCCAGTGGTGTGAAGTATTGCTTAATAACACTTAGTGTGTCACCATTGCCTGTCTCCATTTCCAGAACTTACCACAATGGGCTCATACGTATGCTCAAGAGGTGTTCGTGATCTAGAGAGTTGAATGGGATCGGGTGTGCTGTTATACAGTGTTAGCTTGACATTTGTAACACTGTTCTACATTGTTCTAGAATGTTAGGATTATGTGGTGAGAGACAAGTGTGTTTTCATCAGGCATGCACCAGCATGTTTTAGATTGTATGTGTTAGAGGACGCAATGAAATTGCTCACATGGGAACTGTCTAGAATGGAAGACTCCAGGTTTCATATGAGCAGCCCTTTCAATCCGTTTCTGCAGCTGTCTTGCTTGGTTCCTCCTAGTATGTTTTGTCTGTTCTCAAGCTGGTTCTTAGAGAGAAAAAGAAACATTTTTTTGGCATGATACCATTTAAGCAAACACGGGTGACAAATAGTAGTTTACACCTGTTGAGGGAAAGCTAAGTGCTGAGCCAAGAACCTGGGACTTAGGTTATCTCATTTTTATCTGAACATCAATATTGTTATCATTAATCAATGTTGTTATCACCATGTTACGAATAAGAAAAATAAGGCACGGGAGAATTCACTACTTTACTCCCGGCAGCACAAAGTACAAGTGGTGGGATTGGAATCCCAGTTGTCCACACCTGGAAACTCACTGGAACATGATAAAAAAAAAAAAATGTTAGTGTGCTTCAGAAAATTTATAGAGAAATGTGATTAAAGGACAGTTTTATTTGGGTGTATTTTAAATCCATATATCCAAGGGATCCTCAAAGAGTTCATGAAAAATGTGTATTTTGAAAAAAAAAAAACTATGCATGTATTCAAATGTTGTTTTGCACCAAGACAAATTTACCTTTTAACTTTCCATTAACTTGTGAAGTGCTCTTGTAGCATTTACTGCGAACACTTTCTAGTTCTTCATCGTGGGGATTTCTGAGAAAGGCAGGTGAGTTACTATAGCCACAAGTGCCTGGTAAATCTGAAAGAACTGCTTAGCGTCAGGGTTTACCTTACTTTGCCCTGTTACTTTCTTATGGACAAATATGGTGACCCTTTCCGCTTTCTTGGAGTTGAGTATGGAGACGGATGTTTAGATCATCCCAAAGTTTAGCCAACTTTTAGTTCAAAACTTCAGGAAAGGAGATGTTGGTAAACACAGCTTTGCTGGAGAATGAATATAGAACATGATGTTGGGTTCTGTGAGATTGGAAGCCACTCCTTTACAATGTTCCGTATGTAGTAATTCTCCCAAGTGTTTCTCCCATTTTTATTGCAGCTCAGTTCACAATAGCTAAGACACGTACTGTCTCGGTGCCCATCCACAGAGAAGTGGGTACAGACAATACGGTATGGACACACCATGGAATACCATTCAGCCACAAAAAGAACAAAATCTGACAAAATGGGTGCATCTGTGCTTAGTGAAATAAGCCAGGTCCCAAAAGACAAATCTCATGTGTTTTATCAGTGGTAACTAATACAAAGTACAAGAAACATAATCTATATGAGCGAGGTTGGGATTTTGAGTTTTGGTTCTTGTTGACAGTCTTTGTCTATGCACCGAGAGACTGTAGGCGTTTTCCTGCTTTCCAATGGTCGAATCCTTTACGTAATGGAGTGTTAGAGCTATTAGTGTGAAGAGAGATGAAAGCACGCCATTGTAAAACTTAAAAAAAGAGAGAGAAAAGAAAGAGAGAAGGGGGAAGGTGGCTGAGAAGTATCTCTATGCTTCTAAATCTGTGTTGGGAAATATGTGTAATTTATTCACATAAATAAGTTAAAATATAAAATAATCAACCACTCTCCATTAAAAAAAAACATGTGCCACAGAGAATGCCTGCCAGTTTCTAGAAGTAATGGTAAACTCACAGTGGGTCATTGACAAGGCTTGGCATGGTAAAGAAATGAGCTTTCCAAATCTGCATTCCAGCGGGGAAGTGAGTCGCCAGGAGTTAGGAGTGGCTCCTCGACTGCGAGAGAATGATTGGAATTACTAACCATAGAAAGAAACATGCCAGAATTTCCAGTATTTCTTACTTCAGGCGGCTTTCCGACTCTGGGAAATCTATGTTACCAGTGCTTCACAAGGAAAAATAGAGAAAAAAAAAT
This sequence comes from Ochotona curzoniae, assembly GCF_017591425.1. Taxonomy (NCBI): domain Eukaryota; kingdom Metazoa; phylum Chordata; class Mammalia; order Lagomorpha; family Ochotonidae; genus Ochotona; species Ochotona curzoniae. The sequence goes on along the minus strand of NW_024466446.1, from coordinate 6,943,856 downwards.
GCCACGTTAGAAGACTTCATCCTTCAGATAGCTACCTGCAACAATTTCCTCATCTGGAAGCACCTCAGGTGTTTGTCTACACCCCGACTGGAAGTCTCTTGGGGTGCAGACTTGAAAACCGCCACTTACTGTTGTTGGCTTTTGTGGACCCCAAAGAAAAGTTGCCTGAGTTGGGGAGTTTGAGTTTAATGGCTGTTTTTGAGTTCCAGATCCTGAAGCTTGGGAGGGAAGTATTGGAGTTACAGCTAATTGATTCTCTCATCTCTTACACATTTCTCTCAGATGATTTCATCGTGCTGTAGGACTGTTTAGTTGATGACTATCCTATGCATAGTTTGGAAGAAGTAATGTGGGCCCAGTGCAATAGCCTGGCAGCTGAGTTTTTGCCTTGCATGCTCCAGGATTCCATGTAGGTGTCAGTTCTAATCCTGATAGCCCCGCTTCCCACCCAGCTCCCTGCTTGTGGCCTAGGGAAGCAGATGAGGACAGCCCAAAGCCTTGGGACCCAGCAACCACGTGGGAGACCTAGAAAAGGCTCCAGGCTCCTAGCTTTGGATTGGCGCAGCTCCAGCCGTGGCGGCTGCTTGGGGAGTGAGTCAACAGATGGAAGATCTTCCTCTCTGTTTCTCCTCTTCTCTCTATATATGACTTACAATAAAATTAAAATAAATCTTTAAAAAAATTTTTTAAAGGATAAAACAAGTAGTGTATTAATACATAGATTAGTATCATCATTAATGTTGAAATTTAGACTTCCTCCTTGAAAAGTTGAATAAATTAAGAAAAAGTGTGCAATTCACAGCACTGGAGTAATGTTAGTGTTCATTTAAAAAAATCTCTAATTTGACTAATTATTGGAGAAGCTACTAAATCAAGACTAAATTTACTGTTGGAATCTGGGCAGTTCTGCTTTCATTCCCTGAAAATGGCATGTCCCCTCTGAATGACCACATGTATTAAGTATCTTGATTCTAGCCAAAGAGTTGTGGATTTTATAAGATCATTAGCAAGTTCCAGAGGCTTGCAAAGTCTATCTAATTTCCAGGCTGTTGAAGCCTTAATGTTCACTTATTACATCAAAAGACTAGCCTTTTTTTTTTAGTCTCTTAATTAGAACATAATGCATGAACGTGCTTTGGGATCTTGCAAATGTTCTCTCGGTGAATCCTAGACGGCAGAGTTGAAGTCTTGTTTCCAGGGCAGGCTGGGAGGTTCGGTGACTGTCCGGGAGCAAACGTGGTCAGATTTGGCATGATGAAGCCCACAGGCAGTCAGTGAGCTCCAGGGATCTGGTATTCAGAGCCCAGCTCCACTCCCGTTAGTTCAGCACCTGTGAATTCAGCAGTCCCTGTCTGTAGCAAGGAGATCCTGATAGCTTCCACCTCAAGGCATCGATCATGCCAGATGGCGCCTCCAAGTCCCAAGGCTTGGGTTTGGCGCCTAGAAACATTCTCTTTCATCATTCACTATCCTCCTAGGGCTTCCTCCTTTGGGACTTGAACTGTATTCAAATCACTGTATTCAAATCAATCTCTCAGATTCTTATGCAGATCCTTTCTGCCTATGGGCACATAATGTTCTGAAATAAAATATTCCAATATTTATTCCAGGGAAAAATAAGCTAATTATTGACTTAGCATGAATTGCTTTTGTTTGGGTCACTTGAAATGGCCTTCTGATCATATACAATCCCTCCCCTCTATGAACAGGTGAAAAGATCCATCAGTTTGTACCAAGATGTTTTGCATTGCTAGCGTCCCATTGGTTCATATGACCACTCCCCTGACAGCGGGACTCACAGTGTTGGCTGGTGTAATGGAAAATTTGGGTTGTGGCATGAGTTCAGCGATTCTGATGAATGTGAGGCATGATTAATAAGGAGGTCAGGAGGCCTCGTCCAATAGAAGACTTAGATCTTTTTAAACATTAGTGTTTAGGGGTCTGGCATGGTGGCTCTGAATCCTGGAAGAAGCTCCAGCCTCCTGACTTTGGATCAGGTCAGCTCTGGCTATTGCGGCTACTTTGGGAGTGAACCAGCAGATGGAAGACCTTTCTCTACTCTCAGTAAATCTGGCTTTCCAATAAAAAATTTTATTTTTAGGGGCTGGTGCTATGGCTCAGCAGGCTAATCCTCCACATGCAAGTGCTTGGTTCATGTCCTGGATGCTCTACTTCCCATCCAGCTCCCTGCTTGTGGAATGGGAGAGCAGTAGAGGATGGCCCAAAGCCTCGGGACCCTGCACCACGTGGGAGATCCAGAAGAAGCTCCTGGTTCCTGGTTTCAGATCAGCTCAGTCCTTTTGGCTTTCTGGGGAATGAAGCCATTGGATGAAAGATCTCCATTTCTGTCTCTCCTCTGTAAAAACTAAGTGTTTAAAATGATTTTTATTCTATTTTCACTTTATTTGAAAGGTAGAATGACAAGGAGGAAAAAAATTTCGTCTGCTGATTCACTCCCACAGGTGCCCCCGACAGTGGAGGCTGACCAAGGTCAGAAGCCTGGAACCTCCAGCTGAGCCTCGCAGGTGCAGAGAAGCCCCCCAGATACCCAGGCCATCATCTGTTGCCTCTCCGAGCGTTGAGGAAGTTGAGCTGGAAGGGAGGAGTTGGCATGGAAAGCCAGGCACTCAAATATGGGAATGCCAGCCTCCCCAGGAGCATCTTAACTGCCAAATGCCCACTCCAAAAAGCCAGTCCTGACGTTGGATTTGGTTTTCACGGCATGTTTGGGTGAACACGGATCCATCAAGGTCACGATGGTGAACCGCTCCCTGAAATGAGAGTGTCTGCACAGCTCAGTCAAGCAGACTAAAGAGTTGTCTGGACAAACCTCTTAACTCTCAGAGACTACAGCTTCTCTTTGCCAAGCGTCAGCAGTAACCGATGCCCGTAGCTCTTCTGTGCATGTGTGATATGTGTAGGCACTTGTGGAAGGCCCTGGTGGGGATGGCACAGAGCTTTGAAAAAAATCAGGCTTCTTGTGGTCAAGCACATTGGAAGGCTTGGAGCTGGTGAAACGTGGATCTCTTTGTCCTAAAGGTGAATGAAGATGGAGTTATTTGGGATTTTTTACGGAACAAGGTCTCAGCATCAGAGAGCTGATAAAAAAGAACGCTAATTTTCTTGTAAAGAAAACTACAGGTTAAACACGCACCCAGGCTAGGCATCCTAGTCTGCCTGATTTTACTAGGATTGGTAAAGGCTGGACCAGTTCTAGTACGTCAAGAGAATTGAGGAGTAAAATTTCTTGCTGAGTCCAGTCTCTGGTTGCAGAAAAGCCTTCAGTGCTTGTTAGTGGGCTGTGGTTTCTTCTTGCCCAGCTTCACATTTTTTTTTTTTTCTCTGCTATGACTCATGTTAACAGGAAGACTGCTGAAATTTCTTTTCAGCAGTAATTGGAATGTGTTCATTTCTTTATTAGTCAAAAACTCAATAGAGGCATTAGCCTGAAAACGCTGAATTCAGATGTGGCCATTTGCTTAGGGGGCTGTGATGAAACTTGCCCCCTTTAAACTTTATTTATTTATTATTATAGATTTTTTTTTTTTTTTTTGGTCAGAGAAGTGGATAAGAAGTGAAGCCATGATTGCCTAATGGGCTGGTGTTCCCGAAAAATGCATCTGTGTGCTTTGAGCCACTTGCCAAGTGAGTTACGGGTCCTTATCACTAGGAATAAACGAACTACTGAAGAAATTCTTAGTTTCATGCAAAATAGATATCAAAAACTGGAAATTCACAAGTTGAATAAAATTGCCCCTTCTCCCCCTAGCCCTATTCTCCGCCATAATTTCTGAGGATTTTTTTTTTTTATCGTCACTTATTGGAAGACAAGAACTTCTGATGCTCAGTGAGAATTTGAAAGTTTATTGATCCTGGGGTAAGGGAGGGGAGGAATGACATCATGAAATTTTCATTTCTCTCGAGGCACCAGTGAGTCATCTGGGTGTGTCAGTTTCGCGGAGTATTGATTGAAGAGTGTGTTTCCTAAACATTTTCGTCTTTGACATTTGCACTCCAACCCGCTGTTGTTGTCCAATGACTCTGGAACAAGTGACAATAATGGGCATGTGAGATGCCCACAGGGCAAAGTGTCCTGTGACTGTCCTTGTCGTGAAGCTGGTCGTTTCATAGGGTGTTAGGATTATTTCATAGGGTGTTAAGATTAACAGAAAGTGTGGTATCGTTTTGTCCTTGTGCCTCTGCCCTGCCCTTCCTTCATCTTTCCACTTTGCTTTTAGGCTAGAGGTGGGATCAAAGAAGTTGCTAGAACAGGCTTTTGTATTACATTCCATTTTTTAAGAAAAAAAAAAAATTAAAGCACAGCGAGGGGAATATCTCCCACCTGCTAGTTTCAGCTCCACCAAAACCCTAACACAGCCACATCTAGACTGCGCCAGAGAGAAACCGGGAGCCAGGAACCTCACCCGGGTCTCACACGGAGGTAGCAGGCACACGACAGTGCAACCTTGGATTCCCAGGCTGAGCATCAGCAGGAGGGTGGACTGGAAGCAAGCCGGGGCTTGAACCAAGGCGTTCCACCAGGGCATGAAAAGCATGTCAAGCGGCGTCTGTGTGTCTTTTCTTTTTCTTTTTCAAAAGATTTTTATTTATTTTTATTGGAAAGGCAGATATACAGAGAGAAGGAGAGACAGAGAGGAAGATCTTCTGTCCAGTGGTTCACTCCCTAAGCTACCGCAACAGCCAGAGCTGAGCCAATCCGAAGCCAGGAGCCAGGAGCTCTTCCAGGTCTCCCACACGGGTGCAGGGTCCCAAGGCTTTCGGTCGTCCTCAACTGCTTTCCCAGGCCACAAGCAGGGAGCTGGATGGGAAGTGGAGCTGCTGGGATTAGAACTAGCGCTCATATGGGACCTGGTGCGTTCAAGGCAAGGACTTTAGCCGCTAGGCCACACTGCCAGGTCCCCCATTTGCTTGTTTTTTAGTTCCTGACTTACGCTGGATGTTAATTTTTTTTTTTCAGGTAAGCAGTTTTTTTTTTTTAGTCTTTCAGCTATTTATTTGTTTATTTTTATTATTTCTCATGCCCTCTCCCCACCATATAATTCCCCTAAGTTATAATTATAGCATAGCTCTTCAAATACAGTCATGTCAGATGTGTGCTCTATTGATTGCTTCATTTGATGATTTTTGCCCATTTCTTGATTTTTTTTTTTTTTTGGTTTTGGTCTTCTTCTGGGGTTTAGGTGTTCTTTGTAAAAATCTGGATTTAGATCCTTTATCAGTTTATGCTTTGCAATAATTCTTCCTAACCTGTGGCTTGACTTTTGACTCTCTTAATGTTTTTCATAGAGAAATAGTTTGCAATTTTAATAAAAATCCAATTCTCATTTTTTATTCCAAGGATTGTGTTTCTGTTGTTTTATCTAAAAACTCACGGCTAAGCCTAAAGATGTGTGAACTTTTGTGATTTTCTTAAAATCAAAATTTTTAAATCTTCAGCTTCAAATTTAGGTCTGTGCTTCGTTTTGAGTTTATTTCTGTGCCTGGTATGCGACCTGTGTGAAGACTTCTCTTCCTGCATCTCTTTCTTCTCCTTCCATCTCTTATTCTCCTTTCTCTCTCTCCATTTTCCACCTGTTCCTCCTTTTTTTCTGAATATGGAAGTCAGAATGTTCCAGCACCATTTGTTGAAGATGCTGTTCTTTCGTAATCCAGCTGCTTTTTCTTCAGTTGACTGTGTTTGGGTGGGTGTATTTCTGTTTACATTTTAGTCTTTATTCAGGTGTGAGGAACTGTTTTTCTATCAAGAGACTTTGAATATTTATGACGTCATTTGCAGATCATAAAGATTATCTTGCTAGGGCTCGGCATGGTCGTTTAGCGGTTAACTCCTCACCTTGCATGCACCAGGATCCCATATAGGTGATATAGGTGCTGGTTCATGTCCTGGCTGCTCCACTTCCCATCCAGTTCCTTGCTTGTGGCCTGGGAAAGCAGTGGAGGATGGCCCAAAGCCTTGGAACCCTGCAGCTATGGGGGAGCTCCTGGCTTTGAACTGGCTCAACTCTTGCCTTTGCAGCCACTTGGGGAGTGAACCAGCGATGGAAGATCTTTTTCTCTATCTGTCCTTTTTCTCTGTGAATCTCACTTTCCAATCTAAAAAATACTAAAAAATTAGCTTGCTCTAGATTTATTGAATTTCAAGTCTCACCTGTGGGTTGCCTTGGCAGAGCTATGCCAAATGATTTCATGGGCCTTCCATGGCCAGTGGGCCAGATGTTCCCCACTACTGTTTAAAGCATGTAATGATTTTATAGAATGTCTTCTCACACCTGTTCTTTTATGTGATCCTCCCAACACCCCAATGAGATAGACACCAGCTTTTTTACAGGGGAAGGGGATGGGAGTGAGGAGATATGCACAGATGTACTAGTTATAACAGTACTAGAACATTCATGGTGTGAACCTTGGGGCTATTTGATAAAGCTTTCAGGGAAAGAGAGTCGTGAAAAATATGATGTGTTAATGACAAGAGATGCTTGGAAATGACGTGGCCTCCCATAACTTTCCTTTCCTTTTCTTTCACATTTTGTCTACATCTTTTCAGAAAATACCTCTATTTCTCAGGATGCCAGAGAGCTTTACAAAGTAATAACCTATGCACATTTTTTTTTCATAATCAGAATTTTTTGTTGCAAATGAAATGGAGAATTAAGAAAAGAAGTTTTATTCTTGGTTCTGATGTTTTAAATGCATTATCCAACCCTCACGTTATCTCATTGTTTTAAAGATTTATTTTATTTTTATTTGGAAGGCAGAGATACATAAAGAGAAGGAGAGACAGAGGTCTTAATCAAATGGTTCACTCCCCAAATGGCTGCAATGGCTGGAGCTGAGCTGATCCAAAGCCAGGAGCCTCATCCGCGTTGCTTACACATGTGCAGGGGTCCAAGGACTTGAGCTATCCTTTGCTATTTCCCAGGCTATTAGGGAGGGAGCTGGATGGGAATTATAGCAGCCAGAGCTCACACTGGCACCCATATGGGATCCTGGCTTTGCAAGTAGAGGCTTAGCTTATAATATCATGGTGCTGGTCCTATTTTACCTCATTTAAAAATATATATATATTTTAAAAGCTATAATTTGATGAATAAGACAGGAAGATAACCAAAGTTAAGTGAAAATCATTTTTCAAAAATATTCTAAGGAGTTAAAAAAAATCTCTCTCCTGTTAGCACTGGTATAGCCCTGTTCTTCCTCTAATATGGTTCTGAGATATTATATTTGCTTTCTAAAAATATTTTATTTATGTTATGTATTTAGAGGAAAAGGCAGAGATACAGAAAGAGGAACGCAAATGAGAACAAGACCTTCATTCTTCTGGTTCACTCCCTGAATGGTTGCAATGCCTGGAGCTAGAACAGGTGCAAGTCTGGAACTCCTGTCATGCTGGTGGTAGGCACCCAAATATTTAAATCATCTTCTGTTGTCTTCCCAGGCACTTTAGCAGGGAGCTGGATAGGAAGCAGTACAGCTTGTACTTGAACTGGCATTAAGAGGACAATGCCAACACCTCAGGTCGCAGCTTAATCCTGTCTGCTGCAACACTGGCCACTTACATGCTCCTCTACCTTATCTGATTTCCTGTTATTCAAATGTGTTCTCCTTGACTTCACCCTTTTACATCTCTCTACTGAGCTGAAAATCAAGGGATGAGAAATTCAGACTTACCAAGTACTCCCAGATGTCATTAATCCCCTTCCCATATTCCCGGGCTGAGAAATCAAGGGTCCTAAGTGGGAGAAGAACATGAATAATTCCAATGGTCTCACTGAACCTCTTTCTCTGAATCCGTGGAGTTTGCTTCGTTTAACCTAAGCTACTTATTTGAAAGGCAGTGTCAGGGTCAGAGATCTTCCATCAACTAGCCAACTCCCCAGGTGGCTACAATAGCTGGAGCTGGGCCAGGACATCACCAGGAGTCAATATGGGTGTGGTCTCCTGTATGGGTGGCGGGGACCCAAATACCCAAGGCGTTCCAGGAGCATTAGCAAGGAGCTGGGTTGGAAGTTCCTTGTTCCATAAATATAACATATGCTAGATTCTGCCTTCTGTTCTCCTTGTTACTCATGTTCCACCTCATCATTCTGAAGTCTTATTTCACCTTCACTGTTTTTCTCTGCCCATGAGACTAGGAGATGGATCACAAAAGTTACGCTACATCTATTGCTATAATAGATCTGAAAAGTGAAAACACAGAGAGATAAAATACAATCAGTGCCGCTTTGAAGGACTTTGGTTCCTCTTGTAGGGTTTTTAGAATTTGAAAGAAGCAAAATTTTCATTGAGTGAGCACCAGATTTCACATGTTCTGAGCCGTTATCAGGGTCCCCCGGTGATCAGGAAAGCTATCCCACTACTTGGTTTTTCTGGGATGGAAACACTGGAGACACAAATCGGTGGGAGCAGGCAGTTCTGATGATTGACAAGATTTTGGCTGTGAACCAGTATGATAAGTGTAAGCTGCTGGCGGCTTGCGTCGTAAGGGGACTCCCAAGCATCCATGGACTTAGGAATCCTACCAGATTCTCACAGAGTGGAACCAAGAAAAACCATCTGATGTCTCTGGCAGAGCCGTATGAGCCTATTTCTGTGTTCCCTATTCAGTTCCTTTGATTTCTGTATTTATTTCACCTTGATTATTGTAACCTCACAGGAAATCCTCAGGGTTGTTAGTGTCCGTTCTACAATTTTTTCTTCTTCGAAACATAAAGTTGGCCATTTTGATTCTTTGGCTTTTCCATATGAACTTTAGAAATCTGTTGGTATCTCTTAAATACTTTGAATGTGATTGCCTTGAGCCTCTAGATAAAATTGGAACCAACTGGGGCGAATATTGTTGTGCAGTGGGTTGAACCTCATTGCATACTTGAATGCTAGTTCAAGTCCTGGCTACTCTGCTCTAATTCATCTTCCTGATGCATTGTGGGAAGTAGCAGTTGACAAGGCAGGTGCGTGTGCTTCAGCCATCCACAAGGGAGACTCAGTTTCTGAATTCAGACCACCCCGGCCCCAGCTGGTAAAAGCGTTTTGGGGAGTGGGCTAGCAAATTGAGTATCTCTCCTCATCACCTTCTCTCTCTCTCCCTCTTGCTCTGTCACTTGGATTTCAAATAGGTAAACACTCCAGAAAGTGGGAGAAATTGATATCCTAATCCATGAACATGGAATATTTTCCCACTTATTTAGCTCTGCATTTTGAAAAATCAGAGCATTATAATTTTCTGTGTATGTTTTGTTAGATTTGTGTTTTCATTTGGGAGCATGCTTCTTTAAATGCTTTACATTTTTTAATTGCAAATTCCCATTGTTTTCGTATAGGAAGACAGCTGAGTTTACATATATATTTGTAGTTGGTGACTCTGAGGTTTTCCACGGTCATTCATGCCCTCTCTAAGTAAGGGCAACTTTATTTATTTCTTCCAGTGTGTGTATCTTTCATTTTTTTTTTATTCCACTACCTAGTTGTGTAAAGATTCAAGAATATTATCGTTGAATTGACTGGTGAGCTACCTTTAGCTTTGTGAGAAAGACTTCCAATTGTATAACTTTTTCCTTTGCTTTTTGGTGTGGTCTATGGCATTCGCTGAATTTTGTAATTTTTGAAAAGTTTTTTTTTTTTCAGAGCTAACAGTGAAATGTGGAGATGTTAGCTTCATGGGAAGATTCTTTTTATCAGTGGACACAATGTTTGAGTGACGCTCGAGAAATACACTAGCACATTTCCATCAATCCGAGAAGTTCCTTTCAATCAACAGCCACTCTCCTATTAGCAACTGCTATTCTGATTTCTATGACTTGAAGCTCATAGAAATGCACGACACAGTGTTTAGTGCCTGGGTTTTTTTGGTCAACCTGTTTATGAGACTCAGTCATGTGTTGTATGTATGAGTAGTTTGTCATTTTTATTGCTGAGCAATATCCCATTGTATAAATATACTACAATTTGTTTATTTATCCTCTTGTGGATGTTTGTTTAAATTATTTCCAGTCCTCATCTGTTTTCATTCAAGCTGCTTTTATTACCATTTTTAAGTTTGTTTTTTTTTTTTTGGTTGGCATATGCTTTAATTTCTCTTAAGTAAATAACTAGAGGTGCTGTTGAGCAGATATATGTCTACTTGTACAAAAATGGATTTGTTTCTTTTTATTCCTATGTTGATTTTCAGTTGATTTTCTGGGGATGAGAGTAGATGCATTCAAAGACCCCCCAGTGGGTGCCTGAATACTGAATCATATATATATGTGTATGCACACATGTGTGTATACTGTGGGGTTTTTTAGTGTACCCAAATATCTGTGACAGTAAATATCTCCTAAAATATCTAAATTTCCAGCATCATAACTTTTGCTCCATAGGGATATTTATAAGGAAAACAAAGGGTTTCTTTGAGGGATGGGTGTTTGGAATAGCTATCAGGATGCCTCCTGGGATGCAGAGTGCCATATGTGTTTTACTTCCAGCTCTTCTCCCGATTCTAGCTTCATGTCAATGTGCACCCTAAGAGACAGCAGATGGAGGGAGATCTCTGACTCTCTGTCTCTTTGCTCTTTAAATTAATTAATTAGTTAGCTGGCAGTTATTGGACTCAAACACTGTGCTCCAAGCTGCAACTGGTGTTCTGTCTGATCATCAAGATGGCTGCCAAGTCACTAACACGCAGCTGGCCTAGTCACAGACTGTGGACCCACTGGAGACAAACATGGTTCACTTCCCAAAGCAGCAGAGCAGAGCAGATCAAGATTTCATCATGCTGCTGAGAATAAAGACAGGCCATGCAGCACAATGGGCTGTTAATTTATGCAATTTTCCATTTAAGATTTTCCAGGCTGAAGTTGACCATGGATAACTGGAATTGACAAAAGTGAAACCATAGCTAATGAGGAGCCTTTTTGTTTCTTTGTATTGTTTCTTAAAAAAAAAAAAAAAATCTGTTGCTTTTTTTTTTTTTTTTTTTGAGAGCCAGAGAAAGAGAGGGAGTTCCCATCCAAATACTTGCAACATCCACAACCAGGCTGGACCAAAGCCAGGAACCAAGAACTCAACCAGGATCTGCCACATGAGTGGCCGGGACCCGAAGTACTCCAACCATCACCGCCATCTTCCAGGTTCTACAACAGCAGGAAGCTGGAGGCAGGAACTGGAGTCAGGTCTCCAGCCTAAGAACATTGAAATGGGATGCAGATCCCTTAACCAGTATTATAACTGCTAGGCTAAAGGCTTACCTCTGTATCATTGTTAAGTATTTGCCTATGGATAAAATATACATCCTTGGGGCTGGCATTCCGGTGCAGTGGTTTAAGCCATTTGTTGTAGTGCTGACATCCCATATTGGGGATGTCAGTTCAAGTCCCAGCTGCTCTGCTTCCTACACAGTTGTCTATTAATGCACCTGGGAAAGTAGCAGATTATGGCCCGGGTACTAGGGCTTCTGCTGCCAATGTGAGAAACTCTAATGGAGTTCCTGGCTCCTGGCTTCACGTGGCTCAACACTGACCATTGTCACCAACCAGCAGATGGAAAACCTCTGCCAGTATTTCTGCTTCTTCATGGTTGGTCTCTCTCTGTCACATCTGCCTTTCAAAGTACTAACTAAATGCATCTTTGACGTATAAGTCCTCGGAGCAGGCCTTGTGGCACAGTGGGCTAAGCCTGAGACTCCAGCATCCCACATGGGCACCAGTTCAAATCCAGGCTGCCTCACTTCCCATTTAGCTCCCCGCTACTCTGTCTGAGAAAGTGGTGGAAAGTGGCTCCCACAACTCACGTGACACCCCAAAGGAGTTCCAGGCTCATACCGGAGCTTGGCTCTTCTCTAACCATTGCAGTCAATTGGAGAGTGAACCAGTGGATGGAAGATCTCTCTTTCCTTCTGTCTGTAACTCTGTCCTTCAGATATGCAAAACAGATCTTAAACCACAGGAAGAAAATCACTGTTTCACCATCTGCTTAGGGACAACGTAATACCACATCTCAGAACAGCAGTACTGTCACAGTGAGTCCTTAAACCTCTGAGCTGTTGTTCATCTTGCATCTTTGGTACTCCAGTGCAACTTCTACGTTGTAACATTGTTATTTCTGCTTTAGAACATCAGTGATCTTTCACAGAATTTAATATACGGTGTCATCTTTTTGGGGGACCCACTGTGTATCTTTCAAGTAAACTTCCTTACTGTGCCTGTCAGTGGTAACATTTCCTCCAGCCTGAACTGCCGCCTTCATTCTATTGTGTGGTACAAGTATCCTCACAGTTTGTAATTTGTTATTATCATCATCATCATCATCATTAGGGACTGTTTTTTTATGTAGCCATCAGTTTTTAAGGCAATTTCACCTGGCTCTCACATTGTCAAGTGGCAATCAGTGCTTTTCTAATAGCAATTTCAACATACTGTCCCATTGTTTTCTGAACTTCATTGTTTCTGATGAATCCAGCCATTGTTCGCATCATTGTTTCTCCCTGTGCATTTTATTTCCTCTGAATGTTCTATTTTTATGATGTTTGACTGTGATGTGGTTAGAGTGCTTATTCTTGTATTTTTAGAAAAGATGTATTTATGTTTCATTGATGTGAAAGAGTGGCGGAGGGAGGTGTTGAAACCATCTTCCATGTGTTGCTTCACTTGCCAGAGGGCCGCAGTGAAAGTCAGGGGCCTGCAGCTTCACCGAGCTCTTCCACCTGTGTCACAGGTCATCTTCCCAAACTCAAAAGCAGGAAGCTGGATGCTAAGCAGAGCCAGTACTGGAATGAGTATCTCAGTATGGGGTGTTGGTGTTGCAGCTGGAGGTTCAATTCACTGCAACACAGTGCTGGCCCCTTCATTTTCTATTTGTCCTACCTGGGTTTATTGTTCTGCTTAGTTCTATAAGTTGTTCTTCACCAAATTAAAAAAAAAAAAAAATTACTGGAGGTCAAGTGCAATGGCTCAATTGGCTAATCCTTCACTTCCAAGCACATGCCAGAATCCCATCTAGGTGATGGTTCGTGTCCTGGCTGCTCCACTTCCCATCCAGCTCCCTGTTTGTGGCCTTGGAAAGCAATAGAGGATGGCCCAAAACCCTGGGAACTTTCACCTGTGTGGGAGATCTGGAAGAGGCTGCTGGGTTCGGATCAGCTCAGCTCTGCCTGTTGAGGCTATCCTCAACTCATCCTTATTGTGCAGTAAAGCAGCAGGTACCAGATCTTTCTATCTTTCCTTCTCTCTGTAAATTTGCCTTTCCAATAAAAGTAAATACATCTTAAAAAGATTATAAGCCATTATTACTTCAATGACTTTTCCTTGCCTATTGTCTGTTTAATTCTTCTGTGACTTCATGTGTGTTCCAAATATAACAGAGTGTATTAATTTTTTTGCAGTCTTTTTCTATTATCAAATTGAATGCTTGCTATTTAATTATTTTTTGGACTTTTAAAGTGTATCTACACTGTAGCATGCATACGCCTCATTTTTAACCTATAATCATCATCTGAGAGGCATTTGAAAATGCTTCTCTCTCGACTATTCTGAACCATGCGGTGTGAACTTTACTGTCCAGGCCTTTGTATGGACATAACATTTCCATTTCTCTTGTACGTGTATCTGTATGAGTCATAGCTTTGCAGGTAGATACAACGAACAGGATGGGTAGAGAGAGAAGGAGAAAGGTTGGTTTTGAGGAGCTGGGTCCCACAGCTGTGGAGGCTTGGTAAGCTTTGCCCCTGGAGAGCTGGGAAGTCCAGCAGGAGTCCAATGGCAGTGTGCCAGAACTGCTTTTTGCTTAAGGAAGGTGAGGTTTATTCCTAGTTTGTTACCCTGATTCAATGGGGCTCACCCACATTGCGAAAACCAATGTACTTAACACAAAGTCCACAGATTTAATTGTTAATAGCATCATAAAAAAAAAAAAACGGCATTCATAGAAACATCCAGACTCATATTTGAGCAGATAAATATCTGGGCACCATGACCAGGATAAGCTGACTTGTAAAATTAGTCATCATCAACCTGATGTGGCACCGCTGGACCATGAGGTCGTTCTCTCTGTAGTCCTTGGAGGAACTGTCAGGCTGTTTTCCAAAGCGGCTGGGCCATTTTACACATTCATTGACAGTGGTTTTGGGTTCTCATTTCTCCCCATCTTCCCTTAATGTTTGAGGTTTTACTAGCTTTTGAATTCTTGAGTGATTAGCTTGTAAGAGAGGCCTTTTAGCTTCCTCCATTGCAGTTCAGCACAGTGAAGAACTGGGGTCATCGTAGGTGCTGGCTGGAGAACCGTGCACATAACCACTGCTGCTTTCCTCACAAGCCTAACAAACACTAAGTCAACAGTCTTGCGATGAATAGCTTAAAAAGAAATAAAGTTGGCGAAGTGATGGAATGTAAGTTACTGGGTTTTCAATGTTCCTTGGAACAGAAAAGTCAACTTGGAGAGTTTTAAGATAAGTAGTTGTTTAAAAAAAGAGAGAGAAAGATTAGTGGCTTAAGCCTCCAACTGCAGTCCTGGCATCCTATAAGGATACCTGCTTGAGTCCTGTCTGCTCCACTTCGGTTTTTTTGTTTGTTTATTTGTTTTTAATGTATTTATTTTTTATTACAAAGTCAGATATACAGAGAGGAAGAGAGACAGAGAGGAAGATCTTCTGTCTGATGATTCAACCCCCAAGTGACCACAATGGCCAGAGCTGCACCGATCTGAAGCCAGGAGCCAGGAAATTCCTCCAGGTCTCCCAGGGTCCCAAGGCTTTGGGCTGTCCTTAACTGCCTTCCCAGACCACAAGCAGGGAGCTGGATGGGAAGTAGAACTGCTGGGATTAGAACCGGCGCCTGCATGGGATCCCAGCGTGTTCAAGGCAAGGACTTTAGCTGCTAGATCATTGTGTCGGGCCTTGTCTGCTCCACTTCTACTATGGTTGGGAAGTTAGTGGAGTATGGGTCAAGTGCTTGGGTCCCTGCACCCATATGAGAGACTCAGAAGAAGCTCCTGTTCCTAGGTTCTGATCAGCCCAATTCTGGTCATTGAAGCCATTGAGGTTGTCTGTCTCTCCTTGTCTCTCTATGGGTCTGTTTTTCAAATAAAAATAAATATTTTTTAAAGTTTTTTTTTTTTTTTTTTTTTTTTTACGTTATCTGAAACAGTCACACAGAGAGTGAGAGGAAGAAATTTGGTTGGTTCACTTCCCAGATGGCCACAAAGACTGGGGCTGGGCCAGATCAAAGTCAGAAACCATAATACTTTACCCAGGTTTGTCACGTGGGTACAAAGACCCAAGCAACTGGACCATTCACTGCTGCTTTCCCAAGTACATTCTCAGGGAGCTGAATGGAAAGGGGAGCAGTTGGGACTAGAACTGGCACCTACATGGGATGCCTGTGTCGTAGATGATGGCTTAGCGTATTTATTCAAGAATTATACTTTAAAAATGACCCTTTTATCGATTTGGAAGGCAGAGTTTCAGGAAAAGGGAGGTGCCCACAGCTGAAGGCAGGAGTGAGGAACGGCTTCCAAATCCCCCACAGGGGTCAGGATCCAAGCATTTGAACCCTGACATGTCACTCCCCAAGAGCTGGATTAGAAGTGAAACAGGAACTTGAACTCAGATCCTACAGGGTTGTGGGAATCTTATCTGCTGACCTAATAAATTCCCCCAAGAACTATTTTTAGGGGTCAAAGTACTCGCTAGTATGCATCAGATCCAGGGCTTGGAAGGGCCTTGTAGGGGAACTTTCGGGACTCCTCTGCTAGGCTGCAGCTCCCACTGATGAATACAGGAGCCGAGGCTGGGGTTAGACAGGACTGGGCAAGGTTGTAGCACCACTGGAGCTTGCCAGAGACAGAATTGGTGTGAAACAGGCTGGGCTAGATTGTGGAATCTGCTGGTTCACACGAGAGCTGGATCAGGGGGTGGGCCAAGCTGGGTTAGGCTGTAGCACCCACTGATGAGAGCCAGAATGGGTGCAGGATAATCAGACTAGGCTGTGATATCTGCTGGTGAATGCCAGGACTGAAGGCCAGCCGTATCAGTTAGACCACAGCACAGGCCAGCACATGTGAGATCCAGGGCTGAAAAGGGCCTGGTAGGGGAACTTGGAGAACTCCCCATCTAGACCACAGCTCCCACTGGTAAGTGCAAGAACTGTGGCTTGGAGTGGTCAGAGCAGGCTGGGCTGCAGGCTGAGCCGGGCCTGGGACTGGGCCACTTCACAGCACACACTGGCGTGAGCAAGAGGCTGGATGGGGCACAGGCCAGGTTGGGTTGAAGCTGGGGATAAGCCAAGCCAGGCTGAGCTGTAACACTCATCAGCATATGTGTGAGCCATATCTGAGTGCAAGCTGGGTTAAGCTAGTCCACACCACACACTGGCGTGAATGAGAGCCAGGATGGGGTACAGGACAGGCCACAGTACCCGCTGGCTTATGTGAGACCTGCTGCTGTGAGTGGACCTGATAGGTGAACTTCAGGGACTCCCTTGCTATGCTGCTGTTTACACTGGTGAGCATGACAGCTGGGACTGGGAACAAGCCAAGCTGGGCTCATCTACCTCACCCATTGGCAAGTGTCAGGTGTGAATCATATCAAACCAGATAGCAGTACCCCTGGCAGTCACAAGATATGGGGCTAGGAACAAGCTTGGAAGAGGAATTATGGGCACTCCCTTGCTGGGCTGCAACTCCTACTGGTGAACATGAGAGACAGGACTAGGGGCAGACCAGGCTGATCAAGGCAGCAGGACCCGTTGGCATGCATGTGGGCTGGGTCGGGGGGTGGGGTGGGCTGAGCTAAGCTGTATCACCTACAGGAGTGTACAAGAGCTAGATGGTATGTGGGACACACCGGGTGAGGCTGCAGCTCATGCCAGAATGTGTATAAACTGGGGCTGGGGGAAGATCTGGTGACCATAACACCTGCTGGTGTGTGTGTCTGAAGACTGGGTCTGTGGTGGGCTGGGCTGGGCTAAGCTAAGCTACAGCACCCATTAGTTTGTGTGACTGATGGAGCTGGAGGTGGAACTGACCTGGGGATGGCTGCATCCACTGGTATATGTGTTGCCTGGTACAGGTGACAGGTCACACCTGACCTTCCGTTGGCTGGCACACACAAGAGGCATTTGAGGTCATCGCAGGTGAGGTTTCTTGGACTGCTGGGCTTAAACCATGGCCACAGGGAAGATCACAATGTGTATGGTCCGACTTTGGAATACATGTGTTGGGACTGGCCTCTTCAGCTGCTGATGCTCATGCAGTGGACAGTATGCCCATATGCATCAGGGGGACATGATAACCAGTTCATGAAGGCCAGCCAAGGATGTTGAGTGCCTCATTACAATGGAAAGCAGAACTGGTTTTACAGCATGTTCCTGGGTCTGTGGGTGTGTTAAAGTGGACTTTGTCAGCCAATAGACCTTGAAAAGATTGTCTCAACTCTGGTGCAGTCAAGTCGACAACATCCCAGAACTGTCAAAACTACTCAAGGAACACCCTTGGAGCAGTCTTCCCCACATTGAGGTCTCTGAGGCATCACCAAAGGATCTTCCCTTATCCTTGGGTATTGATGTGATTTGACAGCAAGAAGTAGCTCCCTCCTCTTCCTTCTCTGTGGACACAGGAAAAAAAAAAAATCAAGGCATTTGTCACCCCCCCCACTTTCCTCCATACCTTGACCCTCCCCACCCTAATTGGAAACCCACATGGGTGTGCCTCCCTCTCAACTGTGTAAACAATATTAATATTTTTTCTTTCCTGCCCCCAAAGTATTTTTCTATTTGAAGAGCAGAGAGAGAGAGAAACAGAAAAAGAAAAAACCTACCTCCTGCCTCGTTGCCCAAACAGCTGTGATTACTAGAGCTGGGCTAGGCCAATGCCAGGAGTTGGAACTCCATCAGGGTCTCCAACATGGGTGGTGTGAGTTAAGCACTTAGCTTTCACTGGGTTGCTAGATGTATTCACAACAAGCTGGTTTAGAAGTAGAGAAGGCAGGGGTCAGACTGACAGTAAGATGTCGATGGCGCAAGCGTGGCACCATAACTGTTATACCACAGCATTAGTCCACCCATGTGGGTAGTTTAATTGATCTACAGTGAGTCTGATTTTTTTTTCAAAGATTTATCCATTTATTTGAAAAAGCACAGTTAGAGATGGGGAATGAGGGGGAAGAGAAAGAGAGATCTTCCAACCATTAGTTCACTCTCCAAATGACCACAATAGCTGGAGCTGGGCTAGTCTAAAGCCAGGAGCTGCTTGCGGGTCTCCCACATGGGTGCAGGGACCCAAGCACCTGGGCTGCTCCCCACTGCTTTCCCAGGTGCATTAGCAGGGGTCTGGATTGGGAGCAGAGCAGCTGGGATTTGAACTGATGACTGTATGGGATGCTTCAGGCATCGGTTAACTTGCTAAGCCACAGCACTGGCCTCTGAGGCTGGATTTCCTTCAAAAACTCTTTTTAGCCTTTTTAATCTTTACTTTTTGCTTTTTTATTTATCTGCAGAGGGAAAAAGAGAGAGGGAGAGATAGAGATCTTTTGTCTCCTGATCCACTCCTAAAACACTTGCCGCAACTGGGACTGGGCCAGACCAAATTCAGGATTCTAGAAACTTAATCCAGGCTCCTCAAAGGGGTGGCTCAGACGTAAGCACCTAAATCATCATTTGTTTGTCTTCAGGGTCCATAATAGCAGCAAGCAGGAGATGGAAGCAGAGCTGAAACTTGAAACTAGAACCTCCAAATACAGGATTCCAAGCAGTATCTTAAATGCTCTAATGTCCATCCCATGTATTTGAAAGGCAGTGTGATGCAGAGAAAATGAAAAAGTTTTTCTCTCCTCTGGTTCGCTATTCATATGACCACAGGGCGGGATTGGGCCCAAAGCAGGAGCCTGGAATTCTATCAGGCTCTCCCATGGACGTGGGAGGAGCCCAAATACCTAGGTCCCCATCTGTTGTCCTCTCAGGCTTCTTAACAGCAGAGCACCTGGGACTTGAATCAGCACTCCGATATGAGATGTATTGAAAACAATGTCTCAATAATGGCCCTTCCCGATTTTTCTGAGTCGGTTAGATTATTCTAATCTACAAATAGGATTGAAAAGCATTTGGAGGCAGCAGAAGATAGAGGTGAATTTGTAGTTATTAGCAGTCCTTATAAAGCAAGACTTTGATAACTGTAAGCAGGAATTTAGACTTTATTCTCAGCGCAGTGGGAAATCTTCAAAGATGTGAACGGAATTGTCCCCTAAGTTGATACTCATTTTAATACAATTCCTAACTATGCAGTTATACAAAAGAGTTGTGTACTTTATATAGAGTTATTATCTCTACAATATATTTTAAATGGAAGAAAAAAAAAAGAAAGAAATGTATACTAGCCGATCTTTATATAAAGGGAGGTGCAGTTCTCTATGCTTTAAGTTGGCCAAGTGGTAGAAATACATATTTTCAAGATCTAATAAGAATGCTTGCTAGTGAGGAAGGGGGAGGCAGTTTTGGGTAGGGGAAGGCAGGGCGAAGCATGATTTTTTTGTCAAGTCATATTGTTGTATCATTTTGACTTCACAATCATGGAACTGTTTTACCGAAAAAAATTCAATTAAAAACGAAATTAAATTAGCCTTAATGTAATTTAAAAATTAAGTTAAAAAGAAATCTCTCGAAACTAAAAGCAAATGGGCACAAATGGCCATGACCGTATATCAAGTTGATGCCAAAGCCGCACAAAGAAAATCATTACTTGAAGGGCCTTTTAAGCGCAGTATTATTTTGAGTTGACATCCCTAGTGGGATATGTCCCAAAGAACAAAAGCCCATAAAGAAATATTAAATTGTATTCAATTTCATTGTTTTAAACAATCTTAACCATTGCAACTTTGAAACTATTTTAGGTATGTCATGGGCAAAGAGGGACTTCTCTTCATGTGAGATTTGAAAACTTTGAGTGTAGCGGAGAAGAGACACATACAAAGTCAGGAAGTTAAGCAAGCACCCTGTTGTCATCTTACCAGTACCGGTCTAATTGCAAGATATTCTTTTTCCTTCCAAAACGGGTTATGCGCTTACTAAAGCTGACCACTGAAAAGAGCTGAACGCAGCCAGGACGCAGCTGCGGTGGGCACCGTGGCAGCCAAGCTGTGGTTATTATTTCCCACTGAAAGGAACCCAGGCTCCAAGGATAGGATACGGATCAGGTGAACCTGTCACCGCAGAGGTTGAAAGCGGCTGGGGACTCACATCTTTTGTCTCCGGTCATAACTTCCTGTGGCTGTGCTTGCTGGGTGGCAGGTGGCGGGAGAAGGTCCAGTGGTTGAGTGGTAGAGACTAGATTGAGTTCTTGGCTTCCAACTTCAGCAGATGGAAGGTCTCTCTCTATGTCTCTACGTCGCTGACAGAGTGAAAATAAATAAAAATGTAAAAGAAAAGATGTTAGTGAGAAAAAAATGTCAGAGAAGAAATTCATTGGATTATATCAAGTATTTATCATTTCATAGTCATCCAACATAATGGTAAAATCAGGCACCCCTGGAGCTTGTTAGACACTCATTTACCTACAAACAAACAAATAAAACATGCTACCAAATAATTGGGGTAACCAAGTAATGGATGAAAATTCCTGATCGAAGCAGGTCCATCTTCTGCTGCTTTTCCAGATAAGCAGGGAGCTGGATCGGAAGTGAAGCAGATAGATCTCTAACTGGTGCCCATCTGGGATGCAAGCATTGGGGAGCAGCAGCTTTTTCCTGCTATGCCACAACACTGGCCCGTGGGTTTGATTTCTTTCTAAAAAAAATGTTTATTTGAATGACAAAGTGAAGGCCAATAGGATTTTTGGGTTTGGGGGCTCCGTACTTTCTCATTTCCATCCAGAGAATACCTTCTTATCTATTTGCTAGTCCTGAGTCACTGCAGGAGCCTGAACAGACCACCTGTAAGGGGTCATGAGACCCCGCTTCGACCAGAGTCCCAGCCTCGGAGCTGGGAGCATTGGTACCCTGAAAGGCACCTGCTCTGTCTTGGGGAGCAGAAGAAAAGTGAAGTTTTCATTAGGAAGAAAAAAAAAACGAATACTCATTACTCCACTATGAAATTATCAAGCTGATAGCACAAAGCCCACTCTTTCTCCCGCGTTTTATTGCCTCTGATCTTGAAATAGTCTAAGTTCTTTAAGGAAGTTCGTTTGAGGAGGTGTGTGTGTGGGAGAGGCTATCCTTTCTTTTGTCCTGTAGGCTCAGCAGGTTGCTTTCTTCATAAATGTTGCATTTTAGAATTGTTTACAACTACTGGGAATCTGATAGCACCCACTTTGGCTTTCCATGTTTGCTATAACATGATTTTTTGTGTTTACATTTCTTGTGTCATCCTGCTGGGACTCAAAGTGAGGGAAAAGCCAAGCATTTGTTCAGGCCTGTTGAACTGAAGGTTCTAAAGATCCATGCTTCAGAATTATCTGGATTTTCCTGTCCGTTATGCCCGACCCAATTACTTGACTTAGATTCTTCGTAGCAACATCTCAGTCTGGTCCTGGTGGATGAGCTGCTTGTTACTGGTCCTCCACAAGGTAGGAATGGAAAAGTTGGTGGGCATCTGGAATATTTATTTTAGAGGGGACGTTCAAGTGCGTGATCTTGTGGACTCTTTGAACAGAGAAGTCCTAACTTTAAGAGTTACTCACTTCATAAGTTGGGTATGGTATGGACTATCTATTGGTTACGTATAGTGGGGCTACATAATGGCCCACGACTGTATGGGAACACAAAGCAACAAGCAAAGTAAATACAATTTTGTCATGCCGGCAGATGTTGTTCTGAATGTAAGCCACTCTTACTGGAGTTAGATGGTACCTCAGCGTGGTTTTTATTTGCATTTTCCTAAGAGCTAGGAAACCTGAGCACTTTTTTATATGTCTATTAGTGGTTTGAATTCATTCTTTTGAAAAATATCTGCTTATTTCCTTCACCATTTCTTAACAGGGTGGTTTGTTTAGCTGTTGTTGAACTCCTGAAGCTCTTTGTCTAACCTGGACTAGTCCCCTATCTGTTGTGTACTGTGCAAAGGTTTTCTCCCATTCTGTTGGCAGCCTCCGTGTTGATCACTTCTTTGCTGTGCAGAAGCTTCTTAGTCTGATGAACTCCCATTTGCTAAATAACCCCTTTCATCTCATGATAAGAAGGTAGCCTCATGAAAGGCCCTGAGAGGGGGTCTCTTCAGACTGTGTGATGTCCCTGTGTTGTCAGGGAATACAGTTGATGGCTGTGCTGCCTCAAGAGAGTTTCTGACACAGGCTAAGCATCTTCCAGCTCATTCTAGCCCAGGGATCTTGACTTCTGGTCTGTGGTGGTCTACTTGTAGTTGTTCCTGAAAGAAGGCCAGAGGCCTAGGGCATCTGTCGTTTATTGTCAAAGCTAATCAGACTCAGGACCAAATTACGACAGTTCAAAGACCTTAATGGGCTTTATTTTCAGCTGTAGAATTGGGCAATGCTTCATCCACAGAACAGCGTTCCTAGGGCGGAGCCAAAGAGATTGGTTTTACATAAACAGGATGAAAAAAAAAAAAACCCAGAAACAAAAGCCATAAAGGCAGAGCTATCATTTCAAAGTTGTAAAGTGGCACAGAAAAACAGAAAAAATAGGTGTAGAATTAGTCAATATCAGGTTATTCTGGGTTATTTGTGTGTGTGTGTGTGAGGATTAAAGCAAAGAGAACTTTAGTACCATGCCATTTGAAATTGGCTTGTTTGGGAAACTGGGTTGTTGTGTCTATCCTAACTTATCAGGTCATACTAAACAGCTTAATTTCAGCTTAGTGTTATGGAACGGTAGTAGGAATCACTCCATTTTGGTTTATAGCTTGTTCTGTTGGAGCCTCAAACAAGGGTATAGGGCAAATCAATGACTTCTACAATGTTTATTTAGCAAGACATAGAGGTTTAGTGATGATAACGTGTGTGTGTGTGTGTGTGTGTGTGTGTGTGTGTGTGTGTGTGTGTGTTTGTGCACTTCCATGTATGCATGTGCTATTGACCAAACAGTTTCCCATGCCATCTTTTTCCTTTTCAGTAAATCACTCAACATCTGTTGCCTACCTACTTTACCCTGGGTTCCGTGCATGGTGCTTAGGTTATAAAATAAATAAGACATGGTCCCTTCCCGCTCTAGGAGTTCCGAGTCCGGGAAGCTGAACCCAAAGGGCAGAGGAGCCAGGACCCAAACCAGATACTTCGATATGGAAACAGGGATCTTCCAAGTGGTGGCACCCCGCTGCACTGCAGAGCCCATTCAGATTTCTGTATCTTTCTGAAAGAATTTTTGCACTTGTTCTACTGCCACAATAGATTTCTATTAATTATCACACAACATCAGTGGTTTAATATAGCAATAAATATTCACTTAGTCCACCCTGCCATGGGATGCTGCCATTCCAGACTGGATTCACTTGTCCTTGGCTGGGTTTGATTACATTTCTAGGGGTTAGTTGGCTGTTGAAAGATCCGTTATATCTTAGTTGAGGTGATTCAGATGACTAAGGTGACTTAGGCCAGCAAGGCACAAGAGGAGCCATTTGCTTATGTCACATTTGTTGTCATCTTGTTGCCAAGTCAAGTCACATGACCGACTCTGGAGTGGTGTGAGAGAACATTCCAAAGTTACAAGGCAAAAGGTGTCAGTGTGGTTTAGGCTATTACTTTAGATGTCCCCCAAAGGGCCATGTCTTACAGGCTTGTTCCCCTAGGATGTCATGTAAATAGTACAACAGAGTGGAAACTTAATCCGATTGTGATGTTGACAGATCTGACCTTGGGGGGATAATTAGATTGGATTGTCTTGCTGGGGGTGGAGCTTCTGTTACTGAAACATGGTGGTTTTCTAAGGGGAGATGTGGGCAGACATATTTCCTCTTGTTGAGGTAATGCTCTGCCTTTCCTTGGAACTGTCAGCCCTGCCATCTTCAGATGCTGAACTTCTGGGTGCCTACAAAACCTGTGAGCTGACACGATCCTTGCTAAGTGTTGTATTGCGGCAACAAAAAGTTGACTGATGTAGACAAACCTAGAGCCAGTTGGTTGGTTCTGGCTACTTCAGCTAAGAAATCTAAGTAGTGTAGTTGTAGTTCCTGACCAGCCATCTGGGCTGCATCACCCAGGGCAGTAGAAAGATTCTGTAAGGCAACTTCGTGGTTTCAACTTCCTATAATCAGATTTCCTCCCATTCTGGTGGAAAAGTTCACTGGGATGTGGTTGGGGTTCCTGTCAACAGTAGTTCCCCCAAAAGAAACAGAAGAAAGGCATATGGAAAATTTGATGGGTAATGTACCATCCCTAATGCTTATCTTTTTGCTTCTTGGAAATCTTTTTGAGGTCCTCCTTTGGTTCACAGGGATAAGCAGAATAATTGTGAGTGTACTGGTGAAGAATCAAGACATAGGAAGGGTAGCAAGTCCCTGCTCAATAAAGGAATTACCTATTCTAGCATTACCAAAACAAACAAACAAAAACCTGGTGGGAGATGAGGAATTTATTTTCTGGCAGTTGAGCCAAAGTACATTTTCAGGAGTGAGGCTTGCCATCAACTCCTGTAACGACACAGCCCTTGGAGGTTAGAAGCCCAGTGTGGCAATTCAGTGTAGAGTAAGTGGCTCTTGAATCCATTAGGAAAGTAGTACTGTCACCTGCAACACTCAACATCAGCCGAGGCTCCAGGAGTGTGATGTCTGTGGATTAAGGGGGCCACCAGAGTGCCCAGACAAAGACGTCAAGTTGCTGGGAGAACTCGCTTCCCAGCATTTCTAGTGCCCTCCCCAACCCCTCCTTTTTTTTTTTTTTTTTGCAGGTGGGGACATGCATTGCGCTAAGGTTCCAAGTCCACACACCCAGAACATTCTTTCTTGGGTTTTACAACCATGGTAGGACCCCTGTAAGGTCTCAGGGCACTAGCTAGAACAGATACTATCATATGAGTTTATTGCCTGCATGCCATTTCCACCATTTCCCACGTTGGAATGCCCTTTCCTCTATAGCCTTGTCTTTATTTTCAAACACCACAAGTGATAAATCCAGCTCCTGCTTCCTGGGAATTTGGGAGTGGCAAGGCCAGTTTGTGTGGAAGCTTCCGTGAACTACTAACTCAAGTTTCCTGCATATCTCCAAAACTAGCCACATGGGCAATACCAACAAGGGGGTGAGGCTAGAGGTCATTTGTGGAAGAACTGAAAGATCTTTGAAAACAAAATGTGCATTTCTGTGCCTCTGGTGAGCCCCTGATGAGAGGAGGCAGTGTGCCAGTTCTTTGAGATGTCGTCGCTGTTTTTGTCTTGCTCGTTCCCACACAGCTACCTTCTTCCTTTGTGTTCTGCTATCGTCTGCTCTGAATCTCAGTGTAAAAACTTCTGAACAGCAGGCACTAACTTACCTGGCCCCCCTCGCTGCTTTGAGATCTCCTCTGTCAGACAACCCAAGAGGGTTTGAGATGAGATTTCAACCCACCTGTAGAGCAGGTGGCAACTCCTTTTGAAGGTTGCCTGTCGAGGAGGGTCATGCAGATGTGCGGAATACCACATCGCCCACAATAAAGTGGACCCACACATGCAGAAAGACCCATTGGCAGCTCTTAGCGGAAGCCTATGGTTTACCCTGTGTCACTCTGTCATTTGATATGACCTGGGAGAGGCACTCCTAAAAGCTGATGCTAGGATGGTGGAATGCCTCAAGGTGACATAGCACCAGGGTGTAGGGTTATCTAGTTGTCCAATTGTACCAGGTTTTGGGAATTGGCCATTTGTCTCCCGTCCCCCCCCCCCCCCGCCCCAGTAGTCTAGGAGATTCTAACAAATAGTGAGACCGAGGGGATCACTCCTCCACTGTCTACCAAAGCTAGGAGCCAGGAGCTTCTTCCAGCACTCCCATATTAGTGAAGGAATTCGAAAACTTGGGCTTTTTCAATTGTTTTCCCAGACACATTGGCCAGGAGCAGGATTAGAAGTTGAACAGCTGGGGACCCGGTGCTGTGGCCTAGCAGCTAAAGTTCTCATCTTGAATGCACCGGAATCCCATATGGTTGCCGGTTCTAATCCCGGCGGCCCTGTTTCCCTTATAGCTCCCTGCTTGTGGTCTGGGAAAGCAGTCGAGGATGGCCTAAAGCCTGCACCCGAAGGGGAGACCTTCAAGAGCTCCTAGTTCCTGGCTTCGGATCGGCACAGTACCGGCCGTTGTGGCTCACTTGGGGAGTGAATCATTAGACGGAAGATCTTCCTCCATGTCTCTCTTCCTCTCTGTATATCTGGCTTTCTGATAAAAATAAATAAATATGTTTAAAAAGAAAAGGTTGAACAGCTGGGACTCAAACCAGCCCCTGTGTGGGATACTAACGCACAGGCTGTAACCCGGTGTAGCATAATGCCGGGCCCAGTGAAGAGCTGCATTTTTACCACCTCCCAAGACTACCAGAATTGCCCACTACACTCAGCTGTAACATGCTCAGCTTTCTGCAGCCCGCTCCTCCAAACTGTTCTGAACTTTCCCAGCAACTCAATTCCAAATGCTACTACGCATTTGGTTCTGGGATGGTTAATAGTAACAACTCCATTTCTGAGTACCAGTTATTTATTTTAGTCTCTCTTTTTTTTTTTTTTCTATTATCACTACTTTGACTAAATTCCCTAGATGACCTCCTTTGGTAAAACACCTGGGTGTGCCTCTTAGAATCAAAGGTTATGTTATCTGTTGGCCCTCATAGTCTGGCGTCTGATGGAATCTAGTTATGGTGTGTGTGTGATGGCAATGATCATATGCCAGAAGAGGGAGAAGCTAAGCTGAACTTGAACTGCAATAGTTAAACCACTCTGGTGGCACAGCCCAATGTTCCAAAGATCTCTCATCAACCACACACGTTGGGCTCATCTTAAATGCGGACTTGGACAATTGGATGTATGTTTGCAGGAGAACTGGTTTCACTGGCCTGCTAGAGGGAGTGCCCTCCGCATTGCAAGGCTTCTTACACTCCTAAAAGTTAGGGAATGGCTACCTGATATCACCCTCTAGTCCCAAGTCTGTTAAGTGCTTCCTGGGGAATGCATCATTTATCTGACCCATAGACAGAAAGGATTACCTGGAGGGAGTGTGACTTCCAGCTCCTGACTCTCAGATTACCAGTCCTTAATCTTAAGGGTTGCTGAAGGATACAGATTCATCTAATCTTCTGTATCTACTTTCTGCTGAGTAGAGATGTGAGCCTTGCCTATCCTGGGTTTGGAAATAATTCCCTATTTCATACAGTGGGTCCGTCTCATGTCTTATGTCTGTGTTCCCCATTATCCTTGGGGGTTGCTGGGATCTATCCCCTTTTGGGTTGCTATTTGAAATCTTTCCTTGGTTCACTGAGTAGACAGTTATCTTTCTGTGGGATCTAGAGCCCTGGAGGCTCCGCTGATCAGCCTCCTGGTGTGGAGGGAATCCTCCCTCTAGCTCTTCCTTGGCCTGGGGTACTCTTTCCTAGCTGGGATAGCTGGCAGCTGCAAGCAGTGGGAGGGGACCGTTGACCATCCCTTTCCATGTGGCTCCAAACCCCCCAGGCAAAGAGACGGTTTAAAAAGGAATAAACAAGCAGAGAAAGTGCCACAAACAAAAGTTGAACTAATAGCTGTGTTTCAATAAAGCTTCATTTATTTGGGGGGAGGGGAGGAAGGAATAAATGAGCCAAATCCAGGAGAAAAATATTTGCAGTATAGAAATCTGATAAGATTGACATCAAGAATATGTAATGAACTGTAAGTCCACAATAAAAGCAAACAATCCTATAAAAGATGATCAAGCCATAGTCAGGTTTCATTGTAAGCACCTGAGAAAATGCTCAGCTTCATTCCATCAGAGAGAAATACATGTGAAAATACATTGGCAAAACATTGGCACAGGCAGCCTAGTGGTTAAAGTCCTCACCTTTCATGCGCTGGGATCCGACACGGGCACCAGTTCATATCCTGGCTGCTCCACTTCCCTTCCAGCTCCCTGGTTGTAGCCTGTAGGCAGCAGGGAATGGCCCAAAACCTTGGGACACTGCACCCATGCAGGAGACCTGGAAGGGGCTAGCTCCTGGCTCTTGGCTTCAGATCGGCTCAGCTCCAGCCATTGCAGCCACTTCGGGAGTGAACTAGCACATGGAAGATCTTTCTCTCTGTTTCTCCTTCTCCCTGTAAATCTGACTTCCCAATAAAATAATTAAATAAATCTTTTTTGAAAAAATTGGCATAATGTTGGAATCAATGGAACACCCATTTAATGTAAAGTGGTATAACTATTTTTTTTGAGAATTGTTCAACAGCTTGAAATACAGTTACCAACGAACATTACCCTTTGTTCCAGCAGTTCCAATCTTAGATGTTTGCCGAAAAGAAATAGAGACCTCGTGAGGATATTTATAGAAGCTTTGTATAATGTCGACTCAAAATGAAAACCACCTAAGTACCCTTTGAATGAAAGGAGATAAATGGCTTTTGATGTGTCTATATTTAAATGGATCTCCGATGCATTGTGTTAAGCAAAACAAGCCTGGTGTGATGCGCACGTCCTCTATGCTTTGATCTGTATGAAACAGAAATATAGGTCTAACTAATCCTCCATGATAGGAATCAGACACTAGAATCTTAAGAAGGGCATCGGTTGGACATGGAAATTGCCTTGCTTTGTGTTAGAGTAATACAGCCTACGGTCCCTTGTCAAAACTTTATCACACTGCGGATTTTAGATATATGCATTATATTTGTATTTTTTTTTAAAGAAATATTTATTTTGTTTATTTGACAGAGAGTGTGACGGGAGAGAGAGAGAAAAAGAGAGAGAACGTAGCTCTTATTCTCCTTAGAAGCCACAGAGTGTTGGGTCTGAGCCAGGTCAGGAACTGTGTCTGAGTCTCCCACGTGGCTGGCAGATTTGCTACCTTGCACCGTTTTCCCATGAATATTAGTAGCGATCCAGATAGGAAGACTAGCCAGGATTGGAACTTCAATATAGGATGCTGGCGTAACAGCTGGCAGCTTAGCCAGTTGGGATACAATGCTAGTCTCAGATATGTATATTTTACTGTATGTGAGTTGTAACTTGATTTTAAAACATAAAGAAGAAAAAAAAATTGTACAGTAGCTTTTCAGGTTCCTATGTGTGTCACATTTGCTAGCATCCTATTGGCTAAGACAAGTCACATGATCAAGACCAGTGTCAGAGTGGGAAAGGGCAGTAATGGAGGTACACATGCCTGTGGCAAGTTACCCTGCATTCCACCATGGAATCCCAACAGGGAACTCCACAAGAGTACCATAACTGAAATGTTTTATGAAGAGTCTTCAAAAAAAAAAAAGGTCATGGAAAATATGAATTACAGAAAAACTACACAGGTGTATTTCATTTTTTGGCACCAAAATAAACACCTTTAAAAAAAAAAGATTTATGTATTTCAAGTGCTGGCTCATTCCGCCAATGGCTGCGATAGCCAGCTGGAGCTGGGCTAGTCGTAAGCCAGGAGCCAGGACCTCGTTTTGGGTTTCCCATGTGGGTGCAGGGAGCCAAGCACCTCTGCTGTTTCCCAAAGCACATCAGCAGGGAGCTGGGTCCAAAGTGGAGCAGCTGGGACTCAAACCGGTGTCCATATGGGACGCTGGCATTGCAGACAGTGGTTTTACCAGCTGTGCCGCAGTGCCTATCCCCAAATAAGCATCTTTCAATTCAAAATTTTCCTGTAGTTTTTGCAGCCCCCTTGTCCTCTTCGTGGCACTGGAAGCCGGTAAACTCTGAAGAAACCAATTCAGTAGTAGGACTGGTCTCCCAAAGAATTGTAGCCGAGGTTAGGATCCTCTCTGAAGATGGGCTGTTGGGACCACGAGCAGCTGTGTTTTAGACAGCTGTATCTCTCGTTCTTCCTCTTTCCACAGTACAATTCGCAGCTTCCGGAACAAGGCAACCACCACCATCATCCCTTCCCTTGATTTCCTTAAACAAAAATAATATGTTTCTTTAAGTACGAATACAAATGTGTTCACTTGTTTCATCATACTTGATAAATCCATATTTTTTTAACACAATTTTGAACTTGATATGCATCTACTTGCTGACCGCAGAGTTGCAGGAACTATGATTAACTGCTCTGGTTTACAAAGTCTTGCTGAGCCTTTGATAACATACAGAGGAAAGGTTATACCCCTGTTGCCACTTTTAGCCTCAGTGAGAAACACTCTGCCAGGAGGCTTTCCCGGTGCTGTCATTTCTACTTTTGCTAAGTGACAGCCTGCAGGCCAAGAGTTGGTGAGGGACAGGGGAGCTTGTATTGTTCCAATCTCTGGTCCAGGAACAAGTGTGATTAATACAACTGTTGACCCTTCTTTAATACCTGAGATAGAGTTGACTCTCGTGATTTGCACGAGTTGTGCACCACAGTGTGGCTGTGAACACTGAATTATCCAGGGGCATTGATTCTAGGATTCCCAACAGATATCAGAATCCACAGATTCTCAAGCCGTGTGTGTGTGTGTGTGTGTGTGTGTGTGTGTGTGTGTGTGTGTAACACACATCCTCCTTGGTACTTTATAAATTATCTCTAGGTTATTTACAATACCCAACACATTTCAAGTATTCAATAGCTATTCAATAGTTGTCGTTTTGTATTGTTGAAAACACCATGTCTGCACAATGAAGTATAGAGATGATAGTTAGAAGAGAATATTTTCAATATAATTATCTCTTCAAAGGCAGCAAGTTTCAGTCTGTAATCATTGACTCTATAGATGTGGGACTTGAGCTGAGGACCAACTGGATAGAATAGTTGCTCCTGATAATTCAGGGTAAATGGAGCATGATCCGGGGAGAAGCCACAAACCACTCCAAATTAACTCCAATCCTGATAAGGCATGCAACTCTCCATGCTAAATTCTCCCAGAGTACTTGGGACCTTGCATCCGTGTGGGAGATGCGGAGGAGGCTCCTGGCCCCGACTTCGAATCAACTCAGCTCTGGCCATTGTGGTCACTTGGGGAGTGAATCATCGGACGAAAGATCTTCCTCTTTGTCTCTCCTCCTCTCTGTATATCTGACGTTGCAATAAAAAAAAAAAATCTTAAAGTGAAAAAATACAACCTCTGAATAAATTACAGCTCTGAATACCTCCATTGGTTTTGTTCTCTCAAGCCTACCTGCAGTTTGTGTCTCTAAGTGCTACTGTTTTGTCCCCAGTGTCTTTTTTTTTTTTTTTAGGCATAAGTGGTCTACTTTGGGTGTGACCTTATTGTTCCTTATTCTCACTATATGTACATATATATTAGCAAAAATCAAATATATAACTAACATCCATTTTTAAATCGATGTCACATTTTATAACTCTAAAGAGTACATGTTGTCCTGACTGTAAGAGCAGCTATATCTTCTTTGCTAAGGCATTTTATTTTTCCAAGTCTCTATGTATCTGTGAAATGAAGTTGTTGGAAAGACAATCTATTTTAAGGTTTTATGACTGTTTCTATGCATCTTTGTACAGAACTAAGTGTATTTTGAAATTAATTAGAGGGGCTCCAAAGATCAGAATGCTGTGGTAAGAGTTGAAAACTTTAAAAACTCGTTGCATGTTGCAAAGATACCGCAATGAATTTCTTGGAGAGAGGGAGGGATGAAAGAAAAAAAATGCTTCCTCTGCTCCAGGGTCCCTTTGTGCTTCTCTCAAAGCAACTTAGGATTCGGTTCTGCATCGTCCCTGTTCCGTAAGTGATGGAAGCTGACTTCCATGACTCACCGCAAGACATTGCCCAAACGAGTCCTGGTCTAGGTTTGCTGAATCCCAGAGTCTCCATTTTTAACCTCTATGCTCAACCGCTCTCAAAACTTTAGAACAAAGTTGTGTTTGTATCTAGAGAGAGAAGCTTTTTAGAGCTGCAAATAATGAGAAGGATGGAATTTCAGACTCGTGGAAGTCTCTGTTTTGTACACGGAATTTGGTTTTCCCTTTTGTCTGCTCTTCAATACTTTACAAATCTTCTGTGTTACGTTGGTAGTATTTTTTAAGTTGAAAACAACAGAAGTGATGAATTTGGTTTTTATTTGTTCTCACTTAGGTGGCTGTTCTTCCTCTAAGGCAAGCGCTGCTCTGATTTCGACAAAAGACAAAAAGAGATGTCAAACTAGAGCCGACCCATAAGAGCAAATCCCCTCTGAAAGAAGTTTGAAATATGTTACTAGGAGAAAGCAAGCCAAAGGGAGAAAATCCTGCCTGCTGGTAAATGAGAAAGAGCATGTAATCAGGCGGACTTGACAAGATTTATTTTTAGAAGAGTTCAGCTCTCTTAAGAAAACTGAACGAATGATGATGTTTTCTTTTTTGAGAATACTAACAGAACCAGCATGACAGGCGCCTGGGGAGAAGACTTCTGGGATCCCGAGTCCCTCCAGCAAGGCAGATGGTACGCTCTGAGTATTGTGCTCTGTAATCTATTGCAGCACTTGCACCGTAGTTATCTCGGGCTGTTCCGGAAGGTTCCAGGTGAGGGGTTGTGTTATAGGAGGCTTGGTGGTATTCTGGCTTTTAACCGGCAGCAGGGTTAGATCAGGCAAAGCGGAGATTAGGTATTCCTGCGTACCCATCCCAAAATCTTTAAAGAACTCATCTTGTCACGTGGCTGGGATCTTTTTGAGTAGAAAGCTGCTAGGTTTGGTGGCTTGCATCTTTGGCCACTTGGGCTACCAACTCCCAGGCTCTCTTATAATATTTTGTCTCTCCCCCTGCGATGTTCTTCCACACTAAGTCACATCTGTCTCCCTCCACTCTCCACATCCCCACATGCAGGGGTCAAAGTGGGTGCTTTGATCTCACCGCCACTCAAAGGAGAAGCAAGTACGTTTAGAGGTACCCCCGATAGTTATTCATCACTCTGCTTCGAAATTAAAGTGTAGATAAGAGGGTTTAGTGAAAAAGTGGGGTAGAGACAAGAGCAGATAGAATAAAACAGAAAGAAAGGTTACTCCACGTTACAAAAGCTCTTTGCGTCCTCTGAATTGCGTTGGATTTATTGTGCTTTGCAGAAAAGCAGCGGTTTTCCACTGGGGGAAGTTTTAACTCCCTGGGGATGTCTGACAATGTCTGTGGAGACACTCTGTTATTTGAACTGTTAACTGAAGGCAGGGGAAGGGAGTGTCACACGTGTCTAAGAGGCAAGGGAAACTGCTCAACATCCTCTTATTCTTGGGAGCTGGACAGCTTGGGTAAAGCAGTAGCCACAGCCAGTCGAGTGACCTTGACTTAAACAACTCCGAGAAAGCTAGAATGTGGGAGTTTGAAACAGTTAGAGATCAGCTGCCCTTGGGATCGCTTGGGTAACGTTCCAATGGCAATGCTTAGATCCCATTCTTGATTCTGATTTAATTTTATTTGTGATTTGAGATATAGTATGGGCACCGGGAAAAAAAAAAACTTCCTCATCTGTGTCTCACCTGTTGATTTTTAGATTTAGCCAAAACTGAGACTAGTTTTGTCTTTTGGTTAGGGAATGAGGCCCTAGGAGATAAGATCGGTTGTAGTTACAGAGCGGCCGACCTGGGACTGATTCTGGATTTCTTTTTTTTAAAAGATTTATTTTTATTATTTTTTTTATTGGAAAGGCGGATATACAGAGAGGAGAGACAGAGAGGAAGATCTTCCGTCCGATGATTCACTCCCCAAGTGAGCGCATCGGCAGCGCCGATGCTATGCCGATGCTATGCCGATCCAAAGCCAGAAGCCTCTTCCAGGTCTCCCACGCGGGTGCAGGGTCCCAAGGCTTTGGGCCGTCCTCGACTGCTTTCCCGGGCCACAGGCAGGGAGCTGGAAGGGAAGTGGGGCTGCGGGGATTAGAACCGGCGCCCATATGGGATCCCGGGCGTGCAAGGCGAGGACCTTTAACCACTTGCGCCACCGCGCCGGGCCCTGATTCTGGATTTCTTAAAGAAAAGAAGATATATGGCCCTTGCTTGACTGTGCACCACATTTCAAAAGCAAAAACTGTGAAGTCAACTTCTTTTGACTTAAAAAAAAATACTTTGAATTTAGCTTCGTGCTCTGTTTTCTATTTAAGTAATCATTTCCATAATTTCTTCTTGAAAAAATGGCACTTTAAAAAAAGGAAACTTAGGGGAATGCAAATTCAAACATTATCACCCACCTATTAGTATAACTAAATGCACTTTTAAAAATTGACAATAGTGAGTGATGATGAGGGCAGAGAATGACTGGAAATCATATGCATTGGTAATTGAGTGCAAAATGGTACAGCCCCTTAGGAAAACAGCTTGGAAGTTTCTTACAAAACTAAACATTCACTGAACATATGAACTAACAACAGTGTTTATTGAAATACCAATAACAAAGGGTGTTTGTTCAAAGACTTTTTCACATAAAACCTGCATATAAGTATTTGTGATACCTTACTTTGTAATCACAAAAATGGGAACAACTCAAATATCGTTGAATTGTTGAATGTGTTGACAGCCTATGGAACGTCATGAAGGAACTACTATACACGTAACATGAATGCATTTTAAATGGATTATGCTAAGTGGAAGAAGCCAGAATGAAAAGCCTGGTGGTTGAGACACCTTCATCACACCTGCTAGTATGCGTATTCAACTCCCGCCTCTGGCTCTGACTCCAGTGTCCTGTCTTTGGAGACCCCGGGAGACAGTGATGATGGCTCAGACCACTAAGTCCTTGTTGCACATGGGAGAGACCTGGGCCGCATTCCCAGCTCAGTTCCTGGAGACTTCAGCAGCAGCCACAGTGGCTATCTGGAGAGGGAACCAGTGGGCGGGAGTGTTTCTTTCTCCTCAAATAAACACAAATCAAGTTTAAATTCACCTTATGTGGAAAATATCATGAAAGGACTGTGCACTATATAATTTCATTTTCTACCTATGAAATTCTAAAGAAAGTAAAATGACAGGAGAAAATGAATGGTTAGTTGGACTCTTTGGAAGTGGGTGGGCTGCGTACAAAGGAGCAGGGTAAGGGAAGGTTGTGAGGGGACCAAGTTGTCTGCTTTTGCTGGTAGTCGTTTCACTGTGCATTTGTCTAAACACATCTTCCTAACAAAATGAGTGAATTTATTGGATGGAAATTTCAAAAGTGACTAAAACAATACATACAAATTAAAAAATATATATCTTTTAAAAGAATATCAGAAAAAAAAAGCCACAAATAACCCAGAGTCTCATAACTCAAAATAATGAAAACGTGATATTTGGTTTACATAGGGACAAATGTCTATGCATGGCGAGAGATGAACAACTCGGATAGTTAGAAATAGACTGCGCCCTAGGATTTAACTATCAATAGAGTTGTGTTATACAGTGTTGTGTTTAGTTTTACTTGCATTCATGCATAAAATTGCACTATGAATAATATTTTAAAATTTGTGTTTGAGTTAAAACAGAAGCAGGAGAGAAAGGGAAAAGCTTGGTGAACTTTAATCTTTTTTTAACATATGAAATATTTTCTAAAATATTCCTCTAGGGTGAAGGAAATACATTATGAAAATCAGGAATTGGTAACGTTTTTAAAATACACTTTAGACAGTACAAGATCCACTCGCTTTTAGAGAAAAAGCAAGTAGTATGAATTCTTACCTTTGCTGCTACTCCTCTTTGTACTCATTTTCTGCCTTCGTGGCCCTCAGGTTTCAGCTTTTCCCCGAATCATAGCCCTTGGACATAGGTCTACAATTGCAATTTTCCCAGTTGTTCAGTTTTAATTCAGTATTTGAAAGATTTCATTAAATTACTGTTAGCACTTTCACCATGACATTTCCAATTCCTGAGGACCATTTCATAGTTGAACAGTTTTACCAAGAAGGGTTTCTTGGGTGTCGGCTAGGGTGTGAATCAGATTTGACTTCTGGACTCGTGGGTTGTTAGAACCTAAAGTCATGATTGAATAGTTCTCAGAGTAGAAACTGCCCAAATGTTACACAGGCAGTAGGTGCTTAGGCTGTTGGAGCCATACCTTCGGAAGGGAGTTCTTGGTTATGAAAGCCTTATTCAAGACCAGTGGGTCCAGTTCTCCTTGCTGGCATCCCAGGGATCCTCCCTTCCCATGTGGTCCACCATTGCCACCACCATCCCAGTCAGATGCCAGAACAGCCAAGTGGCCTGATCATGGACTGTGGAAATCATGAGCCGAAATAAACTGCCTTGTTTCCGAGGGAGCCTGTTTCGTATTTTGTCATAGTAGTAATAAAACTGACCTACATACAAGACCCAAGTTCTCGACAGTCTTGGGAAATATCTGCCTGAAGGGTTTACACACCCACAGCACATTCTACAGCATTTCAGAGATGCAGTTTTCCTGAGAATATTGTAAGGTATTCTAGCATCGAATGTTGCTTAGGAATTATTTAAGGCCAACTTGATTATTCTTCCTGGTAAAAATATCTCATTATTTTTTCTGTCTGTGTATTCATACTGGCAGCCCAGTAACTTAGTCAGAATATAAATCCTCTTTCGATCTTGTATGTTAAATCCTTACATAACGAAAGCACCATGAGTACCTTTTTTTAAAAAAAGTTTTATTTATTTGAAAGATGGAGAGACAGAAAGCTCTTCCATCTACTGCTTCACTCCCCCAAAGCACAAAGAGCTGGACTAAACCAAATCCAGGAGTCTGGAATCCAGGGAGTCAGGGACCCCAGGGCTGTAGCCATCACCTTCTGCTTCCCAGGGTGTGCGTTAGCAGGAAGCAGGATCAGAAGTGGAGCAGAGACTCAAATTCAGATACTGCAATAAAGGATGTGGGCTTCCCCATTGGCATCTTAACCACTGGATCACACCATAGACCTCAGTCTGAGTGCATTTAAGCAATTCATCATTTACAGGAGATTTCTGTTTAGTTTCTGAGTAGTCTGTCCTACTGGTTTGTCCAAGAGCACAATAACTTTTGTACAGAATTGCTTTCCTTGCTGCCTTCATCTGTCTTTCCTATTAACTGCCTTAACTTCCTCATCTGCTGCATTTTCCTTCTCATCAGCAATTTGAATTGCCATTGTTTCCACCTTCCCTGGAACTAGGTCATCTACTTTCATTTTAACCCATTTCAAGAGCCAAGTGCTACTTTCCACCTAATTTTTTTCTGCAAACTGGGAGTACCTCTTTGAGTGAGGGGAGGAAATCAGCTAGGCTGGGCAGAAGGTTGGGTTCTGCTATATCTGCTGAGGTTTTTGTGGAACCTCAGATGAGGGGGCAATAAAGAGCTGGCTCTGCCCTGCCAGTGGAAATCTCCCATTTGCAAAGGTTTTCATTCATGATTGCAACTCTGCACAGGGCCCTGGAAAGCAACAGCGCTTGCTGTCTCTGCAAATTCTGTCTTTGGCTTGTTCCAGGACCGCACACCCATTTCCCAATCTTGTTTGCAAATTGTGGGGAAATTAATGAGAGTCATTGCTGACCTACTTTTCCTACACGCTGCTTCTGCTTTTCCCGTGATTACCATCCAAGTTTTGAAACTCAGCCTTTCCCCTGTGGGTCAAGTTTTTGGATTTCCTTCTGTTTTCCATTTACTTCAATAACAATGAGAAAGTCTGCAGCCCTGCCTGGTTGTAGCATGTTTACCTGGAAGTCGTGTGTGTCTTATGACCACTTATATCTGTGGTCAGTCTTCTCATCTATAGAGTAGGGGTAAAACATGTCTTTGAATGTTAAAATATTCAATGAGACTTCCTGAAGAAAATTCTGGAAGCTTCTCGAAATGATTTTGGGTCCAGGAATTCTAGAGTAACGCTCACTGGGAAATCCTGTCATTTGGTTGTCTAATTCTAAGAACTAAAAGGTCTTTTGTTGATCAGGCATGTATTCCCCATGTTGACAAATGTTTTCTGTAAGGGGGTCTCACAGTTAGTATTACTTTGTAAGCCATACTCTGTCGCAGTTATTGGGCTGTGTGTTATGTGGTGAAAGAATTCATAGAAAACTGTGAATATGGCTGTTTCCACTAAACTTTTTTTTTACAAGGTTTACAAACACTGAAATTTAAATTTAATAGAATTTGTACATGTTACAAACCTTTTTTGATTTTTAACATCATTTCTAAGTTTTTCTTTAAAAATGTTTATTTATTTTTATTGGGAAGGTACGTCAGAGAGAAGGAGAGACAGAAGCAAAGATGTTCCAGCTGCTGCTTCACTTACCAAATGACCACAATGGCCAGAGCTGAGCCGATCTGAAACCGGGAGCCAGGAGCTGCCTCTGAGTCTCCCACATTGGCGCAGAGTCCCAAGGCTTTGGACCATCCTCTGTTGCTTTCTCAGGCCACAAGCAGGGACCTGGATGGGAAGTGGAGCAGCCAGGACACGAACCAGTGCCCATATAGGATCCTGATGCACTTGCAAGGGGAGGGCTTAGCCATTGAGTGATCATGTCAGGCTCAAAAAGACAGAAAATCCTTACCTTATGGACTCTGCAGAACAGGTAAATGTGCTAGATTTGTCTTCTTGGCTATGGTGTATTCATTCTTGGTATATGTCATCACTACTCCAGGCCTTTCCTAGAAAGAATAAACTGAACCTGTACAGCGCCTGTGAACATTCCCTTAGATAAAAACTATAATTTAGAGGCTATCAATCTTCAATCACTTATGTTCTATAGATTTTAGGTTCTGTCTTTGGTAAGAATGAATATTAAAGGACTGCTCTCTTGGACCAACTTAGCCCAGCTCTGAACAGAATCTACCTTGCTGAACTAAAGTTTAATCTTTTTTTTTTTTTCCTGTTTTATCAATGATCACTGCAAGAAAACACAATTTTATTTCAATGTACGCACTTGCAAAACAACTGGCATTGGAAGCAGTTTCCCATGCATCAGTGAGCCCAGGCGCTAGAGTTAACCTGCAAGGATTTTTCTATAAAAACTCAATCCTTAGAAAATCTATGCTTTGTTCAGACATTTTCAGAGTTCTTTCAATTAACAGCAGATGATTTCTTTTTTATTTTAAGTAGTTAGAGTTACACCAGAGAGAGGGAACGTCATCTTCCACCCGCCAGTTCATTCTCCAAGTGGTTGTAATAACCACAAATGGGCCAGGCTGAAGCCATGAGCCAGAGGCTTCATCTGGGTCTCCAAATGGGTGTTAGGGGCCCATGCACTCGGGCCATCACTTACCTCTTTCCCAGTGTATGAGGAGGTAGCTGGATTGGCCGTGGAGCATATGGGACACAAACTCGCACCCACTTCAATGAAATGCTGGCACCAGATGGTGGCTTTACCCATTAATCCACAACACCTGTTCCATACATAAATTCATTCTTAACACATTTTCCTGTTTACACTGGCAGTGTACAGGAAAGCTTTGATTTAGATTTTATTCTCAGTCACAGCAACAATATTTACTGTATTATGTGACCTCATGGGAACCAAATGATGCCAACAGTACAGACTTATAAATGATAAAATGTGAACTCTGGGTTTCAACTGAGGTTGACTTATATTGATCTCTATCCCATTCCTTGTAAAATGGATTATAATTTTATCTTAGGGGAAGATGGCAAAAGATGTTCTCTCTGAGCAAGTTATTAACTGCATTCAGGGTCTCTCTGGAGACTCAGCCTGGCAGGACTGTGTTTGCTTAACTACACATTCCCTAAGGGATTAAAACAGGTGTCAGGGGCCTGGCGCCGTGGCCTAGTGGCTAAAACCCTCACCTTGAACGCGGTGCCGGTTCTAATCTCAGCAGCTCCACTTCCCATCCTGCTCCCTGCTTGTGGCCTGGGAAAGCAGTGAAGGACAGCCCAAAGCCTTGGGACCCTGCACCCGTGTGGGAGACCTAGAGGAGGTTCCTGGCTCCAGGCTTCTGATCGGCGCAACACTGGCCGTTGCAGTCACTCGGAGTGACCCATCAGACGGAAGATCTTCCTCTCTGTCTCTTCTCCTCTCTGTACATCTGAATTTACAGTAAAAATAAATATTAAAGAAAACACCAGTTGTCAGGAGGGAAAAATTGAAGAAGAACTTGTCAGAACCTGGCAAGGTATTCCTCCCCTTCCTTAAGCCAATTGTCAGTCAGGGCCCACTTGTGAATTACAGGTGGATTCGCACACATCCACCCTTCCTGTCCCTTCCTGTCCCACAGAGGGTGTGGCTAAGATCTGGCAGTTTACACAGAGATGCTCTATGCCTTTCCTTAAGAAACGGTATTCAGTGATTCTCAAGCGTGTCAGTCCAAACCTTCCTGTGTTCAGAAGTAGTTCTTCAATCTAGGATGTGTGTTTCAGAAGGTAGTATTGTGAGTTTGTGTAGAGCGTTGGAAAGAGTGTTTCTATAAGCTCGTCTACTTTGAATGTCTACTTTGCCTCCAACGTCTGCATCTTTCTCTTCCTTCTCTCAAGGAACTTTTCATAGTGGGACTCTGATTGATCTGAGTGGCAGGTTTTGCAAACTTCAGACTTCACGGGCCAGTGGTTCATGTGTTGGAGGCTCGGCCCTCAGAGAGGCAGTCCTGAGGTGATAGGACCCCATAGGAGTTCCTTAAATCACTGGGGAAATTCCCTCAGAAGGGGCTAAGTGACTTCTCGGGGGATGCTACGTTCTTTTGAAAGTGAGTTCTTGCAGAATGAACTTGACCTGCGTCACTTTTGGGTTCTATGACCCGAGAGGATCTCACGCTGGCAAATACTGTCACTGTTGTGGCCCCATTTCTTGGGAGCTCCCCAACCCAAGGCACAATGATGCTGGGGCCATATTCTCCAACCCTCAGAGCTATGACCTAAAGGAACCTCTTTCCTTTCAAACTGTGCTGAGCCCATGGTAGCAGAAAATGGATCAACACGAGAGGACTTCCAGAAGTTCATAGAGAATTCAATTTAAAAAAAAAAATTCCATGTATTCCACAGCCTGACCTGCTGCACACAGGTCATAAATAGAAATATGACTGGGACTTCTATGATCTGAGCATTTTGTTGTTTTGCCACAAGAATCTAATGTACCAGGAATGAGTTTAGATTTGAAGGACTTTACCTGAAGTCATGCTCAATGTCCCTTCCTCTGTAAAATACCTATTGGTTCTTCTTTGAGTCTTGACAATCATTTGCTTCACTCAGCCTATTGTTAACTCACTAATCTTGGTGACTTATCTCTTAGTCATCTGTTCTCCCTGTTGCTATACTGAAAAAGGCAAGAATCTGTTACTTGGCATTCCCAGCACCCTCTAAATACCATTAGACAGTCAAATGGGAGGGACAGGATTTGGCTCAGCGGCTAAGACGTCACTTGGAACATTTGTGTCCCGTCTTAGAGTGCTAGGTTCAAGTCCCCCCTGGGTCCTCTCCCCAGCCCAGCTTCCTGCTGCTGCACACTGCACACTCTTGGAGGTAAGACGTTGGGTTCATGCCACCTGTGTGAGAGACCCGGATTAAGCTCTAGGTTGCTGGTTTCAACCTGGTCCAGCTCTGGCTATTGCTGGCATCTGGAGAGTGAATAAGCAGGTGGAATATCTCTGTCTCTGGTCTGACTTTCTGCCTTTCAAATAGATGAAGTAATTAAATAAATGAATAAAGATTCCTACAGGCATAAGACCAAAGAGACCTTGATACTTAAGGACTCCTGGAAAATATCCCTCATCCCCAAAACTGTACCTTCTTTTCTTGGGTTCTTACTTGTTCTTTTTGTGGCTCTAGGGCCAAGGAAAGAGGACCAAGAAAATGGCTTTGCCAAGGTTTCTCCGAGCCTCCCAACTTGTTTATAGTCTGTTCAAGTGGAATGTTTCCAGTTCATATGCCATCTGGGCCGGGTCTTTAAACTTCAAAGAGCTACAGGAAAACAGAATTAAAAGGTAAGTTTATTTTGGTGCAGCTTTTTTTTTTTTAAAATCCTAGTGAATGATTTTTTTTTTTGAAAGTTCATGGGAAATGACATTATGAAACATGCATGGATTTTTAAATTTTCTTATCAAAATAAACCTGACTTCTTAAAAAAGATTTATTTATTTATTTTTATTGGAAAGACAGATATACAGAGAGAAGGAGATACAAAGATCTTCTGTCTGCTGGTTCACTGTCCACATAGCCGCAACAGCTAGAGCTGTGCCATTTTGAAGCCACTAACCAGGAGCTTCTTCCAGGTCTCCCACATGGGTACAGGGTCCCAAGGCTTTGAGCCATCCTCCATTGCTTTCCTAGGCCACAAGCAGGAATCTGGATGGGAAGTTGGGATAGGAACCAGTGCCCATATGGGATTCCAGTGGGTGCAAGGCGAGGATTTAGCAACTAAGCTATCACACCAGGCCCTAAACTTGCCTTTAAAACAAAACAACAAAACATATTTTTAGGGCAAAGATACAGGAAGCGAGAAGGCACCCCTACCTTTTTTTTACTCCCCCAAGTGGCTGCAGTAGCTAGGATGGGCCAGAGGGAGCTATCAGCTGTCCCCTTCTCTCCCAGGCCTGCCCCTCCACCCAGCCTCTGCTCCTGGTTCTCCACTGCCTATCACAGTGAATGGCACTGTCCTTCTGCCACTGGATGCTTGATGAATGAATGAATGAGGTACCCCAAAGGAAACTTGAGAATGTGAGCATGTAATGCAGAAGAGGTATACAGATTAACCTGTAATATTGACTTTGCATATCTTTTTTTCAGGATCATATAACTGATAAAAAGAAATGGTGTTATTTTTCTGATTATTTTTCATTCTATAAAATTCGCTATGCTGAAAGAAGGCACGTGTTTTGATTTTTCCCAAATTGAATGAAAATGTACTTTCCATGATGTGTTGCAGGGTGCCAGAACCAAAGCAGGTCTGGTTAGATGTGGGCATAGGAGGAGAGCTGGCTGTTGGCGAATCAGCTTGCTGGTTTCTCTACAGAAGAATAGTTTTTTGTTTG
Organism: Ochotona curzoniae; assembly: GCF_017591425.1. Taxonomy (NCBI): domain Eukaryota; kingdom Metazoa; phylum Chordata; class Mammalia; order Lagomorpha; family Ochotonidae; genus Ochotona; species Ochotona curzoniae. The sequence continues at coordinate 6,901,021 of NW_024466446.1, read as the reverse complement.
TTTGTTTGTTTTTTCTTTCTTTCTTTCTTTCTTTTTTTTTTTTTTAAGCTGCAATGCCAGTAAACATTGGGGAAACATCAGTACTGAGGAAGCCAATGGGGAGACACGTCAGCCAGGAACTTGGAAGAAAACACCGGGCTTACCAGAGAAGCTGATGAGAAGCAGGGGATTTGGGACTGCAAGACAGGGTCAGTGGGCCAAAGGATCTCACATCTGAATTGTCTGGAGCAGGCTGCATATTTTATTGCTTTTAAAATGCGAATTAGAGGGCTCCTCAAAGGCCTTGGCTCAGCTCTGGGCTGCCTGCCTGGTCCTGTCCCAACCGAAAGAAGCCTGTCTGGAGATGGCCGAGAATGTCTAACAGGTCTGAACACTGTCTGCCATCTTGTTAGGGATATCCATAATTTACCTCTCATGTATGCTTTAGAGAGGATTTAAGATGGTTTCAACATAAAAGCAGGTATGCCAGAATCAACACCCTTTATGCAGAATAACCCTTGTGTCTAAAACCCCTGACTGGAGTAAGTGACAATCAGTGGGCTAGGCAAGGGACTTAGAACTTTCTAGCAGTTTCCGCAAAGCAGGAATGACATGGATGCATTATTTTGATTTCTTAGGAAATGTTTTTCTAGTCTTGTATAGCTTAGAGAGTACCTGTTGACTGGGAGATGAAATTCCTCCTTGGCTCTGAGCTCTGGGGGAAATTTTCCATGAAGATATTTATGTAAGAGGCCCTGGAGCAGTACATTAATTATTCAAACATGTAGCTTCTTTATTAATGCGTTATCTTTTTAAGTATATGGGTGTTCTGAAAACACAGGATTAAAGTATGTGAATCGTGGTTGTCTCTATAAAATGCTTTATTTCTGTGACCTTTTGCTTTATGTTTCTATGGCTGTATTTGAAACATAAATTCATGATCACTGCTTTTTGTATTATTACGGTATCCATGAACACAATGTCCTTATTTATGCCTCTAAAGGCTTATATCAGTGCTTTTTACTATAAAATTGACATTATCAGTTAAAATATCTGAAACCTTAAGTTGTCAGCATCAGTTTGCTTGGATTAGCTGTGTTTTGAGTAATCATTATCAGAAATTGCTCATTTGGTTTCCATTTTTTCTCAGTGATTTATAGATTTATGGATTCTGCTATCTTTACAGGTGCCTTGCTGTCATTCCTCCCTACTGCACATTGCAGGTTTAAGTTGCATTTGAGCCATATATTTTCCAAATGTGCTGTGCTAAACTGGGCATTGAACCTGTCAGCCTAAGATTAGTTTATAATGAAGCACTAAACTTCCGTTCTACTCCCCTTAGTTTATATTTAAGATGACAAGTTGATGCTGAAAATTAGATGTCTTGTGTCATAACATCCATTTACCAAGCTTTTGAACTACCCCGCCAATGAGTTTTTCAAACCTCTGGTTATTAATATTTAAATTCCTAATCAACATCTTTACCGGAGACCTCTCGCCCATCTTTATTAACAAAATTATGCAGTGAATAATTTAATATAGAAATAATCTTCATTTCATTTTGAGATATATTTTCTTGGAATCCTATGTATATATTTTTCAACTTTATTATTGGTTGACCTTGGACACAAAAGAATGGTTTGGCGTCACAGGCAAAGCTGATGAGAAGTTGTAGGATTTTTTTTTTTTTTCCTGAATTAGCTGGCAGAAGGTTTCATGGAAATTTTGATAATTATATTTTATGTTCTGCAGACAATTTGCGGAAGTAACTCCGCGAGTGGGTATTTTGGGATCTATCCCTGGATCTTGAGGAATATCTGAGGTCACACAAAAGCAAGAATATTCCGTAATCCAAAGCAGCTGATGCTGACATGTGGGCCTTTGGAGGAAAGGCTTAGAGTTTTAGAATGGATTAAAGAAATATGGCTAATAACAGTGTGGCTGGGTATGAGGACTTTGTTTTTACATTTTTCACTTTTATGTTTGATGATGTATGCATAGTGGATCGGGGTGGGAAGTATCAAGGGTTAGGGAAAAGTGGGTATGATCATTGTTTTCAAATTTCTCTTTCTTCTTCTTGTATCTGGGGAGAAGCGAGGAGAGAAGAGGAGAAGGCAGACTCAGCTTCCCAACTGCCCCAGTGCCCCGGGGTAGGGGAGCAGCCAACCAGTACAAACCCAGGGTCGCCAATGTGGCACGTGCCTTCCAATTTCCTTAGGATGACAGGGTCCACCTTAGAGTCTCCATTTGCCCAGATGTTTGCTGTCATCGTTTGGCTGGGGTAGTAATCCGATTTGTTCCGTCTTCCTTCCTCTGCCATGGCACCCAATGGGCTGCCACATCCTCCATGTGCATCTGGGCCAGCCATCCACTGCTTTGTCTTTTCCATGAAGGAGGCCCAGCTCTGACATATACACTCCATGGTCAGACCACCAATCTTAGATGTGAGACCCCAGGCCCCCACATTCCTAATCTGTACCAGGTGTCCCGGGCCCCAACAGACCCCCTGACCAGGAGCTTGCAGACCCAGCACCCACTCTGCCCAGACTGGCATAGCTTAGCATCCACCAGTGGGTGCTATAGCCTAGTCTGGCTCAGCCAGCCCCCACTCCTGGCTCAAGTGTGAACTGGCTGTTGTTGAAGACCCACTCAGCTCCTCCTGTACCCCATGCTAGTTCTCAGATCTGCCAATGGATGTTATAAACTGGCCCAGCCTGGCCAGTGCTAGACCTGACCCACATGTGTGCCAGCGTGTACTGTAACCTGGGCTGGTCTGGGCTACTCCTTGCTTTGATTTTTGTGCTCACCTGCTGGAACTATGTTCTGATAAAGGTGTTCCCTAAGTTCTTCCATCAAGTCTCCTCCCGGTGGCAGATCTCAAACACACTGATGGATCCTTAGCCCAGGCTGACTTGGTCCATCTCCTGTCCTGGCAGGAACAGTGGCCTTGCCCAACTAGCTCACACCCATTCTGGTTCTTACTATTGGGTGTTACAGCCCAGCCAGTCATTTGATTATGCATTTGAGACCCTGAAGTGGGGAAGAATATTTCGAGGGTGTTACTTGAATGGTCTTGAGTGTTCTGAAATGTCACGAGCGTCGTTGCACCAGGATTGAAAAAATTTTTTCAAGGTCTCTGGGCTGGTCACATCCACTATAGTGAATCCACCCATCTAGGAACAAGTTGCAAAGCTTGGTCAGGAGAGTGGTCCAGCTGGCTCTACTCTCCATCCTCTGGCCAAGGCACATTGCACAGGCATCAGAAACGGAGGAGGCCCAGTCTTGATACCTGCACTCCGAGGCCAAATCACACATATTTGTGATTTTCAATGTGGCTGAGGTTTGAGTCCAGTAGTCAAGCTGGAGAGCCGCCCAAAGAAACCTCACCTAGAGTGACCTTAGTCTTGGCTCTTGTCTGTATCAGCCAGTGCAGTGCCCTGTGAGGTCTGTCACCTGCACTGGTCAATGCACATACCGGTGGGTGCAGCTGCCTAGTTAGTTCAACCCCTTGCTCCATCTCTCATGTGAACTGGTCGGTACTAAGCCTAGTCTAGCCCAGTTTGCCACAGGCCCAATCTTCATACACACCAGCAGATGACACAGCTGGCAAGTGCTACAGCCTACCTCAACCTTGCCCACGTTCATTCTGTCTCTTCTTAGTGCTAGCAGGTACTGGAGTCTAGCCCAATTTGGCATGCACCCCAAACCCAGCCCACTTGCATGCTGATGGATGCTACAGTCTTGCCCAAGTTGGTCTACTGTCAGCCCCAGCTCTCACATTCACCAGTGAGAGCTGAAGTTTCAGAGTTCTCCTAACAGGCCAGTTCAAAGCCCTGGATCTTGCATGTGCTGGTGGCTACTTCAAACTAGCCCGGAATGGCTCACCTGCAGTCTCAGCTATTGTAGCTTAGCCCATCGGGTGCTGCCCAAACCCTGTGTTATATGCCAGTGTGGCCACTGTGGCCTTGCCTGGTCTAGCCTGCCCCAGCCCTGGCTGTGCTGCATCTCTGCTTTGCATGGTCTGCCTTCAGTCTTGATTTTTGCATGTGTCCGAGGGTGCTGCAGCCTGGCCCTGCCTGACCTGTTCCCAGTCCCAGCTCCTGCAAGTGTCAGGTGATTTCCGTGGTCCAGCATTTATCAGCCATCACCACTGCCAGCTCTTTGTGCAAACTGGTGGATAGTGCTGTCACACAAAAGCAAGCCCACAAGGCCCTTCCAGAATTTGTGCCCAGATTCAGTTCTCTAGTGTTCTGGTGGGTGCGGCAACCGAGCCTAATGTGGCCCTTTTATGATAGTCATGGGTGGGTTCCTTGGTGTGGCCTAGCCAGGCATTACCTCCGGCCTCAGCTTTTGTGTGTGCCAACATGCAGGAGGTAATGCTATTTAGCCCAGCCCATGTCTTTCATGTGGTCAGGTGCCTTGGACTAACCCAGACATGTCTTCGGTTTTTTTTTTTTTTTTTTTTTTACCTCCAAACCACTGGTCTAAGCTCCCTCGCTTATTTCCAAATGCAGTGACCTGGTCCATGAAGGATCCCAGAAGTCATTCTTCCCCTATCAAACATGTCCTCAGCTGCTCCCACTTCAGTACATCCCCAGATCTTCTGCCCTGGGGAATCTTCAGCGTCCCCCATCTGGCAGCTGGAGTGGCGTGTCCCAGCTGGGAATTCCCTGACTTCCCAACTTACCTAAAAACGAAACATAGAAAACATGCTGACACACTGGTATTATTAACACAAATTTGGCATTAACCAGGCTCAGAATTCTTGCCAAACATTGGCTGCTTTTCTCCCAGCAATGTAACACTTGTCTTGGTACAAGGCAATGTAGGCAGTTGCCTACACCTGGGAAGTACAGTATTTTAAAATGTCAATAAATGGATGCTGTTGCCAAAAAAAAAACAAAACAAACAAACCCCCCCCCCCCCACACACACAAACAACCCAGCTCACTTTTAGTATCAGCTTATCAGATTAAATATAAACCAAGGGGAGCTGGTGTTGTGACACAGTTAGTTAAGCTGCTGACTGAAATACCAGGTGTACCATGTCAGAGTGCTGGTCAAGTCTCAGCTGTTTGGCTTCCAATCCAGCTCCTTGCCAATGGGCCCCTACCACCCATGTGGCCTGGACCAGCCCTTGGCCACAGTGTCACCTGGGGTAGAGAAACAACAGATGTAAGATTTCTCTCTCTCTCTCTCTCCCTGACTCTCCTGTTTAAATAAATAAGTACTTATTTTTTTTTTCAAGCCAAGGAGAATAGGAGTGGAATTCCAGAGCTTCATTCTTTCTTTTTCTTTTAAGATTTATTTTTTATTCATTTAAAATGTGAGGAAAGAGAGACACTTTCCATCTGCTGGTTCACTCTTTTTTTTTTTTTAAAGATTTATTTTTATTATTTTTTCATTGGAAAGGCGGATATACAGAGAGGAGAGACAGAGAGGAAGATCTTCCGTCCGATGATTCACTCCCCAAGTGAGCGCAACGGTCTGATGCTATGCCGATCCGAAGCCAGGAGCCTCTTCCGGGTCTCCCACGCAGGTGCAGGGTCCCAAAGCTTTGGGCCGTCCTCGACTGCTTTCCCAGGCCACAGGCAAGGAGCTGGAAGGGAAGTGGGGCTGCCGGGATTAGAACCGGCGCCCATATGGGATCCCGGGCGTGCAAGGTGAGGACCTTTAACCACTTGCGCCACCACGCCGGGCCCTGGTTCACTCTTCAAATGGCTGTGATATCCAGAGCTGAGTTGATCCAAAGCCAGGAGCCAGGAGCTTTTTCCAGGTTTCCTACATGGGTGCAGGACCCCAAGGCTTTGGGCCGTCCTCTGTTGCTTTCCCAGGCCACAAGCAGGGAGCTGGATGGAAAGTGGAGCAGCTGGGACATGAACTGGCACCCATATGTGATCCCGGTGCTTACACAGGGAGGATTAGCCAGTTGAGCCATTGCACTGCGCCCTGTCCAGTGGTTTCTTAATTGTGAAATGATTACCACGTCATCTTGTTCAGAGTGACATTTGGCACGCAAATAGCTGTGACTGCCTTTCTCTGGTGTTTGGTAAGTTTATCTTAGATTGTGGCTTGTATGAAGTTTTGTGGATTGCAAGGTGGGGAAAAGAGAAAGATTGGGAATGGCACCCACATGGGATTCTGGAGTCTCAGGCAGCAGCTTGCTGTGCCACATGCTAGTCCCTAGAACTTTATTCTAAAAGAGCTTTACCTGTGGCTGATTCCCATGTGTTCAAAAAGTTCATGGAAAAGGTGTACTATGAAAAAAAAATACCTAGGCATAGATTTAAATTTTTTTTTTTTTTTTTTTTTTTGCAGAATAAACAATTTTACTTTTCCATGAGCTTTTCAAAGTACCCTCTTTCAGGGCTGGTGTCCACTGTAACTGGTTTAGCCGCTTCGGGAAGTATATGAGTGATTCAAATGTCATGAAGCGTGCATACACCTCCATGTGCACAGTAGCAAGTGGGATAGTGTACCAGTATAGATCTAAAAACATTGAAGACAGACAGAAATAAATCAAGTCCTGGAACAAAGATTTTATAATAAGCACTATACGCCGACACTGTAACTAACCCATCACTTGCTCTTGTAGATAAACATAGTAAGGGAGAGCTTGGCCAAGAGACTTGGGGAAGATCCTTGAGTTGCCTGGACTGTTCCTTTTGCGACCTACGCATTCCATGTCCTTCTAATGTCAGACAGTGATTTTCCCACGGATGACATGGAGGTGGTGGTCCATGTCACATGCATCCATGACCACGCTGTCCTGCTGAACTTTGCCGTACTTCTCTCGGAAGGCACCGGTTTGGAATGTTGAAATAAGCAGCAGCAAATGCAGAATCAGAACTAATTGTGTAGAATTTTTGATGGATCAGGTAGGAGGGAGGGAGGGAGGGAGGGAGGGGTGTGTGGGCTGGAAACTTTGCGAGGCAAAGGATAAAAAGATGATTCATTTTGCATGTAATGTAATTTGGAGAGTAGAAATCATAGAATAGAAACTGTTTTTATTTCTGGGAAATGAAATAGAAGAGATAAAAGCCAAGTAGCAAGTAGTGAGCAGGACCACAACAAAGCCAGGCCCGTTACCCACAAAAGCTGATGTCATCTTTTTAAAAGTTTTTGAATCATCATTCCTCAGGAAAAAAAAAAATCATTTTAATTTAGTTTCAAGTTGCCTTAGAATTGTACCAGTGGTTTTTTTTAATATTTATTTTTTTATTTTTATTTTTCATGATACAGTTCTATAGGCTCTGGGATGTTCCCCTTCCATCTTTCCCATTTACCATCCCCCCCAACAGTTTTTCCCCATATTATTATAATAGTGTAGCGCTGCAGCAACAGGCACAACTCCATCATTCTGCTATTTATTTTATTTTATTTTTTTAAAGATTTATTTTTATTATGTTTTTATTGGAAAGGCGGATATACAGAGAGGAGAGACAGAGAGGAAGATCTTCCATCCGATGATTCACTCCCCAAGTGAGCGCAACGGCCGATGCTATGCCGATCCGAAGCCAGGAGCCTCTTCCGGGTCTCCCACGCGGGTGCAGGGTCCCAAAGCTTTGGGCCGTGCTCGACTGCTTTCCCGGGCCACAGGCAGGGAGCTGGAAGGGAAGCGAGGCTGCCAGGATAGAACTGGCGCCCATATGGGATCCCGGGCGTGCAAGGTGAGGACCTTAACCACTTGCGCCACCGCGCTGGGCCCCATTCTGCTATTTAAATGTATCATGCCATTGCAGGCATAGACAACGACAGAAAGTCCAGTATCCCATTGTCAAGATAGATTTAACGGTTTCATCGGGAGTCCACCTTTTACACAGGAGTAGAGATGCGTACTGCATTATATTGTCTCTGCTTGGTATGTGGGTTTCCTCTGTACAGTTCCTCTAGATGAATTTATACATGTTTACCTGCATATCTAATTATCCCTATTTGGAATCCAGTTGCCTTGTACCCGAGGGAGCATATGATCTATGTCCTTTTTGGAGTGGCTTGTTTTGCTGAGCGTAATGTTGTCTAGTTGGGGCCATTTTGTTGCAAATGGTAGACTTTGTCCTTTTTAATGGCTGACTAGTATTCCATAGTGGAGATGTGCCACAGTTTCTTTATGCATTCCTTTTTTGATGAGCATCTGGGTTGTCTTCTTGTCTTTGCTAAAAATTGCACACGTTTTTAGTATTATTAAATTGAGTTTAATTTTTCAGTTTTTAATATTTATACTAACTAAATATATGTAATTTATCTATGGGGAAATCTTCAAAAAGTTCATGGGAGATGCCTATTGCGCGCTTCAAAAATGTTTGCACAAAAATAAATAGCTTTTAATTGCATTCCCATGAACTTTTTACACTGCTCTCTTTTACCCTTCCAACATTTGAGAATTTTTTTAGAAGTATTGATTGATTTTTTTTGGACAGGAAGCAGTAGATGGAAGACCATTTTTTTTTCCCCTTCTTTCTCTAAAATATGCCTTCCAGATCCAAACATATAAGTCTTTCAAAACTAGACTTGTCTATTTCGAATGATTAATTCTGTTTTATTATTTGTGTATTTATCATCCATCTGCTGATTCACTGCTCAAGGGGCCCCTGACAGCCAAGGCTGGGCGAGACAAAAATCAGGGAGGCAGAAATCGCACCTGGGTTTTGCACATGCGTGGCAGGAGTCGCCTGCCGCCCAAGCAGTGCATCAGCAGGTATGCTCCGTTTCTTTGGCTTCAGACAAACCAAACGTAACTGACGTATCACTCTCACTTGAAGAAGTCACCCTGTAAGCTCTATGAAGGCGTAAACAGCATTCTGAACACTGTAATTTGCATATACCGTGACCTCCTGTTTGCTATGAAGAGGGAGGAAGAAGGGGGATGCACTGGGCTGAGGGAGAGAGCTAGTGAGGAGTTAACCATGGGAACCTAGGGAAATCTGGCCTCCTCCCCCTTAGCCTGGCCTTCCTTGCTTCCCAGTGAGTTTTTAAGGCTGCTTTTCTAGATTTGGGGTTTGTGACAAAGGCCTAAAGATAATTCCTGATGTGGTAGATGTTGTGGCAGGCCAGGGTAAGCCTCCACCTGCAGTGCTGGCATTGCTTATGGGCCCTGGTTGGACACCCGGCTGTCCCACTTGGGATCCAGCCCCTTGCTCATGTGCCTGGGGAAATAGCAGAGGATGACCTAAGTCCTTGGGCTCCTGCATCCTCCCGGGAGACCCGGAAGTTTCTAGCTCCTGATTTGGGCGTGACCTGGCCCCCTATTGTGCTCATTTGGGGAGTGAACTTCTTTCTCTGGAGTCTTTCCTCTCTTTGAAACTGCCTTTCACAAATAAATTCGACAAATCTTTGCAAGTTAAAAAAAAAGAAAGAAAACGAATGTTGAAAGGTAATGACAGAGTCATTGATGAGTAATTCTAGATAAACAGAAATGTTAAGTAATGACTCTAATGATGGAAATTAAAGATCTAGAAAGTTGATAGTGTGGGTAACTTGGGACAGAAAAGGCTTTTTTTAAAAAAAGATTTATTTTTATTTTTATTGGAAAGGCAGATATACAGAGAGGAGAGACAGAGAGGAAGATCTTCCATCCAAAGGTTCACTCCCCAAGTGACCACAACAGTCGGTGCTGCACCAATCCAAAGCAAGGAGCCAGGAGCTCTTCCAGGTCTCCCATGCGGGTGCAGGGTCCCAAGGCCTTAGGCCGTCTTTCACTGCTTTCTCAGGTCACAAGCAGGGATTTGGATGGGAAGTGGATATGCTGGGATTAGAACCTGTGACCATATGGGATCCCGGCGCATGCAAGGCAAGGACTTTAACCACTACGCTATTGCACCAGGCCCAAGACTTATTTTTAAAACTTGATTTATTTTTACTTGAAAGAATCACAGAGAGAAGGGGAACAGACAGCTCTTCCATCTGCTGGGTCACCCCCCAAATAGTCGTGATGGCCAAAGCCAGGAACCAGGAGCTTCCTCTGGACCTCCTGTGTGGCTGCGGGGGTCCCAAGGATTTGAGCCATCCTCTACTGCTCCCCCAGGCCATAAACAAAAGCTGGATCGGAAGTGGAGCCGCCAAGACTTCAACCAGTGTCTATTCGGGATGCTGGCACCGCAGGCCTGCTATGCCAGTCTGCCAAGCCCAGGCAAGTCGTTAGCTGTAAAATCTTGTCAGTGAGAGCTCAGTTTGTCTGCTGGGAAGGTGGACTCAGGGCAATGCTGTGACTTATTGTTGGAAATTAGGGAGTGATGAAAGTGGCTCAGCCTGTCCAGGACTGCTCTGAACACCGGAAGTTCCAACCCTCATAAGCTCTTCTGAATTTTCACATTACTAAGGCTGCTAACGTTTCACTCTTTTGGTGGGGGGTGGGGGGAAAGATAATCTTGCACATTTGTAAATAACAAGCCCAGCTCGCGAGGGTGTCAGCTCTGTTCTCATAGTGAGATAAGGCAATCTTATCATCAAGAGAGAACTCCCAAGCGTGACTAGAAGAACAACAACAGTTACATAATCAAACTTCCCTTGCTGAAACCACCAAGAAGACATTGAAAAATTCAGCTTACCTTGTCCTGATAGATGTATTTTATCTGCACACACGCAGGTTTTTACTTTTGCTGGCTTACCTGGCTCTTGATTATGAATTACTTTTCGTGTGAACACCATAGTCGGTTTATCATTCCAGAATTGCTAGTTATATGGACAGCTGTTGCCATGGTTTACTGAAAGCACTAGCGTGTATTATTTATTTTAAAAATACATTTTATGAAAAATCTTTTCATTTACCTGCACTTTGTATAAACTCTTGCGTGTGAATGTCGTTGATGGAGATGAGAGAAATTTTGATGTCATTGCTCGCCTTCTAACGCCTAATATGTTACATTTATTTAATTAACAAAATAGAGATAGTAAACTCATTCATGAATCAAAAATCTAGAATTAGGTCTGCTTAGCATCACATGTTTGAGGAAAATTTAAAGCACATTACTAAGTAACTCTTGGGTCAAGAAGAAAAACAAGGCCAGCGCAGCAGCCTAGCAGTTAAATTCCTCATCTTGAATACACCGGGATCCCACAAGAGTAGCTGCACTTCCCATCCAGCTCCCTGCTTGTGGCTTGGGAAAGCAGTCGAGAACAGCCCAAAGCCTTGGGACCCTAGACCCGCCTGGGACACCTGGAGAAAGCTCCTGGCTCCTGGTTTCGGATTGGCACAGCACCAGCCGTTGTGGCGGTCATTTGGGGAGTGAATCATCGGATGGAAGATCTTCCTCTCTATCTCTCCTTCTCTCTGTATATCTGATTTTGCAATAAAAATAAATAAATTTAAAAAAAGAAGAAGAAAAACAAACAAGAAACTGAGTGTCAAGATGAAGGGACAAAGAAGCATCCACTTGGTACAACCTATTGGCTATAATTAAAATGCTCCTTACAGGGAAATCCAGAGTATTTATTCGAGAAGATTAGAGACATTGGGAAAAAGATAACCAGCATTTCCAGTCAAAACGGAACCCTTCAGTTCAACAACCAAAGCCAATGAAATGAACACAAAGGAAAATGAAGGAAAAATGTAGCGGGTAAAAAAAAATAATGCCATTGATAAAGACCGAAGAGCAACTGAAGTTGAAGCAATACATAAGGATCTTAGCTGCCCAGATGTTGGGCCAGCTGTTTCCCTCTCAGTATAGGAGCATGGATGTTGAAGTAGAGACAGAGAGGAAAGAAACAGACATTGGACACGCCTCCGAGAGAAGGACTGCAGAGGGGCCAGCACCCGTTGTCAGGCGTCCTAGGCAGGGCATATTAATGTTCTGGTTAAATGATATATCTCTTCCTTATTTACAGATGAGAATATTAAAAATAACTGACTTAGGAATTTGCCCATGATCACCATGCGATAATTAGCAGAACTGGACCCGAACTTGAGAAAGGCGATTGGAGTTTCGCTTGACCACATGTTAAAAGCCTCTTTGCTGTCAGAAACACGGTGTTTTGAAAGTTCACTGCTATCTGGAAAAAGTCATGAACTATCAGTCATTCACATTTGTAGAGTGAAATGGTTCAAGCTGAGATGGGCTCCATTTCAAAGAAGGGGAGTTTTGAAGTGGCTGGAGGGAAAGGAATAGTGCCCTAGGAGGGGCACTGCCTGGAGGTTAAGGCTGCTACCCAAACACCAGGCAGCTGAGCGCTAGGACAACAGAGAAACGGAAGTGGGAAGATAGCTAAAGAGAAACTATTTCAACAACTGACTTAGTTGGCCCCACCCTCAACAAGAGAGGGCCACTTCTCCTTTGTGCTGTTCCTAGAGCCAGGGAGGTCAGATTCAAGGATTACTCTAGAGAAAACAGGGTTGGTCTCAGGAACTCCTGAGACCAGCCATCATCCCTCTCTTTTTGCTAGGCCACTGCCACTCCTTGCCGTGCCTGTTCTAAACTACCCCTAACCATCATGGTATCTTGCTGCCCTTTCCCAGGACTGCCCCGAGTTCCTTTGGGAAGTCCTTCTTGGGATTGCCTTCATGGTGTAGCGGGTTCAGTTGCTGCCCACGATGCCGGCAGCCCATCTAAGTTTGCATCCTGGCTGCTCCAGTTCCATTTCAGTGCCCTGCTCATGTGCTCGGGAAAACTGCAAAGGTGGCCCAAGGTCTTGGGGCCCTACCACCCACATGAAAGGCCCAGATGGAAGCTCTAAGCCGCTAGCTTTCGCCTGGACCAGCTCAGCCCTGGCTTTTGCGTGCATTTGGGGTAGGGGACTCGAAGACGGATGATGTCTCACTCTGTCTTGCCTCCCCACTTCTCTTTGTAAATCTTCCAAATAATAAGCAAATCTCTGAAAAAAAAAGTCTTTCTTATCTCAGGAGAGTCTTGTCTTCCTTCACCTTACCCTCGAGGACCCTGCGTCCTTGCTCTGGAATTACCCAGCCTGTGTGACATTGATTTGAATGAAATTTTCTGAGTCACAGGCAGTTGTTTTTTGGCTGGCTTGCTCACTTGATGAAAACCCTCTAGAAACTCAGTGCTTTCAGATCAAGGTAAAGGATCCTGAAATGTTCTGACATTTAAAAAATTATTTTTTTCTCAGAAAGACTTTCGCTATTGTTCTGATTATGTTTTTTGCTTTCTATTATAAAGGAATGTTCTCAAGTAGCAGACTCCTGTTGTGGGAGTAGAGTCATATACAAATACATAGTGCGACTCACCTAAAATGAGAAAACAAAATGTGTGTTTTCTTATAGAAAGGCCCTGTTTGGAAGGAACTGCTGCCATGTCTTTTACTTTACATATAAAGTAAATAGATATTGAGAAGAAGGGATCATCTAGTTTACCAATAAGCAAAAATGTTCCATCTCACTTAAAAAAAAAATCTATTTTTACCAGAAAGTCAGATTTAGAAAGGCAGAGAGTAAGATCTTCATATCCAAGTGGCCGCAATGGCCAGAGCTGAGCCCATCGGAAGCCAGAAGCCAGGTGCTCTTCCGGGTTTCCCACGCTGGTGCAGGGTGCCAAGGCTTTGGGCCATCCTGGACTGCTTTCCCAGGCCACAGGCAGGGAGCTGGATGGGAAGGGGGCAGCTGGGACATGAACCAGTGTGCCTATAGGACACCGGTGCTGCAGGCCCAGCCTGTTGCTGCCCCTGGTCTGTTTTAGTGTTGTAATTTTCTTATATTTTGGTGATTTTTTTTTTCTCCTCTACTTTCATTATGGCTGATTATCTAGTCTTTTCAATTTGGGGAGGGTCCCTATGGATATCAGAAAGCACTGGTTGGGGAAATGTGCTTTTAATCTTCACAACCCCCGGCCACTGCATCTCATGAGCCCATGAGTTCATTTAAGGAACTGACTCTACGCGTCAGCTTTCATACATACGGGTATCACCAAACATAAAGAGAAATAGAAGACACTCATGACTTATTGCCACACTAACCCTGAGCATTCAGTACCTCCAAAACGCATTGGCTCATTTAAAAAAGAAAAGCACTTGTTTTCCATGTTGCTGGATAATTGGCTGATTTGAAATTGCTCTACTGCTATTTCGGGACTCTTGGTCTCGGGTAAGAGCATCGTGTTGGGATGGAGTTGGTTCACAATGCCGTTCGCCCACTCAACACTGGGAGGCTCAAACTGCTCACTGAGTGATGTCGTGCTTGTATTATTCCAATGCCCAAATCAAGTCTCAGGGCAGAGATTTTAAAAAGTTTGTAAGAAAGTGGAGTTTCAGGATAAGTTTATTTTGGGTACAAAACAAAACTTGAAATTCATGAATTTTTTTTCCGTAATTCACAGGTTCCACACATTGTAATATACCCTCACATATAATCATGCCAAACTTGCAGAGGGCAATAACTCTTTAGAAGGTCATTTGGGTAAAGAATTGCAAATATTGTTTTCGTTTACTATGGAGCCAATGTACAAAAAGATGAACTCAAATAATTCAAAAGAAATACCCACTGACTTGTGAAATAAGTACCATTCTATCCACCTGTAAAAAAAAATCCAGTTTTTCCAGGTTCACCAGTGAAAATTTAATACATTAGTTCGGTTACCATGAAGTTTTTTTAAAAGGACATTTTATTGATAGCTACTGAGGCTTTGCTATTATCCATCCAGTTAGGATAGGATTATAGGTAAATTTGTGATATGAGTTTATATAGACTTATTTTTATGAATTTGTAACCAGGGAGCACGGTGTCCCCTGTAAAGGAGACCACTTGGTAGGAACTGCTGTCTTGTAAGAAAAAAATGACTCAAGAAAAGAAGTTCCTTGTGGTTTTAAAGTTTATTATGTGTCTCTCTCTCTCAAAAATGGCTTCTTTAAAAAAATAGAGAAGTTGACTTAAAGCAAAAGTTTTAAAGAAGAAATGTCTGGTTTTGGTTTTTCAAAATGAGAACACTTCCCTAGAATATTTAAAATTTCTCTGTTCTGGTTAAGAAACAAAATCAAGGAACAAATAAGGTCTGAGTTTGTTTGCATTGGAAGAATGAGCGTAAATCCTCCGAAAGAAAAGCTGATAGCTTAGGGTCCAAAGTGAGTAATGGGCACAAACAAAGCTGGTTGAGGAGCTTGAGTTTTAACTTAGTAGAAAGCTTTGTCCAAAATTTTTAAGAGTCAGATTAAAATGTGGACGGGCATAAGACACCAGGGGATTGGTATCAGACAAAAAAGCGGTGACTGACAAGTTTTCTTAACCAATGAATGAAAGCAAAGTTTTTCCGCAATATTACTACTTGACACTTCAGATTCAAGCAAATGCGGTAAAATCTCTACACTCATTTATCTTTGGAAATAGAAAAGGTAGGGGAATTTTACAATGTATCCATTCATTCTTCCCATCAAGTTGAATTTAATTGTTCCACAAATTAATCCAGATTTAATTGTTCCACAAATGCATCCAATAGTTGTGATTTTTCAAAGGCCGTAAGCTAAGAGTTCAATGTTTTGATACCATCTTAACAGAGTTTAGATTGTAAGTTTCAGCTTTTTAGGAACATAACGTGTTTCCTGTTGAGATGGTGGACAATCCTCCTTTGGACATTGATCTCAATGTAGGAATCGGAGTGAACACACAGATGGAAACGCTCTGTCTCTTCCTTCCTGCTTGTACCTCTGCTCTTCAACTAAGTAAGGAAATACTTTGTTAATGTCTATTTTTAGGTTTTCTTAAAAAAAAAAAAAGACTTAGTGTATTTTTGAAATGCAGAGTTATAAGGAGTGGGGGAGAGATAGAGAAGTTTTCCATCTGCTGGTTCACTCCTCGGATGACCACAACCGCCACACTTGTGCCAAGCTGAAGCCAGGACCCAGGAGACTTGCCGGGGTTTGCTGCAGGGGTGCGGGGACTCAAGGGCTTAGGCCACCCTCCCTATACTCAGTTATCAAAGAGGTGATTTGAATAGACAAAAAGTGATTCCTATGTCTTTATTTTTTCTTAACAAAACATTTGTTTGTAACATTTTAGTGTCTCAAAAATAGAATTTTTCAATTAAAGTACCTGTACCTGTATGGTTTTTTTTTTAATGTGTATTATCATTTAATTAAACAATCTGTCTTTAAGATTTATTTACCTGTATTGGAAAGGCAGAGTTACACAGAAGGAGACAGAGAGAAACGCCTTCCATCAGAAGATTCACTCCTCAAACAGCCTGAAACAGCTGGAGCTGGGCTGCTCTGAAACTAGGAGCCTCGAACTTTGTCTGCTTCTCCCAGGACTTGGGCAGTATTCCACAGCTTTTCCAGGGACTTTAGCTGGATCAGAAGTGGAGTAGCTGGGACTGTATGGTTTGCTGGCACCACAGGTAGAGGCTTAGTTCACTATGCCACACTACTGGCACTTCTCTACCAAGCTCTGTTGTTGTTAAATTATTAAATTGTTTTCAGCTGCCTGTTATAAACAAAATGTGAGTATTCCTGTATCTGTGGTTTTCCTTATGAAATATAGTATCTTGGAAAAAGTTATTGTCCCAAAATTTTATTTTATTTTTTTTTAAAGATTTATCCTATTTTTATTGGAAAGTCAGATTTATAGAGAGGAGGAGGGAGAGGCAGAAGATCTTCCATCCACTGGTTCACTCCCCACGTAGCCACAACGGCTGGGAAAGCCAGGTCCCAAACCAGGAGCCAGGAACTTCTTCTGGGTCTCCGATGCAGGTGCAGGGTCCAAAGGCTCTGGGCCATCCTCTATTGCTTTCCTAGACCACAAGCAGGGAGCTGGATGGTAAGCGGGGCTGCCGGGATTAGAATTGGTGCCCATATGGGATCCCAGCACATGCAAGGTGAGGACTTACACCATTAAGCTACCATGCTTTGTCCTGTCCCTGAAATTTACCACATTTGTATATTTGTAAAATGAACTTAAGTCTTGGAATTATTTAAGCAAACAACTGACCCAATGTCAGCTTGGCTTATTGGGTTGGTAAAACTGCTGTAACTCTATAAGACTGAACGTTATATAAGAAATGAGATGAGTTCACCTTTTTTTTCTTTCAGGAAGATTTACTTAGGTAGTCAGTATAGTAACAATCAGAACAGGAATATAATTTCTTTTTAAAAAGATATTTATTTATGTTTATTGGAAAGGCAGGTTTACAGAAAGAAAGAGGAACAGAGAAAGAAAAATCTTCTATCTGCTGATTTATTCCCCAAATGGCCGCAACGGCCAGAGCTGAGCTGATCCAAAGATAGGAGCCAGGAGTTTCTTCCAGGTCTCCCACATGGGTGCAGGGTCCCAAGGCACTGGCTGTCCTCGACTGCTTTCCCAGGCCACAAGCAGGGAGCTGGATGGAAAGTGGGCAGCAGCCAGGACATGAACTGGTACCTGTATGGGGTCCTGGCACTTGCAAGGGGAGGATGGAGCCATCGTGTTGGACCTGAAATATCATTTCATCCTGATGATATGATTAGTAGTGTTATTTTTCTTAAACTGTGAAGTTTTTCTTACATTAAAACACTGAAAATTAACTACCAGCAAAATGCATTGTGAACATTTTATGTACGTGTTTTGCATTCGTGACTTTATGAAGATTAATTTTTAATCTGACATTGTATTTTATTTCCTTTCAAGTAGGGATAGTAACACGTCTGTCTGTTTGGGATTAGATTTCTGTTTAATCTGAGAAATGAAATTTTCTTGAGATAGGAATTGTGATAAAGAGGGGAAATGCCTTGCCTATTTCTCTGTATTATAGACATGCATCTCTCTCTTTTATTTAAAGGATTCATTTATTTATTTGAAAGTCAAGGTTACAAAGAAAGAAGGAAGGAGAGAGTAAATTCTTTGACCTGCTGGTTCACTCTCCACATGGCCGCAACAGCTGGGGCTTTGCCAAGCCTAAACCAGGAGCCCAGAGCGATCGCTTGGTCTCCCATGTGAGTAACACACCCACGAATGTCTTCCGGGTCTTCTGTTGCTTTCCCAACAATCCAAGCAGGGAGCTAGATTGAAATTGGAGCACCCAGGACTTGAACTGGCACCCCTAGGGGATGCCTTAATGTATGCATTTCTTAACAGTCAGATATGTTCTGGGAAATTCATCAGGAAGTAATTTCACTATTTGCAAACATTACAGGCTATTCATATTAACTGAGTTGGCCACTATGCCCCTTGGCAATAAAATGATATGACCCCACCATTGTAGAAGCACTTGGTCATTAATTGAAACATCATTATGGGGTGCATGACCATATTTGGTTTTACAATACTTGTAAAGTGAGTCAGGCATCTTAGTTTACAGTCTATGGGCATTTCTAACAGACAGACTACATTTTCAAAATCAAGTCAAACAAATACTTAATAACTATAACACAATTAGACTGCAAAGCATTTGAGAACGTGTAGGCTTTAACTTGTGAAATCCACATAATGCCCTGTGAATACTCAAACAAATGTGCTGCAAGTAATTTATTCATGTAAAAAGGATTTAATTATGGGATGATAATGCTCATTTATTATGTATTTGACATAAGGTTTTCTGTACAATGGATTCATTGTTTACCTACAAAAGCCATATGGTTAGTAACAAAATGATGGGAGGAAAAAGGCCTATCCATTGCCGTCCCATGGAAATTGTAGGGAATTTTAAAGAAATAAAGTCAAACATTTTTTTTTTTTTCTTTATAAAATTGATGTGTGCTATTAAAAATAACTTGAAAACTTCTCCAAAGTTCCAACACATACAATCAACTGTGGGATTTTTTTTTTTTTTAGGCTTATGTTATTTTTTTCCCCAGTATTTTATTATGAGAATTGTTAATTATACTGAAAAACTGAAATATCTGCACAATGAAGTGGTAGAGAAATACTACTTTAAATCTGTAAGTAGAAATTACTTTGCTTTGTTGTTTATTTACCCAGCCATCTTATTGCTTGTTTTTATATCCACCCATCAGTCTAGATCACTCATGCTTTACAAGGCAAGTTAACCTGGCAAGTTAAAAACATCAGTGGTCTTCACCCGCTTCTCCAGTTTGCATTGCACTATGTGAAGTCCGGGATTTGGGAGTAAGATTTTATGCATAGTGGATCACACAGTCTGTTCACTGATTTATGTACCGATCGGGAAAATTTATCAAATACATTCATTGGGTAAGCCAAACTTCTACCAAGATACAGAATATTTTTACCATCTCAGAAAGTTCACTCATATTTCTCCCAAACAATCCACAAATTCATCCCTAAAAAGGAAATCACTGTTTTTCAGCATGGCTTGATTTAGAACAGTGTTGAAAAGTTTCAGTTTTTCCACATCCTTAACGAGTTATGGTGGTGTTCATGCTTCTCATTTCCATTTTCAGTCTGATTTGCTTATGTTTTTATCTTTTTCACTTTTTTTTTTTTTTTTTTTTTTTTAGCATTTGTGACATTCCTATTTCTTTCTTTCTGGAATCTTAGATTAAATCTTTTTGCAAGAGCCAGGCTGGTTAGCCCCAGGGGAGGCCCGGCATGCTCCAGGTCAGGCGGCCCAGGATGCAAATGGTGCCAGGTGAAGCCCTTGGGCCACCTCGCATCGTGGTTGTGGGGACTTGCGGTTGTGGGCTTGCAGGGGACCTGGGGGATGGTACAGGCTGGGGGCAGGCAGGGACCTAGGGGCTCATAAGCAGGTGAGGAATGATCTCTGAGGGACTTGCATTGACAAGCTACTGTTCCTCTACTGTTCCTGCAGATCTGAGCCTCCTCGGTGGCAGTCCACTGGGGTCTGCAGAGAGCATCTGCTGCCATAGCAAAGGAGAGAGGAGGAGTCAGGAGACGTGTGGGAGGGAGGACCACTGAGGGAGTATGTTGCATGTGAAGAACGACTACTGAAGGACTTCCATTGACAAGACCACTGTGTTTGCAGGTAAGCAAGGGGGCTGAGACCAAGTGGCTTGGAGGGAGGACCTTTAGGGTTCAGACCGAAGCACCAGCCAACATGGGGGACCTGACCTGGCTAGTCGGCATCAACCCCCACCACCAAATACAACTCATTGGTACACACTAACGCTAGGGTGGCAATATGTATTTTTTTTTTAAATGTCAGAATTCGCTTATTTACACACAGCATATTTTCTTTTTCAATCATCTAAAGATGTACACTTTGGCTGATTTTATATCTCGGTTGCCGTGAACAGTGTTGCAGTAACCATCGTGGCACAGGTATGTCACATAAAATGACGTCATGCTTTTTGGATAAGTTCCCAGTGGTGAACTGACAGTTTTAGTTTATATTTTTTAAAGGAAATTTCTGTAACGTCTCCCATAAAGACTGTGCTAATCTGCCTTCCCACCCACAAAATCAATATTGGTTACTCTTTGTCTTTTCCGGGTTCAAGTGAGGGTCACTGATACTGAGCATTTTTGTTATTGTTGTTTGCCTGTTTACTATATTTGTTGGATGTTTGTATTTTTTCTCTTAAGATATGGAATTCTTTTTGTTGAAAAGGCAGATTTTACAGAGAATGAGAGACAGAGAGAGGTCCTCCATCTGATTATTGATTCCTCAAATGGCCACAATGGCTGGAGATGGGCCAATCCAAAACCAGGAGCCAGGAGCTTCTCTTGGGTATTTCACATGGGAGCAGGGTCCCAGGGACTTAAATCATCCTCTACTGCTTTCCCAGGCCACAAGCAGGGAGCTGGATGTATGTGTGTGTGTTTTCACTGTCTTTCGTCATTGTTTTTAAGATTATTAACAATTTATTTATTTTTATTTTAAAGGTAAAGGGAAGAGAGAGAGAGAGACAGAGAGATATCTTTCATCTGCTGGTTCACTCCCAAATGGCTGTAACACTGATGCAGGGGCTCAAGTGTCTGGGCCATCATCTACTGTTTTCCCAGACACTTTGGCAGGAAGCTGGATCAGAAGTGGCGCATCAAAGACACAACCTGACATCTATGTAGTGTTCCAGGTAGCAGTTCAACACACTGCACCACGATGCCAGCCCCTAAAGTAATTCTTAATATAATTGAAAAGATCTATTTTTTTTTTCTATTTATTGTATGTATGTTTTGTTCTTGTTTTATTTTCCACTTTTTTCATATTAATTGAGCGATTTGTCTTATTCTATCTTCTCTCCTATCTTAATCTGTCAGTTATCCTTATTTCATGACTTTGCTTAGGGGCCAGTGTTGTGAAATAACAGGTTGAGCCGCCTCCTGCAATGCTGTCATTTCTAATGGGAATTTAAGTCCTGGCTGTTGTTCCACTTCAGGTCCAGCTCCCTGTTAATACACCTGGGAAAACAGCAGAAGAAAACTTGAGTCTTTGGGCCTTAGCACCCATGTGGGAGAACTGTAAGAAGCTCCTGGTTTCTAGCTTCAGCCTGGCCCAGTCCCCACTGTTACAGCCACTTGGGGAAGTCAACTAGTGGACGGAAGATCTATTTTCCCCTCCATCATTTTGCCTTTCAAACAAATAAAATGAATCTTAAAACCAAACAACAACAACAACAAAAAAACCACAGAAGCTTGGGGCTGTCGTGTGGTGTACAGGTGCCAGGTTGAGTCCTGGCTGCTCTACTTCCCATCAGCTCCATGCTTACACACTTGGGGAAAGCAGCAGAGTAGGGCCTAAGTCCCTATACTCACATGTAAGACCAGGAACAAGCTCCTGGCTTCAGCATGGCCCAGTCCTGGCACTGACGATTATTTGGGTAATGAACCAAGGGTTGCAAGATTTCTTCTCTCTCTCTCTCTTTACAACTCTGCCCTTCAAAAGGAATTAAAAAAAATTTTTTTTAAACATTTTTACTTTATCCCTTCTCTGATGCTGTTTTTCTTTACGTAGATCCAAGTTTCTGGCATATGTAATTTTTCTCTTGTCTGAGGCATTTCTTTAAACACTGTTGTTTTTCTGAGAAAGTCTTTTTTTTTTTTTTTAAGATTTTACTTAGTTTTATTGGCATGTCAGATTTCCAAAGAGTAGGAGAGACAGAGAGCAAGATCTTCCACTCAATGAATCACTCCCCAAGTGGCTGCCATGGAGCTGAACTGATCAGAAGCCAGGAGCCAGGAGCTTCTTCTGGGTCTCCCATGCAGGTGCAGGGTCCCAAAGCTTTGAGCCATCCTCTACTGCTTTCCCAGGCCACAAGCAGGGAGCTGGATGAGAAGCGGAGCAGCTGGGATACAAACTGGCATCCATATGGGATCCCAGGTTTACAAGGCTAGAATTTAGTCACTAGGCTACCATGCTGGGCCTGAAAGTATTTTTGAAGGATAATTAATTTTGTAGGATATAGAATTCAAGGTTGCTGGTTTTCCTCAACATATTAAACACTCATACTGCTGACCTTTTTGTTTCATGGCTTCTGAGCAGTCATCTTAGCATAAGCATACTTAATATACAATAATATTTTATGTATTTCTCAGATCTCATTTTGTTTTCTTCATTATTTTTTAACTGCCTCTCAAAATGAAAACTTCAGTTGCTCATTTTTGCATTCTCTAATACATTCTTTCCTGCTGGCTCAAATCGGTTGTTGAACTCTGTAAGTGAATTTTCCATGTTAATTTGTATAGTTTTCAGCTCTACAACATTTGTTTCTATTTAGTTTCTTCTTTATAGTTTCTGGGTATTTCTTGTTGTTTTTGATAAACTCTAATTAGTGAGAAATGATTCCATTGGTTTTCTTTAGCTTTTCAACTACAAGTCATTCAATTTAAAGTCTTTGTCTGGTAAATTCTCATTAGCAATTTCTGCTGGTTTATTTCTTCCCATAATAGACAGACTTGTTTTTTCCATGCCTCACGAATTTTTAATATTAGACATTTCAATGTTGTAATTTTGTCCCTTCTCCAGAGTTTGTTAATGTCCCTGTTGATTATTGTTCTTTGCTTATTTACTGACCTGTTTAAGAATGACTTATTTTTTTGTTGTTGTTCAAAAGGCAAATTTTTATGGAGAGAGAAGAAAGGACACAAAGAAAACTTCTGTCTGCTAGTTTACCCCCCAAATGACTATAACAGCCAGGGTTGGGCTGATCCTAAACCATGAGTCAGGAGCTTCCTTCCAGTCTCCCTCATGGATGCGGGGTTCCAAGGACATGGCCCATCCTCTACTGCCTTCCCAGTCCCTTAGTAAGGAGCCAATCAATAGTGGAGCAGTTGGGACATAAGCCAGTGCCCATTTGGGATGCTGGCACCTGCAGGCATAAGATTAGGATGCTATGCCACCGCACCAATCCCATTTATTCACTAAATGACGTGAAAAAAAAGATTTATTTATTTGAGAGGCAACATTATGAGCAGGAGAGCTGGTGAGATGAAACCAGGTTTATGTCCTGGTGTCAGTGAAAATTTATGGAACTGGATACACTAATGAGAGTGGAAGAAGGGGCCCAGGTACTTAGGCTGTCTGCCACTGCCTTCCCAGGCACATTAGCAGGGAGCTGGATCAGGAGCGGAGCAGCCGGGACTCCTGGGTGGGATGCAGGCGTCACGAGTGGTGGCTTAACCTGCGTGCCACAGCACCAGCTCCCACAGTGCCCTTTGAACACCAAGCAGAAGCTTCCCTCTTCAGCAAGTCTTGTGCTTATTGTAAACTTTTCAGTGGGTTTCAGGGTTCTGCCAATGTGGGTTTGGGCAGCTTTGGGTGGCTCTATGGCTACTGGTACAGAGGGATGGATCCCTGGGCTTCTTTTCTTTACTATTTTCAGTACATGCTGTTATCTGTTTTAGTGAATGCAATTTTGCTATTGAATAACATTTTTATCTAGTAGGTAAAATATTTATCATTTCTCCACTGTTGAATGTTAGTTTTTTGTTAAATTCTTTGCTGTGCAGAATACACTTTTAAAGTGGTTTTATTTTTAAGGATTTATTAGCTCCTACAGCAGCTTTTTTAAAAAAAATTCATTTACTTATTTATTTTATTGGAAAGATAGATGTATTGAGAGAGGGAGTTACAGAGAAAGATGTTTTGTCTATTGGTTCACTCCCCAAATAGCCACACTCAGCCAAAGCTGAGTCGATTCAAAGCCAGGAACTAGGAGCCAGGAACTTCTTCTGGGTCTCCCACATGGATTCAGGAGCCTAAAGACTCGGGGCATCTTTTGTTGCTTTCTTAGGCCACGAGGAGGGAGCTGGATGCGAAGTGGAGCAGTTGGGACACAAACTGGTGCCCGTATGGGATGCTGGTGATTGCAGGTAGATTACTAGTTAAGTCAGCATACCAGCTTTATTTCAAATAAAATTACAATGAATATCTTTACACAAAAATCTTTCACCTTCTGATGAGTTCTTTCTTTCACCTGCATTTCCAGAAATGTAGGCACCAAATGGAGGTTGAGACAATTTAATGATTTCTGACACTACTTGCACGTTGTGGAAAGATCTGCACCATTTTTTTTTTTTCTAACCTCAGAAGTAATCTTAAAGTTCGGATTAATCTGCCATTGGCATATGTTTCAGGAAGTAACATACATTTTAATTCCCTCTTATATTAAAGAAGTGCTTCTCAGCCAGGGGTATACAGGGATATTACCCCAGGATCTTGTGAAATGCAGACCCTAATTCTGCAAAGTCTGGGTAGAGCCCAAAACCCTGTTTTCCTAACAAGTTTCCAAGTGGTTCCCATAGGGATGACTTGAAGATCTTCCTGGGGGAAGCCAGGATGTGGCAGGGAATAAAGTGGTGAAGCATTTCCTGAACTTTGGGAAAGAAATCAAGCTTGAAAAACTCACTTTCCAAAGAAAGTAAGGCATATGATGGTAATACTAGTGAAGAGAATAGGAAGAAAAAAATAAGGTCAGCTAGAAGCGGGAGCTTCCACTAAATGCACCCAGCATGACCAGCCCTTTTCGCGAAGGGCTGCATTAAAGGTGGAAATTTTATATTCAAATTAGTGTTAATGATAGTCTTCTATCAAGGCAGGCAACATTTTCAGTTTTGTCATTAAAACACATTGTTCTCTTTGAAGCCATTCATCTCTGTAGAAATATCAGGGGTTCTCACTGGGCAAGTTTCAAGGATTGTTATTATTTCTAAACAAATTCAAACCATTTTTTTTTTCTTAAAGATGTGTTTATTTGAAAGGCAGTTAAAGAAAGATACTGAGAGAGCAAAAAAGAGGGGACAGCCCCTCAAATACTTGCTTGCTTTTCTTTCTTTTCTTTTCTTTCTTTCTTTCTTTCTTTCTTTCTTTCTTTCTTTCTTTCTTTCTTTCTTTCTTTCTTTCTTTCTCTCTTTCTCTCTTTCTCTCTTTCTCTCTTTCTCTCTTTCTCTCTTTCTCTCTTTCTTTTCCTTCCTTCCTTCCTTCATTCCTTCCTTCCTTTCTCTCTTTTTCTTTCTTTTTTTCTCCCTCTCTCTCTTTCTTTCTGTGTATTTACGTGAAAGACAGAGTTACAGAGAGGGAAACAGATCTTTCATCCACAGCTTTACTCCCCAAGTGGTTGCAATGGTCAGACCTGGGTCTGTCCAAACCCTGCTTGTTCCAGGTCTCCTGCATGAACACAAGGGCCCAAGCACTTGAGCCACCTTTTGTTGCTTTCCCAGGTGCATCAGCAGCAAGCTGGAGCAGAAATGAAGCAGCAGAGACTCAAACCAGCTCCCAAATGGGATGCCAGCCCTGCGGGTGGCTATTTTATCTGTTACTCCAAAATTCCCCGCTTTTTTTCTTTGAATATCAGAGACCTATTTACTTTTATTGGAAAGGCAAATTTACAGAGAGAAGCAGAGACAGAGAGAAAGATCTTCCATCTGTTGGTTTACTTACCACATGGCTGCAAAAGCCGGAGCTGAGCTGATCTGAAGCCAGGAGTCAGAAGCCCCTTTCTGGGTTTCCCATGTGGATGCAGATTCCCAAGGACTTGGGCCATCTTTTACTACTTTCTCAGACCGTAAGGAAGGAGCTGGATGAGAAGTGGAGCCGCCTGGACATGAACTAATGCTCATATAGGATACCAGTACTTGAAGGTGGAGGATCAGCCTGTTGAGCCACCACAGTGGCCCCAGCTCCAAAATGTTTAACATATATTTGTGTGACGTGTAATTGAGGCATTGACCAATTTAAGCATCTATTTAATGTCTTAGAAAATAAAGGAGAAATATTGGAAAAGTCTAATTACCTGTTGGGTACTGTAATTTATTTCTACATTATCACCAATTTCGGATGATTTTTTTTTTCAGTAGCCAAGTGGCCTGGCTCCTTAAGGATCAAGAATTAAGTATTTGAAGCATGTAGGAAAAGAAATCTTTGTGACCACATCTAGGCCTTCTTTCAAGAGCTCTGTCAACAAGAAGTGTTAATTTGCTGGTGTTGACACTGATGCCTGAAAATTCCAGAATTCCGAGAATTCATCCTTCATCCTGGGGATAAATGAAGGGGAGAATCCTTTAGCTATTTTTAAAAAATTTAGTCAATGATTCTGCCTCTCTCTGTAATTATTGTATGACTCCTCTTCCAGTAACTCCTGATTTTTGCCTTGTAGACCTGGACTGACACCAACAAGGATGCTAGGGGCTCGTACTAATGCAAGCAAGGTCCCGACTCTTAAAATGAAGAAAAAGAAAAGTTGTTTTTTTTTTTTTTTTTTTTTTTATCAGAGTAGATTCTTGGGAGGGATTTTCTGATTTGGGTGGCTTCTGTTGAACCCCCCCCAGCCCAGGTCTTTGAAAAACTACTAGATGGTGCCACGGCGATGGCACATCATGCTAATCCTCTGCCTGCAGGGCTGGCATCCCATTTATGCGCTCATCAGAGTCCTGGTCGCTCCACTTCCCACGCAGCTTGCTGCTCATAGCCTGGGAAGGCTGCAGAGGATAGTTCAAGTCCTTGGACCCCTGCACCCACAAGGAAAACTGAGAATGTTTAAGTATCCGATTCCCAGGCTGCACTACAGACCAGTTAAAAGCAGAAACTAGAATAAAGCCCAGGCCAGGCACCAGTATATATACATTTTTTTTTTTAATTTGAGAGGCACAGAGAGAGTTCCATGGCATCTGAATGAACCTTTAACCAGCAAAATACAAAACAGGAGGATGGTGGCGAGGATTTCATATACAGATCCAACATTACAATGGTTAATTATAGTAAATTAGCTATAACGAATTTCTGGTAAGAAATCATTTTAATAAAAACAGGGAGGATTATATAGATGATTAGAAAGTCAGATATACAGAGGAGGAGAGACAGAGAAGAAGATGTTCCGTCCAACAATTCACTCCTCTAACAGCCACAGTGGCCGGAGCTCAGCCAATCTGAAGCCAGGAGCCCGGAGCTTCTTCCAGGTCTCCCACGTGGGTGCAGGGTCCCAAGGCTTTGGGCTGTCCTCGACTGCTTTCCCAGGCCACAAGCAAGGAGCTGGATGGGAAGTGGAGCAGCTGAGGCACAAACAGGCGCTCATATGGGATCTCAGTGCGTGTAAGGGAGGACTTAAACCCCTAGGCTACTGCGCTGGGCCCACAACAGTTTTTCTGATAGAATTACTTACTGGAAAGATAGAAAAGATTCCAACATTGGATTGTATATACATCAGTGAAATGTTTTCATCCTTGCTGTGTGGCAATCCTCTTTGAAGAGATTCTTTACCGAAAACCCATGAGCTGAAGCAGACACGATAGTTACGTAAGTTTTGCAATGCTGTTTAAAGTTTGGTTTGATGGGAAGGTATGTCTGTGTCAGGAAACCCTGAACTGTTTGCCAATAATTTCTAAGTACATGTAGGCTGCAATGCTGTTATTCAACACACAAAGACTGTAAGAAACCTATTTTAAGGAATTCAATTACAGCTCTGCTGAGATTATATACAAAGTGTTCTTTTATGTGCTTGCTATGGCTTATGGCCACAAGATTAATTTGATCTTGTCATGATTCATTTAAAAAAATTTTTTTTAAAATCTTTTCTGTCTTGTTGCCTTACTACGGATCAGTCAATGTTATGGATGGAACAGGACTTGGTGCCTGAAATTCATGTGGATATTTACAACCCCAAGTCCTGTGTTAACCCATAGTGACTGAATCTGATGAATAACTCGGGTCTGAGATCTCGCCGTCGGCATTTGTGTCTCGTGTGTGTTAGCTTCCCAGTTCTGCACGTGCTGTCCCACTGCCAGCCTCTGCCATGTGGAGGCTAACAGCCAGGCTCCGACATGGCCCAAGTACACCTCCAAGTACAAGCCAAAAGAGACGTTTTCTTCCTCAAGAGCTGCCGGCAGAGTTATTTTGTTTCCTTGTTCATTTTTGTAGTTGCTTTTAGTGTTGTTTTTTTTTTTTAAAGGATGTATGTGTTTTTTGAAAGCCAAAATTTCAGAGAGAGAGAGAGAGATACTGAGTCTGCTGGTTCACTCTCCAAGGGCCTCAGAAGCTGAGGCTGAGCCAGGCCACAGCCAAAACCTTGGAACTCCTGTCTGGCTTTCTCGTGTGCTTCCTCTGCTTCCCTAGGGAAGGATCTGGACGCAAGTGGAGCAGCCAGGACTCCAGCAGGTGCTCACAGGGGATGTCATTGTGGCAGGTCTGTGCCACAGTGTGGCCCCTCAGGTCATTTAAAGTAACAACAACCAAAAAAAAAAAAGCTGGCTACTATAGTTATGCTTCTAGGAAATGAAAATAATGGGAAGACCTACTTGAAATGAACATATCATTGCATCTCCAAATACAAACGCATGCTAACTATGCAAAAAAAAAAAATTCAGAAACAAACCACAAAAGTAAAATTAGGAACCAAATTATCTACGATATTCTTCTGGATTCACAAAAATACTTGCCTTTACTTTTCCTTCTTGTTTTTTGTTTGTTTTTTTAAGTGAGATTGTGTCATCTTTGGTGTTCCCTATCTGCTTTTACTCTAACCTGTGTCATAGTTGCAAGTTTGAGCTTTGCCTAACCTTTTTGCCTTGCCAGATGATAGCCGAGGTGGCCACGGCTGTGTCTGAGCCCCCTGATAATCCTAATCAGGCTCCCAAGGCTCTCCGGTGAATACTCAGGTCAAAACAAGAATGCTTGCTAGACGGTGTTGTTGGTGATATGAATTCGCTCCAGGCACCAGCACCACCCTTTCAACTGGATTGGCCTTCAGCTTTTCCCGCTGAGCCCTCTGTGCCAGCTCCCTGAATAACTGATTAATCAGTGTGGGTCTGGGGGAACAATGAAAAACTTTGTTTTTCAGACCCAAGTTGTTCTTTGGAGGTCTCTTCTTGCCATTCTTTTCAGGTACACACACACACACACACACACACACGCAGACAAACACACAGGCTTTGAAAAAACTCAATTTCTTCTATGATGAGAAAGCTATGCATGAATTTAATTTTTTTTGAATTAAAAAGTTATCTTTTAATTCAATTTTTTTGTAAATTTTTGAAACACCCTTGAACTGTCTAAAGAGACTTTTTTTTTAAAACCCCGAATCTACTGAAATAGGTTAACTTCCTCTTGCTTATTGCCAAAGTTCACAGGAAAGTGGGCGTGAATTAGATTTATTCTTCCCTGGTTACTCCTCAAAATCCTGCAGGCAGTAAGGCGGATATCAAAAGTTGCTTTCTTTGGTCTTATCTGTGTTTAAAAGTCGAGAGGGACTTTTACCGAGAAGTATTTAGAAAATCACTAATGTGTTGCTGTTAGCATTTGAAGAAAGTTTTCCCTTGCCCTTGTGCCAATTCTTTATGTCTCTCCACTTGTTCTCATTTGCCTCCAGTCTTTACTTTCCTTGTGTACCCAGTTTATAGTCCACGAGCGATTGTTTGTACAGGTGAGCACCCTCATTAAAAGAATCTGAAATCGGAAATGCTGCAGAGTTGAAAACCTGAAACCATGCTTGAGAAATTCTCATGGTATATACCAGTTGCAGTCAAATCATATGAAATTAAAAAAAAAAAGTACCGTATAAAGTTACCTTAAGGCGTTGTGTATAAGGTATTTATGATGCACACATCGATTTTGTGTGTGGACTCTGGTTCTATCCCCAAGATATGTCATCCTGTATATGCAAATGTTCCAGAATCTGGGAAAAAAAATATGAAATCCAAAGTACTTCCAGTCTGAAATATTTCCGGTAAGAATTACTCAGCATTTGTTCATTATCTGCATGTATGCTCATTCTGCTTGCCCTTTCTCACTTCCTCTTACTCACCTGGGAAAATTCCAACTCAGCTTTCATTTAACTTTTCCTGCATGCTGAGCTTTGACTGAAGGCTGAGTGTGGGAGGAGAAAAACCCACAGCCAGGCTGCTAAGTTTCATTTTCAAATATTTGACACCCAGTGGGTTCTTAATGTTGCCTGGTGATCAAATGACATGGCCCTGTTCCTTTCAGCCTGCTACTCTTCTGGATCACTTTTTCATGCTTTCACTTTTTGTCTTCAAGCCCTAACTTCTGTACTTATTGGCCCCGCCACTATCAGTTAATGACTTGGCTTCCTATGCATAGAAAAACAGAAACAAAGAATAGGTCAGGAGATTATACTCACCGGCAGAAAGAAAGAAAGAAAAGAAGGAAGGAAGAAAAGGGGGGAAGAAAGAAAAGAAAAAAAGAAAGGAAGGAAGGAAGGAAAAAAGAAAGGAAGGAAGGAAAAAGGAAGGAAGAAAAGGAAAAAAGGAAGGAAAGAAGGAAGGAAGGAAGGAAGGAAGGAAGGAAGGAAAGAAGGAAGGAAGGAAGGAAGGAAAGGAGGGATGGATGGAGGGACGGAGGAAGGAAGAAAGGAAGAAAGGAAGAAGAGAAAGCCCCAGTATGAAACCTTCGCCATGCATGGTCCAGGATCCCATATGGTCACTGGTTCATGTCCCAGCTGCTCCACTTCCCATCCAGCTGCCTACTTGTGGCCTGGAAAAGCAGTAGAGGATGGCCCAAAGCCTTGGGACGCAACACCTGCATAGGATACCTAGTAGAAGCTCCTGGCTCCTGACTTCGGATCAGCTCAGCTCTGGCCATTGCGTTCACTTGGGAAGTGAATCAGCTGACAGAAGAACTTTCTTAAAAAAAAATAATAATGGCTCCCAGCTGTTGGTTCTGCACTCTGTCACC
The DNA here is from genome assembly GCF_017591425.1 of Ochotona curzoniae. Taxonomy (NCBI): domain Eukaryota; kingdom Metazoa; phylum Chordata; class Mammalia; order Lagomorpha; family Ochotonidae; genus Ochotona; species Ochotona curzoniae. The sequence continues at coordinate 6,870,141 of NW_024466446.1, read as the reverse complement.
AGCCTTCTCCTACCCCTTAGCATTGTGTGCGGGAGCCTCTGCGGTGAGGTGCGCCATGGAGGTTAGCTTCCCGCTGACCCACTTTCGCTTTGGGGACAGCATCTGCACTGAAAGGCCACTCTTGCTGTTCTTGCACCCTCTTCCATCTCCTCCAGAACTGTGACTGTGTGTGGTGGGAATACTGCACCCTGTATTGCTCATCTCCAGTTTCTCTAGCAGGCAATCTCCGTTCTGGTACTCCTTATACTCCTGACCAAGACTTTCTTAGAATAGCACCATAGTCTGAATTTCTTCCCAACCAATCATGTCCCCACCCTTCCTTCTTTATTTTTAAATACTATTTACATATTTACGGTGTACATTAATCTTAGGATCTTTTTTGTTACCCCCCCCCCCAAAAGAAACCTAAAACTTGTAGCCATCACTGTCTAACTCCCTCCCCAGCTTTCCTACTCCGATCCCCTAGACAACTACTAATTAATCTATGCAGATTTCATGCTGGTGGGCAGTTCATTACAGGCATTATACAAGAATGATCTTTTGGGTCAGGCTTCTTTCACACAGAATGTTTTCGAAGTCCAGCCCCGTTTTACAGCATTGTGTCGGTACTTTGTTTCTTTTTATTAGGGAGTGATAGTTCATTGCATGGAAATATCTTGAATTTAGCCATTCATCAGGGGATAAACATTTGGGGCATTTGGGGTTGCTTCTGCTTTTTGGCTGTTAATACTAGTGCAGTAAATCTTCATGTGTAAGTTTCTGGATGGACAAGAATTTTTATTTATTCGGGGTGTATACTTAGTAGCGGAATTGCTGGCCCTTGTAACAACTCTATACTTAGTCTTCTGGAGGCTCCAGCCAACCTTGCTTTATTTCTTCTTTCTGTAGATCTCAGAGCTACGTGATGGTCTGCAGGATCTTCCTACCTTCCTCTTTCACAAGCATTTCTCCAGAGTGCACATTAATTCCATCCTGACGTCTACTTTCCATAGCCCCAGGCCTGTGCATCCTGGGTAATTACTCTGTGCTCCTTATGGTCTAGCCTATATCCCGTCTCTATTTGGGACATTACTCCAACAATTGCCCATTTCTTTTTCTTTCTTTCTTTCTTTCTTTCTTTCTTTCTTTCTTTCTTTCTTTCTTTCTTTCTTTCTTTCTTTCTTTCTTTCTTTCTTTCTTTCTTTCTTTTCCTTTCTTACGGTTGTTCACTTTCACTTGAAAGGCAAACCGAGAAGGAGAGATAGAAAAGATCTTCTATCCTCCATTCACTCCCCAAATGGTTACCAGGGCCAGAGCTAAGCTGGTCTGAAGCCTGGAGCCAGGAGGTTTTTTTGCAGGTCTCCCACATGGGTACAGGGGCCCAGGAACAGCCTCCTCTGCTTTCCCAGGTCATAAGCAGAGAGCTGGATGGAAAGTATAGCAGCCAGGACACAAAATGCATCTATATGGGATGCTGGCACTGGCAGGTGAAAGATCAATTTACTATGTCATTGCGCTAGCCACCCCCTTTTAAAATTGTTATCTACTTGAAGATCTGTCTATCTATCTATCTAGAGTCAGAATTAGTGTGACAGAAAGATAGCTTCCATCTGCTGATTAACACCCCAAATAGCTGCAATGGTCCAGGGCTGAGCTTATCCTAAGCCAGGAGCCAGGATCTTCTTCCAGGTCTCCCTCACGGGTACAGGGGCCCAACTTAGGCCATCTTTCACTGCTTTCCCTGGCAGAGAGCAAGAGAAGCCATTGGGACATGAGCTGGAAGCCATATGGGATGCTGCCACTGCAAGGCAAATTTCCTGATGTGCCACTGTACCAGTCCCAAAGATTTATCTATTTAAAAGGCAGAATTAGAGATGGAGAGAGACATGGAGAAAGAGAGATCTTCCATTTGCTGGAAGATCTCACTGCCCAAATGGCCACAATAGGCAAGGCTGGGGCAAGCTGGAACCAGGAGCCTGGAACTTCTTCTGGGTTTCCTAAATGGGTGGCAGGAGACCAGGAACTTGAGACATCTTCTGCTGATTTCCCAGCGGCATCAGCGGAGACACAGATTGGAGGCAAAACAGCCAGGACGCAAATCAGTGCTCAGGTATGAGATGCCAGCAAATGCCAGCCCCTTATTTATTGGACCATGCCATTTTTATTCAAACAAAATTGTGAAGACATGCTTCCTTTTGGTTCCATGTCTCCTTCAAGCACTTTTGCATTTATTTTTTTCCTTTCTATTTATCTCCTCCCTATTATGCTTTTTAAAAGATTTATTTATTTTTATTGGAAAGGCAGGTATACAGAGAGAAAGAGATACAGAAAGATCTTCCATCCGCTGGCTCATTCCTCAAACAGCTGCAATGGCTGGAGCTAATTTGAACCAAAGCCAGGAGCCAGGAGCTTCTTCCTGGTCTCCCATGTGGGTGCAGGGTCCCAAGGCTTTGGGCCGTCCTCGACTGCTTTTCTAGCCATAGGCAGGAGCTGGATGGGAAGTGGAGCAGCCAGGATTAGAGCTGGTGTCCATATGGGATCCCAGGTTCGTGCAAGGCAAGGACTTCAGCCACTAGGTTACCGCACCGAGCCCCTCCCTGTTATGTTTTTCTGTTATACTAGTTTGATCTAGATTTTGCTCCACTAGTTTGTAACTGCTTTTGTCAAAGTCATCCTCTATACCTTCACAGGGTTAAATGTAGTAGACAATTCTTATCTTATTTGATATAGCAGGACTGATTTCATACTCTATTGGTTTTTCTTCTATTTACTGGTGGTTCCTAATGAAATCCATTTGCTAGTTCCTTTGTAAGGTCTCCAGACTGTGAACACTGAAGTATCCCAGGTTTCTTTCCTTGAAATTCTCTTTTCTAGCTATGCCTACATCCGTTCCCTATATGATTATATCCAGGCCTACAATTTTAAAAAGCACATTGTATGCTGATGACTGGCAGATTTTTATTTCCAGCTCAGATGCCTGTTCTGAACTGCAGTCTCATATATTTAACTTACTGTCTTTTCTCACACATATAATTAGCTTTTCATACTCATTGTGAGCAAAATGAAGCTTCAACTTGCTTATTGAGTCTGTTTCAGTTGACCATAACTCTATCTTTATGGTAGCCCAGACAAGAATCTATGAAACATTTATTTTTCACATCCTAGGGCCAATTAGTTGGCAAATTCTGCTGGCCCTATGCTTGGAAGATATGTGGAATCATGTAACTTTTCACTACTTCCAAAGCCACTTCTCAACTGATCTGTCTTTTTTCTTTTCTATTCTTTTCTTTTCTTTTCTTTTCTTTTCTTTCTTTTCTTTCTTTTCTCTCTTTCAATTTATTTATTTTTCATTGGAAAGGCAGATTTTTCAGAGAGAAGGAGAAACAGAGAGAAAGATCTTTGGTCTGCTGGTTCACTCCCCAAGTGGCCACAATGGCCACTGAGATAGCCTGAAGCCAGGAGCCAGGAGCTTCTTCCTGGTCTCTCCCAGGCAGGTGCAGGGTACCAATGCTTTGGGCCATCCTCTACTGCTTTCCCAGGCCACAAAAGGAGAACTGAAAGGGAAGTGGAGCAGCTGGGACATGAACTGGTACACATATGGGATTCTGGTGCTTGCGAAGCAAGGATTTAGCCCATTGCGCTGGGCCTTCAGTTGCCTATTTCAGTGGGCTCCTTACTGAATGAGCCCACTGAATTACAGTTCTGAATGACAGTTCTCCACATGCTAGCCAGAGTGATCTGTTTGAAACACAACTAATTATTCAATGACCTCTTTGAAATAACCTGGGATCTTTATGTACAACCCATCTGAATATGGTATTAGGAAATTATTGTTAATTTGGGTGGAATCTGATGACACATGGTGGTGATGTTTGTAAAAACTGCTTATTAGCTAGAAATAGGTACCTTTAGAAGTGCATTCTATAGCATTCACAGAAGAAAGGAATTACATGATATCCTGGGCTTGCAAAATGTGAGGGGAAGCTGAATAAACATATTTGGCAAAATTCTGATAGTGGGGAGGGTGAGCAATGCACTTGGTGGGGTTCAAGGCTGTCATCAATTGAGTTGTCTCATCTTTGCAAATTTGGTACCCACAGAGTACATATTGAAGGCTATGATGATTAAGTCTTCTCACTGAACTCTCATTTAGATGGTTCTTCAGCATCAACACCCTGTGATTTTTAGAGTTTTCTTGATTTGCTCTAAGTGCACTCAATTCTATTTGTTATATTGTGACTCACTGTAGCCTTAATAAAACTGGGGACTCCAATGCGATCTGATCACAATGTTCTGAATACATTCAAGTAAACACAAGCATAACAGTTGATAAAAAAGAAAATTTTTAAGTTTCTTTTTTTCCCAAGGGTATGAAAAATGGATCCAGACAGCAAGGTAAAGCAAAATACCTTAAAATTCTCTTCTGCCATTCATTTCTTATTCCTCTCCACACAATGTGAAACAAAGCTCCTTATTCACCTTCCAAGGCAAGGACTCCAGGCCTCACTTAGATTGCACATCACTCCACTGTTCAGCCCACATCACCTTTTTACTACAAAAGGCAACTTAAATTCATTGGCTTACTTCCTTTTACTCCCAGTGAATGCGTTCTTTACAGAGTGGTCTTAAACTTGAACACAGATCAGAATCATCTAGAAGGCTTAAGAGAAAAAAAAAATGGCCAGACCTTACTTCTAGAGTTTCCAACCTAAGGTCTGACCAAGCTCAAGAATTTTCTAGGTAACTTCTCAGGTGATGCCGAAGCTGTCGGTGCAGGGGACATGTTTTGGGAGCTACTGTCTAAGATGGAGTAGCTGAAAGCTGTCCCCAGAAACAAGAGCCTCTCCGTGCACAGAAGGTCTTGCTACATATCCTACACACAATTGTGCTCCCAGGTGCCTCTTGGGGTCATGTAAAGCTTAAGAATTTAATGGGTCATCTTCGGTCACTGTATATAAAACTTTGTAGGTAGGAGTGCATATTTGGATAGGCTCTGTCGTAAGCAACAAGAGTAAAGGAAATAATATTTACTGCCTGTTTGTCTTTATCGCAGGTGTAGGGTGTGGCTGCTAGAAGTAACAGTGAAACCAAGCCCTTGGGACTTAGTTGTGGCCTTGCAGAGTTTCTGGGAGAGTTCTTCTGTGCCTCGGTTTCTTTTGACATAAAGACAATCCAAGTAAGACATAAAGACAATCCAAGTAACTACGTCAAGACCCAGGCTGTGGCTAGTGTAGTGGATTAAGGCACTGCCTGTCTGTACTGGCATCTCATTTGGTTGCCGGTTGGACTGTATGCTCCTCTTCTGATATGGTTCCCCACCAACTTACCTGGGAAAGCAGTCGACGATGACCCACCTGCTTGGGCCCCTGCACCCGTATGAGAGTCATGAAAGAAGTACCCCGACTTCTGGCTTTACTGCCCTAACTTTATCCATTGCAGTCATCTGGGGAATAAATCAGTGGATTAGAGACTTCTCTCTCTCATTAACTTTCCCACTCAAATACATAAAATAAAATCTTTTAAAAAATGCAAAAAAAGAAAAGAACCGCCTCTGAGTGGCAGTGAAATTCAAGTGATTCCAAGCACATAAAACCCTTGAATAATGTCCATTGTCCAATAGGTAGCTTTCTCTGCTGCTAACTATTGTTGTTAATCAGCAATTTAGTAAGTGTTTTCTAGGTATTACCTCATTGTAACTTCAAGTCAAGTCTGAGAGTAAACACTGCAGGTGTTGTGTAGGCTAGGAGACTGAAGTCCCGGTAAGATGAATAACAGCAAAGTCTCGCAATTACAAATGACCCCTGGTCTTTGTAGTTTGCCAACATTTTTCTAAGCAATTCATTTTCTCCTGTAAGGAGAATGGTCCGGGTAAGTTACACCATTCAAAAGTATATTTAAAATTGATTGGATAGTGACATGCTTAGTCAGTATGATTGATGAATTTTTGTAACTGAATATTATCTTGTGTACTTTCAAATTTATTAAAGACAAGCAATGGACACAAGGATGGCTAGGAGCATGGCTACATGCAACACACTAACACATACTGAACATTTGCAGAATACTGGTCACATAACAGCTGTTTCAAAAATGCATGTTGAACTTTTGCAATTAATGTGATCAGGATTAAAATTGCTTAAAATTAAAGACTAGTACTATCTAGAATTAGTGAGATAATAGAGAAATGGGCATTGGGATGCAATCGTGATCTTTGGAGCCAAATGGTCAATGGCCAGTAAATTTTAAATATGCATTTCTTTTAGTCTAGAGAGTCTATTTATAAATATCTATCCTAGAAAATACTCATGAAATGCACTGATAATAATGTTTGAATTTATCAATTCTTATAATTGTGAGAAATTGGAAAGCTAAAAATTCATACATGGAATTATTTCATCAATTGGATACATCTGTTTTATTGGAGACTGAGTTTAAAAATGTGAGGGAGGGCCCAGTGCAGTGGCCTAGTGGCTAAGGTCTTTGTCCTGAACACACCAGGATCCCATGTGAGCACCGGTTCTAATCCCAGCAGCCCTGTTTTCCATCCAACTTCCTGCTTGTGGCCTCGGAAAGCAGTCTTGGGACTCTGCACCTGTGTGGGAGACCCAGAAGAAGCTCCTGGCTCCTGGCTTCAGATCGGCTCAGCATCCAGCCGTTGCAGTCACTTGGGGAGTGAATCATAGGACAGAAGATCTTCCTCTGTCTCTCCTCATCTCTTTATATCTGACTTCGGAAGAAAAAATAATTTTTTAAAAAGCATGAGGGGAAAGTAATACAGAATTTAAACTAAAGGCCTCCGAGATGTGTTAAGTTATTTTAAGGGTGACAGGGAGACATTTATACAATTATGTGTCTCATGTACAAAGTTCAAAACTGCATCTATAGGAAAGATGTAGAAAAATGCACATAAAAAAGTTCTTGGAAAGTTAAGGGGGCTATGGAAAATGGGTCAGGAGGAATTTCTGTTTAAGCATTTTATCTTCTATGTTGTACGGATTTCCCACACTTAGTACATATTAATGTTTACTTAAGGAAAGTAAATGGGGAAAAGGTGACTTGCCTACACCATTCCTTACTAAGGACAACACATGGTAAAATGCACAATGATAAGTGTTCATGAGCCTGAACACATATCCGTTCTAGGAGTTTGCAGTTTCGAAAATTTCCCAAAGTCATCGTTGTTGTGAAACAATTTACTTGGTGACACTGTTGATTCCCCAAGTATTTCCTGTGAGTAGTGAAAAGGCTTAATGGACACATGATATGAAAATTCCTGTGGCATGAGAGTACTCGGCTGAAGAGTTGGCCTGAAGACAATTAACAGCCATTTATGCTTGCTCCGTGACAGGTGGAGGTGACAGTCAAATGCTACTTCAGTTTGTGGTGTGTGTTCACTGTCACCTGACACAAAAAGAGCGATGTAAAACTACGGATGGCTGACCCTCTCCATGTGTTGTGAGAGGCACAGACGGGAGAAGAGAACATCATTTCCAGGTAGGATGTTTTTTTGTCAATTTCAGTTTGAGATGGTAGCTTTCTCCACTGTGAAGCAGCTTAAATCAAGAGATCGTCTTTCATAGTTCTGGAGTCTCTGCTTCCAGAATCCAAGTGTTCCCAGGGCCATGTTCCCTGCAAATGCAACCTTCAGGGTGTGGCTCTTTCTTGCCTCCCGGGGTTTCCGGCACTCTGAGGTGTCCTCATTGGTAGCTGTTATCACTCTAATCTGATTCTTCTTCATTTGGCTCCTTTCTTCCTGTGTCTGTCTTCTTACAAGTAGGCCAATCATACTGGCATATGATTGTACCTTTCATTGACTCCACTCTACAAGGGCCCTATTTTTGAAAAAGGTCACATTCATGGGACTTCCATAGTTTTTTGGTGAGGGGTGGGAAATAACCCATAGTATGAGGCATATTCAAAAAATTCACTGGAAAAAACTCTTCATGGATATTATAATTTTTTTTTTTTGCACCACTTGTCCTTAAGATTTATTTATTTATTTTTATTGGAAAGTCAGAATTACAGAGGAGAGACAGAAAGGAAGATCTTCCATCCTCTCCATCCAATGATTCATTCCTCAAGTGGCCACAATGGCCAGAGCTGAGCTGAGCTGATCTGAAGCTAGGAGCCAGGAGTCTCCCCTGTGGGTGCAGGGGCCCTAGACTTTGGGTAGTCCTTTACTGCTTTCCCAGGTCACAAGCAGGAAGTATATTGGGAAGCAGGACTGATCAGGTGCGTGCAAGGCGAGGACTTTAGCCAGTAGGCTATCGTGTCAGGTCTACCACCTGTCTTTTAATTCCATTTTTCTCATCCTCTTGTAGCTGACTTTAAGTTTGACCAGGTTTTTTCAGTTAATGGTCTATTTATTTATATGAAAGGCAGAGTGGAAGAAGGGGAGACAGAAGGGGAGTTCTCCTGCCTGTTAATTTACTTCCCAAATGCCTTCAGGGGGAAGGCAGGCCAGAGCCAATAGCCAGGAACCTACGTGGGCATCAGCAACCCAAATACTTTGGCTAATGTCCACTGCCTCTCAGGTTTGTTGGCAGGAAGCTGGATCAGCGACACGTAGTAATAGAGAATCAAGCCAGCACTCTGATATGAAACGGGAGCCTCCCAAGTGGTGGCTTAACGTGCATGTCACACCTGTGTGAAATTATTAACAACAATTACTTAACATATATGACTTGAATAAAGAATTTTGATTCAGTGGCCTTTAAAGCATTCCTAACATGGGGCCCAGCGCTGTGGCGCAGTGGTTAAGGTCCTCGCCTTGCACGCCCGGGATCCCATATGGGCGCCGGTTCTATCCCCGCAGCCCCACTTCCCATCCAGCTCCCTGCCTGTGGTCCAGGAAAGCAGTCAAGGACGGCCCAAAGCTTTGGGACCCCAGAAGAGGCTCCTGGCTTCGGATTGGCATAGCATTGACCGTTGCGCTCACTTGGGGAGTGAATCATTGGACAGAAGATCTTCCTCTCTGTCTCTGCTCTCTGTATATCCGCCTTTCCAATAAAAATTAAAAAAAAAAAACAATAAATCTTTAAAAGCATTCCTAACATGAATTTCAGGGTTCGGCACAATGGGTCAACTGGCTAATCCTCCACATCCAAGTGTGGCATTCCATATGGGTGCTGGATTGTGTCCTGGCTTCTCCACTTCCCATTCAGCTCTCTGCTTTTTGCCTGGGAAGGCAGCAGAGAATGGTCCAAAGAGAAGATCCTGGTTCCTGACTGAACTCAGCTCTGGCCATTGTGCTCATTCGGGGAGTGAACCAGCAGATGGAAGATCTTTCCTCTATCTCTCTCCTTCTTTCTGTAAATCTGCCTTTCCAATAAAAATAAATGTCATTTAAGTTGGGGGGGGGGCGGGGAGAAAGAGAGAGAGATGCAAACTCAGAGCTTCAGATAGAGAAGGCAGGAGGTTCAAAAAAATGGCAAAAGAGAAGACAAATGTCTGGTTAAGAGCAAATTGTAGATATTTGGAGTTGCTGTATTCAGGCAGTAGGCAGAAGTAGAAGTTAAAATTGAGAAATGTACCATGGCATACTTCCTGGTTCAGTTGTATAGGTTTTTAGGCAACAGTGAAATACTCAGTAGCCCAGCACACTGATCTGATAAGTTCATACCTAATCCGAGTTCGTATTGTAGCTGGAGTGGGGTGATCACAGCAATTCATATCACCACAGTCCAGAAAATGTATACAATGATTGAGTTGCACACAGGATGAAGAAGGTATGAGTGGGCAGGAGAACGAGAACAGTGGGGGTATAGTAGGTGATGCTATCCCTAGCATGTTTCACCTTTAGAACAGTAGCTGCAAGAATGTAATTTTCCTGCAGATTCTGCTCCCGCCCCCATTTAGGAGAAAACCGCAGCTTTGGTTCACTCCAGGACGTCAGCATAAATTCAAGTCATCACCTATCCCGGTGTGTCCGCTGACAGCCCTTTTGCAGTGGGTCTTGTAAGAACCTGTAGGCTTCAGGGAATATCTCAGATTCTCTTTGGCCTTATGATTGAAGGTAAACTTCCAAAATGCATGAGTACATTGGATCTTTTTTTTTTTTAAAAGTCGGGCCCGGCGCGGTGGCGCAGTGGTTAAGGTCCTCGCCTTGCACGCCTGGGATCCCATATGGGCGCTGGTTCTATCCCGGCAGCCCCGCTTCCTTTCCAGCTCCCTGCCTGTGGCCTGGGAAAGCAGTCGAAGACGGCCCAAAGCCTTGGGACCCTGCACCCGCGTGGGAGACCCAGAAGAGGCTGCTGGCTTTGGATCGGCATAGCATGGCCGTTGCGCTCACTTGGGGAGTGAATCATCGGACAGAAGATCTTCCTCTCTGTCTCTCCTCTCTGTATATCCGCCTTTCCAATAAAAAAATAATAAAAATAAAATCTTTAAAAAAAAAAGTCAAAAAAACATTTTCCCCGTTGTGAAAGACTGTATCTTCCTCTCATCAGTGGATTGAGACTTCTCTTACTCTAGTCTATTTTAGCTGTAAATACTCTGAAACTTTATCTAGTTTAAGTAAAAAAGGAGAAATTTTTATAAGGAAGTATTTCTAATATGCCAAATGCAGGAGGTTTGCTGGTCCTTGCAAGAAAGAGGAAACTGAAAAGCTATAAGGCCCCATACCACGTGCCCCCTCCCCTCTCCCCCTTCCTCTTTCTTCCCTTTGTTTCTTTCTTCTGTCGTTCTTTTTCTCTTACAGCAAACCAACTTTCTATGCAACTCCACGCACAAGGATGGCAGTCTGATCCCACAATAATCTTAAATTCAGAGCCTCAATAACCTTCTTTTAAGTGATAGAGGCTGGTTCAGCTCGAGCCCGGGGTCTACGTCCCAGAGTTGAGAAGCACAGCCACAAACAAAAACTGAGGCGCTTGAAGCTGGCTACTATGGATGAAGAGGACATTTTCAGAGAAAGAGAGCAGAACCCGTCATCTAAATTAGGCCTTGGAATCAGTGCATTACCAACTAGCAATTATGTCAGGTAAATTGCTGCTTTTAAGAGTAAGTCCTGGTGGGAATCTATTTTACAAAGAAAAATACCTTCAGTAAGTAGGTACCAGTTTTTTCTCTCTCTCTCCCTCTCTCTCAAAGATTCATTTGTTCTTTTTATTGGAAAGGCAGATTTACAAAGAGTAGGAGAGAAACCGAGAAAGATCTTCCATCTGCTGGTTCACTCCCCGAATGAGCACAATGGCCAGAGCTGAGTTGATCCTAAGTCAGGAACCAGGATCTTCTCCTGGGTCTTCCACATGGGTACAATGTTCCAAGGCTTTGGACCATTCTCTGTTACCTTCCCAGGCAATAAACAGAGAGCTGGATGGGCAGTGGGACAGCTGGCACTCCAGTTGGCACCCATGTGAGATTCGGCACTTGCAAGACCAGGATTTAGCCACTGAGCCATCAGCTACTTTCCCCGCCCCCATCATGCTGTTAAGTTTAAAACTCTTAAAATGTAGAGCACAGGTGCGGTTGACATTTAGCATAGCTGGCCACATGATTACTGGCACTGGAAGGACGTGATCATTTCCTAGTTTGCAGCGAGGAAAACTGATTGAGCTGACACGTAGGGAAGTGTAACTGCTCTGGTTCTCCCCCCGGGAAGGAAGTGTTGCTTGCCAGGAACATCTGTGCCTTTTTGACTATAAGGAAAGATGAGACGATTAATGTCAAGACAAGAATATGCTGAAGTGCAGATGTTTTGAAAAATTTCTTTGATGTAGTCAACCTAATTAAAAAAAAAAAAGAACAAAAATGAGCGGTCCTGAAATATTTTGGATATGTACTTGTAAAAAAAAAATGTTTGCATGTTTGTTAGCTTAACTCACACACCCTGCCTTTACTTTTTGCTCAGTCAACCTGGGCCCTGAATAAGTCAGCCCTGAGTCCAGCTACCGTTTCCTTCCGGAAAGAAACAAACGAACTCCTAAGTTTGGGATCTATTTCCATATCTTGATTTGAGCTGGTTTTGCCTTCTAACGGTTTTTCCTGCATTTGTGCTCTCACATTTAATAATACACTTAAGAATGAGGTCTTCGTGGCATCATCATTTAGTGACATTAGTTTCAAAAATCTGCAAATGCAGGTCTTTGCATTCATAACAACTCAGCTCATTTCCTTCCCGTTCTGTGTGGTGCAGTCCTCTAATTGTGACAAATGTTTCAGGACATTTTTTGAGAATTCAATGTACTGCTGACACCTCCCAGCGTGCTGTTATCTGTAAAATTGGCATTCCATGGCCATATTAGATATTTACTAACTGTGCTAAAGGTTTTAAAATACTGGTTTTTTTTTCTTAAATGATGTATTTATTGTACTTGAGTTACAGAGAGAGAGAGAGAGAGAGATTTTTCATCCATTGGTTTACTGCCCAAATGGCCACAATAGGCAGAGTTGAAACGGTCTGAAGCTGGAAGTCATGAGCTTCTGCCAGCTCTCACTTGGGCCATCCTCTGCTGCTTTCCCAGACCATTAGCAGGGGAGCTGCTAAGACTAGAACCAGGGAACATGTGGGATGTCAGAGCTGCAGGTGGAGGATTTGCCTACTGTGCCACCACAGCAGCCCCTAAAACGCTTTTTCATTTAGTCTTCAAAATATCTCTTTGGACAGAGCTATTCTTATCCTCATACTAATGTGAAAATGAAAGCCTAAGACAATTTAAGTGACTTATTGGTGAACCCGATTGAAATCTCTGTTGCCCAGAATCTCAGACTGAAGTTCTTAAACTTTTGGTCCTGGATTGAAAGCCTTGTCTTCAAATTAAAACTACGTAAGAATTCAAAAGCGATACAGAAAACCAGGTTTCATCTCACAGTCAATGAACCGAAGCCTTGTAAGGGTGTTGGGTTTGGGAGTGAACATTAAGACATACTACTACCAGGCCTTTCCATGGTGGAAGCCCAGTGTGGTAGGCAGACCCCACACACAGCCCCCCCCCCCACACACTGGTCATTTCCATTAGTGTCTACCTTTTGGCTCGGGCCATACAATCAATTCTGAATCTCAGTGTGTAGCTATGGAGCTCACATCTTTACGAATGTCAGGAAGAACTTGGTTAAATCCCTTGGAATTGTCCTTTCCCATTAGCATATAAGAGGAAACTTTCTGAAGTGTTTGCCCTGGGAACAGGTCACTACTGTGAAAGTCACCAGCAGGAATCATATAAAAAAACTCAAAAATTCTTTAAGACACAGACTGGAAAAAGCTCAACATCTCAGGGTAGCCAACCTTAGTGAGGAGAGTGACTTTTAGTCTTTGATACTACACAAGTTACTTCATCTTTCTGTGAAGTGAAAACTTCTTAGTCTAATAAGCTTAGGGATAATATATTTCCCTTATCCATCTTATCTTCCATTAACCCAGGTTTCTAATATGAAAAAAAAAAAAAGAGGGACAGGTGGTTAGCGTAGTGTTGAATATGTCACTTGGGATGATCATATATCATTTCAGGGTGTTTGGTTTCAAGATCCAGCTGCCCTGTCAGTTCCAGGCTTCTGTTAAAGCACCCTGGTAATGGATCAAGTACTGGAGACCCTGCTACCCACGTGGGGCTTAGTAGATTGAATTCTTGGCTTCTTGCTTTGGCCTGGCCCAACTCTAGCTGTTGTGGGCATGTAGGGGGTGAATCAGCAGATGGGAGGGCCCTCTCTACCTCTTTGCCTTCCAATCCAAACACCACCCCCCCCCCCAAAAAAAAAACCAACTATCTTCCTTCACAAAATATTCTCAATATTTAGGCCAACAAACTGTGGATATTAAAAAATATCATGCCTACTTGAATAATGCAGCATTGCAAAAATATACACAGCACTTAAAGCTTTATTTAGAAATCAAAGGGAAAGAGAGAGATTGCAATGGATCTACCATGTGCTGATTCAGTTCCTAGAAGGCTGCAACTGCCAAGACTAAGACAAGCCAAGGCCGGGAGCCAGGGACTGCATTAGGATCTCCTGTGTAAGGGGCAGGAGTCGAAGCACTTCTCCCTGGCCTTTAGTGCGGAGCTGGATCAGAAGTGGAGCAGCCGGGAAGTGAACTCAAAGAGGATCCTGACATCACATGTGGTGGCTTTACCCGCTGTGCCACAATGCCAGTCTATTACTAGCACTCATTAGAATGAAGGCTTTTGCCTCGTTTCTAAATTGTTTAGTCTTCTACAACAGGTATTCCCCCGCCCTTTCTCACATTAGATAACACCTCCATTTCTGCAGTTCGGATGTTTTTCATTTTTAACCATGACATTAAGATCACCTTCACTACTTTGGGCTTTTGTTCTGGTGTCTACCTCAGTATAGTTTTTGTTTGTTGTGCAGGAAAAAGGGAACCCATAGTTGTTGCTGTTAGCAATTTTATATTTTGGGCAGATTTGAGATTTGTCGTGGACTCACAACTCCCATTTCTAATCTCTTTAAAAGAAGGATCTTCTGGCCTCTTGTACCTGGAAGAAGGTAGCCATAGTTAGGCAATTTCCCTACAAATCCCTCCCTGTTATCAAGAAAAAAAAAAAAACACCCAGCTTTATCAATTATTCATTTTAAAGGAATCAGCACAAATTCAAGTCATTTCCTATTCTGCTATCATCTACTGAAAGACCTTTGGCAATCGGTCTCGCAGAAGAGAACAAAAATAAAAATAAGGCATTCAACACCAAGTAGAGCCCGATAGTAAAAACTGGCCATTCAACCTAAGGTAGACCTTAAGCCAAGTCCCTAAGTGGCTCACTTCCCTTAGGTTGACAGAGGGGGGCTACCAAGTGAAAGGGGCCAAACACTTCATCCTTCAGTGTCCTCCAGGCACACTGACCTCTGACCTCTCCCCTTGTCCCGGAACTTGCCAAACATAGCTCCCGGCCATTTTTCAGCGTCTCTTTGTGCTAGTCCCCCCAACCTGAAGTTCTCTTCCACGCCCACTCCTCCCCTGGGAGACTCACAGGTCCGGCTCATTGTTTTATTTTCTATCTCTATTCATAATGGCCCCAGACTTTGAGACGTCTTGCCTGCCCACTGGGAAACAGCACACTCCCACACTCCCCCTCACTTCCTGCCCCATTACTTCGTATTTTCTTGGTGGCCGGTACACATCAGCATCTTATGCAATTACAGTTGTGTGTGTGTGTGTGTGTCCGGGAGGTTGGGGTGGAGCGTCTATACAGTCCCGTGTACCTAGTAGGCTCTCAGTACTTATAAGGGAATGAATGGGGCTCACTGGGACCATGGAAGTTATTTCTCTAAACGCTGGGCCCGCTTGCCAGCCTGCAGCCTGCCAGGCACCTCGCGGCATCCTCGCCCTTTTGCAGAGTCAGGGATTTCATCGCAGGCCAACAGCAAAAGCCCTGAGAGCGCGTTCCTCCGGGGCTCCCCACCTCGAGGGGGAGTAGGGGGGTGCCCAGCGTCCTGCGGCTCAGGAGGGGAAGAAGAGGTCCCTGCAGAAGCCGGAACGTGGAAGCGAAAAGCAGAAAAGGGCCAAGTACACGGGTGGGGAAAGTCTCCTCCGTAGGCCCGGCTGACTCATTCCCGGCCGCCTCCAGGGCAGGCACACTCAGACACCCTCCCCTCCGGAGAGGGCCCGGCCTTCCGCGGGACTCCCGGGGCTCGGCCCTCCTCGGCCACTTCCACCCAGTCAGTCTCGCTTTGGGCCGCGGTAGCAGCGAGGCCGTGTCGCATCGCCAAGAGGCCGGACCCCGGTCAGCCAGCAAGTCAGCCAGGCAGCCATCCAGCCAGGCAGCCAGCCTCGCGGCGCATGCGCAGTGGCAGGGCGCGCGCGCCCAGCGCCGTCCGCGCGCGCCGTCTTCTCCCTGTCGGCCGCTGAGGCGGCTTCCTGAGTCAGTCACCCACAGGCCGCCCGCCCTCCCGGCCGGGGCGGGGGTGGGAGGACGCCAACGGGAGCGTCGCCTTGTCGCCTACGGCGCTGACAAGGACGGTGTGGCCTGCGAGAGGGTGGAGACTTGCGGCCGTGACGGCTTCCCGGCTGCCCCAAGTGGGAGTGGTGTGGCTTGCAGGAAGGAGAGAGGAGGAAGAGCAGCAGAAGGGGGCAGCAGCGGCCGCGGCTAACGGCCTCCCGGCGGCGGCGGAGGCTTGACAGGCTGGGCCGGCGCCCGGCTCTCTCGGGGCGGGGGAAGTTGGCACCTCCGCCTCTGCCCTTCCCTTGGCACCTCGGCCGCCGCCCCCCGCCTGGGCCCGTCCCGGGGGGGGCACAGGAAGAAGGCCCCGAACGATCGGTCGCTGCGCTCCCAGGGATGTGAGTGGGGAACCGAGCCCGCACGGGAGGGCCCCCCCCTCCCGAAGGGCCCAGCCTGGCGGACGCTCGGGACCCTTGCCCGCTCCGGGGGGGCGTCGCCAAGACACCTTGGCCCAAGCCGGAGGCGCCTGGTAGGTAGGACCAGCCTCCCTGAGAGCATGGGGATGGGGGATTGCGGGGAGCCCCGGGCGCCTTATCGGTGCAGCCGATGGGGTGGGCGTTATCACTGCCTGGCCTCTGGGGGCAGCGTGGGAGGGGGTGGAGGGGGGGGACCAGCAGCTATCTCTCCAACCCCTTCCCACCCTCCCGATCCCCCGCCTCCCGTATCCCCATCCCCCCCCGATCCTGCTAGTGGCGATGAACTTGAGTGTCAGAAAAAAAAATCTTCCTTTAGAGGAAACCCAGAAAGCAGTATGTTGGTTGCTGCTTGCATCCGTGGGTGCCTTATGCCTGCCCTCACCACCCCCTGGCTTACCCCTCTTGTAAAATTTTAAGACATTTTAGCCTAGAAGAGACTATCTCTTTCTATTGGGTTTTAACTGCTGTTTTTTAAAAATATATATATATATCTATATTTTTTTGTAGGTTTCAAAAGCAGGCAACTAGAACAAGATGTGAAGTGTTTTCTGCACAGAGGCTCTCCCTCCCTCCCTCCCTCCCTCGGCCACCGACGGTGGGTACCCATCCTGGCTGCCCCCTCCCCGCCCCACGGCTTCCTTCCCTCTGCGAAGAGGGGCTGCGGGTGTCACGGGCTTGTGTAGACAGGCAGGGCGTGTTGCTGCTTAGTAGGCAGGGTTCAGGCAAAACTAGGGGCAGAGTGTTAAACTTTTCAGTGTTGCCCTAGGAGAGCAATTGGAGGGGTGCAGTGTCGAGGGTCGCTCTTGGATCCGCGGTGGCTGTGCAGGGGGGGGAACTGGGGTGTTGGCCCTGACCCTTTGAGCTCCAGCGGCCAGAATTTGCCCAGAAACGCTTCTCAAATGCTGTGGAGGCCGTTGGCTGTTGGTCCTGGGGGTCTCTGCTCCCACATTAGGAGGCTTGCTTCCTGGATGGTTTTTTGTTTTTTTTTTTTTTTTTAATCTGCCCAAGCTTGCTGTGGTCGGTTGAGTTTACCCGGTTGGCTTTCCGGTTGGTGATTACTCTGTCAGGGAGGAAACTCCTTTTCTTTGAATGAACAGGACCAGGAGCGGCCTGAATGTGTCAGAGAGGGGAGGAGACATGTGCTGAAGGAAACCCCAAGTGGGAATAAGGGAGACGACAGCTGCTTTGGGTTTCATAATAGCTCTGGGAACGGGAGTTGTCGGGTTCCTGAAGCTTGTGTTGCAATGCCTGGCTCGGCTTGTACCACTTCAGGTGTGACAGTGGCTTTAGTGAGCTTTTTGATGTGCAAACTCCATGTGCGTAGCACTTAGCTAACAGTCCATGCATGAATGGGAAGACTGCGTGGCGGCTGGCTGTGTGAGCACCTGAGGCTTGGGCTTGCCTTCAGCGAACACCTGTGAGGGACCAGTCACAGCCATGTGCTTCCTTTGGTGCCTGGTCCTCCGCGCTTTGGGACAAGGGCGTCTTTCTGTTCTCCACCTGCCTGTTGATGGCGGGCGGAAGCCTTTGGAAACAGCACTGGAAAAGAGTGTTGGCTTTGGAGTCGCTTATGGGCTGGAATCATTGTACTCTTCATGCTTGAGACTCACATGGTTTAAAAGCCCTTGAGCTGGGCCCCCATGCTTCCGGGAAGCCTGGTGGCTGGAATCCTCGCCTTGCATGCGCTGGGATTCCATGTGGGCACCAGTTCGTGTCCCAGCTGCTCAACTTCCCATCCAGCTCCCAGCTTGTGGCCTGGGAAAGCAGTAGAGGATGGCTCAAAGCCTTGGGATCCTGCACCTGTGTGGTTGACCCGGAATAAGCTCCTGGCTCCTGGCTTCAGATCAGCTCAGCTCTGGCCGATGTGGTTGCTTTGGGAGTGAGCCAGAGGACAGAGGATCTTTCAGTCTGTCTCTCCTTCTCCATGTGGGTCTACCTTTCCAATGAAAGTAGATAAATCTTAAAACAAAATAACTGTTGAGCCTTGCTTCTCTTTGGAGGTTGTTGTGAGGATTGGAGGAGATGCATGCAAAGTGTTATATTGCTTGGCCACCGTCAGAGTCTTGGCTGCCTTCGTGGCTGCGCTGTTAGGAGGAAAACGAAATAAAGGCAGAATGTCTCTGCCAGGGCCAGTGTTTCTTCCTCTTCCATATAAAGGGCCAAAGAACTTGGAGATGGTGAGCAGGCGAAGGGTTAACTCATTGCTTGCCTTGAGCCCCCTATCTGATGCCCCTACCTGCTGTGGTGCTGCCCTCTTGTGGTTAAACTGTGTTAAGAACCTGTCTTGCTCCTCTCCAACTACATTTTTTGGGGGACCTGGTCAGTCTCCCCTGTCTCAAACTGTGTGCCCACGTGCATAAAGGAGCAGTGAGCTCCTTGAACCGTTAGTCTGAGGTGGTTCGGCTTTAGTGTTGTATACCAACATCCGTTACTGCAATGTCACCTGTTTGTAAAGCTGTCGTCTTAGAACTTGCTCTGCTAAACAAAACAAAACAAAACAAAACAAAAAACACAAACTGAGGTGTGGAAATCAGCGTGGAACAGGAAGTGGCTGTGTGGTAGAGTCGACTTTGAGTCCATGGTTGGAGAAGTTGTGTTTTTTTTTTTAAGGTATGAGGACATCACCTATGAAGAATCCTAGTACTTTAGATAGAAAGGTTTGTGGGAAAATACTAGATTTTATTTTCACGGATAATTTTTTGGAATTCATCCACTTTTTTTTTCAAGAACAATTTTGAAGATTTCCTCACGTTTCTTCTGGCCTAAGTTGCTAAGACTCTTAAGGGATTCCTGGATGAAGATGTCTCGAGAACCTCCTGCCTTCCTGTTTAATTGGTTTTTCCAATAAAATATAATGCTGGTTACAGCGAATCATGGCTAGATTCATTTATTTTCCTCCTGCTAATAGCTTTAGAGCTTCAGTTCTTTTACTTTGTAACTAATTCTGTTGTTTGCTTTTTTTTTTTATTAATCTTTTTTTTTTTTCCAGCAATCTGCTGCAGCTGCTATGTAATAACATGGCCCCAAGTGCCAATCATGGTTTATGCGCCTTAATTTCCTCCTCTCCTGATCATGTAGGCTTTCCTTTAGATATTATGTTTAAGCTGGCTCTTTCATTTATATGTATATTAACCCAAATGACATGTTTGAATGTTTTCTGGCCTCTCTGATTCCTGCCTTCCTGCCTTGACCATCTGGGCTTAGCATACGGAGAATCTAATCAGCCTGTTGGACTTCCATGTATCTTCCTTCGGTTTTTTCTCAATAGAGCTGTCACTGTGAGAATTCTTATTGTGGCGTTCTCTGACCCTCACATCTTGGCTGTGTTGCCATTTTTGACCTGTTAAATTGAACGTTGTTTTCCTGGCTTTCAGGACATGCTGTCTGATCCACCTCTGCCCTGTGGTTTGTGTCGGGGTTCTCGGCACGTGTTTCCTGCTGTTGTCTTGGAAGTGGAGGTCAGGAGTTTTGAAAAGCAAGTCATGCTTCTTCTGTTGCTGATAGACTCAATCTTTCTCCCATGCAAGTCTAATGTCCTTCTACACCGCTTATTAGGTCTGGAACAACTAGTGCCTTGCTCTCCTAATCTGGAAAAAGGGAGAATTGTAGTACTTTCCCCATAGGATTGTAGGGAGAATTAAGTGAGTTCATGAATTAAAACCTCACAAGCCCAGCATATTAAGCTATTCTTAACTGTTAGCTGTTATAATTGTTTTTCCTACAGCTGTAACTAGGACTATATTCCCAGTTGAAATGCTGCACAATTTGTGAAAGTGTTTCTTGCTAATTTTTTTTCTTTTTACATATTTCTGTAGCTCCATAATGTTTTAACATTTGATGGATGTTGCCTGATTATATATTGAAATGTAACTTTACTCCATAAATATCTATGGTGGGAGAAGATATTTTTTTAACCATGTCCCAAAGATTAAAAAAAAGATGAAAAAAATGAAGTAGGTTCCCTGAAGAGTTACAACTGGGGGGGGGTGGATATGATGAATAATAAAAGGTATAGATATTTGAGACCACTTAGACTTGAGGTGAGCAGAGAATTCTCTAGGAAAAAAAGGAGGTAGAATTAAAGCAGGGCAGTCACTTCATAAAAGGAAGTGACTTGCATATCATATAAGGTAGAATATGGACGACATGTTCAAAGAATAGTACATTGAACAGCTTGACTGAAATTAAGATTATATGAGAGACTATTAAGAAATCAGATAAAAAATAGATTGCAGTTATATTATGGGTGGTTTTTTGGTGCTGGGATGAGCAGAATATGCTTCATACCGTGAGTAACGAGAAACCATCACAAATCTTGAATTGGGAAAAAAGAGCTTGTTAAAATAATATTAGGAAAAATAAAGTGGCACCTGTGCTAGCTATAATATGAACTGGAAAGAGAAGAGATGCAGAGATGTGGGAAAAAGTCTGGGCCTGAAGTGATGGGACTTGAACTTACAGGAAATAATTCTGACTTGATGTCACAAGACTTTGTTATGGATTCAGTCAAAAAGGAAGATATGACAAAGGGGTAGTTAAAAAAAGACTTCCAAGTTTGGTCCTCAGTGAAGGGGGAAATTAATCAATGTTGGAACTTGAAGACATCTCAGGATGTCTGTGCCAGTCCATCTTAACATTTTGTGCGTTAAAAACCTCGAGAACCTGACGGGTTTTTAAATGTGTCCAAAGTTCCTGAGTTGGTGATGAAGGGTTGGAACTGGGTTGATGATAGATGGTTAAGTACTCTGAGTAGGTGGTTGAGGCAATCTAGACAATTGAGCCCATGTTTTTGACCTATAGACAACAGAATAGGCATGTTGAAATAGACAGTGGGACATATGACTGCAACTTGGTAAAGAAGTTATGGTAGCTTGTGTTCAGAAGTAGACTAACTTAATCAAGAAAAGAAGTTTGGTTAGCCCACACATCTGGAGATTTAAAGTCTGAAACTGGACAAGGTGTGTTTGGCTCCTGGTGAGCGCCTTCTTGGCTGTGCCAGATCATGTTGGATCACAGCATGTCAGGAAGGATCACACTATAAAACAGGTAGCCAGAGTGACCAGGGTCCTCCAGGGCTGTCTGAGGGCACACCATCTTGGCCTAAGGCCACCTCCCAATGCTGCCACCCTGGGGATCAAGCTTCCAACGCATGCATTATTGTGGGACAGACTGAAACGTATCCAACCATAGGCTTTTACACCTCGCCTCTTCTCTGTGGGCTCCAGGTTGTCTTCTCATATCCTTATAGGATTTCTCCTTTCCCCTTTCCTGGTCAGATGATGAATTTTCCAAGTCTTGTCTATTTCCTTTTGCCTCCAAATTTCATCAGAGAACTTACTACAAGCAGCCAGCAAAACCCAAATACCACTTGCAAATTGATTGTTGCTTTGCAGTATCCTCTACCAAACAGGCTATTCCACAACTGTACAAGTCAGCCCTTGGTCAGGTGTTAGGATGTGGGCACAGAGCCTCTTGGTTCTTGGTGCGTGTGGCATTACTTCAGTTTCTGGTGGACACTCATTTCCACCTGAGGCTACTCCCCTAGACTTCTTGTCTCTGAATCCTTACCCGAATTGCCTGTCAAGCCCTGCTCATAACGTTCCAGGCTTTTCCTAACCTGAAGTCTTCTGACCTCTGCTACTCAACTCCGAAGCTGCTTTCATAGTTTTAGCCCTGGTTACAGCTTTCCTTCAAATCCAGTTTTTGGAACAATACTGAAGCACCTGAGGCCAGATGACTTAATACAGAAAGGAGATTTATTTAACTTACACTTGCAGATGTTCACAGGCATAACTCAGGTATCAGGATATCTCTGGTTCAGGACTTCACGGCCAGCAGTCCTCCCAACAACAGAGCCTTGTGGGAGGAAAAGATCACAACTCAGAACTGGACACCAGTGAGCAGTGATCTGGGGGGTCAGATTCATTTGTGTGATAGCTGGCTTTTGGGAGAACTCTAGGAATCCCATGAAAGCTGCCTTAATTTGTTTTAAAACCATGCCCTCAACAACCTGAACACCACTCACTAAGAATACCTCTTTCTTTTTATGTGAAAGAAATTTTAAATTATTTTTATTTTTATTTTATTTGAAAGGGAGAGAGATTTGCCACTAGATGGTTGATTTCCTAAATACCACAACAGCCAGGGCTGGTTTAGGACGAAACACTTGAGTCCAGATTCAATCTGGGCTTCCTGTGTGAGTGGCAGGAACCACAAGTACTGGAACCATCACCTCTCGCCTGTAGAGAATGCATTAGCAGGAGCTTGGAGCTCAAACTGGGCACCCTGGTATGGCATGCAATGCCCTAGATGGCAGCTTAACTGTTGTGCCAAATGCCAGCCTTTAGACATGATCTCTTAAAGATATCATTATCACCTCAGCATATTACCACACTGAGTACCAAACCCACACCCCATACACATCAGAGGGACACCCACACCATAACCAAACAAAGCATTTGACAAGCGATGTGTAAATCAAACGGTAGACCCTGTCCCTGAAATGGAAGCGAAATTCTTAATAGATAACTCATAAAACTAAGGGTAGAATAATTGAATTTCCAGTTGAGGAGGACTGGCTAGGACAAAATAAAACACGAGCTATTGTGATGCCCATGCAGTGTGGCCCCATGATGTAATCCATGTTGGAATGGTTCATCAGCTCTTGGTTTCCCTTGCATGCTTTACCCATGTATGATGCCAATTTTCTGGAGCTCCTTTGTATAGCTTACTGCTTGCTTCTTCTTCTTCTTCTTCTTCTGTATTAGTTTTTGGAAGAAAGGTATTCATTATTGCTTACTGAATGATTTTAGTCTAATAAATTCTGATGGTGAAGTATAATGCTATGAGATAATGTTTTGGTAATACGAAGATCATGCTGTGTTTTGCAAATCAGAGATCGGGGACTTATCCTGCTGTCAGTGTGGTATGCGATTTTGAGCAAGCCGTGGAGCTGTTCGCTCTCATTTTTTTTTTCCTCTCATTTTAAAAATAAGGGAATGGACTGTGTGTTTTATTACCTTAAAAAGAATCACGGGGTGAAATATGTTAGAGTTAAAAAGGAAATGGCTCGCCAGTGCTTTTAACAAACCCGGCAGGCCCCTGCTTTTCCCATTCCTTCGCCCCTACCTCTAAGTCTCTGATTTCTGTTCTCCAAGGAAACTGCTTTCAAATCTCACAGTGTCTTTTGGTTCTTATCTCTATATTTTGATTGAAAAAGAATTCACCATTGATAGAACTTCCTAAAAAAGAAGACTAGAACTTCCTGCCTCTTCCTCTTTGCCTCTTTCCTTTCTACAATGGCAGAACTGTTCAGTGACCCATTTAGGGCTCCAGATTCACTTGACTAGAGGAGTCTTTGCCTTCTCCCTTTTTTTTTTTTCTTGTGTTACTTCTTCCCTTTGTGGCATCATTTTCAGCATTATCTATGATGGTTCATTGAAAATACAAATAAAAGATGTATTTGGCTATAAGACTTCTTGAAATCCATTCATTTAAAAATAATGCAACATTTTCATGAGCATTCTAGAAGACCCCTTGTTATTCCGCTTGCCACTGTTGTAAAACACAATTAGCCCCCTCCCCCTAAAGAAACTAGCTCTGTGAAAGAAATGCTGTGTGGCGTCTCAGATTATTGTGGGTTAGTAGCTTGGATGGGACACGTCAGGGAAGCGTGTGCTTCCGCTCCGCAGTGTCTGGGACCTGCACGATCTTGCCAGCTTGGAGAGAGATTGCGACCCTTAGGAGCTTCCTTTACCTGCCGGGGAGTAGACGCTGACAGTTGCCTGTTCATTGGAGCATGCATATGTGGCCTGGACTTTTTCACAACACGAGGTCCTAAAGCTGGTAAGGTTTTTTTTTCATGTAGTGAGTTGAGATTTCAAAGCCAGCATTTCATTTCTTTCTGACTATGTATTTATGAATGATTTATCCTTTCCAGTTGCACCGTGTATAACTTTTGTGTCATGCTATTGGTTTATAAATATGTCAGAAACCTATTCAGATTTAAGAAGGTGGGAGAGTTAGGCTGTTTCTTGATGGAAGGATGAGAGGCTAAGATTTATCCTTGGTGTTTTTTTTCCCCCTACTTTTATTAATTAATTTATCTTTGCATATTGTTTTGAGCAGACAGGATTAGAATTCTGCCTGTGATTGTCAGCTGTTGTACCAGTGTTTTTATCCTAATCATGTTGTCAGGTACCACTTCTGCTGTTGTCTTGAGTTTCCTCTCTTGAAAGCCTACCACCTCCTGATGGCTGTGACAGGAGGTTTCTCTCTTTAATGCATATCCGCTGGAAAATTCTCCTCTCACGTATGACAAGAACCAAGGTCTCTTTCCTCTTTTGCATGAATTCCACTGCAACGGTATGGGCTTGAAAAATAATCATTTTGAAGTGGTACTTTAAGGAAGGAAAAAAAAAAGCTTTCAAAGATCTATTTGAAACATTTCCCCCCTTTTCTTATCATTCTTTTGTGTACAATATATAATTACATATATTGTTGTATTTATATAGAATCATAAATCTTCATTTTGCTTTGTAATCATCCTTAGGCATGATCCTAAGGAGTAGATTGCAGTCTGTCTTGTTGCTTAGGGAAAGGCCAGGGACTCAGTCTGGGGAGTCAGTGACCCTTTCCAGCGCTCTACTAAGCAGGAAGCCAGGGCTTCAGTTTTGTTCAGGGGTCCAATGTGAAACTGAAAAATTTGGCTTCAGCAGCTTTAAATATTCATCATAAATATTCATCATCCCTTGCCTAAATGTAAGAATTGTGACATTGTTTTAAGATACATGATACATTTATTTGGGTCGTTTCATACACAGTTTTAGGAGGTAATTGTAGTATATAAGATTTGAACGTCTCTTCCAATAAAATTCAAGTGAATAAAAGTGATCTGTATAAAATTAATCATTCTCGGGGAACAGGGAGAAACATACTTACAGGTGCTTCTTGCGGTGGACAGAACTTGACGAGTGGGTTTTAGTATCTTTCTAGATGTCTTTGCTTAGTAGTAAGTTTACATTCAATTTCAAATGTTTTTTCAATGTGTAAGGTCATCTTGTTCACTGCAAGCCGACTCATTTTAATTCAGTATTGTATTATGGAGTTGTTCACATTGCGATCATTAGAGATTTGTTAATTCAACCCATTTCGTTTCACTCATCAACCCTTATTCCTTCATCACTTACTGACTCATAATTCCATGCTTGATTAGTCATTTCTTGGTTGGTCACTAGCTCAATTGTTCAGTTATTATTAACTCCCGGGGCCACTTGTTTGATCAGCTGTGTATTCTCTTTGTTGCCTGCTCTCTTACCTGGCTGATGGGTCGATCTGTCACCATGGGTGAATCACTCGGGGTGCCGCTCAGTCATTCACTTGCCTGCACACGCCACAGAGTAATCAGTGTACAGCACATCACCCATCAAATCAAACATTAGCACCATCAGGTATTAAACATGTCTTTACTGTCTGTTTTCTGCTGTGCGCAAGGTATACTGCTGAGAATAGGTCAGTTAAGAGGAAAACTCCATCCCCGTCCCCAATAACAAGTCAAGATTTTGAGGTGAAGGAAAGAGAACATTTAATCTCAGCAGATGACAGAATCACCTCCCCCCTCCTCCTTTTTTTTGTAGGAGGCTGCAAGGAAAGGGTGCCAGTTTGGGCAATCCTTGAAGGAGCTGTGGGTCTCTGATATCTGGTTCTGGGACGTGTCCTTAGGATGATGGCAGTGCGCTGCTTCTCTGCTCGGGGTGATCCTTGAGGAACACAGCTGGTGAGATTAGATCTGGGCTGAGCAGGTCTTCCTGCTGTGCGAAGCAGAAGTCGGGATAAGGAAGGAGGAGGCAGTGTGTGCCCTGAGGACACGGTGAGCCGGAAGCTGGGCAGTCCAGCCCCGAAGCATCAGCTTTTCCCCCCCTCTGTTCAGATTGCTCATTCATGTTATTTTATACGTGATTGCAAACCGACTTCAGCTCTAATGCCTTCATAACATTCTGTCAGCTAAGTATGCAACAGTTTTAAAGATTCCTTTGAGAATCACTGCATATTTTCTTTACTGTTACAAACAGTGTTTCTTAGAGATCTTGGATGCGCACACTGTGATTCTTGTATTTTTTACAAAAACAAAGTCTTCGAGATACCTTTGTTCTTCCTTATAGCTTTACCAGCACTGGGTATTGCAAGCCTTCTTATCTTTGCTAATCTGATAAGGAAGAAACGATATTTCATTTTTAATTTATTTTTCTCTGATTATTAATGATATTAATCATGTTTATGTTTGTGGGGTTGTTAGCATTTCTTTTGTAAGATGTCCATTCATATTCTTTGTTCATTTTCTTTCTGATTTTTAAAAAAATTTATTTATTTATTTTTTTGAAAGGAAGATTTACAGAGAGAGGGAGAGAGAGAGAGAGAAAGATCTTCTGTCCGCTGATTCACTCCTCAAGTGGCCGCAATAACCGGAGCTGAGCCCATATGAAGCCAGGAGCCTGGAGCTTCCTCTGGGTTTCCTACATGGGTGCAAGATCCCAAGGCTTTGGGCTGTCCTTTACTGCTTTCTTAGGTCTCAAGTCAGGAGCTGGAAGAGAAGTGGAGGTACTGGGACATGGACTGGCATCCATGTGCATGGCAGTGTGTACAAGGCAAGGATTTAGCCACTAAGCCATTATGCTAGGCCCTTCTTACTGATTTTTAAGAATTGTTTGTATAAATATAGTAAACTTTTGTAGCATACTTTTTATGTTTTTAAAACTTTGATTATGGTATTTATATATTTTTTTCCTGTTGTTTTTATGCATTTATTAATTTTTACTGGAAAGTCAGATTTACAGAGAGAAGGAGAGACAGGAAGATCTTTTATCTGCTGGTTCACTCCCCAGGTGGCTGCAACAGCTGCAGCTGAGCCGATTCAAAGCCAGATTTCCCACATGGATGCAGGGTGCTAAGGCTTTGGGCCGTCCTCTACTGCTTTCCCAGGCCAAGAGCAGGGAGCTGGATGGGAAGTGGAGCAGCCAGGACACGAACTGGTGCCAACATCTGATCCTGGTGCAAGCAAGGCAAGGACTTCAACCACTAGGCTGCCGT
The DNA here is from genome assembly GCF_017591425.1 of Ochotona curzoniae. NCBI lineage: Eukaryota > Metazoa > Chordata > Mammalia > Lagomorpha > Ochotonidae > Ochotona > Ochotona curzoniae. Next base: position 6,842,768 of record NW_024466446.1, on the reverse strand, counting down.
GCCAGGGCCTTTTTCTGTTATTTTAAAAAATGTAATAATATTTGTTACAAAGGTGAGGAGGTTAGAGACCCAGGTAGGCTCATGCCTTTGATCTTAATGAGGACGGAGAGGTTTGGTGTTAGGAGGGGAGGACATTGACGAGATGTTTGTTTTCCCTCCTTTGTCCTTGGGGCATGAGAGAGAGACAATGTAACTGGCTTCCTGTTGTGGTACTCTTATCAGTGCCTAGGGGCTCAGACTGGTGTAGAGGGCTATTTGAGTGGTCTTGATTGTTCTAAGAAGTTGTCAGCTCTGCTACACCAGAGGAGAGAAATTCTTTGTAAGACCTATTGGCTGTCCTTGTGTATCCTCATGTGCCCCCAGACCGAGGTACTTGCCGTAGAGTCTCTAGTCTGGAGTGTTCCAACTGTTCTTTTCATCTTTTGATTAGATACTCGGTCTTTTGTTAACTCTGATGAGCTGGCTCTCTTGGTTTTATTTTATTTATTTATTTTCTTGTTCATCTGGGTCTGCTCTCCATTCCTGCAGAGGGGTCAGCAGCTGAGGTGACCCAGTCCTGCAATATATGCTTCAGGATCAGACCACATTTGATTGTGATTTTCCCTGAGGTCAGAGGGCAGGGATTAAGCGCAGCAGTCTAGTTGGGGAGCCCCCTAAAAGAACTTCACCTGGGAGGTCTTCAGACCTTGCTCCCTTGCTCTCGTGTGTGTCATCTGGTTCAGGGACAGGCTCAGTCCATCCAATGTATGTACCAGTGGGCGCGGCTGCCTGGTCAGTCCCACCCCCAGGCCTGGCTCTTGCGTAAACAGGCAGGAGCTACAGCCTAGCCCAATCCAGCCTGTCCCCAGGTCAGGCTCTCCCACATATTGATGAGTACCATGACCCAAGCAATTGTGCCATCTTCTTATGCTCTCCTAGGCACACTAGCAGGGACCTGATTCAGAAGTTGAGCGTCTGGGACTTGAACTAATACCTATAGTGGATGCCAATATTGCAGGCAGCTGCTGAACCTTCACACCACAACACTGGTTCAGAGACTTTCCTTTTTATTATTATTTTTAATTACATTGCATTATGTGGCACAGTTTCATAGACTCTGGGATTCCCCTGACCCCTCCCCGTGCCCTCCCCCCATGGTGGATTCCTCCACTTTGTTGCAGTATTACAGTTCAAATTCAGTTGAGATTCTTTCATTGCAAACATATACCAAGCATAGAGTCCAGCATGTTATTGTCCAGATGAATTCAACAGTTACTTGGGGAGACCATCCCTGGTCTGAAGGTAGAGCTGGCAGAATATCATCCCGATCAATTGAAAGCCCCAACATAACATCAACAACAATTTACAACATTATGGAATTAATTGACATGGTATTGAGTATCCAATATGTTAAAAAAAATGCAAGTTCTTAACCACATCCTCTGACTACTTCATTAACATTTCAATTTGAGTTTATATAGAGAACCGGCTGCTATACACCTTAAAATGGCTCTAGGGTACTATTCAGCTGTCTCGTGTCTATTTTCATTTAGTATATAGCAGTTTATAGTGTTGAAGCATAATTTTGCTGAACTTGGCAGATTCTAGGATAGTCTAAACTGGCTTATAACTCCAACAAGGCATATGTCAACAGCTGAGGTGCAGGACAGTTTTAGGAGGGGTGTGCAGAGAGATCTTCAATACCTTAGTGAGGAGTAACTAATCTTTGTGTCCTACCTAGTATGGTATATGTGAATCCATGCTGACTGTTTCCTGTCTGGTTCTAAGCTTTCCTTGCTGTTCTCTATCTATTCTAATTTTTTTTGTTTGTTTGTTTGTTTTGGGGGGGGGTGCTCTGGAGCGACCCTGATGGTCATTGCAAGAGAGAGTGGGGATCCAAAATTGGAACTAAGGACCAGAGAAAGCTCCTCTCCCTAGTGCCAAAGAAAGTTTACTGTTCTTCTGTTTCTGTGGACTGCTCAGGGCTCCTGGCTGTTGTTCCGATGACCTTGGATACTGTGAGGGAGGATTTGGACTTCTTCCATCCCCTGTGGTAGATCCAAATGGGGGTGGGTGACCTCAGAGTTCTCGGCCTCTGAAGGCACTCCAATTCACCGTGGTCTCCTTGGCAGTTGGGATGTAGTCCTTGGTGCCCATACTGATAGTCCTTGGTGAGGATCCAGGAGTCTCCAGGGTTGGGATACAAGCCTCCTCCTGTTCACCTGCTCCACTCTGGGGTCCCTCCCCCACTCCGCCCCTGCTGCTCTGGGCATATGACCTCCTGTTAAGAGATTGCCAGGGTCGCTCTTTGATCCTCCTATATGTCTTACAGTTTTACTGTTGTCTTATTTTAGAGACAGAGGCAGAGAGAACCCTCCCATCTGTTGGTTTCCTTTCCAGTGACCTGGAGCAGCTGGGACAGGAACTGGACAAAGCCAGGACTCCAAGAACTCTGGGGTCTCATATGATGGTGGGGACCTCATTCATGGAGCCATCACCTGTTGCTTCTGTTAGATTCCAGGAAGAGGGAATCAGGGAATCAGAGGCAGCCTAAGGTGCTTTCTTTGGGATGTGGATGTCCCAAGTGGCATCTTTTTTTTTTTTTTCAGACTTACAGAGAGAGAAGGAGAGAGAGAGAGAGAGAGAGAGGTCTTCCATCTGCTAGTTCACCCTCCATATGATCATGACAGTTGGAACTAGGCCTGTCTGAAGCCAGAAGCCTGGAGTTTTTTTCCCAGTCTCCCACATAGGTGCATTGGATGAGGGCTTGTACTTTTCATTGCTTTCCCAGGCACATTATTAGGGAATTGGACCAGCAGTGGAGCAGTCAAGGCTTGCATCAACTCCTGTATGGGAAGCTGGCACTATAAGTGGAGGCTTAACCTACTAAACCGCTGTGCTGGCCACCTCAAAATAGCGTCTTAACTACTGTGCCAACACCTGCCTTTTTCCTTTCCTTTCTTTTCCTTTCCTTTCCTTTCCTTTTCTCCTTTCCTTTCCTTTCCTTTCCTTTCCTTTCCTTTCCTTTCCTTTCCTTTTCTTCTTTCTCTTTCTCTCTCTCTCTTTTAAATTTTGAACACATTAAATCTAGGCTGTGCTCCAAAAAGCAGGTTTTTGATACAAGGTTTTTACTGTGTCTTTTCTCTAGCAGATATACATATATAGCTAGATATATATCTGTATATATATATATATTCCGCCCCCCCCCCCCAGCAGTTTGTTGGACTCTTTGTACTTGTACCATAACTGTTTGGTTTGATGTGCACCAGCCAGTGCAGGGTCAGGTACTGTCTGTCACCTGCACCAGCCAACACATATCAGTGGATGCAGCTTCCTGGTCAGTTCTGCCCCTAGCCCCATATCACGTACACTGATGGGTGCTGTGGCCAGCCCAGCCAGCCTGCCACAGACCTGTTTCTTACGCATACCAGCAGCTGCTGTGGCCTAGTAGGGGCAACCCCTGATAACCTGCACCAGGTCCACTCTGAACCAGTGATTGCATGTGTCAGCCTCTGCTGCAGCCAGCAGGTGCTGCAACCCATCCTTCTCCCCCTCCACCTTTCCCCCTGCCCCACCCAGGCTCTCCTCCCATCCCCAGCTCCTGTTTCTGGTGGGTTCCTGCCAGGTGAGTTCTGTGGTTCAGCCTGGCTTGGCCCATCACAGCCCCCGGCTCTCCATGCAAACCTGTAGGTGCAGCAGTCCCACAGAGGCGAACCCACAAATCCCCTAGAGAATCTGCCTCCAGATCCCGTTCTCTCGTGTTCCAGTGGGTACTGTGGCCCAGCCTCATGTGGCCCAGCTCTTGCTCCAACACTCACTGTCGGGTATTGTGGCATGTTCCGGCCAGGAGCTAAATTAAAAAGAAAAAACAAAAAAGGGAATAAGCAACTATGCTGGCACTCTTGTTAACACAAATCTGGCATTAGCCAGGTCCGTAATGTGTGGCAGCTGTTGGCTGTTTTTCTCTCATCAGTGTGCCAGTTGCGCAGGTACAAGGCAACCCAGAAAGTGGAGTCTTTCAATCACAGTTATTTCGGGATAAATAAAAAGGAAGAGTAGCTAACAGTAAGACGGTGGGGACAAAACTCATCAAAGGGCTGAAACTGGTAATCTTGTCTGGCTTTCTCGAAGCAAAGCCATCAGAAGAATATGACTGATAACTTTCTATTTTCAGGATAAGTTGGAAGCACAGACACTGTGTCCTTGCTTTCTCATAAAGCTGGAAAGAAGCCCAAAGGAAAGGGGATTAGCTCTTTGATATTTGTAAATGTTGCCTTTGGGGAGAAACACGCCTGTTAGTCCTTATAGATCATCTCTAGGCGTCATTTGCTTCTCTAATGCAGAAGAGCCTTGGTGGCTAGTGATGTCCACAAGGTTTGTTTAGTGGGGACTTCCATGTTTAAAAATCCCCTCCCCAAACTTTCCCGGAGGAGGAAGGAGAGAGGAAATGGGGAACCCATACTCTTGTCCATAGAAACCCCAGTCTGATTGGGGTGTCAGCCCTTTACTGAGGTAACTTCCTGGTCTGGTGTAAAAATGTCTATTGTTTCATTTTGTTTTTTTCCCAGAAAATTCTTTGATAGTCAGGTGCTCATCTGTTTGTTCCTAGACCACACACCTCATTGTCTGTTGACAAGTTTCCAGGATTTGAATCTGTGAGGAGTGATGAGCATTGGCCAAAGACCGATGGAGACCCTCACCATTTTAGACCCTCCTCACTTTAAATAGCTGTTTCCAGCAGGCTTTAGTGCCCTTAAGTTTCAGTTTTGATTTCCCTTAGGTTTCAACTCCCTTATGTTTCCGTTTGGGTATCTGGCTCTTCAGTTCCACACCCAATTTTGTTCCCTGACAGCCCTATCTACCAAGTCCCTTGCAGCCCGTATCCCTGGCCGCCGCCTAGTGCCATGGCTGCCAATCCCCACCATCCTGTATTAGTACTGCCCTTATGCCATGAAAGCAGAAGCGTATAAAACTCTTCTTTATTGCTCCTGCTTCTCTGCATGGCTACCTCTGTCTGCGCAGATAAAGGCTGTCTGACTCTGCTCTCCCGGCCCTCGGCTTTCCCTGCTCTCTGCCATGCTCTTCAGGCTCTCACTCCTTCCTCGGAAGCCCCTGCTGTCACTATGACAGGAGACCTCTCTCTGCTCTTTGCCGTCTCCCCCCCCCCCCCCGCCTTCGTGCTGTCATCTCTGCTGTCTCTCCCTTCCCCACGGCCACCTCTGCCGCAGGAATAAAGTCCCCCCGTGGGACTCGCTGCCTTTGGCCTCTTGGCTTAATGGTGAAAATCCCTAACAATCACTGGCAGTAACAGAAGCCATGGACCTCTGCATGTGAAATCGGCACTGAGTCTGGGATGGTGATCACGCCACACTGCCTACCTCTCAAGTTCGACTTGTGTTAGCAGAGTTACGTTACTGGCAGATTACCTCAATTCTGTGGAGATTTGTTTTTAGGGCTTCTTGGAATAGGTCTATTTCAGCTTTGCTTTTAGTCACAGCATATAGTTCTTCAAGGCTTGCTGGAGTTTGAGCGGGAAGCCCGAGGTAGCTGCCACTTCTGACACAGCAGCTGTTGATAACCCCTTCCTATTCCGTCAGATTCCCTCCTGGAGCCTCTCTCTGGGCTTCTAGATTTTTGTCCCGTGGACTCAAACTCAGGAGCCAGCCACTCTGTGTCCAGTTTGCCCTGAGATTTCTACCCTCAGTTTGTAGCTTTTCTGTCAGTTACATACTTAAAAAACTAGATTTATTAATTTATTTGAAAGGTAGAGTTTACAGAGAGGGGAGAGACAGAGAGAGAGCCTCTGTCCACTGATTCAGTCCTCAGATGACTGCCAGCAGCTGGCATTGGGTGAGGGCAAAGCCGGGAGCTTCTTTCAGGTCTCCCACGTGGGCGCAGGGGTCCAAGCACTTGGGCCATCCTCCATTGCTTGCCAAGGCTCAGTAGCAGAGAGCTGGGTCAGAAATGGAGCAGTGCCCATATGGAATGACAACTTTGCACAAGATGGCTTGACCCACTGCACTGCAACACCAGTCTCCATTGTTTGCCCATGATTTTAGTTCCCAGTGCACCTGCAGCTTTCCACAAGCGCTGTTGTCTTCTGACCCTTGCCTACTCACTGAACAAACAAACTGGAGTCCCGTGGGGTCAGTGTGGACCTCATCTGGTGTGTTTTTCCTCTTTCAAGGGTTACATTCCTTGTAGTGCCTGCTTATATTCTTGCTAATGCCTTCAAATAGCATTTTTTTAAAACATTTTCTTTCTGAAGTTTAAAATTGTTATCAGTGGAAATGTTAGTCTAGTATAAGCTGTTTTCTCATTCAAGAAAGTCCACATTTTAAAATTGTTATTTGCTATTTCTTTGATATCTGAGATAGAAGGTGAATGATCATGATTATTCCAAATATTAGTCAAGGATCTTAGTGTTGGTACCCTATCTTTTGAGTTTTCCACAAACCATATTGATTTAATTATACTGTTATTTTCATGGTCAAAGCATATATTTGCTAACTATCTGTAGCAAGATCTGTATCTCTATGATTTTTGGGCTGACAAGAACAAATTTGGGGGGCAAGACATACGAGCTGCTTTTGTGATTTATAGGTTATTATAACCTTTATTTCAATAGTGGAAGGAGCACATAAGAGATTTATGATGAAATTGAAAAAGTAGGTCGTGGACACATTTGAAGAACTCTTAGATTTTATTCTGAGTGTAATAGGGAAAGGACTAGAAAATTTTGACGGGTTTTACAACAGGAATCTAGTCACATTTTAAAAATATGATTCTTTCCTCCCTTGTGTCGATGGGGTTATTGTAAAGCAAAATAGATTGGGGGAAAAATGAAGGACAGAAGTTCAGTAGAGAAACGATGGCAACTTAGCTTATAGTGGTAGTTGTGGAAATGAAAAAAGTGAATGGATTGGAGATAGAGTCTGGAACTACGGTGTCAGTGTGCTGCTGCTGGATTGGATATAGGGGATTAGAAAAAGCTGAAGAAGAAACAGAGATCCAATCTTTCATCTCAAAATAGAAATGCTTGTTAAGAGCTCCCTTCTATTCATGTTCATTTTTGCTTGCTCAATAATAATCCAAAGTGCTTTTTGTCTCAACAACTTCTTTTGTTTGTTTTAAAGACTTATTTTTATATTTGAAAGAGTTACAGAGAGGATAAGGGGGAGAGAGTGAGAGAGTGAGGGAGAGAGGTCTTTCCTCCAGGGGTTTACTTTCCACAAGTGCTGGAGTTGGACCAGTCCGAAGTCAGGAGCCAGGAGCGTTTCCTTATCTCCCACTGTGGAGCCCAAGGACGTGGGCCTTCTGCTCTGCTGCTTCCCGAGGCACACTGGCAGGGAGCTGGATTGGAAGTAGAGCAGCCAGGACTCAACTAGGATGCTGCGCTCTAGGCAGTACCTTGCTTCATTCCATCACAATGCCAGCTCCTCCTCCATAATTTTTAATCTTTTGTGATGAAAGTACCTAAATGTATGGATGAATGCTCTTTAAAGCAGATTGTAACACAAAATCCTTTTCAGTTTTACATTGCCCTTGTTAATATTTGCCACAATAGGATACGAGAACTGGAAGAAAAAACATATTACATCTACTTAGATTATGAAATTTTGGTGCTATTTTACAAAGTAAAAACCAAACCAGACAAAAAGCTGTGTGCTGGAGTACCATCCACAGTTACATGGATATTAAAGGTTAACAGAGTATTTCACGTGTATTTTGTATTCTTGGTTCCTTCAGCCCACTGTGGAAAAGTTAAGAAACATTGGCCAATCTGAACTCGTCAGTCCAGCCAGACTCGTCTCTGCTTTGTTCCAGGAACACGCTGTGTGCATTCTTCTTTTATATTTTTTAGTGTCTTTCTCCCTGCCAAGAATGTCCTGTCTCTCAGAGTCTAAATTCTGTTTTTCTTTTTGAGGTCTAGTTCATGATGTAATTGAATGGAATTTCTTTTTTTAACAGTCCGGATTGTTCTTTCCTTGTCGCTTTTGCATCACTTATTTATTGAAGAAGGTGAATTTTGTCATATAAATAGTTGTCATGAGAAAGTTATTTTTAGGTCTTTTGATTCCCAGTTCAGTTGTTTTTCTGATCTGATAGCTTCATTGTAGGTATTTGTTGATCTGAAAGGTCATATCCTTTAGAATTTTTTTTTTGTATATTGATAAATTTAGGCAGCATTAACCTCCTAAAATTCAGTATTTCAAGTTCTGTTTTTCCATTTTATATGCATAGGTGAATTAGCATTCATTCCAATGTTTTCATTTATTCAACTTGTTCCAGTTATTGAACCTTATTTTAGGCATTAAAGAGTATACTGATGGATAAGAAATCCAAATTGCAACCTTCAAGAAAGTTTTATTCTAGACAGTCAGTGAGCAAAACAATAATTCAAGCCACGATGGAAAAACATCCATGATGGCTGTGTGCGTGACAGGAGCTGTGGAAACTTTCTGCTGAGGGCAGTTTCTGTAGGGCTTTGGGTTTCATAGACATGCATATTATTGAGTACAGTTAAAAGTTACACATTTTACTGTATTTAAGGAAGAAAAAAATCTCATAAAAAATAAAATGGATCTAACCAATGTATGACTTTTGAAGAACAATTAAACATCCATACCATTGCCACCTTTCCCCAAGAACCAAAATATCCTCAGGAATTCACAACCATGTAGTTTCCATCCAGTCATCCTCCTCTGATCTCACAGAAAGAACCACTCACTGTATTCTAGATTTAACATTTCTTGGCTCCAGTTTTGTTTTGTTTTTATAACAAGGGCACAAGCTTTAACTATGTAACTGTTCAGTGTTGCTTGTTTGGGGAATTTATCAGGTCCCTGCTGTTCTGCTGCCACCCATCAATCCCTTCTACGCAGATGATCAGGAAGGGAACCTTTTGTCAAATACTGCCTGGTGCAGTAGCTTGGAGTAAGTTGCAGGGTTAGGGTGGTGAGGTAATACAGATCTCGGAGCAGGATGAAATTACAGCTGTTCGCTTTATGGGTGGAACTTCTTCAGGGCAGAAATTTTAACCTGGTACCCTGATTGTGTATGGGTAGCTGGATAGGCTTGTTAGAAGCAACCATAATTGTTGCTGTGTTGGTAGTGGGATTCCCAGAGAATGTCTGGAAGTATACATGCATACATTGGGGGTGAGCGGATGTGTGTTCCTGTGAAATGAACCCAAAACTGCCGAAGACATCCAGTGCTAGGAAAATGAACACAATTAAAGATTGAAACATGAACCTACTACACATAGAAATAAAAACCGAAAAACCTTAAGAAAAGGCTTTAATGGAAATGTAACATAAACATACAGCTTGATTAATTTTTGTGAAGTGAGTAACAGTTTAATAATTTCTACTTAGATCCATAAATATGTTACTGACACCTCCTAGTCCTTCCTGTGCTCTTTCTGTCATGCTATCCTGCACTCTGTTTTGGCCCTGCGGAGCTAACCATTGTTCTAACTTTTGTTACTTTGAAAAAGAGCATTTGAAGATGTAGGAGTGAGCCTGGAAGGCCTCCGTGAGAAGTGAATTATTGTGTTGAAACAATTTCAAAAATTGTTGAAATCAGGAGCCAGGAACTTCATCCAGGTATCGCACATGGGTACTGGGGACCAAGAAAATGGGCCATCTTCTGCTGCTCTCGCAGGTGCTTTCACAGGAAGCTGGATTGGAAGTGGAGCAGCAGAACTTGAACCAGTGTCCAAATGGGATGGCAGGGTTGAAGGACGCAGCTTAACCCATTCCACCACAACACGGGTCCCAAGAAGGCTTCTTTGTATTTGGAGGACACTTTAGTAGTAGTATCATCTTGATTTTAATTTCTTTTTTTTTTTTCCTTACAGGCAAATGTTCTGAAAAAGACTCTTCATGGGAATGGCTTGCCTGACGATGACAGAAATGGAAGAAACATCTCCATCTCCTACACATCAGAATGGTGATGTTCCCGGAAACCCTAATTCTGTGAAACAAGTTGACACAGTCCTTCAGGTGTATCTGTACCATTCGCTCGGGAAAGCTGAGGGAGACTACCTCAAGTTTCCAACTGGGGAGTATGTTGCAGAAGAAATCTGTGTTGCTGCTTCTAAAGCGTGTGGTTAGTATTATCTTTTTCTTCATAGATCATTGCTATAATCTCGCCACTCTGATACAGTATGTGCACATCTTCTGGTGGGAGAGGGTTTAAAAATGGTTGCAGAGCCAGCAGGTGTGTTTTCATATCCATAAAAAAAAATGAGACTATCGTTAAAATGAGGTTTAAAGTAGATCTTCCCTGGGTTAGGTATCAAAATAATAGATGTATTCTGGGCATTCTTTGCAAAATATCTGAAGAATATTTCACACTCTGTGTAAAATGCTAAATAATTCTATCAAATTCTATCAAAGCTGTATCTTAGGAGTAGCCTGAAAGAAAATAGTATGCTGGAATATGTATTTTGAATTCTCATTAGGTATTTTATAGTTATGCCTGACAAATCATTCTAGCTAGCTGGAGATCTTTATCAGTATTTCCCTAAATATACATTTTTATTGTTTCTTTTAAGTTACTTTTCTAAAGATTTATTTTTTAAAGAAACTTTGAGAGACAGAATTAGAGAGAGAGGAGGAGAGATAGAGATCTTAACATTCAGTAGTTGACTCCACAAGTGGTCATAACAGCGGGGGCTGGACAAGACCAAAGCCAAGAGCCCGGAGTTTCATCTACATCTGCCACGTGGGTGCAGGGGTCTACTTGGCAGGGACCTAGAGTGAAAGTGGAGCAGCCCAGACTTGAATGGGTGCCAATATAGGAAGTAGGCATCTCAGCTGGAGGCTTAATGTGCTACCTCGTAACACTGGCCTTTATTTTTATATTTGAGTTTGATTATGGTGTCTCTCTGTCCTATCTACAACTATGTATTATAGAGCTCTCTCTCTTTTTATAAACCAGATGAACTTCACTGGAACACTGAGATTATCAATGAATCTGTTATTATGATATCTGTTTTTAAGTGTTCTTTTAATAGACCAGTTGAAGATTTGTTTTGAAGGATAGAAGCAAGACTTTAATTCACTTCACTTATAGTGAAGAAATGGCTTAACATCATATATATATATGAACATGAACTTATCTTTGTATTACTAAATATCATAGATAAAGCTAGATGTTCAGGGCAGATCAGAGTTGCCATTAACTAAGATGGAGGAAATGTTTTCCATTCACCCAATTCTGAAGTATATTGTGAAGGTATAATCATGGAAATTGGAAAATGGTAATTGGAAAATGACTGGCTTCATTTTATGAAGAATATGTATTTATTTAAATAAGAATTTTTTTAAGCCAGCCTACTAATCTTTACCATTTGATTGATGAGTTTAATCCATTTATATTCAGGGTTAATATAAATAGGTGGTAATTTGGTTCTGTCATTTAGCATTAGGTTGTTCATTGATTTTGTCTTATGCTGTTATTTTACTGGGGTGTTCTTCACATTTGCCTTTGGTTTTGGTGGGTGCTATTCCTTTTCTCTATCGAGAGAACATCTTTAAGTATCCTTTGTAGGGCAGGTTTGGAAGAGGCAAATTCTTTAACATTTTTTTAATGTGGAAAAATTTTATTTCATTTTCAAAGACAAAGGAAAGCTTTGCCGAGTATGTGATCCTGGGCCAAGAGACTTATGACTGTTTATGGGGGACTATACTGTTGTAAATATATGGGGGAACTCAGTGGATGAGGGGCTTGGAGAGGGGTAGGGGAAGTCTCAGGGCCTATGGAACTGTATCATAAAATGATAGTAATAAGAAAAATGATAAAATAAGTATATCTGTGTAACAAATGCAATTCTTTTTATAAAAGGATGATTTATTTACTTATTTGAAAGGCAGAGTGTTAGAGAAGGAGAGGGAGGGAAGCAGAGGCAGAGATCTTCCACCTGCAGCTTCACTCCCCTAATGGCTCTAGCTTACACAGCTGTAGCTGGGCCGGGCTCAAGTTGGGAACCTGGAACTCCATCCCAGTCTCCCACTTGGCTGTTCTGGGCTCAAGCAGTGGACCGTCTTGTATTGCTTTTCCAGCACGTTAACAGGAAGATGGATCAGAAGAAGACTAACCGGGGATTCTGGCCAGCAGGCTGTTATCAAATGCAGGCATTGCTGGCAGCAGCTGAGCTCCACGTGCCGCAACACCTGCTCCCCGTGTCTCTGTCAATACTTTTGAAATCTACACTTTTTTTTTTAATTTTAAAAGCTCTAATTGTATCTGAAAATGCCACGATGAAATATACTTTCAAGAAGCTACAGATTGAAGACGTGTGAAACCAGTTTGACACACATACATGTGTAGCTGCATTTCTAAGACTAGTTCAACATACTAGTGTATTTTTAGCCCTGCAGATCTTATCTCATTTTAGCGATGACTTTTGACTCAGTCCTTACTAAGACGCTGATTAAAGGCCCGGTGGCTTTAATAGCCTGCTAAATATCTTTGGCAATTTGTCATATAACTGTTGCTGGAGCTGCAAAGATCCCATGAAGTTTAACCATGAATTCTTTCACATGAACACACAGCATTTACATTTGAGAACGGACAAGAGGAGATGTGTGTGAACCAAAACTTTGGCTTGTAGTTGCTTTTCCTTTGACTTGGGTCAATTCTTCGCTTTTTGTCCTCTCACCTAACACAAAGGTAAAGGCAAGTTCAGTAGGCTGTTGTTTTTCCAATAGTTGTTTAACACTCACCTTGCTGCCCAAGAGAGCTACTGATTATATAACCATGTAAAATTATGGATCTGAAGCTATATATAATAATAGGAAAATGCTTCTAGTGTTAAATTTAAGGGAAAAAAGATTTATTTTTATTTGAAAAGCAGAATACATATTTCTATTACTCCCTGAATTTTAAGGTTACTGTTGAAACATCTGACTGTCAATCTCTTAGGGGTTTCCTTAAATATACCCTGGTGCTTTTCTCTTATAAATGTAGGAATTCCCTCAAGGTGTTGGTAATTTTGAGGGTTTTTTTTTTTTTTTCTGTTATGGATGCCTGAGTGTTCATGTCTTACAGATTGGGCAAATTTTCAGCTACTTCTTTTTTTTTAACTAGATTTATAGATTTTCCATGTCCTTTCTCACTTCCTCTGCCTCAGGAATTTCCAAAACTCAGATGAAATATTAGTTCTTTTACAAATGCCCCAAAGATCTTAGAGACTGTATTTCAAAAGACCTTTAAGTTTAGATTTTTTTTACCCCTCTTCTGCTTGATCTCTTATTTGATTTACGGTTTTCACATCTAATATTTCTATTTGTTTCTCAGTATCTCTCTTCTGAATTTCTCATTCATTTAATGTATTGATTTATTCTGTTGTGCCTCTTTGAGTGACCCTATAAACATTCTTTGAAATTCCTTGTTGGACGTTTTTATCTGTCTCTGTTTCCTTGCTCTTTAACACTAAACAATTGCTGTGGTCCTTTGGGGACACTGCAGTCCCTCTTTTTCGTACTTTCTGTGTCCCTACATTTTTGCACATTTGTTTTTCATTTATGACTTTTCCTTAGCCTTCCCATCTTGGCTTTATGGTGACCCTAATGACAGCCTGAGATAAAATCTCAGTGTCTTCGGAAAACTCTCTTCCGTGGGCATTCATGCGTCCTTCCTGCTTGTTCTCATGTGGGTGCCTGACTTCCCAAAGAAGCTCTCCTCCTGAGTGTCCTTCCTGGCCTTTAGCAGCTCTGTTTGCTCTGGCGTTAGAGCTTTGCCCCAGATGGCAACAGATTTGTTCATTGGCCTTGTAGTGTCTTCATGGAATGTCCTTGCTTTTCTGCTCTGCTGTGTGGATCTTCTTATCACCATGAAGTTTACTTTTATCACTACTGTTGTGTCTTCCTTAAAGTATATTTTATCTGCTATTAATGTGACTCATCAATTTTTTTTTTTTTGGTTTCTGTTTGCACAGTATGTAATTGCCTTTTTTCTTTTTCTTTTTTTTTTTTTTATCTTTTTAATATATGTCCTGACATTCAAAACGTGTCTGCAAGGCAGAAGGTGAGCACGGGGCACTACTCTCATTCTCCAGTTAGTCCCTCAGATGCTGGCCACAGCAAGGAGGCCAGGGCAGGTCTCCCTTTTGAATGACAAGCGCCTCATTATTTGAGTCCTGATTTCCTGTTGCTCAGTGTCCACCTCAGCTAGAATCTGGACTCAAGACCAGATAGGAAATAGAGCCCGAGCACAGCTCCCTGGATGTGGGCACATTAACTATTAGGCTCAAATTAAGTGCTCTGGGCTATGCATTTTAATTGGCCTTATTACATTTATGTTTTAGCATCATTAACGATATAATTATGTGTAAATTGATTATACTGCTATTATCTGCTTGTTTCATCTGTCTTTACAATCTGTGTTCCTTTTTCTGTAGATTACTGAAATATTTGTATAGTTTTTACTTTCTCTGCTCTTAGTTTTTTTTATTATACTTATATCATTTTCTTTTTTTCCTTTGTCAATCATCATTTGTGAATTTTTGTATAATTCTTTCAGTGATGACTCTAGAGATTGCGATATATATTTTAGGTTTATTACAATGTTAAACTAGTGTTGTTTCCCAAACAATTCAAGAACTACAACAGCTTCATCCCATTTGCTTCTTCTCACTTTATGTGTAACTGTTAACATTTTACTTCTATATGTATCAGGAATCATTTATATTCTTATTGCTTTAAATAGTCTTTATTCTTTTGTATTTAGCCTTTTCTGTGTTTTTCTTCTGTCCTAAAGTTTTGTACTCACATTTGACATAATATTCTTTCAGTCCATCTCCTCTTGTTTATCTGACCATGTCTTGTTTTTACATCTTTCTTATAAAAATTTTGAGGGATACATAGTATTTATAAAGACTTTGGGAATACCACGTGATATTTTAATACATGGGCACAATGTGCAGTGACCAAATCAGAGGACAGAGCAGGTCCAACACTGCACACAGGATTAATTTCTTTATGTTGGAAACAATCCCAGGTCCTTCATTATTTTGAAGTATACAATCAACTACTGTGGTTGTGGCTCCCTGCTGTGGTATGCAACACCGGAACTTACTCCTTATCTAACTGTATTTTTGTACCAGATGCCAACTTCTTTTTGTTGCCTCACACTCCCTTCTCAATCTCCGGTTGGTTACCTGTGTTCTTTATTTCTGTGCAATCAACTTTTAAGCGTATGTATATGGGTGAGGACATGCAGTAGTTCTATTTTTTTTTTTTTGTCTAGTTTAGTTTACTTATATGGGTATCCTTCAGTTACAGTCATGATGCTGAAAAATGATATTCCTTTTTATGGATCAATCCATTAATTTTTTTTTATGGCAAAATCTTTCATTTTGCAGATGTACCATCCTCATCTGTCTTTCAAAGAATGATTTCTCACATTTTTTTTTAAACCAAAATATACTTTTTTGTGTGTCTTTGTTGCTATGAACACTGTTTGTAAACATGGGAGTGCAGTTGTCTGGTATTCCGATTTTATTTCCTTCGGATAAACAGCTGGTAGTGACATAGAACAATGCTGTTGATTTTTTTATATTCTGTAACTTTGCTTGGTTATTTGTCAGTTATGGCATGGCTTGGTGGAGTGCTTAGATTTTCCTACTTATGAAATCACGTTATCTTCAAAGAGTAATAATTTGACTTGTTTTATTTCTTTTGCCTTTCTTCCTTCTTTTTTTTTTTTTTTCCTATTTGTTGTGGCCAAGCCCTATACTATGTTGAATTAGAATTGTTTGTTCCATCACTTTCTTTCTGTTGTTCTAGATATTAAAGGATATATTTCTAACATTTCCTCATTCAGTATGATGTCTGAAAGTTTTTCATATAACGGCATTTAGCGTTTAATGTGTGGAGGTACATTCATTCTGTACCTAGTTTGGTGAAGGCTCTCTTATCATGAAAGTATATTTATGATTGCTTTTTCTATGTGAAGATCATCATAAGGTTTTTGTCCTTCAGTTTGTTGATCTGATATGTTGTTTATTTATTCACATGTATCACCATCTATGCATCTCTGGGAGAGTCTTGGTCATGATGTAAAATCTTTTTGACATATTGTTGAACTTATTCTGTTAGATGCAGAAATACTTAACGAAATAATCTGTTCATGATGGATGTTTTTATTTCCTTCCTTCCCCCCTTCTCTTTCCCTCTTTCTTTTTGGTTTCTTGGAAAGGGTATACCATCTTTATGATTGCTTCACACAGGTAGGTAGGAATTGGAATTCATATGTCAGCATTTTGCAAACTTCCACAGTGAAACCCTCCTGTCCTGGGTTTGTCAATACTGGGAGACTTGCCATGACTGTCTCAGCCTTCTCATTTGTTATTTGTCTAGATTTTCTGTGTATTTGTGGTTCAGTTTGGTAGATTGTCTTTGTCCAGACTGTCATTCATTTCTTGGAGGTTTAAAATTCTCCGGTGCCATAATGATCCTTTATGTTTCTGTGCATATTGTTAACAGGGCAATAATCTCCTTAAATGTATTCATAATTACATACAGTTCTGTCCCTTCCTTTATATGCATACTAATTATGATTTTGACGATTATTTTATAAAATATAATCATTTTTTTCCTCTGTATTTTTCTTGTCTTTCAAAAAATATATTGTGAAAACTATTTACACCAACCACTCGTTACACTACCTTCTTGGGACTGTTTAGGAGACATTGCATATTCCTTTGGTTGTTACAGAGAGCAATTTTTTCCTTGACTCTCTCTATTGCATATTTAATTTTTTCTCCTGCTGTTTAGGATGTCCTTACTTCAATTTTCTTTGAGATCATTTTATTTTCTAACATATTAACTGAGCTACTTAAATCATATTTTTGTTATTTTCTTATCTAGCAAGTTATAACTGCATATTTCACTTTCCAGTATCAGTCATATTTCACAATTTTTTTAGGAACTCAGCTACTCAAGTTGCAACTTGCTGCCTGCCAGTGTCTGATAGGAGACGCGTGCATCCTAACCACGTCTTCCGAGCACTGGCTTACTTTCAGGTGGCCACAGTGGCTAGGGTGGTGCCAGGCTGAAGTGTGGAACCTGGAGCTTCCTCTGGGTCTCCCAGCAGGTACAGGGGCTCAAGCACTTGGGGTGCATTAGCAGAACAGATCAGCTGGGACTTGAAGTTGTGCCTGCATAGGATGCCAGCCTGACAGGAAGGCATGGCTTTACCAACTATGCCACTGTGCGAGCCACCAGAATAGAATTAGGTTTTTTATATAATTGATTAGTATGGAGAACATGGTATGTCTAATTATTCTTTGGCATTCTGGGGGATTTGTTTGGGGTTTTTATGTGACTGTTTTTTGTGTTTGTGTGCATACCTGAATATCTTCTATGTGCTTGAAAACAATGTGTATTATTTATGGATCTTAGGTGTGCTGCTTACGTTTAGTTTGGTATCCTTCCACATTTTGTGTTACCTCTTCAAGTGTCTCTGACGAAAACATCTATGCTTTCCCATATTCCAAGTGACATTTAAATTTCTTCATTGTGAATTTAAATAGTGCAAACGATACAGTCACTAGTGTATTGTGTGAAATTTGACATTTGAAAATAAAATTCTTGTCTCCCATGTTTGATGCGGTGGGTTAAGCCGTGGTCTGTAATGCTGATGCCCCATCTGGTTGCCGATTTGAGTCCTGCTGTTCCACTTCTAATGCAGTTCCCTGCTATTGTGCCTAGAAAAGCAATGGAAGATGGCCCTAGTGCTTGGGCCTCTGCCATCCATGTGGAAGACCTAGATGAAATTCCTGGCCCTGGCTCTGACTCTCCCGGTTCCAGCCATTGCAGCCATTTGGGGAGTTACGCACTAAATGGGAGATCTCTTTTACACTCGTTCTTAGCCAAAATGCCGAGAAGCAATTGGGAGATTTCTTTGTATCTCTCTTCTTTTTCCTGTCTTTTTTAAAATAAATAAATGTTCAGATTAAAAAAAAAAAACAAATTGTTTGATTGCTCATTAAAAAGTATCCAATGACTGCTCTTATTTATTTGAGAGACAGAAAGAGTCAAAGGGAAGGTGTTCCCATCTGTGTATCCCCCACCCCCAATGCTGTCATGGCTGAGACTGGCTTGTGCTGAAGCTGGTAGCTGGGAACTCATGGGTGGCAGGCACCCAGGAACTTGAGTCATCACCACTGCCTTCCAGGGTATTAGCAGTCCTTGGAGTCAGGAGCTGCAGCTGGGTAGCACACCCACATCATTTGTTAGGGAACTCTGGCATCTTAACTGGTGGCATAACCGCTAAGCTGAACACCTGCTTCTTCAATGACTTCACTGTCTTCAGTGATTTGAGAGCCTTGAATACCATTGAAAGCATGTACGCTCAAGCACACACGTGCAAATGAACCTCAACCTCCAGTTAAGGGAAACATCAACATCTGGATCAGTCTCTTTGTAGAAGAAAAGTAGAAGAATTAGATCAAGTGCTTTCTGTTTTTAAAATTTTACTTCCAAGAGTCCTTTTATTAAGAATTGAGTTGCGTGTGGTGTTGTACCAAAAGATGTCAACTGCTATTGCATTTTTTGTTGATTTTTAAGAACTGTTAGAAATTATACATGTTATGTAAAAATGTCAGCTGTTTGTAATAATTTTTTCTGCTTTATTTTCTAGGTATTACACCTGTGTATCATAATATGTTTGCTTTAATGAGTGAAACAGAAAGGATCTGGTATCCACCTAACCATGTCTTCCATATAGATGAGTCAACCAGGCATACTATACTCTACAGAATAAGGTACTTTCTCACATAAAGTGACCGAATGGTAAGAGGGCAAAGTGGGAGAGATGTATCAAATATATTTCCTATTGATTTGTCTTAAAATATTTATTTATTTAAAAGGCAGCATGACAGAGAAAGAGGAAGAGGCACACACACAGAGAATGAGAGCGTGAGAGACCTGTCTACTGGGCCACTCCCAGCCAGGTCACAACAGCCTGGGGTCAGGCCATGCTGAAGCCATGGAACCTCCCATATGGGCAGCTGAAGTCAAGTACTAAAGCCAGCATCTGCCATTTCCCAGGAACGCCAGCCAGAGATCTGGGTCAAAAACAGAGTGGCTGGGACTTGAACCAGGATGCTAGAGATGCAAGTGGAGGTTTAATCCTCTGAACCACAATGCTTAGCCCTCAAAATCATTTTTTTTTTTAATTGCAAGGTGCATGATACCAGAACCAGAACCAGTTACTTAGCATTGAGTTTACTTCATTTGAAATTCTGCTTCTCCACTGAAGAATTCATGCATGGTTTTTAATTAGCTTGCTCTGAAAATAAAGCTGTTCAGGTGGGATATCTATTTGCTAGGCATTTTAAGATTATAATTAAAGAATATTTTTAAAGGATGAGAATGACCTTCATTAGCAAAATGCTAAATATTTGGAATATTGTTGATTTTCCAAAAAAATGACATCTTACATAGTAAACTGTAAGCTAACAATTCTTTGTGAATTATTCTTTAAAGTTGAAAGACAAGATTGTAAGATTGTTGCCAGTGTTTATTCGCAGCCCTAAGTTTTAAATTAATTTATTCACCATCTTAGCATAGTGTGTAATATCTTGTTTAGAGAAATTTGCAAATATTTTCTACTCAGAAGGCGGAAAGATATAAGTTTGATCTGTGTCTCACAAGCAACTATGCTTTTGCAAGCATTTATATATTATTTAATTTTCATCACAACTTTATGAAGTATTACGAGTTTCCTATCAAAAACTCTGATGAATTGAAATTGTACTCAGATTTATTTTTGGTCACACAGCTAGAAAATAACAGGATTCAAACCAGACCTGTTCGGCTTTATAAGCATCTCTTCAAGACTTCGTGTGTTTTTCATGAAGGACGTATGCGGAGTATTTAGTGCTGTGACTAACCTGAAGGATCCTCAGTAGATTCTTGTGTTGCCTTACTTAAATCAGTTGTTGTAGCATGAAAGCAGCCACACAGGGTAACTAAAGGAGTTGGCATGGCTGTGTTCCAATAAGACTTTATTTACCAGGATCTACAGTGGGCCTCACTTTGCCTGCGAGCCATTTTGCCTGACCTCCACTCATGAATTTAAAAAATGTACCTCTTATCAAATGAGAACAAAAATGAATTTGTCCCATACTCAAACTAAGGACTCATATATCCATAGCTACCTATTATCCAAATTTTTAGTAGAAATCTAACCAGAAATTATTTGATATGAGACCTTTTCCATCATTTCTGCAGGTTATGGTTTACTTCCTTTGTTATGTATGTAACAGCTACTTAGTTCTATAAATGTTGAAGTCTTTATGAGGCCTACAGTTGTAATTTGTGTGAGAAAGGCATAGAATAAAGTGTTTTGTGTAACTATTGATTAAGATGGTATTATTAAAAACAAGATTATTTGAAAATGCTAATTGAAGTTCACAGGACAACCTCTAAGAAAAGAATGCAAGAGAAACAAACAACAATAAAAAAAGACTTAGCCTGTACTGTAGGAAATAGTTATTTGATTCAAAAGAAGATAGTAGTAGAGGAATGTTAGACATATGAGGCCGGCATTGCGATGCAGTAGGTTGAGCTGCTGCCTGCAGTGCCAACATCTCATATGGGCACTGGCTGCCCCTTTTCCAAACCAAGTGCCGCTAAGATGCGTGGGAAAGCAGTGGAAGATGGCTAAGGTGCTTCAGCATCTTTGCCCAGGAGGGAGACTTGAAAGAAGATCCTGGTTCCTGGCTTCAACCTGGCCCAGCTCAAGCTGTTGAGGCTTTTTGGGGATTGAACCAGCACATGGAAGATCTCTCTCGCTTTTTGTCTGTCTGTAACTCTTTCAAATAAATAAATAACCCTTTAAAAAAAAAAGACACAAAAACATAGCAAAATAAAAACTATTAATCCTCCTATCAGTAATGAAAGCTAAAAACATCAAACACTCAAAAGATAGAAACTGGAAAAATGGAATAAAAACATGATCTAAATATATGCTGTCTGTACAAGGGACACTTTATATTCAGATTGAAAGTAGAAGACAGAAAAGAAGATCAGATAAAAGCAGCTTTTGACAACTAAACAAGAGCTAGAATTGCTATACAAATGTCAGGTCAGGCAAAGCACTTTGAGAGAAAAATTGACACCAGAGACAAGGAAGAAACATTTTACAGTGATAATTAGGAAGATATAATAATTACAAACAAATGAACCTAAAAGGAAAATCCTAAAATGTATACATCAAAATCTGACACTCTTTTTCTCTTCCATTTGAATAATATTACTGACTTCAGTGCTAGAAAAAATAGATCATTAAGAATATGGAAAACTTGAACACTGCAAACAAACTAAATGTAACGCTCACAGCATAACACTGATTTTTCCCAAACATTGACCATTCTTCAAGATGGAGTGTATATTCAGCCACAGAAAAAGTCCCATTCAATTCTAAAAGACTGAAATCATTCAGAGTGTGCTTCTGAACCGTCTTCCTGGCAAAGCATCCTGGGAGGCTGGAGACCATGGCTCAGCTGTTCATGCCCTGTCATCATCCACTTGCGGGATCCCGATAGGATTTTAGGCTTCTGACTTCAGCTGGTCCAAGTCCTGGCTGTTGAGAGCCTTTCAGGAGTGCACCAGCTGACCATTACCTCACACCATATACATAAAAGTAACATCAAGATGGTCCATAGACCTAAACTTGAGAGCCAAAAGCACAAAATTTGTGTAAAAAATAAAAGGGTAAATTTTTTACCTAGATTAGGCAATTGTGTTTTAGAATAACAAAAGCAGAAATGATGAAAAAGATTAAAAACATCTCTGTGTTAAAGGAAACTGTCAGAAATGTGAGAAAATAACCCATAAATAGAAGAAACTTTTGAATCATGCATCAAGTCCTTATTTCTGAAATATATAAAGAGCACTCATTAATCCAGTGGCAGCCCAATGAAAAAAAGTAAGCAACGAAATCTGGAAAAATGTCTTATTTCTCCAAAGAAGACATGTAAATGAAGTCCACATTTCAAGGAGTAGGCATTTAGCCTAATGGTTGAGGATGGTTTGGAAGCCTGTGTATATCTCCTTGAAGTTCCTGAACTGGATATTTGTCTCTCATTCCTAATTCCAGCTTTCTGTTTGTTTGGATTCTTGAGACGCAGCAGCACTGGTTCAAGTGTTACATTCCTGCCACCCACATGGGAAGCCTGACCTGAGTTCGTGCCTCCGGTTTTAACCTTCCTCAGCCGTAGACATTTGGTGAAGGGGAGTGCACTCTCTAGCACATTCTGTCTCAGATACATTTAAAAAAATAAAGAAACTCATGATGCGATAGCATTCAGTCTTCTAGAGTGAACAGCCACAGCAAAAAGGGATACGCAGTGATGACTGTTGAAGCAGATGTGCAGGAATTAGGATGCTCCTGCATTGCTGTTGGGAGTATCAAATGCTGAAGTCACTTCAGTTTGGCCTGGCGGAGGTAGCGGCATAGCAGATGAAGGCTCCGTTTGCAATGCCAGCACCCCACATCAGTGCCTGTGTAGTCTCAGCCATTCCACTTCTGAGCCATCTGCCTGCTAATGCACCGGGGAGAGCAACAGAAGATGGCCCAACTTGTGTTGGAGAGCCAGGCTTCAACGTGGCTCACTCCTAGCTATTACAACCATTTTGGAGAGCGAAGCAATGGGTGGAAGACCTCTTGGTCTCTGTAGCCCTCCCTTTCAGATAAAATTAACGACTCTTTAAAAAGAAGAGAGGGAGAAGAGGCAAAGGAGAAGAAGGAAACAGTTTGGCCATTCCTCGGAAAAATTAACAAAAGTCCTACTCATAAATTTTTATGCAAGGAAAATGAAACCATAGATCCACAAAACTTGTGCATAAGTGCTGATACCAGCATCACTCATAACAAAACAGATGAAAACCACCACGATAACTCACATGTGGTAGTTAAGTCAAACATGACATATGCATGCAATGGAGTATTGATTCAGTAATCAAAAGAATACAAATGCATAGTAAAACCTGAGAAGAGGGTGAACGGGAAAGGCCACATATTAGGTGACTTATGAATTATATCTGATTAACGCTTTATCTCATTTCTTTGAAAGCTAAGTTTTTAACTTCCATTTCTCTAAAGGAAAAAGCAATGAACTGTTCTCACACTCAATTAGCATTTTCTGATTCCTTTGCTGATGTTCCTGATTTAAAATTTTTTGAACTTACTGTGTTACTATTTTTACTTCTACATTTTGGTATTCTTCTACAGTCAGTACACTGAAGGAAGAAATATACTGATTTTATACTGATTTGTTTCTTGTATTTTTGCTTGCATTATTATCCATGTTCTTACCCAGAAACCCTTTTGATCCCAACCTATATATGTCAACTATGCTTTCTGGTTATGGTATAAAACCTTTCAGAATACTGGATGAGGTTTAATGTGTGTGTATACACACACACACACACACACACACACACACACACACACACACACACACAAATATTCTGCATTTGTATTTGAATTTTTGGGAGACTGACAGAATGTTTTAATTATCTTGTAGATTTTACTTTCCTCACTGGTATTGTAATGGCAGCACCAGAACCTACCGACACGGAATATCTCGAGGTGCTGAAGCCCCTCTTCTTGATGATTTGGTCATGTCTTACCTTTTTGCTCAGGTATGATTACATTTTAATTGTACATGAAATGATATGAATATTACCATGTAGTATGGTTCTTTTGGGAAAGCTTCGTATGTAGGTAAATTATAGTTCTGTTTTACATAGCAGGTACAAAGATGTAACAAAATGAAGTTTTTTAACATTATTTTTTGAATCTCATGATATATAAATAATCTATTTAATAAAGATGCTTTGGATTAATCCTTTTGAGTTTTTCTTTTCCTTTAGTGTTTTTGGTTTTTAAGATTCTTCTATTTATTTGAAAAAACTACATGAGAGAGAGGGGGGGAGAGAGAGAGAGATCTTTCTTCTGCTGATGGCCTCCCCAAGTGGTCACAATGTCATGCCAAAGCCAAGAGCTGGGAGTTTCCTCCCAGGCCTCCTGTGTGTGTTCAGCAGCCCAGGCGCTTGGGTCAGCCTTTGCTGCTTTGGCAGGCTCATTGGCAAGGAGCTGGGAGCTGGACTGGAAGTCGAGCAGCCAAGACTCAAATCTGCGCTCCTCCAGGATGCTTTGTCACAAGTAGTGGTTTAACCCACTGTGCTGCATTGCTGACCCCGGAATTTAGATGATTTTAAGGATTTCATAAAGTATAGAGACTTTAGCAGTGTGTCATGTAGACATAAGTAGTTGTGATATTGGACAGTAAATTTTCTGTAAAGTTTTTTCTAAGTTTTCTAGAAAGTTTCAGATTAAATAGTGGACAATGGAAACTGTAAATTAAGTAGATAGCCTAAAATGAACTATGGAGGCTGGCATGGGGCAAAGCAGGTTAAGCCTCTATCTGTGGCACTGACATCCCATGTGGGCAACAGTCTGAGTCCCTGCTGCCCCATTTGCAATCCAGCCCGCTTTAATGCATCTGAGAAACCAGTAGAGGATGGTCTAAACACGTGACTCCTCGTAGGAGATCCCAAAGGTGCCCCTGGCTTTGGCCAAGTTCAGCCCTGGCAGTTGTGGCAAATTGGGAAAGGAAGCAGCAAATGGAAGAATCTCTCTCTCTCTCTCTCCTCCTTCTCCTCCTCCTCTCTTTGTAACTGTGTCTTTTAAATTTAAAAAAAATTAAAGATTTAATCATTTTTCTTCCTCCCTCCTTCCTTCTCTCTTCCTTTCTTTCTTTTTGTAAAGTGACTTTAAAGGGTGAATAAAGCATAGACACATTCTGACATAGAGTGGGAAGAGAGAAGAAAGGTGGAATACATATGTTTCTGCTTTAATTTTGTGTCCACGAGGAGGGAGGGCATGCCCCTCCCCATTGACTGATTTTTCATGAGCTTGGAAAGAGGAGTGGTTATATATGATACCATCCCAGATAAGGGGGGAGCGAACCTTGGGAAGGAGTCATTTGATTGGAAAGTGCACAGACTGTGTTACATGGGACAGGGGAGGCATGGTTTCCAAGTTATGAGTCTAAGCTTGCTACCTGCCTGTCCCATTTCGTTCCCTGCTGAGATTTCTGACTCCTGTGCTTAAGGGTTGCTGAAGGATGTAGACTCATCTCATCTTTTGTAGCTACTTCCTGCTGATTAAGGATGTAGGCCTTGCATGTCCTGGGTCCAAAAATCTCTCCCTACCTCATCTAGTGGCTCCATCTCACAAGCTCTAAAAGTCTAGGTGATGCCAGTGGCTGTGTCCCCTGCATTGTCATTGCCACTTCAATAAGTCATTGGTCTTTTTTTTTTCTGGTCTTTTGAAACCACATCTAAGGGCTTCGACTGGTTCATAGGAGTAGGTTGACTTATCTTTCTTACACACCTGAGCATGATCCTGTCCCCTGCACAGCAGCCAGCATAGGAGGTGGCACAACATGCCCTGTGTTTTCCAATGCCAGGACATAATGCCCAGGCTTTGATTTTTGAGATCAGAGATTCTGATACATCTGGGACCAACTAAACATAAAATCTTGGATTTCTTGGTTACCCTAAAGGCCAGCAATGGACCCGCCTTCTACTGCCCTGGACCCCAGCCTTATTCCCCTGGGCTAGGACAGTTGGGCACTACAAGTGTGACCACGTAGAACCCATCAGGCATCTAGCCTGCTGCTTTCAGACTGTGCTGTCACACAGCAGATATGGCCTGTCCAAAAATTGTCAGGCACCTGGCCTGCTGAAGGCCATAAGTCCTCCCAGCCACACATAACACCCCCAAGGACCCTGGCTGCAAGACCCCAGCCAAAGGCACTGGTGCACTATAGGTGTGCCCTGTCTAGGACCCCAACATTAAGACCCTGGGCTTTCAGAGCCATCACACCATCCCCTGGAGCCTTTCCAGACACCAGCCACAGGCACAAGGTCTACTACGGTGGTTTGCTCTGGGTGCTACCTGCTTGCTTCCACACTGGAGCATTGGCACACTCTAGAATGGCCTGCTTAAGACCCTGACATCAGGTTGCTGATCTGCCCACTTGCAGACTGACATATCGGTACACCACTGGTGTGACCTGTTTAAGAACCAGCATCAGGGGTCTGCTGTAGGTGTGGCCTGCCTCGTCTGCTGCTTCTAGACTAGCACAGTGGCATGCCATGAGTGTAGTCTACCTAGCACCCTGGTGTCCAGCACCTGACCTCTTGCTTCCAGACTGGTATGTTGGCATGCTCTAGCGTCAGGCTTCTGGTTTGCTTCTCTCAGCACAGTGTCATGCCATGGGTGCAGCCTGCCTAGATCCCTAGATTTAGGGCCCTGACCTGATGCCCCCTGATTATCCTAAGGCTTGTTGCTTGTCCAGGACTTTTTTTTTTTTTTAAAGATTTATTTTTATTATTTTTTTATTGGAAAGGCGGATATACAGAGAGGAGAGACAGAGAGGAAGATCTTCCGTCCGATGATTCACTCCCCAAGTGAGCACAACGGACCGAAACTATGCCGATCCGAAGCCAGGAGCCTTTTCCGGGCCTCCCACGCGGGTGCAGGGTCCCAAAGCCTTGGGCCGTCCTCGACTGCTTTCCCAGGCCACAGGCAGGGAGCTGGAAGGGAAGCAGGGCTGCTGGGATTAGAACCGGCGCCCGTATGGGATCCCGGGCGTGCAAGGCGAGGACCTTTAACCACTTGCGCCACCGCGCCGGGCCCCAGGACTTCTTTTGATAGAGTGCTTACAGACGTGGGTTCTTGCTGTAGAAGTTGGCCTGAAGTGTAGACTAACATACTGACATTCAATGGCAGCTTCCAGAGAGTATCAAGAGAGGAGGTCGGTAAAGCAGACATGTCTTGCCTTAAGGTGCCACAGCCTGACGATGGGGAAAGCCTTTAGAAGAGGTGTTTGAGGTCTTGGACTGGTTCACCAGAGTAGACAGGCTTGTCATTTGTGTATGTGTGGTCTCCGGAGGTTTGGCTGCAGCCTCCCTGCAGGCCTCCTCCGGGGAGCTCATCTTACGTGGTGTGGCTCTAGCCCTAGGCTGGGTCCTTCAGCCTACATGGCTCGGCCTTCTCCTAGAAGCGGCAATGGGAAGGGAAAGGAAAGGAGAAGGCTAAAGAGAAGAAAAGGGAAGGCTCTTCATTTCTTATTTTGCCTACTATCAATTTTGATGGGGTCTTTGCTGTCTATTATGTCCTTATAATATCATATCTGAGCTAAGAACCTCTTAAAGTTTCTCTGTGAATACATTTTATTTACTTCAAGTACATCTGCCATTACTTCTATTCTGTCAATGGAAGAGATAACATAAAATTGGTGCTTTTAAAAAGAGAGATTTCCATTATATCTGGGGACATGTTATTCGACCCACAGTCTGATTTCAATTTAGGTTACCAAGGTTTAGTGTATGCTATTCCCTTATAAAAATGATCTGAGCCAAGAAAAAATTTTAAATATCTTCCAGTATGCTTTATGTTTTTTTTTTCCCATCGTTTGTCATATTTCTTGACTTTGTTTTGTGTCCATCAAACTTTTCCTTAAGCATAATAGAAAATTTCAAAACTTCCATGAATCCTTCTCTGATTTCCCCATCTCAATGTTTTAACTTTCTCTAAATTCTTTTTTTTAAAGATTTATTTTTATTATTTTTTTATTGGAAAGGCGGATATACAGAGAGGAGAGACAGAGAGGAAGATCTTCCGTCCGATGATTCACTCCCCAAGTGAGCGCAACAGGCCGATACTATGCCGATCTGAAGCCAGGAGCCTCTTCCGGGTCTCCCACGCGGGTGCAGGGTCCCAAAGCTTTGGGCCGTCCTCGACTGCTTTCCCAGGCCACGGGCAGGGAGCTGGAAGGGAAGTGGGGCTGCTGGGATTAGAACCGGCGCCCATATGGGATCCCGGGCGTGCAAGGCGAGGACCTTTAACCACTTGCGCCACCGCTCCGGGCCCAACTTTCTCTAAATTCTTGAAGCAGCTATTATGTTTATTTTTTCTGTTCAATATCTGGTATTTTAATTATTTGTTTACATGTTTAGTTTCCAAGCTAAATTTTAGTCCTCTTGGTGACTTGAGACCATATTTTTCATATATAATATATTCTTGTATCCATTACACATCATAGTATATAACAGCTTGTACATAATGGAAAGTCATTGTAAATTTGGCTAACAACTAGTTTGAGTTTCTTTATTTAAGAGGCAGATAGAGAAAAAAGTGTGTTAGACCCCTTCATCTGCTGGTTAACTTCCTGGGTACCTCAAGGAGCAGAGGCCAGGCCAAATGTGGGAGTGGGAACTCAAGCTAGCTCTTCCGTGTGAGCGGCAAGAGCCCAATTACTTGGACCACAGGGTTTGTATTTGCAGAGAGCTGAAGTGACAAGCCAGACCTGGTGTTTGGACTCAGTACTACAATGAGGCACATGGGCCTCACACCAGTGTCATTAGCACTAGTTTGGGTGTACTCCTCTGTAAGCTTTTTAAAAAGATTTTTAAAAAAGATTTATTTTATTGGAAAGGCAGACTTATGGAGGGAAAGAGAGAGAGTTAGAGAGAGATCCTCAACCATTTGTTTCACTTGCCAAATCCAGAAGCTTCCTCTGAGTTTCTCAAATGGGTGGCAAGGACCCAAGGGCTTGGGCCGTCTTCCACTATGTTCCGAGGCATGTTAGCAGGGTGCTGAATTGAAAGTGGAGCAAGTGGGATTTGAAGTGGCACCCATTTGGGATGCTGGTGTCTCAGGTATAGCTTTAATCACTTGGCCACAATGCTGGCCCCAACCTCACTAACTATTGTGTAGAAGATACATATATATATGATGAAGTAGGTTGACGCCATGTGCTTTGTAATTGGAAATCCAATTTAATTCAGTTTCAATTTGTAAGTGAACTTCTAAAATTTTATGACAGAATGCAAATCAAGGGAGCAGTTGAATTATACCTTTTAAATCACATGTTCTGGAAATTGTCTTATGGTTAGAATTTGATAGTAGACTCAAATGTGAATGTGAAGTGCATGAGGAGATATTTCATTATGAAATTTTTACTTTTCTTTTAGTGGCGGCATGATTTTGTGCATGGCTGGATAAAAGTACCTGTGACTCATGAAACTCAGGAAGAATGTCTTGGCATGGCAGTGTTGGATATGATGAGAATAGCCAAAGAGAAGGATCAAACTCCACTGGCCATCTATAACTCTGTCAGGTAAGTAATTGTCCTCTACAAATTTGGATAACTACATATGTTAGATATTTTATGTAATTAATCGTATTTGCTGTGTTAGTCCACACCCTTTAATTTTGCTTATTTTTGAGGTTCATTTAGCTTTCTAAAATAAAAACATATTTGAAAGGCAGAGCTTACAGAGAGGGAAAGAAAGAGGTAGAAAAAGAGCAAACGCAGAGAGAGTGAGTGAGACAGAGAATGAAACAAAGACAGATAGATTTTTCCCAAAGTGAAGCTGACTACTGATGTGGCCAGAGCCAGAACCAGGAGCACAAATACTTAGTCCATCACCTGCTGCTCCCCAGGATGAACATCAGCAGAGAGATGAACTCCAAAGCTGAGCAGGGCTGCAACCCGGACACTCTCATATACATGTGGCCTGCCTGAGTGGCCTCGTAGTCACTCTACCAGACATGTGCCACTGTTTCTGCATTTAAACTCTAAACACGTATCTTATATATTTTCCGTGATTACTAGATTAAAAAGTTGAGAATGTGAGTGGGGTTAAAACCCTCTCATTGCTTTGAGCTTGTCTTCTCATTAATTGGCCTTGCTGAGTCTCTTTAAAAAGAGTTGTATATTCAGTTTCTATAGGAACAGTTTCTGAGGTTTGTGGTTTGTTTGTTTGTTTGTTTTAATAATTCTCGTTTCATTTTCAGAGGTCTGGCAGGTCTTAACTCATAGGTTAGGATTTCAGTCCACATAGGTTTGTATTTAGGCCTTGCTTTTAATTAAAAATGTAGACATGTATCCCTTAGTTATGTAAAAACAGCATGCGAATTCAGTAAATATTCATTTATTGAATACTCATATGTATGCTTATGGAGTCACAGGGAATACAGATAAAGAACTGAAGTTTCAACTTACTAAAGATGAATGTTATAAATTTGAAGCCGTTTCCGGACTTATACTGTGGTGGAGCATATCTAGTTTTTTGTTGTTGTTGTTAAGGTTTATTGATTTTTATTAGAAAGGCAGATTTACAGAGAGAAGGAGAGAGAGAAAGATCTTTCATCTGCTTGATCACTACCCACAAATGGCCACAATAACCAGCGCTGAGCTGGTCTGAAGCCAGGAGCCAGGAGCCACAAGCAGGAAGCTGGATGCAAAGCAGGGCTGCCGTGTGGGATGCTTATGCGTGCAAGACAAGGACTTTAGCCATTAGGTTACCACACTGCACCCAAAAAAGATTCCTAAAATATAATAATTGGTATTGTACCTAAGCTAGCTCCAGAAACACTGGCAGAAGATTGACGAGAACAGGATGATGTAGTGAGTGATAGTAGGGAGTAACAGACAAAATACTGCGTGAACACGGGCAGGAGCATCGATTCCAATTGGATAAGGAGGCCCAGAGAGGAAGTCTGGACTTTGTGATACAGGAACTGACGCTTTTGGGATGGAAAGAGCTTACCTGAGAGGAGATGCGTGAGAACAGAGTAGTGTATGTGGAGAACTGGACGTTTTTATAGTATACTTTGGTAGGACAGC
Source organism: Ochotona curzoniae (assembly GCF_017591425.1). Lineage (NCBI taxonomy): Eukaryota > Metazoa > Chordata > Mammalia > Lagomorpha > Ochotonidae > Ochotona > Ochotona curzoniae. The sequence continues at coordinate 6,812,059 of NW_024466446.1, read as the reverse complement.
ATTCTGCAGAATCAGAGAAATTGATTATCTACCTTCTTTATGATATGGTCTTTAGAGATGGAAGAGTCAGGACATTTCTTTTTCTTTTTCAAGATTATTTTTATTGGAAAGGCAGATTTACAGAGAGACACAGAGACAGACAGAAACATCTTCACTCTGAGTTCACTCTCTGAGTGGCTGCAATGTCCAGAGCTGAGTCTATCCAAAGCCAGGAGCCAGGATCTTCTGAGTTTCCCACACAGGTGCAGGGTCCCAAGGCTTTGGGCCATCCTCTACTTCTTTCCCATGCCACAAACAAGAAGCTGGCTGGAAAGTGGATCAACTGGAACACGACCCAATACCCTTATGGGATTCCAGTTCATACAAGGCGAGAATCTAGCCACTGAGACATTGTGCGGGGCCTACGAGATTTCTGAGTAGACTTGTTTGAATTACCAAGAAATGATGAGGAAATCACTAAGGTATTGAAGATCTCTCTGCACACCCCTCCTAAAACTGTCCTGCACCTCAGCTGTTGACATATGCCTTGTTGGAGTTATAAGCCAGTTTAGACTATCCTAGAATCTGCCAAGTTCAGCAAAATTATGCTTCAACACTATAAACTGCTATATACTAAATGAAAATAGACACGAGACAGCTGAATAGTACCCTAGAGCCATTTTAAGGTGTATAGCAGCCGGTTCTCTATATAAACTCAAATTGAAATGTTAATGAAGTAGTCAGAGGATGTGGTTAAGAACTTGCATTTTTTAAAAAACATATTAGATACTCAATATCATGTCTACTAATTTCATAATGTTGTAAATTGTTGTTGATGTTATGTTGTGGATTTTAATTGATTGGGATGATATTCTGCCAGCTCTACCTTCAGACCAGAGATGGTCTCCCCAAGAAACCATTGAATTTATCTGGAAAATAAGATGCTGGACTCTATGCTTGCAAAAAAAAAAAAAAAAAAAAAAGGGAAGAAAGAAAGAAATTATGAGGAAATATTGAAACTGTCATGCCAAATTATATGAACAAAAGTATGGCTGCATGTGAACTGTGACATCCAACAAAATAATGGCGTTTAAAATTCACATGCATTTTGGAGTGTCACATTATACTGCAGCACCATTCAAAAGGCAGCAAAAAATTTACTTTCAGGAGCTGGTGCTACAGCATAGCAAGCTAAGCCTCTGCCTGTGGAACCGGCATATTGGGCATATCCTACAACTGCAGTTAAGTTATGGCTGCTCTACTTCAAATCCAGCTCACTACTTCTGTCTTGGGAAAGCAGAGAGCATGGCTTAGCCCAAGTCCTTGAGCCCCTTTCCTATGTGGGAGATGCAGAAGCTCCTGGCTCCTGGCTTTGCGCCAGCCCAAGTCCAGCTGTGTGGCCATTGGAGGGTGTGGTGAACCAGTGGGTGGAGGATCTCTCTCTGTATGTGATGTTGCCCTTCCAAATAAGTAAATAAATCTTTTTAAAATTGCCTTTACAAACTTATTTCTGAGAGATAAGATAATCAAAGAAAATACATTTTTCGAGACTATTGTTTAGACAATTTCCTTAAGAGAAAAAAAAAATCAGTATCTCCTATTGTAAACAATTATGATAACTCAGTATGTTTATGTGCTACTATCAGCAAACGAAACACTGGGTTCATATGCTTTGAATGGTGGTTATGTCCACTTCTGTCTGACTGCTGGCTTGTAATAGTAGCTATCTTGGAAAAATGTGGTAAGCTCTCTCAAATTTGTTTAGATTTCTCTTCCAACATTTTTTTCTGTGTGTGCTCTTTATTCCTAGCTACAAGACATTCTTACCCAAATGTGTTCGAGCCAAGATCCAAGAATATCACATTTTGACAAGGAAGCGAATAAGGTATAGATTTCGCAGATTTATTCAGCAGTTCAGCCAATGCAAAGCCACAGCCAGAAACTTGAAACTTAAGTATCTTATCAATCTGGAAACCCTTCAGTCTGCCTTCTACACAGAACAGTTTGAAGTAAAAGAACCTGGAAGAGGTCCTTCAGGTGAGGAGATTTTTGCAACCATTATAATAACTGGAAACGGTGGAATTCAGTGGTCAAGAGGGAGACATAAGGAAAGTGAGACTCTGACAGAACAGGTAATCCTCAATGATACGTTCTCATTCTTTATTGTCTTAAGTAGAATGGCAATAGAAACAAAGTAATTTCAGTGGTTTGAACCTGCAGCTGTGTTTGTCCCGTGGACAGAAACTGTTGATAGTGTGAAGCCGTCAAAGTCACATATAAAGTTGTTTTCCTGTTTTCAATTTTTTTAAAAAAAATTATTTATTTATTTAATTATTTATTTTACAAAATAATGAGTACTGACTTTTTTTTTCCTAGTTTCACAAAAAAGGATTGAATGCTAAAACTCAGTTTCAAGATCAGTTTTCCTCTTTTTCTTTCACTCTTGGCATAAAATTGACTAGATGTAAAAGACTAAACGTCAGGAAGATGTATCTGTTCATTTAGATTGTTAGGTTTGTGTTGCCAGTTTTAAATGTGTGTGCATCTGTGTGGTTCCTAGGTTGTTATTAGCTGTTTAAAGGATGATTTTGCTCTATATTTTTTGTCCCTTTTGGTAGCTAAAATTCCAGTTTGATAGCAGTGATTGTTGCTGACATGATTTGGGTTGAAAAGCACTGTAGCTTCCTGTTTTCTGGTATACTTTGTTATTCTCATTTTTTAAATCAAAGGAAGATACAATATCGAGTTGAATTTTTAAAAGAGGAAATCATATTTAATGGCTATCGTTCTGAATACCTTTTTGTCATCCGTTTTTGATTTTAAAGATTTTGAAATGATTGTTGTGTGCTTAGTAGATTTTTAAAATGACTTCTCAAATTCTGACTTTTATTTTTTAAATGTTTTTGGTTATAGGATTTACAGTTATATTGTGATTTTCCTGATATTATTGATGTCAGTATTAAGCAAGCAAGCCAGGAAGCTGTAAATGAAGGTAGAGTTGTAACTATCCATAAGCAAGATGGTAAAAATTTGGTAAGTTTGCTTTGTGACTAAATACTGGTTACATTTTACACTTGTCGGAAACAAGTAATTCAGACATCTAACACCAGAGCTTCTTTGTTTTAGAGGTTTTAATCATAGTTACATATATTTCTCTAAAGGCAAACATCAGATTCGTATTTTAATCACATCATATTTTTGGATTGTTTTTCCCCAATTTCTTGTACATTGCTATATTTGTCGCTTATTTTTATGACTACCAAGACGTTAGTTCCTCTGCTATATTCTTGGTAGTACTCGTTCCCTGCTTGTTCCTGACTTAAAATTTTCTTACGAATAAATATATCCAGACTGCCAGTTGCAGTGCCTAACTAAAAAGAGAAAAAGAATCCATCTAAATAATTATATAAAAATTTATATAACAAAATATATAGGTGGGCCTAGAATGGTAGCCTAGTGGCTAAAATCCTTGTCTAGCATGTGCCCGGATCCCATATGAGGGCCGATTTGTATCCAGCAGCTCCACTTCCCATCCAGCTCCCTGCCTGTGGCCTGGGAAAGCAGTTGGGGATGGCCCAAAGTCTTGGGATCCTGCACCTGGAAGAGCTGCTGGCTCCTGGCTTCAGATCGGCTCAGCTCTGGCCCTTATGGCCATTTGGACAGTAAACCAGCAGATGAAAGATCTTTATCTCTGTGTTTCCTTTTCTCTGTAAAATCTGCCTGTCCAATAAAAATAAATAAGTCTTTCAAAAACAAACAGCCAAAAAAAAAAAAAAAAAACAGGACATCCAGGAATTGAATTTCTGCCTCTGTATTCGCTGGTGCCGTATGCAGACACTTCATCTGCTATGCCATGGCTCCATCTCTGCTGGAAGATGTGATTGATTTTAAAAGATTAATCCTCTTTCTTTATGTAGCTTCAGAAATCCCCTCCTATTTTATTAAAAGGAAAGAAATTGATGCTGTTTCACTTGATTTTCTTCTTAGTTTTCTTTCTCTCTCTTATTGAGAGATCACATCCACACCCCCACACTGCGACAGAGTTGGGGAGCTTCCATCCACTGGTTCAGTCCTCAGTGCCTGTAACAGCCAGAATTGGGCAGGACTTAAGCGGGCAGTCTAGAACTCGATTTCAAACTCCTGTATCAGTGGCAGGATCCAAGTCCTGTCACCTGCTGGCTCCCCCGTGTGCTGTAGCAGGAACCTGGAACTCACTGGAGCTGTGATGAGTCCCAAACAGCATAACAGTTACACCAAATGCCGTTTCTGCTTTGTTTTGAACTGAAATGTTTCATGAACTCCTGGCTTGGATGTCCTATTCTTGCTATTGTTCCTTTTTCATAGGTATCTATATAGCTTGCCCTTTTCACCTTTTCAGTTTTATTACTAAAATTGTAACTGAATTGAAACGCTTTTATTCAACACACCTTACTGTTCTTAGAATTATACATTAATTTTAAGTTAACAATACAACCAGGCTAATTTTCAAGGTCATAGTGTAGAATAAGTGGTTGGGTTTTTAAAAAACCACAAGCACACAATTTGAAATCCTAGGCTTTTAACTGTGGCACTACCTTCTTTTTGAATTTCTTTAATATTCCTTGAAAATAGTATGTTCATATTTTGATAAAATTTTGCTGTAAAGATTTGTGAAGTGCTGACATTTCTTTTCCACACCACATTTTCTATTTTAGGAATATATTTTTCTGAACCCAAGCATCATTTTCTATTTTAATATTATATTTTAATAATTTTTATATTTTGATAGTTGAATCTAAGTATTATTTTATATTTTAATAACATGAGGTTTTTATTTATATATCATGTCTCTTGCTGAATTTTGTGATGTTACCCTTTTTCTGCTATTTATTAGAATTAAGAACCATTTTCTCAGTCTGTTTGTTCCTAAGACTTATCGTTGAATATAAGAAAGTATAATTTTTTGCTTATTACGTCTCTCTGGATTGTCATGTTTGACACATGTGTTTTACTATAATTTTACTCTGAAATTTCTTGCATCTATTTTTTTGCATCTAATTTTTTAAAAATTTTGCTAAAATATATTTACTGTTGAACTGAGTACCTTAACTACTTTCTTTTTTATTTTTCTCCCACAAAAAGAGATTTATTTATTTGAAAGTCAGTCCTACAGAGAGGGAGAAACACAGAGCAGCATCTTCCATTCTTCCATTTCTGGTTCACCACCCAGATAGTCACAAAGACCAGGACTGGGATAGGCCAAAGCCGTAAGTCAGAGCTCCTTCCAGAACGGATGACCGGGGCCCAACATCTAGGTCATCCTCCACTGCTGCTTTTCCCAGACTGTCAGCAGGGAGCAGGATTGAAGTGGAGCAGTCGGGACGCCGACAGGCAGCTGTATGGGATGCTGGCCTTGTGGGCTGCAGCCTGACCTTCTGTGTCACAGCCCTGGCCCCCTTCTTAACCATTCCTAAGCATACATGTTGGTAGAATTCAGCATATTTACATTCTCCAGAGCCTTTGTGTGTTGTTGCAGCACTGAAACTCTATACCCAGGAAATGACCACTCCCGTTTTCCCTTCTGTTCCAATCTTTGCAACTACCATTCTGCTTTCCAACCACGTGCTTTTGCCTGTTCTGGATACCTAACATAAGTGGAACCTCACAGTACTGTCTTTTTGTGACTGGCTTGTTTCACTTAGCATAATATACTCACACTTCTCCCATGTGATCGCATGAATCAGCATTTCGTTTTTAATATATCCATTTGCGTAGCCATTCATTCCTGGATGAACATTGGGGTTGTTTCCATCCGTCCTGGCTACCATGAATAATATTCCAAAGAATATGGGTTAACAAATATGTCGTTGAGACCTTGCTTTCAATTGTTTTTGGTTAGATTCCCAGAAGAGGATTACTGCAAATGATGGTAATTCTCTGTGTAATTTTTTTTTGAAGGAATTACCACGCTGTTTTCCACCATGGCCATTCCCCTTTACATCCAATAGTAGCGCACAGGGTTCTTCTTTCATATTCTCACGAGCACTTGTTGTTCTTGTTGTTTTCTGGTATTGTGATAGTAAGCTTTTTCTATATGCCTGTTAGGCATTTGTGGATTTTGTTTTTGTTTTTGTTTTTGAGGAGTGCTTTATCAGTTTAGTTATATTTTATTGTTGAGTCCTAGAGGTTTGTTATTCTGGAAGTAAGTCTCCTTCCAGACAAATTATTTGCAGGTATTTATTCCCTTTCCATGGGTTGCCTTTCTGCTCCACAAACTCACATGTTACAGACATGTTGACTTTTGAAATAGTTTAATTTCGCTGCCTTTACCCAAGCACCTCACATACTCACGGTTCTTCACTTAATCCCTATTGTGTATGCCCACTGCATGCACGCTGTATTCTCACCACGAGGTGAGAAATGGCCGGAATCACATTTCCACTCCGGTATGTCTTTTTGATTTTGTCCTCCAAGAGTTGATTATCGGCTTTGTTTTCTCCTTGGTATCTGTAGTAGCATCTCCATCACCTACAGTTCCTCTGGAACAGCTTTCTTCTCAGTACATGGTTAAGCCTATGATGTGTTGTATCATATCTGCCTATTTCCTGGAGAAGCCCCTGTTTGGGCAAACTCTGTAACTGTTTTGCCCAGATGTGAACCTTGAGCATTCCTTTCTTATCATCCTGGGAATTATTTCCTTGCGTCTTTTATGTTCATTCCTTGGTTTTTTGAATTCTGTATTTGCATTGTCTTTCTCTCTATATAAGTACTGATTGATGTTTTTATTGGGATTGTAGGCAATCTGAGAATTAACCTAGGGAAAATTTTATCTCTTTATCATGCTGAATTTTTTTCCAAGAGAAGTATTAATTTCCTAAGTATTCAGGTCAAAATTGCATCTTAAAAAATTGATAATTTTATACTTACTTATTTGATAAACTTGTCTGCAGATATTACATCATTTTGTTATCACTGAAGCTTTTTCTTATTGACAATTTTTATATATCCAAGTATAAACATATACAAATATGTGGAAATGAATACATTTTTTTCTGTAGATATAACATTTTTAAGAAGAATTTATTGGAAAGGCATGTTTTCAGAGAGAAATCTTCATCTTCTGCTGCTGTAGCCAGCAGCATTGGACTCAGTGAAACATTTTTACTCATGTATAATTTTTCACTCAGTAGCATGCTTCATTGTATGTTCACATGAGGTTGTATGTGCACATATGTGTGTATGATGATACAATTATAACATAGCCATAGTCTGAGTACTTTTACTTTTGATATATAATGGTGTGTAAAAATAGATTTTTGTGAAATCTAATTAACACTTTGATGTTAAGTTAGATTAGTTTATAGTTGAGATACTGGCCTGTTAGTCTAATTAAGGGCATTGGAATCCAAAAATAATGTATGTAGAATGATCTATACCTGGTAAGGCATGATAAAGCCATATTTGGAAGGTTTGTAAATATCAGACCTAAGAATTTATAATTCACATTGTCTAATTGAGAGCTTAAAAACATGAATGATTTAGTAAGAAAAATAGTTGAGAATTACTTTAACAACAGGAAGTGAGAAGTTTCAATATTTAGCATGCACTTGACCTTAAAATGATACGTGTGGCTTCTCTTTTTGCTTTCTCTGCTTAGGAAATTGAACTTGGCTCACTGAGGGAAGCTTTGTCTTTTGTGTCACTAATTGATGGGTACTACAGACTAACAGCAGATGCGCATCACTACCTCTGTAAAGAAGTTGCCCCTCCAACAGTGCTGGAGAACATACAGAGCAACTGTCACGGCCCAATTTCGTGAGTAACACAAACTTTCAGAGCTTTTCAACTGTGAGTGACACATAGTTGACCATCCATCCCCACAATTTCGACATCACTAGATTCAATCAACTGCTGATTGAACTATTAAAAATATTTATGTCTGTCTTGAACATGTACCCACGTCTTTTATTACTCCTTAAATGCTTTTTTGATAATATAGCAAAGCAACTGTTCATATAATATTTATATTGCATAGAATTTAGATTGTAATAAAATCCTTGTAAGTCATCTAGTTATGATTTCAGGTAAATGGAACAATAGCCAGATGGTGAAACAGTAGGTCATACACATAGATGTAGGCACTTTGAAAAAAAAATAGTGTAATTTGAAAAAAAAAAATTTCAAAAGTAACAATCCAGGGGAAGTATTGTGGCACAGTAGGCTGTTCGGCTATGGCTGGCACTCATGTGGATCCATTTCAAGGCCTGGTTGCTCCGTTTCCAATTTGGATCCCTGACTGTGAGCTTGATTTTGGTTTCTTTCCATCTAAACAACCTGTGGATAGTAACTGCCACATTGACTGATTCAGTTCTTTATTACTGGATAAAGCCAGTAACTGCTGGATCAGGCATAACATCTGTTTATTCTAGTTATGTGTCAGTAAGAATTTGCTTTATAGTCGACACCTCATTAAAGTATTGAACCAGAATAGAAATCTGGGATTGTGAGCATGAGTTTCTACACTTTAGCCTCCCCCTAATATTTGAGAAACTGTATCTTGAGTGATATGTGCGACTGCTTCAATCTTTATCTGATGACTGTTTTCATAAGTCTGGCACTGCCTGGACATTTTGCATAGAATTGGTATATAGTTTGGACTTTCAATATTTTTTAAACTGATAGCATTTATTTATTCATTTACCCATGTATCATTCCAGCACGTTTTCATTTACTTAAAAAAAGCATTTATGGAGGTTCTATTACATGCAGACATTGTTTTATACAAATATGTAGAAGGAAACAAATTATTCTTACCTTTTATGCATTACATTTTGCTTTTCTTTCAAGATTTGCAGCTTCGTTATCATGGGTCTTCTAGTAGACTTTGGTATCATACTAGATATATTAAATAATGCACATAAATTTGTATATTAGTAGAAGAGACTGTTATATTGTCTACCTAATTAAAGGAAGGTTTTGGGGAGTGAATATGGCTTTTTAATAAAAAGGCAGAATATGTGAATGAATTTTTTTGTGTGATTTTAATTGTTTTCTATTACCTTATATGCACTTTCAGGTAATATAAATTCCTCTTAAATTGATTTTAATTAATCAAAATAGCTTGGCACTTTGATTTTTTTTTGCCTTGAAAAATTAACATGAAGCAGACAAGACTTTTAAAAATTGGGGGTTTTGGATTTGGTTTGGGACTTTCACATTGCTTTTGGTCATAATATGGTGCTTGTGGATTGTCGTTCAAACTCCTTCTTCTTTACCTTTAGAATGGATTTCGCCATTAGTAAGCTGAAGAGAGCAGGCAATCAGACTGGACTCTATGTACTCCGATGCAGTCCTAAGGACTTCAACAAATACTTTTTGACCTTTGCTGTTGAGGTTAGTATGTCATATTTATTAATGGTAACACTTTTTTTAACCTATGTGCTTTGCTCTGCATGTGTAATCTAATATGATGTTTTCTTTCTAATACTCAAAAGTTACCATTCTAAATTAAGATAACTAGCTTAATGTTCAGTTTCCTTCAAGGATTCTGTACAAATAATATAAAATATATTTTCTATAAAATAATTTTGTAATGTGTCTTAGGTTTTCACTTGCCATTCATTTTATTTTTTTATCTTTGGATGTTACCAGTGCATCTTGTGGTATTTCACAAAATCTTTTTGTTTTTTTTTAAGATTTATTTATTTTTATTGGAAAGTCAAATTTACGGTAGAGGGAGAGATAAAGAGAAAGATTTTTCATCTGCTGGTTCACTGTCCTAGTGGCTGCAATGTCCAGAGCTGAGCTGATGTGAAGCCAGGAGCTAGGAGCCAGGAGCTTCTTCCAGGTCTCCCCCCTGGGCACAGGATCCCAAGGTTTTGGGCCATCCCTAATTGCTTTGCCAGGCTACAGGCAGGGAGCAAGATGAGAAGTGGAGTAGCTGGAACATAAACTGGAGCCCATATAGGATCTGGGCACAAACAAGGAGAGGACTTCAGCCACTAGGCTATAGTGCCAGGTCCTTCACAAAATTTTTTGAAGTTTCTTTTTTCATAGGTACAGAAGCCTTTACCAAATCATGTAGGACAAAATAGAAGCAAATTTTCTGTTTATTAGCAGTGGTTACATTTTTTAGAGAAAAATACGGCATTAGTGAGTAGAAACATGATAGCACTTTTGACTAGTGATTTTTCTAACATTGATAATGATTTGTAATATATGCGTTAACTGTGAAACCACAGCAAACACATCACTATTGACACAGGTCACTTTGGATCTCCTCTAAGACTATTTACTATCCAAATCATCTACAAACTTAACCACCATGTGTAAAGCTAAGCAAATTTTATAGCAGTTTCTAAATTTCTTTTTGAAAGTAGAGAATACAATGATTTTGTTATTGAATGGCATTTAGTGTTTGTAGAGAATAGGTTATTTATAAATATAGAAGGCAGGTTACTTCTTCACTGTTATATAAAACTGATAATCTAGCCTGGTTTCACAGTGCCTTCTTACTGTTACATGTCAAAGTCCATTGTTCACTGATCAAATAAAAATTTTTAATATTTGAAAAAGCTGTCAGAGAGATATGTTCTAGCATAATAAAGTTAAAACTTCAAGAAACTAACTTTTCAGATAAATAGAAATTTAAAAGTATACCAAAAACTGTTGAATTGAGGATTGTAAATATAGGCATGATAATTTTTAAGAAATACTGCTCAGAGTAGGAAATTCATGAGATTGACTTTGAGTATTAGCAGTTCATTTTTTTAAACAAATGGCTTTAAGTAGAAAGAATGTGCTTATGAAAATGACTCAAGAAGTAGATGAAGTTTATTGTAAGTGCAGAAAATAGATGTTAAAAATCTACCACTTGCTTTAAAATGGCATATTAGGGAATAGTTCTACAAACACAATAGTGGTGCCAAAAGACGGAACCTTTGTGAATGGGTAAGTGTTGTTGGAGAAGACTCACAGTAAATGTGATACTCAGACTCTGAGCTTTAAGGAATGGGAATAGGATGCTATTATTGGGCTCATTGCTTTCATGCTTGCTTCATAGTGAAGTGAGCTCTTGAGGCACTTCTGTAGGCTACGGAGTTGTGATTCAATAGCTTTTTGAGGAACCAAGCGCCTCTGTCACTATAGCAGCATTACCTTAGATTTTGCAGTTCCAAATGTCTAACTATTTTGCTGGTTGTTTCTGTAATATCCTTTTGCCAGAATAATCACTGTGGTGTCCATTGTGGTTTTTTCCCCTCCTCTTTGTAATTCAACTCGTGCAGCGAGAAAGTGTCATGGAGTATAAACATTGTTTGATTACAAAGAATGAAAATGGAGAGTTTAATCTCAGTGGGACGAAGAAGAACTTCAATAATCTTAAAGATCTCTTGAATTGCTACCAGATGGAAACTGTTCGCTCAGACAGTATAATTTTCCAGTTTACTAAATGCTGTCCCCCAAAGCCAAAAGGTAAGGTGTTTTCTTATCTAAAACGTATGGATTATGTTTCCAATTGAGTTATCATCAGCACCTTAATTTCAAAAGGAGTACCAAAGAAATAGCTCCAGGAGCAAAATAATCTTGAAGTACCTATCAAAACACGCATCACCAGATAGACTGTGCAATTTAGTTATTTGTTCTTTTGTGCTATAATGCCATTTTAACATATTTTTAAAAAAAGATTTCATTTTATTTTTATTGGAAAGCCAGATATCCAGAGAGTAGGGGAGACAGAGAGGAAAATCTTCCATGCAGTGATTCACTTCCCAAGTGACGCAACAGCTGGAACTGCACCAATCCAAAGCCAAGAGCCCAGACCCTCTTCCAGGTCTCCCACACAGGTGCAGGGTCCCAAGGCTTTGGGCTGTCCTCAGCTGCTTTCCCAGGCCACAAGCAGGGAGTTGGATGGGAAATGGGGTTGCTGGGGTTAGAACCAATGTCTCTACGGGATGCTGAAGTGTGCAAGGTGAAGACTTTAGCCACAAGTCTACTATGCCGGGCCCGTTTCAATAATGCCATTTTAAAGATAATAATTGCTTCATATAAGTCAGTCTCTTATTTGTTGAACTAGTAGGTCTTACTACCAAATTCTTATTTGTTGTTTTCAGCAAAACTTTTCACATGCTTTGGGATTTTAGTTTTGCTATTTTTAAAAAATATAGTGGTTGGAAATCAGTGGAAGTCTATAAAATCTTAAAAAGTGTATTAAGTAAGTTATTGTTCTTTTGAGCAAATGAAATAATTGGTAAAGGTATATGAATTAAATGAATAAATCCAAAAGCATTTTTGTGTGAAAAAATGAACAATATAGTTATTATTCATTTGTAAAGGACATTTCATTTTATTTCATTTTGGAGCAATTCATATTGTCTGTGTTTTTTATGATGCATGCCCATATGGATATGGTATGAGATATGGATATTTCAAGATGTTTGTGAGAAATGGAGTTAGAACATGTTTATTCTGGTTCAAAAATTTTAAAAGCCACACATAGTTATCTCATATTACCCATCTCTTTGACATTTTTTCAAAAAGCTTTATTTATTTTTATTTGAGAAAGAGAGACAAAGATCTTCCATCAGTTAATTCACGGCTACTGTGTCCACAGCAGCCGAAGTGGATCTGATCAGAAGCCAGGAGCCAAGAGCTTCGTCTGGGTCTCCCACACGGGTGCTGGGTCCCCAAAACTTAAGTCATCCTTTGCTGCTTTCCCAGCCCGTATGCCGGGTAAGAAAGTAAGGCAGCCAGAATAGGAACTGGTGGCTATATTGGATTCTGGTGTCACGGGTGGAGAATTAGCCAGCTTCTCCACAGCATGTTTTTTTTTTTCTTTTTAAAGATTTATTTACTTTTATTTGAAAGTCAGAATCAGAGGAGGGAGAGACAGGGAGGGGTTTTTTTATCCACTGGTTCATTCCCCAAATGGCCACAGCAGCTGAAGCTGGGAGCCAGGAGCTTCTTTTGGTTCTCACAATGGGTATAGGAGCCCAAACACTTAGGCCACCTTCCACTGATTTCCCACGCTGAAAGTGGAGCAGTAGTAGAGATTTAAACTGGCATCCATATGGGATGCTGACACTGTGGGTATAGGATTAAAATGATATGCCACCATTCTGGCCCTATAACCCCTTCAGGACATTTTTTTAAAAATGCTTTGTGTTTATTCATTTTAAGAATTTTTTTGTACTAAAATAAACTTTAAATTCCATTTGCATGAATCTTTGAAGCACTCTTGTATACTTTCATGTATTCATACGTATATTTGTATTTTGTTGTTTTTTCCCCAGATAAATCAAATCTTTTAGTCTTCAGAACCAATGGTGTGTCTGATGTGCCACTCTCGCCAACATTACAGAGGCATAACAACGTAAACCAAATGGTGTTTCACAAAATCAGAAATGAAGATCTGATATTTGTAAGTCATTAATACTAATTGTTATCTTCTTTATTCTTTTAATATAATATCTCTTCTTGATTTTTTTTCTCCATGTTATGTTCATTTCATACATTGGATTGTTTTGTTATAATCTATAGTATAAGAATTTGAATGTGATTTATATATTTTATTTCTTAGCAAAAAATGTAACAATCTTGAATTGGAAATTAACAGAAGTATTTTAAGGGTGGTATTATAATCCATTAAAAAGTTTAAAATATATCTTTATTAATCCCAATGAAAATTATAGAATTCTTTCTGTAAGAAGCTCTTTGCAAGTTTTCAAGATAGGGAAAATCAAAATATTAAAAATAAACAAGCAATTGAACACAAGTGGTGCCTAAGAGCTGAAGATTTGACTGCCAAGTGGTGTTGAAAGCTGGAGATTAGTGTCACTTACTCAAGGGTTAAAGATTAAATTCAGACTAAGAAGACTTAGACCTATGCGAGGGCCCCTTTGAATGAAACAAAGACCTTGAGTAAATACATCCTCACAAAAACTACATGTGAGATGTGGAAAAATTTACCCACTAGAGAAGGAGAAGAAAGGAAACATTGTCTGTGTTTGGCTATCGGTAGAAAAAAAGGAATCTTTCCTGAGGATTTGTAGTTATAAGCTTTTGAATTTAGACTTCTTTTTTACTACTTGCCTACTCTGAAAAATCTCCAATAAACTATAGTGGTGCTCCCCCTGCTGTCCGGCTAGAGAGGAAGAAAGGCAGAAATCTTAATTGGAGCAACATACTCTCAACGTAGGCCAACCAAGGTTCCCAGGGCTAAAATCAAACGTAAGCTTTGAACTGAAAGTTTACAGACAGATGAGGAAATGATTGAGGTTCAAGCAAGAGTCAGCACTTCCACAGAGATCAAAATGAGACATACAAGAACTTCCTATAATTGAATTTTTAGAGCTATGTGTGGGTGTGGGGAAAAATACAGAACATACTGAAGGCAACTGAAAATAGTAAGGCATTAAAAAAAAAACTCCCTACATTTTGGGGGCAAAAGCGTAGAAATGAAAAATGTCCATTGACATTGAAGCAGAATAATCAGGTTGGAAAGTAGAAAGAAATTCACACGGAAACAAACATGAAATCTAAGCAAGACCAGTATAATCCAATACAGAGTGCTTAAGAGGACCAGAGTCAGGCCCCTCTGCGGGTTAACCTTTGTTTTCTGTTTTTCCTGCTAGTTAAGGAAGCAGAATATATGAATTAATGATAGTCTAAATCTAGGTTTGTCTGTAGGAGAAATAATTTGCTCATGAGTTTTGGAAGGTTTTTTTTTAGCATTGAACATGTTCCTTGTTTTCAATTTCTTCACCTTAACTCATTGTTTTCTCTTATCCTTAAAGAATGAAAGTCTTGGCCAAGGCACTTTTACAAAAATTTTTAAGGGTGTAAGAAGAGAAGTTGGAGACTATGGTCAACTACATGAAACAGAAGTTCTTTTAAAAGTTCTGGATAAGGCACATAGAAACTATTCAGAGGTATGTGTTTTTTTAGTAGTTCATGCAACTGGCAGTCTTAAGACCACACTGTTAGGTTAAGCATACTGTAACAAGCATACTGTTACTTAATCTATTGTAAAGGGAAGGGCATTATTCTTAGAGAGTGATCCTCAAGTCTTTCTGAATCATGAATATTTATAGATAACAGTTATTATCTCATTTCTTTTCCTTTAGTCTTTCTTCGAAGCAGCAAGCATGATGAGCCAGCTTTCTCACAAACATTTGGTTTTAAATTACGGAGTCTGTGTGTGTGGAGAGGAGAGTAAGTAAAACCACTGGCTTTGTTATGTAAACTTGGCACTTTTCTCTGAGAAGCCATTGTTGTTTCTACAGAAAATTCGATTTCAGGTGTCAGCATAAGCCATAATTTACCAGGAGTTGTTCAAAGAGAGAGCACTGTCTGGTTTTCTCTTGTGTGAAAGTAAACCAATCAGTGAAGCTGAAACGCAGAACAGTTAACAAACCTCAAGTTATTGTCGCCAAGCACAGAGCGTTTCAGTAAGCAAGTGTCATGCGGCCTTTTGTACTCACTTGTAGCTCAACGTAACATTGGAAGAATGGGCTCTTTCATCACAAATGTGTTTGGAATGATAAAGACAGAGCATGAAAATTATAGATGAATGTTTTAATGGAACTGACTGCAATGATTGAATGTTGGTGCGAGATGTTTTCTGCAGCTGTGCTGGAATGATGTTCCTTAGTATGTGATTCTGTATGCTGTATAATCTCTGGTACACTCCTACCGCTTGCCATTGTGAATAAACTAAAACACCAAAGTATTCTCTAAATTAGCAAATTTTGCTTAGTTTTATTTCTTTATAATACTGCTACGTAACTCTATATCTAGGTTTTTAATGATGTATTTTGATTACATTTATACTTGAGCTTTGTTATTACTTCTGTTTTAATGCAGATATTCTGGTTCAGGAGTTTGTAAAATTTGGATCATTAGACACATATCTAAAAAAGAATAAAAATTCTATAAATATACTATGGAAACTTGAAGTGGCTAAACAGTTGGCATGGGCCATGCTTTTTTTAGTAAGTAATTAATACGTTCTTCTCAATTTATTGCTTTAATGGGTGAAGTAATGTAGACTTGATTCTAACCTGTCAAGAAGAAACAACCGTATAAATAGATGCTTAGGCCTTTTAGCGTACACTGTATTTGGTGATAAAGGAGCAGCTTTAGGGAAAATACCCTTTGTCAGTGTTCCGTCATCTCAATAGTGTCTTAGAACTACCTGTGAGCAGTCTGTAGTTTTTGTTGGTTGTACTTAGAACATTTAACCAAAACTTTGATACAGAAACAGGTGCTGGCAGGAATAACAGAAAACACTTGGTCACGTTATTTGTGGGCATTTGACTGTTTTTGTTCGATGAGAAAGCAGTGTGGATGGAAAAGCTGAGCACCAGTGGGCCAGTCGTTGAAGACAGCCCTCCCAGTACTCCCTGTGTCCTGCGGCAGAACTGGAACTGCATTCTTAATGTCAGCTGCTATCTGGAATCACATACCATTTATTTATTTACTAAAGGGCTTATTTATTTTGGTTTCAAAGACAGATTGTTACAGACAGAAAGTGGAGAGAGAGAGAGAGAGAGAGAGAGGTCGTTTTTCCATCTTCTGGTTCACTCCCTAAATGGCTGCAATGGCTGGAGCTGGACCCAGGAGTCAGGAGCTTCTTCCATGTCTCTGATGTGGGTGCAGTGGCCCAAGGACTTGAGCCATCCTCCGCTGCTTTCCCAGACACATTAGGAGGGAGCTGGATTGAAAGTGGAGCAGCTGGGACTTGAAGGGTTGCCCATCTATGATGCTGGTTTTGCAGGCTGTGGCCTCACACATTATACCACAACATTGACCCGGAAGCACATACCGTTTAGAACTTTGAGAATGTGAAGTGGTACTGGCAATTATTAATTCACTCATTCATTTCTTCACGAGTAGCTATTATTTTGTCTGTTGAAGTACATAACAGGAAACAGTGTAATAAAATTTTCTTTTATTATCCCAAGGCTTCCCAAGTAATATTTGTTTTACTGCCTTACTTGACATTCCTCTTACAATCCCTTTAAATGTCTTGTCCCTTTCCAATGCTGGAATATCTGCGGGTTAATACTTATGCATTTAATTTTAATAGGAAGAAAAAAACCTTATTCATGGGAATGTGTGTGCCAAAAATATTCTGCTTATCAGAGAGGAAGACAGGAAGACGAGGAATTCTCCTTTTATCAAACTCAGTGATCCTGGCATCAGTATTACAGTTTTGCCAAAGGACAGTAAGTACTACAGGGATTGTACTTAATTTTGTTCAAGTATATTTGGCAATTAACCTGAAGAATATGTTGTAATTTTTCTCAGACTCTTTATTATTATGTTCTTTATCAATAACAAAGTTTAACTGTCACTTTTTAAAGATTTGTTTGTTTGTATTTATTTGGAATATTTACAGATATGAAAAGAGAGAGAGGAGAATCTTCCATTCTGTGGTTCACTCCCCAAATGGCTGCAATAGCTGGGAGCCCACACTTTCTTCTGGGCCATCTTTCCACTTGGGCCGTCTGCTCCTGCTTTCCCAGGCACATTAGCAGGGAATTGGATAGGAACTGGAGCAGGGGGGTCTTGAACTACACTCATATAGTGAGTGGGTCAGCATTGCAGGTGGTGGCTTAATTCGTTGTGCCACAATGCTGGTCTCTTAGCTATCACTTTTAACAGTTTAATTTATAGTTATAGCATAGTGATAGTGTAATTTGCAGTTATATCCTAGTATCTGTCCTTTTTTTATATATGAGTTTGCAACCATGGACTGGTGCCTACATGGGATGCCATCATCACAGAGGATGGTTTACACACTTTTACCCACTATACCTCAGTGCCAGCCCCCACGTTGTCATTTTTAAGGCTTACATATTGAATTAGTTTGTCTCAGAGGTCCCATCTAGCCCTTACGCTTTTCAAACATGCTCATACTGGTTTATTCTAATGTGCTTGAAAACTGTTTACTTCTGAGAGCAGTTACCCATACTCTGTATCATCTAAAAGTTCTTCAGGAGCGAATACCATGGGTGCCACCTGAATGCATTGAAAATCCTAAAAATCTCAATTTGACAACAGACAAATGGAGCTTTGGTACCACTTTGTGGGAGATCTGCAGCGGAGGAGATAAGCCTCTGAGTGCCCTGGATTCCCAGCGAGTAAGTTCATCCAGGCTGTGGCTTGGGATTCATTCGTGACCCTTCATAGTTCTAATTGTAACAAGAAAGTTGATGAAACACACAATTTATTCTCAGCTTTTGGTGTTTTCACTGTAGAAACTACAGTTCTATGAAGATCGGCATCAGCTCCCTGCACCAAAGTGGACAGAATTAGCAAACCTTATAAATAATTGCATGGATTATGAGCCGGACTTCAGGCCTTCTTTCAGAGCCATCATACGAGATCTTAACAGCTTGTTTACCCCAGGTACGTGTTGATCGCCCTGCCATCTTAATGGATTTTGTAATCTGTTCCAAGTAAATCTGGTATTTTTTTTTTTAGCTCTCTTAATTTCTTATGTTCATAGGCTCTCATACTTTCCACGTATTCTCTTTGATTCATGTTCTTTTTCATTTTTTAAAAGGGCCTTTTCCCCTTATTAACAATTTTGGCTTGCCAGTTAATGAGTTTGTTTGGCTAATCGACTTTTTAGAAGCAGGCTGTTTCCACTTGTTTCAGGCTGGTTTCCATATATTTGATCATTGAAGTTATAAGCATGAGGCCATTTGTTTTTGCTTGATCTCTGCTCCTGTGAAATACTGAACTCAGACTGCATGTGTGTGACCTGTGGCATTTCCTGCTTCAGTGTTCACACCACAGAAACCCATAGGCAACTCTGAATATTGAAGCTACCTATTTGAGAAAGTAATTATTTATTCTCTGCAAAATCTCTCCCAAAAGCCTACCAGGTTATGAGTAATGATTAAAAACTCTCATTAATATAAGCTCCACTATGTGAGGTTCCCTAGATCATTTAGTATTTCTTTCATTCTGTCACGATGAGCTTGAATGTATATCAGTTTAACCCAGAGACCATATTAGTCAATTTACAGTATTTTCTCTCTCTCTCCAGATTATGAACTATTAACTGAAAATGACATGTTACCAAATATGAGGATAGGTGCTCTGGGGTTTTCTGGTGTTTTTGAAGACAGGGACCCTACACAGTTTGAAGAAAGACACTTGAAATTTCTGCAGCAACTTGGCAAGGTAATTGTCACAAGTTTTTCAAATAGAGTGGAGGCTTATAACATTTTATTTCAGGGAGAAAAAGCTGTGGAGAGTCTGCAAAATGTACTTTCCACAGTTTTAAAGTGTTTTAAGGTGTTTATAAAAGTGTGTAAAGTTTTAGTATATATATATATATATATATATATACTAAAAGTATACTAAAAGTATATATATATATACTTTTACTAAAATATACTAAATATATTTAGTATATACTTTTACTAAAATATACTAAAAGTATATATATAAAAGGTTTAATTGTTAGATGTTTGACAAATGTTGTGTTAAATAAAAACTTTTGGGGCTGGTGCCATGGTGTAGTAGGCTAATCTTTCACCTATAAGTGTCAGCATCCTATGTATACTGGTTCATGTCCTAGCTGGTCCCCTTCCCATCCAGCTCCCTGCTGGTGGCTTGGAAAAGCAGTGGAGGACGGCCCAAAGGCTTGGGACCTTGAACCCTCGTGAGAGATATGGAGGAGGCTCCTGGCTTTGGATCAGCTCCACTGTGGCCATGGTGGCTCTCTAGGGAATGAACTGGGGATGGAAGATCTCCCTGTCTTTCTTTCTCTTTGCAACTCTGCGTTTTAGGTGAAATTAAAGTGAATCTTCAAAAGTAAAATAAGCTAAAATAATAAAATAAAATAAAATATATTTACAGAAGAACTTCTCAGAGCCTTTAACAAATAGTGAGCATTGAGCACTTTAAGAGAGTGATACATCAGGCAGAATTTTCCGAAGCAGTTGATCCTGGTATTCCTTGCTAGTGAGGATTTGTAGTTCTGTGTTAATGAGTCAGTGAAGCAGAGAAAGGAACACGTAAGCCTTTCTGTGTCTTTTGCTTTCTAGTAATCTCAGGGTGAGATAATATAGTTGCTTAGGATCTAGAATATTGATCAACCATAGTAAGTAGTAGTCTTTATTAAAACTCTCAGCCTACATATTGTAAGAAAAAGAGAGCAGGCCCAACCATAATGGTAAGCTCTGCTCCTTCCACTAAGCTTGCTGGTGTAAGATTTTGTATTCCGTGGCCCTTACAACTTGGGTTTGGGCTTGGATGCAATTTGAAGACCTCGTTTTGAATTTGAAGCTAAGTAAAATATTCCAACCTAGTTTTAACAGAACTAAACTTTGGAGGTCATATTACAAATTGGCTTGGTTGCATTAATACTTTGCTGGTGTTTCTTGTTTATAAAATGTTCTAGGGAATGTTTAAACGGCTATAGCAATGTCACAAGGAAAAGAAAATCAGGCCCATCTAATTATGTGTTCAGTTAACTATTACTGAGTAACAAGTGCTTCTAAAACTTAAGAGCTGAAAAGTAATAGACACTTATTGTCTTAGGTTTCTGTGATTCAGAAATTTTAAAAGCAGGTGGGTTGTTCTAAATCAGGGTCCCTTACAAGCTCTAATCAGGGTGACTCACAGTGCTTGCTGTCTCACCTGGTGTCTTCAGTAGCAAGTGAGAGCCCAAGCTCACTCACCCAGGCCTGTGTGCAGGCTGCCTCGCAACCTGGTAGCTGAGAGCACACCCAAAGCCATGGTCTTTTTAGAACCTAATTCAGAGTAGCATTTCATCAGTCTTTCCGTATTCACTTCGTTACAAGTAAGCGTAAATGTGGCCCATACCCAAATAGAGGACATTGTAAGAGAGTGTATGAATGCTGGAAGGTGGAGAGCACTCGGCATTGTCTGATGAGCTTGGCCACGGTTTTACTCTGATAGCAGCATTTCAGCAGTAAGAAATATGTACAGCATTTATTAAGCTATGCAAGTCTCCTCCTGCCCACTTGCTTCCAATTATCTATGGACACTCCATAGGAAATGCTTTCTAGAATGTTGCTTGTAGTCATATAGCGAGGTATTAGCCAATGTGAGATGAGAGCTTGTTTCCTCATTCATGTGTCGGGTTCCTCCACTGTCCCACATGCAGATGGGATTTGGTGTGAGTATGGGATCAGGTACAAAAGCATCTTCTGTTATCTTCTTTGGGAAATCACTTTGCCACTAAGATACAAAGAAAATAAACATTTAAATTCCTATTGATGGCTGCTGTTTTGATCGCATAGCAAACACTAAGCTGCTTCTGCAAAAGGAACAAGTTCATGTGGCTTGGTCATCTTAGTAATGAATGCTCATTTGTTGCAATGCCTTCTTGTACTAATTTACATTTGAACCTATGCTTCTGAAGAAATGACATTTATGGGTTTTTCCCATCCACTCATTCGAAAAGTGTTTCCTTTAATTCTTGGCATAGCATTGATAACTCAAGCTACCAGGATTTACTTTATAATTCTTTTTTTCCCCCGTGCTAACGGGCATACTGTTTAGGGTAACTTTGGGAGCGTGGAGATGTGCCGGTACGACCCTCTGCAGGACAACACCGGGGAGGTGGTGGCGGTCAAGAAACTCCAGCACAGCACTGAAGAGCATCTCCGAGACTTCGAAAGGGAGATCGAAATCCTGAAGTCCCTGCAGCATGACAACATTGTCAAGTACAAAGGAGTGTGCTACAGTGCTGGTATGTTGCCCGCCGAGCACAGTCTCACACTCAAGGTGTGTCTCTGGCACCCTTGGCACTAGAAATGCCAGTGCCCACAGGAGGTGCCTTCTGTGTGACTGAAGATTGTGTTTGGGTTGTAACTACTGAAAGTCCTTGGCTGGTTGGTTAATCGTTGTGTCTACCATTCTATTAAATTTACCAAGAGGAGGGAAAGGTTGATGTACTGCATGGGCTGTCCACATTCCGTGTTGGAGTGCCTGGGTTCGAGACCTGCCTCTGCTTCTGGTCCAGCTTCCTGCAGTGTGCTCACCTCGGGGCAACAGGTGTTGGCTGAAGTACTTGGGCCCTTGCCCCACACACTGAGACCCGGATGGAACACTGGGTTCTTGCTGTTAGCCCAATCCAGTCTGGTTGTTGCCAATGTTTGAGGAGTAAGCAAGTAGACAGAAAATCAGTCTCTTTCTTCCATTCTCTCTCTTTGTCACACTGCTTTTCAAACAAATAAAAAATAAGTTTTAATAAAAAGAAAAATTCTTTGCTCACATTTTCTATAAAACATGTTTAAGTTAGATGCTTTAGATGCTTTTTGTTCTATATAAATGAAGAGAAAGTTTCTTCATTAGCTTCTTCTGCTTTGCTTATAGAAGACTAAACACAAATAGTTTTAGAAGACTTATGACCTCAATACTTTTAAAGCTTATTTTATTCAGAAAGCCCATCTTCTTCTCTCCTGTATCACCTTTAGTTTCTATAAAACTTTTGTCATCTTTGGCTCAGGTTTTACCTACCTTTCATTCCTTTAGGTATTGTTGTTTTTAAATACTTCATAAGAAAAATCTTTCCTCATTTGTATTTTTAAAGGTCGACGGAATCTGAGATTAATTATGGAGTATTTACCATATGGAAGTTTACGGGACTATCTCCAAAAACATAAAGAAAGGATTGACCACAAGAAACTGCTGCAGTACACATTTCAAATATGCAAGGTAATGAGTGTCCTGCTGTGGAGCAAAATAAGCTTGTTGTCTTAGACTTTTTTCTTAGATTAAGAAATAAATAAATAAACAAACAGGGAGTAAATAGTGGTGAGACCCCTTCCATTTTTAGAAAACTAGCTGAAAGAAAAATATCTCGTCCACAGGGTATGGAGTATCTTGGCACAAAAAGATATATTCACAGGGACCTGGCAACGAGAAATATATTGGTAGAGAATGAGAACAGAGTTAAAATTGGAGATTTTGGGCTAACTAAAGTATTGCCTCAAGACAAAGAATACTACAAAGTGAAAGAACCTGGGGAAAGTCCCATATTCTGGTGAGTGCAGCGTGTTTCAATATAATAGAGTGAAATTTTAGAGCACAAACTTGGTGTTTTTACTGTTATTGAGTAGTTTGTCATGTCTATATTTATAATGAGAGTGTTTTTCATTGCTTTCATTGGACTAAATGTAATTCTTAGATTATCTCATTTAGTGCCCATTTTAACTCTTAGAGAATAACAATTGTCATCTCCATTGTAAGCCGGAGAGAATTGGGACATGGGCTGAATAACTTAGCTGAGATCACATTAGATAGAACTGACTTTCAAACCCAGGTGATCTTGTACCCGAAGTTTATGTTTTTAAGCTTTCTAAACCATTGCTTGAACTCAGTCATCGGTGGAATATTTTTATATGCTGTATCTTATACATTTTATTTATTGAAATATTTATGTATTTCTTTGCAAGTCACACTCACCTGGAAAGGGAGAAGAGACAGAGAGATCCCATCCGCTGGTTTACTTCCCAAATGGTCAGAATAGCCAGACTGGGCCAGACCAAAGCCGGAACCGGAAGGTTCCTCTGGGTCTCCCACGTGGGGGCAGGGGCCCAAGGATTTAGGCCGTCCTCTGTTGCTTTCCCAGGTCCATTAAGCAGGGAGCTGGATGGGAAGCAGAGCTGCCAGAACATGAACTGGTGCTCTTATAGTGTACCTGCTCAAATTTTTTTTTTTCTGAATTGAATTCTCATTAAAAAATAGTATTTGGATAATATCAAAAATTTTGAAACATTTCTTATGAAATGAGTCGCATGGAGGAAACCCTCCCTCCCCCGCAATAAGTGCATGTATCAGGAGACAAGGCTCAGCATTAATTCTGTGTCTGACATTTTCTTAGTTGTAAAGTGAGACAGCATGTTTATATATGACTAGGTAATCCCAGAAGCAGTTCTGTTTCATGTCATGTCATTCTTTGTGATTCCAAGATATGCCCATAAACAGTATGTAGGGATCTACCATCCAAGGTTGTAGTAGATGGCAGTTTCGTTGAATCTTTTCCAACTTTATTGAAAATAAAGAATTTAGACTTTGAAAAGAGAGTTTATAACCAGTCGTTAGAGTCATTTGTTTTCTCAGTACGATGCAGTGATTGCAGGCAAGGACGGAAGTGCTTGCTCACGGGCCTGTCTCTGGGTGCTGTCTGTTGCAGGTATGCTCCGGAGTCACTGACCGAGAGCAAGTTCTCTGTTGCCTCTGACGTTTGGAGCTTTGGAGTGGTCCTGTACGAACTTTTCACGTACATTGAGAAGAGCAAAAGCCCACCAGCGGTCAGTGTGTTTTTTTATTACTCTTTCTCCCTCTCTCTCTTCTTTCCTTCTTTCATTTAACAAATCAGAAGACTTCATCCAAAGTATAACTGTAAGCTTAGGGATCATTTTAGACTTTCGCATGACTTTTTGTGAGGCGATTTTTAACTAAAGAACTCTAGGCTTATTAAATGAATTTAAACGTATAAAGATGAGTTCGTAACACTGTTTTTTTAGTATATCTTGTTAATATGTTTAGTCAGGTCAATAAACTTATTCATTCTAGGAATTGCTGCATATGTTTTTCCTCTTCATTGTAGAATTTTTAATGTGATAAATATTAAAAATCATATCTAATGCGATTACTCAGAAATAATCACTTTAATAATCTAGTATTTTATCTTCCTGGCATCTCTATTTAATAAATAAAAGTTAAATTTTATGAAGAAATATTTCTTATAAAATTTAAATTATACTGTGCCGCTTGCTGTCTTATTTCATTACATTTTTGCATAGTTTATATGTGTTTGCTGCGTGGATATTTTGCTGTATTAATGCCTATCTGCTGCAAATGTGATCTCAGATTGTTAAATAATATTTTATCATGAGGATATATGTTTGTACATTGATTTCTATCTTTCAGTCTTTTAAGTAACACTTAAAGACCATAGTAAATATCCTTTTTACGTATTTCTCTTTGATTATGATCTTATAGCATAATGATAGAGGGAAGATTTTGAACCATAGTAAATATTTTTTGTCATGTTAGAATGCTTCCCAGAAAAACTAAACTGGATTCAATCTCGATAGCAGTGCAAAGAGATGTACACTCCATCATTTATCATTATGTTTTATGCATTTTTGCTAAACTGTTAGGAGAAAAGTTGTTTATGTTGGTTTGCTTTTCTCTTCTGAGTGGGGTTAGGTTTGCACATGGTAAGTGGGTGAATATGCTTGTATGATAATCGTCTCTTCTGTGGCTTACCTATTTTGATATTGGTGATTTTAAAGTTAAAGAGCTCTCTTATTTAATATATAAAAATTATGCATTTGTAAATATTTCTCTGGCTTGTTGTTGACATATAGTTTTCCTCTCTATATTAAATTATAGCTAAGTGTTAATTTTATAGGGGCCGGCATGGTGGCATAGCAAACTAATCCTCCACTTAACAGTGCTGGCATCCCTTATGGGCACCAGTTTGAGTCCTAGCTGCTCCTCTTCCCATACAGCCCCATGCTTATGGCCTAGGAAAGCATCACAGGATCGCTCAAGTCCTTAGGTCCCTGCCTCCACGTTGGAGACCAGGAAAACCCTCCCGCTCCTAGCTTCAGAACAGCGCAGTTCTGGCTGTTGCAGCCAATTGGAGGGTGAACCAGCAGATGGTGGATCTTTCTCTGTTACTCTTCCAAGTAAAAGTAAATAAACCTTTAAAAGATAATAATTATATATTTTTCTATATCCTGTTTTACACTTGATATTTTTTTAAGTGTATTTGTTTGAAAGGCAAACTTCCGGAAAAGGAGTGGTGGGAGAAATAGGGAGAGATCCTCCACCTGCTGGTTCACTCCCCAGTTGGCCACACAGGCAGGGCTAAGCCAGACAGCAGCCAGGAGTCAAGAACTTCAGCTGGGTCTCTGACGTGGGCAGCAGGGACCGAGCAGCTGAGCCATCACCTGCTGCCTGCATGATGCAGTAGTGGGAGAGCTGGGCAGGTGGAGCCGCAGCATCCACCCAGCACTCATGAACACCAGCATGGCAGCCTAGCCTGACAGCTGAATCAACCCTACCACAGTGCTGGCCGCCAGACTTTATTTCAACTAAAATATGATGTCATGTGTCGAAGCAACAACAAAACCCAAAGTAAATATCTTTTTCACTCACAGGAGTCCCCGTCAAGGAATTTGTGTTGAGTTTGCTAACTGTCATAGAAATGGCATTTTGCAGTTTCCACATTTAGCGGAAGGAAATTTGGGGTTAGTTTGTTTGCTTTTTTTTTTTTAAGGGACCACCATACCAAAATATATCTGCACTAAATTTAACAATTTACTGGGAAAGAAGTTCGAGAAAGGATTCTGTTTCAGGTTGAATATACCAAGAAGAAGACCAGAACCTAATTAAAGAGTGGGTTTGTGTTTCAGGAGTTTATGCGCATGATCGGCAATGACAAGCAGGGACAGATGATTGTATTCCATTTAATAGAACTCTTGAAAAATAACGGGAGATTACCAAGACCAGATGGTTGTCCAGATGAGGTAATGACAGTCCCCCCCCCCACATTTATTTATTTATTTTTACTCAAGGATTTCAGGTCACTTTCTGGAATTTAATTCGCCGAGCTTTTAGAGAAAGAGCATAAATGGCTTAAAATAGATCCAGGCTCGGCTCAGACACGTGTCCCAATAAGAAAATTAACTGGGATTTCATATTCGTGTCTTCCACCCGTACGGCATGAAGTACTGGTTGTAATTTTGTCTTATCTCCTCTCTCACAGATCTATATGATTATGACAGAATGCTGGAACAACAATGTACATCACCGTCCCTCTTTTAGGGACCTGGCTGTTCGAGTGGATCAAATAAGGGACAACATGGCTGGGTGAAACAGACGACCTTCACGCGAGACCAAAGTGGACTTAGAGAACTCAGTATTTCCCGTTGCTGTGGACTGCTATGACACGCAGTGTGACATAAATCATGATGCTAGTCAGCAAAGATGTGAAAATACCAGCTCCACAGTGGTGATTCCAAATGAGGCTACACATGGAAGGCATGGATGAAAACTTCAGAGCAAGAAGTTTTATAAAAAGTTTCATGAACTGTATCAGTCAGTTAACTCTTCTCTGTCAGAGGACAGACAAACAAAAGGACTTCTCAACTCAGCTTTTTAAGGGATAAGCAAATTATAATGTAAATTTTGAATTGTTGAAGATGCACAAAATATATATGTACAGTTTTTATCACAATCAGTGTATAATACCTTGGCATCTTGTGTGATGTTTTACACAGGGCTGATGCTCATTCATAATGTTTTTCCATAGTTGATTTTCAACAACTTCACCCCAAAAAGAAAGCATGATGCTTAGATGAATGAAAAAAAAGCACTTTTGCATTCTTGTTCATTTTTATCACTGACCAGCAATATAAGCAGGTGTAATCTTTCAGTTTGTAGTTTCATGTACTGTAAATATTTTTCAAAGCAAAGGGAACAAATGCCTAGTTTTATTTGTACAAGAAATCTCCCTTGCCCTAAAGAACACATTTTGAAATGGAACAAGCTTACAAAGATAAAACACAATCTATTTTCTTATTTGTTTCCCTCATACCTTCTTGTGGTGAATGTATTTTTTAAATAGAACTATCTCCCAGTTTTTTAAAAGGCCACAATGAATACTTTTCTTTTGAAAGTTTGGAATTAAGAATGTCAGGAATAGCATCATTCTTTGGAGCTGTTAACTGCCAACCAGTTTGTTCAATCCCGGGGAGCTTATGGTCATGCATTAAATTTAAGCATAAGCCATAAAATTGATTGGTTTTTAAATGTATAAGCTTATTAAGACACATAAAAAGTGGGCAGAGAATATTTTTCTAAAGGTTATATATTTGTGGGGTTTTGTAATTCTCTTATTGCAAGTCATAGAAGAGATTTTCTTGTGTAATATTAACTCATGCAGTAGGGAGAAATTAAGGAAATTGGTGAAAAAGAATGTTTGTTCATCTTACTCAAGAATGCCAGCAGTGCATTTGGAATGTGCAACTTTAATGAAATGAGACCTATACCACTTTCCAGTTTCAATATAAAGGATTGTTTGTTGTCATTTGTTTTAGTTCTATTTCACTTTAAATGCCATATCTAAAATAAAATATGGTGGGTTTTTGTGTGCGTGTTATTTATACAAAGTCTAAAATATCTGATATTTTGGCTAAAATGAAAATAGTTTTAAGTGGTCGAAAAGTTTTAAAACTTGTACTGAAGACTTCTGACTTTTGGTTGAGAGAAAGGGAGTAAAATACATTTCACATTCATCATCTTTAAAGCATCCTAGTAGCTGTTGGATGCAGAAATTACCAAAAAAGAGACTGTTAAATCTTTAAAAAATATTTCTAGTAGGTATTCTGAGGAAGACTTTTAATTTGTAAATGTGTCTCAAGAATTTTTATACGAAATTAAGAGATCTTCCAATCTACTTTTCATGTGAAAAGTAGCATATAATGCAATATGCTTGATCTTCGATTTCTGGACTAAAATTTTAGTACTTAAGATAGAATATTCTCAAAGGTCTGCAACATTTTGCTTTTTTAAAACAATGGTGTGAACTAGAGGTCTTCAAACAATTTTGATGTTTCATCTTTTAGGTAAACTGTCACAAATCCACTCTTTTTTTAGAGTGGGGTGACTATTAAAATCCTAAGTTTTCAGCAAATATCTTTTTCATTCTGAGTTTGTCATATGTTAAGTTTTGATTCTGAAAATCTGTAGAGAAATTAACACTGCTGCTGTTAGGTTGGTTTCTGCATGGTGCCATTTTATTCCAAAATGCTTCTTTTATTATCCAAAAATGTGGATAAAGTATTTTTTTTCTTAGAATTCTATAATTCTGTAAATATTCCAGGCTACTAAGTTATACAGTCTTTATAAATAGCTGCCTACTTCTATGAGTGCTTGCTTTGGTAAATTGTCATTTTTTTTCATGCTATTTATGTGTCCTGTCAGTAAAACTATAACATGTTATTCAAGAATACTTTCTGAAGAAGTCTACTTAATTTAAAATCAAGTGAAATTTTTATCCTAACTTCCGATCAGTTTTTATTTAAGCAGATTTGTTATGCAGGAGATATCAGAAAAGACAGTTCATTACGTGGGGGACCAGTTTCATATCTGGATTTCTGTACTTAATTTATTGAGACTGTTAATTTCTTCATTGTTCCTTTAACATGTTCCCACAGCATTGAAATGTGGACGTAATAAATATTCAGAAGTTATTTTCTTTTGTATTGCCACCTGAAACGTAGGATTAGAGACACACACACAAGGTAAGGAATGTGCAGAGAAATCTTTTTATAGTACAAAACTTTCACATTTTAAGAAATGTTTCCTGCGACTGTGATCTGCTAGGCTATTTTTTATGAATATTGCTGTGTCCACTCTAAAACTGGTACTTAAGTAATTTCTAATGAAATGTTCTCGAATTTTTCAACATAATATTTTGTTCCGTTAGAATGAATGAGTCACCAGATTCTCCAAATAGCAGACCAAGTTGTATGAATTCAGTTTGACTTAAGAAAAATAGGAAAGATCTTCAATATGAATGAGCACCATATATTTCAAAATTTATTAGCAGTAAAATAGACAAATTCCATCTTCCATGAACATTTTAAAGTTTTTTTTTTTTTTACTGGAAAGTCAGATATACAGTGAGGAGGAGCGACAGAGAGGAAGATCTTCCATCTGCTGATCCACTCCCCAAGTGGCCGCGAGCCAGAGCTGAGCTGATCTGAAGCCAGAAGCCAGGAGCCTCCTCCACGTCTCGCACATGGGTGCAGGGTACCAAGGCCTTGTCTATCTTCGATTGCCATGGGTCAGGATACAGGCAGGGAGCTCGATGGGAATTGGGGCTGCTGGGATTAGAACCTGTGAGCACATGGGATCCTAGTGCATGCAAGGTGAGGACTCCAGCTGCTAGGCTACCACACCAGACCCTCTGTGAACATTATGAAGTATCTTCATATCATTGCTACACTTTTTGACATTTTCCCCACTACATTTTCTTCTAAATGTGTGCTTTTCCCCGTTTTGAGTTCATTTTTCTATGTGATAGCAAAGGGCCCAACCCAGTTTCTCTGTAACTAATTCTTAGTTTTCCTAGAAATTGTCTTTTCCTTTATTCTGTTCTTGGCACCCTTGATGACAAATCTTTGATCAACCCCCAGCGTTTACTTCTGTCCATGCCATGCCAGACCACGTCATTCCATTCCATCATCCTTCCACCAGAGTTCCATTGCCAACTGTAGAAAGTTTAAACTTTCAAAAAGCTTACATGGGGTGACCTCTGAGAGAATTAGGCCAGATTATAAAGAAGTGTTGTTTAAATTGGCTTTCTAAATAGATATTTCTGGTTGCTTGAGAAAACAAATGGTCTTTTCCAGTAGTCAGCGTAGTACTGCACAAAAGCATCACCGGCCTGCTAGAAGAGATGGGTGAAGCCACTCGTGTCACAGTTGAGGAAATAATCCAAAGGAATAAAATGTCCACATTGCAGAGCTGAGCAAGGGCAAAGCCAGGCTGGGGGCCAGTTCTTCTGACTCTGACCCATACCTTTTAATAGCATATGCTGAGAGTGTATTTCTACAGATTTATTTATTCAAAAAGGCAGAGTGGTCTCTTCCATCTGCTGGTTTGCTCCCCAGATGTGCAACAACAGCTGAGGCCGGGCCAGCTGAGGCCGGGAGCTAGGAACTCAGGTGCTTGGGCCGTCATCTGCTGTTCACAAGGAATATGAAACTTCAAAATAATTATAAATCTTTTTTAGAAAGCTATTTATTTGGAAGTCAGAGTGACCAGAGACAAAGAGAGGGAGATACAGTTTGCTGTTCAGTTACCAAATTCTGGCAACAGCTGGAGCTGGCCCATGAACTCCAATCGGGTTTTTCCATTTGGGTGCTAAGAACCCACACAGGCAGGCCCTCATCTACTGCCTTGTAGGTGCATTCACAAGAAGCTACATCGTAAGTACAGAGTAGCTAAACCTCAAATCAGGCACCCCAATGATGGACTTAGAATTGTTGCTGAAGGAGTGTATTATTGTAATAACGTGGTGAAAACAGTACAGGAGAATGAGGGGCTTGGAACGGGAAGTCTGTCTATCTATAGAACTGTATCATGAAAAAAATAATAATATAAAAAAGTGGAGCAGCTGAGACCAAAATCCAAATAAACGAACAAAAAGAGTGTCCCTACTATCACAGTGCCAGAGCATCAACGGAGTGGTATTTGGTTAGCTATTTCTGGTGCTAGAACAGATGTTGTAGCATCTGGGATTGAGCGTATCATCATGGGCATCAATCTGGGTGACATATGGATGGAATAGAGAAAAATGCCACAGTCCATTTAACTGCAGCTTAAAACACAAGAAACGAACAGGTAATCCTTGGACGCCTCCATGAACTAGGTCATCTTTTTAAAATATAAGGAAAATAAGAGACAAAATAGCAATCAACAAAGAAATCCCTAAGATCCTATTGTATCAAAAGATACTGCCTAATGCTGGTAAGGCCATTCAGGTGGTGTCCACAGCATACCCCCACAAAGCACAACTACCAAGCAGCGAACTCAATCTATTCATCTTTTATTAAGTTAATATAATTCCTGCCATGGTCAGAATAGTTCGGTCAGAAGTGCTGCTGCTTTTAAGTTGTTGAAATCAATATAAGGAAGACATGCAATGCCCAGTTCTTGTTTTGTACATCCCTTCAGACAACACTTCTCTGAGTACCCCCTGCGTCTTCTTTGGGGATGATTCCCCCAAAACACACTGCTTAAGGTTTTAATTCGGTTTGTGCTTTCCTTCTGTACTTGGATGAGCTCCTGAGTATCTGGGTTGCTATCAGAAGATGAAGGCACTGCTCTGACGGCCAGAGGAGGAGGTGGTTCCGCCCTCTTGTGGTGAGTCTGGGGCAGTGACTGCAGCTTCCCATCATTTGTTCCTTCATCCTGAGAGGCAGTAGGAGGAAAGGCTGCAGAGAGACACGGAAAAAAAAAATCTATTAAGATTTTCTATTACGAGAAAAGTATAATCAGTTATTTTTTTTTAAAAAAATCACATTCTAAATAAAGAACGGACAGTATTGCTTCAAAGCAGCATATTCTTTTGTTAAAATAATTGAATCATCTCCCTATTAGAATAGTCCACGAAATGTGCACATTTTCATGCTAACGTTTTCATTGAGATACCACGCACATGCAATCAGATTCAGAATTTTATAGCTGGAACCGAAAGTAGATCTGGAATTCACACCCAGACAGTCTTGAGATGAGAACTGTGTGTTCCAGGTGATGTCTTCAGCATTGTCCAAACACCTTCCCCTCGGTGTGGTTTCTACTTAATGACTTTTGATGCTGAACATCTTTTTATATGCCTATTATGTGCTCTTGGTGGAGAAATGTCTATTCAAATTATTTGGCCATTTTTAAATTGGGCTAGCCTCTTGTGCATATTTTATAACCATTACCTCCCCTCAAAACTATCCATTAGCAATCACTCTCATTCTCAAGTGGCTAACAGAAACCATTTTTTCCCTGAAATACAAAGAAACGGAGAAATTACATTCCCAAGGTATAATGAACTAAATGTTGCCATTACACTGCTCTTGATGTATTCTGCATTCTGGTGTACTGAACACTGAAACTAAACTCTAAATTATAATCATTTGGAGGTCAGCTAAACTTCTGCCATGACCCTTGCCCACTTATGGGTCCTCCTAGGAACTTTGTCAATAGCCTTCACTGTACAACCAGTCCTTTGAACCATGTCATCTCACCCTGCGGTCAGTTACAAAATACTGGAAATTGGGACCTGATTTCAAGGAAACCAATAATTTTTACATTATCCAGCAAGTAATGTCATGTTAAAAAAAAAAAACTGAATTGGCTTAATCACATCTTCTCCCTTGAAATTAGAACTAAAAAAGTGATAAGAAAAGGTGGCAACAAAAGTTGAAAAGTTTCTGTGTGGCTTCTCATGGCAAGCTAAAGCTGAAAAGAAGAACAGAAAGGAGAAAAGATTCAAAAAGGCAGGAAAAAAAGGTGGTTTTTAGAGTGAATGAGAATTTGTAGGCTTTCCAAACCCATTTCTGGAGTTTTGGGGGGCATTTTACAATAGCATTACTTCCCTCTTTTTCTTGAAATTTAGGTGAATCTCTGTCTTTCGCTGTTAGAGTACTATTATAGCACTTTTAATAACTTTGTGCTTATTTAAAACATGGATCATTAAAACGGTTAATAAATAGAACTCTAGCCAGATGCATTAAGATATAAGATAACAGAATGTGGTAGGAAAAAAACAGGCACACATAAAAATATGAAGGGGAATCAGTTTTTCCCGATTACAGACTTGAGCAGCTAATCACAATATTAGAATTGTTGATAATTGACTTCATCTAACAGTAACGTGTCATGCTAGTTACAGCTAAATATAGGACCATGCGCTGTGGTGTAGTGGATATAGCTGCAGTCAGCAGTGCCAGCATCTCATGTGGGTGCCAGGTTTCTGTTCCGGCTGTTCCACTTCAGATGCAGCTCCCCTCACGCCCCTGCACCCATGTAGGAGACCCAGATGAAGTTCTTGACTCCTGGATGCCAACTGACCCAACCCAGTTGTGGCAGCCACCTGAGAAGTGAACCGCTGGATAGAAGATTCTCTTTTGTAAAAAATATGCTGCTTGGGAAGACTTCAACTCAGAGTTCCTGGGTTCCAGTTCGGTCTAAATTCCTGATTCACAGCTTCCCTTGAATGCACCTGTGCTTTCTACCAGCCACATGGAGGACACAGGTCAGGTCCCCAGCTCTGGCTTTGGTCGAGTTTAGCCTCTTGCTGCTGTAGGTATTTGTGGAGTAAGTAGATGCGAAATTCCCACCTTTACCCCCCTTTACCTTCCTTCTCTCTGTCTTTCAAATAAGTAAAATACATTTAAAAATAATTTTTTAAACTTATTTTTTAAAAGATAATTTTTCTTAAAACTTGGAATCCACCATTAATCAGGATTTACATTGAAAGTATGAGCTACAAATTTCAACACATCGAAGGCAGGAACTCATGCCCGACCCAGCGTTAGGCATTAGGTCAAAGCTTGCATGAGCTGTTTTCTCATTGCAACAGCAGGGGGCACCAAAGAGAGGGAAGAGAAGGCTCCTGCTGTGTCAGAAACCTGGAGCAATTTTACAAAACTGACCATCAAGTGTCTGAAGGAGCAATTTGCCCAAAGCAAGGTTCAAAGGGCAAAGAGGAAGCCCATCTATGGAAAGCTAAGCACTACCACAGGCATGTGGGCCGATGCACAGAAACAAAAAACAGCAGGGAAGGTAGCAAAGGTTGGCAACTTCTGTGCACCTGCAGAACCCCAACTGGCACTTGTCATCAGGATAAGAGCTATCAAGGCTATGAGCCGTGAAGTCAGAAAAGGGTTGCAGCTTTTCTGCCGTGAGCAGTTCTTCCACAGGACATCGCTAAGCTCAACACGGCTTCAAGAACATGTTGATGATTGTGGAACCACCTCTTGCGTGTTGGCACCGGGATCTAGGGTCAGCAAACAACTGATTTATTTACAAGCGTGGTTACATGCAAATTGGCCACAAGCAGATCATCCTCTGACTGCCTCCATCTCTTGGCCGATGTGGTATCACCGCCACGGAGGATCTGAAAAAGCTACACAAAAGCTACACTGCTGGTAAACACCCAGAAGAGACAAACATCTCTGCAACACCTCAAAGTATCTTCACAAGATGGTCTGGAGAAAAAGAGCCCTCGTTTTCTAGGGAGTGGAGCTGCAGGTGAGAGGGATGGTCAGTAAATAAGCTAATGGAGAAAAGCCTTATGCAGTTGGGTCTTTCCTGGTACCTCTTATAACTTGGTCAGGGAATAGAGTGATTGCTCTCAAATGAAAATATGTTGCCGTATTGGCACCTCTTGTTAGCCTGCCTCTGTCTTCCCTTAACTCTAGCAGCAAGTCTAGCAAATCAACATCCTATCACACAAAAGCTTGTATGAGACAGTTTCCCTAAAACAGTACATCATGACGCAGGGCTGGCTCTGTGGGAGTGAGTCTTGTGTGTGCACACAGGTCCTGCATTTGATTTTAACGCCCCATTGCCCTAATCTTGAAAGTCTCAATAATTGTGTGAATGTATAAGAGCGCAAGTACATGAACTTCTAAGCGAGGCCTGATGGAAGAATGTACAGAGGAGATATTGACAAGAAAGGGAGCAAGCTTAACATTGTACTATCTTTAACTCCCTTTCCTGGTTTTTCCAGGGTTTTTCCTTTCTCGCCTTGGATCGGGTTGAGCCAGTTAGGTAGCCCGTCCTATTAGAACTCAAAAAGATACCACATTAGATGCCTTTACAGAGTAGAGGGTGAGGATTCAAAGAACAAAAAACAATGGTGAGCTGGCACTGGGGAGCAGAGGGTTAAACTTTCGTCTGCAACGCCAGCATCCTGTATGGGAGACAGTTCAAGTCCCAGCTGCTCCACTTTCCATACCGCTCCTTGGTAATGTACCTGGAGAGGCAGAAGATGGTCCAAATAGTGAGGCCCCTGGTCCCACGTGAGACCTGGATGAACTTCCTGGCCATTTGGGGAGAGAACCAGCGGATGGAAGATATTTTTCTGTTCTTTTCTCTGTTATCTCTGCCTTTCAAATACATAAATCTTAAAAAATAAAACACACACACACACACAGAGCAATGCTGACTCTACAGGGACAATAAGACCGAAGGCTTGTTTTGAAGGGCCAAACGGAGTTTGCAGGACGATAAACATGCCTCAGAAAGGTACCTCTACGGGGAGGGGGGGGAACAGTATGCTCACATATGCCTATAATTACTTTACTTGGGTTATGTATATTTTCCATCCCCTGGTTATTATTTATTTATTTAAAAATGTGCCTGTGTTCTAAACACAAATCCCGTTTCCTTGGGTAACTTATTCTGGTAGAACATACTTGGGGATGTGAAATGTACCGAGATGCACACGCCTGTGGCTGAGCCGTTTACCTGGTTTTACTCCAAACTGGTTGGGGATGAAGGCAGCAGTGCTTCCGGACTTCCCGGAAATCTGCCCCTGCAAAGGGGTCTGCTCCTCGAAATGGAACTTGCTCCAGTCCCCACTGCCGCAAAGTTTTACTATTTCTTTCAGTAGGTGCCGGCCGCACAGCTTCCTGGCTCTGCCTAAGTCCTGGTTCAGCTCATGGGAAAATCCCATCAGTAGGAGCCCCAGCCACAAACAGGAGAGGCGAGGCATCCCGGGGACCCCGGGGCCGGGGAACCCAGGCTCTGCAACTGCCGGCCGGTTCCAGCACGGCTGCCCCTCTCTGCGCCTGCGCCAGGCACGCACTGCACGCCCACGTGAGGACCCAGGGTCTCGCGTGAACGCCCGCGTGAGGGGTCGGGGTCACACGTGAACACCTCCGAGAGGCGCCAGGGCCGCGTGAGAACGCCCGCGTGAGGAGCCAGGGCCGGGTGAGAAAACACCTGCGTGAGGGGTCGGAGTCACGCGTGAACGCCTCTGAGAGGCGCCAAGGCCGCGTGAGAACGCCCGCGTGAGGAGCCAGGGCCGGGTGAGAAAACACCTGCGTGAGGGGTCGGAGTCACGCGTGAACACCCCCGTGAGGGGTCAGGGCCGCGCGTGAGGGGTCGGGGTCACGCGTGAACACCCCCGTGAGGGGCCAGGGCCGCGCGTGAGGGGCATGAGGGGTCGGGGTCACGCGTGAACACCCCAGTGAGGGGTCAGGGCCGCGCGTGAGGGGCGTGAGGGGTCGGGGTCACGCGTGAACACCCCAGTGAGGGGCCAGGGCCGCGCGTGAGGGGCGTGAGGGGTCGGGGTCACGCGTGAACGTCCCCGTGAGGGGCCAGGGCCGCGCGTGAGGGGCTTAAGGGGTCGGGGTCACGCGTGAACATCCCCGTGAGGCGCCAGGGCCGTGCGTGAGGGGCGTGAGGTGTGAGAGGCATGAGGCACTGGCCGCAGGGCGCGAGTCGGAGCTCGGGCCGCGTTTTTCTCTGGGCTGCGTGGCCGTGGAAGGATGACCCCTAAATGAGAGCTCAAGATATCCGGGCCTGTCTGTCCGATCCGTCTTCTCTTTCCTTCCGCTCGGGGATGTACTCATTAAATGAGAAGTTGTGGCCTAGTGGCTAAGTCTTTGCCTTGCATGTAAATGCATATGGGCGCCGGTTCGTGTCCCAGCTGCTTCCACTTCCCATCCAGCTCCCTGCTCGTGGCCTGGGAGAGCAGCAGAGGGCGGCTCAAAGCTTAGGATCCTGCAGCTGCGTGGGAGACCCGGAAGAGGCTTCCGTCTCCTGGCTTTCAATTGGCTCAGCTCCAGCCGTTGCGGCCACTTGGGGAGTGAACCAGAGGATGGAAGATCTTTCTATCTCTTCTTTGTGTAAATCCTTTAAAAAGAGAGGTTGAGACCGCCGGGACCCAGAAAACAAAAAATGTTCTCTCGGGCTGGACTGTGTTTCCCTCCTTTTTATGTTTTTTTGTTTGTTTGTTTTGATCTGGTTTTGCCTAACATTGTTTGGCTTCACCCAGACATATCCGTCGTGTCCTTCATGGCGTATATATAGGTATGTGTGGTTACGTTTTCTTTCCCTAAAATCGCTGCATTTCCTAAAAGCAAAGAGCCTATGTCCGTGGTATTCCCTGCATCCCGGCGGGTAGCCATTAAACAAGTGTGTGTGTTCAAACGCGGATTTGTGCATTAGGATATGTGTCTGTGGGCTTTAAAGTCAGAATCAGAGATTGTTTTTGAAAATTCCCAGTGGATCTCGAACTGCTTAAAACAGAAACGGCTGTGTTGCTGTTCCCAGTGGGGGTGCTGTTCCGAGGCACCTGACAGGGCAGTGGGTTTTCTGGAGTGCTGGAGGAGTGTTGCCACATTATGATGTGCCTGTGGCCTGGCTCACCAAAGGATTTGCATTCAGAGAATAACAGCGTGAAGTGCCTGTTAGAGACGTTTCTGTTCCATTGGGAAGGAAAGCACGGCGAGTTGCGCCAAAGCTGTGGGGTTGATTTGTTGCGAGGTGTATTGGCTCCGAAGGATTCGCTGTCAGCCACGAGGGGACGCTCGCGGGCCTTTGTCAGCAATCCCCATCATTGACAATTCTCACCCTCTTTCTGTTTTCTGCCTTTCTCCATTTCCTTTCCTCCCACGTCGTCCTGTGTCCCATGGTTATCTATCAATAGTGTTAAATCAGGTGCAATTCATTTTGCTTTTTTTAAGATTAAAAAAAACCCCATAGATTAACACAGACCGGTCACCTTCCTTGCAGAACAACTAATGAGTGACAGACCTTCATTGCAGAAACCTGTGAGAAAAAAAAAAAATAGTCGTCCTACCTAGAGGAAAATTCAAAAGAAAACTCCCAAACAACATGCAGCCAAACTTGGCAGATTTCATTTAGGTTGCCGATCTCTTTGCCCTCTCCACACTCTGATCCTGCTGTTTCCTTGTATCATTCATTTAAAATACACCGCGTGCTTTATTTTTCAGCCTGTTCACTGTGTCATGCAGGAATGTTCAGGTGTTT
This sequence comes from Ochotona curzoniae, assembly GCF_017591425.1. Taxonomy (NCBI): domain Eukaryota; kingdom Metazoa; phylum Chordata; class Mammalia; order Lagomorpha; family Ochotonidae; genus Ochotona; species Ochotona curzoniae. Next base: position 6,773,524 of record NW_024466446.1, on the reverse strand, counting down.
TCTTTACTTTGGTGTGGCAAAGGTGAAGGGTAGATGATAATAATATCTTCTGATAAAAACTGTTTAGATGAATTTGTGAAAAAATATACAGTCCGTTTTAACTGTTAACTGATAACTTTAACAGTCCATTTTAACTGTTAACTGATAATTTTAACTGTTAAAATTATCCTCAATTCAGTTTTGGTAGAGTCTGAGAATCAAATGAATGAATAGAAAATACACTTTAAAGTGGTATTTGTAATCGTTTAAGTATACATATAACTTTCCGTGTTAATTAGGCAGGCGCTTGAAAAGTACATTCAAAGTCATCTTTTATCTTTTCATTTCCTTTACATAAAATGTAGCATGCAACTAGTATCATCATGTTTTAGTCCTAAAAGGAGAGATTTATCATGAACTTACTTGCAAAAGAAGGTCTTTGATGTTTAGGAGATACGAATGAAGTAAGTAAAATATGCCCAAGCACGTATTTTATAATAGGCTGTCTTATTCCAATTATTCAAAACATAATTAAACAAAGTTATCACTGACGGTTGACATGGAATGTGGAATGGTTCAGTAAAAGCATTTGTTGGCAGTAATACAGTTACGGATGGCAGTGGTCTTTCAAGTTTTCATTTTCTGGAACAAAAGCATGGAAACAAGTGAACAAGGAATATTCCAGAGAAAGCAGCCTCGATGATAGCTATATTAGGGATTAGGAAAAAATGGAATGTGGCTATAAAATATAAAATCAGGGTCTGAAAATTCAGAGTAAGGAATTGGAACTATATGTCATTTATCACACGGGAGTAGCATTTTATGCTTTGTAGATAAAGTATGGACAAGATGATACTACACTTGATCTTAACCAAAAGGCTGAGAAGCGATTAAGTATGGACAAGATGAGATCAAAGTTGAAGATAATTGACTTTAATCTACAACAAAGGGAAGGATTGAAGCAGCAGCTGCTGAGAGCCAATGATATGGTGCAAGGGATGAGAAGAAACAAAAAGGAATTCACGAAAATTATTTGTTAAAAAACATATATATACATATATATGTATATGAGATTTGGCGACTTATTGCATGTGAACTAGAGCTGGAAAAAAGAGAGGACTTTAAAAATAGATTAGTGTTTTGAGCTGTAAATAATGAACATGCTGATGATTTGGATGGAAATCATAAGAGGACTCTGATGCCCAGCTGAAAAGTCTTAACGTGATGAATATTAGGTGACCATAAAATATTGTGAAGTGTATAGCTGATAGTATGGCAAGATGCTGGGCCTGACACCCGAGGTTTGGAAGAGACTGTAGCAAAGAACTGTGAGTTAGAAACGTGAAAACTGAACTCTGATGAACAAGGTATGCAGAGGGAAGGAAGTGTGAATTTGCTTGGGGAGAAGTTACAGCCCCACAAGCCAAGCCTGTCCACTTCCATAGATGCCAGACTCAGGAGCAGGTTCACCCATGAAGCATGCCGAATGGCCTGTCCAGAATCTCTAGATGGGCAGGGTGGTAAAGGGCTTTCCCCACTGAAGCTGTTACCCAAAATTTCTTCAAATTTGCATATATCAATGCATTGTCAAAAGGATCATGAGCGATCAGGCAAGCATAACACAACCAAAGGAACAAAACAAAACTCAGCAGTTAACCCTAAGCACAGGTATCTAAGAATTGCATGACGAAAATTCACAGTTTGCTGGCGTTACAGGTGATGGCCTAGCCCATTGTACCACAATGCCAACCTCCAAAGACCTATATTTTAAGTCCATTCTTCTCACATTTTAATTTTTAAAATTGTTTGTTTAATTATCTGTTTGAGTCACAGAGAAACAGAGAAAAAGCTCTCATTATTTCCCAAATGTCCGGGCTGTCCCCCCTGACAGAGGCCAAAGCTGAACACCAGGAGCTCAGAGCAGATCTCCACCAAGGATGACAAACCCAATAAATTGAGGAGCTACGTTAATAGGAGATTGAGGTCAGAAAACCAAATCAAGCTATTGTGTGCAGGAACGCTGGTACAAGTGTCTTAAGGGATGCCTTAGTTACTGCTAAATGTCTGTTCCACGCACTTGCATTTTTGATATTGCATTTTGTATCTTTCTATATTGCCTGTCTCAAAATATTCATGTAGTTTATTATTTGAACTGTTCAATATTTTACTTTTCAGGGGAAGGGAGTTTAGGAAGGGGCTGGGGAAATCCCAGAACCTGTGGAATTGTATCATAAAAAAATAGCATACACACACAAATAGTTAGTTTCCATAATATAGGATGACATATATTCTATATAATGTAGAAATGCTATATACATCATGCTTGCATTAATAGAGCACTCTGAGTTAGTATATTTAGTTAGTATATTTCTTCCTAACTTCTGATATTTTTCTTGTTGTTGTTTCTCCTTCCAGTTTAAAGACTTCTCTAAAGCATTTCTTGTAATACAGGTGTTAAATTCTCTCTGTGAATGTCTTTCTCTGTCCTGTATGTCTAAAAGCATATCTTTTCTGGGTATGGTAGAGATATGCTTGGCAGTTTTTTCATACAGCATTATAACAATTTCAATTCGCTCTCTGCTGGCTTATAATGCTTCTGCTAAAAGTCTATTGTCAGGTAAATTGGAGATACCCTTATGTATTATTTGTTTCTTTTCCTTAGACTTGAAGAAGTTATAATACGTATTGGGGTAATGATATTTAAACTTAATCTTATTGGTAACTTTGATCTTCCTGTACTTAGATATTTATATCTTCCTTTAGATTTAGGAATTTTCTGTAATTTGATCTTTGGATAAATTTTCTACTTCCTTGGCATTCTCAAGTCGTGGTTGATTCTCAGTAACTTCAGTGCTTTCACATTTCCTGTGTTGTCCTTTATTGTCTTGATTCCTTTTCCTTTCCGCCCCTTAGTATTCCTCTACCGAACCGCCTTGGCAAGCGCTAAGGATGGCAGGTGGAAGGTCACAGTACCTGCTTTTGGGATAATGATAGAAAAGATGAATTAAGGAAGGCAGAAAGGAAACGATTGTCCACATCAACCTTTACCCAGCTTCTAACAGAGAAGGATGGAGACATACACTATCTGCCTTGTGGCAGGAGAGGAAATCGAATATAGACTATAATGTCGAAAGTCAGCATCTAACTCAGCACAGGGAAACCCAGTGCCACACAAGACTCGTCAGCCCGTTCCTTGAGGCGAGTACTCCTGATTGTACACCTGGGCCCCCTTTAGCCGGGAAAGCAAGAGAGTGTAATCCTCCCCTAACCTTAGACACACGAGCAGAAATAAAATTCCTGCCACAAATTAGGAAATTGAGCGTAGAACTTGCTGTTGGAGTTCTCTGCTAGTTCTGCCATGGTGAGTAGCAGTACCAGACAGAACTGTTAGGTACCTATCTTTAGGCCAGTGCTTGCAGATGAGGCCTCTAGAACTGCCTAATCAGATGGAGACCATACCCTGGTAGGATTCCTGTTTGGTAGTTGCACCCCAAGTAACTTACAGCGTGGTGCCCACGTTGAAACCATTTAGGTTCTACGGCTCTGAGAGTCATGTGTGAACCAGCTTAGTGCGTCAACCTGGGTGACCAGTAGACTGATTCCATCATCATTCTTCCAATCTTGGGCAGACAGCGAAAGAATAAGACCAAGAGTGCTACAGGGACGTTAGCACAGGACAATGTCTCGAAATTCAATGCAGGAATGTTAAAATCTAACATTGAAAAGAACCCAATAGTTCTGTTATCAGCCTAGTGATTGCAAATGGAACCTCTGGACCCTTCCCAGCGTCAGACTGTAATCTGAGACCCTCAATAAACTGGGCTTATGTCCTGGCAAGGAAAATAATGTACTATTTTCCTTATACTAAATTGAAGTTTAAGGCAGTTTTTCTTGCTCAATAGCAACATCCTGAAAACTTGAGGAGTTCAGAATGAAAGATGCTGACATGTTTAAGGAAAGGAGCGTCATCCTTAGCATCTTTTTACTCTGTCCTCAATGAGAGAAACAAATCCAGCGTTCTTAACACTTTACACGTCCCCTAAAATTCATGTGTTGGTGACACTTGTAAGAGGGCATACAAGGGCTGTGCCCTCAAGAATGGGAGTGCCTTTGTATCACTACAGTAGGTTTGTAATGTGAGTTTACAACTTTGATTAGTCAACTTTTTCATTACTTGAGAATACTTAAGAGAAGCTACTTAGCAGGGAAGATTTGTTTAGGTTTGAAGATCAGAGGTTCACAGTCCAAGATCAGGGACTTATTAGTCTAGTATGTAATGGATGCTAGCACTAGCATGGCACGTATGAAGAAACTGTCATTATGGCGAGCTTGGACGCATCCTCTTTCTCCATATTCATGCGTCTTAGAAAACCAGCAGAATTTGATCATGAATTTCCATCAAAGCAGTCTAACCTGATTTAAATATTTCTGAAATGACCTACCTTCAGAAATCGTAATTGGATCAGACCCCTACCCTAATAAGTGCATGATTAACACTAATCCATTAGCATTTAACATAAGACTTTGGGTTAAATATGTATACGAGTTTAGGAGTCAAATCCTGTTCAATCTGTGCCTTTCCAGGAACATTAGCAGGAAGCTGGACTGGAAGCAGAGTATGGGCAACTTACTGTACTCACCACAGTGCCCAGACTGTTTTGCCACCTTTGAAACACTAATGGGGATTCCAAGATGGATTGTAGGGAAGTCTTCGTGATCACAGAACAATTACCAAAACACCAAGATGTCTACATTTCTAGGAGATGGGTGGAGAAAAGTTCTCAGTGAAAAGTCTGCAGAAAGAAGAAAGACTAGAAGCAATAAAGATTGTGCCAATACACAGCAGTTAACAGGATACCAGTGACTCACAGCTGCTTGGGAGGCCATCTTCCCAGAGCGGGATGAGGGGCATCCGCAGGAGCCCATGCGGTGGGGATCTTCTTTGGGTGAATACCTTGCAGTCTTCACTGGTTTTGAGCCCAGGTAGACAAGTTGCGGGTGAGGGAGGTAAGTAGGGCACCCACTTAACTTTGTGAATGGAGGGCACGTAGCTTCCCTTCCCTCCTTCCACCAGGGCGATACTCCATCTTCCTTGGATGAGACAGTGGGAAACTGCTGCCAGCCTGTGCAGCTCTGATGGATTTTGTCAGAGGGGGAAATTCCCAGTCTCTCCAGCTGGTCTGGAGAGTAGTTGGCACAGGCTTGCCACAAGCTCCCCTTCTGTTTTCCCGCCAAAACACAAGACTGCTTGCCAGGGTGGAGTACCGACTAATCTCAGGCAGGCAGCTGGCTCCAGGGGTGGGGCGGATGTATCTTTGGATGAGGAGGCTCTCAGGGCAGGCAGTGGATTCCCTGAAACCTATCATTATGGACTCCTGGAACTGTGTGATAGTAGGCCAGGAGGAATTGATAAGACTGTGGGATATGGCGAGATCTTTGGGCAGTTACTGAGTCCAACTCGAGGAGTTGTTCATACTACAGAGCACGTAGATTCTTTGTGTGGTCCATGCACCTGAGTGAGTGGAAGTTGCAGACACAATAATCTCACCTTACGCAGTTGGTTGGTTCACTTTGGCACAGAGAAGGGCAGAGGCAGTCATCATGCCAACCTGAGAGATCATCCCCTCTCCACTACTGACTGTAAAAAGTAAAAGTAAAGAATAGGGGCCCGGTGCAGTGGCCTAGCGGCTTAAGTCCTCACCTTGAAAGCACCAGGATCCCATATGGGTGCTGGTTCTAATCCTGGCTGCTCCGCTTCCCATCCAGCTCCCTGCTTGTGCCTGGGAAAGCATTCGAGGATGGCCCAATGCCTTGGGACCCTGCACCCATGTGGGAGACTTGGAGTAAGTTCCTACCTCCTGGCTTTGAATTGATGCAGCACTGGCCATTGCAGTCTTGATCTTGAAGATGCAATCTCCATCTTGATTATTGGTCTTTTTAGGTTTGTTGAGTTTTTGAACCTTTTGGTAAGTTGTATGTGTTTGGAGGTATATCCATTTCTTCTAAATTTACTGATTTGTTGACATATTACCTGTTGGAAGTAATTCAGAATGATTGCTTTTATTTCCATGGTGTTTATTTTAATATTTCCTTTTTCATCCTTGGTTTTATTAATTTAGGCCTTCTCAGGTTTTTTGCTAGGCATGGTAATGATTTATCGATTTGTTTATCTTTTTAAAAAGCTCTTCATTCTTTTCTTTATCCTTTTTATAAAAACTTTTTCATTATATTTATTTGTTCTCTGATTTTTGTTATTTTTTTCCTTCTACTAAATGTGAGCTTATTTTGTCCATGTTTTCCTAAGATCACAAGCTACACACTTAGACCGTTTATTTGAAGTAGTGTAGTGTTTCTTTTGAAGAATTGTATTGCCTTCTTTGTTCATGTTCCTTGCATTTCTACCTTTGTTTTTAAGACTTCTGGGATAACACTGATTGGTTTTTTACTCTACGGACTTGGTATTCTTTGAAATGCAGTTCTATGACTTAGCGGAGTACCCACTCTATGTGGGAGACCCAGAAAAAGCTCCTAGTTCCTGGCTTTGCATGGGTTTAACTCCAGCCATTGTGCCATTAGGGGAGTGAACCAGGAGATCTTTCTCTCTGTCACTCCTGCTCTCTGTAGAATTGCCTTTCCAATAAAAAGAAATGAATCTAATATATATACTATATACATACGTACATATATATATATACATACATGTATGTATTACAGACAAAAACACCTTGAAATGCCACCTCATATCCATCAGTATGGCTATCAACTCAGAAGAAAAATAACAAATGTTGTCAAGGATGTGAAGAAATGAAAACCAATGTGCATTTTTCATGAGAATGGAAGGTAGCACAACCTTCGCAGAAGACAATGTGATGGTTCTCGGAAATTTAAACCAGAATGAACGTACATTTCAGCATTTCACTGCTGGATGTTTCCCTCAAAGGCTGAGAGCAGAGTCAGATGTAATCACTCATAATGGTGCCTAGCAGCTTCATTCACAAAAGCCCGATGGTGAATGTCACTCGGGTGTTCATTAGTGAATAAAGGATAAACAAAACGCAGACAATACACACAAGGAAACATTATTCTACTCTAAAAGGATTGAATTCTTGATATGTGCTACAGTGTGACAAATCTCAAAATATTGTGGTGAGTCATACAAGCTAGAAATAAAGAGGCACATGCTGTGTGATTTCATTTAATATTCAGCATAGTTTATTTTGTTGAGACGGAATATGAACTAGTGTCCACCAAAACTTGGGCCTGCAAAATGGGGAGTTCATTTCTCATGGATATGGAGTTTTCAGCTTGATTTGATGAAAAATTTCAGGAGATAAATAGCAGTGGTGGTAGTATACAGCTATGAGAGTGTATTTAATGTCAGCAAATTATACACTCAAAAATGGCTGAAATGACAGGTTTTCAGTATGTGCAATTGCCATAACACAAACGAAAAAATATTAAACTACTAGAAAATATCATAGGAAGAAAAATAAAAGTGACTGGACTTGTCATTGTAATATCAATACCAGTGCCAATATTGTTTAAATGCAATACCAAACAATCCATTAAAAATAAAAATTGGGGCCCCGGCATGGTAGCTTGGCAGCTGAAGTCCTTGCCTTGAATGTGCTGGGAACCCAGGTGGATGCCTGTTCTAATCCTGGTAGCCCTGATTCCCGTCCACTTCCTGCTTGTGGCTTGTGGAAATAGTCAAAAATGGCCCAAGGCCTTGGGACTCTGCACCCATGTGGGAACCCAGAGGAGGTTCCAGGCTCCTGGCTTCAGATCATCACAGCTCTGGCCATTGCAGTCACTTGGGGGATAAGTCATCAGACAAAAGCTCATCTTCTTTGTCTCTCCTTCTCTCTGTATATCTGACTTTGCAGTTCCGTATCGGCACCTTGGCATTTTAATTTGAAATTTGCTAATGTTAAACATCTTTACAAGCTTAGTAAGGATCAGTGCATACTCTTTTGTTTGTTTTTAAACTAACACGTATGCTTTCCAACTGCTGACATTAAAGAGTTCTTTATCTACCAATGAAAGGCAGGTTTTACAAATATTTAGTTTAGGTTTGTGACGTCATTCTCTGAAGTGTGTCTCACTGAGAAGTTTCTAATCTTCATGTAGTTTAACATCTGCTTTTCCAATAAAAATAAGTAAATCTTTTTAAACAAAATGGTGACTTCCACTGCTTTGGAAGACAGTTTAAAAGTGGGTTTCTCCCAACCCCCACAAAGCTAAATAAAATCTTACTATATAACCTAGCAGTTGCGTTCCTTGGGATTTATCCAATGAGTTGGAAACTTCCGTCCACATAAAAGCATGCACAGCTTTATTTCTAACTGCCAAAATTCACTACATGAACAAATAAGCCAGATAACAGAATATTACTCAGTGCCAAAAGCAAGCAAACTATCTAACTGTGGAAAGACATGGAGGAACGTTTACACTGCCTTGCTAAGTCAAAGAAGACCATCTGAAAAGGTTATGATTCCATTTTTGTGAGGTCCTGGGAAGGCAAAACTTGTAAAAAAAAAAACAGTAAAAAAAAATATATAAGCAGGTGCCAGAGATTTGGCAAGAAAAAGGAACAATTAGGTGAAGCACAGGGAATTTTTTTAGACTGCCGAAACTAGTTTGGATGACACCGTAAGTGTACATATAATCATAGATTTGGTAAAACCCATAGAAAGTCCAATAAAAAGATTGAAAGAGTTTAAATGTTTTATCTATAATAAATGATTCAATGTTGGTTTATCGGTTGTAACAAATGAGCCATTTGGAAGAAATGTACCAGTTTTAATGTTGGACTATGATAAATATTCAGTGTTGGTTCAGCTTTGTAACGAATGAGCCACTTGGAAGAAATGAACCAGCAGTACGTAATCTGTAGGGGGGTGTGATGGAGGGTGGCAGTGGTTACTTTTTGTACGTCCCATTCAAATTGCCCATGAAACTAAAATAACTTTTAAAAAAATCAGTATTTTTTTTTTAGTGCATAGAATGTGCAACACCAACAGTGAATCCTAATGTAAACTACAGACTTGTGTTTTTCATGTGCAGTTCCATCGGCTCAGGGATTTCCCCTTCAGCTCTCCATCCCTGTCCCCTTCTACCACTGATTTCCCCTGTATTATTACGATGGTGTAGTCCTTCCACAATAGTCAAAATTTCATCATTCTGTGATTTAAGTGTATAGACAATGGTAGAGTCCAGCATCCTATTGTCAAGGTATATTTAACGGTTTCATTGGGAGTCCATCTTTTATTTGGGAATAGAGATGCATATGGCATTTGTACCTTCACTTCTCAGTATGCTTGTACTTAAGATTTATTGACAATAACAGTGTATCGATATTTGCCCGTGGAAGCAAACAGCACACTAGTGGGAGAGAATAAGAGAGAGAACTGTCATTGTGGTAAGTTGAGAGAGCATGTAGGACATCTCTACACTTTGTATTGTGTTTTTCTATAAATGGTTCCTGTGCTTTAAAAAACTGATCTTGTTAATGTAGAAATCAAACTAAGTCTTTCCATCAGAATAAAAGAAACAAAGATGCATGTTTTAAAGAAGAGCAGTGTGTCCGCATGGATAGCTGACGATGCTGGGGCTGGGAATCCTTTTCCTACGCTACTGAATTCTAGAGTTACCTTTGTTCCCTGACATTTTTTAGATACAGCACCGTGTGCAGTTAATTTTATGATAAAGAGTTATAGATCAATATGAATGTCTTTTAAAGGGTTATTATAGCAGGAAAGAGCATCAAAGTGCACTGATCCATAAACTGTCCCAATCTCCTGTTCTAGAAACATCTCCTTGACCAGCTCACTTTTTGAGGCTATAGAACTAGATAGAATGTATGCTTTGTATGTGCTAGTGTCCGTGTGACATAGTTCTAGCCTGTGAACCACTGTAAGTGTTGGGGCCCCCAACAAAGCCTTTGTAATGGAGCACTAGACTCTCTCGCTTTGGCGATGCACGCTAAGGAGGGCAAGCTAAGCGACCATCTCGGGACTACGTGTGAGGTGGAGAACGCACGAAGGAGGATCTATTGTCCAAGAATGGTTGACTAGAGAAGAGAAGCCTGCCTTCATCATTCATAGACTAAGGACCATGGGAGACTTATTCCAGGAACAGTGCCTAAGACACTGTTCTAGAATAGTCTGTGATTGACAAAGAAAACAATTCTGATACATATCTGTAGAACAGCAGAGAGAGAGAGAGAGAGAGAGAGAGAGAGAGAGAGAGAGAGAGAGAGAGAGAGAGAGAGAGGATTAAATCCAGCTACATTTCTCCAAACTTTTATTTAGATTTTAAGTGTGAAAGCATTAGTTATTTAAAAAGTAATACCTGATTGTTCATGGTAGATGGTTAAGCAGATTGTCTTTGAAACACTCTAAAAGAGATCATATTTTTGGAGGCAGGAAATATGGATTCTAGATTCTAATTCCAGTACTGTTGCCTGTTAGGATTTTGTGGAGTAGTAAATGTGAGATGTTTCCCAAAACAGGATCTGAAGAATACGCCTTTCTACATCTGGGAATGCCATTTTACGCTATCTGAGAGGAAAATTTTCTAGTCCTTTTGCAAGTTGAAATTTCCAATTACACATTAAACATTGGGCTCTATGCAAGGCAGTTAATGCTCACTGAGCCCATACACTCATCCCTGAAGCTTTACAGGGCATCCCTGGTGAAGACTTAATAGATCTTAGGTGTTCAGGTATGACTGGTCATACATGAGAATTTGACATTTGCAAATTGTCTTCTTAATCCCTAAATTCTGTTTGCAGATATTTGGTGGAAATTAACGTTGCATTTACATGCTTTCTTCTGTAAATGCTGACATGAAGTGTATATCTACCGAAAGCTTAAAAATTGGCTAAAGACAAAGATGGTAACTTCTGATTTTCAGATTTTTAGCAATCTTCAGGCCATTTCATAGTTATTTTGCATACAGAAGTTATTTATAAGTTATAAAAATATTGAACATAAGCTAAATTTCCTTACTAAGCCAGTTCTTTGTTAAAATTATATATTCTTGCGACCTGGCACAGTAGCCTAGTGGCTAACGTCCTCAATTTACATGCACTGGGATCCCATTTGGCTGCCAGTTTGAATTCCGGCAGGTCTGCTTCCCTTTTAGCTCCCTGCTTGTGGCCTGGGGAAGCAGTCAAGGACAGCCCAAAGCCTTGGGACCCTGCACGCTTGTGGGAGACCCAGAAGAGGCTTTTAACTCCTGGATTCAGGTTGGCTCAGCTCTGGCCATTGCGGCCGCTTGAGGAGTGAACCATCAGAAGGAGGATCTTCCTCTGTCTCTCCTTCTCTCTGTATACTGCCTTTCCAATAAAAATAAATAAATATTTTTAAAATTACATATTCTTTTCTGTATTTGCCTATTCACATTTTCTTCTTAAAAACTCATTTTAGTTTCTTGGAAGCAAAAGCTGAATATAGAACCCCTGTTTAGAAATTAATTTATTATGTGTGTTTTAAGGGACAGCTATTTTGTTATATTTTAAGTTAAAACGTAAAGCAGTTTTTTTTTTCTTTTTCAAATTAGTATTAGTTTCAATGATACAATTTTGTAAGTATATCAATTCCTCCCTCCCATTCCCCTTCCTCCCTCTCCATTTCATCCCCCCTACCTTCATAAAAAGACTGGGGCCAGTGTTGTAGTACAATGAGTTAAGCTACTCCTTGCAATAGCATCCCTCATCAGAGTGTCAGTTCAAGTTCTGGCTGTTCTGATTGAGGCACAGCTTCCCGATGATGTCCCTGGGGAGGCAGTGGATGGTGAGCCAAGGGCCTGGGCTCCTGTCACTCACGTGGGAGACGTGCATGGAGCTCTCGGCTCCTAACTTCAGTCTGGCCATACCCAAACTGTTGCTGCCATTTGGGGAGTGAGCTGGTGGTTGGAAGATCTGCATATCCTCCTCTCCTCTCTCTCTCTGATTCTCTGCCATTCAAGTAAATAAATCCACGAATCTTAAAAGACAAAGACTTTTTCAGGAACTATTTTACTACACAGCAAATGGGAAAAAAATCTTAACCTTAGTAATGATGGCTTATTTTCCGTTCATCAGAGTCATCAAAGAAAAAGTCAACAGGAATACGTGTGAAATTTTACATGAAATGTGTACAGTTAACTTTATCTCAACACAATTCAGCTATAATTCTTCGAGTACAACCAAAATGACAGCATTGATCACTGAGTCCTTTACCAATGTCCCTCTTTCTTCGGTACTGAGTACTCAAGCCCAAGGATTTTAATTCTGAAGGACTGTTATCTTCCGCTTCTGTTTGGTCATTAGGAGCCATTTTCTTCCATTCTTCCAAACTAAGACTTGAATTCATCAGTGTAGGTGTGTGTTGTTCAGATAGAACTGATGGTTGCCTCTCAGAGAGCGGTGCCTTCGGTTCCTCTGACAAATTAAGGCTGTCTTCCAGAATCATAGTGACATTTTCTGTCTCTTTCTCGATGGAGAATGGCACAGTTTCTGTTAAATTTAAGACAATAGGGAGGGAAAGAAAAAAATATTAATATCAGGAAGTATTGGGAAGACTAAATGTGCTCACATAGACAAATGGAAAAGTATTGCCCCAATCTGATTGGACATGGAAAAACACAAGTATTCTAGTAGTCAAACCGTTTACCTACTTATTATAGCTTAAAGCACTGCAGTCTTACTGTGTTTCTGCTTTACTCAACCTTCTGTTATCCCCCTTTCTCATCCCTTCACTGCTTTCAATATAGTAGCTTCTCTAACACTTTCTGAAGTAATGTTGACCATCAGAAATAATCAGTCTAACCACAGACAGATTTTTTTTTTCCTCTAGCCCCAGTAATTTTTTTTCCCACTAGTAAGCAGCTGAATTCTGAGAGTAAACTTTGAAAAAAAGATTACTTATTTTTAAGTTATTAAATCATGATGGCAAGTTACTGCTCCAGGATAAAAAATCTAGAAGCACAATTTATGTTTCATATGTAAAGATTTCTGTATTTAATTGAGAGCGTTACAGAAAGAGGAGAGACACAAAACTTCCATACAATAGTTCACCCCACAAGTGGCCATAATGGCCAGGGTTGGGCCAGGCCAAAGTCAGAAGCCAGGACCTTCATCCAGGTCTGTTTAACCCCTAATGTCTTAATCAGCAAGAAATCCAAGTTCCTTTATCTAGGCAGAGTGACCGAAGGATGAGAATGCTCACCTGTCGCTGGTTCCAAACTCAGAAAGGCCTGTCTCTGCCTTTCTGTTCTGAAGTAGCTCATGCCACAGATTTCAATATAGGTTCGGGATAATTCGCGACCACATGCTCTAATCACTTGGTCCAGCCATTCGTCACCGCCCCTGGCTGATCTGCAAAGGTGGCCCTGTAGCAGCCAGATTCCTAGAAGGTAGAACAAGAAGAGGTTAGGCATTCTAGGCTGGTGTCTCCTCCGCCAAGCTTTTCTGCTTCTTTTAGGGGTGCCAGGAATTGTGGCTACTGCCTTGGTCCTCAGGATGCATGCTCTACCAGGCTTTATATCCCTTGGGCTATCGCTGAGTCACTGGTGCAGGCCCCGCCCCTTGCCCCACCCACCTGCACACAGTTTGGTCCCTTGGCTCCAGTTCATGATCTCTATCTTCGCTTCATTTCCCCATTCTTCTGTCCTTATCTTTTTGGTATTTTTTTTTCTTTTCTCATCCTCTCAAATAATTTTGTATACCTATGTAAGATATCCTACATTTGAAGGCATTTTTTTTTTATCATGGAGCAAGATGTGGCTGCTACAATAAATTACATCAAGACAAAAATAAATTTGAGATCACTCCTATGCAAATTCAGTTATCCGGTGTACACGTTTAATCACATAGCCTAAGCCAGACTACTACAATCAGATTAATGCAATGTCTGTTTTAGCGATCCACAAGTTTTTCTGTCAATCAGTAAATCGTTGACAAGAGAGCTAATCGATTACAGTCTGACTCCTGGTAAAACTATTAAAATTCTCAATAACATTTTAGATTTGTGTAAAACTTGCAGTTAACTTTCCCAATAGAAATTTCCTCCGTCTCCTGGGGGAGACAAATTGATTCTAGTCAGGTGAGTTTTTAAATTTGAAATTATGTTTTATATTGTGAAAGATCAGAGAAAGAGATCCAAAAAAGGAAAGAAAGAAAAGTAAAATCCCGTAATTTCAGAAATAGTTCCAATACTATGTTACAACACAAATTTATATGTGTGTGTGTGCATATATATATGGATTTATATGGATATATGTATATACACAGACAAATATCCATTTATTTTTCTGTCTTTTATTTTTAAAAGGAACTTAATAGATTCTTAGAATCACAGTAAATGCATGATCAATAATACAACACTTTTCTAATTTTTTTCTTTTGTTAAAAATTTTGATTTTATTAATTTTTAAATTTTTATTTATTTATTTATATTATTATTATTAATTAAATTGCACTATGTGACACAGTTCCATAGATACTGGGAATCCCCCTACCCCTCCCCAAGCCCTCCCCCCATGGTGGATTCCTTCACCTTGCTGCATTGCCACCATTCAAGTTCAGTTGAGATTCTTTCATTGCAAGCATACACCAAGCATAGAGACCAGTAACTTATTGTCCAGATAAGTTCAATGTCTTCTTGGGGAGACCATCTCTGGTCTGAAGGTAAAGCCGGCAGAGTATCATCCCGATCAATCAAAAGCCCCAACATAACATCAGCAACAAAGTATAACGTTATGGAATTAGTGAACATAGTATTGAGTAACCAATATGTTTAAAAAATGCAAGTTGTTAATCACTTCCTGTGACTTCCTCATTGACATTTCAATTTTAGTTTATATACAGTCAGGTTCTATACACCCCAAAATGGCTATAGATGCTTAAATTAAGGCAAACATATGGTATCTAATCTTTTGGGATTGGCTCATTTCCCTTAGCATTATGGTTTCCAGTTGGGCCCATTTGGCCACAAAGAACTGCATCTTGTTTTTTTTAATAGCTGAGTAGTATTCCATGGAGTAGATGAACTATAGCTTTCTTATCCAATCTTCTGCTGATGGGCATTTCAGTTGCTTCCATGTTTTTGCAATTACTGATTGTGGTGCTATGAACATAGGGGTGCATGTTGGTTTCTCGTGAAACAGGTGTTTTGGATATATTCCTAGGAGTGCTATTGATGGATCATATGGTATGCAGATTTTGAGTTGTTTAAGTGTTCTCCATACTGATTTCCATAGAGGCTGTATCAACCTGCAGCCCCACCAGCAGTGGAGTAGGGTTCCCTTTTCCCCGCATCCTCTCCAGCAAGTGTTGTTGGTGTTTTTTTTTTTTATGTGGGCCAGTCTTACTGGGTTAGGTGGTACCTCATTGATGTCTTAATTTGGATTTCCCTTATTGCCAAGGAACTGGAGCATTTTTTCATATGTTTGTTTGCCATTTGGGTTTGTTCCTTTGTGAAATGTCTGCCCATTTCCCGTGCCCATTTCTTGAGTGGCTTGTTTGTTTTGGTATTTTGATTGTTTTGTTATTCTTTGTATATTCTGGAGATTAGCCCTGTGTCACCTACGTAGTGCGCAAAGATCTTCTCCCATTCTGTGGGTTGCTTTTTTACTTTGTTGATTGTTTCCCTTGCTGTACAGAAACTTCTTAGTTTGATGAGGTCCCATTTGTTTATTCTGGTCTTGATTGCTATTGCTTTTGGTGTCCTTTTTAGGAAGTCAGGACCTACCCCTAGATTTTGCAGGGTATTTACTACATTTTCTTCCAAAAGTTTGAAAGTTTCTGGATGTAGGTTTAGGTCTTTTATCCATTTAGATTTGATCTTAGTGTATGATGAGAGATGTGGTTCTATCTTTTTGTTTCTGCAGGCTATCAACCAGTTGTCCCACAGCATTTATTGAAGAGACCTTCCCATTTGCCAGGATTGTTGTTTGTCTTTTTGTCAAAGATTGTTTGGTTGTATCTATGTGGGTTCCCTTCTGGTGCTTCTGTTCTGCTCCATTGATCCTTCTCTCTATCTTTGTGCCAGTACCAGGCTGTTTTAATAACCACCGCCCTATAGTATGTCCAGATGTCCGGAACTGTGATTCCCTCTGCTAGCTTCCTATTCTTCAGGATGGTTCTAGCTATTCGTGGTTTTTTGTGTTTCCAGATGAACCTTTGTATCATTGTTTCCAGCACTTTTCTAATTTTGTTAAGACATTTTCAAAGTTTGTTCTTTTCTTTTTTCACTTGAAAGTCAAAATTCAGAGAGAGGGCTAGCAGACTGAGCTCTCCGAGCACTCTCCTATTGCCACAGCGGCCAGACATGAGCCAGTCCAAAGTTAGGAGCTAGGAACTTCGTGGTCTCCCACATTGGTTACGGGGGTCCAAGGTCTTTGATCCATCTTCTGCTGCTTTTTTCAGGCCATCAGCAGGGAGCTGGACATAAACCAGTGCACATATGGTATGCCGCACCACAGGCAAAGAATTAGCCAGCTACACCACTGTGCTGGCCCCACTTAAAGATTATTGTAACATCATTTAATTTAACTTTTTAAAAAAATCTAGTGCAGTTTTTGAGATAATACGCTTACTAAGCAATGTTTCCGGTCATACAGTAAATATTTAAGTGCAAATATATTTGTTGTAGACATGGAACACCGGTTCTTCAAATTTGAATAAGTGAATCGAAGAAGCAGAGACAGCACGTGTAGGCAAGGGAGATTTATTATAGCATGTGAAGTTTACTTCACAAGGAGACATGGAAGCAGACCCCTGATTTGAGTTCAGGTCCACAAAGTCTGTACCAGAAGACTCCAGGAGCATTCCTGTACAAAGAAATTCAGGGCCAACTTGAATTTTGACTGTCAATTTCGGGTCAAATTTTTAGAGAGGGGAGAGGGGACATTATCCAGGAATTCCGGGTACAAGTTTGAGGTGGGGAGATATAGCCAGGGACATGTTGTCTAGAGGTGTTATGATAACAGTACCACATATGTCACCCAAGATTAGCTTTGGCTCATCTGGCCCTGGGTTTGGCTGGGTTGGTCTTTGATACGAGGTTCATCTGGATACAAGCAGCTAGCTAGTTTCTGTAAGCAAGGAATTTTAGTTTAAGCAAGTAAAACTGTATTAACTTTATCAGTTTGAATTTTCCTCTTGCTGTTTTTCTCAGATCCCGGCTGCCTCTTGCCTCAGCTCCATTTCTAAAGAGAATTTATTTGCTTTTGTTCATCATCTACTAGAATAACTTCAGCTCTACCAGGGATATGAAAGAGTAGGAGGAAGTTAGGGTAGCTTTGAAACAAAGTAATAATAATCTCTTTGTGACTAATGCAGCAATGGAGTAAATTCATTCTAATTTCTAGATTACTGCTAATTGTCAGAGGGCCAAATCAGCATTACTCAAGTAATGTATTGTTAATTCTTGGAAAAAAAAAAAGAAAGAAAGAAAACTGACCAAAGCTATGAGATGAATAGAGGCAATGCTTTTATTTAAACTGATTTTCTTGAAGATAAAGCAATTTGGGAAAGGCTTATAGAAACTGAAGCTTGAAAGTATTCCTGTGGGTCCAGTGTGATAGCCTAGTGGCCAAAGTCCTCGCCTTGCACACTCTGGGATCCCATTTGGGCGCCAGTTTTAATTCTGGCGGCCCCGCTTCCCATCTAGCTCTCTGCCTATGGCCTGGGAAAGCAGTCCAGGGCAACCCAAAGCCTTGGGACCCTGTACTCGCGTGGGAGGCCAGGAGGAGGCTCCTGGCTCCTGGCTTCAGATCAGCACAGCTCCAGCCATTGCTACCACTTAGGGAGTGAATCAACAGATGGAAGATCTTCCTCTCTGTCTCTCCTTCTCTCTGTGTATCTGACTTTCCAATAAAAATAAATAAATACTTTTAAAGTATTCTTGTGAGTACACAGTCCTTGAAAAAATAACTCATTTTCAAGTTTGTCCTCCAGATCATTCACTGAAAAGTATAAATTTCTAAGAACATTTCATTTTTTTTAACTTGGTCTAAGTGGTTTTATAGCGTTCTCACAACTACATGACTTTTCCATCTTACAGAGAAAGGAAGCAAATTAAGAGTGAGCACTATGAAATCCAGATACACGAAGATGATAGAAACCTAGCTCCCTGGCCCATCATCCACCTTTCAGAGGAGATTCATTAGAAGAAGCTGATATTGGGAATCAGAAATCAAGTTTTGATGTGGTGTGCTCAACTATAAGGCCAAATTCGGGCTCTCAGTACGCAGAAATTCTTGAAATCAATCCTGCTCATTTTTTTTTTCAGACTGCATGTATTTGGAACAAAAGTAATATATATTGGAGAACCTTGAAAGTTGTTAATATGCACATGGGTGTATGCATCTCTTCAATGAAAATTCATTTAAAGTCATGCTTTTGGAAAACTGTATGTTCAGTTCAGCTCAGCTATGTGTAACGATAGCGTTATGTGCAAGTGATTATAAATACACATGATCAGTTTCAATAGCCTAACCAAAAAAAAAAAAGAGGACACGTAGCAATCCAGTGTAGCCTGAGCCAGTACCTGCTGCAGATATGGACGTACCAGGTGGGAACCCAGTCTGCGGTCAGTGCTTGATAGGCAAATGTGGAAACTACAACCTTTATAGACAAAAACGAAAAGAGTTCATGTTATTAACAAAAATTTTAAGGGAAAACAAAAAAAAAATGTGTCCATGCATATAGATAACAGGTGCTGAAGATGGAATCCAAGTCATTGTACCCCAAAGCCCCTTCTGTATACTTTGGATCCAGTTTCAGTTGAAGTTAATTTGAACGGCAAATGTTAAAGAGGCCATTGAAAAAAATATGCACTTACCTCTGTGTTTTTTCCTAAAGCTCAATGAAATATACAGAAATAAAAATAGAACTAACTCAGCGCCGATTATCATTAGGCTCCATGGATATGGATTCCTTGCTGTTAACAAATCAGAGAAAATAAAGAAAATTTTTAGGAAACACAAAAGCTAGGGGGATAGAGTAGTAGCAAAACATAAAAAAAAGACCAGACTTGTGATCTTTCTTAGAATTGTTGGCCTCTCTTGACTGGAAGCTGTGGCAGCTGGAAGGTAGTTCGGCACAAGACCACGAACCAAAGAAGTCAGTAGAGGCTGTAGGACTTCAGCCATCCGCTGCTTGGAACAAAGCAGGAAGGGTGCTCTGTGAAATGGAGATCCCAAAAGAGAAGCAAATGGGCAACGCCCTGTTTTTCGTTTGGTAACAATGGTAAGCACAGGGCCTGGCGTGGTAGCCTAGTGGCTAAAGTCCTCGCCTTGCATGTGCCAGGATCCCATACGAGTATTCGTTTCTGTCCCAGCTACTCCACTTCCAGTCTAGCTCCCAGCTTGTGGCCTGGGGAAGCAGTAGAGTAGGGCCCAAAGCCTTGAGACCCTGCACCTGCATGGGAGACCTGGAATTGGCTCCTGCTTCCGAATTGGACCAGCTCAGCTGCGGCCAGTGCAGCCACTTGGGGAGTGAACCAGCAGATGAAAGATCTTTCTGTCTCTCCTTCTCTCTGTAAAATCTGCCTTTCCAATAAAATAAATAAATCAGAAAAAAAAAAATGGTAAGTCCATTTTAAAAACATCTCAGGCAAAACTCAATCTTTGCAACTTACCAGTTTTTACAGTCTTCTCCAATCCTATCGCACAAGCTGCTCTGTTCTTGACCCCTTTTTGGGAAGGACCCTCAGTGTAGCAGTGCGCACTGCCGCATTAGCGCAGTCGTCACGCGGCCATGTCCCTGACTTCAAGCGGTACCAACCTGTTCACTGAGAGCCAGACTCCCTAGTCTCAGGGGATCGTTTACTTACTGTGACTGTTTGCTAAGCAGACAAGAATTGTGTTAGTCGCTGGAAATGTAGGAGACAGCAATACTGGGCAAGCGCAGCACCTCCAATTAGATAAAAGCTGCCATTACAATATTTCATAATATTATACAAATATGGAATAGCATATCAATGGTCCCAGAAATGACAGATCTTTTCTCGTGGCTGTTCCCAACCAAACAGAACCTTTGGTTTTCCACAGGCTTCCAAACCCTACGTCTAATCCTTATAACCACTTGGACCTCCCTGTGTGATGTACCTACGGAGGTAGCTGATCTAATCTTTCACTCTGGAAATATTGGTCAACCTCAGGGTTTAACCTGGCATCAAGACATTAAGCGGTGAAATGTGGTATAAAGCCTAAAATGAATGCCACTTATTATGGGCTACCTTGATATTGTATAAAACTGGGGCAACCTCTAATGGCCTGGTCAAAAGTCCCTTCCCTACTGTATCCACAGATAAAGTTCCCCAGACAAACAACATTCCTTATCAGAAGAAGCAGGCACAGTGCCTGCTTATCCTTAAGTAGAGAAACTCAGTTCTCTGCTAGTTCACAAAACTATTCAGAGAAGCCAATCACCTCCTCTCATGCTAAACATGTCACCCTACCCTCTTGCATCTATAAAGCCTGCCTCAGACAGCCCCTGCTTCTTTGGTGTGTTGTCAGTGATAGCGCCCATGTGACTTTGCATGGCAATCAGTATTCTCTTCACACATACTCTGAGTACATGAAATAAATTGTTGGTCAGTTTTGTCTGTCCCATCACGTCAGTTGTTGCATGTTTGGTGGTCTGTACAAACCTAAGGCAGGAACCCCTCCCTCCCTAACAGGGTGCAAAGGAAATGAGTGAAACAGCCAGCCACGGCAATCTATCTCTTCCTCATCTTTGCTTCTGTACGAACAAGGACACAGTTCAGAGGGTATGACATGTTCTGCGACTCCCACTCTATCCCTTTGCATTACCTCCTTTGGACCAAAAAACTTCCCCTGGAGGTCAGACGTTAACCCCTTTGTGAGCCCTTCAGCTGCAGCTTCCCACTGTCCCCAGCATGTAGTCTCAACGCCATTGTTCCTGAAGGTCCCTTAAAGCCCCCTCTTCCACAGCCCCCTGCTCAGTCTTACTGACTGCCTGAGAACATGCCCATAGTCCATGCTCCCATGCCATTGGTTTTGCTGACCTATCCCTCTTTCCCGGACCTTCCTGTGCCTCCCTGTGTTTGTATAACTATTTCCTTTTCAGAAGCAGGTCAAGCACCAACTATTCTATGAATTTTCACTTACAGTCTTCCCAGCAGGCTAACCTCATGTTCTTCATAGTCTGTTCCTCAAATAAGAATAGTTACAATAACCTTAAGAAAAAAGACATTTAACTTGAAAGAGTTAGAGAGAGAGAATCTTCCATCCGTATAGCTGTGGTGGGCAATGCTGAGCTGGCTAGAACCTGGAGCTTCATCTAGCTTTCCACATGACTGACAGGGGCCCAGATATGTGAGCCATCTTGTGTTTCTTTTTCCAGGCCATTGTCAGAGAGCAGGATCAGAAATGGAGCCATCGGTACACAAACCAGTGCCTAAATTGGATGCTGGAGACAAAGGTGGTAGCATTGACTGCTATGCCACAACATTGTCCCCAGTTATAGCCCTTTTTTTCATTTTTTATTATTAATAATTTATGATATAGTTCCATATGCTCTGAGATTTCCCTTAACCCTCACCAAATCCCCTCCCACTGTACTGAGTTCCCTTATATTATAATAGTATAGTACTTCATAAACAGTCAGATGTCCATCATTGTGGACATAGACAATGGCAGAGAGCCCAGCATGCTATTATCAAGATATAGTTAACAGTTTTATTTCGTGTTTATGTCCGTGTGGTGGGTGTGGATGACATGAAGGTGTGAAGAGAACAGCTCCCCTGTTGGCAGGATCATGAGGGGCTTCCAGCTGTATGGAAAGGCCTGGTGAATGTCTGACCAATTCAACACAATTTCACCCCCCTTTGCATGGACACTCTACCACCCCATTAAGAATTCTGCAATCTATTGAGGCATTGTTGTTTGCTCCTGTAAGATGGCTTTTGCAACTGATGTGAGCTGGGAGTTAATGTTACTGATAATCTCTCAGTGAGTTGAGTGGGCCTTTAGCTACACACAGGAGTAGAATTAAGCCCATGCTGTTTCTTGACACCTTATTGTGTGCCTACCCGTTTGCCCTGGAATCTGGCCCAGACATACAGCATGCCTTCTGGGAAATGGCTTGATAAGCTTACCAACTAATGCAAGTGATGGGAGTATGAGCTGAAACTACTATGGCAAAAAAT
Source organism: Ochotona curzoniae (assembly GCF_017591425.1). Taxonomy (NCBI): domain Eukaryota; kingdom Metazoa; phylum Chordata; class Mammalia; order Lagomorpha; family Ochotonidae; genus Ochotona; species Ochotona curzoniae. Next base: position 6,751,379 of record NW_024466446.1, on the reverse strand, counting down.
ACTTGTATATAGTTACTGTGCCCTAAAGGTTAGTCTGTCCTTACAATTCTTTGCATCATAGAAAATGTAGTTGTGTTAGCCACTTTTACAGTTTTATGACTAGAGGAATTATAGGATAATCTTATTAATAACAAATAAATACGTTTTCGGTTTTTGTTTGACTGTTTATGAGGTTGTAGAGCCTGTAGTTGGGGGGAGGGTGAATTTAACATTTGAAACTTTTGTCTTGAATTTTTATGTTTTTTTCCTTTGTGACATATTTTTTTTCCTATTAAGTGATGGATAAACTGTAGAAATAGAAATGTGGTAGGGATGTATTACTGATTAGCAGGTAATTGCATGTGTCTTGGACTTGGAGTCCTGGCTGTCACTCCATTGTTACTACTGAAGAATGAACAATGGCTTGCTTTGAAGAATATGAATCCCGTATTTTGCAGAATTATCTTTAGGGACACCTGCTTAGCCATGAAGTACAAGCAGAGTGACCAAATGTCTGTGGATACCCACTTAGTCATGAAGTAGAAAGAGAACACTTAAATGTTTGTGCAGAAGCTTGTGATGTGGCTGGGTAAATTAAAAAGGACATCTTCTTGAGCTGTTACAGGAGGGCACTGACTGACAGTGTCCATGTCTTTTCTTTAGGCCGACTCCACATATCCTTCTTGAACTCCAAACTCAGCTGGGACTGGCCTTCGGTAAGTGCTGCCCAACATGAGGACTTAATGAAGATAGGTCTTTTCTCTCTTGTTCTTTGCGGCGTGGATAGGACTTCATCCAGGGTGCTGCAGGCCCCCTGACAGAAGGTCAGGTTAGAAGGATTGAATAGTCAGATGTATGTTGAGAAGCTGTGTACCCTCTGTGCTGTACAAATGGATCAGAGTGCTTCTAGAGAAGGAAGTTTATATGCTATTATTAAACATACCTTACAGAAGAAGGGCATTAAAGTTAGTGAGAAGCAATTATTAGGGTTATTACAATTTGTACAAAAAGTTAGCCCATGGTTCCGAGAGGAGGGAACTTCAAATGCACAGACATGGGATCAGGTAGGGAACGACATGAAGAGGTGGTATCAGAGTCACGGGGGTGCTGGCATGCCTTGCACAGCCTATGCTATTTGGACAGTATTGAGATAAGTACAAGACATGGGGACAGATGCATACACCCCATCCTCCCCGACTGCTGTACCTCGGGAACATACTCCCTTGACTGGTCGCAAAAGGGAGGCTCAAACTCACTTATGGCTCTATAGAAAGTGTCCTTCCTAAAGATGACATAAAATCTTGTAAAAATGATTGAGAAGGTTTTACAGATGAGGAAGATCTTTTAAAACCAGAAATATTTATATCAAGGGTTAGGGATTTTACAAAAGAGCAGACAGTTGGTACATCATAGGTGGTCCCTTGCTGTTGATGATAAGCCTCCAAGATATTCTAAACTGTGTGAGCCCTTTCCAGCTAGACCATATCCAGAAAAGATTGGCTTGAGAGGAGCAATACAGCAGGCACAAAAGGAAAGTGATTTTTTTCTGTTTTCCTGTATCTATGAATGGGATGAACCTGAATGGGAACTGTTGCCTTATAAATGTATTAAAGACCTAAAGCATGCTGTCTCTGACTGTGGACCGAACTCCCCATACACTATGACAATGGTGGAGGGATTAGCAGCAACTTGGATGACTCCTTATGATTGGTTTCAGGTTGCCAAGGCTTGCCTCACAGGAGGGAACTTCCTTTTGTAGAAAATGGAATATGAGGAATTAGCTAAAGCAGAAGTAAAGTCTCAGGGATCTGTGAGGTGCGGCAAACCTTTTATCTTAGACATGCTCTTAGGACAGGGCACTCATCTTGGTATTTCAAAACAACTATTCTGCCTAAGGAGACATTACAGCTTATCTCTGCCCTGGCATTAGGAGCATGGAAACACCTACTGTCTTTGGATCAAAAGTCTTTAGGTTTTGTAAATATTAAGCAAAAACCTGAGGATCCTTTTGAAGAATTTGTAGTTTGACTCACCAAAGCAGTGCGCCGGACAATAATTAACAATACAGCTGCAGATCTCATAGTTAAACAGTTAGCTTCTGAAAATGCTACTCCAACTTGCCAGACCTTAATTCAGCCAGTGAGAAGGACAGGAGACTTGTCAGACTATGTTCGAGCTTGTGCTGAGGTAACTCCATCTTACATGCAAGGGTTAACTATTGCTGCAGCTCTTCAAGGTCGAACTGCCACTTGGATTTTAAAGAACATAAGAGGTAATCAAGAAAATTAAAAAAAAAAGAAAGAATTGTTATCCCTGTGGCAAAGTAGGGCATCTCAGCCACAGCTGTTGCACCAGAAACTCCTCTCAAAATTCCAAACAGGAAAAAACTTATATGGACACTCCTGAACCCAGTTTGAATCCTCCTCACACCATCTGTCCATGGTGTGAGAAGGGATTTCATTGGAGAAAGAGTTGCTGGTCTAAATTCCACAATGATGAAACAGTTCTATCGCCTCAAAGTCAATCTAATTTGAGTACTCAGCCAGGGAAATGGGAGGCAGACCCAGTCCCAGGTCCCCCAAAATATGAAGACATGTATGAATATTAGCTCTGAAGGGTACAAACTAAGTTGATGGCTGCTGCTTTAAGCACTGGGTTAAAACAAAGTAGACTTAAATGTTATAATCGTGGCAAATTGGGACTATGTGGAAAGATTGTGGGAAACGAAATACCCAAAAATCTGGTGAACAAATTATGGGTTATCGAAAGGCCTGCCGTAACATAAGGACTTTGAAATATCCTGCCCACCTTCTTGAAGAAAATGATGCCAGTTACAGCCTTTTACTTTCTGAATTCCACTACTAGACTACAAGCTCTTTGGGAAAAGCAGCAGGTCCACAGTAGCCATTCAGTACATGTTGGATAAAGGAAATCTAGGAAGCTCATAATGATTTAGAGTTAGCTTTCTTATGGCTGGAACTGGTATGATCTGGCTGCAGAATATAAAAGGCATTCAAGACCCGAGTTAGAACTGGGGAAAAACTGGGTTTCTATGATTATGGATTCTGCAACACACAGAGGAAGGTCAGGGTCACTGCCAGATGACCAATCTTAGGGTTATTCACCTCTTACATCAGGGGAAGTGAAGTAGTGTGACAGGTTAAAAAATGGGGTGGGGAGGGGAATCTGCAGAAAATTTGCAAATAGAAGAGCAGGCAGAAAGAAGCAATAGGATGGCACACTTGGCAGAAGTGTAGAGAAACTATAGTTTTAGAAAGGGGCTCTGAGGTTATTTCATGGCACTCCTAAGTCCTCTAACTTTTTGTAAAGTTGGTTTAAGAGAAAGAGACAAAATTCCCACCTGGTGGTTCACTTCCCAAAAACCTATAGCAGCCCTGGGCTGCCTATCAACTTTTGTACCCTCTTTGGTTCTTGTGTTAAGGATGTTTTTGTGTCCCATCACCTAGACTTGCAGTCTAGCTTCCTGCCAAAAGGCCTGAGAAGCATCAAGTGATGGTTGGTGTACTTGAGCTTCTGCCACCCAGATGGGAGACCTGTACAGAAAGAAACATCTTTCCTTATGACCCAGGGATGTCTAAGAAATGGTATTATGACAATATTTTCTATGACAATGTTCATATATTTCATGTCATCACACTGAATATAGAAACCTTCTGATTTGTTTCCAGCAATTGAGCCTGTTACACTCAATAACAGATGCTTTCAGTGCCTCAGGACAATTCCATAGAAACAAAAACTTTCACTAAATATCTTGTTTCCCTACCCTCAGATTGTTCACTGGCCAATACTTCTCATTCTGGATTTTCCATTAAAAGTGAATATAAGTGAATAAAAATGCATCTTATTAAAACTCTTTTAAAAATACTTTGTTTTATTGGAAAGGCAGATGAGATTTACAGAAAGAAGGAGAGACAGAGAGGAAGATCTTCCATCCACTGATTCACTCCCCAAACATAAGCTGAGCTGATCTGAAGCCAGTAGCCAGGGGCTTCTGCCAGGTCTCTCACACAGGTGCAGGGTTCCAAGGCTTTGGGCCACCTTTTACTGTTTCCCAGGCTTTAAGCAGGGAACTGGAAGGGAAGTGGAGCAGTTGGGGCACAAACCAGCACCCATATAGGATCTCGCTGCTTGCAAGGCGAGAATTTAGCCATTGAATGTAAGACCCCAAAACTCCCCTTTAATTACAGTTTTTAAGATTACTGAAGAAGGGATTCATTCCATATATGTCCATTCTGGATGGTCCTTATTTAAGTAACTATAATTTGATTAATATATAGTTAAATGCTAATTAATATTTTCATGTAAATTTGCCAAATATTGCCCCTTACTCTAGTTTTAGTTCTCAAATGCGTTCACTGAGTCCAAAGAAAATGTGCAGTCACTTTCTGAGATATGAACTATATGAGTCAAACAACTACTTAGCAGAAGTGAGTTGCTAGCTATCAGTTTCATGAAATAGAACTCATCAAGTGATGTGGCACAGAGAAATGTGTTTTATAGGACAGTGATACAGTGCAAAACAGAATAGTGATAATGCAAAGTAATGAGTACTTGCTACCCGGCGAATACTTTAAATATCTTATCTCATTTTCTTCCTTCTTGGCATTCTTCTGAGCTGAGGAATCTTGGTAACTCTGAACTTGGGCAACAGGAATAGAGGGAACAAGTGTCAGTTACACATTCAGGGTTGGGGCCTGAGGGAGTAAAGAATCAAGCTGAGAATGCCTTGTTTGCCTAGCTCAGGTGCTTAACCCTTGAGAAATTTCTTGACAGATTAATAAACATGGTTTTACGCACACAGCAGTCATGTGCTGAAGCCCGAGACTTCAGACATCAAATTCAATTCTGCAAACTGAAGGGCTGGCTCTCCTTACAGCTTACAAAGCAGGCAACATTCAGAAGTAGGTATTACATTTAATTGTTTTAAAATGAACTATAGTTTGCATTTTTAAAAAGATGGACTTTGTTTTGAAGAGCAGCTTCAGGTTCAAGCAAATTGAACCAGAAGGTACAGCCTTCCCTAAAAGAAGCAAGCCTTTCATTATCAATATACCTCTATGTAAGTGGTCCAGATGTTACTGGACCATAGTCACTGATGTATGATTATCCCCAGAGGCCAACATTTACATTAGGGTTTCCTCTTAGTGTAGTGCCTTCTGTAGCTTTGAGCATCTGTGTACCAAGTCTCTGCCATTACATGCAGAACACTGTCACTTTTTATGGTTTACTTTTACTTGAAAGCTAGAGCTCCACAGAGAGAAGGAAAGACAGAGAGAAAGATGGTCCCTCCACTGGTTCACTCCCCAAACATCCAGATCAACTGAGTTGATCCAAAGCCAGAAACCAGAAGTTTCTTCCAGGTCTCCCATGCAGGTACAGGGTCCCAAGGCTTTGCATCATCTTCTACTGTTTTCCCAGGTCATAAGCAGGGAAAAGAACAGAGAGTGAAGCAGCCAGAATATGAACCTGTGCCCATTGGGGTGCCAGGGCCACAGCACTGACCTTGGGAATTCTTAATTTTAATGAAATCTAACTTATTAATTATTTCTTTCATGGATCAGGCTTTTAGTTTCATCTTGAAGAATATCAATAAGCTCAAAGTAATCTAAATTCTTCTGTTATTATTTCAAGTTACTTTTTCATTGTTCATGTTCATTTTTAAGTTAGTCTTTGTGAAGGATGTTAGGTTGTGTCTGCATCATTTTTGGAATGTATAGTTTGCTTCACCATTTCTTAGGAGTCTGGCTTTTCTCAGTCTGTTAGATTTGCTCCTTTATCAAAGAACAATTGACTAAATTTATTTGTATCTAACTGTGGGTTCCCATTTTGTTTCATGTAGTCTTCATATTCTTTCACCAACACCTTGCTGTCTTGATTATTTTGGCTTTATAGAAAATCTTAGTGTTTGGGTTATATCAGTTAATTCAATTTGTTCTTCCTTTTCTGTATTATGTTCGCTGTTCTAGGTATGCTTCCTCTTTAAGTAAACCTTGTGGGTTGTGGTGTAGCATGTTAAACTGCCACTTTTGATACTAGTTTCCCATATATCAGAGCTGTATGTTACTATAGATTTTTGTTTATTTTAATTTTTTATTACTATTATCATTTTATGATACAGTTTCCTAGTCCTTGTTTCTTTACCCTCACCCCAAACCCCCTTCCGCTCAAGTTCCCCTATACTATTACTATAATATTGTTTTTCATACACAGTCATATATCCATTATTGTGAGCATGTACAGTGGCAGAGAATCCAGTATCCTATTGTCAAGATATAGTAAACAGTTTCATTGGGAGTCCATCTTTGATCTGGAATTAGAGATGCATACTGCATTGTATCCTCACATCTGAATATGATATTCTTCATTACACAGTTACCATACATCCCCTTAAGTGAAAAGCCACAATACAAAAACAACAACAGCAAGAAAAATAGAAATTTACAACACCATGAAGTTCTCAGGAAGTTTTGATAATTCAAAAGTCCTGAATTGATGTCGATCTCACCACTCCAATCATGATGAGATCTCTCAAGAATCCACTGACTGTTATAGTCCACCTTAGAGTCTCTGTCTGCCCATATATTCACTGTCGTCGCTTAGTTGGAATAGTTGATCAGTTTGCTCTGTCCTCCATCCTCTGCCATGGTGCCAGGTGTCCTCTGGAGGCTCCATTGTGCTGCCATATCCTCCATGTGCAACTGGATATGTTGTGACAGCTCCATCTGAGCCACTGAGGAGGACCAGCTCTGACACATTCAGTCCATGGTCAGACCATGGAATCTGTAATTCTCTCCATGGTTGGGGTTCTGAGTCCAGTGGTTCAGTTGGTAGGGAATCGCCAAAGAAACCTCATCTGAGGTCATCTCAGAACTGATTCTTGTGTGTGTTTGCCAGTACAGGGTCTGGCACAGTCTATCACCCAAGTCAGCCTGCGCACACACTGGTAGTTGCAACTGCTGAATCAGTTCTGTCTCCAGTCCCGTGTTTTATACAAATCAAAGGATGTTGGAGTGCAGCCCGATCCTGCCCACCACATACTCGACCTTCACACAAATCAATGGGAGCTGCAGCCTAGTCGGAGCGACCCACAATAACCCCCACCAGGCCTGCCCCTCTACCCTGGTACCCCTGCTTGTCAGTATGTATAGCTGACTGGTCTTGTCTGTCCCATATCCCATTTGGATCCCATACATATCATTGTACATTGTATATTGTACAATGTACATAGTACATTGAAGCCCAGTTCATCTCAACCAGCCCAATATCCAGTCCACACTGGTGCCAGCAGGTACCACTATCTGTGCCTGACAGAATTTGCCCCCTGCCAGCATCTGCCAGCTGATGTTGCATCAAAGCCTAACCCACCTACACCGACTCTGGCTTATGCATGCACCAGAAGGTGCAGTTAGCCCAGCTTTGCCTTTCCCTGATCCAGCTCACATGTAGGCCATCAGATGTTGTGGCCCTGCCCAGCCTAGTCTGCCCCCAATCCCATCTCATACTCACCAATGGGAGTAGTGGCCCAGTAGGGAGAGCCCAGCAGCCCCCCATTGAGTCCATCCCCCACTACCCTCGGGTTTCACATGTGCTAGTTGGGTGATGTGACCCAGTCTGGCATAACCTGCCCCACCTCGGCATTTGCCAGTGGGTGCTGTAGCCTGGCCAGGCCCAGTGCACCCCCTATTCCAGCTTATACTGGTGGGGGCTAGCCCAGCCTTGCCAGACGCCAGTCCTGACCCTAATGTGGACTGGTTGGTATTGCATCCTGATCCAGTCTGACCCACACTCCATTCTGGTGCTTTGATTTACCAGTGGAAGATATGAAGCCCAGGATTACCTGCACCCAGCAGTGGTAGATGCAGAGCTAAGGTCCCCAGGAGGCAGCCTGGTGTGGCACAGGTTCTCCCAGCCACAGCCACATGGCTGGCAGAGTAAGGTACCCACTCCGCTACCAGACTTACCTGGCTCCACTTGTTAGTATAGTTTTGATGCTTACTTTTTTTTTCTTCAAACTATGTTGTTTGCCTTTTAATATGCTCTCTCCCTTTTGCTGATAGCCAGGTATGTTGTACCAAGTAAAAGAAATTGGCTTAGATAGGCCATTAGTAAGGTCATCATAGAAGGAAGCAAGCCCTGTCGTTCTGTCTTGTTCTTTTGATGAGCAGATGGTGCTATGGACTGTGAATTTCACAGGTGCTCTTAGTGTGTTTTCTTCCATACTGCATGAGACATGAAAGTTAGATTAAGCTGCAAAAGGGTGCTTCTTATTCCCCAGGTCCATTAGGTTCTGATGAAATTCCAACACATTAGGGTCTCACTAAGTAGCTTTTCCCGAGAGCAGTCCTTGTTAAAAATCAGAACGCCTTGGCGTATTTAAAAATGGCGTCTCTGCCCCTACTGCTCGAGCTATGAAGGAACTTTCCTCCAGTATTCATCATCATAACCAATTAGAACACCAGAAGGTTAAAGCTCACAAAAGTGTGGGGTTTCCCTGGAGTTTTAACCCTGAAATGTATCCCGTCTGAGAATCAGAAATTCACTCATCACTCTTCAGGCTTCCCAAAGAGGTTTCAACTCCATATCTGTGAGTGAGCTGTGAGTCCCCGTATATACTTGTCATTCTCTCTGATTTGGGGGGCCATGTTTGCTCCATGACCCCACTTCTTTTATGGGTCTAACTATTGATTTTTCAGTTTGTTCAGATTTTTGCTTCTTAGAATGGAGTGGTGGTTTTCAAGCTTCTCCTTTTTACCTGTTAGTAATTGTATATTTAGTGTCCATTTAAACAGTATGTTTTATATTATATACATTGCAAATTAATTGAGGATAATTACATTATCCATGCTTTAAGCATTCTCAAATTTTGGTGATGATAATGCGTTAATTATAATCCCCATCTATGTAGCAGAACACAAGAATTAACTTCTGCTCCAGGACTCTAATTTTGTACTCATTAACCAGTCTCCTCCATACGTAATTCTCCCCTATACTTCTTGGCCACTGGTAATCACTATTCTGCTGTCTGCTTCCATGAGATCAGCTTTTACAAAGCCTTCACCTGAGTGAAATCACGCAGTATTTGTCTGTCTGTGCCTGGCTTATGTCACTCAATTATTATAAACGAAGTTCATACTTGCCACATCAAATGATAGCATTCCAGCCTGTTATGACTGACCAGTATTCCATTACGCACATATACCATATTTTAAAATTCACTCATCTCTCAATGGACAGTTCCATCAGTTACACATCTTGGCTCAGATGTCTGATAGACTAATTTCATTTCCCTTGGGCATGTAAGCTGGCATTGTTGATCATAGGTTGCCTACATTTTTTATTTTTGTGGGGCACCCTATTGTTGTGCATGTTAGTTACACTAACTTAGATTCTCACTAACAGTTCATAATTAATTCCCATTCCAAACATCTTCGCCAGCATGTTTCAGTTATTGCATTTTTCATTATTAACCATTCTCAGTGGAATGAGATATCTTACTGTGATTTTGTTTTACATTTCCCAAATAACTAGTGATATTACACATTTTTCACATGTGTTATCCATGTATGTGTGTATGTATATCTCCTGTAAGAAATGTCTATATTGTTGACCCATTTTAATTCAGTTGTTTGTGACTTGTTGAGGGCTTCTTAGTGTCATATACATTTTGAATATTCACCTCTCGTCAGGCAAAGAAATTGAAAATATTTTTCCCATTAGTTTTTATGTGTGATAAAAGATAGGGGACTCATTTTCTAAATGTTGATATCCAGCTTTCCCTTCACCATTTAGTGAAGAAAGTGTCCTTTCCGTAGTATGTTCTTAGTAGCTTTGTTGAAAATCATTTAGCTGAAAATGCTTGGGTTTATTTCTGAGCTGTTTATTCAGTTCTGTTGCATATATGTTTATTATTATGCCATCATGTTTTTATGTACCATGATGTTCTGGTATAGTCTTCTAATATTTTTTTTTAAGTCAAGTATTCTGGTGTTTCCAACTTTGTTCTTTTTGTTCAAGATTGCTTTGGCTATTTGGGGTCTTAGATGGTTTCATTTCAATGAAGGATTGTAATTGTTTTTTTTTTCAACAAAATATTATATTGGTATTTTGAAATGGATTGTAATTTTGAAATAGGAACTACTATGTCTTGTGGTTACAAAAATTTATCCTTTTTTTTTTTTGCTATAAAATGGTTATTTGTTTACTTAATGATACAGTTCTCTAGGTTCTGGAATTTCTCCTCTTCCCCCTGCAAGTTCCCTGCAGGTTTCCCCTATGTTGTTACAATAGTATATAACTATTACATATACATATAATATGTATATATTTAATATAATATATATAACAGTCCTTCATAAGCAGTCATATGTCCATAAATATGCTGTTTAAGTGTATCCTAACATTGAAAGTGTGGACAGTGGCAGAGAACCCAACATTCTATGGTCAAGATATATTTGACAGTTTCGCGGGGATTCCATCTTTGATTTGGAAGTAGGGATGCCCACTGTATTGTGTCTTCACAACTGGATACCATTGTCTCTGTTACGTAGTTACTATACCTTGCCTTAAATGAAAAGCTGTATAACAAAATCAACAACAGTGAGGGAAAAAATATTTTTACAACAACATACAGTGAAATAACATGCTACTGAATGACTAATGCTTTGATGAAGAAATGAAAAAGAAAAGCTCCAGCCATTGAGGCCACTTGGGGAATAAATCAGCAAATGGAAGATCTTCCTCTCTGTCTCTCCTCCTCTCTGTATATCTACCTTTCCAATAAAAATAAATAAATCTTAAACATATTTATATTGTTTTGATTTTAAAATGGTTCTAAATTTAGAGGAAAGTTGCAAGTATAAGACAAAGAGAGGTTTTTCCCCCAAATATTTTAAGATAAACTGACAGTGGAACATTATCCACCCATCCTTGAATGCATGAATGTATCTTTCCTCCCCGCCCCCCTGTTTCTCAGGTGTACAAAGCTATACACAATAATCGAATCCCAGAGTGTTACTTTTGCATTAATAGATTACATTTTTTTGTATTCTATATATATGTTACCACAGATTAGGGAAAGCATATGATATTTGTCTTTTTTGGTCTGGCTTATTTCACTAAGCATAATGATTTTCCTTGTATCCTTTTAGTTGCAAAAGACAAGGGTTTTTTAAATAGATGAGTAGTATTCCATAATGTATATGCAACACATTTCCTTTATCCAGTCATTCATTGATGGACATCTGAATTTATTCCATTTCTTATTTATTCTGAACTGATTTATTGTGAATTTATTTATTGGGTACAGTAGCTCTCTCATATGCTAATTTCATTTCTCAAGGATAAATTCCCAGTAGTGGATGGCTGGGTTGTATGGTAGATCTATTTTCAGAAACCTGAGAAGTCTCCATACCATCTTTCGTAACAGTTGCACTAGTTTATATACCCACCCATGGGTAAAGTGGGTCAAAGTCCTTTCCCCCTCACCCCCAACATCATCGCCAGCATTTTTTGTTTTTGATTTTCAGATGATAGCCAATAATGTTTTGATGTAGTCTTGTTTGGACTGATTCTTATTGGAGACCTTTCACCTTTCTGTTCTTGAACATTTGTATCTTTTCTCAAATTTGGAATGCTTTAACCCATTACTTTTGAATTGGTCTTCCTGACACTTGCTTTCCCTTTTTTTAATTCCCATAATTTAAACATTCATTGTTTTGATGCTACCCCATAAACAGACAAGCATTTTTCATTCCTTTTCTTTCTTGTTCCTTTGAGTATATATTTGTAAATAACCTGTCTTCAGGTTCACAATTTCTTTGTTATGTTTTGACAGTTCTGCTTTGACATTCTGTGTTGCATTATTTTCATCTTACTCATTGTATTTTGCAGATCTAAATGTTATATTTGTTTTGTTTTGTTTTTAAAATTGAAGTTCAGTGAGCTTCCCTAAAGCAACTCTTTCAGATTCCTCATCAAACAGTTCATTGCTGGAGTAAGAAAGAGGGAAATTGCTGTGTTCTCTTGGTTGGAATATGTATCCCTGTTGCCTTATTTTGATGTCTGTACATTTAGTGAGATAGTCATCCTTTCAGATTTTTATGGACAGATATCTCCATCATAAAACTGCAAGGGCATTGGCTAAATAGGGTTTGGTGATTCTGGCACTAGTAAGGGTACAACTGTGTGATCGCCATGCAGTTCTGTCAGATGGAGTTAATACTGATGAAGCCTTTAGAGACACCCAGCTACCAGTTCTCTGAGTGCTCTCTGAGTAGTAACAAGAGCTGTTGAAGTTTTCTATTGTTAAAGTTGTGCCACGTGCTTTATTTCCCACCGTAGAAGTAATATCTGGGGAGTGGAGCTGGGCACTGACTCCAATTGGCAGGCTCTTTTGCAATAGTGTTGGCTTTAGTGTCTGGGAAGTGCCAGCCATAGGACGCCTGGTGGAGGTGAGATTTGAAACAGGGATACACAGTATGGGATTATATCCTGAGGCAGCAATGGTGCTCAGGTCCAAGAGTAGACATCTGACTGCCAGTGGCACAGGATCTGAGAATAACAACACAACTGTGTGTGCATACTTAAAATTATAGAGGCTGTGGATTTGGGACAGGGTTTCCTCTAAGGCAGCTGACTTGATGCTCAGAGAATGTGAAGGGAGTCCTGAAGTAGCCCACTGCAGTTGGTTCATATATGGTCAAGGCAGGATAGTCAAGAGCAGAGGTCTTTACTGTGGACACTTGGGACAGCTGTAGATGGGAATTAGCATGCACACAACTGGGAGATGTGCCAAGGGTGATTGTGCAGGTAGTCTCTCCTTCTTGTCTCGCGCTCCCCCCGCCCCCCGCCACTTCTCTCCCTTCTCTCTCTCCTCTGTCTCTTCATTCTCTGTTCTCCCCCTTTCTCTCTCTGCTCTCTCACTCTTTTTCCCCTCTCTCTCCTCTCTCTCTCTCTCTCTCTCTCTTTGTCCTCTCTCATTCTCCCACCTCTCTTTCTCATCTCTCTCTCTTTTCCCCCCTCCTCTCTCTCTCTCTCTCTCCTCTCTTTCAGATTCCCATTTGAGAATAGCTGTTATTACCACAATGAAAGTGAAAGATGTTGGTGTCCTCAGCCGACCCAGCTTCTAATGAACCTCAGGGCGGGGGGCTGCCTGGCTACCAGAGATAACCTCTGCGGATCTTTTTGATCATGTGTAGCTGTCCTGGTATCTCAGATGTGCAGACCTAACCACTAATCCTTTCTGTTGAAAATTCTCCATTTTCCTTTGTTCTTTCTTTGGTGCTGCAGATTCTCTGATGAGGATTTGAGCATTCTAGGGCTATTTTGGTTTGTAGGTAGTGATCTACATGTTTTTGTGTGGATGGGGGAAGATGAATCTGTGTTTTACTATATCATCTTAGAGTTACTCCTCTCATCGATTTAATTCTTGTTTCACTTATATCTTCTACTACTATTTTGTATCTACATTTATATCTCTGTTTACACATACACACAAATATATATATATAATAAATATATATGCTTAGACACATGTATACAGTTTTCAAAAACTTTGGGAAAATTTTTGCCATGAAAAAAGGTGTATGTGATTTCAAATAAATAGGTTGTTAAAATAAAATGATGTTTCAACCATGTTTTTCTGCAAACTATGTTTATTATTTGAAAGAACAACACAGACTAAGGGAAAGAGAAAGCAAGCAAGCTTCCCTCTACTGGTTCACTCCACTTATAATCTCAAAAGCTAAATCTAGACGTAGTTGAGAAGTGTTCTCTCACATGGTGGACAGGGACCCAATTAGTTGGACTAGCTTTTGTTACTACCCAGGTACATAAGCAGAAAGATAGATTGGAAGTGGAGTAGCCAGAATCTGAACTGACACTTTAATATGCAATGCTGATGTTGAAAATAGTAGCTTAGGGACTAGGGTAAGGGCATGTTTAAACAGATGCGGAAACATTAGCTGGGTGAAACAGAGAGGGCACATCCCAGGAAATAGAAGAGGACAGACAAATGGCAGAGGCACCTGGAAACTGATGGACACAAGAAAGCAGTGGAGACAACAGTGTGGTTTTGCAGTGACCAGCTATCCCAGCATCATTCAGCAAACTGGAAGCCAGAATTCCACCAGCAGCCAGGTGGGAAGGGGAATTCTACAGGAACTCAGAAGGTGAACCCAGGCAAAGATCTGCCTGTTCTGCTGATCTGTTTGATTTGGCCAGAAACAGAGACAGAGCAGCAGATCTCAAACAGGCAATGCAGGAACAGGGCGGATTTCACAGCCCAGACCCCCAGCAGAGCCGAATCAGGTGCCATCTTTTGTAGGAAGACAAAGCATGTGGGACAGTACTGCATGCACTAATCCGGGAGCAAACTCATTTTTGGCTCAGTGCATTTCAACGATGTGGCATCCTGCAGGTTCCACCCAAAATGGATCCGGCTAGCCCCCAAACCTAATGGCCAGCAGATCCAGAACTCCATCAGTGGCACATCACATTCCATTTTGTACAGTTGTGGCAAAGCCTGTGAGACTGCAGGGACAACAATGAGCTGTGCATGCAATGAGCTGGGAGCGAACTCACTGAGCTCAGTGAGTTCACTCAGTGAGTTGCACTGGTCCCACATCAAAAATAATAGTGACTTCGGCATCTTATGACTCAAAATAGATCCCTGTGGTCCTTAAACCTAATGGCCAGCAGGTTCAGACAAGATCAGCACCACCATAATCTACCTATTTAGATAACCTAATGTCTCCCTAATCCTGGGAACCACTTGAACCAGAAGTGTGAGAAAGGTTGTGCTGACAATGGTGCAGGCTCCGCATGGGATCACAGGAAAAGAAGAGTAGTGAGCCAGGAGATGGACTTATGACTGTTTATAAGGAACTATACTATTGTAATAATATGGGGGAACTCAGTGCATGGGGAGGGGGTTTTGGGAAAGGGTAAGGGAAATCTCAGAGATTATGAAATTGTATCATAAATGATAATAAAAAAAATGAAAAAGAAAGCATCGGCTTTATATGATGTTCCATATGTTAGACCATTTCACAAACATGTTGAAATATTCATGTATACACATATATGTGTATGTATATATATACATGTATGTGTATGTATATATACCTCCTCTCAATGTTGACAGTGAAAATGATGCTTGTGATAATTATAGTTTTGAGATAAAACATAATATATCTTGAAATGCAATATTGACAAATCTGGATACCAGTGCAAGTTATGCCTTTCTCATGATATTATTAATTGTGTATCCTCCAATAACCTGGCCATCCCTTTATAGCCAATCCCCAACCCTCTTGGGTCATAGTATTATGATTACCTTAGATTAACATCATCTTGAATATAATATAAATTGAATTAGAATGTCTTTTATTTGTGATTTAAAGGATAATTTGCCTAAACATGCCTTTTGTCTTAATAAAATCAAATAAAAATAGTAGAAGAAAAGTTAAAGCTTGAATAGTAAATTGAAGTATTTCAAGTTGTGTGCAGCAACTGTGCACCAAAAGGCTTGTTTAAGTAAAGTCATCACTGATATATACCAGAGAACACAAAGTAAGAGAGTTAATAGGTAGCATACATTTATAGTTAAACATATGCCAATGTTTGGTGTTTAATTTAAATGTAATGCAATAATTCAGCAAAATATATTACAACAGAGATTCTTCTGTACCCTGAATTATATCCTACAGTGATACGAGAGATTAGAAACATTCGAATAAATAAGAAATACATGGATAGATTGGTGTTTGAGTTACTGGTTAAGATACAATGTGGGATTTGCATAGTCCATGACACATCTGGCTCTGCTGCCAAAGCTGGTTCCTGCTGGTGGAGACCCTGGGGTGCAGAAGGCAGTTCCTCAGGTGGCTGGGTGACTGCTATCCACATAGGAAATCTAGCTTGAGTGTCTGTTTGCCAAACATTTGGGGAGTGAACCATAAAATGGGATTCTTTCTCTTCCCTCAAATCCCAACAAATGCAACTTTAAAAAGGAGTGGAGCTTCTCCCTCAATATCCCCCTTTACCTCAGATACATGAAGGAAACAATATGGAAATAATAGTCTTACCCACTTTCCTATAACCCTTGAGCCTTTTTACCCTAATTAACTATGTAAAGATTGTCAAAAAAATAATAGAAAGAAAGAAAGAAAAAGGAATGCATTTCTGTCTGTTCAAGTGGCTTTTATGATTAGAAATATGGAAGTTACAGCTGTGAAATCTATGATGTCTTAGAAGACTTCATACTTTTATTAAATGTATTTCAGTCTAGAAGTGTCTCCAAGAGATTAAACGTGAGACAATGCAAATGAGCACCCATATAGAGGGGATCTAGCATTCCCTATGAGAGGACCTCAGGAAGAAAAGTTATGCTGAAACCAAAAATGGTCTTGGATGCAGTTTCTGATTACTATTGTGTTGACCTCCTGTCTCATGCCCCTCACACCTTCCCCCCAATTGTGACCACTGAGGTATTTGATTTTTCCCCTGTTCCTACAACACTCTAACTGCAGGACAAAATTGACGTCACTACCTAAATGACTGACTTCTCTGCTTAATGGCCTTTATTGAGGTCTGAGACTAGACAGGGCCTCCTTTCGCTCCCTACCTAGACTAAAAACTTATTTATTCTTCACTTTATTCTTATTTGAAAGGCAGATTTGCAAAGAGAGAAATCTTCCATCCGCTGGTTCACTCACCAAATGGCTTCAACAGCCAGAGCTAAGTCACTCCAAAGCTAAGATTAGCTTTGGGAGCCTCCTCCAGGTCTCCACATGGATACAGGGGCCAAAGGAGTTAAGCCACCCTCCAGTGCTTTCCAAGAGCCTAAACAGAGAGCTGGATTGGACGTGGAGCAGCCAGAACCCAAATTGGTGCCCATTTGGGGCGCCAGCACCGCAAGAGGAGGATTAGGCTATTACAGCCACCGCGCTGGAGCCTCCCCTAGTTAGATTTCTCGAATACTTCAGAGATACAGGTTTTACAAAAATTTACACTTGATCTGAGTGTTCAGCTAAGATAACTAAATTGGCTGAAAGGTCAGCCCAGTGTTTGTGTTTCCTATAATTACTGAATTTATGAGAAGCAACAATCTATATGAACAAACTTTATTAAACCTCAGATACCCTTTTATGATTGTTTTTTCTTTTTTTATTAGTTACATAGCTGACAGATAACATTAGATAGGGTACAAAGTATTCCAGAGACCTTTTAGCTCTAAAGTATTTTTTAAGAAGATAAGAAACTATTCAATATCTCAGACCCGGTATTGAATTCCTCCCTCATTTTTCTTCAACATCATCTGTTGAGTAGAGTTAGTACTACCTTCAACTCAAGTTGCATCCTCACCAGCAGTAAATCAACGATACTAAACTGACAAAATGATAAGGGAAAATACACATATTTTCCTCAAAGTCTGACCCCGTTTTTTTATTCTGACAGCTTTTCACATACCTCCCTAGTCGTATTTCAATGCCTACTATTATCTCAAGCCCAATATCTTTCATATAGAGTCAAAACTGTTTTCTTACTAGTTTGTGGTTGTGTGTTTTGAAACTCACCAAACAATAATCCCAAATTTCCAATTCTTACCTAGCATATAACATCATATAACACACTCTGAATTCTGCTCTCTTAGCACCAAATGTTATACCTAAGCCAGCTCAAAGTCAGATTCTATCTCTGCCTCATGTATAGGCACAAAATAGAATGTTCTCCAAATGCTGCTGAACATTGATGAAGCATTTTTAGCATGCTGTAATTGAGCCACATGGTATCTGTGGAATGAGAAATTGTGGATCGGAAATGACATCTAAAACTCAGAATCAGTGACATCATTGAGTGCTTATCAATAGGTTTTCTATTGCTTTTATCAGTAGTCATGATGAACTTGTTCTGCCCAGCCACACTCCTTTGTGGGTGTCATGGCTGTAGACTACCCACCCAGGTAGCATGGTGTTGGGACAGCATTCTCAATAGAGAAGTACTGAGGACAGTTTTGGTGAATTTATTCGTTTATTAGCAACCAAACACAAACTTATATAGAGCAAACCCAGGGAGACAAGCCTCAGGGTAGTAACAATATTTCTATTGGATGTAAGTATCTATCACATAAGACTAGCCAATCAGTACAACTGTCATGTTCTTTGCCAGGTGGCGCTGTGTTTGATGCAGCTTATGATGCAACCCACCATATCCTAGACTTGTTAATTACAAGACTATCACAAGATTACCAAAAGATGAGTATGGGCCAGGGTAGGCAGGGGGAGGAGGCAACCAAGCTATTGAAAAGTACCTAAATTACTGGAAGAGGTTGAGGAGAAGGGAAATACCCAGATGGCTCTGGCTCCTGCCAACTGCATGGGTTCGCAGGGCTCTCAAGGTGCCATCGAGACAGAAGGATGTCAAGGCATACGCCAAAACCAAGGGGATCTCAACCCTCTGGATATGCACTGATACCATGGTCCTGCTGCCCCTCTCATTGACTAAGTAAGCCAAGACCCATCCTGGCACTTGCTTGCCCACACTTCTTCTATAAAAGGTCAGAGGAACAAGTTAAAACAACAGCATGAACCACAAGACTGATTCAAAGTTATCAGCAGAAAAATCAGAGATGTGAAACAATCTACCATGAAGAAAATTCTAGAAACTGCTTTCTGTAAATTGGACATTTAGTGGTATGCATGTATGAATGTCTTGTGGGTGCATTTGAAGTTCTCTTGTAGAGCAGATACACCCCAAGACCAAATGATACCATAATGCCTGAGTAATGTGCTGTATTTAGTAATATTTTCTCAGAAAGTTATTCTTTTCCCACAATGTGGAATAGAAAAACAAGTAGATTCTGGCTAGTGTCTATGGAATATAACATTTGGACATTCATGTATTAAAATTGCTGGAATCTTTGAAATATAAGGTCAATATCAGAATCCTCAAATTTTCACTTTATTGGTTGAAGTTTCTTTTTGCAATGTAAATCTATTCCTTCCCCATCCTCTTCTAACCCATGCATTTCAGTTCACTGTAAGACACCTTCAATCACTGTGAGGCTTGACATATAGGGGCTTTTTTCTTAACTGCTTTATAAAATGTTATTTGAGAGACAAAGAGGAGAGCTCCCACCCACTGGCTTCTCTCCCAAATGCCAACAACAGCAGGACTATGCATAACCTATAGTTAGAAGCTAGGATCTCTACTTAGATCTGTTAAAAGGGGGATAGGGACCAAAAATACCTGAACTATATTGTGCTGCCTCTTAGAATATGCATTAACAAGAAAAAGGAACTGGGAGTCAGGAGTGAAAGAAAAACACGCTGAAATGAGACATTGCCATCTTTCTTAACTACTAAGCCAAATGCTTGTTCCTTAAATTTAAAGAAAAAAAATCCTTGCTATTGTCCTTCCAGAGTCAGGCAGCAGGTTGCACTGAAGAGAATTCTACCAGGGGTTCAAACAATAAGGTTTTAGTACAGAGTATTGTTGATACAAATAGACTTTTAGGTTAATTATGAAGGGGCTCCATTTTCTCAAATATTAAGTAGAGGATTAGACTAAACTGCTTCTTAAGATCTTCTTTCCTTATTTAATATCACTATCATTTTAGACGCTGTCATTACAACTGTTTTGAGTATTGTAGTCATTGCAATAATCTTTTCAAAGAATCAGAACCATCATATCTTTAAGAAACCTTCAGCTTTATCCCCAAACACAGTGCTGTGTAAAACATATCAACTTGATGTAATAAACGTGTTCAGAGAATTGTGACCAAACATGGATTTCAAACTGCTTTACATGAAAATAAATGGGAGGGCAAGCATGTGGCACATTAAAGATGCCACTTGGAATACCCACATCCCAAGCCAGAGTGTCTTACCACTGAACCATAGCCTCTTCTCTCTCAGCACATGCACTAGTGAAACACCAGGATCAGAAACCTAGCTAGGGTCTAAGTGCAGGCTGCCAATATGGAACGTGGGTCTCTTAGGCAGGATGTTAACAGCTATGTCAAATGCCCACTCTGAGTTGAAATTATTAATGAACTCAGTCTTCACGAGGACAAGAAATCAAGACAAATAGCCTGGTACTTAGTATAGAGAGGATTACAGCAACACAATGCTATGTGAAGTGTTTAGTCAGGTCAGCCCTCTCAGGAACCTTAACCCCATTCATGGTGAACCCTAGCTAGACTATATTAAAACTATATGGAGCACAATGGAATTTAAGAAGGAAGAAATGCAAGTCTAGATTTTGGCATGATGTACAAACTAGACCTAGATCTTGGGCATCCATTAGCCCACTAGCACATCTTCCAGTCACTTCTTTCCCATGTTCTCTCTCTAAGAGGTTAGATAAACCATACGGAGTAAGTGAGGGGAAATTACAGTCACCTCAATCTATAGTCTCACACCAGTTTCCTGGTTCTGTTATTCTGGTTTCATATTCCTGAATCCATCCCAATGGCTGTTTGTTTAGTTCATGTCCTGTTCAGGACTCTTGTAAACCAAGGTAATTCTTTATTACCTGAGCTCTGGCATTGCTTCTTTTCAATATACTAATTAAACAAAATCCTAATTTGTGTTTTTCCATCCCCATCCCTCTCAAGAAAGTGGCCAAGCTCCTTGTTGTTAACACTCAAGGGCATTCAGGTATTGAATTGTACCATCAGCTTCATTTCTCTTTTTTAAAAAGTTTTTTTTTAATTTATTGTTTGAAAGACAGAGACAGAGGTGGGCAGAGAGAAAGAATCTTCCATCAGCTGGTTCATTCCCCAAAGGTTGTAAGTGTGAGGTTTAGTCCAGGTTGAAGCCAGGACTAAATATACCATCTAGGTTTTTTTCTGGATGGCAGTGGATCAAGTATGTAGACCACCTTCTAACTTCCCAGCAACACTAGCAGGAAGCCATAATGGAAGTAGAACATCTGGGACTCGAAGTGGTATTTCAATAAGAAATGCCAGCGTCCGAAAAGACAGCTTAACCCCCTGACTTACACACTCATTTCTTTTTTTTTTAAAAAATGAGCATATTTTATTTTTGATGATGTTTACATTGTTGAGAAGGATGCATGTCCACTTGGATCACTGATTATGCTGAGAAGGATTGAGGACTGGGGAAAAATAGATGAGACAATTGCTTCAGACTTGTTTCTTCTTGTATCTGGGAGCAAGGGGAGAGCAGGGAAGAGGGCTGCTCTAGGCAGCCTAACTACGTCAGTACCTGGGGATGGGGGATTGCCATCTGATAATCACCCCAGGGTCCCAATGTAGAACATGTTCCAATGGTACTGCTGAAGTGGTTTCAACAGTTCTGAGGTGATGCTAATTTTGTTGCTCCAAGGTTGAAGAAATCCTTCCAAGGTCCATTGTCTGACATAATCACCTTAGAGTCTCTACTCACCCAGATACTTGCTGTTAAAGCTTGGCCAGGCACAGACTCATTTTTAAAAACATATCTCTGGTGAAGAGCCCTTTGCCATAGCCATTGTGAGTATCCAGCAGCAACTTCTTGGATTTGATGTATATTTTTCTTTGTTCAAGCTTCACCTTTGCCTGGGACACCCTTGCTGTTTGTCTGTCTTCATGGAGAACTTCTATACATCCTTCCAAACGGGTTCTCTTACAACTAACAAATGCATCAAGGCAACACATAGGTTTGTTATTAGCTCCTTTTGAGATAGGATCTCCATTCTCTTCTCTTTCATTCTCTTACTACTCTCCTTGACCTTTCTATTCTTTGGCTTGATGACACCTCTGAGCTTTTCCTCCAGCTTCAGTCTGTGTTGGGGCCCAAAGAAATAGAGCAAGACTCCAAGGTGAGGGAAATGTCTTTATTCTTCAGTCAGGTGGCCACTTCTTGCCATGAGCAAAGAAATAGCCCGAACAAAATGAGTGGGGTTTTGTTTGTTTGTTTGTTTGTTTTTTAGTAAGTATCTACATGACAGTGGTCATCTATGTGATGGTGGGTGTCTACGTGACATAAAGCAGAAAGCAGTTAGTGAAGATGAGCAATGTATAAGCACAGGTTTCTGACCTTATCACCTCAATGCAAAGAGTAGTATACAAAATGCTGTCTGTCCCAGAAGTCTTTAACACTCCCAGGAATTGCCTATCTCCTATTTGCTTCTTGGTATTTCAGGAAGCAGAGTGTTCTTGTCACAGGGTGCAGGCTAATCTCTGGAGGGTCCAGACTTCCAGGCAAATAGTCACTTTGACAATTAACACTTTCAAGCCTGTGCCTTGAGAGTCCTTCTCTGTCCCCAGTATTTCTCAGTGTTTTTAATGCATATGTTTGTTTGTTGTCTTTCCTAATTTAGACACCCCTCACTATAACATATGCTTTTCATTAGAAGGGAACTTAACTACCCATTCACCGCTGTAACTGCTGTGACAGTGTAGGGCACATAGCAGAAATCAATAAATACTGGTGGAATGAGTGATTTTTATGTAGGGGTTGCATTTGGAGGAAAGAGAACACCTAGCAGTATTTTATGAGGATAGCTTTCCTGATGTGTCTGGAAAAAAAAAAAGGCAGACACATTAATCAACCTCCCCTTCTTTCCCGTGTGATTTATAATCATTATGTAAATGTTGTTATCCTTTTCTCTTTCATAACTGTTCTCTGCTTGTGTTTTTTTTAAAGATTTATTTTTATTATTTTTTTATTGGAAAGGCGGGTTTACAGAGAGGAGAGACAGAGAGGAGCCTCTTCCGGGTATCCCACGTGGGTGCAGGGTCCCAAAGCCTTGGGCCGTCCTCAACTGCTTTCCCAGACCACAGGCAGGGAGCTGGAAGGGAAGCGGGGCTGCCGGGATAGAACCAGCGCCCATATGGGATCCCGGGCGTGCAAGGTGAGGACCTTAACCACTTGCGCCACCGCGCTGGGCCCTGTTCTCTGCTTCTTAAACATTATTTAAGTACTGACCTTTTCAAGGTCTATTTAAGCATAAACGCTGGAACCTTTGTTTAGATTCAAATCCAAGTTCTGCCCATGTATGACCTTGGTCAAATAGTCCAATATCTTTGTTCTTCTGTTTCTACATTCACAAATTGATGCTTTTTCCGTGGAATTGTTGGGATGATCACAAGAACGTGTACAAAATGCTCAAACCAGCGCCTGCCATAGTAACTGCAACAAATGTGTACTGGTTGTTTTCTATTGTGTGGAGACAGGACACAGCTGTCCATTCAAACAACAGGAGCATTGAAGGGAGTTGACTGTGACAAAGAAAGTCTATTTAACAGAGAACTTCAAGCATCAGGACATTTTTTTCCAAGACTTAAAAACAACATAATTTATTAATTTTTCCAATTTGGATATCTGTAAAACCCACATACACAGTAAATTCAAAAGCAGCTTAATGTACCTCTATAATTTGTGCTGTTTGTTACATATTTTATTTCAAGATAGTTCAACAAAACTCATCTTACATTTTAATATTTTAAAATTAAGTTCATTTATCAAAATCTTGAGCATCTAAAAAGTTGTAAAAAAAAAAAAAAGAAAAAAACCACGAGTCAAGCCACCTATTCTGTGTTCTAAGATTCAGTAGGTCAATACAACTTCATTTGTCTATGAAGAATCGACTCTGTTCCTTTCTGGCTTTTTCAAGACTTTCAAAAGTAATCATTCCTCCTGGCAGTTGCAATTTGCTCTTGTCTGTTTCCAGTATGTCCTCTGCTTCACCTGAAATTAAGTATAGCAATAATGGAAAGTGACAAAAGGGTCATTGGAGGTGTTTTTTTTTTTTACCTGATTGCTATTTTGTTCCAGTGCCAGGCAATAACACTATATGGGGTTATGTCCCCAAATATCATAATTCAATATTTCAGCCATATTCCTTAAGAGAAGTAATGTACTTACTTAAATTGTATTTACATTTCTATAAAACATATAATTAATACAAATAATTTTTAATAGATTCTATACTACTATGATTATATAGCATCTATACTATGAGTAGTATAGCATTTATACAATTAAATATTTGCTTTATATCATTTAATTTTAAATAAATATTTATTTGGTCACCGGCTTACAAAATTTATGGAAATGTAACAAATGGTCAGTTCCTCTGAGCTAGTGTGTGAAGGAACCAAAAAGCTGGCCAGTGGAAGCTTGGTCACAGGGCCTTACTGAAATCGTCATAGGTTCAGGGGGTCCTTGAACAACAATAACAACAAAAATCAGAAAGTAGGAACTCGGATTTATCAAAGACTTACCTTTCATTCTTTGTAGAAGGGTTCCATACCCCAAGTCACACTGGTAGGCAAAGATAAAGCTTAATGGAACAATAGGGATGAGAAGGGCTGGCTTCTTTCGTTTTATTGCTCTGTTTCAAGAACAAAAAAGCAACCAATACATACACACATATATACACATACATATATTTGCAGAAAAATTGCCTATTTTTTTTTGGAAGAAAGTTCACCATTTCAGAAGTTATAAAGTTCATCTGTAACTTCTCGGGAACTAGAATTTTCTTATCCAGTATCCCTCATCTGATTGTACAGTTCTTAAGGTCAAGGTTTATGACTTGGTCATCTTTATTTTTGAGGCCCAGATTCATTTTTTAAAAGGTAAGGGGAGTGAACATTTAACTTAGTGATTGGTACACATATCCGATATCAAAGTGACTGAGTCCCAGTTCTGGTTCCTGGCTCCAGCTTCCTGCTTTTCAAACCCTGGGAGGCAGAAGTCATGACCTAACTCACTGGATTCTTGCTTCCTATGTGTTCTCATTTCCTGGTTCCAGCCCTGGCATTGCTCTATCGATCACAGGCATTTTTCTTCCTCTGTTTCTTCCTACCCTCCATTCTCAATGAGACAGAGAAAATGGCAGGAGAAATACATGAAACTATTTTAAGTATGACTACCCTGGTTCTACAGAGTAATCCCCAAAGACTGGCTGCAAGAGGTTGCTCTGTTTACATGTATACTACATGGACCAAATAGCCCACTTAATAATATGGTACTGGTAAAGATAAAATTAAGCAAATTCTTTAAGAAAACTGTATAAAGTCAATAGCAAACTTACCCAGCTGTTAGTGAGATGGTTGCAAGGCCAGAAAAAGTTCCAAAATACTTGAGGAACTCCCGAGACCAAGCAATCTGCATGGCCATTTGTCTCTCCCTCATTTCATTCTGTAACATTAGCTGCCTTTCCAGCTGAGGACAAAGCAAAAGATACAGTGTGGTTACTCACTTTTTGAAAATAACATAGAATTAGTCACTTTGCCAGTGGATTTTCCTTCTTCTGTTTCTTTCCTTCAGTTATTAAAATCCCAAGTTTTACTAAAGTCCCTCTGGACAGCTACTTCCAAAAATTCCTTGGCAGTGAAATCTTTCTGAACTACTATATGCAGAACATATACTGATAGTCAGTTTCAGTGTCTGGAAGTCTCGACTGTGTTTGATCTGTAGCTTCTATGCAAATATCACATGCATATGTAACTTTTTCTATTACGTGTGAGGGACGATCTAGGGGTCTTTAAACACAAAAACAGCTTATTGGACTTCATAAATTAACTACTTTCATGGAAATAATTTTGTCTTCCAGACCCATCCTACTGTGAATTGAAATTCATTTGAAGTACTTAGGTCTAAATCACAGCTTGATAGGGTGGTAGAGGGCTGTTACATGGAGACATCAATAGATTGTTCTTTACCATCTGTTACTTGCTCCACGTCCTTGAGCACTGGCCAGTGCTTTTCACTGCTTGAAACTTAAGGCAGGTAGAGCCCAGATCGCAGATGCAGAATGAGTACCTGAATGACCTCTTTTCTTTTTTTAAAGATTTATTTTTATTATTTTTTTTTTATTGGAAAGGCGGATATACAGAGAGGAGATACAGAGAGGAAGATCTTCCGTCCGATGATTCACTCCCCAAGTGAGCGCAACGGCCAATGCTATGCCGATCCGAAGCCAGGAGCCTCTTCCGGGTCTCCCACGCGGGTGCAGGGTCCCAAAGCTTTGGGCCGCCCTCGACTGCCTTCCCGGGCCACAGGCAGGGAGCTGGAAGGGAAGCGGGCTGCCGGGATTAGAACCCAGCGCCCATATGGGATCCCGGGCGTGCAAGGCGAGGACTTAACCACTTGCGCCACGGCGCCGGGCCCATGAATGACCTCTTTTCTAAACAAAGTGGAGAAGTCAAGCTCAACAGAAAAGTCAAGCTCAACTTTTGCAGAGTGATGCTCTTGAAGGAGAAGTGTTGTCTTGTGTTATGTTGTAGGTTTTGTTTGTGATTTTAGTTCTGAAATCATGCCCTGTAGATTGATAGCCAAAGCAGAAAGGAGAAAGTGGAGAACCCATAGTGCCAACCATTGGTTGGGGAGAAGTGGTAACATGACTCATTCTTCCCCCCGCCCCTGGCCCTGTTTCTGCTGAGAGGAGAGATAGGAAGAGGAGAATGGAAGCTTAAGATACAACCAGGGGGTTCAGTTCTTTGCTCCTCCTGGGGGTTGAAGAACTGGGGGATGTAAAGGACATCTCAGATGAATTTGGGAATCCTCTAACAGAGAGGATAGGTAGCCTGAACCCTTTGGGGAATTCTTGTGGCTATCACTTATGACAGAGCAGAAACAGTTGGAGATCAGATTTGGGCATAGAGCAAGTTCAAGGGGGCACTCTGATCACTCCAAGCTGCCAGGAAGTGTGGAAAAGCTTCCAAGGTTCTGATGTCACCTGGTGAGGAGTGCAGCAGTGAGAGCTAAGAGAAAGCAACCTGTCAGACAATCCCCAAGGTTTTGGGGCTCACAAAGGACCAGCCTATAAGAGGCCTTCCCAGGTTGATCCAACAAAAAATAATCACAAGAAGGCTTCTTTCAACCAGGTATAACTTCCCTGATGTTCATAACGAACAGAGGGGAAGGGGAGCAGACTAAATTCAACTATTTATCCTGAAAGAATGCTCTTAGAAGTAGAAATAATGAAATCTCTTATTTATCCAAATTATGGTTGCCTTCATCAGCAGAAATTGAGATTTAAGTCCTGTTAGTAACTAAAAAAATAAGTTGTGTTTTGCATAACTGATTAATGTGTGAAATGTATCCTTGCTACATTAGTCATAAAACTTAATATATAATTCATAATATTGCCCAAAGATATGAATGTGGCAATTAAGCATTTATGTTTTATCAAAAATAAGCTAGATCCTGATAAGACACAGCAGAGTCCAGGCCCAGTGGTTCAGAATCATGGCAGCATTCTGTGTGCATCTAGGAAGCTTCTCAATGTCTCAATGCTCAGACTTCCCTCTGCAGGCCAGGTAAACCAGGCGGGACTAATTAAACAGATTTGTGAAATAGAATCAGGCTTTCTGTTTTCATAAAAAACAGGTAATTTCAGTGTGAGAACCACCACCTGAAAGGAAATAACTCACAACCTTGGTTCGACTCCAAACAGATCTCCTGGGGATTCTTCAAAGACTTGGGATTTTTTTATATTAAATGAGAATTTTTTATTTGCTGTGTCTTTGTTAAGGCAATATAGACATGACAATACCTCGGAACCAAATCAAAATCAGTATTTTAGATAAGAAAAAAAAACTTAGACTAATGTTTAAAATAATACAACTATCGGGAAAGCTGTGAGCATTTTTGTTTCAATTTGTTCTACAGACATTTTATTTACTTGAGAGAGAGCCACACACAGAGAGCTTCCATATGTGGGTTCACTTCCGAATGTCCATAATGACCAGGACTTGGCTGGGCTAATGTCAGTGGCCAAAAACTCAATTTTGGTCTCCCACATTGGCAGAAGAGCCCCAACTTCCTGAGGCATTAACATTGACCTCCAGACCTGCTGAAATCAGGAGCCAGGAGCCAGAGCCGGCCATCACACAGAGCTGCTTCAGTAGGGAACATGTGTATCTTAACTGCTAGCTTAAATACCATGCCCTCTATAAATATTTTATATACTTAATGTCTAGTAAATATTTTAGGAAGAATCAGGATAAGGAAATAAGTAGAAATCGGAGCTTTTTTAAAGAAAAAAGTGAAGGGGCATTTTAATCCAATCACTACTAAAAATAATTAAATATAAGCAGTTTTGCATTATTCAGACTTTAGAAGAATTAGTGACAACATCTTGTTATGTACCTTCCAACAAAGATTACAACATAATTACATCATTCTTACTTTGAGATCAAAAGTCTTATTATAAGCAAAAGTGTTACCATACACAAAGATAAAATTAGCAGTTTAGCCAAAAAAAAAACTTTATATTAAGTTATAGATAAAAACATAAATGGACTTTCTCCAGCAGTATCAGAAGAGAACAGTAAGTTAAGCAGATAACAGAACCTGGAAATGAAAACCAAAAGACCATGAACTTCTCAATTATCTAAATTCTTTAAAGCCGCAGCTCTTAACAGAGTCTGACCCGTTACAAGAACTGTTAAGTGAAGTTGAAGAGAATTTCAGAACTTAAATAAAAATCATAAGGGCTTCTTCAGTTAGTAAATAAAGAAAGACTGATTTACTGATTGAAAGACAGAGTCAGGATGGGGGTAGTGGGGAGGAGACACGGAGAGAGAGTTCTTCCATCTGCTGGTTCACTTCCCAGATGGCCACAAAGGCCTGAGCCAAGAGCCAGGAACTTCTTCAAGATTTCCCACTTGGGTGGCAAGGACACCCTCCACTGCCCTTCCCAGGCCATAAACAGGGAGCTGAAATAGAAGTGGAACAGCCAGGACTCAAACCAGTGCCCACTGGTAGCAGCACTACAGACACTGGCTTAACTCACTGTGCCACAGTGCTACTACCCCTGGGTTTCCTTGCTCTGTAAAGGACATATTTCTTAGTTTGATCATCTTTCACTGTGTCAGTCCTTACAGTACAGAAAGAGGTCTGTCCTGCAGTCCTCAAATCTAAGAATCGTAGAACAAAGGTAGGTTTCAAAAAAATAAAGTCAGAAACAAACAATGGTATATTTGTTTCTGTTTGACTTTGCTAGTTGATGCAATAACAAAAATAACATGGCTGACTATGTGCTAAATACCATGCTGAAGATATAAATTGCCTTCCCCCTCTAAACCTGGGACTTGGGCCACATTCCACGGCTTTACTAGGAGCAATAGCAGGGATCCAGACCAGAAATGGAATAGACAGGACTCAAATTACTGTTCATATAAGATGCTGTCATTGCAGGTGTCATACACCATATCAGTCCCTTCCTCCTGCTTAGCATCTTCATCATCATCATTGTTCCTATTTAGCTGTGGACAAATCAATCAGCTTGTTAAATGGAAGAAACAGTATAGCAGAGGATAAAATATGCTACTGTTTATCATTCAAGCACATTCACATTTCTATGCATCAACTATTCTTATTAAAATGTGTCTGGCTTTATATGCTGTCTTTGAAAGAGTGTTTAAGAAACTCATTTGAGGAGGTGACTCATATCTGTTGGCACGGGAATAGAAGGAAACTTTCACTGTATATTCCTTTGTGCTTTTTCAAAAGTGTGATTCGTGTACACAGAATTGATATTTTAAAAATTGTAATTGTCTTATAAACAAAGAAATAAGAATCTGTCTGTCCCCAGGTGGCCTAGGAAGTTAGCTATCTGGGGAGCAGATAAGCAGCTAATGGAATATTCACACAATCAAATAGCCTACAGCTTTGACAATGATGTGTTATGAAAGCTATGCACAGTACTAAATACAGTGCCATGTGCAAAAATCATAATATAAATTTTCACAGATAATATGATACCAATTGGGAATACTTTTAAAAAAAAAGTAATACAAAATGACTAGAAGAAATGTCAGCTATGGCTGTAATGGCATAGTGGCAGCGTGGTAATCTTTTCCTTTTGTGTACACATATATCATATGCATTGCCTTGAGTCACTCATTACTTTTCTGTTTAAAAACTGTTAAAAGGAAAAATACAAGTAGAGACTCGTGGGTAGTAATATGCAGACTTCTCCCTCTTTTTTTTTCTACTTCGGAATCATCAACATAAAAAATAAACTATCGGCTCATCCACTCTGAAAGGACATTCCCATGTTAGCCAATGTTGTCCAGCCCATAAAACTCACAAGCTACAGTGACAATCTATTCAAGTTATATATGTTAAGCAACCTAATTCTTCAACATACACATGAACAGGCAATAGAGGGCTATCAGACAGTTGAAGGAAAACAAGAGCACACTAGGGAAGAATGAAATTAAGGAAATAAGGTACCCAGGGTAGGGAGTCAGAGATCATTCAGGACAGTATAGAACAATGGGGGTCCATGTGATTCAAATCTTCCTTCTCTAATTCTGGTCCCCTGAGGGACCACCAAATTCTCTAGTCAATTTGCCATTTTAGGCTCCACCGAGGCAGCCTTCAGAAAGAGTGATGTCAGTACCCACAACGTGAGTGAATTCCATATTTGTAATAGTGAACAAAGAGGGTAAATACCAAAGAGTACAAATCATGGAAAGTCAGGTGGAAGTCAGAATAATGGGAGAAGACGTTGGAGTAAGGCTTGAGGAAAATGTTCAGTCCATGAAAACGACTCGAACTTTAACATTGACAAGCATCACACATAATTAATCAAGAAGGTACAGCAATGAAGAATCTTTAGACAATAGATAAATTAGCATTAGAATATATGAATCAAGACTTTAGTATAAATAAGGACAATTTGCAAAGTATAAATAATAATAGTAAAATTTAACAACTGCTTTCAGAAATTTACAGACCTTATAAGAAAAATAAGAGTGCTGAAGGTTAATGCAAAGTAATTAACAAGCTTAATTATGTGTATACATTAGGCTCAATAAACACAGAAAAAACATTATAGACATTCAGAGGACACTGTATTATTCTACCATAAAATATACAAATAAATTCCACAAAGTAGAACTCACATAGTTTATACCACAGTGTTATAAAAGTAAATGTTGGGCTACCTTTCATCAAATTATAGGCAATTTTATTCTTACTTTTCACTTCTTATGGGGTTGTGGAGATTACTTAATCTTCTCAAACTCAGAGACTCACTGGGGGGAAAATAATATTAGCCTCATAACTTCTCTTATTTTCAAAATGATAAAATTAAAGACTGTTCGAGTAATAAATCTCTGGAAGGAAGTAGATGGGCTCCAAAGAGAATCAGTAAGAACTGGTGAGAACTGGGATGTGGGAGAATGACAAGGAGTAAAGGTTGTTTCCCAGGGGTTATAACCGTATTTGGAAAAAAAAAAAAGTCTTTGCAGATGTGACTAAGGACCTTGCGTTAAGATCATCCTGTGTTATCCTAGGGGATTCTAAATCCAGTGACAAGTAGTGTCCTTATTAAAGAAAAAAAATGCCTATGAAGATGGAGGAAGAGATGAGGGGCAGAACATGACATGTGAGTACACATACATAATGGGTCCTGATCAAATCACGGTAATCCACATTATCCCTTCTTTAACATTTCTTTATGAATGGGACCCCGAAGCTTTCCTCCTCCACGTCCTCATAAAATATATGTAACAGTGTATTATGAACTATATTTATTGAACTACCATTAAGAACTTGCTCTTTTGACGAAACTCTGATTTGGTACCTATTATCTAAACTTTATTTCTCCCATGCCCCAGCCTTGGTAAACATTATCTTATGTTCATATGGAGATTTTTTTTTTTTTTAGCTTTTAGGTACTAGGGAGGATATGAAGTATATGTCTTTGTCTGGCTTATCTCACTTAGCATGAAGTCCTTTAGGTCCGTCCATTTTATTGCAAATATTAGGATTTCTTTCTGTTTTATGGCTGAATAATATTCCTTTATATACATCAATGCCACATTGCCTCCATCTGTTATTCTGCCGATGAACACCTGTCCCATTTTGGTATTCTCATTCTTCTTTCCCAGTGTTTCATGATCTGGCCACTACTCAGTGTGGTGTCTATGGGTTTTTCCTTCTGTGGGCTGTCTTTGAATGATGTCCTTTCCTTCTGACATGCTCATCAATGGATAGCTGCTGGAAGTTCTCCAGTTGGCAGCTCTTACATGGACATCTTGTCTGGGTTTCAGATCATTAGTCTCTCTGCCTTGTAGACCCAGGGCTGCCCCCAAGTGGTCAGGCAGACTACTGAACTGATGACATCTCTGCCACCTCACAACTTCCCAGTCCTTGCGAATTCTGTATCTTCGAAGCTGAAGTCATTCCCTTGGTATTAGAGTTGCAATTCCCTTGTTCTCTGTATTGGTAGGTCCAATACAAACCACCTTAATTAGTGGCTTATCAAACCACCTTAATTGGTGGCTTTAAAACAACCTGTGTATTCTTTCTTGGTTCTGGAGTCCACAAGTTTGAAGTCAAGGCATGCCAGCAGGACTATGGCCTCTGCAAATGCTGTAATGAAGACACCTTCTTCAAGTCCTCCAGCTTCCGTTGGTTCTGGATATTCCTGGCTTCTGGATGTAGCACCCTAATCTCTTCCTCCAAACAGGGTCAAACGGCTAGGAAGTCAGCCCAGCCACAGCTGTGACAGGCTGCACTCATCCAGCTGGTGAAGATGTGAGTCTTCTTGGGATCTGGAAACATTGTTTTTGCAGTGTCATAGATACTGAAGTATGCAGCTCAGTAGATGATAATTCCCCGTACAGACACATTCAAACCTTGGTACAGGTCCTTAACCCCATCAGATTTATAGATCTTAACCAGGCAGTTGCCAAGGCCTTTGGTTTCCTTACAGCTCTAGCTTTCCCCATGTCGGTGGCTAGACAGATATAGGCAAAACCAAGGGAGTGGCTGCTGCACTTCTGATCCAGATCCCTGCTTCTGGCCTGGGAAATCAGTGGAGAATAACTCAAGTCCTTGGGACCCTGAACCTATGTGAGAGACTCAGAAGAAACTCTTGGCTCCCAGCTCTGGGCCGACAAAGCTCCTGCCATTGCTGCCATTTGGAGAGTGAACCAGTAGATGGAAGATCTCTCTGCCTCTCCTCTCCTTGCTTTTCTGCCTTTCCAACAAAAATAATAAAATCTTTTTCTTGAAAAACAGAATAAATGAGACTAACTGCAAAAGCCAGTTTGAGGGGAAATGATGCCAGAGATGGGAACATAGAGGTCAAGAAGGTCAGGCAGCAAGGACTGAAGGAAAAGATGGGAGATCTCACAGGACCTCACGGGTCATTGTGTTTCAGATATTCTCTCAGTGATGTTGAAAGCCAGTGGAAATTTTTGAGAGAGCAAAAAAATAACACATCGTTATCATTACATGTTAACATTACACAGTTAGGTCTTCTTGGATCCATAAAAATAAAAAGAGTAAATAAGTATTATAAGAACTTTTTAAGTTATCTCCACCTTCATAAACTCTCCTAATATTTGCTATTGTGACTTGACAGCTGCTCATTTATAAGGCTTAGGAAGAACACCTTAATAGATGAAGTACATCTGTGCTTATTTTGAAGAAAACCAACAGAAAAGAGAACAGGGTCAATTGTGTAAAAAGTCTCTTCGGGAAGGAAGAACTCCCAAGTGTCAGAGAAGGTGCTGGAAAAGAAAACAGGCAGAATTCTAGGCCTGTAGATAGAAAGGCATCTTCCAGAGGCAGTTCTCTATGGGTTCTCACATTTCTGTAGGCTCTACCAAGGCATCAACTGTTACTCACAATGTGTTTACAAAGATACTTTTATGTCTTAGGACATAAGAAAAGTACCTCAAGGGAAAAGAATTGTATAAGATTTGGGAAACCTTCGTTCAGACCTTGTCTCCGGTAGTGCAAGCTAAGGCATGTCTAGGTGTCTCCTTGCATCTTCTCCATGGCTCCCATGGAACTTGATGAAGAACGAGGGGAACTGACAGAAGAAAATGCTAACACATGACCACTGCTACAGATATGAGTGATTTAAGCCTTCTGTCTCTGATTCTGGAGGCCAGCATCTGCATGCACAAAACTTTCATAGGTCACCCCACTACTCTGAATGTGGGAAAAACTAACTCCCCACAGTGTACAGTTGCTCAGATTGTGGCTGTGTTTAGCAGTAAGAGAGGCATTAGGAAGCCTCCTGGGGTGGTGGAAGTGTTCTGTTGATTTGGGTGGTAATTATAGAAATATGAAGATTGAAAGAAAGTAGTCACACTGTACACTTAAGATGTGTGCACCTTAAATTATCCTTTAATGTAAGAAGTACATTCATCTTAAAGAACTTGTGGAGAACAAGTGTAATAACAGACAAAGCAGTTAGCACTAATCCAGGTGAGAGCAAGGGGTTGGGAACAGTGAGGAGACAGTTGGATGCTGGATATACCTGGAGTGTGAGGTACAAATGATTTTCAGATGGACTGAATAGAGTGGTGTAAGAGGAGAAGAGATGGAGATGTCTCAGGGTATGCAGTCTGAGAACAGCATAGTAGTACCATTTACAGAGAGAGGGGAGAGTGCCATATCAGCAGATTTAATAGGGTGATATTGAAGAATTCTGTTGTGGACACATTTCTGTGAGATGTTTATGAACCTCCATGTGTCAAGTAGGAAGGTTAATAGCTCAACCTAGTTATAGACAAAGCCTAGGAAATATTCATCTGGAGGTATTAAATAGGTGGTATTTGAAATTATGTGATTGCCTAAGAAGTAAGTATAGATGATAAGATAAAAAAACAAGGCCCATCTAAGCCAAGGCCACTGCTGGACAGTGTAGCAGTCAGGGAGGAGTGGGAACCCAGGAACCTGAGATGGCATGGTTTTCCAGAAATGTGTGCAGTATATTTTCTAAAGAGGGAGTGCTCAGCGGTCAACTACGTCAAAAGTGTAGAGTTAGTTGTGACAGGTGTGCTGAACTGTCAAAGGCTTAACTTTAAGTAGTAAACATTGGAAACCTTGCCCATTATACAGAGAAAACCTTCCACATCACAGGGCATGTGGAGATAATGCATTAAAATCTATATAAGGTCATTTTTGTTTACAAGAGATGGTATTTCTGCGTTGGAAAGAAAAATGAGAGTGCCTCACAAACTGGCCTGTTCTTTTACCATCCCTTGAGATTATGGCCTAGAATGTGTAAGAAGAGACTCCATGAGGAGTGGCCCTAGAATAAACTTAACCCTTCGCCACCCTGGTCATAAAGAAATAGAGAAGTCAATGATTCTCTTAACTGTTCTTTAATGATCTCCCAAATCTGTGAAGAAGGATCTCTCCTTGAGGCGATAGTAGCGCCACATATGTGGCGCCATCAACAACATGGCAATAACAATAGTGCTCATCTCCTAAGTTGTTAACCAGGATTACAGGCATTAATTTATATGGAGCTTTGAACAGTTCCCAGTTCCCACTAAGTGCTAAATGAAAAGTAGATGTGTGTTAGAGTACCACTATGTTGTCCCTTTCTTCCAGCAAAACACACCAGGAACATACCCAGAGTTAGAAAAATTGGGTTAGATAAACACGTTGCAGTGAAGGAGATAAATACTTGGTTATCTGGAGGCATTTCAGTAACAGCAAACAGAAATGGCTTATCACAGGACCCACACAGGGGAGCACTCAAAAGATGGTCTGAGCAGAGCATTGTCAGGGAGAGGCAAGCATGGTTATCATCTGAAGCAGAAGGAATGAAGCAGGGAGATATGATTGGAAAAAAAAATGGTAACATCCTTCTTACTAGCTTAGGGAAATGCTTGGTCATTACTGTGGTTTGAACAACCTTCATTTTGTCATCTACACTCGGAGATGATCACTTAATGGTCTTGTGGCTTTGTTATTGTTTTGATTTTTCTTTTTTTGTAGAATGGCCTTGACCGACAGTGATGTGCTCTGCAATTCCTTATTTTCTACCGGAAAACACCATTGCAACCCACTTGATGGTGCCCAGTCAGCCCCCCGATTGTGATGTGCTTTAAAGGGGTGACGTGGATAGGTTTTATAAAGATTTTCACAGACACTTTTGAAGCTATATGTATAATAGGTCACGAGCGAGAACCTGGAGTTAGAGCAAGGCTAAGCTGGGAAATCTCCCACTTGCTTAGTCCTAAACATGCCTATAATCTCTGCTTTTCAAAGGAAACACTCTCTGGAAGTTCTCAGAAGGATTGAGAATTCCATAGGTGACCCAAAGCAAGCCCAGAGGGTAAAAACAGGAAGAGACAGGAGTTTGCTGCTAACTTCTAGAGAGAGGTGAGTCAGTTTATACTCCAGGGTGAAATAGCACTATCCTGTGGGACATGGTGGAAATGTCAGCTTCCCCGTGGTTGAACTTCCTGCCAGAATGCATGCCAGGAAAATGGAACTGCCAAGAGAGATACCATGGAAGAATCAGGAATGAGTGTCAATTATACCAGAAATGTGAAATTCCCAATAATGTTGGTATAGCATGGCAACTAACATGTCAAGACATCTTCAGAGTCAAACAGTCATTGAGGAAATCCAGTAGTCACAGGAATGAGTGTAGGCTGTCAATAAGGTTCTCGACCCTAGGTGCCAGACCTGTCTGTTTCAGGCCAGGAGAGCACTTTTGTTTAAAATCCAAATAAAGTCAACTCTGTCCCTAGTTCAATTCTTGCTTATGTTTTGTTTGCCTTCCTTCGTGTAAAATCGATCTTGCAAAATCCTCAGGCTGCCAAAGGGAGACCTAAACATACTAGGACCCTTTTATCAGAACTGTCCAAGGTAGCCAGATGTGGGACCAGTTTTAGAGTCTGAGCGTTCACAGAGCGGTCTCAAGCAGACAGGTTACAGGACCTGCTGATGTTTCCCGACATGCGATGCAAGGGCGGCACACAGACACCATCGCATCATTCTCACCTTCTCCTCACAAGCAATGCTTATCCTACTTGGCATTCCTGAACCCATCAAATCAAGTAGGGGGTTGATCAAAATCTCAAACACAGCCTTCTTTGGGAACCAGTTGCCTGATACTAACTGTGATGTTTTCCTAAGTTGCAGCTTCATCCACTTCTGAAATGTGCCCAGTTACACCTGCTTTGCAAAGCTGTTGTGAAACATAGAGATACAGGTAAGAAGGGAAACCCTGGAGGGAGTGGATTTTTGAAATGTCTTCAAAGTATAAAGTGACTAGATCTTAGAACTTCCATTTGCTCAACAATATTCAGCTGTCTGAATGTTGTAACAAAAGAGACACATCTTCTTTTGCCTACTTATATCTCTCCATTCTAAATCTCAAAGCAGCAGATTTTTCTAGAAACAGCAATTAAAGGACACACAAAAAATCTCAAAAGCCAGACAAAAATGCTTTGCTGAATTTATGTTCACCATAAAAGACCCTAAGTGATTAGAAAAATTAAAGGTCTGTTGCAGTTAATGCCTCATTAACTTGTTCTAAAATCATTGAATAAAAGCTAAGAGAAGGAAATCATACATTTCTACAGTGATAAATTCATCTTGATTATCACTGTATTACTCCCGCAAGTAGGACATCTTGGGTTCCTATCAAGAAAATTCCACAATAACAGTTTATCACAAGTAATTAGCTATGTTTGGGGGTACAGAAATGATGCCACATTTTTGTTTCCCCCTTGGTGAGTGGTTTGAACAGTATCCTCCTTCTCTCCCCTGCCCACTACTTACATATCACAAGAAATAGCTGATTTGAACAATGAACATCTCATAGTAGTAACACGTTTAAAGGCCTTCTATATTTCGTATACCCCAGTTGATTTTTAGTTATTATGATTGTGTAAACTCTGGATATATTAAAAAAAAAAACTTTAGTAGTAGTTAATGGTGCTGAAAATCTCAACAAAGATTCTAAATTATCCTAACATTATTAACTTCTACAGCATGGTGACCCCATTATGAAGGAAAGGGTTAGAGAAGAACCTGGACCACGTTGCCAGAGGACATGTGGTAGAGACTTTAGGATGTCTGTGTGGCAGCAAAATGGAAGCAGACAGGGAATGTCAAGGTGCCTCCCAAACGCAAAGCATTCTGACTCTGTGAGGTGATAAAGTGTAACTGGGTGGCGTATGCTCAGATACAGCAAGACCATGAAAGGGTGGCGTGGTTCAGGGCCTTATCCTGCCAGCGACCTTCCAGACGTAATATGCTTTTAGTTTCAAAGAGGACACAGATACGAAATATCTTAGAAGACCAGGAGAAGTGGTCCAAAGAGACATCAGCTCTGTTAAGCCAAGGGAAGTGGTACCAGGCTCTGTGGGACGAAGGGACTGAAAAACATAAGCTGTGTTCTTCCCTTGGGGTTGTCACTGCTTTGAGTCCCCTGGGAAAGAAAGTTCTAGAAAACTGGCTTTCCAAGTGATTCAATTCAGATTTAGAAAGCTTTTGATTTGCTTTTTTGTTTTTAAGATTTATTTATTTTTATTGCAAAGTAGGATGTACAGAGAGGAGAGACAGAAAGCTCTTCCGTCTGATGATTCACTCCCCAAGTGACCACAACAGCCGGTAATGCACCGATCCGAAGCCAGGATCCAGGAGCACCCTCTAGGTCTCCCACACGGGTGCAGGGTCCCAACGCTATGGGCTGTCCTTGACTGCTTTCCCAAGCCACAAGCAGGGAGCTGGATGGGAAGCGGGGCTGGTGGGATTAGAACTGGCGACCGTATGTGATCCCGGTGTTCAAGGCGAGGACTTTAGCCATTAGACCATCGCACCAGGCCCTAGCTTTTGATTTCATAACATCAGCACACTGGCATTTCCCTCCCCCTGCACCCCACATTGTGATGGAGTATGAATGAGAATGGCAAACAGGCGTGCCTCAGGGAGTCTCACCAGACAGATCCATGACCGAAACATCTCATTCTCCATCTTGAAGATTTGGAGAATTCCATCATGTTTAAATATTTTTATTGAAACACAACACCAATGTGATGTTAGATACTGGGTGGCATTTTACCACAAAAAAGTGACCAAGCCAAAATATGTCACTTTGGCATCCTGATTATTTTGATCTACGAGAAATTAAAAGTCTACCGCATGCAGGAAAGTTTCCTACTATCCCTTTAGCTCTTTAAAAGAAAGTATAAATGTCCCCTTTGCTAAAGGAGATTTGTTTTTACCTATCCTTATTAGAAAGAGAGCTATGTATTTTTTTTTATTGGAAAGTCAGATATACAGAGAGGAGAAGAGACAGAGAGGAAGATCGTCTGCCCATTGATTTACTCCCCAAGTGGCCACAAAAGCCAATCTGAAACCAGGAGCCAGGAGCTTCTTCCTGATCTCCCATGCGGGTGCAGAATCCCAAGTCTTTGGGCTGTCTTCAACTGCTTTCCCAGGCCACAAGCAGGGAGCTGGATGGGAAGGGGTGCTGGTGGGCACAAACTGGCACCCACATGGGATCCCAGTGCATACAAGGTGAGGACTTCTGTCGTTAGGCTAACACGCTGGGCCCAAAAAAAAAAAATCTTTATTCACCATGTAGTTCGTTCCCTTGCTTCCCCATGATATGTCTCCATGCATCTCTTTTAGCCCTCAAATCTCTATATTTTTCTGTAGCTCAAAATGAAGTCTCAATCACCAGGCTGCTTCTTCAAGCCTTGTACCTATAGAAACATCCCAGACACGTGTACACTGTTAATGTTGTTTTGCTTAGGGCAGCGTTGTGATGGAGAAGGTGAAGATGCAATTTACAATGCCGGCATCTCCTGTCAGGAGCACCAGTCCTGCCTGCTGCCAGTGTACCTCAGTGAGGGTCCCAGACCCCATGTTTCTATTTCACCTTTGGTACATAAACTTGAACTGAACCTAATCATGAACTTAAAACTAACGTAATGAATTTACTAAACAAATTAATTATGTGTGTTTAATGAACATGAGCCAAATATTTTCTCTTCCAGGAAAACAATCACATGAAATAATTTTAATTATCAGAACATACAAACATCACTTTTTTAAAGTGTTTTTTTTAATGTTTATAAGCTCACATCCCCTTGGGCAGCCTAAAGTAACAACCACTGTCCTGACCATGGAGGGATACATCTGGGCCTGAATGCCCAAAAGGGGTTCAGCTAGGACTGAGGACCTAGTCACTGGAATAAGAGATGTGACTAACTGCCTAATACTGGTCCTCTTCCCTGAAAGAAAAAACAACAATAAGAAAATACTAAGTTGTGATCTATCTTTATTTCAAAAAAAAAAATTGGGAACAGGACTCTGATTACCCAAAGTTTCTTTAATCAAAACATTGTCTTGTTTCTTTTCTTCACCCTTTTCCCTGGGGTCCCATTTAATAGGAAAGCAGTTAAAAGACTTGCCACCACAGACAAAAAGGATTGTTTGGACACTGCATATCAATCAAGATTTTTGCTTAACTTCTCCTTTGATGCACTAGCAAAGACATGCCACATTCCACCCCCACTGGCCCATCCCATTCCATATGGGGGTGTTTGTTCTGGGGAACCCTGGAACAGCAGTTCAGTGCCAGCCCAGCCTGTTGGCATTCACTCAGCATTCACTCTTCTCTGTATATCTGCCTTTCCAATTAAAAAAATGAATCTTTTTTTAAAAATGAATATGCAGAGGCTGTCTGATCCTCAGGTCTGGTGTTTCCATTGTTGAGTGGGCCAACGTGGACAGAACATCTACAAGGAAACATCCACATGGTCCTTGAACGTCCTCTACTGGTCGATGCTGAAAAGTAGCCTCTCTCCCAGACACAGGGCAGGCTGGCAAGCCACTCCCTGTAGACCTATGGTGGTTGAGTTTATACATTAGTAAGTCAGAGCAAGGGAAACCACAACTCCGCTTCCTCAGTCTCCTCACAGACCCACTGCACCCCTCCCAGCATCCCCACGGGCTCATCTGCACCCTCTCCGTGGAACACCCAGGGCCTAGAACACTGCTACCAATAGCATGCACCTCGTTAGCTTGGTCCCTTGGAGGAAGTGTGTGCTAGACCCTGGGAGCTGAGGGCATCAGGGCAGCCCCCGTGGCACCTGTGACAGCCAACAGCAACATGCCTACAACCAGCAGGGCTCTCCAGAGGCCAGGGCAAGAAGCCGTATTCATTCTGCAATGAGGAGGGTAAAAGCCCTGCCTGTCTTGCTCTGTCCCGCACCTTGTCCCCTGCTTAGAGACGGCACCATCACCCAGAACTGCTAGGCTCACCCCTGAGACCCTCTGGTTAAACCGCTAGGTTTGCATTCAGAATTCAAGGCATTGTGTTTAAACAAAGTTTCCAGTGCAAGTGGAGAATTTGGGGAACCTTGAGCTAATTCAAGAAAGCATGGTCCTGTCCCACCTTCCCTCCCCGAATCTTATGCCTGCATACCACTGTGTAGCTAAATTCATGTGTTCCCTTGTAGTGCAAAATTCAGAGAGCAAAGAAGATGAAGCAATTTCTTGCTACATCAGCACCACCTGCTGGACAGACCACAAGAACACTCTTTATTCGCTTTCTAAGGGATTCTGTGGTCACTGGATGACCTGGGCATCAGAACATGTTTCCCCCCCTCATTTCTGGAGGCTGGAAATCCAAAGGCAGCGTGTCTGCAAGTTTGGCTGTAAAGGACACATCTGTTACAAGTCTCTTTCCTGGTCTTGTAGATGGCTGACTTCACATTAACACAATATTCACCCAAACGCCTACTTCGGTGTCAATTCCTTCTTAAAGGCTACCCTGATAACTCTCTTAAACTTAATTTTGTCTATTAAAACTCTATCCACAAATAAGAGTTAAG
This sequence comes from Ochotona curzoniae, assembly GCF_017591425.1. NCBI lineage: Eukaryota > Metazoa > Chordata > Mammalia > Lagomorpha > Ochotonidae > Ochotona > Ochotona curzoniae. The sequence continues at coordinate 6,709,792 of NW_024466446.1, read as the reverse complement.
ATTTCAACACATATTTCAGAGGGAGACATTGCTGTCAACAAATAACATACCTTGGTTAGAAAGGGGACAGTTATTTACATGATGCTCATCTCTTATAAAAATGAATATGCGTTGGACCCAGCGCTGTAGCCTCTTGGCTAAAGTCCTCTCCTTGCATGCGCACAGGAATCCCATATGGGTGCCGGTCCTAATCCCAGCAGCCCCGCTTCCCATCCAGCTCCCTGCTCGTGGCCTGGGAAAGCAATCGAGGACGGCCCGAAGCCTTGGGACCCTGCACGCATGTGGGAGACTTGGAAGAAGCTCCTGGCTCCTGGCTTTGTATGAGGGCAGTTCTGGCCATTGTGGCCACTTGGGTAGTGAATCAACAGACAAAAGATTTTCCTCTCTGTCTCACCTCTTCTCTGTATATCTGCCTTTCCAATAATAAATAAATAAATAAATCTTTTTTAAAAAAACAAATATGCAGAGACTGTCTGATCCTCAGGTCTGGTGTTCCCATTGTTGAGTGGGCCAACGTGGACAGAACATCTACAAGAAAAGAGTCCATTTGCTGGTCACATGAAAACCATGTATTTGAGGGGCATGGTTGGCTTTGGCCTAGTGTCATCTCAGGTTCTGATAAAGAAGAAGTGGCAAACCCTTTTGGGGAAATTTGATTACCTACCTTGCAGCCTAAAAGAATATTCTGACTCAGTAGTGCCCTGCATCCACTGAGGTTCCCCTCCGTGCCTAAGTGTGGTTCCTCCCTGGTTCAGCTGTGTCACACCTTGGCACTGGGCAGCTAGAGCTCAGTGCTGTTCTTGAAGCCCTGGTCTCATGGGTTAGTGCCAGGAGACCCCGAATCGCCCTGCCCACACGGTAGCTGGGAAAGTCAGGAAGGCCAGACTCGGTCTGCCCTTGGCTCTTTGCAGCGTAGCCTCCTTCCCACTACCACAAAGGCAGTTGTGTCCCCAGCGTTGGCCCAGTGTGACACGAAGGCAGCGAGCACACAGCACGTCACAGCGTGTCCATCGGTCCCCTGGGAGGAGGAGGCAAGAGCAGACCACCTCGACCCCTGCTCCTGCAGCATGCCGGGCTGTGAATGATTCATACCAGTTAATATTTGGTCTCCCCTTGGTCACAGTACTCTGTGACAATAATTAGTTTACCCATCTTTTCAATTGCTCCACCCCCTTCCCCCCCAAAAAGAAATGTTCCTCTTACCCAAGACACCGTTTTCACTTTTTAGCAACAACAAACAGTGTAAGGGCCATTTTGTCAGCGACTTCAAGCGCTGTTCATGCAAAGAGTATCACCTTGGCTTGTGGTCCTTATTGCATCTTCAAACCCCACTCTCTCTCTTTCTCTCTCTCCTTCTCCTTCTGTCTCTTCCCCTGTCCTTTCCTTCCTTTCCTCCTCTCTCTCCTTCTCTCATGCCTGCTTCACTCTTTCTCTTATAAGGACAAAGCCCCCAGTGATTAAAGTGGATGATCTGTTTCCCCACATGAGAACTTTTAAATGGTCACACTGAAATGTCCCTCTTGTCCAGGAAGGCAGCCTAGCCACAGGCCCTGGGGGGTCAGGTCCCAGATTCTGTGTTGTGTGTCTGCAGATCTTTCCACAGGAATGGACTGGACATTCACACAGACCCATTCACCGGATGGTGACTCATCCATTTCGTCTTGTCTTTGAGGATGGAGTGCCAAGATCACCTTCCCTGAGGACTCGGAGGAAACACACTGCTGGAACACACACAGTGACAACGGAATCCTTGGGGCCACACGATCGTTCAGCACTGCCACACGTACCTGAAGCCGAGAATTCATGAGCATGAACTCCTGCTGATTTTTCATGTTTTCATTCACAGATTTTGAAAATACAAATCCCATCTTGACCTAAAGTGCAAAACAAACAGCGAAGAGATTCAGAGCAAGATACTCCATGCATCCTGATGTTGTGTGCTTTACGCGACCACACGCTTATGACAAAGTAAGGGGAAAAAATTCCCAGGAACGCACTGTGGGAGTCTCGTTATTGCTCTTAGCCACTCCTGTGACCACAGGCCTAAGTGGCCAATGTCTCTGACTTAAGGTAAGACCAGCTGACTGAACTTGAGGAGTTCCAGAATCTCGCCTTGCTCTGTAAGCTTATAGTTTCATATCTCCTAATTTTTCTTCTCACTATTAATCTTGAAGAAAATTGATTTTTTTTAAAAAAAGGAAAGAAATAAAAGGGTAAAAAAAAACTAGAAGAATAACATGAAGAGAAAGAAAAGAAAAAAAAACCTGCTTTTTTTTTTAAAAGAAGATTTATTTATCTATTTTTTACTACAAAGTCAGGTATACAGAGAGGAGGAGAGACAGGGGAAGATCTTCCATCCGATGATTCAATCCCCAAGTGAGCCGCAATGGCCGGTGCTGTGCCGGTCTGAAGCTGGGAACCAGGAACCTCTTTCGGGTCTCCCACGTGGGTGCAGGGTCCCAAAGCTTTGGGCAGTCTTCAACTGCTTTCCCAGGCCACAAGCAGGGAGCTGGATGGGAAGGGGAGCTGCCAGAATTAGAACAGGTGCCCATATGGGATCCCGGCACATTCAAGGGGAGGACTTTAGCTGCTAGGCCACGCTGCCGGGCCGAAAAACCTGTTTCTTAAGACCTCTATTCAGTTATTTACTTTCACTTTCAGAAGATAGAACTATTGTATGTGACAATGTGGCCAGTATGTTTTTTATTTAAGTATTGATTTATTTGAAAGGCAAAGTGGTTCAGTCACTTCCCAGATGCTCTTAACAATCAGGGCCTGGGGCAGGAGGTGAAGGGGTAAAGGGTGTGGTGGGAGTGAAGCCATGAGCCTGGAATTTCCATCCAGGTGTCCCACGTGGGTGTTAGGAATACAAGTGCTCAGGCCATCCACTGCGGCCTCCCAGGGAGCCAGACCGGAAGCCGAGTAGCCAGGAGTTTTAACCCGTGCCCACGCCACTTTCCTCTTTAGTAGGCTGTTGCAATAAGTTATGGGATGTCAGGACAGAGTAGCCATTCTGCATATTTTACGGCCCAGATTCATTAGTGTTCTGTGAGGAAGGCCAGGGAGAGCTTCCATTGTTACCATTACCATCCTGGGTTCTGGCTAACTAAGAACAGGACTGCGGAAGAGAGGATGCCGTGTCAGGTGGAATTGGGTTACCACCTGCTAATGAGGCTCCAAATGAGTAGAAGGTGCAAGCCAGATTTTTCCCTTATGAGTGAACTTGAAAATGTTCATGAGAAATGAAAATTACAATATAAGTCTACTAGGGTGCAAATAATTTTTTGAAATCCATATATAATATTGCTTTTACATTTTTAATTTATTTTTCATTTTTATTTGAAAAGCAGAGACACAGAGATCTTCTATCTGTTCATCCCATCCCCAGATAGATGCAGCAGCCAGAGCTGAGCCAGGTCAAAGCCCAGGAAACACCTGCTCAAAGCTAACACAACACACACATAGGTATAACACATATACAATACACATATAACATGCATAACACACATATAACACACATGTTTTCCTGTGCTTTTTGAGGAGACTTCATGTACATGGATTTCCTTTTGGGTTGTTTGGCAGCAAAATCAATGAACCTTTTAATTCCATTTTTCACCCACTTTCCAGCGTGGGCTCATTCCTGCTCTGGCTTCCCCATGGCACACCCTGCCGTGAACAGGGCAACCCGAGTCAGAGTTGGCTTCCAAATGGCCAAGCCCTGAACACATGTGGGAGGGGAGCTTTCTCGCCCCTTCACCACCATCCCACTGCCAGGCCCTCCAGGTCTCTCCCTGAGAGAGGGGAGGGAAAGACCTAGCAACTTTCCCTTCTTCCAAGCATTCACAGACCCCCCCATGCTCAAGATAAGAGTAACATATGCTGTTAATGATTTCCTCAAGCCCGGGGCCATGAAATCAGCAACCATGCTCCACATTGGGGATCTCAGGGTGACTCTGTTGGGAGCAACACTCTCCCTTTCTCTCACCCCTCCCCCAAAATACAGGGGGAAAAAAATTGGAAGCAATTGTCTCAAGCACTTTCCCCTCATACCTCGACCCTCCCCACCCTAATCAGTGGTCCACATGAGTATACAAGCTTCTCCACTATGTAAAACAACATCAAAAATAAAATAAATTGATGTATTTTTTAAAAAGCTTGAGTAGGGCAAAAGCTTGGCGCAGACTCCCTACCACCACTTGTTTTTCTCCCGCTTGTAAGACATTCCTTTGACTGCAGGCATCTAGCAGAAAGCTGTGCTCCTCGCCACCCCGCCCCAGGGACACAGCCTGCACATCAAGGAGCTGCTGTTCCTTGGGGTGCTCTTATTTGGAAGAGGGTAACGTGCGCTTTCAATGGGGAGCAGCAATCATGGGGAGAAGTAGAACTGTCTAGAAAGTTAGGATTCAGACTTACCTCCTTCTTGGTGCCTTGAATCTGTGTTAGTAATCGGTTGGCAGAGAGAACAGTCACCCTATGGAACACCACACCTTGTCAACTTTGCCCTCTCCCTCACAAAGCCATTTCCCTAGGTCCAAGTATTCCTCAAAGTAAACCCAACCCTCTCAGCTTTTCCGTTCCTGCTCACAAAAATATACATCAGAACATCAGCAGTCTTACACTAGCAATAACTTGGGTTTCACTCATTTGTGTAAGGTAAAGTCTTGCAAAAATTCGAGTGTTGCAGCTTAAGTAAAACCACTGCCTTGCAAAGCCTGCCATGGGGACCCATTCCTGCCTGACCCAGCTGCTCCACTTCCCATCCAGCTCCCTGCTAATGACCTGGGAAAGCAGCACAAGTTGGCGCTAGTGTTTGGGGGCTCTGCCACCTAGGTGGGAGACCCTGGTGGGGTCTTCCTGGCTCCTGGCTTCCGCCTGGCCCCGCCCTGATCATGAGAACCATCCTGGCAAGAAACACTTTATCTCAGGCAACAGACTTGTCGCTGGTAATTCACACTGGGAGCCTAGAGGGCAGAGGGTCCCCCTGGTGACCCTTGAGACCTTGGAAGGGCTCCTGGCTGTAACATCTTGGCCTCATCTGTGCTGTAGGTTGCTATGACAGTTTTATCAAGGGCACTTCAAAAAGTTCATGGGAAAACGAAATGAAAAGTAAATCTGATTTTGGCCCTGCCAAGTTGACGAAATTCATGCAGGAAAGTGTCTTCACACAAAGTTCGTGGAAAATATGGTAAAGTACCCTCATATTTCTGGGGAGCAGAGTTGGCGCTGCAAATGAAAGCCACTTTCCCCTGGTTACCCCTGAGAAATCTAGATTGAATTGCTATGGTGCCTAAAGTAATAATGACGTGCTCTAAACTCATTTCCGGATCAAAGGACACATCACCTGGATTTTTTAATCCCCTCACACACTCAGAACCATTTCAGTAAACTGGATTCCACTCGAGCTAGGCCATTTCCCCTCATGCAAATTCCAGGGCGAAGACCGCAGCTTCCGGGGGAGTTTTCTGTCGTTAGCTCCACCCTCCGGCATTGCTTTCAATCGCAATCATTGGGACATTCCCCAGGCTGGCCTTGGAATGCTGACTGGCCCTGCCCGCCCTTCCCGGACTCGGTGGTAGCGATCCCCAGCGACCGTGATCCGAAGACTCTCACGGACAATCCGGGGTGGACAGCTGGCGCTCACGCCGCGCCGGCCCGCCCTCCCCTCCCCGCCCGCGGCCGGCGCTCACTCACTGGGCAGCAGTGACCAGGCGATCGCAGAGAGAAGGCCTGCAGACTCCGGCTCCCAGAGCCCGTGCCTTGTCCCTGCAGAGCCGCCGAACACTGGGTGACGGGCTCGGCCAATCAGCGCATCCCTGGGCTTAAAGCACCCAGGAAGCCGCGAGACGTGCGTGGACGGGAGATGGCAGCGTACACCAGGCCATCTCAGAACCGCAGAATGGCAAAGCCTTGTACAATGATCATCTTGAAAGTGACAGATGGGTGGGACCAGGAAAGAGGAAAAAAAAAACAAAACATGTGATCAGAGTTACTCAGATCCATTTCTTCTCGGGCCTACCAGTATTTTATTATTTTGGATATTTCATAGAAAGACAAGCCCACTATACATGGCCTTTTTTTGCATCTATCTCCAACTGAAAAAAATACTTTCAGCATTCACTCAGGTTTTACTATGTAGTAGTATTGCCCTTCCTGTGGTGAAGTAATATCTCAGTGTACAAAAATTTTGTTTATTTCTTCAAAATTCAGAAACATTTCTTTGGATTGCCTCCGTTTCTTATCATGAATGATATTGCTAAGGTTTTCTTTTCTTTTCTTTTCTTTTCTTTTCTTCTCTTTTGTACCCATGGTTTCTCTCCTCTTGGGTCTATATGAGACGTTCTCCATTGTCGAGCGCACTTCAAGTTATCTAAGCTCCATGCCTCAGTCCCCACCTCTTTAAGACAGATGGCATGATGATTGGCAAATCTGAACGTGCTGGCATAGGTGAATGACCAAGATAGTGTTTGGTAATTTTAAGTCTTCATTTTACTATTGCTGCTGTTTTTTTTTTTTTTTAATTACTATCATTGCATTCTGTTTTTGTTAATTTGATAGTTTTTAAAAAGAAGTGATATTCCTCTGGCACGTTCAAGTACAGCCATACATTGAGCCAGCACTTTCCAATTACTCTCACTCTGCCATATTCTGTAAGGAAATAAAATGATTCATTGCCCAAAGCTGGTGTCCACACCCTTCAATGCCAGAGCCACAACCTGCAAGGCTTTTCCCTGGTTGTACTTTGTTAAAGGAATATCCCAGCTTCACTCACAGCTCTCTGTTCTCATGTCTGGTCCGGGCTTCCCCATGACCTTTGGCTAATTCCGATAGGAAATGACCTTATCCAGTCACTGCTGAACCTGTTGGACAGGAAGCCTCAGGAACAGGGTTCAGGCTTGAAGCCATTCCCAGAACACTGCCTCCAACTTCTTCTTCATTTCCAGAAAAGGAGCACATTTTCTTCTTCGGATTGGCTAAAACTGGTTTCTGGTTGCTCTTTGAGCGGGAAAGTTTGAACTTTGTGCTTATACTTCCTTAATTTAGTGAACTCACATGACATTGTGAAATCCTATAGTATAGGTTATCTGGCTGCAATATTCTGCTCTGGAACAGCACATTATATATATATTATATATAATATTATATATTATATATTGAGAGAGATGTATGTATTATCCTTTTTAAAATTTGTTTATCTTCATTTTTATTTGAAAGGCAGAGAAAAAGAGAGAGGTTTTTTTTTAAGATTTATTTATTTTCCTATTGGAAATTCAGATTTATAGACAGAAGGAGCGAGAAAAAAAAAAAAAAAGATCTTCTGTCTGCTGGTTCACTCCCCAAGTGGCCACAATGGCCAGAGCTGAGCTGATCAGAAACCATGAGCCAAGAACTTCTTCCAGATCTCCCACATGGGTGCAAGGTCCTGAGGCTCTGGGCCGTCCTCAACTGCTTTCCCAGGCCACAAGCAGGGAGCTGGATGGGAAGTGGAGCAGGGGATATGAACCAGTGCCCATATGGAATCCCAGCGCATGCAAGGCTAGGACTTTAGCCACTAGGCTACTGCACCAAGCCTGAGAGAGATTTTTTTATGTGTTGATTCTCTCCCCCAATTCTCACAATAGCGTGGAATTGAGCCACGAGCCTGGAATTCCATCTGGGTCATCCATATAGGTGGCAAGGACCCAAACACTTGGGCCATCACCAGCTGCCCCTAGAGTCCACATTAGCAGGAAGGCACAGTTGGGGCATCCCAAGCACCAACATAACCATAACCATTGCACCTAACACCTGCCCCCTTGTTTTTATTAGTACTAATATCCATCAACAACAAATCCTACTGATTCTACTTCCAAATCCCATTTTGAGTGAATTCCACAGGAATATGCTCTTAATGGTCTTGCAGTTCCCATAAATGTAAGGCCCATCTACATTCTGCTTTTTAGACCACCCCTAGAGTGAGAACTTCAGATGACCCATCGGATAACTCAGCTGCCTTCAATTGCTGTGGCTTTCCACTGTGGCTAGAATCCAGCTGCGCTTTTGTCCTCATGGCCCTTTAAGAAGGATCCAGTAGCCCTCCCTTCACTCTATCCACTGGTCACAGTGATGCTGTTTCACTCTTGCCAAGCTTATCTTCCCCTCAGTAGTGTTTGAACCTGTTGTTTCTGCTGTCACATATGCATCTTCTGCAAATATTTTCATGATGATCATCACCATTCGTCTCTGAAACATCATCCCCCCCGTGCATGCCCTGACCACTACATGAGATGCCCACCTGCACACTCTACCCAGTTGTTCTGTCTTACTTTCTTGTTCAAGAGAGTATCAACTTCAGGATAAAAAAGACATGCTGTCACTTTAAAAAGGGGTAGGGCAAAAAAACACATTCTTGGCCACCCTACAATAGTAAATAGCACGCTGAGCAGGATCTTGGTCCAGTTCTCTGCATGACTAAAAGTGATCTCTGATTCAACACCTACTCATACCAGAAAGCAAGAGCGGCTCTCTTCAAAATGAGTTGTTTGGCAGCAGCTGGCATCGGGTCAAGCTGTTACCTGGAAGGCTGTCATCTTACATGAGTGCCAGTTGGTGCCTGCCGCTGCTGGGTCTGGCATTTATCCCACCACCTTGAATAGAGGAGTTCCACATGAGATCATGCAAAAGCCAAGGAACTTTATTGCTAGCACGCTAGGGTCCAAGTCTCACCCAACGCAATGGAGTCTTGACCAGGACGCTGACCATACATTTAACATAGTTTATACAGGATTTTGGCTACAATTCTAGGAATAGGCCATGGATTCTATGAACAATTGGCAAGATTGCAGTTGGTCAGTTTTTATCACCTATGACCACTCTGTTGGTCAGTCTCTCTTATCCATGCTCACCCCAGGGGTCAGCCTCTATCGCCATGACCACCTAATGACTAGGGACCTTTCAAGAACTAAACAATGCTTGTGGAGGCCTTTTTAAAGGGACAAGTTCTTATAACTAAATGAAATTACTTGCAAGCTGGCTGTTTGATTTATATGATAGTCACTTAAGTTTTTTTTTTAATTTTAGGATATTAAACCAATCATATATTCTTTAGAAAATATTATTTTCTAATTAGAAACTTGAGTGGCCTTTCATGGTTGGAAAGGCCCTAAAATTAAAATATTTACTGAACAGCATTCCCAAAACCCCATCCAAGAGCTAACACTCCATGTCTGGGTTGGTGACATCACCCAGGACAGAGGACATGTTTGGAAGCCTCATCTTTGTCTTACAGAGAGCTACTTTTTAAAATTGAAAGCATAGATCCAGTGCAGTAGCCTAGTGGATAAAGTCCTAGCCTTACACATGCGCTTGGATTCCATATGGGCACTGGTTCGTATCCCCTGCTCCACTTCCCATCCAGCTCCCTGCTTGTGGCCTGGGAAAGCAGTTGAGGACGGACCAAAGCCTCAGGACCTCGCACCCATGTAGGAGATCTGGAAGAAGTTCTTGGCTCATGGTTTCTGATCAGCTCAGCTCTGGCCATTGTGGCCACTTGGGGAGTGAACCAGCAGACAGAAGACCTTTTCTCTCTGTAAATCTGAATTTCCAATAGGAAAATAAATAAATCTTAAAAAAAAGAAAAGAATTCGAAAGTGCTCTACCTGGGGCGGCACAATAGCTCAATTGGCTAATCCTCCACCGCCAAGCACTGGCATTCCATATGGGCACTGTTTCAGGTCCTTGCTGCTCCACTTCCTATCTAGCTCTGTGCTCGTAACCTGGGAAAGCAGTAGAGGATGGCCTAAGTCTTTGGCACCCTGGCCGCATGTAGAAGGCCTAGGGGAAGCTCCTGGCTCTTGACTTCAGATCAACTCATCCCTGGCTATTGGGGCCATTTGGGGAGCGAACCAGTGGATGGAAGAGCTTTCTGTCTGTTTCTCCTTCTCTGTGTAGATCAGTCTTTCCAATAAAAATAAATAAATCTTTAAAAAAAAAAAGAGGTGGGGTTTATCTGACCAGCTCTTCTCCAAGCTGGGACAAGAAGAAGAGACCGTGGGAGGCCAGGGTACATGTGAAAGTGGGTTCCCATGAGCTGAGCTGAGCACACCCATACTGACTCCTATCAATCAAAGCACTGTTTTGTGTACTCAGAGCAAAGTATTACTTTTCTTGAAGTCTTATTGACTTTAAGAAAGTCAACAGGATGTGAATCTGTGACAAGGATATGAGTGACAAAGCTCAGATTTTGTGTGGGAACAGTAGGAAAAAGGCAGTACACAACCCTACACAATCTAAAATAGAACATGGGGACAAATCTGCCTACAGTCTTTATTGATAAGAAAATTAAATTTTAATTAACAGGAGTGAGTAAAACTGTTCATTAATTTTAAAAAATCTGTTTATTTTACTTAGGAAATCAGAGTTACAGAGAGAGACAGATGGATCTTCCATCTACTGGTTCACTCTCCAAATGGCTGTAGCAGCCAGAGCTGGCTGGTCCAAAGCCAGGAGCCAGAAACCTCCTTTGGATCTCCCACATGGATGTAGGAACTCAAGGACTTGACCTACCTTTTACTGTTACCCCAGGCTATAACCAGGGAGCTGGATCAAGAAATGGAGCAGCAGGGACACAAACTAGTGCCCATACAGAATACCTGTGATGGCAACTGGATGGTTGACCTGTTATGCCATCATGTTGCCCCTGTTCATTAATTTTTAAAATTTGTTTTGAGAGTGCCTTTAACACATCTTGCTTTTGGAGATCAAAGTTCTTTGGGAATTGAGTGTTCCTGCACCAGGAATTTTCCCTTCCCATCAGACCCGTCGGTAACACATTGAACTCTATCATCCTTCTAGATTGGTTCCCATGAGGTTCATTTCTCTGGTTTAAAGGCAAAAACAACAGAGTCCAATGAAATGAATCAGCCACGTTAGATGGAGGAAGGCGAGGTACAGCTGCACTTTCCAAGAACTCTCTTGGCCCAACTTTTTCCTTAAACTATCAGTTTTCAAATCTCTAGCGTGAGCATTACTCAACTGGGGACCATATTAGAGTGACAGTTCCCAGGCCCACCCCTCAAGAGCTGTGGTCTTAGCAGGTCCATAGCAGATGCCTGGTATATGTTTCTGAAACACCTGCTCCTAGTCAACCATGAAGCAAGTAACTCTTAGGAATACTCTAAGAAGTGGTACATGGCCATAATGAGTTTTCCCTCTAAAAAAAATAATAATACAGCAGGGTAGGGATATGATCAGAAAATGGAGTCGACCACGACATCCAGCTCTTCAGCCCTGTAGCCACTGCTGCTCTTCTTTCCCGGCACTTTATCTATTTTCTCCAAATCCTAAAACTTAGCAGAACATGTTAGGACTCATGCCACATTCACTGTCTTTTTTGATTTACAGATTTTTTTTTTCCTTGCAGATAAAAAAAAAGTTCTCTTTTTCAAAGCACATCCTGTTTTTCTACCCTTGGAGATTACCCAAAGCTTTGTTAAGGTGTATGATCCATTGTAGGAGAAAATGAAGGGCCGAAGTATGGAAACAGGTGGGAGGGATGAATGAGAACACATAGCCTCAGATTACTAATACACAAATCACCAAGCCACAAACCGAGTGAAGATCTCCAGTTCCCATCAACAACTTCAGATGAAGGCAAATTTCACTCACTCCTTGCCTTCCTGTGGACCTAGCGGAAGGTCCTGAAAAGTGCTTTGTAAAATACACACACTCAGCCTTCCAGATGATTCACATAGCATAGAGGCCATCCAAGAAGATAGGGCTTAATCCTGATTTTTCAGTAAATTATTTGTACAGGACAACTCAGCATTGGAGTGGTAGATAACTAGTTCCAGAAGGAGTCACATCAGATCTCAAAGTCACGATCGCATTAGCGGACCATGAAGTTTATGCCCAGGGTCTTGACCATAGCATTTAGAAAAAGGAAAGAAATAGAAAATGCTAGAAGATAGCACAGATAATAGTTTTACGTTTTGTTTGAAGGAACTTGTTTAAATATGTGTGCATACATATATACATAAACATGTACTGTAAACTGGCTTCCTGCACTATCTGTATTTTAGTATAGCTCACAGCCACTGAAATTTGGGGAAACTGCTGTATTCCAGTAGGTGGCCTCAAAAGAGATGTGAAACAGGAAGCGTCTGAGCTAGGTTTTAAAAATCTGTGACAGTTTTTACTAAGGCCAAAGACTTCCACGCCCCCAACCTGATCTTTAAGGCTCTACGGTCCTCAGTATTTCCCAAGACAAAAAAGAAAAAAAAAACCTATGACACTCTGACGCTGAGTGTGGAAATTCTTCTACGGGAAGCCGACACCGTACCCAAGCTGGGGGACATACCAGTGTTCCTTCATCCTGCACTCTTTTGAATTGTAGCTGAAATAAAACAGGAAAATTAAAAAAAAATCAAATCATGTTAGGAAGAAAGGGGGAGGTGGGGAGAGAGGAGGAAAGGAGAGCGAAAGAAAGCCCAGCACCATGGAAACTACAGCAGCACTCTCAGCGCAAACCCTGTTGCTGATCCAGTCACCGCGAAGGCCTCTCCTGTCTCACCAAAAAGACCTTTACCTGCCTAGTTCCTAAGGAGGACTGGAGAAGAAGACTCCAGAACATTCTTCAAAGGTGTAGCTCAGATGGGAAGGCTTGTTTTATTTTTAATGACGAAGCAATTGAAGTTTCATTATGTCTAGGAACTTTGAGGAAGTCACAGAATCCACGATTTAAAAATATATTTCCTTGTACACATACCCTCCCCTGCTTTCTAGAATATAATCCGAACCTATGAGGTCTGTCGTTCACTTTCTGTATGTCGAAGGGGTTAACAGCAAGATAATCAGTCATCTTGAAAAAAAATTTTTTTTTTCATCATGGGGGAAAAACCTGCTAGCAAAATGTATTCATGTGTCTGGATGCTGAACATAAACGCATTAAGGTCTGTAAGAATCTGCTTTCAAATGTCCAGCTTTTAAAAGCATGCGAGTAACTCTGCAAATTGCTTTCTGCTGAACATCAATTTACTGGAAAGGGCTGGGAATGGGAGGATGAGGACCCCGTCCAAGTTTCACTTTCGTTTACAAGAACCAAATAAATCTTCCAACTGATCACCTCTTCCACTTCCAAGCTGACTCCTGGGGGCGTGGCTGCCCCAGGAGGAGGCGGGGACCCACCCCGCCCTCCCCAGGAGGTCTTTAGCATGGGAACGCGGGGCTGCCTGCCAGTCCTGCCAGCTGCACCTTGCACCCCTGTCTCGGCGTCCAGCGCGGAGGGTTCGGCGTCCGCAGGTAGGGAGCGTTCTCCACACCCTCTATCCCCACCCCCTCCACCGGAGACCACACTGCCCCGGAGCCTCAGCCCTGCTCTCTGGCACTTCAAAATTTTCTCTTGCCCTGTTCTGTAGGATGGAGAGAAGCAGGTTCGGGGAAGCCGGGCTAGTCTGGGGCGCCTTGCAAGGTGTGTTACATGTGTTCGTGTTAGTAAGAATAGGTGATTTCGCGTGTCTGGTCGTGCGATTCAGTTGCGAGCGTGTCAAGTTTTCCACGTGGCTGCGTGTTCCTGAGTGGGGTCCCAGGCTCGGTAGCTTGAGCTAGATGTGTTTGCAGGCTAATGGCTGGGGCGCCTTGATGTATCCTCAGCCCTCAGTTTCCGCTGGGCCCCCCTGCCGTAGCTCTCCCACCGGGCCAATGATCTCCTTCCCCAAGCCCAGGACCCAGGAGTGCGGGACCCCAGCTCTTGGTTGTGCCTGGCTGAGAGGGGAAAAGCAGTTGTGTTGGAGAGACCTGGGCCGGGGTGGGGGGGGGGGGCGGTGGGGAACAAAGATGACCAGATGTCTTTGGGACATGCTGATGTGTGTCAGAGTTGTTCACGGGTGCTGGCTCACTGGTGGTGTGGTACTTTGTTTTTGCAATCTGAAAAAAGCATTTATATATGCTGTGGATGCTTTTCTGTAAACAACCTTCTAAAATTTTGTTTTGTTTTGTTTTGTAAATGTCTGCCTTTCAGTTTACTGGGTAAATACATAAAACTGAAGTCCCATAAAACTGGACCTGAAGATCACGCCTAGTGGTTCATACTCCCTTAGCGGTGCACCCAACACCAGGGGTTATTGCTGTTTTCTTAGAAAAATTCTTAGATGTATACTCCTTAGTCAAAGTGGGTCTGCTATAGGCCTTTTGATGAAAAGTGAAAGTTGCCCTTCCAGAAAGGATGTGTCAGATGACAGCATCAGTCAGTCACGAGAAGTGTTTAAAGAGAACTGTGATACTCTGAAGGAAAAAAAGAAAAGAGTATCAACTTTAATGGTAGAAGGTAGACAGGAGCTGTGTGGCTGCAGTTAGAGCCAGTTCTTCGCCATGGAAATGCCATGGGAGATAGAAGCCAAGCATGGAGAATGTTGCAGAGCCCAAGCGTGACTGAGCCCAAGATGTGGGCACAGGGTTTTGTGACCTCTACGGGAGTTTGAGACTTTAGGTGAAGTGTAACGGGTCCCCTTCTCTCACTCTGTGCTTCCCCTTCTGACAGAAGAGACTTGCAGCACCAACTCTTCCTCCTCTCCATCCTATCCTTGGAAGATGGAGAAATCTGTGTTGCACTGGACTTGCCTGCTCCACCACCTCCCGCTGGGAATCAACCCGCTTCTTCTTTGTCATTTCTGCACCACTTTGCATTCCTCTGGCCTGTGTGGTGTCACTGTCCTGGTGGATACACCAGCATTCGTGTCTTCCACCACTGCCCTGATATGGGGTTTGGAGGTTTGGACATCAAAAACCAGGTTTCCTTATGCCGTACCTCTGCACCTTGCTCCCCACCACTCTGCACCCCCATTAACCTCAGCTGCACACCAAGGGAATGGAACCTTGCTGAGGAAGTGCGTACTGGATCTAATCCACCAATTTTCAATAAACTTTTATTGTTCCTAGAGTTTCCATCCAAGTTCATGAAAGGACAAGGACTCCACTTCACGAGGGCATCACGAACACCAGCAAGATTAAGTTTAATGCATGTGTGGATTTAACATCTCTGATCTATGCACCAATGCTTCCCCCACACCCCCGTGGTATTAGAAGTATCCCTTCTTTTGCCCATTGAGTGCACTGGTGTTTATAATATCAGATTTAAATTTTTAGAATTTTTTTTAGAATTTTTAGAATAATAATCAGTTGGGTAGATCTGGCCTCCCCAAATACATGGTCCCCATCTGCTCAGTAGCTGGAGGAGAGACAAGTAAGAGTCGTGCAGCTGGCAGTGGTAAGAGGGGATAACTTGATTTGTCTTCCCCTTTTATATGGGTATTTTTTAACATGAAAATTTTATCCTGCTTGAGCAAAAAATAGTATTATAAGCAGAACCAAAAAGTGAGATAATTTACAAAAGAACTAAAGAGCAACCGAACACATGAAAATTAAATTGTGGGGTTTTTTTCTGTAATAAAATCAGAATTATTAAATTAATTTCATTCTACTAAGTCCTCAGTGAAGATACAATGGATGGATACCAAATATCAGTGTGTGTTAAGAATCAGGAAAATGTTTCTTAGCCTTAATCAGAAGTTCTGTTTCCAAGCAATCCATTGTCTGGTCCTGGCAATGATAACCCAGCAGATGTTTGCTAAATGTGCAAATATTTACTCTATTTTAGAAACTGGCAATAGTCTGATACCTAAACCTAGAGGACTTAAATATGAGGGGACCATAAAGTAAGTTGCTTATGAATATCACCGTGCAGTAAAATGAAAATTGTGCTGTCATCTTAAACAGAAAAGTTAGCATTAAATGTAAGAGTTTTGTTGGTGGTTTTGTTTTGTTTTGTTTAGGATTCACAGATAAGCACTGAAGGACAGATACATACTAAAATGCTCCTGCTGGCTTCAGGGTTTTCCAAGTTGCATAACTGACATTTGAGGTCAGATACGTGTTAGCCCTGGAAGCCTTTCCTGCACATTCTAGGGCATTCGTGCCTGTGGCTTGGGCCCTAAAGCACCAATAGCAGCTCCTCACCTCCAACCTAATTTTGACAACCAAAAATATTTCCAAAGAGATATCCAAATGCTTCCTGGGAAAGAGTGGTAGCACACTGGCTGATGTCTCCCTTCTTATTTCATTTTCTATAATGTATTTATATTATGTTTGCAGTCATTTATAAATAATTTCATTATTCATAGCCATGAATGTCATTATCCAACCTCAATTCATAAGGTAGCTGTGTCTCTGGGATTCTTTCTATCATGCCACTTGCCAAATTGGCAAGGTAAGATGGTTCCTCAAGTTTTGCTTTGTTCTGATGATAAAAGTAAGACATCAGCTCATTTGAAAATTTGAAGGGAGACAATAAAGGAACCATTTACAATCTCAACTCCATTTCTCCTTCCTTCCTTTCTCTTAAAACCACCGAGGAGAAAAGCTGCCTGGTTTCCCTCTCATTTTGTTCCTGAACATCACCGTTCACATCCCGGACATTTCATCTGTCTAAAGAAATGCAGAAATGCAAATTTTCACATGTTCCTTTTTTTTTTAAGTGAAAGTGGAATTATGCACGCTGCTCTGCATTTTCTATGTGCAAGCAGTCCATACACAGCTGCTGTATTACCTGATTATACCAACATTTATATTTCAACAATTTAGGTCTTACCCACCTTGGGTATCATTAACGATGCCATCTTTGTATAATATACACACATATATGCATATATGTGCATATGTATATATATAAGTATTATATGTGTGTGCCCCATGTATAAGTATAGATGGCACTGTATATGTGTGTGTGTATAATGCATGCATACATATAAAAATAGCTACCTGTGTATGTATAGGTATATATTTATGATATGTATATACACATAGATATATGGGTTATGATTTGATTTTGTAATGTACATTCCTAGAAAAGGAACAAAAGTTCCTATGACATATGCAGTTACAATTTTAGTAGAGATGCCACTCTCCAAAAGGTGATGTAACTTCACATTCCTACCACTAGTGGGCAAGAAATCCTACTTGTCCATATTGCTACACTAAATATTGGGAATTTCTTATTATTTTGGTCTAGATAATAGGTGAAGAGTGGTGCCTCACACTGTGCATTCCTTTCTTGGTAGTTGATAGGATTGAGCATTCTTGCCTGTGTTCACTGTGTAATTCCTGGGCTCTGAACACTGAGTTAGCACCTGCTGCTCATTTTCCTCTTGGGTTACACAGAGTTTTGTTATTGATTTTAGAAGCTATTTATATATTAGAAGCCTTTATCTTCTGTGTTGTACATATATGTCATTAATAATTGATCACTTTTGAGTCTGTATCTTGTATACGAAAGTTGAAGAGACTAGAAGGAATACTTAATATTTTTTTTCCAAAAAGGTTTAGATCTATGATAAGAAAGAGAAATATATTCATTAGATGATGGGCTGAAAAGTAGTATAAATATTCATTTACTCCCTTGAATGGAAGCTCTGTGACAAGAATGATTTTTCTTTCCGGTTCACTGCTATATCTCACATGAAAATCATATGCCAAAAATAGTGCCTGGGACTCGGGCAGTGCTTACTGAGTGAAAGAATTAGTAAGCTGTTAAGCATGAGGGCACACTGAAGCACTAGGCTCAGACCTCTGGCAGAACATTGCTGTGAGTCAGGCCAGTCCTATCTTGGCCAAATCCAACCTTCTTTTTTCCCACTCTCCCCTCCCCTTGCCATGCCCGCAGAATCTGCTTAGTGTGGGAGTAAAATTTATCATTTGGAATAAGCAAAAGCCAAAACAGAACTTTAGAAGGATAGGCCTGGTCTGGTTCAGGTGCCAGAGTGGAAATCTCCAAGAGTGAGAGGACGTGATCTGAGGACTCGGCGGGAGGGAACAGCTAGAGTTCTGAAAGGGGGGAGAAGTGAAAGTCACATTTGCTTTGCTTCGAAAGTTTGTGTGTTGGGGATGAGGGGCAGGACTTCTAGATATGTTACGATGCAGAGAAAAATGAAATTGTTAAGAGAATTGTGGGTATAATATGGTCTTCTGGGCTTCTTTTCAGTGTCCATTAAAACTATTTCAGTGCCTTACTACATTTAAGATCAGTTTTCTTTGTATTATGGTCATGTTTTTCTACATGTCTTTTTTTTATGACTTTGGCCTAGTCAATGAAGGTGTGGCCAAACTTACCAATCGGGTATATCCTGGTTATCAGGACTATTTCCATGATAAACTTCCAAGTCCTGTACATTCATAGTGTGTGTTCAATGATGGAGTGACGCAGTCTTCTTTTTGTGTCTTTCGTAATTAGATCATTCCAGAAAGATGAGGATATTTAACATCTTTGCCTTCATAGCCCACTGTCATTTGCTGAACGGTAAGACACCAAATCCTTCTCTTAGGTTTTACATTTTAAATAGCTTCACTGTGAATTGAAAACTTATGTAACTCTTTAAAGTCGATGTAAACTTCTTTACTAGAAAGCCTACTGGCTTTTTTCTTTTTGTATTTCCTGACAAGTCACCTGTGCCATTGTGTAAACAGAGAGAGATTATAGACGAAGCAAGACAACAGAATTAACCAGTTACCCAATATCTAGGGATGACTGTTAAAAACGTAAAGGAGGCGGGTTGACCTATATGGTTATTTCTACTTTTTAAATGACACAAAGATTCTTCAGTGTGTGTTGCTGTGTGACCTGGTTTTCCTGTTGAGGATATTCACAGGGAGAATTTTATTGTACCCAGAAAGTGTCAGGGAAACACTTAACCTAAATCGCTAAATCTCCCAGCTTCCGTCTCTCTTGCCAGAGCAACGAGAGAAGAGGACTCTTGGATTCCACCTGTCAGAGGATATAAAAGGCAGCGAGTTCTCCAAAGGGCATCTGGGTGTCTCCAAAAAGCCAGAGTTCCCTTGCTTTATTAGGTCCTTTCTCATCTCAGTGCTTCTACTGTGACGTATGTTTATGAGTTACAGGACAACTTGTTTAGCCAGTCTTGTCATTCTGATGTTGGGATGAAATATAGTATCTAAAAATATGTTTCAATTCCACTGGCTTAAAATATATGTTTTAGGGAAGTAAGTTCTTTACTATAAAATTATTATATAACTCACTAGATAAAATGATTGTAAGCCTGTGTCACTTTGTTGATGTTTTGAGGAATTTTCCCCATCTTCTCAACATTGGTTATCTTACTTTTCAGCATTTACTATCACAGTACCCAAGGACCAGTATGTGGTCGAGTATGGCAGCAATGTGACTATTGAATGCAAATTCCCAGTAGAAAAGCCATTAGACCTCAATTCACTAGTGGTCTACTGGGAGAAGGGGGGTAAGCAAATTATTCAGTTCGTGCACGGGAAGGAAGACCCGAAGGTTCAGCATGGTAGTTACAGGCAGAGAGCCCGGCTGCTGGAGGATCGGTTCTATGAAGGAATTGCTGCGCTTCAGATCACAGATGTGAAACTGCAGGACGCCGGGATTTACTGCTGCCTGATCAGCTACGGGGGAGCAGACTACAAGCGGATTACCTTGAAAGTCAATGGTAAGAATGGTCAAGACAAAGAAGCACCTGGCATGTATAAACATAACCCAGGAACTGAGAACTTGCCGCTCTGTAAAGTTGACACTTGGTCTCTACCACATATCAAATGATCATTTTTAAGAATTATTTATTTTCATTGGAAAAGCAGATTTACAGAGAGAAGGTGATACAGAAAGAGAGAGAGAGAGAGAGATCTTCCATCTGCTGGTTCGTTCCTCCAGTGACTGCAATGACTGGAGCTGAGCCAATCCAAAGCCAGGAGCTTCTTCTGGGTCTCCCATGTGGGTGCAGGCTCCCAAGGCTTCAGGCCATCCTCGACTGCCTTCTCAGGCCACAGGCAGGAAGCTGGATGGGAAGTAGAGCAGCCAGGACACAAGCCAGCAGCCTTATGCTATCTCAGTGTGCAAGCCAGGGCCCTAATGAGCATTTTTAGCATTTCATATTGGGAAGTCGCTGAACACCCAGAACCACATTTCCCTCCAGGCTATTCACTTTCCTGCAAAGTTAATTCCTGATCTTTACTTTTGTATTAATATGAAAATAGTATTAAGGACTTAGAAACTATAGATGGAAATAAGATAAATTCAAAAGCATCCCTTCTCCTTTTACCATTATTTTACATCGCTTGCAAAGATAGTAACTGTGTTTTGTGTCACTCCAGCATTTTTTTTTAACTCAACTGCTTTTGTTTTGTCTTAGGTCTGCCTCATTTTCCTTCTTTCAGTCTCTCTATTGCAAACTCAAATAGATTTATTTAAAAAAAAAAAACAGTGTAAAACTCATATTCAAAAAACCCTGAAAGCAATGTATAAAAGCCAAAACTCTTTGTATCAAGTGTAGGTGTAAACTGTGTTCACCAGGCCTGTGTTCATCTTGAAAACTTCTCCCACTGGTATCTTGGAACATTCAAGAGAAGCTGTGAGTGCTAATTCCTGAATCTTGACCCACAGATAGGTCATCGGGTCAAGGCAGTTCAACGTTTTAGATTGGCACCAACTGAGGAAAGCACCTCAGCCAGCCACCGCTGTGTCATGGTTGAGTTTCATAGAATTGGGTACTGAAAGAATCTGAGCCGGGAGCAGTTCCACAAAGCACACGAAGAAATGTCCCCCAAGAGTCCTCTACTCCCATGGCGACACTGCCATCCTCCACCCCCTGCCACTGCCAACTGAAGTGACTCCCTGCTATCAGAGTCAATTCTGCCTCCGTCTTTTTTCCACATGATAATCTTTGAATATTTCACTAGAGTTAGGGCATCTCCTCCTGGTCTTTCCAAGATTGATGGCCAACTACCATCGATATAAAGGTTAACAATATAAACACAGAGATAGACATTTGTAGGGATTAGAGAAAAATGTATGACTTCTTACTGGGGCTCTGATTCTGGCTTAATTCATGCGATTGTCAGGAAAATGGCACTCATAAAGTAGATTTAATTCTCAACGTATTTTAGCATTCATGACTTTAATGAAGTAAAGAATGGGAGGTGATGATTAGCGTTTTTAGTTTTCCTTCAGCCCAACAACAGCATCAAGCATCTAATATGTTTCAGGCTATTAACGCAGTTATGAAGCCAGGAACAACTGGAGTTGCTAGCTTTGGCACAGGTGGGGAAGTGCGTATGTTGGCAGTGAGGAAGAAGGCTGGGGATCCGATCCCAGGGATGATCTCTCAATATCCTGCAGAGGGAACAGGTGTTTCTGTGGTCTGGAAGGATTGCTTCCAGAAAACCTGGATTCGATAATATCTGTCCCTTGTGAGTCACAGCTTCCTTTGCTGTTGTTCAAGCTGGATTTGTTTTTCTCACAAGGAGGAGGCTTTGATGAGGCAAAGCAGATGGCCAATAAAATTCGAGGACTTAATTTCTTTTACCATTCAATTTTGCATTATAAAATGCTAAAATGAGTATCCCATGGCCAATCCACTCTTTTTTTTTTTTGCCATTTTTATGCAATGATCTTGGGAGTGAACATTGAGCTGTACCAAAAGTCTGAACGCTGCACCCTGGCACCTCTCTGTTTTAATCATTGTCTCTTCCTTCTAGAATGTGAGCACCGCCTGGGCAAGAAGTTCGATCTGTTTTATTCCATCTAGTCCTTTTGTGTGGAGGTGTGTGTGCATGTGCGTGTGTAGCAGAGTAAGAATTTTTTACTGTTTGCTGAATCAATTTTTTTCCTAAATAGGATTAACCTTGGGAAAGGTGAGCAGGTTTTGGGTATGCAAAGTCAGTGCCAAGCTTTACTTGCATGAAGGCGGCATCACCGGTGTAGCTTTGGCAATGTGCTTTGTACAAGTCCAAGAGGGGCAGCTCTTGAGTCACTTGTATATGCAAATGATTTCACAGTAATGACCTTGGGTTTCTCTTCCCATCACTGCAAATGTGTGGTCATGGCTTCCCCACAGGGAGATTACTCACCACGGGATTTTAAAAGGTGAAGCATTACAAAACTGAAATTAGAAAGGGTTCAGTTTGGGATTAGCTCAGTTTACCATGATCACTTTGGGTATGATCGTACCTTTCATGTTGGCTGGTTTAAATACCAGATTCCCAGGCCTCTGACCTGTCATTTCAAACACTTTGCTTCCATCATTAAACCTAAAGGCACAGGCAATGAGATGTCCACTTGTTCTTCAGGACTTTAAATGGGATTAGGCACTGCAAGGATAGTGTTGCCAAGTAAACCTGATAAAGCTGTTTTGACCACGCAGACCAAAGATGCAGGGCTGTCACTCCCTGGCAATGCCATCTCTCCCCTTACATTTCCAGCACTGTCTAAATGTTCTATCATTTATTCCCACCAAACACATTGTGCACTGTATCATAAAAGTGCAACCATGTTGTGCATTCTAGGTGTCCTATTTCTAGAATATTTATATTTATTACTTCAGTCCACATGGAGGAGGGGACATTGGTCTTTTTTTCTATTTCAGGTTTTTTAAGATTTTTAAAAATTTATTTGAAAGAGTTATAAGAGTGGGAGAGACAGGAAGATCTTCCATCTACTGATTCACTTCCTAGATGATTGCAGAGGCCCACGCTGGGCCAGGCCAAAGCCAGGAGCCAAGAGCTTCTTGCAAGGGCCCAAGCACTTGAGCCGGCAGGGAGCTGGACCAGAAATGGAGCAGCTGGTACACTGCGCAGCATCCAGATGGGATGTGAGCATCTCCGGGAGGAGCAGCTTTCCCTGCTATAGTACCAGCCCTATTAGCCTAACAGTTTTGAAAACTCATTTTGAAGATTGTTCATCAGAAGCTGCTAGCATTTTCCAAAGAGGATCAGCAGGCTTTACCAAAGTCAGTTATAGTAAAAACAGAAGAGCAGTGCTTGTAATGAACGCTCCTGTGTTGAGCCTTTCACTAAGCACTTTGTCTATGTGAATCGGCTAAGTGCTCCACATGACTCTGGGTAGGTGCAGAGATGACCATGTTTTCATGTGTTGCTCTCTCTGGAATCTGAATGGTTCTTTCATTAGATAGCATCTTCGATCCAGTGATGGATAGATGACACTCTTCCTCCCTTTGGAAGGTTGAATAAGCCAAAATCCAAAGAAGTGAAGCAGGTTGTCTAAATTCAATCAGCTAGTAAGTGCTGGAGCTTCTGAACCCATGCAGGGTGGCTGTAAATTCTGTGCAGTTATTAACCATGCTTTACTACATGTAGTTGCACACCCCACACGCTTGTATCACACTGTACAAGGTACCTCTGTAAGCTCATGGAAAAATTCAGTATAAAAATGTTTGAGTGTGGGCCTGACACAATAGCATGGTGGCTAACGTCTTTGCCTTAGATGCACAGGGATCCCATATGAGCACTGGTTCATGTCCCAGCTGCTTCACTTCCCATCCAGCTCCCTGCATGTGGCCTGAGAAAGCAGTCAAGGATGGCCCAAAGCCTTGGGACCCTGAACCCGTGTTGGAGATGCTGAGGAGTCTCCTGGCTCCCAGTTTTGGATCAGTTCAGCCCCGGAGATTGCAACCACTTGGGGAGTGAATCAGTGGATGGAAGATCTTCCTCTCTGTCTCTCCTCCTCTTTGCATATCTGACGTTACTATTGTATTTTTTAATTCTTTAAAAAAAACTTGAGTGCAAAAATAAAAAATCCTGAAATGTATTCATGTTTTTTATAATATGCAGTTTCTTAAACTTTTTAAAGAATAGTCTTACTTAAATGATTAATTTATAAAACAAACATTAAGGAAGTTCTAAAAATAAGTATATGATGTCCTAGAACTGGGGAAAAACACTTTATTAGGGAAAGACTAGTGGGAAGGAATAAATTATGGAGTATAATTAATATTAATGTATTAACAACTCTCTTAAAAGTAAATGACACATGGGGCTAGCACCGTGCTGTAATAGCCTAAGCCTGTACCTGCAGCACCAGCATTCCATATAGGCACCAGTTCATGTCTTGGCTTCTGCTTGACTTTTGAAGCAGCTCTATCCTGAACCAGCTTCCCTGCCCTTACCTGGGAAGGCAGCAGAAGATGGCCGAGGTCCTTGGGCCCCTGCATCCATGTAGGAGACCCAGATGAAGCTCCTGGCTCCAGTCTGGCTCAGCTCCAGCTATTGCAGCCATTTAGGGAGTGAACCAGTAGATAGAAGATTATCTCTTTCTGTCTCTCCTTCTCCCTAAAACTCAGCTTTTCAAACTAAAAACAAAACAAATCTCAATTTTAAAAAGGAGTGAATGACATGAAAATTCAATTTTCTGTTTATTGCGATTTAGGAAAGCAATGCTAAATGGAGGGTTTGCGTTTCTGAAGATAGCTCTTCAACAAGAAAATAGTCTTAAAAATGACACCTGTGTAAAAATTAGCACTTTATTAAAAAAAAAGTACAAACACTTGAATAAAAGAATATATTTTAAATCTAGGTAGAAAAACTACTGGCTTAAAAATTACAATTCTCTTGAATCCATACATTTAGTTTTCCACCAGGAAGAAAACCACTGTGAGATTTATGGCGAGAGGATTGTTGGCCTAAGTTTGAACAGAAGACTTGAGGCAGACCTACCTAGTAGGAGCTCCCCAGTGCTGGGGCATCGGAACATTAAGCCCACCTCTCCAAGAACCCGCCTTTCTAGCATCAACAACCCTGAGCCATGTGTCTAGCTCTGTGCTAAACCCCAGTCTCGATCTCTCTGTGCTCATGATCTAGCTCCCTATCACAAAATCAACCAAAGAATTTCCGTGGATCCAGTCACCTCTGAACATGAACTGACATGTCAGGCTGAGGGTTACCCAGAGGCTGAAGTCATCTGGACTAACCGTGACCATCAAATCCTACATGGCAAGACCATCCTCACCAGTTCCAACAGAGAGGAGCAGTTTTTCAATGTGACCAGCACACTGCGTGTCAACGCAACAGCAAATGAGATTTACTACTGCACTTTTCAGAGACCAGGTCCCGAGGAAAACAACACAGCTGAGTTGATCATCCCAGGTAATATTCTGAATGTGTCAGGCAAAACATGCCAACACTCTTCCCTCACACCTAGCCAATGCTTGCTCATCATGGCTATGTAGAGTTTGTTGAGTATATGGATCAATGAGAGAATGAATGAATAGCACTATACATTTAAAACGCATCCCGCTTCTTTCTCTACCCTTATTCATCCAGGTCATATTGTTACATAAATACTAGGCGAATATGCATTGAATATGCCCAATGTGTATTATAGTGCTCATAGGAGACGACACAGTTCACACTTCTCAGGTGGGTAAACAGGCAATCCAGTTACACTTTCATATAGAAGATGGGAGGCACCAGAGAGTACTCGTTGTAGGCAATGTTTCTAGAATCCAAATCCTAACATATGAGGGATGTGCCCTCCTTCCTAGGTTCTTATGGAGTTTTCTATTTTATCCAGAAACAAGGTAGATCTTCCCTTTCTGTGTGTCTTTGAAGTTCCAATTCAAGGTTGTCTGCCAAGTGCATGCAACATGAGGCTGTGTGTCCCTGGGAAAACTTCCTAGGATTGTATACACTTCATTGTCCCAGGAGGGTTCTAACCTGTCATGGTAAGGTTACACGAAAATGAGCAGAGATCCTTGCCTGGATGACTTCAACTAAGCTTTAATCTCACCAGCAGGAGAAAGTGAGGTGGGCAAGTGTGAGGTTGAATATAAACCCAGCGGTGTTCCGAGAAGGGCTTCTCACCTTTTCCCCTCCAAAATACGTTGTAGAAAATCTCCATGTGCTTCAGGAAAAAAAATTGGATAGAAAGCTCAAACAACAGGAAAGGATAATCCAGGATAGCCTTGTGCTCAGGGAGAGCCCTCCACTTCCA
This sequence comes from Ochotona curzoniae, assembly GCF_017591425.1. Taxonomy (NCBI): domain Eukaryota; kingdom Metazoa; phylum Chordata; class Mammalia; order Lagomorpha; family Ochotonidae; genus Ochotona; species Ochotona curzoniae. Next base: position 6,684,009 of record NW_024466446.1, on the reverse strand, counting down.
AATGTTACAAAATGTGGGAGCTGCTTGACTGAGATGGCTTTCGGGGAGAATTGTACGAGTGAGTTATTGTTTAGAAGATGATGCCAACTTATTTGTGGGGGAGCACAGAACCCCCTTCCCTGCTCTGATACTGTTTCCTCATCTATAACTTGGGGATTTGTAAAAATACCTGCTTACCTAACACATAGTCATTTTAGGACTGTGTGAGTCAGTGTTTCATTACGCCAATGCCTGAGAAAAGCCACACATGAAATAACAGGTTTCTTTAGCTCATAAAATGGCATGATGCAGGTTTGTAAAGACCCCAGGGTCAATGGCCAAGCTCATGTTAAGCAAAGAGACATGTCCAGGCTTGTTGGCTTCCCCTAACAAACCTTTCTCAAGCACTACCTTCCAAGGGTACAACCCCTGTGTCCAATGCCCCCCTCCTCAATGAGATTCTATCACCTTCCACTCTTGCTAGCCTAGGAACCAAGACTTTAACACATGGGTCTTTGAGGATCTTTAACATCTAAACCATAGTAGAGACTCAAAATGTGTATGAATGAGCCTTGGGAACTAAAACCTTCTAGATTCATTGCTTGTGTGAGCTTCAAAACTTGAACTCCATTGTTAGAGGTCCAGGGTGTCAGTGGACAGTTAAACCACGCAGGAATGAATGCCAAGAGATGGGAGCTGACAAGTCTCTGCATCCCAGTGCCTTGTCATCCCGGTGCCCCATGCATGAGACTGTAGACAAGAGAGACTGCTTGAGACACACCAGTGATTAAGGTGTTTTAAGATGTTCAAACTGCAGAGAAAGATGCCAAGTATGGCTCCCTGGTCCTGACCACAGATGGGGGAGGCAAGAAGTCCTTAGTGGTGCCCATTGACCTCCACTGTGCATGTGTGCCATCTTTGTCATGCATAGCAGGCTGCCTTCTTCTGTATTTGAATAAGGCAAGAAGAAACACAGTGACCCCTGCCCTAAGAACTGAGCAGCAACTTTGCAGAGCACTTTAGAAACTTCACAGCAAATGTATTAGCATCTTTGTTACAGCCTGCTCAAACCTGAGATCTCAAAAACCTGATGTATGGTGGCAGAATCTGGCCCAGAACCTGAGCTGTGTCTTAGTAGAAGCATCTCATCAATCCAACCACTCAGTAGTCAGAAAATGAACCTAAAGCACAATTAATTAAACTTCAAAGGTAGTTGTCTCCTGAACTCTTCCCATCAGAAATGTATCTTTAATTTTCTTTCGTTTTTTTTTTTCAGAACCACCAGTATTGCTTCCAAATAAAAGGACTCATGTGGTGATCCTGGGAGCTGTCCTGTTGTTCCTCAGTGTAGCACTGACAGTCATCCTCTGTCTAAGAAAAGATGGTATCTCTTTTATGCATTGTGGTCCTTTTGCATGGCATTGGGGAGGTATATGATGTTGTCACAGTGGCCTTCAGCAGACAAAACCAGGGGTGCTAAATATCCTGCCAAGTACAAAATAGGCTCACCTAGCATGGCATTGGCCTACACAGAGAATCAGGTAGGGCCCAACCTCCATCGCCTGAGAACCACTGCCTAATGTGCTGCCCTCCTGTCAGCCTTCCCCTCTGGGACCCACTTTGATGCATGCAAAGTGACTTTTAACTATGCCACTGTGTGAGCTGGTGCGCCACTGCCTTCTCCTTTCCTGTGCATTTTGCTCTTTGCAGGATCACCTATAGTGGAGAGTAGTAGTGAACATTTTCATAGCCTTTCCAAGGGTGTGAGGACTGGCCCAAGGGGGCAGGGCAACCTGACTTAGCTTTGCAAGGTGACACTAAGATATTCCACTGTTCAGGCGCAATTACAATGAGGCTAGGTGGGATTGCTGAGTGACTATCAAGGGGAGAAGTGGGAGAACCAGTGTGTGCAGAGGTTGAAGAAGTCTAAAGGCCGTTCAGTTTCTTTCCATCCTACATATAATCATGGACATACAAAAGGAAAGAGCTGAAGTGCCCGGTGGGATTTGAGCTTTCAGTTAACTGTGCCATCCTCTTGAGCCTGTTTATAAAAATAGTTCCCACCATCAAACTGTGGTATTCTTACAATAGATTACTTTGTAATATTTCGGGTGGATGTTGTTAGATAGTTTTGGAAATAATTTACATGTGCCTAATTCTCTCTTTACCCATGGGAACAATTAAAGTCCAGGAAAAAAAATTAATGTATTCAGATAACATCCTTCCCTCTTGAGATGATTCAGCGTAAATGTCTCCCCATAACACATTGAGAAGTGCACCAAGAGATCCAGTGACGGTTTGCATTGGGGGTGTCTGTGTTCGACAGGGAAGTGCAATCTGGAAGGGAATTCCAACAGTCATTGAGAAATTCCCCTCAAGTGCTTGTCGGGGAGGTGGGTCTGAGAATATGATGCAACTGAGGGAGTGGAGTTGAGCTGTTTCCAAAGAAAGGAGCCTGAAGAGAACTGAGATAGTTAGCCAGAATGCCAAGGTCAAGCTTCAATGACAGGCAGACCCTGAGATGGAAGAGCCGTATACAAGGAAACAGTTGTCGTCAGCTTTTGCATTTTAAATGTTTTCTTAGAAAAGCAAAAGGATTCGTTGGCATTAGGAATGGATAGAGACCCAATAGATTAAATAAAATACCTCAGGATATCATCCAGCTCTAAGAAAAGAAGGAAAAATAAAAGTACATTCTCAAAGAAGATCTGGGAGCGTAATCATGTGCCCTTTACTGTTGGGTTCATTAAGTCCCAGAATAAGGAAACCCGCTGGATTTCTTAGAGGATTAAATGTTTCATAGGGAACCTAGAGTTTAAACCCAAGTCATTGTGTGGGATATATATAAATTTGTGCTACATGGACATAAAAATGATCTGTTTTCCTACAGTGAGAATGATGGATGTGGAAAAAGGTGAAGTCCAAGAGACAGACTCCAAGAAACGAAATGGTAAGAATGTCAGAAGGGTTGGGGAGTTGAAAGAAAAGGCAGCAAACAGCCAAACAAAACAAGGCAAACCTAGCAAACTTAGCTGTCCCTACTTTTAAAAAAATGCTGGCTGTCAATGCTGCCATCCCCTCTTTGCCTCAGCACTCTAACGAAAGGTCTTCCACCTCAGACTGAGGGGTTGCAGTGATGGCCGCTAGAAGTTCACAGTATGAACAGATTTTTTGGAGAGGGAAGGAAAAGTGGTAAAAGACAGCTTCTCCCAGGCAAGTGCCCGGGAACACCCAACTGATGACAAGTCAAACTTGAAAGTTCTAGACAGATCATGGAAGATTAACTCTTAACCCAACTGCCTCAATCCATTTTGCCTCAAAGGTTGACATTTATGAAAGGGTAGAAAACCTGCAGCCACCTGATTGAACCAAGAAGAAGCTTATAGTAAGATTTCTAGTTGTTTTTAATGTAGTTGGAAACCACCCAGTGAGTCCAAGTTTAGGAATAGTCTAGCTGACCTGGACTAGCTCAGTCAGGTTTTGTTACGCAGCCCGGAGCATTCCTGTATGGCTGATGCTATCCAGTATATGATTGGTTTATCCTAGAAGATCAGCAATCTCAAATTGCCCAGGACTAAGGGTTTGCTTAGGACATCAAACTTTCATTTTTTAAAAAAGAGTTATTATTATTTATTTGAGAGGCAGAGTTACAGAGAAAGAGGAAGAGAGGCGAGAGAATAAGAATGAATATGAGAATGAATCCTCCATTCACTGATTTGTTCCTCAGATAGTCACAGTGACCAGGGCTGGGCCAGGCTTAAACCAGGAGCTCAGAGCTTCAGAAGTGTCTCTTAACACAGGTTCTTAAGTCATCCTCAGCTGCTTTTCCAGGTGGATTAACAGGGAACTGGATAAAAAGTAGAGCATCTGAGGCTCAAACAGGCTCCCATTGCAAATGCCAGCATCACATGCAGAGGCTTGGCCTGCTACATACACCACAGTACAGGCCCAGTACAGGCCCACAATACAGGCCCACAGTACAGGATAGTCCCAGGCACACCACAGTGGCTTGCCGTTCTTTAGCAAGTAGGGGTAATTAAGCATAAATATACTCTGCCTTTTCCTATAAATTCGGTATATGATCTGGAAAATATGAATCAGGTTTCTCAAGAATTTTTTTTTTTGCTTGATTTTTTTTTTCTTTTTTCCTCTTACCTACCACCCATTCACACCCTGTCATCACTCTTCCAGACACACAATTCGAAGAGACGTAAAGCAGCCCTGAAACTTCGGATTTCCAAGCAGGGATTCTCAGCCAGCGGTTTGGGAGTTCACCAGGGCCAGAGGAAGGAGTGGGCTGGTGGGATGCAGAAGAGAGTGGATTCCAAAGGCTCACACGCTGAAAATGGCATCTTGGAAAAGAAGAGCCAGATGAAAAACAAAAATAGTGGGTTGGTGAGAGAGGCCCCAAGGAAGCCTTGGTATGTCAATGCTACTAAGGAAACAAGAGGTACATGTGAAGAGGGGGAGCCCTCATCCCAGGAAAGGGGGCTGAGAATCCCTGATTTAATGACCAGTTCTGGCAGAAGGCCCTTGGCCTCTGCCCCATAACTCTGTGTATCTCCCACCAGCCTGAGCCATTCACAGTTGCAACAATGTTGAAGTATGTGTTATTCCTATTTATTTTGATCCTGTGGGGTCTTGTGTGCATATGTGAATGAAACGTGTGTTTGTGAATGATTTCTATGAAAAGTATGTTCTAGTAGCTGTTAAAATTTTGTCACCAAACTAAACTTGCTACTTAATGGCTTGCTTGAACAATCTCACCACCACCACCAAATATATATATAGTATTACATATAATATATATATATATATATATAGTATTGCTAAGGTGCTGGTATCCCATATCACTAGGAAGCATAGGGAATGAGCCATTGGTTTGTTTAGGATATCACCTTGCTTAACCCACTAACACTCTGATTAACCAAGTTAAATGTGTTCTTAGACTTCCAATTGGAAGTGTCTATCACAGCATCTGTTGCATTTAAATGTCAGGTTTAGAAATGTGTGGACCATACCCACGTCACCTCATTTCACCCCTTTAGCAGCCCTGTTGTTGCAGTAGCCGCTGTGGTATTACTCATTTTCCAGCTGAAGAGAAAGAGATATTGGGTAACTTGCTCAAGCCCGTAAACAGTAGACCTCAGATTCCCACAGCTGATAGCCACTGTCCTTGTAAGGGTACAATGTGTAGATATCACGTTGGAAAGCAGTCCGAGGACTAGTGCATATTGTACCAGACACTTAATCTACAGCTACGAGCAAAGGCATAGATAGCATCTTATGGTGTAATGAGATGAATAAGAAAATGTGTCAGTGCAATGAAGTGTACTTTTCGTAGCATAAAGTGTTGAGAGGGTGGTGATGCGAGAAGGAAACTCAAGCAAGATTGCCAAGAGGAAGAGACATTCTACGGGGTTCGTCACTGTGTCCCTGGAAAATGAGATATACTTAAAGTATTTTTCATAATCATGACCATTTGTAGTTCCTGAGAAGTCCATATTTAAAAGAAAATAGTGCTTGAATTCCTTTTCTAGCATTAGACCTAAACTTGATTAACTTATCTTCAATATAATAATCGAAAGATTGTCCATGCTTTGCCTAATTAGCAGTTCTTTCTTTCCTACTTGAATGCTAATGAATCTTGAATTCATCATCTTGCATAATCCAAAATTCGAAGGATTCGATAAGAACCAAGCAGAATCTCCATCCTGTCCACACAAAGGGCGCCAGCTTCCCTTTCCAGAAGCAACCACTGCTGCTCATGTGTTCCGAGAATAGCCTATAGCTGGAGTGTATGTTGCCAGTACTAAGCGCTAACACACTTTGTGTCTAATATGCACTTTGCTAATTTTATTTATTTAATAATGTATTTATTATGTAGCAGCCAGAACAAATTGGAAGTGCTCCGTGGCCAGAAATTGTGTCTTGTGCTTTGTCCCACAGCCTCTAAGCATCTTTCATGTAAGTCAGTGCGTGTTAAAACCAGCATTTGCCAAGCACTTTTTCTGTAATGGAGTACGGATTTGGTTTGTTTTTATGTACCAAGGTTTCTCCAAGGTGTACCACTAAGTCAACCTATTCCCAGAGGGCAAACTTGGTTCCTTCTGTGTCACAGAATTATACCTAGGACTTCCCCATGTCCCCAACTGCTCTTACGTACAGGCTTCCCTTTGCTGCTGTACTTGCAGAAGTACACATTCTTTCTGGAAATTTCAACAGTATTCCTGCACTGCTAGCAGCCTTGACTGTGGCAGGAAAGGACCAAAGGACCCATAGCGGGGCTTGAACCTATGAAACTACCATCTCACCTAAGATGACACTTTGCACGGATTTGACGTCAGTCAACGCTTCTCAGGAGGTCCCAGAGTTCAACTTGCCTCATAGCCATTTTACTTGGCCATTTTCTGAAACATCAAAGGTGAAGGAAGAATCTCCAACAAGACTCTTTCATATCTGTTTGCTCTTTGCTACAAGAAGGTACAAACAGCTGTGTGTGAAAGAGAAGCAGAGATCCTGAGGAAGACCTTCAAGTAGACTCATGCCAGTAACCCCACGTCTAAAGACCTCAGTGTTGGACCTGTAAAGCACTTTATTTTTTATTTTTGTCTTGTATTTCATTGTAAATGACATCAGCAGAGACAATATCTGATCCTGTATTTGATTGTCATTCTTGGTCCTGGCACCTGCATTAATTTAATAAAATATTCATATTTATTTTATCCCTCAGCACACCAGCATGTCCATTTTTTTCCCTGTGTATTTTAAGTCCACTCTCAGTTTAGAATGCCAGTGAAGGCAACTGTTTGCAATACTTACTGCCTCTTTCTGTTTTTTTTTTTTAATGGTTTCCATGTGTATGTGGAATGTTCTTCCATCTTTTCACGAAACACATCACGACAGTATATTTCTGAAAATAATTTAGTGAAGACTTTCATTCTCTTTCATTTGGTAGTTTCTTTTGGGACAATACTAACCAAAGAATTAAAACTCTGTCATTTAAATTAACTAGAGATGTGGGGAAGAGAGGGTGGAAGAGAAGATGTATGGAAATCAGGAAAATCATAGAAAAAAGGGGCTTTCCTTAAGAGACTTTCTTCTTCTTCTTCCTTTTATTATTATTATTATTGTTGTTGTTGGATATTTCCGCATGGCTTTGTAAGCCGTGGATGTGAAGCCAGGTAGATTTCAGATATTAGGCTCTGAAAAGAAAGTGAGAAACATAGAACTGAGCCAGGCTAGGGATTGAAGGTCTCATTCCAGACATTATTGTCACAGAATCTGAGGGTTTTCCTTTTTATTTATGATTTTAAATTTTATTTGAAAGGCAAAATCACCAAGAAAGAATAGACAGAGAGCTAGAGTCAGAGCAAAGGGAAAGAGAATCATACACCAGCTGGTTCATTTCCCAAATGGCCTAAAATAATCAGGAAATGGCCAGGCTGGACCCTGGAACTCCAGGTGGGTCTGCCATGTGAGTGACACAAAAGTGACATGTGAGTGAGAGTGGGCCATCCTCCACTGCCTTCCCTGATGCATTAGCAGGGAGCTGGATGGGAACTGGCACAACCAGGTCTCAAACTATCGCTCGTAGGAAACGCCGGCAGTTGCAAGCGATGGATTTAACATGCTACGCCACCACACCACCCACCCCCCAGACCTGTGGTTTTTAATAAACCAACATGACAACATTCGTAATTCGAGGACTTGTGGACCTTTTGCTGTGTCCTCTAGTTTCATTACCTCATCACCAAATTCAGCTTAAAGAAACTGGATCGTTTCTCTAAATCAGGTGCTCAAAAGATGATGATGCTTGTTTCCAAGAATGTGTGTGTGTGTCGGATCTGGGTAGTTTTCAAGGAAGAGAATCCGTAACTGCATAGCATGATAATACCCTGTTTGTGCTGCTGGGAAATGAGAGCAGCAGAAGTGGATGCTGAGCAGCAACAGAGAAGGAGATAACGAACCAGTGTTCCAGGCTGCCAGAGGAGTTCTGATGCAGTATAAATGCAGCAAGCCCCATCTCAACAAAGGGGGAGAATACAGCCGAAGGCAACAGCATGATGGAACTCTCACTTTTGACCCTAGGACATGTTCCCACATCACAGCCTTTTAGGCTTATAGACAAACTGAAGGATGACCAAGGGTATAGAAAGGTCAGATGCAAGGATCTTGGCTTCGCCAACAGAACACCTGCTAGGGAAGAAAAAGAAAAAAAAAGTGTAACAGTGAAAAAAAATCAGAAAAGGAGAGAAGTGACTCAACAGCTGGGCTGGGTTTACTAGAGAGTGACAGAGAAAGGTCTCAGACTGAGCCCACAGAACTCTCTTAATGGCAAAGAGGGTATCTTAGGGTGGGTTTGGAAGTCTGCTAGCCTGGCAGGTGCTGCCAGTTGCTGATGGGGGCTGGGAGGTAGCCAAGCACTGTGATTGGGAAGTGGGGCTGACTGATCACTCCCCCAGAGGGAGGCTGCGAACACACTGAGCATCTGAGTGCCTGCTGTGTTTAGTCTTTCCCCGCTGGGACAGGGTTGAGAACACGGACAAGGACAGGATTGTTGAAGAAGGAGTGATCATCCGATCTGTATGGCAACATTTCTAGGTAAGGGCCGACACAAGAGCCCCACACATTCTCACATTCGATCCCGAGGAGGCTGATGGCTCAACTGGCGCTGCCAACGTTGTCAGAAAAGTCCTCAAGAGGTTAACGGGTTCAGCAGAGTTTGTTGTGGTAGGTTTGTGGCCTTTTGCTGCCTATCAGACTTGATCTTAGGAGCTTCCTTCTGCCTCTGTTGTCTCACTTTGTAGCCCGAGTGTCAATACAAATGTGCAATTTAATGCCTGAAATGTACTACCATTTCCCATATTCCTTTATAACTGTTTTAAATTGTTATTTATTTATTTTATATTGGAAAGTCAGACATACCAAGAGGAAGAGAGACAGAGAGGAAGATCTACCGTCCAATGATTCACTCCCCAAGTGACTGCAATGGCTGGAGCTGTGCTGATCCGAAGCCAGGAGCCAGGAGCTTCTTCCAGGTCTCCCATGTGGGTGCAGGGGCCCAAGGGTCACGGGCTGTCCTCGACTGCTTTCCCAGGCCACAAGCAGAGAGCTAGATGGGAAGGAGGGCCACAGGGATTAGAACTGGCAACCATATGTGCACAGTGAGGACTTAAGCCAGTAAGGTGCCATGCCAGGCCCCCCATATTCCATTAAATATTCTGGGAGTTACATTTACTAATTTTAGACACCTATAGAACAAGCATTTTACTAGGTGGTGTCTGAGGGATTCAAAGACAATTTCAATATGGTTTTTGCCATTGGCCTACAATCTGAGAAGACAAGAAATAAATTAGTGAAACAAATAACAATTCAAATCTGAAAGGATAGGAGATTGGGGAAGAGCGAACAAATGCTATGATGTAGAATGTGCTGTGTGTGAGATAGGGTTTCTCAAACAAAGCTTCACGGACACGTGGGAAGGCTAATCCTCCATGCATCAGGACGGAAGTGGCAGTGCCATTCAGAGATGATCCCTGAGAGTGGTGACTCCTGTTCCCATGGTGTGACTTAGGTCTCCCAGAACGCAGGACTCCCATGGGGCTGGATCAGCTCCCGCGGTTGTTACAAAGTGGGTTTGGTTCCTCTGGCTTGTCTCGTTTCCTCTCTCACCTCTGATCTCTCACACAAGCACTCCGGTCACACGAGGCTATCCCCAGTGTTAGCCTTGTGTTACCAGTATTAGAATGCAGCATCAGGCACTCCCCTCACAACAAACACACACACACACACACACACACACACACACACACACACACACACACACACACACACACACACACACACACACCCCTCTACCCCAAAGCATGTTATTCAGGTCTCCAAAACTGTAAACCTCTCCTAAAGTACTAGCCTCAGATATTAGCAACAGAATACATGCTCAGATGTAGGAAAGACTAGGAAGTGGAAAGTCTTGATATTGGAAGCCAACCCCTCCCGGTAGCCCACAGAATGGAGAAGATGACTTGGAACACAGCTTCCTTCCTTGGCAGGAGGGTAGGTTGAACAATTGGGAAATTGTTCAAAAATCTGGTCCCCAAGTAGAAATCAGTACGGTTGCTGGGGAGGGTATTTTGGCGATGTCAATCAAAATTAAAAATGGCTCAACACTTGCCCTCCTAGCAATCTACCTTATGGTTGCACCCACCTGTGTGCAAAATACTAGCATGTATGCAAACTGGCGGCTATATTCACAGTAGCAAAACTCTGGCAAAAACTCATCTGTCCCTCATTAAAGAACTGGCTAAATACATGAGGCAGCAGAACAAAGAGCAGAGTGGCAATAGGCAGCCACAGGCAAATATGGAATATTCCCTGATGGAGGCAGGAGAAATATCCAAAACACAATTCATGTTAGGTTCAACAAAGAAGATACAAAAGAAAGAGTCCAGCACACCACACTTAGTTCAGTGTATTCATTATATTAAGTGTAAAATGCATATATCATGAGCACTGAATTTGCATACTCAGTTCTTAGGATGAATATACACTTAATTTGCATATCATATATGGTATGCATCTGTCCAGATATGAGTCTCATATAGAAAAGGAAAGGTGCATAGTTTGATGCAAATGCAAGAATGTGTATCTAGAAAGGATGCATGGGAAACCAATCAAATCGCTTATCCTGTAACGTGGCAAACTGTACCCTGGGTGGGAAAACTTTACTGTAAATTTTCATGTGTTTTCAGGGCCCTTCTCCTAATTTTTTACTAGGCTGCCTCCCTCCATCGGTCCTAAAATGTGGGAGGATGATTACTTTTATTATGGTCTCTGATTAGGAAGCTGTCGTTTTTTGTGAAACTCGGTGACACTATTTATTTGTTTAATATGTCTTAAAAAAAAAAACAAGTAGAATCTACCAAACCATTTTTTTTATGCTTCTATTAGACATCTAAGACATTTGGGTCTTGGGGAAATTTACAAGAATGATACCTTCTTAGGTTTATCTGGTCTGCAAACCTAGTTTCACATACCTTTGCAGGTCAAGTTTTAACGTCATTGAAAGATGAAGCTTTCTTGGGTCAAGGTTCTGGTACCAGAGGTGACGCTCAAAATTCCCCCAAGCCAGGTTTCCCCTCACAGCGTCTCCACTTCTTTTATTTATTATTTATTTATTTATTTATTTATTTAGCGTCTCTACTTCTTGATGGGAAACTTTGGTTGCTTGTCATCTTGTCATGAGGTCAAGCATCAGCTTTTGACCACACACGCACAAGCTGTTTTTGCCTCAGCACTCTGCAATGGAGAAAAAACAGAAGGATCTCAGAGAAGTTACGCCACAGACAACACCATTTACATAACTGAAACTGACTAGAAGAGCTTTTGTTGTCATGACAATGACAGAAGGTGCTACATCATGCTTCAGTAATGAGGATAAGACACATTGGCATCGGCACGTGATGAGAACAGGCGTCACCTGTCCGTCATCTTCCTGGACATAGCTGACTTAGCAAGCTTGGGGTAAATTGCCAACATTGATGTATACAAGATCAAACAGAATGCTCTTTACAAGGACTTGAAAACTTGGCTAAAGGATTCAGGAATCCAGGCATCTAGGAGAAAAATGCAGGAAAAAAAGAAAATAACCAGAAAAACGATGGTCGCTTCTGGAAGATTTGGTTCATCCCAGAGCACCATGAAAGAAAAAAGCAGTCTAGCTGTATTGAGAAATATCCACAATGGAGAGTGCATTGATGATCTGGAATTGAATGAGCCAGACCCAAGCTCTTTACTCAGGTAGCAAGTCCTGGAGCTTAAGAAGCCTACAGTAAATTTGCGTGTCAATATATGAAACTTTATCAAATTATTTTAAGGTCAAGGTCAAAGCCAGATTATTACCTTTATAGGTGACTTAACATGTACTCGTTAACATTTTTGTTTTCCAAAATTAAAAAAAAAACTGCTGAAAAAAACGTTCAATGTTGCTATCTATGGAGTTAAAATAATTACAGATCAAAATTGTGACAAGAGAAAGATATAAACTGATAGATAAAAATTGTGGAGGTTTTCACGATGCCAGAATTAACTAGGATTTCTTTTCGGTTTCAATTTGCATATTTAAAATTCTGGCATCAATTCCTTTTTGAGTCCTCTCGGCTGTTTGTGTCAGTAAATGTTGACATCAATGCAGTATTAGGTAGATAATTTAGGGATAATGTAGCCAATGTCCATTTGCACAAGCCATGTTTTGTTTTGATATTTAAAGGATGTTTTATTTCTTTCCTTGTTATGACAAATGCCTTGAAAGTGAGAAGCAGGTACCCTCTGATTCCTGAAGGAAAATATTTCTGTGTTTTCTTTAGTCAAAGTAAAAACAAGACAGACCAAGCAATCACCTGGCTTGGTTTCTATCATTAAGGCCCCTTTTTCATTAAACATCTGTTAAGTGCCTGCTATATCCACCAGGCCTTCTGGAAAGTACACAGGCATGATATAGACTCTGACCTTGCAAACATGATGGTTGAAATGGACTATTGATAATACACAGGAACAAGACAAAACACAAGAAACAAATAAATATCTATCGAAAATATAGGTAGAAACCACGGAAGCTCCAGAAAGTAATTGGAGCAGCTAGAACACAACCTTCCTGCTGTCAGCCTCTGGAGTTCCAATTTATCAAACCATGGCCCATTAGCTCATGTATTTTGGCATCTCGTTGATTCTAATGAAAATACTGCATGTTTATAGTCCCATCTGTTCTGGTGTTGTGTGAAAGCACTGGAATACATGGAAGAGGTTTAGTTCATAGTATTAATCAAGATTTCTAAGTTTCTTTGTGGTTTTTTTTTTAGTAGTTACTACATACTGTAACATGTCCGGTGTGTTTTGAGTATATTGATTTATTTTTCTCTTCCAAAAACCCATGAGGAAAGTACTACACTTTTTCTCTCAACAGATGAATAAAATGGGGCTATAGAATACCATGCTGTTTGTAGATTATGATCCCTGGATACACAGTTCAACTTTGTGCACCTAAACCTTGAGAGTATGCTGACATCATAATGAAGAGATTTCAAAGTTCAATGCCACCAAAAGAGTGCAGTATAGGATGTTCCCTTGAGTTGAATAATTCAAGAAGCAGTCTTGTTTTTGTCTTTACCTGTATATTTCTGTTTCTCTCAGCCAGGAGTTCAATGTGATTATCAATTTCCATCCCTAGTATCTATGAATGGGAATTCCAGTTATTCTAAGTTCTTAACAACATTTACTATTTCTTATTTCTTTGGTGTTAGTTGTTCTTATGGGTGTGTAGATATGTCAATTGTAGTTTTAGTTTGTGTTACATTAATAACTATGTAGAAGTCCTTTCCATATATTTGTTGAACATCGGCCCTGGACTTCTGTGAATTGCCTTTTCAGACTTTTTGAACTATTTTCTGTCCTCTTGTCATCTGATTTTGTGGGATTCCTAACAGATTTTAAAGACAACTCCTTTGTCAGATGTATGAATTGAGAGTATCTTCTCCCACTTTCTGTTTTCCCGTTTTTTGACAAGCAGAAGTTCTAAATTTGACATAGCCCCATTTACTAATTTTTTTTTTCCTACAGGTTGCACTTTTTTGTTGCCTTTGTTAGATTTAAGCCAACTTGACTACACCAACGTTGCTAATAATTGGAGTCTGTCCCTTGTAAGTGTTCACATTTTAGAAGCTTTTTAGAAGCTCGGTCCTTAGCACAGTGATGTTGAGAGATGATGAGAGTGTTTGGTGAGGGAATCCCAGGAAGAGGTCACAAGACTGGCACATCCCCAAGCTCTGGCTTCCTGTCTCATGATGTGACATCTTCCTCTGCAGTGTCGCTGCTGCCGTAGGCCCCACCACGAGGAGACACAGTCATGGGGTCCCTTCCAGAGATACACCATACTGTTTGGAACTTGGTCCTCCAAAACTGTGAGTTAAGTAAACTCCTTTTCCTAATAAAGTACTCAGACTCAGGCACTTCATTATAGTAATGGAAAACTAACTAAATCCCATGTTTGCTTTAAATCCCTATTGTTTCATCTGTAACCCTCTGGAATTCAATGTTTGCATCTGATGTGAAATATATATTTTTTTCATATGAATGTGCAATTCTTCCTATATCATTTACTGTAAAGAACATTCCTCTTGCTCCATGGCATTTTCACATTTATCAAAAACCATGTTTCTAACGCCATCTATTTTATGTACCTATCTTCTGCAAGGGGACCTCAAACACTTCATGGGAAATTGAAATGATAAGGTAAGTTTATTTTGATGCAAAGCAATGTTTAAATCCATCCATATAGGGGTCCTCCTGGAAAGGTGTGTTATAAAGAACCTATGCGTGAATTTCAAGAATTTTTTAGTCAAAATAACCTTGATTTAAATTCTATTTTACTGTGAACTTGTTGAAGTGCTCTTGAGTGGTTCATTTGGGTATTTTTTAGGTGTTTTGAAGTTGTTGTTCTGTTTTGTTTTAAGATTTATTTATTTATTTATTTACTTTTATTGGAAAGTCAGATACACAAAAAGTGAGAAGGAGATACAGAGTGAAAGCTCTTTTGTCTTCTCGTTCAATCCTCAAGTGGCCACAATGACCAGAGCTGAATCAATCCAAACTCAGGAGCCAGGAACTTCTTTTGGATCTCCCAGGTGAGTGCAGGGTCCCAAGGTTTTGGGATGTCCTCTAGTGCTTTCCCAGACCACAAGCAGGGAGCTGGATGGAAGTGGAGCAACTGGGAAACAAACTGGTACCCATATGGGATCCCAGCAGATGCAAGGCAAGGACTTTAGCCACTAGATTCCTGCACCAGGCCCAGCTTATTTGTTTTTAAGACAGTATTAGTGAGTGTGAATTTTGCCTCTTGCAGACACGGCAGTGCTTGAAATGATAATTTTCCAACTGCTTGCCATGACACCCCTGCTTTGAGTGTTTGGGATATGCAAAACATGTGCTGTTCTCTCTTCTCCATCGTCTGCCACCGCCTTAACCCACCTTTAGTCGGTCCTTCTCTCTCTGTTTCTCTCTCCATAAACATGAGACTACATGTTCCTCATCAATTTCATGTGTTGTGCATCTTCCCTTTCTTGGTACTATTTTGAAAGCAGCTAAACATAGGATTCATCCTATTTTAAGAAAATGAATAAAAGGGAAATAAAATAACTCTTATTTCTGATTACATCAACAAATTTTTTTGTCTCTTGTAAGTTCAATGCTTTGACTTTAGAAAAAATTCTCAACTCTTCCCCTACGACTACCATGGGCATTTTGCAGTATCATACAAATACACAAAATTTTAGAATTGTTCTCGTGTATAGCTGCGACTTCCTATACCGTTTGCCCACAATTACAGCATTGAAGGAGCTCATCCTTGACCTAGTTCATGTTCACATGTCAGGAGTAGAGAGTCATGTAGTAACATGCAAAACAGGTCCCCTGTTAGGATGTCTGTTACCCAAAATAAACCCTGGGCCATGCCCATCATTTCCCCATTTCTGTTAGTGGTTTGTCACATTCCCAGCCACCATAGCTAGAAAAAAACCTATCAGGGCCACCTTTCATCCTTTACTCTTTCCCCATGTTACAGCTTTAATATATTGACTTAATCCCCTTTCATGGACTCTCTTGTCCTCATTCTTTTTTGTGTGTGAAATAACTGTCTCTTTGCTCTCTCTGGCTTCGGATCAGGAAGTTTGTATTGCCTCAAATGATGAAGAAGACTATGAACTCATTAAGTGAGCAATGTACAGGCAGAATGGTTCCATCTCTGCCCATCTCTTGGCCATACTTTATTGGTAGGTTGACTCCATGTGCAAGGAATCAGCAAGATGGCTTCTAGCTGGAGGACCACATCTCATGGTCCTTGGCCAGGATCAGGTCATAGATTCACAAATAAAACAGTAGCTAGAAAGATTCACACCAGAACCAGAGGTGAAACCATCTTGCTATGGTTCGTGTGGGGAAGGACACCTAAACAATGTCGGGAGTCATCACGGGAGATGGGTGAGAATGTTGGTTGATAAACAACAGGTGCTGGCTCCAGACCCTAACTGCCTCATTTAGAATAACTACAGCCCAACAGTGGTCTCTGCTTACCATTTTTACTTCCATTTGCTCAGCATTTATGATGAAGCCAATTCAACCCTTTTTAAACACGTGTCTGTCAGGAGGACTCTCGTGGTTTCATTCTGACTGAAAAAAATCTGAACACTTGGCCACCACATTCAAATCTTCACAGTGACGACACACTACCCTCACCCTTCCTTCTCCTTAGTACTTTGCAAGGGAAGTGGGGTATTTATTTCTGTAAAGAGCCAGATAGGAAATACTGCAGGCTTGGCAGACTGTGGTCTCTGTCACGGCCGTTCTTCAACTCTGCTCTCAGAGTACCGAAGTGGCCATACACAATACAAATCAATATGAGTGTGGCTGCGTCCCAGCAAAAAAAAGAAAAAAAAAAGTTTACAGCTTGGTATCCTGGTAACTGAAAGTCACCATACAGTTAGTTGAGCCTGAAGAACAGAGAATCACAATGGGAGATTTCCTACCAGCTAGGTTGGGAATGGTGGGAAAGCTTCTATTTATTGATTTTTTTTTAACACAGGCTTTCCCTTCTACCTTATACTTAACCTCTCCACGGAAGCAGGTATATCCTTTTAAGATTTTTTAAAATTATTATTATTACTATTAGAAAGTCAGATTTACAGAGAGAAGGAGCAACAGAAAGATCTTATATCTGCTGATTCACTCCCCAAGTGGCCACAAAAGCCAAGGTTGGGCTGATCCAAAGCCAGGAGTCAAGAGCTTCTTCTAGATCTTTCATGCAGGTGCAGGATCCCCAAAGCTTTGTGTCATCCTCTGCTGCTTTCCGAGGCCACAAGCAGGGTGCTGGATTGAAAGTAGAGCAGCCAGGACACGAACTGGTGTCCATACGGGATCCTGGCACACACAAGGCAAGGACTTCAGCCACCAGGTTACCAAGTCAGACCTGATGGAAAAGCTTTGACAGTTGGTTCTAGCTGAACATCTGACAGGATCAGATTGGTGCTGATATCCTAGCAAGAAAAGAGTACTTTGAACTGCAATATTTAAAGTGTATCATAAACAAATAAGGGCAACATTACCCATCAATATAGGGCTTAGCTAATTGAGACCAGAACTAAGCACTAACTTGAAACAGCGTAGGTGGAATAGGGGCTACTCTGAACGAGTGACATTTAAACTGAGCTGGTCAGGTAAAAGGCCTCCTACTAGGAGCCCAGCTTTCCCAGGAGCTTTCGGTATTTGGCTGGAGATTTGCAAATTTAAGGGACAGAAAAGTTTCGCTTTGATCCACCAGCCCAGGATGGATACAGTCGCTTTTCCAGATTCATCCCTGACATTTCCTCACATGTACGTACACAGGCGCAAACGCGCTTCTGTTTCTCTGGGTGGCAACAGGTTGGCAATAGAATCTCAGATGCCCATTATTGCAAGCCATGTCACGATAAAGGAGGCAAACAGCAGCAAATGAGAAAATCAGAGAGCCAGATCATTTACTCAGCATGAATTAGTTTACATCCTGTGCCTCGGTTTCCCTCTGTATAAAACACACACAGTGAGCGTAGTTATCCGCTAGGGTTGCTGTAAGATTTCAGTGGCTAATACAGATAAAGCAGTTGGTGCTGTCCTGATAAGACATAGACTTTGGGGAGTGTTAGCCTATGTTACAGAGAGAAGATCCTCAACCTGGAAATCTGAAATCCAAGAGTGTGCAAATCCAAAACAGCATAATGCTCAAAAAGTTTTTAATTCGGAAGTATTTTGGAGTTCAGATTTTTCCCATCAGACAGGCTCACTTGGTAAAGCCAATGCAAATATTGCAAAATCCAAACTATTTTAAAATTTGAATACTTCTTGTGCTAAGCATTTCAGGAAAAGAATATTCAACTGAACTGCTTTCCTCTTCGTCAAGAAGTCACTAACAGGAGAGGTTGGCACAATGGCTCTACTGACTAATTCTCTACCTCTAAGCACCAGCATCTCATGTGGGCACCGACATCCCATATGGGTGCCAGTTGGTGTCCTGGTTGCTCCTATTCCCTGCTTATAGCATGGGAAAGCAGCAAAGGATGGGCCAAGACCTTGGGACCCTGCATCCATGTGGGAAACTGGAAGAAGCTATACTCTCCCGGCTTCTCCTGGCTCCTCCTGGCTCCTTCTGGCTCCTTCTGGCTCCTCCTGGCTCCTCCTGGCTCCTCCTGGCTAAGGATTGGCTCAGCTCTGTCCATTGCAGCTATTTGGGGAGTGAACCAATGGATGCAATATCTTTCCCTCTATCTCTCCTCTCTGTAAATCTGCCTTTCCAATAAAAATAAATATTTTTTAAAAAAGAAATTCCTAACAAAGTAGCAAACTATACCTCTGATCCGGCCTCACTCCTCTCATCCACCCCATGCCAGTGTGATGGAATGTTCCACTGTTGAAATGATCAAGGTGCTCAGCCAAGGAGTTTTTGACCACCTTTGGCAATTCTGGTCCAGGCTAGGAGTCCAGATGTATCCTTGGGAGCCAGCCTGAGCTAGCCAAGCCCCAATGTGGTCCATCTCATGGCTTTCTCCTATACCCAGCTTTATTCTCTAAGGAAAATATTTAGGTTCACTTTCAGGTGATAAAGAGCATTTAAGGTTTGGAGGGAGGGGGGAATCTGTTCCAGAGTTGTACAAAATACCCTTGGACATCATTCACGCAGGAGTTTCCTTAAAACTGACTTGACATTTTTAGCCAATCAAACTTCCCTAACTTGATTTCCTAGAAAAAGCAGAAATTCAGAGAAATGGCCTGGCCCTGTGGCGTAACAAAGAGGTCAGTAAATTCTCTGACATGGGCCCTGCTCTGACCTGAAAGATCACATTTGCCAAGGAATGTGTCAGAATCTGTGGGCAGGGACAGCTAGCTCGCAATAATTGTCCTCCCGCAACTGGGTCCTGGATTGCCATGAAAGCATATATGTCTAATTCCTGTCCAACTAGCTTTCATGATGGGCGTTACTCCGCTGGAACAGGTGCTTAATGTTTACACAGTTGAGAAGGATGCATGCCCATGTGGACCACTGATTAAGGTGGGAAGGGTCAAGGAACAGGGAAAAAGTGAATGAGACCAGTATTTCTCTGCTATGATATCAGATGTCCTCTGCAGGCCTTAATGGCCACGTGCATCTGGGCATGCTGTCCGCCACACTGTCTTAACAACTGAGATTTCCCAGTCCTGACACATGCACACCACAGTCAAACCTCAGATCCAACAATTCTCCCCATGGTTGTAGTTCTGAGTTCAGTAATTCAGTTGGACAGGGACAGAAAGTGACAGACTATTTGATCCGCTTACAACAAGTTATCCTGGGCCTGGTGTAATAGCACCAGAATCCCATATGGGCATAGGTTTGTATCCCAGCTGCTCCACTTTCCTTCTAGCTCCCTGCCTGTGGCCTGGGAAAGCAGTCGAAGATAATCCAAAACCTTGGGACCCTGAACCCCCATAGGAGACCTAGAAGAAGCCCCTGGCTCCTGGCTCCTGCCTTTGGATTGACTCAGCTCTGGCCATTGCAACCATCTGGGGAGTGACCCAGCAGATGAAAGGTCTTTCTTTCCATCTCTCTTCCTCTCTGTAAATCTGATTTTCCAATAAAACAAATAAACCTTTAAGACAAAGAAAAATATTTAACAATATGCAATGTTGAACTCTGGAAATACTAAACTTTTAAAGTTTTAATTTTGAGGGGGAAAAAACAAGCTAAGTTAATCTATGTGTCAATCGTGTAATCTTGAATTGGCTACATGAATCAGATAATAGCAAAAGACTAAAATAATATTTTAAAATGTCTAAAAGATTTATTTTTATTGGAAAGGCAGATCAGAGTTATGAAGCAAAAGAGACCGAGAAAAAGATCTTCCATCCGCTGATTCACTCCCCAAAAGGCCGCAATGGCTGGAACTGAGCTGATCCGAAGTCCAGAACCAGGAGTTTCTTCTGGGTCTCTCACACGGCTACAAGGTCTCAAGGCTTTGGGCCATCTTCTACTGCTTTCCCAGGCCATAATTAGAGAGTTGGGTGGAAAGTGGAGCAGCCAGGACATGAACTGGTACCCATGTGGGATCCTGGTGCTTGTCAGGTTAGGATTTAGCCATTGGGCCATTGTGCTAGACCAGAAATTTCAAATTGTATGGGAAGACGCTATGACATTTTGTATATGTATACCATGTACACTGAGTCATACCTAGCGACTGTAACCCTCAAGTACCTCTCTTCTATTTGCTCAGAAAGTGCATACTAGGTTATTGTAAATTCAGTACACTGTGCTAGTACGTACTCCTTCTGTCTGTGATGCAGTACTTGTCATAGCCACTATTCTATATTAGAATCAACTGTGTTTAGCTTCCACCTAAGTGCATGCAGCATTTGCCTTCCTTATTTCATTTCACAAATGTTCTCTAGTTCTATCCATTTTCCAAAAGTAGTATGACTTCATTCTTTTATAACCGAATACTATTCCATGGTGTGTGCGTCGCATTTTGTTTATCCAGTTTTCTGTAGAGATTCATCTGTGTTGATTCCATATCTTAGCCCTTGCTGATAGTGCTGTAGTGAGCATGGGAGTACAACTAGCTCTTTGATATGATGATTTTACTCCTTTGGGGCCATACGGTATTCCTAGTTCTAGTTTTGAGTTTCTTATGAGTTCTGGATATGAATCTACATTAGTTATTCACTTACAATCATTTTTGACCATTCTGTCTGTTGTCTTTTCATGGGGTAGGGCTCCCTGTTCTAGTACGTTCCATGTGTCAACTCATTTAATCGACATGACATCCCCCATAAGCAGTGCTTTCTCGTTTAACTATTTACAGACTTTCAAGACAGGAAGTCATGGGTTGAAAGCCTCTGGGGTAGTAAAGCATGAGACAGCAATTTGGACAAGATCTGATTCCAACATCTCTGGTCATGATCTCATCTTGTTGGTCATCTGCCTTGAAGCACAAAGTGCTGAGATCTAAGACGGGGTCAAGGGGAGGGGGGAAGTGGAGATGGCAGGGATGCCAGTGGAGAGCAGGACTCTCCTCCTTTGCTTTCTCTCTCTCTTTTTTAAAAGGTTTATGTTATTTTTATTGGAAAGGCAGCTTTACAGAAAGAAGGAGAAACAGAAAAAAATCTTCCATCTGCTGGTTCACTCCTCAAGTGGCCTCCAAGGCTGGAGCTGAGCCAATCCAAAGCCAGGTGCCAGGAGCTTCTTCCAGGTCTCCCATGTGGGTGCAGGGTCCCAAGGCTTTGGGTCGTCCTCCACTGCTTTCCCAGGCCACAGACAGGAAGCTGAAAGGGAAGTGTAGCAGTTGGGATACGAATGGGGACCATGTGGGATACCCACGGATGCAAGGCAAGGATTTAGCCATTAGGCTGTTATACTGGACCCCTCCTCCCTCTCGTTCTTGAACTCCTTTTAGTCTCCCACTGACAGCTTGTGTACTTAATTCTTCTGTTTCCTCTTCTATAAAATGAGGGAATATTCTTGTGCCATTAAGTTTAGAATTAGTGCCTTCTTTATGCCTTAAAGAGACGTAGTCACTAGTACCATTCAGGCAGTCACCACCAACTCCCCTTTCAGGCTAGGAGACACATGGGTCAGAAACCACAAATGGGCAGGTTGTCAGGGCAGCCTGGAAAACACCAGGCATTCTCTGCTCCTGCGTTCACTGCCCTCTCTAATTCAGTTCATTTGGCCTTCTCTATGCTGACCACGAGTCTTGAGGCAAAAACGGTATCTTACGCATCTCTGTATCTGTAGTTCCCAGAACATCATGTTGTTCAAGAAATAAACATGCTTTGGTTGATGAATAACCAGAAACGACAACCAGATGACCTTGAGAGTCCAGACTCACAGGTAGCCAGACCACACTTGTGAATTTTTCTTTACCTTTTGGTTTTCTGCCTTAACTGGCAACTTCAGAATGTGGCCATCCAGTAAAGAAGCTGCTAGCTTGCCACTTGAATAAAAGGAGGTAGGAACCCAATTTTATTTTAGTTATGAATTCAATTGCTTCTGAGCCTTCTGGCTAACATCAGGCGTGTTTTCATTATGAATTCAAATATTCCAGGTGTTCTACAAAAATTACAGAAATAGAATGGACAAAACCCTGTTCCTAGTTGAGGCATCAGAGCACCAGGGCCCAGAGGATCCAGTCCCACAACGAGGAAGAATTGGAAACTGAGGGAGCCATTCCACCCTCCAAGACAAGACAACCACTCAGGCTACTTTCTGTTTAGCTCCACTCGCCTAGCCAGTTACTGCCATGTCCAAAAACGAAAAGAAGCGCCAAGAAACAGGGGCAGACAGAAGCCACATCTTGAAGTGTCCAGTTGGACATTGGGTCCTCACCTTCTTTCCTCCCTTTCACTCACTGCTCGTCAATGATTGTTTTCCCCAATGTCATCCACCTGATTAGATTCAGAAAATGTCGACTCCTGGTCCCACCTCCCCATCGCTCCCCACCATCCCGCCTTGGAGATTTTCCACCATGAGGTCTGGGGCGGCGCCCAGGCACCTCTCTGTGTTCTCAGATTTCCCCCTGGGGATTCTGATATGCAGCCAGGTTTGGGAACAACTGATCTGACCCCAAAACATGATTCAGTTGTCCCCCTTTCCACTTTGGACTACAAGTGAAGAGATGAATCATCACTTCACCTAAAAGAAACCAAAAAGAAAGAAACTGCATTGAAATGAACACTCCTTGTGGAAACCTCACATTTCTTTTACCCAAGTTTGAGTTCTGAGATCTCCTCCAGGTGGTCCAAGTGTGGTTCAAGCACTTAATCTGCTTGTCCAGGTCTGAAGGCTAAGGGATGTTGGCCCAGACTTCTGGATGGAGGGGCCTATCTTAGTTTGGTTTTATTTTGTTTTGTTTTGTTTTGTGGAACATGTAGCTGTTCTGACCATCCCTGGCGGGGCCTGGCTCACTCTGCCTATACCAGCCTCACCATGCCTCCATGTTAGGCTTTCTCTGGTTTCCCAGAATCAGAAACAAGAAAAAGAGAAGACTTGGGAAAGTAGATTGTCTGGGTCCTCAGGTGCTTTTCATCCTTTCTCCACGCATCACCCTATCAGCAGTGGGCATGGGGTGCTCGTGCCCCCTGCTGCTGTGAGGACTGTTTGCGGGCAACACAGACGTACTGGAGCAAGTATCATATCCAGATTCCTGGTCACCCTGAAGCTGGGACCACAAGCCAGCCTGGAGAGGGGCCTGGGTTCAGGACCAGGGCTGCCTCTCTTTCTGCTTTGCTGCTTTCTTCTGCCTCTCTTCGAAAAGCCACACTACCTGGGCAGAGATGGTCTCCAGACTCCACGTGCACTATAGCGCCCCTTCCACCTCTCTTTTCCCCTTCCTCCTCCTCCTCTCCCTCTCTGTCTCTCCCTCCCTACTTCCTCTCTTCTCTTCCTCCCTCCCCAGTTTCTTCCTTCCTCCTTTCCTTCCTTCCTTTTCTTTCTTTCAAATGAGGTAACTTAAATTATTCTCTTCTCAATCTACTTTAAATGTCTGTGAACAAGTGTATCCATCCAGGACCAGATGCCCCAGTAGGAAATGGGGTTGCCTAGAGTGGCAACGAGGAGTCATCAAAGGGTTCAAGCAAAATACATTTTAGAAAGAAAAGCTATGGGAGGATTTTCATTTTCAAAAAAAAAAATGTGCCAACATTCACCTTTCAATCTCATTTTTTTTTTCACAAACTTTTTCAGGTACGCTTACATGTCTTAAGAATTCAATCTTAAGACCTGGAGCAATTTGTCAAGAAGAGACCCCCTTTTTTTTTTTAATTGGAAAGGCAGATATACAGAGAGGAGGAGAGACAGAGATGGTAACTCCGCAAGTGTCCGCAACGGCTGGATGTTGAGCCAATCTGAAGCCAGGAGCCAGGAGCTTTTTTCAGGTCTCCCACATGGGTGTAGGGTCCCAAAGCTTTAGGCTGTCCTCGACTGCTTTCCCAGGCCACAAGCAGGGAGCTGGATGGGAAACGAAGCTGCCAAGATTAGAACCAGTGCCACGATGGGATCCCTGCACATGCAAGGCAAGAACTTTAGCCGCTAGGCTACTGCATCAGGCCCCTGCATTTTTCTTCATGTCCTATTCATCCCACTTTGATTAAAGAGACATCATTTTGTGTGTGTTTGATTTTTTTTCTAATTACTTTCCAGTAGGCTTCTGTCAAGCTCTCCTAACTCATTGGCTCATGAGTGACCGGCATCCTAGCTCAGTCCAATCTCGCAATGCACAGGCAGCTTATTGCAGCATTGTCTCATTCTGTGTTGTCCAACCATTTCAGAGATACCACGCAGTCCACTCAGTCCCGTCATAACTTTCTGTGGTTTGAGCGTAGGCGGAGCTATGCAAACAGTAGTCTAAGCAGTTTCAAAGATTTTCTCACCCTTACCTGAAACACCGTGCCCTTTAGCAGTCATACCTGCACTTTCCCTCAGGCCTCCTAGACTTGAGTGCATTTTTAAAAGGGGCAGCTTTGTGGTATAGCCACTGAACTCCTCAGGCTGTGATGCCAGCATCCCATAGGGGTGCCAGTTCAAGACCTGGCTGCTCTATTTCCATTCAAGCACCCTGCTAATGTGCCTGGGAAAGCCCTTTAAACCCTTGCACCCGTGTGAGAGATCTAGAAATTTCCAGACTCCTGGCTTTAAATTGGCTGTTGCAGCCATCTGAGTAGTGAACCAGTAGATGAAGGTCATTCTGCCTTTCAATAAAAAATAGATTAAAGTCAATCTTTAAAAATACTGACATAAGTTGATATATTCAAAAGGCAAAGTGACAGAATGTGGGAGATAGAGAAGAGAAAAAGATCTTGTATCTGCTCGTTTATTCCTGAAATGATGATAGTGGACAGGGCTAAACCAGGCTAAAACCAGGAACCTGGAATTCCATCTGTGTTTCCCATACAGGTGACAGAGGCATAAGTCCTTGGGCCAGTTTCTGCTGTCTTCCCAGGCACATTGGAATGGAACTGGATTGGTAACAGAACAGCCAGAACTTGAACCAGCACACCTAGGGGAATGCCAGTACTGCAGGCAGTGGCTTAACCCACTGTGCCATAAACATACCTAGAAGTAAAATTCCAAGTCATACAACAGCACTTGGACATTTTATGGAACAGACAGTGTCATGTCATTTAAAATTCCAATCCTGGGCTCAGCCTTGTGGTGTCGTGGGTAAGGCTGCTGTCTGTGGCACTCATCCGGGTAGCAGTTCAAGCCTGGCTACTTCACTGCTGACCCAGCTTCTTGTTAGTGAACCTGGAAAGACAGCAGAGAATGGCCCATGTGCTTGAACTCCTGCAACCAGATGGAAGATGGTCCCTAGCTTGAGCTTGGCCCAACTCTGGCCCGTGCACCTTTGCACACACTTGGGGAGTGCACCAGCAAATAGAAAATTCATTCCCCCTCTCCTTTTTCCTCTCTCTCTTCCTCTCTCTATGGAACCCTTGCAAATAAATTTTTTAAAAGATTCCAATTTCTTAACCTTTTCATACCTTTGTCCTTCTAGGTGACTCTGCCATCTCGGAGTTGGAAAAGCTTCCCTTAACTTCAGCCCCGTTCAGATTATATTCGTGACCTCTGATCAAGGTCATTCCATGCATTCCATGCATCTCATTACCTGAGAGCTCCTCAATAGCATGTTTTTCCTTGCTGCTGGTGAGCACAAGAACTGGAGCTGGGGGCAGGCCAGATCAGGCTGGGCTGCAGCACCTGTCAGCACACATGTCAGCCAGGTCTGGGGGCAGGGTGGGTTAAGCCAATCCATAGCATACACAGTTCAAGTGAGAGCCAGGACAAGGTGCAGATCAGGCCCAGTCAGACTACAATAACCACAAATTCACATAAGGGCAGTTGTTGGGAGTGGGCTGAACTGGGCTGGGCTGTTAAACCTGCCAACTGGAGCTGGATTTGGAGGCAAGCTGGGCTAAGTCAGGCTGCAACACATGCTTCCAGATGCTGAGACTGGAAGGTGGGCCATCTAAGACCAGGCTGTAGCACCCACTGGCATGTACAAGAATCCAGGGCTAGGAACAGGTCTAGTAAGGGAACCTCTGAAACTGCCCTGCTGGAACATTGCTTCCAAGGGTAAGTGTGAGAGCTGGGACTGGGGGTGGGCCAGGCTGAGGTAGACTTCTGCACCCTCTGGTGCCAGAATGGGTGCAGGCCAGCCAGGCTAGGCCACAGCACCAGCTGGTAAGGGCTAAGACATGTAAGACCTGACCACAATAGCCCCTGGCAGGCTCAAGATCCAGAGCTTGAAGTAGGCCTGGTAGGGTAACTATGGGTACTCCCCTGCTAGTCTATACCTTCCACTGGTAGCACACAACCACCAGCCCTGGTGGTGGGCCAGGCTAGACAAACTGGTGGAGCCTCTCAGGATACATGAGGGCTGAGTCTGAGGGCAGGGTGGGGCTAAGCTAAGCTGTAGCACCAATAAATGTGCATGAAAGGCAGATGGGATGTGGGTTGGGCCAGACTAGGCCATGGCAGAGGCAGGCAGGCAGGCAGGAAGGAAGGAAGGGTGGGTGGATGGAAGGAAGGAAGGAAGGAAAGTGTTGCTAGAGATTATTCAAGGCTGCGCTGACGAGGCCATGGCACCTACTGGTATGTGTGAGGACCAGGCCTGTGGCAGGCAGGCTGGGCTAGTCTGCAGCACCTTTGGGTTCGTGTGAGAGATGGGGCTGGGGCTGAACTGACCAGGCAGCTGCATCCACCAGTATATGCTTGGCTGATGCATGTGACAGACTGAAAATGACTCTACACTGCCTGATGCACACAAAAGTCAAGTCTGAGATCACCCCAGATGAGGTTTATTGGGGGACTCCCCAATTAGACCACTGGACTCAAACTATGGCCACAGGGAAAATCACAATGATGTGGTCTGACCTTGGAGAGCGTGTATCAGATCTGGGCCTTCTCAGTTGATACCTGTGCAGTGGTCAGCATGCCCAGATGCACAAGGGGGACATGGCAGCCAGCTCATCTTGGTCAGCAGAGGATGTGGAGTGCATCATTAGAGGATGGAAAGCAGAACAGGTTGGACAATTGTCCTGACCTAGCTTTGCAGCGTGTTCCTGGGTCTGTGGATGCACCAAGATTGACTTTGTGCACGAATAGACCTTGGAAAGGTTTTCTCAGCCCTGGAACAACAGATCTAACAGCTTCTCAGAATGATTAAAACCACTAAAATAACACCCTTGGAACACTCTTCCCCATCTCGGGGCCTCTAAGGCATCATCAAATGACCACCCCCACCCCACTGGGTGCTGACGTTTGAACAACAAGGAGCAGCCCCCTTCCCCTCCTCCCCCGCATACGGAGGAGAAAAAGAAAAGAAAAAACTGGAACACATGCCCCACTCAACTTCCTCCATACCTGCTCTTCCCCGCCCTAATCAGATACCCACATGGGCATGGATCCCTCTCAATTATCTAAACAATGGTAAAAAGTTTTTTTAAATGTAAAAGGTGTCAGTGTGGTGTGCAGCAGGCCGATTGTGGTGGGTTGGAAAAAAATAGCTGCTAGCACTGTGCCTGGAAGCGGTATCAAGTGGGCCATGCTCCAGTCAACTTGTTTCCATTTCAGCGACCTTTGGATTGTTATGTGTCCTTTCTATTCATATACCAGTGTCCACATACATTCCAGGACAAAACTGTTGCAACCTTAGGATACCCTAGGAATGAGCCACCTGCCATCTGACCTCATTCGTACTCTGTCCTGCTGCAGCTGACCTCTGCCTCCCCCAACCCCAAAGCCCTCAAAGCACAGAATTCCAGGAGCAAGGAATCTGCAAAGAGGTCCTTCCCGGCACCATTGATGCTACTCCGCTGTCTCTGGTCCCATTCTTGAGTATGATGATCTCTACCACGAGCCACACCTGCTTGGGGACCCCTGACTTGAAGGGGGACTTCTCTGGCTCTCTGACCACCTTGTGTTTACCTTCTGTATCGGTCCCCCAGTCCTGCTCTCCACATGGTGCTGCATTCCCAAGTACAGACTTCCTCCTCTGGCTCTCTGTTTTCATGTTCTCCATCTGCCTCTGATATCAACTAACATTCCCCTGATAGAAATGTCTTCTTTATCTTTAGCCCTAAATTAGGTCTCCAATCCCAAACCTACATTTCCTATTATGAATGCATGGCCCAAACTCAACTATGTCCTCCCTCTAAAATCAACTACTGATTTTTTGTTTGTTTGTTTCTCGCTCCCTAACCCCCTCTCCCCACTTCAATGTTGTCTTGATGGTCTGGCTTTTAAAATCATGTCAACCTTCATACCACTCTTCTCTTGCGTGTGGCACCTAAGTTGCCAATTATTTTCTCAGTTTCTTCTGCCTTTCTCCTTGTTTGCCTTTGCTTTCCTTCTCCAACACCAGGCCTCCTTTCCAAATATACAGTTGAGTACAGTGGCCCCACTTTTGGGCGACTGACCTTCCGTTTCAACTTCCCCTTTGCCTAGCCTTCCTTGTACACTGGACGAGAAAACAGATCTGATCTTTTCTAAGCATTCTTGCACTCTCACGATTATTTTCAGTTGTTGCAGTCTCTCTTGTACCAGCTTATTCCCAGCCAGCTTTGTCCAGTGCTTGCCCCCTCAATGCACCTGTAGCATTTACTCCCTGTGGTTTTACATCAAGGTCATCTGCAAGGCCCTGGAGATAGTGATAATCCCGTCCCTGCTTAGAGGCCCAGCTCAGCTCCCAGCATCCTCAGGACCTCCCTTTCTTTAGTCAACTTCCACAGTTTCACATTTTTATCATTCCTTTTGTACAAGTTTTACTGTTTTTTTTTTTTTTCGTGTGTGTGTTGACTTTCTGACACTACAGCATCTTTAAGGGGCAGGAGCCCTTAAATGAGTCTTTCTGTGATGGCTATGTGGTCTAATATAAAAACTTGTTTAAAAATGGACATTTGGGGCCCGGCGCGGTGGTGCAAGTGGTTAAGTCCTCGCCTTGCACGCCCGGGATCCCATAGGGGCGCCGGTTCTAATCCTGGCAGCCCCGCTTCCCTTCCAGCTCCCTGCCTGTGGCCTGGGAAAGCAGTCAGGACGGCCCAAAGCTTTGGGAACCTGCACCCACGTGGGAGACCCGGAAGAGGCTCCTGGCTTTGGATCGGCATAGTATCGGCCCCGTTGTGGCTCACTTGGGGAGTGAATCATCGGACGGAAGATCTTCCTCTCTGTATCTCCTCTCTGTATATCCACCTTTCCAATAAAAAATAATAAAAATAAAAATTTAAAAAAATGGACATTTGGTGCTTAGAACTAAAAAAAAAAAAAAAAACAGACTCAAGGAGGACTTAATGCCCCCATTGAATCAAGAAAGATGACATCTTAAGGCTACAGGTGAAATAATCATAGCAGAAAAATGACCAACCCCTCAGTGCAAGGCACTGGCTCTAAGATCCCTTACAAACTCCATTGCCTAGAAGAACTGTGAGGCAGCAAAACTAAATGAATTCAGCTAGGTGTGATACAGTAAGGAATAGCAGGATCTGGGGTGAAATCCACATGACCAGTGGTGTATACGTCCCAATCATCTCTTTAAAGATTTATTTTTATTATTTTTTTTATTGGAAAGGCGGATATACAGAGAGGAGAGACAGAGAGGAAGATCTTCCGTCCGATGATTCACTCCCCAAGTGAGCGCAACGGGCCGATACTATGCCGATCTGAAGCCAGGAGCCTCTTCCGGGTCTCCCACGCGGGTGCAGGTTCCCAAAGCCTTGGGCCGTCCTCGACTGCTTTCCCGGGCCACAGGCAGGGAGCTGGAAGGGAAGCGGGGCTGCCGGGATTAGAACCGGCGCCCCTATGGGATCCCGGGCGTGCAAGGCGAGGACCTTAACCACTTGCGCCACCGCGCCGGGCCCGTCCCAATCATCTCAAAACATTACTAATTACAGTTACTATCATAGACAGTTGATCTCCAGCACAGAGATAAAGTCAGATGTTTCAGCTGAACTTGGGCTGTGCTTACCTGGGCCTTCAGGGAGTGGGAAATACCAAATGAGATTAATCTAGGCATGTTCAGCAAAGAATAAAGTATTATACTACGTTGATTCTTTATGTTGGTTATTGTAATACAAAGGACTAACACACTAGAATTCTTGATATATATTTCTTCTGGATCTGTACTCCACTTGTTCTATAGAGCAGGGACTTTCTTGAAAGCATCTGATGCATTTTGTATACCCTGTATACCAGGGCTTGACACAAGGTGAGTATCAGCTTCTACACACTACTGAAGGAGGACGCATTTCAACTATCAGTCAATTTGCAAATACGTTTCAGCACACAGTAGAAATGGCAAGAAGCTAGGCCCACAGCAACCAAGAAATGAAAACTGCTAGCTCCTGCTATGATTCTTCATACTCTTGCAAATTCTGTTTGGGGATGTTTTTCTTATTTTCTACTTACCAATGTCTCCTCAGAGTTTATGGAAGCTTTCTCAGTTTCCATGGAAAATGGAAATGGAAGAAGCTGACGTAAGAGGTTCTTCCCTGGAAATAAACAGAGAGGAACTGAAACTAGTACAGAGAAAGGTGCGTATGAAATATTAAATATGAGATAGAAACACCCTCAAGATATTTGAGGACTTTGTGTGGGAGGCTTAGGAAAAGATTCGAGATGGAGGTATCCCCTAGGATGTCAGAAATGTTGGGTAAGGAGTGCCGTGTGAGAGTTCACTCAATCTTTAGAACAGAAACCCTCAGTCACTCAGAAGCAATAATGACAATGAGTATGAAACACACCCTATTGTTTACGAAGTATTTTTCATGTATTTTGTCCTAGGACCCAGCACAAGTGGGGGCCTGGATGATGACAAAATCTCTACCTCTTTCGGTTACTATGAAGATGGAAATGCACAGCCACACAAGCACAGGTTTTTATTACTATTATTAAAGATTTATTTGTTTTAGTTATTGGAAAGTCAGATCTACAGAGAGAAGGAGAAACAGAGAGAAAGATCTTCCATCTGCTGGCTCACTCCCCAAGCAGCTACAATGGCAGGAGTTAAGCCATCCAAAACCAGGAGCCAGAAGCCTCTTCTGGGTTCTTCCATGCAGGTGCAAGATCCCAAGGCTTCGGGATACAAACCAGCACCCACATGGGATCTCAGTGCCTACACAACGAGAATGTTAGCCACTAGGCTACTGCTCTGGATCCACAAATGAGTTTTAAAAGGAGAGACTCAAGGTTATGTGGTTTCTGGTTTTTTTTTTTTTTCTACTGAAGAAAACTCTCCGTCATGTTCACTTGATGAAAGTGCCTGACTCGTGGATTCTCTGTCGGTGTCATGAGTCTGTTCATTTGAGTCATGCACTACATAAGTTCTCTAAACTCATATGAACTTCCATGGGTATACAAGAGGTCATATTTCCCTCACTTGAATGGCTCTAAAACTGCTGCCTCAGGAAACATGGCCTCCTGAGGAGCCCAAAAGGCAAGGACATTATTCAGAGCGACTCATCTTTCCTGAGAGTCTGCTTATCTGTGGGAGCATTTCCTATGGTGAACACCTTGTAGAGAATCTTCTTGTCAAACAGGCGGTCACCATCCAGCCCCTGGTGGGAGCCCCTGCTGGGAGCCCCTGCTGGGAGCCCCTGCTGGGAGCCCCTGCTGGGAGCCGCAGTAGCAACATAGACTCTGAGTAGTTCCGGAAATAAGGTTCTCCCCCACCCCATTAGCAACCTGTTCCATTGAAAGTGACTCTGCTGCGCAAGTTTGTGCCTTGATGAAAGCAGGTACAGGTTCATGTCGAGGCAGGAGCTAACTGCAGTCAGCTGCCTCAGTTCCTGAATATGATACTGGGCTGTCGTGCGTACAAGCATTCAGTGTATTTGTCTTTTCAACACAGAGGTATGAAGCCCTAACTACAGCTGGCTCCCGGGGAGACAGAAGCGTAGCAACCTCACACACACTAAGAATGTCCGTCCTAATGCTAGAAGTGAGCAGGTAGGAAAGGCTTATACCGAACGTACAGACAGGCGAGGTCACTTACAAAATTTTTTTGCTTATGATTTTTTTTTCTTTATTGGAAAGGCAGATAGAGAGAGAGAAGGAGATACAGAGAAAATGATCTTCTTCCGCTGATTCACTCCCCAAGTGGCCACAACAGCCAGAGCTGAGCCGATCCGAAGACAGGAGCCAGGAACCTCCTCCGGCTCTCAGACAGGTACAGGGTCCCAAGGCTTTGGGCCATCCTCTACTGCTTTCCCAGGCCACAGGCAGGCAGCTGGATGGGATGTACAGCAGCTGGTATATGAACTTGAGCCCATATGGGATCCTGGTGCAGGTAAGGTAAGGATTCACTAGGCTATCAAGGTGGGCCCGCTTACAAAATGTTTGTGATTCAATATGATTTTCTAAAACTCAGAAATTTAGATAGAGACAAAAATAAAAATAGAAAAAAAATAGGTCCCAGGTTTTGGCACAATGAGTTAAGCTACTGATTGTGATGCCAGTATGCCATATCATTAGAGGTCCCAGTTGTGGTTGCTCCCCTTCCAATCCAGCTCCCTGCCTGTATGCCTGGGAAGGCGGCAGAGCACGGTCTAAGTACTCTCTTGTGGGAGGCATGGATGGTGTTCTAGGTTCCTGGTCATTTGGCCTAATTATTGCAACCATTTGGGCAGTAAACCGGCAGGTGGAAGATTTCTTTTTCTGTCTCTTTGTCTCTATCTTAACTCTTTCAAATAAGTAAATGCTTTATTTAAAAAGTGAGAAAACAAGGTTAGAATCCTGCCAGAAGCCATAACATTGCATTTGTGAAAACATACATGCTTTGCAGATTCCTGGGGAGCCTAGGTCAGAGGGGCCAGAGCAGGCACAGTGCGCAGGCCACGTGAAGGGTGGCTTGACTTTGTAAACAGTGAGAGCTCTTAATGCAACTTTTAAATAGGAATGACCTGATCAGATGTGACTATTCAGAACATTACCCTGTGTGCTATCTACCTTTCACAGGTGTTAGCAAGCGTCGCCTTACTGAAGTAAGGGCTGAAGCCATAGGCAGTAAGTACAACAAGGATATTTGTGTCTGGTCGAAGATGACAGGGGATCATATAATAAGGAATTAGGTTCTGTGGAATGTTCGCTGTGGAATGCTACGTTGGAAGTCAGAAAAAAAAAAGAGATGGGTCAAAAGACTTGAGAATGGGGGGAGGATGAAAGGAGGTGATGTCACGGACTGACGTGAGACAGCATCACCAAGAAGAGCCCTAACAAGGTCGAAGTGTCAGGCGGTGTCCACCCAGGCCACCAGGATCTGAGAAAGCGGCCATGCATATCTGTGGGCAGACATCAAGTCATTGGAGCAGGGCAGTCCTGTGTCCCAAGGGTCCAGGTTAAGTAAGGGAAAGAAGGGAAAGAGGCCAAGGGCTCGGGGTGATGGCAACATGATCCTATGGAGGTGGCACGACCACAGCACGCTCCTGGGAAGCAGACAGTACAAATCAGAGACTGCCCCCTCTTGCCTGAGTGATGGAAGGATTTCTAGTTTTTCTGAGTTAGCTGTCAAGCCATCAGGTTTTGAGCAGAAATGGCTTGACTCAAGTAATCAAAGAATACTTTGTTCTGCTGCTGATCAAGTGTAGACTCCCACTCCAGTTGTCAGCACCTTGCAGAAGACCACCACCCCCAGAGGGATGACAGTGCTACCCACAGATGTGGAAGGCCTATAGGATGTTTTACTGAATCAGATGTGCAGTAACTGCACTTGAACTAATGGGGGCTGGATCGTGGTGGGGATGTGAAACTGCAAGGTAAAAAATAGCAGTGAGAAGGAAAGGCTATGTAATATGGAGAAGTGACGAGAGGCTGAATTAAGTGCTGGCAGAAGAGTTGCCTGAAAGAAGTGTCATTCAACATGTATCCACGAAGCCGAATGAACAGGATAGGAGAGAGACTGGATGTGCAAGATGAGAAAGGAGTTACTCAGCCCCAAGAGTGCGACTTCAGGTCCATGTTATTACTATTAAATGTTATGAGAATGGCACTGTGTGTCCCTCAGTTGGCTTAAGGAGGCAGTACACGGGCAAAGTCCCATTAAGTCTGAAGGAAGAAGGGGAAATTAAATCCAAATAGTCCCTTAGCTTGCTACTATGTCACTTACTATCCTCTTCTGTCTTCAAATCAAGAAAGCCTGCACACAGCAGTCCTGCTGGAGAAGCTTAAGGTGGTGCCTTTTTTTTGATAAGAAGAAGCTTCCTGTGCAGCTAAGGTGTGCCTTGAGTGTTTCCCTGTGAAAAGCACTCGATCCTGTTTCTAGTTGTTACTTGCTGTCCTATCTCCCTTGCTAAAATAAAATAGCAAGAGTTCACAGTGGCCCTCACATTGTGTGGTACTGACCAAATTTATATATATGTAAATTTCCATTCAATGAAATAGAATTCAAAGTCCAAAAATAAACCAATGACCTATGGTCAACTGATCTTTTTTGATCGTGCCAAGATAATTCAATGGAGAGTTTTCCAACAAATTGTATGGAGACAACAAGGCACACACATCTGGAAGAGATGATTTGTAGTCTTCATATCTTATACAAAATTAACTCAAGATGCTTCAAAACCCTAAATATGATAGCTAAAAGTGTTAGTTCTTAGAGGCAAGCATAGATGTAAATCTTTTTGACCTTGCACTAGGCAGTGGTTTCTTAGGTGTGAACATGAAATGCAAGCAATCAGAGAAAAAAAAAATAGAGATTTCATTAAAACTTGTGCTTCCAAACTAGATCAAAACAATTGTGCTCTGACAAAAAGCACTATCAAGAAACTGAGAAGCCAAAGCACAGAGCAGTAGAAAATATTTGCAAACAACATGTTTGATAAAGAGCTTCACAGTTGGGTAGATCCTTAACATGTTAAAATACAGTCACCAGTCTAGCCAGCAATCCCACTCCTACATACATACCCAAGAAAGTTGAAGTCACGTTATCTGCAGAAATTTGTATAGCAGCATTAGTCATGATAGCCTCTAAGTGGAAACACCCCAAATGTCCATCAACGGTTGACTAGATAAACAAAACCTGGCTTATTGTACACTGGAATATTATTCATTCACAGAAATGAACATGGACTGATCTGGATTAGGTCAACCTTGATAGCAATATGCCCCATGTTGATTTCATTTGTACAAAATGTCCAGAATAAGCAATTGACAGAGAAAGGCAGGTTAGTGGTTGTGGGGAGCTAGAGAGAGAATGAAGGAGAAATGGGAACTTTTCTTAATAGCTCTGTTAAAAAAAAAGTCCCAAAATTAGCTAGTGGTGTTGGTTGCAAAATTGTGTGACTATACTCAAAACCACTGAATGGCATAATTTTTAAAGTTTTATTTTATTTTTCTTATTTACATAGTTTACAAGGATGCATGCCCACGAGGACCACTGGGGAAGGTCAAGGCATGGGGGAAGGTGAGTGGGACAAATGCTTATAATTTCTCTTTTCCTTCCATTTTCTACTCTACTGGGGGGAGTGGAAGGGGTGGTGGAGGCAGACAATGAGGGAGAGGAAGAGAGCTGCTCCCAATTGCTCCTATATCAGCACCAGGGATAAGAGATGGCCAGTTGATGTCATCTTGGTAACCCCAATGTGGAAAGCAATGTTCCACATTGCTTGAGTAGTTTTGATAGTTCCAAGACACTGTTGGTTTCATTGCTCTAAGGTTGAGAAAATCCTTTCATAGTCCATTAGTTGACAGAATCTGCCTTAGTGCATCCACTCACCCAGATATTTGCTGCCAAAACTTGCCCAGCATGCTGTCCACCGCATAGGCATCGGCAATTAAGAAGGCCCTGCCCTAATACATGCATTCTACGGTCAGATCACAAATCTATATTTTCCCTGTGACCGCAATTTTGAGTACAGTAGTCCAGTGAGTGAGACCCCCCAGTAAACCTTACCTGGGATGACCCCAGACCTCAGTCTTGCTTGCGCCAATCAGGTCAGGATCTGGTTCAGTCAGTGACCCACCTCAGCATATGCACATACTGGTGATTGTAGTTGCCTGGTCAATTAGGTACCCAACCCCATATCCTGTGCAAACTGATGGGTAAGGTAGCCCAACCCAGCATGCCACCGACCCTTGGACACAGAATGGTATGCTTTTTTTTTTTTTTAAGTTTGTGTTTTACTTAGACACACACATTGATAACTCTCTTCTGTGGGTAAATTATGCTTCAATAAAACTGTTGAGGAAACTAAAATTTATTTCTCTGAAAGGTAGAGTGACAAAGGGAAAGTCAGAGGGCAAGAGTGTTTTCATTCCTGGACTCACTCCCCAAATGGCTGTGACAGTCAGGGCTGGGCCAGGCCAAAGTCTGGAAGCTGGCACTCCACCGAGGTCTCCCACACCAGTAGCAGAGACCCAGGCCACATTTCACTACTTTGCCACACCTCGGAGCAAGGGAGCTATATTGGAAATGGGCCAGCCAGAATGTGAACCAGGACTCCAATATGGAATGCTGGCATGCCAGACAGTGGCTTAAAACCCAATGTGCCACAATACTGGCCCTGAAAGAAACTTGTTTTAATTGTCATTCAGAAACATATACATAAAACCCTCAGAAGAGCACTCCTAACCACATCACCCTAATGCAGGTTACCCTCATTCCTGCAAAGACAGGGCCTGCCTGGTGTTTGCGTTCCTCGTCTTGGCAAATCTACTCCTTCGTTCACCAAGATGATCTGTTGCCAACAGCAAAGCCCTCTGAGACCAATTCATTCTCCTGGTCCAAACTGCCTCCTGGCTTTCCAGTGCACCAGAGCAGCTGTGTTTTTGCCCTAATGTAAGGTGTAACTCCAACAGATTTCCCTTGGAGCAACGGTCCCACCACAAGAAGGCCTGGCAGCAAAGGCTGAAGCAAGGAGGCACAGAAAGTGGAACTGGTCCAAGGTGGGACTCCCCACCCCCTCCCCAACAGAGCTATTTTCTGTTCTCCCAGCTGAAGCGCTTACTAAGCAGTAGTTCATGTGATGGGCGCCCTTGAGGGCAACAGTCAAGGGAGCAAGTTCAGTCAACTAGCAAGTATTTGTTGAGACTGCAGCTCTGGTCTACTGAGCCCTCATCTCATGTGTCTGACTTGCAGCCTCTCTTAGGGAAGACGGTGTGTATTTGACAAACAAGGCGGGCCTTCAAGGACTTAGCAGCTCCAGCAGGTGTCAAGAAGGAGACCAAAGAGCAGATGACCTCCGGTGTGGGCGACTCACGAGTTGGTGAAGACCGTTAAAAGGGAAGAATCACTGCTTGTTTAGACCGATAGGGAGTGCTTTGCTTCCTCTTGGCTTTTATCTCACTCAGGCATGCACGCAACCTGCAACTTCTTTTCCCGCTTGCGCTGTTTGACACGGTCTATTGCCTCTCCACCTCGGAAAAGATTTGTGGATGAGTCATTTCCCTGTTTTCAGGAGCAAGCCAATCGCCCAATCAGGAGGTGCCGCAGAGCTGCGTGAGGTCCTCAGACTTTCGATTGTCTGGTTCAGATGGTCAGGGGAGTTGTTCCTCTTGCTGCTAGTGTTGCATTTACAGCTGCAGACAATGGATAAGAAGAAAGGATGAGAGGGGGTGTGTGGCAAAGAGGGGTGGGGTGACCCCTAGCTTCAGTGAGTGACGGGAGCATGGCCTGCCATTGAGAGGGCTTGGGAGTATGAGCCTTTCCATCCCCACCTTCCAGTGAGAGTGATGACAAGATGGGCTGGCACTGACCATGCACATCTGAACTGATACAGAAGGCCAAGCCTTGAGCCTTCCGAGAGGTGTGCCAGGCAGCTTGCCTCTTCCCTTCTGGCCTGGAGCACAAGGACACACAGTGACACCTGTGGACTACTTTGCTCCAAAGGGTGTCTTGCAGGCATTGCGCTAATTGTTAAAGTTCACATGAGGTCCCCTTTTAAATATTTCAAAGTTTTATTTCCTGGGGCTGGCATTGTGGTGTAACATGTTAAGCTGCTGCCTGCAATGCTGGCATCCCACATGGGCACCAGATTGATTCTTTTTTTTTTTAGATTTATTTATTTTTATTATGTTTTTATTGGAAAGGCGGATATACAGAGAGGAGAGACAGAGAGGAAGATCTTCCGTCCGATGATTCACTCCCCAAGTGAGCTCAACAGGGCCGATACTATGCCGATCCGAAGCCAGGAGCCTCTTCCGGGTCTCCCACGCGGGTGCAGGGTCCCAAAGCCTTGGGCCGTCCTCGACTGCTTTCCTGGGCCACAGGCAGGGAGCTGGAAGGGAAGCGGGGCTGCCAGGATTAGAACCGGCGCCCCTATGGGATCCCGGGCGTGCAAGGCGAGGACCTTAACCACTTGTGCCACCGCGCTGGGCCCCAGATTGATTCTTTGCTTCCAATCCAGCTCCCTATTAATGTGCATGGTGATTGGGACCCTGTCAACCTTGAGGGAGACTCATGGAATTCCAGCCTCTTAATTTTGGCCCTGGCCCAGTCCTGGCTCTTGCAGCAATTTGGGAGTGAATGAGTGCATCAAAGATTGCTCCCCTTCTCCTTTTCCCTCCCCTTCCCTCCTTCCTTCTCCTTCTCCCTCTCTCCTCCCTCTTGTCTCACTTCCCTTCTAACTCTGCCTTCCAACTAAATAGAAATCTTTGTTAAAAAGTTGTGTTTTTTTTTTAACTTTAAAGTCATGAAGAGAAAGACAGTCTTGCAGCTGCTGATACTCTCCCTAAACGGCTTCAACAGCCAGAGCTGGGCCTGGCCAAAGTCAGGACCTTAGAATTCCATCTGAGTTTCCAATATGGGCGAGAGTTCCCCAACCACTTAGACCATCATCTCTTGTCTCCCCAGGTTTATTATCCGAAGGCTGGATCAGAAGCAGAACAGCCAGGACTCAAACTGGTGCTCCAATACAGGATATTGACATCACAATAAGTGGCTTAACCCACAGGGCCACAATCTTGGCCCCATATCTTTTGGATTATTAATGTTCATTCCATTGACAAAGTGGAAAGGTGTGCAAGAAACAGAAAGCGACATCTTTACACAGTTTATGCAATCCCCCACACACACCCAGCAACTAAGCCGGGCCAGTTTGAAGGCGTAATCCAAGAATTCAATCTGAATCTTCCACGTGGGTGGCAAGAATGCAGCTACCCGAACCATCACTGTTGCCTCCCAGGGCGCACATTAGCAGACAGCTGGGTGAGAAGCAGAGCCAGCATGCCGACCCAGACGCTTCAGTATGAGACGCTGGCATTCCAAGTGGTATGTTGCCTAGCCACCCCGAGTTCCTCTTTTGAGAAGCAACAGCAGGTGCCATTGATGACTCATAACTTGCTGTGGGTTACTTGAAATGAACTTGCAGGCTGTGCCTTTGGACTTGGAGAAAGGACTTCCACCAGAGGACATGGTGCCCACCCTGATCTGGCACAGGAGACAGAGCAGGGACCCTTCTCAATGAAAGACTCCTTTAATATGCTGCTTACTTGTGCACTGTACACGCTGTGCCAGCTAAAGGAACACATCATCTTTCTGTTGCAAGCAGTTTCCTCTGGCTGAGATCCCTTGCACAACGGACAAGGAGCTTCAAGTTTCCAGAAAGAGAGGAGAAACCAGGGTTCAAACTAGAATGTGAACTGCAGTTTCCAATTCTCAGAGAGGAAAGGGACTAAGAAGAAGCGTCGGAGATTGTGCAGTTCCTTGCTGAAAAAAAACACCTGGCTTTTTGTTTGGGGGGATTTATGCATTTTGTCTTGAGAAGGTAGCAAGGGAGAACCCCCCCACCCCTTTTTTTAATTCCCTGACTGGCTCTTTCCACAGGGGAAGGACATTCTCTTTAAGAGAGAGAAAGAGAGACAAAGATCTTCCATCCACTAGTTCACTTCCAAAATAGCAGCAAGAGCCAGGAGCCAGGAACTGCCTATGAGTCTCACATAGGTGACAGGTCTCAAACATTTGAGCCTTCACCTGCTGCCCTCAGGATGCATCAGCAGGGAGCAGGATCAGAGTGGAGCACTGCGGCATAGGATAGCAGTGTCGCAATCTGCTGTACCACGGCCCTTGTCCTGCTCCTCCCCACCCCTGCACACACACTTTTTTTCTATAAAAGAAATTACTGGGAACCAGCGCAATGGTTTATAGGCTAATCCTCCACCTGCGATGCCAGCATCCCAATATGGGTAACAATTCAAGCCCCAAACGCTCCACTTCTGATCCAGCTCCCTGCTCATGGGCTGAGAAAGCAGCGGAAGATGATTGAAGTCCTTGGGACCTGGCACACAGTGTGGGAGACCCAGAAAGAAACTCCTGGCTTCAGAACGACCCAGCTGTGGCCATCTGAGTAGTAAACCAAAGAATGGAAGATCTTTCTCTCTCCTCTCTGTAAAGCTACCTTTTAAATGAAAATAGCTTTTAAAAAAAAGTGAAGTGATCATATTTGTGTGGGTTTACTTGAATATTCTGTTTCTGTGATCTATGTCTTCTTTTACCAATACCACACTCTTAATTCCTTTAGCTTGATAGTTACTTTTAATCTTATATTTTCACTTCAAAACCTAAGAATAGCTTGTAACCCATATGCATTTAAAGACAATTATTTGTTTTACACTGCATCGTGCCTTGGAAGGAAAAACGATCCCAGTCATCTTTTTATTGTTGCCTCTTTCTCTCTCCATCCCTGACAGGTGGATGGAAACCAGAGGATGCAGAACCACAATGAAGCTCAAGACCACTCGAGGCAAGGCTGCTCTCTGCGTCACTGTTCGGCCTCTGGTCAACTGCAAAACCACTTCTGCTGTCTGCTGAGACATGAAGGAGGAAAAGCAGGTGGAAGAAAAGCTTCCTGGGGAAAGAAATGTCTCCACGCAGGCTCCTGTACGGGATGGTGTGCAAGTCAGGTACGAGCAATCCCTTCCTTAACCAGAAATTCTAGAATTTTCTCCAAGACCTGACAAGGTCGTCTCTATTCTACACTCCTTAAGATTTCTGAGAAAAAAAAGGTTGAGCTATCATTATAAAATGGAAAAAAAAAGTATAAAATTAGTTTAAAGAGGAAGCTATCTTGGGAGGTAATGCAAATAATTTGTTTTGTGTTTCCTGGAGATGTGACAGGTGCTGGCTCCTATTTGATGCCTGAATTGCAAATAAAATGCCTAGTTCCCCCAAGGTTATTTCAAAAAGAGTCCAGCATTATTCAAGTTGGCCGCTTTAATCTTTTGAAGACCTTTGTTTACGAATTGTTCATGCTTTTAGTGTATTAAAGGGTCTAAAAGGATTAGAAAAACTTGCATTCTCTATTTACCTTCATACACATGGTAACTTTCCAGTTCTCTCTTTCGTCCGATAACTCTAGGATTTCAATGCTGGGTCGAAGCTTGATTTAATCAACATGTGGCATGCAAAATGAAAAAACAAACATCTTTTCCTTAGCGTGATGCTGAGAAGCGACTGCATCTTGTTAGTGGTTGTGGTATAGGTGTCTCTGACTACCCAGATGCACAGAAATGAGTGTGCATTGAGTATACAGAGATGAATATGGACACAAATTCCATGATTACCACTCTTGAACCTTTAATAAGTTTTGGCAAATCTTTAAGTCTCAGCTTTCTGGTCTGTAGAATGTAGGTGGTAACTCGTACCTTGCAGAGTTGTTCGGAACATCAAATGAGATAATGGGTTGTTTCAGTGACTGACTCACTGCGTGTAAGAACTTCTAATCATTACTCTACCTCCCAGTAAGTGTCCAAACGCAGACCAGTGGTAGAACTCTGCTTCTCAAGCATTAATGAGCACGTGAAGGGCCTTCATGTTGTTTCAGTGCAGGTCCTGATTGTCTAGGTCAGGCCTGAGGTTGTGTACTTCTGGCAAGCTCCCAGGGGAAACAGAGGTCAACCCTGAATAATAGGATGGGATGAGAAATATTGCATGTGCAGGTGTTATATCTGCCCCATTCGCGTGTCTTAGTTCTATGTGAACATTGAATGCTCCCAGTATTTGTTTCAAATACTGATGCTGGTC
Source organism: Ochotona curzoniae (assembly GCF_017591425.1). NCBI lineage: Eukaryota > Metazoa > Chordata > Mammalia > Lagomorpha > Ochotonidae > Ochotona > Ochotona curzoniae. The sequence continues at coordinate 6,641,974 of NW_024466446.1, read as the reverse complement.
CCACCTTTAATGCCCTGCCCGCCCCCCCTAGTAATTGTTTTTTCAGTTTTAAAGATTCAAAATAGAATTTGGGCATGAAAATATGTGCTATGATTTGGGTAGGGTTTTTCTTCACATGCTACAAACTCTGATATGAGAGCAGTTGGTGGATTTCTTTTCTCTTAATTTGTGTAAAGACGGGGGCAGAGAGAAAGAGAGAGGGGGAGTTGGTTGATTGAATAGTCAGATAAAAAGAACTCTCATTCTCAAATGCCTATAACTGTGGAGGCCGAGCCAAACCAAGACAAGAAGTCCAGAACTCAATCTGGGCCTCTAACTTGGATGGTAGGGACCATCCAAACTCCTAATTTCTCCCAGGGCTCACATTTCCAGGAAGCAGAAGTTGAAATCAAGACTGTCCACTCTGATTTGGTATGGTGGTGTCCCAAGGGGTGTCTTAACTATTGTGCCACATAGCCAGTATACATAGTCCACCTCTTGTACTTGGCCTTTTCTACAAGCAGGCAGTGCCCTCCTGCAGTTGCACCAGGATGCTGACACAGGATGCTGAGTTGGGCCTACCTGTCAGCAGAAGGACGAACCTCTACCAAACAACCAGCCTCAGGTATGTTGTGCTAACCACACTAAGCAGGCTAAACAGTTTCCTAGGTGGTTCCAGCGTCAGCTAAGTTTGAGGCCTCTTGCTTCCTGAATCTGATTAGCACCCATGCTTAAGAAAAATCTTGCCACAGGATTGTTTGCCACAATGTTTTGATTGCCACTATAATTTATGAAGGGTAGGAATGTTTGGGGATTCCAAAAATACAGTGTCTTTCCTACTCTTCATCTTATGTGGTGGTAATCCAGCCCAAAGCCTTGAATATTTTAGAAGATTCAATTCACGGCAAAAGTAGACAGAAAATCATCTGCCTTCAGGTTGTTCTGAGCTTCTTAGATGCAGGATTCATACTTGCCAATTGTTCTTTGCTCTTATGAATTTTTTCAAAAGTCTGTCTGCCTGACAGGGAGCATGCATTATTCTACGACTCTCATTGTGTGCTCTGTACAGGCCTGTTGGAAAAAGCAAGAAGTAAACTTTCTTCAAAGGCTTGGGTAATAGAAGGGGGAGTTTTTATGTATTCTAAGGGGAGTTCCAGAGGAAGTCACAGGCGTCCTCTCTCTCATGAGAAGAAAGCATCGTGTGGTAAACACACTTGCTAAATAGATTCCCTGCAGTCTACAGCCAAAGTTTACCTAATGCTCACTGTCGGTCAAACCCAACCACTTACCTGCCTTGCAAGCCTATTTCCCTCTCTCTGTTTCATGATTCATCGAGGATGATAAGGAGATGGAAAAAATTATGAAAAGAATAGCCAGGCGTAGTAAATTTCTGAGCCTGCTTTGCAGAAAGGAGTGATTGCATTTTCAGTGGATGAATAAGTATTTCTTCCAGGGAGGAGTGGATTTGGTATTAAATGGTTGTCTTTATTATAAAGTACTTAAGTATTTAGTGATGGTTCCAAACATACAAAGAATCCATCCAAAAAGCTACCATTATGAATACTGTTGGCATCGTCATTTGGGACCTGGTTATCATAGATATGCCAGAAGGGCCACAGAATGGAATCCTGCAGGAAACCCTGAAGCTCAGCATCTTTTCACAAGTTTGCCTTGAGCTCTTCTCACCATAGCCCAGAGGACACAGGTGGTAATGAGCCACTTACAGTGCAACCCTGCCAGTAGCCCTCTCGCACCATAGATTGCTGTACAAAAGCACATACATGTTCTACTTGGAATTGAAGCAAGTGTTGGAGGCAAGCTGTAACATGTCAGGCATGTGTGATGGATGGCAAATTGGCACTTGTCTCCACCAAATGTGCTATGTGACAAGAAAGATGCCTAGTGGTACGGTCTCCAACCAGGGACAGCTTGATGACAAGTGCACATGGTCATTGTTTCCTAGCCTTTTGGCTGAGATCAAGCGTGGAGAAGCACACGTGGTCAGAAACATCCTCTCTTGTTGCCTCCTTGTGGAGTGTTTACCCAGTCTTAGGTGGAACTTGCTACGTGTGGGACACTAGGATACCGCTAGCCCCAGTCGACCTGAGCATTGCATGTGAAGACCCCCAGACGAGTGAGATGTACCATGCCCATCAGTCAGCAGTAGGAAAAGCATGAGTTACTTACCCTGGGAAATCTGGCTAAACAGGAATTGTCCTGGTTAGTAAAATAATCTAGCTAATCAGGGTGGCCAGGCGTTCCATACGTGCATAACCACTTCCCTAAAATGCAAACAGGGTCTGAAAGGGACTGGTGTGTGGCATGCATGTGACCTGCCAGTGCCTAACACCTGACACATGGCACTTTGTCCATGTCTCACAGCAGTACTGAGAGGTAGATTGAAGCATGGTTTACTCTTAAACAGGTTGAGACTCAGAGCAGAACTGATGGCTCTCCTTCAAAGAACTGATCATGACACAGTCCCTATTGGAGTCCAGACTGCCCTGTCACTAAAAGCTGTACTTTACCCATGTCATACTTTATACTGAAATAATCCTGCGTAGAGCTAATGCTGACAGTGTGTGATTGGTTGCTGAACATGTGATTGCATTGAACAAATTAAATGCATGTAGCAAGCTCAGTTAAACAGCATTTCTTCTTATCTATGACAGTTCAGGAACTAGTTCAAAATCTTCCCACACTTCCCTCATGATCAATAGCCTTCACCAACAATGAACAAACCATCCTTCTATAGTTTTCTCAAGCTTTACACATACATCATTTGCACCATCAAGTAAAAGATGGGAACAGGCCGGGCATGATGGCTCAGTGTATAAATCCTCATGTTGAATGCACTAGGATCCCACATGGGCACTGATTCATGTCTCAGCTGCTGCACTTCCCATCCAGCTCCCTGCTTGTGACCTGGGAAAGCAGTCGAGGACGGCCCAAAGCCTTGAGACCTGCATCCACATGGGAGGCCCAGGAGAAATTTCTGGCTCCTGGCTTTGAACCAACTTAGTTCTGGTCTTTACAACTACTTGAGGAGCGAACCACTGGATAGAAGATGTTTCTGTCTGTGTCTCCTTCTCCCTGGAGATCTCCATTTCTGATAAAAAAAAAATGTCTCTTAAGAAAAAGATTGGAACAAAAATCAATGCTGTGAAAATAAAGCAGTGTTATTATATTCTACTGATTCCACTTAAATATTATCATCTTCCTAGAAACTACCCACTTTATGAAAAGATAATAAGAAGTATCCAGTATAAGGAATAGGGTATCTGGTTGGAAATTCTGTGCCATAACAGAATTGAAACAGACTTGAATGAGGGCTCAATTTCTCTCTGAACAATTCAACTCCCATTAGACCTTGCTTCTGTTTCAGCTAAAGTCAAAAAAAGTTAGTATCCCAAACTCCTAATGGTGTGTGCTCAGGTTTTGGAAAGCACTCTCTGAGTAGAAACTACAGATTTAAAGTCAACCATCTGCCCAACTTTGAATTTTAACTTTCCTGTGTGTCCTGGAGACAACTTCTCTCAGCAAGCGCCCTCAGATGTTTCATGATCAGGTTTCCAAGATTAAATGATAACATGGCACCATACTGACACATACTAGGGAGGCACAAAATAGGAATTCCATTTTCCTTTCCCCTCACTGGTAGAAAACAGGATATCCCTATAATGAATCAGCCTAACATAGCTTAACCTTTTGAAACTGGCTGTGCAGTTCCAGGTTTAACCTTTCCACCCTTCAGTTTCATCTTCTTACAAGCTGAGAGCAGTGCAGTGTTGCCTCCCTGTGTTGGCTTTCTGTGGACATTAGAAGTGCTCCTGTGTTGATAGCTGTTATATCTTAACAGTAAGAACACATTTCAGGCACTCACAAGAGTTTGTCTCTTTTTTTTCAAGTTTGTATTTATGTATTTGAAAGGTAGAGTGGCAGAGAGAAAGATGGTCCAGTTGCCGGTACCCTTCCCAAATGTCCACAACAGCTAGAACTAGGCTGGATCAAAGCCAGGAACTGGGAATTGTGACGGAGGCAGGGACCCAAGAACATGAGCCATCACCTGTTGCCTCCCAGGGTATGCATTAGCAGAAAACAGAATTGGAAGCCCAGTGGGGAGTTGATTCCAGACACTCCACTATGGGATGGATGCAGGTGGAGCTGGGCAGCAGCCTAACCCACTCAATCACCACACTTGTTACATTGAAGTGATGTCGGACAGAGAAAGATATAATTGAACCCTCTGCATAAAATAAATCAAGGCTCAATAATAGGTTGTAAAGATAACTTTGCCTCTTGAGTTCAGATCATGATGACAGGGGAGTCCTACGCAGAAACTGTCTAGTGAGAAATGATCCCAAGGGACCCTGGATGCTAGGCACAAAGGCAGAGACACTACCGAGAACCATGCTTCCATCCAAGGCTCTGGCCTGGGGACACTGAGCAGTGCAGGAGGGCAGTCATGTGCACAGTGGGGACAGGCACATTCAGAAGAGCAAAACTCCTCTCCCAGCTCAGTCTGGATTGGACAAAAGAAGAAAGAACCTCAGGAGGATGCCAAGGTATTGACAGGCCTGTCCTAAAAATGGGGGTGCCAGGTTCTCAGCTCCCTCCCCGCAAGAACTAAAATGTAGGGGTTGGTGCTGTGGAGAAGCAAATAAAGCTGCTGCAATGTCAGCCTCCCTTATGGATGCCAGTTGGAATCCCAGCTGCTCCACTTCTCATCTAGCTCCCTGTGAATATATGCCTGGGAAAGCAGCAGAGCATGGTCCAAGTTCTTGGCCCTGCAGGTACATTGGAGACCCAGAAGAAACTCTGGGTTTCCTGGCTTCAAAGCAACCCAGCTCCTGCTCTTGTGGCCATCTAGGAAATCAACCAGCCAACGCAATTGCGCTGAGTGAGGGGTGCAGGGCAGTCAGCTGCTTCATCATTGGCAGCTGCACCTGGGACTGTGACCCTGGAGGTCAAGGGCAAGTGGTTTGAGAGATTGGCATCCCCAGTGAAGGACTCGCTTTAGCTGCAAGTAGTAGAATCCATTGATAGCTAACAAACAAACAAACAAACAAAACCCTGGGAGTGTTATTTTAAGGAGATAGCTATTTCAGAGAAAACAGAAACACCTGCTCAGCTTAAAAAAGATTTTTTTATTATTATTATTCAGTTGATGGACAAAGTGACAGAAATGGAGAGGTAGAGATCTTCCACTAGGTCCACACCCCCTAAATAAATGCAACAGCTAGGGCTGTACCAGGGCAAAGCCAGGAGCTGGAGCTTCTTGTGGGGTCTCCCATGTAGGTACAGGAGCCCAAGGACGGGGACCATCTTTTACTTCTTTTCCATGGACATCAGCAGGGAGCTGATGAAAAGCTAGGACTCAAACTAGTACTCGATATGAGATGCTAATGCCACAGGCAGCCACCTAACCTATTGCACTTATTAGTAATAAGTTTTTAAGATTTATTTCTTTATTTGAAATACAGTTAGAAAAAGAGCAAACAGGGAGAGAGAGAAAAAGATCTCCCACCTGCTGGTTCCAGCCCTAAATGGCCACAATGGCCAGAACTGGGCCAATCTGAAGGCAGGAGCATCTTCTGGGTCTCCCATGTAGGTGCAGGAGCCCAAGGACTAGGGCCATTACTACTGCTCTGAGGGCTTGAATTGACACCCTTATGGGATGGAGTGGTTCCTGGCTGTTGTTTTAGTTGCTCTGCCACTGTGCCAGCCCCAGTAGTAACTTTTTATATCTGAGTATCAAGTAGCTGTAATAAATAGATATAAAGATCAATGGCAGTAGGAACTTCAGGAATAAAATAAGGCTGAAGGAAGGCAGGAAAATATGTTCCAGAAAGGAAATGGGTTGTCAAAAGAGACAAATTTTGCCAAATTCTGTTTTCTCCATGGAATATTTGCAAGTTGAGTATTATATTACTCTTCAGTAGTTTAGTTCTTTATTCCAGACTTGTCATTTTTTTAAAAGCCCACCCCACCTTTTGTTAAGATTTGTTTGAAAAAGCAACAAAAAGAGAGATGTTTTCCATTCCCTGGTTCATTCTGCAAATAGCTACAACAGCTAGGCCTGAACCAGGTTGAAATTGCGAGCCAGGAACTCCATCCAGAGTTGAAGATCGATTTATTGTCAGGTCATCTCTGTCACCAGTCCAGATGTGAGTTGGTCACCTCCCAACCCCACCCCACCGCCCCTGCTCTTGGAGCCCAGGGCTGCCTCTCATTCCTGGCCAGGACCCCTACCTGTCTTTGCACCTGCACCAGGGATTTCTCAGGTATGGAGAGATTTGCTGCTGAAAGCAGTCCTCTTCCAACTGGAGGACATGGGGCTCATCAAGACTTTCCAAGTGGTGGATGATGAGCAGTTTTAGGAAGTGAGCCTCCCTTCCCCAACGGTTCTGCCCTTCCCCAAGTGCTTTTTCCCAAAGCTGATGAGCCTAAGAGTGTTCCTGCCAGGCAAGGCCCTTGGGATTCCCCTAAAACACTTCCTCTTTTACAATTGCTCTTTCGCACTTCGTTAGAAGCCTGCCTTACACCCACCATGACACGTCTGTCTGTCCAGGGTGTTCCACAGTGTTATGCAGAGTGGGAAACTCAGCAGTAGGTTGAAATGGCATGTCTGATAAACCCTTACACAAGCTGGACGTTATCAAAGGCTCTGCTTTTGAGGATGTTAAAGAAGATGCTAAGAGTTAATAGCTGAAAATAAAGAGTAATTTGCCATATGCCTGGTGCCATTCAATGACACTGCTGTAACAGACCCGCACCTGCTCCTCTTGACTCAGTCACATGAGCAAAACTGGCTGGCTGATATAGCCTACAAATAAATAAATAAGTAAATAAAATCAACGCTAGGTTCTACCACATAATCTCATTCTAATCAGAGGCTATGTGCATCCTCAGATGCATGACCAATCAAAAACAGAAAGTTCTAGGCCTCTCATCAAGAGACATGCATTTTTATATTTTGTGCTTAATAATTATAAGAATAATGTTTAGCTTGATAATATATGTTAATAATCAGGGAAATTCGATTTTTAAAAATTCTTTATTTTTCATGATATAGTCTCTTAGGCTCAGGGATTCCCCCTTCCACCCTCCCCCACAGGCTGCTTTCCCCTGTATTTGTGTGTGTGTGTGTGTGTTTGATGACTAAATATTCTTTATTACATAAATATTTAATACAGATGCAAAAGAACACCCGAGACATCCATTTACAGATGGACAAAGTATACTGATAAGCAGTTCACACACAGGACACGTGACAACAATGACTATTTAAAATGTTCACTTTGATAGGAATTTTAGAAATGAAAAAGGTGAATAGTCATAAGGTACTATTTTATCCTTAGTTGATATTGCAGCTCCTTGATAGATGTGATAAAGTTCTGCAGATGTCACACAATAGCATCCTTTAAGCATGTTCAAAGACAAAAAAAAAATGTTTCAGATCTTAGGATTCAATATTCTAGATTTTTGGGAGACAAGCTGTGAGTCCCATGTCGTTCATAATGACGTCATTGGTAATACTATCTGTGTTTTATACCTGTGTACTGTATAAGTGTCCAAGCACTTTAAACTCCTGCAATAAGACTCGCTTTTCCTCCCTTTTTATTACCACTATTATTATCTTATGATACAGTTCCACAGGCCCTGGGATTTCCCTTTACTCTTCCCCAAATCCCCTGCCTGCACTGAATTCCCCCATATTATTACTATAGTATAGTTCTTCATAATCAGTCGTAAGCCCATCATTGCAGGCATGGACAATGGCAGAGAGTCTAGCATCCTATTTTCAGCATATATTTAATAGTTTCATTGGGAGTCTATCTTTAATCTGGAACTAGAGATGCATACTGCATTGTATCCTCACATCTGGATATGATAGTCTTTGTAGCCCCAACTCCTGACTCAGCACTCTCCACCTCCTGTGATCCTGTGCTGAGGCTGCACTGTTGTCTGTATAACCTTTCTCCTACTTCCAATTCTAGCAGCTCCCAGGATTAGGGAGACACAAGGTGTCCTAAATAACTAGGTTGATGGTGGTGCTGGTCTTGCCAGAACCTGCTGGCTGTTAGGTCTAAGTGTCACTCCCAGCTCAGTGCATGTGCTGGCTGTTGTCCCTCCAGCTCAACGCCTTGCCACACTGTACAAAGTGGAGTCTGGTGTGCCACTGGTGGAGTTCTGGATCTGCTGATGGATAGGTCTGCGGGCTACCTGGACCTATTTTGGGTTGTACCTGTGGGATGCCATGTTGGTACAATGCATTGAGCCAGAAATGCACTCGCTCCCATCTTAGTGCGTGTGCAGTCCCATCCCATAGTCTTTCTGTCCCTACACAAAATGGCACCCGATTCAGCTCTGCTGGGGATTTGAATTTTACCCTGTTCTGGTGCTGCCTGTTTAGAGTATTCTGCTCTGCCTCTGCTCCTGGTTGAATCAAACAAATAAGCAAGATGGGCAGTTCTTTGCCTGGGTTCACCTCCTGAGATCACAGTGAACTCCCCTTCCCATCTGGCTGTTGGCCACTGGCAGAGCTCAGTTCCCTGCTTGCTGACCGCCACTGGGTGTCTGGTTACTGCACCACCACATAGTTTTCTCCAGTGCTTTCTCATGTCCATCCATTTCCAGCTGCCCCTCTGTCATCAATGTGTCTTCTCCCTATTATCTGGAATGTACCCTCTTTGCTTTGACCTGGCTAGCTAATGATTCTCCATCTGTTTAAATGCGTCCTTACTGTATTCCACCATCTTAATTCTCAGTCATGTTATAGCAATAGTTTAGTCTCTCAGCAATAGTCACAATTCCATCATTCTGCTATTTAAGTATATCCTGACATTGCAAGTAAAGAGAAAGGTGTAAATTCCAGCATTCTAGTGTGAATATACATTTAACAGATTCATTGGGAGTCCATCTTTTATTCAGAAGTAGAGATGCATACTGCAATATGTCTCAACTTCATGGTATACTTACGTCCATTATATAGATCCTCTAGATAAATATGTTTATATACATGCTTACCTACATATCTATTGATCTCTATTTTGCAGGAAGGTTTTCTTATATCAGAGAGAACATATTGTATTTGTCCTTTTGCAGTTGATTTATTTCACTGAGCATAATGGTCTCTAGTTGGGACCATTTTATTGTGAATGGTACAATTTATTTTTTGTTTTAAAGATTTCTTTTTTTATTTTTATTGGAAAGCCGGATGGATATACAGAGAGGAGAGACAGAGAGGAAGATCTTCCGTCCGATGATTCACTCCCCAAGAGAGCGCTGCAGCCGATGCTATGCCGATCCGAAGCCAGGAGCCTCTTCTGGGTCTCCCATGCAGGTGCAGGGTCCCAAAGCTTTGGGCCGTCCTCGACTGCTTTCCTGGGCCACAGGCAGGGAGCTGGGTGGGAAACGGGGCTGCCAGGATTAGAAACGGCACGCTTATGGGATCCCAGGCGTGCAAGGCGAGGACCTTTAACCACTGCGCCATCATGCTGGGCCCATGAATGGTAGAATTTCATTCTTTTTAATGGCTGAGTAGTATTCCACAGAGTAGGTATATCACGTGTGCGTGTGTGTGTGTGTGTGTGTGTGTGTGTGTGTGTGTGTTTTATCCACTGCTCTTTTGACAGACATCTGGGTTGTTTCCCTGTCTTTGGTATTGTAGAGTGTTCTGCTGTGAACGTAGTGGGAAGTGGGAAGTCTGGGAATATAGGAGACCAATTTTAAGTTCTCTTAGCATTCTCCATTCTGATTTCTGTATGTTTGTATTTACTGTGGTTGCACTAGCCTACACTCCCACCAACAGTGAAGGAGAACGCCTTTCTCCCCACATCCATGCCGGTAGGTGTTAGTAGAGTTCTGAATGTAGGCCAATCTCCCTGGAGATTTTTTCCTTTGATTGCCCGTGATTTGGGTGACTTTCGTAAGAAGTCTTCACCAATGCCTGTATCTGGCAAGGTACTCCCTATGTTTTCCTCTAATGGTTTGAGGATTCTGCGTGTACATTTAGGTCCTTGATCCATTTACTGCTGATTGTTGTATAGGATGACAGGTGGATCTCGTGCTTCCTATTTCTGCAGGCTGCTATCCAGTTGTCCCAACAGCATTTGTTGAAGAGACCAGGCTTTTCCCCTGAACTGTTTTCAGTTTTCTTGTCAATGATTAGTTGGCTGTGCATGTGTGGCCTCCCTTAAGGGGTTTCTATTCTTGTCCATTGATCTTCTGCTCTGTTTCTGTAGCAGTACAAGACTCTTGATGACCACTGCCCTGTAGTATGCCTTGAGATCTGGAATTGTGATTCCTCCAGCTTGATTTTAATTCTTCAGCATAGCTTTAGCTATTCATGATCTCTTGTATTTCCAGACAAACTTTTGTATCATCTTTTCAATTTCTGAGAAGAATGTTGTTGGGATTGTGTTGAATCTGTATATCACTTTTGGTAATACGGACTTATTTATTTATTTATTGCAAAGTCAGATATACAGAGAGGAGGAGAGACAGAGAGGTTCTTCCACCCGTTGACTATCTCCCCAAGTGTCTGCAACAGCCGGAGCTGCGTTGATCCAAAGGCAGGAGCCAGGAGCTTCCTCCAGGTCTCTCATGCAGTACAGGGTCTCAAGGCTTTGGGCCATCCTTGACTGATTTCCCAGGCTGCAAGCAGGGAGCTGGATAGGAAGTGGGGCTGCCGGGATTAGAACCAGTGCCTATATGGGTTCCTGGCACGTTTAGGCAAGGACTTTAGCTGCTAGGCCATGGTGCCGGGGCCTCCTCTCCACTATTTTAAAAGGGAATATACTTACAAGTTCTCAGCCTTGGAGTTATTTGTATATACTAGCACCATTGATTTTTGTTCATTAATTTTGTATTCTGTTACCTTGCCAAATTGTCTTATGAGTTCCGATAGAGTGTTGATTGAGCATTTTGGTTCTTCTATGTGGGGAATCACGTCATTTGCAAAGAGGGAATCATTTCAATTCCTTATTTCCTATTTGAATTCCTTTCATTTTTTTCTTGTCCAACAGCTCTGGCAATGACTTCCAATACTATATTGAATAGCAGTGGTGAAAGTGGACATCCTTGTCTAGTTCCAGATCTTAGTGGAGAAGTTTCCAGTCTTTTCCCCACTTAATATGATACTGGCATTATATTTCTCATAAGTTGCTTTGAACTGTGTTGTAGAATGTTCCTTCCATAACTATCTTGTTCAGGGCTTTTCCCATAAAGTGGTGTTGGATTTTATCAAATGCCTTCTCTGCACCTATTGAAATGATCATATGGTTTAATTTTTCAATTTATTCATTTGTGAATGTTAAACCATCCCTGCATGCCAGGTGTGAATCCCACTTGATCCAGGTGAATGATCTGTCTGAAGTATTGTTGGATCCTGTTGGCTAGTATTTTGTTGAGGATTTTGTGCCTGTGTTCATCAGGGATATCGGTCTATAGTTCTCTTTTTCTGTTATGTCTCTATCTGACTTTGTTATCAAGGTGATATTGGCTTCATAGGAAGAGTTTGGGAGAATTGCCTCTCTTTCTATTGTTTTCAATAGCTTATGGAGGATTGAGAAAGTTCTTCTTGAAACGTTTGATAGAATTCTGCAGTGAAGCCATCTGGTCCAGGGCTTATGTTGGTTTTGAAGAATCTAACTGTTGATTAATCTCTGTCCTTGTTATAGGTCTGTTTGGGTTACTGATTGCCAAATGTGCATGCATCCAGCACCATAGCGTCGAGTATTAAAAAATTGGTACACCTGAAATAGGAGATAAGCAATCTTTTTGTGTAAAGATTTATTTATTTGCATATTTATGCATTTGCTTTCTTCATCTGTTGGCTCACTCCCCACATGACTGCAACAGCCAGAGCTAGATCAGGAGCCAGGAATTTCATCCTGGTGTTGCAGAGCCCAAGAACGGGAGCCTTCCCCTGCTGCTTTCCCAGATGTGTTAGCAGCAAGCTGGTTCAGAAGGATTCAGATCAGGAGACTGGTGTGGAATGTTGGTGCTACAGGTGGCGGCTTACGCTGCTGTACAACAATCATTTCTGAAATTTCATTGCTTCTTTAATATGACGGATGCATATGCCAGTAACAGAAGATTGTAAGCAACCCAAACATCTAAACCCAGTTGATATATACAAGATTCATGCACAATGACTGGAGAATACACAATGATTTCAGACGAATCTGGCTGAGTTGTTGATCATTTTCACAACTTTTTCAGAGAAATCAGCCTCATTACATCTTCCTGACTGCATGTTGTTGAAAAAATCCCTTCCTTTCATTTACTTCCCAAGTGAGAATGGGCTGTGGTGGCACCTTGGTGAGAATGTAGGATGTGGCCTTTAGTTCCTTCTCCAAACTTTGTGGATTCTTTCAGCCAAACATTTCTCTCCCAACTGTCCATCCTGTGTAGATCCCAGGCCGAAGTCTCAGCTAAAGTCCTGATATCTGGCCTTCTTTTTTTTTTTTTTTAAAGATTTATTTTTATTTTTATTATGTTTTTATTGGAAAGGCAGATATACAGAGAGGAGGAGAGACAGAGAGGAAGATCTTCCATCCGATGATTCACTCCCCAAGTGAGCGCAACAGGCCGATACTATGTCGATCCGAAGCCAGGAGCCTCTTCCGGGTCTCCCACGTGGGTGCAGGGTCCCAAAGCTTTGGGCTGTCCTCGACTGCTTTCCCAGGCCACAGGCAGGGAGCTGGAAGGGAAGTGGGGCTGCCGGGATTAGAACCGGCGCCCATATGGGATCCCGGGCGTGCTAGATGAGGAACTTAAGCACTTGCGCCACCGCACCAGGCCCGATATCTGGCCTTCTTACCTCTGAAATCACCCATCTATGCTCCCTGCAATTTAAGAAAAAAGAAATAATTCATCGCACAAGTGCATTTTTCCCCAAGATGACTGCATCATGAAAGACTGTGTTGAGATTTCATTTCTTACAAGAAATCCCTCCTGCCTAATGACACCAAGTCCTCATTTCCTCTTCCCCTCACTGAAAATCAGGGGGTTATGCTGCCTGTGCCCCTTGGTATCCACACACGTTGCTTTTTAATAATTGTCTAAAACTATTAGGTAGCTTGCCCTTGTGTTTTCCTGTCCCTCTTAACTTTCCCTTTGTTTTAGCTCTCAGTTTACTAGAGGACAAGGAACCGTATCTGATGCAGTCAATCAGCAATTGTTGCATAGAAGTGTGTGTGTGTGTGTTTGTGTGTGTGTGTGTAAAGTAGATAATGAATACACTCAACTCTTGGCTATATATATGCATTCTCTTTTTGCATTTCTCTCCTAATTTCAGAGGAGAGAAAATGATGAGGTGAATGGAAAGTCAGTGTCCTCCTAAAGGTATTTGAAAGAGCACTGAAAAAGAGTGAGATGCAGAGTTAACTAGTAATTGTATTTACCCATCCTCTCTCCTTCTTACAGCCTTCAGTTGTGAGATAATTTACAGTAGTGCTGGAAGACAGAGAGTGTGGTGGCTTATCCTCCCATATTCAAATAGGAGGGTGTCTTCAAAAAAGTTCACTAGAAGTGTTTTATGAACACATCATGCATGCATTTCAAAATTTTTTTTTGTACCAGAATAATGTATCATTTAATTCAAGCCAACTTTTCCAGGTGCCTTTGGTTGGGCTCCACCAGTGTTTCTTTGTGAGTCTGGGAGAAGTAGCTGGTTACATGGTAAGAATCAAATAGCTCAGCATGTGTACTAGACATAAAATAGTCTATCTAGGATGGAGAAAGTGATTTTAAAAGGAAAACCATTTTTGCTCGACATTGACCATTTTATTCAGTACTCAGGGCATTCAGTGCAAAGTGCTATAGGAATGAGGAAAGAAAGCCTTGCTTTTCTTCTTGTGTTCCAGTTGCTTATCAGAAAATGGACTCTCATGTGGTGAAGATCCAGAGGTAGATGAGGGGGTGCTTACATGCCAGGCTCCACGTGAGTCCCCCCCCCTCAAACCCTAGCAGCAGTGTTCTGGCTGAGTGTGAGTATTCCTGCCAACACCAGCCTGAAGGCTTCTACCAGATGACCAGTGGCCTGCACTCTGTGTGTGCTGGAGTGCGGTGTCCTTCAGCTATCATTGCCCCTTTGAGAGCTTCCTCCCTCTTCCTAGCTCTAAAGCTCAAGCTACAGGCTAGAAACAAGGGACACACTTGTGTCCGTCTCCGATGGTAAAAGGATTGTTGTGATGGTGTAATCAAGACAGAGAGAAACTACAAAGGATAGGGAAGCCTGCTGGGGCTTCAGTGCTTACCTGTATCAGCGAGGCGCCTGACCCAGTTAAGAGCTGTGGGCCCGACTGCCACCAACAGCCACTGCACGGTGTGGAAGATATATAAGTAGTACTCTGACCACATCCCCTTACCAACCTCTAACCTGCTACTGATTCCTCTCTTTAGCTAATCCCAGTGGGTAGTCACACTTAGGGAGTGAATCATCAGACAGAGTTGAATCAGTGGATAGAAGAACTTTGTCTGTGTCTCTCTTTCTCTCTGTATATCTGGCTTTCCAATAAAAAATAACTAATTTTTTTTAAACAATAGAGCGAAAGGTCCCTCTCTGCACAGAAAGATCTGCGGGGTCTGGATCAGGTTAGTCTCCTAGGATAGCTCTCAGGAAGAAAACCAGCAGGGATTCGCAAAAAACTCTGCTTTCCAGGAGTCTCAGCTTTGTTCATCTGCTGTCCCCTGACACAGTTCCCCTGCTGGGCAGCCTCTCCTCTCTATCACATCTTCGGTAGGCTTGCTTGCTGCTTTTCCAACTATGTACCTTCTTGACTCAGTCACTCTTCCCTGTGAAATAGCCTTATTCCCACTCTTGAGCAGCTCCACGGCCTTTCTGGAGGGTTAACTGAGGTGCCACCAGATCAGTGGCTTCACCCTTCGTCTTCTTCTTTTGGAACATTCCCTTATTTATTTGCTGGTTGACCTTGTGACAAAGTTTGTCCTTTTTCATCCACTGCTGTTGCACTTTGCATGTATTTGCATGGTTCATCTGGGGCTTCTTTGCATCCAGACTCAGGCAAAAACACAGCCTACACATGCTCAGTAAATGCCAGATGGACATTTGCCAAAGGACAACTGCAATCTCATCATCTCAACTGTCTGTGGACAGCCAGACCAGTCAAATGATGCCCTGATTTGTAGCTTAAAAACCAACAACAAAATAACCACAGTCATACATACTCCCACAAGTTCCTTGCTTCTGTTTCTCAATGGTATTTTCACTTTCATAAATGGAGCTTCCCATTATTGAGTGCTGTGGCCCACTACGGCCTTCTCTGGAATTCAGTGGATTTCAAACACACACACACACACACACACACACACACACACACACACACACACCATCCTCAGCACAGAAATAAGGCTCTGGGAGATGTGCCAGCAGCTCTAGAAGGCATGATTGGACAGCCTAACCTTCCATCAAAAGTCATTTTTCTCTTGAAAAAAATTTATTCTCCACAGAATAAAGTTACACTCTCATTAGGAAATAAAAGGGACTGGAGCATAGGAAATAATTTTTAAAACACTCTGTAAAGAGCAGAGAATAGAAGCTCTCCTGGGAAACCTGATGGTAAAGAGGGTGGGCTCTGAAATCAAACAGACATGAATTTCAAATCCTTGCCAGTTACCTACTAGTCTCAGAGCTTTTTAGTTACTCTAAGACCTTGTAGATGTACAATGCTGATAGGTCCTATAGGGTTCTTGGGATGTTTAAATATCTAAATGAAATGTGCATGTATGGCACTTAGCACTCAGAAAGAACAATAACAGAGGGAAAATACAACACCCCAAGCAAGAGACCTGAGTTCTTCATGATGGCATGAGACTGTGGTAGGAATAAGACAAATGTTTTTCCAATTTCATCATCATAACCTTGTTAGGGAGCACATAATTATTACAAGACTATTTAGGAGAATATGGATTAGGATGTAAGATCATCTGTCATAATGAAGAGACCCCAAAAATACTGTGACTCAACCAGTTCAGAAATGTATTGTTTTCTATGTGATATTCCAAAATGGAAGATGCTTTAGAGCAGCTCAGTGGCTGGGTTCTGCTACATCAACTCAGAGAGCCAGTTTCTCTACCTTGCTCTGGGATGCTCTGGGATGCTGTTGTCTCTATTGAACTGTGAAAGCTGAGTCACTGGAAAGTCCATGCCTCGGCCCCCAGAAAGGCACAAGAGTGGTGACAGACACAGCCAATGTTCCAAGGACAAGATCCATACCCTTGACTGAAATTTACCTTAGATGGCTGGCAAGGTCACTGCCAGGGAGGCTCAGGAATGTCGTCGCCGCTAACACCCCAACATTAATGAAGAAAGAATGAGTAGATGCAGGGAGTAGCCAGCACTCTGCCACACAGCAGCTAATAACAAAAACAATCAAGCTAAGTGGACCGTGTGAACAGTGCAGGCCCATGCATCCTTGTTGGCCTCCATTGAGCTTGCGTTTGGCTTTTTGAAGTACCAGAGATGATTCATACAAAAAGCCTTGCCTCCCAGATACTTATCATTTGGGCAGATGGATGTGCTGCAGGATGTTCAATTTTGGAAGGTGTTCAGGGATGCGTAGTTTCTGTATGTGGAAGAGACTTTGAAGGAACTTACACAGTGCAAGGGGAGAGTGAGGGGCCCAGTTCTTCTCAGCTTATACTGTGACATGCAGTAAGTGTTTATTAAATTCTACCAGGAAGCGAAGGAGGATGTTGTGATCCAAGCAGATGATCCAATATGTCTATGAGCCAGGTTCTTCTCCATCTCTTCCTTCCTTAGCGCTAGCCACTCTTGTTAGGGAGATAAACCTGTGTGGAGTCTAGGCTGTTGGCTGAGACAGATCCAGCTCTGGGTTCTGCTTCTGCTCCTGGCTTACCTGGGATGACCTTTAATAGACTCCTTCACCTGTCTGGACCTCTCTTTCTCTGCTCTTAGAAAGGAAACCTTGCACTGAAGTGATGTATCATCCCTTCTCAGCTGGAGCCATCCGTGGTTTTCAGATGGCACCATAATGGGGCACGGAAGGCAGGCAGCACAACTGACATTTTCTTCCTCAACAATTTCACCCAGTTTTGCTCTTCTAGCATGTTGAGTTTATTCCAGGAGAGTTACTCCATGGAGCAAAACTCTGACTTTTGAAATGATGCAACTCAACTGGGGCATCCTTACAGCTCCTTGTTGTGAAGATACCTACAGCCCATGCCTCATCAGTCTGGGAGCCTTGGTCTTGCCTGTCGCTAACCAGTTCTCTCTCACAAAGCTTTCTCCTGCACCTCCAAATGTCATTCACCTTCCTAGAAAACTTACCAGTTCCTTAGAGCCAAAACCTTGATTACACAAAACAAGGCAAGGCTCTGCTATTGTAATATACATGAAGGCATGAATATCTATGAAATCCTACTTTTTAAAAAGAAAGCTGTTAATCCTTAAAATTGATCATTAATGCTATGGATTCTAAGTACAGTGAATGCTTTGGGGGGGAGGGGAGACATTTTTGAATTGAGGGGCTATTGGAAAGAGGGAGGGTGATGATGAGAAAAGCGGGGAGAGATAGGAGAAAAAAAAAGAAAACTAATGAAAAATGATGATATATATGTAGACAAATGATCAGTACACCAGAGTCATTGAAAACATAGATTATGCAACCAGTTTAGGTTGTATCTCAGTTAACTTAGACTCCAACTTTAAAATATATATATATATTTGCAAGACAGCGAGAGAGAGAGAGCTTCCATCCATTGGTTCACCCATTAAATGGCCACAAAGCTGTAGCTGGGCCAGACCAAAACAAGGAACCTGGAATTTCATTCAGATCCCCCATGTGAGTGCAATTACTTTTCCAGGCATGCTGGCGGGGTGCTGGATCTGAAGTGAAGCAGTGGAATTTGAGCCAGTGCCCATGTGGGATGCCAGCACTGCAGGCAGTCACTTAATCCATCATGTCAGAATGCTGGCCCCACTGTCTAACTTTGAGAAAGTTTCCTAGCCTCTCTACTCTGTTCACCAGTAAATAGGGGTCATGACCCAAGCGGCCTGATACAGTAATGATAAGAGGTACATGAGCCAGTACGTGTAGGTCCGAAGCACTTACGATAGTTCCTGCCATGGAGATGCCCCATGTCAGGTGACCAACTTGGTTAGAACCTGCCAACTAGTTGCTCCACATCTGGTTCTTTTTCTTCACCCAGGTGAGAGGGAACCCGAGGTCCCTACAACTTCACTCACTGCTTCCTGTTTCCATCCCTTCCTGCATCATCACATTCATTTGTCTATTCACAATGATATTCCTAAGAAAGCAGCTCTCCTGAAAGCTGTGTTCTGGAAAAGATAAAGGACCTTTGTACATAGTTACCTAACAGATCTTGTGTCTGCAGTGTGAGTCCTTGCCTCATACCACAGGCCAGTGGCTTTTCATTTTCACACGAAATCCATGAAACTGAGACACTTTGAGTGTATCTTACTGTGGGGTGTGTGTGTTTATTGGAACACTTCCACTCTTTGAATTTTATTTATTGTTTGGCAAACAGAGAAAGAAAGATAAACACAGCTCACAGTGCAAGTTCCTTCAAAGTCTCTTTCACATTCTGGTTTACTCCCAAAATATTCAAAACAGAAGCTAGGAGCCAAAAACTCAAGCCAGGTGCATGCCCTTTAGACATCATTCCTGCCTCCAAGGATGGACATCAGCAGGCAGCTAGAAGCAGGAGCAGTTCCAACATTGGACCACAGCATTTTGACACAAGATGAAGGCATTCCAACTTACAGCTTATGACTAGCCTGAACATCCACGTTTTAATGACTTTCTTTGCCTCATAAGAAAACAGCTCTGGTCTTCAGTAAGCTGAACTCTTGATGCTAAAGTGGTGTGTGTGTGTGTGTGTGTGTGTATTTAAGGGAATATTTGGTTCCTGCGGTTTCCATGGTTTCCTTGTTCTTTTGGGCCAAGAGGCCCACCAAACCTCCTAAGAGTGATGTCGTTTTGGCCGTGCAGCTGTGTGGTCAGAACTGGTTGGTGGGAGGTTGCCAGGATCCCTCTGCATTCATTCTGTTCTGATCCATCTTACTCCATTCCTGGTTCATGAGCTAAGGCATTCAAATCCCCTGGTTGGGTAAACAAAGGTGAAAGATATTTGGGAAGTTAGTGAGGGTGTGGGGAAGGAGCCTGGTGGGTGGTGTCTGCGTTCTTTTAGAGCCCCCCTGAGTCTGTTATGTGCTTCCCAACCTTCCCCTGCTTTGCACCATCTGGGAGAGTGCAAAGAGGGAGGATTCCATAGCTGTGCTTCTGTTGTCGGTTTTCTGCCAGGATTAGGTCTACCACAAAACCCCTAGGGTGTATGTAAGCCTATATGGTGTTTTCCTAAATTGTTCCGTTGTCAGAACCCAACGACCTTCTCCCAAAATCTATTTATGGCCTTGGTCTATAGAAAAGGAAATGACTCGGGACAATTCTAAAAGAGGAGCAGCCTGATTTGAGGATGGAAGACAGGGTTGGGTTGCTGTCATCTGACATGTGCAGTCCTGCCTTCTATAATCTCGTCTGCCATGAATTATTATTATACTCTATTGTGCCATTGCCCTTGGGGTGTGTTAGCTTGGGTGATGACCACAAAACCCCTAAACCATTGCATTCAAGGGACTGTTGAAGAAGAGTGAGGAAGAATGAGGAGAGAAACAAAGTAAGACTGGGGGAGAGAGAATGAAACAGTTATAAAGAGCTGAAAAGCCTACAAGCATTTATGAAAAATACAAAGCTAACACAGCAATGGTAAACAGCGGGTTCAAACCCTTGCATTTGGTAGGTATTCAAGCCTTTACAATATTATTCTATACACTTTGTGTTATGGCTGAAATAGTTATTCTTACAGAAAAAAAAAGAGGTCATGACCCAAGTTTGGAAGATTGAGAGCAGGTGTTTCTGTGAGCTAGCTATGGAGTCATACGGAGAGCTGTCACCTCTCAGTTGTGTTATTTGTAAGTTGAAGAGCTACACTGAATCCAGAAAGACAGGCCTGAGGTTCAGAGATGACCATGACAAAGATCAGGATGGTTAGAGAAACTGCCTTGGGTGTGGAATAAGAAATCACATGCCATATATTTGCCAACCATGATTCAGATGCTCTGTTTAAAAAAAAAAGTTACATTCATGAGTCAGTGTTTCCTTTTAGCATTGTCATGTACCTAGATATTGCCACACTTTCCCAATCTTGAACATTCTTCTGTATTACACATGTTCCAATCCCATGTCACATTACCCCCTGAGTTATGCAAAATGCAACAACTAATGAACGACTCCTAGCAATGGAAAAGACTTATTCAGCACAATTGTTGTGGCTTTTCCTAAAATAAATGTCAGCATGTTAGAGTTGAGCAGATGCTTCCCAAATTTTTCCCTGTAGATTTAGTTACCAGTTATTAATTCTTTAATGACAAGCAACCCAACATTTGGTTACACTCTCTTGGAAGGGAGGGAGAGCAGGACATGAAGATTCTGATTTGCAGAGTTGGAGGGAGGACAGCTCTGAGTCTCAGTGCTTGCACAGCCAAGAATCAGAGCCAAGGAGTAGGGGGAGGTGGAAAGTAGAGAGGGAGGAGAAGCGGAGGTGTTAGGGATGGGAGGGAAGATGGAGAGTTTAAAGAACAGGCTCCTGTGGTTGTGAGGACTGGCAAGCCTGAAATTTATGTGGGCAACCCGGCAAACTGGATACAAGGGAGGGATTCGTGTGTTACAATCTTGAGGCTGAATTCCTTCTCTGAAAGACTTCATGTTTTGCTCTTTTTCATGATTTTTTTAGATTTATTTATTTTGGTTGGAAAGGCAGATCATATTTATAGAGAGAAGAAGAAACAAAAGAAAGATTTTCCATCTACTGGTTCGATCCCCAAATGACCACTATGGCCAGAACTAAGCCAGTAGGAAGCCAGGAGCCAGAAACTTCTTCCAGGTCTCCTGCATGGATGCAGGGACCCAAAGCTTCGCGTCATCCTCTACTCCTTTCCCAGGTCACAGGTAGGGGACTAAATGGAAAGTAGAAGCAACTGGGACATGAACCAATGACCATATGGGATCCTGGTGTTTACAAGGGGAGGATTTGGGCATTGAGCCATTGTGCTGGACCCACATTTTGCTATTAAGGCTTTCAACTGGTAAGATGAGACCAACTGATCATATGAAAGGCAGCCTATCCTATTTAAAGTTCACTGGTGGCAAATGTCATTCCCATTTACAGAATACTTCCCCAACAGTGTCTAGACTAGCACTTGACCAACTGCATAGCTGAGCGTCATGGCCTTGCCATGCTAACCCACATTAGCCATGAGAGGAATTAAGAGACGGGAAGTCTTGGCCACACACTTGGCTGGGGCAAGTCAATTTGTCAGAGCCACCCAAACTTAAAGATAGAAGTAACCATGTATTGCTGGTTATTGGAGTTGTCCAAGAAGGCAGCGTTTTGACTAATGCTTGCTCAGGCATGAAGCTGTAGCCCCAGAATTGCATGCTAACAAACTGTTTGGGGTTTTTGTTTGATTTGGCAGGTTTTTTTTTTTCTCCTCTCACTGCTTCTCAAGTCTTTTACCAAACAAAGGACAGGCAGTGCAGTCTATTCTTCTAAAGGAATTAAGTTCTAAGTCAATCTGGGAGTGTAGCTTAAATGCTTTGGTAAAATCAAAGCAGAGTTTGGTATCAACAAAGATAAAACCTGACATAGGTTTGACTTCTCTCATACCTATTTTCTTTGCCAGCACCCAGTGATGAATTAAAATATTTATGGAAGGGTGGGCTTTTCTGTTGTTGTTAACATTTTATTTTATGTTTTATTTGAAAGGCAATCAAGAGAGAGAGAAAGAAAGCAAGAAAATCTTCCAACCACAATCTCACTCTTCAAATGACCCCAATAGCCAGGCCTGAGACCAGGAGCCAATGACTCCACCCTGATGATCTACATGGGTGACAGAAGTCCAGGCACTGGGGTCACCTTCAGCTACATTCACGGGCCCCTAGTGGGAAAACTACATTGAAAGTGGAACAGCCAGAGCTTGAACTGGACAGTGCTTGGAAGCCTCAGCTGCTGGGCCTCAATGGCGACCTCTATAGGTAGCTTTGAGTAGAGCCAGTGTATCCAGGTCAGATCAACACTGCTTCCTGGGATACTAAGCCAACTTCCTCCACACCTTGATGAAATCTTTCCCAGAGTTGAGCTGCCCATCACACCCTTGCCATGCCAAGCTCAGTCTTGCCTCCAGGACTTTAGGTGTTATCTTGTCTGCTTGGGATGCATAGCACATTACTTCTTGCTTCTACAAGTTTAAACTTTTCGCAGAATTGTGTAAAGATACAATAATACCTAATATTATTGTTATTATTTAGCCAGGCCACTGTACAAAATACTTCAGGGGTATTATCATTTTACCCCTTTTTTAAAGATTTATTTATTTTTTGCAAAGTTAGAGACAGAGAGGAAGATCCTCCATTTGATGATTCACTCCCCCAAGTGAGCGCAACAGCCAGTACTGCGCCGATCCGAAGCCCAGAGCCTGGAGTTTCCCCCAGGTCTGGATGGGAAGTGGAGCTGCCGGGATTAGAACCGGCACCCATACAAGATCCCAGCTCATTCAAGACAAGGACTTTAGCCACTAGGCCACCACACTGGGCCCTGTCATTTTATCCTTAAAATAACACACCACTCCTCCCCACCACTCCTACTCATTATAGATGATGCCACTAAACATGGAGAGATTAAAAAAAATTGTTCAAGCTCCTATGGCAACTGAATAACTGAATAACTCCAAAGCCCACACCTAAGCACTAACATTATACAGTGTTAATCTGTAGCAGTGTCTCCACCAACCCATGTCTCTATTTTTCCATTAAAGATTTATTTCTTTTTAGTTGAAAGTCAGAGTTACAGAAAGAGGGGAGAGTCAGAGAGATCATCCATCCACTGGCTCATTCTCCAAGTGGTTGCCACAGCCTGTCTGAAGCTGGGAGCCATTCTTTTGGGTATCCCACAGGAGTACAGATAACCAAGTACTTGAGCCATCCTCTCCTCCTTTTCCACTCCATTAATAGGGAACTGGATCAGAAGTGGAACAGCTAGAATATGAACTGGTGCCCATTTGGATGCCAGGGTCACAGGTGGAGCATTAGCTACTGAGCTGGCCTTCATGGCTCTGTTTTTCTCTGTGCTGTGCACACACTTTGCATCACCCTTAAGCACAAGATTGTATTCTGTTTTTCTGGCTGCTTCCATATGTCTGTATTTCATGCTCATCTGGCCAGTATAGTAAACTGAGATATTAGTATTAGAACAATTAATGGATAGTTGATATTGGTCTTTTTGTCCATTTGTTTACATTTCATATAGTTTATTCTGTGATAAATTGAAAAGGAGAGCAATGGGGCCCAGCACAATGGTCTAGTGGCTAAAGCCTCACTTTGCAAGCACCAAGATCTCACATAGGCACTGGTTCATTTTCCAGATGCTCCACTTCCCATCCAGCTCCCTGGAGGGCTTTGGGCCTGGGAGGGCAGTCGAGGACAGCCCAAAGCCTTGGGCCCCTGCACCCACTTGGGAGACCCAGAATTAAACTCCTGGCTTTGGATTGACTCAGCTCTGGCCATTGCATCCATGTGAGAAGTCAACCAGTGGATGGAAGATCTCTCTCTCCTTTCTGTAAATCTGTCTTTCCAATAAAAATTAATAAATCTTAAGAAAAAAATCACATACTAAAATTTTTAAAAGTAAAATAAGTCATCTTTAAAGTAATCTTAAAAAATAATCTTTAAAAAAAAAATCTTCGGTACCATGGTTAAGATGCTGCTTGCAATGCACACATTCCACAACAAAATACCTAATTTACATCCTGACTTCACTTCTGATCCCAGCTTTAGACACTGGGAGGCAGCCCTGGGAGACGCATAGCTGCTCATGGAGTTGGGTTGCTGACAGACCTGGGAGAGACCTGGATTGAATTCCCAGCTCTTGCGTTGGAAAGGACTGACTATTGTGGTCATTTGGGGAGTGAACCAGAAGGTCAAACATTCATTCCCCTCCCTCCCGCCCCCCAGCACACACACGCTCCCTTCTCTCTCTGTTCAAATAAATAAAAATAAAATGTTTGGAGGTTTTAAAAATAGCTTATGATCTATGGCCCAGAAGTTACAGTGGGTAATATCTTCGTGTTGCTAAAGGCCTGGCCAGCTCACGGCCCACGCCACCCTGCCCAAAAACCTCCCATGTGAGGAGGGTGTGTGGTCTCTGCCCGTGAGCCATCACCACATTCAAATGTTGATTCAGCTTCACCTTGGGACACGGATTCAGGGGACTGGCCTGGGCATGCCCATTCAACTTACTTCTGACAAAACGTTTATTCAGGTGAAAACTCTCCCTTCCCACTAACAAAGCAAAGGACCCTTCGGTTTTGCTTCACTCATCAGCAACTCAAGTGAAACTTGATCATGGCAAGAGTGCCTGGTGGGGCTCATTCATGGAAATCCACACGCATCGGTCTCCCTACATGAATCCCACGCCTGAAGACCATCAAAGAGAAAACACTTGGATAAAATGAAATGTGGCTAAAGAGTTCTCTCCTTTCTTTCCTTCTCTATGTGAATACGGTGTGCATTAGTGCTGTGTCACTGTTGAGCCTGTGATAGAATTGTACTTCTCTGTAGTTACAGTTAGGTGTGGTCAGCTGACCTGCTTTGGTCAGTTACATGTAGGCATGAATGGTGCACATATCTGAGAAGATGGCGTAAGAGTCCGCCTATGCTAGGTCATGTTTTCTTTTTCTGTCTGGCGTGGTAATGAGCAACACTCAAGGTAGTAATTGCCGCATCCGTCCCAACACCCGAGTACAACAGAGAACGACGCTAGAGCCCTAGAACAAGCTTCCTTTAATACGAGATTTCTTCTTCTAGTCATCAGGCCATAGAGTCCTCACTTTACAGATGGTGATATTAGGGCTAAGAGATATTAAGAGACTTTCTTGAGTAAAACAGTAGCAGGAAAAACAATGTCTTGTGAGAGCAATCATTGACAAGCCTTATTGGTCAAGGCGTTCTGCAGCCTGTATGGGAGGGACATTGTCTGCTAGAGCAGACCTTTATCTGAAGTGGTGATGATTCAGGTAGCTGGGGCTCCCGCCATCCGTGTAGAAACCTAGCTTGCAATTCCAGCTCTTAACTGTGGTCCTGGCTCAACCCTGGCCATTGTAGGCATGTGGGGAGTAAAACAATTGGTGGCAATGAACGCATATATTCTCTCTCTCTTTCCCTTCTTCCCTCTTAGACAAACATTTAAAACTTCTGCAATTCCTATGAAAATGCCCTTCATTTACTCATCCATTATAAACATATATAGATTGCCTGCTATTTGCAAGAGCATGTAGGGCAGTCTGTGTGAGGATTATAAGAATGAATCAGCATAATATTAGTTATCAAACATTTTCACAGTCAGACAAAAGGTATTCCAAAAACTGTTCTCATTGGAATAATTTGGATTAAAGTTGAAGCCAAAGAAACTTGCATCCCATATGCCCTCCAACAACGGAGTTAGTTTCTGTGGTTTTTGCCGTGTGTGTGTCCTGTCTCCCCTGTAAGCATTTTCACCTGAGAACTGACCATGACCTCAGCATTCCATCATGAGTATTTCTGGTCCCCCTTTTCTAACCCATTGGTTTCCAATCTTTTTCTTCTGTCATTATAGCCTTTTTCAAAGGCGATATCAGCCAAATTCCAACATAGGAAGCATATTTAAGGAACTGAAACAACTCAAGACGATAACAGTACACGACCAACAAGTGTGTGAGAAAACGCTCAGCCTTCAAAATCATCGGAGAAACGAAATCAAAAGCACAGTGATATTATCATCTCACCCCAGCTAGAGTGGTTAGTATCAAATACAAATAGACAGGCAGGTTAAGCTGCCTCCTGGGGCATCCCCACATTCCGTACCAGTAGGAGTGGAATGCTGCTTGCTGCTCCTTTACTTGGGAGGTAGCAGATCGTGGCTACCAGCATTTAAGGAGTCACCTATTAAATGAAGCCAAGTCTATCTCCCTCTCCCTCTCTCTGTCTTTGTTGCTTTGCCTTTCAAATAAATAAATACATACAAGGTTTTTTTTAAAGGCAAAAATAACAGATTTTGGTAAGGATGCAGAGAAAGGGGAACTCCGCACACTCTTGGTGTGAATGTAAATCAGTACAGCCATTAGAGAGAATGGTACCAAGGTTCCTCAGAAAACTAGAAATAGCACTACCATATGCTCTGTTGATTCTACTGCTGAGTGTATAACCAAAGGAAAGGAATCTGTAAGTTTAAGACATATCCGTGAACCCGGTGCAACAGCCTAGTGGCTAGATCCTTGCCTTGCATGTGCCAGGATCCCATATGGGCACTGGTTTATGCCCCAGCTGCTCCACTTCCCATCCAGTTCTCTGCTTGTAGCCTGAGAAAGCAGTAGAAGATGATCCAAAGTCTTAAGACCCTGCAACTGTATGGGAGACCCAGAAGATGCTCCTGGCTCCTGGCTTAGGATCAGCATAGCTGTGGCTGTTGCAGCCACTTGGGGAATGAACCAGCAGATAGAAGATCTTTCTCTCTGTATTGTCTGCCTTTCCAATAAAAATAAATATGGAGAAAGAGAGAGAGAGCTGTACTTCCATGTTTACTGCATCATTATAATCAAGTCATCCAAGTTGTCAACAAGTTACAACTGAATGAACAGAGAAACAACAGCATACCCTGTAGCCATGAAAAAGTGAAAGCCTGAGCCCATCCAAAGCCTTGCATCATCCTTCTCTGCTTTCCCAGGCCACAAGCAAAGAGGGGGACGGGAAGTGCAGGAACCAAAACACAAACTAGTGCCCACGTGGGATCCCGACTCTTGAAGGGAGAAGATAAACCAATCAAGCCATTGTTCCGGGCCTTAAAGAGAATGAAATTCCATTGTTAGCAGCAACACAGATGGCGTGAGAAACTATCATGTTAAGTGAAATCAGTTAGACATGGAAGAAAAATAGCCTATGTTATAATTTGCATGAGGAAATTATAAAAAGTTGTATCAGGCCCAGCACGATAGTCTAGCAGCTAAAGTCCTTGCTTTGCATGCACCAGGATCCCATATGGGTGCCAGTTCTAATCCCAGCTGCTCCACTTCCCTTCCAGCTCCCCACAGATGGCCTAGGAAAGCAGACGGGGATGGCCCAAGGCCTTGGGACCCTGCACCCCACCCTGCAGTGTGGGAGACCCAGAGGAGGCTCCTGGCTCCTGGCTTCAGCTCTGCTCATCTCTGACCATTGCAGGCACTTGGAGAATGAACCAGCAGATAGAAGATCTTTCTGTAACTCCTCTTTTAATCCACCTGAAAGTGATTTCTCAGTTTGGCAACATGAGCACTCCAGTCCCTCTTCCAGTCTTCCCCTTGGCCTCCTGGAAGGCAGAGGATGGAATTCGGTCATGCCCACGGTGCCCTGTGTGAGCCGACAGCTTCTTGCAGAACAGGTTCTGAAACCCATTGGATGTCCAGCAGAGTGGCTTCACTTATTATTCTCACTGTTTACAATCTTAATATGATCAGCTCAAAAGAGAATCATGGCAATCATAAGAGAGCTAGATGAGTTCCAAGTTGCGGTTGCGTTTTTGCTTTGTTTTGTTTTTTAAAAAGTACCTTTTACTAAGGGAGTAAAAAATAGCGCTTGGGAGAGTTTGAGGAATTGAAAAAAGAATAAAAAACAAACAAAAATCACCTATGATCTCATCATCTGAGCATAGATACTTTCACTTTTTGCTGTCCATTTTTACTATTCGTACATTTTTGTACGTAAGTATAGCTATAAGGATAACGTCATTTTCTAATCTTTATTTTTTTTAAGATTTATTTATTTTTTATTACAAAGTCAGATATCCAAAGAGGAGGAGAGACAGAGAGGAAGATGTTCTGTCCAATGATTCACTCCCCAAGTGAGCGCAACAACCGGTGCTGCGCCAATCCAAAGCCGGGAACCAGGAACCTCTTCTGGGTCTCCTACGCAGGTGTAGGGTCCCAAGGCTTTAGGCCATCCTCGACTGCTTTCCCAGGCCACAAGCAGGGAGCTGGAAGGGAAGTGGAGCTGCCAGGATTAGAACTGGTGCCCATATAGGAACCCCGGGCACGTTCAAGGCAAGGACTTTAGCTGCTAGGCCACAGCACTGGGCACAATTTTCTGATCTATAAAAGATGTTCTTGTCTGCCATAAACTCACCAAATGGTGCCGGCTATTATCATTCTTAATTGCTGCATGATATTCTGCTGAGCCACTGCAACTACAGAACCATTGCTCTAACGATGAAGATTATTCTCAGTGCTGAAACGCTCTGGCTGCTGCGCCTGCACTGTCCAGCACGTACCACTCTGCTCTGATCCCTGGGAGGCGTGTGGACTCTGTCAACGGGCTCCCTGGTCCGCTGGCTCCTATCTGGGTCAGCCAGTGAGAACCCTCGCAGGAAGCCAGGGGACAAGAGAAGCGTATCTGCATGCTCCAGGCTCTCCCACACTCTGCAGACACTGGGGGCTGAACACTCAACCAAAGGCCAGAGGTACTGTCCAGTGACCCCGGCCTGGCTCTGTCTGCCTCGGGCTTCCACTCCCTGCTCTCTTTCACCCCAATATTCAATCCTGGGTGACTAACATCTCTCTGCTGGTTCTGGGATATTGAATAACCCCTTGATAGTCCACGCCGTTGTGAAAACTCCCTTCAATTAAATATTCCTTATTTAAACTGCATAATTGTAGTTTCATGCTCTACCCATTGTATCAAGCAAGTTCAGATAATACCTATCATTTAACATCGAATTTCCTTTGGATGGAAAACTAAAAGGGGAATTACAGCATCCAACAGTATAAAGACACCTCAAGCTTTGAGTCATATCGTTTAACCAGCTTTTACAATTGTGTTTAATTTGGTTGAGAGACAGACAGACAAACCAAAAGTCACATCTCCTCCTCAGGGCTGGGCCAGGGTCAAGTCCAGGAGCCAGGTGCACAGTTCCTGTCTCCCACATGGGTCACAGGGTCCATCATGGCCACCTGTCAGCATCTGCATTTGATAGGGAGCTGGAGGTAGGAGCCAGGGCCAGGAATCATACCCAGTACTCTGATGAGGGAGTAGGCATGCATCACCACCGGGCTTTCTGAAGCTGATGTTGCTGACCGTATGCCCTTCAGATGTGATACATTTGTTTTTGTTTGTTTGTTTTTAATGCTTTATTGTCACAGATTTTAGTTCTGGTGCCGGCACATTCACTCTACTGGCTAATCGTTCACTTCCAAATGTGCCATCGTATATGGGCACTAGTTTGTGTTCTGGCTGCTCCACTCCCCATCCAGCTCCCTGTTTGTGGCCTGGGAAGGCAGCTTAGGGTGGCCCCAAACCTTGGGACCCTGCACCCATGTGGGAGACCTCAGAGGAACTCTTGGCTCTTGGTTTTAGATTGGCTTAGCTCCAACCACGGAAGTGAACCAGCAGATGGAAGATCTTTCTGTCTCTCTTTCTCTTCATAAGTCTAGTCTTCCTTTCCAATAAACATAAAGATTTTTTTAAAGTTGGTCACCCTATCGTTTCTAAGAATGGACTCTCTACTTGACTTGGGATATGAACGCTTTAGCACTCAGAGAGTCTGAACTGTGTTTTCTCTTGTGTTGGACTTGAAACATTAGGTTGCCATGTCATATCCCTGGTATTATGAGATTTCCTTAGTGCCACTGTTGTCAACTTTCATGCTGATGTTGTTCTAATAGCCTGTCATGCATCATTTCATTTAAATGATATGATCCAATGAGCTAGGGACTTAGGTCTGTTTTACGTGGAAGCCAACTCGGGCCTGGTGGAGACATTACGCATAGCCATGAAGACACCAGTTAGGTACTTGCATACGCACTAGAGTGCTTGGATTTGAGTCCAGCCACCTGAGTGCAGACTTAGGGAGGCGGTAGTGATGGCTCAGGTCCCTGAATTCCTGCCACCCATGTGGAAGACCTGGATTGAGTTCCTAACTCCCAGCTTTGGCTTGGCCCAGTGTTAACCATTCCAGGTGTTTGGAAAATGAACCGGGAAATAGGAGGATTCTAAGTTCTATACCTGTCACGCAGCCACACTCTCATCACATAGGTGTTGGTGGTATTGCAAGTTTTATTTTCCTCCAGCAGCCTGTGAGATACCTAGTGGTGGGAATAGCTTTCAGGGTGTTTTGTTTTGTTTTGTTTTCATTTTTGTAGTCCCTGAACCCAAGGCAAGGATTGGCATGTAGACAGTGCTTGACAAATATTATGGAACTGAGTGAAAGCAGTACTTAGAGTCTTGCTAAGCTTGGCCGATGTGGGAAAAACCTGTCACTGAATCCAGGGCATGCGCAGTGGTACAGAGTCACCCTCCAGCTGACCCACAAATCCTGCTACCTGTCAGACCTGTCTCTGCAATGATGCTGAGAGCACCAGATTCTCGCAGCTTGATGACACCAACCAATACTATTGTGCCAGCCATCACCACCACCTTCACCCTATCCTGAGGTTACTGAGACGCCTAGATATAATTTCATTTCTCATATACACTGTTCTACAGGAATAGGATGCTCTGAAGTAAACTTTAGCCAGAATTTCCTCAGTATTTCTTATCATAGAACAACGTTTAAGGAATTTGGTTTCGGTTAACACAACCCAGTCTTTTGTTCTATTGTTTTTAGTTTGATGATGATCTTACTGACAGAATCCGTTTTCTGGACCTTTCAGATAAGACTTCGCCTTGCCAACAATAATCTGTTACTTTATGAGTATGTGAATGGTAGATTTCATCTGCCCCCCATAACATAATTTATGCATCTGGTAGTACTCTCTTACCCACAAAGAATGATTCAAAAACTCCTGGTAAATGCTTGAAAGTGGGAACATATCAAACCTTGATCCTGCACCATTCATCTGATAATGAAGATAGATACTAGGTAACAATACAGGTGCATACCTCATGGATATGCTGGACAAAGGGATGATTCATATCCCAAGTGAGATAACACAGGATAGGCAAGGTATCCTGGTATTTATCAGAATAGTCCATAATTTAAAGCTTAGGAAAATGGTTTGTTTCTGCAATTTTCCATCTAACATTTTTGGATCACAATTGACAAAAAACAAAACATTTAACGGGAGGTGTGAAGGGATCGGGCTAGCTGGAGAAGGATATGTACCATAACTCTATTCTAAATGTTCAGGCTTCTCTTAGGAGAAGCAAATTAAAGAAAGCAGCACTTTTTAGGCTCAATTTTCTGTCCGGTAAAAATAGGATCTTGTGTTAGAACAGCTGCAGGAAGTGCAAAAGAAGTAAGTAAACACCCAGCGTTTGGTTGTTGTAGTGGAAGTGGAATATACTCCGACTTCTGGTTCATCAACAACTGCCCAGTGTCTCAATTCCCCTTCCAAAAACGAAACAGTTCCACTTATCAGGCAATCGAAGACAAGTTCAGACTTAAAACCTTTTCAATGAATAGTGTCAAAGGTTGTTTTAAGTTGTAAAATATAAATACTCCAGAAAATATTACTAAGTTGGTAGACTGATAATTTGTTACTGATTCCATTCATCAATATCATTCTTTGGAGAGAGAATTTGTCAACAGATGAGAGACCATTCTGATCAGTTTTATAAAGTAATTTTATTTCTGTAAACCTTGTCTAAGGAAATAATCCCTCCAAAAATGTAAAGGGTGGG
This sequence comes from Ochotona curzoniae, assembly GCF_017591425.1. Lineage (NCBI taxonomy): Eukaryota > Metazoa > Chordata > Mammalia > Lagomorpha > Ochotonidae > Ochotona > Ochotona curzoniae. The sequence continues at coordinate 6,610,247 of NW_024466446.1, read as the reverse complement.
AGAGAGGAATTTTTGCAAATATATGATTGAAAAAAACACATTTGCCATGGAGCCAAAGCAATGGTTCAACTGACTAATCCTCTGCCTGTAAGCACCAGCATCCCATATGGGCACCAGTTCATGTCCCAGCTGCTCCACTTCCCATCCAGCTCCCAGCTTATGGCTTGGGAAAGCAGTAGAGGACAGCCCAAAGCCGTGGGACCCTGTACCAATATGGGAGACCCAGAAGAGTCTCCTAGCTCCTGACTTCAGATTGGCTCAGTTCTGGCCTTTGAGGCCATTTGGAGAGTAAACCAGTGGATGGAAGATCTTTCTAACTCTTCTCTCTGCATATCTACCTTGAAAATGAAAATAAATAAATCTTTGAAAAATAAAAATTAAAGCCTTTGCTATAACCTTGAATGCTAAAGCTAGGCATCAATCTCTAGGTTCGCTGGGATCACTCATTAGTTTAGAAAGAAGTAAACTTGAAAAATGTGTAACAAGAACCACATTTACATTCATAACCCTTATCTAGAGATGCCATCTCTAGGATTTTTCTAAAAGAAACTAATAGGCTAAAGAGAAGGAAACATCAGGTAAAAAAAATACTTTAATTACAATATTTTTCACATGACTTCAAACCTAAAATCATCTGTCAAACAAAAGTTTTACTTTTATTTTATTTATGTGAAGTCACTGCAAAAACCTTAGAGGGGCAAAAAGACCCAATGATCAGTTTCCTTTGGTGAAAGCCATGCATTGTTTTTACACAGTAAGCCTTTACATGAATTTGTCAAAATCCACATGTCTGTGTAATCAGAATGAAGCGGTGATATGGTTAGTCTTGTGATAGCAGATGCATTAGTATCCTTTCAATATAGTATGTTCAATAAATAACCAACAAACAGGGAATAAGAAAAAAAGGTTAGAAGGAAGTATACCAACATATGAATAGGTTTTTCTTAGAGGTAGAGTCATATGTAATTTCTCCTTTTCTCTATAACATTTGTTACAATGTAATTATCATATTTTAAAATATTTACATATGTATGTATTTGAAAGACAGTGTTATGGAGAGAAGGAGGGATGAAGTGGGAGGGACAGAAGAGAGATTGAGCCCTGAAAGGTTACAATTGGCAAGGGTTGGCCCAGGGTCAAGTCAGAAGCCGGGGTTCCGTCCAGATCTCCCACAGGCAGGAGCCTAAGCCTTGGGCCATCCTCTGCTGCTTTCCCCAGCATGCCAGCAGGGCGCTGGATCAGAAGTGGAGCAGCCAGGACTCACATCAGGACCATATGGGAATGCCAGCATTGCAGGCTAGTGGCTTTACATGCTGCACCTTTGCAGCAGTCCTGTTATGGTACTTTTGTGAAATATTATTATACATATTTTCTCTAGCATATGGAAATCAGAGCCCTAGATTTTGGCCCTGGAAACACAATGGTGTTTAGAAATAGCACTTTTTCTGGCAACCTGTGTTATCAGGAACATGAATCTCTATTATTTCTTCACATAATTTCTGAGAAATTCCTCCGCAGACTTCTGTTAGAAGTTGAGGAAATGGAGTGGCAAGATGGCTCATTTGGCTAATCCTCTGACTGTAAGTACTGGCATCCCATATGGGCACAAGTTCATCTCCCAGCTGCTCCACTTCTGATCCAGTTGCCTGCTAATGGCCTCGGAAAGCAACAGAGAACAGCACAAATCCTTAGGCCCCTGCACCTGTGTGGGAGACCTGGAAAAGGCCCCGGCTCATGATCAACTCAGCTCCGGCCACTGTGGTTGTTTGGGGAGTGAACCAGTGGATGAAAGATCTTTCTGTCTCTTCTTTTCTGCGTGAATCTACCTTTCCAAATAATATGTATGTTTTAAAGTTAAGGAAGGACATCTAAAAGTTCAGGGCCCAGCGTGGTGGCCTAGCAGCTAGAGTCCTTTCCTTTCACACGCCAGGATCCCATTTGGGTGCCCTTTCAAATCTTGGCGGCCCCACTTCCCATCCAGCTCCCTGCTTGTGGCATGGGAAAGCAGTCGAGGACGGCACAAAGCCCTTGGGACCCTGCACCCGCGTGGGAAACCTGGAAGAGGCTCCAGGCTCTTGGCTTTGGATTGAGCGCAGCTCCAGTAGATGTGGCTCCTTGGGGAGTGAATCATTGGACAGAAAATCTTCATCTGTGTCCCTCCTCCTCCCTGTATATCTGACTTTCTAATCAAAATAGAAAATAAATATTTTGAAAATGTCTTTTAATTTGAAACTTTCAATTTCTACCTAGAGAAAATCAGACAGTCCCCTACGCTGCTTTCCTAGGGGTTCCTGGTGTGTTTATTTTTGCAAAAATATTATTAGTACAATTCTTGTTTGGCAGGTGCAGACTTTCACCTTGGTTTTTCACGAGCATCTTAAGAGAAACTGAAAGACAAGTGAAAGTGTGAAAAGGCGCTAGGCTCGCAGCACCCTGCCTTCCTCCACTTCTAGCTGGGACGTTACCCACAGCGCCTCACTGCACTGCAGCTGGGCTCGTGAGGAGCACGCAGCAGCCCCAGCTGCCTCTTCACCCCCAGGAGGGCTCAGGGGAGTTGTCCTCAAGAGCCCCGCCCCCACCTCCAAAGGGCAGGAAAGTCACAGCAGGGGAGCCAGTCTTTCGGAAACGCGGCTAAGTTTCTGTGTGATCACTGAGAGAGAGGAGGAGGAGGGAGCAGCCGCCGTGTGTGTGCTGGTGGGTTGTCACGGCCGAAAGCTACTGGGGAAGACGCTGCTCTGATGGGCTCTGGCCCGAACTCCCAGAAGGGAGCAAGCGAGAAGTTCAAACTCTGTATTTTCAGATCAGCAGAGAGGAGGGGAGTCATTGGACAATCCCAACAGCCCATGCCGTTTTGGGGGGACTGTGTGGGTGCAGGCAGTTTGCCAAGTTTCCCAGGGTCTGTCACTTCCACCTGCTCAGCAGTGGCACTGGCCAATCAGAAGTGACACAGGTCCAGACACAACAGAGGGGTCCCGGAAACACCGTCTTCTTCAGGCATCACTCTTTTTTTTTGTTGTTAGATTATAGAGATAGCTGAGGGGTCTGCAGGAGGGGCAGGCCGGGGTGATGCTTGGGTGTGGAGGGGCGATGCTTGGGTGTGGGGGCTTGAGACAGTGGGTGTAGGCCATCCAGTTCCATCCTCCTTGACTTCCCTGAGCCTCGGTTTGATCAATTTCTGAAATGATTCATAAATTCCTTTACAGCCCCCACCCTTCTGTGAAGTACCTGGTCCCACAATGTACCAAACCCAGAAGTCTTGGATCTTCCACTTGATTCTCACGGTAATATCCATAAAAGAACATGTCCCTGGGATTGGAACAAATGCTTCAACCTTTTTGTCAATGAGTCATCAAATGGGTCAGGTTTCCCAATGTCATTTGCATTTGAGAAATATATCAACCTGTATTCTTTCCTGAATATTTTATCCTTCTATGCTGCTTTTTTTTTTTTAAAAAAAAAACCTGAACATCCTGTTTTCAGCCTTCTTTGTATCTAAAGATGAAATGAGGAGATGACACAGAGTAAGAATCTTGTAAAGTATGACAAACACCTGCCTTTGACCTGCTGGGCAATGTCAGAAGTGGAGAAGGCGTGGGTAAAACTCTAGATTTGGGTTTAACGCAAGTTGATAAGGTACTATTGTTGCAAAGAATCAGTTCCTGTTGACTTCAGTCATTGGAGGCAAAATAAGTGACTGACTGTGGACCTGCTTGCAGCCATGCTGGGAGGTCCTGGTCCCTCCTCTGACACACACACACTTCACCCAGATCTCTGCCTTTTTGTTCTTTCCATTTTTTTAAATGTCTTTATTTGAAAAGCAGACAGATCTTATACCCACTGGTTTTTGCCTCAAGATCCTGCAGTAGTCCTGGCCAGGCCAGGCTGGAATCAGGAGCTACAAGCTCCATCTGGGACCCCCATTGGGGAGCAGTAACCCAGGCACTTAGACCAAGATCCCCTGCCTTCCAGGGTAGATCAGCAGCAAGCTGGGTCAGAAGTGTAGGGCCGCTGGGACTGAACCCAGGCTCTAGGATATGGAATGGAATGATCCTAAGTAGCGGTTTAAACTCTGTGCCTACCACTTTCTATCTCAACTTTGGAGAGAACATCTCTTTGACTTCAAATTCTTTTGAGACTTTAAGTTCTTTAGTAGCTGTTACCTTTTCCAGCCCAGTGGACCAGGACTTGGAGGACCATTTCTAGGGAGGTAGGTACAGAATCATCCTGGGAAAGTGCCATGAAGGGAAAAAGAATCCACCGTGCTAGCATTTGTTTCACCATTCACCTAGTGCCAGGTGCCGTTCTAGGCAGCAGGGACAGAGCAATAGCAAAACACCACCCTTTCTGCAGGTGGCAGCCTACCTAAGAACAGACATCACTGGATGACGAAACTAGGCACAACAGCCTAGGCTGGCACAGGTGCAGCCCATAGCAGCCTTGGTGAACATGCTGCCTCCTTCAGGCTCTGAGAAAGGTGGCCCAAACTGTCTTGTTCAGTCAGTGGGGGAAGCAACCTTGGAGGCACTGCAGGGAAATCAAAGTTCACCTCTCAGCCAAGTGCCGTGATTTTTGCTGAGGATTCTCTGCTTTTCTGGAGGTCCTTTACAAATTAAATAGAAGTCATCTTGGACAGTCCTAGTAAGAGGAAGGGGTGTGGGTAGGCACCATGGCTCAACAGATTAATCCTCCACCTTCAAGTGCCAGCATCCCATATGGGTGCTAGGTTCATGTATCAGCTGTTGCACTTCCCATCCAGCTCCCTGCTTATGGCCTGGCAAAGCAGTGGAGGACGGCCCAAGTCCTTGGGACCGTGCACCCACGTGGGAGTCCTGGAAATTAATATGTTCATAGGTGGGAACAGAGAGAAGTATGTCCTCATGGACGCAGTACAAGGATGGACTCACAGCGATATGGCTGGTAATCTGCATTGTTGGGAGACACCTCAGTGGCAGCATGACAGACTTGTGAAAATTCACAAAAGACATCCACTGTAAGACTGGAGGGGGGGACAGTGGGAAGGGTAGGAGACTTGGGGAGAGGGAAGGGAGACCCCAGTGCCTATTAAACTGTGTCATAAAATAATAAAAACAATAATAATTTTTTTCAAGCAAAGCCAAGAAACAAGGTTTTATGTATCGCTCCATGTTTTATCATACCAAGCACCATCCAAAGGAAGTGATTGTGTAATAAATTATCTTTACTGTGGGTAGAAGTGTCACCCTAAGATGGTTTTCCTTGGGGTCTGGGGACAGCAGGCATGGTTCCTGTAATCCTTGTCCAGGTGGCAAAAAGAGGACAGCAGAAGGAGAAATGGCCTTCCGCTGAGGTCGGGGTGTTTGGCAGAGTCCAGTTTGATATATATTTGTTCTGTCTTGCTATATCTCTCCATGATTACCACATTTCTGTCCATAAGATTCTGTTAAATGTTTCTTATTCTACCATCTCTGGGAGAATTACAAGATGACTGCAGCCCCAAGTGGGAGGTAGGTGGTAAGCCTTCCATGAGAATTCACAGAAATCCTTGGGGAAGGAAAGTCAGAGGTGGGGAATTACATAAGTAGATGAGGTTCCGAGATGTTTGACCCCCTGAGAAGCTGGAGAAATGCAGACATTTCTGTTACACATTATCTTTTTGAGGCTTGGATTGTGCTCACAAAGCATCTGAATTCAGGCTGGCATGATGGCTCAACTGGCTAATCCTCTACCTGCAAGTGCTGGCCTCCCCTATAGGCACCAGTTCGTGCTCTGGCTGCGCCACTTCCCATCCAGCTCCCTACTTGTGGCCTGGGAAAGCAGCAGAGGATGACCCAAAGCCTTAGGACCCTGAACCCACATGAGAGACCCTGAAGAAGCCTCCTGGCTTCAGATCAGCTCAGCTATTGCGGCTGTATGTAATATGAATCAGCGGATGCAAGAGCCTTGTGTCTCTCCTTTCTCTAAACCTGCCTTTCCAATAAAAATAAATAAACGTTTCAAAACATAAAAATAAGAGCATCTGTGCTTGCTCCGGCACACTAGGACGTGGGTCGTTAGCATCCTGGTGACTCCACGTGGTAAAATGCAGAGTCCTATAAGAGCGCACTTCAGTGAAACATGGATAGCCATGACATTTCTTACTCAGCTTTGCCTTTCTTCTTTCCCGTCCATCCTCACTCATCAGAAAGTGAAGGGTCTTGGTCTGAATGCCAAGTGAGGGGTTCTGCAGGAATAACTCTTAGACCCCGGCAACAACTTCTCCAGGTAAGTGGAGCTTCTCCTCAATTTACTGATGAGAAGAAAAGGGTGAGATTTCTATCTTCAGAGGTCCATGGACCAGTAAGTGGGTAGCTACGCATCCTAACAGGCACCTAAGTTCTTGACAATATCCCATAAAGGAACATGTACTTGGGGAGTTATATAAGCAAAACACACTTAGAACCCCCCCAAAAAATATGCTGAGAGAAATGCTTACTTTACTCAAACAGAAATGACCAGCTACCAGTGGACACTGGCCTCAAATTGTTATCAAAACAACAAAAGGCCAAGGTTCCTAGCCACTTGCTACACAGGAAAAAAAGTAGTAAAAGACAGTTTCAGTCAGAGCATGGTAAAACCAGCTAACTTTTGAGTGATGGCGGTAGATGGGAGAAGTCCCTTAGAGTTTGGGAAAATCAAAATATTTGCCTGGATACTTAATATGTGCAGTGTTCAAAAAGTTGATGAAAAATGTGCATTATGAAACAACTGCATGAAATACAACTTATTTTTTTGCACCAAAATAAACTTACCTTTTCTTTCTTTTTTTTTTTCCTGTGAACTTTTTAAAGTTCTGTCATATAAAGCTAAGGGCTCAAATACATATTGTTTTCTGTATCTGGGCATAATAGTTGAAGCTTGTAGAATACTTCGCTATCCATCTGAAATCAGGTTCTTTAAAAATAAATACGTAAAATTTTGTTTTAAAAGGAAGAAGGAAATGGGGGTCAGTGTGGTGGCTTGGCAGGTTGATCCCATAGGGACCAGCATCCCACGGGGTGCCAGTTTGCACCCCGGCTGGTTCCAGTTGAGATCCAGCTCTCTGCTTATGGCTTAAGAAACAGCATTGGATGGCTCAAATCCTTGAGGCCCTGTGCCCATGCGGAAGACCCGGCTAAGTTCCCAGTTTCTGTATTCTGATTAGCCCAGCTTCGGCTGTTGTAGCCATTTGGGGAGTGAACCAGCAGATGGAGATTTTATCTGTCTCTCCTATCTATAATTCTACCTTTCAAATAAAAAAATCATTTTTTTAAAAAAGGATTCTATTTTTTAAAGCTTAGGAACATGAAATAAAGACACAGCAAAGGGCAACCTAAATCCATTTGATAATCAGGGTCAGTGACCTAAAAGCTTTTGTACCGGCACCTTGGTGCACCGGGAATAGCTTGTGGCTAGGCACGATTGCACAGATCCGACGAGCCTGCTCGCGCTGCGGTGAGAGCGCTCGCAAGGGCAAAGGCATTGCAAAGATGAGCTGAGCCGCTTGCCCCTCCATCGGTCTTCACCTTCACAAGTGACTGCTTCCTGCGCCCTCTCTCGATGAGGGTGCTGTAAAGATCTGTGGACAAAATCTGTGCAATTCATTCCATTTTTTTTTTCATGATGCCCGTTCTTCATGAACTTTTTGATGACCCACATATGCAGGCATGGATCTCAAGGCTTCCAAACAAAATAAGTTTATCTTTTCGTTTGAAAGGCAGAGTGACAGAGAAGGAAAGACAGAGAGAAAAAAAAAGAGAGAGAGAACTTCTAACTGCTGGTTCACACCCAAAATAATAGTAGCAGCAGGGGCTTGGCTAAACCGAAGCCAATACCCTGGAACTCCATCAGGATGTCCCGTGTGGGCGGCACAGGCCCAAGCACTTCAAGAAGGTAGCTGGATGAGAAGTGCAGCTGCTGGAATTTTTTTTTAATCTCATTTGGGTCACCAGCATCAGCAGTCGGTAGCTTAACCCACAGCACCACAATGCTGACTCACAGCATTTTAATTCCCATTTCCCACAATTCTTTGAATTCTCCATTCACACACAAAGGAGCTACTTAACCATCCCACAGGCCTGCTGAAAGCGGTCTTTAGTCACTGAAATAATAGATTAAAAAAAAATAGATTTGGAGGTCTGGATTATATTTCCCATGAATCCTGGATAGTTATCAGTAAGATTTTTTTTTTTATCATCTCAAAGATTAAACGTGAGGATGGAACCTCCCTATTGTGTGTTTCTCTCCTCACTTTCTTTCTATTCCTGCACAGGCACTTTCACGGGAATCAGATACCAGTGAGAGACTGGCAGGGGGAAGGGCGGAGGACCTGTAAGCAGTTACCTACTTCCGGTAAGCATTCACATTCACTTTCAGGTAGCCTTCTGGTGGAAACTGATTCCTGGAGCCCAGGTAGGCACCGCCATGCCTTTCCCTGGACCTCCTGTTCTGGGATGGCAATGTCTGTCATCGGTGCTCCATGGAGCCTCGCGAGTTTTCTCTGCCGATTTCCCAGAAGCCCTTGAGAGGAACCGTGCTATTTCTCTCTCACTGCTCTCTCTCAAAAGTCCCTTCTGTGCACCTCTGAGTGATTTTTCTGAATCAAATCTTCTCAAGAAGAAAGTATGTTGGTGGTTTATAGGGTTACACCTGAGCCGAGCCCTCAGGGACCCCCTGAAACCAGGAAGCCAGAGCCAGCCCCTTACTTTCACACTGAAACCTCAATTTTTTTTCCCCCTTCTCCCTTAGGATTTTCCTTGGAAACAAAGAGGAAGAGAAACTTACATGCAGAGGGTGGAGCAGAGCAGAACCCGCAGCAGGCTCCTTCCGGCTTGAACTGCCCCACCTGGCGCTGGGATGGAGCTCCCACGGGGGAGCGTGGCTGCGAGGTCCCTTGGGAGATCTGAAGGAACCTTTTGAAGTGCACACAGTTGGGGCGCGCAGGAAGAAATCAGTGCTGTGGCATAGCACGTTAAGCTGCTTCCTGCCAAACCCGGCCCCTCACAGGGCTACCACTTCATATCCCAGCTGCTCCAATTCCCATGCAGCTCCCTGCCTAGGGCATGGAGCAGCAGTGGAAGATGACCCCAAGTGTTTGACCACTCACATGGGAGACATGGGTGAAGCTCTTAGCTTTGGTCTGGTTCAGCCCTGACCGTGGTGGCCAAGCGAATGGGAAATTCTCTCTCTTTCCCTTACTTTAAAATTAATGAATAAGCGCTTTTTTTTTTTAAAGAAGAATCTCTGCTATTTACTAGAAAAAATACAGATGTTAGTGTCTCACACATAACAGGTGTTCAAGATACACACGGTAATTGAAGGGTTGCATGAATGAATGGGCAGAGGGGCTGAGAGTGGAGCTGGGCTCCGGGAGGGATGACATTTACCTTTATTTTCTCCTAAAACCTATTTTATATTTGTTTGTGTTTTTATTATAATTTTTTCCCAGCTGCCCCAGGATGATTTTCAGATACCAAGCTTCTTGGTCATCTCTTCCAACTTTGGTCCACCGCGTCTGTGCCATGTCTCGCATGGATGTTCAGGCTCAGCAAAGCCTGGGCACTAAGAAAGCAGCAGAGAGAGAAGGAGACGGAAATCAGAGGTGCCTACGTGTCTACGTTCTCCTCCGTCTGTTTCAGTCTGCTGATTGTCACAGGTAAGTTAAATTCTTCGTGCCTCAGTTTACCATAACTGGAATCACAGTGAATACCACTGAGACGCACTGGAGGTAAATTCACCAGCAAATTCGTGACGGAATAGAGGGAAATACACTGTTTGGCACCGCTGAGGGAATGTGCTTCAAGGCAGCCCTGTTCCCATCAGCTTTCACGTAACGGAGCGCTATTCAGACTAACGTGCTTACGCGGCATGTCTGGGTGGGGTTCAAGATTCTGCATTGCCTGGTGAAGGATTTGCGGTCAGCGTTCCAGGTCATCACCCTCGTGTCTTCTAGCCTCACTCTCTGCCGTCCCTTCCACCTTCGTCCCTCCACGCTGGGGATGGCATTTGGCTATCCCTGATGATTCCCAAAACCATGCTGTTTCACAACCCTGTGGCTTTGGGGGTTTTCAGTTCGCCCTTCGCTTCCCTCCCTGGCTGGATGAGCGTCTCTGCGCCCCGGCTCACATGTTACCACTGCCACGAGATGTCCCTGGGCTTTCCCCACTATCAAGCAATTGGCCATGTCTCCTCTGTGCTCAACCTATTGTGTCATAGCATGCCACCTACGTATCTGGGACCTAGGCTGGGACTGCGGGTTGCTCAGTGTATGTCCTATACAAAGATCCTTGCCCAGCAAACAAGAAGGGGTTGAATACATCTTTTCTCCCCTTGCCAAGCCAGAGTTATTTTCACCATTAGGAAGAAATGATATTTTTTTCTTTTAAAGAGAATTTATTTAGCTATTTTTATTTATTTACTTTAAAGATGGTGAGAGAGACAAAGGGGACCTTCCATCCACTAATTTACTGCCAAATTGCCAGCAACAGCTAAGACTGGGCTAAGGCCAAAGCCAGGAGCGCAGAGCTCAACCTGGATCTTCCAGGAAGCCAGGAACTTGAGTCCCCTGCTGCCCCGCCAGGGTGCATGTTAGCAGAGAGCTAGAATCAGCCGTGAATCTTGGACTTGAACCCAAGCACTGCACTGTGGGGTGCAGGCATTCCTAGCAGTAGCTTCATTCCTGCACCAGACACCCACCCTGAATGATGTTTTGTAATTCACGCAAGGACACCCTCTAGGCTAGTTGCCTTTGTATGATCTGTGACATCTTTGCAGCAACAATCATGTCTCATTCACCTGCTTTATTTCTGTCTCCTAGCACCATGTCTGTAACTAGCAAGTGTTGATTAAAATGTTCATTAGATAAATGGAAGAGAAAGGAATGGAACGCTACTGAGATGATCCACACAAAAGGATTTCATTCAGTTCTAAATGTAGATCGGCTGAACTGTAAGCATGAAATTCGGGGTTCTGCCATGGCGCTGTTGAGTGGGCAGTGTCTCCTGGGACCTATTGTTGTTGAAAGGATTCTAATGACTACCAGTGGAAAGAGGTCCCAGGATGCTGTGGCTGGCACCCCTAAAATACTCAGATTCAGCATACAGACTGTACTACACCAGCACCAAATTTTCACGCATTTTCTGATATAGAAGTAGATGAAATAAATTCTGCACATATTACTTTGCTCATAGGACTTACAGACTGAGAAAAGTAACAATGACCGAGAAGGGGTGATGATGTCCAAAACCGTAACTTTACCTGGAGAGGTTGTACAGCATATTTAAAAGCATATACCAGGGCCAGTGCCATGACTCAACAGGCTAATCCTCTACCCTGTGGTGCCAGCACCCCATATGGGTACTGGTTCATGTCCTGGTTGCTCTACTTCTGATCCAGCTCCCTACTTGTGGCCTAGGAATGCACTCATGTAGGAAACCCGGAGGAAGCTCCTGGCTCCTGGTTTCAGATCAGCTCAGCTCTGACTGTTGTGCCATTTGAGGAGTGAACCAGCAGATGGAAGGACTTCTCTTTCTGTCTCGCCTTCTCTCTGTAAATCTACATTTCAAATGAAAATAAATAAATAAACCTTAAAAATAAATATATCCAAAAGTACATATTGGTTTCTAACACAAAGTCTTAAGATAGAGAGCTGGATTTGGTGTTGCCATCTAAAGTGGGGCCAGTCCCAAAGCACTCAGCCCTTGGCCTATGGGACCTGGTGCTAATCCTAGGGAAGTAGGGTCAGAAGAGGATTGAGTTATAGGATGCCCGGTTGGTGTCTGGAGAGTTGGAGAATCAATTGTTGATGTCGAAAAACCCCACATGTTTTGTGGCAGACATGATGTGAATACAGAGAACACGTTATATTTTGATGTGGGATTTCCCCCTGCTGCGAAGACTAGACCCAGGAACCCGGTCCAGATTTCTGATATGGGTCATGGAGACCCAGTTACTTGAACCATCACCCTTGCCTGCAAGAGTCTGTATCACTAGATGCAGATGCTGAAATCAGGTGTCGGAGCAAGGTATTAAACTCAGAAACTCCAAAGCCAGATGCCTGTTCCAATATGACTATATTTAAGTGGGGGAGGAGGGGCTTATTGGATATTTTTTTCCAAGAATTACTTAGCTGTTAGCTGGGTTCCTGGCTGGTGAGATTGTATCTGGGGGGTTAGCCTGCCAGCAGACCCCGAGGTCACCAAGGGGGAAGCGAACAATTTTCTTCTGCCACAAGAACCACCAGAGACAGGCTGGCAAGGAATATCTGCTTTATTATGCACAGGTTACGGCTTATAAAGGAGGGCATCCTCCAGCAGAACACCCCCCATCACACACACACATCCCAAAGACACCGTACTTGGCTATACGACATGTCTGTTTCCCGTGACCTTGCAGTCGTGTCAGCGGTCATGTTCCACGTGTATTCCCCTTGAGCTCCTAGTCAGGTCAGAGGTTAGTGTCACACGTAGGCCTGGAAGCTGTGTCTCAGGCAATGGCCAAGTAAGCCCTAAACCACGCCCACCAGCGAGCAATTGCCCATAATTGTTAACTCCTAGAGTTTGGGTACCGAATTTCGTGCATCCCTTCTCTTCCTGGGATAGTGCAGCATTCTGTGAAATGCTTCAGGTGCTGGATTTACAGGGAGTTTACCGCTATAAATGACGTTGATAAAATAGGGAAGTGCAAGGGGGTAATATACCTCAACCAAAATATCCAGAACTTCACTCTGGGGCTGGGAAAGAGATTCCTCCAAGACCTACAGTGATCTGCAAACCCCCAACATGCACTTTGCTTTCCTGCATCACAATGTTCTCCTCACGGCCAGTTTCTGAAGACAAAACTGTGGTTCTCCAGTAAGGGGAACCGAGAATCTCAAATACAGTAGGTTATCATGTGACTTCAGAATCAAATGTTATTCAAAGCAAAACCTAAATCAAATGCTTTCACACAGATGTAGGAATGTACAGCAAAAGTTTCCACGTTTTCCTCTTTCCATAATCTAATCCCAGATCTTCACAGTCTGAGAGTCGGTGCAGCAGACAGACAAGAAGCTGTTTGGTTTTTGTTTTGCTTCAGTGATTGACTTATTTTTATTTAAAAGTCAACATTACAGAAGGGAAAGGAGACAGATCTTCCACCTGTTGGCTCACTCCCCAAATGGCCACAACAGCCAGAGCTGAGCCAAACAGCCAGGAACTTCCTCTGGGTCTCCCACGCAGGTGCAGAGTCCCAGACCTTGAACTATCCTTTTGCCGCTTTCCCAGGTCATAGGCAGGGAATTGGATGGGAAGTGGAACTAAAACCAGCATCCCTATGAGACACCAGTGCTGTGTGTGGAGGATTTGCCTACTAAGCCACCACACTGATCCATGTTTGATCTTAATTTGATAGACAGAGAAAGAGACAGAGAAGAAATTCTCATCTACTAGTCCTCTACCCAAATGCCCTCAACAGCTGAGACTGGGCCAGGCTGAAGCTAGAAGCAGGAAATCCATCCAAGTCTCCCCTGTAGATAGCAGGAACTCAACCACTTAAATCATCACCCTCCACCTCTCAGAATGTACATTAGCAGGAAGCTTGCATTGGGAGTGGAACCAGGACTTGAACCCAGGAGTCCTGTGTGTACATGGGCATCTAAACTCGTGTGTTAATCATTAGGCCAAGTGACCAACCATAGGAAGCTATTTGCTAGTACTTTGGGCTTGATATTATCACTTACATTCCTTCTTCTAAGAGTCATTCTGGTCCACCTAGGGCCAGCCCTAGGGCTTGCCAGTGGCCAGAGTGCCAACTGGTGCTGCGTTTCACCTGTTGGCCACCCATCAGCAAGCTCTGGGGTTTGGGGGTGTGGAATTACTGCCTAGGGACATCCATGGATAAGGCCACACTGTGTGTGTGGGTGAGGACTATGTAAACCAGTGGATTCTGGAGTCATTTTGTCATGCTTGGAGTGGCGAGACTGGCAGTAATTCAGAACTGCTGAACTATCGAAACCTCTTGAGCAGGACCCTCACAGCATGCCCCACACTAGGGACCCTGGGGTGGTATTGGGTGGCTGTCCTCCATCCCAGGGTGCAGAGGCATTGGGGAAGCCAGGTGTGGCTACTCCATTTGTTCCCCTTCCTTTCCCCAGATACAGGAAGGAAAAAAAAGAGAATGTGGAATTTGTGATTTCACCCACCTGCCTTGACCCTTATCACCCTAATCAACTATCATCAAAAACAAATATAATTAATTTTGAAAAAGGAAGTGAAGCAGCCAGGACTCAAACCATTGCCTATATGGGATGCCGGTACCGCAGGTCGAGGCTAAACGCACTACACCACAGCACCAGCCCCAGCATCAAAAATGTGTGAGTCAGCATGTATGGCTTGGTATGCAGAAATAGCTCAGCAGCTAAACAAAAAGTTCTTACTGGTACAGTTCTACTAACTCCGTTTTTTTAAAAACAGAACCCAACTATGTACTGGTTACTATTACTACCCCTTCCTCCTATATGAGGCACACGCGGCAACTTGTCCAGAGTCACAGAGCTAGCCAGCAGCCAAGTCATTAAAGGACCCTGCTAGTCTGTTTGCAGAGTCCCCGTCTCTTGCATACCAGATTGTCTCCTCTTGTAAACCACTTCCCCAGTCTAAAAAACGGCATGGTTTTCTCCCACTTACCCCTACTTTCATTATATTCACTTGAGTCGTTGAATACCAAATCCAGCAAAGCCTGTTCTTTCTCAGCAACCTTGCCAAGGACCCACGGAAGCAGCTGGCTCTTAGCCCACAAAGCCTTGCTCACCTCTCCACTCCCAATCTTACTCCTTTAGCAGGGAGAGTCTCTGAGTTGAAGGGTTTTCTGCACCAACCCCTCCCCCTCAATCACCACCCTGTTTCGACTGCTGCCACCTCCAGCTGAGGTTTCTGGCTTCACTCTTTCTCTCTCTTTTTTTTTTTTTTTAAAGATGTGTTTATTTATTTTATTTTTAAAGACTTTTTTTTTTTTTTTATTGGAAAGGCAGATTTACAGAAAGACAGAGAAAGAACTGGCACCTGCTGATTCACTTCCCAAGTGGCCACAATGGCCATAGCTGAGTCAATCTGAAACTAGGAGCTTCTGGGTCTCCCATGCAGGTACAGGGTCCCAAGGCTTTGAAGCATCCTCCGCTACTTTCGCAGGTCACAAGCAGGGAGCTGGATGGGGAGTGGAGCAGCCGGGACAAGAACTGGCACTCATATAGGATGCAGGCACTTGAAGGGGTAGGATTAGCCAGTTGTGCCAATGTGCCAGGCCCAAGATTAATTTTTATTAGAAAGTCAAACTTACAAAGAGAAGGAGAGACTGAGAGAGAGGTCTTCCATCAGCTGGTTCACTCCCCAAATGGCCACCATGGCCAGAGCTGAGTCAATCTGAAATCAGGAGGTAGGAGCTTCTATTGGGTCTTTCACACAGGTATAGGATCCCAAGGACTTGGGCCATTCTCCACTGCTTTCCCGTCATAAGCAGGTGGCTGGATGGAAAGGTGAGCAGCCAGGACATGAATTGGCACCCATGTTGGATACAGGTACTTCTACATAGAGGATTAACCTGTTTGAGCCACTGCGTCAGCCCCTATTGCCTCACTTTTACTGCTGACCTTGTTTTTCATCTGATGAAAGACTTCACGGAAAAGAGCCTGAGTTATGAAAACTCCTCCCTTAGGTGACCTAGATAAAGCTCAGAAGCTTTCATTTTTCTATGAGAATATCAGCAATACAAAGAAAGGAATCTCAAGTTATCAGTCCAGCAGTTCTGTTCTCTGAATGAGGCACTCTAGAACTTGAGAGAGTTGAGTTGGAAGGTTGACATCCTGCCTCCCACTGCACAGATAAGGAAACCAAAAGCCAGAGAGAGTGTGGGGTGTTCATGATAACACGAAGAAATGAATGAATCTGTCCAGCCTTTTCAAAGTGCTTCCTAGAATAGGCTCGTGATGTCAGCACTCTTCATTGCCTTACATGGAAGAAACTAGAATTAGCAACATGCCCATGGCCCAATACTGCCTCCCACAACACACACACACACACACACACACACACACACACACACCCCAAAGGGAGTTATTCTAGGATCCTAGATCTTACATAGTGCCACAAAAGTGGATGAGGACCTGGTCTTTACTCCTGGGCTACTGCCACTATCCTTGGCTGCTCCTTTGGCCTCTTGGGGGCCATGTTCTCTTGGTAAACTACAAAGATGCTTTCACAAGGTCCTCTCTCTCTTGATTGCACATCCACTGCAAGGAATTCTCCCAGAGCTCTTGGGAGCACAGAGCTCAGGCCCAGCCAATCATGTAGAACCTGTTATACATGTATTCTCCATATCCTCCCCATGGCAGCCACAGATGTTCTCTCTCTCTCCTCGGGGTCGGGCCACCTCCTTTTCTCTTCCTCTCCAAGAATCCAGTCCTCACATTCCAGAGAATTCCTAATGCAAAGGTTGTAAGGTATGCCTGAGACAAGACAGTCCTAACCTCCAAAACATTAAGGCTAGGCTTATAATTGCTTTCTTTCAGGAGGAGTCGAATCAGGGAGTAAGATCCCTCTGATTCCAAACCAATTGTTCGTGTAATTGTATGCTTTGCGTCTTGACTCCAGCTCTCCCCATGGAGCAAAAAATGTCCTAAGTGAAGGATTAGGATGAGGTTAAGATTAAAGTTAGATGTAGGATCCTTTTGTCCTATTGTCACTTCTCTATCCCCTGGTCCAGTCCAAGACCTCATAAATGTGTGACATCCAAGTACCTGCAGAGGGAAGGGAGGGAGAGAAAAGGAAAGAGAGGGGAAAGAGGAACTTAATTTCTGAATGGCCGCTAGGTTTGTCAAAAAATCTAATTGAAGGCATTGTTAAGGAGGTGGAGAGGAAGCTGAAAGCTTATCAAGAAGAAATAATGTACAGAACTTGATAATACATTTTAAGTGATAAAAGAGACCCATCAAGGCTGATTCTGCAGCGTTTTCATTGATCCACCTGAACATGACACAGGCCTGTAAGGTATGGTAAAGGGTGGGTGGCAGATGGACAGCGAGTCCAACTGGGGCAATGCAAGATATGTGGGAAGGATTCCAGCAGGCAAACGGACATGCGGGTCTTGCTATATCTATCAAGTACAGGTGAACAGGAAAATCAAATTTGTAGAGGAGCTTAAGTTACCTTCAGATAACTTATCCTTCTCATTTAGAATCCACCGTAGGTATCCGGATTTCCTGCCCTCATTTGCTCTCATGATGTGACTTGGTGATCTCACCCACACAAAGAGTAAGATGGTGAGACGCGAGTTTGCTCTCTTGTGCCGTTCAGATGCTGAGAGGAAGATTGACTCCATCAGCACCAGGGCAAGGGGATGCTGCTAACAGCCAGCCAAGCCGGCTACTGTTCAGGCAATGCCAGATGGTAGAAACATTTCAGATGATGAAACAGAGGCATGGGGTAACTGTGACTTGTCCAGGGCCACAAGGATGGTAAGTAATAGAATGTGATCTTGTGGTTCAGGAGTCCCTGCTTCTGACTGTTGTGCTGGGAATGAACGTTAAGGGTGGGAACTTGACAAGAATGGAAATGTGCAGGAGATTCTACTGGGAGGAACCTAAGCAAGATTCAGCTCTCTCTGGCTCCATCTTCCTAAATGATGCCTATGATTGTCGGGGGTCCCTCGTCCCGTGAGCAAGACCCTGATACGGTAAAGATTCTTTGAAAAGTTTATTGCTTAAGACTTTAAGTGTAGTTACAAAGAAAAAAACAGTTACAGCAGTTGTAAGATTTATTGCAGCAAAGTGAAAGCAGTTACAGCCTAGCGCTAGCAATAGCAGCTACAACATAGCCTTGAAGCGATAGCCTTAGCTCTAGCCTTGAAGCGCGCCTGGGAGAATCTCCTCTTAACTATTTTTCACCCAGACCTTTTTACATTACACAAACCAATCCATACACAGCTCCTCACATCCTGTGGTAAGCACACCAATCATGACTTAGGTCACGTAGCTTCCCTGCGTGCTCGGCCCAATCCTCAGTAACTTGCCCGAAACCTGTTTACCACCTTTGAGCCACAAAGCAATAATCAACAAGTGCCATCTTTGAGACGCGGCTCCGCTCTCCACATATGATGACGTAGGTTCTGCCAGGTGTTAACCTCAAACAACTTGATCTGTTTCAATTTCATTCTTCCTCATTCATAAAAAAAAAAAAGGAGAAACAACTTATCTACCAGGTTATTCCTTTTGGTAACATTGGCAATAACAGCAGCCAAGATGCCTGCCTGGGAGGTGAGCTAACACATTATTACGCCCCTATAAAACAAGAGATGCTATGGCCATAAAAAGAACCCAGGAAGATTTCAAATACTGCTATAGAGCAATCTCTAGGATATATAATTACTATTATTGGCGGGGTGGGGGAACCTGCGCGTTTGGTGCAGAACTGAGTGTGCAGTCCGCTGTGGAAAGGAATACCTTCATGGATTTCTTTAAGCTTGCTCGTGTGTAAATATAGACAACCTAAAGAACCAGTCGCTTTGGGAGAACTGAGTGGGAGCAGAACCAGGACAGGAGGGAAGCTGTGACTGTTAGAATCCCAACAGGAAGCATACTGCTTTCTCCAAAGATGTAGCTAACGAGTGTCAAATGACAGGAATATTTACAAAGCCATGGACAGGGCTAAGGCACCCAACAGTAAATGGAATCATTGCCATACCTCAGTCCATGACAGCAGAGGAGTGAAAGGGAGAAAGCGCTGGGTGTGCGACGGAGCCATGGCTCCCCCAGAGACCCAGGACCCATCGCACTCCCAGCCCTGCAGGGTAAGCAGCCCTGCAGGGTACCCCTAGAGATGAGCCTCTGGGGGACCACAGGTCAGGTCTGGAGCTACACAGAGGACACCCACCACGCAGGTCCATGCCTGCTTCCTTTGTGTGTTTGGAATTGCATGGGTGCATAACTTGGTTGAAAATCAGACGATCTTTACAGACAAAACGGAGATGTCAAAATGTAACGTTGGAATACATGGTTTCTCTTGCCTTCAAATTCGATCTAGCTCTCTTTGAAACTCCCAGTTTCCCCCTAAGCACAGTCCATTGCTCCCCCTAGTGTCCAGGGGCTGGCTTCTGTGAGTGCCAAGCTGAGGATTCCTGGGGCAGCAGGGCTGTACCCACCTCCAACCACAGTGCATGGGCAGGCCTTACGGAGAGTCATACCCACTTGGTGATTGGTCTTCTCCCCCCAGAAAATACAAATACATCTCTTAAGATGTAGACAATGCGTTGCCTTTCTTTTAGACCCATTAAGGAAATTGACGCCAATTCAATGTTGAACTCAGTCATTATGATCAACCCCTACCCCTCCACTCCCCCACCCTCCCCACCACATTTCAAACAGCTAAATGAACCCAACAGTAAACACAGGTGATCTGTTCCCCATCTGTGCAGGATGTTCTTACTCTGTTCCACACTGACTAGGTTTCCTGTGAAATGGTTTTGCACCTTCTCCACCCTTGCTCACACACTCTCTCTGCCTTGCAGTGCTCGGCCCGCTGCCTCCACCTCAACTCTCATAATTGTAGCTATTATTTCAGGGCCTGGGAAGGCAAGCACTACCTGCTCTGAGAATTCCCCTGCCTTTCATCCCTAAAGAGCTGTTTCCTCCTCCTTTGAACTCCTCAAGACTTTCAAAGTAACTTTTATGATTTTTTTCTCTTCTTAGTGGAAAATTAATACAAGGGTAGACGAGGCTTTCCATCTAATCAAATTGCCTATTTAAAAAGTCTGCTATTTCAGAAAGGAAAGTGGGCACTCCCTGTAATGCTGAGGGTATAGCTTGTCAGAATGACACCTGGCAGCAATGTGTCAAAATGCATTCTGTTTGGCCCAGCAGTTTTACTCCCAGGAATTTATCCTTTGTACATAATAACCCACACAGGCAGAAATTGCCTGTAGAGGAATGCTCATTGCAACATTACTTGCAAAAGATGGAAAACAAGTGAAATGTTCTCATTCATAGGGCCCAATGAAATGAATTCCGATACCTCTTTAGCATGGAACACTGAGTAGTCAGTTTTAAAAAATGAGAAACAGGGGCCAGTGTTGTGGCATGGAGGGTCCAGCTGCCACCTGCAATGCAGGCATCTCGTGTGGGTGTTGCTTCACGTCCTGGTTGCTCTACTTCCTATCCAGATCCCTGTTGATGGAATCGGAGGAGCAACAGAGGATGCCCCAGTTACTTGGGCCCCTGCTACCACCTGGATGGCGTACCAAGCTGCTGGCTTCAACCTGGTCCAACCCTGGCAATTGCAGACATCTGGGGAGTAAATCAACAGAGAAAATACCTCTCTCTGTGTCTCTCTCTTTCTCTCACTAACTCTTCCAATTAATTTTTTAAGAAGGTATACTTTGAGAGGAGAACTTGGGATACTGTGTTTCTATACTTCAAGCATCCAATGATTTTAACAGGTAGTTGCAGCACAATCAATTCTAGGAAATTGGGAGGAAAATACGAGTCTGGAATATATCACACTGGGCGTCTTTAGGAAGGGGCTAGGGCAGGGAGAGTCTCTCCCTTTTGTTGTATCAATATTGAGCTATGCACTGAGTTGATGTTGTTACAATGTATTCCTGTTGTAATACATTGACTCCATGATTCCTTTTTAGCTTGCTACATTGTTTCTGGATGGTGTGATTTCTTTTTTTCTCTCTTCCATCCACATCACAGATCCTTGCCACAGGGAGTTCTGGAGAAATGGCTAATTTTAAAGGAATTCCTGGCTGCTCCATTTCTGATCCAGCTCCCTGCTAATGGAGCAGCAAAAGATGGCCCAAGCATCTGGACCCCTGCAATTATTTGGGAGATCTGGAGGAAGCTCCTGGCTTGGGCCTAGCACAGGACCTGCTTGTTGTGGCTATTTGGTGGGGACAGCCAGCAGAAGGAAGATCTCAACCTTTATCACTCCTTCTTGCTGTAAGTCTGCCGTTCAAATATATAAATAAACAAACCTTTAAAAATGCAATCATTTGCTCTCCGAGGCAAGTGCTTGATGCAGCAGTTCAAATGCCATTTGGCATGCCTGCATCCCAACCTTGGAGTGCTTCAGGGCAAATCTCAGCTCTGCTTCCCAGGTCAGCTTCCCGTTAGTGTGAACTCTGGGAGGCAGCAGCCAGTGACTCAAGGTCTCAGGTCCCTGCCCACCCACATGGCAGACCCAGACAGTCCAAGACTCCTGGCTTCTGCCTGGCCCAGCCTTGGCTGCTGTGTTGAAAGTTACCTGTGTCTTTCCCTTTCCCAAAACTGAACATAAATGACTCCTGAGCTTTGACTTTTTGCTCAGCTCTTCTGATGTGGCAGTGTTATCAAAGGTAATAGAGTCATGAGTTGCTTAACCACGAGGCTGTGTTCCGAGAATCGCATGGCAAGGTGATTCTCGTCTTGCACGCATCACAGCGTGTACTTTCACAGAATGGCACTGTGGAGATCGGTCACTTGGCAGACCCTTGATGCCTTCAGGGGATGTGGCAAACGTGAGATGCCTGAAGCTGCGGCTGGTGTGACATAGTGCAGCCCACACTAGGATAATGGTAAAAAGTAGAGTCCAGTAAATATATAAAGCACTAAAAACAGTTTATTATTATGCAGTGTTATATAATTGTATATACCATGCTTTTATGTGATTGGCAGCACAGGTTTGTCTACTTCAGCTTTACCACAACCATGTGGCTAATACATTGTGCTACACTGAAACACAAAATGGGGGCCTGGCATAGTAGCCTAGCGGCTGAAGTCCTCGCCTTGCACAGGCCAGGATCCTATAAGAGAGCCGGTTCTGATTCCAGCAGCTCTGCTTCCCATCCAGCTCCCTGCTTGTGGCCTGGGAGGGCAGTCGAGGATGGCCCAAAGCCTTGGAACCCTGCACCCACGTGGGAGACCCGAAAGAGCTCCTGGCTCCTGGCTTCGGATCAGTGCAGCACTGCCCATTGTGGCCACTTGGGGAGTGAATCATCAGACGGAGGATCTTCCTCTCTGTCTCTCCTCCTTTCTGTATATCTGCCTTTCCAGTAAAAATTAATAAATCTTAAAAAAAAAAAAGAAAGAAATTCAACGTAATGGGATATGCTATGAACAATGGAGAAGAATAAGATAAAAGCCACAGTTATATAACAGAAATTTGTTTTATTTGAACACTAACTTTAATTCTAAGGTCACTGATAAATCCAAGAGATATAGGAATAGCATAATGAAGATGTCTACATTAATGAAGGCTGATTTGTCTGAATAGAGGGGTAATTGATCAGAATTATGGTGAACCCTCTACTGTTTCATGTTATTGGGTTAAAATTTCTCTTTCCAACTTCTATTCCTTATCCTATTTGAATAAACAATACATTTTAGCAAACACAGGAATGGTATTTTTAAATGAAGCATTTCATTTATTGAGTCACATAGAGACAGAGAAGGAGAGGTTTTCCATCTTCTGGTTCACTCCCCAAATAATGGAGCTAGGCCTGACCGTAAGCCAGGAACCAGTTGCTTCTTCAGGGTCTCCCGTGTGGATGCGGGAGTCCAAGCAGGTGGGCCATCTGCTGCTGCTCTCCCAGGCACATTAGCAGGGAGCGGGATCAGAAGCGATGCAGCCAGGGCTAGCACCTGTGCCCATATCAAACACAGCAGGTGCCTTTACATGTGATGCTGGAATGGCAGTCCCACCATGGCATTTTTTTTTTCTTTAATACTGTAGAACTGGCTGGGACATGATGAAGCAGAAAATTTGTAATTTTTGCCTAACTGAAGTCTAGTCCCAATCAGTCTTCAATTTCTAACAACAACAACAAAAAGTGACAGGGAAAATCAGTGACTTTTTTTCCCATTTCCCTCGGTTAGGAACAATAGGCATTTCTGCTTTGCTTTCTGACGCGCGCTCGTGCTTCGGTTCATAGAGTCTTATTAATATCCATTAAGGTTACTAACACAAGAAATAAGCCATCCTATCTTTATGGCTAATTAGGCAATTCCAACTCCTGCTCAGCACTGTGAATCACAAGCAGGATTGCAGACAAAGTAGAGACTTGTTTTTCAACCTATGACCATAGTTACTGAGATGCCCTTTTATCTGACAAGAGCCCATGATGCATACGGATGAAGCAGATACAGAGAGAGGCCTGGTGAGGGGAGAGAGCAAGGAGAGAAGGTGAGGTCCACGCATTCTCGGCCCTTTATCTGGACATCACTGAGGTAGACTCTGACCCCAAGCAAACACACTTGGACTTTGCAGTCTGTCCAACCTGTGTGTCACTCAGCCTGCAGTTGGCATGACAGTCCCAACACCACGTAAATCCAGTTGCGCTTTCCTTCTGTGCTGTAATATCTTAAACCCATCTGGGTTAAGAAACAACATTTTAGGCAAGGGTGAAAGAGGAGAGATGAGCACAGCGAACTAACTCCCAGATACTCATCACACAGAGTGTCCCACTTGTGGACGGTCTCATTCCGTGTGTCCTACCTCCTCCAGCCACCTTCACAGCGTCACGACGTGGAGCCAGAGAGCAGGCCGTTTCACCTGAGATATTCATGATCCACTCTTGCAACCAGAAGACAGATGAGAACCAGGAACCCAGCAAGAGGCAAGGACCTCCGTTGCACATGGTGAGAGTGTTAGCAAGGTTGAATGCTAAAAGTGTATTAAAGAGCCGAAACTAAGGCAGTATCGTTGATATCACTGGATATAATCCTAAGCTTTCGGGGAAACCCCCACCCCCAATTACAGGGGGTCCTACGTTCAGAACCTAGCCTTGGCTCTGTCCGGAAAAACCCATGCATGTGTGCGTGTGTGGAAGTTCCCGCGGCCTGCTTTTATTCTGGTAACTCAGGTGCCTCTTCTCTCACTAGCCTTGGGACTGTGCCTAAAACTCTTCACTCCACAATCCCCCTTTGGGCTGCCAGCACTTTAAAAGTAGGCCAAACACATCATCAAGAACTATGAACAATTTTATTTTACTCTAATTTTTTTCTCATTAAAAAACGTGAATCCATTATAGGGACCCGGAAAATGTCTAAAAAACCAAAAACAAACAAACAAAAACAAAGAATGTAGAAAACATCCACAATCAGGGTGCTTTGAAACATCAAAAATTCAGGGCCCAGCTCAATGGCTAAATCCTCACCTTGCAGCAGCCAGGATCTCATATGGGCACAGGTTCATGTCCCAGCTGCTCCACTTCCCATCCAGCTCCCTGCTTGTGGCCTGGGAAAGCAGTTGAGGACGGCCCAAAGCCTTGGGACCCTGCACCTGCATGGGAGACCCAGAAGAAGCTCTTGGCTCCTGGCTTTGGATCGGCTTAACTCTGACCATTGCAATCACTTGGGGAGTGAACCAGGGGATGGAAGATCTTTCTCTTTGTCTCTCCTCCTCTCTGTGCAAACTGACCTGTCTTTCCAATAAAATTAAATCTTTAGAAAAAAAAATCAAGATTCAATACACTTTCTTCCATTTGTGTTTTTTTCCTTGGGGGGGGGCAGTGCTAGGCCTATGTATATGTGTATAAATACATGTGTTATAAGAATGGACTTTTTATATACTATTACTCCATTATGTAAACACACTTCTATGATTATTCTTCACTCAAATAATTTATTTTCACAAAATATTCCTAGCATAATGAAGGACAATACTTCCTGTCTTTTTTCAGGACATTTAGATTATTTCCTTTCTGCGACACCTTTGTGGGGTACATTTTTTGTAAAAAGACTTATTTTCATTTTAAAGGCAATGTTAGAGGGAGATAAGGAGAAGAGAGAGAGAAATCTTCCATCAGCTGGTTCACTCCCATAAAGCTGCAATGGCTGAAACTGGGCCTGTCCTAAGCCGGGAGCTTTGTCTGGATCTCCTGTGCAGGTGCGGGGGCCTAAGGCTTTGGGCCCTCTTCCGCTGTCTTCCCAAGGCAACTGCGGGAAGCTGGATTGGAAGCGGAGCCAAGAACTGGCGTCCGTATGGGATGCTGGCACCACAGACAGAGGCTTAGCTTGCTCTGCTGTGGCACTGATGCTGTGGGGTACATTTTCAAAACTGAAACTCATATCGGTGTTGAATTCATTTAAAAGGTAATTATAGTGAAGAAATAGTTGTCCAGAAGTATGCATAGTTCTAACATCTGTACTTTACATGTAATGCCAAGTATGCTTTAGAAAAAACACACCAAATTATATTCCAGTGGTGTTTAAAAGTACCTTTTCCATGCACCCTTACCAGTATTTAATAAAAGCATTTATTTGTTTGGGGGTAAAATACAGAGACAAAGAGGGGGAGAGAGAGGTTTTCCATTTGCTATTTCACTCCCGCAAATACTACATCAGCAAGAAATGTGCCAATCCAAAGCTAGGAGCTAGGAGTTTCTTCAGGTCTCCATGTACACAAGGTCCCAAGCCCTTGAGCCATCCACCACTTCCTTCCTAGGCATATTAGCTGGGAGCTGGATCAGAAGTGGAGTAATGGGTACTTGAACCCACGCCCATAGGAAAAAAAAAAAAAAGAATCCATGCCCATTCGGGATTACCTGCACTTCAGGCTTTAACCACTACGCTACAGCGGGGGCTCACGAGTATTCTTTGAGCAGTAAAATCTGTATTTGTTTGGTGGATGACAGTATGTACCAGTTTTGTTTAGCAGCCTAGTTTTAGCTCATAACAATCCTTCACTGTGAAGACAGAGGTAGTGGTGGGTGGAGGAAGAAGACAGGGCTCGGGCATGGAACTGCTGGTTTACTTCACAACATTAACGTGTGTTATGTAGTTGGAAACGAAACATCCAGAAAGTTCCTGTCACAATGACAGTACCCTCAGAGTGCAAAGTCAGATATTCCATTTTTTAACCCTTCTTTTGAATGCCCAGAGCAATGAGCACATTTTAACGCAAATCGGTCTGCAGAGCCCTGGATCCCAGTCAGGATTTTGCAGCACGCCCACTTCTCTGCTCCCATGACCTCAACAAAGTGAGGGTAACACCGCCACCCCAGAGTTGATCAGCCTGGAGGGCTTGAGGTGAACCGAGTTCGCATTGAAAACTATTTTGTAAACTTTAAATGGCACAGAGGAGCTTGGCAGGATCGGTGGAGTCCAGTCAGCAGGTGGCAGTGGTCAGAGCTGAGTTTCACAAAAACTACTTCTTAAGTTCCTAAAACCGCCCCTGAGTGCCCCAAGTTACTGAGGTTCAGGAGGCAGGTTAAGAAAGGACCACAGCTCTGAGACCAGTAACTCTTTCTCAGTTAAAGGGCCAGTGACACGGCTGCACGCTGACATTCTCACTTCCTCTCCTTGCCTGCCGATTGCATAACTGAATCTAAGACGAAAGTATGATGCAACTTGGCGATTCTCCTCCAGTGTTGTATTGGCAAGTCCAGAAACTTCTCCGGCCGTCTTGGTCTAAGGGCACAATTGAGCTGGATCAGTTTACCCACAATGTCATCGGACACGTGTTTTCAAGGTGTGCTATGCCGACTGTGTTAACATTGTACCATGCGGGATGAGAAGATGAAGTGGGTGGGAGACTACAAGGGGAGCCAAGAGACACCACGTGATCGCGAGAGCCTGCTGCAGCGGCGAGGCAGTTCTTTGAACACCCCGGGGGAATGCAGCCAATGTTCACAACAATTATGGAAAGTTACATACTTTGTTATGAACACCAACCGCAGATTAAATTACTTTGTTTTATTGCTTGGCTGTTTTTGTCGTTACCTTTGCCCACCAGTCATCTTTTTTTTCTTTAAGTCCTAAAATATTTTCATTGAAAAATTCAAATAGCTGGAAAAGTACCAACCACGAATAAAAAGAAATTCAAGAAGCAAGTCTTCTTTCTATTCTAGAACCATCTCTTGCCACTCTACACTCCTCCCCCGCAACATTCCTTAACTCTTACTCAGCTTTCCATTGGCTCAAATCCTTTAAAGTTCCTGTGATTTCTGAGGGGAAGGGGGGGGCCCAAAAGTTAAAATACCACATCAATTCCCTAAACTCCAGCGGTTCAGCTCGTGTCTAAAACGAAGTGGCACTTTTTTGCAGCACCTGCTGCACGAAGGGTGACGGAGAAGAAAGGACCGGCTCTAACATGAGAGTTGGTAGACAAACAGATAAAATGTTCACAATAGACCCTGTTCTGGGCCAAGAACGCTCGCCATGGGCACACTGGACAGGCCAGCATCCCGCACGTCCCTAGCAGGTGGCCCATTCACATTCTGTGGGGAAAAAAAATATCCCCCTCAGCCCGGGGTGATCATCATCAGCCCCGCCATCATCCAGTTAAAAGCCCCTGATAACCCAGCGCTGCGGCCGCGTCCCCCAGGCTGGAGTGGGAAGCCAAGCACGAAGCCTCACGTGACCACCGCTCCCCTTCTTACCACCCCCTCAGTCCGCTCCGAGCCGGGCCTGCCCCCGCCCCCGCACCGGAGGCCCCGCCCACTGAGCCGGAGGGGCGGAGTCGGATCTGGTCGTGACAGACGCAGGGCTGGCCGAATCGTCTTGCTCTTGCTTCACTCGGCTTCACCGCTCCCCCAATCCTGGAGGTTAACGAACGACACGCTCCACCCCCTTCCTCCCCCGAATGGGAAGTGCCGGTAGTTAAAGGGAGGAACCGGGGCGGTGCGCATGCGTACTGATGCAGCGTGAAGCCGTCTCTGAAGCTCAGGGAGGAACTTGAGAAAAACAAGCGAAGGAGGGCGGAGAGAAAGCGGGAAATCTCCCGAGGCGCGCGCACGCGCACGCGCCCCAGCCCTCCCCGAGCCTGCACCCACGCGGCGCGGCGTGCTGACGCCCGCGCGGCCCGAGGAAGGGGCGTGGCCGGGGCGGACCTCGGCGCTCCTCCCACTCTCTCTCTCTCTCCCGCTCGGGTCCCGCACTCTGCCTCCTCCCCCGAGACTCGGCCCTGTCCGCTCGGGGCGAAGGCAAAGGAGGAGGAGGAGGAGGAGGAAGGGATCGGGTTGCTTTCGTCGCGCGTCGTAGCTCGCGTCGCGTCGGCCCGGCCTGGCCCAGGCCAGCGGGCAGATGCCCCGAGCCGGTGGCGGTGTGGTGGTGGTGGTGGAGGAGGAGGCAGGCGTCCGGCCCCGGGGGCCGCTGACGGGGCCCGAAGGAGCCGGGGGCCGCTGAGGCGTCCCCGGCCGCGGTGGCCTGTGCGCGGGGATCATGTATTTCCTGAGCGGCTGGCCCAAGAGGCTGCTCTGCCCTCCGGGGAGCCCGGCCGAGGCGCCGTTCCACGTCCAGTCCGACCCGCAGAGGGCTTTCTTCGCCGTGCTGGCCCCGACCCGTCTCAGCATCTGGTACAGCCGGGTGAGTAGAGATCCTGCCTCGGCTCAGTGCTCCCCTCTTTCCCATCCTCCCCGGGCCCGTCCCGGACGCCCCTCAACTTCCCACCCCTGCCTCCTCCTCCTCCGCACTCCTCCTCCTCTTTGCACGGGTTTGGCAGCAGGGACCCACCCCGCCGGGGCTCCGGGCACGTTTTCTCTCGGGCCCGGTGGATCTGGAGTTTCGGGGCTCCCTGCCTTCCCCGATTGGATCGCAGCCCCCCACCACGCGCTCGGTCCCCCACCTTCTCCCGGGTCCCTCCAGCATGCCTGGAGGAACAGATTTCTTGAAAACTTGCCACCACCAGTAGGCTGGTCGCGGCAGTGTCCTAACTCCCCCCACCACTCCCCGACTTTACTAAAGATCGTTGTTGGATTTTGGGGGTTTTTGGGGGTGGTGTTGGGCTTTATACCCGAGTTTTCAACAGGCCTTCGAGCACTTATTGCAATTCCTTATTTATTTTTTAACGAAAGGGCTGGTGTCTGAATTGCCTGAATTGCCTTCGCGACTTTTCAGACTTGCTCCCCCTTTCTGCTCTATCGGGCCGTTTTCAGAGGATGGCGGTGGGGTGAGGAGGGGGCGGAAGTCCCTAGTGGAATCTTTGCGCTACTCGCCGGTCAGACACCTGGAAATAATAAGACTTGGAAAGCAAACAGGGGGGAGGGCCGTTGTGGTTTTTCAGGCCTGGTAGCCTTTTTTTTTTTTTAATTACCGTGTGCGTGGGAAATAATTAGGAAAACAAGTGGAGGATTGGAAACTTGTTGACTCCGTGCAAGTGCTGCCGTAGGTGAAACTTTGTTTCAGAGCTAATTGGGTCCAATCAGTATCACTGCTTCCTTGTTATATCCAGGTGATTGTAATCAGAAGGGTTAAGGACCCCCCCCCCCCGCCCATGTTACTACCCCTGGAAAGCCTCGTTGATGTCTTTAATCTGCTGCTTGCAAAGCCTTGGGAAAACTGTGATAGGCTTTAGATATTTGTTTGATCAGCATGATTGGGTTTTCGTTTTTTGCCATTAAGTGTTGGCCGATCTAGTTTTCAGACACACACGTAGCAACAGGCTGTTAGAAGTTTCTATCACAGCTGACTTCTGCCTGATGCTTAGCTGCCCGTTTGTGCATACCGGATATCAGCTCTTAAATACACCTTTATATGTATATGCTGGCCTTCAAGTCTGTAAAACTGTTAACTTTAAAACACATGTCTCAGGAATAATCAGAGCCTAATTCCACATTATGTTGAGTTTAGTCCATTATTTCATCTGAAGTTTTGTCTCACGTGTTCCGAAAGTATGTGTGAGTTAATGTTAGACAAAAGCAAACTGAAAGTGGGAATTTAATAAATTGGAAGCCAGTAACTAATAAGGACCCTAAAAATGTGCTTCATTCTTAGGGATGTTGTGAGTCTTAAGAATACGTACGATTTAGCTTTGGGGTTAGATGCTCTGTATGTCCTGGGCTTAACACACTCCGTAGTCCTTTCCTTCAGTTATTCATTCTACACACAGCTCACTCCTTCCGTGGGGATCGAGGGGACGCTGCTGCTGAGTGCCCGTGTCAACAAAGACTAGGGACTGGATGCCTTCAGAGGCTCAGAATGAAGTGAAACGCTGGAACATCTTAAGGAGACCTAAGATAGTGTAGATTTATGAGTGGCTAACTCCTTCTGAGCATTAACTGGATCGCTTTGCAAAGCCATCAGGTGTGAGCCAGGTGACCCGAAGGCCTAGGGCTGTACGATTAGGTCGGTGGAAAGCAGATGCCGGTCCAGCTTCGGCCTTCCCTTCCTCGGGTATGGCTTTTTTGGTGTGTATTTTTTAACTGGAAAGTTTTCATTTTTCTAGTGTCTCAACCTCTGGATACTTAATAGTATAAAATTGAGGTTTACAGACTTCTGTGAAAAGTGCAAAAGACCTCTGGGTAAATTAAGGGGCATTCAGTCAGTTACAGTCACGTAATTTAGAGTGAATGCATTTAAAGTGTTTGCACGGAAAGCTCGAGAGCTTTGGTTTTGGAGGTGTTAGAGCTGCAAGCGGTTTGAAGTGAAGCTTGATGATCTAAGGGCTTTTGACAGTCAGAGACTGTAAGTTGCTTAGGGGCGTTTGTGGGCATGGAGAGACTTGCTGGAAGATGTAACCGGCCTGCCGGCTTGTAGTTTTAGGGTAACTGAGTCAATGAGGCTCCCGTGGGAGGGGTTGCATTTTTAACAGAAAACTGGCCTTGGGGAAGGAGCACCCCATTAAGTCTGAACTGGTGGTTTCAGGGAAAGTATTGGTTACTTACAAGACTGGAACACTGAAGTCGGGACAGCAACATTTTTTTTTTTAAAGATTTATTTTTATTATTTTTTTTTATTGGAAAGGCGGATATACAGAGAGGAGAGACAGAGAGGAAGATCTTCCGTCCAATGATTCACTCCCCAAGTGAGCGCAACGGTCGATGCTATGCCAATCCGAAGCCAGGAGCCTCTTCTGGGTCTCCCACGTGGGTGCAGGTTCCCAAACCTTTGGGCCGTCCTCGACTGCCTTCCCGGGCCACAGGCAGGGAGCTGGAAGGGAAGCGGGGCTGCCGGGATTAGAACCGGCGCCCATATGGGATCCTGGGCATGCAAGGCGAGGACCTTTAACCACTTGCGCCACCGCGCTGGGCCCGGACAGCAACATTTTACAAGTCTTTAGCGAATTCGGTTTTCTCCTTGCTGTTACTGTCATTTACCTTAAGTAGCTATTTGGCATTCCACTCTTTTGAGAGTTCTCTCTCTCTCTCTGGAATTTTATCCCAGGTTTGAGAAGCACTATCAAGGGCTGTGTAGATTTGTTTATGAATAAGGGTGTCTGTATTTTCACTCTTTTTTTTGTTGGAGATTCAGAAAGAGAACATTCCAGCATGAAGTGACCTGGCAGTTTCAGTGTGATGTATTGACATAAGTTTGCCTTCCCTACCTTTTAATCTTTCTTCCGAGTTTTAAATCTTCAAGGGTAGAGTGCTAGCCATCCGCGTATTTTGGAGTCTTTAAAAGATTCAGTATGTATACAAGCTAGGTTGGGGTGGCAGATGTGGAACATAAATTTTGGGGAAAAATTGATACGTATAACTAGCCGAGGGTGTTATAAAAGCACTTGCAAATTTTTTTAGAAATTATTTTTAGTGGAAAGACAGATCAGATTTACGGAGAGGAAGGTAGAAAGATTGTCCATCCGCTGATTCACTCTCTAAATGCCTGCATCAGCTAGAGCTGAGCCTATTGAAGTCGAGCTGGGAGCTTCTTCTGGGTCTCCCACGTGGGTGCAGGGTCCCAAGGCTTTGGGCTGTCCTTGGCTGCTTTCCCATGCCACAAGCAGGGAGCTGGATGGGAAGTGGAGCAGCCAGGACACAAGCTGGCATCTATATGGGATGCCAGCACTTGCACAGTGAAGAGTTAGTCATTGAGCCACCATGCTGGGCCCATAGCTTTCAGTTTGAGGGTGAAGCTGCTATTTAAAGCAGCTTAGGATTTATGCGTGACATAGGTGTTGGTGTGATAGGAATTGCGTTTTTGCAATGTGTCAGGGATCCCAGAATTACTCTTAATGTACGATTTGACCGTGACTAAGTCTATGTACATATGTAAACATCAACATGCTTCCTTAGAATGTCATCTTTCTACTCACTGACGACTTCAGATACTGGCATTACCTGCAGAAGTATTTTCGATCTGTTCAAAGAGTATAAATAAGCAGCACATGCAAGGGATCCGAGGCATATTATGTGGAAAAGCATTCCAATCAGATGTTGTGTTCACGTGGCAAATGAAGGCTTCAGCTATCGCTGTATGCATGTTGCTGATAAAAACTGGGATGAATAAATCAACGCTGAGTTTATGGGAAAAAAATTAGACCTTTTAGTAAGCCCATGTAGAAACTTACGCTCCTATTGATGTATGCTAATGATGGGGAGAAACAAGCAACAGTGAGTTCCATGTCCAGAGAAGCAGGCTCAGGTATCTGACTGTGTATGCTTGGGGAGGGCTTTTAATTTGTGTATGTTTTGAGCCTGGCACGATAGCGTAGTGGTTATAGTCCTTGCCTGGCATGCACTGCGATCCCCTATGGGCGCCGGTTCTAATCCAGGCAACCCCACTATCCATCCAGTTCCCTGCTTGTGACTTGGTAAAGCAGTGGAGGACGGCCCAAAGCCTTGGAACCTGCAGCTGCCCTTGGCCTTCTAGGCC
This sequence comes from Ochotona curzoniae, assembly GCF_017591425.1. NCBI lineage: Eukaryota > Metazoa > Chordata > Mammalia > Lagomorpha > Ochotonidae > Ochotona > Ochotona curzoniae. The sequence goes on along the minus strand of NW_024466446.1, from coordinate 6,577,720 downwards.
AGGCTCACGGTCCTCTCACACTTCTGCTGTGTGTGCTGATGGGTGCTCAGGATGTTTTCACGTCTAGGCTCTTTTGACTAATGCTGCAGCATTGAAGGAGTGCAGAAACTTTGTGTTCCTCCGCTGTGGCTTTGCCGGAGCCAATGGCGGTTCTACTTTTAGTTTTTTTTTTTTAATCTCCATGATGTTTTCCCATAACAGTACCGCCGGTCGGGTCCTGGGGATCCCTTCTCACCACATCCTCACGACACTGACTTGATTTTGACACTGACTTGGTTTTGGAAACATCCATCCTCTCTTCACCTGCCCTCATAATGTGTTGCAATTTTGATTGGCGTTTCTGTGCTGCTTGTGGTGTTGAGCGCCTGCTGACCATCCCGAAGTCTTTGAAACAATAGGTCCTTTCCCTTCTGTTTAGTTGGGTCGTTTGCCTTGTTTTTGAGTGGCGTGAGTTCTTTGTGTGCCTTGGATGTTCTTCCCCACAAGGTATACAGTTTGCAAGTGTTTCCACACAAGCTTAGGTTGTGTGGATTGTTCCTTTGCTGCGTAGCAGATTTCCTCCAGTGTCGTCTTGTGTGTTTCTGCTTTAGTTGCGCGTGCTCTTGCTGTCATCCACACGGATGAATGGCAAGGAGCTTGCCCTCTTTTTTTTTCGTACAACAGAGTTTTTATTTTTGAAGGCTTATTTATTTGAGAGGCAGTTACAAGCGGGAGAGGGTTAGACCTGTTGTCTACTGGTTCGCCTCCCCAAAGCCTCTGTGGCATCAATGTGGAGTGCTGGGCTGCAGGCTGCTGCCTAACTGCTTACACTCCAGTGCGGCCCCACAGTGAAAGTTTTACTACATCGTGAGGTAGTTTTTGTGTGTGATGCATGGCAGGGCTCCGCTTTTCTTTTGTTGGTGAATATTCATCTTAACACTGTTGATTGAAAAGGCCATCTTTCTTCATTGTACATTCTTGGAAACTCAAAGGTTAGTTGACTGTATATGTATGTGTGGGTTTATTTCTGGGCTTCTTTCTCTATTTTGTTGGTTTATGCTTTATTTCTATGTGTATTTTTTTTAAGATTTATTTTTATTGGAAAGGCATATCTGCAGAGAGTAGAGACACAGAAAAAGATCTTCCATCTGCTGGTTCACTCCCCAAGTAGCTGTGACAGCCAGGGCTGAGCTGACTGAAAGCCAGGAGCCAGGACCTTCTTCTGGGACTCCCACACAGGTGCAGAGTCTGAAGGCTTTGGGCCGTCTTTTGCTGCTCTACCAGGCCACAAGCAGGGATGGGCACAGCATGGGATGTCCCAGGCTAGGGGGTCCAGGACTGCCACTTGTGTGGGTGAGGGGACCGGTTGTTCTAGCACATGGAGGGTCTCCTTGAACCCTGGCTTACACAGCTTCCCATGGATCCCCCCAGTCTCTGTGCAGAACCCCACTGTTTGAGGATCAGCAGGAGTGTCTGCCCTTGGTCATGCTGCAGTCAGCATTGTGCTGGGAACTCGTGCTGCTTCTTAGCTCCTGTTGATTTGCAGTCAGCCTTGGGTGATCATGGCTTCTGCCTGGATGTGTTCTGAAGGCAGCCAGTCCTCTCTGGAACAAGCTGTCTTATCCTCCCGACAAATACATAGGATGAAAGCCGACTTTGCAGTGAGAGCATTTCCAAGACGAGTAAGTCGGAGCGGTCTGCAGGTGCTTGAGCGTAGCCTGTCAGTGACACGCGCCACACGTCTCGGCTTTGGGCGAATGCAGACGGATGCCGAGAAAGGTGAACCGGACACCTCAGCTTGCAGGTTGTCTGTCCCCCAACAAAAATTGGGGTTCTTTTCTTACATTGTTTTCAGATAGTTAATGCATGGAACAGTATCTAATATTTTGTTTTATTTATTTTTATTTTTATTTATTTTTATTTATATATTTTTAAATTTTCATCTACCTGAAGCAGCAACAATGAAAAAGAGACACAGCCCCACTGGGTCTTCCCCCAGCAGCAAAGGGCCAGGGCCAAAAGCCAGAAATTCCTCCGCCATTGGTGGCAGGGGCCATCGTCTTTTGCCTCCCAGGATGCACTAGGGGGAGAACAGGTGCCAGGACTCTGTGCTTGATCCAGGATATGACATTTCCCGGAAGAGCTGCCCCAGCTGGACTTCCTTTTGTATTTGGCAACTAAACTGTCTTGTCTTAACAGGCTTTGGTTTTGGTGGAATCTTCAAAGTTTTCTATAGTGTATCAGTTTTGCACTCACGCTTTATTTTTTTCTGAACAATCCATAGCTTCCTCTACAGCAAAGACTTTTTTTTTTTTTTTTATAAAGGCAGGTGTACAGAGAGGAGGATCTCCGTCCAGTGGTTCATTCTCCAAGCGGCTGCAAAGGCTGGAGCTGAGCCCTTCTGAAACCAGGAGCCAGGAACTTCTTCCAGGTCTCCCATGCAGGTGCAAGCTTTGGGCTGTCCTCAACTGCTTTCCCAGGCCACAAGCAGGTAGTTGGATGGGAAGCGGGGCTGCCGGGATTAGAACCGGTACCCATATGGGATCCTAGCATGCTCAAGGCAAGGACATTAGCCATTACACTATGGCACCAGGCCCAGAGACTATTCTTATTGTCTTATCCACATTAAGATATTAGCATAATCATTTATAATTGAGGCTATCCTGTTACATATAGGATCCTATTACATGTAAATGTTTAGTAATTAAGATATTTTAAAATGTTGACATCTAATAAAAATAGAACAGAATTGCCACTTAAGTAAGAATACTTTAGAAAGTTAAATAAAAATGAAAACTAAATAACATGAAAAGATGTTTGTTTGGTGCAGACATACTTTTTGCAGAGTTCCTATTCTACGTGGACTTTTTGTACTTGCCTCATTTAAGTGAAGGTGAGTGAAGTACAGTTCTGTCGCCCACAGTCCAGATTGTCGCAGAACACAGTCTGTGACAAAGGCTTCTCCTTTACTAAAGGCTACATACATATCCCTTTACAATTTGATAACCCTCGTTAGCTACTGGTAGTTAGTATTCTGCTTGGAGACCAGCTTTGCTTTTCTAGCATTCCTTGTCCTCTAGTTCCGTCTGCTTGCCCCTCTTGTCCCGGAGTTGTATTCCAGCGCACGGTACAGCACGTGTCCTCATCTGTTGATCTGTGGCTGAGACTGGACTGGTGCTGCCGTGGACACGGAGCGCAGCGTCTCCCTGAGTGCGCATTCGCAAATGGGCTGGTCGGATCACACAGCGGCCTTGCGTCGCTCCCGTGTATTGCAGTTCCCTTTGCTGCACGTCCTTGCCAAGTGTTGTCTTTTTAATAACCACTGGAATTGGCATGAGATGAATTTCATTGTAGTTTTATGTTTCCGGTGGCCAATGAAATGAAGCATTTCTCATGCATTTACTGTTTCTTCTAAGAAATATCCAGGTCATTTTGTGTGGTTTTGGGTTCTCTACATACCCATATAACAATCCTTAGTAACGCAGCGGCTTGCGAAGATCCTCTCCACTGTTATTCCCTTTGTTGTGTGCAAACGTCCTCCTTTGTTTTTGCTTTCCTTGCCTTTGCTTTGGAAGCTTTACCCCGCAAAAATGTTCGTCTTAAAGTGTTTTCTCCTTTTTCTTCTAGCAGTTTCAGGTCTTAGGTAATTTTGCATATGGTCAGAAATATGGACAAAGTCCCAGTCTATTGTTGGTATTAAATTGTCCCAGCACCATTTAAAAAAATTTTTTTAAAAAGATGTATTTATTTATGAGTGTGTGTTTATTGGAAAGGCAGATATACAGAGAGGAGGAGAGACAGAGAGGAAGATTTTCTGTCCGATGGTTCACTCCCCAAGCGGTCATGATAGCTGGAGCTGAGCCAATCCGAAGCCAGGAGCCAGGAGCTCTTTGGGGTCTCCCATGCAGGTGCAGGGTCCCAAGGCTTTGGGCCACCCTCAACTACTTTTCCAGGCCACAAGCAGGGAGCTGGATGGTAAGCCGGACCACTAGGATTAGAACCGGCAGCCATATGGGATCCCAGTGTGAGCAAGGCGAGGACTTTAACCACTACGCTATCACGCCGGGCCCAGATTTGTTTGTTTTTATTGGAAAGCTAGATCCACAGAGAGGACAGAAAGATCTTCCACCTGCTGGTTCACTCCCCAAGTGGCCACAACAGCCAGAGCTGAGCTGATCCAAAACCAGGAGCCAGGAGACTCTAGTACTGTGTTGTGCTGTCTGGGGTGCTTGTTGGCAGGAGAGTTCAGCCGGAGTGGAGAAGCGGGCACTCCATGTAGGCACTTTGATAGGGGGTATGAGCAGCCCAGGTGGCAGCTTAACCACTGTACTGCTTGCCTTGCCCTGTGTGCTAAGTTGGTACCCCCTTCACTCAACTCGTTTAGCAGTTCTAATAGGCTGCTGAAGGCCAGTGTGGCACAGTGGGTTAATCTGCCTGCAACACTGGTATTCCACAGCGTTGCTGATGAGAGTCCCAGGTGCTCCACTTACAGCCCAGCTCTTGCTATTGCACTGGGCTAACCAGTGCAGGACAACTTGAGTGCTTGGGCCCCTGGTACTCTCGGGGAGACCTGCATGGAGTTTGACTTTAGCTCGCATCTGACTGTTGCAGCCATTTAGAAAGTAAACCAACCCTTGCCAGCTCACTCTCTGCCTTCTCTCAAATAAAGCTTCATGAAAGTAGTCTGCTGGTAGTTTTTAGATTTTTCTATACTTGTATTCAAAATCAAAAACACAAATAGGATCACTTGACATTTGCCCTTGCCACATGGCTTTTCTTTCTTCCACCTAGTTGCTCATTTCCAATGTTATGTTGAGTGAGAGTGATGAGAATGGACATGGTTGTCTGATTTCAGATCTTGGAGAAAACACTTCGAATTTTTCCCTATTAAAAAATAATGTGGGGCCCGGCGCGGTGGCGCAAGTGGTTAAGTCCTCGCCTTGCAACCCCGGGATCCCATATGGGCGCCGGTTCTAATCCCGGCAGCCCTGCTTCCCTTCCAGCTCCCTGCTTGTGGCCTGGGAAAGCAGTGGAGGACGGCCCAAAGCTTTGGGAACCTGCGCCCGTGCGGGAGACCCGGAAGAGGCTCCTGGCTTCGGATCGGCATAGTATCGGCCCGTTGCGCTCACTTGGGGAGTGAATCATCGGACGGAAGATCTTCCTCTCTCTCTCTCTCCTCTCTCTGTATATCCGCCTTTCCAATGTAAAAATAATAAAAATAAATCTTTAAAAAAAAAAAAAAAAATAATGTGGGGCCCGGCGCGGTGGCGCAAGTGGTTAAGGTTCTCGCCTTGCACGCCCGGGATCCCATATGGGCGCCGGTTCTAATCCCAGCAGCCCCGCTTCCCTTCCAGCTCCCTGCCTGTGGCCCGGGAAAGCAGTCGAGGACGGCCCAAAGGTTTGGGACCCTGCACCCACGTGGGAGACCCAGAAGAGGCTCCTGGCTTCGGATAGGCATAGTATCGGCCGTTGTGCTCACTTGGGGAGTGAATCATCGAACGGAAGTTCTTTCTCTCTGTCTCTCCTCTCTGTATATCTGCCTTTCCAATTAAAATAAAATGAATCTTAAAAAAAAAAAAAAACAATGTGATGGGCTCGGCGTGATAGTCTAGTGGCTGAAGTCCTTGCCTGGTATGCTCCAGGACCCCATATGGTGCCGTTTCTGGTCCCGGCTGCTCCACTTCCCATCCAGCTCCCTGCTTGTGGTCTGGGAAAGCAGTTGAGGGCAGCCCAAAGGCTTGGGACCCTGCACCCACATAGGAGACCCCAAAGAAGCTCCTGGCTTCGGATCAGCTTAGCTCTGGCTGTTGCAGCCACTTGGGGAATGAATCAGTGGGCAGAAGATCTTTATATATCTTCGTTTCCAATAAAAAAAAAATCATAAACTTTCTGAGAAGGGTAGAGCCAGACCAAGTACTCCACAATGTTCGCAATGGCTAGAGTTGGGGCAGGGCTGACATTGGGAATTCATTCCAGGTCTTCCGTGTCATAGGAGAACCCAGTTGGGCCATAACCAGTCTCTACATGCCTGCTTTGATGGGAAGCTGGGGGCTGGAGTTAGGAGTTGCTCATACTCCAGCATGGGCAGAGGGCCTGTTGTCACTCGTCTCGCTGCCCCGTCACCTTCTTGGAATGGGATTGGCTGTGGGTTTTTCATATATAACTTTGTTGTGTTTAGGTGTGCTTGTTCTAGACTTCATTTGCTCAAATTTCTTTTTTTCATGAGGTGATGTTGAATTGTATCAAATGCTGTTTCTTGCATCTGTTTAAATGACTGTACAATGCAGTAACATTCATCGATTTATGTTAGTTGATCCGTCTTTGCATCCCTGGGATAAATCCGACGTGATCGTGCTGAATGATTTTTTTAATGAAAGAATTATTTGAAAGAGGGAGAGATAGTTAATGAATAAGTGCTCTTTGATGTGCAGGTAGATTTTATTTTGTTGAGAAAATTTGCGTTTATGTTCATCAGTGAGATTAATATGTTTTGTTGTTTTGGGGGATGAGGGTTATGCTGAATTTGTGAGTTTGGAATGCGTCCCTCCAAGGTTTTTGGAATAACTTGAGAATCATTGCTATTATCTCTTCATTTTCGTACCTTTCTATAAAGTATTTATCTGATAAGAGAGGGAGCACCTTCTGATTGACTTCCCGAATACCTGCAACAGGTGGGACTGGACAGGTCACGCAGGAAGCCTCCAGCTCCATCTGGATCTGCGGCATATGTGGCGGGGATCCAGGACTGTGGCCGGCTACCGCTTGGGAGCGGAGTGGAGAGGACTCCAGCTGGCGCCCCTGTGGGGTCCTGGTGCATCGGGTGGTGCTGCAGGTGGTGCTGCAGGTGGTGGCTTACTCTCCTGAGCCGCATGCCAGCCCCGATTCTTTCTTTGAAGTTTGGTGGAATTCAGCAGTGGAGCCAGCCAGTCTCGTTTTTTTTGTTTGTTTGTTTTTGAAGATTTTAAAATTACAATTGGATGTCATTCTCATCCTGCATCTTGGCAGTTTGTGTGTCCTGAACTTTCTCTCTTTCATCCAGTTTTTCAGGTTTTGGGCTTATATTTGCTCCTAGCAGTTTCTTATGATCCTTTATATTCGTGTGTTATCAGTTACACTATCTCCTTGTTTCTAAATTACTTGATTCCCTCCCCTCTTTCCATTGCTAGCTAAAGGTTTGTTGATTTTATCATCCCCCAAACCAAGTCTTCATTTCATTGATGTTTTATACTATTTTTTTAGCTTGTTTTATTACTGCTCTGATATATATATTTTTAAAGATTGATTTGTTTTTATCTGAAAGGCAGATTTACAGAAAGAAGGAGAGCTAGAGATGGAAAGGTTTCTGTCTTTTGCTGGTTCAGTCCCCAAATGGCTGCAGTGGCCAGAGTTGGGATGATCCAAAAGCTGGGAGCCAGGAGCCTCTCCCAGGTCTCCAATGTCTTTGGGCCATCCTCCACCGCTTTTTTGGGCCATAAGCAGAGAGCAGGATGGGAAGTAGAGCAGTCAAGACAGAAACTGGTACCCGTATGGTATGCTGGCACCACAAGGTAGAGGATTAGCATGCTAAGCCACAGTGTCAGCCCCTCTGATCTCTATTCTAATTTTTGGTTTGGTTTTCAATGTGTTCACAGCTAAGGTGGTATGCATCGAGGCTCAGATGTAACTGGACCTGGGGATTACTGGTGGCTTGAGTCAAGATTTTGATTTTTGTGGAAGGGAGAATTGTTGAACATGAGAAGGACATGTGTATGGGGAGCCAGGAACAGAATGTTAGGGTTTGAACAGGATTTGGTCTCCCAAGCTTAGGCAGATGTTTAGGCCTCAACGACTTAGGCTAACAGTTAATTTTCATGGCTGATGGATAAGGATGGAGGCCTGATCCAGTTACGGTGTCAGAAGGTGGGACTTTTGGAAACGAATTGGACTAGTTGTGTTAGGGAATGAGGGCAGAGCGTGGTGATGCTGTAAGGTGAGAGTTTCCACTTCAGAGACAAAGCATGTATAGAATAGTAGTTTCAGAGACACTGGGACACGTGTGAGAGCCAGAGGCTCTGGGTCTAGGCACAGAGTTGATTGTCAAGAGTCTGACGGACAGCCAGCCGCCTCAAGGGAGGTAGCCTGGGACCACTTGCACACAGGGGTGACTACGAGAGGGAAATGGCCACCTGATCTGTGCAGCACTGGGGTGTATACTCTGACATGTGAGGTACGGGGGAGCAGGTAAGGCAACAGGTGTCCTTGCGCTGGGGGAAAAGGCCGCGGCTTCAGCTTGGGCAGCTGCAATCAGCACAGGGCGCCTTGGCTAGAGATAAAGAAGCAACTTCAGCGGGGTTGTCAGCAGAGCTCAAACTGGAGTCATTCCTGTTCTCCGTAGGCCAGCTGTATGTTCTGCTCAGCCTAGCAAAGAGCCTGCTCCTTATCTTTCTCTGCCTTCTGGCTTACCATGCGATGCTCTGCCATTCTCTGGCCTGAGCCAGTGGGACCATCTGATCCTGGAATGTGGCCTGCCAAACCGTATACCAACAACTAGCAGTCCTCAACTGCTTTCCCAGGCCACAAGCAGGGAGCTGATGGGAAGCAGGGCTGCCAGGATTAGAACCGGCGCCCGTAAGGGATCCCAGCGTATGCAAGATGAGGACTTTAGCCACTAAGTTACCGCGCCAGGTCCTGGTCTGTAATCCTTATAATATGCTTTAGAATTGGTTTGCTGGACCCGGCACCATGTGGTGACTTGGTGGCTAAATCCTTGCCTGCAACCACTGGGATCCCATGTGGGTACTGGCTCATGTCCTGTTTGCTCCACTTCCCATCCAGCTCCCTGCTTGTGGCCTGGGAAAACTTAGTGGAGGACGGCCCAGGGCCTTGGGACCTTGCACCCGTGTGGGAGATGTGGAATAGACTCCTGGCTCCTGGCTTTGAATCAGTTCAGTTTCGGCCGTTGCAACCACTTGGGGAATGAACTAGAGGATGGAAGATCTTCTCTCTGTAAATCTGACTTTCCAATTTAAAAAAAAAAATTGTAAAGAATTGGTTTGCTATCATTTTATTGAGGAGGATTTTCCCTCATGTGTGGTGATTTGTAGTTTTCTTGTAGTATCTTGGCAGTGGTACCAGGGTGATGCTGGTCTCGCAGGATGAAGTAAGAGGTGTTCGTCCTGGGTTGTTTGTTTTTAAGATTTCTTTTTTATGTGAGAAGCAGATTTACAGAGAAAGAGATTTGGTGCTCTGCTTCACTCCCCAGATGGCTGCCGTTGCCGCAGCTAGGCCCAAGCATTTGAGCCATCCTTGGCTGCTTGCCAGACCGTAAGCAGGGAGCTGCATGGAAAGTGGCGCACTTGGGCCTTGAACCAGTGCCTAGTGAGAACCCTGGCACAGCAGGTGGAGGGTTATCCTTTAGAACCGCCATGGTGGCCCCTTTTGGAGCAGCTCTAAAGGGCTGCTGTTAAATGGTAGAGGTCACCCCTAAAACCGCTGGTTTTGGCATTTCTTTGCTGAAAAGTAGCAATTACTGACTCAATCTGCTTCCTAGTTAGAAATCTTGGTTTTCTGTTTTGTTTGGCTTTTTTTGCAGTCTTGGGAGGATATATACTGCTACACATTTGTCCATTTTATCTTTTCTATACTACTTGTTAGTGTATTTCTTTTTTTTTACACAGTGCTGTTTTTATTGGTTTCTGTAAAGTCGGTAGTTCTTAGTTATTTGAGATTTTTCTTTGTGTCCCAGTCATTTCCTCTTTTAGTGCTGGGTTTTGGTTGTTCTTTTTATACTTCAGAAAAGTAGAAATTAACATTGTTGACTCGGAATTTTTCTTTTTAAACCTATTTATAGCCGCACAGTCCCCCCTCCTAGTGCTCCTGTCGCGTCCCTTACCCGTGGTATGCGTTTGTCTCAGGATGTTTGCTAATCCCCTTTGACTTACTCGTTCAGAGTATGTTCTATGGGTATTCATACATTTTTGAATTTTACAGTTTTCTTTCTCCTATTGATTTGTAGTTTCATTTCAGTGTAATCGAAGGATTTCAGTATGGTTCTGTTAATTCTGAGAATTTCTCTGTACGTTTGAGGAAAGTGTATATGCCATTTCTGTTGGGCAGAGAAATTTGTGTTTACTTGGTCCGCTCCATCCATAAAGTTACTCAAATTCTAGGGTGGCTTTTTGATTTTCTGTGTGGTTCTTTTGTCCTCCAGGTGTCCGCCCGAGTGTTGTTGTCATGGATGTTACATCTTTATTTGTGTATGTTGTAAATTGAAGTAGACAGTTGAATGTAGTTTCTGGAAAAGGCTGTTTTATAAAATAACGTAATGAAGAATTATGGAGGGAAAGATTAAGAGTATTTATTCAGTGTTTTCTGTTTCCGCGTATGTTGTTTTCTTTGAATTGGGGCTGCCTTTAATGTCAGAAGTCCCTGAGACTGTCGCCTGACTGAGTTGCTGGAACTCCTAGCAGGCTGTGATGGGACCCCTCCCGCAGCCCAGGTTCCCTTGGAGTAGACAAAACTCTGCCGGCTGGTAGCTCTCAGGCCTGCTCCATCAACTGCTTTCCACCCTCTTCGACATGATTTACTTTCCTCTTGAGGGTTTTCATGAATAGTCTCGGAATGCAAGTTTGCTAGTGACAAATTGTCTCTTATCTTTGCCTACCCAGGAATGTCTTTGCTTTGCCTACTATTTTGCTGTAATTGATTTCAAGTGGTAACTTGTGTGTATCAGCATTTTGAACGTCTCCACCACCTCTGGGGCCTGTTGAAGAAGTCGGATATCGTTTTGTTCTTTCACCATGTTGTCAGCATTTTCTTGTTTTTGGTTCTGTCTGTTGTGTATATATCTATGTAATATATACATAGATGTTTTTTCCTGTGTGGTTTTTGCTATGATTGTGAATCTGTGGTTTAATATTTGTCATCCAAGTGAGGATTTTTGCAGCCATTATTCCTTCAACTATTTTGTTTTCTGTCCTCTCTCTTGGAAATCTGAGGTATTCTTCACTCATTCTTCTTGTGTGTTCTTTAGAATGGATAAATTATTGAACTCTTTTTATGTTTCTTGATTCCTTTTCTCCCCCATCCAAGAGAAGCTTTTTTGAGCTTTGACAAGTGATGTAGACAGCAGGAAGGCGTAGCTTCCAAAAAGAAATTACTTCACAGAGAGGGTGTTTTCTAGGGCTTTTGGAGCAGGAGAGGAGGAGGTAGCAGAGGGGCGGCAGGCGGAGGGCTCTTCCTGCTCAACTGGGAAGGCTCACCTCCTTGATGCTGCGAACTCAAACACACAGCTCAGATCATTTTTGCCCCCATGAACACTGTATTGCAAGAGAAGCTGTCCTGGAGTGTCCTGTCTCGGCTTCCCTGTGCTGGTCAGGCAAGCCTGGCTCATCCCTGGTGAGGAGTGGAGTTGGAAGCTTCAGGGGGCACCCCAGAAGGGGCAGGTTGGTCGGGAACACAGTCCGTGGCATGAGAGAGATCATTTGGCTTTGTGATGGTCTTTGTTGTCTTTTCTGTTGGTTTGGTATTTTGTGTTGCCCATGCCCCGCCATCTGTGGGCACTTCTCCTTTGCTTTTCATTTGAGGAGTCTTCCAGCTCTGTGTGATGGCAGCTTTGCCCTCCGTGTAAGGCTGGCTTGTGCAAAGGTTGCACAGTGTCAGATCAGAAAAGTCCCGATTGCTCCTTATCCGTCTGGTTGAAATGAGCACAAATGAGAGGGTCTTGGGAAGTTTGAGAGCAGAATAAACACGGCACTGGAGGAGTCAGGCAGTCTTTGTACAGAGCTAGTCAATCATTGCCACCTCTACCCCTCTGCTGATGTCTTGAACATTCCAGCAGCAGGAGGCAGCGCAGCATACTCCTTCGAATGGCTTCACATCCTCTTGAACGCTCTTCAAAGCTTTTTCAACGATTCTTGATGGTACTTGTTGACTGTTGGGCCCATGCCAGTATTTAGCCTTAGATGGGACATCCCTCCCACTTTGGGCTGCATTCTCAGGCATCCTCATTCTGGGGCCCTGCGTGCCGTGGCTGCTACTGACCTCACACTCCACGGGCTAGGCCTCCATCTGCAGGACTTGCCCCTGGACACCTCCTCTCCACCCCGGCCCCGCCTGGAGCGCACCAGGGTGTGTTTCCTGTGTCCCACTGCCAGTTAGGGGTTTGACTCCCTGTTCATTCACTGTTAAAGCAATCCTCCATGTATTCTTTCAACTGCTGTTTTGAAATCAATGTCTAACTTATCAGTGAAATTTTTACTTTAGTTATTCTACTTTTAAGCTCCAAAATTTCTCATAGTAGTCTTTTTTTTTTTTCCCCTAAATACAGCTTGTACTTCCTACAGTTCCCTACTTGCCACGTCATTATCCTATTTTCCTTGGATGCTTTCATTTCTTCAGCGTCTTTGTCATTTACTGTCTTGAATCATTTGTCTGCAACTCTGGGCTCACTCAGAAAGAGATTCTTTTTTGAATCTGGGTCACAATTTCGCTTTGTGTATCTTCTAACTTTTCACTCATAACTTGGTATTTTAGAATATTTAGCAACTTCAGATTTTTCTTTTTTACTTCTAAAAATTATACGTGCATATATATTTTAAATTATGCAATTTTTGCTTTTTTGTTTTTAGTAAATTTCTGGACTTAATTTGCAAACTCTGGTATGTTTGCATTGTACAGCTGCTACCAAGCATCTCTGTTGTTTCAGCTTTTATCCTGATTTCCGAGGCTTCAGTTCTGTGTATCTTAGTGATCAGTCAGTTATTTTTCAGGTGTCGTGTTAAGCCAGCAAGACTCTTGTCTTGCTTTGATTAATCTGTGTCTGAGTTTGGGATTGTATATAAAGTTAGACATTTTTTAAACATTTTTGTTTTTATTTGAAAGGTAGAGTTACAGAGAGAAGGAGAGAGAGGTAAAGACAGACACGGAGCTTCCACTGCTGGTTCACTCCCCAAACAGCTGCAAGAGCTGGGGCTAGGCTATTCCAAAGGAGGAGCATTTTCTGGGTCTCCTATGTGACTACCCAAGGTGTTAGGCCCTCCTCTGCTGCCTTCCCGAGCCATTTGCAGGGATCAGGGTCAGAAGCAGAGCCTCTGGAACTCAAACTGGTGCCCATACAGGATGCTGGCACTTCATGCAGAGGCTGAACCTGCTGTGGCACAGCATCAGCCACAAGCAGCTATGTCTGCCATAGCTTTGACTTTCTGTTAGATCCTCTGTGACTTCTTTGCACGTCGCCTCCCAGTGAGTTGCTGTGTGATGTATGTGAAGCCTGGCCTGGCCTTGCTTTTATCTGTGCGTACACTTTGCAGCCTCCCTGTCAGATAGGATCATTCGGCTTCTTTGCCATGTGTGTTGCCTCCCAGGGAGCGAAGCAAGTGTGGAGAACTTACCTGTTCTCTCTCTCTGGCTCTCTGTGAAATGGCTAGTATGTGGGTATGCTGCTTGCCCCAAACAAATCTGCGACCTCTGACTGCTAGCACTGTTGGGTTCCCCTGCTTGCCTCCTGGTGGGTGTGCTGTCTTTACTGACAGTGCTTTGCCATGTGGATACTTTTGTTTTGTTTTATTTATTTATTTTTTGAGACGTATTTTTATATATTTGAAAGGCATAGAGAAGAAGGAGAAGATAGCAAGAGAGCTTCCATTAACTGGCTCACCCCCAGATGCTTGCAACCGTCAGTGCTGTTCAAAGCTGAAGCTCTTCTGGGTCTTCCCTGTGGGTGCAGGGGCCATCCTCCACTGCCTTCCCAGGCACAGTAACAGGGAGCTGAATCAGAAATGGAGCAACCAGGGCACAAAGTGATGCTCAAGGGATGCTGGCATCACAGGTTGCAGCTTTATCCGCTGTGCCACAGTGCTGACCACAGTGAAAATTTAACCTGCTGTTTCACTTTTGGTCAGTTGCCACATATTTGAGATTTTTCTGACACTTCAGTTTTGTGGGGTTTTTAAAAAATATATATATTTTTTAATTGAAAAGGCAGATCAGATTTTCAGAGGAAAGACAGAAGATTTTCACTCCACTGGTTCGGTCGCTCCCTTAGTGGCTGCAACAGCCAGAGCCAAGCTGATCCAAATCCAGGAGCCAGGATCTATTGCAGGTCTCCCACGTGGGTGCAGGGTCCCAAGGCTTTGGGCTGTCCTCGACTGCTTTCCCAGGCCACAGGCAGGGAGCTGGATGGGAAGTGGAGCAACCGGGGCATGAACCAGTGTCCATATGGGATTGCAGTGTGCATAAAGGCAAGCATTTTAGCCACCGAGTCTCCACATTGGGCCCTGAGGTTGTGTTTTGGGGGAAGTAATTTTCTGATGTCTTCAATTCTTTCATTGCTTCAAGTCTTTGCTATTTAACTTTTGTTAAGTCATTCTGAATCTAAAAGGCTGTAATTTAGTGAATTTGGCTAGTTGGGTTGTAATTTTTAATTGAACATTTAAAAGAAATAATTACTTAGTTTGTCCCTTGGAAGAAGATTATACTTGCTGATGTAATTCTGCTAGGAATTTTTTTTATTATACATCATTAAGTTCTCATAATTGCCTTGAAAAGTTAGTCTCTGTGTGTGTGTGTGTAAATTTTTTTATTTGAGAGGCAGAGGTACAGCGAGCAGGAAGAAAGCACTCCCATTTTGTTGATTCACTCCCACAAATGGGGCTAGAGCTGGGCTGGTCAGAATCAGGAGCTTTTCCTGGGGCTCCAGTGTTTTTTTTCTAGAGGCCCAGGCACAGGGGCCTTCTGCCACTGCTTTCCCAGACCACAAGCAGGGAGCTGGGACAGGAAATCTGTAATATGCAGTATAGGATATAACAGAACTCGAAGCTGTGTGGTACTCTGGATGGTTTTGGTATAAACACATGCCATGTGTCCTAGAGTCTTCGTCATTGGTGTCATTATGTGCTGTGGAAATATGTTGGTTCTGTGACTCATAATTGACACTTGGTAACTAGGAAGTTGAACTTGATTCTTTGTCTAGTTATGTGCATACTTGGAATGTATATGGAATGCTTCTCTAAAGAGCCAGTACTGTCTTCCTTGTCCAATTTTATAGTCTTGTAAATATAATTTGCTTGTTTGACGTTTAAGCAATTAGATTATTTTCTTTATGAAAACTTACTTGAAGAACGCTCGAATATCACCACAGAAATCCAACAGTTGTTGAGATGGGAATAAAATATTCCTAAAATATCCATTTCATATAGAAGAGAGAGGAAATAACCAAATCTCATTGACTAGCTTCCTTTTTAGATTTATTTATTCTTATTTAAAGATTTACAGAGAGAAGGAGAGAGAATAATCTGTTCGCTGGCTCACTTCCCAAATGGCCCCAGTGCCTGGAGCTGAGCTGACCTGAAGCCGGGAGCCAGGAGCCTTTTCTGGGCGCAGGGTCCCAAGGACTTGAGCATTCCTGCAGTGCTTTCTCAGGCCACAGCAGGGAGCTGGATGGCAAGCAGAACAGCTGGAGCACAAACACCCACATGGGATGCCAGCGCCTGCAGGTGGAGGGTCAGTGTGTGGAGACATAATGCCATCTCCTAGCGCCAGGAGCCTTTGGAAAAAGCATGAGTTTGGTTAGTGAGTATACTGATGACTATAATTGGTAGAGACTACTTGATGATGCTGAAACGACCATGTATCTGCTTTCTAAGTTATGGACAATCGATAGTTGACTATAATATACTAATAATCAAATTAGGTAGTTTATGCCTGCTATGGTTTAGCATGAGGGCCAGGATCCCATATGGTGCCAGTTCGTGTCCTGGGTGCTCCACTTCCCATCCTACCTCCTTGCTTGCAGCCTGGGAAAGCGGTAGAGGACGGCCCAAAGCCTTGGGACCCTGCGTCCGTGAGGGAGACCCGGAGGAGGTTCCTGGCTCCTGGCTTTGGATCATCTCAGCTCCAGTCATTGTGGCTACTTGGGGAGTGAATCAGTGGCCAGAAGATCTTTCTCTCTGTATCTCTCTATGTACATCTGCCTTGCCAACATAAATAAGGAAACTTAAAAAAGCCTGAGGCAAACTACCTTTTAATAAAAAGTTAATTTTAGCTCAGTTATGGACATGTAAAATCTAGGGCCTCATTTATGATGTCTTTTTTTTTTCTTTTAAGATTTATTTTACTTATTTAAAATGCAGAGTTCCAAAGATAGCGGTTTTCCACGTGCTGGTTCAGTCCCCGAGTGGCCCCGAGTGGCCTCCGTGGCCGGAGCCGCCCTTTGCTGAAAGCAGGAGATGCATCCTGGTGTCCCTCGTGAATGTGTGCACCCAGGAGCCACCCGCTGCAGTGGTTCCTCGGGCACAGTGCTGCATCTGGAGCAGCTTGGCTTTGAACCCACACCCATTTGAGATGGTGACGTTGGAGGTGATGACTTCATGGTGAAACCCCGAGTATCATTTGGCAAAAGACAGGTAGCACACACAGTTTTCAGCGGCTGATCTGTCCCTCCTCCCCAGGGGCTCCGTTCTAGTGATGTTTCTAGTCTCAGTGGCTGACCTCTAAGCTCCGTAGTTGGAGTGCTTCTACCCTCTTGATGCTCCCTAGTAAACCTAAACTTAACACATGAAGCCTTGTTGCCACTCACACTGCATGCGACAGTAGCAGTGATCTTTCCTGCCTTTTTAAATAGCACTCACTGTACATGCATAATAGCTTTCCTCCTGATAGTCTTCTTTGGACGTTTAAGAAAATACTTGTTTTTATTGGAAAGGCAGATTTACAGAGAGAAGTATCGTCTGTTTGCTGGTTCGTTCCCTAAATGGCTGCAGTGGCTGGAACTGAGCCAGTCTGAAGCCAGGAGCCAGGAGCTTCTTCCGGGTGCCCTACTTGGGTGGAAGATCCCAAGGCTTTGGACCATTCTCTGCTGCTTTCCCAGGCCACACGCAGGGAGCTGGATGGGAGTGAAGGAGCTGGGACATGAAGCGGTGCCCATGTGTGATCCTGGCAAGATGAGGATTTATCCACTGAGCCATTATGCCGGGCCCATGACATTTGCTTTTTAAGATAAAATGTATGTATTATGTGAAGTGCTAAGTAACATTAAAAAGCATTCTTTATTTGAAAGCTAAAGCTTCCATCTGTTGGTTCACCCCCCTGCTCAGATGCCCACAATAGCTAGAGGTGGGTCAGGCTGGGCTGTTGTACGTAGGCCATCCTCTGCTGCTGGCAGGAAGGAACAAGACCTGGACGTTCTGAGATGGGATATGGGCACCCTAAGCCCAGTAACTATGCTATAATGCGCATCCCAACCCAAGTCATTGTTGGCAAACATATACATTATGTAGCAACTAGTCCAGTAAAATGTCAGAACATTTCATCACTCTGGAAAGTTCCCTTGTTTTTCCTTAGTCAGCTTGTTGCACTTCTGCAAGCACCTGCCGGTTTGTCTTGGTCTCATTCTTGTAGGCAGATCTGTTCACTGCTGAACATTTAGTAGGAACTGATATGTCGTAGTATTATCAGTTTAAATTATGAATAAATCATTTTAAGCAGTTTAAGTTCTGTGGTATTTAACATTCTGAGATGTTAAAATTATAAAGCAATGAGATCATATTTATATAAGGGATAGGTGCTCTGCCAACTGAGGTATTGGTTTAACCCGTGCAGCACAGGGCCCAGTGAACCGGGATCTGAGCATTCCATGTGTTTTAAGGTGCAGGGGAATTAGGTATTACAAAGATAGCAAATAATGGCTTTTCAGTGACATTCCAAACTTAAGAGTCTGTGTGTGTATATATATATTTGTATATATATATAAATATATATATTTTTTTAAGATTTCTACAGAGAAGGGAAACAGGGGATCTTCCATCTGCCAGTTCACTCCCCAAATGGCTGTAACGGCCAGAGCTGAGTTGATCTGAAGCTAGGAGCTTCTGGGTCTCCCACATGCGTGCAGGACCCAAGGACTCGGGCCGCCTCCACTGCTTTCCCAGGCCATAGGAGAGAGCTGGATCCTAAGTGGAACAGTAGCATGTGAAGTGGTACCCAGAAGGGATGCAGACGCTGCACGTGATGGCCTCACACACTCAGTGCTGTCCTTGCAATGCTCATCTGAAAGAACTCCAGCCATGGACTTACAATGCAAGCCTTGGAACAGAATATATTTAGAAGTTGGTAACTGTGGTTTAAAAATAGACAATGGGTTTGTGTAAGCATTTCTCTAAAGAGACTGCAGATGGCCAGTAAACATGTGAAAACCATTCAGCTTCATGAATCATTTGACAAAGTGAATCAAAACCAGAAGATAAAGGGATTTTTCAGAAAGCTACTGGAGGAGACTGCATTTGCAGCGTGCGCGGTGTGAGGCCTAGCTGCCCTGCTCCCAACCCAGCTGGCGTTAGGTGGCCTGGGCCCGGCTTTGTGGGTGACGCTCCCACTCGTGGGCTCTCCAGCTCCGGCCATTGAGGCTGTCATTGTTGGCATATGACAGATCAATTGGTCTTTCTGTCTGATTTTCAAATAAATAAATCTCAGATGTTAACAAAACATTTATCATGAAACAGCTATGCCTGGATTTCAAAACTTTTTTGCACTAAAGCTTATCTTTCAATTCCGTTTTCCCACAGACTTTTGGGAACATCTTAGCGTGGCATTCTGATGACTATAATTTAAAAAGAAAAAAAAAAGTGACGAATATTGGCAAGGATATGAAAGAAGTTGAG
Source organism: Ochotona curzoniae (assembly GCF_017591425.1). Classification (NCBI taxonomy): domain Eukaryota; kingdom Metazoa; phylum Chordata; class Mammalia; order Lagomorpha; family Ochotonidae; genus Ochotona; species Ochotona curzoniae. Next base: position 6,559,106 of record NW_024466446.1, on the reverse strand, counting down.
GCTCTTGCGCTGTTAGTGGGAACACACAGCTGCACAGCTGCAGTGGTAACAATTTGAGGGTTCCTTACAAAGTTAAACAGACTTATCGCATGGCTAGCAGTTGTAGCTGTATACCCAGAAGCATGTCAGACGCTGTTCAAACAAAGACTTAAAAGAGCAGTCATGGCAGCACTCAGTAGTCGCAGTACCTATCAACAGTGAATGCAAAAACATAGGGGGTATGCAAGGACATAATATTGAGTCATAGTAAGAATCAAGTGCTGGGCCCGGTACAGTACCCTAGTGGCTGAAGTCCTCGCCTTGCACACGCTGGGTCCCATATGGGTGCTGGTTCCTGTTCCAGCTGCTCTACTTCCAGCTTCTTGCTTGGCCTGGGAAAGCAGTAGAGGACAGCCCAAAGCCTTGGGACTCTGCAGCTGTGGGAGACGCAGAAGAAGCTACTGGCTTCAGGTTTGCTCTGACCATTATAGACACTTAGGGAGTGAACCAATAGATGGAAGCTCTTTGTCTCTCTGTCTCTCCTCTCTTTAAATTTGACTTTTGAATTTAAAAAAAAAAAAAGAAAGAGGAATTAAGTGCTGATACATGCCAACATTGGGTTAAACTGTAAACTATTATACTAAATGGAAGAGCACAGACAAAAAAGACCCCGTATCTTTGAAAAATGTTTATTTTTAATGTTTACATAGTTAAGAGGGATGTGTGTGCTTTCAGTTAGGTGGGGGCAGGGTCAAGGTTGAAGGAGGGTGGGTGGGGCAGATGTTTCAGTTCTGTGTTTTTCCTCCCGTGTCTGCTGAGGGTGGGCAGAGGAGGGGCCACTCCTTGCCCGGGGATGGGGGGTGACCGTCTGAGGACATTTTAGAAACCCCATCAAGGGGAAGAGTATTCTGGTTTTGATAATTCTGAGATGTCAGTTTCTTTGCACCAGGGTTGAGAACATCTTTGGAAGATCTGTTGACTTAATACAGACCCAGACACTTGCTGGAAAGGTTGGCCAGCAAAGTTCTGATGAGGCACTTGATGTCCTCTGCTGACCTAGATGAGCTACCTGGGGTTCCAGTCTTAGCATTTGCTAGCAGATGCTGCAGCCTGACTCAGTCTGGCCTCTGGTCCCAGCTCTCACCCGCATGTGCATCAGACTAGCCCGGCTGGACCCATGCCCAGCACCAGCCCTCATGTGAGCTGGTGAATGTTGCCAGCCTAGCCTGGCCTGGCCTGGATTGTACTCCACCCTGGCTTTCATTTGTGCCTGTGTGTGTTGCAGTCTAGCTCAGCCCGGTCTGCCCCTAGGGTTGGCCCACATGTGTGCTGACTAATGCTGCGCTCCAGCCTGGCCTGCCCTGTCCCCAGCCCATTCTGGTGCTCACCAGTGGAAGCTGTGGTCTAGAAGGGAAGTTCTCCAGGTTCTCCTACCAAGCCTGCTCCCAGCCAAGAATCTTGTGTGTGTTGAATCAAGACAGTCTTGAGTCTGTAGTGGCCTGCCCTCAGTCCTGGTACTCCCGGTGGGTACTGAGGCTTAGTCTGCTCAATTTGCACCCATTCCAGGTGTCACCATTAGGTGCTACAACCTAACACAGCCTGGCCTAACCCCAGATCTGGTTCTCATGTGAACTGACGGGTGCTGCAGCCTAGTGCAGCCCATCCTGCACCCATTCTGTCTCTTGTGAGCACCTGTGCACTCTGTGGGACTTAGCCCAGTCTCGCATGCCCCCAGGCCCAGCCCACAGGCATGTCTATGGGTCCACAGCCTTGTCCAGCCTAGTCTGTCCCCAGCTCTGGCTCTTGCATTCACCAGTGGGAGCTGAAGCTGCTTAGGGGAGTTCTAAAAGTTCCTTTACTGGCTCTGTTCCTGGTCCCAGGTCTTGTGAGCGTTGTTAAGTTCTTGCCTTCAGTCTGGCATGGCCCGCCCTCAGTCTCAGTTCTCCCTGACAGAAGTTGTAGTCTAGCCTAGTGTGGCACAGCCCATATCCTGTCCTTGTTTTTGCATATGCCAGTGGGTGCTGCAGCTTGGCCCGGCCCAGCCTGGCCCCAGACCTGGCCCCTATACACGCTGGGTTGTGCCATAGCCTTGCATGGTTTGGCCTGCTCACAGCCATGGCTCTTGTGCTCTCCACCGGGAGCTGCAGCCCGGCAGGGAGTTGCCCAAGTTCCCCCGCCAGGCTTGTTCTCAACCCTGATCTCATTCGTGCTGGTGGGTGCAACGGCCCTGCTTGGCATGCTGGCCTCAGTCCTAGCCTTGGCATGTGCCTGTGGTTGCTACAGCTGTTGTGCTCTCCAGTGAGATCTGCAGCCTAGCAGGGGAGTTCCCAACTTCCCCTACCAGGCCTCGGACCTCACGTGTGCTGTCAGGTGCTGTGCCCTTGCTTTGCATGACCCTCAGTCCTGGCCTTGGCATGTGCCCGTGGGTGCTCAGCCTGTCCCCGTCTCACCTCCTGCTTTCTGTCAGGCGAGTTCTGTGCTCCAGCATGATTGGCCTGAACTCACCTCCAGCACTCTGTGCAAACTGTCAGGTTTTAGAGTCCCACAGAAGTGAGCCCGCAAGTCCCTTGTGGAATCTGCCCCCAGATCTGGTTCTCTTGCATTCCGGTGAGTGCTATGGCCCAGTGTGACATGACCCACCCCCTGCTCTGACACTCGCAGGCAGATACTGTATCCTAGCCCAGCCTGGCATGCCCACCAGCCCAGAATGCCCACCAGCCGCACCTTCTGCATGCTCCAGTAAGTGGCGGCAATGCTGTTTGGCCCAACCCAGGTCTCCATGTGGATAAGTGTCTTAGCCTGACCCAGACATGCCCTCCAGTCTCTTCTTGAACTCCTCTTTTTTTTTTCTTACTATGATTCCTGTTCTGTTTTACCCAGCTTTTTCAACTATTCAGTTTTGTTCAGTCTTTTTTTGTATGTGTCTTTCAGATCAGGTAATTCCTCTTAATCTTGTTACGAATTCATTGCTTCTGTATAAATCAGGACATGTTATTAGTGTTTTCATGACTAGCAGTTTTTATTGGCTGCTTTTTCTATTGAGTGTGAACTTTCTTGTTCTTTCATGTGTTTATTGATTTTTGAAGTATCATTTATAATACCTGATATGAATTGTAGGAACTTGATTTTGTGGTTTCTCTGAAGTGTGTGGATATGCTTGTATATTCCTGCAAGCAGTTAACTTATCTGGATTCAAACGCCTCAGTTCTGTATCTCTTGTGGTGGGCAACATCTGACATCTTTCTGAAGGTCTGTCTACTTCCAGGAGTTGTTTTGTCATCATGTGTAGTAGGGTCTTCCTCTGGGAGGTATAGTTTAGTGGTCATCTAGTGATATGGTCAGATATATACGTTTACACACACACGCACAATTCATTCAAATATGTAGCTACTTATTCCTGTGAATGTGTTTTAAACAAATTGACTCTTTTCTATTGTAACCTCTCTTCAGAATTTCTGCTATAATTTTGCAGCAAGTATGTCAGGTCTGAATTTTGTTTTCTGAGACCTCAGGTAGTAAGGCTGTGACTTTTATCATTGTCTTGACAGTGTTTGTCACAGAGCACAAGTTTTTCTGGTTTACCTCCTCATTCTTGCATTGTATTAATGGTGTTTTCTATAAAGTGTCATCACCATGTACTCAAGTTTGTAGATTTTTTTATCTAGTGTGTTGTCTCCCAGGCATTTTATAGTTCTACATTTTAGATTTAAGTCTGTGTTAATTTTTTGTTGTTTTTAATTATTTTAATTTACTTCAAAGGATGGCTGAGGCTGGGCCAGGCCAAAGTCAAGAGCCAAGAACTCAACCTGGATCACCCTTTGTGGGCAACAGGGGCCCCACGGCGTGGGCCATTTCTTACTGCGGGGGAATTAACAGGGAGATGGATTGGGAGCAGAGCAGGCGGGAGTTAAATTGGCTCTATTCATTTTAGTAAAGGTGTGAGGTGTGCATTTGGGTTCACGTCTTTGAATGTAGATACCTGGTCTGAACGCTGTCGGACGGCAGTACGTGTGTGCTCCGATGTATTGCTTTTGTTCGTTAGGATCGGTTGATTATGTGATTTTCATAGAGAAGTAGAGATACAGAGAAAGATGGAGAGCCTTCCTCTGCTGGTTTATTCCCAACACAGTGGCTGTGGCCTGAGCTGAGTCCATCCAAAGCAAGGAGCTTCTTTTGGGTCTCCCACACGGGTACAGCGGCCCAGGAGTTTGAGCCATCTCTGCTGCTTTCCCAGGCCATAAGCATGAGGCTAAATGGTGAAGCAGAGCAGTCAGGAGTTGAACCAACACCCACTTGGGATGCAAGTGACATAGGCGGAGGATTAGTGAGCTGAGCTGTGCCACTTTGCTGGCCCCAGACCCAAGAGGCTTTTTAAACAGTTCTTTTTGGTTAATTTGCTTGGAATTTTGAGAGCTGACAGTTTGGCATTGATAAACTCTTTTATTACACTTTGGAAACATTTTCAGAGTATTCCGTAAGTGATCTTGTTTTATTTATATGCATTTTATAAGATATTAATAATTATACAACTGTTTCCTTCCAGCCCAGTGTGTTAATTGTAACTTACAAGGAATCCACCAAATCATCTACTCAGTTTGGATCCTACAAGCAGACTGAATGGAGGCCCGACAGTACCATGATAGCTGTGTCAGTAAGTAGAATTTTCGACTTTCGTAGTGTTTCCTTGTGAAATCACGACAGTGCGTTTAAGTCTGATGGTCGTAATCGTGCCTCGTCATCGTGCGTGCTTCTAGTTGACCGCCTCCTGCCATCCCGAAGCAAGCGTCTGATCTTCTCTTGCCTGTCTCGTCCTTCCAGCTTTCTGAAGCTTTCGTCTGTATTAACATAGCACTGCTCTCAGTTCTCTCCATTTCAAAGGAGATTCTGCAAAATAATAAAGCTTCTGGGTTTATGCCGTTCTAACTTCTCATGTTCTTTCCGACCTATGTCTGCATTTCTCTTCATTAAATGTGCCCGAGTGGTTAAATTCACCTTTCCAATTTGTGTTTTCTCATTGTCATCTTTGAGACTGATGTCACTACCTCTTTTACTGGGAACAGTGTGTACCACTGACACTGAGCACTTCGACTTTTTTGAAATGCAGAATTGCAGCTAGAGAAATGAAGATCTTCTGTCTTTTGATTCACTGCCTAAATGGCTTCAGTGACAAAGACAGGTCAAAGCCAGGAGCCAGGAGCTTCCTCCCACTCTCCCACGTGGGCGCAGGGTCCCAAGCAGTTGGGCAGTCTTCTGCTGTTTTCCCAGGCAAGTCAGCAGCAGGCTGAATCGAAGTGGAACAGCTGGGACTTGAACTGGCGCCCATACGGGATGCTGCCATTTCAGGCGCTGGCTTAATGCATTAAACCACAAGGTTGGCCCCTCATTTAATCTTTTAGACTCATACTTTGAAGTAAATATATAATCATCCTTCATTGGTAGCTGAGTAAATTGAGGCTCTGGGGAGTTAGATTTTACTAATAATTACACAAGTACTGCGTATTGGGGAGATGACATACAAACTTAACGTCTCAGTCTCTATTTACTGCTTTTTAACACCAGATCGGGGTGGAGAACCTTTTTTCTGTGAAGGACCATTGGCTATCACCATTCACGGACCATGAAAGTCAGCCTTCTGGGGCAGACGTGTAAGCAGATTAAGCAATGCAGGTATCCCATCCGAGTCCTGTTCTGAGTTCTGGCTCCTTCCCTTGCAATCTGCTTCTCTGCTGATGTGCCTGGGAGCAGCAGGTGGCTGGGGTGCTGGCATGCCTGCGCCACGCGGAGACCTGAATGAAGTTCCAGGCCCCCGGCTTTGTCCTGGCACAGCCTTGGCTATCGTGACCATTTATCTGGGCAGTGAACCAGCAGAGGAAATTTTTATCTGGCTTTTGCAACAAACCAACCTTAAAAATAAAAAGCCTGCTGTAGGTTTACTGAATGTGGAGTCCGCCTGGGGTTGCCCTGGCAGGACCACAGCAAATACTCTGGCAAGTTGTAACTTGTCTCTGGACCAGATACTGCCTGGACACTGCACCAGAATGGTTATCAGCCTGGATTCACTCCTTTTACTCTGTAATCTCTGTTGTTGACTAGATTAGTGATCTGAAAATACTACACATGGTCGAAAATATTTAGTTTTGTTTATCTTATAGCAGTTGGTTTGTTAATGACCAAATTCCAAATTTCTCTGGTGCCTGTTGGCATATACACCATGGATTAAGAATAGTTTTTATGTGCCTGGCGCAGTAGCCTAGTGGCTAAAGTCTTCACATTGCTCACACCAAGTGGACGCCAGTTCTAATCCCGGCGACCCTGCTTCCCATCCAGCTCCCTGCTTGTGGCCTGGGAAAGCAGTCCAGGATGGACCAAAGCCTTGGGACCCTGCATCCACGTGGGAGACCTGGAGGAAGCTCCTGGCTCCTGGCTTCAGACAGGCTCAGCTCCAGCTGTTGCAGCAGCTTGGGGAGTGAATTAACAGGCAGAACATATTTCTCTCTGTCTCTCCTTCTCTCTGTCTATCTCACTTTGCAATAAAAATAAATAAATCTTAAAAAAAGAAAACTGAGATGAGATTGGAAGTACATTCCAAGTAAGTGTGCTTGCTTCTTGATGAATTGTAGCTCTTTTATCTGTTTCATGTGTATTTGAGTGGTCATTGCTGAGTCTAGAGTGACAGAAGTAATTTGAATAGCATGTGTTAGAAACCTCAGGTAAAAAAATTTTCAACTTGAGAAAGCAGTAAATGAATGCAAAGGTTGTGAAGATGTAAAGCTTTTAAAGTCTATATCACTTAAAAACATTTTTTTGAATGGTAGATTTGCAGAGGGAATTGGAGGTAGAGAGAGATCTTCCACCACCGGTGTGTTCTCCAGCCGGCCGTAATGGCAGGAGCCGAGCTGATCCAGAGCCAGGAGCCTCTTTCGGGTCTCCACGTGGGTGCAGGGTCCCAGGGCTTCAGGACGCCCACTGCTTCCCCGGGGCGTTAGGAGGGAGCTGGGTGGCAAGCAAACCAGCTGGGAAATGCACCTGTGCCCATATGGCATGCCAGCACTTGAAGCTGGAGGATTAGCCAGTTGAGCCGTTCATTGCACCAGCCCTGAAAGCTGAATCTTCTGAGTCCGTGGCTGCTTCATAGTGAACTAGTGGTAAACCCAGTGGAAACACTGCTAGTTCTTGGCCGAGATGGACATCTTTCTCAACCTCAGCTACCACCCTCCACCACGTAGACAGGAACTTGGAAAAAATAGCTTTTGATGCAGATTTTATAGTTTCTTAAAATGTCCAGCCTGCAGCTACACAGCAGACAATGCTGTGTGTGAAGCTTTTCTCTAGTGAAGCCGTTCGATGACAGCTAATGAAACCGAGCGACAAATAACGTGTTCTTAATGCTTGTAGTTCTGGGTTAGCTAGTAAGATTGTATGTGCACATCAAACTGTCTGTAGATGAATTTGCTAATTCAAGCTATAGTTCCATATCATCTTTAGGACATTGGGGAAGCAGTTTGATATTATGAAGTGCAGGTATGTGGAAGAAAAACTTCCTCATGACCTTTAATTAGGGATGATTAATTTACAGTATCCAAGGGCATCGAAAGGAGAAGCTAACAGTGTTCTGCGGTAGCTGTGCCCATCAACTCAGATGACTCGTTCATGGGTCGATCTCAGCGCTTGACGGTACTATACGTGAAGTCTCATAACTGGCTCATTGCTGGATCTTTCCAGTCTGTTTTGGTGACAGGAAACAGTCCTTTTAAAGGTGGTTTTGCCACCTGTGTGCTCCTGAGACGCCCTCCGCATCCTTGGCACTTTGACGGTGTTCTGTTGAAGCTGTGATGCTTTGACAGGTATATAACGTTGAAGCTTTGTTGTCGGCTAGAACTTCAGTCGAGGAATACTCAGAGTCTTTCCGGCTGTTCTGATTTTGAATTCCTTCCGTGTTTTGTTCTTTTCATTGTCTAGCCTTTTTTTTTTTTCTCCCTGTCGATGCTATTGTGAATGGAATGGCTTTTAATTCTTTTTGTGGAGTTCGTTGTAAGCGTTTAGAGATAGAGCAGGATTTTATGTGATTTTTGGATCTCTCATATTTGTTTATATCCTGCAGCTTTTCATTTTATTTTGGGTACTGAAAGCTGCTTCAGGTCATGCTGTCTGGGAGCAAACTAAGTTGCATGCTCCTTTCCTAGTTGTCATCTATTTCATTTCCTTGCCTAATTTCTGTGTAGTTTCTGATACTGCATTGAGCGGAAGTTGCGAGAATGCTGGTTCTGACCTTGCGCGTCACCTTTAGGTATGGCAGCGTCATTTCAGTGTGAGCATGACGCTGGCTGCATGCTCACCATTTATGGCCTTTGTCACCTTGACTGTGTTCGGCTCCTAGTTTGAATGCTTTTTTTTTTATTTATTAGCAAAAATTTTTTTAGAAGATTTGTTTATTTTTCTTGGAAAGTCAGATATATGGAGAGAAGAGACAGATTTTCCCTCTGCTGCTTCACTACCCAAGTGGCCTCCATAGCCAGAGGTGAGCCTGTCTGAAGCCAGGAGCCAGGAGCTTCCTCCAGGTCTCCTTTGCAGGTGCAGGGTCCCAAAGCATTGGGCCGTCCTTGACTGCTTTCCCAGGCCACAAGCAGGGACAAGAACCCGGTGCCCATATGGGATCCTGGCATGTGCAAGGCAAGGATTTTAGCCACTCGGCTACCGCATCAGGCCTACAAAGATGCTCAGTTTTATTGAAACCTTCAGGAAGGTTGTTTCCATTATTACTGGGGTGTATTATCTTTGATTTTTTTTTTATATGAAACTGTGCTTGCATTTTAAGACTAAACCCCAGTTGGTAATAATACATGAAGTGTGGAGGATTTTTGTCTTCAGCTTGTGAGGAATTTGGTTTGTAATTTTCTTGCAGTTTGTATTCTTGCTGGCAGTGCTGGTCCTAAAGAAGCAGCTGAGAAGGGCTTCCTGCTGTTCCGTTTTGGGAAGGAATTCAGGAAGGTCACTCTTAATGTTTTGACTGTCTGATAGCATGCAGTGCGTGTAGCTCATGTTGGAGCTTCCTTTGTTGGCAGATAAATGAGTGAGCTTCTCACTGTGTACAGATACCGTCAGATTTGTTTCTTGAGTCAGTTTTGGTAGATTGTATCTTTGTAGAAATTTGTCTATTTCATCTGCCCTAATTTGTGTGCATACAAGTCTACCTAGTAGATTGAAACTATTTTTTAATTTATAAAACATTACTAGTAATACTGATACTTTGATTTCTGATTTTAGTAATTTGAGTTTTCTCTATTTAATCTACCCGAAGGCTTGTTAGTTCTTTGATTTTTCGGGGTTATTTGATTATTTTTGTCGGTGATATTTATTTGTTCTTTGTTGTTTCCTTTCTTCTCTCTAGTTTTTATTATCTGGCTATTTCAGGTGTCTATCATTTATCTGACATTTACTTATTTATTTGAAAGGTGTGGTGACAGCACAAAGGCAGATGGCTCTTCCATCTCCTGATCGACCCTCGAACACCCACAGCAGCCAGCTGTGAGTCAGGTGGAGCCAGGAGTCCAGAGCTCCGTCCAGGTCCCTCGTGTGATTGGTGGGAATCTGGGTCCTTGGCTGTCGCCTGCAGCTTGCCCAGGTGTGTTAACAGAGAGCTGGGTTGTAAGCAGCAGCCAGGACGAGAATCAGTATTCTGAAACGGGGAGCCAGGATTACACTCAGCAGCTAACCTGCTTCTTCCACATGCCATGCTGGGGTGGGTCTTTTTTGAGTATAGGTCTTAGTGTAAATTTCTTAGCAGTATTCCTTAAGTTCTGATATATTGTAGTTTTCATTTATCTGTAGATCTTTTTTTAACTTCTGTGATTTTCTCTTTGATTCATTTTTTCGGTTATTTCTATATGCAAATTCCATGTCACTGATTTCTACCTTTATCATGTTGTGGTCAGAGGAGATATCTTGTTTTATACCTTTCTTCTGATGATGCTTACGTAGTTGGGAAGTAAGGAAGCGCATGTGGACCACTGATTGGAGTGGGAAGGGTCGAGGTGTGGAGGCCCTGAGTGGATGAGACAGTGCTTCCAATTTTTCTTCTTCCTTTATCTGGGAGAAGGAGGGAGAGAGGGAAGGGGAGAGAGCCGCTCCGGCAATGTAACAGAGGAGATACTTTGCGAGGACTTACTCTATTAGACTTGATGTGTGGTGGAGCTCACTGTCTGTGTATTACATTATTGCTGAAGTATTCTGTAAGTGCCTGGGAGGTCTAGCTATTCTGTATTGCTCAAGTATTTCATCTCCTTCGGGATCTTCTTTCTGCTTTTCCGTCCACTGTGTAAAGTGTGATACTGAGGTCTCCAGCTGTGAATAGCATTGCTTCTCCTTCCAGTACCGCTGATTCGCCATTTGTAGAGCTCTTGCTGGTGTGCTTGTGTATAATCAGCGCATCTTGTTACGGTGGACCTTCTCTTCCTTTTATCGGGTCTTGTTTTTGTTGTTGTTGCTCATTGGAAACGTTTTGATTTAAAATTTACATATCTGATAATAAATGAGGGATCATTAGAGTTTAGACTGAAAAATGTACAAATATACTATAGAATACTGTTGAGCCATTAAAAAGAATGAAATCATGCGGTTTGCTACAAAATGAATGTAACTGGACACCATTATGCCTAGTAAAATAAGCAAGTCTCCAAAAGGCTAACATCATGTTTTCTCAGAAATGTGGAAGTTAACATTGAACACAAGAAATGTGTAAGAATGAAACAGACATTACATGAGGTTATAGCTGTTTTTAGCGCTTATCTGTGGTCTTTACTTTTTACTTGTTAGATATTATGGTTAGTGTTGGGTTAAGCCTTTGATCATAGAATAGAAAAGATTTTCCCATCAGCTCTTCCACCCTCCAAATGGCCGCAGTGGTCGGTCTGTCCTGGACCAAGCTGTAGCCAGGAGCCAAGAGCTTCATCCATGGGTGGCAGAGACCCAGAGCCTTGGGCCATCCTGTTCTCCCTCTCCCAGGCTGGCAGCTGGAGCAGAAATGGAGTAGCTCATCTAGGATGCTGGTGTGGCAGGTGGTAGCTAACCTGCACTGGCCCTGAGCTTTCGTTTTTGAGTATGTTGAAAAATAGTAACGGTTACAGTTAGGAAAAAAATTAATAACAGCCTGGCTTTACTGAAGAAACTGGAGTGGTGACTGTGTCATTCCTTTGAAAAACATGAAGTTGTGCTAGGAAGGAATTGGTGACCTTTGACCTTTTCTTTGGTTCTACGATGGGTACATGCCCACTGGCCTGAACAATGGGAAGAACTCAGTAGCAGAATAGAACAGTTGGAGAAAAACATTCTCCTCTCACCAGCCCCATTCCTGCAAGTGTTTCCCGCATATTATAATAGTGCAATCCTCCAGCAACAGTCACGAGTCCATCTTTTTCTATTTAAGTGTATCATGACATCCTGATGTCAAGATATATGTAACACTCTCACTCAGTCTTTTATTTTGCACTAGATATATATATTGCTTGATTTGTTTTTTAATAAATGCTATTCTGAAGTTACTGCTGTGTAAACTTTGAGTAACCAAGCATTTTGTCTTACTATTACTATATAGTGGTATTGTTGCTCTAAAAGTTTGGAATAATTAGCTTACAATAACCTTTGCAGAGTTAAAAAAAGATCTGTCTTGCAAAATAGTCTTTTATCTGCCACTGAATAATCCAATTATCAGAATATCTAATATTTTGTGAACTGTTGAAATATTTTCAGATCTTTACACATCTTTTAAAGTTGATTTTAATGAACTTATTAGACTAATTTTCTGAAGGAAAGGTCTTAAGAGTGATTATTTTATAGTAAGTGAGAAAACTCAGGATTATAATCCTAGCCATATTTTTTCATTCATGGTTAATGACATTTTCTCTTTCAGACGGCAAATGGCTACATCTTGTTTTTTCATATGACATCTGCAAGAGGGGACAAGTACCTTTATGAACCAGTGTTTCCCAAGTAAGTTTGTTGGCTTTCATTCTTTTATTTGGCTGCATTCTCTATATTCAGAAAACATTACAGTTTTGGCTTGTCTGACATGATTAAAAATAAAGCTAAGGCAGCCCTTTCAAAAGAGTGTTTCAGTGAAAATCTTCTGCACAGTTTGGGAAACGAAGGCCATGCGGAGCGCTGACAAGCATAGGGCTACCTTTACGGAAAATGAATGTCTACCTTTGTAGAAAATCAATATCAAGGAAACAGTAGGTCTGCATTTGAACGCTATGTCTGCGGTATGAATCCCGCTTCCGTGGGCTTTTTGTAAAGTGCCTTCGTGTAGATCAAATCCTTGCACCGGTTTCGCAAAGCTTCAGGGCCTAGACATAGTGTTTGTAAGAATATAATATTAGCTGAAGGATTAATTGTTTTGGAAATCTTTCAGTGTATATATTTTAATGAGAATCTTTTTCAGTAACATTTCTGAACAGCCACATGTTTATGTATATGTTTATACTTAAGTTACATAAACTTTTAAGGACTTCATGATATACTTAGAAATTAACATCAGCTTTGTGATAGGAATCTCCAAGTGATCGTGTTTGAATCTTTTGAAGAGCTGTTGTACTATCTGAAATTTTCTTTATGTGTTTTGAATTATTTCAACTCCTTTCATTGCTTGCTTTAAATATGCAGAATCAATTGAATGTACTTGTTTCAGTTATTGTGGGTGGAGTAGGGAAAATGTTTTCTCTTGATAGCGAAAATACTATTTTCTTTGTTTGAGTTCACTAATATAATTTGTGTATTTACAGTGTTTCAGAATAGCATTTTTCTTTCTAAATTTCCAGAACAAAAATTGGGAAGTGGTGAGGTTCCCATGTACTCCTAACCCCACTTTCCCTATTAACATCTGACTATATTTGTCCTAATGAACCACACAAAGCTTCCTTTCGTGGTTTAAAATTAAAAAAAAAAAACAAAAAACTGAGTGTGATGATCCATTCTTGTGCATTTCAAAGAAGATTTTGCTGGATTTTAATATTACAAGGGATGCACCTGACAGTACATAAACTTTGTTCTGCTTCACTCTGTACGTTAGGCTGGGGACCTGAAGAAAGAACAGTCTTCTCTTTGCATTCGGGTATTTTGCGGTGTGTACCTTGTAAATACTTAAGTAGTTCAAGACACTATTCTAAGTGTTTTTGGTGTTCAGTTAATCCCCACAGCAACCCTACCGTGCAGTTAGGTCTGATTCAGACTGCCGCAGTGAGGTCGCGAATTCATACTTAAACATTGGTGAGTGGCAGCACAGGATTCAACATCAAGGTTGGCACCAAACTCTGTGCCCTTCACCCCTAATATCAGGCAATTTTTGCCTCTGTTGTGATTGTGTCCCAGCCAGCCACCTACTGCTTTAGGATTTATTTGTGGATTGGTAAATGGGGAAAAAGAGAAATGATTTGGAATGTACAATAATCCTGAAGAATGGAGGCAGCATAAATTGAGACCAGTAAACTGTCCTTTCTTCTATGACGAAAATAGTATTTTCTCTCCTCTTTTCTAAATCTTATGAGTTTAATCACCAAGTTTTTGTAAAGTGTTTCATCTTCCATCTACAGTGTGACAGAATCTTAACCTCCAAACACTGGTGTGGCTGAGAACACAGATCAGAAACCTTGATAAACTTCCATAGTTTTCATTTGGTGTTGGTTCTGGCATGCTAATGGATGCGGGGCATCAGTATTCAGCAAGGGTGGACATCTTATTGACTCCTTATCTCAAAGGCTATTCCTTGATAAATTAATTTCTCATTTCTGTATGCTTACAGATAGTATTCTGAGTCAGTGGACAGAATTGCTGAAGATCACATCTTGACCTTTTATTTTCTCTTTTGAATCTTTCAGTAAGATGAAATATGAAATTGTCAGGGATAAGTGAAACATAATTTATGTGTTTTTTGAAGATTTATTTTTATTGGGAAGGCAGATTTACAGGGAGGAGGAGCGATGGAAAGATCTTCCATCCACTGATTCACTCCCAAAATGTACAGAGCCAGGCCAAACCAAAACCAGGAGTCAGGAGCTCCTTCCAGGTCTGCCACAAGAGTTGTAGGATTCCAAGGCATCGAGCCGTCCTCCACTGCTTTCCTAGACCGTAAACAGGAAGCTGGATCGGAAGTGGAGCAACCAGGGACAAGAACCGACATCCACATGAGATGCTGGCACCTGAAGGTGGAGGATTAGCTTGTGCCAATGCATTGGCTTCCGTGTTTAGCTTTCAAGTGTGTTTATGTGCTTTTGTTTTAATGTGTCCAGTACATCTCATATCAATAAATATAATGTATTGTTGAGAGCAAGCTTTTACAAACCCTTTTTATCACTACTGTTAACTTCACCACTTCATCTTTGTTGTTGTTGTTAGAGACCGACTTTATTGAGATTTAAGATTCCCAAAACAATTCTGTAGTCAAATTCAAAATGCATGATTATTAGGTATTAAATATATATTCTTCATTGGAATTGAAACCTCCCTGTGCTACTCCCATCCAGTTACCTATTTCATCAAATTAAGAAATTTTTTTACCAGTTGATGAATTAACCCTAACTCTAGATTATACAGACTCCTTACATGCATTGGTTTATTCCCCAAATGCCTACAGTACCCCTGTCAGGGCCAGGCTTAAATCAGCAGGAAATTCAGTCTGATCCTCACATAGGGTGGCAGAGATCCAAGCCCTGTGCAGCCCCTGCCTCTCAGGGTGCTAGTTGGCAGGAAGCTGGAATCAGAAATGGAGCAGGAGTCAGGTGTTCTAAGATGCCAGCATCCCATGTACTGCAGTCTCCAAAGCTGTACAGCCTTTTAAATACCGTAGGTAATCCGGCGAGTAGTTGTGGACTTAAACAGAAAAAGAAAAAGAAAAGTTTGCTTGCCTATATATTCTTATGTGGGCAGATTTGATATTTTTACAATAACTGACTCCTGGAACTAAACTCTTCTAAGATTTATTTGAGAAACAGGATTACAGAGAGAAAAGAGGAGATAGCAAAATCTTGCATCCCTTGGTTTACATACCACCCCAACTCCCCAACTAAATGACCACAGCAGCCTGGCTTGGGCCAATCAGAAGCTTCTTCCAGTCTCCCTCGTGGCTGCAGTATAGCACCTTAACATATTCGTACTTATGCCATGTAGTAGAATCCCCCAACTTTACTCCTGCTCAGCCGTGATGTAAGAAGCATTAGCTAGTCTTTGACAACCCTGTCTTCACTACGTTTTTCCTTTTGATCCTTTGGTATTCATTATTATCCTGTCAACCTTGGTGAAATAACCTTTTTTTTTTTTCCTTTGGAGAGTTCATGTACGAGTGAGAGCAAGTGGTTGTTTCTCTATGTGCTTATTTCAGTTAACATAATAACCTCCCATTCCACACATGTTCATGATGACAAGATTTTGTCCATGACGGAGCGAAATATGTACCACATTTTCTTCTTTTGTTTGTTAATGATCATATGATTTCCATTTCTTACTTATTGTGAATAATACTGTAGTAAATGTGGGAGAAGTCCACTATATTCTGCCTTTTCTATATACACTGCATGTCATTGTCTTGTTTATCTCAATAATGCTGCTTTAGTTTGGGCTTTATTTTATCCTGAATTGTCATCTTTTAGTCTTTCTTTTGTAGTCTGTCCCAAATGATTTTTTGCACAACAAAATTTGCTTGTTGCATTCCTACGTAGCATTTCCCCGAAGCATTTCATAGCTTTCAGTATTCAATTTTCAGTGTTTGTCATTTTGTTTTTCTGAATTTCATTTTACTCATCTGCTTAAATGGAGTTAATATGAAGTTGTGACTTGAGCATCCTAAGTTACCATACAAATTTAGTACATGAGGACGTTGCTTTAGTGTTTCCTGCTGTTTTGTTCTGGTTGTAACTTTACAGTATATGTCAGATCCAAATCGAAGCTTTTTTAAAGTTTATTTGAAAGGCATGGTTGGGAGGAGACTTTTCATCTATTGGTTTATTCCCCAAATGGCTGCAACAGTCAAGGTTGGGCCAGCCTGAAACAAAGGCACCAGAGCCTTTTCCAGGTCTCCCACATAGGTGCAAGGGCCTAAGCAGTGGCCGTCTTCCACTGCTTTTCCTAGGCACGTTGGCAGGCAGCTGGATCGGAAGTGAAGCAACCTGAACTTAAACCAGTGACAGTGGTTGCCATAGTCCCAAGTGGAGGCTTAATCACATGCCAGCCCCAAGATCTGATTCTTTAGACTCATTGTATTGAGCTTCAGGCCTCTGTTTCAGGGATAAATCCATCTTTAAAAGGCAATCTTAAATATACTGTGTCTAAGTGTTGCTCATTTGCGTTCCTACCAAACTAAATATGCCACTACTTTAAACTTCATCGTCCTCACCCCAGTCTTTTGTACAGTTGTGTTATAAAACTTGCATTCTTTGCTCAGTTTTCATATTTATTCAATAATTGACTTTTATGGACTGATCACGGCTTTTCCTAGTCTCTAGGATTAATCTGTCTTACTCATTGTTTTGGATACTTTCAAGGCCTCTCCCTGGCTTGCTGAAAAAGCCGATTTGCTAATTCGTCTCTTCTGGTCCCTGTTCTGTGCACTGAAATCTATCCTTTGTATCGAATACCAGAACTGTTCTAATAACCCTGTCTGTCCCCGGAAGGATTTGCTGCTCTCCAGTCCCAACAAAATGAAGTCTAAGCTCTCTAGATTGGTAATGTAGAAGCTATATTTTAGATACACTAAACCCACAATTCTTGTATAATTTAATGCTTTTGTTTCTTTGCATTTGCTTTGCTTAGCATGCTTTTCCTGCTGTCTCTTTATAAAAACTGCAAAGGACGTACCTGAGTTGGTTCTCAGGTTCAGGTCAAGCATCTTTTCTGCTCTGTAACATTTCTGCTCTCACCTCTTACCTTCCCTTTATACTCGAGAAATAGCTCATCCTCACATGTACTCCTGTATCATTTAAAACTTTTTACACCATTAATCTGTGAATGCCATTTTCTTTTAAATAAAACCAACGAGGGAATATAAAAGATAAAAAGTGAACATGTGAAACTCGTCTGGATATTTAGATTCTGATTTCATTCCATTATCCCATCATCCTATATCTCTTGGGTAAATAAATACCTTGGAGTAGAATTGCAGGATCATATCATGTGTCTAGTAATTTTAGATTGGATGCTGGATATTGTATTACATTATTAATTGCCAGGTTTTTGTTTTTTCCTTTAAAGCATGTTGAAGGTTGTTTGGATAGCAGTTGGGTTATTTGGTATTTTTTTGGACATTTAAAGCTTGTTTGAATTTTTTTTAAGGATAAAGTTAACCTTTTTGTGGGCTAGCATAATCCCTCTGAGTACTCCAGGCATTGTCCCGAGACTTTAATGAGGTTTATCTACTCAGTCCAGTCAGAACAGGAATTTCACCCCACCCTGTATGACTTGGTGCCAAAACCTTATTTTTTGCCTAGTGTAGTGGAGTGTCAGCATGAGAATTAGCATATCTTCGTGCTCTGTAGAATCAGGAATTCGGGTTTCCACAGCTTCTGCCCCGTGTGGCTCCTACCCCTGTGCCACTGTGCACAGAGAGCTGCAGCGTCAGCTGCCTTCAGTCTCACATCGCTCTGATCAACAAAGCAGGCGTACTGACTGTGTGATAGTAGGAAAAGTGACTTCTTCCAGAAAATTGTGTATACTTTACCTACTGAGTTTAGTTTGCTTTTTTCTCTGGTTTCATTAGGTTATTGATTTGCGATCCTGCAGTTCAGTGTGGCACGTCAGCCACACTGAATTTGCTTCTAAATACGGTGTTCATTTTGTCTATAAAGTTCTGTTTTGTTTTTATTAGCTTTCGTTTGGATTTCTTCCTTAACCTGTTGGTGATGCTTTCTGTTCCGTTCTGATTTCTAGTTTCTCTCTGTTGTGGGTGGATGATGCTATATAGTTTCAGATTTGAAAATCTAGTGAGACGTTGTGGGATCTATCATGACATTGTTCCCTCCTGAGAAGAATGCCCTGCTGCAGTGGGCTGCAGTATTCAACATGTGTCTCAGTTCCCGGAGGCTCATTTTGTGGTTCAAATTCTGTTTCTTCACTAGACTTCTTTCTTGTCCTATCCGTTATTCAAAGTCGGATACTGAGGTTTCTGCAACTGTTATCTGTAATATAAATTTTAATATAGTAGTTACATAGTATTATTGTAGAACTGTTTGCTCCAGTTCTGCCAGTGTTTCTTCCACGTATTCTGAGACTCCGATTTTGGAATCCCAAATATATACTGCATCTTCATGCCTCTGCTTTGATGTTGTTAGGCACAAATTATGTCCTTCTAAATTGTTTAACTATTAATACACATTGTTAAATATCGCTTTATGCTTTTATGTGTTGAATCACGTATGAAAGGGAGCCCAAAGCGATGACTCAATTAGCTAATCCTCCTCTTGCAAGCACCAGGATCTGATGGGGCTGGGGGCGGACCTTGGATCATCTCGGCTGTTCCACTTCCCATCCAGCGCCCTGCTTGTGTCCTGGGAAAGCAGTCGAGGATGACTCGGGTCCTTGGGACCTTGTACTCTTGTGAGACACCTAGAGGAAGCTCCTGGCTCCTGGCTTTTGATTGGTTCAGCTGGAGCCGTTGGAAGCGAACTAGTGGATGGGAGATCTTTCTCATCTCTCCTCTCTGTAAATCTGCCTGTCCGATCAAAAAATAAACCTTTAAAAAATCATGTATGAAAACTGATTTCTAAATGAAAATTAAAATGTTTCTCATTTTTGTATTTATTTTTGTACTTTGCTGGTGTTCCTTATTTGTTCATGTAGTTTTGAATTATTAGCTCTTGTCCCTTCATTCAGCCTGAAGAACTTACTGTATTTTCCTCAAGATGAAGTCTACCTGTGACGAATTCCCTTATCTTTCTGTTTACCTGGAAAGCCATATTTTTTGAAGGCTGTGTGTGTGTGTGTGTGTTTGTGTGTGTGTGTGTGTGTGTGTGTGTGCAATGCCTGATTTACATTATTACTTGCAGTATTTGAAACTGTCGCCCCAGTGTCTTGTTGCATCCGTGGTTTGATGAACAATTTGCTGTTGACCTTATTGAGATTCCTTGCAAGCGAAGAGTGAGGCACTTTGTCACATTCAAGATTCATGATCTATTTCAGCGTAGATCTCTTTAAATTATCTTTGGAATTTGCTGAGCTGCTTGGGTGTTAGGATTTTTGTCTGTCCAATCTGGAACAGTGTCCGCCATTCTTCAAATGCTGCTAGCACACTCCTCTCTCCCGGCTGCGGGACTCCGTTCTACGTGTGCTGCTGTGCCTCATGCTGTTCCCGGAAGCTTCTTAAGCTTTAATCTTTCTTCATTGTTCTCTTCAGTTCGCGAGTGTCATAGTTAATAAAATCACTTATGTGGAGAACTGCCTTTTTTTTTTAACTGAACAAAGTTCTTAACTGGAAATTATTGTATGCACCGTAACAAGCATAGTCTGGAGCCCAGGATCAGTTCCTACATAGTTCTCCATGTGCAACACCTCCCCCTCGCGTTTGATGAGCTGAAGTAAGTCGTGTGGTCATGGCCAGTTCACCTCGGGTTCTTGGGGTAGCCCAGGGGTGAAGACCATCATATTAACAGCATCTAACCTGTAGTGTCTGTTCCCTCGTCATTTTATCCTCTGTCTGTTAGTTAGCATTCATATCATCATTTCTTTGTGCAGAAGTTACCGTGTCAGTTTCCTTAAGTGTAATTGCATCTCAGTTGTGTGGAAGCTAGATTGAAGCCATTGACTGCAGCGTCAGGTCAGCTGTGTTTTTAGGATTTGTTATTGCGTTGGTTACAGTACTGTAGCATATTTGAAACAGAATGGAAATGTTCCTATGAAATCTATTTCTAATTTTGCAGTGTTAAGTCATTGAGAAATGGGGATTTACATAAATGTGCTTTAAAATTCTTTTTTTCTAAATTCTTTTGGGAGATTTATTTATTTGTAAGTCAGAGTTGCTGAAGGAGGAAGCATTATTTTGCATACACTGGTTCTTTCCCCAGAGGGCTGCAGTGGCCAGCGCTGGGACAGACCAATGGAGGAGCTCCAACCAGAGCTGCCCTGTGGGAGGCAGGGGACCAGGTACTTGGGCCATCTTCCACTTCTTTTCCTTGGCGAGTAGCAGGGACTTGATCCAAGTAGAGCAGCCAGGACTCAAACCAGCACCCACGTGCGATACCACATACAGACAGCAGCTTCACTTGCAACAGCACAGTACTGGTCTCTGGCTTTAAAATGTGTATCTCTGTACATTAGCTCCAATAAAGCATATATTTAAAAAAAAAAAAAGATTTTCAGTTTTAGCATAATGATGAGGTTTCCATTATTTTAATTAACAGAACAAAAAGTTGAAGTAGTATTAATATCTTAAAAAGAAGTTAAAGATTTCTCTAATCCTTAAGCTAAAAGTTGAAAGAGAAAAGTGACTTTGGAGAACTATTAAACTTGTGTGACTGAATAGGTCACAGGAGGTACCCAGACAGGCCTAGGAATTAGATGAGCCACAGTTAGCAGTCTTACTTGAAAATCTGCATAATAAAGGTCACGGTGCAAGGGCTTAGTGGCTGAATCCTTCCCTTGCAATACCAGGATCCCATGTGGGCACTGGTTCACATCCCAGCTGCTCCACTTCCCACCCAGCTCCCTGCCTGTGGTCTGGAAAAGCGGTGGAGGATGGCCCAAAGCTTTGGGACCCTGCACCCACGTGGGTGACCCAGAAAAAGCTCCTGGCTTATGGCTTCAGATTGGCTCAGCTCCGCTCCAGCTGGCAGCCACTTGGGAAATGAACCAGCAGACACAATGTCTTTATGTCTCTTTCTCTCTGTAAATCTACCTTTCCAATAAAAATAAATTTTTAGGAAAAAAATCAGAATAAAGATTTGTGTTTCCACCTCACAGGAAATGGAACTGTATTGTTTGATTAAACCTGAGAAATTAGCAGCACACAGAGCAGGGCAGAGGTGAGACATTATACTGAAAACGAGGATTAAGTAAAAATTGCTGCACTAAATAGTAGTTTATCAAATTGCTTTTTCCTATTTGATTCGAGACTGTTTTCCATGCTTTAGATTTCCTAGGGATGCTTGGGGCGTCCTTTCTAGAGAAATTGAACCATTCCAGAAAGCCTGCTTAACAGAGCCTAGTATTTGAAACACACACACACACACACACACACACACACAGAGTTACCACGTATCCACCAGTTGACAAGCCCGAGTCAGACAGGCTGAGCTTTGTCGTCAGCTTTATTGTTAACTTTCTAAATATGAACCAATTGCCAGGTGCTTGTAGCCATCTTAGGAAAGCTTCCAATGTGAAAGACATGAAGCAGAGAAAAGGAGACTTACAAGGAAGGAGATAAACACCTAAGTGACATGAGAATTGACAACTGCAGGCAGATATTGCCTAATGAAATAAAACAGGGTATGTTAAGACAAAGTTGGAGCTGATGCTGTGATGTTGTGCAGAAAAGCTTTGTCTGCAGTGCCAGCATCTCATGTGGATGCTGTGTTAAGTCCCGGTTGCTACACTCTTGACCCAGCAATCTGCTGATATCTTTGGGAAAACAGCAGCAGATGGCCCAAGTCCTTGGACCTGCCACCCCCCATGAGAGACATGGATGAAGCTCCTGGCTCCTGACTGGACCAGCCCAGCTCCAAGCATTGCGGCCATTTGGGGAAAGAACCAGCAGATAGGAAATCAGTCTCTCTCTCTCTTTGAAACTCTTTCATTTTTTATTCTTTTTTTTTTCTGTTTTAAGGTATAGAAAAGTGTTGGGATGTGGTATTGTGATGCAACAGTTTAGTTAGTGGCTGTTAGGAACATTCATAGCCCACATCATATCCCAGCTTCATGTCTGGCTACTCTGCTTCCAATCCAGTATTTTGCTAGTTCGCATCGTGGGAGACAGCAGTTGATGGCATACGTGCTTGTATCCTTGCCACCTGTCTGAGAGACCCAGATGGACTTCCCGACTCCTGCCCTTAGCCTGGCCTGGAACTGGCCATTGCAATTTGGACGAGCGAACCAGTGCGTGGAAGCTACCTTTGTCCTCTCTGTCTCAAGCCTTGAAAAAGTTCTTGGGATGAAAATTACAGAGCGGAAGTATGTTCAGTAAAAGCATTGCAACAGTTTAGAAATTCTTCCTAGTTGTACGAAATAGAATTATGGTGAAAAGAAAATTATATGTTAATGATAAAAGAGAACCTTATTAATTGATTAAGGTGAAAAATGTGTAAATTTCTAAGACCAAAAGTGAAATTGTCACTAACTTATACAGGTGCAGCAAGTGTTCAGGTAACTGCTTCAGCCACACCTAAAAACTTGAAAGACATTGCAGAAGAACCTTTAAACTGTCGAGGAAAGTCTGTTGGTTTGCATATTGTAGAATCTCTCATACGTCCATGACAAGGAGTATATGTACCCACGTGTTCATCTCCCAGATTGAGAAGTTAGTGTCACATACCCCCATGCAGCATGTCCTTAATGAGTTATAAAATAAACTCCGGATAGCTAAGTGTTATCTGTAATAGGTAGACATTTTACGGGGTGGGAACCACAACATTGAGCATAATCAGTAAGAATAATATCAAATATTTCATTTCTGTTCCATCATCTCTATTTTGGCTTGAAAGTGTCTTTGTTGAGGGCGGTTTGTTCATTAGGATCTGCAGTGCTTTCTAGCTATGTCTTAAGTTTACACTGAAATGAGAATTCTGTGCTTCTCTTTGTCCTAAATCTTCTAGCACTATTTGAATTTTTACTTCTATGTATCTGTCACTTTGATTAATGAAAATCAACTTTGTTATTTTTTATAATGATTACAGGATTGATCAGAGTGGGAAGGATCAAGGTTTAGAGAAAATTGGGTGAATTCATTCCTTCCAAATTGGCTGTTTCTTCTTGTTGTTCCTGGGGGTAGGGAGGGAAACCACTCATGACTTTCCACTTGTCCCAGTCCCCAGGGATGAGGAACCACCACCTCATATCAGCCCAGAGTCTCATGTGTATATATTCCCAGGGTTCTGTCCAGGTGGTTTGGATAGTTCTGAAATGCTTCAGATTTCACTGATCCAAGGATGAGGTCACCCTCCCAATGTCCATTGGCTAATTCACCAAGATTTTTTGCTGTCTTTGTTGATTTGGGATAGTTGTCCAGATAGTTCTGTTCTGCTGCAGCACCAAACATGCTGCCATGTTCTCCTTTTACAACAGGGCCTGTATGCACTGCTTCACCTTTTCCATTAAGGTAGGACATGTTCTTGCCAGGCGAGTCCCAAGGACCCAGGCCAGGTGTCTTAAGCATCGCGGGATCCCCCACCCCTGGGGCTCATGAACCCAAAACCCACCTTGCAGGCAAGCCCCAGGACCTGGGCTTGGTAATCCCAGTCCTGCCAGATCCCCCATCCCTGGGGCTCATGAACCCGACACCCACCCAAAAGGCAGGCCCCAGGATTGGAGCCAAGCAACTCAAGCCCCACTGGTTCCTCCATCCCCAGGGCTCAGGAACTGAGCTCCCGCTATTCAGGTGGGCCCTAGAACCTGAACCAAGCTACCCGAGCCCTGAGATCCCCTGTGCCTGGGACTTGTGAACCCGGCCCCCACTGGGCCCAGGCTGGCATAACTTGCCTTACATCAGCATCCACAGTCTTAACTGCACAGCCTGGCCTAGTCTAGCTCCTGCTGCTGGGTGCTGCAGCCTATCGCAGCCCAGCCTGATTACTGCCCAGACACAGCTTTCACATAGTTCAGCAGGAGTCAAGACCTAGCCTGGCCTGTTCTGCACCCAACCTAGCCCTCACGAGTACCAGTGGGGGCTGGAGTCTAGCCCAATCTGATGCTCCACCTGCACTGGAGCAGGCTGTAGCCGTGTACAGCCACACCTGCTGCCCTCAGTCCTGTGTCATTCTCACCAGTGGGAACCCAACCCAGCTGGGGTGCCCCCTTGGCTCCCCAGCAAGGCCTGACCCCATCCTCAGCTCTTGGGCGAGCCAGCAGATTGCAGTTCCACAGGGGTGAGCCCACATTGCCCCCACAGATTCTGCCATCAGACCCACTTCTCTCACTCTTGTTCTCCCCTCCAAGCCAATTAGCTGTCAGTCCCCTATTTACCTACCCATGTCATGGACTTGTCCATGGAAGTCCCTCAGCTGTAATTCCTAACCTGGGCATAAAAACCACAGGTCATCTCTCACCACCTCCTCTGAGATCCCATCATTTCCCTGTAAATCAAGACCCTTCAAACCGCGAGTGTGCTACCGGGCTGCCTGCGGTACCTGGCCCTTCTTGGGGAAGCTAGGTGGCCTGGCTACAGGTACCCAGCACCAGGAAGGCAAAAAAAAAATCCTTCCTGGACGGACAGAGTCGTGCTAGAAGCCCACTGAAAGTCCCTCCCCACCGGGGAGCCATTGTGCTCAGCTCTATTTACCTAAGCAGGTTAGAAGAATCTTCCAGCAGGAGTCCTGAATGCCTGCCATGAGCACCCCTCTCCAAGGCAGCTGTATGGCCAGGCCACAGTCACCCGGAAAATCAACTTTAAAATCAGAACATCTTGGCCTTGAAATGGTGGCTCAGTGGCTAAATCTTCACACGCACCGGGATCCCTTATGGGTGCTAGTTTTTTCCCCAGCTGCCCCACTTCCCATCCAGCTCCCTTCTTGTGGTCTGGGAAAGCAGTAGAGAATGTCTCAAGATCTTGGGACCCTGCACCCACATGGGAGCTTGAGAAGAAGCTCCTGGGTTTGGATTGTTTCAACACCTCTTGGGGAGTGAAGTAGTAGATGGGGGATCTTTATCTCTCCTTCTCTCTGTAAATCTGCCTTTCTAATAAAAACAAGTAAGTCCTTAAAAAATTATTAGGAAATGCATGACAAGATGTCTGTGATTAGAAGTTTAACTGTGACTTAAAAATTAATTACTCCTAATCATTGTAGAGACTGTCTTATCAGGTAAGCTTACTGATGGAATGCCAGCCTGGATCATACAGTTTCAGCTAGGTTGGCTCTTTAGCTATAGAAAGAGTTAAACATTGATGTCACATTAGTAGCAGGTCAGGGTGGCAATAAAGTGCCACCAATGTTCTCTATGAAAAATGGTTAACAGAAGATTTCTCCGTGTCGAGATCGTTTTCTGCAGCTAGAAACCTCTAAAGTTGTGAGGCTTAGAATTTGCACAGAATTGTAACAGTTTTGACAAATTGATTTCCAGTATCACAGGTGAGTACAAGGGAAGAGGGAGAAGTGTGTTGTCAACAGGCTGATTGTTGGCAGCACTGAGAGATGATCTATAAAGAAGAGAAATGCAGATTCCAGCGTAGGCTTTGAGGAGTAGTGGTCTGTTTCTTATGTACAGATAAAGAATCCAGACTAGCTCTCTGGACCTTTGCAGGAGTGTGTCATAGCTCAGTTATTTTGGCATTGACCTAGCCAAGGTGCTACAGCCAGAGATTTTTTTCAATTAGCCACTTTCCTACTTGTAGCCAACTAATTAGTGAAATATCTCTGAATTCCACCCTGACTCTGATATGTAGCAAAGAATGGGAATCAAAGACAAGGCGTCTAGAAAAAATGAAATGACCATTTGGACTGTTTGGGGCATGCACTGTGTATAAAGGCTCTTTCATATTTTCCAAGTTCAGAAAGAGCCCAGTCATTTTCAACTGATAAGAACAGCTGCTGCACTTGATTGTAGGTGTGTCTCTTTTTCGTGTGTGACTCCATACACATTTTAGAAGGTTCTTTTTCATGTGTGACTATAAAGAATGGACATCTGATAAGTTTGATTACATTTGCTAAGGTGGAGGTGAATCAAGTCTTTAATATTTTGCTGTTTGTTTTAGAGGAAGTCCGCAAATGAAGGGGACACCCCATTTCAAGGAAGAACAGTGTGCTCCTGCATTGAACTTGGACATGAGGAAGATACTGGACTTGCAAGCGCCCATTATGAGGTACAGGGCTTTCATCAAGTTTGGCACTTTGTGATGACAGTAGACAGTGTAGTTGGTTAATGACAACATAAAAAGGAAAGTTGATTTTATTTCTTTCATTGAAGATAACTTTTGGGCTTTAGAAATGCTCGATTAAATCTTATAAGACATTCGAAATTCTATGGATATATATATCATTCTATTTAAGTTATCATAAAGCACATTTGATATGCTAACCATAATTTGAAATTTGTGTTTTGAGACGGTTCTAGAGTTGTTTTGATATAAAATAATCCTGATTCCTTCCTCAAGAAGATACTGACAAATTATGACAGCTGAGGAAAAGAGAAAAGATCTTTGTTTTTAAAGCCTTCGGACTTTCTAGAATATACTCGAAAGACTGTTGAGCTTTCTCATCCAACTGTGAATGTAGGTTTTGTGACCAGGTAGCCAGAAGCACCAAAATGTGAAAAATGTGTTTTAGATGTGTTCATAGAAAAAGATTAAGTGGCCTTAGATTTAGTTTGTTTTTTTGTTTGTTTTTGTTTTTTCTTAATATCTTCACAGTTGACGTTTTGGTTTTCAGTTTAGCTATATATTGTTACCATTGTGTTGAGGGAAAATTTAAACATTATGCAACTGTGAAAACAGGACTTTTTTTAACTTAAAGATCTTCCAAGTATATTTTTGGGTAAAAAATACCAACACATATAAAATAATTCTACTGTTTGTTTTTAAAAGGAAGATGGTGATACTAGGATATGTATTGTTCTGGAAAAACTGACGGTAAGACCTGAGTGGAATACAGATTTGGGAAAAAGTCTTTGCTTTGAACTTTTTTATCTGGCAGCATGTGATATGTCCAGCAAGTGCTTTATAACCTGATTAAATCCTTTAGAATTCAGTCAAATTTCTAAATTTTAAGGACCATTTATCTGGAATACTAGATAGTTGGTATAAAGTTCATTAAGTTAGTAGTTGAAGAGGCTTTCTGGGGTTATAACTTTTGTGTGGTTTTGTGTATTTTATAATGAAGTGTGATAAAATATTTAGGAGCTAGTACAGATTGAAAAAGTATAGATGACTTATTAATACAGTCTGACATCCCCCAGCAAAACTAAAAATTAATATATATTTGCTACATTTTTTGTGATGGGCAAGCACTTGGATGGCTTATATCAAGTCTTATATGCCAGCGTTGATGGAAATAGTCAGTATTTTTAATAACTGACATCAACCATGTCAGTTTGCTTGGTTCCAGTTTAATGAGGAGTCTCCAGGAAATGTACAGAAAGAATATGTTTTCTTTGTAAGGCTCTATTTAATTTTATTTTAAAGGCAGAGTTTCAGAGAAAGGAGTAAAGCACCCACTAGTTTACAGATGATCTTAATGGCCAGAACTGGGCTTGTCTGAAACTAGCTGTGTCTTGTGGCTGTCCTGCATGGGTACCCTTGCCAGGCACTAGGATCCTGCTCCACTGATGTGCCAAGCACGCTGGCAGGGAGCTGGGTCAGAGGGGAAGTAACCAGGGCTTGAACTGGCACCCGTGGGCTGCTGGCACTGCAAGCAGTGGCTTCTTACCTTCTACACTATGGCCTTGTCATTATCATTTTTTTTCTTATATTATTTTTTAATTCTGTTTCTTCACAAAATATTTGAGGTGCAGTATCCTTACATCTCTTCCTATAGTTTCTTTATCATGTTTATCACAGTTACATTGAAGTTGTTTACTCAACATCAGAATTGCCTGTTTGTCTATTAATGTTGATGAATTTTTATAATTGTCTATGGGACACATTTTCCTGTTTATTTTCATGATTGGCTATTTTTCTGTTATGGCTTTGTTGGTTGTAATGTAAATATTATCAATTCATTTTTAAGGAAATCAGTGTTTTACCTAGAGACCTTGGTCATCTTTGTGCTAATTTTCATATAGTTAGGGAAAAGGGGTCAGGGAGAATGTAATTTGAGAAAATCTAGGTTGACTCCTATGAATAAAAATTACCAGTAAGCCAATGACTACCTGCTTAATTGCTTCCCTTGACATGTGCTAGAAGTTCTTTATAGAAATAAGGATTTTACACTCTACTCATCATATGCTGCGCATAAATTTTATCACTGAAATGTGAATATGATTTTGGAATGAAAGTGTATAATTTGAAAGCAAACTATGTGAAATGGGCATTCTAATTGAGTAAGGTTTCTGTGAAATTCAAGAATGAGACCTGAGTAATTTAACACCCGAGTTTAATATTGGTTGGTACTTCATAGTTGGGAAGAAAACGGGTCAAATGCTTCGGAGCCAGCATCTTTAGGGAGTGAGTCATTGAAGCCAGCTCTTCAAAGAATTGTAATTTACTGTAAGAATTAAATACTCAAAGTATTTTCAACATTGTGGATTAAGATATTTGTAAAATATCGTATTTTCATACACATGAAAGATGTAATAGGACACACGCGTATGCGTTTTCCATCCTTGTGCTGGACTTCTGTGTAGTGTGTGCTTTTCTCAACCATCCTTTCTTGAGCCTATCTCATTTCTTTGGATTTCTGCGTCAGTTTCTACGGATTCTTTTTCTTGTTTCTGTCAGTCTGTTTCCAGTCTCATTTATGAGTTCCGTTTTCCTTTGCCCTTTCTCTGTTCTTTTCTCCTTTCCACAGACATATAACTAGTACTGCCCTTAGAGCGGAGCAGATAGGTGAGCAAAGCAAACCATTAGGTAATCCAGCTTCCTGTCGATGGGCAGTGGTGCTGGGTCAGGTAATTGCGTCCTGACCACCGACTTGGGAGAGCTGGTCTGCCCCCGGCTCCTTGGCCCATTCTCCTGCAGCCATTTCAGGACTGAAGGGGACTGTGAAGGCAGCACTTTGCTTCTGTGTCTCAGAATTGTTGAATGAACTAGGAATGTAAGACTCATTGATACTTGAGTTATGCTTTAGTCTAGAACAGTACTTTACAACACAGTAGCCACATGAAGGTCTTGAATCAAAACTAAACTTCTTAAATTCAGTTGTTAAACTACTCTAGTCTTGTTTGCAGTGTGTAAGTAACACGTGTGGTTAGCGGGAGGTCCGTTGGACACTGCCAGAGGATTGGCACTGCGCTCTGGCTCCAGACATCGACCTGTCACTGGCTGCGTCTGTTTTCCTTGTGGCTTCTCACTGCCTCTTTCTTTCCTATTGTCTGACTTGAATATCTGTCTTTTGATTCGCTACCTCTGTATTTCTAACTTTTTAAATCAAATTCAGCAAGTTTGTGACTCAGTCTTCTAGATACTTTTATGCAAAACAGAATTAGGTGTGTGTATATATATATATATGGTTGATATGTCTATAAAGTTTCATATTAAGTTGCAGATAAAAGCAGTTGTTTTGTAAATGGTTTCATAATGTTTCTTGTGTAAGTAGTCTCTAAAATAGTTATAAATCACACTCGTTTTGAATCTACAACCTTGCCAGGTCATTGATCGTAGGTTGCTTTCTTTCCTACAGTTTGCAGTCCGTACTAGAAGATCTCCTAGTTGCAACTTCTGATGGACTTCTTCATCTTATTCATTGGGAAGGAATGACGAACGGGAGGAAAGCCATCAATCTTTGCACAGTGCCATTTTCAGTAGATCTGCAGTCATCTAGAGGTAGTTACACTTTGAACACGAGTTAGAACCAGTTATTTAATATTTTATATCATCCTTTTAGATTATGGATAAAGAGTGTTATATAACACAACAAAATACTATTCAACCATCCAAATGGGTAATATGATATCATTTGCTGTAAAGTGGAACTGGAGGACATTTTGATGAGTAAAGTAAGTCAGAGAAATAAAGATACCACATGTTCTCCTGTAGAAATCAATGAAAAAAACAAGCTGTCTTAATATAAAATACTAGAAAATGGGAAAAGTAAGAGAGGTGAAGGGAGCTGGAATAATGGGCATAAAAAATGGAATAATAGGTGAAATTAAAAAGATGCAGTGTCCCACAGCACAGTGAGAGGAGTGTGGTTCACCATGTAGCTGCTATAGTTTATGGACAGACAGCGTTTGGGGGCCTAATAATTACGAACTACACCAATTTCATTAGTACATGCTATGTGAGTTTGTTGAGGTCAAGCTGTGCATCATCAATGTATAAATTATTTGTTAACCAGTAATTTTTAAATGCATAAGTAGAAATGCTTATTGGTCTAAAAAAGGTTTTCTGTGGATGATTTTTTTTTTTTCCTGTAGATTCAGTTACATGGAGACAGATACAAAGATTTAGTAAGAAAGAGTGTTTTAATTGTTTAGGCTTACCAGATAGTTGCTTCTGCCTTTCAATCTCTCTTTACAGTGTTTGTAAGTAGAAGTGGGAGAGGCACCAGCCTCGGTGGTTAAGTGTCCACATCCCACCTTGGATGACGTGGGCTCAGTTCCCACTTACACTTCTGCTTCCAGCTTCCTGTTGATGCAGACTCGGGTGGCTCAAGTAATTGGGTTCCCGCCACGTACCTGGGAGACTCGAGCTGACTTCCTGACTTAAAACTTAGTACAATACCAGCCATAGTAGCCAGCTGGGGAGTAACCAGTGCATAGGCTCTGTCCTTTTGCCTTTCAGTAAAGATACTTGCTAAGTGAGAAAATACTTCACCTATAATCCCGTTTCATGTGCTTATTTTTTCATCAGTAGGTTCATATCTGGGCTTTGCAGATGTATACATCAGAGACATGGAATATTGCGCCACGCTGGATGGGTTTGCTGTTGTGTTTAATGATGGCAAAGTTGGATTTATTACACCAGTGTCAAGTAGATTCACTGCAGAGGTATGGCTCATTTTGAATATTTGCTTTTCTTAGTTTTCTTACAGTCTTTTTGCTCGAGATATATTTAAAAATAGTACAAGTCGAATATCACATCAGGCCTGTTGAGAAAGATCATGGTTCCTGCCTCCTTCCTACTTTCCTCATGTTCAGTTTCCATTCTTAGAGACAATTCCTTTTTTTTTATTTTGCTATTTGTATTAACTGCCATCTTTTTTTGTTTTTAGACTCTATTTAACTTCTTTCTATAGAAAATGACCCTTTACCTCCCTTAACCTGTTCACACCACACTTCTTAAATATTATCTCACATTCCCATAACTTCGTGGTTTTAGATTACTGCCGATTGTTATCTTTATTAATACATAAACCCTGTTATCAATAACCGGATCATATAGTAGGTTACAGTTCTTTTTCCTTTCCTGAATCTTTTCCTCCCACTGGGAGTTGTTCTGTACAACGATTAGTAATTCATGTACACACATTCATAAATGTACACATGTATTAATTTTTGTATACCAAACACATCAAGTATCTTAACATGCAGGAGGTGTTCTCAGCTTTTATTACTAGGTAGTAATAAAGAGTTTTTTTAAAGCAGCGAAAAGCAGGTGGATATTAATAAGTCATGAATGGAAAAGATAAATTTATAGAGAGAGAGCAAAATAAACTGATTTTGTATTCAATTTTCCACAAACATTTTAATTCCCTCATGTTAACTGATGATTCAGAAATGCACTAAAGTATTTAACAGGTGTGTTAAAATATTAGATAATACTATCCTCTGTTTGGAATTAACTGAAACTGTGTAATTAAGATAACATCTGCTGCCGAGGAGCACGAGACCTGGAGAAAATACATTTTTCAAAGCTCTTGAATACTCTGGGAGCTAATAAGCCAGTGAAGAATTGCCAGGACAGGAAAAACCAGGGGTCCAGTGAGCTGAGTGTGGTGCTGAGTCTTCACTGGGGAAGAACAAAGTAGGCTTTGTGCAAAAACAGCAGCAGATCTCAGTCATTCGAATGTAAGTAGAAAGGTACAAAGGGGTATTATTTTAAAATTAAAAGGAAGGGCACTTGGTGGGGGCGCCTCTGCCGGACGGAACCCTGCCAGGGTCTCAGCCACAGCCCCCGTCACAAGACAGGGGCAGAGGCCCAGGCCTTCTCCTGGCCCGGGAGCACCTAAAGCCCCCTCGTGGGTAAGTACCCGCAGGGGATGGCTGGGGGCTGGGGGTAAAATCCTGGCTCTCCCCTGTCCCCGCCTGCCAATAGCTGGCGGCAGGACAGGTAGGGCGGGTCTAGTCTCAGGACAAGGGGCGGGTTTAAACCCCCATCAAGGTGGCACTTGGTGGGGGCGCCTCTGCCGGACGGAACCCTGCTGGGGTCTCAGCCACAACCCCCGTCGCAAGACGGGGGCAGAGGCCCAGGCCTTGGGTGGCCAGTGCACCAAGTGGTGCCAGGCTCTGCCTGCTGGCCGCCCAGCGGCGAGCTCTGGGGTTTTTGATGATATGAAATAGCTGCTTTGGGACACCCAAAAGTAAGACCAGCGTTAGTGTAGGTGAGACACTAATTTCTGGTGATTCCCAGGAACCGGGACATGAAACCTTAATGTAAGTGTGGGACTGAGAGCTGAATGTTCAGACTAAGCAAACCTTAGTCCACTAGCATGACTGGAACACAGGGTGCAACACAGGACATGCCCAGCTTGGTTTTGGCTCCAACTGGTCCACATTAAGCACAGAGTTGAGCCATGGTGTCTAAGGCAGGGGTCATGACAGGTGGATGGGGCTGCGGCAGGGTCTGGATACAGTTGTCGTCTCCCTTGACACAAATGTGGATTGGAAAAAGATGTACCGAGCTGGGCCAGACAATAACACCTTCTGGTGCTTTGGAGTACCAGGGTGGATGTGGGACGGACTAGGCTAGGTCCCAACCTCAACTGAGCCATATACGAGCTATATGGGGGCATGGACGACCGTGGCTGGGCTGAAACACTCTACAGCAAGAACCAGAATGGGATGATGGCCAGTTAGGAAAGGCCACTGTTCCTGCTAGGACAAGAGGCGAACTGGCACATGGACCCACTGACATGCGCGAAACCTGGCACATGGAGGGGTTCTGATGGAGGAGCTCAGGCAACTCCTCTGGTAGGACACAGACTCTGCAGGTCAGCGCAAGGAACATGGAAGGTAACAGCCAAGAGGTCATAGAAAGTGTCCCACTGGCATACATTTGGCATGGGTCTGGGGCAGACCAGGCTGAATCTGTTCATGTCATCCACTGATAAATCTGATCGCCAGAACAGAGTGTGGGTCGAACCAGGTCCAGTCGTGACAAAAGCAACACACAAGTTGGAATGCCAAGGTGAGGTAGCCTGAGCCGGATGCAGCCGCAGCACCCAACCAACACATGTGAGAACCAGGAAGGAGGAGGCAGAGCTGACAGGAGAATAAGGGGAGGTTCCCTAGCTGAACAGCAACTTACACTGAGGAGCGTGAGCTGGGTGGGGGGTAGACCAGACCAGGCAGGGACACAGCGCCTGTGCACCTCATGTGGACCAGATTGGGTGAAAACCAGGCTGGGCTGACTATTCCCACTGGTGCAAGCTACAATCAGAGTTGGTGAGGGTTGTTGGGGCTTAGTTGTAGCACCAGCTGGCGGAAGCTGGTACAAAGGGTTAGACACATTGAATTGAACCACAGGGCCAACTGGAGAGGGCACAACTGGAATGGGAGCGACCTGGGAGGGAAATAGTGGGCTCCTCCCTCGTGGGTCATCACCTTCCACGGGAGGGCATGGGAACTAGGACAGGGGCTGGGGTGGCTAGACAGACACCCAACAATATCCGTTAGGGACGGTAGGAGGAGATGGTTGGATGGAAGTAGGTTGCAACACCTGTTGGCAAGTATATGAACAGAAGGGTATTTGGGACAGACTGGGCTAGTATGCCATATATACTGGCAAGCCAGGGTAGGGGGTGGGCCTGGTTGAGGTTACTGTGGGCCGCCCTGACTGGGCTGCAACTCCTACTGGTATGTGCGAGGGACAAGTGCGTCCAGGGCAGAACCAGGCGGGACTGCAAGAGGACACGGGTGGAGACGGAACCGACCCAGCAACTGCAACCACCAGCTGATCGGGGCAATGGACTGTGCCGGGCCCTATGCTGCTAGAACATGCAGGAATCTCGACTGGGAATACCTCAAAATTTCTTCGAGGATCTCCCCATTCGAGACACCGGACTCAGAGTCCTAACCAAGGAAAGACAGGACAAGTCAAGCAACAACCTCAGCTATCTGTTGGCAGCAAAATACTGGGCAAATGGAGACTCTGGAAGGGACTGTGTCAATCAATGGACTCTTCAATGACCACATCATGCTTGGAGTGGCGAGACTGGCAGCGACCCATGAATGGTGAACTATTGGAACCACTTGATCGAGTATCTCAGAGCATGCCCCAAATCTGGGACTTAGGGTGGGCGGGAAACTGGGTGGGGCTTCTTCCTCTATATCCCCCTTTAGGCCTTGAACCTTTTTTACCCCAATTAAATTTGTAAGGATTGTCAAAATTAAAAAAGTAAAAATAAAAAAAAATTAAAAGGAAAATGAAAATAGGCAATTTTAAATAACGGTGTATTTGGATACTTGCTTGAAGCTTTTTTAAAGCAGAGCCAGTTCTTGCAGCGTTTGGTCTGGCCCTACCAAGGCCACTGCCAGTAGGACCTGAGAGCCCGCGAGTCTGCGTCAGAGTGGTGATTTTGTGTGGCCCCCAAATCATGCTGCAGACTCCCACCTGGCCCTCGCAGAAATAAGTTCCCTTCCAACCCCCGCCTAGTTAGAAGAGAGGAAATGGTGAGACGAGACTTGATATCAGTGTGTTGCACAATTGGAGTGAGGGTATAGTGAGAGGGGGCGATAATCCTGAACTCTGAGATACTCTTTGTTCTTGTCCTGAATGATAATTCTAGACTCACTTTGTGGTATTACTGAGATGTACATTTTGTTTTGTTTATTCTCTGTTAGAACTCATAGTAGAAAAGGTTAAAGTATTTTTATGCATCCAATGATTGCAGTGTTTGACCTCCTGTTCTATTTTTTGCCTGGCATAATGCTTTGCATTGTCCCCATCCGCTCAAGCCTGTCTACACATAAGCTTCTTCGACTTAGTTCAAAAGGCACTTTGCTATAGAAACCTGCT
Source organism: Ochotona curzoniae (assembly GCF_017591425.1). Taxonomy (NCBI): domain Eukaryota; kingdom Metazoa; phylum Chordata; class Mammalia; order Lagomorpha; family Ochotonidae; genus Ochotona; species Ochotona curzoniae. Next base: position 6,524,179 of record NW_024466446.1, on the reverse strand, counting down.
TCGCATATGCCTGTCCTCCATACTTCTTCAGTGAAGTTGCTTCCCCCCACAATCTTCCAGTATATAGCATATATATTTTGAACTGATACGTCTGCTAATTCAAATGGAATTCAGGAATACCAGTGGGAGTTTTGGTGGCTTCCCATAGCTACCATGTCCTCAGCTGCCACAGCAGCACCTCATGAATAATAAGGACATGAAAAGCATGTGTTAGATGAATGAGTTTCGACCCAAGCAGCAATCAAAAGAAATAATGATGCTATCTTTGCCATTCTGTTAAACAATATCTAGTTTCATTAAAAGTAAAAAAACAAACAAACAAAAAAATACAGCTCCTACTAAAGCAGCAGCATTATGTTAAGAAATTTCAGGTCAACAATATATGGCCTGATGACATGTAGGCATAGTAGCTTGGTGCTAGCATGCTTGAACAGTGAGGACATACTCCTGTTAAATGATATGTGGCTGGCTCAATTCCAGTTTTATGTAGTATTTAGCTGATTTCAGACTTAGAAAAATCAGTTGTTATATGACATTTTCTAATATTTGCCAAGAGGATCACTCAAATAAAATGTGCTATATGGTAGTTTGCTAGGTTTGGGGCTCACTAAACTACTAACATGCTTTGTCTTAGAATTTAGTCTGAAATTTCCTTCATTCATGGAGTAACAGACAACTGAGCTGTGTCAATCTTACATTTGTATATCAAATAGTATATAGGCTTACAAATAAAACATCACTTATTTATGTTGAATGATGAGTTTGTTGTTTGTTTTTTTTTTTTCTTGAAATTTCTCTTCATTGGGAAGGCAGATTTACAGAGAGAAGGAGGGACATAAAGAAAGATCTTCCGTCCACTGGTTCACTCCCTAACTGGCCAAAGTAGCTGGAGCTGAGCCAGCCTGAAGCCAGGAGCGTCCAGGTCTTCCATCGGGTACAGGGTCCCAAGGCTTTGGACCATCCTCCTCTGCTTTCCCAGGCCGCAAGCAGGGAGCTAGATGGGAAGTGGAGCAGCGGGAACACAAACCGGCGCCATATGGGATTCCAGTGTTTGGAGTTAAAGGATTAGCTAGTTAGCCAATGTACCAGCCCCTGGTCATGTTCCTAAGTAGTTTACCATTACAAATTTTAATGTTTCATTACCCTAAGTGCTTTACAGGTAAGAAAGAACATAAAGCCAAGTGTTCATTTGAGGGGTTAGTAATACCCTGCTCTGAGGTCAGTGTATCAGATACGCTGCGGTTATTAACCATTATTCTACAAAGCAATAGAATGTAGAGAAGGGTAAACAATATGCAGATTATGAATTGCCTCTGGAACATTGGCAGGTATGTGGTGCAGTAAGTTTGAGCTGCTATTTGTCCATTTCCAATGTTACAGTGCCTAGGTTTGAGTCCCAACCCTATTCTTAATTCCAGCTTCCTGTTAACAGGCACCTGGGGAAGTAGCAAGTGATTGGCCCTGCCATCCTAGTGGGAGTTCCAGGATCCTGCCACATCCCAGTCCAGTAAGGCTGTTGTAGGCATTGGGGAGTGAACCAGTGGATGAGATATGCATTCATTCATTCATTCTCTCTCAAATCAAAACAAAATAACACATTTTAAAGAAAAATCTTTTCTGGAAAGGAATATTATTTTCCATAGCTAGGAGATTAAGTATTATGTGCCAGTTTAATGAGAGTGATACGAGTGAGTGAGTGAGCTGGCTTTGCTGTTCTGCAGTCTTTCTGACGATGAAAGAGCAGCTTCGTTGTTTGGAAGATGAATATCTCTCCTTAGCGTCTTACAAATACGTTCAACAGCAGTGTGCTGGGCTTATTTGGAATAATGTTTGAACCCACTAATGAAAAGCTTCACTTTTACTTTCTTTTAAACTATGATGTTTTCACACAAAACACTTAGGTAGTTGTCCTCAGGGATTATTTTCTGCGCAGATGAAAGCATTAAAAGCCTTAGGAAATTGCACATTTGTTCACAGGGAATTAATACGGACTACAGAAAGGTTGGGCAAAAACATTTTGAAGCCTTCACTGTTTCTCTCTTCATAGCAGCTTCATGGAGTTTGGCCACAGGATGTTGTTGATGGGACGTGTGTAGCGGTAAATAACAAGTACCGGTTAATGGCCTTCGGTTGTGCAAGGTAAACTTTTGAATTTTTTAGTTTTGTTGCCAAAGATCTCATTTTTAAGAAGATGTTCTTAACACCCTTCTAAACTGTATGTCTACAGTAATTTATGAGTAAGCCTTAATAGAACATCTAAAGGTGTTTGATTGGATGGAAGCAAGTAGAGAGGTTGAGCGTTTTGTTTTTCTTAAGTGGTAGAACGTTGAGGTACAAATTAAAAAGTAAGTAAGTTAAAATGTATTAAAATAGGTTCTTTATTAAAAGGAGGATCTGGAAGAAATCCAACCTAAGAAATAATATTTTCCAGACCTGAAGCCACCTGTTAGCTCATCTTCCTTGATAGGCCCCTCTGCCTCAGGACAGGCACTGCTCTTGGCTATATTTTTACTGTTTTTGTTTTAACTAGATACAACTAGGATTCTTGATAGATGTTTGCTATTACATTCATGCATGTGGCTAAAATTCATCTTTTTTTCATTGTCGTACGGTACTTGTCCTTATTGGTGGGCATTCCAAATTTTTTAATTTAATTCCAACTTTTAAAATTATATACAGTAGTACATTGAATATTATTGAATTCTGATACACATTAAATAAGGATTTCTGGGGTTTATCTAGATTAAAAATTAGATTATAAATGATATATTCAAATTTATGAGGTGACTGCACATTGCTTACAAAATTAAATACTCTTACCATAAGAATGTAAGAGTTCCTGTAATTTGTCTTTTTTTGTTTTTTTTTTTTTTTATCTTCACTCAAGTCTGTTCTGTTTCCACAGTGGTTCTGTGCAGGTTTATACAATAGACAACACCAGTGGAGCCATGCTTCTCTCTCATAAATTAGAGCTAACAGCGAAGCAGTATCCTGGTGAGTGCGCGCCTCTTGAGCATTTGTAATGTATGAAAGTTTCACTTTATTTGCAGGTAATCTGTCTCAAGACTCCATCTCCCACTGGATGGCTGAAGGTGTGGCTAATACCGAGCTGTGTGTATCGTGTGTTTTCTCCTGTGTATACACACCTAAAATTTTATTTGTAAGCACAGTATAAGATTCCCATTCCTAGTAACAGAATAGTGAAAGTCATATGAATGTGTTCTCTTGAAATAGGACTTTTGTTGTAGCTTCTAAGGGTACCCAGGTTCTTCCCTTCACGCCCCGAGCCTGACTTTATCATCCACGCAGTATCATCACGTCACACCAGAGTGGGTGTGTCTGGCTCGCCGATGCCTTCTTCCTGTTTGTATAAAGGACGGTCGGTTCTGAGTGTGTAAGTCAGGAAGAGCTCAGCTTCGTAACAACTGAAAACTTGATTTGGATAGTAGTCCCATCAATCAGTTCCTTCAGATCTGCTGAAAACATGGCAGCAGCTTCTTCGTGAGATTAGTAATCTTTCCGGAGCTCTTTATATTGTTCAGTCCAAACTTAGTCCTGAATCTGTGGCCATCCCTCAGCTGCAGTAAATGCCACTTGTTCAGTGAGATCCCTGCCGAGACCTTCTCACGTGCCCACTGCCGTCTGGTTCTTCACTCCGCAGTCGGTTAGAACCTGTTCTCCGCGCGGGTCTCCTGATAATGGCTTTTGCATCTGAACAAAGCACTCATCCCACACGCTAGCTGCAGCGTTTGCACTTTGAGGTGCAGCGGTGAAGCCAACAGAGTTCCTTTTCCTTCGTCACAGGTAGGAGGAGGGGGATGCTCCTGGGAAGATTTCTGCTCTCACAAGCGTCTCGTGGGCCTTGCTCCCCCTTCCGTTTGCCTCAAGTGCAGAGGCAGTGTGTGGAGCTCAGAGCTGCTTGCCAGCACACAGGAAAGGTCAAACAGAGGTCAGCAGCAGCTCACCGTTGGACTGCTTGTTTATGCCATAGGAAGTTGGGTTTCATTAGTCTCAGTCAGAAGCACGGGTAGTATTTATTTGTGTCGATCTTAGCAACTTTTGAGTCTGATTTTTGTGCTAACTTACCAGCATCACTGTTCCTGCGCTTGGGGGGCCGTTAGTAGAATAGGGATAACTTGAAGACGAGCAATGGACAGATAGATGATCTGGGAACATAAGACAGTTACTAAGAGACTAATGAGTGGGTAGAGTTTACCGTGGCAATGCTAAGCAACAGGCTGACTTACAGCCCACGGCTGGAGCAGGCATCAGAATGAAATTCCATCACGCTGCTCGGGACCATGCACAGCTTAAAACTTATAAATAGTTTATTTCTTTACCCTTTAATATTTTCAGACTGTGGTTAATTAAAGGTAACTGAAACCCAGGAAACAAAACCACAGATAAGGGAGCAGTAAAATGTCACCTGTGACAAATATTGATTTGAAAAGAAATAATGCCTGCTGTTGGTCAACTATTGCTAGACTATAATGGGATTCTCCGTGACCCTGGAATTTCCATGTAGCCAGAAAGGCGGAATTTTGTCTTTGAATCTTTTTATTTAGTTCTTTCTGGCTTCCCTTTACTTTGAATGCTCTGCTCCTTGTTTGGACTTGATGCAGCCTGTGCCTGATGTCATGGCTTCTGTTATTTTATGCCTCCCAGCTTAATTTATTCATCTGAAGACCAATGGTTGAATACCTACTATACATGGGAGACACCGCCATAAGCAAAGCTAAAGGCTAGTCGGACCCTTTAGTCAAATTCTGATGTGCTTAGAAGTGAGACTGTTAACTGCATCACCAGGGTACAGGAGACCAAGCTTACTGTGCTATAAGCAGAGAGCGGGAATTCCATGAGTGAGCTGCTCCTGACCTCCTCTTGGTGGCCACAAGGCAGCTCCTGAGGCCCGAGCATCACTCCTGCGTGCAAGCCCCGCAGAAAGAACGAGCAGTGTGCCTCTGACTTGTGGTCAGAAACCAGAGTCTCTCCAAGAAGCATCCTCGCCTCTTGCCTGCTCTGCCTGTCTGCCACTCACGTCTGATTGGCCGTCAGTTTGTCCTGTGACTGTCTTAGGAATAAGGAAACTCTGAAGTCTGTGCGTTAGCAGCGTCCGCGCCTTCCTGGCAGCGGTCAGCAGATGAGAAGGGAGCGCGTGGGCCTGGAGTGTCCCACATTAGAAGGCAGGATGTAACAGTTCTTCAGAAAGCTCACAGGAGACTCACAATACAAAAAACACTAGGTGAATTTCCAAATTAAAATAAAAAAGCCTTAAACCAAAATAAACTTACGTGTTAATTTCCACATGTTTCATTATGTCATGACATTGTCTGGGAAATAAATAGCTTTGCTGTAACTTCTAGGTCCACTCTGCGTAGTGTATAGTTCTTACTAATACTGGGCTGAAAGACGTGCTGAAGGTTGCTTATCAGTTAGATGCAGAATTATTATCCATGTCTTAGCAACCTCATTTTGTTTTCAACCAAAATTATTGAGAAATGGAAAGAAAATATTTGCATTTCATTCTCAACTATAATTTTTAATTAGTAAAATTTGTTTGCACGTGGGATCCTGTGCAGTTTCTCACAAGCTAGAAGTGGTGTACTGCCACCCCCCCCTTTTTTTTTTAACACAGCAGAATCCAATTTAAAGTCTAATTTAACAGCTCCTGAGAATCCATCTTCATGCTGACGTAACATTAAAACGGATTGGAGCTGAACTACTTTCAGCTAATAAATGCAGTATTTCTGTGTTTCTCTTGAAGAATGTTTTACGACATTCCCCCTCCACTGCCAAAAATCTTCCCACATTTCTTTGTGATAGCATGGCATTTGGACTTGGGAGTAGAGTGCTAAGTTTTACTTAGCTTGAAAGAACCGTCTGCCGATCCTTGACTACTTTCATGCTGTTTTCGAGATTTTATATATGTTTATATTTATTTACTTATTTGAAAGAGCGGTAGTGAATGAGTGGGAGGGGTCTTCCATGTACCATCTTCACTCTCCGAACGGCTCTAATGAAACCAGGAACTCCATCTGTGTCTCTTTCATGAGTGGCAAGGGCTCAAGCTCGTGGGCTACCCTCCACTCATTCTCGGCTCTTCAGCAGGGAGCTGGATTAGAAGTAGAGCAGTTGGGGGTTGAACCAGTGCCCAATATGGAATTACTAGCACTGCAACCAGTGATTTAACTTGATTCCAGTGTCCTTAACACTGGTCCCCAAATCTTTTTTTGTAAACTTAGTTAGAATACCATTCTTTCTTATATTCCGTTTTATTCTTCATGTGATGTCTGAGCATCCATAGAATGTTTTATTCAATTCATTGATTTTTTCCTCCTCCTCAGTCGTAAGCCTTGAATGTAAGGATTCTCCCTTCTCCCTTTTGGCCCCATAGTTCAGGTTAGTGGGAGGCACATGGCACAGGTGTGAGCTGTTCTCTGAGGTGAGGTCTGTACCTTGCTAGGATTGTATGTAGCAAAGATACAGTCTGTTTTACAAGTTTGATCATTTTTATAACTAACATGAGCATTAATAGCAGAGCCTTACCTAGCAAAGTCTCTTCTCCACTACGATGCAAATGTATTTCTATGTTAAGAACATTTTTTGTAAATATATGGATCATTCGGGTGTGAATTGTTCGGAAGTGAGAAGGTGGCGGTTGCCCGCGTGAATGCAATCCAGTTTTATAAGGCCCAGCGCAGTGGGCCATTAACCAATCCTCGCATTCAGGCGCCATGCTCCCACTTGGGTGCCAGTTTGTGTCCTGGCTGCTCTCCTTCCCATCCAGCTCCCTGCTTATGTCTAAGAAAGCCAAGGACGGCCCAAAGCGTTGGGCCCTGCACCCTTGCGGGAGACCCGGAAGAAGCTCCTGGCTTCCGATTGGCTCTGCTCTGGCTGCCTGTTGCAGATATTTGAGGCGTGAAGCAGTGGACGGAAGATCATTGTATAAATCACCCCTTCCAGTAAAAATAAATCTTTAGAAAAAGAATTTTATAATAAAAGTCTTGCTAGTTTTGAGGGGGAAGCTTGGATGTGTGAAATATTTGAATATTTAACTGTTCATATGACTTACTGTTACCCAAATACATACCTGTGTACCAGTACTTTTGTCCACTTTTTTGAGGGGTTAGGGACAGTGGTGAGTGTGCTTTTATCTGCTTGAAAGGCAGAACAGCACAATAATCTTCCATTCGCAGGGCCATTCCCAGATGCCTCCAATAGCCATGTCTGGACCAGGCCAAAGCCAGGAGACCCAGGTCTTCACACGTGTGACAGGCACAGTCACTTGGACTGTCATGTGCTGGCTCCCAGGATGCATTGGCAGGAGGCTGGCTCGGAAAGGGAGGTGACAGAGCTTGGATGGGCACTCCTTCCGGCACGCAGGCTTCCCGCTGGCGGCTTCCTCCGGTGTGCCACGGCATTGCCCCCGCTGTCCTGACCTCCTCTGAGGACCCTTTCCCGCCTGGAATACATGTTTTGCAGTTCTATTTGAGTGACTTTCCTGTGAGGGTACACTCAGGAGGAGGGCTGGAGTGTCTGAACCTTGTTTCTGCTGCCCTGTGACTTAAGTGCAGTGTAACTTGTTACGCTTTGGGTTGACAGTGGTTTTCTCTCCAGGCCTTGAAGTAGTTTTAGTGTCGTTGGGTTTCCGTCACTGAACATTGCAGCTGCTATTTCTGTTGCCTCTCCTAATGCCTTTCCATGAGTGCTTCCACTATTTAGTAAGTTCCAAAATCTGGCAACTTAGGTTTTAATTTTAGTTATATTTTGTACTTAGAACAACTTTTATAGCTTTCCAAAATAAATCTTTCCTGCTGTTTATTTCAGTCATTCATTTATTTTCATAACAAAACTTGTAGGTTTTTCATGGTCATTACAGAGGCGAGGGACTGAGGGTAGGCTGCCCTTGTTGTCAGGTTATGTCAGTGCTGGGCACACAGGTGGTCTCTTGATGCCCTCGGGGGCCTTGGAGGAAGGAGAATGCCCCGGGCTTTTACTGGGGTGACCATGTAAGAGGTGACATGCTTCATCTGTCCTCACAGGGAGTCTTCCTTGCTCTCACAGAGACGTGACGTTCTAAGACCTGTTGTCATTCATGTCTGCCTCAGGGTGTCCACAGGCCTAGGTGTGGGTGCCCTTTGTGGAACTTAGCCTGGAGTGTTAACGCCACTTTTCTTTCCATCTGTTGACGAGGTACCTGAGGTCTTCTATTGAATCAGACTGTCTTGTTTTTGCATTTACATCTGGGTATGTTTTTCAACCTTTCTCTGGAGTCAGCAGCAGGGGTGGCCTGGTCCCGCCCATGTGCCCGGTAGCCGGACAACATGGGGGGCCGGGCTGTGAGACCCGGAATCATGGCAGTCTAAGATACTCAGATGATTCGGGGCCCTCCCAACCAGGTCAGCCCCAGCCCTGGTTCTTAAGGTACTCGGATGATTCTGGGGCCCTCCTGACCAGGCCAGCCCTGGTTCTCATGCTCCTTGGCTGGTGCCGCAAGAATGCTGCCTGCCCTATCTTCCTGATGTTGCTGTGGATGTGTTGACTCTGGGGTGGCGTCTGTCTTACAGCATTTTGATTTGAATATATAGACCATAAAATGTTGAATGTTTTCTAAGCAGTCATTTAATTTTTCCTTGTCACTGTTTTCCGCAGACATCTGGAATAAAACTGGAGCTGTTAAATTGATCAGATGGTCTCCTGATAATAGTGTTGTCATAGTTACCTGGGAATATGGAGGCCTTTCTTTATGGAGTGTGTTTGGAGCCCAGCTGATTTGCACACTTGGAGGAGATTTCGCGTGAGTCAATGAAGACAAGTTTGAGATTACCTGTTACCTTCCAGACAGTTCCTGCACATAGAGGCCTGTGTCACGGAGCTCTGGCCTCTTAACATGGTGCATTCTATAGAAACGTTCCTGCGATGGTATACAGCAGTGTGTCAGAGTCGAGGCTGACTCACGTGCGGCTCTGCTTCAAGCGGCTTGCCATCTAGTAAGAGTTAGGAGATGTGTATGTAAGTAACTAGTAGAAAATCTCATCGTCTTCCTGGTTAATTTCTATAAGGCTAGAGGGTTGATGTTTCTGCCCGTTTCGTATACTCTGAACATCAAACCGCTGACTGGCAGGATGTCAGTTGGACTGTGAAAATGTGGCTGAGAGAAAACCCCTAAGTCACCAGCCTGCGTGGTGCTTCTGTACCGTCATTCATTTCTAACAGCACAAGTTGCTCAAGTTTTCATTATCGTCGTTTAATCTTTTTTGAAAGATTGCGTTTATTTTTTAAGATGGTTTTTAAGGTAGCAAAATCCGGTTTTTAAAAACTAATGTGAAATATTCCAATAGTCCAATGCATACTGTTTTTTGATTATTTGCTTTTTTGGTGATATCCCATGTGTTTTGATGTTTTTTATCTCAGTTTGGTTCATTCCAAATAATCTATTTTCTTTTTTTTTTTAAAGATTTATTTTATTTATTTGAAAGTCAGATATACAGAGAGGAGGAGAGAGACAGAGAGGAAGATCTTCTGTCCAATGATTCACTCCCCAAGTGAGCGCAACGGCTGATGCTATGCCGATCCGAAGCCAGGAGCCAGGAGCCAGGAACCTCTTCCGGGTCTCCCACACGAGTGCAGGGTCCCAAAGCCTTGGGTCGTCCTCGACTGCCTTCCCAGGCCACAAGCAGGGAGCTGGATGGGAAGTGGAGGTGCCAGGATTAGAACCGGCGCCCACATGGGATCCCAGGCGTTCAAGGCGAGGACTTTAGCCACTAGGCCACACCACGCCGCCGGACCCCCAAATAATCTATTTTCTCTAGTAAAAAAAAAAAAACTAATGTGAAATATGACATACATTATATTTAATTGAAAGGTTCTAGTAGTTTCTGTTCTGTTTTAGTTATAGGTCTGATGGCATCAAAAAAGATCCCCTTAGGATCAACTCTATGGTAAGCAGTTTCTGTTTGGGATGCAGGGTAAGAAAGAAAAAAAAAAAAAAACTTAGTATAAAATGCTTAGCATTGTCTTCATTTTTTTCCTCTCTTAATCACAACTTTGTCTGCTTTGGATGGAATTTGTACTAGAGAGGCTGTGTGATTTTCGTTATTTTGAGTTTGTGTTACCTGTGTTGTGAAGATATGACTGTAAGATGGGTCCTTTGTCTTCGCAGCGTGCCTCCACGGTTTGTGGAACTCACGGACATTGCTCCCCCGGGCTGCTCCCTCACAGTGAAATGCTGTTTGCTTTTTTTTTTTTTTCCTCTCTGGAGCTTATGTATATGTGTATGAATTTGAGATAATATAGCAAGAAAATTAAAGCCAGCCTTGGTAAATTTTCCTTATTACCTGTCTACAAGAGTTCCGTAGTTCTATAGTGAGTTGTAATTTGCCTTTTTACAAAACATTTTCTCCTGCATTTCCTGTGTGCAGTGATGTGAAGTGAGCGGCAGTGAGGTTCTTAGGTTTCTCCAGTGCTTAAGCACCATGCTTGCCCTAAATAGTAGTTCCCAACCTTTTTCTACCAAGAACTGCTTTTTATGTCTTTGCCTACCTCGTTTTAAAGCAAGTTTTCAACTGGAAAGCATTTCCGTAACTGCCATTGCTGAATAGCATGTGCAAATCCTAGTTAGCGGCCTCCCTCGGTTGCTGTTTCAGGCACAAGATAAGAATTTAATTACCTTGTGCCACTTTATCAAAAGAGAGCATAACTTTTGTTAAGTTTTAGAAGTTAGAGAACAATTCATGAATTTCCCTCCCCCCCCCCCCCCACATTTATCATTTTGCTTGGATCATGGATTGGAAGTCACTGACCATAAACAGTACTGTCATAGAATCTAGTTACACGGTATTAAACCTGGATGGGCCTACAGGTGTTTGAGCATTGTAATTTCACAGAGGAAGAAATCTAGATTTTGAAAAACCAGAGAGCTTGCCTAAGCAAATCAAGCAAAAAGCCAAGTTGAAATGAAAGTTAATCAAATAGTTTTCCCACGTTCCTCCAGATAACCTGGGTAGTTGGGTTGTTTTCTGAAAGGAGCTTTGGTTTGTTTTTTGAGGGGCAGCTCAAATAAATGGCTAATTTACAAAGTAAAGTGCAGTTTTCATGGGATTAAGATCATGGAATAGTAGCGGATGGTGTGTAGTGTTCTCACCATTCTGGGTAGAGACCAGTGTGATGGCTGATATGGAATATGTGATTCTCCGTGTTGTCACGGTTTTTCCAGCTTCAGAAGCCACTAACAGTGCTGTCGCTGGTTATTTCAGAAATGGGGTATTGAAAGCTCGGGAGGGGCGGCAGCAAGCTTGTGTTGCTCTGACTCCTCCCTCTCCCTCCCTGCAGAGCTGGGGTGCAGAGGGCTACCACCTGTGGGTCATCAGCGGCTTCGGCCCTCAGCACGGCGAGATCGAGTCTGACCTCAAGAGTGTAATGAAACAGCCCAGCATTCTGTTGTTTCAGTTCATCAAGAGCGCACTCACTGCGAACCCTTGTATGGTAAGAGTATTTAAAACTAAGTTAGCTTTAGTGTCTTTCACGTTGGAGTTCCAAACACTGCTTTATGACACTTGCATGTTGAATATACTCCTGTAATTGACATGTTGTCTTTTATGTGATACTTGTGGCTTTAAACGAATAAATCGTTTATTCTATTTATTTGGAAGGAAGATCTCCCATCCGCTGGTTCAATCCTCAAATGCCCATAAGAGCTCAGGTTAGGTCAGGTAGAAGGTCAAGGTTGGTTCTTTCGGAAGCGTGGTAGGAAGCCAAGGACTGGAGCCCTCACTTGCTGACCCCCAGGGGTACAGTAGCTTGAGACAGGAGACGGAGTGGAAACGTGAACCCAGGCACTGGAGCCGAGAGTCCGGATGACGTAGGAATTTCCAAGCCAAATGTCTTTCCCTGTTGTTCTTTTTTTAAAGTAATTAATTTATTTAGAGGGCAGAGAGGGAAAGAGAACGAGATCTTGATCCTGCGTTCACTAGTAAACTCCCCAGATGATTACACCAGCCACACCAAAGCCAGGAGCCAGAAGTTCCGTCTCGGTCTCCCATATGGGTAGGGAAGGGCTGCAGAACAGGGGTAAGTGGATGAGACCAATGTTTCCAGTTTTCTTTTTCTTCCTGTATCTGGAGAGGGGAGAAGGGAAGTGACCAAAGCCAACATCCTAACCGCATCAGTACCCGGGAATGTGGGATGGCTTCTCGATGCCTTCCCAGGGTCCCCAACATGGAGCATGGGCCAAGGGTACTACTGCTTAGTGGTTTCAGTAGTTCTGATGCCGGCCGGAGATTCATTGCTCCAAGGATGAGAAAATCCTTCCAAGGTCCATTGGCTGACATAGCCCACCTTAGTCCCCATTTGCACATATGCTTGCTATCACAGCTCGCCTGGGAGAGTTGTCCTCTGCCATGGTACTAGGCCTCAGTGAGCTGTCATATCCCTTACGTGCATCTGGGCATGCTGCCCACTGCACCAGCTTCAGTAACCAAGGAGGCCCAATTTTGACACCTGCACTCCATGGTCAAACCACAGATCCTGTGCTTTTCCTTGGGATTGGAGTTCTGAGTCCAGTGGTCCAGTTGTGGGAGTAAGGGGGAGCCGTTCCCCCCAGAAACCTCACCAGAGGTGCCCTCAGACCTGACTGCTGTGCATGCCAACCAGTGTGGGGTCTGGCTCAGTCCATCACCCACGTCACCTACGTTCACACTAGTTGCCTGCTCAGTTCTGTCCCTAACCTCATATATGCAAACCAATGGATGTTAGGACCCAGCCCAACCCTGCCCACCACACATTTTGCCCTCCTGCACACCAGCAGGAATTGCAACTCAGATGGAGTGACCCCCAAAAATCACCACTAGGCCCACTCCCAGCCCCATTCCTGTGCATGGCAATGTGTGCAGCAGGCTGGTCTGGTGTGTCCCACATCCCATTCGGCTTTTGTGCATATCAATGGGTGATGCATTTGCGCTCAACCCAGCCAACCCCACTATCCAGCCCGCACTTAGGCTGGCAGGTGCTGACTCTAGCCAGCCCGTGCCCAGCCCTGGTTCTCATGATCACCAGCTGGAGCTGCAGCCCATCAGAGGAGTGCCCAGAGTTTCCCTACTAGGCCCACCCCACCCCCTGGATTTTGCACTTTCCAGATGGTTCTACAGTCTAGCCTAATAAGACTTGCCCCCATTCCTGGCATTTGCCAACTAATGCTACAGAAAAGCCAAACCAGCCTGCGCTTACTCTGTCTCATGGATAGTCAGCCCATCCTGGCTCTCCTCTCAACCAAGCTCACATGTAGCCCAATGAGCTTTGTGGCCCTGCCTAGCCTGGTCTGCCCCAGTCACAGCTCTCACACTCAGCAGCAGATGCAGTGGCCCAGCAGGGGAGCCCTCACAGCCTCCCTACCTGGTTCTGCCTCCCCCCGCCCACCTTACATGGTTTTACATGTGCTGATGGATGCTGCAGCTCAGACTGGCATGGTCTGCCTCACCTCGGCATTTGCCAGCCAGTGCTGAAGCCTGGCTTAGTCCAGCCTGCCGCCAGATCTGATCCACCCCTATGCTAGTGAATACTGTAACCTGGCCTGGTCTAAGATGCTCCCAGTCTTGGTTCTTCTGGTCACCTGCAGCGACTGCATCCTGACAGAGGGGTTCCCCAAGCTCCTCTATCAAGTCACCCCCTAGTCCTAGATCTGTGCACACTGGTGGGTGCTTAGCACAAGCTGACTTGGCCCGCCCCCGTCCCAGCAGGTACAGCAGCCTTGCCTGACTGGCCCACACACATTTTGGCTCTTACTATTACAGCCCAGTCCCACCCAGTCTAACCCTAGACCCAACTGTCATGTGATCCTGTGGTGCCAAGACCATGCCCAGCATGTCCTATACCCACACTGGCTTTCGTGAGCATCAGCGATGCTGAAACCTAGCGCAGTCTGGCACACCTAGACTCAGTCCACACCCATACCTAGCAATACTACAACCATGTAAAGCCCAGTTTGCTGCCACCATTCCAGCTATCATGCTTACTAATGGAAACCACCACCCAGCTAGGACATCCCTTTAACTGCCAAGCTAGGCATGCTCTGATCCACAGATCTTGCACGTGCCAATGATTACTCCAATCCTGCAGACATAGCCCAGCCCCCATCTTGGCCTTGGCAATTGGATGTTGCAACCTGGCTTGGCGTGGCCTGGCCTGACCCACCCCCAGTCCTAACTCTTGTTGGTGGGTGCTACAGTTTAATCCTGCCCAGCCTATCCCCATCCCTTGCTTTCAGCAAATCGGTAGGTATGATGGCCTGTCCCAGCATGGCCTTCACCCCATCCTGGCTTCTGTACATGCCAGTGTGCTATAGTTGGACCCAGCCCTGCCCATTCTGCCACACCAGAGACAACTCACGGTAGGCCCCCAGCCCTAGCTTCAGTGTGTGCCAGTGAGTTGTAGTTGATGCTAACTAGCCCAGCTCAGGTCTCCCACAGGGGCAGGTGCATTGATCTGACTCAGAAAGGTCCTCCAATTTCCCTCCCAGAAACAGCTCAGTCCGCCCCCCCTCGTTTACCTGCAGGTACAGTGGCCTTGTCAATCGAAGTCCCCCAGAAGTCATTCCTCACTTGCAATGGACTCCCTCCGTGGTCTCCCCTCCCTCACATCCCACACTCCCTTCCATGATCAGTCCACAGCCCCCACACATGTGAGCACATGAGCTCCCAAGCTTGGTCCTCCATCAGGGTGCTATGCTGGCCTGGAGCCCTGTCCACCCACCCAGAACCACAGCACATGCACGGATCCCCAGGCCGATCCTCCAGCACATGTGCTGGCCTGGGACCCTGCCTCTCTCCCGTCTGGGACCTAAGCACTTACAGGGGTCCCCAAGCCACCATCCCGGCCTGGGACCCCATCACGTGCCCAAGTCCCCAAGCCCAGTCCACCAGCATGCCAGTCTGGGGCCCTCCCTGTCGCAGTCCTTGGCATTAACCGGGTAATCACCTGGTATTTATGGAGTTAGGCTTCTGTTCTTCCTTCCCTGTGTTTGGAACATCTCCCATCTGCTCTTGCTGCTGTGTGGGCACATGGGAGATCATGCACACTCGTGTGTTTCTTGAACAGACATGTGTTCTTTCTGCCACCGACACACGCTTTGTTGTGGTGACACTCATTTGTAAACTGTAAAGAATGAGTGGCTGTATGGGGTTTCTCAGATGGGACAGTCTCAGATCATTGCCATTTTGGGTCACAAAGAAGTTTGCAAATCTGGACGTGTTTACAACTATATCATAAAACAGACAAAGATCAGTTTACACTGGGAAGTAATGGTTAAAATACTGCTTGTTCTTTCTAATGGAGAATGATGTTGCAAAATATTTATTTCCTGTAATAAAACTACTTGCCTCTGCCCAATACTGAGTTACTTTTACTTGTTTTGCTCTTTACCCCCTTCCTTCTTCATGTAGAGTAACCAAGAACAAGTACTGCTTCAGGGAGAGGACCGCTTGTACTTGAACTGTGGGGAGGCCTCGCAGACCCAGAGCCCCGGGAGTTCCTCAGCACGGGCCGAGCACAAGCTGGGTCAGGAAAAGAGTCTGTTTGCGGACGGAGGCCTGGAGTCTCCGAGCTTAAGCACTTTACTTGGACATCGGCACTGGCACGTGGTGCAGGTGAGTCTCCAGGTGACCTCGTCCTTGGGAAGGTGTCACGTGGAGCAGGCCGTTCTTACACCTTAAAAGCTGCCGTGCTTCTCCTCAGCGTCTCTGTGTTCTTGGCCTCTTTTCCATTTTTGTTTCCATTGACTATACTGCTGTCTCGTTATGTTCATCAGTAGTGTCAACAACTGGAAGGTTTTTTCCCACTCATTAACGATGATGGGCTATCTTATGTGGATCTATTCCCACAGATTTGTATAGGAAAAAGTTTATTTAATGTCATGGAAAGTGACAGATGTCGAGGAGTATCTTCAAAAGCTGACCGAGTAGTCCAGTTGGGGTCACACTAAATTTACCTGACTTTGGACCCAGGCCCAAAATCAAGTGTTGGACTTTATTTTATAATTTTATTACTCAGTCTTTACATTCCTTAAATTTGTTTCAATAATATATAATCTATATAATGCATATATGAACATATATATGAATACATTTCTTAAGATTTAATACAGATTTTTGACGTTGTTGTTACTTGATTTGTTTTAATGTAACAACCTTACTGATTTTGATTGTACCTTACCTGGCTTTTAATTTGGCTATCCTTTATTTTATTTTTTTTTTAATGTTTTGGTAAAATGAAAATAAATTTGAATAAGCTAAAGCTTTTCTTATTCTTGGAAAGAAGACTTTCCCGTGGGTTTATTAGTTCTCACCCCGTCCCCACCACGCGCTCACGAGAACTGAGCAGCAGACCGAGAGGAAAGAAGCACAGTCTCGATGGAGCTGTGGTTTACTAGCCTACATTGATCATCCTGAAGCATCTTTTTACATTTAAAAGTTGTGCTTGCCTGATACGGTCATGCCACACATGAAGATGCCTGACACGTGGCACCACACACAAGGTGTGGGACACACGCGATGAGAAAATGTATGTATTACTTGCTGTCCAGGTTTTATTATCTGAAATACGTTGAGCATTCTTAGATGAGTAAATTTAACACCAAACAGAAAAATCATGGCTTAAATTACCCCTGCATGGATGTTTGTTTAGTGACAGTAAAAGCTGGCACATTTTTTTTTCTGGCAGATTTTTATATTGGTAAATTTTTAAAGTATTGCTCTTTTTTAATCCAAACGGTACAAAGGTAATAAATGTATTTCATTAAAAGCCAAACTGTTGCTGAGGGTGTAATTTTATGAGCTGTGGTTGTCCCAGGGTTCTTCTCAGCAACCCAGAATCGTATGCAGAACTCCTAGCTGCCCTCACACAGGGTGCGTCCCTGACGACACCAGTCAGTGCTTGCTCAGTTCAGGATTTAAAGCAAATGAGCAAACACACGGATGGAGGAAGACCAAGAAAGGTGATGTCCGAGATGTAAGATGTGAAATCCCGGCTCGCGTATACAAAGAAATGTCCAGTGCTCTGCTTCTAATTCCCATTACTTGAGACACCTTAGACATTATGCAGAAAGATGAAAATCTCGTTTGCTGATAAGTTCATGCTGAAAGCTTCAATAATCTGAGAAGTCTTACCTGCTGTGGTTTTCTGTAGATTTCCAGCACCTACCTAGAGAGCAATTGGCCGATCCGGGTGAGTCGCAGTTTTGTTGTTACCTTTGCTTGGCTGGTATGTGCTTCAGAGGCACGCGAGGATCGAAGCCTCCAGGGAACAGATTACTGCGTTAACGCTTGACCCGTTGCGCATTGCTAGTTTGTTCATATTTGTAGCATTGTCAAACTTAACTGTGTAAATGGATTTTTAACTTGGCACTTTATATTTACTTAGTCAACAATTAATTATCTAACATAATGCTAATAAATGTAATACTCATAAAATAGGCTTGCACAAACAAGTTTTTTAAAGAAAGTTCTGATATATATATATTTTTGACAGTTTTCAGCTATTGATAAACTTGGACAGAATGTTGCTGTCGTTGGCAAGTTTGGCTTCGCACATTACTCCTTGCTCACCAAAAAATGGAAACTTTTTGGAAGCATTACTCAGGTTAGTGTTTTGGAAATTAAAAACCTGTGGCTCAAAATGGAAGAAAAATACAATGTGGAAAATAAAGTAAACAAAACCAAATTTATATTGAATAATATTTGAGTTGATACAGCATTTGATAATTTCTGATAAAAGATGTTGTATTGAAATAGCTCTTAACTCGTGCTGACGTCAGGAAGAATAATTTATTTGAGGATTTAATTTTACTCTCTGGATTGCGCTCATTATTTAGGATCAGAGTAAGTTTGTCCAAGCTTAGTATCACGCCTAGCTTGTCTGCCCTTGATACACACATGTGGACAGCGCACATGCGTGTGCCCACACAGTTAGCTTTGACAAGAATCAAATGGGAGGAAAGAAAAGCACTCAGGTGTGTAACGGACGGCTGGCGTTTACCAAGCGCGGTAGGCTGCTCTGATGTCGGCCGTTACCTAACACCAACAGGTGACAGCGTTTTTACTCAGGATTCAGAGTCCATCATCTCATACATGACAAAGTTAGAATTTAAGCCCAGGTCTTTTGGGTATGGGAGTAGTGAGGCATATGGTACCCAGTCACTTTGTAAGATCTGTGTGCTTCATTGCAGAAATACTGGAATAAAGAGCCTGAAGCAATAAATGGGTAGAAAATAATGAAAAAAATAACATGAGCTTTTACTGTATGTCTAAGGATGTTTTATAGATGTAGCACTTTCTTCTAATTGCTGGTAACACGTTTTTAAAATCTCCTTTTAAGGAACAAAATATGATTGTGACAGGCGGCTTAGCCTGGTGGAATGATTTTATGGTCCTCGCGTGTTACAACATAAGTGACCATCAAGAAGAGGTAAGGGTTGGTTTCTTCTTTTTGTTTTCTCAGAAGTAATAGGTTTTTATATTTTAAAGCTACTGAGAACTTTTTAATGAATTTTATGTACTAAATATTGTGTTGGGGCCCAGCATTGTGGGGTCATTGGGTAAAGCCTGCAGCACCCCAGGGGTGTTGGTGTGGGTCCCGGCTGCTAGTCTTCGATCTGGCGCCCTGCAGCCGCCTGAGGAAAGCATCAGGGGATGGTCCCAGTGTTAGGACCCCGCCACTCACGTGGGAGACCTGGAGGATGCTCCTGGCTCCTGGCTTTGGTGGGTCTAGTGCTGGCTATGGAGGTCCTCTGGGCAGTGAACAAGCAAATTGGGAGATTTCTCTGTCTTTCCAGCTGTCTTTCAAATAAATTAAATCTTTTTAAAAAATTTTCTTGTAGACTTTTTTTTTTCATCACATTTAGCATGTTTTGGCTAATAGGATTGTCTATTCAGAATATACTGTTCTGGATGGCAATTGGGATTTTTAAGATAACCTTCTCCATATGTTTTGTCTTAAATATTCTCTCTGGAGCTTAACAATAATTTTAAAATACTTGAAAAGTTTGTAAGACTTACTCTTGCGGGCTTTTGTAGAATTTATTTTTGATTGAAAGGCGGTATTAACAGAGAGAAGGAGAGACAGAACAAGATCTTCCGTTTGGTACAGTACTCTTCCCCCCCAATGGCCTCAGTGGCCAAAGTTGGGCTGGACAAAAGGCAGGAGCCCGGAGCTTCTACCTGACCTCCCATACGGGTACAGGGGCCCTCCTGCCTGGGCCATGCCCCGCTGCTTCACAGGCACGGTAGCAGGGAGCTGGATCAGAAGTGGAGCAGCCAGGACTCGCACCCTGTAGGATGCTCACTGTGGAGGTGTAACTCACCAGGCCACAGCATAGGACCCAGAGTACCTGTGTTTTATTCCCGGCTCCACCTGCTGGCTCTGACTTCCTGCCTCGCAGAGCCCGGAAGGCGGCAGTGATGGCTCAGGGAACGGGCTTGCTCCCACCCACCTGAGACGCTGCGCATGTGTCCCTCCCTCCAGACTCCAGGCCGTGGGTTGCTAGGCGCGGCCTGATCTGCCCACTGCCTGCCATCGTGGGCTTTGAAGGAGAGCCGTCTTCTTACACATAGGATTGTTGATTGATGAGGTTGTTCTGAGAAGTTGCTGGTCTCCTGTCGGGCCAGGTCTAGATACGCAGTTCTAATAGGAATCGCTCAGAATGATGTATTCACAGCTTTGATCGCTTCAGCCTTTGCTTGTGTGTGACTATATTACGTACATTCGGCCTGGCGTGCCCAAGTAGAACCATGACCTGTTTGGAGTTAACTTTCAAATAAGTCTTTGAATTCCTACTTGAAAAACTTGATTCACAAAAGGCACCGTGCGAAGTGCTCACTGATCCAGGCAGCCTTCTTGTTTCCTGATTTGATTTTTGTTTTGTTCAGCTCAGAGTATACCTACGAACGTCAAATCTGGACAACGCCTTTGCTCATGTAACCAAGACACAAGTGGAGACGTTGCTGCTTAGTGTCTTCCGGGACATGGTCGTAGTGTTTCGAGCAGACTGTTCAATATGCCTTTACAGTATTGAAAGAAAATCAGATGGGTGAGTATGCGTGTAGCAGAGGGAAAGTCATCTTTTTTGTTCCTCTCTAATTTTGCCTCTCTAGATTGTGTTTTCTCAAGAGTTACTATATTGGGCCCGGTACGATAGCGTAGTGGTTAAGGTCCTCGCCTCGAACATGCCTGGGAATCCATGTGGGCACCGGTTCTGGTCCTGGCAGCCTGCTTCCCATCCAGCTCCCTACTTGTGGCCTGGGAAAGCAGTTAAGGATAGTCCAGAGCATTGGGACCCTGCACCCACGTGGGAAACATGGAGGAAGCTCCTGGCTCCTGGCTTCGGATCGGTGCAGCACCGGCCATTGCAGCCACTTGGGGAGTGAATCATCGGATGGAAGATCTTCCTCTCCATCTCTCCTCCTCTCTGTACATCTGCCTTTCCGATAAAAATAAATAAATCTTTCAAAAAAGTTACTATATCTTTATACTTTTTTGGATGTCAAAAAACAAGTAATTTTAATTACTATGATTTTACATAGTAACTGACAGAACAAAAGGAAATGCTAACTCCTTCAGCTACTTAACTGAATTTAAAAAAAGAAAACCTAGTTTTTTAACTCTCAGGGGCTGAATTTTTATCACAACTTCAGACTGAGTGCTGACTGCCTTAGTCTTGGGAGTCACCGGGGAGGCTGGAGGGCGCCCCACGGCCTCGCACCTGGGGAGAATGCAAGCTGTGCTTGGTTTATTTCCACCGTCCTGGAGGGGGGAGAAACGAAACCCTGTTGTTACTACCTGTTGCCCGAGAACTCTTGGCATCCGGTCAGCTTGCATCGTTTGGACTGCAGCTCTTGAATCTTGCTTTCTTCTGATATTTTTTTGTATGTCTGTTTTTGTTGAACCAGTTATAAAGTACCCGGTGGCTGTAGTAGCTCAGTGACTGGAAACTAGCACAGCGTTAACACTTCAGACGTGTCAGCTTTAGTGATGGAACCCTCGTCCTCTCTGGATCAGCTAGGGTTTTTTTTTCCCGTTAAATATCTCCACTCTTGACAGCTGCGTTAGGGTTTTTATTTGTTTTAATCTTCTCTCCTACGTCTTACTCTTCCTTTCTTGTCCCATATGTGTTCTTTGGATTCCTCACCCTCTCCAGTTGTGGCTGAAACATCTGCAGGAGACGGTAGGTAGCAGAGATGCAGATCGTCCGTAAAGCATAAGATGCTGATCCTGTCCGTATCAGGAGTGAGCCTGTGAGCAGCGGGAGCCTTCACTTGTGTGCTGTCTCTTGTTTTTGCAGTGCGCACACTTCCGCTGGCATTCAGGTTCTGCAGGAGGTCTCCATGTCACGCTACATCCCTCACCCTTTCCTCGTGGTGTCTGTCACCCTGACGTCAGTGAGCACGGAGAATGGACTCGCGCTGAAAATGCCACAGCAGGTACCACTCCGCTGCCAGCGCCGCCTGGGCCTCTCTGTTGGTGATGTTGTAAGCTGATGGGAGTCGCGTTCGGCTCACAATGCTGACAATCTAATACAGCTTGTGGGGAAATGCAGTTACCACGGCAGGCTAAGCAGAAGTGACTTGTGCATAGTTTTTCAACAACTAATTAAATATATCCTCACTTGTTCTTGTGCTGCATTGGCTGGTACAGAAACAAAAGATTTCTATACCACTTCAGTTGAAACCTAGAAAAAAACTAGAGATGATCTGAGTCAGGAGGGAGAAGATCAAGCAGAGGGAGCAGTAATTCAAAAGCCTACAGATGAACCTAGCGCAAAAACCTAGTGGCTTAAGTCCTCGCCTTGCATGTGCCAGGATCTCGTATGGGCACCAGTTCGTATCGTGGCAGCTCCACTTCCCATCCAGTTCCCTGCTTGTGGCCCGGAAAGCAGTCGAGGACGGCCCAGAGCCTTGGGACCCTGAAGCATAGGACAGTCATGTGGTTTGTGGCATGCCGCGGTGACGTCCGGGAACCCGCATCTCCTTTAGGAAGGAGAACTTGGCTTCTGCTTGCACCGCTGTCTTCAGCTTCCTCCTGGTGCACACTCTAGAAGCTTCTTTCATTCAAGAAAACAGAATACAGTTACCGGTTTCTATGCAAGTTCTGCCACTGTAACCAGTTAGTCCCATTTGATAAGGAAAGTTATTTTGCAGAAGGTAAAGAGTGTGTGGGTGGAATGTGTTAGGGTCAATGGTAACTGCTTCTCGGGCCTGGCGCGGTAGCATCAAGGTTGCATAAGCGTATGCCCATATATTGAATGTGATTAAACATAGTAAGTTTTATAAGCATACACTTATATAATTACTGTTACATAAACATATGCTTACATAGCTAACTGTATTGTATAATTAGTTATATAAATACTCCTATTTGATTATAAAATTAAATATATGGAGGTAAGCGGGAATGATAACTTGCTTAAAAATACTTTGTGAAATTAACTCACACAGATGACACAGGTGTGACAAAATCATGGTGTTTGTGAATCGAGATGAAGGGAATATGCAGGTTTGTATTGCTGTTCTCCGTTTCATCACGGGTGAAGTCTTCATGTTAGGGACAGAGGGGGAGTCCATGTATTCCAGGTGGAGTGGGCAACCCTTGCCGTCACTGACACTGCATCCCAGAGAGGCCTTGCACGGTGACCTGTGTACCTTGGCAGAGGGCAGATCAAGAAGTGCGTTAAGACAGTGCCCGGGGTGGCAGTTAGACCGTGTGTGACACCGCCTCCCGAGGGAGAGCGTCTGGCTCCAGCCGCCCTTCCCGGCAGTCGTGTCGGTGCAGCAGAGTGAGATGGAGTGGTTCCGGCCGAGGGGCTCTGCCGGTCACGGCCCACGTGCTGGGCTGCACTGAGCAGGCCACGCCCCGGCCATCCGCCTCCGTTCTGCATCGGCACGCTCTTCTTTTTGCTCTGCCATCTAGCCACATTTTCCGGGTACCAGAGTGCCTACGTTTCCACACACATTTCAAATTCCGTATTTTCTCAATCCTGCAAATTGCTGGTTATTTCTCACGTGTTACAGATTTCTGAGTTTTTAGTTTGCCATTTCCGCGTATATAATCTCTTTCCAGAGACTGGAAGCAGAAAGGAGGAAGAGTCTCTGCCTGGCTGTTTCGCAGATAGGGTGCCCGCTGTGTCCCTGGCTGAGCCCCAAAGGGTGGCGACAGTTCCCAGCTCCTCAGCCACGGAGCAGCAGAGCCCGGGCGGAGTCTGCGTCTCTTCTGTCGGAGTCTTTCCTCCCTTGGTTCGTGGGATGCTCTGCCTCTCTGTTTTCTTACTGCCTCCAGAAGCCCCGATGATGCCCCTGGCTCCTTTGCGCCCCCGTGTGTTGTGTCCCAGGAAACGCATCCTCACACTTACCTGCTGGCGTGTTCAGCTCGGGCTCAGTCTTTCAAATTCAGTGAAGGAAAAAGAAAAGTTTTTCTTAAATTTCTCTTCTTTTTTAGACTATTCCTCTGTATTTGAAAGGCAGAGTTGAGAGAGAGAGAGAGAGCTTTTATCTGCTGCCCGAATCCTCAGATGCCCACCACAGCCAGGGCTAGGAACCACAGCCAGGGCTAGGAACCACAGCCAGGGCTAGGAACCACAGCCAGGGCTAGGAACCACAGCCAGGGCTAGGAAGCAGGCCCCCTCTGCCCCCTCCTGGGCATGAGCAGGGACTGGGCTCCAGAGCTGGCACCTCAGTGTGGGATGGCCCAGGGCCCCGACACCACGCTGCTTCCTAAGCGGCATCCCTCGGCGCTGGCGCCAGCTCCTCTAGCGTCTTACCTAGGCCCCCTTACTTTGTTCCTATCACCCGTGTCTACAAGAGCAGCACGTTCTGTTTTTTTCTTGAAATCAAGATGCTGTTAACTTCTTCCATGTAAAAAAATACTTGACATCTGAGATTTCCTCCAAAGCAATATTTCTCAAAAATTGTGTGTTATGCTTAAGCTGGATGAAAGGAATCAATGGGAAGTCAGTTTCTCTAACCTTGCAGGTGGAAATTTTCAACGCCCGTGAAGTCCGCCCCTCCCCGGCAACCCATCCTAATTCAGATTTTTAAAAATCTTTCCCAAAAGAACCTCCCTCCCCCCTTTTTAAGATTTATTTATTCATTTATGGGAAAGGCAAGATCTGTAGAGAGGAAGATGTTCCATCCGATGGTTGACTCTCCAAGTGGCCACAACAGCCAGAGCTGACCTGATTCAAAGTCAGGAGCCAGGAGCCTCTTCCGGGTCTCCCATGCGGGTGCAGGGTTCCAAGGCTTTGGGCCGTCCTCGACTGCTTTCCCAGGGCACAGGCAGGGAGCTGGAAGGGAAGTGGAGCAGCTGGGACATGAACTGATGCCCACATAGGATGTCAGCGCATGCAAGGTGAAGACTTCAGCTATTAGGCTACCGCGCCAGACCCAGAACTTTCCTATTTGAGAACATACATAGTAATATGTTTCCTGTTGTACTTTACCTGACTTTCCAAATCCTCCTTACAACATACCATCCACTTAGTTCCCAAAATATTCCTGCTCTGTTCCCATGAGTCTCATTTTTCGTGTACAGCTCTCATGTCCTAGCTCTTGCGTCTTCATTTATATTGCAGCTTCAACTAAAGCACCAAGCCCTTCACTTCCTCCTGTGTGTTTCTGGTTCCATCTTTATCCTGGAAACCTTCTCTTCCTGCACTAGGGAGATTAATTTTGTGGACTGTTGAAGTTCCTTTCAGTTGTGTAAGATGATGTAGCCCCCGCGCAGTCACCTGAAGGCACTGGCCACAGGCTGCAGACCGTGCTGAGCGCGCTTCCACCCTCGCTGCGCAGCTCCTGCGTCCCTGCAGGGCCCAGCAGCGTGGCTACGCATGGTACAGCCTCACTTAAACATGATTCCATCTGTAAACTTTATAAAAGACATGCCAAAACTATATCTGATTTAGTATGAAACCAGTTTCTCTTTCTGAACTTTTAGGCCCGTGACGCAGAGAGCATCATGCTAAACCTTGCGGGACAGCTCATCATGATGCAGAGGGACAGGTCAGGCCCCCAGATCCGGGAGAAGGACAGTCACCCCAACCAGAGGAAGCTGGTGAGTGCGGCGTTCGGAACACGGGGAGACGGCATTGGGTGAGTGCACGGCGCACTGCCGCCAGGCGCCTTAGAAGCTGCAAAAGGACTTGGAACTGGTTTTAAGCTTCCGAGTATAAGACATTATGAAGGTGGAACTGTTGAGAGTAAGTGGTTGCATGTGTCAGATGTTACTGCCCAGGCGGTGTGAGCTGAAGTTGTAATAGGGACACACAGCGGGTGGCAGAGTGTGGGATTGTCCTGTTTATGCTTTGAGAGGAAAGGTACCGTGCTTAATTCTAACTCTAAAGAGCCGTCCCTGCTTTTGCCCCAAAGTTGTTCAACTTTCATCTTGAAAGAGGTCATTAACTAATCCCTAGGAATTTGAGAAGCTCCACGCGCAGTTAAAGGAACAGAAAGGCTGACTGTCGCCTCTCCTCCCCCAGCTGCCATTCTGCCCTCCCGTGGTGCTGGCCCAGTCGGTGGAGAACGTCTGGACGACGTGCCGGGCCGACAAGCAGAAGCGTCACCTCCTGGAGGCCCTGTGGCTGAGCTGCGGCGGGGCGGGCATGAAGGTCTGGCTCCCGCTCTTCCCCAGGGACCAGCGCAAGCCGCACTCCTTCCTGGCCCAGAGGATCATGCTGCCCTTCCACATCAACATCTACCCGCTGGCTGTGCTCTTCGAGGACGCACTGGTCCTCGGTGCCGTCAACGACACTGTGCTCTACGACTCTCTGTACACGCGCAGCGGCAGGGAGCAGCCCGAGGTGCTCTTTCCCTTCTGCGTCGTGGAGAGAACCTCTCAGATCTACCTCCACCACCTCCTGCGGCAGCTGCTCGTCCGGAACCTCGGGGAGCAGGCCTTGCTCCTGGCCCAGTCCTGCGCCGCGCTGCCCTACTTCCCGCACGTGCTCGAGCTCATGCTGCACGAAGTGCTGGAAGAAGAAGCTACCTCACGGGAGCCCATCCCCGACCCCCTGCTCCCCACCGTGGCCAAATTCATCACCGAGTTCCCGCTCTTCCTGCAGACGGTGGTGCACTGCGCCAGGAAGACCGAGTACGCCCTGTGGAATTACCTTTTTGCAGCCGTCGGGAACCCCAAGGACTTGTTTGAAGAGTGTTTGATGGCCCAGGATTTGGAGACGGCCGCCTCGTACCTTATCATCTTGCAGGTAACTCGCAGGGTTGCACTGAATGCAACGTCCTGTTGACACTCCAGTCGTGTTGGAAGTCGACAGCAGTTAGTGAGAGCCGGCTGGTTTAATCCTGCTAGCGGGTGCTGGCTGCATTTCTCCTCGGTGATTCCTGCTCCCTCAGTCTTCTCTCTCAGCCAGCGTCCGCAGCGCGGCACGTGCGGGCCCTGACCTTAGGAAACCCTAGAAGTGAAAACTGGTCATTAGCCTCCCCAGTGATGCGCTGAGTAAAAGGAGTGCTGTCTCCCTTGGTTGTTTCTAGAACATGGAAGTCCCCGCAGTCAGCAGGCAGCATGCCACCCTCCTGTTCAACACAGCTCTGGAACAAGGCAAGTGGGACCTGTGTCGGCACATGATCCGATTCCTTAAAGCCATCGGCTCTGGAGAGTCCGAGACACCTCCTCCCACCCCCACAGCTCAGGTCAGTCGCTCAGCCTCGCGGGTTCTCTGCGTCCCGCGCCCCGTGACACCTTTCCCTGACTTCCTGCACGGTGTGTGTGACCGTAGGAACCCAGCTCTAGTGGCGGATTTGAGTTCTTCAGGAACCGGAGCATCAGTTTATCGCAGTCAGCTGAAAATGCCGCACCTAGTAAATTCAGCTTACAGAAGACACTAAGTATGCCATCCGGCCCTTCTGGAAAGAGGTAAAACAAAAAGTTGTTGCTGTTTCTTTAGTGCGTCCGGGACACACGCACTGCAGGCCATGTATAAGTTGGATCTTGTGCAAATAGCTACGACCCATTTGCAGCTGCTTTCCTCCCGGGAGGGCCATGCACGCTCTCCTTTGCTTTTGCGTTCACTCCCATACTTTCTGTTGTTGCTGAGATCAATTTTGATACACCTGCTGTAACTAACCATGGATTACCTCTGAATTAAAAGGAAGAGAGAGAGAAATTTGCAGGTAATGCAGAAGCCTCGCTGAAGGCAGTAGTTCTAACCTCTCCTGACGGTAAAGCACTCTGACTCTGTGAGCGCAGGGCTGAGGTCCTCCGACAGTGAGCGGCTGAGCCAAGCAACTGTGTTCTGTTGAGTATTTTTTATTGTGGTGTTTGATTGCTTTCTCTCACCACCGTTAACACAACAGCTGGTGGGAAGAGAAAGCAGTCACACATCACACCAGCATCCACCATCACACACACGTGCGTGCACACACCCCCGTGTCCTACATCATGTGCAAGTGCGGCCATGGAAGGAGATGAACAATTACAAGGCAATAGTGTATTCTCAGCCAGATTCTCAGTGCCAGATCTCAAACACGCCGGTGGGTCCATGGCCGGTCCTACTCAGTCCATCTCCTGCCCTAGCAGGAACAGTGGCCTTTCTTGACTGACTTTCACCTGTCCTGGTTTTCACTGTTGGTGTTACAACCTAGCCAAGCTTGGTCCACACCAAGTCATAGTTCATGCATGGTTCGGCAGGGGCAGTGACCCAGCCTAGCCTGTCCTGCATCTATCCTGGTTCTCATGCGCACCAGAGGGTGCTGCAGTCTAGCCCAGCTTGGTATACCCAGACCTAGTACACACTCAGGCCAAGGGACACTGCAGCCATGTCCAGACCGGAACGCAGCCCCACTCTGTCCTTCATATTCACCAGTGGGAACCACAGCCAGGGCATCCCCTCTGTTCCCCAGCCAGGCCTGTTCCCAGCCACAGATCTTGTGCGTGCCAGTGGTTGCTCTGACCCAGCTTGGCATAGCCCCTCATCTGTCTTGGCCTTTGTCCTTGGGTGCTGCAGGCTGGCCTAAGCCAGCCTGCCTCCAGTCCCAATTCTCGCTGGTGGGTGTCGGGACCTGATCCTGCTCAGTCTGCTCCCATCCCCAGCTCATGCAAGTAGGTGTGACAGCCTAGCCTGGCATAACCTGTGCTTCAACCTGGTTTCTGCACTTGCCAGTGAGGTAAGGTTTGCTTGGCCCTGTCAGGTCCACCCCCTTCCAAAACCAGCCCACACATTTGCCAGCAGTTGGAGCTACCTTGCCCAGCTAACTGACCCCCAGTCCTGGACCACATGTCCACCAGTGAGAGCTGTGACCCGCTAGGGGAGTTTCCCACATTCGCCTACTCAGCCCACTCCCAGACCCAGATCTCAGGCATGCCAGCAGGTGTCAGGCCCTCACCCAGCATAGCCTGCACCCCACACCCCCGTCCTTTTATGAGCTGATGAGTGTTGTGCCTGGCCCACTGCCCACACCTAGTTCTAGGATGCACATGTGGGTGCTGCAGCCTGGACCTGCCCTGACTAATCTTGGTTCCTGTACCCATGAGTGTTGGCAGGTTCCCTGGTCACACCTAGCTCAGGCTATCATCACCCCAGCTCATAAGCTAACCTGGGGAACTTGTATTTCCCCTAGACCTGGTTCTCTCATGTGCTGGTTAGTGTCTTTGACCTTGCTTAATGTGACCCATCCCCTGTTTTGACATTCAGTCTGGTACTGAGATCTAGCCCTGCTACACGGTCCCCCAGCCCTAGCTTTCACATGGACTGGCACGTGGTGGTCAGCAAAGTTCCAAGCTAACAAGCCCTGCTCAGGACTCACGTGGGCCAGTGTGTCAGCCTGACCCATGAACACCTTCCGGTCTCTCCCCTCCACACCACGAGGTCTCAGTCCCTTTGCTTACCTGCAGTACAGTGGCCTTATCCAGTGAGATCCCTGGGCAGTCATTTCGCCCCTTCAAGGGCCCAGAGCTTGCTGCGGGGCAGCCAGCGGGCGAAGCCTGGCACCGGTTGGCGCTGTGGCCACCAGCAAACCCTGAATTCACACACCACTTGGGAGCAGTGACTGGGGCTAGGGGCCCAGGCATCGGGGCCGAGCTGACTCAGATGCCCCCCGATGCTGCACATTTCCCGGGTGAAGAAATAAGAGGCAACGGGAACATCCATACAAGTGGCGAGCGGCCGTCGGTTTCCCAGTGCAGACAGATCTATCCAGAGACAAGGCTCTTCTCCTGAGCTCCTCTGCCTCACGGGCCCCAGTGAGGCAGTGCTGCCATCTCGGGCCATGCACATGAGGGATGCTGGGCTCGAGGCAGTGCAGCCATTTGAAAGAATCAGTTTTCTTTTCCCACATGTATATAACCCATGTTGAGGGATTCCATTCTGCTTCCTTCCTCCCTTCCTTTTATTTCAGGACTTATTTGTTGCAAAGGCAGATTTACAGAAGAAAGGAGAAGCAGATCTGGCACCTGCTGGTTCACTCACACCAGGGCCTGTATGCTTGGTTTCTTGAATCTGATTTCCTTCCCTCCTTTCATTCATCCTTTGAGATACCCATTCCTTCATACTCTTTCTTTCTTCAGCTATTCATCTCTGTCTTCCTGGCCCAGCTTCTTTTGTCGCAATTTCCCCCTCTTCTGTGTAGTCACTCTGTAGAGCCCCCAGTGTTCCGTGCTCATGAAGTTGTGCAGGGCCAGCTTTTTGAGGCCGTCTCTCTCAGACGTACCAGTGTTACTGCAGGAAGCTAGGCGCAGCCCGCCGGTTGGAACCGTTCTGGAGCGTCTCTGTGTTCATACTTACAGATGGAGTAAAGACAGCGACTGTGCTGAGAACATGTACATCGACATGATGCTCTGGAGACACGCCCGGCGCCTCTTAGAGGACGTGCGGCTCAAGGACCTGGGCTGCTTCACCGCGCAGCTGGGCTTTGAGCTCATCGCTTGGCTGTGCAAGGAGCGTACGCGAGCTGCTCGGGTCGATAACTTTGTGGTGGCCCTGAAGAGACTGCACAAAGACTTCCTGTGGCCGTTCCCCATCATCCCAGCCTCTTCCATCAGTTCTCCTTTCAAAAGTGGGAAATTCCGAACAGGTAATAGCACGAGGAAATCTGCGTTGTACTCCACCCATCTTGACATGTTGCTGTTAGAGTCAGGGAAGTCTTACTCGATACTTCGGTCAAACTCAAAGCCAACTCTTTGTGCGTTATTTGCAACATTCTGCGAAGAGCTTACGCCCCCAACTCTTTGAAATCTAATTCGTAATCCTAACCTTTGTTATTCTACATCATAAGCAAGTTGGGGACTGACTGAACTTAAAAAATCTGCCGTAATTGTGGAGAGGAGCTTTGGAGCTAGGCGATTGTGACCTCGCGATGAGCTAAATTGTGATTTTTACTGGTCGTTAAAAATAACAAAAATGCATCTCTGACAGCCTCAGCGTCTGGTAGGAGAGGAGAGAAATGAAGCTGTATATTCATGCAAAAGAAAAAATTGCTTTTTCCTTTTGAATCTTAAAAAAACTGGTCTACTTTCTATGAGAAATTTAAACAAAAAATTTTAATAAGCCATCTGGAAACTTGATAGCATCCTAGAGCCCAAGGCTAACCACTTAGAAGACTGACAGAATAAAAGTTTTGTTTCTTTTCAGTTCAGAGATAATGAGGATACTGTTAGATGAGATTTTACAGTGAGGTTCATTTTGGTAGAAGCCTAAGTTCCTGGCTTCAGGGTGAAGGAGGATAATTATCTGAGTATTAGCATTGGCTGGCCAAATGGGAGAGACTCAACAGCTAAACTGGAAATTTCCACAGGTACATCTTGAATCTCTTTTCCATTTGTGTTTTGTCTTGTTTTTGCAACTTCACTGCAGTGGGAGAGCAGCTGTTCAAGTCTCAGTCGGCTGAACCGTTTCCAAACCTGGACGTGGAGGCTGGCATCTCTGCCATGCAGCGAAGTCAGAGCTGGCTGGGCAGTGTCGGCCCCAGCCATCCTGAGCTGGACACAGCCTCATCCCACGGGCCGCAAATGCAAGATGCCTTCCTGTCACCCTTATCCAATAAAGGTAACCGTCACTTCAAGCTCCTCTTTAGTTCCTTTCAAAGTAAGGCATGTGCTGTAGCTCTGCTGAGTAGAACTCCACTCTGCCTGCAGGTCCAAAGATGAGGCAAGGCCAAGTTAGCGTACTAGAGGACGGGCATGTTGGCTCTGCCTACACTGGATCTGTTTACCTTAGAGAAATAAAATAGTTTAAATGTCATTATAGGTCAACACCAATAGATGACTCTGCCATCAATTTGAGCCCAAGTAGATAAAATGCTATTCATACATGGAGAATTCTTACCGCAGACCAGGATGAAAATAGTTCGACTCCATTATCAGTTACCCATTAAAAATTTGTAGAATTTTTTTTTTCTCATTAGAATAAAAACATTGTCTTAACCATTTTAAACAGCTTAGTAGCTTTATTTACATCCACGTTCTTGCCCGACCTCCCTGGTCTGATGAAGTACCTGACTAGGAACCTTCTAGAAGTTGTCTTTGGGACGGCTTGTTCTTCGGATGATGTCGTCATTTGCTTCCTCTGAGGCGGAATGCCACTCCAGCCACTGCGTGGACACTGCGCCCGTTTGCCCACGCGGCTGGCAAGGGGCATCTGGGCTGTCTCTGGGGGATGCCGGTACAAACACTGAGGCACGACGCTCTCTCAGAAGTCGGCTTTCAGTAACTGTGGAGCAGGCGTCAGAGTCCAGCGGCAGTTCTTGTCATTTTGTGAGGAATCCCCGTACCCTTCCCTGCAGCGTTACCACTTTTACATTCCTGCCAGTGTATGGGTTTGTTGTTTTTTGGAATAGCCCTGCTAAGGGGTGTGAAGTGGTCAGCTACTTTTAGGACACTTTGTGAAAGAGAGGATTTCAGACATTTAGAAAAACAGCGAGCCATTGTTACCCAGCTTCTGTTGTTACAACTTGTGACAAATTCATCCTGATTCAGTACACATAATTTATCTGTAAATAGCTAGCCTACAAGAACACTTTTTTATTAAGATTTATTTTATTTTTATTTGACACTTACAGAGAGGAGACAGGTCAGTCTTCCATCCGCTTGTTTCTCAAAGGTCCTGATTTTCTCTTAAGATTTCTTTTTGTTGGGGCCCGGCGGCGTGGCCTAGTGGCTAAAGTCCTTGCTTCGAACACTTCGGGATCCCATACGGGCACTGGTTCTAATCCTGGCAGCTCCACTTCCCATCCAGCTCCCTGCTTGTGGCCTGGGAAAGCAGTCGAGGACGGCCGAGAGCCTTGGGACCCTGTACACGTGTGGGAGACCCGGAAGAAGTCTCTGGATCCTGGCTTCGGGTCGGCATAGCATCAGCCATTGTGCTCACTTGGGGAGTGAATCATCGGACTGAAGATCTTCCTCTCTGTCTCTCCTCCTCTCTGTATATCTGACTTTCCAATAAATAAATAAATCTTAAAAAAAGAAAAAAAGATTTCTTTTTGTTGGGGAGGTAGATTTCCAGAGAGGAGAGAAAGGTCTTCCATCCAGCGTTCACTCCCCAGACGGCCGCGTCACTGGAGCTGAGCTGATCCCCAGGCAGGAGTCTTCTAGCCTCCCACGCGGATGCACATCTCGGGCCCTGGAGCGTCGGGACCGTGAACCAGTGCCCACATGGGATCCTGGCACTTGAAAGGGGAGATTAGCCAACTGAACCAACACCCAAATGTCACGGTTTTGTAATAGTATGAGTCAAGACCCGAATCAGGCTCACACATTGCATTCACATTTTTAAATCTGTTCTTGAGTGTACCCTTCTCTTCCCCCACCTCTTATAGAACATTCATTGAAGAAACTTGTGTCTGGGGATCTTTTCTCATGGTAGTTTTATTGATTGCTTCTAAGTGCTTAGTTTTAAAGCAGTTTCCTCTGTATTTGCTGTAATTTAGCTGAATCTAAGGACTTGATCAAAGCTCGTTTGTGGGAGACAGAACACTGCCCGCTCATGGTCACTGTGACACTGAAGGCACGTACTGTCTGGTCGACTCCAGCGACCTTCCTCTCAAGCATCTACTGCTGTGAATGGCACAAGCTCAGCAGTGAATCCAGTGTTTTTTGGTTCAAAATTGTAAAGCTAACATCTGCAAAAACAGCTCAAAGTTAAAATTAAAGGAGGGGTAAGCATTGTGGCATAGAAGATAAAGCTACTCTGTATATCACCTGTGGGCCCCAGTTGGTGCTGGCTGTTCCACCTGTGTTGAACTCCCTGCCAGTGGCTGGGAAAGCAGCGGGACATGGCGAGGCGTTTGTGCACCTGCCACCCACCAGGAAGACTTGGCTCAAGTTCCTGACTTTGTGCTAGCCCAGCGCTTGTCATTGTGGCCATCTTAGAGAGCGAACCAGCCGATGGAAGATCTGTCTGTCCTCTGTAACTCTTTGAAATAAATAAGTAAATATTTAGGCAAAATTCATACATAGTGTGTTCCACATGAACCTGGTTTGTGATTTGCTGATTCTTCATCAGGTGACGAATGCAGTATTGGTTCAGCCACGGATTTGACTGAAAGCAGCTCCATGGTGGATGGGGACTGGACGGTGGTCGAGGAGAATTTCTCCACGCTCAGTCTGACTCCGTCCGAGCTGGAGCACATCTCCATGGAGCTGGCAAGCAAAGGCCCTCATAAATCCCAGGTCCAGCTTCGGTGAGTCCCTCAGATCTTCAAGCTCAGTCTCGACTCGGGGAGTTCGTAGAGATGGCTTAGAGGGACCACTGCCGCCCCATGCAAGCTTCGCTTCTTCCCAGTCCCAACCCTGGTGTTTCCGCTCTAGGTACTTACTGCATATTTTCATGGAGGCCGGATGTTTGGACTGGTGCATTGTCATTGGCCTGATTCTGAGAGAATCCTCAGTAATCAACCAGATTCTGGCTATTATACAGTCTTCAGAGGTGGATGGAGAGATGTTACAGAACATTAAGACGGGGCTCCGTGCTGTGGACCAGTGGGCCTCTACGGATTGGTAAGTGTGGTCTCCCTGGGCCCCTTAGCCCTCGGTGGATCTGTCCCTTCTCCTCACAGCTTAGTTGTGGTTCAGCTGGTTTAGTTCTGTTGTTCAAGTTTGATAGTTTTAAGTTAACTAGAAATAAAAATACTTCCATGTATTAATTTTGACTTTAGTCATTCCTGACCCAGCTACTTGAATGATTAATGTCTCTTTAGTGAAGTTGAGTTTATACGTTGCAATATGAAAAGACATCACTAGGTTGGGGCTGCCGCACAGCAGATCATCTTAGAATTAGTCTCGAACTTAAGGCTTATAGTTCTATGGAATTGAAGAAAAGGTCGGCTTGAAAAGATGAAAAATCTGTCTGAAGTTAGCATTTCATGGTGGCTGCTAGCAAGCTCACATTTTGAGTGCTTGACGGGACTGGAGAAGCCTCGTGGTCCAGCCCAGCCCCGCTGCTGTCAGCGGGATGTGGGTTTCTGCGTCAGGATTTCCCTTACATGGACCTCATTCTCTCCAGTTGCCACATGTGTTTGATGTTAAAATGTCAGTGTTTGCTTCTAATGCTCAGATCCTGGAGTCGTGGCCCCATGCGTGGCAGTCCCAGGGCACTGAGCAGGCCACTCGGCAGCCTGCCTTCTCCCACAGCCTGCTGCTGCCTTTACTGTCCGCGCTTAGATGTTGATCTAACACTGTACCAAGGCTTGTGAATTTGGAAGATGAGAGCTGCTTTTCTCTCCCCCTCTGCTTAGCCCTGGATATAAGCCATTTTTAAACATGATTAAGCCTCAACTGCAGAAGCTCAGTGAGATGACGGAAGAGCAAGTTGAGCCTGACGCCTTCCAGCCAGTAACCACAGGCAAGACCGCGGAGCAGGCCAGTCCCCGGGCCGAGGAGCGCAGGGGATCCTGCAGCCACGGAGCCGTCCCGCAGGGCGAGGCGGCGGGGACCAGTGCAGCCAGCCGCCAGGAGGACGACACGGCTCGGGCAGAGCAGGAGGAGCCCTTTCAGGATGGGACTTACGACTGCTCTGTGTCCTGACCGTGAGGCGACGTGTGACAAGCAGTATTAGCAGCAGCTGAGTCCACTGTGTCCTAGTTGCTGACGGATGACTTAAAGGGGAAGAGAACGCAGGGGCTCAGAGTCTCTTTCGTAAAGTATTATTCGATTTTAAGTAAGAAATCTCCGACTCCATAAAAATGTGATATCAAATAAAGCATCTTTCATAAAAAATTTCTTAAGCTGCAGGAGAAATACAACATGCTGTACATACGTACATTAGCAGATTTGGGCTTTATTCACAGGCTGGTAGCTCTTAAGGGAGTGCTTGGCCCCGGTGAGCTTTTGACTGCTTAGAGCTTCTCGCGCTTTTCCCTGGTTGACTGTGTGTGCTAAGGTGCTTGACCGGGTCCGAGCTCACTACACTCCCTGCTTGGCCCTCCCGAACAGATGCCTGCCTTGGCACAGCACGGGGACGCGCACGAGGGCCGTGGAAAGCGGAGTTCCGGGATGTTGGTTTTGGCGCCGCGGGGGCCTCCAAAAGCCGTGGAAACTGAGTGTCATAACACGTGAACGCCAAGGGTGTCTGCACCAAAACAAACCTTCTCCGGTTCCGTTCTCCATGCCCGGCTTGGCAGCTCCCCTGCCCGTGTCAGCATGAGCCGTTCTCCTTTGCCGTTGGCAGCCCGTCAGACCCCAGTCCTACCCGTGCAGGCTGTCCACACGGAGCGAGGGTGCCCGCTGGAGCGAGCTTTGTTCCTCCTAGATCAGTGTGGGCACAGGCTGAGGAATTCTCACCAATTCTGCTGGTAGATACCACTAAACTGTTTTGTATCAAAAAATTGTTCCTTTTTGTGAATACTCTTGGTGTAAATAAATCCAAAGACACTACTCATATTTTTAGCACTTGTATTATAATTTGTAAGGTTTTATGCTGGATTCCGCATGCCTATAAATACTTAGAGAATTATAGCAACAGGGCTTGTTTTTCTTTCCCAAAAAGAGCGGTCTTCATAAAGACAGACTCCTTATTGGCTCAGCTGGTCATAACAAAATGCTCACACTGATCATGAAATGGAACAGATTTTTGTGCAAATTAACATAGTTTACTATTTATTGATTTTGTAAATTGAATAAAATGGACTTTTATGTAAATAGACTGCTGAACCTTATCACGGCTACTAAAAATTAGTCTGTAAAGAATGCATCCTTCATTGTAAACTTTAAAGTATTTTATGTATTTGTAGATGACAAATTTGTTTTCATGTTGTGAAAACTGCATATTTCATAATTGGTTCATACTAGTCACATATCCTCCACTGTATCTAATTACCTTATAACAGTATTAATTTAGATAGCTTGTTTGTACTGTGCAATTTGAACAAGGAATGCAATGTTATTTTTTACAAAAACTTATTTTTGTAACAACATATTTGATATGGACCAAATTCGTACCACTATGTTTAAAAAAAAAAGCCTCTTCTCACAGTGCAATTCCAGTTCAGAAACAAGGCCTGGTCCTCTCGCTGCCCTGGAAAGGAAATACCCGGATTCAGTTCTTAGCCCGTTTCCTTTGAAGGGAATTGAAACTATCTTGAATTGTTTGGTTCATAATTCATCAAACTCTTCAAAATTACTGATTTGGGGGAATTGACTGTCATTTACTTTTTACATTAGAAGTGCAATAATTTCACACAATAAAACTCCTAATGGATCAAATATGGTCTTATTGGTACCTGGTCCTTCTGGTGCTACCGTTACTTAAGTCAGCTTCAAACCACCTTTCCCTGAATGGCTGGAAGGTCAGTGTTTCCTGAATGAGTCCAGGCAGCCCAGCCAGAAAATAAACTGACCTCTCTTCTCCTGCCCCGGTCCGTCAGAGGGACCCAGCATCACTGTCGTTTGCTGCAGATACTCATTTAATAACAGCTGCACACAGCTGGCTAGCTCACACCATGCTGCCGCTGAGGTCACCCTGCGAGCAGCGCCCACAGGGTGACTCCTGCGGTGGAGGCCGTGAGCGAGTCCCTTCCTCTGTGAAATGTTGGCTTTCAACTAATAAATAGGCCACAAGGGAAGAAAATTGGTAAGTTTACATGTTCTATTTATTAGATACTTTTAATTCTTTGAAAAACTCATTTTTGCCATGTTGTTTGCTTCACATCAATTGTTTTAAGCCATAATTTTAACCAAGGAACTTAAATATTACTATAACTATTTGAATTTTAGTGCATTCATGTAAATTATTTGTTGATACCAAAAGAAATCATCTAAGGGGAGAGTCAACATTTGCTTGTAATTAAATTTGTTGCTACTTCTGTAATTTGTATTTTTTTTAATAAGGGCAATAAAAATTATTGCACAAACTTCTGTTTATTTGTTATCAGGCAACAGCAAAAATATGTATTGAAAGCCACTTTTTGTAATTTTACCTTTTTAAATTTTCCTTATGTTGCAACTCGAAATTCAGAGATTTAAAATTCTTATTCTATGTAGATATGTAATGGGAGAATCAGAGTTGGCAATGTTAACATTTAACTGCTTTCCCGGGCCACAAGCAGGGAGCTGGAGCTGCCGGGATTAGAACCGGCGCCCATATGGGATCCCGGGCGTGCAAGGCGAGGACCTTAACCACTGCGCCATCATGCCGGGTGCTGGATTTGCTTCTTTTTTTTAAAGCTTTATTTTGATTGGAAAGGTGGAGAGACAGAAGGAGAGACGAGACAGAGACAGAAAGAAGGAGAGACAAAGAAAGAGAGAAAGAAGGAGAGACAGAGAAAGAGAGAAAGGAGAGACAGAGGAAGAAAGATCTTCACTCCCTGAGGCCTAGGAGCCTCTTCCAGAGGACACAGGAGAAGGGTATCCCAAGTGTCCTAACCTCCACACAAAATCCCTCCGGGTCATGAGTCTATGACCTGTTAAGATGTATGTTCCCCCCCACCCACCCCCCAAGTGAGCACAACGGTCAAAGCCAGAAGCCTCTTCCAGGTCTCCCACGCGGGTGCAGGGTCCCAAAGCCCTGGGCCGTGCTCAACTGCTTTCCCGGACACAGGAAGGGAACTGGATGGGAAGCAGGAGCTGCCAGGATTAGAACCGGCGCCCATCTGGGATCCCGGGCAAGGGCCTTAACCACTGCGCCATCACGCCAGGCGCTGGGTTTACTCCTTTTTTTTTAAGCTTTATTTTTTTTTGGAAAGGTGGAGAGACAGCGAGGAAGATCTTCTCACTCCCGAAGTGAGCACGGAAGTCAGGAGCCTCTTCCGGGTCTCCCACAGGGTGCAGGGTCCCAAAGCTTTGGGCCGTCCTTGACTGCTTTCCTGGGCCACAGGCAGGAAGCTGGATGGGAAGCAGGAGCTGCCGGGATTAGAACCAGTGCCCATATGGGATCCCGGGCGTGCAAGGCGAGGACCTTAACCACTGCGCCATGGCGCCGGGCGCTGGATTTGCTTAATTGTACTTTGTTGTGTAACGTTCCATAGGCTGTCCTTAGATCAGTACCAGGCGGGCTTAATGGCTGTAGCTTTGCAGGAGTTGGTGGAAAATGCCATACATTTGAGGCTGCGTTTTATTTCAACCAAGATCCATCCTGTCCCTTTGAACTTGGCAAATTCCCCAGCTAGATGGAGCCACTAGTTGAGACACAGCCGCGCCTCGTGTCTTCTTGCTCTTTAGGGGAGCTGCCGGCTTGCTGAGTACCGTATTAGCTTGAGGTTTCTCATAGGATTTTTGGAGAGCGTTTACTCGTCTGTTAAGACGCTCCCCTGCTTCTACTCTGTATTACTGAGTGTACTACCTTACTGTTTTGCATTAAATCAACGACCTCTGGGGTAAGCCCCACTGCGTCACTGCAGAGTGCAACTGAGCAGAAATTACAGGTTAAATTTTTGAAAATCAAATGTGAAGGCGGTAGTTTCAAAGAGATACGTAAATACTTGTGGTTACAGTCCGCCACGAAGAGCTGCTTCACCTCCAAGGCACGCTCTGTGGGGGGTGGTCACTGTTGTAAAGGAAGTTCTTTAAGATGTATAAATATGGTAAACTTCTCTGGAAGGGTACCACCACTTCAGTTTGTAGTGAAAGTGATGGAGGCAGAGAACATGTGTCACTTTGGCTGGTTTGGGATGCTAGCCACCCTGTGGACAGGAAATGGTATGGCATGTTTCTGCATTACAAGTTAACTGCTTAATTCATTAGAGAGAGCAATCATTTATGGTAAAAAGTTTATTTCAGTAACATTGTAAGGCAACAATAAATCTTCAACAAGGCAGCAAACCAGGATCAGACAGTCTGCTTCCCTCCACCTTCCCGAGGCGGGGACGGCTGGAGGCACCCTGGCTAACTGTGGAAGCACTCCATGCGACAGTCATTCTTAGCTCAACAGAAGGAAAAAGCACTTAAATCATAATTCTTCATATTTTCCCTGAAAGTGTACTGTGCTACTTGTATTTAACTCTGTAGAAAATAATGCATTAGTTAGAGCTGGGCAAGACCCTCGGGGAAGGTGTTCCGATGTTCCGATGGTGTGCTTCCTAAAGGTGCAGTAACGCTATGCTGATTATGACGACCTGACTGTTTCGGGCGCTAAAGACAACTGGCCAGTGTATTAACAAGCCCTGAGACTGCTTAGCAGCTTGTTACTGACTATACAGCATCAAAACTACCATAATGCTGAGGAGGAAAGTACCCCCCGAGGACAGCCGTGACCCCTGCTGAGGAGTCCCAGCATCCTTTCCCAAGGAGGCCACGCAGGCAGCAGCTCTCACAGAAGGTCCTCAAGGTGAGATGGGGGGTGGCTTTCCTACGTACTAATTTCTAGTGATTATGTTAGCCACGGGGCAGTGTGCCTGTCTGCAAATTCATTGGTCTCTTTCCTTTCCCTTACAAGTGTGAGTCTAAGCCCTCAACTGTGCTAACGGTTACAAACAAGACCCGGCAGGAGAGGAGCACAAGCCAGACACCTGAAACACCTGAAACAGCACAGCCCGTCTACCAGACAGTGACTGCCGCAGCCCAGGCTCCAGCGGGCACATCCCGGCCCTGCGCCCTTGCCCCTGGCGCCCTGAGGGCGCGCTGCAACGCCTGGACTCCCAGGAGATGCCAACTTTGTTTTCCCCCTTTTGGCTGTGCCTTTTTTCTCACCTATCTCCTGGCCTGTCGTTTCATAGAATTTATCCAGAAAGCTCAGCAGTTTACCACTGACATCATAGCTAGAGCCCAGATCAGCGTGTGTCGCATGCCCATCTTCCCCGTCAGTGACGACGCAAGCACTGGGCACGGTTGAGAACAAAAGGCCCCAATTCAGCCAGGGCATCACGTCCTAAAGGATTAACCTTGTAAAATAGAAGACTCCCACGAAAAAAAAAAATAATACTTATAAAATCCCCACCTTCCCCCTTCCACTCTGCTCTACCCCATGGTAACCAGAGCGGCAGGTCAGTGCTGAGGAAGTTAAGGACTTGCACAGAAAATAATTTGGAACCTAAAAAGTCTGCAAGAATCCCTAGGGAAGTGGAGCACATTTCAGAGGGAAAGAGTCCGTTTCGGGGACCCCTTGTCAACTTGTGGTGACCCCAGCCTGCTCCCCTCGGGGCCAGGTGGCTCAGCACAGGCTGGGGCCTAAAGTCCACTGCGTGGCCCAGTGTCCCATCTGCAGGACTGTCCCTTCCCAGGGCCCCCCAGTTAGACCTCGAGAGCTGCTTCCCCTGAGGCAGCACGCGGGCTGGCTAGGACTTCTGTCTCCTTAAGGATGGCCTCGGTTTATGTCCTTGATCCTGGAGGAGTGGCTACTGCAGTGGTCATGGGCTTCTGTCCTGAAGGTCACAGAATGACAGTGGCGATGCCCGCGTGTGTTTAAGTGCCAGAGGACTGGCAGTGTCAAGTGTCAGCAGGCCATGTATGTCCCACAGCTTAACCATTGCAGTGTTGGGCCCTGAAAAGTGCTAACCGAAGTTTTTCCAACATTTCTCCATTAAAATTCAGTGACTTGAGTTACAAACATCCACGTGACCCAGGGAGAGACTGTGTCACAGGAATTATCCACTGGCCACATGCTCCACGCTCAGTCACAAGATCAAAACACATAGACACTGTAGGTGCACACCCAGGCGGAGGGGAACGCCCAGTCTGGAAACTTCTCCTTCAGGGCGTCCAGTGCTGGCGATCTCTTGTCCTCCCCGGAGAGATAGTGGGCGGCGATGGCCACAGTGACCATGCCTTCAGGCTGGTCCGCCGAGCCCTGCCAGGAGAGAAACGGGCAGCTCTCTTAGCACGCCAACAGCAAAACCCGTGGATGCTCGCTAGGGCCACCTGGGAGCCTGGCCAAGAAAATTCCCACCTGCACTTCTATCCAGAACTGCCACGCGGAAGCCTGGAGTCCGTGGGAGTAGAAGACAAAGTAGTCCCCCCCTTTACTTGTGACCGGGGTGCCATTGCCCAGAGACCACTGCGAGAGGGTGGACCCCTTGTGAGCGCGCACGTAGAATGACATGTGGCTGGGTCCTAAAAGACAGCAGGAAGGAAGAAGAGTTAGTCTTGTAAGAATTATCTGAAAAAGCAACCAAGCCACCCAAGGCTCAGACTGTTGTAGCACGTTATGCCTGAGCACTTCAGAAAGCTTGCAGGAAAGCAATGCAATTCAGATTTTTTAAGAAAATGCATAATTTCTCATACACGTTTTCCATGAAAATAACCTTACTACTTCCTGTCTTTCCCTCTTGTTTTACTTGAAAATTGTTTAAAAATAAATGTTTTAATTATACTTCCCACAAAGTTTTCTGAAGTCTCTCCATACCTTCTGCATTCCTGTGGTACAGGCTCAACGCCCAAAGTGATGAGAGCCGCAACGGGGAAGGATGGGACGCCAAATGAGAAAGCCTAATTAGGTCACCGCCCCGGTGCTCGGCTGCTCACAGCATTCGGTGTGGGGGCATAGCAGGTGGACAAAGCTGCCGCCTGTGGCACCAGAATCCTGGTTCAGGTCCCAGACACTTCCCTCCTGACCCAGTTTCCAGCTAACACACCTGGGAGAGGAGCAGAAGCTGGCCAGCTCAGCCATCCAGGTAGCGAACCAGACAATGGAAGATGTCTTTCAAATAAGACTAGTCCAAGTATCAGTCATGAAAAACTAGATAAATCTAAACCCACTCAGAAGTGAGTGAGTTAGGTTTATTTAGTTTTTAAAATAGCTTACCAATCTGACAATCTTTTTATTGAATTAAAGGTATTAAGTGTTTCAACAACGTTGAAATAGTTTTGGTAAAAGCCTGATAAGCCAAAGAAATTTTTTTTTTCAAGGAAAACATATTCAAATGGGCATTTTAAAATTAGTCGGTTAAAAACTATCTTTGCACCATGTAACGTGTTTTATGAAACAGAACTAGACAAGATGGGTGACATTCCAACACCCCAATAAAACATACTGGTATTCTACTCTCAGTAAAAAAAATCAACAATGACACAGGGGATGTGAACAAGATGAATGAATCACACGAGCAGGCGAATGGAATGAGGTTAGAACACTAATGCGCATTGGGGAAATGGCATCGTGGCTTACAGAATTCTAAGCATCCTTGACTTCCGCTTTACACGACTTTTCTCAAG
This sequence comes from Ochotona curzoniae, assembly GCF_017591425.1. Classification (NCBI taxonomy): domain Eukaryota; kingdom Metazoa; phylum Chordata; class Mammalia; order Lagomorpha; family Ochotonidae; genus Ochotona; species Ochotona curzoniae. Next base: position 6,481,621 of record NW_024466446.1, on the reverse strand, counting down.
TGCCCTCACGTGAACCTCACACTCCGTGTGTTCACAGCACAGAACATACTTCCCAGCATGAAGTACTTACATTACCAAGGTCAGAAGTAGCACAGTTACCTGCAACTGTAAATATCAGAAACAACAACTCAAAATGAAATTTGAAACTTTATCTGAGAAGCAGAGGTCTTCCTTCCCCTGCGGTCCACAGCAGACAGAGCTGGGCCCCAGTGGCGGGAGCCTGGAATCTGAGGCCGTCACTGCCTCCCATGGGTGCGGGAGGCTCAGGACGTGAGACCGGGCTCTCCGGTGTGGGGTGCAGCACCCCACACGGCGGCTTAACCACTGCACCAAGCTAACAGAGCTGAGCAGCTCCATCTGGAAAGCAGGAAACTTAACCTTGTAAAAATAAGCTGTGATACACTAAAGCCGGGGGGAGGAAAAGCCACGATACTTCCAGTAAGCCAAGACAGGATAAGCAGTTCTGCAAGACAAGTGGAGAGTAACTTTCAGGGGATTTTGTTTTTGATTAGGTGACCCAAACATAGCCAGCCGCGAATTACAGCAAGTGTGTGTGCTGTGTCCAAACACACACACACACACACACACACACACACACACGCACACACGCACACACACACGCATGCACGCACACACGCACGCACACGAGTGAAACAAATGACTGAGGACACAAGGGAAGCGGAAAGGGAATTAGCATTGTTATTTTAAGTGGATCTAAAAATGAGCTTAAAGTAGTTGTAAGCTCAAGTCTAAGGCAACCACAAAAAGCAGTTTAAGACAAAATATTTTTAAATATCCAGCTAAACACACATGGGCAGGCAGTGTGGTACAGCGGGCTAAGCTGCCATTTGGAAAGCCAGCATCATGCTGCTTTCAGTAAAGGCCCCTGCTAATGTACGTGGGAGGCAGAGAGAGAGAGGACAGAAACCTTCCATCTGCTGGCCCATCCCCCGGGTCACTGCGCCCGGGCACAGGGTAGGGCAAACCAGAGCTTCTTCCAGGTCTCCCACGTGGGTGGCAGGGGACCAGATACCTGTGCCCTCCTCCACTGCTTTCCCGGGTGCAGTAACAGGAAGCTGGAGCACAAGTGGAGCAGCCAGGACATGAACTGGCAGCCAACACTGCAGGCCTCCTGAGCCTTACCCACTGTGCCTCAACAGCGGCCCCGTGTAGCGCAGAGTCCACCAATATAACCAAGCAGGTTACAGATCTTTATGGTGAAAATTATGAGAGGCGAATCCGTGGTTGTGGACTAGAAGGAGGAATACTCGCAAAACAACGGACAGAGACAGATGGCAACAGAGGAGACCATGGACAGCTGCAGTAAGCTTAACTAAAACAAAGCCCGAGGCAGCATCAGGCTGACTGTAAGACCTGCCACAGGACAGCTGGAATCAAAACAGATATGTAGACAAAACTAAATAGAAACCAAAAAATTAATTAGTTTACACATCTACAAGCAGCTCTTCAATAAATGAGCTAACAAACAACCGGTGCCCAGAGAAGGGACCGTGTCTTCAACAAACGGTCCAGGAAGCGCTGCGCCAGGGTGCGCAAGTCCACAGAGCCCTCGCCTCCCCCTCACGCACAAGTCAACTCAGAATGCTTGGAGGACTGCAGTGGGCACCCCGAAACCACCAAATTACCAGAGGAAAGCTCTGAAGGACACTGGCAAAGCCTTCCTGGCAAAAAGGCCCAGAAACACAGGCAGCACAGAGTGGCATACAAACGGGATTAAGTCAAACTAGGAAACTCACACACTGCAAGGAAGCACAGGAGACAGGCGGCCAGCAGGATGGCATCCAGTATTTGCCTACTGTGCAACTGACACAGGATTAACCTCCAACATCTACAAAGAGGTCAAGAAACACAGCAGCAACAAATCCAGTTAAGAAATGGGCAAACAGCTGGTGCGATGACTCAACTGGCTCATCCTCTGTACGTGCCAGCATCCCATATGGGAGCCAGTTCATGTCCCTGCTGCTCCACTTCCCATCCAGCTCCCTGCCTGTGGCCTGGGCAAGCAGTGGAAGACAGGCCAAAGCCTTGGGACCCTGTACCCACGTGGGAGACCACAAAGAAGCTCCTGGCTTTGGACCGGCTCAGCTCCAGCCCTTGCAGCCACTTGTGGGGTGAACAGATCTTCTTGTCTCTCTGTGAAATCTTCCTTTCCAATATAAATAAATGAGAAATGGACACTGGGCATGAACAGGCATTTTTCAAAGGATGAAATTCAAATGACCAACAGACACATGGAAAAGATTCCACCCAGGAGATGAAGTAACAGGTTTTCTCTCAGTCCAGATAGAAGGATGTTGTCATATCAAAGTCAGAAACACAGCAAGGGCCAGCATGGAAGTTTGGGGGGAACGTGAATCTGTACAACCATTGGGGAGGACAGCACGGAGAGTTCTCAGCTAAAAATATGAGAGTAGAAAATGAAATTAGCAATAGGAGAGCTACCTGTATCCCTGTGTTCATAGCACCTCCGTCCATAAGAGCCGGGATGTGTCATCAATCCAGATGCCCATCAATGGGTAAGTAGATAAAGAAAATATGGCATGCTGGGCCCGGTGCGGTAGCCTAGCAGCTACAGTCCTCGCCTTGAACTTGCTGGGATCCCATATGGGCGCCGGTTCTAATCCCGGCAGCACCACTTCCCATCCAGCTCCCTGCCTGTGGCCTGGAGGGGGTGGGGGGGGGGGGCAGTGGGGGACAGTCCAAAGCCTTGGGACCCTGCACCTGCATGGGAGAAATGGAAGAGATTACTGGCTCCTGGCTTCGGATCGGCGCAGTACCGGCCGTTGCGCTCACTTGGGGAGTGAATCATCGGACGGAAGATCTTCCTCTCTCCCCCCTCTGTATGTCTGCCTTTGCAGTAAAAATAAAATAAATCTTAAACTGTGGCATGCTGGATTACTACTCAGCCATAAAAAAGAATGAAATGCTATCTTTTGCAACAAAATGGATGCAACAGAAAACCATTAGGCTTAGTGAATAAGCCAGTCACCAAAAGACACTGTGTTCCCTGGTTTCCAGTAACTTGAATATAAAAAAATGCAGATGAGCACAGCTGACATCTTTATTTTCGCGTATATTCCTGAGGAACAGTGGGGATTTTTGTTTGTTTTCTACTTATTACTTGAATTCTTTGAGGAATGGGTAAGCTTGTTGTTATAAAATAAACCGCAAGTATGCCACTGTAAAAAAAAAACAAGAGGGACCGGCACTGTGGAGTAGTGGACACAGCCTCCGTCTGCAGTGCCGACACCCCACACGGAGCGTGGCCGGAATCCTGCCTGCTCCTTCTCCGATCCGTACCGTGCTCGGACCTCCCTGGGGCGGCTGTCCCGGCCATCTGGGAGGAAGGCAGGCAGGAAGGGCCGACCATCTAACTGTGCCTTTCAAAGACATCCTAACACTAGGGAACTGGGAGGGAGGCTGGGGTAAGAACTATAGTGCACTTAAACCTATAAATGAAATATATGGAACTTCACCTTATATAAATTTTTTAAATTTAAAATGAGTCTACAAATGCAAGACAAAAACAGAGGAACAGAGGCAACCAACAAAGCGGCCACAAACGTGGCAGGTGCTGAGCTGTGTCAGGACGCCCTGCACATCAACAGCCAGCAACCGACAGAGTGGGACCAGGCACTGCGGGCTGGGACCCCACCCGGGTGGCCACGTGCCCGGTCCCTAGGGCAGAGGGCAGCCCGGCTGCTGGGCTGCTAGCAGGCCTGGGGAGTGCGCGGGGGGCCGCAGGGAGGGCTCAGGCTCCTGGGTGTGGAATGACCTAGCAGGTGAGAGGCCACCCTGTCTTAAGATCAGCTGTCAGGCTGCGACATAAAGACAGGGCCCAGATTTTTATGGGTTTTAAAAGGCTTCAGGACAGTTACAGAGAGGGCGGGGGACAGATCTTCCATCTCCTGGTTCACTCCCTCACCGGCCACAAAGGCTGCAGAGCGTCCGTCTCGGCGCTGGGGGTGCAGAGGCCCCCGCGAGCCGCCACGTGGTGCCGGGCTGGGGCAGGAGTGAAGTGGCCGCGAGCAGCGGGCGCCCAGCTGGGCTGCAGGCATGACGAGGCTTACTGTGCTGCACGGAGTAAACGGGTGGACGGGGAAAGGCAAGTCAGCCAAGGAAAAGGTGAGAACTGTACTAGCAAGACTTCAGGGGAAAGAGAGGACCAGGGACAAAGAGCGGATTGGTTTGATGATACGGTGACACTGCTGACGACAGTAACACTTCCTCTGTGTGTGAACGCCTCCCGCCAGAGCACCCAGGAGGCCGGGACACCTCACAGTTGGCTCCAACAGCCCACCAGCAGTGACAGGAAAGCGACAAGGACCCGCAGTCACGTGCACTGCTCAGCAGCACGCACACTCTGGGTAAGCTTACAGTGAGCGTAGGTTCACGTCACAGTGAAATATTAAAGACCAGAACAAGCTCTGGGCGTGTAGTTAGCTCACCATCACGATGCCCATGCCCCCTCCTGAACGCCTGGGTGCAACGCCAGGCTCTGGGGCCCGGCCACCGCAGCCCCTGGAGGCAGCGGGCATGGTCAAGTGCTGGGAGCCCTGTCACTCATGGCAACTTGGACTCATTTCCCAGGTTCCTGGCTTTGGCACAGTCTAGCCCCAGCCACTGTAAGTGGGCATCTGAGGAATCAATCAGAGGGCATCTTCCCCTGCTTTCCCAGGCCATCAGCAGGAAACTGGACAGGAAGTGGAGTTGTCAGAACAGGAACCAGCACCCATTTGGGATGCCGGCCATGCGGGCAGAGAATTAATATGCAAGCCACCAGGCAGGTCGCAAGAAAACATTTCTAAATTTAAGAAAGGGGTCCAGAAAACGGAGAAATTTTCAGTCTTATCAAATTTAAAATGAAGATACAACTTAAATTTGTGAGCTGGAGTGTAAGCGATTCTTAAGAGTGAAACTGGTTAGTGCTGAATGAATATATTAGAAAAGATAATCTAAAATCAGTAACTGTTCCTTTGCCTTCACTGCCTTACTTCTGCTTTAGTGAACTAAGGAAACGAGCCAGTGACAGCCCAAGCGTGAGCAGGGAGACGGGGAGCAACGGCCAGGGCAGCTGGCGCTCGGCAGCAGAGAAGGCAGTGAAGTGAGCCTCCGCCAGGCCACGCGGTCAGCTTGTTCCCAAGTGCTCTGAAGAACATCATCTAAGACATTTGCTTTACGAAGTCAGAATAAGCTTCCTCCTTGCGCTCTGAAACACAGAGCTCCTGAGGGCGACGTGGCATGACGGGCACGCGGCAGAAGGGGAGAGGACCGGCGCACGACTCACCTGTTGCTTCAAAAGTCAACTTTACAGAATCCCAAGGTGTCTGTTCTTTGGATACAAGTCTGAAATGAGCAGGAGTTCTCGGAGAAACTTCGGGGGCGGGAAGGTACCAGTTTTTCCTATTTGGAAAGTTAGCTTCACTATTTAGGAGGCCTTATCAGTTGGTAACTATAATTCACGGGCACGATCGGGGTCCCTGGGCTATGAGCTCACACTGACGTCGCCGCCTCGGAAACCCGCGTGACTGACTGTGGCACCGACGGCTACAGCGCAGGAACTGGAGGGCACCTGCTGGCCTTCGCTTCACTACCCATTCCGATTTTTATCTAATCTTTCACTGCCAAATCCTTAAAAACCTTCCCAAGGTAAAACAACTTGATACTGATTTTTTAACTGCTAGATATTGTATCAGATGGTGGGAGGCAGAATCGCCCTAACTGCTCAGCTTTCGAGAGAAAAAGAGTCTCAGTTTTTTACCAAAACGGGGCCTGGCATGATGGCTCAGTGGCTAAATCCTCACCCTGCAACACCAGGAGCCCACGTGTCCCGGCTGTTCCACCTTCCCATCCAGCTCCCTGCCTGTGGCCCGGAAAGCAGTGGAGGATGGCCCAAAGCCTTGGGACCCTGCACCCGCGTGGGAGACCCGGAGGCTCCTGGCTCCTGGATTGAGATTGGCTCAGCTCCAGCCACTGTGGCCATTTGGGGAGTGAACCCACGGATGGAAGACCTTTCTGTCTGTATCTCTTTCTGTAAATCTGCCTTTCCAATAAAAATAATTTTTTTTTTTTTTTTTTTTTTTTACAAATTTTAGCAAAACAAAATCATCTATCGACTGCTTTACCCGGCTAAAGAAACACAAGTTTTGTAGTGATGGGAGAAAACAGCATCACAGTGCTCGGACGGCAGAGAACACGGTGCTACCCACCCAGCCCCGCGGCAGAAGAGCAGCCAACCCACCTGATGAGGAAGTGCACGGGCAGGTACCACGGGAAGCCGCAGAGGGGCGCGCTCTCCTCACAGGGAGCCCGGATGGTGTCGTTGATCTCGGGGATGTGCGGGGTGATATGCGACATCCCAGTGTAATCAAAGCCATTGATCCATATTCCTGAGTCCTGCTTAACGACTTGCCCGTCGAGGCCGTGAAATGTTCTAGTCATGTGCTGTAAGCAGGTTAAGACGGATGAGCAAACAGCCGTCCCACTCAGCTCACCCACATCCCCAGGCTGGACTCGCCCCAGTGAGCCAGTGTGACCAGACCGAAAACTGAGGTGGACGTGGAACCAGGGCAAGGGGCCGCCTGCGGTCTGCAGGGCTAAGGGGCTATGTGCGTGCCTGTTGCATTGCATTTACAACACACATTTATGAGAATGTAAGTTTCCAGTCACAGTTTAGTGGAGCCTTTAAAGTGAAGCACCCCAGACACGCGCGCGCACACACACACACACACACACACAGAGCCTTCCTTTCCAGGCGTTAGATGGAGCAATTTCCTAAGCAGACAAAATCCCCAAGCAGCGACAGGCTGGTGCCTGGCAGGATTCTAAGGAGAGGTACCCTCCATCACTTAGGACAGCTTGATAACGGCAGAGCCCAAACCCCCTGAGGAGTACCCACAGGACACGGGCTGGCCATGGCAGCTGACGGGCCCAGCCCACTGCCCACCTCCAAGCTAAGACCGGGCGGGCTTCATTTGCTGAGCTCTTTTCTACGGCTCCTTTTGCTCTGGGAAACCGGAGCTGTGGCACGCAGACCGAACCAGTTTCCTTGCTCTTGAAAGGAGACACAGGGTGGAAGCAGAACGCCCCCAAAAGAGTCACATCGGGATTTCTTTAAAAATCTGGCTTTTTCCTAAATATTATGGACTGGATTATTAAAATTAACATGCCACTGGAAACAGATTGTCCTAAAAACTTCAGTTCACTGAACGCTTCACCAGTTAAAAAACCAGTTCCCATGGTGGCCTAGCAGCTCAAGTCCTTACCTTGCACTTGCCAGGATCCCATACGGGTGCTGGTTCTAATCCCAGTGGCCCCACTTCCCAGCCAGCTCCCCGCTTATGGCCTGGGAAAGCAGTTGAAGACGACCCAGAGCCTTGGGACCCTGCTCCTGTGTGGGAGACCTGGAAGAGGCTCCGGGCTCCTGGCTTTGGATCAGCTCAGCTCCGGCTGTTGTAGCTGCCTGGGGTGTGAGATATCTTCCTCTCTGTCTCTCCTCTCTATAATATGGCTTTCCAATAATAAATCTTTAAAAAGAAAACCAGGTCCCATCAAATAAGCCACCTAACAGCCCTGAGGATGGTCAACAAGGAACAGTGGGAGTGGATGAGTAACTCCTGAGCCCTAACTTGCGCGCCGTCGGTGTCTGGCCAGCCCAGCCTCCAGGAGCGATGACCAGCACCAGCTCCGGGACAGGCACGCGCAGGCAAGCTCCGAGGTTCGCACAGCCCTTTCTGCTGCACCGTTTTCATCATCGCACGTCCCTCTGAATGTGACATAACATCAGTGTCGCTGCCGTTTTTTGTGTAAGTGGCCAGCCGACGGCTCAGCACAGTCTTGAGTACGCATTTTCCCCCTGGCATCTCTAACAGCTCTTTATCCCCGGCACACTCTTCCCACACACTTCGGCTTGCTAATTTTAACAGTAACGGAGGCATTTCCAGGTCCAGCTCTGAACAGCCCAGGTGGCAAGGATGCCCTTCACGACCAGTCTTCCTCACCATCTTCACTCATTCTCTCTCGCTCTCTCTCACGCACTCACACGCATGCTCAGCACACCCAGACAGGCCAAGCGCAGGAAAGGCAGCGGAGTCCGCTGTGCAGGTGGACGAGAGAGGCCCACCTCCCGGGCCCGCTCACCTGCAGGAACACTCGCTTTGGTTTGGGGCTGGCGGGATCGGAGCAATACGGGAAGAAGGTCCCACTGCAAACAAGCAGGAATGTCACGGCGCACACCACGGTCAGAGCAAGCATGGTGTTTCTGGTGCTTCTGGCAAGGTAGATGAAGTTAATCTATGACGGGAAGAAAAAAACGGCACAAGTTACAAAATCATACCAGTATCAAAAACACGTTCCTGATTGACTTATTCTTCGGATCCTGACCAGCACGTGCTAACATGATGCAGCACACAGAGCACACCTTCCAGGCTTTTTCCATTGCATGTCAGGGCCTGACTCCCTGTGTTTCAGCCACACAGGAGATCAGAAGACGTGCGTCTGTCACCAGCCAAGCCATGACCTTGTACTTCTGTGTCTGTCGGTGCCCTGTGATACAACGCGTGCCATTTCACTGCGGGGACATCACAGGGTTGAAGCTTAAGGATTTCTATTTAAACAGAGCTCCAACTTGACGACGTGCTGAAGTGTTAGAAGCATCTCAACTAGGCTTTTCCTGCACCTTCAAGACTTTGCCTGTGGGGACCCAGCGTGGTGGCCTAGCGGCTAAAGTCCTCGCCTTGAACACTGGAATCCCATCAGGCGCCGGTTCTAATCCCGGCAGCTCCACTTCCCATCCAGCTCCCTGCTTGTGGCCTGGGAAAGCAGTCGAGGACGGCCCAAAGCTTTGGGACACTGCACCCGTGTGGGAGACCCGGAAGAGGCTCCTGGCTCCTGGCTCCTGGCTTCAGATCGGCATAGCATCGGCCGTTGCACTCACTTGGGGAGTGAATCACCGGATGGAAGATCTTCCTCTCTGTCTCTCCTCCTCTCTGTGTATCTGACTTTCCAATAAACAAATAAATCTTTAAAAAAAAAAAAAAAAGACTTTGCGTGTGGAATTGCATGTGAAGAAAAACTGCCCGGCAGGGCGACACGCACCAGGCAGGAGACTGCCAGGGCCAGCGGGATCAACAGAAATCGGAACTTTCAGAGTAAAAGGTTCAGCCTGGAAGTTGGCATCTAGGAATATGCCCTGAGCATATTTTGCTTTTTAAAAACTATATCTCCTTTATAGGCAGACGGGCACATGACAGATCTCCCATCCACTGGCTCACTCCCCACACAGCAGCCAAAGCCGCTTAGGCCATGCCTGAGCTGGGAGCTGAACCCAGGTCCCCAGGGCTCACAGCAGCAGGAAGGCGGAGTCGGGAGAACTGAGCCGAAAGCCGAGCATGGCACGCAGCAGCTTCCCCGCCGCGCAGAGCCCCATCCCCGGCCTGCACTGCAGCTGCCGCAGGAAGGCCCCGGCAGGACACACAGGACTAGCCCTAAGCCCCTTCCCTAGGGGCGGGAAGTGCCCCCAGGAGGCAGGAACAGTACCTGACCCAGCTCCCCCTCCTGTCTCCATCTCGGCGACCAAAAAGTACAAAAGATCATGAAGGTGGGAATATTTTTGAGATGAAAATGAAAAACTAAGCAGATATCTATAATTTTACCTTATGTAAAGGTAAAAGGTGTCCACACTCCTTAGTGTGGCGCTGTCCCATTCATGGCAATCTCCAACAAAACAACTGTGACCACAGGCCAAAGACCTTACATTTGTACCATATGAAGAAGAGGGTTCAGTGGCCAGTCCTCCAGCTGCAAGCACCAGCATCCTCTACAGTCAACGGTTCGTGTCCCGGCAGCCCCGCTTCCCATCCCGCTCCCTGCCTGTGGCCTGGGAAAGCAGTCAGAGCCGGCCCAAAGCCCTGGGACCCTGCACCACGTGAGGGACACAGAAGCAGCTCCTGGCTGTGGATCGGCTCAGCTCCGGCCATGGCAGTCATTTGGAGAGTGAATTAGCAGATGGAAGATCTTCGTATCTCCCCTTTCTCTGTAAATCTGCCTTTCCAATAAAAATTTAAAAACCCTAAACAACCGAAAGAGTTCCAGGCACTTGGGTACCTTAGGTCTCCGGGCAGCACATTCGCAAAGCAGTGCTTCACCCAGCCTGTGTGCCCCCCGGCCCCGTCTCCCAATATTCCCAACACTGCAGGTGGCGCTCAGACCCACCTCAAAGAGCCTACAGGTACTGACTTCCTGTCCCCGGAAGGCGGGTGCAGTTCAGGCAGAAACTCTTCCAGTGAAATCCCAAACAAAAAGCTCCCTGCACCTGCCCTCCTCAAGCTAGCTGCTACCCACAGCTGCCCTACAACTTCATCCTGCACTGCAATTTATCCTTTTTTTTTGAAAGGTGCATTTACGTATTTGACGCCTACATTTTCTCTTCTGCCAATTCACAAGGGTCCTCCCTGGAAACACTGAAATGTTAACTACAGAAGGAAGGCGACAGAAAGGTGGCTAGGTGCCCAGGCTGCCCCTGCTCGCTCCCCGGGATCTTACCACCCTGGGCCACCGTGCTGCCCACGCGGTTAGCGATGCCAAGCCACTTTCTGCAACACCAGGGTCTGCATCAGGTCCCAGCTCAGCGTGCTCGTCTGAGACCCCGCTGACCATTAGGCAACCGTTAGGAGACTAAACCCGCAAGAGAGACTCTCTCTCGCTCTGCCTCTCCCTTTCAAATAAATAACTTTTTATAAAGTCTTTAAAAAATGAGGACACCGAAAAGGAATTCTTCCATGGGCAGTGTGTGCCGTTTGTCTCAGCGCACATTTTTGCTCTCCCCGTCCGCCCTGCAGAGTCCCCCCGGGAACCGAGGCAACTGACCCCTTGATGGAAGCGTAACACGTACAGTCAGTCCCTATGGAATAAGAAAAGCTCCCGGAAGTACTCGCTGTGGTTTAGGTCCCACAGTCTGCCTCTCGCTAAGCCCTTGACACCGCTCCCCCTGCCAGAGGAGAAGAGATGAGCAGAGCTGAATTCGGATCCCACGTTTGGCCAACGCTCTGGGCGTCCACAGCGTCCTGTCACTGACTGTAATTTCAATACGGCGGTGGGCGGGGGGTAGTTTATAACTTAGTTGACTACATTCAAACCTACTCTGCAGATGAGCCATTGTCTCCTTTAATCCTCACAACAGCAAAATTAAATCCAACATTAAATCCAAAAGAAGTCAGTCCTGTGGGAACAGAGAACATTTCCGTAACACCCCTGCCTGTACTCTTAAAGCTGCAATCATTCCTGTAAATGCAGAAGGGCTGCCATGGCCAGCTGCCCCCGATCCTGTGGTAGGAAGTGTCCCCAAGGCTGCGTATATGCACGTGGTCGCTCCTAGGCCGCACCACCGGCCACCCAAGGGCCTTCCAGAAGGAGACGCTGACCGCGCCTGGCAGGCTCTTGCACCGGACACTCTGGCTTCCCAGGGGCTTCTCCACCTCTTCGCGCCTCCGAGAGGCCCCGGGCAGGAGGGCGGTAGGCTGACAATAAGGAAATGAGGACCAGCAGCGTTACACTCTCTCCTTGGCCGGCACGGGAAGGCATGCTTGGGCACAGCAAGGGTGGCACCACCCCACCAGCCAGAGGCAACGAGGCAGTGACGTGACAGAGACGTGTCCCCAGGGCTGGTCGCTGGTCCCGTGAGCGCTCTAACACGGCCCCCGCTCCACTAGCACTGCCAAGCAGGATCTGACCATTCTCATCTGGTCCTCACTCTACAAACTCACCCGCGGGCACTTGGAAAGACCATTTGAAAAGGGATTTGAGAGGATGGAAAAGCACAAAAACCTGAAAAATTCAAAATGCAGCCACACACCTACACACACAAAAGCCCCATTTCTTACCAAGGTGAACTGCAACATCAACACGCGCGGCCACTCAACACTTCACTTGAACAATGCTCGCTCCAAAACCATCTGGTTAAACCCATCACATTTTCCTGTGAGAATGCAGACGGGCCCGGCAGTTCACGGGCACCCTGCATCAGCAAGCCTGGGTCTGAGTCCAAGCTCTACTGCCAAGGCCAGCTCCCCATCCGCACGCATGCTAGGCTCAGGTGACCACCAAGCCCCTGCAACCCTGCTTGGGCCTTTGTGGAGTGAACCAGGTGTCAACTAACCTCTCTCTCAAATTCATAATTATTTTATATTCATTTATTTTACCTGAAAGTCAGAATTACAGAGAGGGGGCAAAGAGAGAGAGGTCATCCATCCGCTGGTTCACTGCCCCAAAGCCCGTAACAGCCAGATCTGGCCTGGTCCAAAGCTGTAAGCCAGGAGCCTCTTCTGGGTCTCCCATATGGATTCAGGGTTCCAAGGACGTGGACCGTCCTCCACTGCTTTCCCAGGCCACAAGCAGGGAGCTGGGCTAGATGTGAAGCAGCCAAGACGGGAAGCAGTATCTATATGGGATGCCAGGGCTGCAGGTAGATAAGCCTCCTACACCACCACACTGGCCTCACTAATTCATAACTCCTTTACATGAGAAAACAGCAACATTTTTTTCTTACGAAGTAAGAAGAGAGGACCATGGTGCAGCCAGCCAGGATGGACGCCAGCACGACGTCGGGCGGGATTTCCGATCCGCTCCTCCCGAGGATGGGGGTGAACATCTCACACACGGCCCAGACCAGGTAGAGCGCGTACAGGTAAGGGACGAGCATCCCCAGGAGGTAAAGGGCAACGAACTTCCCCTGGGCACCTAGGGAGGAAGAAAAGGCACGCTGGTGACATTCCCGGGGACAGGCCAATCTCACGGCACTGGTGGGCCTGGGCACCCACACAACAGGTGAGAGACGACTGTGCTTGACCTCCCACTGTTGGCTACGGTGACAAGCCACCGTCACTGACAGCATACGATCCAAGTAAGAAACCTAAATATACAACATTCGATGCATTATTAGTATGTGTTCAAACACAGAACGGAATGGGATATAAAATACAAAGCTAGAGTGGTCTGCAGACGTTAAAAACATTTGTGTGGGAAGCCATAGGGAACAGCGCCTGGAAGCTGCTGCTTAGGTCACGTAGGGGATTTTTCTCTACTTGGATCGTGATCAAAAGCGTCCTACCATGCTGCTTCAAGTCCTTGTGCACGCAAAGCTTTGTGAGCAACGGGAAGGCCACCCAGAGGGCGCTGATGAATGCCGAGCACAGGCCGTGGTAAGTGAGTGCTACCAGGCAGCCGCAATGCACAAACAGCGAGATGTCGAAAAAGACTTCTCCCAGATACTGGGCACTGGCATTCTGCAAGAAAGAAGATGAACACACGTGGTTGCATCCCCAAGTCATCACTCCGAGAGACCAGCGAGCATCACCCAGGCCTCACCGCTCAGGAGAGCTCTGTGGAGGGTCTCCTCTTTAAGCAGACGACGCGTGCGCTGGCAAAGCCACCTAGGACAGTGAGATCATCAATGCCCATCAGTGCCCAGCCGAAGGCGAGTCGGTGAGCCGGAGGAAAAGCAGAAGCGCTAACTTCCTTCCTCTGGGAGTCTCTTCTGCCTGGGACAGGAGAGGGGCCTCCCCCAAACTCCCCCCGAGCCCCTGAGTTTTTCTGTTCCACGGCAACTCAGAGAGGACCACGGGAGGAACAGCATGAGCTATCTGGAGTAAGCTCCATTTTCTCTCCCCATCTGGCCTTGAACTGCACCTCTGCCCGTATCTCCCGGCCCCGCGGCTCTGGGATTACACAGTTCCATCTGTCTCTTTCGGGACCTGAAGTCCAGCGGTTCTCCTGTGGTCACAGGAGGAGGCAGGGCTCAACACCCTTAACCAGCCGCACACGGGCATGCGGTTGTCATCACAGTCCAGACATATCAACCTGCAAACACGCACGCCCCAGTCCCTCCTTCTTCTGACTTCTCATTTCCACGTGTATCTGGATGTTTGCTACGAAGGACACCGTCTCAAGAGCTCAGAAGGATTTCTGTGATTTTTTTTTTTAAATCACGTTCGCCTGACGACCTCCTTTGGCCAATGAAAGATCAGACGTTCAGCAGTCTTGATCTTTGGCTGGTGTTGTGGTGTTGGGGGTGGAGCTGCTGCCTGCACCACCAGCATGCCCCAGGGGTGCTGGTTCACAACCCAGGTACTCCGTCTCCGATCTGGCCGTCTAGTAACGGCCGGGGAAAGTGGCAGAGGGCAGCCCCAGTGTCTGGGAGACCCACATGAAGCCCCTGCCTCCTTGTTTCAGCCTGGCCCAGTGCTGACATAAAAGCAACCAGCACGTGGAAGATGTGTCTCTGAAACCCTTTCAGATAAAGAAATCTTCTGTAAAAATCAAGGTGTTGATCAAAAGGCTTGGGGCTTAAAATGAGTAATTCTGCCAATTCGATTTGAAACTGAATGCCACTCAGCCTCGGAAACTGAAGCAACAAAATGCTTCCGTATTAACAGCCCAGACTTTATCACAGCACACCTGTCCAATCTGTCTTCACTCCCTTCTCTATTTGTACCCTCGCCCATCTCACTGTAACGCATTCTACACACTGAGCAGAATTCTCTCACACAATTCAGCATCCCTCCCCCACAGCCCAGCCCAGTCTGCTCCACGGCCCCACTCCCACACCACCCCAGCCTGCATGTCTTATTTTTCATCTTCGTGTTGGCCAGCGCACTGACCAGAAGTACCTAGCTCAGCCCATCCTCCTGTTCTCCGTCTGGCCAGCCTGCACGCATCGTCCACACAGCACCGTGCCCTTCCTTGCCTTCGCCAGGACCAGAGGGCGAACCAGCACTACGTGCACACAGTACCCTCCACCCTTCATTCCACACTGTGGCTGTCATCATGTCAGTCCCTCGACTTCGCAGAGGAGGAGACGCTGCTCTTAGGGGCTGGGTCAGCCAGGTCATAGCACCTCACAAGATGTGTTGAAAAGTCAAGGTCGAAGAAACACTTCCCATCGTGCCCTCAGCCTCATGTGTAACGGACAAGTGAAACCCGTCAACGGAAATGGGAACCTTCCTTTGCATTTCCGTCCCAGCCGCGCCCCAGTCAGCACTGGTTACCATCGGAGAAGAGCAAGCCAAACTGAGCCTCGTGCTGTAGACATAACCCGCTCAGGAGGAGTGTGACCATCCATAGCTGGCTCGCCTCCAAGGCCCCCTGTGCCCTGGGCCCTGCCTGCAGGGAAGGGTCCTTCAGACCCACCCCACTGGAGGGAAGGGAGACAGCAGCCCACCATACTTCTCTTTCACACCTCCATTCCAGTCCCTATCAGGAGAAACTGAGAAAGCAGGTGTATCTGGGCCAGCTGGGCTGTTGTGGAAACAGTGGCATTAAGGAATCCTTGGCCCTGTCATGCACTTCCCCAGCCCGAGGCAGACTGCTCTCCCATAACCTTACTCGCTAATCCTATTTTGACCCAACAGGTTTATAGCTGACACCTAAACGGCGTTACAGAAGGGAACCCGGCTTCCTCTCCCCTCGGCGCCCCCTGCACCCCCTCACGCCTACACTCACCGTGAAGTAAAAGCGCTTGGCGAGGGTGTGTATGAAGATGATTTTGGCCACAGCTGCGGTTCCGTAGAGACAAACGGAGACGTAGAAGTGGTTGTACCATGACAGGGACTGCCCGATGAGCGAGATGAAGACTGCCAGGATGAGCACGGTCACGAGGCTGGTGAACCAGCTGACCAGCGTGATGCCCAGGCCGCACAGGAAGTCCTTCGCGTAGCTCCCAGCTGATGAAAGGAAAGCACGAGTCCATCAGCACCTTCACAAGAGCCAGCAGGGAAAAGGCGGCAACAACAAAATCACCAAAATCACTATCCTAACTTTTCTAAGATTTATTTGAAAGTCAGTTACAGAGCCAGGGAGACAGATCTTCCATCTGCTGGTTCACTCCCTGTAGAGCCATGACACCCAGGGTTCAGGCAGCCAGGAGTCAGGAGTCCAGAGCTTCAGCCAGGTCTCCCCCATGGGTACAGGGTCCCAGACACCTCGGCCATCTGCTGCTTCTCCCATGTATGTTAGCAGGGACCCGGACTGGAAGTACGGTGGCTGGGACGTGAACCAGCGCCCACATGGGTTGCCGACCATCACAGCCAGGTGCTTTACCCACTATGCCACAACACGGGCCTTCTCAGCGTATCTGTAGTTTTAGTGTTGAGGCTGATAAACACTAGAACAGAAAACCTATCATGGAGTAAGAGCCATGTAACATTGCTGGGAATCTGTGGAAGGGGATATTCTAGGAGTTAGATGCACTCCTTGCTAGGGAAGTGGGACAGCCTTAATTTCATCACTGCATTTTCACTGCAACATGCTAACATGGGAAGATGCAGACAGACCACGGGAAAATTAACGAGAACAAATGATGCAAATTGCACTAAAGAACCAGGCATTTGGCAGAGTGGTTAAGGCACCACTAAGATGCCAACATGCCACACCAGGGTGCCCGGCTTCCCGCCCCCACTTGCCTTCCAGTTCTAGCCGCTGTGTGATCCTGAGAGGTGGCAGATGATGGCCAAGTTACTGAGTCCTCCCATCCATGGGAGATCCCACCCACGGGAGATCCCACCCGAGCTCCTGTCTCCCTGCGTGGGTCTGGCCTGGCCCCACCTGCGGATGCAATCTGAGATATGCAAACATGCAATCCGCTCCGTCACCCTTCTCTGTGTCCCTGCCTACCACATGTCTCCCCTGGTAATGACAACTATTTAGATTCCCAAATGTTTCAAGTACATTTCATGCAGAAAGCATCAATTTCATCCCAAACAACTTACTCCTAACTTCAGAGCCGTGTGCTCTTGGTCTGCAATGTAGAAATGGCTTGCTAATGGGAAGACCCACTCAGAGTGAATCTACCAACCTGCTCTTCAGCAGGTCCTGTGGTGTACTGCTGTGGAATGTGTAAGGTCAATCTAATCTTACTAAAACTACACTGACTTTGGAATTCCTTACTATATATCAAGCTTGATTCTTAACATCACTTATGATTTAAAATACAAACATATTGACTGCAAAACTTTCAGCAAATCATGCAACTCTGCCAATATTTACAGTTTTAGAGGGAAAGACTTACTCTTATGTTTGGGCTGCAACAACTTCCTGCCCAGGTACAAGACGACAGCCATTACCACCATGTAGTTTATTATCGAGCCAACCCGGGACGGGTAGGCAACGACGAACAGGCCAAGCACGTCGAAAAAAACCATGTTCCCATGTTGGTACTCCGAGGAAGCAGCCAGCATCTCGGACGTAGCCAGGTATTTAAGAACTGCTAAAATGTTGTCCCCTATTAGAGAAAGGCAATGAAGCTGAATAAACCACCTACATATGATTTACACGTACCATAGATTTAGGTAGAAATAAGCTATCTGCTGTTTCAATAAAGAATGAGTTGGAAGTAATGGAAACCAAAACAGCTTTTTACTCTCCTAAGGCCTTCCCAGATTCCTCAGTGTCTCCGCTCCCGCCGGCCCACTTCCTGTCCACGTGGGGGCTCTGTCCCTCCCCTCGTTAGAACCATTCCCTGCCACCAACTGCGCCCTCACCTTGGCAAACCCCAAGGCTGCTCGCTAAGCTCCTTTTATTTAGGGTGTGTGAACTGCCAGGCTCGGTCCCAGTAACGCAGTGGGTGAGCCAAGGGATGAGGGCCTCGCATGAACTTCCCAACACAGCAAGCTTTTCCTAGGAAGCTCAGCATGAACAGGGAGAGCCGGGGCGGGGGGACCTCTGTGGGAACGTCTCCTGGAGCCCTCGGGCGTTTTGAACACCAGGGGAGCATCCCAGGGACACTGACAGGTAAACGGCTGAGGGAGAGATCCGAGGTAGCAAAAGCCCCCCGAGGGGGGCAGTTGCCAACAGAAGCAGCAGTGCCGGGGAGAGAACACTCAGGAAGGACGCTGCAGATACCAGGGAGGGCAGTCATCAGGCCAGACAGACTTACCAAAGGTCTGTAAGAAACGTCGGCTGTCCGAGCCAGGAAGCAATGAGCGCAAAGCTCCACAATGCGCCTTGCCCCCGCTGCTCCCCTAGGATAACCCCATCCTTCCCACCACGTCTCTCCCACTGGCTCTGGCACCTGCCTGACAACGCCTTTTCCCCAGAACTCACTTAGACCTCCGTCTCCACCTCACTCTCCCACCCTCGCGCCCTCAGGCCTCCTGGCAGCGATGCTGATGTTTAAAGTCATCCACCATGTACTCCACACTGTCTCACCTCCCTCTATCTGAGGAAACACTAGTTCCATCCTAGCCTGACTAGTCACCAACAGCCTCCCCGACACACAGACTCCACGCACGCTGGGCCCTTGATTGTAACTTCCGCTTTTCCAGGACAGGCCAAATCCTGCTGACTCTCTCACAAGGCTCAACATCAGACATGCTTCCTCTAACCATGCCAAACCTCCCTGGAGAGCCCGCTCAACTTATCCAGCCCATTCTCCCCCAACACCTGTCCCGGAGCCCCCTCCCCCAACACCTGTCCCGGAGCCCCCTCCCCCAACACCTGTCCCGGAGCCCCCTCCCCCAACACCTGTCCCGGAGCCCCCTCCCCCAACACCTGTCCCGGAGCCCCCTCCCCCAACACCTGTCCCGGAGCCCCCTCCCCCAACACCTGTGTCGGAGCCCTCTCCCCGTCCTCACCAACCGTCAATGGTTGGCTACACTGTGGCAGGATGCCCAGCTTTGTGCCCAGGCGCCACCCCAGTCTACAGAGTCCACGATGGCTGTACCCGCATCACTCGGCATTCTTACTGTAACCCGGGGTCAGCTTGCTCTCCAACTCCAGACAACAAATACACCCACGTCCTTAACTACCGTATTACACTGCAAGACTAAAAGATCCAGCTCACCCCTCCTATTCCCGTCACATACTGCAGCTTAGAGGGTTTTTTCTCCCCATCGCACAGGTTAGAGCTTTTTGTCTTTGTTTTATTAGGTTTGTAGGTCATCCCTAATGTCTTGTCTTACCATGTGCAGAACGCTAACCCGGGATACCAACCTGCTCTCTGAATGGACTCTGTTAGAATTCTGTCCGCCGTGTCATACTTGGTGTGATAAATGTATCCGTTTTCAATAAAAGCTAAGTCTATTCCTAAGACAAATAGAAAAGAAACGAAAAGGAAGTCATTTTGCTTTAAAACCCTGCCTCGCTTTAGGTCTGTTCGAGGGATTACATTCCCGAAAGCCAAAATGTCAAAGCGGTGCTGTGATTACGGTCTCGCTTATGAACAGTCCAAATTCTCTTCCATGTCTGCACGGAATCTGTAACCGTGGCATACAATTCAATACGTAATGGGAGAGCCTATACAAAGAGAGATCACTCTTTCTATGGGCAGGGACAGAAATGACTGGGAGGTAACCAAAGCTTGACCGTCCATATCCTCCTAGGCCAAATCCAAGCCTTAACCACCAGGGAGCTACGCAAGTTGCCAAAGCCAGATAGGCAGGCTCCCTGGAGGAACGACCACTGCCTTTTGGGAATGAAGGTGCCGAACAGTCCTCCCCGGCCCATCACACTGTGGGGGCGGGATGATCCACTGTAGACAGGCAAGCAGTTAGATTAACGTGGAGTATTTGAAAAGCAAACATTAGGGACCAGTATTGCAGGCCGGGTCGCTGCTTGCACTGGAAGCACTGCAGGACGAGCTGCTCTGCTTCCGACCCAGCCTCCTTGTGGTGTGCCCGAGAAAGCAGCAGAGGACGGTTCCAGTGCTTGGGCCAGGCAGCCTTCACAGAGAACCCAGATCCCAGCTTCCTTCAGCCTGGCCAGTCCTGGCGACCGCAGCCACCTGGGAAGCAAAGCAGAAGACGGCGGGGAGCTCTCACGTGTTCGCTCCGCATTTCTGCCTTTCAATTAAAGATATCAATCTTGAAAAACAAGATGAGGAATTCTGTTTCAGCGAGTCAGAATACATAGCTCAGTGGGAGAAACCAGAAAACACTATGTATTCACAATTTTTTTTTTTAAGATTTATTTTTATTGTAAAGTCAGATATACAGAGAGGAGGAGAGGAAGCTCCTCCATCGAATCACTGACTCCCCAAGTGACCACAACAGCCAGTGCTGTGCCAATCTTAAGCCAGGAGCCAGGAACCTTCTCCAGGTCTCCCACACAAGTGCATGGTCCGAAAGCTTTGGGCCGTCCTCAACTGCCTTCCCAGGCCACAAGCAGGGAGCTGGATGGGAAGCAGAACTGCCAGGATTAGAACCAGCGCCCAGATGGGATCCCGGCGTGTTCAAGGGGAGGAATCCAGCCTTTAGGCCACTGCACCGGACCCACTCACAAACTTTCAACAAGGAGATCCTGCTTTTGCTAAATTAAGGTGGAACATCGCCTATGACCACTGACGAATACCTGGAATATTCCCGAAATCCCTGTAGATGCGAAAGTCAGTATCGGAGGGAATAATGCCACTCTGGAAAACTTCCTGCGCCACCACGGAAGCGAAGGGGTGTTTCGCTGCTGCAACGTAAGCTTGAACCAACCAAGGGTTCTCAGGACCTATGCGAAAACACGACAACAGATCACAGACCAGCCCAGGGCGTATTTTAAAACACACAGCACTGAATTTTTAACACATCACAAATACAAACAGGGGAGGTTTGGGGGAAGACGGGTCCGGGGTCAGTGGAAGTTTCTTAATCCCTAATGTGTTCTGCAACAGATACAGGTGCAAGACTTTCAGAGACAACAAACAAAGCTTTTATATAAAATAGCTATCAATTAATTGAGAAATAAACTGCAGTATGCATCTCTACTTCCAAATCAAAGCTGGACTCCCAATGGAACTGTTGGACATTCTAACACTAGGCTGGACTCGGCCACTGCCCATACCGATAACATCAGGATACTTAAACAGAATGATGGACAATGACTGCTTTGAAGGGTCATACTATTGTAATAAAATAGGAGAATCAGTGGGGTGAAAGGAGTTAGAGAGGGGGAGAGGAAATCCCTGAGCCTATGAAACTGCATTATAAAATTTTTAAATATATATATATCACCAGAAGAGGTATATTATAAAGCTGTATTAAAATGGATGGTATGCTAAGGGCATAAAAACAGACTTGAGAACTGGCAGAACGTGGGAAAGGTGTATTACATCAATAAAAGATATGATTTTTTGGACAGAGAGGAGAGACAGAGAGGAAGATCTTCCGTCCGATGATTCACTCCCCAGGCAGCCACAACGGCTGGAGCTGAGCCAATCCGAAGCCAGGAGCCTCTTCCGGGTCTCCCACGCGGATGCAGGTTCCCAAAGCTTTGGGCCGTCCTCGACTGCTTTCCCGGGCCACAGGCAGGGAGCTGGAAGGGAAGCGGGGCTGCCGGGATTAGAACCGGTGCCCATATGGGATCCCGGGCATGCAAGGCATCCCACTTGCGCCACCGCGCTGGGCCCTGTAATAATGCATTCTAAAAAAGGTTGTAAAGTAGCAGGAATATGATTCCTTTTCTATGCATTTGCACACATACTAATATACACACAAAGAAAGGGAAAAAGCTTCCAGGAAGGTGTAAGCTGTTGCCCGGGTTGCCCCGTGGTGGGGCTCACAGGGGAATGGTCATCTTCATAAGAAAAACCCTGTGACCCGGCTGTCTGTCTGAAGCTCAAGTTTGGAGCTAACCGAACGCCTTCCAAATGGACTACTAGCACAATCCATTTATATTTTACAACATGGGACTTTTGAGAAAACATTTTTTTTTTAATTTTCGTGTATTTGAAAGGCAGAATAATACAAAAAGCAACCTTCCATCCACTTTCTCCGTCCCCAAATGGTGACAGCAACCGAGGGCTGGACCGGGCAGGACCCGGGAGCTAGGAACTGCGCCTGGCCCTGCCACGTGAGTGGCGTGCTCGGGCCATCCTCTCCTGCCTCCCCATGCCCGTCAGCAGGGAGGCGGGCGGGAGGCAGAGCACGCAGGACTCACAGGGCACTCCAGCACGGGATGCCCGTGTTGCGAAGGGCCGTTTAACAGACTATGCCACAACACTGGCCCCCCTACACTTAGATTTTTATTAAGACCTTCGCAATTACTAAATGACTAAAGCAGGCCTTCCCTGGCTCATGAAATCACCAGGCTGGTGAGCCAAGTTCTTCTTGCCAGCCCTTCTTAAAAATTAGGTTGCATGCTTACCCCTCCAAAAATTCCCCCAATGAGCATGTCTGCCATGACAAGAAGCTGCAACGCACACAAAGCTCTAACTGCACACCCCTCTAGAACAGGACCAGCGCTGTGCAGCACACACAGGGCCCGTCACAAAGCTGCCAGCACAAGGCCCGTACACACAACCCCACACACAGGAGCAGGGCTCTTCTCCTTCCTCTCGGAGGCCAACAAGGAGACCCTGTGGAAGCCACGTCCCCGGGGAAAGCCAGTCTTTGGCAGACAGTACCAAGAGCGGGCAGGAGACGCCTCGGAGCCCTGGCAGGGATCGGAGTGCCAGAAAGTTCTCGGGAGTGAAGCTGAAACCCAACAGTGAGCTCTCAAACAGGAAAACGGGAACCAAATTCCAAGAAAGGGGAAAGATACCGACAGTGTCTCCAAATCTTTTGCAGGATGCTCCTCCAGAAAAAAAAAATTTTTTTGGAAACATGGAATTTTATCTCTTAAAACTTATTATTCATTTTTCTTTGGAAGGCATAACGAGATAAAGAGCTCTTCCATCATCTGCCAGTCTGCTCCATTGACACCAGTGACACCCCGGGGGCAGAAGCTGGCGCCCAGCACGCCTCCCACAGGGTGGCAGGTCTCCCAGCATGTGGCCTCTCACCTGCTGTCCCCGAGCCTGTGCACTCGCCAGGATGGGCAGGGGCTCCGTGTCAGCCACTTGACGTGGGATGCTGTCCTGGTCAGGCCTTAACCCATTCACCCACACCTACCCCAGGATTTTATTTCAGAATAAATATTTAAATTGTCTATCTACTGCTAATGTCTGCTTTTCATTTTGTGATTGAAGCAACAAATGAACCATCCAACTTTAAACATGATAGAAAACCATAAAACGTGCAAGGGACTCGCTCTGGCAGCGCTGGCTTTTAATCCATACAATAAGCTCTCACTCAGCCCACACTCAGCCCACCCTCTTGGAGTCAAACCCAGCGCGGTCTCACCGGCAAAGACCCTCCACACAGCGGACAACGTGCTCTTGCTGAAGTTTCTGCAACTGTAAAATTTTTATCCACAACTACATTCGCTTGAACTTGAAGAGTACAGACTCTGGGCTAGACAGACCTAGCCAAAGGAAGTATTTGATAAATAAAGGAACTAACCGGGGCTGGAACTGACCAACCCTAAATAAATGTGTTTCAGCCTTCCTGAACGGGAGCCAGCGGCGTGACCCAGCACGCAGAGGCCAGCCCCGCACACGGGCACCTGCGGCCCCTGCCCCTCACACGGGCACCTGCCCCTCACACGGGCACCTGCGGCCCCTGCCCCTCACATGGGTGCTGGTTCCTGTCCCGGCCGCCTCCACTTTGACCCAGCTTCCTGCCAACGGCCTGGCAAGAGCAGCAGAAGATGCGCCCAGTGTTGGGCCCCTGGCACCCACTAGATGGAAGATATGGGTGAATTCCCTGACACCCAGCTGCGGCCCTAGGGAGGAATGAACCAGCCAAAGGAATTTCTCTCTCTCTCGCCTTTACTCTTCGTAACTCCTTAAAAGGACATTTTCAATAAAAATAAATGTGTAACATCTATAACATGCTTCCAACAGGAAAAATCCACACAGACATGCAAGAGAGACCGACTCTCGCGTGCCCCGTTACAGCCGCTGCTCCGCAGGAAACAGGCCAGCATCTTGTGACAGGCCAGCGCCTTGCCTGTCCTCGCCGGCTGCTCGGACTGCGCCACCTTGCGACCCTCAAAGCCTCACCGGGGGGCATTTAGGCTGCCATCTGGGCACAGGCCTTCAGGGAGCCAGCCGGAGTGCGAGCTGCTCCCCCTCCACCCAGCTAATGCACCTGCAAAGGGACCAGGCATCGGGCGCCCTGACACCCAGCTGGAGAGACCAGGGTTGAGCTCCTGGGTCCCAGGACTCCCATGTGGGTGCAGGGTCCCAAGGCTTCGGGCCATCCTCGACTGCTTTCCCAGGCCACAGGCAGGGAGCTGGAAGGGAAACAGAACAGCCAGAACATGAACCGGTGCTAACAGGGGATCCTGGCATGTGCAAGGCAAGGACTTTGGTCACTAGGCTACCGCACCAGACCCCAAATAAACCTTTTTAAAAGCAGCATTAGCTGACATAACATGTACACTATTCTTTAAAGAAAATGTTTAAAATAAGTTGGAGAAAATCAAAATACAATACTAAACATTTTTAAAAACACATGTAGCATCTAATATAGCTTCATATATTGGTACCAGCTGCTCCAGCTCTGATCCAGTTCCCTGGTAATGCGCCCGGGATACAGCAGAGACGGCCCAAAGGCTTGGGACCCAACCACTCGTATGGGACACGTGGATACAGGCCCAGCGCTGACCATCGTGGCCACGGAGGGAGGAAACCAGGGCATGAATGATCCCCCAATCTCTGCTACCCTGCCATCCCAATAAACGAGTCTTTGAACAAGCCACTGGCAAATGCCACAGCCCTGCACACAACGCACTACCAGAATCTAACAGAAGAGGGCCATGGTCCCAAGCTTCCCATGTCAGCATCCACTGCACCGCGACTTCACATCCAGGAGCCTGGGATCGTCTCAAAGACGTCAGGAACTCTGGTATTTATCAATTAAAACTTTTCCTGCCTGATTAAAAGTTACTAATGTTTTCTGACATTCAACTTAATTTAGTGATAATCTTAACTGCCTCAAGATAAATTTTCTCCCTGTAGCTCATGAAGTGATGGTCCTTTAAAATTATTCGTCACGATTATCCGAAATAGATCCAAAAGTTAGAACGATCTGGTTGGGAGTTAAGAAAACAAAATCTCCGGGAACAGGGCTGTGGCACAGTGTGTTAAGCTGCCACTTGTGCCACCGGCATCCATATGAAGACAAGCAGCTGGAGTATCAGCTATCCTGCTTCTTATCCAGTTTCCTGCTAATGTGCCTGGGAAAACAAAACAGCAAGACGGCCCACGTCCTGCAGCCGGACAGCCATGTGGGAAACCTTAAGCAAGTTACACTCTCTTGATTCAGAGGTAAGAGACACACGCTGCGGCACAGGGGCCAAGGCGCAAGCTGGGACGCAGGCTGACAGTGCTGGTCAGAGTCCCAGCTGTTTCACTTCCTGGTCACGTGTCTTGAAATGGCCCAGGCACCCAGGCCCCTGGCACCCACAGGACAGACCCAGAAGGAGTTCCTAACTCAGACTCAGCCTCACCAGTCCCAGCCAGTGCAGCCACACGCGGAGCAAACCAGCGGATGGGGTCCTGACGTCCCTCCTTTTCTCTAAGTAAAACAGATCACTCTTTTAAAAATAAAAGGATGCTCATTAATGAGACTACACAAGTATAACAACTTGATACTTTCATCATAAAGAGGACAACATTAAACACACAACCCACTGCCCCACGTACCTGTCTGGAACACAAGTTCCTTCCCGCCGACACCTGCTGCCTCCAGGTTGATGAAGGCACGGATGAGGCTGGCCCAGGGGTGCTGAGTGATGAAACCATGGCTGGCCTTGACGGGAAGGAAAGCAAACACGGAAGAAACGAGCTTAAACAGCCAACGCTGCTGCTTGCTGAAGCGACACAGAAGTGACAGTCTCACAAAGGCCGTGCCCGACACGTCCTCGTCCCTTTCCACACAATAACGGCTGTGTGCAGCCGGCTGAGAGGACCGGCACCCAACTACCAGGACAGTGCCAAACAAGCTTGGAGCAACACTAGTGAGGAACACACGAGCGCTTCCTGAGTGATAAGGCTGTGCAAAAGAAAGGGCCCAGGCCACAGGCCCAGTGGGCTGGCCGTTCATGCTGGGTGCCTGCCCCAGATCATCCCTCACAGCCAGGGCAAACCTGAGGATTAGCCACACCACCAAGGTGCCCCCGGGGGGCATGAGGCACTGCCAAGCCCATCTGTCTTTCTTCCCAACACTTGAGCGGCTAAGGAGTGCTCAGAGTCCTGCAGTATTTCCTCTGTGTACCAATGGCAGCAGGCCCTCAAAGCGCATCAACGCATACCATCAGCGATTATCGTGCTCCTGAGAAAAATCAAGCCTGGCATTTCAAACAGGACAGTTCTTACCTGAAGGACGTTTTCCTCGGCTCCGTTAAAAAGAAACACGACAGCGTGGCGTAAGGCTTCGGCGGACGTTGCCAGGACCCGCAGGGCCTCCAGCATCACGGAGCAGCTCACCGCGTCGTCGCTGGCACCTGCGGGTCGGGGAAACAGGCTTGCGGGTCAGAGTCCACAATGCCCACAGGCGCTCTGCAGGGCAGGGCAGCAGCGCAAGGCCTGCGTGTCGAGCAGCATAACCCGGTCCGTCGCTGGGTGAGGACAGCCATGCCAGCCAGCGAACCCAGCCACAAGGGCAGGGATCCCTGCAGTGGCTGTGCCTGCCAACTCACTCAGAAGCGGACCAGAAGCACGGCTGGGCCCCAGCTACAGTGTGTCCCACCGATGAACCAGCTGGCATGGCAAGTCCCACGGGAAGCTCCTGAATCCTGGCTTTGGATCAGTGCAGTACCAGCCGTTGTGCTCACTTGGGGAGTGAACCATCACACTGAAGATCTTCCTCTGTCTTTCCTCCTCTCTGTATATCTGCCTTTCCAATAAAACATAAATCTTAAAAAAAAAAGAAGTTATCCATTTACGTCCCTTTTTTAATGACCCTAGCAGCTGTGAAGAGAACTAAAACAAGGGTCAGATGCCTTGAAGAAAGGGAAGCCAATCCCAGGATGGCATCTGGAAGGGCCGGGTGGCTGAGCCACAGCCCTGGCATCCAGAACTAACCTGGAGATTGAAGCCGCCCCTGGAACCCCACAGCCGAGGCGGCCTCCTCTGCAGGTCACCTTACTAACCATTCCTGAGTCCTCAGACACACTGCAAAAATGCCCATGCTTCAATTAGTTCATTCACTGAAGGGACAGTCATGCAAGCCTACTTGATGCATTCATGAAAAAAAAAAAAAAGACTTCTTAAATTTACTTAAAGAGTGACAGAGAGACCCACATCTTCTACCTGCTGCTTCACTCCCCAAAATAGCCACACTGACCGGGTCTGGATGAACCTGAAGTCAGGGGCCGTGGCACCTTCTGGAACTTTCCCAGGTACATGAGCAGACAGCCAGTTAGGAAGTAAACCAGTTGGGTCTCAAACTGGCTCTCTGCATGTCACCAATACGAGCTGCAATTTAATCCCTGCACCACTGAAGCACTGTTTGTAATAACCAACCAATGACAGAAGCTTCCAGTAAACTGCAGATATGGGCACTCATAAAATCTTAGCTAACGGAGTGGCGCTATGGTGCAGCCAAGTCAAGCCACCCTCTGTGGGGCCAGCATCCCACGTGAGCTGGGCTCCGAGTCCCAGCTACCCCCAGGCCCATCACGCTCCCAGCGAACACCTGGCTAGCCCGAGTTCTCGAGGTCCTGCACCCACGTGGGCGACCCAGAAGCAGCTCTGGGTTTCAGACTGACCCAGATTTGGCTGTAGAAGCTGTTGAACCAACAGATGGAAGATCTGTCTCCCTCTCTCCCCTATAACAATGCCTTTTAAATTTAAAAAAAAAAAAATTGGGGCCCGGCAGCGTGGACTAGCAGCTAAAGTCCTCGCCTTGAACGTGCCAGGATCCCATATGGGCACCGGTTCTAATCCCGGCAGCTCCACTTCCCATCCAGCTCCCTGCTTGTGGCCTGGGAAAGCAGTCAAGGACAGCACAAAGCTTTGGGACATTGCACCCGTGAGGGAGACCCGGAAGAAGTTCCTGGATCCTGGCTTCGGATCGGCATAGCATCAACCGTTGCGCTCACTTGGGGAGTGAATCATCGGACGGAAGATCTTCCTCTCTGTATATCTAACTTTCCAATAAAATAATCTTAAAAAAAAAAAAATTGGTTTCAAATGCCCCGCCTTTATTGTTAGACACTACTTGTGCAACTTGTAACATTTTGCATAATACCTTTAAAAGGGTAACACAATACTAATCCTCAATTTTGAGCCAAAAGCAACTGAGAACTGAGAAACTACAAGAAAAGCTCTCCCCTGCCTTAACCTCTCACCCCACCACTGGTGTGCACCCAGAGCGAGTATACGAATTCGGGAATGGTCCCTCCCTCTCTCCTTCCCTGCAAGCCAGGACAAAGGCTGAACACCTAAGACAACTGTGGACCCTTGCCGGACTGGAGACGGTACAGCAAGAATCTACAGGACACACTTCACCTTCACCTGCCCTGTATTGGCTTTCCTGCGGTGTGCCACCCTGGACTCAAGGTTCTTTTCCCTTTGTAATTTCTCCAAAAAGGAGTTGCGCTTAGAGGGAGTTTGAGTCTAAACTTCCTTTTTCGAGATGTACCCATTCCTCCTGAGTTATCACCCTTGTACACTTAAGTGCACATGCCAAAAAAAAAAAAAACCCACGCACTTCTGGGGACTGACGCTGTGGGGTAGAGGGTTAAGCTGCCACGTGCTACACTGACATCCCACATGGCTCGAGTCCCAGCTGCAGCTCTTCGCTAACGCACCCAGAAGAGCAGCAGCAGATGGCCCTTAACCCTGGACCCCACCATTATGGGGGAGACACGGAAGACACCCTTGCCTCCTGCTTCCTTTGGCTTGGCTCTGGCCATTGTGGCCACCTGGCGAGTGAATCAGCAGGTGGAAGATCATGTTTCTCTCTCTGTGTGTAACTCTGCTTTTCAAATAAATAAAATAAACCTTTAAACATGAGCTAGCTGTCCTCTTCTTGATCCCCGCTAGTGATGAAGGGCAGAGGAAAAATTTTCTCCCCCCGCCCCCCTCTCTGATAACTACATAACATTCCTCTTTGCCCTTCCAGAATTCAAGCAATGTGATACAGAGAAACGCTGTCCTACTTTAAGAGGGACATAAAGATCACCAGTCCTCCCCACTCCCCCGCCAGCACACACAGGGCTGAGTTTTTATATAACAAATGCCAGCATCCCACATCGGAGGTGCAAGTCCCAGCTGCCCTGCTTCCAACTCAGCTTCCTGCTAGCGTTCCTGGGGAGGCAGAGGAAGATGGCGCCAGTACTAGGGCCCTTACCATCCAACGTAAAAGACCAGGATGTACCTCCCGATTCCTGGCGTTAGCCTGGCCCAGTCCTGGCTACCTCGGCCATTCAGGAAGCGAACCAACTGACAGGGTATCCCTGGCTCTCTCTCCCTCCAACTCTGCTTTCCAAACACTCAAGCTTTCTAACTAAAGACATTCTAATAGCACCGTATCAAGACAACCAACTGTACTTCTCATTTTAGATAACGTGGTTGCCTCCATGTAACCTGGAAGTACTGGTACTACTTGGACGGGCCTGGTGTGCATTCCAGCAGTTCTGCAGAATCACAACCAAATGACAGCTCACAGCAAGACCGGGAGGGGAGAGCAAACCCCCCTGCCAGGTGCTGCTCCGGGGGGCCCTTCTAGTGATTCCCCTAAGCAACACTGCTGAGAAAAAAAACGAGGACTTTTCTCCATTTCAAGTGAGAACCGAGACAAGAGGCTAAGCACCCGCAGAGCACTCCAAGCCTCTCCCCTCCGGCTGGACCTGCAGGAGGTGTCCGCCAGGGAGGATCAGCACCCGACCCGTCTCAGAGCGCTGGTGGTCAGGGACATTCACTCCTCTGTCCCGACAGGGGCTGAGCGGGCTGCCATCTCGGGGCCTCCCCGGCTCTACCACCGCACGCCACAGGCCGCAATGTCCTATTCCGTCCTGCTTACAATCTCTAGCTACTGAAAACACGCTGGGGAGGAATATGCAGATTTGAACAGACAAAAGCTCAATGCAGGCAGTTTCATTCACTTCACAGACATGCCCTGTGCTCTGACACTGCCCCCACTGCCCCAAACATCAGGCTTTCTAATTCGGCCCCAACAGCACAGTACGGTACTCCCAGTGAACTACAACCCCTCGCTTCACAAGTCAACAGAAACTGCTGGAAGCAAAGTCCTCCAGAGCACGCATGCCTTGAAGGCAGGGGCTGTGATTCATCCGATAGCCCTGGGCCTAGTACAACACCCAGCTGAGTAAACACCTTGGGAGCACACGGCCTGACGCCAGGACACAGGGCCATACACACTCCCTGCTCGCTCAGTGGGTTGCTGGCATTCATGTTAACAAATAAAGCACTTAACAGAATACTTAGGAGCCGGCATGTTGGCTCAACTGGCTGATCCTCCAGCTCCAAGCACAGCATCTCACGTCGGCACCAATTTGTGTCCTGGCTGCTCCACTTGCAATCCAGCTCCCTGCCTGTGGCCTGATGGGGAATGGTTCAAGTCCGAGCTCACATGGGAGACCCAGAAGTAGCTCCGGACTCCTGGTTTGGGATCAGCTGAGCTCAAGCTGTTATGGCCACTCGGGGAGTGAAGCAGTGGATGGAAGATCTGTCTCTCCTCCTCTCTCTGTCAATCTGCCCTTTCAATGAAAATCAATAAAAAAAAGAAAAAAGAAAGAATACCAAAAGGCTAGACCCTTCACTGGTATGGCCTTCTCATCCTGCCTCTTCCATCACAATGAGAAACGGTATGTAAACTGGGATTAGCTCAGTACTAACTCCTCCACTTCCCACTTCCTTTAAAAAAAAATTTACTAGAAAGGCAGAGTTAGAGGGAGAGAGGGAGAGAGAGAGGGAGGGAGACAGAAAGAAAGAAAGAGAAAGAGAGAGAGAGAGAGAGAGAGAGAGAGAGCTATCGCTCTTCCACCAGTTGTTCACTCCCCAACAGCTGCAATGGCCAGACGGAGTCGATCCAAAGCTGGCAGTCAACAGCTTTAACCTGCTCTCCCTCACGGGTGCAGGGGCCCGGGAGCCACCTGTGGCTCCGTTCCCAGGCACATCAGCTGAGAGCTGGGTAAGAGGCAGAGCAGACAGGACTCCAACCGGCACCCACCCGGGATAACGGAATTGCAGCCAGTGGTGACTCTGCAATGCCAACCCCATGCTGCTCCACTTCCAGGCTGGACTGGAAGCAAACGCACCGGGGAGGGCAGATAACAGAGGTCTGAGTCCCTGCCTCACATGTGGGACATCAGGACACACTGGCTGCCGCATCCAGCCTGGGTCAGACCCGGCTACTGCGGCCAATCTGAGTGAGCCAGGGACCCAAGAGCTTTTTCTTTCTCTCTACCGTTTTTTTGTTTTGTTTTGTTTTTTAAGGAGGAGGTTTCTCCGTGTAACCAGTCCCCACAATTGTGCAAGCAGCTTGGGGTTATGTTCGTAAGCCTTCTGGGTTGGAAACAATGCAGTGGCATAGCACGCTAATCCTCTACCTTGGCACTGGCACCATCCCGGCTGTTCCACTCCCCATCCAGCTCCCTGCTTTGTGGCATGGGACAGCAGCAGGAAGGCCCAAGTGCTCGGGTCCCTGCATCCACAGGGGAGATCGGGAAGAAGCCGCTGGCTCCTGGCTTCAGCCAGGACTGACTGTTGTAGCCATTTGGGGAAAGACCCAGCAGATAGAACCCATCCCTCTGTAACACTGCCTAGCAAATAAGCCAATAAATCAATAAACCTTTCCAAACAGAACAGGTCCAAGTGCTCAGGTCACGGCCGCTCCTGGGGGAAACCTGGGTGGGGTTTCTGCCTTCTGGATTGGTGTCGTCCAGACCTAGCTGGTGTGAGCATGTGGGGAGTGAACCAGCAGATAAAAAGATACCTTTCTCTCCCGCTGCCATTCTGTTTTTCAAATTTATATGTACGTGTGCGTATGTACACATATGAATGTTTAAAAATAAACTCTCTAGGCTATGACGACTTCTAATTCCTAAGGAGGTCCCACCTGGTGAGTTGGCCACCGAGTCAAAATGACAGTTGGCCAGGACGGCGTGCTGGGCGCCGGCTCTGGGTTCCAGCTTCACCACCACGTTGGTGATGTTGTCATAGTAGCTCGTGAAGCCTCCCAGGAAGTCCAGGCTGAAGGAGCCCGTGGGCCGCTGCACATCCACCGAGATCCTGTGCAGGCTGTGGCTCTGAGCTTCGATCCGGCGGATCTGCTCCAGCAGGTAGCCAACCGTCTGGACTTCATTCTCGGGACTCCCCGTGGTCCTGGGGCCGATCGCCGTTATGTGTTCAAGGTAATTCCTGCGAGCAAGGAAGATAAGGATGGCGATGACGGCTTAGCAACGTATAGCACACGAGCCCCGTTACTACCACGCACACCTGTGTTCCTCCCCCTCCACTGAGCTCAGTTCTTCCACGTCTCCTTTAAAAAGCCTGGGGTGGGTGACATCACATGGAGTTAAGCTCCCACCTGTAACACTGGGCTCCCCGTACGGTGCTGGTTCGAGTCCCAGGTGTTCTACTTCCAATGCAGACCCCTGCCAACCCATCAGGGAAAGCAGGGCAAGATGGCTCAAGTGCTGGGGTCCCTGCACCCACCTGGGAGAAGTGGCTTCAGCCTGGCCCAGCCCTGGCAGATGGAAGTTAGTTCATTCTCTCATCTGTCTGTGTCTTTCAAACACACAAACATTTCAAAAAAAGACTGCCTTTAACCATTTTATTCTACCTTCCTTCTCTTTTTTAATAGATGTCTACTGAAGAGGCGATCCACAGAAAGAATGAGACAGACTAAGGCTTTTGCATCCGCTGGTTCACTGCCCAAGTGGCCCCATCGGCGTTGGAGCCAAGCCAATCCAAAGCCAGGCGCTTCTTCCAGGTCTCCCATGCAAGTGCAGGGTCCCAATGCTTTGGGCCATCTTCTGCTTTCCCAGACCACAGCAGGGAGCTGGAAGGGATGCGGAGCAGCTGGGACAAAAACCAGCACCCACTGGGATCCTGGCGATGCAAGGCAAGGAGTTAGCCACTGAGCCCTCTTGCCAGGCCCAACTGTCCTTCATCTCATTAAGAGCTCTTTCCACTCATAAAATCCTGTTTCTCCCAATCTTAACAAACCAACATAGGCATCAGTGCTGTGGCATATCAAGTTAAGTTTCTGCCTGAGGTGCCAGCGTTCCATGTGGGTTCAAGTCCCAGCTGCTCCATCTCCCATCCAGTTACTTGCTTACAGCCTAGGAAAGCAACAGAGGATGGCCCAATTCCACAGGGGACCAAAAAGTGTGTCCTGGCTTGGGAACAGCTGCTACAACCATTTGGGGAGAAAACCAGTGGACAGAAGATCTTTCTCTCGAACTCATTCTACATTTTCAAACAAAAATAAATCTCAAAAACAAACAAATAAGTCAGGGGCATGGCTAATCCTCCACCTGCAGGTGCTTCACTTCCCATCCAGCTTCCTGCTTGTGGCCCTGGGAAAGCAGTGGAGGATGACCCAAAGCCTTGGGACCCTGCACCCGTATAGGAGGAGGAGACTCCTGTCACTGTGACAATCTGGGGAGGAAATCAAGTGGATGGAAGAGCTCTCTCTTCCTTTCAGTCTCTGAATCTGTCTTTCCCATAAAAACAAAACTTAAAATCAACATAAACACCAGGGGTCGTATTCAAAGGATGTGATGCTGCAAGCATACTGGAGATCCAGGTCGCTGGGCTACATTCCTGAGCGCAGCCGATTCTGAGTTAAGGGCTCAAGGCAGCAGGAACCACAAACAAGAGGTCAAACAAAAGCTTTTGATGGTGAGGATCGGACTCAGCCCTCGAGCAGGCACAGGGAGCCTAGTAACTTCCATTCAAGACATGACCAATTCTACCGCCAGGGAAAACAAACAGAAGACCCCATGGCGCCGCTTTTTGGGTAGGGGCTTTTGGTTTGGGTTTTGGTTTTTGCCATTGCGTTGGAAGCTGGGAGACGGGAGGATGGCCAGGGTGTGTTGCAAAAGCCCTTGAGAAAATAAACTTTCCGTTCTTTGCCTTCAAAAAAAAAAAGTTAAGCGCTCACACACACACACACACACACACACACACGCTGTAGAGCCCATTTTTCTGCTAGCTTGGACATAGATGAGGTATAAAGCTTGCCCTGTCTGGCACAGCTAAAAAGACTTTAAAAACTCAGGTCTGACGCTATCCCGGGGGGAACAGAGGACTTTCTGGAATTGCGTGCAAAGCTATCAAGAGGCCGTCTGCCTTGGAGCGCACTTTCGGGAAGCGCTACTGCAGCCGCCGACCCTGCGCTAACCTAAGTCTCCCTGTCCTTGGGGAAGCCAAGAGGAGGCCCGCGCGCACCAAAAAGTACGAGCTGCCCCGCAAACTGCTGGGGTGGGGTGCGGTGGGGGGGGCGTTCGAGGTGGGAGTCGGGGGAGGGAGGGAAGGTCCCAGTGAGGGTGACCCAGGTGACTGGGCACGTAGCCACAACACCTGCCGTGTGGGCAGCTCCCCCTGCACCCCGTCCCCGCACCCCCACGCCACCGCACGTGCTGCGGCTCCCCCGCCGACCCCGCGGCGCACACACAGGTGGATGCCGGAGCCCGTGCCGGGTGGGCCCCGCAGCCGCTCGGAGCGCAGCGTACCTGGCTTGGCTCGCGTCGAACTCCGCGCCGCCACCTCCGGCCCCGCGCAGCACGAGCTGCCGCAGCGACAGCTGCACGAGCGCCCGCAGCACCAGCAGGTAGAGCGCCAGCCCGAGCGCAGCGCGCGCCTCGGACAGCCCCGCGCCACGGGCGCCGCCACCGCCGCCGCCGCCACCGCCGCCGCCCGGGCTCCCCTTCCGCGGCCTCGCGCCGCCGCACGCCGCCTCCGCCGGCCGCTCCGGGCCCTCCCGGCGCTCCCCTCCGACGCGGTGCCGCCTCACGGCCGCCGACTCCGAGCCCCGCTCCATGGCCACCAGCCGCCGCCAACCGCCTCCAGCCCGCCGCGGCTCCCGGCCGCCGCCTCAGCGCCTCCTAGGGCGCGGACGGAAACTGCGAAGGGCCAAACTTGTTCTCATTGGCCCGTCCTCCCCTCCCACCATCACCACCACCAACACCACCACCACCTACCCCGCCTGCTCTGGGCTTGCCTATTAGCAAGGCCAGCCCAGGCTGGGCGTGGTGGGTTTGCCCTCTGCACCTCCACAGGGCTGGTCTGACACACAGAGTCTCGCACCTCCCCCTCATGGAAATATGGTCAACCAGCCAAAACCAAAAAGTGACCCAGAGCAAAAAGTGCTAAATCGCTTTTCCAGGAACTCAGGTGCAGGTGCTTCTTCGCGGGGTCCGATCAAGCGGATGGAGAGGCCGGCATACCTAATTGTCTTGACTGCCAGCAGAACGGGCTCTGAAAAACTAGAGCCCTGGCCCAGAGCCTCAGCCTATTGCTTCCACATGAACGAAATCAGATCTTAATAACCTTGTGAGATAACTTTATCAAGCCAAACGGAGACAGGAGTGGTTAACTATTGGTGATCCAGTATCTCTTACTGGCCAAGCGTAACAGTAAGCGCTAGGACACATTTTCTCATTTAAATCTCGCAAGAACCCTGCAAAAAGAAATACTGTCTCATTCCCACATGAAAGCCAAAAAATCGAGAGATAGCGGGTGGAGAATTTAAATCTTAACTTCAGGGACTCCGGCACAGCCACGTGCCACTCTGGAGATGCGAATTCTGCTTCCATCCGTGTGCCCCGGGGTGGTGAGTCCAGGCCTTGGTTTTAGTGGGATCACCTGCTTGCTGAACCGTCTCAGCATGACCCTACCTGGGGACCAAATGGAAAAGCAGGCAGTGGGATCTGGGACTGCATACAAGGCCCTGTCCGTCTGCCCGTGCCTTCCCCTCCAGCTCAGCTAACATCCTCCAACTCCTCTTGGTCCAAAGACCTCTTGTTGCCCTTTGCAACAAAACCTGCTTTTTCAGTGATCCAGAAGGTTCCTCCTTCCTCTCATTGGCTAGCTAATTGCTCCTCCCCTTTCAAATCTCAGTTTAAGTGGTACTTAATTCAGAATCTCTTAATTTGATTGAATCTCCTCAACCCATTAAAAAGCCCACGTTCCCTGAGTGTAGGTTTTCATGGCATCGTGTGTGCCACTTAACACTCTTCCTCACTAGACCGGAGCTGTGCCTGGTCTGGGTCAAGATTTTATTCCCTAAACATGTAATGTGACATACAGTATGTAGCTAATAAGTGTTTCTTGATGGGATAATAATGGAAAACATTTTATAGCGTGACTCTTAGTCCCATAAGACCCCTTGAACTATTAACTCCTTGTCATCAAGGAAAGTGCCTGTCTTATTTATTCATCCCTAGCTTTGTACCTAGAGTGAATAGATATTATCCCTTAATTAGAATCAGCCCTCAGGGCTGGCACGATAGCTCAACTGACTAACCCGCCACCTTCAAGCCCCGGCGTCCGTATAGGCGCCGATGTGTTTCCTGGCTGCTCCACTTCCCGTCCAGTTCCCTGTTTACAGATTCAGCTCCAGCTGCTGTGGCCATGTGGGGAGTGAACCAGCAAACGGAAGACCTTTCTGTCTCTGCTCTCATAAATCTGCCTTTCCAATAAAAATAAATCAATCTTTAAAAAAAAAAAAAAGAGCCAAATCTCTTGCTGTTCCTTTCCCATAAACCCCATCTTTAAGAGAATTCAAGATGCTGAGAGGCCAGCAATGTGGCATAATGTATAATCCTGCCACTTGGGATGCTGGCAGCTCATATGGGCACCAGTTTGTGTGGCAGCTGCTCCACTTCGACCCCAGCTCC
The DNA here is from genome assembly GCF_017591425.1 of Ochotona curzoniae. NCBI lineage: Eukaryota > Metazoa > Chordata > Mammalia > Lagomorpha > Ochotonidae > Ochotona > Ochotona curzoniae. The sequence goes on along the minus strand of NW_024466446.1, from coordinate 6,444,925 downwards.
CTGCTAATGCACCCGAGCAAACAGCAGAGGATGGCCCAAGTGCCTGAATCCCTACCACCCACATGGGAGATCCAGAAGCTCCCGACTCCTGCCTTTGGTCTGGCCCCGCTCTGGCTGCTTGCAGCCGATTGACCCAATAGATGGAAAACATGTGTTTCCTTTATTCTACCTTTCAAATAAAGGAATTTAAAATATGGACATGGAAATTTCCACTCATGGGACCTAAGAGACGGGCATACGTATCTCACCCGATGCTGTACTTGTTTCATCATTGCTTGCTTGGATGGGGCGGGGGTACCAGAAAGAGCAGTGACAGATAGTGGCTCTTAGGGGGTGCGATAAGGTGGAACGGCTTTTTCTGAACGGCTGATGGGGTGAGAAGCATCTCTAATGGCTTAGCAGAGGCCATGGACCGCCTGAGAACAAACAGCCTGATTGTCACGGTCAGGGAGATGTCAGGCACTGGCCCTTTTCAGAACACGTTAACAATCCCACAGTGTCCAGGTGGTCTTATATGATACAACTGAGATAATTCCTTAAAGAGCTACACGCAGATCAGCCAGCTGAGCTAAGAGATCTGCACATGTGAATCCCCGAGAAAACTGCCGGGCCTTGTCTTTCACAATGCTTTGCAGAGGAGATTAAAAAGCACTTTCTGGACAAGATCATCACACATTCCTAGGTGGAGAAGCAACAAGAAAACCAACGCTGCGGCCCTCACGGAGCTGGCATGCTGACAAGGAGATGAGAGACGACTGTGTACCGGGGCAGCCTCAGATGGGTCGAGCACTCTGTGGACCAATTAAGGAACAGAAAATGAAAGTGGCTGCTATTTAATTAGGGTGCTCAGGAAAGACCTGTAGAGAGATGAAGCACCTGACCTGAGCCAAATGAGGATCAGGGCTGTCTAAGCCCCGGAGAGAATGTCCCAGGCGGAGGGAAATGAGCCAGGATATGTAGAAGCACTCTGGGTTAGCCGTGTGTTTAAGGCAGACAGAGCCGAGGGGAGATGAGACCACGGAAGCAGGCAGCCGCCCAGGGGCCTGTGGCTCAGAAGGAGCCTGGTGTGGTTTTGCTGTTCTAAGTGATGTTTTGTAGAATCACTCAGCCTGGGCGGAACCAGCCCCACCCACACTAAGTAGTCCAATGCAAGTCTAGCCTACGGAGTTTCTGGAGCCTCTTGGTAGCTTTGCTTGTGTGGGAGGAAAACCACAGAGAAGGGACACATGTTCTGTGTCTCCCATATGTCCGATCACTGTCAAAGATGGCATGATGGGAAAGGCTCACTAAAAAATGACAGCTAGACCGACCGCTGGCCAGAGAGATGTCCCAAGTCCCCTCTGTCCAGCCGTGTCTCCAATGACCTGGCCAAGGAGGATGGGAAGGACATGCGAGTAGTCAAGACTAGGGTGAACTGCAAGGTTCTGACTCCCTTGCTGGTCATTCTGTAGCTAATGTCACTTAAAATAACGCCACAGGGGCTGACACGGTGGCTCAACAGGCAAATCCTTCATCTGCAAGTGTGAGCATTTCCTAACAGCACCAGCTTGTGTCCCAGTGCTCCACTTCCCATCCAGCTCCCTGCCTGTGGCCTGGGAAAGCAGTGGAGGATGGCTCAAGTCCTTAGGACCCTGCACCCACTTGGGAGACCACAAAGAAGAAAATCCTGGCTCCTGGCTTTGAATTGGCTCAGCTTTGGCCCTTGCAGCCATTTGGGCAGTGAACTAACGGCTAGAGTATCTTTGTCTCACTCCTTCTCTCTGTAAGTCAGCCTTTCCAACAAAAATAAAACAAATCTTAAAAAAAAAGAGAAAGAAAGAAAGAAAGAAAAAGCCACAGGCTATGCATCGCCACCTTTGGAAGAGGGCCTACTAGAGCGCTTGGTGAAGCCCTCTGGGACGGAAGGTGGCACAGCAATACCTTCCACCTGCTATCATGGAACATGGAAAGCAAATCAGGTGAGAGGAGAGTCCGAAGCAGTTGCACAAGATGGAAAGAGGTGGTAACGGCAAACAGCGCAAGTCATAAGACTAAAAAAAAGCAGGAGTGAGGATTCCAGGTACAAAAGAGATCTTAGATAAATACCGTAAGGTTGATACTCAAATCTCCTTAAAGGACCAGGGTGAAGCCTCTGCCCAGTTTCAAAGGACTTTCTTTTTGCTTTGGATCCCTAAAAGCTGAAGTGAGGGCCCCAGGGGCTGTTCACCAATGGTCTTCCTAACTACAACATTTGGAAGCTGGTGACTGTGCCAGCTACAAGGAGTAACTCCAGTGAGCCGGGCAGCCTAGGAGCTGGCACGTTGGCAGCAGAGGATCCTCCAAAGAGGCACTCAGACCACATCTGATGAATCTGCATGTGCGTTAGTGTCCCCCACCTGGAGCTGAGCAGTCTTTGGGAGCGGAGGGAGAGGGCAACGGCAAACCTCTCACAGGCGCTCTTCAAACTCTGGTTGGACGTCTCCGGGGGCCTCGGGTTTCTGTTATCAGACACAGGGAGTTAGGACAGTCCAGCTGCACTGTTGGAAGAATCCGCTTTTCTCCTTGTTCTTTTGGAAGAACCTGTGTCTAGCTAAAAATGGCTTTTGCAGCGGCTGGCCTAAGAGGTAAGGCCACATCCGCCATGTCAGCATTCCGTGTGAGTGCTGACATCAGAAAAGTGCCTGCAATGCAGAGACGCAAAATGGACAAGAACTCTTTGACTGAAAGGACAGTGAGCAGTAGGCACAGAGCCCTGGGGTTCATCTATCTGCGTTCCACATAGAAGAACCTGGATTCAATTTCCAGAACTGACTCCCGACTCCAGCTTCCTGCCACTGCAGATATATCACATGCATAAATATATGAAAGGAGGGGTTGGCACAGTGGCATAGCAAGCTAATCCTCTACCTGTGACATCCCAAATGGGTGCCCGTTCAAGTCCTGGCTGCTGCACTTCTGATCCAGCTCTGCTTATGGCCTGTGAAGGCAGCAGAAGATGCTCCAGGGCCTTGAGACTGTGTACCCATGTAGGAAACCCAACAGAAACTCCTGGCTGCAGATTAACTTAGCTATAGCCATCGCAGTCATTTGGGGAGTGAATCAGTAGGTGGAAGATCCCCTCTCCCTTTAACTTTGATTTTCAAGTAAAATAAAGTAATCTTTTAAAATATATTTGCGATCCCGGCATGGTGGCAGCGCCTAAAGTCCTTGCCTTGAAAAACCAGAATCCCATATGGGCACCGGTTCTAATCCTGGCAGCCCCATTTCCCATCCAGCTCCCTGCTGTGGCCTGGGAAAGCAGTCGAGGACGGCCCAAAGCCTTGGGACCCTGCACCCACATGGGAGACATGGAGGAAGTTCCTGGCTTTGGATCAGTGCAGCACCAGCCGTTGCGGTCACTTGGGGAGTGAATCATCGGACTGAAGATCTTCCTCTCTGTCTCTCCTCCTCTCTGTATATCTGACTTTGCAATAAAAAAATAAATAAATCTGAAAAAAATATCCTTGCCACCTCTTGGTGGCACTTCTCCCTAGCCACTCATTTCACTGTTTTCCACCTTTCAGAGCCTCAGATCCAGGGCAGGCATTTGCCCTTGGGAGTTAAGACACCGCTGAAGACACAGCCACATCTGAATGCCTGGGTTCAAAACCAAGCTCCGGCTCATGCAGACCCTGGGGGTGGGGGCAGAGCCCTTGGCTCAAGGGATTGGTTTCGTGGCACCCACACGTGAAATCTGTACCGAGTTCCCATTTCCTGGGGTGGCGTAGACGAGCACGTAGAGGACCTCTTTGAAATGAAAACAGAACCTTTTCCACATTTAAAAGAAAGCTCTTCTCTAGTCCATGATCCCCCTAGCACATTTCTAGACCAAGAAGTTTAGGGTAAAGATTTGGGACGTTAGGGCAGGAACTGGGGCACTTAAGCTGCTGCCTGGAAACACCAGCCTTCCATATGGGCACTGGTTAATGTCCTGGCCACTCCACTCTCAATCCACTCCTTTCTCATGCATCCGAGAAAGCAGCAGAGTGTGGCCCAAGAGCCTAGGCCCCTGCACCTAACTGGGAGGCCTAAACAGGCCCCTGGCTTCAAACTGGTCCAGCCCCCAGCCCTGGCTATTGCAGCATTCTGGGGAGTGAACCAGTGACTTAAAAAAAAATCTCTCTCATCCCCACTCCTGCCTCTGTCTTTATCCCTTACATAAAATAATTTTTTTAAAAAAAGATTGAGGAACTCATCCGTTGCTGAACTAATACAAAATTGGCGGTTGGGCAGTTTTATCTCTCTTGACAGCCAGCTGTGTTGTGGGACAACAAATTGGTGCATGCAGTTTTAAATGCCTTGGGAAGTTGAGCTTTCTGTTCCTTCCTTTGCTGCATGTTCCAAGTGGGCATCGTGGGGCTGAAGGGGCAGGTGAGCTGGGACCGAGGGGATGATTCAGCAGTCTAACGTGGACTGGCTCCCTGCAGAAGCCCAGTGGTTGGATTGCACTGAAACATTCATCAGTGTGTACATCGCCAAAACGCCACAAATAGGATAAGGCACCCAGAGGCCCCGGGCTGTTCCTGAGTCCGGCCTGGAGCAGCTGTCTCTTCATGCAGCCCCATGACCCGCTCCCACAGGCTTGTCCTGTGTCAGGTGCACTTTGCTTGCAAGCTGCCTGACCTTCTTTAAGGCTCTTTGCTGGCCCAAAATAGCTTCTGCCCCAAAGACAAAAGAGGCAATTTCGTTTGAAATGGCAAGTCTCTTCTCAAAGGGGGACACAGAACCCCCAGGGGAACCTGCTTTAGGATAAACAAGCCATCTTGCAGTGTCTGCATCTGGACATAGAGCCTGACCTGTAATTCCTTATGCACATGAATGCTGGAATCCGAAGACAACTTGGCCTCTGAACTCAAAGCCATAGGTTAATGGTACAAAGAGGGCGGGACTTAGCAGAATCACAGCTCTTGGAAGCAGGGCCTCTGGGAAGAGGTTAGTTGCGACTGAGTCAAAGACACGGTACCCTCATGACTGGGTCTTGCCAGCCTTATAAAAGACCACAAAGACTGACAATACACTTGCCACAAAGGCTGCTCAGTGCTCCTGTGTGAGCAACTCCCTGGAAGGCGAACACACCAGGACCCATTTCAGTCTTGGACAAGAACTATCCAGAATCACAAGCCAAGATCAGCCCCTTCCCTTCATCAAGTTAGTTGTCTCGAGTCTTTCATTATAGTACCAAGCAGCTGACTGATAGAATTAACCGTCAAAGGCCTCCCGTGCCAGGTCCACACGTCTAAAAAAGGAACAAAGGCCAACTGAGGCAGAACCACACAGCCATCTTCTTCCTGGCCCTCGATGACCACAAGAACTGCGTAGTACCACACATCAGCAACTCATGTAGGAATACAGGGTTGCAGCAGGCTGTGTGCCATTTCAGAGCATGGAGCCTTGGCAAGTATGAATCTACAGCTAACCCACCATGTGACACCTAGGGAACCACCTGACCTCAGCTTCCGCATCTGGGAGATGGAGTTAATAGGGTCATTGGGCTGCCCTAAACCAGGAGACTTGGAAGAGCTTAACACATACTGCTCCTCTGTGGCGGGGACCTTCTTCTCAAGGTATTAGCTGGCTGTGGGTTGAAGACAGTGCATGCCTGGCTCTGTTATAGCCACCTGATTCAAAGTTGTTGAAAGGCAACTTACAACACATGCCCGAGGGAGATTGGCCTTGGGTCTTCAAAGGACAATGTTGAATTGTTAAGTATGAGTTGCTGCTTTGCTCTGCTTCATCCGCCCACACAGGTAAATAGCTCTTACTACCTTCTTTATGGGAGATCTTATAAAAACCTTGATGTCTTGCTGCAGTCATTTTAGGACAGTAATTAAGGGACAGAAAGCGTGAGACTTTTCATCCTCTGGTTTACTCCCCAAATGCCCACCACAGCTGGGACTGGCTGAAACCAAAGTTAAGAATCCAGAACTCAATCTGGTCTGCACTTGCTTGGAAGGGAGCCGAGGACTGGCATTGTCACCCCCTTCCTCCTGGTGTGAGCGTTAGCAGGAAGCTGGACTTGGCCGTGGAGCGTGGGGACATCCCAACAGGTGTCTTAAGGCCACTGCGCCAAGGGCTCACCCTCTGTGTTTTGTAAAATAAGATACACATTCAGACATAAAAAGGAATGAGGCATTGCGACAGCCAGCCCACAGCAGGAATATTGTGAAACACTATGCTAAGTGAAAGAAATCAGATACAAAAAGCTGTACACTGTCTGGTCTTGCTTGGTATAAAGCATGCAGAATAGATCCACCCCCCAGGGGACGGTGGGGGTCTCCACAGACAGGTGACATTAGGGGGAGCCGGGGCAGGGAGGGAGAATGGAATCAGCGACTCACCAGGCACAGGATTTGATTTTGGTCTGATGAAAGCGTTCTGAAACAAGTAGAGGTTTGCACGGCACTGTAACATACTAACTGAACCACTACCTTGTTCACTTTTAAGGTGGCTAATTTTTTAAAAAGAAGTATTAATTTTTTAAAAGATTTATTTTATTTTTATTGGAAAGTCACATAGAGAAAAGAGGAGAGACAGAGAGGAAGATTTTCCATCCAATGATTCACTTCCCAAGTGGCCACAATGGCCAGAGCTGAGCTGAACCAAAGCCAGGAGCCAGGAGCCAGGAGCCTTCTCAGGGTCTCCCATGCGGGTGCAGGGTCCCAAGGCTTTGGGTCGTCCTTGACTACTTTCCCAGGCCAAAATCAGGGAGTTGGATGGGAAGTGGGGTCACCAGGATTAGAACCAGCACTCACATGGGGTCCAGGGTGTACAAGGTGAGGACTTTAGTTGCTAGGCTACCAGATAGGCCCAAAATGTATTGATTTAAAAGGCAGAGTGACAGAGACAGAAGGAGAAATCTTCCATCTGCTGGTTCACTCCCCTAAAAGCCCAGGCCCGAGTTGTGAGCCCAGAATTCCACATGGTGACAGGGGCCAATGCACTTGGGATATTGTACATTGGCAGGAAATGGGATTAGAAGTTGGCATGACAGGTGGCAGTTTAAACTGCTGCACCACAGTAACAACCCCCCAGCTAACTTCTGTCGTGTTTCACCTTCACTAAAAAATAGTTTACTATACATTATTCACAGCTTAGACAGTTTAACTACATAGGCTTGTTGTACCCAGATTTTGAGATTCCCCCAAAATCATCAGGAGTCGATGCAAATGCATAAGTGTGGCTTATTTAAACTAGCCTAGGCCCCCAGCTATCACCCAGTGGGACTGGGGACAGGACAGCAGCAGCAGCAGCAGTAGCAGTAGCTGCCATGAGGCTGAACAACACAGGGTTTTTATACACTTCAGGCCAAGTCCACATAATTATATAGTCATGATTGGTGAGTTTAACTGTTGACTTTAAAAAAGAGCAGGTTGGCAGGCTTCTATTGGTGGGTTTGAAGCAAGCAACTTTTAAATAGTACAAACTGCTGGGCTGTGGGTTAATGAGCAAGTCTTATCTGACACCAGGGGCCTCCTTCCTGAGGAGTGCACTGCCTGCGTGACCTGTCGGGTGTCACGCGGACTGTCAGTCCTGGAGTTCACACAGCACTCCCCCGCCCCAAGCAAGCAAGGCAGAAACCACAAGAGCAGAAAACACTCAGGTTCCTCAGCCTCAGTCACAGAAAAGCAATTTTTTACCCTGATGCTGCTGTTATAAATCATGGTGAGGTTAGCAAATGCCTTGGATTCTAGTAGCTTCTGATTCAGGCAATTCTCTGAGGAGTTCAGCTAACTGGCAAGGAGAGCAGCTCCTATCCGGATGAGAAGGGGCAGAGTTCCTGTATGAGTAGACCAAGTTGGGTCAGTGCCATGACATGGCAGGGTAAGCCTTCACCTGCATGCAGGCACCAGCTTGTATCCCGGAGGCCCCACTTCCCATCCAGCTCCCTGCTTGTGGCCTGGGAAAGCACTGGAACCTGGCTCAAGTCCTTGGGCCCCTGCACCCATGTGGAAGACCCAGAAGAAGCTCCCAGCTTTCGATCAGCCCATCTCTAGCTATTGTAGCCACTTGGGGAGTGAACCAATTCATGCAAAATCTCTAGAGGTCTCTCCTTGGCTCTGTAATTCCGCCTTTCAAATGAAAATTTAAAAAAAAAATTTTTTTTTTTTTTACGTTTCCCAGGCATCCCTTCTTTGGCACTCCCTTCCCGACTCCTGTAGCAGGATGTTTTTCACTTAAATACTTCGTGCTGTGCTCACTGTCCCTGTCTGCATGAGAATTATTACATGTGAGATAAGAACCGAGATTACACTCGCCATCCTGTGCAACAGTTTTAAGTGCTAAATTAGGATTTTCTCTCTTTTTTTCCTTTAAGGAAATCAATCAGTACAATTGTGGGGGAGGTGCCCGTTCTTCAGGAAAAGGAAAGATTACCACACTACCTGAAGTTAAGGAGCCAGTTTCCTCCCAGGATCCTCCTAGGGGTCAGGTTTTATCCTAAGGTTCTCCCACAAGGCTGGAAAACCTCAGCATCCAAAATCCACATGACACATAGGTTTCTATCTTGCTATTACTGTTACCCAAAAGTGCCCTTCCATGAGCAAAGTGGTTGTGATTTATTGAGGGGACAGAATGGAGTGTGCACAAACCATTTCCTGACACAAATAATAGAAAAGAAAAAGCAGCAATCAAGGTTGTTAGGAGGGTGAGGTCTGGGGACAGAGGCAAAGCCTGAGTTCCACCTGCGACAGTCAAAGCCGGCTGGAAGGGGTGCAGTGCAGAGGCGGGGTGCTGCACAGGACTGGGTGCAGGGCAGAGGTGGAGTGCAGGGCAGGGGCGGGGTGCAGCACAGGATTGGGTGCAGGGCAGGGGCAGGGTGCAGCACAAGACTGGGTGCAGGGCAGGGGTGGGGTTGCAGCACAGGACTGGGTGCAGCGCAGAGGTGGGGTGCAGGGCAGGGGCGGGGTGGCACACAGAGGAATCTGGGACAAAGGTTGGTTGGGCACCTTCTGCTCTGCTCCGTGGGAAGTTCATTTGCAAAGGACAGCTTATGGCTTGATCCAAACCCAACAGGTCAGCTAACTGGACGCTGCTCACCTGAGTGTGGGTCTAAAGTCTCTGACCAAGGACTCACGTGGGTCCCCAAGGATTCACTTGGATCCAAGATCAAAGACTGACCCGAGGGAGAATCAGGGTTCAGGTGTAATTCTTCTCTCTAGACTTCACAGGGGGAAAAGTTGATGGTGCTAGGACCAATCAAATCCGGTCAGCCACACCTCTCTCTCTCTCTTTCTCAGCAAATGCTTTCCCACATCCACCGCTGCTGCCTGCTGCCCTAGTTCATCGCACAGGATCAGAGAGCAGCAAGACCCTTTCTGACACCTCCGCTGATGAGGACCTGAACACTTGGGGGATGGATTCTCTCCCAGCACACCCATCCTGTAAAATGTCTGGTATGGAACATGCTGAGGCAGTGCAACCAAAGTGTTGAGTGCCAAGCCCATCCCACCATCCTAGACTGTGAGCCAAACTTGGGGATGTGGAGCCAGCTATATTTACTCTTATATGTCCTGCAAGGGAAGGAGGGAGGCAGGGAAGGGCCAGTATCCCTGCTTGGTCTGGAACCAACCCACCATGACACCAAACCCAGGAACGTTGCTCAACCCTACAGCCCACACAGCAAGTGTGGATTCTTGTGAATGGGGGTCATTTCCACAGCCTGGGAGCTGGCATTTCCGGCGAGGTGGAATTCAACTGACGCAAGAGTAAAGAAAAGACTTTCATCCTTCAAATCAAACCTGCTGTCCTGGATAACAGTGGCATCCGAGAGCCCCAGGCTTCCTTCCTGCCGTCTTCCTGCTCTTCATGCTTAGCCTCAGGTCTGACTGGCCACTGGCTGTCCTGCACTGGAAATTCCATTCCACTCCAAGCAGCTGCAAGCAGAAATGGCTACACCAATGATCTTGCAAAAGCCCATCCGGGTCTCTGCCAGCATCTCCTCCAGCAAAGACCTTGCCCTGGGACCCTGCCCTCCCCGCCCCTCCCCTGCTTTCTGCTGTAATAGGAGGTGGATTTGTCAACTGCTTCTGTCTGGTGGGAAACCATCCAGCTAATCCCAGTTAACACTCAACATCTTCTAGCAAGGTCAGCCCCTGTTCTCGCAGGGACACCCACCGTTTGCTTCAGAGATAAAAATCAACAACCACCACATTCTTCCTAACTGGTCTACCGTGAGTTACAGCTGCTTGGGGACACGCGTCCCTTGGCCGCAGGCATACAGGCTGTGGGCCAGCCCCACCAGTGGTTGAGCTGTGTTTCCTGCTAACAGTTACCGGGGGAAGTGTACCCCCACGCTCTGGCTGGCCACCACTCAGAACAGCGCAGGGCCTGACCATTCTCTCTGAGGCTAACACCTGCTGAGCTTTTGTTGTTGTTGTTTTCCATAGGCAACTGTGTTTTTGCTGTCTCCATAGGCAACTGTGTTTTGTGGTTGGTTTGAAAAATATTTTTTTTAAGGATTGTTTACTCTTAAACTTGAATGCCCCTGACTTGTGAGAGCATTTGACAATTATTTGAATTTTTTTTTAAATATTAACTATGGTGACACAGTGCATGGTGACACACAGAGCAAGAATGAAAAATTTGAAAAATTCACTCTAGCTATTTTCTCTCTTTCCCACACAACTGGACCCTTATCTGGATTTTTCTGCCTGGGGCTTTAACCACAGCCCTCCTTATGTACCTTTCTTTTGTGACAATGTCTTAAATATTTATCTATCATCTATCTTTGGGACTGGTGTGGTGGCATAGTAGACCTAATCCTCCACCTTGTGGTACTGGCAACCCATATGGATGCCAATTCATGTCCCAGCGGTTCCACTTCTGATCTAGCTCTCTAGTATAGCCTGTGAAGGTAGCAGAGGATGGCTCAAGTCTTTGGCCCCCTGTACCCATTTGGGAGACCCAAAAGAATCTCATGGCTCCTGGCTTCAGACGAGCTAAGCTCCAGCCACTGCAGCCATTTGGGGGAGTGAACGAGCAGACAGAAGACTTTCTTGGACTCTCCTCTTCTCTGTAAAATTCACCCTTCAGATAAAGTAAAACTTCAAAAAAAGAATCCTTGAACATTTGTTTTAAGACAGAGATCTTCCATGTGCCAGTTCTTTAAACTCTACAGCTGGGGCTTGGCTGTGCCAAGGTCAGGAATTCAACGCAGGTCACCTATTCTAGTTAAGCAAAGGCCCAGCCACTCGAGGCATATTATCTGCTACCTCCACGGTGCCCATCTGCAGGAAGCTGAATGGGAAGTGGCGTCTGACAGGGATGCCCCAACACCTGCTCTTATTCCTGCCACAGACTCTCTGAATAAAGGCAAGAACTCAAACTGGCTCTCTGGTTATGCCCAAGAGAGGACAGGAGGATGACGACCAGTGCAGGGCATGCCAAGCACTTTGGTTTCTGTCTTGCGTGGATTCCCTGCTGATGAAAAGCAGGGACCGAATGTGGGAGGTCGTCAGGTTAGGTAAGGGAAGAAGGAAACTTGAGTCAACCTGGAGAACCTTCTCCCCAAGGGGAGAAGCAATTGAAGCCACTCTGTGATTCTGGCCGCAGGCTGTGTACAGCACAGACAGCCAAGAGAAGCAGTCACTGGGAGGAGCAGCAGGCCTAGGAGCAGCATTAATGAGTATTTCTTGAGTGGGTTGTGTGTGTATGCTGCCCAGGACTCTGGCCAGGGGAGGACTGAGGTGGGAGGGCGCAGACCAGCCTCTTAACAGACTCACCCAGAATACCTGTGCCACCACTTTATCACTAGCTAACTGCCCACCCCTTGTGAAGCCAGGGGCTATATTTGGACATAGGGACAGCTTCCAGATAAGGCCAGGGAACAAATAGAATCGTTCACATCCATGCCACTGCTGAGGCCAGGGAGGAAGAGTCAGTTTTCCAGGGAAGAAGGCAAAAGTGGAGTAAGACTCCCAGTGGCAAACAGATCTGGGTTCATCTGTCCGCCACCAGTTGGCAGTGCCACCTTAAAGAAACCAACTCACGTACAAAATCACAGATAATGAAGCCTCTCTTGGCCCTTCCGTGGAATTACCCTTGGACTTGAAGACAGGGAAGCTGTCTGATGCTGCCAAACCTTGTGCCAATATAATCCATTGGGTCAACGGCCCTGCGGAGCATCAGCCACCTGTGACTAATACGGACTCCCATTTCTACGTCCCCCAAGGCCTCCCGAGGCATGGGAAGTAGGGCGATCCACCTCACCTCCCTCACCACGGGCCTTGTCCCACATTCGACACATCTCTTCCCAGGGCCCACATCAGTCTGTTGCCTTGTCCAACAGGCATGACGATTATTCTCTTCTCAGAGCAACAAAGGACTTCTCTGGTTGGAGGGCCAACACCTGGTTTCTGGCTTTGGGCCATCTTCAGGTGCAGGAGATCCTGTCTTTCGGGGATGCTGTCAGTTCCTCTCCCACCAAATGGCAATGCCCATGTGTGCTCAGCAGTGTGGGACCCTGCTCAAGTCCCGCCTGGTCACCGGATCGTGGGCAGTCCTCAGCTACCAAGAGCTAACAGGGGAAGCCGCGAAAGGACTCTGGGAAAATTGAGTTTGCTGTTGAATTCATTGATTTGGGAAATAGGGGATTTTTCTGATTCTTTTACAAAAACAAACCCTAACTTGAAAACATTGGTTTCCAGTGTCCAACAGACTCCATTAATCAGGACATGTAGTTACTGTCTTTTTAAAAAAAAAAAAAAAAAAAGATTTATTTTTATTGGAAAGACAGATTTACAGAGTGAAGGAAAGACAGAGAGAAAAATCCTCCATTGCTGGTTTGCTCCCCAGATGGCCAACAGCCAGGGCTGAGCTAACCCAAAGCCAGGAGCTTCCTCCAGGTCTTCCATGTGGGCACGAGGTCCCAAGGCTTTGGGCCATCCTCCACTGCATGCAGGGAGCTGGATGAGAAGCAGTGTAGCCAGGACACAAACTGGTGACCTTATGGGATCCTAGTGCTTGCAGGGGGAGGATTAGCCAATTGAGCCATTTTCTTTTGAAGAATCTCCCATCACCAAAGTGGCCACGCTAACGATGAGCACAGATCACACGCAGGGCCGCCGAGATGCGCGTGATGGCAGACTGCCTCCAGATTGGTTTTTGTTTCCACTAAAAATTTCATCATTCTCCTGCTCTTAGAAACGATGAGTCTGGGGGAAACTTCTAAGCACTAATGCAGAAGGCAGATTATGAAAAACTACACATCAACTACAAAAATAAAAAATGCTTGCACCTGGATACAGTTACTGAATTCCATTTGTCTGCAACCTTTGAAACTTTCTTACCTGTTCCCTGGGCAGACAGGAAGCATGCTTACCAAACAGGGCCTGGATTAATCCTGTATCATGGATGCCTGATCTTGGCTTAGAGAAAGGAGATCAAAGGCCACCCAGCCAGTGATTGCACCGGATTTGCAGGGGAGTCACAGAGAGCGGGCTCCTTGCCAGGGTCCTGCTCTAACCCACATGCTACTGCTTACCCAGCCCAGGGGACTGTCAGGTGTAACTTAAGAACCTTGAAAGGGAGAGATGATCCCAAATGACCTGAGCAGGCCCTAGTGTAATCCCAAGGATTGAATCCCAGAATTGTAATCCCAGGATTGAAAAGTGAAAGCAGCAAGAAAGCCAGAGAAGGATATTGACAAATGCTGGGAGTGGGCCTGGCATAGTAGCCTAGTGGCTTAAATTCCTTGCCTTGAATGTGCTGAAATCCCACGTAGATGGCAGTTCGTGTCCCGCTTGCCCTACTTCCCATCCAGCTCCCTGCTTGTGGGCCTGGAAAAGTAGTCGAGGATGGCCCAACTTTGGGACCCTGCACCCATGTGGGAGACCTGGAAGAAGCTTCTGGCTCCTGGCTTTGGATTGGTGCAGCTCTAGCTGTTGCGGCCACCTGGGGAGTGAACTATTGAACAGAAGGTTTTCCTCTCTGTCTCTCCTCCTCTCTGTATATTTGCCTTTCCAATAAAAATAAATAAGACCTTAAAAAAAATTCTGGGAAAGCAGTGGGGGTGATGCAGGGTCACGAGGGGTGAAGGAGGTCTCTGGAACTCACAACAGGGAAGGGTGTGGGTTTCAGAGCTCTCGTCTCCCCGACTATTTCCTCAAGACACCCTTGTTAAGAAGCCAATGCATTTGCAATCACTTGTTGATGGGTCAAGGGGAATTATTGCAGTTCCTTATTTAAGAAGATAAAGAAAAATGTCTCCAGGGCCAGCATGTTGGCATAGCAAGCAAAACTGCCTCATGTGGTGCCAGCATCCCATATTGTCACCAATTCACACCCTGGCTGTTCGGAGTCCAATGCAGTTCCCTGCTAACAGTCTGGGAAAGCAGAGGAAGATGGCCCAGGTGTTTGGAGCTCTGTCTCCCATGTTGGGGACCCAGATGAAGCTCCTGGCTTTGGTATGGCCATTTAGGGAGTGAACCAGCAAAGAGCAGATCGCTCTCTCTCTCCCTCTTTCCCTTCCTGTCTCTGCAGCTTTGCCTCTCAAACAATAAGTCTTTCGTAAATGTGGCACAAGTCACCACGATTTGTCAATGACTCGTCTGTGTTGGCATTGCACATTTCTGGATCTCCACAAAGCTTTAAGGAACTGCAGTGATTTCATGATAAGAGGCTGGACTCTGAAGGACTCAGCGGAATGGCCTCCCTCTAGCTCCCCTCCCCAAAGGCCATTGTTCCTTGTTGGTGATCTGTTTCAATATCTACATCAAAGCTGTAAGTTTTGGGCCACTGCGGTGGCTCAGCAAGTTAATCCCCTGCCTTACTGGCATCCCATGAGGGCATTGGTTTGTGTCCTGGCTGCTCCATTTCCCATCCGGCTCCCCCTTGTGGCCTGGGAAAACAATGGAAGATGACTCAAGTCCTTGGGATCCTGCACGCACGTGGGAGACCCAGAAGAAGCTCCTAGCTTCAGATTGGCTCAGCTCCAGTTGTTGTGGTCATTTGAAAAATGAACAAGAGGTTCAATCTGTCTCTCCTATGTTCCAGGCATGAGGAATTGATCTAGGTGCTCAAGATCCAAGATTTAATAGATTCCAGTCCCTGACCTGATGGAGATGCTAATCTAGCTGGCAGTGCTGTGGCACACCAGATTAAGCTGCTGCCAGGCACAGCTAAATCCTCATCTTGCAAGCCCAGGTACCTGTATGGGTGCCATTTGGTGTCCTGGCTGCTCCACTTCCCATCCAGCTCCTTCTTGTGGCCTGGGAAAGCAGCAGAGAATGACCCAAAGCCTTGGAACCCTGCACCCACATGCAAGACCCAGAAGTTCCAGGCTTCTGAATTTGGATCAGCTCAGCTTCAGCGACTGCAGCCATTTGGGGAGAGCACCAGTAATGAAAGACCTTTCTCTCTGTATCTTTTTCTCCCTGTATACATACACACACCTACACACCTACATCTACCTACACACACATGCGCACACATTTATATATATAAAAGGTTAAGCTGCTGCCTTCAAGGCCATTATCCCATATGGGTATGAGATAAGAACAAGCTACTCTTCTCGGTCGCGTGCTTCCATTGTTCTGGCACTCTGACTCTTGGCTTTCCCAGGACAGAAAGTTCTAACTTTGAGCAGCATCCAAGGATGACCACAACCACATCCTAACGATCATGTATCTTTGAACACATTCACTAACTGTGATAGACACAGGAAAGCAGCAGACACAATGGTGTGGTGTTGCAGTGACTGATACCCCAGGGGCATTTAGCAAGCCACACCCCTTCTGCTCCAAGTGGCCACACTCAGTGGAGACAGATGGGAACGCAGCGAGACCCAGCTCCCTGGGCCCTGGAAGTCGGGCTGGTCCCTGAGGAAGCCTTCCACGGGCCTGGCTCTGCACTTGACCCTCTCAAAGCCCAGAGCTCATCTACGCCGTGAATGACCACAGAAGTGGCCCTCGCTTGCCCACGGGGCCCAGCCGCCTAACCCTTCCCCAGTGCTCAACTGTACAACTTGAACCTTCTGGATGCTTCCTTTTCTCATTTCCTTCTCCTTATTAGCAGGAGGGACAAAGCCTAGGCACAACGAGACTGCATTGTGTTTTTGTGACCTCTGGGAACTCCGGCTTTATCTTAGAAGGGTCTAGACTCGGAAACCTTCAAGCCCGTTGCCCCTCAGAGCTGGGGCAGACCCTCAAGCCACCATTCTCTTGATACATGAGCGTGAACAGAGAGGCTGAGAGGAACTGAAACGACATACCTGGGGGCTGTGTCCTCGGTAGAAGCTTCAGCATCCTTGGCGTGTCTCTCTCCCCCAGCTGAGAAGGGGGCAGGTGGACTACATCTTCTACCAAGAGGACTCTGGGGATGGGTGCGGGCTCCATGGGAAACACCTGTGACCAATTAGCGGTGTGTCTGAAGGCGGGGCAGCGGCAAACATCAGCACAGGTGCTCGGCATTTGCTCTCACAAGACTCTGAAGCCTTCCACGGTCTCTGCGTGAGAAGCACACATCCTCTTAGAAGCAAGGCCTGCCCAGGTCGCTGGTGCCCAGCACACAGAGGCACTGCAGTTACTGTGTGGCCACTACTTATTAACTCAAAGTCCACACGGCTACGCTTGGAGACATGCAGGTTGCTCGCAAACAAACCTTCGCATCCAACTAAACGGAAATACGACCTTAGCTATGTCTTTGGAGAATTATACACTCTTTGTATGCGGATCTTAATGCATAATCATGTTTTAAAGGTTTATTTTACTTCTGTGAAAGGCAAAGTTAAAGAGAGATTTCAACCACTGGTTGACTCCCATATGGCCACAACCAAGACTGGGCTGAACTGGGCTGAAACTCGGGACCTGGAGCTTCTCCCAGGGCTCCGATGTGGGAGCAGGGTTCCAAGGACTTGGGCTATCCTCTGCTGCTTTCCTAGGCCACCAGGCAGGGAGCTGGATCAGAAGTAGAGCAACCAGGACTTGAACCGGTGTCCCAAGGGGATGCTGGCACTGCAAGGCAGCAACTTAACCTCTAGGCCACAGAGCTGCCCCTCCCCTTCCGTAATAGTTAAAACTTGGAAAAAGACTTCTCAGATGTTAAATAAGCTCAAATGAAGTTTATAAATACAGCCCATACACATGGAGTACAAATACTGTCAGTATTTTGGGCATGAAGTTCGCTGGCAGTGGGCACAGTGAGTCAGGAGCTGTGTTCCTGGTCTCTGCGTCTTTCCAGCTCCCACTCTGTGCCAGCTGCACATTAGGCGTGAAGGAATGAGGAGGAGGAGGGAGAGAAGCAGACAGGGACCTTTCTCTGGTGAGACTTGCGCCATTGGTCCACATGTTCTAAAAATATCCTGACTTTGGGGACCCTTTTGATTTTTAACATTTTGTCAGTGATGACGTTGATGTTTGTGTTAGCAAGGAGCTACTACCAAGTGGGCAATTGCAAGGTGCTACTATTGTGTGTGTGTGGCTGCTGAGCCCAGCTTGGTGACAGAGTATCAAATGAACAGGCAACCCCTCTCTCCAGGATATTAAGCTTTTGCAGAGAGCACACAAGATCCACCTCTGACCCCATATTGTTTCTTCCCAGACTTGTCTCATGGGGAAAACTGATAAGAAGAAAAAAAAAATCTGTAGTTATTAAAGTGATGGCGCATAGCTAGCCGGCCATGCAGAACTGAGGCAGTCCATCATGGTACGTCTGCTGGATTAAACATGATGCAGCCGGTAAAAATGATTAGCATGCCAAAGTATCTCGTTCTAGACAGAAACAAGAAAACATTATATACACAGCGGTGCCCAGTTCGGTGTGGCCTAGCGGCTAAAGTCCTCGCCTTGAACACACCGGGATCCCATACGAGCACTGGTTCTAATCCCGGCAGCTCCACTTCCCATCCAGCTCCCTGCCTGTGGCCTGGGAAAGCAGTCGAGGACGGCCCAAAGCCTTCGGACCCTGCACCCGTGTGGGAGACCCGGAAGAGGCTCCTGGCTTCGGATCGGCATAGCATCGGCCGCTGCACTGTCACCTGGGGAGTGAATCATCAGATGGAAGATCTTCCTCTCTGTCTCTCCTCCTCTCTGTATATCTGACTTTGTAATAAAAATAAATAAATCTTGGGCCTGGCGCGGTGGCGCAAGTGGTTAAAGGTCCTCGCCTTGCACGCCCGGGATCCCATATGGGCGCCGGTTCTAATCCCGGCAGCCCCGCTTCCCTTCCAGCTCCCTGCCTGTGGCCCGGGAAAGCAGTCGAGGATGGCCCAAAGCTTTGGGACCCTGCACCCGCGTGGGAGACCCGGAAGAGACTCCTGGCTTCGGATCGGCATAGTATCGGCCCGTTGCGCTCACTTGGGGAGTGAATCATCGGACGGAAGATCTTCCTCTCTGTCTCTCCTCTCTGTATATCCGCCTTTCCAATGAAAACATAATAAAAATAAATCTTTAAAAAAAAAAAAATAAATAAATAAATAAATAAATCTTTTAAAAAAAGAAAATGCATTTGCAAGTGAACTTAGAAGAAAAACAATGGAATATTAGCAAGTATTATATCTGGTTCTGAAATTAGTAGTAATTTAAAAAACTTTTTTGCATTTTCCAAGTTTTCTATTTTAATTTTTTTAAGATTTATTTTATTTTTCATTACAAAGTTAGATACACAGAGAGGAGGAGTGACAGAGAGGAAGATCTTCTGTTCAATGATTCACTCCCCAAGTGAGCACAACAGCTGGTGGTGCTGCGCTGATCCGAAGCCAGGAGCCAGGAACTTCTTCTGGGTCTCCCACATGGGTGCAGGGTCCCAAAGCACTGGGCCTTCCTCGACTGCTTTCCCAGACCACAAGCAGGGACCTGGATGGGAAGTGGAGCTGCCGGGATTAGAACCGGTGCCCATATAAGATCCCGATGCATTCAAGGCGAGGACTTTAGCTGCTAGGCCATGGTGCTGGGCCCCCCAAATTTTTTTTTTTAAATTTGAAAGGCAAGATGGCAACCTGAGACATCAGCTCCCTAATGTCTCCAGGGAGTCAGGTGACCAGAGCAGAGGTGCCGTGCCAGGAATGACAGTGCAAAAGATGGGTTTGTGTGGTTCTTGCCCGTGTCACACACCTGGAAAAGACCGGGGCAAGCAGCACAGGCAGGAACTGGAGTTTTCAATGGAAAAAAAATGTTCAGGAATAAGGGCCTGACCTTTTGCCTAGCATTGTGCCAAGAACTTCTTTCAGGTCTCTGATATGGGTGGAGGATCCCAAAGCTTTGGACCCGGAAGAGCTCCAGCTTCGGATTTGCGCAGTAACAGCCAAAATCTCCGACATGGGTGCAGGGTCCCAAAGCTTTGGGCCATTCTCAACTACTTTCCCAGGCCACAAGCAGGGAGATAGAGGGGAAGCAGGGCCGCCAGGATTAAAATCTGTGCCCATTAGGGATCCTGGTGCATGCAATGCAAAGATTTTAGCTACTAGGCTACCACGCTGGGCCCTAGAATAAATTTTTAAAAAGTAATTTTGGACCCACGCTGTGGTGTAGTGGGTGAGGCCACTGCCTACAGCAACACCAGCACTTATATGGGTGTTTGTTTATGTCTTGATTGTTCCGCTTTCTTTTTATTAAGATAATTAAAAAAATTTTTTTGATGATTTTTACTTAGTTAATTAGGGTGCGAAGGGTCACGGGCTACAGGAAGGTGGGTGAGACCAATATTTCCACATTGTCTTTTTTTCCTTCCTGTATCTGGGGGAAAGGGGAAGATAAGGAGAGAAGCCACACCCACCCTCCCAAACACCTCTGCACCCTGGGATGGAGGACAGCCAGCCGACACCACCCCATGGTCCCCGATATGGGGCATGCTCTGAAGATCCTGCTTAAGAGGTTTCGATAGTTCAACAGTTCTGAATTACTGCCAGTCTTGCCACTCCAAGTACAATGAAATCTCTTTAGAATGCACCGGTTGACTCAGTCTCTATTTGCCCAGGTATTCACTGCCAACACTTGATCGGGATGATCTATTTACTCCACCTTCCGTCATGGTGGCAGGTGTCCTCTGCAGGCTCCAGCGTACTGCCATATCCTCTCTGTGCATTTCAATATGCCACCGCTCACCCAAGCCACCGGGAGGCCCAGCTCTGACACATGCACTCCGTGGTCAGAACACGGACCCTGCAATTCTCTCCATGACTGGGGTTCTAATGCCAGTGATTCAGTTGGGGGGATCCCCAAAGAAACTTCATCTGAGGTGATCCCACACCAGATGCTGTGCTTGCCCACACAGGATGTGACGCAGTTCCTCGCCCCAGTCAGCTTATGCATATGCTGCTGGTTGCAATTGCTGGGTCAGTTCTGTTTCCAGCCCTGTCTTCTACACAAACCAACGGGTGTTGCAGCCTAGTCCAATCCTGCCCACCACACACTCGGCTCACATACACCAGTGGCAGCTGCAGCCTAGCCAGAGTGATCTGCAGGAACCCCCACCAGGCCTGCCACCTGCCCTGGTTCCTCTGCTTGCCAGTATGTACAGCTGACTGGTCCAGTCTGTCCCACATCCCATTCAGCTCTTATATGTATCAATGGGCAGTGAAACCTGGTTCAACCCAACCAACCAAATAACCCAGCCCACACACATCCCGGCGGGTACCCCTGGTTCTCACGCTCGCCAGTTGGAGTGGCAACCCAAGTGGAAGGTGCCCACTCTTTCCCTACTGGGCCCACTCTCACTCCTGGATCCTGCACTCTCCAGGTGGTTCTGCAGTTTACCTTGACAGAATTAGCCCCAGTGCCAGCCTCTGCCAGCCAACCCACACCCACTCTGGCGTATGCATGCACCACAGGAAGGAAAAGTCAAGCCAGCCCGGCTTTTCCTTGATCCAGAGACAGAGAGATGTAAGCCTACCCTTCTGGGACTCCAGCATCAGGGGGCGTTCCGACATGAGGGTCATGAGGGTAAGCGGCTGGACGGGAGTGTGGTCAGGGAGCCCCTGGCCGCCTCCCTCTCCAACAGGAGTCCTGGAGAGCACAGGACAGTCCTGCTCCCAGCCCGTCTTCAGGAGCAGCAGAGACGGGGAAGACTTCTCTGCTACCTCAACAAGTGCCTCTATTTGTTTCGTTTTCCCTGCAAAAGGGGCAGCAGCATGAATCCCGGTTTACAGTAATGTCTGGGGGTGTGGAAGCACAAACGCTCATCCGTGTCCTGCAAAGGATCACAGCCATCCTCCCCGGTTCCCACTAGGCGGCAGCAGAGAACCATTCAGCGGCCGGCAAAGGCAGGGGACGTGGCTGCAGCCCCACAGCGCAGGGTCCGAGGAGTAGGGGAGACGGCCTCCTAGCAACGTCCACCCTAAGCTAGGCATGCTCTGCTCTGGCTACCACGGTCTCCTACGCGTTATCTCCTTTAGCTCCCACGGTGAACGCAGGAGCCCACTGGCCTTCTCTTCTGGATGCACTCACCGTAGCTTCCCGAAGTCTGTGATGGGCCAAAGGGCACACGGCTTGAACAGACACAATGTGGGGCTGGCTGGAACAGCTCCTGCTGTTAGTCTGGCTGGGGAACATGGAAGGGTTGAGAGGTCAGGGAGAGCCTGGTGGTACGGAGGCCACTGGAAGACAGGGAGAGGAAACCCAGCCAGGAGCAAATTCGGAGTGGCTTCCAGATCAAATGTGAGGTTTTATCTTATTTTCTAAGATTTGTTTATTTTAGTTGGAAAGGCAGATGTACAAAGAGAGACTTTCCATCCCCAGATGGCAGCAACAGCCGGAGCTGAGAGCCCATCTGAAGCCAGGAGCCAGGAGCTTCCCTGTTGCACGGGCCCAAGGATTTGAGCCATCCTTCACTGCTTTCCCAGGCGGCAGCAGGGGTCTGCATGGGAAGTGGAGCAGCTGGGATATGAACCAGCGCTCAAATGGGATCACAGCGCTTGCAGGGGGAGGATTAAACATTTGACCCAGCATGCTAGGGCCCAAGGGCTGTTTCTACCCCTTGAGGTGGAGATGAGGAAGAATACTGGGAACCCAGTTAACTCTGGGTTTCACATAAATGAAACATTTATTTATTTTTAGTGTAAGAGTGTCTTGTGGATTTTTAGCATTAAAATGTTGCACGGAGACACGATTATACTGAACATTTGTTCATTGTTTTGAAATTCAAATTCCGCTGGCCAGTCTCCATTTCCTATGGCAACTCTATGAAGGAAAGACCAGCTTTTTAAATAAATGACTTCCGCCAAGCCCTGGGATTAGGAAAAACACAGGTCACAGTGATCCCCCCGCTCCCCCCCAGCGAGGAATGAGTTTGGTCTCTTTCATGCCAATTAAGCAATCACAGACCCTGTCAGGAATCCAACCCCATGACTATCATGGGACTCGAGACCAAGGAAAAACTAGATTAAGAGGTCTCTCTCTCTCTCTCTCTCTCTCTCTCTCTCTCACACACACACACACACACACACACACCACGCACGCACGGGTCGTCGGCTGCGCAGTGTTGCCATCAGGGAAGGTAAGCGTGTTTATTTCTTATGCTAAGCGGGTCCTGCTGTTACAGAGCAGCGTCAGGGGATTCTCGGCCCGTGGTCGTGAACACTCGATTGCCCAGGACGTCCCCACCCCGCTCCCCCGCGATGTTTTTAAGCCTCTAACTTTGGGTGGGGGGCGTGGCGCTCCTCCTTGGAGACCCTCTTCGGGGGCCTCCGGTAGCGCCAGGAAGCGAGGTGAGTGTTCAGGGCGCAGGTGAGACGCGTCCTGTTGGGGTTAGGCGCGTTCTCCCGCCGCCTCAAGGGCGGTCTCTGGAGTGGGATGAGCAGCGGGGGGCTTTGCTGGCCCTTCGCCATTTGCAAGGGCAAAAAAAAGTTTGAGGCGGAAATGGACACAAGTAATTGAATGTCCAGTTGACTTGCGCTTCTTGTCTGTGACTGAGTTCACTCTACCCGAGACACATAGCGAATTCAACCATCATTTCTTTTTTACCGCCGGGAAGGGCAGATGGCACCAATCAAGCCCTTTTCCACCCCCTGAGGAAAGGGGTTGCCTAGTGAAATTCCCAGTCGGCTCTTTCACTCGTCCCTGTCGTCTGAAATCCGAGCTGGGTGCAGGAGGCTCCCACCTTTGAAATTCACCGGGGCGTACCTGGTTGGTTTTTAATGGGCACACTTGGATCATGGCCATGGCCATTTGCAGGTGCTATAGTTCATCTTTTTTTCCCTTAAATCCTAGCCATAGAGCTTGAGCTCTAGAGAAATAGAAATTGGTTACAGGAGAGAGGAAAACAAATCGTAAGACGTAAGCTGCTCCAAGGCTTTCTGGGCTGATGTTGGGTGTGAGGTTTATGGGCAAGCCAGGCACCTGCCAGGGCTGGCTTCCTTTGTTGGCAAGTGGGAGTGAGGATGCGGTGGTTGGCCACCTTGCTTCAGGCACTCATGGTGAGGCTCAAGCTACATGTTACGTTATCATGGGCGGCGGTTTGTCCTGAGATCAATAATAGAGGGCCACTATAAAGGCTCAATGGGCCAAACCCTCTGCCTGCAAATGCCAGCATTCCATAATGGCACCAGTTCAGGTCTCACAGCTCCACTTTCTCAGCCAGCACCCTGTTTATGGCGTAGAAGAGCAGTTAAGGATGACTCGAAGCCTTGGGTCCCTCACCCACATGGGAGACCCACAGACGCTCCTGGGCTCCTAGTTTCAGATCAGTTAAGTTCTGGCCATTGTGACCTTTTGGAAAGAACCAGCAGATGGAAATCTTTCTTTCTCTGTCTCCCTGTAGATCTGCCTTTCCGATAAAAACAAACAAATAAATATATATGTATATATATATATAAAATAATACTTATGAGGAGAAATAACTCTTGGATTATTCACTGTTGCCCTGGGTCAAGGAAGGCAGCGAATAAACAAAAATCCATTTTTAATGTTTTTTTTTCCATACAAGATTAGGGTATAGAGTCAAACTGAAATCAAATACTAAGTCAATTTGAAAGTCTTCTTTTTGGTTGGCAGCTGCTTCTTCAAGTTTGATTTCCAGGTAGCAGAAAACGGCAAGAAAGCAGAGCTGCTTCTCAAACTCATGAAACTAGTGGAAACTAGGTGCAAATAATTCACAGGGAATCCAGTCTTAGCTGAGCGTGGCTCCCCTCTGGTGAGAATGCATGCGGGTCTTTGGGATAAGATGAGCAAAAACGCTTGGGTTGTGCTAAATCATGCCCATGTGCCCCCTTCTGACAGGTGTCCTCTGCCCTGACCCCTCATGATGCCAACGAAAGAGGCTCACTTCATCTACAGCTACTCCAGGAAGGGGCATGGTCACGCACACATCACAGTGGAAGAGTAAGTTCTACCCAGACCAGAGGTGTTCCCAGTTTGCTGTTTGCTGCCACAGACTGCTGGTGTACCCTAACACATGACTGTCTACCCCACTGCTTCATGTTTGTCACACTCTGTAGACAGCTGAAAGCCTATAACAGCGTGAGGGATCCCCGTGGTCTTTCAAGGGCTCTTCTGAGGCCAAGCAGGCAGGGGATAAGGATGGTAAAAAGCTGAGTCTTACCATTTTTTTTTTCCTGCATTCTTGGCTTTTGGGCCTTCATGGTAAGCTTCCAGTTTGAAAAAACAAGCAAGCAAAGATGGCTGTCTCCGATCCAGATGCCTCTTTAACTCAAGCATGGTCTTGTCTTCCCTAGTCAGGCTCCTGGGTGGTCCGCAGGCCATGAAAAATGTTGTCCAAGAGTCAGTGAGGATGAAGGCAGGTGTGGGTGACACCCCCCTGCAGACTGACCCCCGAGTGAAGATGGTATCACAGCCTTTGTATCATCACTTTATCTGAAAAGAAGAGCAGTTTGTTCTTGTGAGTTGGTTACATGTCAGTGTCGTGTGATGGAACATTTCCGAATGTTTACCGAATTTACAGATGTGCTAGGTGCTTTGCTAATCGCAAACATTGTTCTTGCACCATCCGGAGCGGGGAGTCAGGCATGAAGATGCCATTGCTAGAGAGGGCACATCAAAGCTGCAGGCACATTCTCCCTGCCAGTGCGGATGCCAACAGGACAGCAAGGAGCTGCCCTTTGGACCATCTTGTCTGTGCTCTGTTTGGAACCCTTTGCAAAGAGTTATGGGGAGTCTCTACTGGGAGCCAGGAGAGGATCCAGCAAGACGTAGAACTCAGCGAAGGTGCTGACTTCGTGCTGGGGTTTTTTTTTCTCAGAAGGCCCTGTGGGATTTCCTGACGCCCATGGGATAGCTCAACAGGCCCTTATTTCTCTCGCATGTACAAGAGTAAAGTGTGCAAGGCTCATCAGCTGCACGCTCTTGGGTACTGCCTTTGTCTCCTTGGTGGAAGGTAGGGTGCCACGACCTCTGTGCCCTGCCAACAGAAGAACGGGAAGAGGGGCTAGGACCGTTGATTATCTTGTCTCGCCTTCCACACCGTGACATTCACTCTTGGTGGGGTCTTCCTGGCCATGCAGTAAATGAGGAAAGGCCTTGAGAAGTCAAGCGGTGTGTAGCCGGACACGGTGGTGGTGGTGATCACACCCAGATCTGCTTGCCTCCAAGGTCCGTGTTACGCAGCTCTACGCTACAGGCCAACAGAGGCAAGCGTCTGCACTGACCTACCTTGGGAGTGGCTAGGGCAGAAGTTCGCATCTCTCAGAGTGAAGCTGGGGCCTGAACTACTCTTTGTTTAAGGTCAGAAGTTATTTAGCTCATAGGCTGAAAATTGAGTTACTCTTTGCCTTTCCTCCCAGCTGGGAAACCCAGCGGTAAGATTCTATGCATGACCTAAACCAAGTTACCTTTGGGTCCAGTCAGGGGGACAGAAATAAGCGAAGTGTTTTGATGTTCGTGTAAGGAGCTGGATAAAAAGGCACAAGGATTGAAGAGGTAAAGACCCAGAAGTGACCTCAAGCTGTGAGGCCTAGACAGAAAGGAGGGTGTCATCAGAACATGGAGCTGAAAGAAACTGGTCCGGCTGGCATTGTGGCACGGTGGCTTAAGCTACAGCCTGCAGTGCCGGCATCCCACATGGCTGCAGTAGCCAGGATCATGCTAGGCTAAAGCCAGGAGCCAGGAACTCCATCTCAGAGCCACATGGATGGCAGGAACCAGGTTTGTGCCTCTGTTGGCCTTTGGCATAGAGGCAGCCCGTTCCAGTTGGCGTTTGGGTGAACTCCGAGGGGCCTTGCTGTCCTGGACAGTGGATTCTTTGGGTGTGTCTGGCATGCTCTCGTGCTTTGTACTCTGGGTCATTTGGGTGGTTGCGAGTGCAACGTGACTGCCTGTAAGGAGCTGGAACAGGGTTCTGTTTGTCAGGATGTTCAAGGAGAGACCGCAGGGTGAAATTGCAGCACAGGCCGACGGGGGATGGAATCAGCTGCCCGCAGTCACAAGAGCCGTTTGAACATCCTCTGAGGCTCCTTTACTGTCGGAAGAGTACTCCTGAAGGGAAAACACTGCCTGGGCCATTGGAGGCCTGGGTCTGGCTCACACTGCAGTGCTCACTTGCTGGTGTCGAGGGAGTGTTCCTTGCTGTGAATGCCGCTTTTGGCACTTTCTTGCAGTGAAAACTTGTGAATTTTACCAGTCTCATGTCAGCTGCACAATGAATGTCATATTCTTTCCGGAAATTACAGTGAAGATGAAATGAAGCATATGTGGGTGGGCATTGTGGCACAGTAGGTTAAGCTACCACGTGAGTTGCCCATTTCCCAAACAAGCGTGATGGTTTGAGTACTGGCTGCCCTGAGTGTGATTCGGCTTCCTGCAAAAGCATCCTGAGAGGCAATAGATGATGGCTCAGTCATTGGGTTCAAATGGGAGACCCAAATAGAGTTCTAGGCACAAAATGGCCCAGTCCCGGCTGTTGCAAGCATTGGAGTGAACCAGTGGGTGGGAGGCCTCGTTCTCAGTCACTCTGCCTTTAAAACTGTTTTAAGATTTATTTTTATGAGGAAGGCAGATTTACAGAGAGGAGAGACAGAGACAAAGATCTTCTGTCCAATGATTCACTCCCCAAATGGCCGCAATGGCCGGAGATGAGTCGATCTGAAGCCCGGAGGCAGGAGCTTCTTCCGGGTCTGCTACGCAGGTGCAGGATCCAAGGCTTTGGGATGTTCTTGACTGCTTTCCCAGGCTACAGGCAGGGAGCAGAGTGGGAAGTGGAGCAGCTGAAACACGAACAGGTGAACATATGGGATCCTGACGTATGTGAGGTGAGGACTTTAACCATTAGGTGACTACATCGGACCCTGCTTTTAAAACTTTAAATTTTAAATAAATCATACATACTTGAAAAAGCATGCTTGGGGCCAGGTCTAATCCTAGCTCTGTCTTGAGTTAGCTCTGTGTGACTGTGGGCAAGAAATGTAACTGCTGCATCTATTCCCTCATCTGTGAGATGGGGGCATAGGTGCTGCTCAGTTTATACGATTGCTGTGAGAATTAAGGATGCTAATGCATGCAGAATATACAGCACAGCACCTGGTGGCAGCAGTTCAGTCAATGTTAATTTCCATTTCCTTTTGGGTGAGCTGAATTGGGGAAAATACTTTTTGTTGTTGTTGTCGTTACAACCAACTAATTAGGAGAAAGGATACTGCGGACTCAGTAAATACTCTATCCACACAAAGATCAGGTTATTTGGCAATTCCTGTGGCTGGAACTGGGTGCCTGGCAAGGTCAGTGAGCAGTACCCCTGTGGGTACACACCCGAGAGGCTTCTAGATAAGAATTTGTCTCTGTCTAATTGGAGCTGGAGGGTAGGGCATGACTCAGGGGCTCTGGGCCAGCAAGGTTCACACACGGAGAATGACTGATGTTTCATTCCAACTTTGTCTGTCTCTTGGACCAGGGCGGCGGGAATTGGCATACTCACGGTGATCCTGGCAGTTTTACTGCTCGTTGGCTGCTGGTATTGCAGAAGAAGAAATGGATACAGAACCTTGACGGTTGGTAGTTCCCACTGCTGGAAGCTTTGTAGATCCAGGGTTCTCCTTTCCATTCCTTTCTCTGATTTTCTGGAGCTTGGGATACAGTGCTCACCACCGTCTGTAGCTCTGATTCCTATTAAGGATGCATCTTGCACTTCTCCGTACTTCTTGTAGCTCTTCCTCTACCTCTCTGCCAGGGAGGAAACTTAAGGAGGAACTCTCCTTGTCTCATTGGTTCTCCTCACAGCAGCCTTGGGAACCCACCTGAAGGTTGCGTGTGGCTGAGCACTGATGGTCTGTGAGGGCCAGTGGAAGGATTGAGGTTCCTTGTGCAGCAAATAGCAGTATAGCAGACGCCTTGGACCTTACCAATCTTTTGGAAAATTCTGGCTAGTTCTGTTATCCACTTGGTGCCTACTCCTCCTGCCTTGCCTTTTCACGCCTTCCTTCTCTGGTTACCTGGGAATTCCAAGTTCTTGTGCTTACACTATACAGCCCAGGATATCCAACACGCCTCTAGAAATGGGCGCAATGAGAAAACAATCCTATCACCAGTATAAATTATTTGTTTTATATTTCTACTTAATTATTTTTTGAAGGGAAGATACAAAGGGGAGAAAGAAAAGGGGAGAAGGGAGAAAGAAACATTCTATTCACTGGTTTATTCCATTTGTTCACAACAGCCAGGGCTGGATCCAGAATCCAGCCAGGCCTCCTGTATGGGGTACAGGAACCCAGGCGTTTGAGTCATCACTGCCCTGACATTTGCTCCAGAGCACACATTTTCAGGAAGCTGGATTCAAAGCAGAGGAGCTGGGACTTGAGCAGGCACCCCTCTAAGGAATGTGGGGGTCCCAAGCAGAGACTTCATCACTGCACCAAGCACCCATCCTGCTCAGTCTCCCTCCTCCTTGGGGGTGGGGGTTCCGTGCGGTTGTTGAACGTTCTTCCTTTACCCACACCAGCAGGAAGCTAACCCAATGGCAATCCAGTCTTTGGGCACCAGGATCTCCCATGAGTGGGACGCTTCAGTTTAGTCCATAAACTATAACATCAGGCTTTAGTAACTCTACTTCAAAGCCAAGAAGCATTTCAGCACATGAGCGTACAAACCATCCTCTCTAGTGAGCAACAGAAGGAAAGAACGTTGCAATTCTCTGTTGTTCTCATTCCTGACCTGAAAGCATTCCAGGTTAATGAAATGTGAGGGGTGGCCGGGGGTGGGGAAGGCTTTTCCCAAAAGATGTGAAGTCCTATTCCACATTGAGCAAGCATTTCATTTGGGGATGGCAGTAGTCTATTGAGATGGCAAAAGGAGAAATGCAACTCTGGATTCTTTTCTTCGCTGCCAGGAGGGGCGGGCGATCTCTCATGTCTCTTGCCAGAAGAGCCGGCTTGTGGGCTGCCGCACCCACTGACCACGCTCTGCAGTGCGCGGACGGTTCCGGGAAAGCAGGGGGCGCTGCTGAGTGGACACAACTGGCTTAGGAAGTTGGGCAGGAGGGTCTGTCCCTGATGCCTCTCCGGAGTTCACCAAAGCTTAGGAGGGGAGAGACGTTTTCTGCAGCTATTTTTGTGAGAGAGATTGATCAAACCTGTCTTTGTCTGGTTTTTGTGTGTTAGGATAATGCTGCCCTCACAGCATAATTGAGGAAGTCTCCCCTCTTTCTATTATCTGCAAGTGAATTTACAGAATTAGCACAGTTTCTTCCTTCAGCATTTGGTAGAATCCATCAGTTAACTCGCCTGGCACTGGTACTTTTTGTTTTAAAAAGCCATACATTATTGACTTATTTTTTTATGATAGACATTTTTTTATGGAGTAGTAAAATATTTCAACACATACATAGCATGTGAACTAACCAGATAGTAACTAGTTTTTCCATTGCCTTACCTGTTCTGTTTGGGTTGACTAGCTCCTTTGGTTGTCCTTTTTTGTACGGTATGTAATCTTATGGTAGCTTAACTATGCTATGAAATATTAGAACCTGTGACTCCTGGCTGATCTTTGCTTCAGTACCTGCTTTGCCACCCTTCTCTTTCTTCCTTCTCCATTTTCCAATCTCTCACTTCAGATGGACTAATTTTTCAAAACTTGCAGAAGAGAGAGAACATATTTATGTTTCTGTCTGGCTTATTTCACTTAATCTCTTCCATGTAAATTGCTGTAAATATTAGAATTGCATACAGTTTTTGGCCAAATAATGTTTCATTGCGTATATATACCATATTTTCTTTTCCATTCATTGACTGATGGGCACCCAGAGTGATTCCATATCTTGACTATTGCGAGTAGAGCAACATATGAGATGTGCAGTGAGTACAGGTATCGCCCATGCAGACTGCAGTTTATTTAGATACATACTTAGAATACTGAATTGTATACCAGATGTTTTTAGCTTTTTGAGAAACTGCCATACTGTTCTTCATAATGGTTGCACTTATTTATATTCCAAACAGCAATGTATAGAAGTTCTCTTTTCACCGTATCCTAACATTTGTTTTTGACAGTCATTCTAGCTGGAGTGAAATCCCACTTTTTGGTTTTTTGTTTTCTTTTACTGAATGCTTCTTGTTTGTTTTTTTGAGATGATCACATGATTTTTACCCTTCCTTCTGCTGATGCGGTGTATCAATTTGCATATGACGAACCGTTCCTGAATCTCTGGAGTCCCATATGGTTATGGTGAATGATTGCTTTGATACATTCTTGGACTAGACTTGCAAATATTTCATTAAAAATCTTTGCATTTATGTTCATCAGAGATGTTGTAATTTTGTAATTTTTATTGCTCTCCTTTCTGTTTGGAATCCAGGTAATGCTGGCATCATAGAAGCAGCTGAGCTGGCAGTAGGGGTGTCTATTATTTCTGTTGTTAATCACCGATCCTCTCTCAACTGGGGCATGAAAAAGAGCCCTAATTTTTTTTCCTTGCGGATTCATGTGGATGATGTGCTGTTGTAAGTTTCATCCTCAACATTGCTGGGTCACTCCTTCAAATATGTTAGTAATTCACACACTGATTTTTACGAGGTACCGTCCCTTTAAACTTCATAAACTTCAGTGATGCTGCCATTTTTCCATCCAAGCATTACTATACATTTCATTTTGACTTTGCTTCAAATTTAGCAGAATTCGTGTTGCCCTGATAAGGACTTTTCTCAAGCCAATGTCATACCTTTATTATTTTCTTGAACTAGTTGCTGTTTAGGTAAGTTATAAATAGTATTTGTTTTGGTGCAAAAAAGGGAAATCCTTGCAGTTTGTACACATTTTACATTTCCTCTTGCATTTATTTGTAAACTTGTCTTTCAAAGTGTCTTTCTTGTAGACAACACATAGTTCTTCAATCTGTTTTGTGATCCGCTCTGATAATCACTGCTGTTCAACCAACATCTATAAGTTGGTATTTATTGTATTTGTTAGTGCTTTTGTTATTTTTTAATTCCTAAATTTGGTTTTCACTTTTTTTGGTCCTAACAGAACATTTTTTATGCTTTGATTTTCTCTTTTATCTTGACTATGTTTCTTTTTTTTTAATAAATGTTGAAAGCAGTTTTCTCTTGAGTTTGTATAAGTATATTGACCACTAAACCAAGCCCACTTTCAAGTTACACTGCCAGTTCACAAGGAGTGTGAGTCGCCCATGATGATAATCCTGTCCTTTCCCTTACATCATTGCTGCAATGCCCGCAAGAGTATGAGCATGCTTACACTGTTGCTGTTATTTTTTAACAAACTGCCTGCTAGATTAACAAAGGCAAGTTTCTTTTACCTTCACTTGTTCATTTATGTAGATCTGCATTTCTGACCTATATGTTTTTCATCTAACAGCTACTCTTAATATTTCTTGCAACACAAGTCTTCTGGCAACAGGCACCCTCGATGTCTGAGGGAAAGCATTCACCCTTCATTTTTGAAGGATACTCTTACAAGAGGCTCTTGTTGTAGAAGTACTGTTCCCCTTCCCTTCAAAATACTAACTATGGGTGCCAGGTACTGCACTTCACCTTCAGTCCCCACAACAACTCCGAGAGGTTATCTTCTTAAAACAGAAGCAAAACCTGGGACTGGGCGAGAAGGTGACTAGCCTGAGGACACATGGTAAACAAATGGAAGAACCTAGATTAAAATTCCACCGACAAAGGATGGGTTACCCCCCCTCCCCATTACTGGACTGTTATTTCTGCCGGCCAACTCACATTTATGAACTTACATTTCAGGACAAAAGCCTTCAAGTTGGTCTTCAAAGGACCGTAAAAAGAACAGTCCCACACGAACAGCCTGGACGTCAGGACAGCAACCTGGTCTTTCAAGAGAAAAATTGTGAACGTCTGGTAGGTTGAGAACCTTCATTCTAGAAGTTTTCTTGTATGGTGGCTTTAAATGCAATTCAATACAATTATCTCCAATTAAAAAGCAAGAATGACATGAATGTAGTCAATGCTACAGAATTATGTACTTCAAATGGTTACATAACACATTTGATGTTATGTACACTTTGCTGCAGTAAGAAGTCAATAAATACTATTTTTAGAAACAAAGATTTTTTTAAATTGTGTCCTCTCACATTCAGTTTTCCAGGGTTAATAATGAACACCCAGCTTCTATGTTCTAGAGGAAGAACTTGGCTCTGCATACAGCATCATTTCTTAAGTTCATTTTACATGGAGAGTTATGTTCATGCATTATGTAACCACTGGACACATGTTGCTTTGAATTATCATAATCATAAATTAAGATGTGCTGTAGTAATACTGTATATGGGAAATAATATAGATATTTCATTAACGAATTTTATATATAAGATTATATCAACATACTGAGTGAAATATTGTATTAATTTTACTTATTTCTTTTTAGTCTTTAGGAGCAGCTATTAGACATTTTAAAAAATCTTAAAAATTTTTGAGGTAAAAATAAAGACATTGAGCCTATTCCTACCTGTTAGTTCACCTCCCACTAGCTGGTTCAGCTGCAACAGGCAGGGGTCAAAGCCAGAATCCATCAGTCCAAGTGGGAGGAACCTAGTTGTGCCATCACTCTGGTTCCTAGGGTCTTTATTAGTTGGAACGAAGGGTCTGAGGCACGCATCAAGTCCAGGCACTCTGATATGACAATAAATCCCAGCCAGCCGTTGGATGGTCAAATCACTGGCCCTCTGCATGTGAGACAAGCATATCCCAACTGGCAGTTTACCAGCCAGGTCCAATGTCTGTGTTACATCTCTGCTGGACAATGCCAGTGCAGATGCATAACGGTTGAGTCCTGCCTTGAATCACATTGTCATATCTGATTCTTATCTTGTGAGTCACTAGCTGCGTGTGACCGTGGGCAAGTGACCTGATTTTTCTGGGCCACTCTGTAACTTAAAATGGAGAAAGTACTCCTGAAATTAGAAGGACCAGACAAAGGCTTGGCAGACTCACAGTTATCACCATGCCTTTTGGAAACAACTGCAAGGATCCGTGTGGCCAAGAGGCAATGTTTAATTGGTATCTTTGACCAGCACTTATGAATCTGTCAGGGTTTGGGACTTTGGACATGGATAATTCAGGGGCTAAACAAGCTTTTGAGGTTTGGATCATATTTTTCTCTCCTTTGTCTCAATAAAGATTCAACGGGGACATCTGTGAAACTTAACAATTACTGTAATGAGTGGAAAGTAGATATGAACGCTTACAGAAGTATGCACATGATATGCAGCTTTTATGTAACCCCTCCTCAAAAACATAGTCACTGTTGCCAAGCTTGTACTCTTTCTCATTCTCACAGGTTCCCAATGCTCCACCTGCCTATGAGAAAGCCTCTACAGAACAGTCACCACCACCCTACTCACCCTAAGATCCAGCAAGGCACCTGAGAAATGCTCAAATGATTTCCCTAATACTTTTGCTTGACATTAATTATAAACATCTTTTGCTTTGGAATGCTGTAACAGCAACCCACACTTCTAATCATTGGCCAATACTGAATTTCTTACTATAGCAACTAGCAGAACTAATCGAGTAAGGAAATTATAATGTTAACACTGTCAATAAACATTGCAACAAATACCACCTGTACCAATGGTAATGCTAATACATTTATGCTGTTATGTTCTTGAGAAACAGACTTGGATGTTTTATGGCCATCTGACTCTTAATCAAAATTTGGCCAATAAGGGGAATGTTGCTGTCAAGACTGTTGAATAATCAATCTTTTTTAACCGGAATGAACTGTATTCAGAAATGTTGCAGGTGAGTCTGCTATGGAGTAGTGCTCACACAAGACACCTCTACAGGCTGAAGACAAAAAGCTGATGAATGTGTACAGCCCATCAAGAAGAGATCAGCGATATCTTTCTGTTCTAAAATTCTATACTAGAATAATCCACTGTGAAGACCTTCTCTTGAAGCAATACACATATGAAGGGTCTTCAAGATGTTTGTGGGAAATAAGTATCATTTTAAAAATATGCATAGATTTCAAAACTTCTGGACTAAAATATCTTTCAATTCCATTTCCCCCTAAACCTTTTGAAGTACCTTCATAATGCATTTTTTAATTACATTTCACCTCAAGGTTCAATATTATCATGACAAGAATTTTGTTAAACTATAAAGTCGTAGAAGGACTTATGTAAAAGCTATTGTAGAGTTTGGCTGTTGCTGCTGTATTGCCTGAAATGTTCCTATAGCAATTTAGCTCCTTAGGACTCCCAAATTCTTCTCATAAGCACAAAAAAGAAATTGAAAGGATCAGAAGGTCTAATTTTTTTTTTTTTGCAAAGCAATACCACATGTGCACGCGCAAACACACACGCGCGCACATCCAATCTATGAAACCATACTGGAAAGGGTACCTGCCTTCTTTTGAGATGACATAGTTGATGGCAATTTTGAAGTGAAGAGGGCGTGGTGCTGAAGTCTTGGCCTTGCATGCTCTGGGATCCCATATGGGCAGCAGTTCTAATCCCAGCAGCCCTGCTTCCCATCCAGCTCCCTGCTTGTGACCTGGGAACGCAGTCGAGAACAGCCCAAAGCAGCCATTTGGGGAGTGAATCACTGGATGGAAGATCTTTCTGTCTCTCTTCCTCTCTGTATATCTGACTTTCCAATAAAAATAATTTTTTTTAAAAAAGTGAAAAAAGATAAAAATAAAAACAATGAGAACCTCCAGATTACCAATCAAAAGTCACTTTGAAAAAACCCAACTGATGGCATGAAAAGTTAAGAAAGTCTCCTGAATCACCAACAGTTCAAATGAATGTTCTCAAATTAAATAAGCATCTTGTAACCTGAAAACAGTTTGAAACTTGGGTTTCAAAGACTTGCGCTCCAACTTCAAATACTGCCTGAATAAAATCAACACCTTATTGAGTAAAGTTTCAGAAAACAAGCCAAGGGAATTTACTGCCTAGAAATCAACAAGAATCTGCCCAAATCTATAAACACGTAAGTGGTAAACATCAGAACTACAACTCCTACAGAAAGAAGCCCCGAGAGTCTTGGAAGGAAGCACTTCCATTAACTGGATCGTCCTCCATGAGAATTCAAGAAAGTTGGCTGGCATTTTAGCTGAGAAAGCTTACCACGTTTAGGGAAGAAAATTCTCACGCACAAAATTGGTCCAGTTAAAATTACAGGTTTTCCCAAGAGGCACCTGTTCTACACACAGCTTTGAGCACAAGCCCGGATCTAGGGAAACCCCTGGATGACTGTCTCTCCAAGGAAGGCAGGCACATGCTGAGAGCCCAGGCACCTGTGGCACCTGCAGGACTGATTCAAGTTCAGAGAAATCAACTCTGACTATTCACCTGGAGGACATCCAGAGGTTTTCTCTCTTTTCACTTTTCTTTTTTTTTTTTTTTTATGTTATTGGAAAGGCGGATATACAGAGAGGAGAGACAGAGAGGAAGATCTTCCATCCGATGATTCACTCCCCAAGTGAGCGCAACGGCCGATGCTATGCCGATCTGAAGCCAGGAGCCTCTTCCGGGTCTCCCACGCGGGTGCAGGGTCCCAAAGCTTTGGGCCGTCCTCGACTGCTTTCCCGGGCCACAGGCAGGGAGCTGGAAGGGAAGCGGGGCCGCAGGGATTAGAACCGGCACCCATATGGGATCCCGGGCGTGCAAGGCGAGGACGTTTAACCACTTGCGCCACCGCGCCGGGCCCTCTTTTCACTTTTCATAAAGACCATTTGTATCAGCACTGTAGTTAAAAAACAAAGCTGTAAAGACAACATGTTTACTTCAATTTTGGCATACAAAACAAACAAAATCCCCAACTAAATCTATTAGCATTATTAGTATTAAATTCATAGAATGAAAGGCAAAACTTGGCTCATTATATTCTTTGCTACCTAAACATTTTAAAATTTTATGAAAATTGAGTTATTCCTTATAAAAATTATTTCTACCCTTCTCAACTGATGCTCAATATCTTCACATCCACCTGGCCACTTAATATCCTCCTGACTGGCTGTCTCTAGTCTGGTGAAAAGGCACCTTCCATATTAATTTAGAATAAATTTTAAATTCAACACACACCCCCCCTTGTGCTAGTTGCTGGAATGACAATGATGATGGTTGACAAGGTCTTCAAGAAAGATAATAGGCACTGGACACTTCATATAATTACAGTTGTAAAGGAGTGCTAGGTCCTTCTCAATCTATGTATCCGCTGCAATCTAT
This sequence comes from Ochotona curzoniae, assembly GCF_017591425.1. Taxonomy (NCBI): domain Eukaryota; kingdom Metazoa; phylum Chordata; class Mammalia; order Lagomorpha; family Ochotonidae; genus Ochotona; species Ochotona curzoniae. The sequence goes on along the minus strand of NW_024466446.1, from coordinate 6,408,385 downwards.
GAATGTCTACAATAATGTGGTGCTGGTTGATGTACGATAAGAAATACATAGCACAGAAGGGGAACCTGTAATACAGCTGTAAATTAGAGAGGGTATCAGGGATGACCATGATGTGTTCTTGATTTATAGAAATTCAATGAAGGGCCCAGCACAGTGGCCTAGCAGCTGAAATCCTTGCCTTGAATGTGCTAGGATCCCATATTTACGCTAGTTCTAATCCCAGCAGCTTCAATTCCCATCCAGCTCCCTGCTTGTGGCCTGGGACAGCAGTGGAGGACGGCCCAAAGCCTTGGGACCCTGCACCGTGTGGGAGACCCAGGAAGAAGTTCCTGGCTGCTGGCTTTGGATCGGCCCAGCACCAGCAGTTGCGGTCACTTGGGGAGTGAATCATCGGATAGAAGATCTTCCTTATTGTCTCTCCTCCTCTCTATACATCTGCCTTTCCAATAAAATTAAAAAAAAAAAAAAAGAAAAGAAAAAAAAAGAAGAAAAAATTCTACTACCCACTACCTGGATAGCCTTGAATGTGTCACTTAACCTATCAAAAATACTCTGAAAATCAAAACTGATATGTGAAAGAAGAATGAGTAAACCTCAATGCCTGTACCAACGCTATCAACACAAACTGTGGCTTTTCTTTTCGTAAAGGGCTGCCCTCACTTATTGCATGCATTCTTTCAAGGAAACAAGGTTATACTTCAAAAATGGTTTTCAAACAAAGAAATATGGCAACTCAGTTTATTACATGCAGATTTTTTTCTGCATTGTTGCTAACAGTTCACTGGTCCAAAATTACTAAAATACTTAAAAAACTATACATTATGTAAACAAAACATAAATAAGACAGCATAGTTCTTTGTACATAGTTCTTAGTACAGGTTGTTAGGGATTTAGGAATATGTACAATTTTACACCATGTACTGCATTTTTCACAATGCATAAATATATATATATATATACCTTTTTTTACAGAAAAAAATAAATTTCACTCATGACACAGAATACCATATTGTAGATACGCTGCAATAATCCAAATTCAAGAAAAAAAAAGTCAATGTCAGTGTGCAAAAGGCTAGCTTACTCTAAATTAGTCAAACTTGACATTGTTCAAAATATCTATACAGGCAGGTAAATCCTGACCCTGTACTTTTTAAACAAAGAACCACTGAAAATATCTTCATACCAACAAGTGAAATGGAACAGATTTGGCCCTGCCTAAGAAACCAAAGCCTTGTACACAAGCTAACAAAGAGATACATCAACACACACACACACACACACACACACACACACACACACACACACACACTATGTATAGTATGTTTTCAACAATATAATAAACAGTTTAATTTGTATGGGATTCAAAACAATGCCCCATTTTTTAAAAAACTGGCTCGTTCAACCTAAATTCAAGATGCAGCTGTGTCAGGCTTCTCTAAACCAGGTGACTGAAAAGCAGGGAAGACAGAAGCAGGATTTCGAGTGGCAGACACAATTTGAGAAAGAGAAGAAGAGCGTGAAGAAACCTTAGATGCTGGAGTATTTATGGTATTTAAAATGGCTCCTTCTGGGCTAACCAATAATTTTTTGACAGATGTGTCCAAATGAAACACTGAAGTACTATTTGGCAGTGGAGTACTGGAGGAAATGGCAGGTACCAAAGATGTCTTAGCCAAAATTGTAGTTGGAGAAGACTTAATTCCCGAAGTCAATGATGCCGTCGTGGCAGGAGGTGGGACAGAAAGTTTAGTAGTTGTGTTTACACTCTGTGGTGTTGTACGTACTGTGGGGAGAGAAGTTATATTTCCAAAAGAGTTTACAATTTTTGTAGAGCTCCTTAGAGGATGTTTTACAGGTTGCTCACTTGAATTATTTGATGGTAGTGTGATCTTCTGGGCAGGGTTATCCACTTGTATGGGCTGAATGCCTTGGCCACTGTTAAGTACTAAAGGAGGTCCATATTTTGCATTTGTAGATATAAGAAGAATGTGACTGCCAACTCCAAGACCTTGTGGTGGAACAATAAACCGGGTTCCATTAATCATGATTTGAGTACCAGGTGCCAAAGGTGTATTGGTGTTGATGATAATTTTTTGCTGAATACAAGGTTCACTACTGACGTGAGCCCCTACCAAACTAGGCACATTTGGTGGTGCTGTAGCAGTGTGAATGACAGAACTACCTGGAGCAGAACTCTGACTGGGGCTTGACTTGACTATAGCTGGGGACACTGGCTGGTTTGGTGGGGAAGCCAAATTGGAAACATTAATGACTTGACTTGGGCTTTGTGAAAGGGATGACAATTCAGTTTGAGGTTTGTTTGTGTTTACATTCGTTGGCGCTGTAGTTGAAGTCCCCGGTGGCTGAAACTGGAGATGAGTCCGCGACTGTCTTTTGCGAAGAGACACAGAACGTGTGGCCCCCTGTACTGTTGTTGAATGTGGAACTGTGTTGATTATTTTAGGGGACGCAGTCACGGGTGTAGGCAAGGCAATGGTAACAGGGATTTGTAAAGCTGATGTTAAACACTTAGGAGACACTGTTGGTTGTGTAGATGAAATAAGAACAGACGATGCAAGATGTCCTGTTTTCACAGTTGATATAGCCACAGTGTTTCCGAAATTTGAAGTGCAAAGTCTATTTGACAAAACAGGCATGATTCTTGAAGAGGTATCATTTCCACTGACTAAAATAGGAGGCCGTGTCCCGGATGAAGCGGAAGTTGAGGTCACTGAAAGGGAGCCCAGAGACACATTTGCTCCTGCTACTGAAAACATGTTTGCTGATCTTGCGGTAGAAACGGCCGATTCACTAACAGGAGTAATATTGCGCTTCACAAAATTCGAGCTTATTGGAATTGAACTGCTACTTGAAGACAATGGCAAAACATGGTCCTTGCCACTTTTGTCTTCTTTTGGCGTTACACTTTGCAATATATTAATTGCTGGTATAGCTGGCACACTGCTTGAAGTATTTACAATTGCTTGACCTATGTTTAATCCAATTTTCACATCTTTTATTTGAGACACAGTTGGTGATGGGTTTATTTTAATTGGTGTTCCCACTGAGGATGGGATTAGTACTATTTGGGCTTGCTCTGGAGTCTTAACATATGTTTTATTCAGGGTGGAAGGAAGGGTTTGTTTTAACGAATCTGCAGCAACATTTGGAGTTGAAGTGCCACCGGGAACTGGAGCATTAATGAAAACTAACTTCTGGGTTGAAACACCTGTAGATGTTGGTGCAGGTGTCACATTAATGGCAGTGCCACTACCAGAAGAAAGAACAGATGGAGCAGATACCAGTATAAGTTTCTGAACTGCAGTCCCACTGATCATGTCTCCATTTGTTTCTGCCATTGCTTCTGATCTTGTAACAGGGTAACTTTTGGTGATATAATCTACCTGCTGTGGTTTAACTGGAGCATGGATAACATTTGTACTGGCTTGTCCAACACTTCCTGGTGATATGCTAATTACACTTAGTGAATTTGTTGTTGATGGTGGTAGAGTGCTTGAAACAGTAGAGGACTTTAAGGGAGAAGATGGTATCTGTGAAGTTTTATCTATCACATGGCTCATATTACTACTGCTGGAAACTTTGAGACTTTTCCTCACAGATGAATTGCAGCTAGCTGAATTGGAAACAGAAGTTGGTGTTTGGCTAAAAGCTGGGAGATTTGATGTAGCAGTCATTCCAGCTACTGGAAAAGCAGGGGGTGTGGACGTTGTTGATTTGGGCACTAGGAATGCCTGAAGTTGGGGAGCAAAAGTGAAAACTGAACTTGAAGATAAACTACTGGGCGAGTTCTGATCTGGATTAGTCTGTACTTTTACAACGCCAGTGTTCCCACCCCGTGTCCTAACAAGAATTGACTGTGAATCTCTTATACACACAGTTTTCAATTCTTGCTTTGCTTCAGAAGAATCACCAGTTTGTTGTGCAAAAGAGTTGAGGGAACAACTAGGATTTACAGATCCACTTAGTGTTGTTGCTGATAACAGAGGCTGCACTGTTGAGGAAATGGTGGGTGGAGCAATGGGCTGGGGCAACGTGGCTGCCTCACTCAGGGTATTCTTAACTGATGGTGTTAATAAATTATTTACAGAGGTTACAGGTGACAAAGGTTGTGGTCTAGCACTACTTACATGTGTTAAAGGTGTAACTGTCTTGTTGAAAACTGTATTAGGTAGTTGGGAAGGAACAGTTTCTGTTGAGTGGACGAGAACTGAAGAGCTTACATTTGCTGTCTGTGCGACAGACAAGCCAGGCTGTTCTACACCTTTCGGTTGAGGCGGCGCTACCTCTTTTGCCACTGCTTTTCCGTCCTTGTGCTGAATCACAAAATTCTTAGGCAGGATAATAACCTGCTGCGTGATTTTTTCTCCTGTTTTAGGATCCACTGTGGGTTGCATCTGAATCTTCACAGAACTGTTCTGAAGATCTACTGGCAACCACTGGCCACAGGGCATTTTGTACACCATTTGTAAAGGACCTTTTGTACTGGAGTGGCAGGTCAATGCTGGCTTGATGGGGCTTGCTTCTGCAGGGGCTACACCTGGCTTTTCCATGCCAGGAGCACTTTTACCTGTGCAAGAGGGCAGCTGATTGGTTAAGGTCACTTTGTTCCCAGTGTTCTTTGCAAGCAAAGCCTGAATAGGTTTGGTCCCTTTCTGAAGAGCAGACGTGGGTACTGAATCCACTGAAGCAAAGGACTCTGAACACGGAGGCTCTGTATGCCTTGACTCCGTTAAGCAGTCAATCTGCATTTCATCTTCTGAAGTTTCAACTGTTGGTTCATTTGTGCTCAGCTTTGCTTTCTTCCTTGGGGAAAGCTGTTTTGTGCTATCATCCAGATAACTACTTTGCCTGGACTGTCGCTTAAGTGTTTTAGGCAGTGTCTTCGGTACATCTTTAGAAGGCAATTCCTTTTTTAATAGCTTGCTTCTTGCAACAGGAAGATCTATTTCTGACAATTTCATATCATCTGAAAATTATAAAAACAAACATTTATTTCTATAAAATAGAGCTACATGCTAATAATATCAAATATAAAAAAATAAGGTCAATTTCTGAGCTAGGAGTTCACTAACAAATCTACTTTAGGGTGATTCTCCAGTCTCAGCAACACCAACGAAGCTCACATGTGTAAGAAATAATCCAGTTTTTTTCTGATGTTTAACTTTACAATAAAAGCAAAAGAGGTCATGCTCATATCTAGCCTGAACTGGGACGGTGACATGAACTGTTTGCCAACTGACCAAAGAGAAACAAGCAAACACATTTCTAACCATACTTTTTTCTAACTTTTTATATTGCTAAGGAATCATGAAACTAGGATTTTGTAGATCATAACCTGATGAGTTGGAATGATTTACAGGTAATATAATTCAGCTTCCTATCCTTATCAGAATGATGTACTCATGCTGGTCTTTTAACATAATGAAGCTTGATCATTACTCATACAAGATCTTCATAATATTGCAAACTTCAGAAATAGTGTTTCAAAAATAGTAGCAATACAAAGAACAGAATGAATCTATTTCAAAGGAACTACAGCAATAACGTATGGTCTGTAATGAGCAATGACGTGCATGTAGGCTCCAGAAACTCCTAGAACGTAACGCTGCGAGCAGGTCAGATTTCCCCATTCAATACGCTGTCAGTGATTACATGACCTTTGCTCTTCTGCCTCTGCAAGAAAGAAGTTTTGTTGTTTGTGTTTAAATATTTGTTGATTAAAAAATTTTTTTAAAGATTTATTTTATTGGAAAAGCAGATATACAGAGGGAGAGAGAAAGATTCTCCATCTGCTGGTTCACTCCCCAAGTAGCTGCAATGGCCGGAGCTGAGCCAATTCAAAGCCAGAAGCCAGGTGCTTCTTCCAGGTCTCCCGTGTAGATGCAGGGTCCCAAGGCTTTGGGCCGTCCTCAACTGCTTTCCCAGGCCACGAGCAGGGAGTGGGATGGGAAGTGGAGCAGCTGTTGCACAAACCGGTGCCCATATGGGGTACAGCACATGTAAAGCAAGGACTTTAGCCACTAGGCTACCACTCTAGGCCCATTTAATGCCTACCTGAATCAAAGCGATCTTTCTCCACGGTATCTAGATGTTCTGTTGAGTCGACAGACTTATTGATTTCTACTTTGGGAGATTCTTTTCCAAGATCTCCTTCACCTTCTTCAGTAGTCCATAGTTCTCTAGTAAATTTATCATGATCAGGTTGTCTCCTGAAATCATCATAGTCTTTCTTCAGGCGGCTCCTGAAACAAAATACCAATATAACAAACAATACACATGAGGGTACTTCAAAATGGTCACTGTAAAACACGAATGCTGGATTTATCTTGGTACAAAAGTATCTTGAAATCCACGGACAGTTTTCTCATAAACCATCTTTTTTCCATGAGCTCTTTGAAGACCATTTATATATATTGAACTATTGGAAAGTTAAACTAAGTTTATACATTGAAATATTTTCAATTGAACCACTAAAAGTTAAATTTTAATCTTACCTGTGCCTAAGGACCTTGTTCGTGATAACTGCTCAAGGAGAGAATAACCTAGGGTGTAAACTTAAGAAATCTAACAGATAACATCTGCACATTCTAGAACCAACCTGCCTTTGAAAGGTTGTTAAAACATGCCAAATGACAAAGGTACTTTTTTCCCTCTAGCTATACTGAAAGAAAACTGATTTAAGATGTAAAATTATTGATTACAATACAGAAAACATCGTTTTACAAAGGTTAATAAATTCTAAGCAATAGTATCCATTACTGTGACTATTGCATAAAGAGTAACAAACAAAACTATCATTTAATCCTGGGAGTAATCATATCTAAAGCTTTGTCTCTTAGTGGACATGTTTCTATTTATTAAGCATAGGGAAATAAAGCTGAAAATTCTGCAACTTTGACAGAATCCTTTCACATAAGGTATAATGGGAAAATATCTTTGAAAACAACAGAAAATAAGCATTTCCATGTGATCACAGGGATTTTGAAATTCTGTCTTATTCCTTTTGTTTTCAAACAGGTTCCCTACTGCACTCTCAACTTTTGTCCTTAATTTCTTTGTTGCTGAAAAAAAAAAAAAATCAAATGGCGAGGCAAGCATTGTGACATAGGGGTCAAGCTGCTATTGGTAATGCAAGTTTCGCATGTGGGTGCTGGACTGAGTGCCAGTTGCTCTACGTTAGACCTAGGTCTTTGATGAGGCGCCTGGGAAAGTAGTCGAGGATTGAGCCCCTGCCACGCATGTGGGAGACCTGAAAGAAGCTCCTGACTTCTGACTTGCGAACAGCCCCAGTTGTGGCCAATACAGATTTTCTCTCTCTGAAGTAATACCTTTCAAACAAATAAATTCACAGCATGTGTGCCACGCAAACATTCAGCAAATGTTAATAATTAATCTCATTTATTTATATTTTGAATTACTGTTTAAGGGTTTTATGAAACAACTGAGGTCTGTGACTAGAACAAGCAAGCAAAGAGTCACAGTAGGATGGATTTTGATTCATTCACAGAATAAACAAGTACTACATGAAGCATTATGAAGTTCTCCCTTCCACAGTCTCAGCTGCTGACTGCTTATATTATTATTTTTTATTTATTTGAAAGGCAGAGACAAAGTGTTGTCCCCCATCCACTGGTTCACTGCCAGAATATCCACAGCACCTGGGACTGGGCCAGGCTGAAGCCAGAGCCCCACTTCCTTGAGCCATGACTCACTGCCTCCCAGGGTGGGCGTTGCATAGAGGCTGGAATCAGAAGCAATAACAGAGTTGAATCCAGACAGCACAGCTGGAGATATGAGTGTCCTATGCAGCATTTTAACTGCTAGGCTTAACTCCCAACCCTAATGACTGCTTTTTATTTCATGGGAAATGGAGGCACTCACTGAGCACTTTCATATGTTCACAAATTATCTGCAATTTACCTTACTTTGTACTAATATTCTTCATTTCCCCAAGCCAGTTCTTCCACTTACATGGATAATGTCTGGTCTAGAAGAATACTACTCTACTAAATGTTCCCTTCTTCCAACTAAGTCCATTTTTTGTTTATTAGACTATCTCTATCACTATGCAAACATGTACTTTTTCCTATTAATAAAAACAAACACCACCAAGAAATACCCTCTCAACTCCAACTCGTTCTTCCAAGTACTGCCTCCCGTTTTCTTTTTCACTTTATAACAAACCTCACGAAAGATGACTCTTTCATCTTTGTTCTGAACAGACACCCAAGACCCCTTTCTCACTAACGAATTCTTCCTTTTCAAAAATTTATTCGAAAAGCAGAAATACAGCCAGAGAGGGGGAGAAACAGAGACCTTCCATCCACTTGTTCACTCCTCAAATGGCCACGATAGCCTGGCTGGATCATTCGAAGCCGGAAGCCTGGAATTCCATTCAAGCCCTCCCTAAGTGTGTGTGCATGCGCGTGCATGAGGGCAGGGGAGAGCGGAAGTTAGGGTTTGGGTGAGGGCAGACATTCAAGTGCTTGCACCATCTTCCGCTGCCTTCTCAGGGAGCTGTAACAGAAGGAGCAGCTAGTTGACATGTAACGTCGGTGTTGAAGGAGTGGCTTAACACCCTGCACTACAACACTGGCCCCATGAATGAATTCTTATTCCTTTTGACCCATCGCCCATCATGAGCAGTTCTTCTGACCATGTTTCTCTCCTGGCTTCCTAGACACCACTTCTACTCCCCACTTTGGTAGCTAACTACCTATCTTACTATTCTTCCAAAGTCTCTTATGAGAACCACTCACATTCCCTTACCTCTCAATGTTGGACATTCAAGAGTTCTTTACCTCTGTGTTTACAGGATAGGTGAACCAGTCTCATCGCTTCAAACATAATCAGTGTACTGACCATTCCCAAATTTGTGCTTCTAATCCTGTGGACACCTCTGAACTCAGACACATATATTAACCAGCCTTTTCAATATCACCCAGATATCTACCAAAGAGAACATGCTGAAATTCAATTTCATTTCCTCCTATCTGTCATCTCTTCTACCTCAACTAACAGTAATTATACTATTCTAGTTCTCTGCTGCACACATCGTCTGACTTTTGTTTTCTTCACACCCCATATCCAATTAGCTGAATTCCACCAATCCGACTTCCAACAAAGATTGGGGACCCAACCACTTCTTGAAACCTGCAGTACTACCCTGTCCCAAGGCACCTCCACTTTCCCCAGATTAGTGCTTTAGTAGAATGGATTTTCCTACTTTCACCTTTGTCCTTTTACACTAGATCTCAACTCAGCACCTAAAATGAGCATTTTGAAACATGAGACACATTTCTCCATTACTTATTGTAAGAAAAAAAAAAAACTAAAGGTTTTAGAAAGATCAGTTTTTACGACATCTGGCTTCCCTCTTTGCATGACTCCTGTCTTACTACACTGCTTCACTCAGTTTGCTCTGGTTATCACTCAGCTGACTACACTCCCCGACCTCGCACCCTCTAGCACCTCTGCTGTCTTCCACTCCACATGGTCTTCTCTCTCATCTCCCTTAGGTCTCTGTGAAACATCAACTTGCCAGAGCAGGTCTCTCTGATAAACTTGATCCCGCTGAAATCAGGCAATTCCTGTCTCCTTCTTCTGGATTTATTTTTCTTCACAGCATTTATTTCAACCTAATAACAGATTTGTCTGTTTCTTCCATTAGGATATAAGTTATAGAGTAAGAATTTTGCTTAAAATCAACACTACTTTGTCAAAACTAGAAAACACCTTGTACAAAGTGGGCAAATGTCTGTTGAATGAATCAAAAATTACCAAAGGATTTCAAGACACATTTCCAAATTCAGAAATTAAGAGCCCTAAAATAAATGAAACAGATTTTGAAGCTTGAATTACCTGTTTCTTTGAAAAGCCTTCATTAACTTTGGTTCCCATGGCAGCAATTCATTTAAAAGACGTATCAATGTACTATGCAGTTCTTTTACTGCTTGCCTTCGATGATACCATTTGCCCTAAAAACACAATTTTTAAAGTAAATTCTTTAATTTAATCTGAAAGTCTATGTCAAAAGTTCTTTTTTTCTGAGTAAAAAAGTCAATAACCATAAAAAAAGTACTTTGTCTCTAGAAGTTTGTAAAAAGGGAGAAAATGTTCTGTAAATAATCTTAATAAATAGCCATATCAATCAATTATCAATTGTATATGTTTCAACAAATAATACTCAGAAAGATAACATATTTTCAAAATAGTAAATCATGAGGCCCAATCTGGTGAAATTATGTAATTTCTTCACAAAGAATGGGGAAAAATGAGATAATTTAGGTCTTCTGTCACATTAAAAAATAGTGTCCTTTACAAACTTCCTTAGGAAAATAAACAGTTATAGTCAATGTTTCCAGAGTAGAAAAGCAACCAAGCACTTGATGATTACTGAGCCCACTGGCTCAATATTATATAGGGCATTTTACCCAAATGTTAGGTTTTAATATTCATGAAAACCTGCTTCAGCACACACACACACGTGTGTGTGTGTGTATACATATATATGCACTGACCCTGTCACCTTATTAATGATGAAACTAAGGTTTCATCTGCCTGATTCAAAATCCAACTACTAAAACTGTACTGCCACTTCTTAAAAGTTGCACCACATAAACTCAACCTAAGTTATTAAAATCTATAGTAAAAATGTGTGTCACCAACATACATAGAATTATTTAAATATCACAGGAACAATTTACAGAAGCTTAGGTAACTGCTGTTTCTCTGCCATGTTAGTGCATACCCATCGTCTATTACGTTTTACTGTTATGTAATCATTTTATAGGAAAGTTTTAAAAATGTAATTCACATATCACACAACCCATGTTTTAATTTTAACTAAAATGCAGATGTTACAGACGACATTAAACATGCACAAAACTAGAGTTACTCCTTTAATAACTGTTCATTCAGTAAACCAACTTGATACTACACAATATGAAGGCAGAAAAGGTACCAGTCTAGAGCAGAAACTATATTCTAAATATGTACACAAACTTCAGATTTTTACATACAAAAAACTAACATTTTATAGAAATTTTACACACGTATGAACCTGATTTATAAATTTATTAGTATGCTTTTTGCACTGAATTATCTTTTTCTTCCTAAGACTTATTTATTTATTTGAAGGGCAAAGATACAAAGCAATGGAGATACGTTTTATCTGCTGATTCACTCCCAAAGGGTTGCCACGGCAAAGCCAGGAGCCTTGAACTCCATCCACGCCTCCACTGAGGACGGCAGAGGCCCAAGTTCATGGGTCATTTTCTGCTGTTTTCCCAAACACAACAGTAGGGAGCTGGAGCCAAAGTGGAGCATCCAGGTCTTGACCTGGTGCTCATATAGGATGCTGGTGTTGCTAACAACGATTTAAGCTGCTGGGCCAACGTTGATCCCTCCTTTTCCTTTAAAACTGTCTATTTCAGTTGAGACAGAGAGACAGCTCCCATCTGCAGGTTCATTCTTCAAATTCTTGCTGACAAGGAAGGAACGACCTGAGCCATCCCTTGCTGTTTGTCAGGATGCACTTCAGCAGGATGCTGGAAGCAGGAGCAGTCAGAACCTTAACCCAACCATGCCATTGTAAGATGCAAGCATCCCTTGCGGGACCCTAACTGCTACACCAAATGCATATTCCAATTTTATGCTTCATACCAAAAAGGGTTTATGCATAGAATAGCTACATACCCACCTCTGAGGATTTATTTTTTATATCTAAGAAAGGGAATTATTTGTTATCTAGGGAAAGTAAGCTTAAAATGAAAAGGCAGATAGATGACAACTGCCCCCAGCCTGTCTGGTGAATGAAGCAGGGTTTAGTTTCAAGTAAAAAAGAAAACAGGTGGATCTTCTTTAATAAGGCATGTAACATTGTTTTCCTATATTTCAACTACCATTTGGCTCATCAATGAAATGGTAAAACAACATGATCTCTTCCTAAAGGGGCAAGGAAGAAGAAAAGGTAGCAAGGAATGAAAGTATCAGAATATTAACTGGAAAAATGGTCAAAGACTAGGAAGCCCTAGGCATTCTGGACTCTCCTAGGGGTCAGAAGCTGCACAGTTAGCCTGGGTTAGAAATGCTGCGCTTTGGATGGGATGGTGGTACTGAGAGGAGAGGGGTGCCTAGAGGATACAGCAGCATTATGGGACCAAAGACCTGTGGTTGAGGCAGATGAGGCTCAGAATGTGGAAACTGTATAGCTGGGTGTCAGGACATTTGTCAGCTGTGTTTGTGTCTGTGTTAAATTTAGCATAATTTTACAGAAATTTTGAAAAGTATTAGGAAAATCTTATCTAACTGTGAATTTTTAATTAACATCTTGAATATACTTCTAGAATAGATACTGACCTATAAAACTGTATTCAAAGAAGGGAATTTAGTATTAACCAGAGCACGAAAATCTAGCTTTCATGGAACTCTGATCTTTTTTCAAACATCTAGGATCTTCTAATTTTATATAGTTCTGTGAGTTTCTTTATATTATCTATCTTCAGTCTGAAGTAGTACTGGCATGGTATTTCATTCATAGTTTAAGAATGTGTATTCAGTCACTCAGTATTTAGAAAATAACTAAATAGCTAATTCTGTTTATAACACAAATCACAGACAAATGTTTTGCTTACAAGATTTATAAAAAGAATACAACAATATGAACAAAGGATATCCTATACCCTACCACGGGGCCTAAGTCCATACTTTTTCTTTTAATTATTTTTTATGATACAGTTCCATAGGCTATGGGATTTCCTGACCCAATCCCCAAGTCTCTCCCTACCCCATTAATTTCCCTTCTAGTATTAGAGTCCATAGTTTTTAATGTGGATCAAAGGAAGCTAGATTAAAAAGAACTGAAGATCTTGTATCTCATATGAGGAGGATGCATTAAGCACTGATAGTAAAACTCACACTGCTTATTTCGTGTATTATCTACTTTGGTCAAAATGCAGTGCTTACAACTCCAGTGAGGTTAAAGGGCTGATATAGTCTCGTGCTCTTGAGTAGTGATTTCAGAATTTCACAATATACAATCAAACTAATGTAAAGATCAGAGAATCAACACATTTTTAAAATCAGTAAGTCAGAGAGGGAACAAGTCTACCTTATCTTGGGTCTAATGTAAAGAAATTTACTTAGTCCCCACACAATGCATCCTAAAAAAGGAACAGATTCTACTGTGCAACTACGTGTATGTATATGTTGACATCTCTGTGACGCAAGAAGGGAGATCTTTAGAGGTGCTTGTAATTTCCATCAGTGCTGATCAAAACAAAACAGGATAAAGACGGCAGGTACATTCATTAGGAAGATGTAGTTTGTGCAGCAGCGCTATAACTTTCTCCAATTAAAATTTATTTAACAAGCTTTATATATAACTTTAGTTCTAAGAATATATATATATATATGTATATATATGTATGTATATATCTCCAATTATAGTGAATATGAAGACAAATGAGCCATTTCTAATACAGGCATTATCTCTGTTTACAGGGATAAAAATATTTTCTAAGACTATCTCAATGTAGTATGTGAACTTATTACATGAAAAATTCATTTACTGAGTCATTTTTAAAAATGTTAAAAGTAATATTCTTTTGTAGATTTACTACGAAGTTGGACATCAAACAAAGAACGAGTTTCAAGCATGCATCATGGAACCAAAGGCAAACACGGAATCTAAATGGGAAGCTTACCTTTCATTGCTTTCTCATCCAATGTCCACAGCACTTGCAGATTGCCAGCTCCCTTTCCACGAGAGGTCCCCACTAACCAACAGTGACGGCTTATCACCACTTAGGGATTACTATAAAAAGGAGCTGGTCTATAGCCACAAGTAAGCTCTTTATTATATTATGCAGTTTTATAAGTTTTTTGAGTGTGATACATTAATAACCTAAGGAATCATAAGGGAAAAGAAAAAACTTACAAAACTACACAATATTTTAAAATGAAAAGCTGCACCTCTATGTATGTGAAATGAGTGGGGAGGGAAACTTACCTTTTAACTAAAGAACAACTCCATTCTGCTGCAGTAATCTGGAAGGGGTGTGGCAGCACCAGCGTAACACTGGCTGGGTTGTTGCGAGGAGAGGGAGTTGGCAATCTACTGATGCTGGGGACATTGGACACCTAAAAGGAAAATAAAAGGAAAACAAATGAATTCTAGATTTACTAAATGTCTCATCACTGCAAATATATTTTAATAAATTTAGGTGCTCTGTGTATTAAGCTGAGGTTATACAGAGTTCCCTGTACTTCTGCATAATTAAAATAGTTAATCATAAAGAACATAACTGGGCTGGCATTACAGCCCAGTGAGTTAAGCTCCTGTTTGTGACACGGCTTAAAAAAACCAAGTGGATTCCTATACAAAGATGTCTTGATCAATGACAGTGTACAAAGGTACTGTGCAAATAATCTAACCATGTATAAAAACATGGCACAAATAAAATTCACTGGTATTATTTGAAATAAATTAACACTCTCCTTTAAAGGGAAAAATCCTTCCATATTAGCTATTCATACTCCCTCCCCCATTATTGCTTACCTAGAGAAACTATCAATTATATTGACATATTCCTGCGTATTCACAGTCTGGTGATAAAATATCACAGGCATTCTGTTTGTGCAAAGATCTGGTAAAAAGTTCTGGTGTGATAGTACAGGAAAGCATTTTTATCTCACTTTAAAGGCATTCCAAAATGAGTACACTGACTAGTGCACGCACTTCCGTCACAGCCTCAAGCATCTATAATGAAACGAGAAGGTACACGGCTACAGGGACGGTGCGTCTTGTGTTATGCACAAAAGGAAAAACTGGAAGACAGATCACGCTCCTTGTGAGGTAGCCCACGGTCACCAAAGAAGCGAACTGAACGATATGTGTTTAAGAGAGTGTATGTTACCATTTTCATTTCCTAAGACGAAACTTTGAAATAGAAATAAACCATTGACTAAGTATCTGAATTTGGTTCTTTTCAGTAAGCTGTCAGTTACAAAAAGTTGGTGAAATATTAAATTTACACATTGTCAAAAAGGTGGATTCTCAAGCAAATCATAGTATAATTTAAAGTTAAGTAACACTATGCTTGTATGGCATCAGTGGGGCACAAAAAGTTCCATGTAAATGAAATTAAGACTGGACTATCTTGGGGCCTGGCATGGTAGTCTAGCAGAGAAGGTCCTCGCCTTGCACACACCGGGGTCCCACGTGGGCACTGGTTCTAATCCTGTTTCCCATCCAGCTCCCTGTTTGTGGCCTGGGAAAGCAGTGGAGGACAGCCCAAAGCCTTGGGACCCTGCACCCATGTGGGAGACCTGGAAGAGGCTCCGGGCTCCTGGCTTCAGATCAGCTCAGCTCCAGCTGTTGCGGCAGCTTGGGAGGTCAATCATTGGATGGAAGATCTTCCTTTCGTTCTCTAAGCCTCTCTGTATATCTGACTTTGCAATAAAAATAAATAATTTTTTTTTTTTAAAAAGACTGGACTATCTTAAGAGCTGGGACACATCAGGAGGCTGGTGGTGGTGTGTGCAGTGCAAGGAGAGAGGTAGGGAATATCATTTTTTATTAGAACTGCATCAAGGGGACAAGCTTTGTGCCATAGCCCCCTGTGATACATGAACCCCATGTGGGCATCAGTTCTAGTCCTGACTGTCTCCCTGCTGATCCAGCTCCCTGCTAATGTACGCAGGAAAGCAGTGGAAGATGGCTCAAACATGCACCCACACAGAAGACAGAGACAAAGCTTCTGGCTCTGATCTAGTCCTGGCTGCGGCTGGCCTTTGGGGAGCGACTCAGCAGATGGAACATTTCTATCTCTCCCTCTCTCTGGAAATTTGCCTTGCATATAAATAATGAGATCATATTATTATTTTTTTTGAAGATGTACCTATTTTTATTGGAAAGGCAGATCAGATTTAAGAGAGAAGGAGACACAGAGAAAGATCCTCCATCCATTGGTTCACCTCCCAAGTGGTCACCATGGCTGGAGCCTTGGAGCTTCTTTTGTGTCTCCCACTTGGGTGCAGGGTCCCAAGGTATTGGGCCGTCCTCTGCTGCTTTCCCAGGCCACAAGCAGGGAGCTGGGTGGGAAGCAGAGCAGCTGCGACATGAACCAGTGCTTCCTGGCACTTGCAAGATAAGGATTTAGCCACTGAGCCATCACATCAGGCCCAATAAGATTTAAAGGAAAAAATCAAAATACGAATTGTATCTATTGACTACATTCAATCTGTTAAATTAGCTAACAACAACAACAAAAAGCCCAAAAACAAAATAATAATAAAAAAAAACTTTTACAATTGAAAAGAGCAGAGTAGGGAAAGTGTGCAACTGATTTTACTTTCTAATTGTTTGTCCAACATTTAGCACAGGAGAAGCTCACGACAATACTCAACTCTATCAGTAAAATGCTCAGGTTGCTGAGGTTTCCTTCTTATATTCCTTCTTTTAAAAATTAACATAGCAGTCATAAAATGTGTTAGTCTTCCAGATTTTCTGACAACACAGTGAACATAACTTAACTCCGGGTAAACAGGCATCACTGAACAAGTTATTTATTGCCTTAAGTTTAAGTGTTAGATTCTAGGTTGCTTTTTACTTCTCTGATAAAATGGTAGGAAAGTTTCGTTAGTATTCAGTTCCTTAAGTTTGTTTTTTTTTTAAAGAAAATTCTTCCCAATTCACAAAAGGCCCTTTTTTGTTTGTGAAGGACTTGTCTAAGATTTTGATATCTTCTTTAAAAAAACAAAAAACCTGGAATTCTGCGAGGCTCATTTTTGGCCTCAATCCATAATAAGTTTAAGTTCAATTTTTCAGAATAGTGGGAAGTAGTTTAGTTAACTATTAGTGATAATACGTATTTATTAGGACTTTGAAAAGACATTTGCCATTTTAAATATTGTTATTTGAGTAAGTATGTGTGATTATTAGTACAAAGTTAAGGCAGTTTATAAGATCCATACCAGGAAGGACCTGCCGCCTGGTTCACTTCTTTGAAGCTTATTTCATGGTGGGCACACAGACAGCTCAGTATGCTAGTACCACACAATCTTTCTCCCTTTTAACTGGAATTTTTTTGAGAAGAAGCTTTCAAATACTTTTTCATAAAAGTTTCCCTGATGAGTTTTGAACTATGTCAAGCATTAAAATCCAGTCCTTGACAAAGTTAGGAAGTTCTTTGTGCCTGGGAGAGCGTATGCAATGGTTCTGAGGTGGTCACCACGCCACAAAATTAATGTATTGAATTACACCACATATGCTGTGGGTGTTGTTTGGATCACCATGAGGAAAAGAGAGAAAAGTAAAGTCGGAGGCTCATCAACACTCAGAGGAGGCAAAAAAAAAAAAAAAAGACTGGTCTGAAATACAACCTTTCCCATAAGCAACACCACACAGGGAAAATACAGATAAAGAAAGACTATCAAGGGCCCAGCGCGGTGGCGCAGTGGTTAAGGTCCTCGCCTTGCACGCCCGGGATCCCATATGGGCGCCGGTTCTAATCCCGGCAGCCCCGCTTCCCTTCCAGCTCCCTGCTTGTGGCCTGGGAAGGCAGTCGAGGACGGCCCAAGGCTTTGGGACCCTGCACCCGCGTGGGAGACCCGGAAGAGGCTCCTGGCTTCGGATCGGCATAGCATCGGCCCGTTGCGCTCACTTGGGGAGTGAATCATCGGATGGAAGATCTTCCTCTCTGTCTCTCCTCTCTGTATATCCGCCTTTCCAATGAAAAAATAATAAAAAAATAAATCTTTAAAGAAAGACTATCAAGACGCATGAAAGCAACGTCCCACAAAAGCGAAGGGCAATCCCGAGCTGAGTCATTCTCCAATGTAATTAAACAAAATGCAAAGAGAAAGCAGGGAAACCAGAAGTTCCTCTGTCTAGAGCTCATGCCCAGGGAGAAATAGAAATATGAAGTTATTCCAACAGGAGAAAGGACAGGAAGGCACGGAAGAGGAAGGTCACCAGAGTCTGCCTGCTGGAGACGGCTCTACGAGAGAACCACCTAAACATGAAAGATTATTAGACCAGTGAGTGCATGCTTCAAGAAGGCCCACATAACCTTTCCAGAACTGAAAGCCATCTTCTGTATAAAGCTGCAAAAAACAACTAAAAAGATACATTTCTAAAAGAACCTCAGCTCTTAGGTGAAGCACAATAGTTATTAAATCCTCCCCCCCGCCCCCCATGCTCAGGAAGTCCACTGATGATGCTCAGCTCAGGCCTGACCTGCTTTACTGCCACCTAGTGCCGATTTATTGTTCTCTTATTTTGAACATGTCAGTTAACACCTGATTGTTCATAAAATTTATATCTTACTTGCACTTCCAATGTGCTCTCAAACAACTTATAAAATGTAATTAATGAATGTGAGCAAGTATTTAGGGTATTTGGTAACTTCTAGATAAATGCGGCTTGAAAATCAAAGATTAAGTATTTTATAAAATGACAGTCTAATCCAACTAATTTGATTAAAAAATATATAAAAAAACTTATTCCTAGAGTTGAGAATAAAATCTCCAAAGCCATGAGTGTACTTCTCCAAAATAAGTGCTTCATATTTAGTCTCTGAATCCCTTTCCAAGTTCCCAAAACTGACATAACACATAAAAGGCCTTCAGGAAATATCAGCCTAATGAATAACTTACTTATTTTCTGTGAGAAAGAAAGGTAAGGAACTTATTTTAACTGTTTTGCAGTGTTTCTCGAAAGCCTACTTTTTAAAAGCCTTTTAGTATATGTTTTTAGTTTTGTTAAATACCAGTTTACTAGAAATCTAGCATAACATCCTATATAAATATTTTCATAATATAAAATAAAATTAATTTCAAGATCTGAGAAGTCATTGTAATGACATTTACAGCCACAGTCAAAGTGAGGGCTTACTTAGGACTGAATGTACCTGAAGCTCATTACACAGCAGTTACAACAGACTATACTGTATATGTGACTATAGAATAATACTGATTTGATGCCTCCTTATGAAGAAATGGTATATAAAATGCAGAGAGGAAAAATGCACTATTCTTCATTAAATATTAGAGTAAAATTTCTTTTTTTCTGGTATTATTGTACAATAACTTGTTTACCTTTGGTCAGGCTTTTACTATATGAAACTGTATTTTGGGCCCATACAAATTCATATAAGTTTTATACCATTACTTATTTGACAACCGTTCTCATTTGTGTGGCATTCCTTATCATAGCTTACTTTTTAAATAACATATCACATATGTATAAAAATTAAGAATAAAAATATGCATATATATATAGCCAAATTATTTGTTAACTTTTTCATTTCTTATGTTAAAGAAGGTAAGAAGTGTGAACATATTTGAAGACCACATATCATAATGAAGACAACAAATAAATATGAAACAAAAGTTAACGCTCTAAATTGTATGATGGACTCATGAAGGGCAAAAGTCAACACTGAATTCTCAAAATCTAGTAAACACAAGTTCGAACTGGTGCATGTAATATGTTAAACTGCAGGACCTGATATTACTGTTTCATGGATTTCTACTTCAGTGATCCTTCCCATGAGTTTGCAGTAGCAGACAGAATGAAATGACAGGGCTTTCAGCAAAAATGACCTTTAAAGGGAGAATGTCACCTGTCGCGTGCTGCAGTCTCAGTGCAAGGTAAGACGATCAGTGGCATTTTTAGCCTCTATCCGTTACATGCCAGTATCACTTATTTAGCTGACAATCAAACGTCTTCAAACATTGCCAAGCACTCCCTGACTGACAATCCTGGCCTACACAGAACTTGCTGTCCAAAAACTGGGCCGTCATCATCCGAACTAAGCTTCTAACAGTAACTTTGGTTAGCAAAGAGAAAGAGGATTATAGATTATGAATTTAATGATTTTTAAGAACATAGTAAAGATTAATTTCACTCATTAGCTCAAATCATTTTTTCAATCTCTTCTGAAAAATTCTGAAATGCAGCAAATGAGAAAGAGAGAGACAGAGACCAAGACAGAGAGAGACACACAGAGATGCATCTTCATCTGCTACGATGGATTCCCTTAAATGCCCACAGCAGCTGGGGCTGCACCGGGCAGAAGCCAGTAGCCAGGAATTGAGTCCCTGTCTCACACATGTGAGCCATCACCTGGCTGACTCCCAGAATACGCATTAGCAAGGAGCCAGGATCAGGAAGGACCTGGAACTCTGACGGGAGATGTGGGAATTGCACGTAAGTCTTAACCACGGTCTAAATGACGAACCCTATAATTCTCTGATTTTTTACATGCTGTAATCATTATCCACGTACTATTTTTACGTACTTAAAGCATAACATTTCACAAATATTCTGACAATAACAATGGCTCACCAACATTTCATTTTATTACTTATATGAGCACTGCATTAATATTATTTGGTTAGTCTCCCTACTGCTAGGATTATGGGTGGTTTCCAAATTTCCATTATTAGTCTGCTAAACATATTATTACACAAATTACTTTTAAAGGTAGACGATGAAATGTTAAATCCCAAGTTGTATCACAGGATACAAGCAGGATCACAAGCAGTTTTCTAACTTCTACACATTTTCAGATTTCTTTCTTGTAAGCAACATTTTTCTTAATAAATTCTCATTTTTCCTTATATCTAATTTCTACATTGATTTTTTTCCTTGAGAAATTAGAGTCTTGTTGGAAATCTAAGCAACAGTATAAAGCACAAGGAAATTAAGGAAACGGGCTCATATAAAAAATTGTTATAGGATTATGGCAACATCTTCCAATTTTTATTACCATAAAAGCATAATGTTTAGCAAATTTCAAATGCTACAGAACCAAGTAAATTTACTGGTACCTTAGCTCTTTGTTTCTGGAAAACAAATTCCCTTGGCTAAAAAAAAAGGTATTTCCCAAATAATTAAGCAAATAAAAATTATATCTCTTAATTAAAACCACAAAAAATTTTGATTTCTCCTTTAGATCACACCAAAGAATCCTACAAACTAAATAATGAGGGAGGGGAAAGACAAAAGTAAAGGACTTGGTTACAATATACACCTGTACTGATTTCAACCAGAAGCCTTCCACAAATCAGGTTGATTACGAATGATCTGCAGATCTAACGGCTGCTGAGTTTTTACCAACCAAGTGCCTAAATGAAGCAGCAGACCGACTGACCTGAGCACATGCAAACAAATTAAAGCAATTTTCCCCTTCAAATGAATAAAAAATGCAGTTGTTTAGATTTTAACTGTAAATCTTGCAGCACAAGTAGTTCAAACTTCTAAGTTAAAAAGATAATTTTTATGTAAACATAAAACTCCTGGCAAAAAAAAAATAGTCTTTCAATTAAAGAAAAAAAGTAATGTAGACATGTGTGAGGAAATAGGATCTATCTTTTTTGCTTGCTTTGGTAGGAAACTCTATTTGGAAAGGCCTGAGAGAGAAACACCGCTGAAGAATCCAGAAATCCATCTAAAACACTGTATCACATATGCTATTTATCTTTATAATGACACACAAAATATTTATATTGAATATATTTGCCTTGTTATTGAAGCCATTATTGTAGATAGGAAAGTTAATAATGACTAACAAACTTGTTTTTGGTTCTGACAGTGATGTTCTCTGACGAAGAGCAACACTAAACTTCCCCAACAGTGAAGGAACCTCGTGAGTCAACACAGTTATTACTGTCAAGGTCAGTAAGTCCTTCAGGTTACTAAATGTGAACCTAATTCCAGTGAGTATGGTTACCTGCTTTCTTAATTCGTAGTGTATAAGCTGGGGCAAGAATAGGAACACACATATGAAACAACTGCCTGGCAACAGAGAGAGAGACAAAACAAAAGCAAAAATACAACCAAAATCCTTCAAAATATATATCAAAGCCTTTTGGTGATGTTTAATTAAAGCCATTGATTTGAATCATTTTTAGGGTAAGAATGCATTATTAATTTTTATACCGATGATCCATCCTTCCTCCTTCTGATCAAGATCAACCCACATTTAGTATAGAAGCAGAAAGTAAAGTTTTCCACTAAATGATTAAGAATGAAGGTGACAGTATGGAAGTGGGTCACCTTATTCTCAGATGATGCCAAATTGAAATTTTATATCAACACAAACATTCAATAGCTGATTCCCGTAACACTTATCACTCTCAAACATTAGCATGTGCAAAAAGTGAGTGATATGATACGTACGCTTTGTTTGATTTATGCTGTGTTGTCATTTCAGTGGCTGAGATAATGTTTATAAAAAATAATTTTTTAGGTACTTTAAGGAGAAATCTTAACAAGATTACCCTTGCTAAGTATGGCTTTGAGAATTTCCACTTCTTGAAAAGTAGAAAACGTATTTTAAAACCAATATGAAAATACTAGGGGCCATGGACAAGTCAAGGGTTTGAAGACACAAAAATCTCATCAATGAAATACACAATCTAAGCTTTCCATTAACCTGCTCTAAAGTATTACAAGTTTATATTTTCTTTATGCCTTTGCTTGTTCCTGTGAAGGAAATAGTATTTGTACCTCACTTCCACTTCACTGATGCAAGTGAGGTACAAGCAGAGAAGGCTTCTCCCACAATACATGCCACACGTAAGCACACAAATCAGTTACGCTTAAGACAATGCATTAAAACAAAAAAAATGCAAACAAATAACTTTAACTGTAGTATAAAAATGCCATTAATTTTAACAAAATTATAGAGTCATGAAATATGGATACCTAACAAAAACAGGCATAAAACAAAGGAAAACCCCCTGCAGCATCTTAGATTTTTAAAAAGATCCTTTCTTTTGAAAGAAAACAATAAGTCTTTTATGGGGACAGCAAATAAGTTGGAGAAAACCTTTTGCTGCAGAGAAAATATTCTAGTAGAAATATCTACTTGAGGAATGTATCACAGTGGTAAAATTTACGTTTATAGCTAATATATATATATAAATGTGGGCATCTAAGCCATTTAATAGAAGTATTTTTAAAATACACTATACAGTTTTCCATATTTTTAGGCTGCACACTTGATAAAATGTTAAATGATTATCATCATGAGCATTATCCCATCTCTTAGACTGTCAGTGATATTCTTAAGAGTATTCATACAAAAACTTAGGAATTGCTTAAGGCTGCTTAAACCTCATGTTAGATAATCTTAAGAGACTTGATTTTTTACTTTACCTCCGGAGTGTTCCCAATCTTTCTTTCTTAATAGCATTATAAAATGACTGCTCAAACCTGGTCAAACCTGTTATATCACTAATTGCATTTGATGCACAATCATATTACAGGTTTTAACCAGACCTAACAGTGGCTTTATGACATTTCCAAGGCAGCAGCAGCAACAACAAAAAGGTTGTTGAAATGATGACTTTCTTAAATGTTTAAAGCCTTCCCTATTTATTACTGGTATGAAATCCTATTTCAAATCTGTGCTATAGCCCCACCGCAAGTGCAGTTAAACAGGTGTCACTAAATTCTGTAAGTAGCAAAACTGCATGTTTTTCCAAGTTTTGAGCGAATAAATGTAATGCATCTAGATTCTAGTCTATGCAGGACAATTATTATGAATTTAGACTATACACTAACTATTAAAAATGTCAGCTCATAACGTTTCTGAGAAAAGTAACAACATGAAGGCTTTTATCAAAAATATCTAGGGCTAGATTAAACAATTCATGTCTGTTTTTGTGCTTAACTAAAATTTTATGTTAATAAGCAGGAAATTTCCATGAAAAGCATATCACTATTAAGACTATTTGCCAAGCAAACATTACTCAAAAAAACTACCAGTCAGAAAGCAACCAACCAGTATCCCGGGAAATATATAAAAGTATACCTGATATAAACCAGGAAAACAAATTTAATCTACTTGTCCCTACTAAAAATGATAACTAGAATCACAGAAGGGGGATGAAGAAAACAATTTTCTATGTTTTACTGCAAATTTTCATGTAATTCAGGAGAACAAGATTTTTAGAAGACTAGAAAAAAGCAGGAATCAGTTTTAATGCTGACAATAACAGATAAAACTTTTGTATCAACACCTACCGATTTTTTTCTACTGTTTTCCAGATCTTTGAGTTCATTCTCGATTTTTGTGATTAATTCCCTGAGTTCATCAAGATTAGTGCAAATAAGCTAAAATAAAACACAAAAACACAGCTTGATAACACATAATATAAAACACCCAAAACGTGGTAACAGAAGTTGTTCTAAACACACTGAATTCACAACCATTTCTCTCTGCAATAATAAAAAGCAAGGAAAGCTCTGCAATCTCTATTTTAAGAGATATGTACTTGGTATGATGTATAAGCTTCAGGCTTGTCATAAAAGATGCTGAAATTTGAACAATGCTGATTTCATATTACATCCCCAGTTCACAGTTGGCTTTGTAATTCATGTACATTTTTAACACGATTAGCGTTCGGTCCAGAATGACAAAGATCTGGAAACTTACTTTTAATTTCACAGGCTACTGCATCACATTGAAGAAATATTCCATAGGCTGTTTCCTAGCAGGTGAACAAACATACTTCTGGAAAACTGTGTGTACGCTCTTGCTTTGGCACCGACTCACGCAACTAAACAAACCTGAACTACTGCTACTAGGTTGGCTAACAAGTGCAACCACGGATCATACATATAGACATAAACCAAACTCAGCACACATCCTTAATATGCATTTACTAGTGTTAAAAAAATCTCCATAGACAGAATCCATTTCCTTTCATTATTGTGTGACTCATTTTATTTCCTTTGTAACACTTGGCAAAAGGCAAAATAATGGGTTTTCAGCTATCAACAATTAAGCTAGCTTGATTACTTTATGGAAGTTTTAAACAGCTAAATGTCAATGCAACAAAAATGTCATTAACTATATTTTCTTACAAAATTACACTGTTTCCCTAATTCAACCCATTTATTTAACATTTTTCCTAAAAATAATCCAAGCTATTAAAAAAACTATTTTTAAAAAGGCATAGAAGAGGGACCCCAGTTCGAGTCCTGGCTGCTCCGCTTTCAGATCCCTGCTTCTGGCCTGGGAAAGCATCAGATGGCCCAAAGCCTTGGACACTGCACCCATGTGGGAGACCTAGCGGACAGGATCCTTGCTTTGGATCGGCTCAGCTGTGGCCACTGTGGCCATCGTGGCCGTTGTGGCCATGCGGGGAGTGAACCAGCAGACAGAAGATCTTCCTGTTTCTCCGTGTAGGTAGGTCTTTCCAATAAAAATGAATAAATCATACAAAAAGAAGGCATAGAAGATTTTTGAAACAAAATAGCAAAATTACATTGGGGAAAAGTATCAGATCAATGAAACTCTTTTTTTGATGTTTGTACTGTGTATGCCGGGGTTGACATCATGGCACAGAGGCTTAAGCTGCTGCCTGGGATGCTGGCATCCCATGGGAGTGCTTGTCTGATTCCAGCTCTGTACTCCCAGACCTTGGGAAGCAGCAGCAGAAAGCTCAAGTGGGCAGACCCAGACGGACTTCCTGGTTCAGTCAACCAACAGAGCTCACTATCTCTGACACCCTGCCTTTCAAACAAATCTTAAAAACAGAACAAATACACTAGACGTGTGAATTATCAGTCCTATTTGTTACATTCATTTTTTTCCCCTCTGAATGTATTTGCACTGAATTTTTTTCCAGTAAATGACATACTTTCTTTTACTTAAAAAAGAAAAAAAGACACAAGGCAAATAATACTGAATAACAAAAATAAAGGGGGTGCTCCTTAAATTTTATTATTAGATTGAACTACATGAAATTATTGGTATGCTTTTGACCTATAAAACTGCATCATGGTTCAAACTAATAGACTAGGAAAAAAATTACCACACATGTTACGGTTTCATTAATATTAACAATTATTTATTAGAAATATCTATACAATTCCAGGCTCACAGAATTGCATAAGAAATCTGTAGTTAAGTAACCCAAATTTAACTAGTCCAGGTTAGATAGTAAAAGGACACAGTAATGAAGTCAGAGGACACAGCTGGGATTTATTAGAAATCACACTTCCCCACTGTACAACTGTAACAACATGGGGAAAATCAGTTGGGGGGTGGGAGAGTCTCAGGCTCCATGAAATTGTATCATAAAATTCAAAAACTCAAAATAAAAATTAAAAAAAATTTACACCTTCCAATGTGTCAATCTAGTTTTGAAAGAAAATCTGACGAGTAGGCAGTGAACTCACCAAGCAGGTATCTGCTTCCTTCTCGACTTCTCTGTGTCTGCTGCCTTAGAACAATGTCAGCCCCTCAGGAAGGAGGCTACTCGGACACCCGCCAAAGCTAGCTCGGAGCTTCCCACTGAACTTGATTTTACAGTTAATATCACAACATACATTTCCCATTCACACATAAGGCACAGTTTGGAGAATTTTTTACCCATATCTTAGCAATCTCACAATACAAGGAATAATAAAGGTACATTTTGTATGTGGTTTGTGTAAATTTATAGGAACAATAAGAACATACTCCTACAAATAAATGCACTAAAAAAAATCTTACAATCTTCTACTCATAAATTATTTATGAAGTCACTAAGTATTTATATTTAATTGAACATTCAATAAAATCTTGAAGCCTAATCATGAATAATTACCAAACCTTATGGGCTATGAAGTGGCTTGCCTACTCAGTAGATTGTACTGCTTTTTCCAGCTTTTCAAGTGTCCGTGTAGTTTAGAGTTTCATGGGGAATCTTATTAAGTTTCTGATTTAGTAGATCTGAAGTGAGACCTCAGAGTAATACAGAATTCCCAGCCCACTGACTATCAAGGTACTAAATAATTAAGAACCATAGATCTGCATGGCTACATTTTGGTATCTGGAGCTAATGAGCATAACAATTAAAAAAAAAAGATTCATGTCCAAATTAAAGGAGAGTGTACTGAATTAAATGTACAAGACAAGTGTTTTCTCAAAATGAATGCTTTAACTCTTAAATACATGTTTTGTTGAATTTGAGGATCAAAATATTTCTAGCAATAAAATGGAAGTTATATTGTAAGTGACTTAATATCTATCTGTATATATCTGATATATACCATTCACATACACAATATAGTCAATCTATATAAAAATTCTTGCACAGGAATCACATTAATTTGATTCTTCTGGTGTCTCACATATTCCAGTCCCTCGTTTTTATGCATTCAGACATGGTCTTGAAACTCAACTCAGTTTCAAAGCAGAATAAAGCTAGTAAGCTCAGCTTAATAACAACAGATGTGCTTTTTTGAACAAACAAAAACACATTATTCAAACTTCATTACCTTGAATTTGAGAACCGCATCTGAGGCACGGTGCCTTTCCAGCTGAAAAGGAAGCACCTTGGTGGCTCAGCTTACATTCAAGCTGCTAAAACTCCTATGAAAGGAGGCTCAGCCACACTGCATGGGATTCGAAAGCTTCATTTTCAGGGAAGACATTCTCTAAAGCAATTCTCAAACTAACCTCTCAATTGACAGACTATGGCAGAGCCTGAAGTTAAAAAAGGTGTTCCTCTAATTCATATGCAAACTAATTAAAATATATATACAGTCATCTAAAAAGACACATATAGGAAGACATATATAGGAAACCAGAACCCAGATTCCTATCTCACTTTTTAAGGAATCTTTCTAAACAAAATAGACTTTAAAAGTCTAATAATTGAATATATTTTATAGTTTGAGGTCTTACCTAAGCTTACATTTTCATTAAATTACAATAAAGGCTCTGTCCTTAACTTAAGAAGCACAAATGCATGTATTTGACAGAAGTTCTGTCAAAATCAAAAGCACATTTCATATAAACTACATGCTAAATTACTCCTAACTTTATCATTTAAGTTTCCAGAGTTCTTTGTGTAGAAACCCACTAAGTTCAGAATACATGTATTCCTTTTAAAACACAAAGTAGCATAAGAAATACACTATGTGGTAGATTATATATTAAAAAGTGAGGTGGGGGAAAAATACAGAAAAGGAAAAAAAATGAATGGCTCCAACAAAATTGATCACATTGTTGCAAGGACAGACGTGGACACGCAGCAATCTCGTTCTTTGTCTCACAAAGAAAAATTTTCATGTGTACAAAGTATGATTTTGCAAAGTATGATTTATTTTAGGAAAGAAAGAGGGCTGCTGTTTAGTGACAGGAGGGGGCTCCAAGGAAAAGACCCGGGGAACTGGTGGAAATGGTGTCTTCTTCGCACCATCTCAAGGAAGTTACTTCAAAGGATGAAGGAGATAACGTTTATTTGCACTGGGCAGTGATGCTGACCGCCTTGCTCAGAAACATCGGGGAGCCTCGTGGCTTCTCCATCCTGAGAATCAGCGGATACTAAGGCGCTATTGCTTTGACAGTGACCCTGGGAGGAGGTTAGTGTGGCCAAGTCTCCTAGCTTTCCAAGTGACACAGCTCTAAGACACGGGGCGATGCTTGATTCTGTGCTTTTGTTCTGTCTCCAGCAGCAGAAAGCGTTCCAGGCAGGAAATAGGGGAGAGCCCCATTTTTACATTTTAAAGGATAATTTTACCAGGGAGAAGCACAAGTTTATATTTTACAGATAACTTCACCAGGGACGAGAGACCCTAACTGAATACCATGTCTGACTCCTCACACAACATTAACATTCAATCCAATAAAAATCCTACATTTTTAAGTAAAACTGTAAATAAATCACTGATCCCATAATTAAAATTCAAAATTTATGTTGTGTCTAAATTAGATTATCAAAACTACACAAAAAACATTCCCTATTTTTTTCTTTTTAAAGATTTATTTATTTTTATTGAAAAGTCAGATATACAGAGATTAGAAGAGATAGAGTTTCTCTTCCGTCCGAAATGACCACAGTCCCCAAGTGACCACAAATGGCTGGAGCTGAGCCAATCTGAAGCCAGGAGCCAGGAGCTTCTTTTGGGTCTCCCACACCGGTACACGTTTCCAAAGCCTTAGGCCATCCTCGATTGCTTTCCCAGGCCACAGGCAGGGAGCTGGATGGGAAGCGGGGCTGCCAGAATTAGAACCGGTGCGAACAGGGGATCCCGAGAGTGCAAGGCAAGGACCTTAACCACTACACTATCGCGCCGGGCCCAACATTTCCTATTTCTTATGATTACCATCCTAGCAATGATTATCTGAGCATATAATTATCATTTTTGATGTGAAAACTAAGGTCTGATTAAAAATATTTTTTACTATTATGTGATTAAAAATATTTCAATGTACTATATTTTAAAAATTGAAAAAATTTTAAGAGCAAAATGAAACCTCTATTAAAACTGAAAAACTGAGATTGAAATATCCATTTTAAGAGGTAACAATTCAAAATAATGATATATTGAAAAGGTCCTTAACACAATGTAGTAGTTAAAATACTGGAGCATTTAGAATTTGACTTTTGGACCCAATCTGTTATATCGAAGGTAGTGTTTTATTTATTCTTTCATTTATCCCTTACATGGGAAAATGTGTTTTTTTCAGAGGCGGGTTAAAAAAAACCCAGTATTGCTACATGAAGCCTTACCAGTTCCCGAGCACTCCCTGCATACTGTCCTTTGCAAGAAATGACACATGTGGCATGGCAATCAGCACACACTGCGTGAGAGACCTTGGCTACAGCAGAGGGCGGCTCACGGCACTAGCGTGACAGCTGCTCTTAAATTACGTCCTTGAGACTTCACACAATGAGTTTATTATTATTTTCCATGATACAAATTTATAGGAATAGAATTTCCCTTTCTGCCCACTCCCCTTCCTCCCTTCCCATTTTTTCCTCCTGCCACGTCCCTAATATTATCACGGCAGTACAGTCTTTCAGGAACAGTTACAAGTCTAACATTCTGCTATTTAATACAGACTTCTACAAAACACTTTCTGCAACGTTCTGTCACAACTATATACAAAAATTCACATCACAGATTTCTCTTGTCAAACACCAAAAGCAAAAGCTTCGAGAATACTATGAAATAAAAACTATTTATTAGAAAAACTGATATTTACTCGTGAGTCTAGCAGTATTCTTTTTCTATTACAAAATAAAAATATTTAGTCGATTTACCTGTCATAAGTAACTTAAATTTTATACAAAAATTTAACTAACCAACATCCTAAATATTTAGGCTAAAGTATTTCTTAATCATGTGCAAATATTGCTAAAAGTTTTTTAAAATCCAACAATTTCTACTATATTTCAGGTGAACAATCTACACTATAGGTAACACTAAATGTTTAATCAATATGTTATTTGTGCTCAAATTCAATCAGTATTAGTGTAGGCTTAGTCATGTGCTAGTTTTTTAAGACCAAATCAAGATTTTTTAAGGTCATGGGCCCAGCGGCGTGGCCTAGCGGCTAAAGTCCTTGCCTTGAACGCCCTGGGATCCCAGCAGCTCCACTTCCCATCCAGCGCCCTGCTTGTGGCCCGGGAAAGCAGTCAAGGACGGCCCAAAGCCATGGGACCCTGCACCTGTGTGGGAGACCTGGAGGAAGCTTCTAGATCCTGGCTTTGGATCGGCTGATGCTATGGGCATAGCATCGGCCGTTGCTCTCACTTGGGGAGTGAATTACCGGATGGAAGATCTTCCTCTCTGTCTCTCCTCCTCTCTGTATATTTGACTTTCCAATAAATAAATAAATCTTAAAACAAAATAAAATAGGGCCAGGCGCGGTGGCACAGTGGTTAAGGTCCTTGCCTTGCACGCCCGGGATCCCATATGGGCACCGGTTCTATCCCGGCAGCCCCACTTCCCTTCCAGTTCCCTGCCTGTGGCCCGGAAAGCAGTCGAGGACGGCCCAAAGCTTTGGGACCCTGCACCCGCGTGGGAGACCCGGAAGAGGCTCCTGGCTACAGACGGGCATAGTATCAGCCGTTGTGCTCACTTGGGGAGTGAATCATCGGATGGAAGATCTTCCTCTCTGTGTCTCCTCTCTGTATATCCGCCTTTCCAATAAAAAATAATAAAAATAAATCTTTAAAAAAAATAATAATTAAAAAAAAAAAGATTTTTCAAGGTGTTAAGAGTAGTTGGGGGTCTGGTATGACAGCCTAGTGGTTAAAGTCTTTGCCTTGCCTATATCGGGATCCTATATGGGCAGCGGTTCTAATCCCGGTGGCCCTGCTTCCTTCTAGCTCCCTGCTTGTGTTCTGGGAAAGCAGCGGAGGACAACCCAAAACCTTGGGATCCTGCACCTGTGTGGGAGACCTGGAAGCAACTCCTGGCTCATGGCATCGGATTGGCGCAGCTCTGGCCTTTGCGGCCACTTGCAGAGTGAATCAGCGCATGGAAAATCTCCCTCTCTGTCTCTCCCTCTCTGTCCCTCTCTGTATATCTGGATTTCCAATAAAAATAAATAAATCTTTAAAAAGAAAAAAGAGCAGCTGGGAAAAGTTGTGTGGGTCAACAAAAGATACTTTTAGGCCAATTCTTAACTAATTTTTCTACTCATAATGCAGTGCTTTTCATCTTAAGCACTTGGCATGTCTATTTAAAAAAAATAAATTGTGAGAACAGATAAAACAGTAAATGCTTTCATTTAAATCTCACAAAAATCTATAGGTGGGTAGGTTTACTACCCCGCTGTACAGATGAGGAATAAAATCACCAAGTGGTAACTCATCCAAGGTTACATAGCTAAAATGGTAGACCAGGCATTTAAACTCAAGCACAGTGGTTTCTGGAATCCAAATATTTCACAACTAACCAGATTACTAGGACCCATCTACACTCAGTAAATCAAGGCCCTCAAGACGAGACTTAGTAACTGTTTCAAATAAGGGCATTAAATTCTTTGTATCCTGTGGAAAGTTTGAGAACCAATGAGGTAACTATTAGGAAAACATGGCACAAACACATTCATCCTTTTACAGTTTACAAGAGAAAAATTTAACCTGCCATTTGAATGGCTACAGAGCGTACTGTAGTTAGGGGCAGGCTGCCGACTTCTTGCGCTAACATACGGGTACTAGGACTACGCAGCATGGATCCTGGACAATGCTGGGGAGGGAACAACCGCATGCGCATTAAAATTTTCTTTAATCTCTTCATTTCGTTTTCCAAGCATTTTGTGAAGTATACTTATAGTTATCCACCAATGATTTATTTTCAGCAAGATATTTTACAATGGGTAATACCAATCTCCTAGCCAAATATTTTAATAAAGTCTTTCTAATGTTTAGCACCAGAAATGCAAAACATATTGGCAAAATGAGCAATGTGCACAATCCGAGGTGCTAAACAAACAGCATATTGCTACAACTTCTGGGAAGAAAGACCTGTGCTTCTTTATAATAGTAACAGTCTTCTGATACATACACAATTTGCAATTAAATTTACAAGATTCATAAAATATTGAGATAACTCTAAGTTTTACAATTTTCAAAGCTTACTAATAATTAATAGCTACCTCCTAACATATTAATGAGCTGATTTGAAGCAAACATATGCTAATTTTCTTTATGAGCAATGTGATGGTACTCACATTGTAAATAAGGTATAAAAATCAATGTTGTTGGGCCAAGTTCAGTAGCCTAGTGGCCCAAGTCCTTGCTCTGCACTCTCTAGGATCCCATATGGGCTCCAGTCCTAAAACTGGTAGCCCTGCTTCCCGCCCAGCTCCCTGCTTGTGGCCTGGGAAAGCAGTGGGGGACAGCCCAAAGCCCTGAGACTCTGCACCCACATGGGCGACCCGGAAGAAGCCCCTGACTCCTGGCTTCAGCTCAGCTCCAGCCATTGTGGTCATGTAGGGAGTAAATCAGTGGACAGAAGATCTTCCTCTCTGTCTCTCCTCTCTGTACATCTGACTTTCCAATAAAAATAAATAAATCTTAAAAAAAAATCAATACTGTCACGAGATTATCTCCTGCCTCTAACCAGACACATACAGTCTCTTTTTCTTTCTCACTGTGTCAGGAAGGGGAACTTACTTAGAAAATTTTTTTAAACAGCTCAATCTAGCAAAGCATGTACCTTGACTTAAAGTTTCCCTGTGACAGGCAGTTAATCACTGACTAAAAGTCTCACTTCAGACAGTCTCCTTCCAACTTGCTTGACCATACAGTCCACAGTGAAAATATACAATACACGCCACTGTGCAGACATGCAGCAGTGAAATGCAAGTCTCATGAAATCATGTATGACCACATGTTACTTTATGTGACACTTTTTTTTTCACTCAAAAGAGTGGCCATGCAAACCATTAAGTTTAATTCACGCCTTATTAATGAATACTACCTGTAACAACAACAACAAAAACAAACCACACACCAAAAACACACTATCTTTGTAGCCTACGTTATTTATTAAGCATTAAAGCCCATTCAGCAATATCGATATGAAGAACATACTGGAAACGGGCCAGGTTTGCCCTCAGCTCTGTTTCCTGGACTAGAGTTCTGCGGGGTCAAAGCAATGCAGGGAAACAGGAAGGGGTGCCGGCCAGCAGTGGGAGCGCGGCAATGTTACCGCACTAAGCATGCCGCGAGGAACTGTAAACAAGGACTCTAAAACATAAAACCACAATTTAAACTGTAACCAAGACTAAATTCAAAAAATTAGAGAAATGTTAATAATGTATCCTAAGAATGTCATTAAAAAATCCCAAAATACTGAGAAAAACACGTTTTTTTTTTTTCAGTTAATATAAAAATACTCATCGAAAAAGTGCTCATTTTATGAAGTTGTGACTTTACCCAGAAGGATTTTTACTTAAAATAAGTACACCAACATTTTTTGGATTTATATAATTGTTAAAGTCACAATATCTTACTAATATCTCATAATTATTTTCATTTCTACTTGAAACAAATTCACTTGGACATTACTTTTATCTTTAGCAGTTAAGTATGAGATACATTTACACAAAGAAAATCTTCAAGAAAATATTATTTGTCAAAGAAAAAAAATCTTTTGAATATGCAGAAGACAAATATTATTTAATAAGGGTAAGACTTCTAGTTTTTAGTGTAAGTTACAAACAGGACAGAGACATACAATTATTTTTACTTTACCTAAATTCTTTTTTTAACCTAGAAACTTGTAAAGACAATCTAGATTAACCTTAATATTATCTCTAAAGTTCCTATGTAGCTGCAAGTTGAGAGATTTTTTTCAAGTTTATTAAACTCACCATTTCAAGAGTTTCCAAGTAAATGAAAACAGATAATCTAGCCAATATTACAGCATATATAAATTTTGATTTGTTCTTGGAAGATTGCTTTTACATATTTGCTTTTATGTTTACATAAAGAAGATATATTCATTTCTATTTAACTACAAAACTTAATTCAGGCACTCAAAAAATACAAAAGCATTTTACAGTTGAGGCAAAGACAGGTAAATAAACTGTGAAATATTAATGGATCAAATCTTGGCTACATTTGTATTTGCAGGGAAAAAAAGGCACTGTTGGTAACACTTCATGTTGCGGTACTTTGGAATTCAGCCCATCTCTCTAGGAATGACATAAACATTGGAAACACAAACTAAGAAATTCTGGGATAAAGTGAAATCATTTACCTGAAATTCTGGGACAGTCGGTGACTTTGTGACAGTTTTCCTCTTCTTTGTGATTGCCTTTTTAGATATGGATTTTTTTCCTTTCGAGATTAAAAAAGAAAAGTTTTATAATGGTGTTTATAGCACTTCATTAGCAGAAACCAAATTACATACAGCCTTGAAAGTTAAATTACAACTAACAGATGGCTGTGAGTGAGTCAAATAACGCTGAATCAAAACAAGCAAACATTAAAGTGTAACTACCTGTAACAGACATTAACAAATTCTCTTCCATTTATACACGAATCAAACTATTACATCATCCAAGGTGTTGTATACTTTTATAATTTACTGCAGTGAGAGTAAACAAAAAGAGAAGATGACATTGCTACTGTTCAGTTACAATCTATTTTCACAACTTAAAATGGGACTACTCAGGGAAAAAGCTTATTTTACAATGACTTACGTGGTCAGGAGCTTGCATAATAACTATACTTGAAGTTACCGTCTCTAGCCAACCCGATGCGAAAACCCCCACAGTGGTTTAGAGTAAACAGTTCCTTGAGCTCTGCACACAGCGAATGGACTGCCTTTGGCAACATCCACCATGCAAAGTTTTCAAAGAAGGCAAACATCTCCCTGTAACTACACCTAGTAATTTACGCAATCAGAAATCATTATGGGGAAAAATCCCATAGTTGTAAGTCCATTTACAGTATATACTGACGTGTAAACCCTCTGTGTTTAACTTGACTGAAGGGATACACACATGGATAAAACTGCAATTTTTACTGAATAGCAAATGCTTTTTACCATTTGTAACAAACACTAAATCACTATATAATTCATGTGGAGAAATTTGTCTCCCAGAAGCTTCCAATCTATGGAAGAACATAAAGCATTACCTGGAAATACTTCTATGTTAATTTTAGTTTACAAATATTGGTAGGCTAAAATCCACTTACAAGTCACTCATTTTCCAAATGCCAAATTGAGTAAATAACTTTGTAATATGTAACCGTAATACGTGTTTAAATTTTTTTTTCCTGAACAAAATATGTTACTGCGTAAGAGATGTCAATTTGACTTGCAATCTCTCATTTAGCGAGACTGACACAATTCCTGTTTACGATGCTGCTACTTTCTAGTAAAAAAAGAAAAAAGATTTACTTATTTTTATTTGAAAGGCAGACTTTAGAGAGACAAGAAGAAAGCTTTCATCCTCTGGTTCACTCCCCAAACGGCTGCAGTCACTGGATTTGGACTGGTCTGAAGCCAGGAAGCCGCAGGTTTGGACATGTTCTAGGTTCTTCCACAAGGACACAGGAGCCCAAGGATGTGGGCCATCTTTCACTGACATCCCAGGTACACTAGCAGAAAGCTGGAGCCAAGGTGGAGAACATGCACCCATGATGCAGCAACTTTGGCAGAGGCTTAGCTTGCTAGGTCTCCGCGCTGGCCCAATTCCACACCTTTTTAACATATCACAGAACTGTAACTTAGATGATTCCTAATTTTTTATTCAAAATGCACATCTACAATGAATGAGCTATAATTCTCAGCTTACTGTGCTTCACAATGGTTTTATTATCTTGTTTTAATAAGCACCAACTTACTGTCATTTGCTTTCATATTATAATAATTCAACAAAAATTTCTTTCCTCACCAGTGTTATTTGCTTCTTCGCTTACACTGGCCGGGTAACAGAATTAGATGTCTACAAAATGGGTAATTAGATGGGCTGCTTACATAGGTAATACTCATAGAGAAGTGATTCAATTCTTCTTCCTGTATTAGTTAGTAACTGATTTCCAAACTGAATGCCATAAATAATGTCAAAGGGATCCATGAATCTGAATGTCAGAATATCTTTCCCCTATATACTGTCTGTATCATTTCCTAAAAGTTCACAAGAAAAGATTCAATGAGATTGCTAAAAACAGCTTGGAGAAGAGGAAACTCTTCCCCTACCCTCCCATGCAGCACTGCTCTGATAGTCGCTTATAAACACATCAGAGGTTACCATCAATTCATTAAGTTCATATTGTTATTACACAGCACAAAATTTTCAGTTCTATTCAGAGGCCAGTCTATTTGAATGGATTAAGACGCTTAGGTGGTAATTGGATATTTCAGTTCATCATGTCACTCGGATGCTTACCCAGTACTGTTCCTGGATGTAGCATTGTGTGTGCTTTCAGCCTGAGTTCCAGAACAATCAGGGCTTGAACACACACAGTAACTAACTTACTACTCTGCAATGTCTTAAGCAATGGGTATAACAATGCTACCTATTTCATGATAACTCAGTTCTAATAAGCAAAAGGGATGTTCTGCTAGACTCACGGTAAGAACAACATATGAAAAGAATAGAAATACAAGAATCTCTCTTATTCTTCAAATTTGTTTTACTTGCTTCTAAACCTTATTTCTTGCTCACAGGCCCTCTGAGCCACCACTTTTATCATTACACTTTATCAGAGTATTGTAATTACATTTGCCTTTCTTACTATATAACAAATTCTTAGCAGATATGTTATTCACTGTTTTCACAGTATTTTAGTATTTCAGAGTAAATTCTGAGAGGCGCTCCTCAAAATACAAGTATTGCACTTTTCATCAGAAACTTCACCACTCTAGGAGTGGAAAATGGAAAGTAGGCACTTGTTCACAATTCTGAGAGCCCATCTGAGTTTGTTATAAAACACTGACAATGGCTAGATATTTAATAGCCTGCCAAGGAGTTTTACAACACGACCAAACAGTAAGAAAAGTAACATTTATTTTAAGCTTACTGTGTGTGGACACTTAATAAGATGATTTCTAAACTATTCAATTCCCCAAATGATCCTATTTTAATATGGGATAATTAAAGATCAAAAAGATGAATTAAGTACTCAACAGTCACACAGGAAGAAGGCACGAGAGCCAGGGCTTCTAACGCCAAAGTCCACACTCCTTCCACTACGGAATGCCACCTCGCAAAGGAACAGTTACCACTCACGGTGCCCACCAGGTGCCAGACTTGATGCACATTAGGTAGTTGTGCGTTGGCCATTCCAGTGTATTTTTAGAGAAATACAGCTAGGTACTGTAATTCATTTT
This sequence comes from Ochotona curzoniae, assembly GCF_017591425.1. NCBI lineage: Eukaryota > Metazoa > Chordata > Mammalia > Lagomorpha > Ochotonidae > Ochotona > Ochotona curzoniae. The sequence goes on along the minus strand of NW_024466446.1, from coordinate 6,370,764 downwards.
TCACAGATAAAGAAACAAGCCATAAATAGATAAAGAAATTGATGGAGAATCTATAGTTAATACGAATTGCAGCATGTATGTGAAATCATATCAATTTCACTGCAAACTTGTGTTCTTTTTATGGTAAAATACTGAATTCTTACAAACTTTATGCAGGGTTGTAATCTGCTTCTGACTGACACACAGTATCTCTTTTAATTAGGTTAGATTTGGACATTGACTATTATTTAATTCCTTCGGTGTATAGTCTCAAAAAAAAAAAAAAACTTGAAGAATTGAAGTAGACATTGCCCGGCATTCTTTGGGGAAAAAAATCAGCATTAAATTTAATTAAATAATTTTTTCAAAGCAGAGCCTAGCAGGCCTGGCACTTGCCCCAGTGGTTAAAGACCTTGGTCAGGAAGCCCACAGGAGTGTCTGGGTCCCGATGACAGCTTCCTGTCTAGATGACAGCTTCCTGACTAGCGGGGTTCCTGGCAGCCATGTGGGGAGAATCCAGAATGAAGTTCTCAGTTCCAGGCTTCAGCCTCAGGAGCACACCTCCTTGGTCTGCCCTGCCCTCTGCCCCGCCCTCCTTGCAAATGCATATATGGGAGTGGCGGGGAGGGACAAGAGAGGAGGGTTTACTACAATATCATGCAATATTTATTTTTTGCATTTGCTTTTATTTTGGGACAAGACCCATTCAGGGTAGTTACAAACTGCCCCTCAGGTGGTTTTTATTCCCCTGCCTGCTGCTTACAGTCACAGCCTAGGCCTTCTCACTGCCCCAAGCCTGCACCTATACAACAGAATATAATTTTCTGATAGAGGATTGTGCCAAAGTCAGAAGTTAATTAAAAACCAGAATTTCAGAAGTCAAGTTTTAGCCTCACATAATTATTGAGTCTAAATTAGAATAGGTACAGAATGTGTGAACTTGTACCTGGAAAATACAAAAACAACCTGTATTAATAAACCTTAGTATCTAAAGTTGCAGAAATCCGCCCTAATGAAGCCTTCTTAAATACGCTATATACTTAACACAGCCTACAAAAACGATGCCCAGTGTGAGAGAACATTATTATACACTACGCAGTAATTGAGACACCAAACCCTCCAGTCTTTTAGAATCTGGAAAGCACCTTACTGGAGAAGGTGGTTACTCAGCATCCCAGTTGGCATTCCTCAGCCCACTGAACTACTCAAGCCACTTCTATTTCTGCATCTTCTGAGATGTTAAAATCACCTCCATACATTCCCTATTCCCTCAGCGCTTTCATTTAGAAACTTAGCAAGTGAGTGTAAGATAGTAACCACTGTTAACAGTAGGCATAATTAATCGGGGAAGTCACAGCACTAGAGTTTAAATCTAATCCTTATTTACTAGCATGCATTTTCTCTGATAACACTCACATTCTACGCTGGTTTCTGGAATGTTCTAGATTTTAAGTAATTTGATCTTAACATGGTTCATTTTTCTTCCATTCTTGCTTTTCAGAAAATTTGCTATCATACTGGCAATTACACAGTAACTACGGAACACAATCATGTTTCCCCTGGAATAGTCAATCAGTTACCAATCCCCTGCTTGTGGCCTGGCAAAGCCTTAAGGATGGCCTTAAGGTCGTGGGACCCTGCATCCACGTGCGAGACACTGAGGATGCTCCTGGCTCCTGCCTTTGGAACAGCTCAGCTTTAGTCTTTGTGGCCATTTTAAGAGTGAACCAGCAGGATGGAAGATCCTTCTTTCTGTCTCTGCTTCTCTCTGTAAATTTGACTTTCCAATAATAAATAAGTAAATCTTTTAAACAAACAAACATGCTCTGGTAATATTTTTTTAAGGCACTGGTAATTTTTAAAAAAGATCTATTTATTTATGGGCCCGGTGGCATGGCCTAGTGGCTAAAGTTCTTGCCCTGAACATGCCGGGATCCCAAATGGGTGCTAGTTCTAATCCCAGCAGCTCCACTTCCCATCCAGCTCCCTGCTTGTGGCCTGGGGAAGCACTCAAGGAAAGCCCAAAGCCTTGGGACCTTGCACCTGCGTGGGAGCAATGGAGGAGGTTCCTGGCTCCTGGCTTCGGATCATCGCAGCACTGGGCACTGTGGTCACTTGGGGCGTGAATCATTGGCTATATGATTATATCCAATGATTATATGATTATATCATTGGATATATATGGAAAGTCAGATATATACAGAGGAGGAGAGACAGAGAGGAAGATCTTCCGTCCAATGATTCACTTCTCAAGCAGCCTCAATGGCTGGAGCTGAGCCAATCTGAAGCCAAGAGCCCGGAGCGTCCTGTGGGTCTCCTGTGTGGGTCCAAGGTCCCAAGGTTTTTTGCCATCCTCAACTACCTTCCCAGGCCACAAGCAGGAAGCTGGATGGGAAGCAAGACTGCCAGGACATGAACCGGTGCCCCTATGGGATCCTGGCGTGTTCAAGGCAAGGACTTTAGCCACTAGGCTGTTGCACTAACCCCCTGGTAATGTTTTAAAAAATAGTTTACTTATTTGAAAGGCAAAGTAACAGAGAGCGAGAGAGTTGGGAGAAAACATCTTCCATCTGTAGTTCATCCCCAAAGTGACTGTACTGGCCAAGCCTGGGCTAAGCTGTAACCTGGATAAAGAACTCCATCCTGGTCTACCACGGAAGCCAGGTCCTCAAGGATTGGGCCCATTCGCTACACTCCCAGGCACAGCAGCAGGGAGCTGGACTGGATGCAGAGCAGCTGTGGCTCAAGGCACCCACATGGAGATGCAGCTGGAGTTCTGGCATCCTGGATCCAGCCTGGCCTACAAGGCTGATGGGTTGTTGGCAGAGTGAGCCAATGGATGACAGCTCTCTCTCCTGCTCTTTCAAGTGGACTAAATGAGCTTTCTCAAAACAGGATGAAAAGTAATTTTGGATTAAAAAAATGAGCAATGTGTTTTTAAAGAAGCAGCTTTCTTAAACCTCATTTTTTCAGAAAGTTATAATTGTGCTGATTTTTAAAAAGATTTCTTTTTAAGGCGGAGTTACAGAGGGAGAGACAGTGAGCTTCCTCTTCTTGTTCTCTCTCCTACTGGCAGCAAGCTCTGGAGTTGGGTCAGATCTCAGCCAGGAGCATCCTTCAGGTCAGCCATGTGGGTGGCAGGTGCCCAAGCACTTGGGCCATGGGTCAGATCTCAGCCAGGAGCATCCTTCAGGTCAGCCATGTGGGTGGCAGGTGCCCAAGCACTTGGGCCATGCTCTGCTGCTTTCCTACGCATCTGAGCAGGGAAATGGACTCACACAGGTGCCCATCTGGGCTTCCTGTACCGTAGGAAGAAACTTAACACTCAACACTGGTCACAAATTGTATCCTTGCCCCACCCCCACCAATACCTCATTTAATTACACCTCCATGCTTTTATCTTCCAATCTCCACTATTTTTCAAAGGCTTTCTTCCCCTATGAAACCTGATCACCACAGCACATACTCATTTTTCCTGTACTCGGCCTTTTTATATTCCATCTTTACCTATATTAACGGTTATTAAATTGAGATTATTTACCAACTTGAACCTTAGTTGCTTCAACTACAGGAGAGTAGGACTCAGTTTAGAAGGAGTGCCATAAAAAGTTCAGTTACAAATAATGACTCTGAGAGGGCAGTTAGAAAATGGTGGCTGACAGCGATGCTCGGCATGCTCCCACGCCCCACTGGTGTGGCTACGTTGGAGTCCCAGCTCTCCTTTAGACTCCAGCTTTCTCCTGATGTGCACTTGGAGAGCAGCACGCGATGGCTTAGGGCAGAGGTCCCTGCCACCAGCACGGACAACTGGATTGGGTTCTATGTCCCTGGCCTTGGTCTGGCCCAGCCCCAGCTGTTCAGGAACTTAGGAAGAAAGAATCTGATGGAAAGTATGTTTCTTTCTCTCTCCCTTTCAAGTAAATAAAAGTGAAAACGCCCTAAGTTTTTTTTTTTTTTAATAATTAATGCAACTTTATTACCCTTTCTATGTTTCATAAAAGTCCAAAGATTTTATTTTTTGGATTTTCAAAAATTTATTTGAGAGGGCAGATAGAGACAGAAACAAAGCTCAAATTTTGCTGGTTTATCCCCACTAACACCTACAAAAGAGGGGACCGGGCCAGGCTACTACACAAAGCTAGACACTTAATTCATGCTTCTCGTGGGAAGGGTAGGAACCCAACCACTCATGCTGCCTCCCCAGGCGTGTGTCCGCAGGAATCTGTAATCAGAGCCAGAGCTGCAGATCAGACACAAGTATTCAGGTATGGGACAAGGGAATATTAGCTACTGAAAATACCTTCATTTTCACAATTTCCAATTCACTTTTAACACATTAAAAACAAATTAGAAGCTCTAAGGGAATGCATCAAAATGTTGTATTTTTATTTATTTGAAAAGGAGAAAAAAAAAAAAAGAGAACGAAAGTGAGAGTGAGAGCACTCTTCTGCCTGCTGGGTCAACTCCCCAAATGCCCGCAACAGCTGCGGCCGGGCCAGGAGAAGCCAGGAGCCAGACACTCTGCATTTCCTCCTGGGCGGCAGGGACCCAGGACCGCAGCCCTCTTCGGCTGCCTCCCTTGTGCATTAGCAGGAAGCTGTACTGGAAGCAGAGATGTGAAACTTGATGTCATGGGCTGTAGACTACCCAAGAGGCTGCCGGACCCACTGCACCTTACTGCTTACGTGTTCTAATTCATTTCTGTCAGTACCGTCTGTTGTACATAATCTGTAACATTACAGTATTGAAAACAATCAAGATGTCCAACAAGCAGGTTTGATGAACTGCAAAATCAATCATTTTTAAAAATGAGGCCACAGCGTACTTTTATAGTGCACAGAAGTTCATGCTACTGCTCATGTTACTGTTACAAGGCATAAAAAAAACAAACTGTAAAATAATACGTATGATAAAGTCTATTAAAAAACATGCTTGCCTTGAAAAGGATATTCAGGGTTAACTGTCAAGATAAACACAACTGACAGCCGCAGTGCTAAGTGCAAGAAATGCAAAAACCAGAAACAATCCTGCAAAGGATGTGACAGAATACAGGGAGACAATGATGGAAACTTAGGAATAAATACAGATACAAAAATGTATTACATTTAGTTTGAAAAATGAGAAACACCTGGGGCTATAAGCATGCCGTAACACAGAAGTATTTAATCAGAAAGATAATGGGAGACACTTTGTTAGGGAAGTGATAACATAAGCATTCACAAAGTGATAAAGAAAATGCATTGGTTTTAAAAGATTTATTTTTATTATTTTTTCATTGGAAAGGCGGATATACAGAGAGAAGGAGAGACAGAGAGGAAGATCTTCCGTCCGATGATTCACTCCCCAAGTGAGCGCAACGGGCCGATGCTATGCCGATCCGAAGCCAGGAGCCTCTTCCGGGTCTCCCACGCGGGTGCAGGTTCCCAAAGCTTTGGGCCGTCCTCGACTGCTTTCCCAGGCCACAGGCAGGGAGCTGGAAGGGAAGCGGGGCTGCCAGGATCAGAACCGGCGCCCATATGGGATCCCGGGCGTGCAAGGCGAGGACCTTTAACCACTTGCGCCACCGTGCCGGGCCCAATGCATTGGTTTTAAAAGGGAAGAAATAAAACAAAGCCAATCAAAGGATAAGCTTTCTGTGCTTTGGGTCTGTCTCCTTTGACAAGTGATTTCCTCATTCTCAGTTTTGCCTGTTCTGCTTAAATAAAAAGCCTTCTGGAATTTTTTAATTTTGAGAATATGTCATCAGTGAAAAATTTTCCATGACCAGATATTCTTCTTATTTTATGTATTTAATAAAACATTTAAGAACATGAAGCAATGGGTATTGTAGTATTTCCACAGTCCTCTGTTTATAGTCTTTAGTGTGAAGAAACAAGCCTATATGACTAAAACTGAATTTTAAAAGAAAACAGGAAAAATTTCAATTTAAAAAAGTCATCAAAATGGAGCTCAGTAGTGTGGTAAAAAGCAGCATGTTAAACTATCCTAAGCAGCACCAGCATCCCATGGGGAGCTGGCTTGGGTCCCTGCTGCTCCACTTCCGATCCAGCTGTGGTAAGGTGCCTAGGAAGGTGGCACTGGAGAGCTCCCTGGGCAGCTGCAACCCACATGGCAGACGCAGAAGACATCCCTGGCTCCGGCCTGGCTCCGGCCTGGCTCCGGCCTGCCACTGTGGTCATCTGGGGAGTGAACCAACACATGGAAGATTTCTTTCTCTCTGTCTCTTCCTCTCTGTAATTTTTTCAAATAAACAAGTAAATCTTCAAAAAAACTTTAAAAATTAAAAAACGTATAATTTTGTATTTTAGAAACTAATATTTCAAGTGAGTTTGTCAAATCTACTAAGCTAAATAAATGCATCTTCAAAAAGCTTCATGGATTGCCTATCAAATTTACGAGGCTTACTTCTGAAAATTACCTTTTAAAAACTACAGCTCTGAACCCCGTAGCATAGTCTAGTGACTAAAATCCTCGCCCTGCATGCACTGGGATCCCATATGGACGCGTGTTCATGTCCCAGCTGCCGCACTTCACTTCCAGCTTCCTGCTTCTGGCCTGGGAAAGCAGTGGCCTTGGAATCCTGAACCTGCCTGCAGGGGAGACCTGGAGGAGGCTCCTGGCTCCTGGCTTCAGATCGGCTCGGCTCTAGCCATTGTGACCACTTCAGGAGTGAACCAGCAGATGGAAGAAGATCTTTGTTTCTCCTCTCTGTAAACCTGACATTTCAATGAAAAATAAATAAATCTTAAAAAGAAAGAAAACCTGCAGCTTTTCATTAAAAGGGGTCAATGCAGACCACCATGAAACTCTCAGTGCAAAAATGAAGCCTGGTTTTGGTAGTAAATTTTAGACTACTTCTCTATAACTGACATGCTATACACATGATTTAAAGCATACTTGATTGTGTTCGATGATTTAATTATAAAGCACAACCCCAACTGTATTGGTTACACAAAAGACTTATTTTCTTATTTGTAAAATTATAATTATCTTTGCTACTCAGGGAATTGAAACCCATAGGTAATAATGGTGAATTATACCTCAGAGAAGAATGACTTTTTACTTGATCAAGTAATTTTATAAACTTGATCATCTGCTTTTAATGTTGATAAATGTGACATAAATTAATTAAGAGATAACAGAAAAAATAAAAGTACTCAACCATTGAAGACTTTATAGGGTAATACACACACAGGTATTAGAATTCACCATGAAAAAGATTAGCAATTTTTTTTTTCAGACACAGTTTCTTGTCTTATTGCCTACCATGCTAACATTTTTCTCGGATATGCAAATATATAATGAAAAAATAGCGCTAAAATCTATGTGATAATAGGGAAAAACTGAGAACCACAGAGCTAACTAATTAGCCTTGAATTAGGTTATTTGCTGGGGTAGGCACTGTAGCACAATAAACGAAGCTGCGGCCTGGCGCACCCCGTGCCATATCAGTGCCAGCTCAAATCCTGGTTACTGTTCCCAATCCAGCTCGCCCAGTCATGATGGCCATGTTCAAGGATGACTCAAGTACTTGAGTTGACACCACCCACATGGGAGCCTGGGTGCTCCTGGCTCCAGCCAGCCCAGCCCGCTCCAGGTATTGTGCCCATTGCGGGAGTGGAACCAACAGATTTAAGACGACCACTTTCTCTCCACTTTCCAAACCAATCTTTCTTTCTTAAAACAGTTATTACCTACAAACTTCAGTCCCAAGAACGTTACTAGTGATTTGCCCTCTCAACCTTATGTCCTTAGCCTGGACAAAGCAATAAGTACTTACTACTTGTATGTAGAAAGAAGCATCAATTATGGGAAAAGTTGATCCAGGGAAATGTAAAATTTTCCATCATGATCAAGTGAGAATTAAATTCAGATTTAACGCACCAGAATTCTATGTTAGTATGTAAACTCTTTCTCTGATGCATGGACTTTATGTACCTACATCACACACACACACTCTCTCTCTCTCTCTCTCCATTCTGTCAGCCACAGCTCTCCTGAGGAATAACTGCAGGACAGTCTGAATCACGCTCAAGCTTGACTCGCCCCCGCTTGTTGGCTTACCAGATTTGTGCTTCTTATGTTTTGCCTTCTTTTTGATGATCAACAACTTATTCTGGATCTCAGGTTTGTAAGACTTGAATGCAAGAGAATGTAGACCTTCACGCTTCCTCTGTAAATTTTCATTCAAAACATCTTTCAATTTCTTTTTTTTCTTTTTCTTCTTTTTTGCTCTCATTTTGGTTAGCTTGAATTTCTTGTGGCTCTGCACTGACTGCTCTAACAGGATGTCGCGTACGATTTTGCGGCAGTTCATTTCTGGATGATCAACATGACTTCCGTTTACATGAATCTGGCAAGATTTAAGAGCATTTTCTTTCAATGGACTTGATTCAGTCCTCATTCTGGAAGCCTCATCATATTTTTCTTGATTTTCTATAAATCTTATTTCACCCGGACTGAGAGGCTCTCCAAAACTCGAAACTTCTCCTGGACTCCCTGGTCTCTCTAAATTTTCTTTACAGCAATTGCTTTTTTTAATTTCCTGAGGCCTGCGGACTCTAACTTCACAGCTGGATCTGACTTCCATTCCCACAGAAATGTCCTGATTATCCGAGGTCAATTTAGTAGGGCAGCAAGCAGGATCAAAATTCATGCCCTGTTCTTTTTTAAAGGCAGAGGGCAGGCCTTCTCTATAACATCTATGCTCTCCGTTACTTGTTCCAAGATATTCAAACTTCAATTTCTCCAGTTTCATCCGAGGTACTCTTTGTATTTTAATGGGCGGGACTGGGAACTCTGGGGCCTGGAAAGGTCTCTGTTTATAAATCCGTACATCCGCACCACAGAACTGCGGGAAGTGCACATAGGCGTTCTCCAAACAATCGTAGCCAAGGATCACTTCTCTGCATTCATGGATGGGCTGCCCAAGCACTGCATCTTGAACTTCCTTCTGTGTTTCATACACAAAGTCACAAAGGCCCTTAAGTAACCACACTTTTTGGTAGAATGGCAGTTCATGGAAAGGTTTTTCTTCCAATGGATTAACTTCTCCAAGAACTCTGAAGAACTGAGGACACAGCCCAAGCTTTTCAGCACAGTTGTCAGGATTGTCAGTCTGCCCGACAGCCGTGTACCACTGCTGTACCTTGCGCCTTAGGGCGGCTTCCCAGGCTCTATAAGGCAAAGTAGGTCTGCGGTGTAAGGTAGGTCTGCGATGGGGAGGACTTAACAGAGAAGTCATTATTTTAGATAAAAAAGCATTGCATTGAGGCATCAGAAGACAACGTTCCAATTCATAAAAGACTATTTCTGGCAAATTTAGAATGTGTTGGGCTAAACAAAGGAAATGCCCAATAGCTGGAATTTCCCACATGTTCTCCATACAAGTTGGAGCTGCTTGGGCTAGAAGTTTTCTTTCCCATTCTTCTATTTCCTTCTGACTAGCCTCTTCTGCTTCTTTTCTTTCCTGCTCCCGAAGCCTAAAGAAAATTTGATAAACTATTATTAAACTTGACAGTACCATTAAACACAAAACTCTGCGACTGTTATATTTATCTTCAGCCATCATGGCACAAGCTTTCTCCTGTTCTCAATACTAACACCAAGTACTCCATGAAAAGTCTCACTTTCTTCCAGATGAATAAATACATGTATCACTTCACTCCAAAGCTTACTGATACATATTACTGACATCATTGTTCAAGGTCAAACTTCAAATAATAATACGTAACAACTTTCTTAACAAAAGCAAAGTGGAATTGATTATATAATAATTTCTGGAAGTAATACAACTTCATCAAAGAGATGTACAGATGTTATATCTATTGATCTTTTAACTCCAATTCTAGAAAGTTATACCAAGGAAGGGACGCGTGTTGTTACACAGTGGATTAGGGCAGTGCAGAGGACCCAGCTGACACTGATCAGGAGTTCTAGTCTGAGGCCCAGATGCTCTGCTTCTGACTCGGTTCCCTGCTACTGTACCTGGGAAAGCAGCCAAAGATGACCCAAGTGCCTGGGCCCCTGCATCCAGGAAGAAGACCAGGAAGAACGTCCTGACTGCAACCTGGCCAAGCAATGTGTTCTTAGTATTAGCCCCATTTTACTGATGATAGCAATTTGTTCAAAGAGGTTTAGGCAACCTGTTCGACCTGCCGAAGGACATAGAGCTAGCAAAGGAACATAAGCACCGCACAGACGTGCCTGCCTGGCTTCTCCCCAGCCTTGGCCCAGCTCTCTCCACCCACATTTACTCATATCACATCTTCACTCTCTCCATGCTAGTCAAATTTGTGGTGGGAAGAACAACTTGAATAACCCTATTAATTCAAATAAAAAGTTTGGGGCTTTAATATGCCATTTTGACTGCAGGATTCCTTATTTTTCATACCTCCAACTGGCTAATCCTCCACCTACAAGCACCAACAAGTGCTGGTTTGTGTCCTGGCTGCTCCAACTCTTTGCCTGTGGGCTGGGAAAGCAGTGGAAGATGGCCAAAAGCCTTGGGACCCTGCACCCATATGGGAGACCCAAAAGAAGCTCCTGGCTCCTGAAAAGTTGAGCTCCAGCTTTTGCGGCCATTTGAGGAGTGGAATATCTTTCTCTGTTTCTCTTCTCTGTAAATTCTGCCTTAGCAGTGGGAATCATTCATTCATTCATTCCATTATGATTCAACCACTGTTGACTCAAGTCATAAATCAGACTTTTAGAGTATGTGAGAGAGGAGAGAAAACCTATATGCAAATGACTTCAAGGGTGTCTAGCAACTCCAGATTGTCATCAACTTTTCAAAAGGCTTTTTCGTATAGCCTCGAGGCTGTGTGCAGGAGCAGCCCTAAAATGCCCCAGAACAGAACCTTTATCATCCATACCTAACAGATTCTATTTAGACTAAAAATAAGAAAGATAGAGCTATCACCTCAATGTGGGAAATAAAGCTGCAGCCTGCAATGCAAGGTCAAGTCCTGACTCTTCCACTTTTGATCCAGCTCCTTGCTAATGTGCCTCAGAAGCCAACAGAAATTGTCCCAAATGGTTGGGCCCCATCATCCATGTGGGAGACCCAGAAGAATCTCCTGGTGCCTGTTTCAGTCCAGCCCAGTTCCAGTCATTGTAGCCATTTGGGGAGTGAAACAGGGGATGGAAGAGTGCTGTAGCTCACTCTTTCTCCCTTTTTCTCTCTTTTACCTCCCCTTCTCCCTGTAGCTCTTTCAAGTAAATAAATCTTTCTTTGTTTTAGATTTACTGATGTTTATTGAAAAGGCAGATTTACAGAGAGAAGGAAAGATAGAACAAGATCTTTCATTCACTGGTTCACCCCCCAAGGGGCTGATAAATTCCAGCAGATAGTCTACACTCCTAGTCTAACACTAGAAATGCAAGTAGGGGTATCCACTACACCACACAGGCAGAAACACTATAAGGTATTATGGGCGAGGCTATGCTAACAGACAACTTAAGAGAAACAGGTAGTATTAAACATAAAACACATACAAATTAATTAACACAAAAAGAATGAAAATTAAGTAATCCTTCATCTACTAAAGAAGCTATTTTGTTAAAAATCTTTCCACATATAGAAAAGCTGTGATTATCTACATGGTTCACTGCAAGAATCCAGCTAAAAAAAAACAACCCTTCAGTTAATGAAATCATAAATGAATATAATGAACACATATTAAAGAAGCAAAAAAAATTTTTTTTTAAAGGAAAGTGGGTAGGATGTTATCAAAACCGTCGAGGCAGATCTGACTTCTGGAAATGAAAATGTCAAAGTAAAAACTGAAGTAAAGTGTGTAGGTCATATAAGCTAGCTGCACACAAGAAAGAAAAGGTGAAGAAATTTCAATGAATTCAGTGCAAAAAGACAAGAAATGAAATGGAAGGAAGAGTTACAATGATCAATGGAGAAGAAACCAGAATCTAACGTAAAAATCAGCTTTTTGTAGAAATAATGGCTAAGAATTTTTTCCAGAACTAATAAACATAAATCCTTAGGAAAATCACTTAATGGGCAAAAAATATTTCAGGACTATAAGCCTAAGATTCTCTACTGTTGCTTGTATATACCAGGAAGATAGAAAGTCCAGAGCAGTTTTCTATTCTCAACATCAAATTAAAATAAGAATAAAATATTCTCGAAAGTAAATTAAAACATGTTTTTTTCCCCCAAAGAAATATGGTTACGGTAGTGCCTAGTACTAGGGGTCACCAAAACAGGTAGAAAGATACCTAAAAAAGCAAAAATGAAACCAAACCAAACCAACCAAAACCCAAAGCCGGGGATGCCGGAAGCAATGCAGAAAGGACAAACCCTGAGGACACACCAGCTGTCCTGCCAGAGCACAGTGCTGTGGATCTCTGCAGAGGCCAAGCAGTGACAGCCAGTGCTCAGGTAGGAAGATGAAAGGGGAAGTGGAGTACATGAAATAACGCCTACGGGCTTATTTTTGCCTAAAGCGGTAGTAAGTAACGGATGAGTGATAATGGTAATTTCAGGAACTATTTACTCTTTTGAAGAATCTACAGAAGGGTGAGAAGATGACTTCCTGAGGCTTTCAGAGGAGGTTAGTATAAGAACCAGAAATATGTGTGGTAAACTAAGATTAACACTGATTTGTTGCTCTAGCAAGAACAAGAAAACCAGGAAATACACATCCGCTTTCTGAGTCAAGATGCTACAATGGCCACATTCATGAAATGAGATGCTGAAACCCACGGGTACCGTCTACTCGAGCACTGCCACCCACACTGCTACTCCCCAGAAACTGTATTTCACAGGAAGATGATAAAATCTAGCCTTGGACTACACAGAGGTGTGCAGAGGAAAAGCAGAGTACGTACCTGGTGTAGGTAAGGCCAAACCTCTCCCCTGAGACATTACAGTGAACAGAGAATGGGAACCTGTCCAGGAGTCCTGAGCTAATACATAGAATTTGCCGCTTTTTAAGTCTTTGGCACAGGCCTAGTATTGTGGGGCAGCAAGTCCAGCTGCCGTCTGGACATCCGGCAGTCCGTACCACACCACCAAGTCACGTCCTGGCTGCTGTTTCCATCTATCTCACAGTGATGCTCCTGGGAAGGCAGTGCTAGATGGCTCACGTACCTGGGCTCCTGCAGCCCACGTGCAAAACCTGGGCAGAGTTCCAGGCTCCTGGGTTTAGCCTGGCCTAGCCCTGACTGCTGCAGCCATTTGGAGTGTTAAATCAGTGTGTGGAAGATGTGTCTCCTCTCCTCTTTCTGTTTATTCCACCTTCTAAATAAATAGGATAAATCTATTTTAAAATTAGCACTTAAAATAATTGAAAAATTAAAAATACTCCATTATAAAGTACTGAAACAAATAATATTTTGCCAACAAGGGCAAATTAAAAATAGGCTTTCAAAGTATGTATCAATTTAAAACTTAAAAGGCAGAGGGAGACAGAGAAAGATCTTCCATCTGCTGATCTGCTCCCCAGAGGTGTAATGACCAGTGCCAGAACTCCAATGGGGGGGGGGATGCCAACACTGCAGGCAATGTTTAACCCACTATGCCACAGCACTGTCATTAATTAAGAAATTTCTCCAAAAATATACTAAAATAAATAAATAAATAAAATAATTCATGCTTATAAAATATTACCTTAAAATTAAGCTTTCATTCTTTGTGAAATACACAAGGTTGCTTAAAGTTGCAAAACATATTATTTAAGAAAAAACAGAAGACATGCGTTAATACCACCAAATAAACAACATAGTAGTCCTCAACTTCTTCCTGGCCAATTCCAATTTTTCAAGTTATTCCTTACCGACTTAGCATTTACTTGTTACTGTGTGAAATATTAATAGGCACTGTGCTTGAAATTATTTTGGTCATGCATAATTTCGTAAATATCTTGCTAATGAGTGAATATCTTTATAGAAAAACTTGAGTTTTAAAGAATTCTACCTTAGTTTCATAAATTTTTATTGAATGTTTACTCTGCGTAAGGATACAAATAGGCAAGAAAATATAATCCCTCTCTCAAAGTGTTTACTACCTAGAAAAACCATGTATGTGAGCCACACAGCCATTAACCCAGGGAACAACGTACAGAAACTGGTGGCATGGAAAACCAAACAAATTTATTCCTATTTTTAAATTGAAGGATAAGTAATGCTGTATTTTAGAAAAATCAACCACTTACATCAAGTGCATTAATCAAGTTTCTTACCTGCTAAAAACATAATCCTTTCTGGGTAAAAGAATTTATTAAAATTAGTAGGGGAGCTTACAGAGTTAGAGAATCAAACTCAGAAAAGCATCGCCACCACACTTGGGAACTTACCCAGGAAAAACTAAACTGCCGCCCGTGCTCGGCATCTCTGACACCAAGAACCTCGAACTCGGGCATCCATCACCGGCTCTGCCGGAAGACTGAGACCTCGGCCCGGCTGGTGTCCTGGGAAAGCAGTCGAGGACAGCCCAGAGACTTGGGGAAACATGAAGAAGCTCCTGGCTTCTGATCAGCTCAACTCTGGCCATTGTGGCCACTTGGGGAGGGAAGCAGCGGACTCCGTATTTCCTTCTCTCTGTAAATTTGCCTTTCCAATGAAAATAAATCAATCCGCACCCTATGTTATTCCCATATAATCTGAAGTTAAAGAGGTATACATCTGGTCACAATCTTCCACATTTGTCTGGGAAGGGGTATAAAAGATTATCATCTCTGGCATCTGTCTTGCTTGAGATATCAAAATTTGTATGATGGGAATTTAATCAAAATGTACTAATTGTGTTAAAAGTGCTGGCTACGGGCCTGGCAGCATGGCCTAGTGGCTAAAGTCCTCGCCTTGAATGTGCCAGGATCCCATATGAGCGCCGGTTCTAATTCCAGCATCTCTGCTGCCCATCCAGCTCTCTGCTTGTGGCCTGGGAAAGCAGTCAAGGACGGCCCAAAAGATGTGGTACCTTGCACTTGCTTGGAGACCTGGAAGAAGCTCCTGGCTTCAAATCGGCTCAGCTCCGGCAGCTGTGGCTGCCTGGGGAGTCAATCATCGGATGGTAGATCTTCCTCTCTGTCTCTCCTCCTCTCTGTATATCTGACTTTTCAATAAAAATAAATAAATCTTTAAAAAAATTACATTTATGAATTGAGTAGTAATAACTTATATATTAAATATTAAATTTTAAAGGGATAAATTATGTAGATGAAATGTTAACCAGGCATTCGAAAAATGTGTACAGTAGAAATGAGAAAATACTCAATTATTTAAAAATTAGTTGGTAACTTCCATGCGATCTCAACCAGAACTCTTTCAAGCATTTTCCCTTTGTGGAAATTCAGAAGATGATTCTAAGATTACACAAAAACATATAATATAGTCAAACGGGTGGGCATTATGGTACAGTGAGCTAAGCAGCCGTCTGGCATGCCTAGGATCGGCTTCTGATTCGGCTGCCTGTTAAGGGGTCTGCGAGACAGCAAACAATGTCCAGGTACTTGAGTTCCTGCCATCTACACTGGACAACTGGATAGAATTCCTGGCTCCTAATCTCAGTTTGACCTGGCCCCTGGCTTTCTGGGAATGAAGCAGAGGACAGAAGGTCTCTTTGGGCCTGGTGCAATGACTCAGTGGCTACGTCCTCTCCTTGTATGTGCCAGGATCCCATAGGAGTAGTGGTTCATGTCCCGGCGGCTCCATTTCCCATCCAGTTCCCTGCCTGTGGGCTGGGAGACCCAAATGGTTTCAGCTCAGCTCATCATTTCTTGGCCTTGTGGCTAAGATCAGCTCAATTGCAGATCAGCTCAGCCACTGGGGAGTGAACCAGCAGACAGAAAATCTTTTCCTCTGTATCTCCCTCTCACTGTACATCTGCCTTCCCAATAAAAATTCAAAATATAAGGAAAAAAAAAGATACCTTTGTCTCTCCATCTCTCTGCTAACACTTTTCAAATAAGTAAATCTAAATAGATAAAACTGGTTAAAAAGAAAAAAGTAACCAGCTTAAAAAAAAAAACACTTAGAAATATATTGACATAATTTCAAAGCTGCTTAGGAAGGCATATCAGTCAAATTGATATAGTAATAGCATAAGGACAGACCTACCAACAAATGAAATGCAACAGAATCAGAAAAATTCACAAATATATGTTCTGTTAATTTCCAATAAAGATGTAAATTTTTGGTAATTTGGTAGGAAAATGATTTTTTTTTTAACAAATTATACTGGAACAATTAGTGTATCCTTTTGGGGAAAAAAAAAATGAACTCTTAGCTCACACCACACGCAAAAATTGTCCCTAAATTAAAATAATCATAAAAATTAAAACTGACAAATTTCACAAAAACAATTTCCACAGCCTTAGGTAAGCAAAATGCCAGGAACCTCATCTGCCTCTAACGATGATGGCAGGGCCTGAGACCTGGGCCATCTTCCCAGCTGCAGGAACAGGATGCTCCCATTGGGGTACAGGGGCCCAAGTACGTGGGCCATCCTCCGCTGCTCTTCCCAGTCCATTAGCAAGGGCTGGAGTGGGAGTGGAACAGCTGGGACATGATCTGGTGCCCACAGAGGATGGCGCTGCAGATGTCAGCTTTACCCTCTCTATACTGCAATGAGACCCTCCTCTAAACTCAACTTCAAAATCCTTTAGAGAATCTAGAAAACATCCTGAAATCTTCCATGAAAACTGTTTTTAAACTTTCAAGGGAATTCATTTAAAATTCAAAACTATATTATCAAGCACATTCCACTGTGATATTTCATTATGAAGTTATACTTTGATGGCAATGCATTTGGACACTAGCAAAATGGGCCTAGAAATTTGGTATCAGCACAGCGCTAATCCTTGAGAAATAATTCCTTTGAACATCACAAAACTTATTTTTAACATTTACCTTTTTTCTTCCTTTGCTCTCAGCTGTTCCTCCTGTCTCAAAACTTGAACCATTATAGATTCAAAAACTCCACTCGTCAAGCCTGCCAAACTTCGAGGTGTTGAACGACGCCTTGTGGAAGTACATGCTGCTCCCTTCTCTTCCTCCAATCCATAATAGCCTCTAGATGTAACTGCTATCGTTGTCTTTTCTCTCAAGTGCCTTGGAGAAGAATAAGTCAATTTATAAGGTCAAATCTTCTAGATAAGCAACAAACCCCCTCAACCAGCAACTTCAGAATCTTTTTGATAAACACAGTGTTTAGTTAAACCTTACTTAGCTGTACTCCAGATTTTTATCATCCTTAGGGAATTTTCGCCTTTCTTTGCTTGCATTATAAAACTACTTAAATGATAGCTTTTTACATTCACTAAACATACGATTGAAACACTATATAATGAAGGACAAAAGCACTGTACATTTAACAGATCATTTTTTTGTGCAATATATTTCTTACTACCTATCACTAGCATGTGAAAATGTACAATATACAAACACTTTGGGAAGAAAACTGACAGTGTTTAGCTGACATTATGGCACAGAGTTCAGCGGCAGCGGGCAACACCAGCATCCTGTAGCCCCATGCGGGTTTGAGTCCCAGCTGCTGTGCTTGCCAAGCAGTGTCCTGTTTCCGCAGCTGGAAGATGACCCAAGTCCCCAGGCCCCTGCCATCACTGTGAGTCAGATGAAGTGCC
The DNA here is from genome assembly GCF_017591425.1 of Ochotona curzoniae. Lineage (NCBI taxonomy): Eukaryota > Metazoa > Chordata > Mammalia > Lagomorpha > Ochotonidae > Ochotona > Ochotona curzoniae. The sequence goes on along the minus strand of NW_024466446.1, from coordinate 6,353,185 downwards.
TGGCTTTGTGGTTGTGATGGTCATTTGGGAAACTAGCTTGAGAATGACAGACCTTTCTCTCCCTTTCTAATTGTTTTTGCTGTCTTTCAAGTAATCCTAAAAAAGGAAAATGTACAATGTCACATAAACACTTTAAAAATGTTATAAAACAAATGAAGCATCACTACATAATCATTAAAATTTGGAAACTTTCTGACTAAATGGTAAAAAGAACCTAGGAATCTCAATTTCCTCTTCAAGCTCACCACAAATATTTCTTCGTTCCACTGAAATATTCATCTAGCATTTTTCTAATGATAAAATAATTTCTTAGGGTGCCAGGGTGGTGGTATAGCAAATTAAGCCACTGTCTGCAATCCCGGCACCCATATGAACAGCCAGTTTGAGTTCCCGCTGCTCCATTTCTGATTCAGCTCCTACTAATGTGCCCCTGCCAGCCATGTGGAAAACCAAGATGAAGTTCCTAGTTCCCGTATTCAATCCGTCCTCATCTGTGCTACTGCAGCCAATTGGAGAACAAACCAGCAGATGAAGTAAATAAATACTTTAAAAAGAAGAAAAATTTCTCAGCAGTTTGCTGAGCTATCCCCAAGTCTCCTGTTAGCCTGGAGGGCCCGGGCGTGGGGGGTGGGGAGGCAGAAAGCTCGCAGGTGGCACCAAAAGTTCCTGCCAGGAGTAGCCGCCCCAGACTCATTTAAGTGGAGGCGACCAATCAGAAGACAGTTCATACTTTTACACCAAGCCCTGGCATCACCACTACTTAAGAAATGACGGCTCAGCGCAGGCGTGACTTCGGCAGCCTGCTGCCTCAGCCACCTGCGCCCGATGAACCTCGCCCAGGAACAGCGCTGAGTCAGCCTGGTTTTACCATCACTCTGGTCTCTGTAGTCCCACTGTTTTGGTGCTGTTCTGTATCTAACATCTCCTTAAATAATCTGGATAGAAATATTGCATTAATCTAATAAAACCTGCAGGACTAAACTAAGAATTGTCTTTCCAATTTACATTTTTTTCGTAAGGATTAGCTGTATAAACCCTCAGGGAAGGTGGTCTTCCAGCTTTGTAAAGCATTTGACATTTTTGTACACAATCTTTCTACAAGGCAAGATCTGTATTTCCCTACTTCCCTACAGGATTTTTTTTTTAATGTTAAACATTTACTAAAACATAAACCTTTATGACATCATATGCAATTAAACTCCTGTCCTTTGTGGACTATGTCCACTGTTTGATTACCCTGAATTTAGAATAACCTGTAACAATCTTACTCTCCATGTCTCATAAGGCCCACGAATCACACAGCTATAAATAAGGTTCTACTGACTGCAGTACTAGCATGCATTTTCTCTGTTGTAAGAAGATAATACCAGAACAAATTCAGCTGTAGGTAGGGTATGAACTTTACACTGGATTCTAGTATTTTGGCTAATCTAGCATATCACTCCAGGCTAAAATCCTTTAGTGTACAACACACACACACACCCATATATATACAACATATATATGGCATATATAAATACCAGCTTACTCAGGCTGTGAGTAAGGGATTGTGGACTCAAGGAAAAATAGCCTACTGCCAGGACTGATACTGAACAGGTGAGCCTATATTCAATATAGTGTCTGCGTCAGGGGATGCAAACAGCTCTGTAAGTTTTATTGTTTCTTTACTGAAATGAATGGAAGAGAATATTACTGAACAAATAACACTGAAAAATGATGACATCTCAGAGACCACAGAGGAGCACTGGGGAAAATGATCTAACAAACACACTATTATTTGTAAAAAACCAAAGAAAAAGTTATATCCTTTGTTATTCAGCAGCAATAAAAATTGTTTGACATGTATCCTTCATAACAAAAAACAGTGAGTTAAGCCACCACCTGTAATGTCCGCATCCCATCCTGCAGTGCTATTTGAGTCTCAGGTACTCTTTTTCAGATTCAGTGTGCCTGGGAAGGCAGTGGAAAATGGCCTGAGAACCTGGGGCCTTGCCACCCATGGGGAAGACCAGGATGGTGCTGCTGGAGCCTGGCTTCAGCCTGGCCTCCCTCTGACTGCTGCAGCCAGTCGGGAAGTGAACTAGTGGAAAACTCTTTCCCTCTCTCCAAGTTTCTCTGCCTTTCAAAGAGCTTTTTAAAAGAAAAGAGAAAAGTCAATTCAATATGCCATTTCTTTATTAGCAGTACATGGTGGGCAATTGCTCCCGAGTGGCCTGCTATCTGGTGGGCACGGGTCAGAGCTTACCTCCCCAAGGCCTCAGGCACAGCTCCCAGGCCTACGCCAAGGTGGCCAGAAGGTCAAGGAAAATAGCCGTGGTAAAGCAAGTACAGTGTCCTTGGGGAAGGGGCGGTCTGCTGGGGGACGCCCTCCTGCCCTCCCCTTTCTAACCCTCTCAAAGCTGTAACCTGTGCACAATAAAGTGGACGTCCCACCCAGCTTGTCTCCAGCGGTTCTTATGGCCAAAGAGCACCCTTGCCTCACCCTCAGTGACCTTGGGCCCGCTGGCAGGCTTACACCCCAAGAGTACATATTTAAAGGACTGACAACACTCTGTTGGAAAGGGTGTAAGGAAAAATCTCAACATTAGTGGTTGTTTAAATCGGCACAGTTACTCTGGTTGTCAAGTAGGCAGTAACCATCAAGACTGAACGTATCTCTGCCATCGTGAACAATAAAGAACATGCTTGCTGTTAAAATACCAACAAAACAGGTTTCTGACTTCCTCTGCTCTCAGGGCAAATCCAAGTAATCCTTTAACAAACTAACCAGTCCATGTCATCACCTTGCTCTATCTCCTCCAATCATCCTGTTCCACCTACAATAAAGCAATGTGAAGATCTCATGACCTAGCAGACCAGGCGTGGTCCAGCCTCCATCCCCTGTGCAGACTTCATCTTGTGCCACTCTGACCTCAGCTCAGCCATACTACCACATGTGCGTTTGTAACACACTCCTCACAGACGCTCTCCTGGTGGGCACTTCCCTCAGAGCTTCGCTGGAGTGCCACTACACCCCAGAGGACACCCCTAATCGATGACATCCGAAAAGACCCTTTACATCACATCACTGGTTTCCTTTTTTGTCATACACTGCAAAATATATCGACCTACCTGGCTGATGGTTCCCCACCTCTGCAGAACACAAGCTACAGAAGGGAGGGCACTTGGCTTTGTCAATGACTGCATGTTGCACAGTGGTCAGTATTTGGAATGATAAAGCTGTTTATTTTTCATTTTAAATTCGCACACATGAGTTTAAAACTCCTAGTCATCTATTTTTTTCACAATAAAAATTATGAATAAGCATTACTATGAGTTACACTCATCAGAGAGATGGAAAATAAAAATCTCACCTCCAAATAATCAATGATCAAATACACTAAGGTAACTCTCTCTAAAATGTAAGTTTGACTATTTGGAAAATTACTTCATAATATACATCTGACAAGAATTTGGGTTATACTGCTAATCCAAAGGAAATGCTAAGTGATAATGATGGTTGGTTCATTGCATTTTAGTTATTGCTTACTTTAAAAAAAAAAGATGAAAAAAAGTCTTCTGTTAATCCACTCTAAATTTCAGAATTGAGAGGACTAATTCTGTTTATAATCGTAACTAAGTATTAATAAGGAAATGAACTGATAGTAAGCTTTACAGATAACATACTGATGCTGGTTCCTGAGTAAAAACAGATGGTAGTGATTGTCTTTAATCGGCAGCAGCATCGAGGCAGGCACTGGGCCTGGTGGCCAAGACTCTAGCTAAGATGTCGGGTCCCCGATCACAGTGTCTGCATGCAGTTCCTCGCTTTGTCTTCTCACTCCAGCTTCCCATCAGCACCGGTTCGGGGAGGCAGCAGGCAACAGCCGGGGGGACCGAGTCCTTGCCTGCCAGCACTGGCCAGCCCAGTTCTGGCCACCAGAGGCCTTGGAGGGAAAAACCAATCTCTCCAAGAAAAGGGAAAACAGGGCTTGGCACAGCAGCACAGCAGCACAGCAGATGAGGCTAAGCTGTCACCTGCAGTGCCAGTATCTCAAACAGCTGCCAAATCAACTCCTGGCTGTTCCGTTTTCCATCCAGCTCCCTGCTAATGTGCCTGGGAAAGCAGTGGAAAATCTACATCCAAGTAAGAGACCAAGATGCAGTTCTGGGCTCCTGGCTTCAGCCTGGCCCAGCCCCTTGCATTACAGCCATTTGGGTAGTGAACCAACGGATGAAGATCTTTCTCTCTCCCCCTAACTTCTCCCCTTCCCCATAACTCTGCCTTTTAAATAAATAAATCTGGAAAAACAAATATATATATATATATGTATAAAACATAAAAATTGTATAATTAAAAACTAGAAAATAAAATTATTCGGTCTACTTAAAAATATTCTAAATGAAACATTTTTGTTAACTCATTCAAAAATATTAAAATGTAACTATAAGCTGCTAGGGTTCTAAAAAGAGAAAATGGATAAAAGATGATGTGTAGTGAAGGGGTGATTTAGAAATGTGCAGGCAGGAACACCAGCGAGGAGGAAGGGACAGTGAAGCACTCCTGGGCTGGCCAAGCAAGGGGCTGTTATTACCGTTCCCGGCCCAAGCTACAAGAAGGGAACAGTTACTCAAATGAGAGGTTCTAACCACAGGGAGGGTTGTGCCCCGACAGCCCAGCAGAGCCAGTAGGCGCAGAGTGCAGTGCAGACCGGAGTGGATTTACGGGGACAAAGGAAGATTGCCAGCGCAGCACAACCTAACTATCAGATTTTAAGAACAACTAAGTGAGATTAGAAAAGAGATTTTATTGGTAGATATGGTCAGCCCAGTCTGTGATGTATTTCTTCCATTTAGATCTCTTAAAAAGATTATTTATTTGACTTGAAAAGCAACGTTACAGGGAGAGTTCGTGAGGGGGTGGAGGGTGGATGGAACAAGAGGAGACAGAGGCCTTTCCCGTGCTGTTCACTCTCCAACAGCCACGACAGTCAGGGCTGATTATTGTATTTATTTTAGTTGAAAGGCAAAGTTACAGAGAAAGAGAAAAAGAACATTTACTTATCCTCTAATTTTAAGAGTCTAGTTTATATTTTATAACATATACATAACTTTACAGAAAACTCTAAATATGATTTATAAATAAGTATGTGTACATCAGAAGTTCATATACTCCACATATTTTTCTGCACTCTCTTCTGTAGCCATAAGTTACCTGTTCAAATGTTTTCAAAAAGAAAGACTGTTACACAAGAGAAAGCAGCTGGCACAGACTGAACAGTCTTATTTCCTGTTTGAGCCTTACCTTGTATTCTTCTAAGTGTAACTCTTATTCACCAGGAATTTCTTCTTCATCCTCATCCTCACCTCCTTGTGTTTTTTCTTGCTCAGTGTAACCCTGCCTTTTTCAGCTGCTCACAGAGAACCGGGCTGGACTCTCAACCCTAACTTCTCTCACTTCATTCTCTGCACTATCTCAGTCTGTCTCGGGCACATGCCTCTCTCTTGAGAATCAAAGTCCCTTCCCTTAAGTACTATAGGAAAAAAAATCCATCAACTTTTATTACCTGCTGTATCACTAACCTCAACCGAGTTCAATCATGCCTAAAATTACCAACTCCTTCTTACCAAACCACAAAAGCAATTTCAAAATTCTTCATTATTTAAAAACCTGACTCAACCCTCTACTATCACTTAGCAGCTACATGCATTTTCAGAGAAAACAGTGATTTTAAAGTAAGCACTCCACTGATTGCTTGTTTCTTAAAAACCAAACTTATCTGAAGCCAGGCTTATCTTCTGTTTCAGGATAAAATAAATCTCTAGAGTTTCTATTTTACTCGGAGTTTCTATTTTACGCATTACCTTTTTGTACAACCTTTCTCAACCTGCTAGTTGCCATTAATATATAAATATAGCCAAGTTTCTGTTAAAAACAAACCATTCCCCTTAAAAGTTTCATCCAATCTGCTGATACACTTCAGTCTAATATGCTACAATCTGACATCTCCCTACACACACTCCAGGGAAAACCTTCTTCCCAAGTGATGCCCCAGTTGGCTGTGTCGAGTTCCTATTTACTCAACCTCTCTACAACACTTTCTTGTCAAGATCTGAACTGGTCTTTGCAAAAAAAGAAAAACAGTTTGGACCAAGAGGAAAAGAGTAAAAATGGAATACAAAGTAAGGACAAAAATATTTACGCATTCATATTATTCAAATTTACTCATTCAAAATATCTACTGAGCAACAGGGATTCAAAAATGAATATGCTAAGAGTTTATATGTATATGTACGAAGAGAACACACATCAATGATTGCTTAGGTTGAAACAATGGTGATAGTACTGACAAAATAGAAACACGGAGAAGAAAAACAGGAAAATTATGAAGGATTTTGGGTTACAAATACACTTAAGTTTTAACATTTTGGCATATCTAGCTGAGAAAGTCCTATGGGCAGAATTATGAAACTAAAACAAAAAACAGGGTTCAATATATTGATTTAAGAGTGTCAGTGATAAACAAACCCACAAAAAAAACACAATTTCACCAGAGAAATAACTAGAAGGAGATGACATCTAAAGAGTAACTTCAGGGCTTAACCAGAGTCACAAAGAAAAACAGCAGAAGAAAATAGATGGTCGGCGTAACAGCTAAAGCTGTGCTTGCAACAGTGCCATCCTAGGATGCTGACTCAACTTCCAGCTGCTCCGTTTCTGACCCAGCACCCTGCGACTCGCCTGGGAAAATAGAAGATGGTTTAAGTACTTGGGAGACAGGAAGTTCTTGGCTCCTGATTTCTTCTGCATGGCCCAGAGCCTGGGCTTTCCCAGCTATCTTGGCAGTGCACCAGAGAATGGACGATCTATGTCCCACTGTCACTCTTTCAGCTAAATAAGTAAACAAATATAAGGAAATGTTAAGACAAAAAGGAGGAGGGAGTACTAAAGAAGATTTAGAAGAAAGATACGTTAAAAAAAAAAAGCATAACAGATGCCCAAAGACAAAAGTTTTCAGTACTCAGTGATCTAAATTAATTTTCCAGATACACTGAGAAAGGGCTAAGTAAAAGCCAAAGATTAAGCAAGAAGACGTTCATTAGTAAAATTTACAAAGAAAAATTCAATAAAGACTTTACTCAAAAGAACCTTATGTTGAAACTTTCACAGTCTTTACTCATTTCTGAAATAGTATAGAATAAGTAACATAATCCCCAAAGAACATCTGGACACCTAACTAAACATATTCTTTAGGATAAATTTGTCTCTTGATTTTGTTTTATGATTTTAGGGAAGGCACAAACATGAAGTTTTTGCTTTACATATTAATGCATCTTGAAAAGTTCCTAGTGAATCGTTGCCAGTTTGAAAAGCATTTTTAATAATTTAGGGCTACTCTGCTGACCACTGGAGTTACTATTAGAGCTAGTCTAAAAAGACACACTCACGAGCCTTCAGTACAGGCACAAGAGAAGCTCAGACTGCCCACATATGTTCAGGCTACCTAGAAGATGCTTGTATTTAAGATTTATTTATTTCATTGGAAAGGTAAATTTACAGAGAAAGCAGAGACAGAGAAAGATCTTCCATCTCTTGGTTCACTCCTCAAGTGACCACAATGTCCGGATCTGAGCTGATCTGAAGCTGAGAACCAAGAGCTTCTTCCCAATCTCCCTTGCGGGTGCAGGTCCCAAGGCTTTAGGCCATTCTCAACTGCTTTCCCAGACCACAGACAGGGAGCTGGGTTGGAAGTGGAGCAGCAGGGATACAAACCAGAGCCCATACGGAATGCCTTTGCTTGCAGGTGGATAATCAGCCAGTTGAACCAACACTGGTGCCTACCTAGAACATTCTTAAGTTCTAATGAGCCTGCAAAGGAGGCCAGCAGATAGGTTACCTGGTTCCTGAACAACTCTTCAATATACCTGCCAAGCAAGGATGAGGCTTTAAAGCAACAGACCAAAAATTTAATTAACTTTCAAATATGCTACAGAGAAAAGCTCAGGCAAGCCTTGGCCCTGCCTATCTAAAATGGCACGTCTTAACGAAGAGATGCAGGGCTCTGACAAAATGACATAACTAAAATTAAGGGATTGATGTGGTAAGTAAACATTATCACGTCCACAGAAAATAAGTGATGCTACAATCAATATCCTTTTATCTTTCATTTCATGGATGGGAAAATATCATTCTTATTATACATAAGCCAGTAATTTGTACTTTATTGTCACGCTTTTCTTTTTCAAGTGTGAATGTTGATTCTGCACTAGGATTAAAAAGACAAAGAACCTGTAGAAAAATAAATAGTAAAAACCTTCAGAAAAAAAAATTTAGCAGAGGGTTCAGTTTTTTGAGTATTTTTATAGATTTTTAAAGACTTTAACATCAAAATAATAAAGAAGTTTAATGTCGCAAGATGTATACATCAACAGCAATGAAGACGCTTCAAAAATAGATCTAAATAAACCAAGGACATATCATGAAGAAGGTATTTCAAAACAATAGAGAAAAGCTACGTGTGTCAACGGGTCGGATCCCTGAAAAACAATGAAACTAAATTTCAATATTCCTTGAAAAGAAAAAAATTCGCAGACATATCCATTATTTGTTCATGAACTCATAAATTTAGTCTCCCTCAATAGTTATAAACACATGTCAGATTCCTGGTCTCACTGAGCTTACATGATAGTAAAAGAAAAACTTTTAAAAAAGCAAACACATATACAAATTCCAACAATAAAGTTAAATACTCTAAATTCTATGATTAATCTTTCAGGAAGGGACAGGAAGAGGAACCAGATGCTTGTTTTTAAGTCAGCAAGTATACTGAGCTCCTTACAACTTGGAGATCTAGTTGTAAAAGGCAAAATGTACGTAAGTAAATCTTAAAATTTATGAAGCATACATGCATGTAAACAAATAACTTCATCATATTCACAAACTTCAATACAAATTTGAGTTTAAGGGGCTGGTGCAGTGGGCGGGACATTAGTATTGTAGTAGTATAGTATTTTAACTGTATTTCTTTCAAGTGAAACAGTCCTAACCTCTGAATTACAAACTAAAGAATTTTCAGGAGAAAAAAAATCACTCTCAGTGATCTGCTTCAAAATAGCAGGGCAGGTAAACAGGGGTGACTGGGGCAGACACTGAACACAAATTTTGCGGGGGACTGGGTAACGGGCACATGAGAGCCCAAAGACTGTGTAAATTCTCAAACATATTTTACAAATGAAACTACTCTAAAAATTGGGACTGTAGTACCTTATACCAAACTTCGAGTGTCTTCTATTCTTTTTCAGAGAAATGCATGTGTCTGCACCATTATTGCATAGCTACTCATGTCTTCTCACCTCTAACGCCACCAGCCCTCATTAGCACGTACTTCCAACTTGGCCCCACATAAAGGCTGGAGAATATGAATTTGCTTCTCAATTCTCTCTTACTCTTTTCTCTGTTACAGCGAGAAGCTGAAAAACAATGCTAGTAACGCTGATCATTATCAAAGTAGTACTAAAAACATATTCTCAAACCCTCAAATTCTAAGATAAAACAACACAAATTACTAGATCCTAACGTATTTATTCTCAAACTTCACTGTATGTAAAAATCAATTAGGAAGTTATTAATTAAAAGTTGACTCCTGGGGCTGGCACAATGGTGATGCACGCTAATCCTCCGTCCTGAGTTGCTGGCATAATGTATGGGCATCAGTTCACGTCCAGCTACTCTACTTGCCATCCAGCTCTCTTCTTACGACCAGTGAAGAATGCCCCAAGGCCTTGAGGACCTGACCCATGTGGGAGAATCGGAAGAAGTTCCTGGCTCCCAGTCTCAGACTGATTCAGTTCTGGCAGGTGCAGTCATCAGGGAGTGAACCCGTGGATAGAAGACCCATCTCCCTGTCTTTCCTTTGCTCTTTGTAAAATCTGCCTTTCCAATAAAAATAAACAAATCCTTTTTTTTAAAATGCACACACAAAACTCAGACTGCTGTTCATCAGTCTGAGTTAATACATTTGAATGCACTATTTTGGGGCCAACTTTCGTTTGATTGCTTTTTTTTTTAAGACAGATTTCTTAAAAGCATCTGAAAATGACCTGTAAAACTTAACCACACACTTGCTTAATTTCAACTCAATATTCATAGACATCAAACAGCAGGAAACCACAGACAAAATTCCCTTCCCTCAAATGCCACTCAGAATAATCTCAACATTCTACCTGACTGTATTTCATAGAAGAGAGTTTCCTTTCTGGTATAACTGTTAAAAAAACCCTGAGAATGTACATCATTACCATAGATTCAGTATGTTGAACGTGTGCATTGTAATTATTAAAATAAAAACACTAATTGTCCAAGCTTTTGCAAATGACTGCAATTACTATGAATTGGGATGTTATCATTTGAAAGAAAATTTATGTTTTTGCACCAGAGGAAGGGAACCTCTCTTTTGGAAAAAAAAGAAAAAAAAAAGATCCTCAAAATACTTCATACACTAAATAATAATAATACATTTTCTGCATTATGTCTTGGCAATGCTTTTTCGCGATTATAACAGAGAAGGCTTAAATTCTCACAGAAGAATCTAACTGCACAGAAAGTACAGACTGAGTATCCTGAAGTCTAAAAATCCAAAATCAAAAAATTTTTGAGCACTAATACAAAGCTAATCAATTTACTTTGGAATATTTCAAATATCAGATTTTAAGATTTTAATTTTTTTTGGAAAGTCAGATTTACAGAGAGAAGGAGAAACAGAAAGATTTCAATCCACTGGTTCATTCCCCAACTGACCACGACAGCCGGAGCTGAGCAATCCAAAGCCAAGAGCCAGGACTTCCTCCGGGTCTCCCACATGGGTGCAGGGTCCCACGGTCTGCAGCCATCTCCCACTGCTTTCCCAGGCCACAGGCAGGGAGCTGGATGGGAAATGGTGCCCATATGGGATCTCAGCACATACAAGACAAGGATTTAGCCATTAGGCTATCACTCTGGGCCCAAACATCAAATTTTGGAGTTTGAGACACTCAATTGGTAAAGTCTACTAATTTTCCAAGTTCTGAAGAGCTCTGAAATCTGAAGTAGTTCTGGTGCCAAGCACTTGAAATAAAGGGTACTTAACCTGTGTAATAACAGGTTAGCAGTCAGGGGGCGTCAGGGAATTTTATTAAGTGGCTTTTGGGGGGTATCTTTTAGCAGCACAATTACAAAGAAATGAACATCTGCGAATTCTGAGGCAAACATATTACAAAGGTATAAAAGATGCTACAGTTATATTTGAAGCTACCTTATGATAACAGTACTCAGCTTTAAATACTAAAGTATGGGTAAGAGTTTTTTTTAAAAGATTTATTTATTTTTTGTGGGAAAGTTGGATTTACAGAGAGAAGGAGAGATAGAAAGATCTTCCATCTGCTGGTTCACTCCCCAAGTGGCTACAATGGTTGGAACTGAGCCGATTCAAAGCCAGGAGACAGGAGTCAGGAGTCAGGAGCTTCCTCCCAGTCTCCCACGCGGGTGTGGGAAGCCAAGGCTTTGGGCCATCCTCAACTGCTTTCTCAGACCACAAGCAGGGATCTGGAAGGGAAGTGGAGCAGCCAGGACACTAACCAGCATATGGGATCCTGGTGCACACGCAAGGTCAGAGGACTTTAGCCACTAGGCTACTACGCCGAGCAAGTTCTTAATGCTAGCTATCTTACTAGCTGGAAATTACATGTAAAGGTTTTTCTATTTGGGGGATAGGTATGGTGGCAAAATAGGTTAAACCTCTACCTGCAATGCCAGTGTCCATACAGAAATCAGACCCAGAAAAAGCTCTTAGCTTCAGACCAAGTTCTGGTCATGGTGGTCATCTGGAGCGTAAACTAACGGACAGATTTCTTTTTCTTCCTGTCTCTCCCTCTCTCTGTAAAATTTGCCTTTCAAATAAAAATAAATCATAGGCGCAGTGTAACAGCCTAGTGGCTAGATCCTTGCTCTACACGCGCCAGGATCCCATATGGGTGCCGGTTCCTGTACCAGCTCATTCACTTCCCATCCAGCTCCTTGTTCATGGCCTGGGAAAGCAGTGGGGGATGGCCCAAAACCTTGCGACCCTGCACCCACATGGGAGACTTGGCGGAAGCGCCTGTGTCCGTTTTGGGAGTGAACAATTGGTTGGAAAATTTTTCTTTGTCTCTCTTCTGTAAATCTGATCTCTTTGCAATAAAATAATAAATCCTAAATTTTACTTATTTGAAAGGCAGAATAATAGAGACAGAAAAAGAAATTTCTTCCATCTGATGGTTCAACCCCCAGGAGCCGGGAGCTTCCTCTCCATCTGACACAGGGGTTTAAGGGCCCCAGTATTTGGGCAACCCTTTTTGTTTTATGACACCATTTAACAAACACTGTGGTCTCCCATCCCCCTGCCTAGTCTCAGAATGGATAAGTGTACTGCTTTCCCAGGAGCATCAGCATCACACTGGAAGTCCAGTACCCAGCAGCTTAAATCATCACCCCTCTACGCCGGCCCCAGCACCGCATACTTCTAACCTGAGTTGGATCTCTACAGTTTACTCAAAATTTTAAAATTAATTAACTTTAGATAATATCTAATTTATTCAGAACAATATACTTACTGCAGCAAAGTTAAAAGAAGAAAATGCGAAAAAAGATTTTTCTACTTAGTAATCATCCCAATTAACATTCTGCTGGTGTTCTTACTAATTTTTGGAAGTGCGTACAGTTGCATGTCCCGATATTTAATCATGATTAATTCCAGAACAAGTACTACGTGGAAGACAAGGCAACAAATGGCTTAAGATCATAAATAATATTACTGCTGGGGTTTATTAGTCTTCCCTATTGTAAGCACAAAAAATAAGCTGAGACAATTTAATAGCAATTTAAAAGACATTGTTTAAGCAAACTGCTGGGAAATAAAAATGGTCATTTTTGGTCTGGATTTTATGGGGCTAGTTTAAGGATGATCTGAAAATACAACCGTGAAAAGCACCGAATCTCTCCAAAAACATGGTATTTCCCCTGCTTTATTTTCCTCTGAGAAATAAATACAAGAACACAAAAATAGGAGAGGCCAAAACATTATCCTATTAGGGCACTTCTATTATAATAAACAGTTCTCAAATTAGTAGTTTCAGACAAAAATCACTTTAGATAATAAAATCTATAAGCCTACTCTATTTCAAATACCTTTTACTTATTCCAGAAAAATTTATATTCAGCCTCATTATCTGCCTTTCCTCAATTAAGCATTTCAGCTTTTATTGCATATTGTTTTAATCATAAACTTTCTATTTCTTTTTTTTAAATATGCTTATTTATTTAAGCAGCAGGTTCGCAAAGATGAGATGGGGGAGGAGGGTGCCTTCCATTTGCTGATTCATTTTCCAAATGGCTGCAATGGTCAGAGCTGGGCCAGGCTGAAGCCAGGAGCTTCTTCCAGGTCTCCCCCAAGGTTGCAGGGGCCCAAGCACAGGGGCGATCCTCAACCGCTTTCCTGGGAACAGCAGCAGGAAGCTGGATCAGAAGTGAAGCAGCACCCAAGGGGAGGCTGTCCTTGAGGAAGCAGCTTCACCCACTATGCGACAATGCTAGCCCAAACTAATCTTGTTTTCTTTGCTATATAAAAACAGTCAGTCCTCATACTAAGCTCTCCCCTTGGTCTCCCATTAACCCACAGCTCTTTCTTTAAACTAGATAGTGTGCTGGGCAATCTCACTCATTTCTTCAACCACCATCACTGCACATGAACTCTTCTTTAACATGTCTTAGCCCTTGTCATGGTGCTGAACTTCATGTGCACCCTTCTCTTGGTTCTCAAACAAATGCCTCCCACGGTCACTCAGCATCACCACCACCTGGGCTCAAACACACCAACTTATTTAGGACATCATCCCCTCCTCAACACTCTACAGCCAATGGTTTGCCATTTAATATATGCTGAACTTTTTTCTTTTGTTTTCACATTTACCTTTTTATTCATGCTATCAACTCTCTCTTGATAAAATCAATGTAATAGGAGCTGGCACAATGGTACAACTGGCTAATTCTCCATTGTAAGCAAAGGCATCCTATATGGGGCCTGGTTCTAATGCTGCCTTGCTCCAACTTCCAATCCGGCTCCTGCTTGTGGTCTAGGAAAGCAGTAGAGGAGCCTTGAGACCCTGTACCCATGTGGGGGACCTGAAAGAAGCTCCAGGCTCCTGGCTTCTGATTGGCACAGCTCCCGCTACTGTGGTCATCTAAGCCTGAAGCAGCAGATGGAAAATCTTTCTCTGTCTCTGCTTCTTGTAAATCTGCCTTTCTAATAAACATAAACAATTTTTAAAAATTTGTTTGAATAACCTTTTACTTGGCTTCCCTTCTCTTAATTTCTGCCTTCAAACTTCAAAATATTAGAAAAATCATTTAGTCCCTGCCTCAGTCAAGATCTATGACAGGTCTACACTGCCTAGATTCTAAATTCCTTGGCAAACAAGCATTCAAAGTCCTCCGTAACCAGCTGCAGCCTATCTTTCTTGAGTAATTTGCCAATATAGGTGCTCATCATTTTACACTCTCATCACTGGAAATTAATATTTCGCTGGAATACTCTGGACTATCCTAACTCCAAACCTTTAGTCGGATATTTCTGACGTGTTGAAGTAAGGGACACGATCATGTTTACCCTTACTTATTTACAGGACTTTACACACTGCTTAGCGCAGAATATCTCAAAATAGTTATTCAAGAAACTCCTGAACTTCAATATTCCACTCTTTAATAATCTAGCTTAAAAATTATCACTACCTTATAAGAGGCTAGGGAGGGGTGGGGAGAAGAGAGTGGAGAAAGACTGTCCAGTGAAAAAATAACTTGAGTAGAAGGTTCTGTTCTATTGTTAACATTAATTAATTCTACAGTTAACATTAGTTATTGCATATTTAAAAATAGACGGGGGAAGGGGGCAGCATGATAGCCTTGGGACCCTGCGCCTGCAGGGAAGAGCTCCTGCCCGGCAAGAGCTCCTGGCTTTGGATTACCTCAGCTCTAGTCACTGCAGCCATTTGGGGAGTGAACCAGTGGATGTAAAATCTTTCTCTCTCCTTCTCTCCATAAATCTCATCTGCCTTCCCAATAATAAGAAATAATCTTAAGGGAAAAAAAATAATGTCTACAACAATAAATAGAACTACATGGAATATCGACGTATGTCTAACATTCCACAGCTCTGAACATTCTGCTGCCAAAGGTCTAAGGTTTTAACGTTTTATATGCAAAACAGATTTTAGATGCTGGGTGGGGTTATAAGGAGAAACAAATATATTTTTTTAAATTTTCAATTAATTTCTGGATTTTGATTTTTAACTAAGTATAAGCAAGTCAATAAAAATTCAAATTTAACTCAGGACAGGAGTAAAATCAGTCTGCAGAACTCAAACCCTTACTCCTTGTACAATGGACACTCTACTTTTCCAAGTTTGGGGGCTTTATGAGGACGCTTTTGTAATTTCAGTCTAAGAAAAAGATTCTGCCATGCAAAGAGTAACTATAAAACTAAATAACTTACAGCTTATTTTCAGAAGTTTTATTCTATGCATGCACTGCTTTTTATATAGCAGCTTAAGTTAGAAATCAAGCATTATTTAAACAAGAATATTCAAGCTTATTTTCACCAGGATAGAGTATGTGTCTAACAGAGGAAAAACATTTATCTATAGGAATGGGTGGTCAGTGTTGAAAGAATGACAAAGAGATATATAAAGTTCTTCTATTCACTGATTCACTCCCCACATAACCACAACAGTTGGGTTTCAGCCAAGCTAAAGTCAAGAGCCAAAACTACATCCAGGTCTCCCACGTGGATGGCAGGTGTTCAGGCATTTAAGCACTAGAGCTATCTCTTGCTTCATTTCAGACACACTAAGAGGAAACTAGAATGGGAGCAGAGGCAAACACAGACTTGAACTGTGGGCAGCCCAAGTGGTGGCTTAACCCTATGTGCAACAACCCCACCCTCTAAACTGTATTTTTAACATTAAACTTTTAAAAGGATGTGTTGGGATTTCTGGAATATGCTGTCACTTTAAAAGGATAATACACACATTTGCAGCTCAGTTTAGAATGCACTCAATTTTTAAAAAATGTATGAAATCAATCAATTGGGTTTTAGAAGCTCAAAGAGCAGACATGACTTAGTCCTAGTCCCGTCACAAATATCTGATATATATCCAATTTACAAATATTTATAAAGTATTCTAGAGTATATACATGAAGTGCTCCTAAAAACATCACAAAAGCAAACTAACATCTGAAATTTTTTAAAAAACAATAGACTATTCCAGAGTTCTAATATACATATTTTCTTTTCTCACTCCAACAATTGTCCTGCAGAGCTCCTGGGGTGTAAGCACTCCTCTAGATAGCATACTGAAGCAGACATAATTATTTGTAGTTTACAGAAACAACTATGTTGTTTGACACTTTGCAGTCACTATAGTTGAACATTCTGGAAAACTCCTGCCAAGCCTCCCTGAATGCTATGGCAGCAATATTAAACCCTGCGGAGAACTAATTCCAGCACACATTTCTTTACTTTATAATAGCCTCTTCTTCCTAACTTTCACCATTCCCAAGTTCAACGCTTTCCCTTTAGCTTTAGGTCACGTTCCTTGGAATTCTCTTTACACCTGTCTTACACATCCATTACAGAATCATCGCTGTTTTAAATCACATAAGAGCAAGAAACTTTTGATCCCAATGACATGAATGCTCAGCTCTAGCAGACATTTAAACAGTTGTCAAAGCGACTAATCTAACCTAACCTCCTCACTGTACAACTGAAGAAGTGAGACTCAAGTTAGTGCAGTTCAAGGAGCAAGGTGACTCAGGGGGTGGTCTCTAGGCACAGTGCGACATCCTCCTGACCCCTTCCACTCACTGACTGCTCCCTGCAAGCCTCGGAGAACTGGAACAGCCTTCAAGTTCCCTTTGCAATCCAAAAACAAGTTACTTCAGCAACTTACAAATACACACCACAAGACAAAAGATAACTTTAAAATATCAAAATGATTCACTTGCCCTATTACTAAAATACCACATACCACTTTTCAGATATTCACAAACAAGGTATCTGAGTCATCTATTTGTTGAAAACATGGAAAATCTAAAGGATATTGTTCTGGAACATGTGCATATCTTAACTTATCTTGAACAGCTGGAATCTGTGCTTTTCTCCAAGGTGGGCCTACTCAAAGCACTCATTCATACAGGGCTGTTCTTTAGGCTAGTGTAGAAAAAAGAAACAAGCTCCACAAATGTGGTCTAGCAAGTATATCACCTACATAAGGTTTGTATACATCAAACCAAAAAACTTAAGGGACTTAAAGCCTGAACTATCTGAGATCATCACCTCTTTGCAAGAATCTTCTCTTGGCCTAAAGGTGTCAGAGATACATTACGATGTTTAAATATTACACAATGTTGTGAGTTTGCTTCTAAGTCTGGATGCTATTAGATTGCATGGTATGTGGTAATCTGAGCACCAGCCCCTGGGAGTGAAGACTAACCAATTACAAATCCACTTCCACAGCAAGAAGAAACCCCTTCTCTGGGGTTTGCTAAAAGCTTTCATTATACACACAATGTTTCTAAAACCACTCATATTCAAACCTACATGCTACTTACCACTTTCATGTATCTATTTTCTTGCCCCTACCTAAATGTTTTCACATTTGTAAAATGAGCTGAGCTAGGTGAACTCTAGATTTCCTTCCAGGTTTGTGACATTAATTTGGAGTATCTTTTCCAAGCTAAAAATAACGAGATGTAAACGGATTGTTCTTTAAGTGGGTTAGAGCTACAACGCAACTGTAGAGAAGAGTAACATACTCCAGGAAGATTATATCACTACATGCTCCTTACAAATCAAATCTGTGTGTGATTACATTATTAAATAACACTGCTTTAGGACACGATTCGAGAGGCTGCTTAAATAGAGCTCTGTGAATAAGTTAAGCGTTATGTCTAATGTTTTTAATGAAATGAGTCACTAATAGTCATGAAAGCAGCGTATGGGAAACCAGTGACAAGCAGATTTACGTGAATTTTAAATCACAACTGTGAGTTAAGGATCAGCGCAACACAGCTTTCACAGCCATTCTACGCAAGCAGACAGAGGCCCAGCTGCAAACACTCAGCACAGACTCATGCACTATCAGAGGTGTTCCAGTGGTCAGCACTCACTAAGCTGTGACAGCACTACCGATACTTAGTAACTCTGAATCCTCAGAGCCCTTTGAGAGATGGGTAATGATTATTCCCATTTTTAAAAGAACAAAGCAGGCCAGCGCTGTGGCACCAGCAGGTAAACCTGCCACCTCAGACACTGGCATTCCAGAGGGGTGCTGCTTTGAGTCCTGGATGCGCCACACTTCCATGCTAGGTCCTTGCTTAAAGGGCTGGGAGAGAGTGAGTGACAACCCAAGCAATCGGGCCACTGTGACCCTGGGCTCTGGGCCCACCCAGCCCGGCTGGGGAGTAACAGTGGACAGAGAGGATCTCCGAGACCCTCTGTCTTTCAAAATAAATAAGGGGGAGAGTTTTCATAGCCAGCATGATGACTCTACCGGCTAGTCCTCTACCTCCAAGGGCCAGCATCCCATATCAGCGCCAATTCCTGTCCTGGCCACTCCACTTTCCGTTCAGCTCTGTGTACGCCTGGGAAAGCAGCGGAAGAGGGCCCAAAGCCTTGGGACCCTGCACCCACATGAGGGACCCCAAAGAAGCTCCTGGCTCCTGGCTTCACATCGGCTCACCTCTGGCCATTGCAGCCACTTTGGGAGGGAACCAGCCAATAGAGCTTTCTATCTCTCCTCCTCTCTGTAAATATATTTTTTCAATGAAAATAACTTTTTTTTTTTACAGGTTCAAGTTTACTTATAAGTCCTCACCTAGTATTACATGTCAACTATCTCATTATCAACTACACTTGAGACACTTGGCTCATGTCAGCCATACGATTATAAAAGAATGAAAGCATACATTATCTCAGTATCCTCCTGTTATGCCATCTTCTCCAAAAACAACAGCATTGGTTATATGGCTGCTATATAGAGCGAGCACAGCGCTACCTACTGAAATTCCTTGTGATTTCATGTCTAAACTTGTTTCAAATCTTTACATGAAATTAGAGATCAGGATAATGCCAGGGTAATGGTGTAACTATCGAGCAACACACCATAAGTCCCCCAATGCCACCGTGGATATACATAGTAAAGCTGTAAAACAGCCACCTTCTTCCACGAGTCACAACCATTTTTCTAAAGCTATTCCCCATCGTAAAAACAACTTTCTTAAGTGCCATGTTAAAACTAGCAACAATTGGTAAGTACCACGCCCATTCCCAAACTTTGGCTCTTCCTACTGCAAGCACGGCGCTTCCCATCTCCTCACTGCACCTGCTCGGGCTAAGTACCAGCACTGTGGCCTGGGCTCTCAAGGACCCGGGTGGGCGCCACCTGCCCAGGCCCTCCTCCTCCGGGGCTTCTGCAGCCATCCATCCAGGCGGCACCTCTCAGCGCCGCCCCCTCCCCCGGCAGGCCCGGCCCCTCCTCGGACACGTGTGTGGGGTGTGTTTGTGTGGGTCTGTCAGTCCCCACCACTGGGGGAGGGGAGCCCGGCTCGCTCACCGAGAGAGGAGCGCCAGCTTCTGCTCCAGCATCATCTCCAGCTTCTGGCCCTGTCTGGAGATCCAGTGGTCTACTCCGTGCAGGCGGTAGCACGTCTCCAGCATCGACCTGAAGTCGGCCACGAACTCCGTGATGCTCCCGTACTGGCCGCGGCCGAACTTCTCCTCCATCTTCAGCAGGGACAGGCCGTGGGCCGCCGGGGCGCGACTGCGCGGCCCCTCGGTGCTGGCGGCCTCCCCATCGGCCGCCGCCGCCTCCTCCTCCTCCTCCCCGGCAACGCCCCCCAAGGGCTGCAGGAAGGGGCCCGTGAGGCCCCGATGCTTCTCCTGCAGGAACTCGCCCAGGATGCGGTAGCCCTGCTGCAGCTCGTAGGTCAGCTCCTGCTCCCTGCAGCCGCCGCCCCCGACCACCGTCTCCTCCCGATCGGCCGCCGCCGGCGAGCCGCTGCTCCTCTGGCCGGCCATGCCCGCCGAGGCCGGGGCCTCCTCGTCCTCGGGCTCCAGGGCCCCCGGCCTCTCGGACGCGCTCATGTCCCCCCCGGCAGGCCCAGGCTGGGCGCTGTGGAGTGGCGGGAGGGCTGCGTGAGGGGGGGAACCCGCCGCTTCCTCAGCGCCCGGGCCGCATCGGGCCTCCCGCTCCCAGTCTCTCTCTCTCCCCAGCAGCCGGCTCCGCTCGGTGGCGCGCGGGGGTCTCGGGCTCGCCGCCGGCGGGGCGGGGTTACATGGCGCGCTGGAGGAGGGGGGAGAGGGGAGCCTAGGTGCCCTCCTCTCCCCTCCCCCCCGGCGGCGGCCTCCCCCGTCCGCGCCCCGCCCGCCCGCCCGCCCGCTTCGTTCGTTCGTTCGTTCGTTCGTTCTCTCGGCCGCTTGCTCTCCTCACGGGCCTCAGGCCCGAGCCGGGCGGCCGCGGCGCCCCACCCCCTCCCGGGCCGGCGGGGGGCTGGGAGGGGGCGAGCAGGAAGCTGGCGGGAGGGGAGCGTGTGGGGGAGATCCTCCTGTCGCCTCCCCCGGGGTGGGGGGGCCCCGGCGGCGTCGGCTCCTCCTCTCCCCCGGACCCCCTCCCTCCCTCCCTCTCTCTCTCTCTCTCTCTCTCTTTCTCTCCCTCTCTCTCTACCTGCGGGGGACCTGGGCTGAAGGAGGTGGCGCGCGGACGGGGGGCCCCGGCGACAACTGTCAGTTAGAACCCCCCGCTGGGCGGGGTGGGGGGGCAGGGAGGGCGGGGCGGCGCGCACAGGGAGGGCGCTGCGCCCGCCCCGCCGGGAGAGCCGCGGGCCGACGCGGAGAAAGAGGCGCCGGCGCGGCCCCGCGCGCATGCCAAGTAGACCACCTTTTTTTTTTTGAAGGCCCCGCCCCCCCCGCTCGCGTCCCGCCCAGGTACGCGAAAGACGCCGACTCGGGTTCGCAAGGCCGAGCGGGGCTGCGCGCGCCGATGACGCAATCAACGCGCCGCCATCTCTAAGGGGCGGGGTGGAGGAGGGAACAAAGGCGCCTGCGCAAATTCACTGCCAGGGCTAGGCGAGCCAAAGGCCTTGATTTGTATGTGTGTATGAATAATAATAATTAAAAAAAAAAAAGCCGTTGCGGGGTAGAGAATGTTTCATTTGTTAGCCTCCAAAATCAAAATTAACCCTAAACGGTGTTGCTAGGTCATATCCGTTGATAAGTGAATAGCAAGAAAGCATAAAATGTCAATTCTCCTAAAATTTAAAAACCCTTTTGACTTTGAACATAAAACTCCCAGATGAGTTTGGAAAGTTTAAAAAGGACGCTCAAGGATCTGACCCAGGCGCTCACATACCAAAGGAAAGGACTTGGTCCCTAAGACGTGTAGCTGTAGTTCCTAATATATTCTTGGAAAACAGTTCCAAGTTTTCTGTCCAAATGAAACACGAAAACATTTCTACATACTCGGGACTTGAGTTCTGCCAAGAAGGCACAGAATAAAATAAAACCTCATTTAAAATAAAAAAATGCTTGGAACTAAAAGCGATGTCTCAAGATTTCCAATTCCGAGCTCTACAGCATTAAACGTCATTGGCATGACGTCACAGCTCAGCTACACAATCAAAAACTATTGTTTAGATCGGGACTGAGGAATGGACCCGGAGCACGAATATGCACGTTGGGTTAAAATAAGTGAGAGGAAGAATGAATGGTTCCATCATCTGATACCCCAGTTTTCTCATGCACTATGTGAAAGATGCACTACACTATTTTTTCTACTTATATAAAACCCTCTTGCTTGCCACTAAAGACTACTTAATAAACAAATTTAAAAAAGAGACATCATTATGTTACAAAGAAAACACTATATGACAGAATGGTTGATATTCACTCTTACTTCTCATTAGTATGACTTTTAATGCGTTGAGAAAGTCCACAACTTCACTGCTGGTTTTTCTGTCCACTGAGTCACAGCTGATACCACCTGTAGTATCTTTGGAGTGCTGACGCTCTTCCTCTTTCACACATACCTGCTCGCCACCCCTGCCCATTATCGAGCATTTAAGGTCTCGCACCTGCCAGGCTCTTGTAACTTACTATTTACTTCTCCCTCCTTTGAGCCTACAGATACGCCTCAGTTCACAGGTTTAGAGGAGGGGCTTGGTCCTGATGGGGCAACTGGAGGTTATATGCCTGGTTGGCTGTTCTCCCTTGCTTTGACAGAGCCCAAGAACCTGCACCAACCTTGATTTCACGACTCACATGTTAGCATCCATTACTGAACCCTGTGCTGCTCCGTTCCTTATGTCCTTCTCACAACAGTCCTCTAAGCTGGCTATGATCCTCATTTTACAAAAAGGGAAAAGAACATCTTACAAAGTGGTTCATCGAAATCTAGGCTTGTCTTTTCTCAAAAATTCCCAGGAGTCCAATTTCTAGTAGCCTGGCAGAATTTCTAATTGCTCATGAATAAGAGCATAGGGAACTCACCTAGAAATGTGGATCAAAGTCTTCCTAATTAAGGTCTAGAAAAGACAACAGTCTGTGCAGGTAGGACGGACCTCCGCTCCAGGTCACGGACAGGAGGCTTAGATGGTGGCAATCCTGCTTGTGGTGAAAGTAGGACTGAGTCCTTGGACTTAGAAAAAGAACTTTATGATGCAAGAAATATGTTGGTTGCAGATGAACTCAATACAGATACATGAAAATTAAAATTGCCCTTTAATCCCACTATCCAGAGAATATCTATATTAGTAAATGCTATGGTGTTTTTCTATTTATACCTTTTTAAGAAACTTGAAATTGTAACCATACTACATACAGTGTCCTGAAATTTTGTTTTTCCCTCATCAATAAACAGTTACATAGAATGGATAAGATCTGCACATATAAACATCTGAACTTGATAGCCCTGTCTCTAAATGACCTCCCCATCTGAACTAGTATGGAGTGAACTGGGAAAATTCTAATGTAAAATGAATTAAACAAAAACAGTAGTGACGCAACCATCTGTAACAGTGACACTTTATTGAGTACTTACTGGATCTTAAATATTTGCTAAATACTTTACATACACAGTACTCACAGGAGCCCCAGGAAATCACAATACATGTGGGTTTTTCTTTCTTTTTTTTTTTTTTTTTTTAAGTTTTGGATCAATGACTTGCTAAATAGAGTTTTTTTCTACCCTACAAAAAGCTCGACATTAAAGACCAACATTTCAATTATTGTAATTAGTCCTGGATTTATAGAGCTTTTTTCTTATAATGCCTATCTATGGCTAAATCACTAGACTCAAAACGGTTTCGTTTTCCGTGTGTTTTGATAATATTATACTCACTTATATTTCACTCTTGGGATAAAATATTCTTTAGTGCGACTATAGAATCTGTCATGAATGGCTTCAAAATAGAAATCTATGTAAGCCCCATTCTGAATCAGGGCTTCTTTTTTGTTGAGTTGCTTTGCAGGGAGAAGACTGGGATGCTTACACAAAGCAACGCTCTGCCGCTCTGCCGAAACATGTAACATATCGAATACTTATTGTTTGTCAAACACTGTGATACAGTATGCTACATGCTACCAATGTAACATAGAACACATATAACACGGACTGCCACACATAACGGATACTTACTATTTGTCAAATGCTGTGTACAGTATGTTACATGCTACCAATGTTAGAAGGACCAAGACTGCCTTTTCAGAAACTGTGAATTCTTGGAATTCTGGATAACTTTATTATTATTATTATTATTATTATTATTATTTAAAAGGCAGTGTAGCTAAGGAGCTTTAAAGGTTCTCAAAAGTATCAGATGGACAACTTGGGAAGTGGAATATAATTCCGTCCCATCTAGCTCTCACTGTTGAAGTTCACTTCCATTACACAGCAAATCCCCATTCGCATTGCGCTCTCTCAAAACTCTCAGTTTGGGTATCCTCCTATTGCTATGAAAGCAAGAAGTATTATCAAGGAGGGATAAACCTGCCACTATTTCCTTCACCCAATTCCAAAGATGTTCATCCCAGAAATGTGTGTACCTTCTCTTCAGGAGCTCTTAACATCTTAGGACAGCAACAACACCTTAACACCAAGTGTACTGCTTTCGCAGCATTAATGATTTCAGACAAATCACAACAATTTACATACTTCACATTAATTAGGCAAAAGGTGAGAAACATTCTAATAAGACAACTGGAAGCACAGGCTATGCCCAAAGTCTGTGTTTAAAGGTAAAACATGCGAGGTAAACAGGAGGCTTTTAACACTGACTAACCCTGGAGGAAACATAAGGAAGTAATGTTATCAGCTGTTTCACGGGGAGAAAACAGTGCTGTCAATTGCAATGGGAACCACTCACAACACTTATTTGTGTTACTCTTTCTAGATGACACATTCAAGTCATATTAAATATTTCAAGCAAAATCTAGTAACTCCTGTAAGGCTTCCTGTTGCTCGTCACTGAGTTGGGATAAGCATTCCAACCACAACGCTTCCGCAGTCTGCACCTGCCGGATAACACTAGCTAGGCGTTTGGCGCAAGGGTCCGCATAGTTAATCGTCTCATTAATTTTGCCTTCGGCAATGATACTGAGTATTTTGGGCAGATTGGAATTATTTGGACCAATGACCAATGGGTGATTACTTTCAATTAAGTCACAGAGAAAATTCAAAGTCTGAAGGGCTTCCTCTTTGTCTTCGTGCAGCGGCAGCCAGGATAACCAGTGGGGGAGCACTTCATCCACGTTGACACAGTGAGGCTTGAACTTTAGAATCTTCCCTATGGCTGAGATGCAGTTCTCCGTGGCAATGACATTCTTTTTGGTTTTGGAGTTTGCGCACTTGATGACTTTCACCAGCAGTGGGACGGCTTCGGAGCACAAGGAACGGTAATCGTCACCACCGAACTGCGCCATGACGCCCAGGCCATAGGCAGCGGCTTGCCTAACTTCCGGGTTGTTATCTCTCATGTTCAGGAGCATCGGCCACCGGAAATATTCTACATATTTAAATGAAGTGGGACTGCAATGCTCTATGATATCATCAAATATGCACAGTCCCCACTGCCTGTCCGGCCATGGCCTACTGGAACAGATCAGATTGACAATTAGCGGAAGTAACTGTTCAAACCAGGGTAGAATCTTTTCCCTGTAAGTGCTAAATAACGAGTGCAGAATATCTGATACTTTGGTTAGAATATACACATCACATTCATCCTCATCTTGCAGGGACATCTCCACCTGTTGGTCATAGTTTTCTTCCTGTCTTTTCACCTGTCGCAATTCCTGGTTTTTAAAGTGACCCTCGAGTTTGGTTTTCAATATCCCTCCTAATTCCTCCAAATGTTCATCGCTAAGGCAGCCGTCTCCCATGACTTCAATGGACTTGGCAAAGGAGTTCATGATTTCGGAGAGGACGTCCGTATCAGGTTCGGTTCCGATAGCTTTGATTAAAGGATCGCATATGGACTGCCACATCTGGGAAAGATGCTCCGGGCTGTGCGTTTTGGCACATTCCAGGAGAAACGGCATAGACTCTGCTGCTGCCACCCGCACATTGTCGTGGAAGTAAAATTTCAGTAAAGGAACCATAAGCTTCACAACCTGCTCTGTATAGTCCGCAAATCCTTCTTTCAACTCCTTGGCGTAGTAAACCAACATCTGGCAAGCAGTTGCTTTCGCTTCGAGTCCTGAAGTTTTAATTCCAAAACTTTGCTGGTCTCCAAGATTTACAAACTGCCAGCCATCATCATCGCTCATGTTCTCCACGTCCTGCGTGTCCAGGAGAGCTACGTCAGGTTTAGCTGAGGCCGTCTTAATCAGAGGCTCGATCACCAGGGGCAGGTACTGTTGAAAATCTTGTCCAAGAATTTTACACATTCTAGCCCAAGCCGAGACCATGTAGGAGGTCTGCGGGTCATCTTCTTCCATGTTGTTTAAGTCAGATTGAGTCTTCAACAAGAGCTGCATCACCCCCGACGCATCCTGCAAGAACGTTTCCTTGCCAACAGCAAGTCCAATGTGGCTGATGCACTCGATGGTCTTTCCTCTCAGAAGCTTGAGGTCCTTCTGGACAGCAAGCTCAACGATGTGCTTTAGCGAGGGCATAAACAGGTCATAATAGGGAACAAATTTCTCTTCTATCGTATCTGCAATCGAGGCAAGAGTGGTCACGAGTTGTTCTAAAGCCAGTTTAGTTCCACTGCGAATCAATTCCTGAAGTTTAATCACCAGAATGGAATGTAGGTTTTTCACCATAGTATCCAAGTACAGGACCAGCAACGACTTGGGGCAGTCTTCAATAAAAATAATGAGAGCGGAAGCCGCGTGGGACTGCACGCGCTGATTACCTTGATTTTCCATGGTACGCAACAGAGCCGCAATGACCGTTTCGTGGAATTTCTTCTGGAAACTCGGCGCAAAGTCTGTAGCCATCTGTCCAAGCGTGGTGCAGGCCGCAGCCCTCACCCTTGGGTGAGGATCCTGAAGAAAAAGCAAAACGGAGTTAACGGTTTCCTCCAGAGTCGGTTCCATCTGCTGATGGCACCCTTCTCCGATGGCAGACAAGGCCATTAGTCCAGCGTGCCGGTACTTCCAGTCGGGGCTCTGAAGCATCTGTAGGACATGCTCCTTGGTCATGGGCAGCACAACTTTGCCGCCAAGCCCACAAGCCAGTCTGTCCAGGGCACTCTCAGCAGCCACCGCGTTGCTGTCAAAATCATCTTCTTCCATCTCATCGGCATTCACCCAGTCTTCATCATCCTGTAGCTCAACCATCATGGCCAATATATAAGGAATTGCCTGGGCAATAATACTTGTGTGTTTTTTCAACATGGGGGTTGCCGTTTCAGACAAGGTCACGAGGACTTCGAGGGCCAGCTGGCGCTGCAGGTTACTGAGCCGGGAGTCTCCGCATAACCTCAGACTCAGTTGGAGAGTGTCTTCTAGGTAAGGAGCCAAGTACTTGGGCACCGTGTCTGCGATTTCAACCAGGGATTCTAACACGGAGTCATCATCTTGGTAGCACGAGTCATTCACAGCCTGTAAGATTCCAGGAAGCAAGTCTGCAAAGTCTTTGAAAAGAGCGCTGTTATTCTCGTTAGCGAGGACAAATGCAGCTGCGGCCCTGGCAGCTAGGGTCCTGATGGCCGGATGCTCTTGATCTTGAATACACTGGTCCAGCAAACGTTTGATGATATCCAAATCGTGCCGCTCCTGGTTCCCGAAAATCCCTGGGAAGTGCCAGAAGACGTGAAGCGCAACTTCCCACAGGACCACATTTTTAGAGTAGATGGCATCAACGAGGAACTTCAGACCTTCCGGCCAGTGGTTCGTGCCACCCTCGTCTATCAAATTCCTGGCCAGCACCGCAAATATGTCACAGAGTTTTTTCCTCATGCTGGCGTGGGTTTCTAACTTCACGGCCAGGATCAGTTCTATCTTGACATCCCTCTGGACCTCAGGAGGCAAGTTTGGGTAAACCTCCTCAAACCCGGAGGACAAAAGCCTCCGTAGCAGTGCGGCAGCCATTTGTCTCACCTCATAACCTGATCTCCTGTTCCTGACGGCATCTAAAAGGAAGGTAGTTTTACACAGACCTGGGATATTCTCATAGATCTCCTCCGCTTGTCTCCGCACCATGCAGCTCGGATTGATCAGGTTCTTCAGCAGCTGGTAAAACTCCTGCTTGTCGGACACGGCCGCCGGCACCCCGGCCGCCCCGGCAGCCCCGGCCGCCGCCATCGCGTTCTGTCAAAGCGGCCGCGACCGGGAAGGAGGGGCGGGAGGGAGTGGGGGGGGGTCTGCGGCTCGAGGCGCTGACGTCAGCGAGGCGCCGGCGCGGAGGGGCGGAGGCGTCTGGCTCCCCGAGTTCCCGGGCTGGGAACCCCGAGAACGGCGGGAGGCGGCTGAGAGGCGAGGAGCGTCCTTACACCTGCAAGGGAGGGATGTTCGCACTGATGATGCTGAGATCGGATGATGGATGATGCATAGTACAGCCTGATGTTTACAACAAGCATATCTTGAAAACCAAGTGGAAAAAGCCAATCTCTCTCTCTCTCACACACACACACACACACATGCACAGGATGTCATTCCTGAATAAGCACATCTCGGCTACCCAGCTACTAGCGATGGACTGACTGCCAGAGGCTAGGGGGAGGGGAGAAGGGAGAAAACTGTCAGACAGGATTTCTTTCCCAGCGATGAAAATGCTACCAGATTGGATGTGGTGCGGGATTATACTATAAGCCGCTGAGTTGCACGAGGTTGTGTCGTGAATGTTAATGATAGACGAATCGCGCCGCAGAACAGTGAATCGTCAGATAATATAAGTGAATTAAAGGGGGGGAGGGGACTTCCTGCCACATCTAATGCAGACGGATGCTGTTCAAACCCGCAGCACTGCCTCACAGTCCTTTGGCCTCTGAACGACTGATTACCATTCTAGTATAAAAGGAACCTAATGTTCGGACTTGAATCCAGGCCTTAGCTCTAAAATTCATTTTGTATCTTTCATGTCATTTAAGATTTTCCGTGCAGGTTGCCTAAATTGTAAGGCGGGATAGACCCAGTCAGAATCATCCTAACTGCCTTTTGGTAGGAGGCTCCTGAGCTTATTATAAGAAACAAATGTTCCTCCGGCTAAGTATTGTTTATTTCCTCTGAGCAGGTGTGTTAGTCAAAAAGGCTTTTTGCCCCTGCGGATGCCTAGCACTTTGCCACCCTCGCATGCTGCCCTTTCAAAAGATGAGTGAGCTTGCTAGGACAAACACAATGCTACATTTTAGGTGAAAAACGGAAGTGAAGGCAGTCCAACGGATTCGCCTAAAGCGACGCACTTGAGGCTCTTCTCAAAGCGATGCCCAAGTTCTTTTCGCCGTGCGTTTTTGCCATAATTACGATTGGCTTCGCAACAACACGAAAGGCCTTCATTTATGGAAGAGCCTATCTCCAGGCTGGCTTGGTTTCAGTTTTTACAAAATGCTGCAGCAGCAAACCTGCAAAAACAGAAAACTCGCACTACCAGGTGATGGGCAAGAAGTCCCATCCATTGCATTGACAGCGTGAAACCTATTTTCGTTCTGTGGACCGGAACACCAATGGCCTCACATTCACCTTGGATATTTGTTTTAAAACACAGACTTTTGGGTCCAAGTTCCAACCTACCAAAATGCCAAATCTGGCATTGTGACGTAGTGGGTAATGTCTGTAATCCTGACATCCCATTTGGGTACTAACCAATTTGTGTCCTGGCTGCTCCACTTCCAATCCAGTTTCTTGGAAAGCAGTGGAAGATGGCCTAAGTGGTTTGGGCCCCTGCACCCACATGAGAGAACTGGATGAAGTCCGGCCTCTGGCTTTGGTCTGGCCCAGCCCTGGCTGTCCAGGCCCTCTGGGGGGTGGGGCCCAGCAGATGGAAGATATCTTTCTTTATAGCTCTGACATACAGAGTAAATAAATGTTGAAAAATAGAAAAGAGAAAACAAACTGCTTCACCTGAGAAGCAGTCTGCCAGGGTATTTATAGCAAAAGTTCGGGCAGTTTCTAGGATCTAGAAGCCGGAGGAAGGGGCCTTCCTTCTGGCACTATCCCCTCTGTATATATTACATGTTTACAACTGTGACTCACATTGGCTTCTTGAAGCTTTTCACTGTTTCTCTTTTTTGGTTGTCTGCCCGCTCCCTGGAGTACAGTGTTGCAAGAAAGGACTTCCTGGAACCCTGACACAGACTCTTTCCTGCTGCTTTACTTGTTTGTGCAGGCCTGGTCCCCTTTGAGTACAGTGTTTCAAGATAAACTTCCCTACAGCCTCTAAAAGCCAAGCTGAAGCCAATAAACTGTTTCAGATCCCACCTCCCTTAAATTCTACACTTTTGGATAGAATGAATCCTCATGAACCACTGGGAAGGAGAGAAACAGGGTTCTTCTAAAAGGGAATAGCTTGTCCCCATGCAGGCACCCTTAGAGTAAAGTAGCGTGCGTTCTGTCCGTGTTTCAGTATTGCCTTAGTATTGGGTATGGGATTGGAGGGGGCTTGAGATGATAGAGAAGGCAGGAGCAAAGAGGAAAGAAAATTAGTGGCCAAATTATGAAGAGTACTTATATTTCATATTAAGAAATGTGTGGGGCCAGCACGCGCAGTGGGAAGAGCTGTTGCCTGTGGTTCACATCCTGTATAGAGTCCCAACTGTTCCACTTTCAATCCCGCTGGGGAAGCACTGAAGCACAGCTTGGCCCCTGCACCAACAAGGAGGCCCAGAAGTTCCTGGCTTCCTCTTGTCCCAGTTCTGGCTGTTGGGGCCATTTAGGAAATGAACCAACAGATGGGAGACATGGAAAACTTCTCTCTCTCTCTCTGGCTCGCCCTGCCCTTCAAAATAACTCAGTCATTGAAAAAAAATTTTGGTATTTAAAGTAACAAAGAGCTCTTTAAGGATTTTAATCAAGGGCTGTAAATACTCAATTTTTTTTTTAGTGAGGTTATTCTGATAGGAGTGAGAATTGAGAAGCAAGGGACAGGAGTCCAATAGCCTAGAGAAGCTCCTTGAGTTTTGGTCTGCACAGCTGGCTAGAGTGCTGCTGCTCAGTACTTGTAAATAAATAATGGACAACATTAATACAGCTCAATAGATTGCTGTTTCTGAGGCAAAGGGACTTTCTCAAGAGAGTAAATCCTAGGATTCACATTTTGTTCTCTGGTGGCTCCCATATGCTATGGTGATGGTCATTATTTCAACAGTAGGAGCTAAACTGAATCTAGGAAGATTATTTATGGCCTTTTTAATTTTAGAACAAAACATATCCAACTTCAACTCTTCCTTTTCAGATTTTGTAATTTTTTTCCATTTACTTTTTTAAAAAAAGATATATATATATATATACATACATACATATATATTTATTTATTTATTTTACTTGGAAAGGTGGATATACAGATAGGAGGAGAGACAGAGAGGAAGATCTTCCATCCGATGGTTCACTCCCCAACGTAACGGCTGGAGCTGAGCCAATCCGAAGCCAGAAGCCAAGAGCTTCTTCCAGGTCTCCCACGAGGGTGTGTGGTCCCAAGGCTTTGGGCCATCTTCAGCTGCTTTCCCAGACCACAAGCAGGGAGCTGGATGGGAAGTGGAGCTGTTGGGATTAGAACCAGTGCCCATATGGGATCCCGGGCGTGCAAGGTGAGGATTTTAACCACTATGCTATTGCGCTGCCCCTCCATTTACTTTTTACACTGTTATTTCCTGTATTTCCCCCTTTTTAGGAATGCAGAAAAATACCCAAGATTTCCAGATTGCTCTTGAAGATCTGTTTATGGTCAAACAACATTATTAAGTTTTGTAATTAAAATTGGCTTTATTTGCACTGGTGAGAAGCCATCATGAAAATGTTTTCACAAGTGCCCCAATACCAGATAATTTAGCTGTTGATTAACAGCTTACAGAGTGGGGGAAAGATCCAAGATAAACTACAAATTTCTTCCAAAATCTAAGCAATTTAGAGCCAAATGAGGAGGACAGAATTAAATTGGACGTATTCAACATTTTACAAGAACAACCCAAAGCAACAACACCACAGAAAAATACAGAAAACAAAACGTATCATGGAAGTCTTTTAGAAAAAGATTTATTTATTTGATAGAACGATATGGAGAAGGAAAAAGGGAGGGAGGGAGGAAGAGAGAGAAAGAAATCTTTTATCTGTTGGATCACGTCCCCAAATAGCCACAATAGGTAAATATCCCATCCACTGCTTTCCAAGGCACATTAGCAAGCAGCTGATGGGAAGTGGAAAGGCTGGGGATGCGGCCAGGACTAAGATATGGCATGCCAGAGTATCAGGCTGCAGGTTAACCCTCTAATGTACCCAGGAAAGCATTCACTATCCTAAAATGGGATAATATGAATATAACAAAAAATGATATTTACAATTATTGAAAACATCAAAAATACACAAAGGGTTAATTTCTAGTAGCTTCTTTTCACTCAGCCCAATACTTTAGAAATTCATCCTTCTTGGCACATACTTGTTCCTTTGTCTTTTTTAAGATTTATTTTTTAAATTTTTACTGGAAAGGCAGATATACAGAGAAGAGGAGAGATAGAGAGAAATATCTTCCATCCAATGATTCACTCCCCAAATGACCGCAACAGATGGTACTATGCTGATCCGAAGCCAATAGCCAGGAGCTTCTTCTGGGTCTCCCACACAGGTGCAGGGTCCCAAGGCTTTGGGCCTTCTTCGACTGCTTTCCCAGGCCACAAGCATGGGAAGTAGAGCTGCTGGGATTAGAACTGGCGTCCACATGGGATCCCAGGTGCGTTCAAGGCAAGGACTTTAGCCGCTAGGCCACTGCGCTGGTCCCTCCTTTATCTTAACATGTCATGTGAATA
The DNA here is from genome assembly GCF_017591425.1 of Ochotona curzoniae. NCBI lineage: Eukaryota > Metazoa > Chordata > Mammalia > Lagomorpha > Ochotonidae > Ochotona > Ochotona curzoniae. The sequence goes on along the minus strand of NW_024466446.1, from coordinate 6,320,691 downwards.
CAGTAATGTTTCATTACATGAAGATGCCACAATTTGTGCATGTAGTCTTCAGTTGATAGAGATTTGTGCTGCTCTCAGTTTTAGACTACTATGTAGCAATCCTACGCAAAGCATGTTTTCATATTTCTTGATAAATACCTAGGAGTGGAAAGGCTTTGTCACATTTTTAACAAACTGCCAGATAGTTTCCAGTTATCTGACCATTTTCCATCCTTCACAGTAATGTATAGCAATGTATACTCCACATCCTTGACAAAACTTTATACTGTCCATCTATTAAATTTTGTGGTATTTGATTTTTTGGGGGGTTTACATTTTCCTATGGGCTTAATAGTGTTGAACAGTTTTTATGTGCTGATTCCCCTTTGTATGTTTTTGGTGAAGTATTTATTTAAGTATCTGGCCTGCATAAATCATCTAGTTTTTTTGCTCTTATTATTGAGTTTTAAGAGTTTTCTTTAATAGATGAGGGATATAACTCTTTTATCAGATATAAAATATTTCTCTTTTTTCTTGACTGTCTTTTGAAGGTCAAAAGATTTTAAGTTTGATGATGATGAATTTATCGTATCAAAATTTTGCTTACGGGACAGTGCTGTGGTTTAGTGTGCTTCCCTGGCACTCCATATGGGCACTGGTTCAAATTCCAGCTGCTCCACTTCCAAACCAGCTCTCTTCTAATCTACCTGGGAAAGCTGCAGAATGGTCCAAGCGCAGGGGCCCCTGCATGCACGTGGGAAAGCCAGAAGAAGCTCCTGGCTCCTGGCTCTGGCCTGCCCCCGCCCCAGTCACTGCAGCTATTTGGGGAATGAACCAGAGAATAGAAGAGTCTCTCATTCTCTCTCTCTTTTCCCCTTTCCTTCTCTTTTCTCTCCTCCCCATCCATCTCCCTGTCTCGGTAACTCTGCCTTTCAAATAAATACATTTTCATGGAAGAATTTTTTGTTTTCTTTATTTCCTATTTAATCGATGTTTAGCCAGTGTACACTTACAAAGATTGCCTTCAACGTTCTGTCAATTTTATAACTTTAGGTTTTACATTTATTGCAAGTTGATTTCTACAAAAGGCACGAAGTGTGGATTTGGGTTTACGTCTTTTTGTATTTGATGTTCACCTTGTTCCAGCATGAGAAGATATGGCATCCACTTCCATTGTTACAAAGGGCTTAGCCGAAGCCCATGGATAGGACTGTGTGAAGTAGAAAGTCAAATGGGACTTCATTCCAGGAAATCAATTGTAGACTATATTGCCTCTGATATTAAGAAAAATGACACTTGACGAATTCTCGCAAAGCAAGCATATTAAACTATTATAAAGACAAAACATTTAGAAAAGTAACTTTTTGTAATGAAAATAAGCATATTAGGTTTATAAAAGTGAAACCATATCTGACTGATATATGCCTTTCCTTGATCCATTCAGCCAGAAACCTGCGAGCCAAGGAGACTGACTCCTTCTGGAGATGTGAGGACGGATGGACTGCAGGGGAAGCACCCAGCTCGAAGTGAGCCAGCCTCTCATGTGTTTGCTCGTCTTGAAGGCAGACATCATGGACCGCCCTCCTACGGATGGTGTGTGGCACCGTGGCCTAGTGGCTAAATCCTCACCTTGCATGCACCGGGATCCGATATGGGCTGGTTCGTGTCCAGGCTGCTCCACTTCCCGTCTTGTGTCCTGGGAAAGCAACAGAGGATGAGCCAAAGGCTTGGGATCCTGCACTCTTGTGAGACTTGGGGGAAGCTTCTGGTTCCTGGCTTTGGATTGGCTTAGCTCTGGCCTTTGAGGCCACTTGGAGAGTGAACCATTGAACAGAAGATCTTTCTGTCTGTCTCTCCTGCTCTCTGTAAATCTGCCTTTCCAATAAAAATAGATTTTTTTTTTAAGATTATGCTTCAGTAGTAAACAGCTTTGGCAGGTTGAAGTAATGCCTCCCTCGGGGGCAAAGAACAGGCATGGTTACTGTCCAGAACCACACAACAACCACCACAACAAAACCAAACCATCATCATTCTTTGGGAGAAAAAGTGGGCTGCCTTACTGCCTGTTATAAAGAACTCCAGGACTCCAAGCTCAGCAGTTCTCGCTGTTCATCCAGCTGTCATCCATCCCTTTCCAACACCCTGGGAAAATTGGAAGTTGGTGATAAAAAAAAAATGCAATGAATTAACCAATTAATTGGTAAGTTAAAACAACACCAATGAAAGACCTTTTGGGATTTTATGGAATTTGATGACACACAGATAAATCAGTTTGAAGAACACAAGATCAGATACGGAAACGTCATACTGAAATGTCAGTATGTTTCATCTGCCTACTAGAATTTCAAGACAAGATGTTATCTTACCAAAGAAAAATAATCAGAAGCATTAGTGGTAAAGTCAAATACATGGAAAGAGGGGTGAAATAGACTTCTAAAATAAATGCCAGCTATTTTAAGACTTTCACAGGTGACAGGTCAAGGCGACCCAGCTGCAGGGCTGGCAGGAAGGATCTGGCTAGGGAGCAAGTCGGAGCTATGCCTCTTACTGCCTGCCTGCTTCCATCCATAACTGGCTTCCTGTGTCATCTGCAACATGTGCCACTGGGCAGCAACCAGCATTAAGTTTGCATTTGGAAATGGCCACTGCTTTGTGGTTACTAGCAAATGGTCAGTAAGGTAGTAATACTAAAATATCTTAAAATGTGCAGTTCGCTGATAAAGCCAAATCAAAGAATGGAATGGATGAATGAAAAAGAAATTAGAGACAGAGCAAGAATCAAGCCTTAGGGCAACTCAGATGATTCCGTTTTTTTTTTTTTTTTACCTTCACTATAAATTTTTTATTAAAAAATAAAATTATAAACAAAATACAGAAAAATATTGACACCTGTGATAACAAGAAAATGACTTAATATTTAGGACAACTTGTCCTGGGGGGAAGAAAATGATTTTTATACTTTCATTATGCAAAGGAGGAATGTTCATTTTTACAGCTCATTTACAACAGGCATTTGGCATTGACAGAAAAAGCATTTCTATGCGTACATTCAACAACTTGCAGGATATTTACATTCAAGTTATATCTCAGGGTCCTATGCCAATACAAGCTAACCACTGAAAATTCTCAGATTCTTACCAGCTTTCTGTTCGTTTGGGAGTTTAACATAATTTTATTAGAAAACGATTTTACACTCCTACTGTATTTTTATTTCTTCAAGAAAACTTGTTGACGTTTGCTTCGCAGTTTAAGCAACTGTCATCTTCTGGACAAATTAAACATTAACTCAGATGTGACCAGTATGAAATCATACGTTCCCTTCTTCTTAGTCAGTAAAAGGACTCCAGCTCTGAAAATTGCTTTCTATAAAACTGCTTTCTCTTATTGTACTCAGGTTGTCTTAGGGATGTTAACTGCAGAGTTTTAGCTTTTTTGTCAACAACGTTCGTGTACTTTCCCCTCAGCGGTTACAAAATTCCTCATCAGAACAAAACACATCAGCAAAGTCACAGTGGATTTCTGAAACCTCTTCACAACTGTTCCCACACACTTCTTATCAGACAATCTACTAATTAGCAAGGCTTCAATTTATTTTTCCAAATTATACTATGATCATTCTTTTGCTTCCTGGCAATCTTTACATTTTAAATTATGATTTTCTTAAAATCAGAATAAATTACTAGTAACTTCCGACATTTTTGTTATAGTTCTCTTAGAAATCTGCCTTAACTTAGTGCCGGGTCAGGATTCCATGGAGCCCGTCTAAGGATTAGGACATTCTCAGCCCTTCAAGAGATTCCAGACAGATCACATCTATTCATGAAGTGTCTGTTCTTTCTTAATCGCCTCAAATTAAACTCAAACTTTAAAAAAAAATGTGTAGATACTAAGGACAGAACAGTGGAGAGAGATGAATTTTGCTTAGTTCAGCTCATTCCTTCTAATTTTCTTCAAGTTGTAACTTCTCCTCTGGTACATAATGGCTGGCAGTTGGCAGTGGACTGCTGAGTGGGTATCACTTCCAAGTCAGATTCACGAACAAAAACCACTGCATCCCCACTTACATTTATAAGACACTGTGCCTGGTTTTTATTTGGGTTCTCCATGAAAACACACTGCTTCATTATGTAGGAGACAACAGCATTCCCTCCTAACGCTGCAACGTGAGCTCTCACCATCGTGAACACCTCCGCAATAAACGCATGGAGAAAACCACTGACGCCTCCTTCCTCACGAAGAGAAGTGGTTTCCCGAATAAAAAAACATGTTAATTATCCCAAGATACTTAGTTATTTTTGCTCCAGGAATGAAGGAAAGTGGTGTCATCTTAACAACCCCAACTGTGGAGTTTGCACATGGTGGGGCAGAGCGATTCCGGAAATTTCCTTCTCCCATTGGACTTGCTTTTTCACCTGTCACAGCTTTCGCCGGTGGAAAAGGATGCGAAGGAAGTGAATCTGAACAGAGCTCCAGTGCAAACTGCAGAAGGTCTTCACTGTCCGTAGAGGCTCTTTGCAACGACTTTTCAGCATGTGTTTTTGTGGTTTGTAATGCCTGGTTTTTGTCAAAAGTTATCGCAACTGCTGTGACTGTAACCTGAATTAATTCATCTTCAGGCAGAGATACCGTAAAATTTAAATGGCAAAGGCAACAGGGGATCATGGACCGCAGTTTAAAATACAGGCTCTTGAGCAAATTTTCACAGAGATCATTAAAGTTCTTATTGAGAGCTTGATTAGTCAGGTTAAGGCTGCTTAATCTGATTACTCTTACTGATGTAAACATCTGTATTTCAGATGTCCAATTATTTATACCAAGCATGATTTCTGTATTACAACTGTAAAAGCCTGAGGGCGGGGGGACATCTGTCAGCAGGGAGTGTACATCCTCCATGGCATCCGTGTCATCGATCTCCAAAACAAAAGCATCCTTTTTTCCATGTGAAAGATCTAATTCTGTAACTTCATCAGAACTCTCTGATTGAGATCGTAAAAGTCTTGAGCGTTGTCTAGGTTCTGGGATGGGTGATCCTATAATCTCTTCAGATATCTCAGGAGGACTGATCTCATACAGCTCTTTGTTCTTGGCGATCGTGTCATTGGTCTTCTGCATGTGAGAGACGTGCTGCTCATAGGTGCCATCATTTGGAGTCTTCCCAGCAATCTGGATGCCACCGGGTGGGGGGAGGGCTGCCAGATACACACCTGTAGCAGACGCTAAGCCCATCAACATATTTTCACCCACTGTGATCTGAATTCTCAGCCCAAACAAGGCGTTCATTCCTTTGAGTTTTAGCTTGTTCATCAGCTGGGTGTGCACTTCATACTCCATAAACGGCAGGAGATTACTGACAGCTGTGGCGTTCGCTTCGGCCTGTGCCTTCTTCTTTAAGCGACATAATCTTGCTTGAATGAGACAACCTTTTCCAATAACAGCTGCATCTGTTGGGAGGTCTATAGTGGTAAACAGAACATCAGGAACTTTTTGTTTCCTGCAGTTATAGCAATATGTGAGATGAGCTGGCAATGGCATATTCAGTTCATCATATGGTATATGGCAAAATCCACAGCCAACAGGCAAATTTTCTTCAAGCCTTTGTTCCAAACAGCCCTCCACGGTGCCCTCCTGCAGAAAGCGGGGGTTCAGCACGGCCGCCGTCCCGGAAGCAGATAAAATACAGACCTCTTCACAGATGCTAGTGGATTCGCTGTAGCCCACCACGGCATGACAGCCTAACGCTTTAGCATGCGATTTGATTTCTTGTCTGATCTCTGCCCACCATGCATCTCGAGTTTCTGGTTCATCTGGATTGTGGATACGATCCAAAAGCTTCACCGAGCGTGCGCTGACAACACCTCCAACGTGAAGGAGAAACCCAGGAGGAAAGGCCGTCAGGGTGAAAAACAGAAACTCCCTCTGCTCCAGGGCGGACTGAGTCTGTTGTCTCAACAGGGCTTTAAACGGCCCCAATTCTTTTCCAGCACTACCACTTCCCATTCCAGTTTTGGGTGTCAAACTCAAATCTGTGTCAGAAGAAGAGGACTGTCGGCTGTAGGACTTGGAAGGTGAAAAGGAATAAGTTTGGTTTTTCAGAGGGGTTGAGGGTCCTGATGAGTGAGTATTGGAGCTGGGATCTTCATTGAAGGGAATCTCCTTCATTTCTTTGGATGGGGAATTACATGCAGGAAGGAATGCCGCCGGGCTACTTAATTTATCCAAAGTACACGCTGTTCCTATGGCTCGTACCACTAACCCAGACTCGCCCTCCAGATCAAAACACTGCAAGTACCCGACAACTGCATTTCCTCTCATTTCAAGGACTTTCAGACCAATCTTTATAATTCACCTGACATTAAAGAAATGAGTCTCTGTCTTGCCTCATTTGAGGCCCTTGGTGTGCGAATTCGATCAATCCACCACAAGTTCTTCTACAAATCCATGAATTATCACAGCTCTATAGCACTTTGGAATAGATGTTGTGCAAAAGAATTTGACTCCACACGATGACTGTCGAAACCGATTTAAATCATTGAAGAGATCCACTTTAACAACTACATTGATTTCCCCACGGATACCATGTATGGTGTCATAAATTGGAAACCATCCTGAGATGACTGTTGCAGCTTCACTATACAGTAAAAGGTCGATGTCGATCTACACCTTCCCGATGGCATCACTGGCACTGTAGGTGTCATGGTCAAGAACTGTGATCTGCAGAGGTTCGTCCTGCAGGTCTTCATCATCCACCTCAAATTTAAACCATTCTGAGTTCCATTGGGGGTTGAGCGACTTGAGGTACACATCTGCCTTAAATGTGGTGTTACCAAATTTTACCTCCACGAAGGCATCAGTCAGGTCACTAGCACGGTCCATCACCGGCAAATGGCGCCCGGGCATCTTGTCGACTTCTGCCTCTCCTTGGGCTCGCTTGGGGGTGAACAGGGACCGTCTGGCGCTGGCGCTGAGGTCTCATTCCGGAAGAGGCAGGCGGAAGAAAATGCCCTACTGGATTCTTCTGTCTTGTGCCCCGCAAAGCTGGGAAGAGAAGCCAAGCCCGGTCCGCATCCCGTAGAGCCTCGACCGCCCCTCCAGGGTGTTTCTCCTCCGCCCCCCCCCAAAAATACGATTCCGGTTTTATGAATCACCTTTGCAAGTCAATCTGGTTAGCTTTTATTAATATATTCAGATACGGATTAACATTCATAAAACACATCAATAGATTTCACCCGGATGTGTTTTGAAAGTTCTGATTATTAACTTCTAAGAAAAGTGACCAAACAAATTTTAAGATGTATTTATGTTATTTAATTTACTAATACGGGGTGGTAGTTCCCATGTACATCAAAATAGACTATGCACCGATTAAATATTTTTAAGCAACTCATGAAGCAGGGGCAGGCATGTAGCTAAGTGGCTAGGGTGCCAACACCCACATGCAAGTCTCCGACTTCCATACCCAGCACTGACTCCTGACTCCAGCTTCCTGCTGCAATAGGTGCTGGGAGTCACTGGTGGTGGCTCAAATAGCTGAGCTCCTGCCATGCATGTGGGAGACCAGACTGGGTCCTTGGCTCCTGGCTTTTGTCTCAGCCCACCCCAGGCTACTGGAGACAACGTGGGATTTGAACTACCAGATGTGAGCTACCTGTTTCTATCCATCAGGGTCCGTGTGTCTTTCTACCTCCCCCCCACCAAGATTTATTTACTGTTATTGAAAAAGACAGATATACAGAGAGAAGAGACAGAAAAATTTCCATCTGCTAACTCACTCCCCAAATGGGCCACAATGGCTAGAGCTGAGCCAGGCAGAAGCCAGGAGCCAAGAGCTTCTTCCAGGACTCCCACATTGGTGCAGGGACCAAGGACTTGGCCCACCGTCTACTGCTTTCTTAGGTCATTAGCAGGGAGCTATACGGGAAATGGAGTAGCCAGGACACAGACCAGTGCTCACTTGGGATGCCAGTGTTTGCAGGCAGAGGAGAAGCTGAAGTATCTAAATGGAAAATCATAAGACAATCAATTTTAAGAATTTAGCCCTCTACAGATTTGGTACACATATGTATAACCAATACCAACAGTATTTTTTTTAGAATAATTTTGTACAGTTTGGCTACAAATAAGCAGTGGAAATATTTGAAAGTAAAATGGCCAAGTACAAAAAAGTATCTCCTACTTGACAGATGATCAGAGAAGATGATTTACCAACCAAGAAATATAAACTCTAGATCATGAATAAAAGAATCCCAATTTGTGTGGCAATTAAAATGAAATAAACTCATAGCAGACTTCTGCTTAATTACACAAGAAAAACTACTGCATCAAAAATACTACATCAAAAGTACACTGGTATACTGCTTGTTAGGCCGAGCAGCGCATCAAAGCGCAGGAAACTTGTCGCCAGCCTGGAACACGTGGTGACCTTGGAACGTGAAGCAGCAGCCTGGATCCCGGCGCTCTCTCCTCGCTGCCTCCCCCCCCCCCCGGACACCGACGACAGAAGAGAACGTCACCAGCCTCAGGGCTATCTTTGCCAAGGTCAAACAGAAACGTCTCCAAAGCTGAGTCTGCACGGAAGATCAACACCCGACATGACAACGGCACAGCCCCAAGCATGCGCAAACGGAGGAGCTGCTGCCTTCCTCAGCTGCCTCACCTCACAGCCCAGCTGTGTATCCTGGGGTGGCATTTTCCCCACATGGTCCACCCTGCCATGTGGAGGTGGTTATGGGCTGTCTCCCAGGAGTGAGCAGTCTGTGAGACTGACTCTGTCTCTCTCTTACACACACACACACACACACACACACACACACACACACACACACACACACACACACACACGCTTGGCTTCAGTCATTGAAGGCTCTGAGGTATCCAGGCCCTTGCCTTCTCTTCAAGAAGAACTTCATGAGCGAGCCATGGAATAGCAAAAGGAGCACTAAAGTTTCACGGAGAACACAAAGATCTACGTACACGCCACAGTGAGGCCTGTTCCGTGAGGAGCAGCCACACCTCTGCACCGTGCTAGACAGTTCAGGAGTTTAACGAAAACAGACATACGTTCCGATGAGAGGGAAGGATGTATGTTCTCCCAAGGGGGAAGAATATTCATGGTGTTTCAGGATATAGCACATGATTTCCTAGGATCTAGTTACTAAGCCCTTTTGCTCCATGTATGGTCCAATATGTTTTGTCTCAGTGGCTGGCAGGTGTGTCATTTAGCATGCAAAATCATGAGCTGGAGATCAAGCCAAGGTCAGCCTTGGTCCTCGGGGCAGGTGCAAGCCTGATCCCCGCAGGAGAGCTGCTGATTTTCAGGATAAGGGTAATTACGTTCCCATCCTGTCCACCGTGAGAGCACAGAGCTCCTCCCAGGTGAGTCAGAGCTCACATGCCTCCCTGTCTCATCTGGTGTCCGCTGTGAATTTGTACTTGTATAATGTCAGCATTTGGCTCCAACTCTACAAGAAACCAAGCTGGCATCTCCCTGCTTCCCGCAGGAGTTGATCTGGGGCCCTGACATTTATTTTAGCTCATTACTCTGCAGGGAATGACGATCAGAGTTGGTGTTCAATATAGAATATGGCTTCTCAGGCCCGGCACGGTGGCGCAGTGGTTAAGGTCCTTGCCTTGCACGCCCGGGGTTCCCATATGGGCGCCGGTTCTATCCCGGCAGCCCCGCTTCCCTTCCAGCTCCCTGCCTGTGGCCTGGGAAAGCAGTCAAGGACGGCCCAAAGCTTTGGGACCCTGCACCCGCGTGGGAGACCCTGAAGAGGCTCCTGGCTTCGGATTGGCATAGCACCGGTGGTTGTGCTCACTTGGGGAGTGAATCATCGGACAGAAGATCTTCCTCTCTGTCTCCTCTCTCTGTATATCCGCCTTTCCGATAAAAAAATAATAAAAATAAATCTTTAAAAAAAAAAAAGAATATGGCTTCTCAAACTTATAGGTGCATACGGAGCCTTTAGATGAATACTCCTCCTCCATCCCCACTGTGCCATCCCCTTTAACACTTGTCTTCTAGCAAACTACAGAGATCATGGATTTTTAATACTTACTATCTCCCCCACGTGACTGCAAGCTTCAAGAAGTTAGGGATTTTTTTCTTGGTCTGTTTGTATCTCTGACGCCTGGATCATAAGTGAGCATTCAGAACATGTTTGGGAGAATACATGTGTAATTCGTCAAATTCAACTGTATTTTGAAGTACACTGGATGCCTTACAGGTGGAAGGCATTGGTGTCAGGTGCTTTGTACAATACCAAAGTACAACACCACCGGGCAGCCCCTGAGGCCGTCCTCTATCTAGATGTTTCTGTTATGTGACCATCCCTCTTCACGCATTAAAACAAGTTCAGTGATGCGGGCCACAGTTCTCAGACCACAACACAAGTTTTCCTGGAGGCTTCATACTCTAACATCTGAGCTGGGGCTGGCTGAGGAGGGCAGGGCCTTACTAGCTGCTAACATATTTTTTTGGAGGGGAGGAATAGCAAGTTTCCAAATTCAGCCTTTCTCGTTCAAAAGAAATTCAATCTCCCCTTGAAAAATAACAACTCTGGGCAAAGACAAAAAAAACGAACAAACAAAAAAAAAGTCAAAACCAAACCCAGGCCTTTCTCTTCATGAGTTGACAAGCTAGCAGGGGAGGCCAACAAATATAAATTAAAAATAAAGAAGAAAAACCAAGTCAGAAGTATGGTAGAGATGTAAGGCAAACACAGCAAAGAGCCGGGAGAACTCAGCCTCTACTGACTAGGACCAGCAGCGGAGGCTGTAAGAGAGAGACAGTGCTTGAAGATGGTAGAAATTTTTACCTTTGAAGGGGAAGGGAAAATTCCAGATAAAAAGAACAGCTGGATCAGAGACCTGGAGCAGAAAAGTATTCCTAACGCTTTAATCAAGGTATAATAGTTTCTTTGTTGTAATTGAAGCATGTAGGGTAGGAGCGGCTGGATGAAGGGGTTAACTGGGTTTAACATTATGGAATCATGACCGTCAGAGTCTTTCATTTCATGGTCCTGCTTATAACCAAATATGAAAACAAAACAAAACAACAACAAAAAACCCTTCTTGCCCAGGTCATCATGAATTATTCAAGTGTGCTCCCTATGCAAAGCACGCTACATGGTTCTGATGGGGACCTGAGCCAAGCACTGCTAACTTGAAAGATGAGTGGGAAGGTAGTGTAAAAATTGACATGACTAGGAAGAGGCAGAGGCTGACAGGACAGGGTTTAGATAGAAGATTTGCAGAACTAGGGCAGAGCCTGAGGGAAAAGAAGTTTACCCAATTCAGCCTAGTGAGGAGAGGGCCCAGCGCGGTGGTGCAATGGTTAAGGTCCTCACCTTGCATGCCCGGGATCCCATATGGGCGACGGTTCTAATCCCGACAGTTCCACTTCCCATCCAGCTCCCTGCCTGTGGCCTGGGAAAGCAGCCTAGGATGGCCCAAGGGGCTTCGGATCGGCATAGCATCAGCCGTTGTGCTCACTTGGGGAGTGAATCATCGACGGAAGATCTTCCTCTCTGTATATCCACCTTTCCAACAAAAATAAATAAATAAATCTTTTAAAAAAGAAAGAAACAAACAAACGAATGAGGAGAGATTACTGGAACATAAATCCATTGAACATGGAAATTGGCTCAGAACCTACAGGCCAGAAGCTGGCTTCAGCACTTCCCTATGGCCTTCCTGTTCCCATGGACTATGTCCTGTCTTCGGACCACGGAACACCACTTACAACTAATCATGTGGCAGTAGGTAGTACAACTGCTGCCTGACCACGGGGAAGTCCTTGGGCTAAGTTTCCAATTTCCTTATGTGAGAAGCAGCAAAGAAGGATTAAATCTGTGGAGAAGGATTGGGCATGAAATTACCCAAAGCACTCAGCTGACTGCTAAATGACCTGACTCTGATTGTCAAGGTCGGTTAGGCTGAAGCCATGAGGAATCAGATAACTATGATTTCTTCCCCCAAGCATGCTACATGACCCACCATGAGTTAGCAGGTGGATTCTGCCCGTGGTGGACACTTGGAGGCCCTGGCTGACAAACTACTTTTGTCAAAGGGAAAGAGAATTCTGGAAGGTCCGGCACTGACAATTCAACGCTGGGTCCAGAATACACGCATCATTCTCACGGATACCTCACTAGGCAGCAACAATCACCGAGCCCCTTCCACCACAACAGGGCTTGGAAACGCAATCCTATCACGTGCCAGGAATACATCTATAAATCTTTATAATTGCTATTTACTTACAACCTAAGTTCTGGAATGTTAACTGTCTTCCTTCCTGCACTTTCTAGCCTCTTGTTTTCTCCTTCCAAGGGGAAGAAGTTTAGCACCTCAACACACCTGGCAGATCACAAAGACCTCACCGCGGTTTCCAATGGTATCTTCAGCTACATCCTCAGCCCTCTGAGACCCGGAGTGGGATTTACCCAGCAGCGCTAAGCAACAGCTTTAACTGTCCACTTGGTCCCAGTCTGTAGGCTTACAAAAGCATGCTGGATAAGCCCTTCTCCCATCAGACCACATGCTCAGCAGACATGTGACATCTATTCTGTCTTCTTCACAAGTGTACCAAACTTTCAAGTACTCAGATGAACTAGATAAAAACACCCCAACATTTCTTTACGTTGTAAATTACTTTTATTGCATGGAAACTCCCCTTCTTAGTCCAACAAGTTCTCCTTTTCTTATAAACCATGTCAGATACATGCTTATGCATAGATTACATAATTATTACATATTATTATTATGTAATTCTTGAAGTCCAACATGCAAACTCAACTACAATAATGACACTTAACCATAAGAACATTAGAGAGGAGTTGCTTCTGAAGCAAGTGCAATTTCTTTTTCACAGAATTGATTTCCCTGGTAATTTTATACATCTTATTTTATGATCTAAAACCATTCATCTGAGAGGGCTCCAAATTTCATTACTCTGCTGAAAAATGGCTTAGGCCTGTTCCAAATTTGGAAGCGCCAATGAGAAAACATTTTAAATGTTACCACAGGGTGGTGCTATTGCTTGAAAAGTAACAAGAATGTCTTTTTAGAAAAGTTTAGAGAGCAAAGCCCTGATGTGGTCACAGAAAAGTTAATGACAGCCTTAACCTTAAGCAACGGGTTACTAATTCCTAGCAGATGAAACACAACCCCATTTGCTAACATGTTATGGTCTAGTATAGACAATGTGATGGCTAACAACAGCTACACCTAGCTGGCTTAACTGTGCCAGGTATAAGGCTTTGAGCACTATTTAACCAGCCTGGCATTTATTCTGCACAGTATCATGGATTTTCTTCAACACAAGGTGGTGTGCTACGGAGTTCTTTTTCTTGCTTGTTCGGTCAGGGTTCTTCCCTCCACATGAGCTCCATTACGAGTATTTGCATATAGATATCAGATTTCACTTACCACGAATTCCAGCTGGATAGCAATGATGATGAGATGTGCCTGGCAAGCTCAAAACTAGAAGATCCAACCAGTGAACAGCAAGCGCTGATCAGGTTCCGGAAGCTGCACAGAAAAACCCAAAAGCGCAAACAGGAAACGCCACTGGTCGTACTCGCAAAAGCAACAGATACCTACAGGTAAATCCGTTCCAAAAGAACCCAGGAGAGAAGATACTGTACTGTGGTACAGAGGAGATCAAATGATCATGTGATAATTGTTAAAGCAGGATGGGAAGTTACTGGTGACTCCTTACTCAGTCTCTGCATTATTTGAAAACTTTTACTGAAACAGGAAAAGGAACACATACAGAAACAACATTAAGGGACTGAGTTTCTGGTGATCAGAATCAGTTGTATGAAATACATTCCCGGGGGCCTGGCACGGTGGCGCAGTGGTTAAGGTCCTTGCCTTGCATGCCCGGGATCCCATATGGGCACCGGTTCTATCCCAGCAGCCCCGCTTCCCTTCCAGCTCCCTGCCTGTGGCCTGGGAAAGCAGTCAAGGACGGCCCAAAGCTTTGGGACCCTGCACCCGCGTGGGAGACCCGGAAGAGGCTCCTGGCTTCGGATCGGCATAGCATGGCCGTTGCGCTCACTTGGGGAGTGAATCATCGGACGAAGATCTTCCTCTCTGTCTCTCCTCTCTGTATATCCGCCTTTCCAATAATAATAATAATAATAATAATAAATTAATTAAAAAAAAAAGAAACACATTCCCGGGGCTGGTGTGGTAGTTCAACGGGCTAACCCTCCCTCTGCCTGTAGCACTGGCATCCCATATGGGCACCAGTTTGAGTCCCAGCTGCTCCACTTTCAATTCAGCTCCCTGCTTGTGGACTGAGAGAGCTACAGAGGGTGGCTCAGGTCGTTGGGACCCTGAATCCACATGGGAGACCCAGAGGAAACTCCTGGCTCCTGGTTTCAGATCAACTCAGCTCCAGACATTGTGGCCATTTGGGGAATGAATCAACACACAGAGAATCTTTCTCTCTTTTATGTTTAACATTGTGTAGTTGAGAGGAATGCACACCATGTTGGCCTCCAGTTAGGGTGGGACAAATGTTTTCAGTTCTGTTCTTTTTTCTCCTGTGTATGCTGGGGGAGAGGGGGATGGGAGAGAGCCTGTCTTTATTGTCAAACTACATCAGCATCCGAGGATGGGGGATGGTTCCCTTGTACCTTGCAGCGCAGTGGTCCAGTCTGTGGAAGTCCTCAGCAGTCCCTTCTCACCTGTCAGATGTGCCTTCAGTAGCCCGCGCTCCAATATATCCCCAGATGCCCTTCCCTGGGCAATCTGCACCCATGCCCCACCACTGAGTGGGGTCTACGGCTTGGGGTGGTGTGCCCCGTTCCCGTGTTTCCCAGTTCCCCCTATAGCAGTATGCACAGTTCCCCGCACATCTCTATTTAAAAGAATAGTAATAAGTAGAATAAGCAGCTGTGCAGGCACACTGGTACAGTCCAAACAGACCTGACATTAACCAGGCTCAGGATGCCCACCTGCTCTCCTCCCAGGTACAAGGCACCATGGGCAGCTGCCTGTTGCTGGGGTCCCCCCCCCCGACTTCCCTCCCTCTCTCCATCTCATCTCCTCTTTGTAAGTATGTCTTTCAAACAAACAAAAAATCTTTCAAAAAGAAAATAGCAAATATACCCCCAAGCTAATGAAACAGAAAGAAATATTAATGTGGAAGATACTGTAAAGTATAGGAATGGAAAAATTTGGATGACGACATAATACTGAGTTGCTCAATAGTTATTTAGATTTAGACTCTCCTCCCCCTTTTTTGGTAAGAAAAAGGTTTTTACCTTTTTTTGTTTTTCATCAAAAGTAAAAATCACTTTTGGGGAAACATAAACTCCCCTGGCCTTTTGTTTAGGGGGGTGTGTGATTTGGGAGTAAGGGGAGCGGGTGAGGGAAGCGGCAAAGAACCAGACCCTGGCAAAGACAGATCCTCCTGCATCTTTAGGTAAAAGCAAGAGGAAGCAGGCTAGTCTTCAGTCTTCACTTGGCAGGTTTTCATGGAAGACCCAGTGTATCTGTTCTTAACCATGCTCCACTTTGATGTTCGTTTCGAGAAACCCATTTTGTGTCCACTGACAAAAAGGAAACCCCCACGTGCTATTTGTTTATTTCTAGGGGATTCACTATTTCTGAAAATGCCAATGCTCTGTTTCCACTCCAACCACTGCAGGAGAAACACCTTCAGTCAATCTTTTATCACATTTCGAAAAACTTTGGTTTTTTTTTGTTGTTGTTTTTTACTTCTTTGAAGGAAGACATTGGTTTTTAGTTTCACACAAACAAGTAAAAAATCACAACTAATTCTGATATATAAGAATAGCATTCCATCCTCTTGAATTGTATCAATAGCACTGTAATTCATTTTATTCATTATTAATTCATTTTTATTTTACCTATAGGTCAATTAGTAATGAAGTTATTTATACCATTACATTGGAAAGGAAATGATTTTTTCTTCCACACCCAGTCCACCAATAAGGTTTGGGCATGAGTTTGGAGTTCTACATGAGGCCACAGCTTAAAGGCATTAGAAAGCCTAAATGTTGCTAGTTCTAGCTCCAAGGAAGTGCGAGGGGGAAGGGAGACAGGCGGGGAAGAGGTGAGCCATGAGGAAGAAGTGGCCTGGTCCCCCTTGCCTGAGCCTTGCCTTGTACAAGGGGAAGTCAGAGCCAAGGGCTTCCCCCTCATTCCACATCTGGGCCCTAGGGGGCGCGCCTGCACCAAGCTGGGCGCTACCACAGCGAAGCTCTCTGCAGCACAGCCTGACAGCCACAGGTCGTAATTGCAGTTTCCCGAAATGTCCTTGGTTCCCAGGCGGCAAATTGGAAAGTTCCTGCATTTCCCCAAATGGCATGGGTTCTGCCATGGGATCAGCTCATGTCCAAGTTCCTGATGGGTCTGGGGTGCTCATGGCCTTCCTTTGATTGGTGCTCTTTAGGGAATTTATGACGACTGGGAGGACTCCAGTTGGTCTGGGGTGATTCAAAGGTGACTGTCCAGACCTGGAATTCCCCTATGCAAACCCCTCCGGCTATCAGGATTTTTATTTTTAAAATTTTATTAAAAAAATTTTTTTGACCTGCATGAGTGCTTATAGCTGGGCCGCGTGGCTGCCTTGGGGGAGGGACGCAAGTGGCGGGCCTTCAGCTTTGGAGGGTCTTGATTTACAGGGAAATGATGGGATCTCAGAGGAGGTGGTGAGAGATGACCTGTGGTTTTTATGCCCAGGTTAGGAATTACAGCTGAGGGACTTCCATGGACAAGTCCATGACATGGGTGGGTAAGTAGGGGACTGACAGCTAATTGGCTTGGAGGGGAGAACAAGAGTGAGAGAAGTGGGTCTGATGGCAGAATCTGTGGGGGCAATGTGGGCTCACCCCTGTGGAACTGCAATCTGCTGGCTCGCCCAAGAGCTGAGGATGGGGTCATGTCACTGGTGTGAGGACGAGAGAAGGACTGGGGGCAGTAGGCATGGCTGGACATGGCTACAGCCCGCACTGACATAGGTGTGCACTGGGATGGTGGAGCGCCAGATTGGGCTAGACTCCAGCCCCCACTGGTACTCATGAGGGCCAGGTTGGGTGCAGAACAGGCCAGGCTAGGTCTTGACTCCTGCTGAACTATGTGAAAGCTGTGTCTGGGCGCGGACCAGTTATCCCTGGGCTGCAACACCCAACCACAAGAACCAGAATGGGTGTGGGCTGGTTGAGCAAGGCCACTGTTCTTGCCAGGGCAGGAGGTGCACAAAGGCAGCCAGGGCCAATGACCCATTGGTGTGCGCAAGAAATGTCACTAGGAGGAGCTTGGAAAACTCCTTCACTGGGACACAGTCCCTGCAGGTGAGGGCAACAAGCAAGGCAAGGAGCAGCCCAGACCACACCAGATTACAGGACCTGACAGCGTATATGTGGGTCAGGTCTGGCGACAGATCAGTCTGGGCTAGCACATAAATATCCACTGGCAGATATGAGAACCAGGGCAGGGGGCAGGAGGAGCCATATCGGGCGGCAACACCAGCCAGTTCACATTAGCACGGGGACAGCAATCAGGCTGGGCTGGGATAGGCTGCAGCACTCATCAGCAGGAGCTGGAATAGGGCACAGACTAGATTAGACCAGGCTGCACAATAAGATTGCAGACGCCAAGATGAGACGAGTCATGTCAGCCTGGCGCAGCGAGGGCCGGGTTTGTAAGTCCTAGGGAAGGGACTGACAGGGCTCGCTTAGCTTGGCTCAGGTCCTGGGGCCCACCTGCATGGTGGGGGCCAAGCTCCTGAGCTCCAGAAATGGGAAAACCAGTGGGGCTTGGGTTGCCTGGCCCAGATCCTGGGACCTGCCTGCGAGGTGGATGCAGGGTTCATGAGCCCCGGTGGGGTGGGGGGATCTGGCGATGTTGAGGAAGTCTGGCTTGGATCCTTGGACTTGCCTGCAAGAATAAGTCCTACTTAATGAAAAAGGTGGAGCAGTGGACACAGGCCTTTTGTAAAAGGAGACTATGGCAGCACATTTGGTGCTGTAGCAGAAGAACAGAACTATCTGGACAACTACCCCAAACAAACAATGACAGCAAAAAGCCTTGGTTAATGGAACCAATGGACATTGGGAGGGTGACCTTATCCTTGGATCAGTGAAACTGGCAGCATTTCAGAACTATCAAACCACCTGGACAGAACCCTGGGAATATGTCCACGTGAGACTCTGGGCTGATATGAGGTGGTGGTTCCTCATCCCTGGGGACTGGGACAAGTGGAAAGTCATGAGTGGCTTTCCCCCTTGTGTCTCTTTTTCCCTCAGAAACAACAAGAAGAAATAGCAAATTTGGAAGCAATGGGTACACCCAATTTTTCTTAAACCTTGATCCTTCCCACCCTGATCCAGTTCTGGTTTGCCTGGTACTACCCACCGTCCTCAGGGGCGAAGACCCCACCTCTCTGCCCCATCTCTGGTCCTTGGAGAATTGCATGTCTGTGTGGAGGCAACTGAGGATTCTTGGGCAGGGTGACTCAGTGGGATCAGAAGGGCCCAGAAGGGTGACAGGCATAGGCTGCCCAGCTGATAGGCAGGGGACGCCCAGCGCCTCCTCTCCTGCTATACTATGCAAGCTGTTGCAAAACAGCCCCTATAAAAATTCCGTAAATGTGCTCTTTGGGTTGCACTCTGGCAAGGGGTGTTGGTCAGGGTTGGTTGCCTTACCTCTTAATGAAATTAGAACCTTGCTGTGACTGTTACTGCTGTAAGTAACACTGTTTTAGTGGTTGAATGGATGCAACAGTTCCACATAGGAGGATGAGGAAGGAGATAAGAAAATGAAGGAAACTGTAACAACTCAGGAATTTCCTGGAATTGTAACAGCTCAAAGCTAACCCCAGTATTCGTTCAGGTGTGGGCTTGCCCTCTGCCTCCACCAACGTGCTAAAAACAGTGCATGCAGCTGCTCTATAAGAGGTGGAACAAAGGATGATTGAGGCCCAGCCACTTTGGTGTTCTCCATCTTGGTGCACTCTTCCTTCCCATAAGTGGTTATCGAGTCTCTGGTGATCAATTTCTGTAAGATGCAAATTGTCCACCTGGGAAAAGTTCTTGGACACGGAAACCTCAACCTCACTGGAGCAATGCTGCAGTTACAAGTCTGCTTTGTTGTAGTACAACAGACATATGGTACCAGTTACCCTAATGACACAGGGACCCATTGTTAGAGTCTGCTCCTCGGACGATGGCTCAGGCTCAGGTGTGGTTAACCCCTGCCTCATCTGTCTGCCTGTTGCTTCCTTGCAGTGTATTCAATACATCCAGCTCTGCTCTGGCAAAGTCCTTTCACCTCCAGATGGCAAGTGGTGGCTTTCACAACAATAGCTAAACCAACCAACCAATCACCCCAAAACCCCTAATCCTTAATAGTTACTGAATAATTTTTTTTTGCCAGGTAGTATTTTGAATGTCCTGAAGCACACCTTTGAATCTACAAGGGAGGTTCTTTGGATTGCTTCCATTTGAGGCTAGAAACCATAGAGCAACTGCTCCCTGTTTCTTAGCAAAGAAGTGGGGCAGTTAGGCTAAACTCTGCTTATCAAGCTCCCAGAGCCAGTGTTTTTAATTGCTATGCTGTCAAAATAAATGTGTAAATATCTCAGGAAACGCAGGAAGAATGAGTGAAGGCTGGCCTTGTCATCATCACCAAATAATCAGTTCAGGTTACCCAACAGTTAAACCAATTATAATTTATCTTTATTTACCAGATGTCCAGGGCATGAACTCTAAGAGGAATTTATGAGAAATAACAGTGCATCTTCTGCTTAATAATATTAACAGCGATTTTGTCAAAAGACCCAAGATGATAAAAATATCTACTAAATGAGATAAGTACCTTGGATTTCTTTTCTTTTCTTTTTCAAATTCCTGTGTGAATTATCCACTCTGATGTAATCAAGAAACACTTACAGGTCAGACTTCATCTTCCTTATTTTACAGATGGGAGAACTGAGGCGCTGGCACAAGTTCCTGAGTCCCCCAGTGGGTGGAGCACACAGTTGGGGTTCGATCCTGAATTCTTGGCCTTCACCTGGTACCAACTCCTGCAATGACAGATCACCAGAAGTTCATCATATGGACTTTGCCAGAACCTAGGTGCCAAAAATGTATGATTTTTTTTAGAAGATAAACAAAATAGACAATTTTTTTGTCTAATAAAGAAAAGAAAAACAGAAAAAATGCGGTAAATAACACTAGAGATGAAAAAGAAATCTTGCAGTTAATATCACTAAAATAGAAAGGATATAAGACATTCCCATGAACAACTAACTATATGCTAAAAGTTGGAAAACCTAGAAGAAATGCATAAGTTCCTGACACATATAACATACAATGATTGCATCAAGCAGACAGAGAACTCAAACAGATCCTTAACATGCAATGTGACTGAAGTAATGATTAAGTGTTTCAGCAGGACAGTGCTATGGCAATGTGTGCGAGGCTGACACCTGCAAAGATATCTTCTTCTCATATTCATCCTGGGTTGTGCCCCAGCTGATCAGCATCAAATCCAGTTTTAATAACCCTACAACAGCGGAAGGGGATGGTCCAGTGCTTGGGTCTCTTCTACTTAGGTTGGAGAACCTGCATGAAGCTCCTGCTTGCTGGTTTCTGCCCGGTGGATTTCCGGCCATTGTGGCCATTTGGGGAGTGAATCAGTAGCTGGGAGGTCTTTCTATTTCTCTCTCTGTCTCTCTCTCTTTCCCTCATACTGTCTCTTCTCCCCTTTCTCCACAGCTCTGACTTTCAAATAAATATATAAACCTTGAAAAAGAATCTTTCATCAAGTCTTTGTCATTCCAGACGTGATGGCTTTACTACTGAATTCTACAAAAACATTTTAAGAGGAACTGACTGCAAGAGTTTTCAAAATCTTCCAAACTATTGAACAGGATTGAACTCTGTCAAACTTTTTTAATGAGGTCAGTATTATTCTAATACCAAAAGCAAAGATGGAACATGAAAAGAAAACCGTAAAACCATAAACCTAGATCCATGATCGGCAGATGCAAAGTTCTCAACAAAACACGAGCAGCCTGATTTCCAGGCCACATCAAAAAGAGTGTAAATCATGACCAAGGGGGATTTATCCCTGAGATACAGGGTGGTTCAACATTTGCAAATTCATGAATGCTCTAAATCACATCAACAGAACGAAGAACAAAGAGCTTTAGACCATTTCAGTAAACACAGAGATAGCATTTGACCAGATCCAATATCCCTCCATGATTAAAAACAAACAAAAAATACCTCTACAAATTAGGCTTATCAGGAATATACATCAAAATTACAAAGCCTGTAAATAAATAAATAAATAAATAAAAAACCAACAACAGTCAATACCATTCTGAGTGGGGAGAGCATTTCCCCCTAGATCTGAGACAAGACAAATGTCCACTTTCACTATGCTTATTCTATATGGTACCGGAAGTATTAACAAGGGAAATCAGAGAGAAAGCAATGAAATGACAGTGAATTGGAAAGGAGAAGTCATCACGTTTGCTGATGGCATGAAGCTGTATGTAGAAAAATGCAAGCATTCCACCAAAAAGCTGTGAGAACTGATGAGCCAGTTCAGGAAGGTTGCACATTACAAAATGAACACACACAAAGCAGTAGTTGTTTTTTTTTTTTTAAATAAACAATGATGATTAATTTACTGGAAGAGAAATCAAGGAAGAAATCCTTTTTGAAATAGCCACCAGAACATATATTTAGAAATAAATTTAACTCAAGCAGTACAAGATCTCCGCAATGAAAAGTATTAGGTATTGATGACAGATATCATCAAAGATAAAAAATGGAATCATGCTCCATGCTCATAGGTTGGAAGAATCAACATAACCAGAGTATCTATACAACCTAACACAATCTGTAGATTCACTGCAGTTCCTATGTAAATAATGATGACTGCCGGAGACCAGCTCCAGATGAGTTCAGAGCTCATGAAAGAAGTGTGGAGTCAGCGTTTTAAAAAAGATAAAAAGAGAAAAGATGGACCACTATAATTTCATGATCACAATGGACAAAGCAAGAAAACTGTCCCCTTTATTTATACAGAAGAACTCACAGGCTTTCTTACAGACATTTTATGTCATGGTCAAGCAGGTGTTTTCAAGATTGCAAACCGTTTCACACTAAGGCAGGGCATTAGCCATTCCGACCTTGCGACTAGGAATCGCTCAGCGGGCAGCACATGTTATTCAGTAATATATTCCTGCTACATTTCTCATTCTACAACTTATCAATTATAGGAAAAAACATATCACAGAGAGGAAAAGATAAATATTAGAAACAAACAAAAAAAAAACTTGAAACATAAATTCTCACTACAATCGCGGGCTTAGTTTGAAAGCATGTTTGAAATGTATGTTTCACAATGCTGGCACAAACATCTCTGAGCTCTTCCAGGCAAAGTGTCATGGGAACAGCAAAGACTGCATACATTGGTAAAGACCCGCTCACCATGACGTTGCTAATGGCACTGGTTCCTAAGCTCACATCAGTTACAGAGACCGCTCCACAAGGGCAAATGACAATGCATCGACACATTTCAGGAATGGCTGAGCAACAAACTGCATGGCAGTAGCTGGAGGGACATTTACCGGGCCTTGCCATACAGCTGGGAGCTCCTGGAGGTCTTGCCAGCAGAGCAGCGGTGCTCCAATGACACAAAAGCTGGGAAGCCCCGGCTTCCAGCAAATGACATCCCAGAAAATCAGGAAAAAAAGAATCTTGATTTTTTTTTTCTAGGAAAAAAAAAAAGAATCCTAAAATTCATATGAAATCATGAAGTATCCAAAACTGTCAGTAATTCTGGGCAGCAAAAAAACAAAAGTCAAGATGGTAGCATCACAGTATCTAATTTCAACCTACATTAATAAGCTATAGGAATTAAAACAGGATGGTACTGGTGCTGACATCAAAACTAATGGAACTGAACAGAAAGCCCAGAAATTTATGCACCTACATAGCCTACTGATTTTTGACAAAACTGATCAGACTATATGTTGAAGAAAGAATAATCTCTCCAATAAATGGGTGTTGGGAAAATTGGATGGTTCTATGTAGAAGAACGAAATTAGATTCGTATCTCTTACTATATACACAAAAATCAATCTGAGATATAAGACCTGAATCGAAGACTTGAGACTATGAAGTTGCTGGAAAAGCACGTAGGGAAAACGCTTTAAGATGTTGGCATAGGAGACAAATTTTTTTTTTTTTTAATGTATCAAGAGTCGTTTTAAAAATTTTATTGCAAAGTTAGATATATAGAGAGGAGGAGGAGAGAGAGAGAAATATCTTCCGTTTGAAGATTCACTCCCCAAGTGACCGCAACGGCTGGTGCTGTGCCGACCAGAAACCAGAAACCAGGAGCCAGGAGCTCTTCCGGGTCTCCCACGCGGGTGCAGGGTCCCAAGGCTTTGGGCCGTTCTTGACTGCTTTCCCAGCCACAAGCAGGGAGCTGGATGGGAAGCGGGGCTGCCGGGATTAGAACCAGTGCTGATATGGGATCCCGGCACGTTCAAGGCGAGGACTTTAGCTGCTAGGCCATAGTGCTGGATCCAGGAGATATGTTCTTAATAAGACCCTCAAAGTGGGTCTGGTGCGATGGCTCCATGACTAAATCCTTGGCTTGCTCCCCTGGGATCCCACTGAGTGCTGGTTCATGTCCTAGCTGCTCTACTTCCTATCCAGCTCCCTGCTTGTGGCCTGGGAAAGCAGTGGAGGACGGCCCAAAGCCTTGGGACCCTGCACCCACATGGGAGACCTGCAAGAAGCTCATGGTTCCAAGCTTTGGATTGTCTCAGCTCTGGCCACTGAGGCCACTTGCGGAGTGAGCCAGTGGATGGAAGATCTCTGTAAATCTGCCTTTCAAATGAAAACAAATAAATCTTAAAAATATATATATGTATATGTAACATATTTACATATATAATATATATTATTTATCTATGTGTATATATAACATATATATATATATTTTTTTTTTTACTTAAAAAAAGTGAAAGCGAATGAAAGAGAGAGTGAGAAGCAGAGAGAACCTTCCATCCACTAGTTCCCTCCTGAGATGACTACAATGACCGTGGCTGCATCAGCCCCAAGCCAGGATGCAGAAATGTTATCCAGGTTTCCCACATGGATGCAGGAACCCAGGCACTTGGACCTATCCTCCGGTGCTTTTTCCGTTATCAGACCGTTATCAGAGAATGGCTCAGACAGCGAGAACTTGAACCATTAAGGAGCTGCAATGTTACACAGGCGGCAGCTTTACCTGCTACACTACCGTGCCAATCCCTTGGAAGGATTTTTATTTTTTTAGAGACCATTGTCGAGGGAGATCAAAAGTGAAAATTCGAATAGAGAAGGGTAGAGGCTGCACCATGCATGGCTTTAAGACTCTGCTAAGGAATTAGTGTAAGATAATAGATGTAAACAGTTGTTTCAACTTTTCAATAGCGAGTTTGCATTAGAATAACTACTTGTCCAGTTATCTTTTCCACTTATAGGAAGAAAATTCCTGTTTTCAGTTGGTTGTATGACTTGGAGCCCTTAGCTTCTGATCGCAGCCAGTTGGCTAAATTCTCATCTAACTTAGGTCATGTTTTTGTGATGCCAACACCCAAGGCAGTGCCTGGTACACAGCGGTGTGCAACAAATACTTGGATGAAGAACTGTGAGACTTCCATGAGGTTTTCTGGAAGTAGATAAGACCTGCAACACCATCGTTTCCTTCTCTGCCTACTTACTTGAACAAAGAGGTGGTAGTCAGAACCATAATTATCTTGGTCTGTAAAGATAAAGGCCACACTTGGGGCCTGGCACAATGACTCAGTGGCAAAACCCTTGCCTTTCATGCTCTGGGATCCCATATGGGCACTGGCTGGTGTCCCGACTGCTCCACTTCCCATCCAGCTCCCTGCTTGTGGCCTGGGAAAGCAGTGGGGGATGGCCCAAAGCCTTGGGACCCTACACTTGTATGGGAGACCAGAGACCGCTCCTGGCTCCTGGCTTCAGGTCTGCAACTCTGGCCATTGCACCAACTTGGGAAGTGAACCAGTGGACAGAAGATTTTTGTCTCTCCTTTTCTCTGTATATCTGCCTTTAATATACATATTTATTATATTTTATAATATATAACACATGCTATATATTATTATATACGATACATTTTACAATATATAAGTACTATAATTTATAATTATAATAAATACACAGATTATATAAAGGCCACATTTGATAGATGAAAGAGCAGTGAAATGGAAGGAATCCTCATAAATGCACAGCACCTCTACTCTAGTCCTGGACTGCCTGTCTGGATTTATTTTGCATAAGCAATTAAGTTTTACTTTGTTTAAAACACTATCACTTTAGAATTTGGGATTCATCTGTGGTTCATGCTAATCTCAACTGATACGATCAATGTTCAGTTTCATCACTCCAAAATAAAATATTTCCCAGTCATTTCAGAGAAAATAAAATTTGGGGGTGAATTAGTTGGGATCTGAATCAATTACAAGTCACAGAAAATCTAAGCCAACACTACTTTAAACAGCATATGTATCTGTCCCATGTATGGTAGCAAATGAGCAGTATCCAGAAGATTCCAAATTTTACTTCACATAATGTCTCCAACACTTCTTTTGAATTAATATCTACGGCGTGGGTGAGGAGAGCCTTGCCTACAGCCACAGGAATTTCAAAGATGAACTTTGAGCTCTCCAAGGAGGACCAAAATGATAGTAATCTTGGTAAACTGGATTACGCTGCAAATAAGAAAGAAACATAAATATACAGACACAGTAAAACACTCAAATACACACAGTATTTTGATGCCAAATTTTTTTTGAAAACCATGTTTACAAGGGGAAAAGTTCATGTAAGAGGAATATTATATATACACACATATATATACAACAAAGTATAACTTGTACCTTTTTTTGCACCAAAAGAAACTTCTCTTTGAAATGTCATTTTTCATCGATTCTCGGCCTTTTGGCTAAGATCAAGTGAAATGTCATTTTCCATAACCTGTTTGAAATAGCCTCAGATGGCCCATACATTTTTTTGTTTGTCATACTATAAATATTTATATTATTTATTTTTGTTAAAACTAGAAATACTGGGCCCAGCGCGGTGGCGCAGTGGTTAAGGTCCTCGCCTTGCACGCCTGGGATCCCATATGGGCGCCAGTTCTAATCCCGGCAGCCCCGCTTCCCATCCAGCTCCCTGCCTGTGGCCTGGGAAAGCAGTCGAGGATGGCCCAAAGCTTTGGGACCCTGCATCCACGTGGGAGAACCGGAAGAGGCTCCTGGCTTTGGACTGGCATAGCATTGGCCGTTGCGCTCACTTGAGGAGTGAATCACTGGACGGAAGATCTTCCTCTCTGTCTCTCCTCTCTGTATATCCGCCTTTCCAATAAAAAAATAATAAAAATAAATTAAAAAAAACTAGAAATACCAATCAAGACAAATTATGCGCAAAGAGGCAAAAGTTGGAGAGCCAAACTCACCGATGAAGTTCGGGGACTCAGAGGTACTTTCCCGGCATATCAGAAGGGAGCTGGATCAGAAGTGGAGCAGCCGGGACTCAAGGAGCATGTCAGGCAATGCCTTCACTTGGTGTATCTCAACGCCACCCCCCACAAGGTATTCCTAAATGTACAATTTAACAATGAGGTCTGTGTTTCAAAGAAGCTGGAAGCTACCAGTCATCTAGCCCCTTTCAGCTGTACTTGGATTGGAGGCATCGCAGATGACAAAACACGAGTCTTTCTTTGAACATTGTAGATAACACTGAAAAAAAATTTTTTTTGGATACCGATGAAAAGTAGCTGATTTCAGAAAGTGAACGTTATCCCGTGCTTTGTATTTGTCAGTTCTTGCCTCTGCATTATTAGCAATCCATCTTCCATTAGTTCTTCCTCGCCTTGCTTATCTCAAAGCTATATTCTCTTGGGACTGTCTATCATTCCTTCACTACTAAACAGCTTGTAGTTAGCATTCTTTTTTTTTAAATGGATTGATTAGGTTTTTTATTGACTTTTAAAATTGTTGATAAATTACGGACAGTAATCCTTTGTTTGATGAGTGGTTTGCAAATAATGGTTATATCTAAAATATATGGGTGACATGTTCCATTTGTTTACTCATTTCTCATACATTCTAACATTGTTTTCCACATTATTATTATTTTTCTGTACCGGGGGCAAAGGGGGAGATAAAGGGAGAAGCCCCACCCAGCCTCCACGCACCCCAGGTCCCCGATGTGGGGCATGCTCCGAGGGTCTTGCTCAAGTGGTTTTTTTTTTTAAGATTTATTTTTATTATTATTATTATTTTTTATTGGAAAGGCGGATATACAGAGAGAGGAGAGACAGAGAGGAAGATCTTCCATCCGATGATTCACTCCCCAAGTGAGCGCAATGGCCGATACTATGCCAATCCGAAGCCAGGAGCCTCTTCCGGGTCTCCCATGTGGGTGCAGGATCCCAAAGCTTTGGGCCGTCCTCGACTGCTTTCCCGGGCCACAGGCAGGGAGCTGGGTGGGAAGCAGGGCTGCCGGGATAGAACCGGCGCCCATATGGGATCCCAGGCGTGCAAGGCGATGACCTTAACCACTTGAGCCACCGCGCTGGGCCCGCTCAAGTGGTTTTGATAGTTCAACAGTTATGAATTGCTGCCAGTCTTGCCATTCCAAGCACAATGAAGTCGCTGCAGAATCCACTGGTTGACATAGTTTGCCCAGATTTTCACTGCCAACACATGTTCTATCCTCCGTCCTCTGTTGTGGTACCAGGTATCATCTGCAGGTTCCGATGGACTGCCATATCCTCCATATGCACTTGGGTATGTTGTACACTGCTCCTTCTGAGCCTCTGAGAAGGCTCAGCTTTGACACATGCACTCCATGGTCAGACCATGGAACCTGCACTTCTCTTCATGGTTGGGGTTTTGAGTCCAGCAATTCTATCAAGGAGATCCTCATAGAAACTTTGTCTGAAGTGGTCCCAGACCAGATTCTTGTGTGTGCTTGCCAGTACAGTCCGACACAGTCCATTGCCCCAGTCAGCTTGTGGTTACAACTGCTGGGTCAGTTCTGTTTCCAGTCCTATCTTCCACATGAACCAATGGGTGTTGCAGTCCAGCCTGATTCTGCCCAGCACACACCCGGCCCTCACACAAATCAGTGGAAGCTGCAGCCTAGTCAGAATGACCCCCTAAAACTCCCACCCGGCCCGCCCCCGTCCTGGTTCCCATGTTGCCTATGTACTGTAGACTTGTCCAGTCTGTCCCACATCCCGTTCAGCTCTCCTACATGTCAATGGGCATTGAATTGTAGTTCAACACAACCAGGTCCTCTACCCAGCCCACGCATATGCTGGTGGGTGCCGTTCTGTCCAGCCAGGTCTGCCCCAATCCTGGTTTTCATGCTTTCCAGTGGTAGTGATAACCCAAGAGGGATGTGCCCATTATTTCCCTCCTAGGCCACTCCCACTCCCGGATTATGCATTCTCCAGGTGGTTCCGAGGTTTAACTTGACAGAATTAGCTCCCAGTGCCAGCCTCTGCCAGCTGATGCTGAGGCAAAGCTCAACCAACCCTAACCCACTCTAATTTATGCTTGCACCAGTAGGGACAGTCAGCCCAGCCTGGCTTTTCCCTGATCTAGCTCACATGAGGCCCACAGGTGTTGTAGCCCTGCCTGGTCTGGTCTGCCTCCATCCCAACTCACGCTCTCCAGTGGGAGTGGCTGTCCAGCAGGGGAGCCCTCCACATTCCCCCTGCCAGCTTTGCCCACTCCCTCCCCATTCTCCTGTGTTCTCTCTCTCTCTCTTTCTCTCTCTCTCTCAGTGATCCATGTGATTTCTGTCTCTTCTTGGACTTCCGACTGATACAGAATGTACAGACATATTTTCAACACATGTTTCAGCTTGAAAGTTTACTTGCTCAAGGGGAAGTACTTAAGCTTATAGCTAGTTTTTTATACCATTTAACATTACAAAAAAATTTTTTTCAAGATCCAGTGCCATAGACTCAGGGATTCCCTCTTCCACTTTCCTCTACTCCACCAACTCTTTGCCCTGTATTATTACTATAGTCCTTCAGCAGTTTAAGTAATCAATAAACAAAAAAGAGACCATTTATGGAGAGTACTTGAAAATAACATTTTCAAATTTCTCTTTTGGATACTGAAAAACAACTAACCCAGTAATCTTAAACCCCCGAAGAGCCTTTCTTACTAATTCTTTCCTTCTAGGAAGTATATTACAGAGCAAAACAGGGAGGCACCGACCTGATTACATCTCAGGGGCTGTTCATGGATGTGAGCGCGAATTGAGACCAGAAATTTTTTCTCTGCCCCCAAATTTTCATATTCACGTTTCATTCTATTTTTCCCATCACAAAGCATCTCCGTTATTTCATAGGCAGAAATAATCATGATCAAAGGCAGAGATGAAGGCGGGGTGGGGGGGAAGTAGTGCCACGAGGGAACTTTGATGAAATACATGCTCTGTGTCAGGTGTCATCTCATGTAACTTTCCCAGCACTGCAGAGAATGACAATCTTGCCTCCCCAGTAAGGACACTGAGGTTTTAAGTAGTTAGCTCATTCTGGGACATAAGTAAGCATCGAAGCCAGGCGCCAACGCCTTTCCTTTCTTCATTTTACCTTTAGAAAATATCATCTAGCATCAGTAGGACCCAATTCTGGGAATACAGTGTGATGAGGTGCTATGAACAGCGATGTATTTGCTCATCAAACCAGAGAGAAGTTAGTACGTTTCCTATTTCATTCTTTCCCCACTTACTGCCTGAAGTCAAGATAGCAGCTTCCAGAGCATGATACCTTTCTGAAAGCTTAGGAGCCGTGGGATCTCAGTGCACGGCAGCCACCTCTGTTTTCATCTGGTTCTCAAACACTCCTGCTGTGCTACTTGGCATACGAAGAAAGCCTGCGTAAGGATAGCTCTGCCAAAATAATAATAATACAGAAATACAGATTCCACAGGAAGTACTGACATACGCATTTTCCTGACAAATTTTGGGAAAGAGGGAAAAAAGAGAATGGCCAATGAGTGGTGTGGGCTTTGTAAACCTTGTGAAAAAGAATGAACAAAAGAGGGAAATAGCAACAGGGCCCAGAGAAGTAGATGTTTGTCATTTCCACCTCCAGAGTTGCTTAAGGAAAACTAGACTTGCCTGATGGGGGAATAAATGCAATTTGTGTTGTTGAAAGGCAAGAAGGGAGAGCCAACGAACAGTGCTGCTTTGGCAGATACGGAGAATCAGGTTGCGGTTTCTTCGTTGTCTGCAGCTATCGAGTTCTTAGAATTCTTATCTGATGATTCTAATTTCGGACAGTTTGAGCTGACTACTTTTGATTTCAGCCAGCACATGAAGTTGGATATCGTGGCAGTCAGAGCCCTTAACCTTTTCCAGGGCTCTGCGGAAGGTATGAGTGGCCCCTAGTCCCTGGCTGCACTGCTGAACAAGTGCAAAACCCCTCAGGGACAGCGACTGGTCAACCAGTGGATTAAGCAGCCTCTGACGGATAAGAACAGAATAGAAGAGAGATTAAATTTAGCGGAAGCTTTTGTAGAGGATGCAGAATTGAGGCCGACTTTACAAAACTTACTTCATCGACTCCCAGATCTTAACTAACTTGCCAAGAAATCCCAAAGATAAGCTGCAAACTCGCAAAATGGTTATCAGCTCTGTCAGGGTATAAATCAGGGTATAATGTTATACCGGCTCTGGAAAAAAAACAAAAAGTATCAGGCCTTATTTTTGGCAATTTTTGTAACTCCCCTTACTGATCTTCATTCTGATTTCTCCAAGTTTCAGGAAATGACAGAAACAACGTTAGATATGGATCACGTGGAAGACTGTGAGTTCCTTGTGAAGCGTTCATTTGATTCTAATCTGGAGTTTGTCTGTCTCAGTGTTTATCAGTAAACAGGATCCCTTGACTAATTTTGCACTAATACGTATGAGTGAGTTAAGAGAAGTAATGGATGACTTGGAAAAGAAGATGCAATCGGGCCCGGCGCGGTGGTGCAGTGGTTAAGGTCCTCGCCTTGCATGCCCGGGGTTCCCATATGGGCGCCAGTTCTATCCCGGCAGCCCCACTTCCCTTCCAGCTCCCTGCCTGTGGCCTGGGAAAGCAGTCGAGGATGGCCCAAAGCTTTGGGAACCTGCACCCGCGTGGGAGACCCGGAAGAGGCTCCTGGCTTCGGATCGGCATAGCATTGGCCGTTGCGCTCACTTGGGGAGTGAATCATCGGATGGAAGATCTTCCTCTCTGTCTCTCCTCTCTCTGTATATCTGCCTTTCCAATAAAAAAATAATAAAAATAAATCTTAAAAAAAAAAAAAAAAAGAAGATGCAATCAACATTAACAAGTGCAGCCAGAGATCTTGGCTTGGACCCAGGCAAACAGATCAAACTAGATTCCAGTGAACAGTTTGGATATTAGTTTCAAATAACCTGCAAGGAAGACAAGGTCCTAAGTAACAATAAAAACTTCAGTACAGTAGGTATCCAGAAGGATGGAAATTTACTAACAGTAAATTAAGTTATTTAAATGAAGAATATATCAAAAATAAAGCTGAGTATGAGGAGGATGATATTGTTAAAGAAATTGTCAATATTTTTGAGGCCATGGAGAACTCAAGCAGACCCTCAATGATGTGCTGGCTCAGCTTGATGCTGCTGTCAGCTTTGCTCACGTGTCTAACGGAGCACCTGTTCCGGATGTATGACCAGTTATTCTGGAGAAAGGACAAGGAAGAATTATATTGAAAGCATCCAGACATGCGTGTGTTGAAGTTCAAGATGAAGTTGCGTTTATTCCTAATGATGTACGCTTTGAAAAAGATAAACAGGTGTTCCTCATAATTACTGGGCCCGATATGGGAGGTAAATCAACATACATTTGCCAAATGGGGGTGATAGTACTTATGGTCCAAATCGGGTGTTTTGTGCCATGTGAGTCAGCAGAGGACTGCATCGTGGACTGCATCTTGGCTTGCGTGGGGGCTGGTGACAGTCAACTGAAAGGAGTGTCCACGTTTACGGCTGAAATGTTGGAAACTGCTTTGATCCTCAGATCTGCAACTCAAGCTTCTTTAATAATCATAGATGAACTGGGAAGAGGAACCTCTACCTATGATGGATTTGGGCTAGCATGGGCTATCTCAGATTACACTGCAAGCAAGATTTGGGCTTTTTGCATGTTTGCCACTCGTTTTCACGAACTCACCACCTTAGCCAATCATATACCAACAGTAAATAATCTGCATGTCGCAGCATGGACTGCTGAAGACACCTTACCCATGCTTTATCAAGTGAAGAGACATGTCTGTGATCAAAGCACTGGGATTCACAGTGCAGAGCGTGCCAATTTCCCTAGCCATGTGGCTGAGTGTGCTAAGCAAAAAGCCCAGGAACTGGAGGAGTTTCAGAGTGTTGGAGACCTACAAGCATGTGATGAAATCGAGCCAGCAGCCAAGAAGTGCTATGTGGAAAAGAGTAAGGTGGAAAGATTACTGAGGAGTTTCTGATAAAGGTGAAGTGAGCGCCCTTTACTGAAATGGCAGAAGAAAACATTACAATAAAGACAGCTAAAAGCTGAAGTGATTGCAAAGAACAATAGTTTTGTAAATGAAATCATTTCACGAATAAAGGTTACTGCATGAGAAAATCCCTCTTCTTCCCCCCCAAAACACAATTTCTGTAATTGTGATCTGTTCCACATTTCTTTAATTATAGTCTGTGCCACATCTGGAGTTTGTCTGTCTCAGTGTTTATCAGTAAACAGGACCCAATGACCAATTTTGCACTAATACCTATGAGACAGAACACAGCAAAAGGAGCGCTAACACTCTGTTATGATAGTTGCCAGGGAATTTGTTGCTGACTTGGTTTCTCTCAGACACAATCTATGCCTCAGGGGACGGCCCTGAGACAAGACACTGAAAGGAAGAGTTTCACTTTCAACACTTTCTCCTTCTGCCATTTCTCTGCTCCCTCCCCTCCACTTTCCTAGGAACCTCCAGGCATTAAAACTGCCACACCCAAACATGGCCTCGGTCCCAGAACCAGTATTTTTGCCTTCTTCTTCCCAACTTGAGCTGTCTCCTGAGGCTACGATGTACACCACTCACCAAGAAGGTCCTGAGGTATCTGTAGATAGAACCAGAGCTCACAGCCAAGCTTTTAAAGCTTACGGTGCTCTGTGTTCCTTTGTTTCACAGCTGTGACAGGTGAACAATTCTATCCACTAACCTATGTCTTCATGACATTAGACTCCACACTCTGAAGATGATTTACATTTCAAGAGGATTCCTGGCAGTGCAGGAGTCATCCCAAAATGATGAGTCCCCTAACAGTAGTGAGTGTAGAGATATGCTGGAGCGAGAAAGTATATTTCAAAACACACCAGGGAATTAAATTATTATTCTCAAGTCAGACTGTCCAATAGTCTCTGTAAAACAAAGGAAATTCCTATAAAAATTCATGGGAAAGATTGCTAGCTAGACAGAGACAGATGAGTAATAAAAAAAAATGGACAGTCTGAAGTTTACTGATAATTTACATGACATCTTGTCTCCTGTTTAATATAAAGAACGAACAGGTGCTGGGGAACAGAGAGCACCTCTAGGTGTGCGGACGAGCATTGAAGAAAGCAGTTGTCACTGCTAAGATTGGAGGAACAGAGAGGAATGAAACCTCAGGAGCTTCAAAGAGGCACTCACTGAGAGCAGAGAAAATGCACACTCTTATACCTTAAAAAAGAATAAGCATTTTTCCATACTAGTAAGTGGCAGTACGCTGTCCTGCCATCTAGGAAATCTCTGATGATACACTAGTGGTTTAAAATGATGTATCCATGGTTCAAATTATGTAAAAACTCAAACCGCATAGCTTGGTGTAAATGAAAAAGTAATGTGTCTTCATCACATCGTCAAAGGAAATTAAGGGACATATCAAGCAAACTATAGAGCATATGTATTTGCATTCAAATATAACCATAGGAAGACATTTACGGGAGAAGGCCATTTGACCTAGCAATTGAGATTCTCCTATCCCCATAGCAGAGTACCTGGGTTCAAGTCCTGGCTCTAACTCCCTATGCCAGCTTCCTACTAATACAATCACCTGGATTCAACAGTGATGGTTCAAATAATTGTGCCCCTACATCTCATATGCGAGACCCCGGCTGAATTCCTGGCTCCTGGCTTCGGCATGGCCCCCCCAAATCCTGGCCACTGTCCACATACAGCAGGTAAACCAACGAATGATGGAAGCTCTGTGTTTCTCTCTTTTAAATAAATGATCTTAAAAATCCATGCTTGATATTTATTGAGAAAACTGATCACCGAAATTGAAAATATGGTGTTATTAAGGAAACGTTAATATTTTAGATGTGTTGCATATCTATTACATTTTGAAAGGTTAATTCTTATGTCTAAGAACTGTGATGATAGGATAGCCACTAATTAAATGTGGCTATGTAAATTTAGGTTTAAGCCAATTAAAACGTGAAAAACTAGTAGCATGCCCTAGTCACATCAGCCACATTTCAAGAGAACAACAGCCACATGCAGCCAGTGACTACTCTATAAGACAGTACACATATGGAAAAGTGCCATCATTGGGAGTTACACTGGGTATCATTGTCATAGAATCATTCATCAAAGAAATGATACTGTCTGGAATTTGCTTTGAAGTAATCCAGTGGAGACAGAAGTAGAAACAAAAGCAGATTATTGCTCATTAGCTGATCACTAGGCAGGTGGTGGGGAAAGCTGACCAGTTCTGTTTCAGGCATGTTAAGAGCCAGGTGCTGGTAAGTTCTCTAGCAGAGTTGGGGGACAGAGCAGTGTGTGTCTAAGATCAGGAGGAGGTAGATACATCGAAGCAGGGATGTGGGTAGACACGTAGTGACGGAGGCCAAAGGCATGAAAGATCCTTTCTCTTCCTTTTTCTCCTCAATCCCACTCAATCTCCAAACATCTGCACACAGATGGAACGGAAGGGACCTAGAGTCAACCGCATGTGGCTCTGCTGTATGATACGTTGTTGGTCATACATGCATCATTCATGAACACAAGGCGAATATCACGGTACGATCCGTACCTTGAGGAGGTTACACGATGGAAGAATAAGCAATGGGAATCTGTGAAAGAGTCTTCAAGTTATCTGTGTGAGCAAGAATGATGACTTACTCTGAGAAGGCCAGGAAATTGAGAAATACTTATATGAATGAGTTACTCTTTTTGAAGTTGTAGGATGCACAGACCCACTCATATTGTCCCAAATGATAAGTTGGGAGAAAATAAATACAAAACTTGCCACATACTTTCAAACAGAACTGATTACAGACAGGATATGACACATCTCCTGGAATCTAATACTGTTAGACACTTGTTGATGATTTCTGATTACTCAAAGCTGCACTACTCAAGGACATTTACATCAGATTTTTCTGTATTACCACTTCTGTATCTGTCTAGCATCTGCTTCTCTATATGTCATACATTCAAATTCTTCAAGTGAGAATATCATTGGTTAAGTGTATCATTAATCAAGATAAGGTAGTTTTGGGAAGAAGAAAGTTTTTTTTTTTTAAATGTCTTGTTTGTTTTCATTTTATTTGGAAAGTATTTGAGAGAGACATACAGAAATCTTGCAAACATGGGTCCATTCCTCCAACGTCCATGAGAGTCAGGTTTAGGACAGACCAAAGCTGGCAGTCCAGAACTTAACCCAAGTCTTCCACGGGGAAGTGCTTCAGTGTAGGATGCAGGCACTCCACCTACCATCTTAATCACTGTGACAAACGCCCACTCTGAAAGAAAACTTGTATGTTTTTACATGAATTGTTCTTGAGTCAGATTCTATTCTGTCGTCAATGAAGCAGCTAGGTACTTCCAGTCCAAATATCTAACCTGTCGAAGTCTGGAAGGAAAGCTTCGTGTGTTTCGATTATTTTCAGGTATGACGACTGGTCTCCAACTGCACAGAAGCCTCACAGAGGGTGACAGAGCTCTCAGTCTCTTTCTCAACTGGGTAGTCTCCGAAAATTAATTTGAACATATGCCAATTCTGGGTCCATCACTCCAGGTAAACTTTAAATAAGTTCATTGATCCATTGTAAGAGGAAAGTCGAGATCTTCCAAAGGAAAATGAATGAGAAGTTGTACAGAATGCTTAGAAGCAGGTATAGGGTCAGGCTGAAGAAAGATTCCAGCTGTGGGACTGGTGTTGTGCACGTAAGGCACCCACCTGCAGAGCCAGCACCCCACATGGACACTGGTTTGAGTCCCGGATGTTCTGCTTCCCGTCCAGCTCTCTGATAAAGTACCTAACGAGGAAGTGGAAGATAGCCTATGTGCCTAGGCTACTGTACCCACATGGGAGACTTGGGATAAAGTCCTGGCTCCTGCTTCAGCATGATCCAGTCCTGGCCAGTGTAGCCATTTGTGGAGCGAATCAGTAAATGGAAGATTCTCCCTCCTCTGTAATTCTGCCTTTCAAACAAGTAGAATGGCGAATACTTTGTTTTATAAACTCCATGAGGGAAATGAAATTACTTAGCAATACTTTTGTTCATGCTGATGCTAGGTAGCAATTCTGTGAAAGCTTTGGATTAATTCATGATCAGTACAAAATATTGAGCAAATGAAAACAAAGGTAACTTTTACTGCCAGAAAATAGTAGTTTTGTGTGACATGAAATACCCTAGGAGCAATTCTGTAAATAAAGTAGTAATGGTGGCATAATGTTTAAATTGAACTACATTTCCACAAAAACAGATCAACTATATAGAGAAGAATTTAGGTAACATTTGCAACAAAGCTTGGGGACAGGTAAAATGACAGGTCGCCATGAAACTCCTACAGGAAATATTGCAACCTTCTGAGCAGGGATCCTTATCAGCAATTGTTACTTTGTCCCATTTGGATTTGAGCCACGCTGCTGAGATGGTACCTCACTGCGGTTTGATCTGTATCTCCCACGGGCTAGTGTTGCTGGTGAGCAGCTCTGACACATGCGTTGGCCGCTGGATTTCTTCTTCTGGGAACTGCTTGTCGAGGTCCTTCGCCGATTTTGTCACTGGATTGCTTTTTGTTGTGATAGTGCTTGAAATTTTTAAGTTGGTGATACATTCTGGCTATTACTCCTTTGTCAGACAGGCAGCTTACAAATGTTTTGTCCCATTCGTTAGACTGTCTCCTCACTACCGATTTTTCTTAAAACTTTTTAATTTTTTTAAAGATTTATTTCTTTTTATTACAAAGTCAGATATATAGAGAGGAGGAGAGACAGAGAGGAAGATCTTCCATCTGATGATTCACTCCCCAAGTGAGTGCAACGGCCGGTGCTGTGCCGATCTTAAGTCAGGAGCCAGGAACTTCTTCCAGGTCTCCCACACGGGTGCAGGGTCCCAAAGCTTTGGGCCGTCCTCGACTGCTTTCCCAGGCCACAGGCAGTGAGCTGGATGGGAAGTGGAGCTGCCAGGAGTAGAATCGGTGCCCATATGGGATCCTGGGGCGTTCAAGGCGAGGACTTTAGCCACTAGGACACGCCGCCGGGCCCTGAATTTTTTCATTTTCTGTGCAAAAGCTTCTGAGTGCAATGTAGCCTCATTTGTCTGGTTTTGCTTTTGTTTCCTGTACCCTGGGGAGGGAGTCTTTTTAAAAATATTATTTACTTTTATTGGAAAGGTCAGTTTAAGGGAGAAGGAGATACAGAGAAAAAGATCTTTCATTTAATTTCTCAAGTGGCTGCAGTGGCCGGATTGAGCCAATCTGAAGCCAGGAGCTTCTTCCTGGTCTGCCATGTGTGTGCAGGGTCCTAAGGCTTTCCCAGGTCATAAGCAGAGAGTTGGATGGGAAATGGAGCAGCTGGGACATGAAGCAGTGCCCATATGGAATTCCAGCGCATATAAGACAAGGATTTAGCCACTTGGCCACCACGCTGGACCCAGAAATAAATCTTTAAAAACACACACACTCGTAAAATTTGGGTGCTTTTAGCGTAGTACTAGAGTTGTACAACCACAATGAATTCAGAATTGTATTTTTAGCATTACTCATACATCATAATGATTTTTCAGGTCTCTAGTAACCAGAACACGCTAAAGCTTTTGGGAGTAAGGGAAGGCACACAGCGGTACAGACACAGGATGCACCTAACTCGAATCCTGAGTCGTCAACACAATGAGAAATGCCTTTAAATGTTCGAAAAGATTGATTTGTTCTTATTGGAAAAGCAAGTTTATAGACAGGAGGAAAGACAGAAGATCTTCCATCTGCTGGTTCACTCCCCAAGTGGCCTCAGTGGCAGGAACTGGGCTAGTCTGAAATCCGAAGCCGGGAGCCTCTCGGAGGTCCCCCAGGGGTGCAGAGGCACAAGCTTTCCCAGGCACATTAGCAGTGAGCTGGAGCAGAAGTAGAGCAGCCAGGACTGGAACCGGTACCCATACGGGATGCTAATACTGCAGGCGGCAGCTTAACCTACTACTCCATGGCACCAGCCCGAAATGCCACACAACAAGCAGAAACACACAATCAAGACATTTTAGATCAATTCATCTCCAAATATTCTTTTTCCAGGAAACTGTGGCGAACATGCTTCATCCTATGACAGAATTAAGGAAAAAAAAAAAAAGAATAAAAGATGCAGGACCCAGGAACCGGGAACCCATCCCAACAGAGAGACAGTAAGATAACCAAGGATGGCAGCCAAGCAAGATGCAGGTGGCTAGCTATACACCTGTCCCGGTTCGCATCAGAGCTCCAAAAACAAAACCAAACATTATTCATAAAAACGCATTTGTAAAGTATCAATGTGAGAAACGGTGCGGAGTGTGAAAGGACTGCCGTAGCGACCCAGAAAATCAGGGAAGTGGGGGAAACAAAGCAACAGTTTACCACAGAGAGGTCCTTTAAAGGAAGGCCTGCTGTGCGTGTTGCTATCTTTTACTTGTACTCAATGCTAGACAGGCTGGCTTTTCATACTGGAAACTCACTTCTGGGAAGAACGCTCACATTCTTTAACAATTTCCATCTGTTTCCTTCTGGGCTTCTGGAATTTCCTTCAGCTGAATTGGACTGTGGACTGTGGCTGTACTTTACTTGAATTTTCCCCAAGTTTGAAAAGAACCTCTTTATTTTAGACTAGTGTCCCATTGATAGAAAAGTTGTGAGTAGAATACAGGATTCCCACGTAACTTTGCTTTAGTGGATTTTGCTTTTTGACGCTTTGCAAATATTGATTCTCCACCGCCCTGCCCTTTTAGAAATGGCAGACAGGTGGGGGCCCAGCTCTGTGGTATAGCATCTAAAGCCGCTGCCTGCAATGTTAGTATCCTATGTGGGTGCTGGTTCAAGTTCCAGCTGCTTTATTTTTGATCCAGCTTTATGCTAATGAGCCTAGGAAAGCAATGGAACATAATTCAAGCTCTTGGGCCTCTGTACTCACACAGGACAAGTGGAAGAAGTTTGGCCCATCCAGCTCCAAACTATTGGGGCCATTTGGGGAGTGATTCAGTCAATGGAAGATCTTTCTCTCTCCATCTCTGCCTCTTTCTGTAACTCTTTTAAATAAATAAATACATACATACATAAATCTCTACAAATAAATTGAAGGCAGTCCAGGGCTAGAATAGAGGTGCTGTGTGTTTATCTAGACTCCTCACATTTCACTACTCTGCCATCTATCAACTGGGGCCTTTATCCTTATAGGCCAAGATGATAATGGTCTAGTCTAAGGGTACCATTCTTCCAACAGCAGGTGCTCATTTGGTCCCTGGTGCACATTTTGGTAATTATTACACTCTTTCAAACTCTTCCATCATTATTACACCTGTCTTCTAGATCGATGATTGGTGATTTTTAATGTTACCACTGAAAGTGTTTTGGGGTGCCATGATCTGTGCCTACATAAGATGGTAAACTTAACTGATAAAGATTGTGTATGACGTATTCTGTTGGCTCCACTGACTGACCGTTTCCCCTTCTCCTTCTCCTGAGACTCAGCAATGTTGGAATCAGGCCAACTGATAACCCAGTGGGTCCACAAGTATCCGAGAGTCAGTCTTCAAAACAAAAAGCTAGAGAGGATTAAGCTTCATGACAAAGCAAGCTGAAAGCCACGGCAGGCCGGCAAGTTAGGTCTGTAGCACTAGTGATCCAAGTGTCCAACGCAAGGAAAATTTCTTCAAGGAAATGAAAAGCACTCCTCAGACGAACCCATGAATGATCAAGATAAAACCAATCAAAGTAACCTTCTTGCTGCGTGAAGAAAATGCTAATGGCCCAGATGTGTGGTCTAACTAGCTACAACATTCCTGTAAGCCAAGGAAGCCAAGTTTGACATCAGCAAAGATTGGCTCATAATGAATACATCATCCCCATAGCGAAAAGGGAAGTGCTGTAGGCTCAGCATTCAGACTGAGCCGTGTCCTGACGCACCCACACTAAAGTCAGCTCTATCGATGGAGTCTCCAGCATGGATAACAAGACCCGATCAGACAGGTCCATGCAGAAAACCATGGCACCCTGGGTTGGTCTGTTTGCTACTGCTGTATCAGAATACCTGAGACTGAGTCATTTGTTTGGAAATAGATCTAGTTTGGCTCACTGTTTTGGAGGCTGGAAAGTTCAAGTTCAGGCAGCTGGCTGTCTCTAACAAGGGCCTCTGTGCTGTATCAAAATGTAGTAGGGGAACAACAACAAACCAGGAAGGCAAAATGAGTGCCTGCAGAAGAGCAAAACCACGAATGGCAACTTTGCTCTATAACAATCCTGCAGAAATTAATTGAGTCTCACAAGACAGACAACAAACTCCCTGGCTCCCTAGCACTTCCTGTTGAGCCCCAAGTACCAGCACTGCCGCTTTGAGGTTTCAGTGGGAACAAATCAAATTCAAGCCATCACACATCCCAAACTGGAGTAAGGTTAAGAAAAAAACCAACTACACAAGATGGAAAAAAATCAGTCAGATCTCAGTGTCCTTGAGGAATCACTTGGCCTGCCGCTGGGATCCTGGGTGGGTAGACAGGGGTGTGCAAGAGACCAGAAGGGCTCCCTTGCCTGCAGCTGAGCCACAGAGCCAAGGCTGTGCCCCGGACCCTCAGCTGAGCCTTGTACAACTGCACAGAAATAGTTAAGTGTTAGAAGAATGCAACCTTGTTGACTATACAGACCATCACTGAACGGGCACTCGTTAAGAATCACTAGCAACTTGAAGGCGACTTAGCTGAGTGGGGCAGCCCTTCAAGTGATTCTCTGTGTATGTACAGCACGATTGGGTGCTGGAGAGTGGGCATGGAGGAAGGAGCACACGAAAGTCAGGCAGCCCAAAGCCAGGGGTGCCCGTCTCTAGGCATCAGCCTTGGGGCAGGTGACTGGGCTGAGGGCCTGGGATGTAGCCTGAGGCACAGCCTGCAGCTCGGGTCTCTAAATCCCAGGCCAGTAGCTCTTCCTGGAGGACATTCTTAAGGGCTCCTTGGTTTAGGTTTCAATCTGCTGTGTTCAGTCCTGGCTCATGATGTAAATGCCAAGAACCCTTCATTTCTGTCTCATACGTTTTAGAGGATTGTATCACACAAGACTGGCTGAATAATATTTCAGCAGTTAATTGAAAGTGCTTTTGTAAAACGCTGGTTGAGCGGTGGGCCATGCTTGCACAATGTGCTTGCTCCAACAGTTTACAAGAATGCTCCACCGAGTTTGCAACATTAGCTGTCATTCTCTCTCCTCCAGTTCCAGAGAAATCGAGATTATTTAAAAGTTGGCCTTCTCTCGTAGTAAACAATAAGATCCTGATGTTCCACAGTCTCTTAGGAGACAAAGATCTGTCTAATTTTTTCCTCCCGTTTCCGTCAGGGCTGAAACAAAAAGTCATCTGACCCCATGAAGATACTGAAAGGGGAAGTTGAGGCAGAGGCCAAAGGAAAAGGCTCTCCGGAACGTGCACCACAAGAGAGATCTGAGCAAATAAGGGCGCTCTACTTTCCTCTGATTGCTGTGGTTGGGCTTTTCCAGGGAATACAAAATAATGGTCAGTTCCAGCCAAGAGGCTTCCCTGAGGAGCCTGAGCTTTAATCCACACACATTCTACCCGTTTTCTGAGTGCATAAACGAGTGATTTTTTTTATAAGCAACATTAATTGCTTCCCTGTGTTCTTGTTCACAGAGAGCATTTTACTCCTACCATCTCCACAACAGCATTGCAAGGCAGCTTGTTAGACGCATTAGCCTATCACAGCTT
The DNA here is from genome assembly GCF_017591425.1 of Ochotona curzoniae. Lineage (NCBI taxonomy): Eukaryota > Metazoa > Chordata > Mammalia > Lagomorpha > Ochotonidae > Ochotona > Ochotona curzoniae. The sequence continues at coordinate 6,278,407 of NW_024466446.1, read as the reverse complement.
TGTTGCTTTCCTTTCTTTCTTTTTTTTTTTTTTTGCAATGCATGTCAACTAAATATTCCATCCATTTCATGCCTTAGAATAGCGTTATTTCTGAGACTTCAAAAGTATGCTTTTGGTTTTTAACTTCTCCTTTTTGTAACCATCTTGGCTTGCATAACAGTAAGGAGCTTTGGAAGTTGTCTGCCTCGTTGTTTTCACGCACTGCTTGTCAAACACTTTTACTTAGCAACGCACTCAAAAGTAATGACCTTGGTACCAGCAGCGGAAAACGCAAAAGGAATATCTCCAATCTGTGTTGTCCCACCTACATGAACTGGATGGCTACTTATCAATATCACTTTCTACCGCTAGACAGAAAGTCCTCGAATGCTGTGATCCTCGTGGGGAGTGTGGATGGGGAGAGAGGGAAAACCTGGATGCTGAAGGAGGCAGGAAGTGGTTCAGAGTGATAGGTGGGCTACGCAGCCAGGACGTACACTCTAAGACAACAGTGCTGGTGTTCACTGATCTTATCGCTACTTGTATGTTTCTATCTGACCTCTACCTCCCCATCATCCTGCAACTTAATTTACCCACTCAAAAAATATTTTGCAGAGACACTACCACGTGCCTGGCACTGTTCAAAGCACCTAGGTCATATCAGAGAATGATGCAGACAAAATTGCCAGACTGTACTCGATGGCGTATGGTGCAACAGTGTTGCTGTTTGGGATTGCTGCATCCCCACATCAGAGTGCCGGACTGTAGTCCCAGCTACTCCACCTCCAGTCCAGCTTCCCGCTCATTTGCACTCTGGGGGACAGCAGATAATAGATAATGCCAGGTATTTGGATCTCTGCCACCATCATGGGAAAGTCGGACTGAGTTCCAGGCTCCTAGCTTTACTGCGGGCATTTTGGAAGTGAATCAGTGGATCAAAGGTCTCTCTCTCTCTGAATATAGGGCCCAGAGCAATAGTCTAGTGGCTAACATTGTCACCTTGCACATGCCAGGACCCTAGATGGGCACCAATTTGTGTCCTGGTGGCCACACTTCCCATGCAACTCTCTCACTGTGACCTGGGAAAGCAGTCAGGGAAGGCCCAAGGCCTTGGGACCCTGCACCCGCGTGGGAGACCCAGAAGAGGCTCTGGGCTCCTGGTTTCATATTGGCTCAGCTCCATCCATTGCAGCCACTTGGGGAGTGAATCAGTGGACAGAAAATCTCCCCCTCTTCCCCTTCTCTCTGACTTTCCAATAAAAATAAATAATTAAAAAAATGGAATGAGGGCCCGGTGCGGTGGCGCAAGTGGTTAAGGTCCTCGCCTTGCACGCCCGGGATCCCATATGGGCGCCGGTTCTAATCCTGGCAGCCCCATTTCCCACCCAGCTCCCTGCCTGTGGCCTGGGAAAGCAGTCGAGGACGGCCCAAAGCTTTGGGACCCTGCACCCGCGTGGGAGACCCAGAAGAGGCTCCTGGCTTCGGATTGGCATAGCATTGGCCGTTGCGCTCACTTGGGGAGTGAATCATCGGACGGAAGATCTTCCTCTCTGTCTCTGCTCTCTGTATATCCGCCTTTCCAATAACAATAAAATCTTAAAAAAAAAAGGAATGAAAACAAGTAATGTTTTAAAATTGCCAACTTTTATGGAGTTTATATCCTAATGGGAGAAGGGTGGGAGTCAGGAAATAATAATAATAATAAATATCAGAATATAATAAATACTATGGAAATGATCAGAGAAAGTAAGGGAAATGGGAAACACGGAAGGATGAAGGTATGAAAGTTAACATACTTTGTGAGGATGAATCCCTTTAACAAGCTGAAATTTAAGTGGATTTTCGGAGGAGGTGAGAATTGGCCATGTGTAGCCATCTGGCAGAAAGTGTGCTCCAGCCTGAGGAAAGGGCTGAGACGAGGAACACGGGGCTTCAGTGTTGTCTGGGATGGCTGAGAAATGGTCCCAAGCAAAGAGGAAATGAGGAAGCCGAGCAATAGCAGAGCTAACGGGGCCAAATGGGTGGGGCTTTGCCGGTCCCTGAGAGGGTCTGGCCCTTACCCAAAGACAAGTGGGGAACTCTGAATAGGTCAAAAGGGACCGGGGTAGAAGAAGGGAGACAAGGCAAGAGGCTTTGCAAGAGCTCTGGGGAGAAGTTACGGCGACTCCGACCAGGCAACAACAGTGGAGATGGTGACAAGTGGTTCGAATTCTGGTTATATTTGGAAGACGAATTTGAGACTGTCACTAATATCTTGAAACCCTAGTTACCAAGTGGTAAAGTGGAAACTTTCACATACTATTCATAAAAAGGACTCAGGGGATCAAAGACCTTAAACATACGTGCTAAATCTGTAACACTCTTAGAAAACATAAAAATCATGCCATTCGATTGGTGATGATTTTCTTGATTGTGATACCATAGATTTTTGTGCATTGAAGGATAGTATCAAGAGGTTGAAAAGATAAGCCATTCTCAAACCACATCTGACAGTGAATTAACGTAAAAAAAGACCAAGACAATCCCTAGTGCCTTGTACTTAGGCGAGTGTTACAATGCTGGGAGAAAAGCAGCCAAAAGCTGGCAGGCATTCTGGGCCTGGTTAATGGCAAATCTATGTTAACTATAACAGTGCGCCCACAAAGTTATATAATATTTTTTTTCTTTTTATTTTTTTCTCCTCTCTCTCTCTCTCTCTCTCTCTCTCTCTCTCTCTCTCTCTCAAGATACATAGGGAATGCTGTGTGCTGCCAGAGGGTGAGGGATGCCAGGCCAGGACATGTCCCTTCAGCTGTGTGCCACCAGGGGTCGCTGCAGATCCTCCAGGGAAGGGGTCCGGGAGACTTGTTGCAATGGAGGGGGGGCCACCAAGCGCATGTCTGACAGAAGAGGAATGACTTCAAAGTCCCATGGGCAGGGCCACTGCATTCACAGCAAGATGAAGGATCTAAGATGGAGTGGTTTAGAAGGGGGACAACTGAAGGGCATGTGTGGGTCAGGCCAAAGCACCCACCCATACGGCCGACCTGGGCTGGGCTAAATAGCATTGCTGGTTGCCGGCCAATGCATGTGACAGCTGGGGCCAGGCAGAACGCCTGGCAGGGCTAGGCTGCAGTACCCACCTCTGAGTGTTGGGACGTGAGGGTAAGCCACATCAGGTTGGGATACAGCACCCACTGGAATATGAGAGAACTGGATCTCGGGACAGATTCTATTATAATATTAGGCTACCATAACAGGCCCCCAAGTAATATTTTTTTTTGTCAGTTTTTGGCACTTTGAAGAGAAAGCTGAAGAATTCACTCAGACTTTTGGGACACCTGTATTTCTATGTCAGTATACTAAACTTCTCTGTTGAACCATCACCCAGATTCCTCTGAATGGGATGGTCTCAGGGAATCTCCATTTGGTTTCTGACTTTTGTAAGAGTTCCAAGACTGCTCTCTTTGAAGAGGGGGTTTGGCTAAGCCAGGCCACATCCTCTGGAGATGTGATGGCAGAGAGACGGAGAGCAGAAGGTGACTTACCAAGACACATGGGCAACGAGAGAGAAACCTGCTTGTCTTCCTCTGGGTTGGGCTACAGGTGCTGCTCAGCTCTTGGACACATTCAAGCTAGAGAGAGGCAGAGAGGAGCAGTGGTGAGACTTGCGGCTACATCTGGGAATCATCCCCCAGCTGCTCCAGCCTTACAAAGAGCTGCAGCCCAGGATACATCTGCTATGTTAGGAGTCTGTGCTTCATTAGACTACAAAATTGGAGAACCTCTCACAGGACAGGCAACTAGCCTAGTGGTTAAGACACCAGTTTGGGTGTGTGTGCGATGGCCCCATTGGCTAATCCCCCACCTGCAAGTGCCAGCGTCCCCTATGGGTGCTGGTGGCTCACCTTGGGACATTTTGGCTATTTGGGGAGTGAACCAACAGATGAAAAGTCTTTCTCTCTGCGTCTCCCTCTCTTTGTAAATCTTCCTTTCCAATAAAAATAAACAAATCTTTTTTAAAAGACACCAGTTAGGACCTACCTACCCAACTCACTTTGGAGTGCCTGGGTCCATTTCTGGTTCTGACTCTTAATTATAAATTCCTTTTAATACAGAATCTGGAAGTCAGGGAATGATAAATGGGACAAGCAGGGTGGCAACGATGGCTCTGGGAGGCATTTCTGTCTCTGGTCCTGAACCTAAACCCCACCACATGCTGATTCAGCAACCCGCTTTTACATCATGCACTTGACTCCTCCACACCCAAGAAAACTCCCTGATAAGCACAGCACTGGGCTGTATGTAGAGATTGCATGAAAACCTCCCCAGAGGACATTACACACATGCAACCAACCCAAATATCACTCCATGTATATATTCAGTTATATGGGGCTAGAGACCGCCACCCTCTATCCCATTAAGGGAATCACTGGGTTTGGAAGGGGGTGTCTTGCTTTCTCACCCTCTTCTTTTTCTTTCCTTCTCTTTCTCTCTTCCTCCCTTCCTTCCCTCTCTTCCTTCCCCCTCCATCTTCCTTCCTTTTTTCTTTTTTCTTTCTATCTCTCTCCCTCTTCCTTTTTTCTCTTTCTTCTTTCTTCTCTCTCTCCCGCTCTCTCTCCTTTCCTTCCTCCCTTTCTCCCTCTCTCGCTTCCAGACTGTAGGGACACTGTAGAGGTCCATTGCTGATCCGACGGAGGCACCAGGCTCTCTGCTCTCTGTTGGGGATTACCAAGATCGCATTTTTTTGATGAAACAGGTGCTCAACCTAGAAAAGTCTAGTTTGCTGCCTTGTACACAAGGGTCAAACGAATGTATCAATCCCCAATGGCAATCTTAGCATCAGAACTACATTATCAGTCAATGTTTCTCATAGTTCAGGGGTCAAAGTCCTGAACTAGGAACAAAGGTTGTGCTGTGCTCTCTCCACTGAAGTATATTAAGTAACATCAACAAGCATTGCTTTACTAGCTCTGCTTCCTGAAATTTAATCCATTACATCCTTGGTGGAAAGGAACTGTTAGGTAGGAAAGTAAACATCAGCCTGTACCTGTGAGACGGGCTGAGGGAAATCACTGGACATTTTCGTGCAGTGGAATGTGGGGGGAATTGTAGCTGCAGGCCTCACCAACAGATCAGCACTTGCAGCTCAGGAGTTTTTCCCATATCCTATAACCATGTCAAGTGAGTGTCCCCACGAGTAGTTTAGGACACCCTGTACCGGGGACGGGGGGGTGGGGGGGTTGTTAGGTCCCATAATGCACCTTTTTTTTTTATTAATAAAATTTATTTTGACATTCTTTACATACTTAGTTAGAGTAAGAAGGTTCAAGGGCTACAGGAAAGTGGATAATACTAGTATGTTTTCCATATTGTTACCTTCATGTTTAAAAGGGGGGTATTAAGGGAGAAGGCCCACCCAATTTCCCACCCTCCCCAAGTCCCGGGTGTAGGGCATGCTCTGAGGTTCTTGCTCAGGTGGTTTTGATATTGCAACAGTTATGAATCGCTGTCAATCTTGCCACTCCAAGCACTATGAGGTCTTTGAAAAATCCACTGATTGACGTAGTCCATCATAGCTGAGATGGTTGGTTGACCCGTTCTGTCTTCTCTCTTTTCTTCGTTAAGGTTCTGAGTCCAGCATTTAGATTAGGAAGATCTTCAAAGAAACTTCTTGTATGTGCTAACAAGTACAGGGCCTGGCACCGTCCATCGCTCCAAACAGCTGGTGGTTGTAATTGCTGGGTTGGTTCTGTTTTCACTCCCGAAATCCACTGGAACCAATGGGTGTTGCAGTCCAGCCTGGTTCTGCCCAGCACATACTTGGTCCTCACCTAAACCAGTGGGAGCTGCAGCCTAGTTGGAGCGACCCACAATAACCCCCACCAGGACCGTCCCTACCCTGGTTTGCCAGTAAGTGTAGCAGTAATCCAGTCTGTCCCACACCCCATTCCACCCCAGCCGCTGTTTAGTTTTATGTCTTCCTGTGGAAGTGGTAACCCAAGAGGGATGAGCCCACTATTTCCCTCCCAGGCCTCTCCCACTCCCAGATTCCAATTGATGCTGCCCAAACAAACCTCGCCCACTTTAATTCTGTTTGCACCAGTAGGAATAATCCGCCGAGCCCGGCTTTTCCCTGATCTAGTCCACATGGGGCGCACAGGTGTGGTAGCTCTGCCTAGTCTGGTCTGCCCCCATCCCAGCCCATGCTCTCCTGCGGAAGTAGCTATCCTGCAAAGGAACCCTCCCTTATTCACCTGCTGGCTCTGCCTACTTCCTTTCTTGTTCTCAGGCTGGTTGGACGCTGCGGTCCCCTCCGGTACAGGCAACCTCACCTCGGCATTCCATATTGTGCACTAGTCTTTGTTGCGACCGAACCTGGGTCAACCAACACTGGTGCTTGGATTTGCCAGTGGATGACGTGGACAGATTCAGCCTGGTCTTGCCCCCACGTCTGCCAAGTGTATGCCAGTGGGTAGCTTTCCATGGCCTTTTCTGGGCTGTTTCCTATCATGTTTCTTGTGTTTACCTGCTGGGTCTGTGTCCTGCCAGAGGAGTTGCCCAGGCTCCTCCATCAGAACCTCTCCCAATGCCAGGTTTCACGCTTACCAGTGGGTCCATGAGCCAACCCTACTCAGTCCACCTCCTGTCATAGCAGGAACTGTGGCTTTTCCTGACTGGCCTTCCACCCAATCTGGTTCTTGCTGTTGGATGTTCCAGCCCAGCCATGGTTTGTCCATACCTACGTATGGCTCACACATGGCTCAGTAGGGGTTTGAGACCTTGCCTAGTCTATCACACATCTGCCCTGGTCCTCCAGAACACCAGGGGGAGTCGGGGTCTGGCCCAGTTCGGTGCATCCAATCCCAGTCCACACTTGTGCCAAGGGAGACTGCAACTGTATCCAGATCAGAACGCAGCCCCCCTTCCAGGTCACGCGCCTCTTTGTGGGAACCTCAGCCCAGCTAGGGTTGTCCCCTTTGCTCCCCAACAGGGTCTGTTCCCAGCCATAGCTCACTCGCATGCCAGTGGTTGCTCTGACTCAGCTTGGCACAGCCCCTCACCTGTCCCAACCTCTGCCTTAGACACTGTGGCTTCGTGTCCCTGGCTCCCGCAGACCAGTAGGTACAAGAGCCTAGCAGGGCATGACCTTTGCTCCTTCCTGGTTTCTAGTTTTACTTGTGGGCTAAGGTTTGCTCATTCGTACCAGATCTACTCCGTTCCCTACCAGTTGACACGTTAGCCAGCCGTTGGAGCTACTTTTGCAGGACAAGCCCCAAGCCCAGGCTTCTGCATGGACTGGTATTTGGTGCCCAGCATTATTAGTGATTACAAATTTTACAAAGGAAGAGTTACTGCCTGTTTCAGGTCCAAGAAGCACAATGGGTTCAACCTGGAGCTAATTAAGCAGCGACTCAAAGAACCAAATCGCCAGAGCTCCCTAGCCGGGCGGCCAGCAGGCGGAGCCTGGCACCAATGGCGCACTGGCCGCCCAGACACGGCTCACCATGTGCCCATGGCGGCCGTCCGGGATCCAGGCATGAGTAGTTTAGGACACCCTGTACCGGGGACGGGGGGGTGGGGGGTGTTGTTAGGTCCCATAATGCACCGTTAATTAAAGTCCCAGGAGGAAGTCCATGGAATTCCATGCCTAGAAAAGGTCTCCGCCCAGTAACATCCATGGGACCTGTGGTGGTGGGAGCCGGAGATTGAGGACACGATGACGGATGGTGTGGGGAGAGAAGCTGGACGCCCACATCTATTAAAACGGCACTCGGATTGCAGACTGGCCTGTTAGTTCTTTGCTGAGATGCCAGCTTGGTTTGTCAAGTGTGTTTTCATTAAGCTTTGCTTTGTGAGCACAGGTGCAGTTCTGGCTCAGTCATCCTTGGATAAAAGATCCAAGGCAAGCTGTCCAACACCGATGGCACTATTATCAAAAACTGAAGCGGCACTATGCAAATCTATTGCCACCTATGGTTCTGATCCTGCTCTAGAAAACTAAATAAAATCACATTTATGGAAAAAAGTTTTAACAAATATTCTTAAATACAGCTTGTTGATAACTACAAGATCAACAGACTAAGCAAAAATGTTCAGAATCTTAATTAAGAAACTGAATGAATCATGACACTGCTGAGATCAAAGTAAACAGGAATACAGAAGATCAAATTAAACTGATAAAACTCTGTGGTTTCTTTTATTTTGAATACTGATGGTGCTATGCTCTGATTTTTTTTTCTTCTACAACACCTTAAGAAAAACATCTCCCAGCCCCGGGATTTCCATCACAATATTTTGTACAGGAAAATTTCTTCAAACAAAAATAAATCCTTTTTTTCCTTCCTCCCTAACTCCTGAGGGAGCTGGCAAAGAACAGGTTACAATAACTCCATTCCACAGTTCTTTGCCAACGTGTACACACTGAACAAAACAGGATCCAGCCCTGTCTGTAGGCAACTGCCCGGGCTGCCTTGTACCTAAGCAAGTGCTACATGGCTGGGAGAAAAGCATCTAATGGCTGATGTGCATTCTGGGCCTGATAAGGCCAAATCTGAGTTAACTATACCAGTGTGCCAGCATAATTGTCTATTCTATATTTTTTCAAAAAGATACGTGGGGAAGGTGGAGAATTCTGGGCTAGCACACGCTACCTCAGGCACAGGGCAGGGTGGAGGGGGTGGTGGTGGGAGCAGCTGAGGGCAAGTTTGACGGGGAGGAATGACATCTGGAGTTTTCCATGGACCAGGCACTGCACTCGAGGCAGGCAAGGGAACGAGATAGTCTAGAGGGGGATCCTGGAGGGAATCTTTAGGTCAGGCTAAGGCACCTGCCCACATGGGAGACCTGGGGTAGGCTAAACAGCATTGCCTGCCACTCACTGGTGCCTGCAAAAGCTGGAGCTAAGGGGCATGCCTGCTGGGCTAGGGCACAGAACTCACAAGTGTCAGAGCAGGGGCGGGCCACGACAGGCCTGACGGCAGAACTTACCAGAACATGAAAGAACTGGATCTAGAGGCAGATTCTGTAGGGACTGATGGGTTTACCTCTGGGGCCTGGAGCACTTGCCTATTTGACAGGGGAGGTTTCCACAGACCAAACCACTGCAATGCAGGTAGGCTAGGGAGCTGAGACACAGTGGCTTAGAGTAGGGACACTGTAGGGCATGTTTGGGTCAGGCTATTATTTTTAAAAACTGTAGCATACCTACTAGTAGATTATAACTATCTGTAGCTTTGAGATACAAACTCAATTCTTTATGGTGTTAAAGGCTTTGTTGCATAATTTCTTTTAAAATTGTGTTTGTTGACTGACAAGTTTCTACAGTACAGCTTCTAGCAAAATCAGGCAGAAGGTGGAAGACCTGGGTTAGGCTAATTAGCATTGCCCACTACCTACTCTGTTTGGAGAGCTATGGGTGGGGATGGGCTGAGCTAGGGTAGACCACAGAACTCTCCTAATACGAACCCATCTGATACTCACAGGAGATGGGGCTGGGAGGAGTCTGTGGCAGGCCTCCTAAAAGTGACTGTTTTATTTGCTTACAATAATGCTGCAAATAGTTAAAACCAGACATAAGTATATTTTAAAATGTGACAGTTTTCAGCTTCATTTTTTTATGAAGAAAACATATCTTTATTGAACTTATATAGACAAACACATTGTCATGAAACTAAAGTATGTTTTGGTTTTTAGATTTTGTAAATGTTGCAGGAAAACTGGTGAAATTGTATCTGCGCAGAGGTTGCCTTTACAAAGACAAAATACCAACCTTGCTGCTGAGTTTCTAGTTTTACCAGGTGATTAGCAAGGAGGCAGCCACCCCACCCTCCTGGGGTTCTAGCTTAATCATGAGGATACAAACAAGTTCCCTATCCCGGCTTTCTGATGGTGTAGCCTGAGCAGGCTAGACAGGATTACAGTACTGGCCCTTTAATGGGTCCCCAGATGTGCCTAAAGCTTCTGTTGTGGAGTGTGAGAGCGATCACAATGGATGCAAATGTGGGATGTTAGGAGGAGTCTTTATGGGCCAAGCTTGGCAACTGTTGGCAGAAGCTGCTACTCTCCAGGAGCCACTGCACTGCTCAGCAGAAATCAGGGTGTTTTTGTTTGTTTTGTTTTGTTTTAAAGATTTATTTATTTTATTGGAAAGGCATATTCACAGAGGAGAAACAGAGAGCAAGATCTTCCATCTACTAGTTCACTCCCTAAGTGGCTGTAACGGCTGGAGTTGATCTGATCCAAAGCCAGGAGCCACGAGTCTTTTCTGGGTTTCCCACGTGGGTGCAGGGTCCCAAGGCTTTGGGCTGTCCTCTACTGCTTTCCTAGGCCACAAGCAGGGAGCTGGATGGGAAGTGGAGCAGCCGGGACACAAACTGGTACCCATATGGGATTCCAGCAGTTGCAGGATTTAGACACTAGGCGACTGTACCAGGTCCAAGTCAGGGGTTTTTAAGCTCTCATCCTCCAACGAGCTTGAAAGCCACAGAGTACAAAGTTCCAATGCAATACAATCAAGTAAGTGCAGGAGGCAGGAAGGAGCAGCAGGAACCCCGTTTCCCTTGTAGTTAACTAATCTAAAGTAGCCTGGAGGGAGGCAGGAGCAGTCTGCACGGTCAATGAGCTGGGCAAGTGGGTGCTAGCTACCACCTGCTGTACCCCATCAGAAGTGTAACACCAGGATGTTAGCTACTGGAGTGATGGATGGATTTCAAGGTCTGTAAGTCAGAGTATCACCTGTGACTTCTTGCATCAGAACAGAGATAAACACTGAGATGTTCATAGCAGGGACAACTGTGTCACTCTTATCGAGTTACTCCTTACAGAAGGATTTCAGGCTAAGGATAGTGAGACCTGGGCCCGGCACGGTGGCGCAGTGGTTAAGGTCCTCGCCTTGCACGCCCGGGCCCCCATATGGGCGCCGATTCTATGCCCGGCAGCCCTGCTTCCCACCCAGCTCCCTGCCTGTGGCCTGGGAAGGCAATCGAGGACGGCCCAAAGCTTTGGGACCCTGCACCCGCGTGGGAGACCCAGAAGAGGCTCCTGGCTTCGGATTGGCATAGTATCGGCCCGTTGCGCTCACTTGGGGAGTGAATCATCGGACGGAAGATCTTCCTCCGGTCTCGCCTCTCTGTATATCCGCCTTTCCAATAAAAAAATAATAATAATAATAAAAATCTTTAAAAAAAAAAGAATAGTGAGACCTGATACGATTTGTGTCACAGACTATTCACTGAGGCATTAGAGGCTTCGTTGGATACTTTCTTTTTAATTTTTGTTTGTTGACTGCCAAGATTCTATAGAAGCATAACTTCCAGCAAAATCATGCCGGCCCAAGACTTAGGAGATGATGGCTTTTGCTTATGTGATAAAGCAAAGCTTCAAGATGAAGGTGAACACCAGGCAGATGACGGAATCACCTGAGATGCCCACATCCTGCGCCAGAGTTCCTGGGTTCAAATCCTGGCTCTGCTTCCGATGCAGGTTCAACTCATGGGCACCCTGAGCAGTAGCTGACGGCTCAAGCGTGCGATTCCCTGCCGTGCAGGCAGGGCAGAGGCCCACTCTGTTCCTCAGCCTAGCCCCCTTCTGCAGGCACTGGGAGAATGGCCCAGCACATGAAACAGCACTTTCTGTCTCTGTTGATTCTTTGTCTTTCTGCCTTTCAAATGAACAAGTTCAACAACGCTAAGCGTAACCCGAGAACAAGCCCTTCTAAAACCTCTTTCTTGCTCTTAAGAGACTAACAATGGTTTTGACCCTAACTCCTAATTGCCAATCACTTCCTTTCCATCAGATCGACAATCAGCAGTAATCTATTTTGGCAATGAGCCACAAAGAAACACAAGCCGCAGGGTAATTAACCAACAGTGTCTCTTCATATTAATCATAAGAAAGCCATTTTAAAAAGTGATTGGAGCGAAGACAGAGTCACTTGTACCAGCTTTACACAAAAACAAAGCCATGGCCTGGAAGGCATGCTCAGAAACGGCTCGCACAAAACAATGACCTAGAGGGAGGGCCAAGGTTTCAGAGCATAACTGTCAACTGGATCTGATGATGCCACTGGAAATGTGTTCCAGGAGCTCTCACATTTGGTGCTGGGGTCTATACCAAACAACACAGAATTTCAAAATTTATCCATTTTTATTATTCAGAAGGCAAAACCAGTGATACGGACATATCTGCTCGACAAACATTACTTAATTCCTTCACCCATACAGTTTTAGATAACTGAGTGACATTAGATCATCTCGTAATTTAGCAAGGTGATGGAGTTACACAGTTTTTCACGCCACTTGCTGTAATGACGTTAATACTTCTAGGAAGGGCTGGTACCATGGCTCAATAGGCTAATCCTCCACCTGCAAGTGCCAGCATCTCACATGGGCACTGGTTTGTGTCTGGCTGCCCCGCTTCCCCTCCAGCTTCCTGTCTGTGGCCTGGGAAGGCAGCCGAGGACGGACCTGCACCCATGTGGGAGACCCAGAAGAGGCTTCTGGCTACGTAAGCTAGCTTCAGACCGACCTGGCTCCTGCCATTGTGGCCATCTGAGGAGTGCACCAGCAGACGGCGCATCTTTTCCCTCTGCGAATCTGCTTTTCGAGTAATAATAGATAAATCTTTGAAAAAAATACTTCTAGGGAAATAAAAATCACCGAATGAAATAATATTAAACTACGTGGTTATGGTATAAAGTAAAATATAATATAATGTAGACAGGTAGTTTAGGTCTGAGTGAGCTAGAAGTCCCCTGCTAGCTCCCGGTATAATGTTACTGCTCTACCTGTCAATAAAAACATCCACTGTCATAAGACGCTCATGTTTCATCAAGGACTGGGGAATGCTTCTCACAAGTCAACTGTTCCTACATTTAAGTCATGTGTTACGATGCTAACAAGGTTTGAGGTTAACTCCAGCCTGTGTGATCTTCCAACTGAAATAGAAGACAGAATGAATCCTCAGTTCTGGGCTCAGCGAATCTTGCATGAACTACACATGCAGTCTGTTTGAAGAATCAAGATGGTGGAATAGGGTAAGGGCACATTTAAACAGATGGAGAATCATTAGCCAGGGTGAAGCAGAGAGGGCACATCTCAGGTAATAAACGAGGACAGACTGAGGGCAGAGGGGCACCCGGAGACTGATGGACATGGGAAAGCAGAGGAGACAATGTGTGGTGCTGCAGTGACCAGACACTCCAGTGGCAGTCAGTGAGCAGCAAACTGAGCTCCACCAGTAACTAGAACACCACCAGCAGCCAGGTAGGAAGGAGGTTTCACCAGGAGCTCAAGAGGTGAACCCAGGCCATGAACTGCCTGTCCTGCTGATTTGTTTGATTCGTCCAGGAGCAGAGAGAAAGAGCAGTATACCTCAAACAGATGGTGCAGCAACAGGGTGGATTTCACAACCCAAACCCTTACCAGAGCTGCACTGGGCGCCATTTTATGCAGGGAAGCAATGGTTGTGGGATGGGGCTGTGCATGCACTAAGCTGGTAGCAAGCTCATTTCTAGTTCAGTATATTGCACAATGTGGCATCCTAAAGGTTCCACCCGAAATAGGTCCAGGTAGCCCCCGAGTCCTAATGGCCAGCAGATCAGAACACCACTAGTGGCATATCAAGCGACATTTCATACAGTATGGCAAAGGCTTTGAGCCTGGAGGGAAAACAGTAAGCCGTACATGCGCTGAACTGGGAGTGAACTCACCTCCAGCTCAGTGCATACACTGGACCTACACGGAAAATAACATGAACTTTGGCGTGCTATGGGTCAAAATAGGTCTTCAGATTCTGGCACGATCAGCACCACCAACAACCTAGCTATATAGGACAATGGGTGTATCCCTAATCCTGGGAACTATGCAAACCAGAAGTGGGAGAAAGCTTGCTCAGACAATGGTGCAACAACAGCACAGGATCACAGGACGTGGAGAGTGGTGAGCCAGGAACTGGGGCTACTGAGACCATGGTGGAAATCTAGCATAAGAACCCAGACCTAGAACTCATGGGAGGGAGTGACACAAGTGACTGCAAATAAAGAGTCATGTATCGACTGCAATAAGTAAAATCGAATTTTAGACCTGTAGGTAACACAGCTTAGCAACCTGCCCCAAGAAGAAGAATCTGATAACCGAAAGTACAATGACCAAGAGCAAAAGAAGATACAGAGGCACAAGAAATATTACTGAAGACTCCCCTGCAAAACCCTTTGCCAACCTCAGAGTTAACTGAGGAAGACATCAAGAAAATGGGGGATAAAGAATTCAAAACACTTGTTAAAATGCTTCATATCAACAATGAGAAGCATTTACTAGTAGTTCAAAGAATATGCCACACAGGAAATAGCAACACTGAAAAAAAAATGAAGCAGAATTACTGGAAATGAAGGACACAACAGAGCAAATGAAAAATACAATGGAAAGTCTCCACAACAGAATCAATGAGGCAGAAGACAGAATCTCAGAATTGGAAGATATTTATTGCCACAATGGGGAAACAATCATAACGCTCGAAGATAATTAAGTCAAACTAAGAAAAGTACCCAAGAATTAAGGGGAACTATTAAAAAGCCAAGTTAAGGGAGTTCCAGAAGGCACAGAGAGAAAGGTTGGGTTTAAAAATGCGTTTAATGCGGGGGCCCGGCGCGGTGGCACAAGTGGTTAAGGTCCTCGCCTTGCACGCCCGGGATCCCATATGGGCGCCGGTTCTAATCCCGGCAGCCCCGCTTCCCTTCCAGCTCCCTGCCTGTGGCCTGGGAAAGCAGTCGAGGACAACCCAAAGCTTTGGGAACCTGCACCCGCATGGGAGACCCGGAAGAGGCTCCTGGCTTTGGATCGGCATAGCATCAACCATTGCGCTCACTTGGGGAGTGAATCATCGGACGGAAGATCTTCCTCTCTTTCTCTCCTCTCTGTATATCCACCTTTCCAATAAAAAAAAAAATAATAAAAATAAATCTTAAAAAAAATGCGTTTAATGAAATAGTAAAGGAAAATTTCCCTAATCTGGAGAAAGAATCGGGAAACAGAATACACAATGGGCACAGAACTCCCAACAGGGTTGACCAAAAGTGATCTTCATCATGACACATGATAATCCAGCTCTCTTCAGAGGAATATAACAAAAAGATACTTAAATGTGCATATGAGAAAAATCAATTGACATACAGAGGAACCTCAATCAGACTTACTGCTGACCTCTCACAGGAAACTCTACAGGTCACAAGAGAATGGCACAACATATTCCCGATTCTAAGAGGAAAAAATTGTCAGTCCAGAATAACAACCAACAAAGCTTTCCTTTGTCTTTGAAAATGAAATAGAATTATTTCACAGTAAAGAAAAACTCAAAGAACTTGCCTCTTTCAGACCTGCCCTACAAATTATACTTAATGATGTTCTTTTGACACAGAAAAGAAATAGCATCCACCTAAATCAAAGGCAAATGTGAAGAACATCCCAGTAAAATAACAACAGAAGATGAAATCCAACAATGAACAGCCCATTGCTAAAATGACAGGACCAAATTACCACCCATTCATATTAACCCTGAATATAAATGGCTTAAACCCACCAATCATGCATAATAAATTAGTAAACTAGATTAAAAAACCAAAACAAACAGTTTTGTTTCTCATATTAAATTCTTCACTGACTCACAGGTCATCCAGTAGCATTATTTTCTTCAAGAAGGTTCTTGATTTTCTTTTTCATTTCTTCAGTGGCACATTAGTCATTTGGTAGCATGTTATTTAACTTCATGGTGTTGTAAATTTCTATTTTTCTTCCTGTTGTTGATTTGTTTTGTGGCTTTTCATTTAAGGGGATGTATAACTGTGTAATAGAGACGATCATATCCAGATGTGAGGATACAATTCAGTATGCATCTCTATTTCCAGATAAAAAATAGACTCCCAGTGAAACTGTTACATATATCCTGACAAGAGGATGCTGGACTCTCTGCCACTGCCCATGCCCATGCCCACAATGATGGACTTATGACTGTTTATGAAGAGCTACACTTCTGCAATAGCATAGGAGAAACCAGTGTTGGGGGGGGATTTGGATAAAGGGATAAAGGAAATCACAGAGCCTTTGGAACTGTATCATAAATAATAATAATAATAATGATGATGATGATGGAAAAGAGTAAAGAGAAGACCATTCCTCCTTGGTCTAGATATTCATAAAACTGGAAGTTGAACAGACACTCTAACCTATGATTAATAAATTTCACAAACACAGAGTCCTGGTTCCATGCCACTCTCCTTGCAATGGTAGGTTGTATAAGATTCCAGGATTTGGATTAACACCCAAAACTTTATATGAAATTTTTTAAAGATTTATTTCTTTTTATTGCAAAGTCAGATATACAGAAAGAAGAGATAGAGAGGAAGATCTTCCGTTCGATGATTCACTCCCCAAGTGACCTCAATGGCCAGAGCTGAACCAATCCAAAGCCAGGAGCCAGGAACCGCCCCAGGTCTCCCACATGGGTGCAGGGTCCCAAGGCTTTGGGCCGTCCTCAACTACTTTCCCAGGTCGCAAGCAGGAAGCTGGATGGGAAGTGGGGCTGCTGGGATTAGAACCGGTGCCCATATGGGATCCAGGTGCATTCAAAGCAGGACTTTAGCTTCTAGGCCACCGTGCTGGGCCCTGTATGAGATTTTAAAAGGCGCAGATGAAGACCCACTTCACAGGACAAAAGAACAACAGGAAGCTTCCCAAAGTATTCAAGAAGTATTAACTGAAGGCCCGGCACCAGGAATCCCTAGCTTGGACAAGCTATTTAATCCATTTTTAGCAGAGAAGCAAGACAGCTCTGGATGTAGCCACTCAGAATCTGGCTCCACATCCACGATCAACGAGATGCTGTTCCAAACAACCGGATTTGGTGGCTACAGGACACCCTGCAGGCTCGAGGGCAGGCCTGCTGCAGGCTTCTGCTCAGGGAAACTAGGAAGCTGACTTTAGGTCAGCCGCTTGAAGTTCAAACTCTGCCTCAGGTGTAAGGAGTAATAAAAACTAAAGAACATCAGTGGTTAACAGGATGAGGCCTTACAAAATGCCATATTCTCCTGTCATACTCATGTAAGGTAACCATTGGGTAATTAAGTCCTCACTCTAGCTAATCTCTTCCCATGGCAAGGTGCGGAAACATGAACTCACTCTTGTAAACAGACCAGGAAGCAGGTCTATTCTGGTAGGCCTGCCCCACAAGATGAACCTCTGGAAAATTCCAATGTTGAGCGGGTCACTGACTGCAGTCATTTCATGAAGGACAAAGTCAAAAAGGTAGGAAGCGCCCGCCTTAGTGGATCACACTCCAGTGAAGAAGCCCAGGCACAGCCATCTAACGCTGCAGCTCAAAAGGTTGAACTGAACTGATTTGACCAGAGCCTTACAGCTGGTGTAAGGCTAAAACTTCATAATCACACAGACACCGAATATGTTTTCCTTGTGTTGCATGCACAGTCAGCAATTTGGAAAGAAAGAGGCCTACTGATGACCATTTCTCCCATTAAACACAGGAAAGAGATACTAGCTCTGCCTTAAACAGTACTGGAACTGTTGGAAGTGACGGTCAGACTTTACAGAGGACACAAGAAGGGCAATAGCTGTATCCGCAAAGCAAACGCACTAGAAGGTAAGGCAAGAAAGAAAGTTGCTATGCAGAACGTGGCATTTATAAGGTCTTTTGTAAGGCTTTAGAAACGGTTCTAATCTCTCAGCCTGTACAGACAAGTACAAGACCTTATTTTCCTGTGCCTGAGACACAGGAAGTTTACATATAAGATGCCAGTGGGTGGTGGACTTAAAATCATAGGATCATGCGCCTGATGGACTCTCAGTGGAAAGTTATCAAAGAAATACATAACTCTAACCATCTACGTAGAGGAATCCTAACGCAGATAGTTTATTTGATATTTGTACAAAAAGGACTGCAGACTATTACAAGGGAAGTACCCTGGTCCTGTGCCCTCCGTGTACAAAATAACCATAGTGTTCACACCAGGCCACCCTTACTCGAGTGCAAAGCAGAGAAGCACACCCAGGTGAAGACTGGGAAACAGACTCTGCTGACACACCCTCATCAAATAGTTACAGAGATAGCCCAGTCTGTACTAATACATTCATAGAACCGGTCGCAATTTTTCCAATCCAAACACAAATGGAACAAAAAGTGTCTCAAGTCCTGCTAAAGTAAATCTTTCCTCTCTTTGGTCTTCTTTGTGTAACGTAATTCAACAGATAGCTGCTGCTCAAGGAGTCTCTTATCTGCACGTCTCTCAAGGTGAAGTTGAAAACGCTACGTATACTTGTATAAGGATTCTATGGAAGCTTTGCCACGAGACATCAGAATCATAGCTTAGGCTATTGGCTATGACCCTGCTCAGGATGAGAACAGCACCACAGGATTGTCAAAATTCAGGTTAAAGTGCTCTACGGAATCTCATTTCTCACTCCTGATATCCTCTTTGATTTACATATTCAAGATCAAATAAAGGGTCAGTCTTGATGGAGTACAGTGCCAGACTCCAAAAGTCACAAACAGCCTAGCCTTCTAGAAGATACACTTTTGTTAAAAACTAGTAAGGAAGATTATCTTCTCCTAAGTTATAGTCTGAATGGGAGTGACCTTATCAGGTGGTACTCAGCACTCCTGCTGTGGTTCAATTCCAGGCTGGGTGCGTTTATCAAGAATGAAGCTTTTAGCCTGTCCAGTGTTCAAAGGTACAAGAAGGGTATGTCTGTCTACTCTTGGGAGTCAACCGGAGTCCTCAAATGCTTCTTCAAAAAGTGAAAAGATACATATTTGCTTTTGTCATATCAAGCCTCTTGAGTTTTCTGGCAGCCATGTTTTATCCATTGCTTCCAATTCTCTCAGGATGTGGTTTCTAAGCAGCAAGAATGCCTGGTGGACTGTTCCCTCAAGACAGGAAAAAAATCCTGTTGATTCTCATAAAGCCGGTTTAAAAAAAAAATCTGTCTTTGGCCTGGGGCAGTCTAGCCAGATGGCAGGACAAATTTCACAGCGGTTTGCAGATGCTATAGCTGAAGCAATCACGAGCAACTGATCAGCCCTATAACACAGGTGCAATCATCAACGCAGTGTGGTCACTGAAAGTGATTTTGTAAAATTTTATTCCCAGCCTCAGTGGCTGTACAAGTTGGACAAGGAAAAGACTACCATCTCCTACTGTTCGGGAAACTATGGAACACACTCACCCTTTCCTAAAAGGGATCCCATCTATGTTCTAGTCCCATTTAGGCTCATCTTGATGGAAAAATTTGCTCCCTTCATATTTTGACAGTTCCTCAAAGTGATGATGCTGCTGGAGCTATATTCTTTGACAGCAACGTCAGCATATTCTGGCTCTTGAGAAAGATCCAGCAGATGAACGAGGCAGAAATTTCCGTAGGCCAAGATCTTGCATCTGTGACTCTGATTAGCAGGGAGAGGTTATGGAAGACAGATCTTCCACCTCCATATCTCCATGTCTCCAGATGGGAAATCTTTGGGGGGGTGGGAGTAGGAATTAGGTAGCTAGTCTAGGTCTCAGTGACCTGGAAGTCCCTGCAAGGCCCCATTGTCATGTTACATCTCTACCTGTCAACCAGTGTGCTCTTTCCCGGATGCCCCTGTATTATCTGGGACATAGAAGTGGGGAGAGAGGAGGATGGCATCAAACTCCACCTTGAACTTGCGGAGGTACCGTGCATGAAGAGCTAGCACCCTCTATCTCATAGAAGAGGCCAACAAGTGACAAAATTTTAAAGTAAATACTATTTTAAGAAAAATAATCTAAGGTAACTTTTTGGTGAATACCTTTGAACACTCACAAATATATACACACACAGTATTACATTTCAAAAGATCATAACTCATCTAATTTTATATACTGCTTTTCTTACTTAATGTATTTCTGTGTGGATCTAGTTTTTAAAGGTCCATCACATTATACATTATATATGCACTTTGCCTGATTCTCTATCAATAAGCTCCTATGCTTTTTCAAATCTTCATTTGCTATGAATATGTGACTATTTTCACATAACTTGACTCTTGTCTAACTAGGAATTAACTGATAGGTCCCAAAGAATGTCAAGTATAAGGAATGCAATTTATATATTTCAGAAGGTAGTTAGTATCAATTTAAATTCTTTTAAAAAAAGATTTATTTATTTTTATTGCAAAATCAGATAAACGGAGAGGAGCAGAGACAATAAGGAAGATCTTCCGTATGATGACTCCCTTCCCAAGTGGCCACAATGGCTGGAACTGAGCCAATCCAAAGCCAGGAGCCCGAAGCCTTGTCTGAGTCTCCCACACGTTTGCAGGGTCCCAAGGTCTTGGGCCAGCCTTGACTGCTTTCCCAAGCTGCAAACAGGGAGCTGATGGGAAGCGAGGCTGCTAGAATTAGAGCCCTGGCACCCATATGGGATCCCAGCGTGTTTCAAGATAAGGACTTTAGCTGCTAGGCTACAGCACCAGGTCCTCAATTTAAACATACTAAAACTGTGAAGGATCCAGTGCAGTGGCTCGGTTGGTTAATTTTCCATTTGTAAGCACCAGCATTCATATCTCAGCTGCTTCATTTATTATCCAGCACCCTGCCTGTGGCCTGGGAAGGGAGTGGAGGATGGCCCAAAGTCTTAGGATCCTGCACCCACATTGGAGACACAGAAGAGGCTCCTGGCTTTGTACTGGCTCAGCTCAGCTCTGGCCATTGAAACCATTTGGGGAGTGAACCAGCAGATCAAAGATATCTCTTTCTTCTCTGTAAATCTGCCTTTCAAATAAAAATAAATATTAACTGATTAATTAATTTCAGGGGATAGGACTGTGGTGATGCGGCTGGTTAAGCCACTGCCTATGATGACAGCATCCCACACTGGAACGCCCAACTTCCCTAACAGGTGTTTGGGAAAGCAGCTTAAGATGGCCCACGTGCTTGGGTGCCAGTCGTCCATGTGGAGACCCAGCTGGAGTTCCTAACTCCTGGCTTTGGTGTGGCCTAGCCCCAACCATCACAGCCAATTAAAGCTACTGAGCCGGTAGATGGGAGATCTCTGTCACTCTACCTTTCATATAAATCTTACAAGTAAATACATACCAATTCTAGCTTCCTGCTAACGCATACTCTGAGACGCATCAAGTGATGGCTCAAATTCTTGGAGTCCTTGTCACTCATGTGAGGGACCAGCTTTCAGGTCTCAGTTTCCTAGTGTCAGCCTGGCCCAGCCCTCTAAATAAATAATATCAAAAACAAAATCATTTTCTGAAGGAAAGGAATTTGCAATCATAAATGATGCTTTATTTATATATTTGTTTTAGGATGTTTTTTTTTATTTGCTCTTGCATATTTCAGACATCAATAGGTGGGAGAGGCCACAGTAACCTCCCTGGCCCCAGATGCTGCAAGAAATACCAAACATGAGAGGAGTGAGAAGACCCATAGGGACGCCCGCATCAGTGGCAGGAACTACCTGGTGGCTTGGGCACACGGCATGTGTCCCTGCACCACAGTAACCTCCATGACCCCGGGCACTGAGATAACATGAGCAAAATGCCAAAGGAGCGTGAAGATCCACAGCGGTGTTCACATCAGTAGCAGGGACTGTCTGGTGACTTCAGCACACAGCATGTGTCCTCAACAAAGGCAACAAGCACAGAAACTGTAGCACAGACGCAATCAGCAATCAACAAAACCGCTGGCCTGACCCACAACACAACTCCATGAGCCGTGGGTGGGGCAAGACAGAGAGGGGCTCCACCCAAGCCTCTAAGGAATTCAGCCGGGATACCGCTGTCTGCAGAGGCCGAGGTCAAAGCCTCCCTACCCACAAATTTGGAAACAACAAACACAATTTAAAGAAGAAAAAAGTTTGAAGAAAAAAGTCCACAGATCTGAAAGGCCACAGGGAAGGGAAACAGAAAAACACATATGAAGAAACTAACGCTTCTCTCAAAATTGAACAAAAGACCATATCAATCTTAGAGCGTCAGGATGAAGACATCAAGGATCTCCCAGACAAGGCATAAAAAAAAAATTACAAAATTCTTCAGAGAGAGTGATAAACAAAGACAAAAATTCAAGGAATTTAAAGAATATATCACAACAGAAACACAATCTATAAAACAGATCCAAACTAAAGTACTTGAACTAAAGAATACAACAGAGCAAAATAAAAAGGTGACAGAAAGCCTCACCAACAGAATAAATGAGATAGAAGAAAGAGCATCAGAATTGGAAGACAACCTATTTGAGGACATGCAATTAATCAGACATATGGAAGACAATCTAAATAAAGCAAAAAAAAAAAAAAAAACCACAAAAAAACAACTATCCAAGAGCCGAATGATACCACCAAAAATCAAATACCAGAATTACAGCAATTCCTGAAGGTGTGGAAAGAGGCCGGACCACAGGAAGTATCCAATGAAATTATAAAAGAGAACTTTCCAAATATTGGGAATATAAGAAGAAGCCCAATTCAGGAAGAACAGAGAACACTAAACAGATTCGATCCAAAAGATCCTCACCCAGACACATAATTCATTGTCAAGCTCCCCTCAACTGAATAGAAAAACTGAAACAAGCCCATGAAAAGGATCTGACAACATATAAGAGAAAACCAATCAGACTCACTGCTGACTTCTCAGAAGAGAACCTTCAAGCAAGAAGAGACTAGAGTGACATTTTCCAGAAAATGCTAAAACAGAAAAACTGTGAACCCAGAATCATATATCCAAAAAAGCTCTCATTTGTGTTTGAAAATGAAATAAAATATTTCTACAGTAAAAAGAAGATGGAAGACTTTATGAACACTAAGTCAGCCCTAGAAACGCTATCAAAAACCGTTAACAATGGCACTTGGGAAGATCTTCCCATTAAAGCCCATAAAATAAACCAAAGCTAAACAAAGAGAACGCAACACAAAAATGACAGGACCAAATTGCAATCTATGAATATTAACCTTGAATACGAATGACTTAAGTCTATCAGTCAAAAGACACAGATTGACAGAATGGATCAAAAAGCAGGACCCACCCATCTATCTGTTGCCTGCAAGAGACATATCTAATCAACAAAGATATATGGGGACTGAAAGTGAAAGGATGGAAAGAACATTCCATGCCTATGTGAATAAAAAGAAGCCCGTGTAGCCATTCTAATATCAGACAATATAGACTTCACCATAAAAAAACACTAGAAGAGATAAAGAGGAACACTAAATAATGATACAGGGAATAATCCATCAAGAAGAAATAACAATAACAAGTGTATACATACCAAATATAAGGGCATTTAGCTACATGAAACAATTAATGATAAACCTAACGGGAGATATAGATGTCAATTCAAAATTAGTGAGAGACTTTAACGCCCCATTAACATCAATGAGACAGAAACTCAACAAGGAAGCAACAGATCTCACACAGACAATAGAACAAATGGACTTTAATTGAAATTTACAAAATCTTTCATCCCATGGACACTGAATATCCATTTTTCAGCTCTGCATAGAACCTATTCCAGAATTAATCGTATTACAGGTAACAAGACACGCCTCCGTAATTTAAAAAAATTGAAATCATTCCATGCATCTTCTCAGACCACCACTAACTGAAACCAGAAACCAGTCAATCAAAATACCCCAGAAAATTTGTAAATTCTTGGAAGCTAAACAATATGCTAATGAATGAACAATGAGCTAGAGAAGAAATCAAAGAAGCAATTAAAAAAATCTGTCAAACTAATGAAGATTCAAACACATCATATCTAAAACCTGTGGGATGTGTTGAAAGGCAAATTTATCACAATTAATGCCTATATTAGGAATCAAGAGACACCAGATAAATGAGCTAAGCGTACACCTACAGGAGCTAGAAAGACAGCAAAATAATCCCAAGAACAACAGAAAAAAAAATAACCAAAGTACAGAGGAAATAAACTAAATAGAATCCAAAGAACAATACACAGAATCAATGAAACAAAGAGGTTTTTTTTTTTTTTCTGGTAAAGTTTTATTTATTTTTATTGCAAAGTCAGATATACAGAGGAGAGACAGAAAGGAAAATCTTCTGTATGATGATTCACTCCCGAAGTGGCTGCAACGGCTGGAGCTGAGCCAATCCAAAGCCAGGAGCCTCTTCCAGGTCTCACATCCACGTGCAGGGTCCCAAAGCTTTGGACTACCCTCAACTGCTTTCCCAGGCCACAAGCAGGAAGCTGGTTGGGAAGCAGGGCTTCTGGGATTAGAATTGGTGCCCATATGGGATCCTGGCGCACTCAAGGCGAGGACGTTAGGTGCTAGGTCACCATGCTGGGCCCCAAAGGGTTGGCTTTTTGAATAAATAAACAAGACAGATATCCTACTGGCTCAACTGATTTAAAAAAAAAAAAAGGCGAGAGGTGTCAAGCATCAATAGAATTAGGGAAGAAGAAGAGAACATGACAGCAGATACCATGACTACACAGAGAATAATCAGAAATTACTACAAGTAATCAGAAATTACTACAGAAATTACAAGAAATTACTATAGGCCAACAAATCAGAAGACTTTAAAGAAATGGATAGATTCCTGGACACATACCACCTACCAAAACTGAGTCATGGGGCAACAGAATATCTACATAAACCTATCGCTGAGACAGAGCGCTAATTAGTAATTAAATCCCTCCCATCAAAGAAAAGCCCGGGCCCACATGGCTTCACTGCTGCATTCCATAAAGCATTCCAAGTAGAACTGACCCCAACTCTCCATAAACTATACAAAACAACAGAAAGGGAGGCAATCATCCCAACCCCTTTTTATGAGGTCAGCATCATCCTAATACCAAAACCATACAGAGACACAGAGAAAGAAAACCATAGATCTACATCCCTGATGGACGCTAAAATGTTCAACAAAATACCAGCCAACAGGATCCAATACATCAGAGAGATCATTCACCCAGACCAGGTAGGGCTTATCCCTGCCATGCAGGGATGATTAATATATTCAAATCTCTAAGTTGTGTGCACCACATCAAGAAGTTGAAGAACAAAAATCATATGATAGTCTCAATTGATGCAGAGAAAGCATTTGATAAAATTCAACACAACTTCATATTAAAAATTCTAAGCAAGATAGGCATAGAAGGAACATTCTACAACATAACAAAGCAATTTATGAAAAACCCAATGCCAGCATCATACTGAGTGTGCAAATATTGGAAGCTTTCCCATTTAGATCTGGAACTAGACACTACTATCACCACTGCCATTTAACATAGTACTGGAAGTCCTTGCTAGAGCTATTAGGCAAGAAAAAGAACTTAAAGGAGTTAAAATTGAAGAGGAGGAAGTCAAACTGTCTTTGTTTCCAGAAGACAATAAAGAGACTGCTAGAATTATAAGAGAGCTTGGTAAGGCGGCAGGGTGCAAAATAATTAAATGCAAATTAATGGCCCTAGTGTTTACAAGCAACTCCAGGGCTGAAAAAGAACCAGTCAGTTCAGTCCCTTTCAAAATAACAGAGAAGACGCTAAAATACCTTAGAACAAACTTATCCAAAGACGTGGAAGATCTCTATGAGGAAAATAACAAAACAGTGAATAAAGAAACAGAAGACGACCTTAAAAAACGGAGAAACATACCATGTTTCTGGATGGTCGGAGTCAACATCACCAAAATGTCTGTATTGTCAAAAGTAATATACAGCTTCAATGCTGTTGCTGTCAAAATCCCAAGAATATTCTCCACACAGCTGGAAAAATGATAAAAAATTTCATCTGGAAATGCATGAGACCACAAATAGCAAAAACTATATTGAAGAATAAGAATCTAGATGGAGGAATCACAATTCCAGACCTTGGAAAATGTACAGGGCAGTAGTAATCAAAACAGCCTGGTGCTCGTACAGAAGCAGAGAGGAAATCAACGGAGCAGAACAGAAACACCAGAAGAGAGCCCAGGCATGTTCAGCCACCTAATCTTTAAGGAAAAAACAGAAAACAACCCAGGGGAAAAAGACAATCTCTTCAACAAATGCTGATGGGGACAAGTGGATAGCAGCTTGCAGAAATAAGAAAGAAGACCCTCACCTTTCACCATACACAAAGATCAAATCTAAATGGACAAAGGAGCTAAACCTACACCCAGAAATGATCAAACTCTTAGAAGAAAATGTAGGACATACTCTACAAGATACAGGGGTAGGCCAAGACTTCCCAGAAAAATCATCAAAAGCACAGGCAGCCAAGATAAAAAGCAAACAAATGGGACTACATCAAACTAAGAAGCTTCTACACAGCAAAGGGAACAACAAACTAAAAAAGCAACCAACAGAATGGGACAAAATCTTAGCGCACTAAACAACAGATGGGGGGCTAATATTTAGGATATACAAAAAACCTTCAGAAACACAGTAACAATAAAACAAACCAACCACTTAAGAAATGTGTGAAGGAAATGAGTAGACATCTTCAAAGGAACAAATCCAAATGGCTAACAGACATATGCAAAAATACTCAAACTCCCTAGCAATAAGGGAAATATAAATAAAAAACCACACTGAGGTCACACTTAACTCCAGTGAGAATGATTTATAGACAGAAAACTACCAACAACACCTGCTGGAGAGAATGTGGGGGAAAAGGTGCCCTACTCTGCTGCTGGCGGGACTGTGGACTGGTGCAGCCACTGTGGAAGTTGGTATAACAATCCAATGCAATATGTAGCCCTACTTCCAAAGATTGACTTCCAAGGAAACTGTTAGATATATCTTGATATTAGGATGCTGGACTCTGCCATTCTGCACACTTACAATGTCAGGACACACTTAAATGGTGGGATAGTGGACTTCTGACTCTTATTCACCAAGGAGTGTGGATTAAAATAACAAAGGGGAAGTCAGTTCGGGAAGAGGGGACTTCCAGAGCGGAGGAAAAATTCCAGAGCCTGAGAGTATCAGAGGGAGAGAGAGAGAGAAAGAGAGAGAGAGAAATGAAAGAAACAATACCTTTTTGGAAGTGGTAGGTTTTTTGTGACCCTTAGGAAAATCATCTTTTTGTTGTTGTTATTCCACTATTTTTTGTATTATTTTTGTCATTTTATGATACTGTTCCATAGGTCCTGGGATTTTAGGGAAATCATCTTAAAGCCTTGTTTAGTTTCCTCACTGATTTCTGAAATAGCACATTTTCCAAGTTCTGCTTTGGCAGCCCCGTAATACAGCCCAACGAGGATGAGCAAGAAGGAAGTGGTGGAAACAGGTAGGCTCTCTGGAACTTACTGTGAAATTGATTTTTCAGTATGGAGGAAGAGAGTTATCAAAGAGAAAAATCAGGGCACAGTTGACACCCCAAATTGAAAAGAACAGAAACAAAAGTTTTAGTTGGCATGGGAAATCTGGATTGCAGGAACAGATTCAAGGAGGAAGTTCCCTGCCGCATGACTGACCATTCTTTCTCTGTGCCAGGAGACAGGGTCCAAAGAAGTAGGGATTAGCAGATGGGACTAGCTCTGGCGGGTCCAGCATGCTCACTCAGAGCAAAGGCAAAGGCTCTCATATTCAATCCCGCGGGCTAATAACAGCAATAATAACTAATATTTGTATTAGGGTTACTGTCAGTTCAAAACACCTTAAATATACAAAGCCACTTACTCCTCAAGATAACCCTTTGAGGTATGCACTGTTATTACCACCATCTTCTATATTGGGAAATGAAGGCACAGAGAAATTAGGTAACTTGCTCAGATTCACACAGGAATAATTCATGGGCAACAGAAGGAAGTTTCAGAGTGCTTTGGACCACTTCACACCATTCTACTTACCCAGCATTAAGTTGATTGATGAAGAATTGTTGGTGCCAGTAAGTAAGAATACAGCACTCTACAAGACAAATGTCAAGACATTGTGTCTACTATGCATTCTAAACCTGGCGTAAGTCCTAACTAGTAGTACTGGCATACAAAAATAAACATATCTACAAATCAGTGGTGCTGTATTCAACATTGTAAAGAGGAATTTATTTCTAGTGTTTCCAACAAGGTACTTGAACTAGAATCACTGTCCTTAATCTTGAGTCCTTGCCACTGTACTTTCTGATGTCAAGACGGCTGGCTCAGTGCCTAGAGATTTAGACAACTGGTGAGTGGAAGTGTGCACATCCTCCAAGAGAGAAGAATGGGTGTGGGAGGCGCGGACAAAAGGGGTACACTAATTCTTTAACTGCCTGCAGCACTGGCTTTCCAGACAGGTTCCTATTTGAGTCCTGGCTGCTCTACTGCCCATCCAGCTCCCTGCTTTTGACCTGGGAGAGCAGTGGAAGATGGCTCAAGTCCTTGGGCACCTGCACTCATGTGGGAGACCTAGAACAAGTTCCTGGCTCATGGCTTCAGATCAGTTCTGGCTGTTATGGCTATTTGAGCAGTGAACCAGTGATGGAAGATTCTCATTCTCTCTCTCTTTCTCTCCCTTTCAAATAAAAAAAAAAATAGGAAAGACAACTAACATATCAAAACTGTGAGTTCAGGATTTATGATAACAGAAAGATTGATTTCTAGCTAAACAATCAGCCCTCTCTCCCCATCATCCAGAACTGAGTCTAAAAGGAGAGAAGTCAACTGGTTACTGTGAAGGTTTCTGCGATTGGTGACTTAACTTTCAGCCAATTTTAGTATATGTGCTGCTGAAGCGAGCACAACTTTCAGCCAATTAATCAATAAAATTTGATTACACATCTCAATCTCTTATTTACATCTCCGTCTCTCTCAGGAACCAAATTGCATCTCCTTTAACCAATCACAAGGATCTCCCTTTTGTACTTCATAAACCCCACAGTCTCTGGGAACGTTGAGTCTTTTGCACATGACTAGAAGTTCTTGGAGTAATTGCGAAATTCAGGGCAGGGCAACACTGGTGCTTTTAAAAGACTCCTTGACGTGTACGTTTTCAGAGGCCAATGTGATGATGAGATGCACATGTGAGGTCAGGTACTCTGTCCTGCATGCCCCAATGAATCTGCTCTTGACCCCACACACTGACAAGATCTCCATTTCTCTCTTTTTTTTCCAATTGCTACCATCTTCTAGATGCTCTCCTTATCATGCCAGATCTCCTAAACTAGAAACTCAAGCTCCTGAGCTCATTGGTCAGTATTCCTAGACACCTGGTTAGCTCTAGGTCAGAGGATAGGTCTCTCTTCTGTACACAGGTGGCTTTTCCATTCGGACTCCTCATTAGGTGTTGATCCCCTCTTGACCTGAGGTTGTGGAGACAACTATTCCCTCTGGCATCTCCTTTGCTTCCTTATTATGTCTCCTTCTTCTGGGTTCCCTCTGTCAGGCCACTTCCTGTGTAGCCCACTTGCTGAAGTAGCACACTGGGGAACATTGTGTTCCCTCCCTCTGTTCCTTAGTCACCAACCCAAGCGGTGGCCGGCACTAGCACCTTCCCTCCAAACTCTAGCTCCCAACTTCCCTGTTAAGGCTCTTCTCGTAGGGGCCCCTGGTGGTAGTCAGGCCCAGGAGACAGGACTGAAAGGTATATAACTCTCTCTTTATGTGAGTGAGCAAAGAGATGGTGTACACTTGACCAGGCACAGGCCCAGTTCCAGGTGGTAAAGGGAATGGATCGCTCCTTGGACATGTTGTTCTAACAAATACATACCTTAGGTGATGGGTGTGAGAGGCTCAGTAGTATGTGCCAGTGCCACCTGCACCTTCCACCCTGCCCTGTGGGCCGCAGGGCACTTGTGGGCGCCACAGGCAGTGGCAGCTTTGAAAGACATCTCAGACTTAAAGAGGTAAGGACTGAGAGGCCCTTTGGTGTTTATCTTCTCCTTCTAGATGGGGAACAAACCACCCACAGTAGGCATTCCCTTGGGATGTGTCCTTAGAACCTGGGATTCTTTTGACTACCCCACCCCAACCCAGACCTTAAAGAAAAAAATTGCCTGATTGTTTTCTGCACCACTACATGGCCTGGTTACAAGCTAGCCGAGGAGAAAGCTACTGTGAGTTCAAGTTCCCTTTGTCTAGGCTTTCTTTGTGCTCAACTGTCCCTGACAGACCAGTGGTCATCAGAAAATCCCCTTGACTTTGAAAGAAATATCGTCCACTAGATCTGATTCTGTAGAAGGGTGGGAAATTTAACAAGACACACTCTTAACCTAGTTTCCCACAGACATGAGGAGAAAGTTCCAGAGACTTGCAGTGGAACATGACAGCACCCTAGACAACCTCTTAGATGTGAACACTATGGGCTTTTATAACAGAACAAGAGGGGTCTCAACATCAGAGAGAAGGGATAAAGGAACACTTCTCTTGATGTTTCAGTTCCCTCTCTAGGTTTTTCCTAGATGGATAAGGGTGGGCACCCAGATCTCTCTCAGCATTCACATTTTCTCACTAGCTAAATCATAGAAGTTTCTCCAACCACTCAAGTAGGATTCTTCAGTTGAGTAATCAACACACTTTGTTAAACCACAGAGTTCTCTGATGAACTGCTACTATGGAGAAGCATAAAGAGCAGTGAAACCCTGTTTTACTTTCTAAGATATTATACTCTGTTGTTACTGAGATCGTCCAAGCCTGCTAAGATCTTATAGCAGGTTTAAGGGCCAAACCTGATGGCTATTTTCTCTAGGCCACCATCCTCTGCCCCATTTGGGCACCAGGTTGAATCCCAGCTGCTCCACCTCTGATCCAGCTCCCTGATAATGTTCCTGGGAAAGAAGTGGAAGGTGGCACATGTGTGTAGGACCTTGAACCCATGTGGGAGACTTGGAGGAAACTCCTAGAGCTTCAGTTTGGCTCACCTCTGACTGTTGTCGCCATTTGGGAAGCGAACCAGTGGAAGGTCCTTCTCTCTCTCCCTTGTGGACTGTAACTTTGTCTTTGAGACGCTATGGCCGAGGTCCAATGTGCACTTTAAGAAGGAGTACCCAATTCTACATCACCAGAGATATTCCCCATGGCCCTGTTTCTATCTGTAATGGAGACCAACAAAGGGTCAACTCTCCCAGGGCCCGTGGGGGGTAGATTTGCTCAGATAACCCAACAGGAGTGAAGGGGCCTGGGTTTCTCCTACACCTTCCTATCACCCAGACCATTGTCACTGTCTGTGTATCCCAGTCATATTCTTATTAGCCGGAAAAGGAGCCTCTGGACTGATGTGAGCTGAGGGTCTCTCAGAGCCTGTTTGGGACTTTCTATCTCTACAACCTGACTTGAGGCTTCCATTCCCCTACAATCGGCTCAGACCTGCAGACAGAAATGTGGACAACAAAAACTACGCTGATTAGGTTCCAGAGGGACAGGAGGATTCTATTGGGAACTTGTCTAAAGACTATACTTATTATGTTTTTATATACTTTATATACTTATTATGTCAAGTAGAAAGAGACATTAGCCTATGTGACAGAGGCTAAAAAGAAAAGATGTAAAATAAGAAAGAGTGTTGTGGCCCTACAGATAGGCTTTGGAAGCAGCCACCCATTTTGCACATTAAAGTCCTGCCCATACCTACACAACTTTGTAGGACATCCCAATCTTCTCCCTTGGAAACCTAGGAAGAATTTTTCCAGCTCAGAGCCAAGAAAACTACCCAGTCTGGTAACACTGGGTAAGAAAACTTTGAGAGGGATTTCACAAATTTCACACCCGGGAAGCCCTTTCTCCAAAAAGAGGAGTCATGGTGGGGAGGAAGTGAATCCCATACCTGCATGAATCATGCTTAGAATGTAGACTGGGCACATTCTGTCAGACCTGTCTGAAGAGTTGTCACCATGTCGTAGGCTGTGCTAACTCATCAAACCCTGCTGCTTTGTTTAATGCTACTGTCTCACATCTGAAAGGCACGGCCTCTACTGGAGTCACTGCTGCTAGCAAGAAACTCAGATTTTTTTGTGTCTACACCCTGAGACTCTGGGAGGCCAAAATTAAAGGCAATGGCATAAGAAATTCTAGTGGAGAATTCTGGTAAAACAAGTAAAACCACCATCTGCAACACTGGCACCTCGCATGGGTCCTGGTTCAATTCCCAGCTCTTACGTGTCCAATCAAGTTTCCTGTCATGCACTTGGGAAAGCAGCAGAAGATGATCCAAGAACCTGGGCCCTTGCACCCACGTGGGAGACGTGGAGGAGGCTCCTGGCACCTGGCTTTAGCCTGGCTAACTAGTCCTGACCACTGGAGCCATTTTGGGACTTCCCCATAAAAAAACCTTAAAAAAAAAAAAAACCCACAGCTCAGTCAGGAAAGAAATAGAAGCATTTATAGGACTTTGCTAAAGAGTTGGCCACAGATACAAAGATACCAGCTGCTCTGCATCCAGACAATAGTAAAGGAACCTTATGAGCTTTCAGAAGAAGCTTCAGTCCAGGATGCGCGCATCAGAGGCCCAAAGAGTTCAAAGTGCAAGTTTGTCTCAAAGATCTTCAAGCAAAGAATCCTTTCAGGAAAGAAGCCTAGAGTATCTACCCACCCCATCTTAGCTCCTGGTTTGCTGAGAAAGTTCTCTGAGGATGCAACAGCAAAGGTACAATTGGGTCCAGGTATAGCTCATGCAGGTGGTGAGCATGGGGCAATCTGTGCCGTAGTTTTGCAGGTGTGCAGAATGGAAGAATTTATGAAAGCTTCCAGTCTTACTGCTAAAGGAAGGACAGGCAGTATGTTGTGG
This sequence comes from Ochotona curzoniae, assembly GCF_017591425.1. Classification (NCBI taxonomy): domain Eukaryota; kingdom Metazoa; phylum Chordata; class Mammalia; order Lagomorpha; family Ochotonidae; genus Ochotona; species Ochotona curzoniae. The sequence continues at coordinate 6,245,770 of NW_024466446.1, read as the reverse complement.
GGTTGGAGTTGCTGCAGGAAGTCCGTGTTGAGGCCATGCTTGGTGGAGGTGTGGTAGCTAAGCTTATACAGAGACCCTGGAAAGACAGAGTGAGCAGCCGTATGCTATGTCAGGATTGGAAAACTACAGACACTAGTGGGCAACCCCAAAGGACAGTTACGATCAGTGAAACTGTAGGGCAAGACTGCCCAATTCATAGGGTGCCACCCACCATCACAGTTTGCCTCAGACTCTAGATACAGGCCTGCAGGGGTTAAGGCTTGCTCTGCCGGGTTCCAGCTTTGCTTTGGGCCAGTCCATCCTCTACGAGATGATAGAACCCTTTTGGAGTAGGGATTTGTGTTGTTCTTTTACTTTTAGTTTTTGCGGGTCTTTTTAAACAATTATTATTTCACTAGGGCTCACAACAAGAGAGGTAATGCTACCACAAACATGTCAATAAAAATTAAATTAACATGTTAATCTTTGAGAAAATAAATGGTTAACAAGACACCAGATAAATTGAAGCCAAACAAACAAACAAACAAAAAGCCACCAAAACCCAAGGATACCAATATTACATTGACTAAAATAGAAATTAGAAGTTGTACAAGGGGTTGGCATCCCATATCAGAGTGCCAGTTTGAGTGCCAGCTTCTCCACCGTCAAAGCAGCTCTTTGCTGATGTGCCTGGGAAAGCACTGGAAGAGGACCCAAATATTCGGGAACCTGCACCAGACTAGACCACTGTGTCACGTGTGCACACAACTGACAGTGATTAAAACAAAAGAAATCACTCAGATTCACTGGTTCATGGAGAGTGAAAGCTGAAGCAGCACGTAAAACCTCACATTTCAGCTAAGTTGTAAATCTTTTCCGGAAAGCAGAAAGGACAACCATACCAGATGTATGGAAGCCAACACAGAGACACAGGAAACGAGAAAAAACAGCAGGCCAGCTACAAAGGAAAATAAGAGCCCTCTAGAATGAGATCCTGAGCAGAAGAAAAGTTATGAAATGCCAGGCATATAATTCAAGATGGAATTTCTTAATTTTTGCAAGGAAACTCAGTGAGATTTAAGAAAACAGGAAGACGGAGCAAAGAAATAAAAGAGTGACATGAATGAAAACATTACTAAGTAGATAGAAAGCCTAAGAAATATTTAATCAAAGGATTATTCAATCAGTGAAACAAAAAATATGATTGAAAAAGCTTAACAATAGAATAGACCAAGTTGAAGGGTTTCCCACTTTAGAGGTAAGACTCAAAGAAATGCTCCAATCAGATAAAAATAAACACCAAAAAATAGAATGAAATTCTACTTTTGCAAAAAGAACAGATGCGCCTGGAAGCCATTAATGCTTAGTGAAATAAGCCAATCTCACTAAAAACTCATATATTTCCCTTAATTTGTGGTAATTAATATATTCCTGAAAAGTAGTGGTTTTTCTACTTACTATTTGTTGAATTCCTTATTCAGTGGAGAGCTAAACTTGTGACTATAAATTAAATAGAAACTACATGTATACAAAAAGTTTTAAAAATTTGAACAAAAGAAAGAGGAGGAAGGGTGGAAGTGAGGGTAGGGTAGGATATGTATTATTAAGTACTCAAAAAAATGTGTGTGAGGGCCCAGCACGATGGCCAGGTGGCTAAATTCTAGCCTGTATGTTCCAGGATATCTTATGGAGACAGGGAAGTGGAGGAGCTAGAACACAAACCGGCACCCATATGGGATCCCGGTGCATGTACAAGGCAAGGATTTAGCCACTGGGCCACTGCCCCAGCCAATCGTCATGTTCTAACTCCTGGAATATGTGAATAATGAGATATTTCAGAAAGCTCATGCAAAAACCTGAAAATTGGAGTTAGAGCTGGGAATCAATCTCAGACGCCAAGTGTTTTAACTGCTAGTCTAAATCCCTTCCTGACTTCAAGTGGGAATGGTATGTTTGGAACTAAATATGCTGCCTTCTTTTAGGTGTTCTGTTGAATAAGCCTGTTCCCCTGTACCAACTCTTATCTCTGGTAGACTGGGTATTAAGCATTGAGCACCCCAAGGCCCAGTGTCAACCAGTAGAAAAAGAGCAAGACAGCCATACGTAAGTCATTTTCCAAGAATTGAGCCTCCCTCTCTGCAAAGGGGCAAAGATCACTGATGTGGTCCCAGAGGGCAGATCCCTAGGCAGGGATTTTAACAGCACCCCAACAGCGGCTGACTATTCACAGGAACTTTCCGTTCCCTCCTTGCCATGGCATCGATTGCCTGTAACTGCTTTGGTGGTGCAAAAATAGTACTTTGGGGAGTTGGTAGGCTCTGACTTTGGGCCAGGAGTCACAGGCTCCAAGACAGGGTAAGTCAAACCACTTAGCAACTGGGAAATCTCCTCTGCCATTAGGTCTTCATGCCTCTTGACTCTTAGATCATTTGTTTTGCTAGTGGTTAGTAAGAAGTAAGATGCTAAAACTCTTGCCCTCACCAGTATCCCATATGGGCACTGGTTCGTGTCCCAGCTGCTCCACTTCCCATCCAGCTCCCTGCATGGGTCCTTGGAAATCAGTAGATGATGGTCCAAGGGACCCTGCACTCATTGGGAGACCTGGAGGAGGCTCCTAGTTCCTGGCTTTGGATCGGCTGAGTTCTGGCCGTTGAGTTCACTCGGGGAGTGAGCCAGTGGACAGATCTTCCTGTCTCTTCTTTTCTCTGTAAAACTGCCTTTCCAATAAAAATAAATAAATCTTTTTTAAAAAGTAACCCAAAATATCTCTTAGTTCACTTGTTTTATTACAAATGTTTCATGAGTGAGCTATATTAAATTTGTTGGCAAAATAAAACAGTCTTCAAATTGCTAACATGTGTTTGTGTCTGGATTTGCTGGTTAGAAAGGATCACATTGATCTCTGTTAGAGGTATAAGTGTTCTGTGTATCAGTTATAACAATTTAATTTTAAATAGTGATTGCACTAATTTGTTTTCATAAGCAGTGTACTCGTTATAAGAAAATTAGGCATATGTAAATGAGACAGATTATTGTAAACATAAACTAGACAACTTCCTGCCTCTCAAGTTCTATAAAAAGACAAACATGCTTTTAGGATAAACTGTTGATAGATGGCAAACAATTCAAGAGTATTTCAAGGATTAAAATTCTATGTGCTGTTTTATTTATTTATTTATTTATTTTACAGCTTGCTAAAGAATCAATTCAAAATTTAAGAGAAACAGAACAGAAGGTAAAGGAGAGAAATGCAAAGGAAGTTGTAACACAATATGTGTGATCTTGGGGGGTAAGTTAAGCTATGGGGCATGAGAAACATTTTGGTTAGGGAGAACAGTGTAATATTTGCCTACAAACAACTGAAAAAATATAAGAAGCTATAAGAAGGTTTGTAGAGGATAAACCTTGTATCAGACTAGGTTGGCTGAGATTAGAAAATAATTATTTATACAAAGTTCTAAAAATTGAGCTTTAGCCTCAAAATACTCTGACATAATACTGACAATAAGACTTTTTAAAAACATTGGTGTCAGCAAATCTCTGCAGTATTATTCTTATTATTATTATTTTACTTTGAAACCCATTAATACTTTCAGCCTTCTTCTGAACAGGACCTTCTCCTATTTCACCATTTCCATCTCCTTTCCTCAAGCTTCTGGCCAACTGCTGCCAGCTTTTATTTCCTGTCTGGCTTCAACTGTTCCGAGCTGACATTCAATGATGTGCTGACCTCGCTGACGTCTTTACACTGAGATGATTTCATGTGCTAGTTGGCTGGGCAAGTATTTTCTTTGCCATTTTGAGGACTGACCAAAGAGACACAGATTTTTGTGTTTAGTCAGTTGGTCTCCAGTAGTCTCTGCTGTGGTGGTGAGGTTCTATCGGTGGAAAAGTTGAATCTTAAAACCTAAGACTAAACTTTAAAGATAAGTATTTAAACACTTGACTAATCATTTTATATCTTTAACGTACTCTGGTCTATACCTCTTGGTTAAATCACACTGACTAAATGAATAATTATTGCTTTAACAATACTCAGGGATCTGATCTCGACCAAATGTTTTACTGTAACATCCGTGGCAGGCTTTTCAGATTCAAAGTCCTAAAATTAAGGCTTTTGACTTTGAGGTTTCCAGTTGGGTCCCCCAAAGCTTCAAAGAGCGTATCTCTTATACTTTTTAGAGACAGTTGCATTTATAGAAGCTCCGTATTCCTTGGGAGCCTTAATCAGTCATAACTGTGATCTTCATAAAGAAAGAAAACTTAGCATTTGTGCAAAGATCTTTAAGATTTATCCTCACTCCTGTTATTGATCCGGAGACCTGAGAAGCAAAAACCATTCACTGCACAGGCGGCTCTCTAGCCACAATGGACATGTATTTCTTCCTGTCCCCTTTCAAATTTTAACAATTGATAACTGCTAATCCTGTGACTAATAAGTATGTTATCTTACAGAAGTGAATAATGTTTGTTCAAGTTCCAACTGGATTTCAAGTAATCACATGGCAGACCTTGTGTCTCAGATAAGAAAAATTTATCACCATCAGTTACAGTCAAACTCCACCTAATATTGGCACCAGGACGACCATCAGAATAAAATGGACCCTGAAAACTTGCCTAACAATCAATTAGTTGGCTCCTCTATCCCCCCAACTATCTGTTCTCTTTTAGAAGTCCTCCTGCTAGATAGCAATGTGGGGAAGAGCATGTTTGGGAATGAAGTCTGTGTCCCCTCAACAACGCTGGCTTCTGGAAATCAACCTGTTTCTGCGTTAACTCTGGTCTCTGCCCGGTGAGGAGCAGGCTGGGGCTCATTTCCACTAGTAACGGCTCTCCTTCATCAATTCCTGAGTTTTATCGTTTCAACCATGGCTATTTTTAAGTCTTACATCAACTATAGTTCTGGTTCTTCTCTAAGAACATCTTTAATAATGATAATGATAATAAGGACTTTAATACTTATATATATTGGTTTATGATAAAAGATCAATTACCTTACTAAAAATTTCCAGAACTTCGAAAGACATATTCATGAACCTGATAACGGAGATAATACAAGAAGTGTTTTCACAAGACTAATGAATGGGTAAGGCTTGTCAGTTTTTGCATCTTTTACTTAACAGGCTCAGTCTCCTAGCATGTTTAAATAAACAAACATAAAAATTTTTACCTTTTCCTCCTACTGAATTTCTTCAAACTTCAAAAACTACCCATGATTATTTTTGTTTTCCATGGCAATGTGATTAATTGCATAAACTGATTTAGAATCTTTTCTCTTCATATTAGAATATAGTTTGAAGCACTGGCATGTCTCAAAATCTTCAAAGAATGCCCCAATTCAAGAGCTACAGGCCTTTCACCAAAAATTGGCACTTCTCAGTAGGGCTGGTGTTGCAGTGCAGCTGGTTAAGTTGCCACCTACATCACCAGCAACCCATATCAGTGGGCCACCCTGAGTTCCAGCTGCTCCACTTCCCATCCAGCTCCCTGCGAATACTCCTGGGAACGCAGCAGAAGGTGGACCTACCTGGGCCCCGGCCGCTCCTGTGAGCACCCCAGATGGAGTTCCAGATTCCTGACTTTGGCCTGTTTCTGGTTGTTTGATCAGCATGGGATGTTTGAGCCACTAATTAGTGAATGGAAGATCGCTGTCTCTTTGTTTTTGTCACCGCCTTTCAAATAAACAAAAAATAGATCTTTAAAAAGATTTCAAAAGACCAGATACTACAGTTAAATAACCTAAGTTTTCCTTGATTAAGCTGTGTAACTTCAAACACTTTCTAAATCTGAGACTACTGTATGGTAAATCGATTTTGTTTGCTTTATCTATGCCAACCGTTTACTACAGTATGTCTGCTATTAGATTCTAAGTCTGTTCATTTTGTTAAAATATAAATTTGACTTTTTTACACTCCTGTTGGATTGTTCTGTGTTAGCCCTTTGACTTTCATGCCAATTGCCTCTCTGAATTCTGAAGTACAATTCCCAGCAAGGTCAGGTAACTACAGCAAAGGCATCTCCCCTTTCCCTTTCTTTCATCTCTTAACAAACTAGCTACTAAGCTTGTGATTTGTCTGTGACTAATCTTGTGAATAATGTTTACATAAGAACTTCAGGGGCCAACTGAAAGGAAGTGACCAGAACAGCAGGTCTTAATACACCACTAAGAAGAAATCTGCAACCATCAAGTACAAACAGCTAGGCTTTATACTGGAGAAAGTTTTACCTAAAAGTATCCTGCTGATCAGGAGAACACAACCTGACAATCTGCCAATAATCAACTGTCTAGACTCATTGTTTTTTTCCAAATCTTCCTCCCACAACAGCCCTTTTTCCCTTAAAAGTCATCACGGTAGCTTGCAACCTGAGGGAAGAGCGTATTTGCCACCACAGGGTGAAGTCTACCTTCCCCCAGGGGGCCACTTCAACCAGCACAATGCCTTCCTGCATTTGTCCAGCGGCAAGCAGCAGGCAGACCCTCCCCAACTCTCGGATGGACAATTTGTAGTTGATGGCTTCCGGTGTCTTCTGTAGCTGAGTGTAAGACCTGCCTGCCATTCTGTGATGGAGGCTTGTCCAAGGTTTAGAAAGATTTAGAAAGAAAAAAGCTTCTCCTGAAAATGAAACGCAGCCATTACCTATTTGCTCTGAACTGCTTCAGCATCTACTGGTCAGCACAGAGCGACGATGTGAGCCAGTGGTGAACACTGCACAGCTCATCCATGTGCGGGGAAGGAAATGTCAGGTGTATTATGGGCAGCTGGTTAAGCCTTATCAACAGCTATGCATGCATGTGCAATTCTGTATCAATTCCTATAGCTGCCAAAACCTCTAGTTAAAAATGTGTGTAACCACATACTGGGGACAAAGAAGCTCAAAAGGCTGGATAAGGAAATGCCTTGCTTTGTTCAAATCCAACCGAACTTTCTTCCTGCACTCCTGCTAAAGGCCTTGGTGTCTCCTCTCTGCTCATAAATCCTGCTATGATTCCAGTCATCTCCTTTCCGGGAGCTCCAGAGACTTTTTTTTACTAACATTATTCTTCACAGGATTAGTCATGGATAATCCACATGATTAGTAGTTGGTTTTGTTAGTCAAAATGTGAAAGGAGGGCAAGGGGAGATGGCTGTCACATCCAGAACTTGTAAGAGCTGAACTTGTCAATGGATTCCAACTAAAGTTAGCCTAAGGACTTTTCCTTCTAAAACTTCTTTGTTGCTCAAATTTGTGATTAGAATGTTTATGACACTGAATCCTCTTTGTCAAACACTCCCCACAACACGCAGACCTATAACCTGGAGAATCCATCTTGGAAAAGCGGAATTAACAGGACTTTGCTCTAGAATTACTGATCAATGATATTTAGCAACAGCAACAAAAAGGGTGACAGGGGTAGTAACAGGGTGAAGCTGAAGTCACTGGTGTGAGAACTAAACAAATGTATTTGGAAAGCACACAGGTTACGAAGTAAGGGCTCTTAGACACGATTATCTGATAGTGGTGGTCGCTCAAAAGAGACGCTTAGCAGGGACACTGGTACTTGTTAGAACTGATTAGGCCTCTGAATGCAAACCAGAGGAAACTAGGTGCAGACAACCTCAAGGCTCATGGAACATTTAGTCCTCAGGAACCTCCGCACCTGAGACATTCCAAACTCCTAAGCCAACGTCCTGTCAAGGTCACCAAGCAGCCGCTTCACCAGGACGCCTGTGACCGCCTATATCTCCTGCCTCAAGCTCTCCACCACAGTGGAACAAGCCCCCCCGCCCCCTCCCTCAACAAATGCCTTTTCCACTTTAACTGGCTGCTTCTTCACCTTCTTTGAATCTGAAACTACTAAAACCTAAGTGCATTCTTACACTTGATGTTAAGGGCTATGTGCAACACCTACACTTAAGCATGAACGTGAGGAATTCACTGAACTAGATAGCATCAGGTCCCTAATGGAATGACAGTAAGGAAAGTCCCTTAAAAAATGAACACAATGGGCCCGACATGGTGGCCTAAGGGCTAAAACTCCTCACCTTCAACACACCAGGATCCCATATGGGTGCTGGTTCTGTTCCTGGCAGCCCTGCTTTCCATCCAGCTCCTGTGACCTGGCCTGGGAAAGCAGTTGAGGACAGCCCAAAGCCTTGGGCTCCAGCACCCACGTGGGAGACTGAGAAGAACATCCAGGCTGCTGGCTTCAGAACGGCTCAGCTCAGCTTCAGCCTTGCGGCCACTTGAAAAATAAATCAATGGACTAATGATCCAGGGAAGGATTCTGAATAGGATCTGAATCCTTTTTGTTTTAAATAAACAGAACAGGTTTTATGCATCCCACAGGCATATTTCTAAGAAGACAGTCAAGCTCCCACTACTCCCCTGCTCCGCAATATACCGCTCCTTCCCTCTGTCTCTTCAACAGTATTTGCAGATATAATGTTAACCCATCTGTACTCGCACGCTCCATTTGCCATAGGCTTAAGTTGCCTATGATAATCATGACATTCAACAGGTAAAGAGTAAGAAAAGACCACCTTTGAATTGGAATGTAAACTTAGGCTAAAAACAACAGTCCAACCCCAAAGTGACCAAAGTGTGGTTTCCTACGATATTTGTGGTGTTTGAACAACTTACTGCACCAAATATAATGCTCTCCAGTTGCATCCATTTTCTTGCAAAAGTTAGAATCGCATCCTTTTCATGGCTGTATCCCATAGCATATATATATGAAACACATTTTCTTTATCCAGTCATCAGTTGATAGACATCTGAATTGGTTCCATATCTGAATTATATTCAAAATGAGCTACAATAAACATGGGAATATAAATAACTACTCATATACTTATGTCATTTAGTTTGGGTAAGTTCCCAGGAGTGACATAGCTGGATCATGTTTGTAGATGTTTGCAGATACTTGAGGAATCTTCAGACTGCCCTTCAGAATGGTTGTACGTGTTTACATTCCCACCAACAGTGGGCTAGGGTATCCTTTTCCCAACAGCCTCATAAGCATGGATTTTTTTTTCTAACTTGGATGGTAGCCATTCTAACTGGAGTGAGCTGAAAGAAAACTCATTGTGGTTTTGATTTACATGTCTCCGGTGGCTAGGGATCCCAAGCATCTGCTCATGTTTCCCTTGGCCATCTGAATCTCATCTCGTGAAAAACGCCTGTTCATGTCCTTTGACCATGTCGTTATTGGATTACTTGTGTTTTGTTGTTGTTGTTGAGTTTCTTGAGTTCTTCCTAGATCTTGGATATTAATCCTTTATCTAATGCATAGTTTCCAAACTTTTTCTTCTATTCTGTTGTTGTGTTTGCAGTACAGTAGGGTATTTTTTTAGCTTGATATAATTCTTTTTGTTCATTTTTGAAAATTGCCTGTGCTCGTGGGATCTTTTCCAACAAGACTTCGCTTCTGTTTCTATCTTGCAGCTTCCCAGCTGCTTGCTTCTAGTAGTTGATGCCATCAGGTTGTAGATTTACATCCTTTTCCATTTTAAGTTAACTTCTGTGTGTAAGGTGCAAGGTAGGGGTCTTGCTTCACATTTCTGCAGACAATAGATCTGATTTTGTCAGCACCATGTGTTGAAGAGACTGTCCTTTCTTTCTGTATTGATTTCAATTTAAATATTAGTTGACTGAGCTGGTGCCACAGTATAGCAAATTAACCTCTGCCTGTGCTGCCACCATCCCATATGGGTGCTGGTTTGAGTCCCAGCTGCTCCACTTCCAATCCGTCTTCCTGCTATTGGTCTGGGAAAGCAGTGTAGGGTGTCCTGGGTCCTTGGGCTCCTGCACTCACATGGAGGATAATGAAGAAGCTTCTAGGTTTCAGGTTTTGAACTTGCCCAGCTCTGGCTCTTAAGGCCATCTGGGGAGTGAACCAGAAAAGTAAAGATCTCTGTCTCCCTGTAAATCTGCCTTCAAATAAAAACAAATAAATCTTCTTAAAAATCTAGTTGGCTGTAAAAGTGTGCGTGCGTTTCTGGCAGTTCTGTGTTGTTTCATTCCATTGATCTGAACGTCTATTTTTGTAACTGTACCAGGCTCTTCTGACTACAGTAGTCCTGCCTCTTTGTTTTTTATGATGGTTTCAGCTGTCCTGGGTATCTTGAGTTTCCATGTGAATGTTAGCATCAAATTTTTTAGATCTAAGGATATCAAAGTGATTTATTTTCAAATGTTTTGTTTTTATTTTTGATGATGTTTACATAGTTGAGTAGGGCAGGAAGAGTCAAGGATTAGGGGGAAGTGAGCGATGCCATTGGTTCCAAATTTTCTATCTGCTCTATCTGGGGGAAAGGGAGGAGACAGTTGGAGAAGCTGCACCCAGCCTCCCACCTACCTCAGTACCCAGGGATAGAGAACAGCCACACGATATCAAGGCAGGGTTCCAGGATCCCTAACGACGAGCATGCTTCGAAGGTTGTGCTTAAGTGGTTTTGATAGTTCTGAAATGCTGTCAATCTCACCACTCCAAGGATGAGGAAATCCTTCCCAAGGTCCATTGGCTGACACAGTCCACCTTTGAGTCTCCATTTGCCCAGATATTTGCTGTCAATGCTTGGCTGGGGTAGTTGGCCAGTTTCTTCTGCCTTCCTTCCTGTGCTGTGGTACCACATGTCCTCTGCAGACCCCAGTGAGCTGCCATATGCTCCGTGTGCATCTGGGTATGCCGTCCACTGCTCCATCTAAGCAACTGAGGAAGCCCAGCTCTGACACATGCACTCTATGGTAAATCTACCAATCCTGCAATTCTCCCTGTTGCTGAAGCTCTGAGTGCAGCAGCTCAGTTCGGGAGGAGCCCCAAAGAGAGCTCATCTGAGGTGATCCCAGACCTGACTCTTGGTAGTGCTTGCTGGTATGGGGTCTGACTCAATCCATCATGCACGTGAGCTTATGCACATTATGGGAATTGCAATTGCTGCATCAGTTCTGTCTTCTGCCCCAGCTCTTACGCAATAGATGCTGTAACCTAGACCAACCCAGCCCACTACATATCTGGCCCTCACGTACACCAGTGGCAAACTGCAGCCTAGTCAGAGCGCCTCCCCATAACACCCCACCAGGACTGCCCCCAACCTTGGTTCCTCTTATTGCCTGTATGTGCAGCCGACTGGTTCATCTGTCTCACATCCCATTCCACTCTCATACATATCATCCGATGTCTGAGCCTAGTTTTGCCCAACTGACCCCACTTCCTCTTCACAGACTTACTTCACTAAAGCTTATCCTGAAAACTAGGATAGAAATGGATTTTTATGATGAAGTCACTGATGAATGGGCAACTAACTAGCGCTGGCAGGAAGCGTTAAGTAGAGTTTCTAGAATAAGGCACACTGTATACTTGATCTTAGCCAAAAGGTCGAGAAGCGATGAATAAGGCACAATGTAAAACAAACAAATCATACAAAAAAATTTAAAGACCCTCATGGTGTACAAACTAATTCAAATCCTAAGTATTGGGTTGGGCTTGCGGCCAAGCCATGTGTTAATAACTGAAGAATAGAAAAGTCTTAGGTAGGTGAGCAGGGAAATCCCCAACAATTTAGTGAGTGAGGAAGAATTTTACTCTATATCTACCTAGTAAAGTTCAGGGAAAGCAAATAGAGAGCCTGACCAGTAAGTACAGGCTGAGCGATTATAGGCTTAGCTGGCCCTTTTCCTGGCTGTGCCAAACTCTCTCTCTCTCTAGTGTCTTTCTGTATCAGTGTCTCTCTCGGAAAGCCAAATAGGAGGCCTGATCAGTAAGGTACAGGCTGAGTGATTATCCGTGTGGGAAATCTGATAGGAAATGACTGAGCTCAGAGTTCTCGGCCTCCTAGGGCACTCACATTCCCTATGATCTCCTTGGCAATCGGGATACAATTTTCTGTGTCCATAACGACAATCCTTGATGAGGTATCCAAGACATCTGTGGTGAAAGCACTTGGGAGGCGCTCTGACTAGGCTGCAGTTTGCCACTGGTGTGCGTGAGGGCCAGATATGTAGTGGGCTGGGTTGGTCTAGGTTACAGCATCTATTGCGTAAGAGCTGGGGCAGAAGACAGAACTGATGCAGCAATTGCAATTCCCATAATGTGCATAAGCTCATGTGCATGATGGATTGAGTCAGACCCCATACCAGCAAGCACTACCAAGAGTCAGGTCTGGGATCACCTCAGATGAGCTCTCTTTGGGGCTCCTCCCGAACTGAGCTGCTGCACTCAGAGCTTCAGCAACAGGGAGAATTGCAGGATTGGTAGATTTACCATAGAGTGCATGTGTCAGAGCTGGGCCTCCTCAGTTGCTTAGATGGAGCAGTGGACGGCATACCCAGATGCACACGGAGCATATGGCAGCTCACTGGGATCTGCAGAGGACATGTGGTACCACAGCACAGGAAGGAAGGCAGAAGAAACTAGCCAACTACGCCAGCCAAGCATTGACAGCAAATATCTGGGCAAATGGAGACTCAAAGGTGGACTGTGTCAGCCAATGGACCTTGGGAAGGATTTCCTCATCCTTGGAGTGGTGAGATTGACAGCATTTCAGAACTATCAAAACCACTTAAGCACAACCTTCGAAGCATGCTCGTCGTTAGGGATCCTGGAACCCTGCCTTGATATCGTGTGGCTGTTCTCTATCCCTGGGTACTGAGGTAGGTGGGAGGCTGGGTGCAGCTTCTCCAACTGTCTCCTCCCTTTCCCCCAGATAGAGCAGATAGAAAATTTGGAACCAATGGCATCGCTCACTTCCCCCTAATCCTTGACTCTTCCTGCCCTACTCAACTATGTAAACATCATCAAAAATAAAAACAAAACATTTGAAAATAAATCACTTTGATATCCTTAGATCTAAAAAATTTGATGCTAACATTCACATGGAAACTCAAGATACCCAGGACAGCTGAAACCATCATAAAAAAACAAAGAGGCAGGACTACTGTAGTCAGAAGAGCCTGGTACAGTTACAAAAATAGACGTTCAGATCAATGGAATGAAACAACACAGAACTGCCAGAAACACACGCACACTTTTACAGCCAACTAGATTTTTAAGAAGATTTATTTGTTTTTATTTGAAGGCAGATTTACAGGGAGACAGAGATCTTTACTTTTCTGGTTCACTCCCCAGATGGCCTTAAGAGCCAGAGCTGGGCAAGTTCAAAACCTGAAACCTAGAAGCTTCTTCATTATCCTCCATGTGAGTGCAGGAGCCCAAGGACCCAGGACACCCTACACTGCTTTCCCAGACCAATAGCAGGAAGACGGATTGGAAGTGGAGCAGCTAGGACTCAAACCAGCACCCATATGGGATGGTGGCAGCACAGGCAGAGGTTAATTTGCTATACTGTGGCACCAGCTCAGTCAACTAATATTTAAATTGAAATCAATACAGAAAGAAAGGACAGACTCTTCAACACGTGGTGCTGACAAAATCAGATCTATTGTCTGCAGAAATGTGAAGCAAGACCCCTACCTTGCACCTTACACACAGAAGTTAACTTAAAATGGAAAAGGATGTAAATCTACAACCTGATGCCATCAACTACTAGAAGCAAGCAGCTGGGAAGCTGCAAGATAGAAACAGAAGCGAAGTCTTGTTGGAAAAGATCCCACGAGCACAGGCAATTTTTAAAAAATGAACAAAAAGAATTATATCAAGCTAAAAAAATACCCTACTGTACTGCAAACACAACAACAGAATAGAAGAAAAAGTTTGGAAACTATGCATTAGATAAAGGATTAATATCCAAGATCTAGGAAGAACTCAAGAAACTCAACAACAACAACAAAACACAAGTAATCCAATAACGACATGGTCAAAGGACACGAACAGGCGTTTTTCACGAGATGAGATTCAGATGGCCAAGGGAAACATGAGCAGATGCTTGGGATCCCTAGCCACCGGAGACATGTAAATCAAAACCACAATGAGTTTTCTTTCAGCTCACTCCAGTTAGAATGGCTACCATCCAAGTTAGAAAAAAAAATCCATGCTTATGAGGCTGTTGGGAAAAGGATACCCTAGCCCACTGTTGGTGGGAATGTAAACACGTACAACCATTCTGAAGGGCAGTCTGAAGATTCCTCAAGTATCTGCAAACATCTACAAACATGATCCAGCTATGTCACTCCTGGGAACTTACCCAAACTAAATGACATAAGTATATGAGTAGTTATTTATATTCCCATGTTTATTGTAGCTCATTTTGAATATAATTCAGATATGGAACCAATTCAGATGTCTATCAACTGATGACTGGATAAAGAAAATGTGTTTCATATATATATGCTATGGGATACAGCCATGAAAAGGATGCGATTCTAACTTTTGCAAGAAAATGGATGCAACTGGAGAGCATTATATTTGGTGCAGTAAGTTGTTCAAACACCACAAATATCGTAGGAAACCACACTTTGGTCACTTTGGGGTTGGACTGTTGTTTTTAGCCTAAGTTTACATTCCAATTCAAAGGTGGTCTTTTCTTACTGTTTACCTGTTGAATGTCATGATTATCATAGGCAACTTAAGCCTATGGCAAATGAAGCGTGCGAGTACAGATGGGTTAACATTATATCTGCAAATACTGTTGAAGAGACAGAGGGAAGGAGCGGTATATTGCGGAACAGGGGAGTAATGGGAGCTTGACTGTCTTCTTAGAAATATGCCTGTGGGATGCATAAAACCTGTTCTGTTTATTTAAAACAAAAAGGATTCAGATCCCATTCACAATCCTTCCCTGGCTTTCTCTATAATACAATCATGAGATTCATGTGTACTACTGTGCAAAACATATTATTCTGGTTGTTGGAAACACTTTGACAGTGGAATGATAGACTTAAGTCTGTTCATGGAGGACTACCCGTTGTAGTGCTAGAAACGAAATTAGTGGGGCTGGGAAGGGACTTGGGGAGGGGGGCGGGTACTCCCAGAGCTTAGGAACCATATGATAAAACAGCAATTTAGGGCCTGGTGCAGTAGCGTAGTGACTAAAAGTCCTTGCCTTGCACGTGTCAGGATCCCTTATGGGATCTGGTTCTAATCCTGGCTTCCCCACTTCCCATCCAGTTCCCTGGCTTGTGGCCTGGGAAAGCAGAAGAGGACAGACCAACGTTTTGGGACCCTGAACCCGCATGGGAGATCTGGAAGAGACTCCTGGCTCCTGGCTTTGGATTGGTTCAACTCCAGCCATTGTGTCCACTTGGGGATTGAACCAATGGAGAAAAGATCTTCCTCTCTCCTCCTCTCTGTATATTTGACTTTCCAATAAAAAAATCTAAAAAGCCCCAATAATTTAAAAGGTGATTATCACTAAAATATATATATTATTCTGCTAAAGTCCAACATTATGTGTGATTAATGTCAGATTATATAAAATAAGTGCAAATTATGTATTTTCTATTTAAAAAAGGAAAAACTGGTCATTATACAGACATCACCCTAGCTAGAACACTTTCTAAAACCACTTTGGCTGGAGAACTGAGGGAATATTTTATGTGTTTAAGCAAGGAAATGGGTTACTTATTTTTTGCATATTGTCAGCATTTCCAGTCCTGTTCCACGCCTAATGTGTACAAAGAGGTCTAAGGGTTTCTTAGTATCATGAGTAAAACAGCACAAAGGAGATGACCTTGGTCTTGTGTGATGTGAAAGAAGAATATCCACTGTGGTAAAGCAGTGAGCAAAGCAAGATTCGTGTTACGTCAGAAACTGCCTGATACAGCAGCTACAAGTGGGGCTCCAGGAGAGGAAAAAGTCCAAGAAAATGTTAGGTTTAAATCTTCTAAGCATAATTTGCATGATGCTTCCTTTTATTAGAGAGAACATACAGTATTTTTTCATTCGTGATGACTTATTTCTCTGAGCATAATAGTCTCTAGTTGGGACCATCTAGCTGCAAATGGCGTCATTTCATTCTTCCTAACAGCTGAGTAATATTCCAGGGAGTAGATGGACCACAGTTTCCTTAACCATTCCTCTTTGGATGCACATCTGGATTGTTCCCATGACTTTGCTATTGTAGATGTGATGCTGCAAATAAAGGACCAGAGATCCCCTTCTCACATGCAGATTTCACCTCCATTGGGTATAATGCTAAGAGCAGGATAGCTGGGTCAAAGGGCAGATTTACTTGAAATTCTCCAAGCATTCTCCATACTGATTTCCACAGTGGTTGTAGTAGCCTACATTCCCAGCAGCACTGAAGGAGGGTACCTTTCTCCCCACATCCACGCCAGCAGGTGTTGCTAGTAGAGTTTTGAATGCAGTCCAGTCTCACTGGAGTTAGGTGGTACCTTAACGTGGTTTTCATTTGTATCTCCCTGATGACTAGGGAGCCTGAGCATCTTTTCCAATGTCTGTTAGCCATGTGAATCTGTTCTTTTGAAAAATGTCTATTCATTTCTTCTACCCAGGATGGATTTTAGTAGGAAATTGGACATGAAACACCACTCTGATAAAAAAAATGTGTGTAACCTGAGTGGTGCTTTAATGCAGTGCATCAAACAACACCCCTTTTCTTAACAAAGAGAATCTTGACTATTCTAGATCAACTGTAATTCTATGTGAATTTTTTAAGAGCAGTTTATCAATCTCTACAAATAGGTCAACTTGAATTCTTCTAGAAATTGCGTGAAGCCTGTAGGTCAATTTGGAGAGAATGGCCATCTTATGGTAATATAAAATGTTCTTCTGTTCATTTAGATTTTCTTTTAGTCATGTCTTATATTTTTGGAATACAATCCTTGTCCTTCTTTAGTCCAATCTGTTCCTAAACTTTTTTGACACTAGAATAAACAAACTTTCTCTTTTATTTTTGATTAATTGGTATTTAGCAGAAATACAACAAAATATAAGATCATTCAATATATAGGTGAACATGTATGTATAAACAGTCTCTAGAGGAACTGTATAAGAGTGACATCATATCCAGATGTGAGGATACAATGCAATACACATCTCTACTTCCAAATCAAAGATGGACTCCCAATGATACTATTAACTATGTCTTGACAATAGGGTGCTGAACTTTCTGTCTATACCTACAATGTCAAGATGTACTTAAGTAGCAGAATAATAGACTTGTGACTGTTTTCAAGGACCATATTATAATGATGTGGGGGAGGGCAATTGGGGCACGTGGAAGGGGAAATCTTGGCGCCTATGGACTTGTTATCATAAAATAAATTAATTCTACAAACTTAATTCTTAAGCCCTGCTCTTATATCTGAATATTTCCTGAATGCATTTATTAGCTCTATCAGCTTTTTGTGTGTGTGTGTGAATTCAACATATTTGTGGATATGTTATCAGAGATAATTTTACTTCCTCTTTTTCCAACTTCTCCACCTTTCATCTCTTCATCTTGCCTAAATGTTCTGGCTAGAATTTCTGCTATACTGTTGAAGAAAAGTTGTAAAAATGGACATTTTGATATTGGGAAGGAAGCTTTTAATGTTTTTCACCAGTAAGTATATGCTACTGTGACTTTTCCATAAATATTCTATTGAACTGAAAAGGCGCCCTGCTTTGTCTCATACGCTTAAATCATGAGAGGGTGAGGGAATTTGCTGAAAGCTTTTATGCACTGCGATGATCATGTGAGCTTTCCCCTTCATTCCATACGTGTGATGTATCATATTCACTGATTTTGTTTGTTGGAACACTCATTTTTGGTATTAATCCCACAGAGTCACGATTTGGAAGCTTATGAATTTACCTTACAAGTATTGGTCAAAGCTTTCTCTGTGTGTTCTCACAAAGGATATTGGTCAATAGTTATATTTTTTACACCATGTTTATCTAACATTGATATCATAGTACATTCTGGTCTTCAAAAATAATTAGGAATCATTCTTGACTCTTGTATTTGTGGAAGGGATTGTGAAAGATGAATGTCAACTTCACTTTTAAATCATTGGTAAATTTACCAGGAAGGTCATACATAACTGATAGATTTTTTGAGGAGTTTTTTAATTATTGAGTTGATATTTTGATTTGCTATAGGCATATGCATCTTTTCTCTTTCTTCTTGAAATAGTTTTACATATAAATATTGTATGTTACAAATATGTATATATATGTACTGCATACACATTACTGAAGCACACAAATGCACAAAGCAAAAAAAAAAAATAAACCTAAAAGGAGGACAGACTCTGACACTGTAATGGCAGGGGACTTTAACATTCCACTTCAGAAACGGGCAGCTTATCCAAACAGAAAACTAGCAACAGTAGAGTTAAATTTTACCCCAGATCAACTAACAGACTCAACCTAACGGACATCTATATACTATTCTATCTAACAGCTGTAAAAACATACATTGTTTTTAACAATACAACATTCTTCAGAACAGATCATAATGATGGGTCATAAAAAAAAAAGACTTGGCGAATTTAAAAGATTAATCATGCAAGGGTGGGGAACCTTTTTTTTTCTGCCAAGAGACATTTGGGTTTGTTTGACACCACCTGTGGCCATTTAAAATTGTCAACTTATGGATATATTCCGCAAGACACAGGCATGGGCATAGGCTTCCTAGAAAAAATACCAACAGCAAAAGAAGTTAAGACCAAAATAAGCAAATGGGACTGCAATAGCCTAAGAAGTTTCTGCGCAGCAAAGGAAAAAATCCACAAAGTAAAAAAGCAACAAACAGAATGGGAGAAAATCTTTGCACACTACCCAGGAGACCAAGGGCTAATTTCCAGAATATATAAAGAACTCCAGAACAACAATAACATCAAAACGAACAAACCAGTCAAGAAATGGGCAGACACTTCACAAAGGAACAAATTCAAATGTCTAAAAAACACATGAAAAAATGCTCAAGCTCTCTGGCAATAAGGGAAATTCAAATAAAAACAACACTGAGGTTCCACCTAACGGCAGAAAGAATTGCCCCTATACAGAAAACTACCAACAACACCTGCTGGCGATGTTGCGGAGAAAAGAGAGCCCTACTTCAGTGCTGGTGGGATTGCAGGCTGCGCAGCTCCTGTGCAAATCAGTATGGAGAAGACTTAGGCAATTAAAACTTCACCTACCATATGACCCAGCCATACCACTTCTAGGAATATATCCAGAAGGTTTGTTATACAACAAAGCAACACGTACCCCAATGTTCACTGCAGCACAATTAACAATCACAAGAACTTGGAAGCAACCTAAATGCCCATCAACAGAGAAAGAAACTGTGGTTCATCTGCACTATGAACACGACTCAACGATTAAAACAAAAAAGAAATACATTACTTTGTGGCCAAATGGGCCAAACTAGAGACCATTATGCTAAGGGAAATGAGCCAATCCCAAAAGGTCAGATATCATATGTTTGCTCTAACATAACGTCAAATCTAGAGATATCTTATGTGAATCTTACTCAATGTTACTCTATGTCACTTCATACTTACCTGTACCTTATGTAACAAGAACTTGTGATGTAATTCATTAATCAACCAACCGTAAGAAGCTGGGTGTTTATAATCACCCGAGACGGTCAATGTCCCCTTGATCACTGTTACTGGTACCGCCCATAAACAACGAAGACCTGATCCTCTCTGTACTGACATTAGGGCCTCAGGACACAAGAATGAACCCACAATGAAATGACGGTCTCCTACAGGGCTGGGAGACACTCCAGTGGAAGCATGATGGACTTGGGAAAATTCATGGTGGACACACATTATAAACCCAGAGGGGATTGGGGCAGGGAGAGGGGAGAGCCCACTGCAACTAAATTGTATCAAAAAACAATAAAAAAAAAAAAAGTAAAAAGCATGATCAATGCAAATATTTTCCACAAGTGCAAATAAAGACTGCATTTTAAAAAAAAATGTTAACTTAAAAACTCAGCCCGCGGGCCTGGTCCAGTACCCTAGCTGCTAAAGTCCTCAACTCACACATGCCAAGATTCCCATACGGACACCTGTTCTAATCCCAGTGGCCCTGCTTCCCATCCAGCTCCCTGTTTGTGGCCTGGAAAATCAGTCAAGGATGGCCTAAAGCTTTGAGACCCTGAACCTGCGCTGGAGATCTGGAAGAGGCTCCAGGCTCCTGGCTTCGGATCAGATTAAGTCTGGCTACTGCGGCCACAAGGGAAGTGAATCAACAACGGAAGATCTCCCTCTCTGTCTCTCCCTCCTTTCTGTATATCTGACTTTCCAATAAAAATAAATCTTTTTTAAAAATTAGCCTGCTATACATTAATCTGATTTCAAGTCTCACCTAGCTGCCTTGGCTGGGCCAGGTCAAATGATTCTGCAGGCTTTACACAGCTCCCAGGCCATGTGTTCCCACCCCTGAATTATACGGGATCTTTTCTGACCACAATGCAGTAAAACCAGAACTCAATAAAAACTGAACTTACATAAATACCTAGAAATATATGTACTCCTGAATAACCAATGGGTCAAGGGAAAAAAAAAAAAAAACGAGGAAACTAAAATTTCCACTAGACGAATGAAAACAGAAACAAAACATGCCAAAATCTATGAGATGCAAGAAAAACAATACTAAGAGGGAAAATCATAGCAATAAATGCCTGAATGAAAAAAACAGAAAGATCTGAAATAAATATACATAGTTCCTCAAGGATCTAGAAAAATAAGAATAAATCAAACCCAAAATAGATAGAAAGGAATAAAACTCAGACCAAAAAGGACAAACTAAACAACGTATTTAAAAATCAAGTCAATGGAGTCTGTGACTTTAAAGATAAATTAACTTGACACCATAACTACACTGAAAAAAGGAAAACTATTCAAAATATTTGGAATCAGAGATAAAAAAGAGAGATATTATGATCAATGCCACAGAAACATAAAAGGTTGTCAAGAAATTATGACCAGACCGATGGCAACAAATTTGATAACTAGAAGAAATGGATACATCTCTGCACAGATATACCTTACCAAGATTGAACCATGAAGAAACAGACAGCCAGACAGCCCCCTAATGGAGACTAAGATACACGGAGATAAGAATAAGAACTTCTTTGGGGCGGTTTGTGTCCAGCTGCTCTACTTCCCATCCAGCTCCCTCGCCGATGGCCTGGGAAAGCAGCGGAGGATGGTCCAAAGCTTTGGAAGACCCTGAGGAGGCTCCTGGTTCTTGGCTCCTGGTTTAGAAACAGCTCAGTTCTGGCCATTGCAGCCATCTGAACAATTATTTTTCTCTGTCTTTCCTCTCTGTAAATCTGCCTTTCCGATAAAAAACAAACAAATAAATAAATATTTTCAAAAATCTTACAACTAAGAAGTTCTGGAGTTCTTTTGCACAGAATTATGTCATGTTAATATACTGCGTACTTCTCTCTTAAAAACAGGGGGTCCAGACTTGGAATGTTTTCATCATAAACATTAAATATTTGAAGTGCTAGATGAATTTATTGATTGGATATCATACCATGTATACATACATGAAACATCATATTGTATCCCATAAACATGTACAACATTTATGTGTACTTTAAAACTTAATAAAAAGAAACCCAAATTATTGGGCTAATCCGTGGATAAACATTAATAATATCCCTTTAAAACAAATGTCTTTAAGAATTTTGATTTGCTATTAAAAATAAACTTTTCCTATTTTTTCCATAACATTTTGCTAACTCTTTATGATGGTAAGTATGATATATTTTAGGACCAGATACAAATATGAAAAACATTTACATTTTTTTTCCTGTTCTATCCTTCATACTTTCTAAAAGTTGGGAAACAGCATCCTGCAGTTCTTTGGGCTTCATATAATCATTCCAATGCCAAATCAAAATCCAAAGGTTGTCCAGTGTGCGACGTTCGGGCATCCTTCCAGGATATTCCTATCTCAAAGTTGTAGAAACAGGAATTTTGCCAGATTCCTTTTAACATCTTTCTCAGTGGTTTCTGAGGACTTGTCAAACATGGTGGGTCTTTATCCTTGTGCTGCTGCTTTTGCTTCCTTCTTCTATTTTCACTTGTATTTAATATGTGAACATGACCCAAAAAAATGCTTTGATGACTTGGCAGTGCCTTTCCCGCTGGTCCTGGAGCTCTTGGGTGCAGTGGTATCTGAGCCTCTGCACAACCACCTCCAGTTCCCAGTGAACTCTGGTGGCAGGTGGAGGAACTTCAACCTTGTCAAGGCTGAGGCTGCTGAGACACCTCCTTCAGGCTAGATTTCACTGCAGTTTCCCACGAAATCTAGTTTTAGCTGCTTAGGAAGGAGCACATTCTCTTTATTAAGATGGAACACAACTGGCATTTTTGGAAGTTATATATCTGCAGAATTGTAAAATATAAACTCCTTCTTGTCCTATAAAAGGTAAATAGCACACACACACACACACAAAAAGAACGAATCTGGCAAAAGGTTTTAAAGTGACAACAAAACTCATCCTTAAGAAAGTATAGATGTAAAAAGACCTCCTCGGCCTCAGTGCTGACCGCACTATGTTGAAGACAGCTCAACTTATTCAACTGTAGCTAGTGGCTAGGTGAGCTGAGCTGGTCCTTTATGGATTTGACCTTGGTAAGAAGAAGCTTGGGGTGAAAATCTGACTTAATTATTAGTAACATTTTTTCTCATTTAAAAAAACTTTATACTCCAGTTAATAAATTACACAATCATTTCAATACAGTTCTCAGAACCTTACTCTTAGTTCTTCCGCCCTTTCTTAACAAAAAAAATATATATATATATATTATTTCCATTTGAAATGCAGATTCACAGAAAAAAAAGAGAGAGATGTTGCATTCATTGATTCACTTTCCAAATGGCAGCAATGGCTGGAGCAGGGCAGAATTGGAACCAGGAGACAGGAGCTTCTTCCGGGTCTCCCATACAGGTGTAGGGACCCATGGTCTTGGCCAATGCTCCACTGCTATCCCAGGTCATCAGTGTGGAGCTGGATTGTAAGTGGAGCAGCTGACACGTGAACTGGTGCTGACACTGACCCTGCAGGCAGAGGGTTAGGGTGTTAGGCCAGCCTCTGTTCCCCTGCCTTCTGAAGCCCCATTTCCTCTGTATTCAACTCAAGCAGTAGGAGTGTCACTTCAGAGCGCTGTGGTTCTTCATTGTCATGATTGAGAATAACCAGAGTATGTATAGGTAAAGAAAGAGAAAGTGGAAGGGGAAAGAGGAGGAAGAACAAGAAAAGGTGAAGGAGAATCAGAAGAAGGAGTAAATAAAGAGGAGCAAGAGGAAGAGAAGAGGAGGCAGAGGAGGCGGACAACTAGAATCAGGATAACAAGAAGCCAAGAATGACACTGACTGGTTTGAAGGTCAGGGCAGCTGGTGAATTCCTGAGGGTGGGAGGCGCGGATTCCAAAGAGTGGGTGGCTAACAGGTAGAGCTCCTTTTTGTTATGGTTGCAAGGGCATTTGGCATGTCTTGTCTCCAACAGGAAGCTGGAAACCTGGGCAGGAGGCTATGGACCACAAATCCAGAAATTAGAGAACAATATGATGGTTTGACATGGTCAGAGAAACGAAACTGGGGACTGACTGGGAGGGCCAAGGATCCCAGCAAAAACAGACGCTAGAGCATTGCATCTGACTGGAAGCTTTTGTGCCGGAACAGTTGCCAGATGGTGCAGCAGGTGTTTCTTATTTGAGAGGCAAAATATATATATATATATAATAAATACATATATATATATTTCTTAGGAGAGAACAATCTTTAAAAAATATAAGGGCAAAGAAGAATTGAAAGAAAAAAATTGAGCAGATTCATTTTCCAAATACCACCAAAAAGAAAACTAGAACAGTTGTAATAAGCAAAGCATGGAATAACCAAACCCAAACCACTGATTCGTTGTAACCCCTCAGTGTTTCCTATGGTTTCCAGAGTACGGCATGCCAATGTTTCCTTGGCTGCAATCTTTCTGTCACTTCTTTCCATTGAACTGCACACAGCTAAATTCCTGGTCAGTACTGTTCATCTTGACTTTGGAGAACGAGGTAAGAAGTTATTCAGGATTAAATGAGTTGGAAGATTTTCTCTGATAACCCTGCATTTTAGCTACACCCATTACATATCAATCCCAGCATGCACCATTTCCCGCCACAGGACTGGGAAGGAGGGAACACTGTGATGAACACGTGGATGTTAAACTTCACGTGGAGGAGTTATGAAAAACTCCCCCAGAGACCAGTAAATACCACCCAAATTCCACCATTTCTATATTCGTCAGGGGACCATCCTTTTCACAAAAGAAGCCTTGGATGAGAGAGGGGCCTTTGAACCCTTTCCTTGCCTTCTCCCACATACCTCTGGCCCTGTTACAGTGAATGCCTTTCCTTACTGGTTTGCTGTCACTTACACATGAATATTAACTCTAAAAAAAAAAACTGTTCTCCTTGTACACCTGACTTATGTCTCCAATTTGGATTCTTAGCTCACACAAGGGCAAGAACATGAAATCCAAACCAGGAAGCATATTCCCATAACATTCTCGGTAATGCTTGCCTTCTTTTTTCTCTGCTTTATCAAATCTCCCTCCTTCTCTCCCTCCCTCTCTCCCTCCCTCCCTCCTTCCTTCCTTCCTTCCTTTCTTCCTTCCTTCTTTCCTCTGAAATTCAGTGCTGAAGCTTGCTGCAGATAAGTGCTTCAATCAGAATAAGAAAAAGCCATTCTCATAAAAGAAAACAGCAGGCTTCAAATGGTTCTTGGGTTCTTCCTGCCTCCCTCCCCACCCCGCCAACCCCAGGTGACCACATGACAGTCCCATTTTCCCCACACTCCTGGTTGGCAGCTATTTGTTGCTACCGCATTTGTTCTTTCCTCTCTCTGGATTTCAGTACACCAATGTTCCTTAGGATACCCATGTCCCTCAATACCAGTAAGAAAAAAACTTCAAAAATCTTGTTATTTCTTTTTACAGAACATATTTTCTGTCTCTTGATTCAAGCTCACCTTATAAATTTGTGTAGTGCATGGTTATGCAGGCTATGTAGGCCTGCTTATAATGCAGTGTGCTTTACCAATAATCCTGACAAGTATGATAGCAATCTTCTACCTGGTATATAATATTAGGATGCAACAACAGCTCAGTCGCAAAAGAACATCCCTTTGTTGGGTGCACTAGTTACAACATGGATGCCGGAAGAAATAGAGACAGAGCATGTAGGAATAAAACTTGTCATGCGGTAGAGATGGGATCTGCAGTACAGGCTGAGCAACAAAAGTAATGCCTTTAGCGAGTTCCTGGGATGAATGACAGGGCAGAGGAGAAAAGGGAAGCAAGGAGGGAGGTCAGCGATGCTGGGATACAGAGTAGCTGAGAGTATTTGTTGAGGAGCTTCAGATTGCTGACATGCAACAGAGGGTGGCCCCAGTGTCAAGAAATTTGGAACAATCAACTGATCCGATCTTGAAAAATATAAACTCAGAAGCTAATGGCTGGGCATAAAATATAAATAGCAAAAACATTTTCATGTGAATGGTAATGAAAGCAAAGTCTCAGCGCTCAACTTGGAAGTTCTTGAGTTTCTGAGCCGAACAGTGAGGGCGAGGGTGGGGACAGAGCTGGGAATCTGGACATGAAGCAGGGGAGGAGAAGTGCATGACATAATTCTGACCTGAGCTGGAAACAAAGGCAAGTAAATAAAGCAGTAAGAACACAAAATGAGTAACTGCTGATTATATTTTGAGCAAGCCCAGCGGAGAAAGCAGAAAGAGCGCTGACAGGATTACAACTTGGTTGGCTCCTAACACGGACTCGGAAACCTGTGAGAATTACACCGCCCAGATCTCCCTTCGCAGGCCGCTTGGTCCTGTGCCAAATTTGGGTAATAAAAAAGAGTCTGCACATTCTCTGAACACATAGCTGAAGCTCTTCAGGCGAGGACTAAAACACGAAGGAGCCAAGGTAAGAGTGAAAGCTGGGAGAGCTGCGAGCTACTTTTGGTTTGCCTAGGAAGATCTTGTGAAGCATGGAGAATGATTTTGATTTCTTTCTGAAAAATAAAACAGTAGGCTGTTCAGTTATTATAGCAAGCAATAGCGGAAGGTGATCATATTTTGAACTAACTTGTAATTCTGTGCTCTTTTTGGTGATCTGTAATATTATTAATGAATTGCTCAAAAAAGACTATCATTGTCTTTATAGTAAAAGTTGAGGAAACTTTACAAAGCAAGTTGATGATTTTAAATCATACCTTTAATGCTTATTCAAAACAAATCTCCTAGCAATTGCTTATGATTGGGCTTCAGTAAAAGGGAGATAAACAGAATATCTGAGAAACTGCCACTTTCCTGTAAAGATGTAAAGAGTAATATAAATGGGTAATTTAAAACAAAACTCATCAATTTCATTACTATGCTTCTTTTAAAGACTACTTGGAAAATTTTTCTTCTTTTCTTTACTCTTTGCTGCCTGCCTCCTCCACAACCTTTCTCCTTCACATTTCTCTTTTCTTTCTCTTGCTGTGTGTGCATCTGTTTCTTGAGATTATTTTTAAGAAAGAAAATGGCACAGAATCCAAAGGTGTATAATGTGGCCGTGCATGAGCTGGAGATTTGAGAGTGGAGGATCTGGGGCTCAGTGGGACTGACTGGATCCCCTGCTTTCTCCTCTATTCTGCGCTTCCTCAGCCTGAATCATCCTTGGAGGCCACATGGTCCTACTGCTTCCAGCATCCCTGCCAACTGCTTCCCCTGTTACACTTTCCAGTCCTTGAAGCTCCTCCTTCGATTTCCTGTCAAAAGTTGCACAGCCATGTTCAGTTGCAGAATCCTCCGTTTTCCCATTTTGGGGGTGGCCGTGTGAAGCCCATATCACAGCTGAATGACGTCCTTGAACGATCAACGCTTAAGGAACAAGCCTTGTTCTCTTCAGCTCATATTTCCAATTTTTCTACTCTTTCCTGGAAGGAACTGGAACATCCTTTTGCTCTTGAATGATTTTTGAATTGATTTTTCTCAGTAATCTAAATGCTTTTACTCTTTCCCTATCACTGTAACCTACCAATTCTACAGCTGGAGTGTACTCTATCTCTTAAGAGAGGAAAGAATTCTGAGGCAAGTTTTCACTAGGGGGTGAAACAAACAAGGATGAAAATAAGGGAAGACATTTAAAATTGGAAGGTGTCAGGCTGTCCAGATTCTGACACAGCATAAAGACTACAATTTGTGATTAATTTGGAGCTTACAACTGACTTCCAAGAATGTGCAAGAACTTAAAGTACAATAAGCTCAATTCCATCATGCCATTACATTTTCATAGAGGAACGACACAGAGGGAGCAGCACTAGGGGGAGAACAAATATGCCCCCAAGGAATATTAATACTGGTAAATCTGACAGCACAAGTCTCTTCTGGACATTTATATGCAAAATTAACCACTAAACATATTAGATGGGGCAGCATTGGGAGAAGAAAACCAAATATCAAGGAATATTTATGATGGGAAGTATGGTAACATGAAATTTTTTTTTATAGAGAGTGACCATGCCAAAAATCAATGTATCCTTTATTCAGCATGTATGTTGAAATGTTGGCAAGTACAGTGGGAATCAAGAGTGTCAGAATTCTCTTTCTTTGTATCTCAGTTTGCAATAAAGCTAATTAGAAAGACTGAAATAAAAAATTAACTCCTTGGACAGCAGGCAGAAGCCCTAATCAATAACAAATGGCAATTGGCTCAAGACTTCAGGAAAGAAAGATAGGGCCTGAGTTCCTGGTGCTGACACCTGCAAGCAAAGGGGATTTTTTAGGAGACACAGCTTTAGGGGGCAGGGAGTAAGGAGGGAGGAAGGGATGTGAATCGCTTCTCCCGTGGAGCTGGCCCGTAGCACGTGGTGCTCTTACTGGTGGTGGACTATGCTAGTGAACGAATGTTTGGTTTTGAATGGGAAGAATACAATATAGCATAATATTAAAAATCAGACGTCTAGGGCAGACCTCAAATCCATTATTGGTCATTGACCAGCTATCTGATTTGGATCTCACTTAGCTTTTTGTAGCTTGGATTTTTTCCCTGTTGTATTATATACATAATTATATATATATATATATAATGTTGCATTATATATAATCATATCTATCTATCTATCTAAAATAAGTCCTGCAAAGGACAGAGAGAAGAAGGAGGAGGAAAAAAAGGAGGAGGAGGAGAAAGGAAAAGACAAGAGGAGATGAGAGGAGAGGGGAGAGAAAAGGAGAGGAGAAGAGAGAAGAGGAGAGGAGAGGAGAGGAGAGGAGAGGAGAGGAGAGGAGAGGAGAGGAGAGGAGAGGAGAGGAGAGGGGAGGGGAGGGGAGGAGAGGGGAGGGGAGGGGAGGGGAGGGGAGGGGAGGAGAGGGGAGGGGAGGGGACAGGAGCGGAGGGGAGGGAAGAAGAGGAGAGGGGAGGAGAGGGGAGGGGAGGGGAGGAGAGGAGAGGGGAGGAGAGGGGAGGAGAGGAGAGGAGAGGGGAGGGGAGGGGAGGGGAGGGGAGGGGAGGGGAGGGGAGGGGAGGAGAGGGGAGGGGAGGGGATGGGAGGGGACGGGAGGGGACAGGAGCGGAGGGGAGAGAAGAAGAGGAGAGGGGAGGAGAGGGGAGCGGAGGGGAGGAGAGGAGAGGGGAGGAGAGGGGAGGGGAGAGGAGGAGAGGGGAGGAGGGAAGGGAGGGGAGGGTAGAGGGGCGGGGAGGAGAGGGTGGGAGGGGATGGTGACGTGAGGTTACGGGCGAGCGTGGGATGGTGGACGGTGAGGGAGCGGAGGGTACTGGTGCGGGCGGAGCGAGTGCGAGCGGTCTGATGCTCTGACTGTAGTGGTCTTGCGCGGTTGCTGCTGCTTGTCGTTCTCGTCGTTGTTCCTGTGCTCTTCGCTTGCGGTCCTTGATCTCTGCTTCTTCTGGTCTTCTCTTCTGTCTCTTCTGCTGTCTCTTCTCTTCTCTTGCTTCTCTTCCCTTCTCTTCCTTTTCTTCTCTTTTCTTCTCGTTCCTGTTCTTTTCCTTGTTCTGTTCTCTCTTCTTCTCTTCTCTTCTCTTCTCTTCTCGTTCTCTTCTCTTCTTCTCTTTCTTTTCTTCTCTTCTCTTTTCTTCTCTTTTCTTTCTTCTTTCTTTTCTTTCTTTTCTTCTCTTCTCTCTTCTCTTCTCTTCCTTCTCGTCTCTTCTCTTCTCTTCGTCTTCTCTTCTCTTCTCTTTTCTTTCTTTTCTTCTCTTCTCTCTTCTCTCTTTTCTTTTCGTTTTCTTTCTCTTTTCTTTTCTTCTCTTTTCTTCTCTTCTCTTCTCTTCTCCCTTCACAACCAACCCAACCCACCAACCCATCCCCCCATCCCCCCCTGCCCCCGCCCAGTGCCATGTCAGCCAGCCAATGCATGGCCCCCCATCTGGTGACCACAAAGAGGTGGCAAGGGCCCAAATCCTTGAACCTCTTCTGCCACCCCCAGTATGCATTAGCAGGGAGCTGAACAGGAAGTAGAGTAGCAGAGATAAGGACTGGCACCACAATATGGCACAGAGGTGTCCCAAGTAGTACCTTAACCCATTGTGCTACCATGCCTGCCTTAACAATTTCTTTCTAAAGAGGGTACAGAGAGTAACTTGCTTGTTACTTCATTTGGGAGGGGTTGCACCCAAGCATACAGACATTCCAAACAGAGGTCTAACCTGTTGATCCACAATGCTTGCCACATCTTCCTGCATTTTCTTCCAAAAGAAAAAAAAAAGATTCATATTGCCTGAACATACGTGTAGCATTACTGTTAACAAAGAGAGTGCATCTTTTTTCCTTTGCTGACTTACTTTAAAATCATAGGGTTTGTGAATATATCATCCTGTCACTATGTGGCAATCATTTAATATAGTAAACTGTACGCTATAAACACCAAGAAATACAGCTGTTTTACCAAAAAGTTGCCATGCCCTGTGCAATGACAACAGTGTTCACAGCTGACTGTCTCCAATCTCAATCCTAACTTGCCCCTCAGTGTGGTGGAACCCCTGAAAGCTAATATAAAACACTTTGCACTAAAGGCATTTGCACTGTGATGTGAGAACTCATCCAAACACCATTCTCAGTCCCAGAGAGGGGTTCAGTCTTTTCACATTTGTGCTTTTCACCCCTCTTCTGGTTATGCAGTTACTAGGGCTGAGCCAACCAGGAATTCCACGTAAAGAGAATGAAGTCAACAATGTGGTTGTGGATGCAGCAGTCCATGCAGTAGCAAGGGTGGGAGTCAAGGGCGTGACATATGGGGGTGATGACATTTCCAGACCTTCCTAAAAATACATATTTTTATTTATGTTTCACACACACACACACACACACACACACACATCTCCCGTGCATTAGTTCACAACCCAAATGGGCAGAGTTCCATTTGGCTCTCCTATGAGGGCTACGGCAAGCACTTGGGCGATTGGCACGTTCTGGATTGGAATGCCTGCCCCATGTTCTTGTTATTTCTTGTTGTTTTCTAAAGCTGTCTTAAAAAAAAAAAAAGCCTTTTGGTTTCTAGGATCATTCCAGAAGTATCTGATGTTCCCGTATATTGGAAATGGAAATTAAACACACTCTCACTAGCTCTAAATATGTAACTGGAATATGTGGTAACTGGAATACATTTCTTCTTATTAATATGTACTTGAGAAAGCCATGACATGCATATAAATCAGTTCTTTGGTTTCTCTACCAAAGAACAAATATAAAGACATGTATTACTTCTATTTTGAAAAAGACATTCAAAATCCTAAATTGTGCTGCCTCCTCATGCTTCTTCTTTAAAAACCAATAGCTAATAAATTTTAGGAATTTGGAATTGTGCAAATACTACATTGTTCAAACCATGTTGGGCACTGGAATCTGGGTTCCATTCCCAGAGCCAAAGTCAACATTAGTGGGCAAGGTCTCATCTTCAGTTAAGCAATGTGTTTTGGCTGTATTGTTGCCAATTCCAGATATTCTCACACTTAGCAGGATGTCCTTTATGGTGAATCAGGCAAGACCTAGAAGTAACTTTTCCACACATACCTGAACATACGTACAAGATCATATCTTTATGAATAAACATATTGGCATAACCTACTCTTGCAAACTGTTTTCCTTTATGTTCCAGGGTACAGACAAAAACAAAGGACGAAGGTGAGTCTGAAGCAATGAACTGATGCATGAAAATCCAGTTCTGGGAGCTGCAATGTGACATACTCTAGCTTGCCACCTGCCAGTCCCTTGTGCACATCTTAGTAAAGCCTTTGTATAGGCTGACATTTCCTCCAGCCCTTCCTTGACGCCTTCCACAGGATTCTGGGCTACAATTATTTCTCTGTGACCCAGTTATAATCACACTTCTCTAACCTTTCGCACCACACCCTCAGCTGTCTTACAAACCACAAGGAGACAAGTCAAGGCTGCATTCCTTGCTTCCATTCAAAAATATGAGCAGCTTCATTGATTTCTACAGATAAGACACTGGGTTGTGTAAGAATGTACTCAATTTAAAAGCTCCAAATGTGAGTCTTAAGGAAAGCACTAAAAGATCCCCTTTTAAACTGAGACTGTACTCTGCTACACGCACTGCTCATCTTTGTCATTCTTGAACATTCTGAAGGAACACTGGTGGGACAGAACCAACAGCCATCACAAATATTGCTGTGAGCTTGAAGATCTGAGCTCTGGTCCTGGTCCTACCAGACACTCACTGTTCTACTTTTAATTTTTGAAATGGCACACTTTTAATTTACTTCACAATCACAAGCTTAATCCTCTACCAAATGATGAACTGAATGAGCACTAAGGAGGAAGACCATTGTCCCTCAGGAATACAGTGCAGGGTTACAAACAATAATCCTATCTCAAGATGTCAATTTCACTCGTACATTAATGTTTAAATTATTTACATATCAGTTACCACAAATCAGAGAAAACATGATATTTGTCTGTTTAGGACTAGATTATTTCACTAAGCAGAACGTCTCCAATTGCATCCATTTTGTTGTGAAAGACGGGATTTCATTCTTTTTATGGATGACTAGCACATCCATATGATACCATAGCATATAACATCATATTTTCTTTATCCACCAATCAGTTGATGGACATCTAGGCTGATTCCAAATCTTAGTTACTATAAATCAAACTACTATAAACATGTGTATCTAACAACTTTGATTTCTTTTGGATAAATTCCCAGAAATAGGATGGTTGGGTCTTAGATTTCTAAGGAATCTCCATATTGCCTTCCATAAAGGTTGCAACAGTTTACATTCCCACCAATAACATATCAGGGTAGCTTTTTCCCCAAATCCTCGCTACAGATTCACTTTGAACACAGAGGGTTCATTTGTCCTGAGGAGCAGAAGAAAGTGTTTCCTTCCAACCAGGACTGGAGCTGAGATCAACAAAGCGCCTATCTATCACTTTCTGTAAGTGGGACTCAACTGAATCCCTCTTTTATGAACGCAGTCCACCCGGGGTTTCTATGTAGGAGGCAATTTCCTACCAGGATCCACATCTTACGCATATTCCAAAGTGGATTACTTTATCTCTGCTCTTCACATATTTAGCAATCTTAGCCAAAAGCCAAACTTGCTTGCCTCCCACTCCTGGGCTCTGTATCTTTCTACTTTCATGTCAGTTCAACAAAATGACTAAAAAAGCTTTTTTGAAACATTTCTTAAGACATTCTAGTTTCAGCATTTTTAACAGGAAGCTTTTTCAAGATATACTACCCCATGACTACACTGTATTATACTCTGTATTACACAGAATCATTTGATAATTAATACTTAGTAAATGAAACATTTACATTAATAAAAATACAGGAATTATTTTTACTTTTTAAAAAAATCTACTGTGGCTCTATGCAATATATATATGTATATATATACATATATACATATATACACACATATATACATATATATACATATATACATATACACACATATATATATATATTTTTTTTTACAGAAAGGGGATGTACTTCATAAAATACTTTTGTAAACTCCCTCGTCCTGCTATAAAGATAATGAATTTCTCTTATGATGTTGTTAAATCTGTCTACTAGCCAGACTGCCACAGGTGGTACAGCAACAGAGCCACCACCTAGTCCCCCTATTGTAAGGTCAAATTACAGCATGGGCCTACTGCCATACTTTCAAACTTTAATTTTTTAAAAAAGATTCATTGTTTGTTTGTATTGGAAAGTCAGACTTACAGAGAGAAGGAGAAACAGAAAGATCTTCCATCCACTGGTTTCACTTCACTTCCCCAAGTGGCTTCAACAACCAGAGCTGAGCCAATCTAAAGCCAGGAGCCAGGAGCTTTCTCTGGTTCCCTCCACATGGGAGCAGGGTCCCAAGACTTTGGGCCATCCTCTACCATTTTTCCAGGCCACAAGCGGGGAGCTGGATGGGAAGTGGAGCAGCCAGTATACAAAACAGCGCCCACATGGGATCCTGGCACATGCAAGGCAAAAACTTTAGCCACTAGGCTACTGCACTTGGCCTTCACACTTTAAATTGCCTAGCAGCAAAACTTTCTTCTTTCTTAAAGATTGTTATTTTATTTACTCAAAAGACAAGGAGAAAAGAAATAGAAAAAGAAAGGGATTTTCCACTGCTGGTTCACTGCTTAAATGACCACACACGAGTGCTGGGCCAGGCCAGATGTAGGAGTCTGGGACTTCATCCAGGTCTCTCTGGTGCGTGATAGGGGCCCGAGGATTGGAACATTTTCTTTTGTCTTCCCAGGGTGCACTAGCAGAGAACTGGATTGCAAGCAGAGCAACTGGGACTCATACTGGCTTGCAAACAGTAGGCTTAACACATTATGCCATAAAGCCCAGCCCCAGCAAAAGCTTTTCTACCTAGAAAACTTGAAGTGGGAGGCTGGTATGGAGGAAAGTTTTTCCTCTGCACAGAGGCAGATCTGCAAGTCAACAGGTTAGGACTTGCACAGCCCTTCCTGGAGAATTTGTGAACTCTGAAACTGTTTGTTGGGGACATTAAGCTATGGAAACTTAGGCAAGTTACCTTAACTCTCTGTGACTCAGTTTTCTTTTTTATCTGTAAAAGATTTAAAAAAAAATTAAAAAATAAACAGTACCACCCTGGCAAAATCGCTGTGATAATAAGTTAGATATATCAAGCTGTTGGTATAATACTGGCACTTACTGAGCACTGCATATAAGAGTTACTTATATGTATAAAAAGGTACCAGAGAACTTTTCTTTAACTTCACATACTCCTATTGAATATTTCATATGCTCTTGAATTCCAAGTAAACTCCTACCCCGCATAGTACTTGTCTAGTTTTACTTAAAACACGTTTTAAGAAAAAAAAAATTTTTGAACCTTGAACTTAAGAGTTAAAAACTGAAATCAAACATCCATTTGCTTCATGTTGGTCCCATTCCCCCCACACATACTATTCTTTTCTAGCATTGAGGGGTAAAAATATGCAAAATCACTACAGCCTATCAACTTCACTTTTCGCTGCAATTTTGTCTTAAAACAAACGGTAGCCAAGTCTACGACTCATCTAGATGTCCGCACTGAGACAGACCAGTGTCGACCTAATAGGACTCCACATTAATCTAGCCCTTTCTTTCTTTCTACCTTAACCTGTCTAACTTCAAGACAGGTGGAGAGGAGAGGAGAAGGGCACACAGAACAGAGGCAGAACATGTGAATTTTCTGAAGATTTCCTATTCTGAGTGCAAGAGGCACTGGTAAAGCTCCAGGTGGCTGCTGTAGTCGCAAGCTCCGAGGAAAGGGGAACGGGGCGGAAATGGGCGTGTAGAGGAGCAAAGAAAACAAAGTCACAGGTACAGAAACCCTGGTTTTAATGCACCTTCCTCCTCGTTTTTCAGAAGGGCAAACGGGGATCTGAAGAGGTGCTAGGAATTTGAGGAGAGGGAAAAATTCCTGGAGCTAGGCTTGGGAAGGAAAGTGTGGATCTGCTTCTCCAGAAGCCACTACGGATTTGATGCACCCCAATGTGAGGAACTGCAAAGCATGCGAGGCACAGGGAAGGGCCCAGGAAAGGAACGAAACAAGCTGAAGTCAATCATTTTTAATGTTTGGTCACTCCCAACAAGGGCGGGGAACGTCTGGTCTATGGGTCGTGTCAGGCTATGATCTGGGTCTGTCAAGGCAACTTTACAGGTGGAGCTTGAAACTCATTAAGTCTACTTGGTAGATTGTTTTAACTTGATAATTTTGTATGGATCTTGTACATACATTTACAAATATCCAAAAGCAGGATATTTGTAACATTGTACGAATGTTTTCGGCAGGGGAAAAAAATGGTTCCCCATTCCTGCTCCAGAATCACAGATGAGCCAGAAAACCAGCTGCTCCTTCTGTGAGAAAGTTGAGCCAAGAGCAAGATCTGCGTTCTGGGGGCGCTGAGCCAAAAAAAAAAAAAAAAAAAAAAAAAATCATAAATTTGTTAACGAAAGCCCAGTCCTGATGAACGGTGCCCAGTCAGAATAATCAAGATGAGGTTTGAGGACAAAGGAAACAAAGTTTATCCTGTCCACAGATCAGGGAGGGATTCGGCAGATGTTTCGGAAGCTAACATCTAAGGCCCGATTCAGTGGCTAAGTGGCTTAATCCTCGCCTTGCACATGCTGGGCTCCCATATGGGCACAGGTTCACATCCTGGCTGCTCCACCTCCCATCCAGCTCCCTGCTTGTGGCCTGGAAAAGCAGTCAAGAACAGCCCAAAGCCTTGGGACCCTGCACCTGCGTGGGAGACCCAGCAGAAGCCCCTGGCTTCTGGCTTCAGATTGGCTTAGCTCTGGCTAAATTGCAGGCACTTGGGGAAGGAACTAGCAGATGGAAGATCTTTCTCTCTCCTTCTCTCCATAAATCTGCCTTTGCAGCAAACATAAATAAATCTTTAAAAAGAAGAAGAATAGAAAAAAAAAAACTAACATCTTCCTGAGTGAGGACAGGTTAGGATTTTTTTTAAAAGGAGTTCAGAAAAGAAAGTTATAATTAGGAGGGCACGACTAATAACACAGCAAGAAGAAGCGACAAGGGCTCAGGAGTCAACAGCCAAAGACTGAAAGTGCTTGTGGATCCAACATCAGAATGGTGGTGGTTGTTTATGTTGTTGTTGCCGTTGGTGTTGGTGGTGGTGGTGGATGTCTAATAAATTTTAAACATCAGTGCAGTTTCTTGAGAAACATGCTGAAGGAGAACTGATGGCTTGATTTTCACACGGGTGAAATCTAACAGCATGCTCTGCAAGGGTGCATAGCAGCAATGATTATTTTGCTAGACTCTGAAAGAGACAAAGCGTTGTATAGAAGACACTCTAGTGTCTCCTTAACTACAGCGAGGACAGTCATGCTGAAGTCTATGACTAGTAAAGCTTAATGTGCCTTTAGTCACTTGCACCTCATCACATCCAGTCGCAGTTTCTGTAATCGAGGGCGGTGGAACAGCGTCTGCCTCATCCTGGTGAAGTCCAAGTTGCAGCCTCACTGTTCTTTGTGGTTTGAAGAGGATTCCCACACCTGTCAATGGGGGAAGCTTACGTAGTTTATAAGAATTTTTCAAGAACTGCATAAAATTATAAAACATTTACTAAGCACCCTCTTTTGGTAGTTTCTGAGAACAGAAAGATGACTAAGATGTAGTCATCTAGCAGTGCCCAAGGAGAGCAGGCCAGCGGAGGAGACAGTGTTGGACATTGGAGTCTAGTAAAGGAGGAAGCAATAAAATCTGTTGATTTTTAATTGTTGGGGAGATAAAAAAAATACTTGCATTGGGTTTCAAGGATCAAATATTCTAGAAGGTGAGAGGGAAGAGGCATCATCAGCAAGAGAAACAGCCTGAGCAAAGGTGCAAAGGTGTGACAGGGCATGGTGACCAGAGGAGCAGTAAAGGCACCTTGTGGGTCTAAAATGCAGTGGAGACATGGGAGAGATCAGCAAGGCAGACAGGGCAGGTATTGGCAGTACAGGAAAATGACTCAGGGCAAGCATGTTGGCACAGGGTATTAGGTTACTGCCTGTGACCTGGCATCCCACATCAGAGTGCCAGATTGCTCACTTCCAGTTCAAAATCCTGTTTATGTGCCTGGAAAAGCAGTGGATGATAGCATAAGTGCTTAAACTCCCACTACAAAACGGGAGGCCAGGACAGAGTTCTCTGCTCCTATTCTTGGTTTGGTTTGACTTGGCACAGCTGGTAGGTTTAAGTCATTTGGGGCATAAACCAGCAGATGAAAGATCAATTTCTCTCTCTGTCTCTCTCTCTCTCTCAAAACAAAAAAATCTTTAAAAAATGATAATATTGCTTGCAGAAAAATGGTGGAAAGGCACCAAAACACTTTATAAATACTGAGCCAGTCACCTTACAACCAAAAAAAAAAAAAAAAGAAAAGAGAAAAAGACTCTTTACAAACTCCTGTCATGGTCATAGATTGAACAGCCAGATCTCTTCAGAGGGGTGTTCTATTTGGTCCAGAGGAGCGGCATGTGGGACCTTCCGAGGGGTGCTGGGTAGAGGACGGATGTGACCCACGGAGGGGGAGTCTTGCTCATCAGTTGAGGGTGTTGTCTTCTTGTTCTCCAATCGTCAATCTTCACTTTTTCCACATCACTTACTCCATCTCCCAGAAAAAAAGTGAAACTGCTCCACTCAAGGGAGCACAAGCTGCATGTGAACAGCCTCCACGCAGGTTCCAATGCCACTCTGCTGCAACATCTCCCAGAATGCAGTCACCATGTGTTGGCAAGCTTAGTCACAATTCTCATTTCCTCTCCCTCCTACAAGCCAGGAGGAGTTTGAAAGGCACTGTTTGGCAATTTTTCCATTAGCCAGCAACGTAATAGTTTGTGTGATGCCACCATATGCCCACCCTTGGTCCTCTTTCCATGCAAGAGCAGACAAACTTGACAAGATAGTGAGCAGAATTTAAGATCCAGGAATTCAATTTTACCCCATTCTACAATGCTCTCCATGGAGTAGGGGAGAGAGTTAGACAGCCTAGACAGCTTCTAGCTTTCCTTTTAATTACCTAAATGGTATTTGCAATACAACCTCTGATCTACTTTTTACCCCATAAAGCGAGATAATCATTCCCGAACTCCAGGATCATGGTGACCATGGTAGATAATGTATGTAAAGCCTTTGTCTTCATAAAATGCTCCAAATACTGTCACCACCAGTATTAGGAGTCTGAACTCCTACGCAGGTTCCTCACTGGCTTCATCCCATCTGTCTTATCATCTTTCCCTTGTTCTTCAAGTAACAGAACACAGGTTATAAAGACAGGAACCAAATCATGTCCATATCACTTAACATCCTTCTCTGGCTTCCCATCTTACATTGAATAAAATGTCGGCTCTATCGTCCAGCCTTCGGAGCTCAACCCAAAGCCTAGCTTCCGTCCCCTTCCATGCTTTCCACCTGTTTAGAATATGCACTTGCCGTTGTCCACTGGATACAGCTATGCTGGACCTCTTAGTTTCCTGAATACTGCGGGTTCTGCTCATCTCAGGGTCTCTGCCTTGGCGATTTCCTCTGCCCAGGAAGCATCTATTTCCTTCTAGCACGCCTTCTCTGTCTCCCCTGGGACTATAATATTGGTTTTCCCCTTTTCATTGACTCCTTTTTTCCCCCTTGCATTGAAATATGCCTTAAAATCCCACATCCCAATAAAAACATTAATAACGTTAATAATAATTTTATAAACATACACTGAATTCCACTGGGTGTCAACTATCAGATTAAGTGCTTAAACCTACCTTCTCATTTAATTCCCACAACAACCTGTTTAGTTTGACATATGAAAAGTATTGTTATGAAGAAACTGAAACTTTAGGTACATCAAGTAACTTGCCCAAGATCCTAGCTGGAAGGTGGCATCTTCCCTTCTCCACACAGCTCTGCCAAGCCACCGTTCTTTCTGCTTCTTCTTGGGAACACTCCACAGTTTCAGTAGTCGGCACTTTGTCATTCTGTGTGGTCCCCTGCAGTTGTTTGGAAACTTCCCACCATTCAGAAAGGACTGCTTGAAGGTCTCTAGTCTTAAGTTTGCATTCTACAGTCTTACCAGAGAGTTTGTCAATTGTGCCTGCTTGAGACTGTTCTCTCTTCGCTCTCATATCATGACCTCTCCACTGCTTCTCATTCATCTTTACTAAGTCCTTTTTCTTTTACTCTTTAAAGGTAAGATTTCTCAGAGTGTCACTTCTACGTAACTTTCTCTTCCTGCTCCACACGCAGCTGAGACGATTTCATTTGTTCTCAGGCCATCAACGATCCTGCTTTAATAAGCGCACATAAATCCTCACGGTCAATGTCAGCCCTCCCAGACCTGATTCCAACTCCTGGCTGGAATTTCCATATAGTCCTTCGACAAATTCCTGAAACTACAAGTGCCCACGTCAAACTCATTCTCTGCACCTGCCAATAAATTCTCCCTCTAAGGTTTACCTTCACCATGAAAATTCTTCCCCAGTCCAAAACTGGTATATTCACATCCAGAACGACCTGGGCACTCTTGAATTGGAAGAGGTTTAACCCTGACTTAGTCTCTGGGCAGCTGCATAACCTAGAACTATACCAGGGCTCTCCGGAGCTTGTCTGAAACCAACACTCAAGGACTAAATCATTCCTACAACACTTGTCATCTTTACTTCCTCTTCATCAGTCCCAGTAATAATGGCCTAGCTCTAGTCTTATTGCTTTTTTGCTTAGGCTATTATAATTAACCTGCCAGGAGCTGGCGCAATGGCCACGCAAGTGAAATTTTGAAACTGGACACGAAACCTGAATTTCTAGAAGAAAACTAGTGTAAATTTTCCATATAGTATTTGGAAACTCATGTTTCAGTATGTCATTAGCAAAGTGTAAGCAAGAGAGGAGAAAAGGCAGCGTCACATATCACAGGCAAGCATTTACTTTCTTAATTTACTCTGTCCAAATAATTCAACATACATATATGCACACATATACATATATACAAATAATTCAACATATATATGCACACATACACATATACGTGATAGCAAATATTTTTAGAAAGATGCTCAGTCTCATTAAATTAAAAAAAGAATCCAAAGTATGAGATATTTTCAATTTTTTGAAGAGTGAAGATAAACACTTTAAGATGACACCCATGGCTGCCAAAGGCATGGGGGAAAGGGCCCTCAGCAGAACTATTGACAAAATTATGAAGCAATAGAAACTTCTGGAAGTCAATTAATTACTACATATCAAACTGTAAGATGCATTGCTCCACTGAACCAACTACTCCATTACTAGGAATTTAAGCTTAGCAAGGTTTTTCTCTCTGTCTCTCATACACACACACACACCCCCCCCCCCCCAACCTGCTACTAGTGAGATTGGGGAGAAAAAAGAAAAGCAAAACCTGGGAACAGACAAAATGATAATCATTAAAAGACTGGTTAAGGTATATTTATGTGGTCAAAGGCTACTTCTAGTGTTACTTGCAAAGGAATGTGTTTAGCATGTGTAAATGTTCATGATGAAATATTTGTACTATGAGTTTTAGTGAGAAATAGAGGAAATAATATTTCTACACTGAAAAGTAATGTCAAGCACACATATATTCCTGACAGCCTCACACTTTCCAAGAATACCTATATATATTTTTATATACATTGTTTTTATCATCAGAAAATATGCCATAAAATGTTTCTCAACTTTTTGTTGCAAGCACAA
The DNA here is from genome assembly GCF_017591425.1 of Ochotona curzoniae. Classification (NCBI taxonomy): domain Eukaryota; kingdom Metazoa; phylum Chordata; class Mammalia; order Lagomorpha; family Ochotonidae; genus Ochotona; species Ochotona curzoniae. Next base: position 6,205,196 of record NW_024466446.1, on the reverse strand, counting down.
AGGCAATTAAACAGCCTGTACTAACCCTAAGCCTTATATCCCCTACACTGTAAACACTATGTAGAGTCCACAGAATAGTTTTATTTTAAAAAAAATTAATAATTAACTAAATCTAAATCCCTAAAACTCTGAAAGCTCTGTTTAGGATTTGGTAATCGGAAAAAGATATGCTCCCACACAAAACCTAATCTATTCAGCTGATTCTATTTGCATTATCACATTCATCAAGCGCTGTCACCCAGTGTTGCTTAATCTGTTGTGTATGCATATAAGTAGAATCGGAATGCAAATGTCATTACAGCTACCACTCGCTCTCTGCAGGAAGCCACGGCATCTGACAACCCTTCACAGTTATCACTTTGGTAAGTAGCATAACCAGTGTGCCTGAATTTTTACTGCATGTCACTATGGGGAAAATAGCAAAAAGAGACCCATGTTACTGATACTGTCTGATGTCCTGCAATATTTCTGATGTAAAAATAAGTGAGTAAAGAGTAAATATTAGTCTGAAAATTGGTTTAAAAAAAAGTGATTCTGTTTAAGATAAAATATTTGGAGATTATCTGAAACAAAATGTTTGATTTTTCAGGATGGGATTTGAAAATATTTCCAGGATTTTGCTTTTGATTACAAAATTCTAGAACAGCTGCTAGTGACTCCATCATAAATATAGTATTTCCAATTTCACAAGCACCTTATTCAGCTATAGAAGGTATTGCTGCTGTGGCGTCAAGTTCTTCCAATTGTTCTGGGAAGCTAGTCTGTGAGATAGCAGGGGAGGTTATAAGATCACATAATCATTTTAAAAGTCAGTTAAATAAAAGAACTCATGAGTCTTTAATAAAGCAATATCAACACTTACTACACTAATGTGAACTCTGACTCACTCTGACATAGGATATGAATTGAAATATTTCCCAGATTTATTTGAAAATGAAACCTTTTTTAAGGACTAGAAACATTTTCAGTAATGCATAGATACTCTTGAATAAAACAAAACCAGCCATGCAGGAGGCTTCATGTTAAGTGTTATCCTGTGCTTACTTGGACAGGGCACCGTCTGGACTATTTTCTGTACAGTGTAGAATCTGGCAATCATAGGATCACCTCGGTGCACTGCTTTACATAGTACAGGCAGAAATTAAATATCATATTATTTATTACTTCAAACGAGGTGAATAACTGTTTGGTGTACAAGAAAGGCTGAGTGCTGGAAGTTAAATATCCCAGTTCTGATTATTTTACTACATTTTTCAGGAAAAGGAAGAAAAGCCAGGGAGAAATAAGCTTATATATATATATGAGCTTATTAATTATATATTAATATGGAAGTCAGGGGATTTTTTTTATTTGTTTGTTTTTGTGAGCCTGAGCAAATTACTTACTCTCTCAGGGTCTCGGCTTACTCATCTGTAAGGTTAGGAGCTCAACAGAATGATGTGTAATTTTCTCTGTTTCTAAGTGTTCTTCATCAGTAAAATTCAGAGCATCAGAGGAGGAAAGTGAGAATTCATGCGTGCTAGTAATATTTCCTCTCATTGCAAGCCTGGGGAGAAGAATAGGGGTTTTCGGCTACCACCTTGGAAGACAGACAACCTTTATATAAGATCCTAGCACTTCCTACCAGCCTCTAAAGGGTTGTCCAGGGCCAAGGAATCAAGATCCATAATGTTTACCTTCTTTTAAGATTCACTTCCTTTATTTGAAAGGCAACGTGACAAAGAGAGGACAGGAGGGAGGAATGGAGAGAGAGGTACAGGGAACTCTTGCTTATGTCAGTTCACCATCCCAAATGGCCGCAACAGTCAGGGCTGGGTCAAGCTGAAGTCAGCACTGGGAACCCCATGCTGGAAGCCTGTGTGGGGAGCAAGGAGCAAGCACTTACGCTGTGCTTTCCCAGGTACACTAGCGGAGAGAAGGATAAGAAGCTGAGCATCTACAGTTTATCTTCTAATCAATTCTCTCACCTAAAAATTCAATTGTTCTCTCAGCCTTTTAGAAGAGCTGATACAGCACAAGAACAATACTTTTAAAAAGGAACAATTATTGGTAGAAGTCCAGGCAACACCAGAGAACATACAAGGCTTGGGGTTGAGGGAGGAGTGCACACCTAACGGTTAGGACGCTTGCCTGTGTCTGCTTTGCAATGCCTAGGCTCAGGGCTCAGTTTCAGCTCTTGATCCTGGCTTCCTGCCTTTGTGGACCACTGGGGACAGCAGTAACGACTTTGGTGGTTGGGTTCCGGCCACCCACATGGAAGAACTGAGCTGGCTTTTCAGTTCCCAGTACTGGCCCTGCCTGCCTCTGACCTCTGCAGGAATGTGTACAATTAAAACAGAGAATGGAAATGACTTCTCTGAAGGCGCCTTTGTGTGTTTCTCCACCTTGCAAACCACATCATCATACAGCATGTATTATATATACTTATTTATCCTATACCATTGTGTAAAAACAACCTCAGGATTCCAATGCCAATAGTACTATTAATAATAAATTCACTTAATACAATTTAAGGTTCTTTGCAGTTCTTGTTCTCTAAGTGCTAACAGGAATGTGGCCAGAAAACTTTGCTCAAATTTTACTTAAGTAATTATTTTTTCTCTTGGGCTACTTTATCAATTGCATATTGAGCTAGCCATAGTTCTTTGCAGTTTTCAAGTTGGGATAATTGAACTAACATTCTATTTTAATCCAGCAGAAGCTTGAAAACTGACCAAAATGAAGTATTCAACCAAAAAAGTTCCCTCAGCAAAGCTGAACAGCACATTAAGCAACACCTCGGTCAAGCCTGGCAAGCCAAAAAGTAAGGATTTAAGCATCCCTAAGTGTTCTGCATGCTTTTAAAATGTGTCATTAGGTCTTTATTATTCTGATGTTCATCACGGTATTTTATTCAATCTTACTTAGAATATAAGAGCTAAAATTAAAAGGGATGGCCCACAATATGGCAGCAGCTTTAGTTTTGAGCAGACACACAGTCAGCCTTTTTATATACAGGCAACTCTTGCTAATTTGCTACATCACAGGACAGTGATAGCTTAGATAACTTAAACCTGTAACTAGTGATAAATGTAAATATAACATTTTGTATCAGTCCTTTCTTTCTCCATACCACCTGCCACCAAATCCCAAAACCTTTTTTTTTTTTGTTATTAACTTGTAAAATTTTTATGCTGATCCATTTTTCTTCATCAAATATTTATCTATCAAGATATCTGGTATTCCAAGCCCATGGTGTGGACTTGTGACTTGGTAAAGGAAATAACATCAAATGAATAGAACCGAATAATCGAGTCCCCAAGTAAAGCAAAACCAACCAACAACAGCAGGGAGAGGCAACAGCTCTGAGATGAAAAGACTACAGACATCTTTGACTCTTTAACTTATCTATCTTGAGAAGGAATGACGTAAATGAATCTTACATGAGAGCAGTAAAACTAAAGTGATAATGGAGTCCCTGTGGACTGCAAAAATATGGAGGACGAAGACTGACTCACTCTCAGGTCATGGCTCACCCATGTTGTCCCTGGGTAGCCAGGGAAAACACTGTGGTTTTCCAATTGCCAAGAGATAACAGGCAAGTTCTTTCAAAATATTCTGTGCAGAAATGGTGATTCAGTGGAAGTGCTTCCACAACCCTAAACTCTCAAAAAAAAAGAAAAAAAAAAAAAGCTCTCCAGAGGTGCTGGAATGAGGGGAAGCCAGAGTTGTGGGCATTCACACAAAAGTTGAAACGTAATCCCACCTTGAAGGGTTCAGTGACCCTGATGGCTTATCTGCACCACTGGAATACATTACATTGTTACTACTGTTCCTTAGAAAATCTCCTTCTCAAGAATATTATCTTGGCTTAATATTAAAATTGTAACTACTTAAACACTCCTGGTGAAAAAGTCAACAGATACAAGAAGGTTTTTGGCACGTACAAACCACTTCTTAAGACCTGAAGTGGAAGAAATAGTATATCTTCTTTTTCCAAATGAATTGATTTCTGTGCCCCCAATCAACAAGAGTACACATCTACTTCCTTCTCCTCCCTTGCGCTACAAAATCTACAGCTCACAAAGCCACAAATTTCCAGCTGCAGTCACTACAGGCCTGACCCGAAGCAGCAGAAAGGGCAGGTGGGACTAGACTTCAAATACATTTGAAAGGTAAAGTCAATAGGGGTTAATGATAAGCTGAACAAACTGAGGGATGGAGAGAGATGGAAAAACGCACACTCAGTATTAGGAGTGTATTTTGGTTTGCGGTAAGTCAGTTGGGTAGAAAAAGCCAGAATTCAAGAGGATCGACATAGAAACAGAGCAAAATGTTTTAAGAAGGCTGATCCCAAAGGCCCTGGGGAGAAAAGGCAACAGATAGCTCAGGGGGAAGATCAGAGATAGTGTTACAGTTAGGGGAGTTACCAACCTCTAAAAATACAGCGGAAGTCACGGAAGTCACGAGCAAGCAAGAGTTCCTAAAAAGAGAATTTAGAGGCCGAGAGGTCAAAGGATGAAACTTTGAGGAACATCAACATTTCAGGAACAGAAGAGGAAGAACCAGCAGACTCATATGGGTTCATCAGAGAGAAACAAACGGAACCTAAGGGGACTGGTAACACCGCGATGAGAGATTCAAAGAGGGACGTGCTCCCCGAGGTCAACCTCACAGACCATCAGGGGTAGTGAGCAGTGAGCAGAGATCTCTGGTGTGCGGGTGTCTGATTCGCTTCTGCAGTTTCTGTGCGCTATTCTCAGAAGGATTCCCAGGTCCCTCCATCTTTAGCTCATCAGAAATGTCTGCGCAGACTCAGGCTGTGGCTGCGATGATTCTGGCGCTCATCATTTCCTGCCCAGCTGTGCTCAGCCGCTGCCCTCAGACAGCAGGCAAGCAGCAGACCTAAGAAGTGACAGCAGCCCTTAGCTGAGCTGCGGGTGGTTGGCTGACCACCCAGTGGGGTGCTCTCTCCAGCAGAGTCCCCGTGTCCGTGACAGCCTCACATTTTCCATGATGCAACAACCATTTCAGCGGTCAGACACCAGTCTTCTTCCGTTGAAATTTGTATGTTCATTGTTCATCCCGTTTGATTGTAGCCCTTACTTCAGCATCCTTAACTGTCTTCATAATTTCCTTCTTCTACATTCACCACACTTGCTGAGTGCCATAATCCTTACTTCTAATTACTCTAAAGCTGTATCCTAATTCCCACAAAGCTCCTACTCAATATTAGACATGTCTATAATGTGCCTATGTGATGCTCATCGCAAAACCTAGACATACAAGGCATGAGTATGTCTTCAGAATTGTCTTACATGACTTGCCAGGACACCAAGCACAATGCTATTTCTGCCATTTGTTAGCTTTGTAAGTTACCTTTATAACCATAAAATATAATCATTCATGCGAGATACTATAGTTCTAAATTGCAGCAATGTTAGGGAGGTTCAGGGCTAGATGTGGATATAAGTAAGTGGACTTCCTCTCTTCAGACAGTTCAAAATGCCTAAAGACAAGCATTCTTTTGAACTGGAAGCAAGAAATATATAATTTAAAATAGCTAATAATAGTTCAGTCCGTTTGACTTTGAAAAACTCTGTCAGGAAGGAAAACCTTCTAGAGAATCTTTAAAGCCATACAGTGGGGTCACAAGGTCACAATTCGTTTCTTTCCTAACTTACCGTGAATATTGAAACTTGACTATATCACATAAGTTACTTGGTAATAATCTACTATAACATTTTGCCAGCTGATATTCTAGGACTCAAGTGTTGTAGCTTTCTATTACAGCTTTCTATTTGGCTCTGAAAGGTTTTCTAATTTCTAACTAGCAAGTATAATTTTCTCTTCGAGACTCATCTTTCTAAGTGAGATAAGAATTAGTAGATAATTTATTAATTTTTAAAAATGAACTTCCAAAAAATATTTGAAAGACATCAATTTTTTTTCTCACTAGTTCACTCCTCAAATATCCACACTGGACCAGGCTAAAGTCAGAAGAACCCCCATTCCATCCAGGTCTGCCATATGGGCTACACACACTTAAGTACCTTGGCTATTATTTGTTACATTCCTAGGGATATATACAGGAATTTAGAAGCAGAGTAGCTGGGACTGGGAGTGGTAGTCCAGTGTATGTTGTGGGCATTGCAAGTTGTGGCTTAACTGCCTCTGTTACAATGTCTACTTCTATTTACTTATTTTTATTTATTTGAAAGGCAGAAAGACAGAGAAAGAGTTTGATCTTCAATCTGCTGGTTTACTACCCAAAACCTTCCAACAGCTTGGACTGGGCCAGGCCAAAGCCAGGAGGCTGTAATTCCCCGGGTCTTCCACCATGTCAGGAACCGAAACACTTTAGTATCATCCACTGCCTCCTAGGCTGCGTATTAGCAGCAAGCTGGAAGGGAAGCGGAGCAGCCAGGCCTTGAACCAAACACTCTGATGCAGGACATGGGTGTCGCAAGCAGTGGTCTCACCTGCTCTATCACAATGCCCAACTCAGTTTTATTATAATTTAAAATAAACTTCTATTTTACCAGTCCCTCAAATCACAATGTACCTTTTAAAAAAAAAAAAAAAAAAAAAAAAAAAGAGGGGAAACAATGTAAGGAACACTCTGATATCAGACACACTCCTGTCACAACTTCTCAGCAACTCTGCAACCTTGACCAAAAGCCACAACTCCAAAGAATCTTGCAGGGTCACCTGCGGAATGGGCATCACAATGCTTACTATCAGCTCAGTGCTGGGCCCACTGTGGGTACTTAGGAAAAAAACTTAATTCAATAGCAGTAAGTTTAGTAGACTATCCCTCTATAAAGCTATTGAAAATGGTCTCCAGGTAAGTTGAAAAAAAAATCTCCGATTTCAGGCAACCACAATAGTTCTTCGAAAGCTGTAAATTCTGCATGTGGGCCCATACTTCCTCATACAAGTTCCAAAAACCAACATTATGTTCCAGAAGATACCAAATTTTTCACAACTCATTTGGCAGCAAAACATGACCAGAACACCTTTGTCATTTAAACCCTGACTTGAACTAATTGAAGCCTACTTCACTATGTGTGAATTCTCCTGTTTCACTATAAAATCAAGCCACTTGTAACCATCGAGGGCTTTTTTTTGTTATTAAGTTGCACCTGACCAAAAGCCACTGCATATGTATAGTATATCTACACAATACATTACTGATACTGTATATGACCTGTATAATATACCACATATATATGCACATTATAATTCTAAAAACTCTGAATTGTAAATACGAGTTTCTCATGGGCCTGTACTTTGTGTTCTTGGTCTTGTGCAACTCTGAGGGTTTGTAAAAACATACAGATGGCTAGGATGAAGCAGCATTATCTCTTTTTTATTGTTTATAGAGGTCCAACGGAAGACTATGGAAGTCTCCGCTACGTACTGCATGAGTCTGCGCTCTGGCAATACCATAAAAAGGAGCTGCTACTACTACAGGAGTTACAGCACCAGAACACGGCCGGAGAAAACAGGTAAGTGTCAAGGAACATTTCCTGGCAACAGTGCTGGGCACCTGCTCACCTTCACTCAGCACGAATGAATACATCGTTCTGCCCCCCTCCCCTCACCTGAATTTCCTTTCTGGGAAAGAACAAAGATGATGAATTGTGATTGGGCAACTTTAAAGAGGGCATGTATAAAGACTTTTTACATGCAGAAAATGAGTGGGAAAAAAAGGATATATAGAAGTAAGTTTACAATATTTTTCATTGTTTTTAAACTTTTAAGGTAAATTAAAGTGTAGTGAGCATCTGTGAATTTATTTATTTATTTGAAAGACAATTACAGAGAAAGAGAGAGAAAGAGAAAGAATCTATCCACTGGTTCACTTTCTAAATGACCACAACAGCCAGAACTGGGCTGGTCTGAAACCAGCACGCAGAAGCTTCTCCTGTGTCTTCCATGTGGGTGCAGGGACTCAAGCACCTGAGCCATCCTCTGCTGTTTTCCCAGACTGGATGGGAAGCAGAAGAACTGGGATGTGAACCGATGTCCGTATGGGATGCTGGTATCACAGGCTGAGGATGGGTGTCATACCATGGTGCCAGTCCCATGAGTGCTTAATTCTTTACTTCCTGCTCTGTTGCCCTGAGGTGAATTGCGCAGACTGCTCCCATCAGACTCTGGGTCTCCACAGCCCTGTAGTCAGTAACATTATCAACAATCAGTCTTTTTTTTTTCATTTTTAATTATTATTATCATTTTATGATACAATTCCATAGCCCTGGGATTTCTCTCTCCCCTCCTCAAAACCCCTTCCCCCCACTAAGTTCCCCTACATTATTGCTATAACACAGTTCTTCATAAATAGTCATGTGTCCATCATTGTGGGCACGGACAATGGCAGAGACGCCAGCATCCTACTGTCAATTATAGTTAACAGCTTCTTTGGGAGTCCATCTTTGATGTGAAAGTAGAGATGCATACTGCATTGTATTCTCACGTCTGGATATGATAGTCTATTACACAGTTACTATATAACCCCTTAAACTAAAAGCCACAAAACAAAAGCAACAGAAGAAAAACAGAAATTTACAATGACATAAATTAAATAACATGCTACTGAATGACTAATGTGTCGCTGAAGAAATGAAAAAGGAAATCAAGACCTTGAAGAAAATGACGATACTCTATCACCTATGAGTCACTGAAGAATTTAGTAAGAAAAAAAACCCCTGTTTTTAAGAAATGAACCTAAAAACAAAAACATCAAAATCCATAAGATAGTTGTCTGCTGATCTTTGTTGATGTGTCTCCTGTAGGCAACAAACAGATCGATTCTGTTTTTTTCAATCCAGTCTACTAATCTATGATGTGTGATCGATGGATTTAGTCCAGTTACATTCAGAGTTAATATGAATAGGTGGTAATTTGGTCTGTCATTTAATGGGTTGTTAATTGATTTACTCTTCTGTTATTTTACTGGGATGTTCTTCACATTTGCCTTTGGTTTTGGTGGGTGCTATTCATCTTCTCTGCCAAGAGAACATTTTAAAGTATCATTTGTATGGCAGGTCTGGAAGAAGCATATTCTTTTAACTTTTCTTTACTGTGGAAGAAATTTACTTCATTTTCAAAGACTAAGGAAAGCTTAGATGGTTACATTATTCTGGACTGACAAGTGTTTCCTCTTAGAATCCAGAATATGTTGCTCCATTCTCTTGTGGACTGTAGAGTTTCCTGGGAGAGGTCAGCAGTAAGTCTGATTGAGGTTCCTCTGTATGTCAGTTGATTTTTTTTTCATGTGCACATTTAAGGATCTTTTTCCTCATGTTCCACTAAACAGAGCTTGATGATCATGTGTCGTGGTGAAGATTGCTTTTGGTCAAGCCTGTTGATTTGTTCTGTGCCCCTCCTGGATGTTGTTTCCCAATTCTCTCTCTAGATTAGAGAATTTTTCCTTTATTATTTCATTAAACACATTTTTAAACCCAACTTCTCTTTCTGCACCTTCTGGAACTCTCATAACTCTTATATTTTGGCCTTTTAGCTATGTCTCTTAATTCTTGAATGCATTTTTTTAGCTTCACCCAGACCTAATTAGCTTTAATTTTTTTTTGTTATTCCCCCTACTGTAACAAGAAATATCTTCTGAGATTTTTTCTATTGTTCATTCACTCTATTACTGAGATTTTACACTGAATTTTTAATTTGTTCTATTGTGTTCTCCGTTTCCAATAATTCTGCTTGATTTTGTTTCAGTGTTGCTATTTCCTGTGTGACATACTCCTTAAATTTCTTGAACTCCATATGTTTTCTCATTGTTGATAAGAAGCTTCACAATGAGTTTTCTGAATTCCATATCCCCCATTTTCTCAATGTATTCCTCAGTTAACTCTGAGGTTAGCAAAGGTCCTTGCTCCTTTGCAGGGGGATCTTCAGTAATATTTACTGTGCCTCTGTCTCTTATTTTGCTCTTGGTCATTGTACTTCTGATTAGCAGATTCTTCTCCTTAGGGCAAGTTTCTAAGCCACAGGTCTACAATTCAATTTTGCTTATGGTAAGTGATACCAAGTTCTTCGTTTGCAGTCACTTGTGCAACTCCCTCGAGTGAGTTTCAGATCTAGGCTCTTATGTTAGCCTTCCAGCGTGGTCTCTGTAGCCCCAGCTTCTGGCTCAGCACTCTATGTCCTGTGATCCTATGCAGATGCTACACTGTTGTCTGTCCAACCTTTCTCCCACCTCTGGTTTGGGCAGTTCCCAAGATTAGGAAGACACCAGATCTCCTACATAACTAGGTTGCTGGTGGTGCTGAACTTGCCGGAACCTGTTGGCTGTTAGATCTGAGGGCCACTCGGACCTATTTTGACCCATACGATGCCAAAGTTGGTATTATTTTCCCTGTGGGACCAGTGCAATGTACTAAACTGGAAGTGAGTTCACTCCCAGTTCAGCGCATGTACAGCTCACTGTTGTCCCTTCAGTCTCAAAGCCTTTGCCACCTGTATAAAATGGCACCAGGAGTGCCACTCATGGAGTTTTTGATCTGGTGGCTGTTACGTCTATGGGCTACCCATATCTATTTTGGATGAACCTGTAGAACATCATGTAGTTGCAATGCACTGAGCCAGGAATGAATTCACTCCCAGTTTAGTGCCTGTGCATTCAGTGTCCCATAGCCATTGCCTCCATACACAAAATCGCGCCCACTGAGGCTCTGGTAGGGGTCTGGGCTGCGAAATCCACCATGTTCCCACACCACCCATTTGGGATCTGCTGTTCTGTCTCTGCTCCTAGTCAAATCAAACAAATCATCAGGACAGGCAGTTCTCTGGGTTCACCTCCTGAGCTCCTAGTGAACTCCCTCTGCCACCCTGTTGGTGGAGTTCTGGCCACCAGTGGAGTTAAGACAGCTGCTCACTGAGTGCCGCTGGGGTATCTGGTCACTGCGCCACCACATGGTTGTCTCCGCTGCTTTCCCAGTCAGTCAGTCTCCAGGTGCCCCTCTGCTGTCGGTCTGTCCTCTCCTAATGAGATGAGCCCTCTATGCTTCACCCTGGCTAACGTTTCTCTGTCTGTTTAATCATGTCCCTCCCCTATTCCATCATCTTGATTCTCTCAGCAGTCAGTCTTGACTGGCAATCATCAAAAGGGCATGTATGCAGAATGGGAACTGGCAGTTCACTTCCTTCCCTCCTATATTCTGCAGGTGGAAAGCTCAAAGATCCTTTTTGCTGTACGAAAGTTGAGCAAACAGAATCTCATGAACCTCCCATGACTGAACTGTCAGCACGTCGGAAGCAGATTCCTGTCTATAGAGAAAATGCTCGACGTGCTCAAACTAACGTGATTGGTGAGAGAGGTAGTGTAGAAGTTTGCAGGGAGTTAGACCCAGAAGCCAGGAAGCCCCAAGTCTGTGTTTTCATATGATTTCAAATGTCTGTCGATTCGTAACTGATGTGTCTATTTAGTGGAACACAAAGTGGCTATAACACAGTGGTTCCAACAATGTGTGTGCATTCTGCAGTTCATATTCTAACACTAATTTTAGTGCTTCCTCTGTGCTGGAATCCCACATAGATTAATCCTGGGAAAAACACATTATTCTTTAAGTAAAAAGTACTTTATCCCCCCATTCCAATATTTTGACCATGAAAGAACAGGAAATTCTTGCTGCCATTTCAAGCATTAATCCTAATATAAATGTCTTACATGCTGAAAGCAGTTCTAAAGTTTCTCATTAAGTATTTAAAAATAACTTTTACAATTGCACATCCAAATCCAGTGTTTAAGATCCCTTTACTATTCTATGTATTCGCTTTCTTAGCATAATTCTAGAATATGGAGGAAACATAAATTCTTTCTTTTCTGCAGGCCTCATACTGGGGGTCCCGAAATATCTCCCAGTAGACCTTAAATGCACCAACATGACCTATGAGTGCTGTGAGCTCTGCTCCCAACGTGCCTGGGTTACCTAATTGAGGATAGCTCACCCCTACATTCCTCCTGGACAAGTGGAAGTCTTACACATAGGCACCACTTACCTAGTTGGCCAACATAAAGGCCCACTTTCCCATGGTCCCTGTCATCATGGGGAGCCAGGAATTGGAGGTTTTCTTCGCCAATGTCTGTCCCTCCCTTTTCTAGCTTCTTTTTTCCCACCAGATCCAGTAAGCAGAGAGCCACCCAGGGCCTCCATGCAGAAAACTAGTACCTTTAACCCATTCAGGTGTCAACTTTTCAGCCTTACGGCTAAGAGAAGCTTACACCAGAGGCTTGCATCTAGCCTGCTTTGACAAAAGTGAAGCTCAAATAAGGGAAAAGAAAAAAAATTTATGATGAGGCATTTCAAAGTACAGTGTCGCTGAAAAAAAAAACAACAACTATATTCCTGGGAATCAATATTTGGAATTCTCATGACAATGATTTCACTTCTAGCTGACTACAAATCCCTGAGTACATACTACGATAAATTCATTACTTTTGCCTTGGAGGGTGAAAATTACGTGATCAACGTGGAAGATTTGGGAAAAAATCAAGAGAAAGGTAGGCTATTTCTTGTGTCTAGAATGTGATGTTGATGACAAGTACAGATAGACAATAAACAAATAAATAAATAAATCTGCCCAACCCTAAGCAAGACAGTAACTTGGACAAGGCAAACAGATTTCATGTGCCAAGGCAGTGCAATGAAGGCCCGCGCATCACTAGGTTTAGAAGGCTTCCGGAGCTTATTCAGGGCTGCTGAGGGGTGAACACTGATGTTGAGAAGCAGTGTTTCTTGTGACACATGGGAGGAAGGACCACATGCAATTACTGTTAGTTAATTCACCCACTGCAGCTTTCTGGTCCTAGCAATGTGACCAAAATATAATCCTTAGTTTAAAAAGATATCAGTACAGAGATATCAGTAGCCTTTTAGATAGTAGTCATAGCCTTTTAGTGGCTGTGATTTTTAATCACACCTGTGTAGAAGAATTCATCAGAGCATATTCATATCTTGACATCTTTCTCAAAAGATAGCAAAAGGAAAGGATAGCCTCTGTTGTTACATACTTACACATTGGAACTGAAACGTTTTGAAAAAAAATTTGCATCTCATCTAAGTGACCTTATGCATTCTCTTCCAGACAGAGTGTCACTGCATTACTATACGTCTCCGCGTCCGGCAGGTAAGTCAGGTAACCGGGTGGCTTGGGTGGCTACAGGGCTTGAATTAAGTGTGTTGTAAAACAAAATGCTCCACGAGAAAGCAAGGGGGTACCAAAACGATCCCTCCAATTCAAGCTCACGGTAAAATTTCAGCTTCTTAGATGATGTTATGCCAATCCATCAATTTTGCAGGTTAACAGTGAGGATAAAGGTTTAGTTCCATGTAACTGAGATCCAAAACAATGGGAGTTTAAACTAGACAAAGCTTTATTTCTGTCTTTGGTACGGCTGCAGGGGCAGTTCTGCTGGATGGTTGTCTAGGGATCCACATTCTTCTGTCACCGTAGCTCTCTCAGCATCCACGGAGTTCAAGAGGACTTGCCACCACGACAGTGTCCAATCAGCAGGGCAGGGAAAGATGGAGACATAGATTCTCTTTCCCTTTACTGCACAACCTGAAAACTGCACCTAATACTTTTGCTTCACATTGGTCAGAACTTCGTTCTAATGCTAAACCTAGCCGTAAGACGGCAGGCTGGGAAATGTTCTATTATTATATGAGAAGAGGAGATGGACATTCGCCATGAGAGCAACAACTGTTGCTTTCTATAAATAAAAGGGAGCTAGTGTCCAGAAAGTATCCATTAAAAGCATACTTACGTATTTAGAAGGTATCTTCAGAGACCAGTGTTGTGGTGTAGCACATTAAGCTGCTGCCCATGATATAGATTTCAGTCCAGCCACTCAACTTCCAGTGCAGCTCCCTGCCAACACACTTGGGAAGGCAGTGGAAGACTGCACCAGTGTTTGAGCCCCCGCACCCACATGGGATATCTGAATGCAGGTCTTTACTCCTGGCCTAGCTCTAGCTGCTGAGGCCTTGTGGAGAGTGAACCAGCAAATACGTGTCTCTGTGTCTATCTTTGTCTCTGTGACATTGCCTTACAAATAAACAAATAAATATTTTAAAAACAAAGTATATTTTTTTAAAAAAAACTCTCCATCAAGGGATTTAGAAGTACCCACTACTTATTTAATAATGTTGGGTACAAATACTTCTGAGACCCGATAGTGAAATGAAGTAAATTGCACACAACTTCTTAAATTCATTTCTTGAGTGTTAAAGTCATTCAAATCAGGAAGAGTTAAAAGTGTTAACTTTATATAATTTGCAGAAAAATTTACATGTATTATGTACCACCACATTTTTTGAAGTATAACACACTGTGGAATCATTAAATCCAACTCATTAGCAAATGCATGACCTCACACAGTTGTTGTTTTAATTGTAAGGTGGCGAACCGAATGGTTATAGACCAGTGGTAAATATCAGTCCAACGAAATACAACGGATTACTGCTGTATGCCAATGAGAAGCAGTGCTCTGTGAAGGTAACACAAACTTGACGATGTAACTGTCTTGATCATCTCCAGTCATTTCTGTAGATTTCAGTGTTTGGGACTTTCTCAGGAACTCAGATATCGCACATAAAATGTACCAATTCCTTTTAATGACTTGCTTCCAGAAGAGAGGGGAGAGAGAAGTATAAAGGATGATCTTGCTACTAAAAGTGCGAGTTGTTCCACCAGCCGGGAATCCCCGACAGCTTGCTAGAAACGCAGAACTTCAGGCTCCTCATGACTGACACAGGATTAGCTTCTTAACAAATGCCGAACGTCTAGAAGATTCATATGAGCATTAAAGTTTGATAAGCACTGCTAGGTACAGTGATCGGAAATTCTATTTAGCTTTACGAACTACTATGTTCTTCTAGGAAGCGTTTTTTCATAAAACACAAATTTTCTTAGACAAATACAAAAATAATTTAAGATTCTAAAGAAAAGACCATAAACGTTTCCAGTTCCAAGATTATGGCTAGACAATAATCTACATTCTGATTAGAGAACTCACTGTGCACTTTCATTTAGTAATTGTCTATATTACATTGGTCATAAGGAGGAATTATACATATTTTGGATAACAAACAAGCTAAAAATTGAGGCAAAGAAGAAAATGAGAGCATAATAAGAAGGTATATTAAATACATAAACAAAATTTTAAAACTAAGATAGCTGTGTAAAGTATTATTTACATAATAGTGTATTTTCCTTAACAAAATATTCATAAGTATACATAGCAGAGTGTCTGACATACGTAATTATTCATTAATAGAAAATAACTAACACTGAGCTCTATTTATTTCATATGAAGTACCTGCTAAATGTTTTATAAGCACCATCCAATTTAATTCTCATAGCAGTACTTTGATAGCGTTATAACATTGGACAGCTATTGTTACATCACCAACCATCCTCAAGACATAATGGCTTTTAAAAATGACCAGCTACATTACTCGTAATTGGACACTGATGTTAAAAAATATGACAAATTAAAAAATCAAGAGTTAAAGCAACATGCTCAATGTCTCAAAAATACCATGTGACAAAAGAGCGGGAACAAGTTTCAGATTGGTAAAACCAGAGCCACGCATCTGAAGCCACACCACCCCTCTAAGAATCCCATCAGTGAACCAAATCAAGCCCTGCCCTCACCTCGTGCCCTTTACTCACGTCTTCATTCCTCTCCCTTACTTAGTAAGCAGACCTGCTTGAAATACCATAAAGAGCTATTCCCTGTTCTAGTTTCTAAAACAGGAAGGGGAAGTTGACTCTGGATTCCTACTTCCTAACTAATGGCTTTTTCTCTTGTTTCTTCAGCTACAAAAGAGTGAACAACAACCCCCAGACCAAGCCTCCTTCTTCTACCTTCACGCTGAGTCCTCGGAATTTGTTTCATTTGAATGTAAAAACAAGAGTGGAACATTTCTAGGGGTAAAAGACAATCACCTGGCTCTAGTAGAAAGAACCTACTCAGGCATTGAGAATACTCTATTTAAACTCTTAGAATAGGTGATGGAAAATTGGATCCTGCCCTTGGAGGTCAACATGTAGTCACTGGAGCAGGAATAAGAGATAAGGAGACTCAGAACATCAAGAGAAATGGAGAGCACTTTAGAAACATACACAATGGTTCCTTCTAATGGGCAGGATTTGCTTTCTAACCCTTCAGCTCTGTTTTTACATTCCTGTGCAACATTGCATATTCAATACAAGCATGGTTATATTAAATAGGGTATCAATGGGCAGGTATTTAGGCAACAACAGTTAAGTTGCCACTTCGGACACCAACATCCCACATCAGAGTCCCTAGGTTTGAGTCTTAATTCTGCTTCCGATCTAGCATTCTGCTAGTGCATACCCTGGAAGGAAGCAGATGACACTCTGCTACTTGGGCCCCTGATACCCTGGGGGAAGACATGGATTGAGTTCTGGGCTCCTGGTTTCCTGTCAGGCCTAGCTCTGGCTAGTGCATGTATTTGGGGAGTGAAATGGGAATAGAACATATCTCTTCCTCTTTTTCATTCTTGTGAGTGTGTGGGTTTTTTTTTTTTTTCTCATTCTGCGTCTCTCTCTTTCTCCCTCCTTTCCTCCTATTCAAGTAAATAGTATATTGGTAAAGAAACTTGCCAGTATTTTAAGAAGCTACAACCTGATCTTTTTTCCATTTTGAATCAACTAAAGATTTCATAGTTAGAGCTGAAACTTCTGGGAATGAGCAAGGTCCACAGTTGAGGCTACCCTTTAACAGGAGTCTGTTTTAAAGAACAATATAAGGTTCATATGGCACACAGAATCAACATTAAAATTTCAATAACTGGACATTGCCTGTATTTGTAAAATACCAAGTCCCTCTGATGCTTGTTTCCAGGGATCTATGATTTTTTTTAAAGATTTATTTTTATTATGTTTTTATTGGAAAGGCAGATATACAGACAGGAGAGACAGAGAGGAAGAGCTTCCATCCGATGATTCACTCCCCAAGTGAGCGCAACGGCCGATGCTATGCCAGTCCGAACCCAGGAGCCTCTTCTGGGTCTCCCCTGCAGGTGCAGGGTCCCAAAGCTTTGGGCCTTTTTGACTGCTTTCCCGGGCCACAGGCAGGGAGCTGGAAGGGAAGCGGGGCTGCCGGGATTAGAACCGGCGCCCATATGGGATCCCGGTGCGTGCAAGGCAAGAACCCTAACCACTGCGCCACCGCGCCGGGCCCGACCTATGATTTTTAAAAGAGCATTAATCTCAGACAAAAGTTATTATAGTACTTGCACAGTGTGTCTTTTTACTATAATTTAAAAGCATATTTATTGGGACCGACATTGTAGCATAATAAAGTAAGCTGCCACCTGTGACACAAGCATTCCATCTGGGCGCTGGTTTGTATCCCGGCTGTTCTATTTCCAACTCAGCTCCATACTAATGCTCCTGAAAAAGTAGTGGATGATGGCTCAAGTATATGTGTCCTTGTCACCTAGACCTAGTTTCAGACTCCTGGTTTCAGCATGGCCCAGCCTTGGCCATTGTAGGCCCTTGAGGAATGAACCAATGGGTAGAACAGTTCTCTCTCTCTTTCACTGCGTGTGTGTGTGTGTGTGTGTGTGTGTGTGTGTGTCCCTCTCTCTGTAACCCTGCCTTTCAAATAAATCCATCTTAAATCTTTAAAAATAAATACATAAAAATGTTTCTATGTATTTACAAAACAGAGAGAGACAGAGACAGACTGAGACAGCTCGCATCAGGTAGTCTGCTCCCCCAGAAGCTCACACTTGTCCCAGGCCAGGGAGCTAAAGAGCAAAGGGCCAGGAATTCAATCCAGGCCTCCCTTGGGGATGGCAGGTGCCCAACCATATGAGCCACCACTGCTGCCTCCCTGCCAGGGTCTGGACCTGAAGAGCCAGGACTTGAAGCAAGGTATTCTGCCGGTAGATGTTGGCACATGCTGGCATCTTAAACCATGTTTCAATGCTACGCCAAACTCTTGCCCCACATAAACTTTGTTTCTACCTTCTTGGTGGAATATTAATTTAACTTCTGTCCCTTCGTCAATTCTTTTGGTCAACTATATCCTTAATAATACATATTTTGTACCTCCTAAGCTACCTCCTAAGTTTCTGCTTTGTATACCTAACATTATAATTGTTACATAGACTATTGACAGCAATAGTTTTGAGTATCTGCATTTTACTGTTACTAAGGTAGCAAAATCCATACTCAATCATATAAAAATCCTTACCAACTACTATTGAAATAGTTTTGCTTATTTTAAAGCCTTCGCTGCTTCTACAAAAATTTCCGTAGACTTAACATTTAACTGACAAGTGTAGTAACAGAAACCTGATGAAATGTGACCTTTCCTGAAAGGGTTCATTTTCTAATTTCCAATTTCTTGAGACCTATTGGGTATAGCTGCTGCTAGTCTGTGGATAAGTGATGCTTAGAACTACTGTGCAAGATTATACAACTATAAAAAACTTATTTAGTCATTTTGTCAACAACTTTGAAAACAAAAATATCAGCACAATATGTATTCTCTCTTCTGAAAAACACTAATGACCATGTATACTACCACTAAAATGACTTCTGTTAAGTAACCAAATCTATGCATTACATTGTTTATATTTTTAATAAAACACATTTTTCAAAAGTATGTGTGGCCATTATGATTTTTATCATAAAATGACTCAATATTCTGAAATCCTTGAATGAAAATAAGAATATCTCAATCCAGCAATGTTGTTACCCGGAGCAGGTTAGCTGTCTGATATTTTGGTCATTCCAAAGTAAGTGAGAGTATACATTATCCAGGGGAGGAACAGCATCATTTGCTTATTTTGGTTTATTTTTGGGGGGGGGGAGGGGGATCTGCATCAAAATTTAACTTGAGACTTGTAAGTCTTTTAGACATTCTTCAACTCAGTTATGTCACTGTATTTAATTTTTTTGAAGAGGCTACATAATAAGAATTTTAATGAAGCTATTGATTTCCAATTGTCTTTTTTTTTTCCACATTAATTTTTTTTTTCTGTATCCGAGGTAAGGGCAGAGATGCAGGGAAAAGCCCCACCCAGCCTCCCACCCATCCCAGGTCCCCAATGGAGCATGCTCTGAGGGTCCTGCTCATGCAGTTTTGATAGTTCATCAGTTCTGAATTGCTGCCAATCTCGCTAATCCAAGCACAATGAAATATCTTTAGAATCCATTGGCTGACATAGTATCTTCATGGTTGGAATTCTGAGATCAGCAGTTCAATATTTTCTATTATTGTATTAAGTGTCATTTGATTAAAATGCACACATGCATGGTAGCATCTTGCCTCTTCCTTAAACATCTTTTAATGATCTACTACATACATCATTGAAGCCTTACTTTTCCCTCTTTTTACTGATATTCTTTAGATTTCTATGTATCTTGGATACCTTGAAATCTTCTCAAGAAAATCTTATTTGGATGAGTAATGTGACTTAAAATCAGGGGAAAAAGTAAGAGTGGAGATTCAAGAGTTACTTGGAAGAAAAACTGTTAATCTAGTTAAAGTGGAGCACCTTGCTTTCAATTTAGAAAGACTGAGTTATAATCTCCATTTACAAGGTGCAAAAGTCAAAATAAAAATTTTGATTTTTTTAACAAATAACTCATTTTATCTGAGAGACACAGGGAGGTAGGAAGGGGGAGAGAAAAAGAGGAAAGAGAGGCCTCCCATCTACTGCCCCCAACATGGGCAGGCCATGGCTAGCAGCCGGGAACTCAATCCAAGCGTGCCACGTGGTGGCCGAGTTCCAACCACTTGAGTTTTTACCTGCTGCCTGCCCGCACTGCAGCAGGAAGCCAGAATCTGGAGTGGAACTGAGGCTTGACCCCAAGCACTCTGACGTGGGACACAGGAATGTCTCAACTACTGGGCTAAGAGCCTGCCCCAGTTTCAATCCTTTAAACAAAGATTTTCTCATATGAAAGATATCATGGTGGATTGAAAAATCTCCCAGAGGAATACTCATGAAATTTGAGGCAAGCTTGTCCCCAAATTTCTTCTTTCCTTATACCATCACCTATGTAGCCACAAATAACAATAATAATTTGTCTTACTAGTTATTCACTCAATGATATGGACACTGAACTCTGTTAACACAATAAAAACATAAAAGAAACAAGCTGTGTCTCTTGGTTATGTGGGACTTAAAACATGTACAAGTAAAACTCCAACTCTGTAGGTCACAACTATACAAAGGGAACAGACATCCGTGCAAGTTTATCACCGGGAAAAGACACAGGACCCAATTCTTTATATCCTAGTACCCATTATTTCTGCTCATATGTCTTTTTTTTTTTTAATCACGTCAAACACGCTCTTTCTGTAGTTCTGGGGGAAGGAGTCCACTCAGCTGCTCCAACGTAAACCTCGTCAAGGCTGGGGCAGAATCCTCCCAGCGCTTCGAGCTCTGGTCCTGTAGTGCGGAGCTTCCAAGCGCTCACACATGAGCACCACTTCCCGTGCTTGTTCCCCTAGAACTTGCCGGGGCCGGCGGATGACACACGGTGAAGACGCGGCTCAAGACATGCACACGCCCTCGTGGGGTGTCTCCCTCCCACTCCGCTCCTGTCTCCAGCTTCCTGCTCATACACATCGGGAGGCAGTGCGTCATGGTCCACAACGTGGGGCCCTGTCACCCACACAGGAGGCACAAACTGAGTTCCAGGATGCTGGAGCCCTATCCCATGATGGTAAGGGAATCTGGTGAGGGAATCAGTGGATGGAATTTAACTGCCTCTGTCTCTCCCTGTCTATCTGCATTTCAAATGTAA
The DNA here is from genome assembly GCF_017591425.1 of Ochotona curzoniae. Lineage (NCBI taxonomy): Eukaryota > Metazoa > Chordata > Mammalia > Lagomorpha > Ochotonidae > Ochotona > Ochotona curzoniae. The sequence goes on along the minus strand of NW_024466446.1, from coordinate 6,184,391 downwards.
AAAATATGTTCATTAATTACTTTGCAAAATCTAGCCAAAAAAAAAAAAAGATCAAACTAAATCCAGAGAGGGAAAGATTTAATCGATGGAAGACAACGATTTTGGGGAAAAAAAGAGAGAAAAGAAATTAAAACTGATTCTTTGAATAATCCACTTTAAAAAACTAAAAAAATTGGCACTGACTGATCAAGGGGAAAAAAAAGGATACAAATTACCAATATCCAGAATGAAAGAAGGGACAGCACTATGGAATTTATTATAGCACATTGAACATTTTTGGCCATTTTTATAGCTTAGTTGAACCACACCAAAACTGGTTCACTGGTTCACTGGTTCACTCTCCAAACGCCCATAACAGCCAGGGGTTGCACCCAGGAGCTGCAAACTTAATCCAGGCCGCCAGGATTGCAAGCAGCGTCAGCTCCATGAGTCACCGCCTTCCAGGTGATGGCAGGTGAAGCCAGCAGCCAAAGTCGTAAGTCAAACTCAGGCACTCCACGTGGAACGCAGACATTAACGGGGAGCAAGATACCTGGGTTAAATGCCAGTTTACGCAGAATTCTTAGAACACGAGACAAATCATCCAATAAAACTGATGAGTTATTTGAATAAACACTATGTAATAAATACATGTGGCAAATGTGTATATAGAGAAATGACTGCCATGAAGAAAATGCAAATTTAAAACACCCTAGTACATCACTACACAGTTACTATAATGGACAGAATCCAAGTGCTGATAAAGATTACGCACAGCTAGAATCCTGTCACATCGCCACAGAGAACTGTTCAGTCATTTTGGAAAACAGTTTGGCAATTCCTTGTAAAATTAAATTTGTACTAAATGCAATCCAGAATGTTCACTCCCAAGTAGTTACTCAAATTCCATGTGAAGATTAGTATGTAAATGCCTGCATGAACTTTATTCATAATAGCTTAGAAGTAACTGAAACGGATATATATATGAGAGAAAGCTGCTCTCCCATTGACAAAGGACAAAATATTGTGAAATTTGATGATTCCAAGATGAAATAATTCTACTCAGGCCAGTAAAAATCAGAGCCAATGAGCCTTCACGACTGCCTCTTGATAAGTGTCCCCTTAAGGCCTTTCTGAAACTCCATCATAAAAGCTCTCATTATACAACTCCTCTCTGCTTTGTATGCCATGTATAGTTGAAGATCTCCACAATGTTTACCCTTACTATTCTTTAAAAAAAAAAAAAACACTTTAAAAAATTTTTACTGGAAAGACGGATTTACAGAGAGGAGATACAAAGAATGATCTTCCATCCACTATCCACTCCCCAAGCGGCCGCAATGGCCAGAGCTGAGCCGATCTTAAGTCAGGAGCCAGGAGCTTCCTCCAGGTCTCCCACGCAGGTGCAGGGTCCCAAGGTTTTGGGCCTTCCTTGACTGCTTTCCCAGGCCACAAGCAGGGAGCTGGATGGGAAGTGGAGCAGCCAGGATATGAATCGTTACCCATATGGGATCCTGGTATATGCAAGGTGAGGACTTCAGCCACTAGGCTACAACACCAAGGCCGTATCCTTCATATTCCTTAAGACTAGAGCAGTCTAGTTAAGATGCTCTTTACAGAACAGCTGCCTAACTTTGGCATATTCACCAATTAACTGATATCAGTCTGAGTCTTCAACATCAAGGAATTTTGTGTCCAAGCAACTAACATAAACTCTTCCATCACAAAAACTAATACAAATAAAGTTCACAAAAACTCTCTTTTGCTTAAACCTACTTGAATACATACATAGTTTAATGCTGTGGTTTGAATATGGTTTCAGTTCTCCCTAACAAAGCTTCATGTACTAGAAGCCTGGTTCCCAATGTAGTGATATCAAGAGGAGTGAAACCCTGAAAAATTAAGATCTAGCAAGCACTGCTTACATTATGTGGCTATCCCTTTTAACAGGATGAATATCGCTCTCATTACGTAGTGAATTCTTGAGAGAGCAAGATGTCCAAGGAAGAGTAAGACTGGCCCTCTGCTCTCTGATTTCTTGAGTCTTCATATGATCTCTTTCACATATCCTCCTGCCATTGGGATGCTTTCCACCATGAACCCTCACCAGGGTCAAGCCTAAGCCAATATCATGTCTTGAACCTCTACTACAGTGAACTCATTGAATTTCTTGTCTTTACAAATAACTCCAATTCTGGTATTCCATCATAGCCACAGAAAATGGAGTGATAACGGAAAATCTATATAGAGTGGAGTCATCCCTATTATTGTACCTGAAAGCATAGAAGTGTCTGGAACTGAGTAACTGGCAGAGACTGGAAGAATTCTGGGAAGGAGGCATGAAAAGTCTAGAGCACAGTAAGTGAAGCACTATGGCATGTTCTGATGAGGGTTTGGAAGACTAGGAAACCAGTCTCAGATGGAAATGAGAATCCTTCTGGAAATTGGAGAAGCTGCTTTTCATGAGATTCAGTTAGACTCAAAGACCCAAGTAAGTAAAGTGGAAAGATTTGGAAATTTCACATCCTGGCCTGTGTGAAGAGGGGAAAAAGAGAGAGAAAGGCACAAAGAGGTATGTTAGAAGGGGAATTAATCCTAAAGGTACATTCTGGATAGAATGGTTATGCTTATTAGCCCAAAGGACATATCTACCTGGACCCATCTGTCTCTCTTCCATCTGACTTTGTGCATTTCATTCTGTCACTCACAGGATTCTGCAATACCCAAGGGGGCTTTAGTAAGCCACAGTGGAACTCGGTGTCCTATGAAAATGTGGTAGGCATGACAGGCTATGGACAGGAAAGCCAGTTTCGGGGTTGGTGGACAGAAAGGTTGGTTGTAGAACATGAGACAATGACAATCACGGGTGATTTAGGATCAAAGGGAAGTGCCAGAGGAAGCCCAAAGCCCTGTTGGTGAGCTCTAAAGATGACAGATTTAAAGGGCCACGTGGACAGGCATGGCTCTCGTCTGTTCAGAAACTACACCGCTTGCTTAGGAAGCAGGAAGAGGCGTGTGTTCATAGGATAATGTAGGGATAAGAGGGCTGTGCCACAAGGGCTGTGGCACGCAGAGGAGCAGTTCTACCCTCTGCAAGCGCTGGAAGTTTTATTTAGTTATATCTTTTTAAGATTTTTATAATTTACTTGAGAAACAGAGGAGACACCTCTCACTTGCATTGACTGGCAAAAGCCAGGAGGCGAGACTCAATCCGGGTCTTTCCCACAGAGGGCAGAACCCTTACTACTTCGTCATCAACACAAGCCTGCCACGACCCGAATTTGCAGGAAAGTGGAGCCAAGTCTTGGAAGTGGGTATCAAACTCAGACATTGTGACATGCCTTCCATCAGCGCCCAGTTGCTCGGTCAAACGTCTGTCGCTGCTGTGCGCTATCTTAAAACGAACCAGTTCAAGTTTCCATCTGCTTAATCATGACTTCTTTAACACCCACAACAATGGCCATTTCCAAGCCACGTACAGTACATGGAGATGGTGTTTTTCCTGCCCGAGGCTGTTGTCTTGGCTTGTTTGATTTCGACCTCTCAGTCCACGTCAGTCACTCAAATTGGCTTCCTGACCACCGAAACCCCACACAACCCATAGCAAAGCAGCAAGGTGAGTAAGTCTTGCTATGGGTAACTAATCTTGGCACAAAAATACTATATATATTCTTGTCAGGACAGGAAGGAAAAAAAACTAAATTTTATAAATTGCTATTTTTATGCTATCATCTTTTATTTAAAACAAACACTTGGTGGCCTAGCAGCTAAAGTCTTTGCCTTGAACACACCGGGATCCCATATGGGCACCGGTTCTAACCCCTGCACCCCCATTTCCCATCCAGCTCCCTGCTTGTGGCCTGGGAAGGCAGGCTTTGGGACCCTGCACCCGTGTGGGAGAACCAGGGGAGGCTCCCGGCTCCTGGCTTCTGATCAGGCTGCTGGCAAGTGAACCAAAGGATGGAAGATCTTCCTCTCTGTCTCTCCTTTCCTCTGTATATCTGCCTTTCCAATAAAAATAAATCTTTTTAAAAATTCTTTTAAAAATAATAAAATATAGCAAGTATTTATTTTCCAGATTATGATCTTAGTGATTTGTTGCCAAGATCCAAGCTTTACTTTTCTCCTTTTTTACTAAAAAGTTTCAGAGGAAAGGCACAAACATTGCTCTGCGCCCTGAGGTATACACGATATAGTGGAACTTGAAGGCACAGAGGGACATTCATGACGACAATTATCATTGGAGAGCCTTCCTCTCCCACCTTTATTATGTTTAGATTTACAAAGGAAATGGGTCCTGAGACCCTTGAACCACTTAGTCATGTTGGGATATAAAGAGCAATTAACGAAGAGATGTTTTAAGGGGAGCAATTATCAGGTCATGATTATACACCTCCTTTCCCCTCCCACCTTGTTCCCTCACGGAAGTTGTAAATGTGTTTGCTGCTTTCAGGAAAGCTAAAATGTAACACATAGCCAAGAGAGCTAGAGAGACCTAGGGCAAGACTCCAGCCTGGGAAATCCAGACAGTGGAAACGGACACTACCTTTCCAAGATCCACCTGTTACTGCAGGTAGCTGAAGTTCAGCCAGCTTTGTTAATTTAAAATTGTTTCATGGCACAAAGAAACCACAAGTTTTATCCATTCGATTCTGAATGAATATTTGATACTACTACAAAAAATTCTACTATGGACCTCCTTGTACCTGTGTGTATCCTGTCTATAACACACAGAAAACTTCTGCAAGATTCCTAGAAGCAGAATTATGGGATCAAGGGATAAATTTTTAACTGTAGCTTTGTTAGAACCTGCCAGTTTTTTTTTTTTTAACAAAAAAATGATTCTAACGTATGTCTTTCATTCCCCCAAAAGAGAATGACTCTGTACTGTTCTGTGTCTTCAGCACATCCTGACTGTCGAACGTCAGCTTTTACCAATCTGGTCCATATGGATTCGTGTTTTACCATCTCAGTCTGTAATCTGTACTCCCTTGGTTGCTAAGCCAATTCGGTTTCAATTTTCATGAAACACCATCCATACAATCCACCCGCTGACTCTGAAGTAGCTGTTACAAATACCTTCTCCCTGCTCTGTGCTTTTTCGCTCTTTTTGATATGTTTTGAGAAATGAGACGGGGAAATCTCTCCACTGGTTCACTCCCCCAGAGGCCTGCAGCAGCCAGGCACAGCCAGTCCAAAGCAAGGAGCCAGGAACTCCAGCTAGGTCTCGCACGCGGGAAGCAAAGATTAAAGCAACTGGAACTGTCACCTTCTGCCTCCTAGGACGTGCGCTAGCAGAAAGCTGGAGGGAAGCAGGTAGTAACACACTTTATCAGGGCAGGCAGGCAGCCCAGGCAGCCACTTAGCTAGTGCCAAACGCCCATCCCAGGTTTCCACGTTAATGGAACATAAAAACAAATCCTTCCTTTGTTACTGTCATTTTTTTTTTATTGCCATTTTCTTTGAAAAATATTTCCCTATCCTAAAGCCATGCATATCGTCCCCTGGGAACTTGTTTGATTTTCATTTCATCTGTATTAACTACTTGGATTTCATCCTCAAATACTGAGAAAATCCCTAACCTTTGATCTTTCCTAACCTGATCAACTAAACATAATCAAAAACAAATATTTAAAAAAAGATTTAGAAAAAAAATAGAAAACAAAGTTAATTTAAAAAAAAAATTTCACACATATCCAACTATCCTTCCACTATAGCCCTCAAACAAGTGGCCTACTAAACCACTGGCTTCAGCTGCTTAAGGAAGTAAACTGCTTTTAAAAATTTGTAATCACCTATCTTGAGATTATATTAGATTTTAAAATATGGACTTCAGGGGCCCTGCATGATAGCTTAGTGGCTAAACCCTCACCTGGCACCTGCCAGGATCCCACAGGGACACCCGTTTGTGTCCCAGCCTCCTCCACTTCCCATTTAGCTCCCTGCTTGTGGCCTGGGAGAGCAGCTGAAGACGCCCAAAGCCTTGGGACCCTGTACCCACATGTGGGAGACTTGCTAGAGGCTCCTGGCTCCTGGCTTCAGTTTGGCTCAGCTCTGGCTATTGAGGCCACTTGGAGAGTGAAAGAGCAGATGAAAATCTTTCTCTGTCTCTCCTTCTCTCTGTATATCTGCCTTTCCAATAAAAATAAGCAAACAAGTAAAAATAAATCTTTTTTAAAATATGGATTTTAGCATAGCCAAGGGCAATAGTAGCCAAACAGGTAACAACTCGTAACATTTCCTCCAAGCACAACAGAGAACAAAGGCGAAGAAATACATCTACATAAAGTGACAGCAGAGAACGCCTGAACTCTAAAATAATGATAAGTAAAAGAGGGGAAAAAAATCACCAAATCCTACCATATGTTTTTTCTGCCACGCTGACACAAAAGTAGAGAAAGAAAAACTACAGGGATAGAAAAGAGAGGAACTAATCAAACAATCTAAAACTATCACTCAACACACCCCCAAATAAACTCAAAACAGTAAGAAATCTTTGTACATTATGAAAAGAGAACTAAAGCACACACAGTTTAAAGTCTTCAAAATTCTTTTGCTTTTGAAATGGAAACAAAAACAAAAAGGAGAACTGCCCTTTCAAATTTGGTAACAGAGGGAGAAATAATATTTTCAAGAACAGATCCACAACCCAAATTCACACACAGGCCCCTTTCCAAAACAAACAGGAAGAACATACATCTACTGCTGATCAAACAGGCATTATTATGTTAGAAGCCTCACACAAGGCCCTAAGACCACGATGAAGAACAAGAAGAAAAGTAATACGTCATTTTAATGCTAAAATCTACAACTCATCACAAATAACTCATACAAACATCTACACACCAGATAACAAGGAAACCATATTTATGGAACAAAATGTACAATACTTCCAAGGATATCTGGAAAACATGCTCGTAATAGGATATTTTTAGTACAATAACTCTCCACACAGGACAGTAAGTACCACAGCCAGCGTGGCATGAGCAGGTTGGAGAGGGAGCAAGGTGCAACTGAGGAAATAAGAGACTGAAATGAGATGAGGACTACAGAAGCAAGCATCCCGAGGGAGGCTCTCTTGAGCAAGGAGGTCCACCTAGAAGGCCTGCTGCCTGAATCTTCCATTGAACTGCTTGGGGAGACAAACTACAGGCGTTGGTGTGGCACGAACGTTGATAGCTATGTCCCATATCGATGTCAACCAGCCAGTGCTTGATGTCCAGGAAGCAACAGCCTGACCCAAGCACAGAAGTCATCCCGTGACTGTCTCAAAGACACCCGAAAGCACACATCCTGTGGCCTTGGGCCCTGCCCAGCCGTGCACCCCCACCCGCAGGCCTTGATCTTGGTCTCAGGCTTTTGCCCACTTGCAGACCACTGCTTGCAGTTTGACCTCAGTTTCTGGCACAGCAATGAGCTAAAAATTTCAGACTCAACCTGTCCTGCTCCTCTTGATCAAGGCACGCCTGCGGCAGTAAGGAGACAGTGCACTGACACAGCGTCCTGAGCGGCAGATCTGCTGGGCTGAGGTCGACCTCTACACTTAAAAACAGAGACTGTGACTTCCTAAAACAAACAAAAACGGTGGCCAAAAAATGAAGAATGACAACTTCTGCTTAAACTGACTTCCTCAAATTGTCGTTAAATCAGGCTTTTGCTGATTGGGATTCTTGCTAAAATCAGGCTTTTGCTCCAGATTAGGATCTAGTTAGAAGCTGAAAGGAAATTGACTAGGGTTTAGCCAAACCAGTATCAGTGCCACAGGAAACATTTTTTTCACTAAGATGGAAAACAATTGAATTCCCAGTTTTAAAAAGAGAACAAAGTAAGCCAAAGAAAATAAGAAAATGAGAAATAGGAAGTAACTATTTCAAGAAAAAAATTTCAAACACTGTAGTTACTATTTTGTTACATATTTCTATGTAAATAAATTTGAAAATCTCGATGAAACAGTTTTCTAGATGATGGCTACCATGGTAACTGGAGAAGGACGGAGTTTGCCTCTAACCAAACCCAGAACGGATGGCGGAATTCTGGCAGGCCCCTCAGGCTATGAGGCCACCATTGCACCAATGGGGGGCACAGACCCAGATCCCCCCACCAATAAGGGCCGAGGTGACCCCTGCCTCGGCTTCCCTGTCAAGAAGAGTTTAAAAGGCCCTTTTCCCGTCTCTTCTGTGCTCTTATTCCTCTGTCGCCCACTCCTTCACGTCTGTCTGCTGCGTGGGGAAGGGAAGCCTGTGACCATGCTTCCCTGAAACAAAGGCCATCTAAATTCTTTCCATATATTTGGCTGCGTTATTCTTTCCCTGGTGGTCAGAGAATCTATCATTTTGGCCAGCGGCGAATCTAACACTAGAGGAAAACCAGGATTACCAAATCGGAATTAAATAATTCAATTTCCATAGAAAATATAAAGAAAGCCAATAAGGATTATTTATGTTTTTTAAATTAAATTTTTTTCATATTGTTTACATAATTGCAAAGGATGCACACGCATGTGGGCCTCTGACTGGGCGGGGAGGATGGGTGGACAAAGGTTTTCTCCTGTATCCACAGGGGAGCTAGGGGAGGGTGCTGCTACTTGTTGCCAAACTACATTGGCACCTGGGGATGGTCATCTTATGACACCTTAGAGACCCTAACGTGGGGGAAGACTGAGGGTGTTATTTTTGTGGTTCTGATAGTTCTGACACTGTCTGCCTCGCTGCACCAGGGCTGACGAAATCTTTCCAAGGTCTACTGGTTGACAAAGTCCACCCTAGTGCATCCACAGACCCAGGAACATGCTGCAAAGCTTGGCCAGAATTGTCCTACCCGTTCTGCTCTCCATCCTCTGACAAGGCAGTTGATGTTCCCTGTTGGCTTAGAGGAGCTGGTTGTCATATCCCCCGTGTGCCTCTGGCCTGTCCACTGCACAGGCATCAGCAACTGAGGAGGCCCAAGCCTGATACATGTATTCCAAGATCAGATAGCACAATCTAACAATCACTGATGGGTACTTTGGCCTAGGGCAACTGGCCCACACCCATTCTATCTCTCACTGGTACGTGTTACTATCTGACCTGGCCTGTGCCACCCCAAGGCCCAGCTCTCATGTGACCCAGCAGGTGCAATGACCCCATTTTGGCTCTGGCAAGCACCAGCAAGTGCAAGGCCTAACCCAATCTGGCCTGCCCTCCATACCCAGTCCACACTCATGCAAATGAGTTCTGCAGCCTTGTCCAGTGGGTTCGCCCACAGTCCCACACTCACCAATGGGAGCTGCAATCCAGCAGGGGTGTTCCCAGAGTTCCCCTAACAGGCCCATTCCCAGCCCCAGGTCTTGCACATACAGGCAGGTGATTCAACCTAGCCTGGAATGGCCCACCTGCAGTCTCAGCTCTGGCGGGTATTGAAGCCTAGCCCAGCCAGGCATGGCCCACATGCTGTCCTGGCTCTTGTGCATGCCAGTGGGTGCGAAGAACTGACCCACCCTGGCCCAGCCTGGTCTGTCCCCAGATTCAGGCCACATAAATGCTGAAAAGTGCTGCAGCCTTGCCTGGCATGGCTCACCCCCCAGTCCTGGCTCTCGTGCTGCAAAGTGTGAACTGTGGCTTAGCAGGGGAGTTCCAAAAGCTCCCCAACAGACCTGCTCACAGCTCCTAATCCCACACATGCCGGTGAGAGCAGCAGCCCTGTTCGGAACAGTCTGCCTTCAGTCCAAGCCCTTGCATATACCAGCAGGTACTGTAGTCTGGCTCTGCCCAACCTCTTCCCAGCCCCAGCTCCCAGGAATGTCAGGTGGGTTCTTGTCAGGTGAGTTCTGAGGTCCAACCTGGCTCAGCCAGTCACTGCCTCTAGCTCTCCAGGTAAACCAGCAGGTGTTGCAGCACTACAGCGGTGAGCCCAAAAGTCCCCTATGAAATCTGCCCCCAGATCCGGTTCTTTCTTGTTCTGCTGAGTACTGTGGGGCACCCTGACGTGGCCCATCCCCTGCTCCAACATTTGCAGGCAGGTGCTGTGGCCTAGCCCAGCCAAGCATGCTACCCAGCCCCAGCTTTTGAGTGCACCAGTGGGCTAAGGGCAATGCTACTCAGCCCAACCCAGGTTTCCCATGTAAGTGGGTGCCGTGACCTGACCCATGATCCCTCTCTCCCCAGCTTAACCACTCTGTCTCAGCTCTCTTGCTTACCTGTAAGTGCAGTTTCCCAGTCCATGGAAGACCCTAGAAGTCATTCTTACTTTGTCAAACATGCCCTCAGCTGCTCCCACTCCAATGCACTCCCATACCCCCTTCCCCACGCAATCTGCAGCCCCCCACACGCATACCTCTCCACCCCACCTAGGGACCAAGGGCGCTGTGTCCTGGCCCAGCACTCTCTACCTTCCCCATGTATCTTCTTAAAAATAAAATAAATAAGTAACTATACTGCTATAGTTAAGTAGTATTTAGTTCACTATAAATTTGGTATTAACCAGGCCAGAATGCCCACCAGCTACTGGTTGCTTTACTTCCAGCAGTGTAACACTTGCCTACGTACAAAACAACCTAGGCGGTTGCCTGTGGCTGGGGAGAATTACTCTTACTTAAAAAAATTTTTTTCAGGGAAGGTTTGTAAGTCTCCAAAGAAATCATAATCCCAATGCTATGTAGATTATTCCAGAGCATTGAAAAGAAGGAAAATCTTCTATTTATTCTTACAAAATATATTGTTATATAAATCACACACACACACCCCTATCTTTCGATCTGCATCAGTCCATTGTCCAGCCAGTATTTTACCTAGAGAAATTCCACAAGAGGGATTTTCAGTGAAATCAGAAAGATGGTGATGCTCAGGCCCACCCCCACCGCTCACTAACGAGCTGGAGGCACTAAAGCAATTACAGGAGGCAGAACACCTGCAGGCCTAAGCCCCTACAAAGAACAAAAGGATTTCTGTTTACCAACGAAAGACAGTATTTTTGGGTGACTCTAGAACATAATAAAACTAACTGAAACAGTAAAAAAAAAAATGTGTAAGGATCTTTTTGAACCACCCCCTCCAGTCCTAGTACTGCAACAGAAGGTTCCCATCTTTGCTAAATCTTACTTTGCTCACTGAAAAAAAAAAAAAAAAGTTTAGTTAAGTTCCTGGCTTTGGCTCGGACCAGCCCTGGAGATGAACTTCATTTGGAGAATGAGCTAATCAACAGTAATGTCCTGCCCTGTCTCTCCTGCTACGCATTTCAAATAGAAGGAAAAAAAAAATGCTTAATTGGAAAAGGATAGACTATGAATTGATCAGAATATTTGGCCTAAAATGTAAAACCAGTTGAAAGTAACAATTCTCTCTCTCTCTCTCTCTCTCTCTCTCTCTCTCCCTCTCTCTCTCTCTCTCTCTCACACACACACACACACACACACTGAAAATGGATGTTTATGGCATTTTACTCACTGCAGCCAAAAGCTGAAAGAAACAAAGATTTCCTTCGGTAGGTGAATAGATAAGCCCTGGTACTCAGACAAGGGACTATTTTTCAGCACTAAAAAGGAGTGAGTTACTAAGCCACAGAAACACGAGGAGGAATCTGAAGGAAGTCAGTCTGCAAAGGTTACAACGTATGATTCTAACCATATGACACTCTATACAAGACAAAACTCAGAGACAATGAATGATCGACGATTGCCGCAGGAGTGAGCAAGAGGAGGCAGGTAAGTCAGTCCAACACAAGGTGTTATGTTGCAAGCCGCATCTGTATGCACTGGCCACATGCTGTGCCTAAAATGGCGCCAGCAGGAGAAGCCACACCTTCGTGCGTGGTGGAAGTCACGTAGCCTTCGCAGTACTGCGCAGGCGCCTAGCACATGCGCAGTGAGCTGCGGCGTGGCCTGCACGTGAACACTGGGGACTGACGAATCCGGTCGCCCAGGACCCTGCGTGATCATGACGCCGACCTATCATCGGCGGAGGCAGGGCCAGTCAGCACATAAGAGCAGAAAGCCTGCCGGGGTCGCCCCCTTCCTCTTCCTCATCTTTGTGCGCGCAATAAACTTTACCGCAGAAGGCTTCACTCACATCTGCCTCTTACTGCTGGGCGGTAAGACACGTGGGCACGACAGTGTTACAAGGGACGTGAAACTTCTGTAACACATTTTATTCATGATTTCATACTGATGAGGATCCTTATCTTACTATAAGACCATCAGATAGCTCTGGTAAAAAGGGACTAATTCGGTCATGTGCAACGTAATTTTTTTTTTTAAGATTTATTTATTTTTATTGCAAAGGCAGACATACAGAGAGGAGGAGAGTCAAGAGAAAAGATCCTCTGCCCAATGATCCACTCCCCAGGCGGCCGCAACAGCTGGAGCTGAGCCAATCCAAACCCAGGAGCCAGGAGCCTCCTCTGGGTCTCCCATGCAGATTCAGGGTCCCAAGGCTTTGGGCCGTCCTCCACTACCTTCCCAGACCAGAATCAGGGAGCTGGATGGAAAGTGGGGCTGCCTGGTTTAGAAAAGTGTCCAAATGGGATCCACGTGTGCTCAAGGCAAGGACCCTAGCTGCTAGGCTACCATACCGGGCCCATACTACATAAATCTTTGGCCAAAAAGCGCTGCAAGTCAGCAACAAGATGGTTTCGTTTTTTCACATATGAAAGGCAGAGAAATTTGAGAGATAAATCCATTCATCCATCATCCTTCCTCTGGCTCACCTTCTACACAACTGCATCAGCAAGGGCTAGACCAGGCCAAAGCCAGGAACCACTTACTGCATCTGGGTGTCCCCTTATGGGTGGCAGGGACCCAAGTACTTGAGCCATCACCTGTTTTCTCCCAGGCTGTGCTTCTGCAGGAAACAGGGGCACCGGGACTCAAGGCAGGCACTCCAAAATGGGATGTGGATGCCCCAGCAGGATTTAACCACTGTCAAACACCTGCCCCAGATTACATATTATATATATTTTTATATAGGATAGAGTATATGCTATAGCATCAGTCCCCCTTCCTCTTGGGTCTCCAGGATTTCACATAGGTTCTCTTCCTTTGTTTCAACATCTCACCTTGCTATTGGTTTTTCTGTGTGGTGAGGACAATCTTGGATTTACAAAGTTGGGTGTGCTAAAAGTTAATTTAATTCTGACCCTTAACTACCTGGAGTCATGTCAGACATGTTTTAGGATTCGATTTCATAAAAATGATCCCACTTCAGACTTCGTCTCAAGGTCCAGGTTGTCATCAGTACCCTGCTGAACAATGACTAATTCTGACTCACAGGTTAGTAATTCTGACTGACCAGTTATTAATTTCAGGAGTTCCCACAACCTCCTCCATAGGTTCATTAAGTCATTAAAATAATGTGCTCTAAGCCACTAGGCATCCAATTATCATACAAGAAATGCTCTCATTACTCCAGAAAGCCCAATGGTTTTAGCAACTGCATGCATGAAACCAGGGTTGACGGGGTGCAAATATTAATATTATGTCACAACACCCTGATTCCTCGGTCTCTTAGGCCATTCATGCCAACTCTTGGCTTCAGGGGCTGATCTAACAGTACAGAGTGGGGAAATTTCAGGAACTCATCATTAACATCTGAAAGAACATGCATTGTGCCACAGTAAGTAAACCCTCCGTCTGTAATGTCAGCACGCCATATGGGTGTCAGTTCGAATCCTGACTCTTCACTTCTGCTCCAGCTCTCTGAAAACGCACCCAGGAAAGCAGCAGCAGCAGACCCAAATGATCAGCCCCTGCACCCCCGTGGGAGACATGGAGAAAACCCACGGCCCTGGCTCTGGCCTGCTATAGCCCTGACAGTGGCAGCAATCGGGGCAGGGGTAGAAGCGAGCAGAAGGAAGACCTCTCTGTGTCTCTTTCTCTGCAACTCTGCTTTCAAATAACATCTTAAAAAAATGCACAAAAGCACACTGTTCAGAGGTGAACAGCAGCATCCTTATTTATAGGGCACTATCACAACCTGCTAAGAGTCTTGAGATCTGAAGCAAAAGACACATTCCCCAGACTGGCCAGATGCTAGAAGAAAACCACATTATACTCTGAGTCCTGGATTTCCTACCTGTAAGATGGGAAACACATTCTGCCTCACAAATACCTCAGCTATGCCTCAGATGAGAAAGTACATGAAAGGGTGCTTTGCTAACCGCAGAAAAGGTTTTATGAGAGTATTACACAAAGAATGGAATTCCATATTTGGTTTCTGGAAAAACTGCAGAAGACATCTGGTACCATAGCCAAGGAAGGGGGTGGGGGTAGAACAAATTGGTCACCTGCTCCTGTCAAGTGGTGATAGCAAATATGGGGGCAAAAGAAGCCTCTTAGGGTCAAGTATGTCAGCCAAAGGACATTGGACAGCATTTCTTGTCCTTGGATTGGTGAGATCAACAACATTTCGGAACTATCAAAACCACTTGTGCAGAACCCTTGGAGCATGCGCCACACTGGGACCCTGGGTTGATACTGGGTGACCATCCCCCCGTTCATGGGTACTGGAGCAGATGGGAGGGGGGTATGGCTTCTTCCCTTATCTGTCCCGCTCCTGCAAATGCAGGAAGAAGAAATAGAAAATTTGAAAGCAATGATCACATTCACTTTTCCTAACTCTCAATCCTTCCCACCCTAATCAACTATGTAACCATCATCAAAAATAAAAATTAAAATAAAAAAATCCTCAACAAAATATCAGCTAATCAAATCCAGCAATATATTATTCATCCAGACCAAGTGGGATTTATGCACGGTATGTGTGGTAAGCATGGTATGCATGGTATGCAGGCATAGTTGAACATATGCAATTCAATAAATGTGACATAAATCATATGATTACCTCAACAGTTGCAGAGAAGTAATTTGATAAACTGCAACTTTTTCTACGAAAAGCCAAACTGAATATCGAAGCATGATTTCTCAGCATGACCAAAGCAATAGAAGAAAAACCCACATTCAGGATCATATCTAATAAGGAAAAGCTGGATGCATTTCCATCAAGATTTGGAATCAAACAATAATGTCCACTTTCACAGCTGCTATTCGGAAGAGTGCCGGAAGCTAGAACCAGTGCCATTAGGCAATAAATAGAGATCAAAGGGATACCAATGGGAAAAGATGCTATATACAGGGAAACTGAAAGATTACTGAAACTCATAAGAAAGTTCAGCAAAACAGCAAGCTATAAAATAAACACATAAGGGCCCAACGCAATGGCTCAATTGGTCATTCATCTATTTTCAAGTGCCAGGATCCGTATGGGCACTGGTTTGTGTCCCAGCTGTTCTACTTCCCATTCAGCTCCTGTTGTAGAGGATGGATCAGTCCTTAGGATCCTACCCTCGTGGGAGACCCAGAAAGAGTTCCTGGCTCCTGGATTCAGATCAGCCCAGCTCCAGCGGTTACAGCCATTTGGGAGCATGAACCAGTGGATGGAGGATCTTTCTCTGTCTCTCCTTCTCTGCAAATCTGCCTTTACAATAAAAATAAATAAATCTAAAAAATCAACATACAAAAATCAGTGTTTGCATGCACAAACACTGCTGTGGCTGAGACACAGGTAATAAGATCAGTCCCATTCACAATAGCACAAAAATTTTTAAATGCTTTGGAATAAGTGTAGCCAAGGATGTGCAAGATCTCTACAACACAAATTATAAAACATCAAGGAAAGAAAGAGAAGATACCCAAAGTGGAAAAATCTTCAATTTTCATGAATTTTCATGGATTGAAAGAAACAAAAGGTCCCTACTGCCCAAAGCAATTTACAAATTCAATGCGATCGAAATCATAATACAAAAGGCATTCTTTTAGCATCTGGAATGACTCTAAAACTCACATAGAATAACAACAGATCCTTTCTAGATAAAGCCATTCTAAACAATAAAACAAAGCTGAAATAATCACAATATTACAGGGTAATTACAATCAAAACATCCTGAGACTGGCACAAATAGAGACATAGAAACCAAAAGACCAGATTGGAAACCCCAGAAATTAATTCAGGCATCTACACAAACTGCTCATCGCCGAATGAGCTGCAGTCACTCCCTAGAGAAAGGGCAGCCTTCCCAACAAATGATACGGGAAAAATTAGAACTCTGCACACAGACATATGAAACAAGACCCCTACTTGACAACCTACTCAGCAAGCCAACTGACAATGAATCAAGGATCTACATCTAAGACCTGAAACCATAACATTCCTAGAGGGAAACGGGAAGAACTGAGCGACAGTGCCAAAGGCAAGGGCTTCTCGGATGAGAGCCCGGAAAAACGAGCAATAAAGGTTTTAAAAATCAACAAATGGGATTACATCCAGTTAAGAAGGTTCTGCACAGAAAGGAAGCTCTCAACAAAATAAAGAGGTAACCAAGACAATGGGAGAAAATATTTTCAAACTATATGTCTGATAAAGGAATAATATCCAGAATACATGAGCAGCTCAGGCAATTTAACAACAACAACAAATTGTGTAAGAGATGGGTTACAGATATGAACAGGCATTTTGTAAATAAATGGCCAACAGACACATGAAAATATGCACATGTTTGGGTAGTTAAATATACTTCATACATATATATGTTCATATGGTAAAATATAGAATTAAATGTACAATATTACACCTATAATTTCACATGAGAGAAAACTGGTATAATATATCCATTTTTTTAAAAGGAGATCTTACTTTTATTTGGAAGACAGATCCCCAGAGAGAAGAGAAAAAGGAGCTTTTCCATCAGCTGGCTCACTCCCCAAAAGGCCACGACGGCTGGGACTGAGGCACCCCAAAGCCTGGGGCTGCCCACGCGAATTCCCACACGGGTGCCTGAGCCCAAGGCTTTGTGCCATCCTCTGCTGCTCTCTCAGGAGAAAAGCAGGGGGCTGGACCAGAAGTGGAGCAGCCAGGACACCAGCCTGCACCCATATGAGATGCTGGTGCTTGCAGGCGGAGGATTAGTCTGTTCTGCCACCACGCCAGTCCCTGGAATTTGTATTTTCACATCTTCCTTGTTTCACTTGGCACAGTTATCTCAAGTTTTATGTAGTGTGTTGCAAATGTCAGGATTTCATTCTTCTTTGTGGCTGAGTGCTTCCGTGCGTGAGCTGAGCATGCTCTCTTCCTTGTATCATCTACTGAAGGGCATCTGGGTTGATGTCCTATCTCTGTTACTTAAACTGTGCTGAGATAAACATAGAAATGCAGGTATAAAAATAAATTAGGGCCCGGCGTGGTAGCCTAGTGGTTAGATTTCTTGTCTTGCGAATGTCGGGATTCTATATGGGCAGCGGTTCACATCCCAGCAGCCCAGCTTCCCATCTAGGTCCCTGCCTGTGGACTGGGAAAGCAGTCAGGGACGGCCCAAAGCCTTGGGACCCTGCACCCAATGGAGACCCGGAGGAAGCTCCTGGCTCCTGGCTTCAGATCAGGCTCAGTTCTGGCCGTTGTGGCCACTTGGTGAGTGAACCAGCAGATGGAAGATCTTCATCTCTGTCTCTCCTCCACTCTGTATATCCAACCATCCAATAAAAATAAACACACCAATGTCTTTTAAAAATACAAATAAATAAAAAAATAAATAAATAAATAAAGTGGGCCCAGTGCAATAGCTCAATTGGCTAATTCTTGCCTTACACACACACCAGAATACCATATAGGCACCAATTCTAATCCTGCAAATGCCATTTCCCATCCAGCTCCCTGCCTGTGGTCTGGGAAAGCAGCTGAGGACGGCCCAAAGCCTTGGGACCCTGCACCTGTGTGAAAGACCTGGAAGAGGCTCAGGACTCCTGGCTCCTGGCTTTGGATCGGCTCAGCTCCAGCTGTTGTGGCCATTTGGGAGTGAATCAGCAGATGGAAGAGGTTTCTGT
The DNA here is from genome assembly GCF_017591425.1 of Ochotona curzoniae. NCBI lineage: Eukaryota > Metazoa > Chordata > Mammalia > Lagomorpha > Ochotonidae > Ochotona > Ochotona curzoniae. Next base: position 6,166,570 of record NW_024466446.1, on the reverse strand, counting down.
CTCCCCTCTCTGTAAGCTTGACTATTTATTGTTATTGGAAAGTCAGATATAGGGAGAGGAGGAGAAACAGAGAGGAAGATCTTCCATCTATTGATTCATTCTACAAGTAACCACAACGGCTGGAGCTGAGCCAATCCGAAGCCCGGTGCCAGGATCCTCTTCCAGGTCTCCTAAGTGGGTACAGGGTCCTAAGTCTTTGGGCTGTCTTTGACTGCTTTCCCAGGCCACAAGCAGGGAGCTGGATGGGAAGCGGGGCTGCAGGGATTAGAACTAGTGGCCATATGGGATCCTGGCGCATGCAATGCGAGGACTCTTGCCTTCAGGCAACTGTACCTAAACCAAATTAATCTTTTTTAAGCAAACTAAACTATGTTAAAATGTTGAACTGTTAAAAAATATGAATAGGAATGGGAGATTTGGCTGGCCTTTGTCTGTGGCTTCTAGACAGCCTCCAGCTGTGATGTGTGTTTTGATGAATAATTTTTGTGAATTTGAATAAACTGGGATTTTAAAGTACGACTAATGTGACTATACTTTGCTAGCACTAACTCAGTTTTGAGCTTTTCTTATATATAAAACAAAATTCTGTGACTGGGTCCAAGTGTCTGACCCAGAGTTACTCCTGGCATGGACTGGCAGCCACACGAAGGACTGTGTGTGTGCAAACAGGACATGGGTGCCAAGACTCTTCTCTCCAAGGTCGGTGAGATGTAAACAGCAGTGTATCAACGCCTTCCGACTGCTGAGACAGGTCCCTGCGACTCTACACTCTGCAAACATTCTCTCTGAAAAGGCAACAGGAACGAGAGGGCTCAGCCGCGGCCAGAGTCCCCTGCGTCAGCACTGACCATCACGGCGGGTCAGATCTGAACTGCCTCTCCGACCCTCTGGGCAGCTGCTTCCATGGACACTGCGTGTCTGAGTCACTGCAAACACTCTAGGCCAAAGTGAGTCTACTCATCCCCCCGCCATTTTGCACATACTCATCACTTGTTTGTGCCGGTAAACAAGGACTTACTCAGAAACTGTCTTTGCTTCACTTGACTTGCCGTTTGATCGGAGAAGGAAAAGCTTTCTGCTCTTGGAGCAATTATCATTGTCGAGGTGAAAATCGTTGCCAGATATAGGGGGAACTGTGCCACTCAGAGCAGGCCTGGGATCTTCCCAGCGACAGACTGCATTAAGAAATGGGTAACAGGCTCTCAGGTTTCCGGCTTGGCGTACTGTGCACCTAGCACGTGCTATGCCGAGTGCTTCACAGGGACTGTATTTTACATAACAACCCTAGCAGGTGGCTCTGTCACTGCCTGGTATATGAAGGCATCAAGGCTCCGAGAGTGAGGGAGCCTCGTCGATGCCACACAGCGGACAGCCCGACTGGCAGCTGAACGAGGCAGGACAGGAAGCCGGGTCTGACTGATGCACGTTTTCACTCTTTTCTTTGATTTTATTGTTTTCCCACAATGTATCAACAGTGTTTTTCTTCCCTAGAATATGAAATAAAACTAACATCCCTCCCTATTTCTAAGTTTCCCTTTCCTGCCCAGGATTTTCTGTATTCTTTTGTTTCCTTTTGAAAACCTCAGAATTCTAGTTCTTGCCAAAGAGCCAATTCTTGCAACAGAGCCACACTGGGGTTTCTTAAGGCCGCAATCAGATGTGATGATAATATGAGCTACACAGAGCAAACGTTCCGCTTGCCATCACTGCTTTCACTAGAAGAGCCACTAATGACCTGGCAGAGGGGGAGTGAGCAACTCCTAGAGCAGCTGCTACGCTCAGGTTACCGAGGCCTCTCAGGCATCAGGCTGCGACTACAGCAAAAGCAGCTGAGCACACCCTCGCCTGGATCCTGCAATCGCATCTGGTTAGCAGGAAGGTCGGCTTTTAAATGAAGACAAAGTAGGGGAGCCAGCAGGAGACTGACAAACGGATTGCAAAGAAAGTCTGGAAATGTTTTTGGAAACAATGTTCTTGTTTATTCCCACTCTAGGCTTCCCGAAATGTAGAAGTTCCATTTAGAAAATTATTCCTCTTTAAAAGGAAGTTAGGGACACCACAGTCTTTTATCCTTGAAGATTTCTTTTTCTTTTTAAGTAAAGGGAAAAGACACTCTTATGAACCATGTTGGTATTTCTTAGTTTAAGAAATAACGTGGGGCCCGGCGTGGTGGCGCAGTGGTTAAGGTCCTCGCCTTGCACGCATCGGTGATCCCATATGGGCGCCTGTTCTAATCCCGGCAGCCCCGCTTCCCATCCAGCTCCCTGCCTGTGGCCCGGGAAAGCAGTGGAGGACAGCCCAAAGCTTTGGGACCCTGCACCCGCGTGGGAGACCCAGAAGAGGCTCCTGGCTTCGGACCGGCATAGTATCGGCCCGTTGCGCTCACTTGGGGAGTGAATCATCGGACGGAAGATCTTCCTCTCTGTCTCTCCTCTCTGTATATCCGCCTTTCCAATTTAAAAAAAAAAAAAAAAACCATAATAAAAATAAATCTTAAAAAAAAAAAAAGAAATAACGTGGAAGAAGCAGGGGAGAGGCAGTAGGAGGGAGGGAAGAAGGGAAGAACCGTATCTACAAACCACACTGAGTCTGTTCAAAATTAATTTAAAAAAAAAAAATCAAAATTGGGCTAAAGTGCTCACCTTGCACAAGCCTGGATTTCACATGGGTGCCAGTTTGTGTCCCGGTAGCCCTGCTTCCCATTCAGCTCCCTGCTTGTGGCCTGGGAAAGCAGTCAAGGAAGGCCCAAAGCCTTGGGACCCTGCACCCGCGTGGGAGACCCGGAAGAGGCTCCTGTCTCCTAGTTTCAGATTGGCTCAGCTCTGGCCACTGTGGCCGCTTGGGGAGTGAATCATCGGACGGAAGATCTTCCTCTCTGTCTATCCTCCTCTCTGTATATCTAACTTTCCAATAAACAACAACAATAATAATCATAGTAAATTTTAAAATAATAATTTTGAATTATTTTGAATTTTCCTCCTATGCGGTATGGCAGACACTGGGCAAGGATTACACAGTTCATAAACAATGAGGATTACAGCTATTGACAGACATTTGAGTTTTTTATGTTCATTTTATTTATTTATTTATTTTTAATAATTATTTTTTGATGGCTGATCTGGGTAGGAAGGATCAAGGTTTAAGAAAAATCGTGTGAACGCACTGCTTCCAAATTTGCTATTTCTCCTTGTTGTTCCTGGGGAAGGGGAGAAACAAAGGGGGGACCAGCCGTGACTCTCCACTCATCCCAGTCCCCAGGGATGAGGAACCACCACCTCATATCAGCCCAGAGTCTCATGTGTATATATTCCCAGGGTTCTGTCCAGGTGGTTTGATAGTTCTGAAATGCTGCCGATTTCACTGATCCAAGGATGAGGTCACCCTCCCAATGTCCATTGGTTCCATTAACCAAGGCTTTTTGCTGTCATTGTTTGTTTGGGGTAGTTGTCCAGATAGTTCTGTTCTGCTACAGCACCAAATGTGCTGCCATAGTCTCCTTTTACAACAAGCCCTGTGTCCACTGCTCCACTTCTTTCATTAAATAGGACATGTTCTCACAGGTGAGTCCAAGGACCCAGGCCAGGCGTCCCAAGCATCATGGGACTCCCTCCGCCGGGGCTCACAAACCTGCACCCACCTAGTAGGTGGGCCCTAAGACCCGCTGGATCCCCCACCCTCGGGGTTCACGAAACCAACACCCACCTAGAAGGTGGGCCCCAGGATCTGGGCCAAGCGACCCAAGGCCCACCAAAAACTGCAAACACCCCTGTATTCCTGCTGCACATCTCCCAGCACAGACACGCGTGCTTCTCTAGGAGCAGGCCTTTTAACTCTGAGCTGTAAGCAAGTGCATGCTTTCCCAAGTGGTCAGAACGACTTGTGCTTCAGCTGCGGTGTAGCTGTTCCTCCAGCTATAGCCATTCCGACAGAGCTGAGGTGAAATCTCTATGGTTTTGCATTTCCCCGATGGTTAGTGATTTAAAAAAAAAAAAAGCACTTTTTTCATACTTTTGTTGGCCATTTGCAGTTCTTAGATTTGTCTGCAGAGGTCATTTCCCCATTTCTTAAGTGAACCGATTGCTCTCTTGGTTCTGTTGAGTTTTGGAGCTGTCGACACATTCAGGATAGAATCTGTTCTCGGTAAGCGTCCTGCAGACATTTCTCCACGCTGTCAGGTGTATCTTCCCTCTAATAACTGCCTTGAGGAAGACTCTGGGTTTGCCATAGTCCCATCTGTCTAGCTTTGGGGGTCTTATCCAACAAGTCATCACCTACGCCAATGTCTTGAACTGTTTCTCCTACATTTCCTTCTGCCCTTTATTCTTCCATAACTGCTCTAAAAGCCCTGGTACTGCATCAATACTCCTCACAACTACTCCTTCTCCTCTGTAAGAGTGGTGAAAATGGACTTCCTTTTCCCATTTCCTAACTTAGGGAAAATGCTTTCAGCTTTTCCCCAATCAGAATGATACTGGCTATTGGACTGTCAGAGACAGTCTGCATGATTTTAAGACATGTTTTTTCTATATCTGGAAAGATGCAGATATTTCTATGCATACCTAATTTGTGGAGGGTTTGTTTATCATGACGGGATGCTGAATCTTATCAACATTTCTCTATGAATGTGAGATGTCGCTTGGGTTTTTGAGTTGACTTTGGTTCCAGGCGAGTCCCAAAACATAACGTCTTGGCTATTTATTCAACGACAATAGCAGCAATGTCTGTAAAAGCCACAGTTAAGCAGACTGCAGTGGTTTGTGGAGCAAAAAAGTGTCAGTTTCAAGCACACACGGGATGCCAAGGGTGTATGTCTTTCGCCTGCAGAAGGCGTGGCATCAAACACATGAGTGCACTTGATGCCTGTAGCCACATTCATGAGCCTGCAGGCCACAGAGGGCGCTGTCCCCTTATCCTGCCAGGCAAGCCTGAGTGATGGTGGGACTTGTAATTCTAACAGCCCTAGCTCTTGAACTGTAAGATGTGGCTAAGACCATCCCCAAATCCTGACGGGATGTGACTAACGCTGGGGCTGCTGGCACCAGAAGCCCAAGGCCGGGGTGCATGCCAGCTGCTGAAGACTGAACCACGAGAATGCGGTTCCTTCTTCCCTAGGTTCCCGAGACACTTTTTCCAGAGCGTCTTATCTACTCCTGGTCATTTGCATGTCCACATGAATTTTTGAATTGGCCCTTTGGGCTTAGAAATCTAATTGGGATTTTGCTTAGCACTGCAATGAATCTGTGGATCACCTGGAATAAAGTTAAATCTTGACAAGAACGCTTCTAATCCACAAACTTAGTATATTCCTCTGTATATCTGCATTTTCCTTAATGTCTTCCAGTAAATTTTCTAATTTTTTTCCATAAAATATATAGATATCTTATTTGATTTTTCCCTAAACTTAATATTCTTGCCATTAGTGTACAAATTATTAAATTGCTTTTTGTTTCTGTTACATAGAAATGTGACGACTTTTACCATATTGAGATTGTGTCCAATAGTCTTGTTAAACTTTCATACTAATCCTCTAACCTATATATTGGCTACTTTTCCAATCTTTTCACTTTTTTTCCTTTTTTTCTCGCCATGCCACACTGGTTAGGACTTTCACTAAAATACTGAAAGAAAGTAAGTCCCTCCTTGTTCTTGATTTCAAAGAAACATTTTTAACATTTTAACATTTGGTTATATCGGTCTTCAAAGGCGAAGAAACACTGTTGCCAAGAAGGAAAGCGGTTGACCAAGACCACGGGCCTTTAAGTGTCAGACCCAGAATTCAACATTGATCCAAGACCTATGTTCTTTTTATCAACTCATATCACAGGACCCCCCCCAAAAAAAAGCTAATTAATGATAGTGACACAAGATAGGCAGATAAGAAAGTATACTTAGACTTAACACAGTAACAACAGCCTTTAAGACTTCAAGAAATCCCGGTGGTTGTTCTTATGGGAAGACAGGAATCCGATCCTCCCTCACGGTCACCACTGTCCGCATGTTGCTCGCAGGATTAAGTCTTACTTCCCAACAAGATATACTTCCAGATTCATTTCAAGGTATCCTAGCCCAAGTACTTTTTTTTTTTAAAGATTTATTTTTATTATTTTTTCATTGGAAAGGCGGATATACAGAGAGGAGAGACAGAGAGGAAGATCTTCCGTCCGATGATTCACTCCCCAAGTGAGTGCAACGGGCCGATACTATGCCAATCCAAAGCCAGGAGCCTCTTCCGGGTCTCCCACACGGGTGCAGGGTCCCAAAGCTTTGGGCTGTCCTCGACTGCTTTCCCAGGCCACAGGCAGGGAGCTGGAAGGGAAGCGGGGCTGCCGGGATTAGAACCGGCGCCCATATGGGATCCCGGGGCGTGCAAGGCGAGGACCTTTAACCACTTGCGCCACTGCGCTGGGCCCAGCCCAAGTACTTTTAACCATGAACTCATTTCCAAAACTTCTCATATATTTTCTTGTTCCTGAACTTTGTTGGGTTTTCTTTTTAAATGTTTACTTATTTATTTGAATGGAGGAGCTAGAAAGAGCTACAAAGCGAGAGAATGAGAAAGAGAAAGGATCCTCCTTTTGCCCATTCACTCCCTGAATGGCCACAACAGCTAAAGTTAGACCAGGAAGAAGTCAGAGACCAGAAGCTTCACCTAGGTGCCCCTTGGAGGATGCAAGCACCCAAGCATTTGGGCCGTCTTCCTGTCCTTCCCGGGTGTATAGGAGTTAGACTGGAAGCAGAGCAGCCAGGATTCAAACCACACTCGGATATGAGATGCCAGCACTACGGAGAGCAGCCTAACACATTTCACTACAACGCCAGCCTCTTCTGCGAGTTCAGAGCATCTGCCGCACTTCTGCTTATTTTACATCAAGACTCCCGATCACTCACTGATTCAGTCAGCAAACATTCTCCAAGAGACAGAGAATGTGCCAAGCCTTATGATAAGCAGAGAACAACAATAATAACGCAGGAAACAGACTTCGCCCTTGCATTTGTTAAAGGCTTCGAAGAAAAGGTTAGGAGAGAGGGAGTGAGGGAAGAATAGGAGGATCTTAGCTATCTCTCAATTTGTTTTTTAAATTTAGTTTTTCTTTTGCTAGCTTGATAAACATGCTGGACTCCCCCGTCTTACCTATTCTTTCCCTTGTGTTAATCAAGGATCTCCAAAGAATCAGCTGGATGAACCAGGCTTCTTTTCTCCTCTTATTTGCTGAGCTCTGTATTTACTGAACATTAAGTCTCTCGCTACAATTTAAATTAAAACTGTTGTCCCACCCCCAAAAAAATCACTAAAAATGTAGTACTTGCATATGACCTAATGCACCTTAAATGATCTCTAAGTTATGTAAATAGTCTTTACACAGACACATACTGATCAGGGAATAAAGACAACAGAAAGAGCACGTTGCAAGACCGGTAAGATACACACGCACAATGTGTGGCAGACTGAGAGAAGAAACTGACGCAAGTGATTGCAGAGTCTTCGCGGATCCACAGTCTCACGTGGGATTTGCACTTCATTCCTGAAAGATCAGTTCTATTAGGACTTTGAACTGATTAGATAAGACCCAGATAGTTTATGGAGAGCAATTTGCCTTATTCAAAGTCCACTAATTGAGATGTTAATTTCATTTAACACACACCCTTAGAGAAACATTCAGAATGATAAGAGTTCACGAATATCCGGTCAGCAAACTTGATACACAAAATTAACTGTCAGAAGGCCCCAACTTGCCTGAACAGGGTACAGTCACACTAACTAAAGCCACTCTGGGATATGAAAAGAATAAAGGACCATGCTTCAAGAACCCTGACTGACAGAAATCTTCAGCAGAGAAGAAAAACGAAGGCCCTATATCCTTAGTGGACACAGATGCAAAGATTCTCACAAGATAACGCCAGACTGAACCTAAAATCCCACCAAGAAGACAATATATCACAACCAACTGGGATTTATCCCATAAATTCAAGGGTGATTCAACATCTGGAAATGAATACATATCATAAACCACATGAAGAGAATGCAGGACAAAAACCATACGGTCATCTCAACAGACGCACAGAAGGCATGTGGTAAGATCTAACACCCCTTCGTGATAACAACCATCCACAACTTATTTATAGATGAAACATAATCACAAAATTATAAACACTACAAATCACAAACTAACAGCAAGAATCATACTGAATGATGAAAAAGTAAAAGCATATCCCAGGCCCGGCACGATGGCGTAGTGATTAAGGTCCTCGCCTTGAATGTGCCAGGATCCCATATTGGTGCTGGTTCTAATTCTGGCAACCCCACTTTCCCATGCAGCTCCCTGCTTGTGTCCTGGGAAAGCAGTCGAGGACGGCCCAAAGCCTTGGGACCCTGCACCTGCCTGGGAGACCCGGAAGAGGTTCCTGGTTCCTGGCTTCAGATTGGCTCGGCTCCAGCCGTTGCGGTCACTTGGGGAGTGAACCATAGGACGGAAGATCTTCCTCTCTCTCCTCCTCTCTGTATATCTGCCTTTCCAATAAAAATAAATAAATCTTTTTTAAAAAATTAAATGATTCTTTAAGATTCAATAAAATAAGAATCTGAAAAACAAAGCTAAATTGAACACAAAGTAAGGCCTTTTGGGGGATACTGGACACAGACATGTTTTTGTTTTCCTAAATTGCTTGTCTAGCTAGTAAACCCCAAATAACAAAATGTATCGTGCTCACAGACTCTTGACAAGTCCATCCCACTCACAGAGAAATGCTGATCTATAAAGCATGGGAAGATGCAGACTCAGATCGGAATTCACCTTCCTTCAGGTGAACAGTAGATTATCAAAAGTGTTTATACTACCATCTAGTGGTCAATGTAAGGAAAAACATACTTGTCCTTTAAAATGTTTCAACTAGATAGGCAACCTATTAGATATAAATACACCACTTCGTTAAGACAGAGAACAGGCTAAAAGCCACTAAATAAGCAACAGCATAAAGAGTAGCCCATGGTGGGCAGATCACCAAATTACAAACCTTGGGACAAGTGGTTTACCTTTTTGTTTCTAATTTGTAAAATGAAGTGACTGCACTCAGATACAATGATTTTGAAGTCAAACATTGTAACACACTAGTCATATATTCAAGTCAGTGGGTTATGACCATATTCTTTAAATATGTACATATAACTTCCTCAAAAATCAAAATGCATCACAGGTTGTAAGAATGTTGATGAAGCTTTGATTTCAGTAGCACGTATTCACATGTGCTGTGTGAGTATGTGTGTATGCGTGTGTGTGATTTCTGGAACATGAAATGCAATGCAAAATGTATTTGTTACTTATCATGTCCAAAAAAGTTGGAAAGCCTCTAGGAATCGTATCAATCTGAAATTCCTATTTCTATGCATTATGGACATCAGCCCTTCCTCAAAGAAGTGCTGCAGAGTTTGTAACTGCCTAACGGCCAGGGGCTGCGTGATATGACCGTCTGCTAGCCAAAAGCATTAGCTCTTCTTTCTCTCCTTTTTTCCCTACATTTTATTGTTTTGAATTAAACACAGAGATTTTTCTAACATGTCACCAAGGGATTATTTCATCCACTACACTGCTCTGGCAGTGAGTCTTCTGTTTCTCCGCAGCCCTGAGACAGATTCCCTTTCCTCGAGGAAGAAATCCATGCTGCGTTGCCCTTGCCAATAACAACATGTTAGCCAGAAGAGTGGCAAAGCTGTTGCCATTGGCATCTTCTATGGAGACGACATCAGGCGGTGGTCACACCGATTCTTCCTAGGAGGGCGCCTCCAGTCACCACGCCCAGGTGACCAGGGTCCACCTTGATGAAATCAGTAATCTTCCCGGGCCCCGAATCAATCTGAGTGGTTTCATTCACCCTGAAGAAGGGCTCAGGATAGGGAATGAGACGAGAATCATGGGTCACCAGATGAGCGGTTCCTTTTAGACACACCTAGATCTTCCTCACTTTGCACAACCTGTACTTGGCCTCCATGGGTGTAAAGTGATGGAGAGCAGAGTGGTATTATAGAACAGGTGGAAAGTCTCTCCTCTCTGGTCAGTGATGACATCCGTAAGACCAGCAGGGTAGGTTAGATGGCTTTGGATCTTGACATCAATCTTTAAAAAATCACTAGATGAAAATTTGCTTAAACCCATTCCCTGTCAGTGCATAGGTAAGCTTGTTCCTTCGGAAATTGATGCTAGGGAGACATTCCCTCGGCCTGCGGGGACTGGGGGATGGACTGGCTAGAAGAGGACCACAGACCCCCGTTCATTTATCCAGCTTTCAACACTCACAGCTACTGTTTATTTCAGATGTTTCTCAGGACCATGAGTCATGGCTGCGTTATGAACAGAAAAAAGACTGCCTTCTTTATTTCTCACTCAAAATAGATGGAAATATTTTCCTGGGTTCATTCATGTTTTCCTTTCTTTCACCAAAGACTAGTATCAATATTTAAGATGGAATGTGCCTTAAACATTGGAATCAACTGCCTCAGATTCATCCTCACTCCTGGCATCAAACTGACACAGCTCCTGCCGTTGAGGCCACTTGGGGAGTGAATCATCAGACGGAAGATCTTCCTCTCTGTCTCTCCTCCTCTCTGTATATCTGACTTTGCAGTAAAAATAAATAAATCTTTTTTTTTTAAAGTAAGGATGAAATGAGTCACTCTGGAACCAAATACCAACAAATGCCCAATTAGACACATACTTTATCTGCTTTCAGAGCAAGACAATCTCCTTCCTGTTACTAGCTGGTACCTCTTCTTTGTGGACATTTCCTGCTCTGCTCAAGCTAACCACCAGGGGATCTGCACCGGCTTTCAACTTTCTCTCTGGCTTTACTTTGTCTCCCTATTTTGAATTAAACTTTCTCTGCACAGTCCTTATTCTGCTTAACATATGTATACGCATCCGGTAGTTTCATGAGTGCATCTTGTTAAGAAAGTCTTTTTCCAGATTCTTCTGAAATCTTTGAATTCGAACTAGTTGTCCTCAATGCCTTAACTCTTATCCTGGAATCTTTCTTCATCATCCATCCTGGGAATTCCTTTGGCCTCATCTACAGAACTGGGTCATCCACCTAACGTCTTCCTCACCCTTGTTTTGGTGCAGCATATTCTACGGCAACTGCCTGGATGGGAAAGGGCGCATGGTAAATAAAATAGGAAGCCTTTTCACATTTGATTGATAAACTGGCTGGGTACAAGAGCCTACGTTAGATTTTGAAGGTATTGCTCCATAATCTTCAAGATACCAATAACTGGTTTTGAAAAATCTGAGGACATTCGGAATCTTCATCTGTTGTTTCTCACTTTCTCTCTCTCTGCAGTGTGTGTGTGTGTGTGTGTGTGTGTGTGTGTGTGTGTGTGTGTGTGGTATATGCATGTGCATTTGTGAAATTATAAAATCTCGATTTTGAAATTTCATGAAGTTCAACTGAAAATTTATTCACTTAGTTCTGGGGAAATTTGTGAATTAGTTTATAGACAAATCCCTCTGCTCCAATTTCTCAGTTCTCTTTTTCAGAACCTCTTACAGATTTTAGAACTCTCAGAATTATACTTTAACATTGTCTCACTTATTTTTCATTTTCTTTATTTTTTGCTCCATACTCAGAAATATATTCAAGTTACTGAATAAGTCTTCTATTAAGTTTAGAGTGTTGCGATTCTTTTAGCGACCAAGAACTCTTTTGATTACTGAAATATTCTTTTATACTGTTCTTGTATTGTTTCATGTCTAAAATGTTAATGATTTTTCTTTTTTCTATTTTGTCTACTGCAAATTATTTTTTACATTTACATCTTTTGTTACCTTTGTTTATGTGTTCACATCCTTCTTCAAATATCTGATATTCCTTGTCTCCAACATTAAGAGATGTTACAATGCTAACTAGAAGCTGTGAGTACCTGGGTGGCAGCTGCCCACTGAGATATTCATTGTTTGAGACCCTAGAGGGTTTTTTAAAGTTGGGAACCTCCCAAATCAGCATGTGATACAGTGCACCAAAAGCTGTCTGGCAGCTAATCTGTCTGTAGTTGCTTATAATACACTGATTTTTTTTTTCAGGGTGGTGATTTGCCCAAATCAAGGTATAAAACAGTACTATGGGAGCAGCTGGCTAATCTGTAATCCAGCATTCAAAGTATGCAGTAAAATAAGCCTGAGCCTGCATCACAGCATAGTGGGTAATGCCACTGCTTGCAATCCCGGCATCCGGTTCAAGGCTTGGCTGCTCCTACTCTGATTCAACTCCCTACTAATGGCCTGGGCAAAGCCCAGGTGTTAAGAGTGGCCATTTAATCAGACACCCCACAAAACTTCCTCAGCTCTACATCACTGTAAAATATTGAATGTTTATTCTGTGAAGAGGGTAAAACAGGATCTATAGACTGAATTGCACCAGGCATAAATAAAAGCAAAGGATTTATACTAAAACATGGGGTCAATTTAACACAGTCAGGTATGATCAAGTAAGATCTTTGAATTTTTTAATTCAACCAATAATCAAAAATATGTAAATTAAAATAGCAAGATGTGTTTCTTAATGAATTTATTTATCTGAGAGACAGAAAAGAGAGAGTACCCAGTGAAATAAGTCAATCCGCAAAGGACAAATACTATATGTTCTCTCTGATGTAAGGCAACCTTAGTACAAATTAGAAGATCACTAACTCTTTCAATACTGTTTTTGCTGCAACCCATGGGTTTTGATATTGTGTTTATTTTCCTTTCTTCAAAATAGTTTCTTTTCTCTGATTAAATTCTTCACTGACTCATATATCACACAGCAGCAGCATTTCTCCAAGAATCTTACGTGTTTTCTTCTTCAACACATTGGTTATTCAGTAGCATGTTACTTAACTCCATGATGCTGTAAATCTTTTATCTTTATTCCTAAGTTGATTTTGTTTCATGGCTTCTCATCTAAGGGAATGTATAGTAACTGCGTAATAAAGACTATCATATCCAGTTGTGAAGATGCAATGCAGTATGCATCTCTACTTCCAAATCAAAGATGGACCCCCCAATGAAACTGTTGGATATATCTTGACAATAGGATTCTGGGCTGTCTGCCATAATCTGTACCAACAATGTCAGGACACACTTAAATAACAGAATGATGGACTTTGGACTGCTTATGACATACTATACTATTGTAATAATATGGGGGAGGGAACTAGGGGAGGGAGTAGGAGAAATCCCCAGAGCCTATGGAATTGTACCATAAAATATAAAATAAAATAGAAGGAAAAAAGAGAGAGCTCCCACGGCCAATTCACTCCTGAAATATCTGCAACGGCCAGGGTTGGGCAAGGTCAAAGCCAGCACAAGGAACCTAACAAAGGTCTCTCACCTGGGTAACAGGGATACAGCTACTGAGAAATCACTTCTGCCCTGTAGGTCTGCATTACCAGGTACCAAATCCTGGTACCAAACCCAGTTACTACCACATGAGATGCAGGCATCTTAATGGCCATCTTAGCCACCAGACTAAACATTTACCAATATAATTTTATTTTTCCTATATTACGTGGACATAGGACAATAAGCTACCTCACACCCTTCTAATTGGAAAGTAAATGTTTTAAATCACCTGGAGGATATACACACAGCAAAATCTCAAAAGTAGAACCCAGCCAGGGCCAGGACTTTGGCTCAACTGACTAATCCTCCACCTCCAAGTGGTATCCCGTATGGGCACCAGTTCATGTCCTGGCTGCTCCACTTCCAATCCCACTGCCTGCTTAGGGCCTGGGAAAGCAATGGAGGAAGGCTTAAAGTCCTGGGACTCTTCACCTGCTTGAGAAGCCCAGAAGACGCTCCTGGCTCCTGGCTTCAGATTGATCGGCTCAGCTCTGGCCTCTGCAGCCATTGGGAAGCGATGCAGTAGACGGAAGATTTTCGCCTCTCCTTCTCTCTATAAAATGCCACTCTACTTCCAAGACTGTACCTTTTAGAAATTAGATTAGACATGCAAAGATTTAAATAGAAGAGTGTTTAAAATCAGTGGGAAGAAAAATCAGGAAACAATCTAAATGCCCAATAGAAAATGACAGATTAAGCAATTACATATTTACACAATGAAATTTCACTAAGCCTCATACTTTGTTCCCATCTGCAACTTCAGTTCTCTGGTTTCCTTTTTTCTATCTCCTCAACCGCTGTCAGCTCTACTCCAGATCCTAGAAGGCTGCTTTTACAGATCATATCAAACAGGTTCCCTGCCTCTGGCTTCAACAAGGAAGCAGGGAGATCCTCCCACCCCGCCCCCCGGTTGGCTACAGTCTGGAGGTGTCTATACGTCCTCCACTGAAGACTGCAGCTCCTCAAGGAGTTTCTGTAAAAACTCCCCTCTACACAAGCCACACACTGCACTCAGTCAAGCCTAGCAAAAGCCATTGCTCCCTCTGCTACCTGGCTGCTACATCACTCCTGAACCCTTTGTAAACTCTCTTCAGTTTTTAAGTATATCCTTAGGATCCTGACCACACTGTCACTGCAAATAAAGTTTTATTACTATGTTGTAACATATTATCCAGATTTACCAAAATTTTCTTAGTCCAGTGTCTTACTGAGGAACATTTAAATTGCTTCTAATATTAGAAAGTGACTGCTAGCCAAGGCTATGATCTCTCAGGCTTGACTACTGGCAATTACAAAGCCTTCACCTGGCAGGCCTCGGGGGAAAGCGCTTTCCCACACTAGGCTTGGTACACAGCCAAGCCACACGGTCTCGGAACGGAGATGTGGTCAAAGACCCGGCGCCCCGGGGCCAGCCACGCTCTTCCCACATCTGCATTCCTTGTCTAAGTACCTCTGCTCAGAGGCCTCTTTGTTAACGGACCTCAGCCACCGGCTGGCAGAGGCCTTGCCCAGGCAACTCTACTGAGACCTCAAGGGGAAACTTGGAAACATTCTGTCTACTCCCGCTGCTCAACGCTTTTCCTCCCTTCCCCCCTCCGGGCCCTGCACTCAGGAAATGGCAGTAGCCTTTCTGCTGTCCCTGTTCAGGGCTCCCTCACCTGGTGCTTATCCACCCGACCTTCATCCGGTGCTGTTCAATCGGGAAGAAGGGAGCACTCGGGTTCCTGTGCTTTGTGTCAGCCTTTCTTTCATTCTAGAGAAATAATCCATTAAAGGCTCAACTACGACTTTGATTTGGGCAACCTGCCTCTCTCCAGCTCAACTTAGCCCTTGGTGCTTTCCTATTGAAAATGTCACTGTCATAAGTAGTCTTGTGCATACATAATGTCTCACAAGCGGAAACATATTATATCATACATTCCTAGATGCATAATTGCTAGTAGAACAGGAAATGCATGATTTTAACAGCTATTGCCTAATTTCTCCCCATAGAGACGGTAGCATTTTACCCTAACACTTAATGTTTAGGAGTGTTACCCTTGGCAACCCAAAATATCATCCCCATTTTACCGATGAGATGAGAAAACGGTTGCTCAGTGTCACTGTAATGTGTATTCCACTTGAGTAATGCGAGCCGATTATCACGTGCACATAGGGAAGGAAGCTCTCTAAACACTGAGTTGAAACAATCTCCAAGAAACCTTCAGGAAGCAAGGCGGACGGTAGCATGATGTGTTAACAAATGTGCATAAGAGGGGAGGGAAATAATACGCCCATAACACGTGCTTATTTGTTCACAGGACAGCCCCAGGAGAACACACCGGAAACTGTAATCCTAGAGCCGCGGGAGAGAAGGCCCTGGACAAGGGATAAGGAAGAGACTTTTTGCAGCATATCTTCTTGATTTTTGTGTCTTGTTGATGCTTTACATATTCCCCCAATCACAACACTAAGAGAAGAGTACAAATTTTCGGGGAAAAAAAAATTCTTTCTAAAATATTTTTGGGTCATTGCAAAAGAATGTATCTTTAGTAACATGGAAAACGCTCACGACAAACTTCTGAGACAAAATAACAGGTTATTAAACAGAAATGTCTACGTAGTCCCAATCTAGTAACCACGTGTGCACAGAAAAAATTACTGGTAAGGTATAACGAAAAGCTCTAACAATAATTATCTTTAGATAGTAATTTTTATTTTTCTTGCTGCACTTTTTTCTATTTCCCCAATTTTCTATTTTGAAAATGTGCTATACTTCTGTAGCGAAAAGGAAAATGTTAGCTCTGAGAGAATATTATACATAACAATAGAAAGCTATACCAAAATTAACACATACCAACAAAAATAAGCCTCACAGTTGTAATTTTAGATAAAAGAAGCCCCCTACATAAAAACTGCGCTAGTGTATGATTTCATTTATAGAACATTTAATAGGTAAAATTTATCTGTGATGATAGACACCAGACAAGCAGCTAACTATGGAGGAGGTGGTTATGACTGGAAAGCAGCTTCAGGCAATCTCAGGAGTGCCAGAAACACTCCGTGTCCTGATCTGCAGGAGGGGGTGGGTAGTGATTACACAGGTATGAATAAATGTACAGATATCTTTAAAATGGCACAATGGAGATCTTCCAAGAAACATGCGATGGTTGAGTACAAAGAATGGACTGGGGAGCTGTAATGTGGCTTTAGCAGGTTAAACCTTTAAGACCCAGCTGCTCCATTTCCAATTCAGTTCTCTGCTAATGCTCCTGAGAACACAATGGGAGATGGGCCAATGCTTTGGCTCCTGCACCTATGCAGAAGACAGAGCAGCAGCTCCGGACTCCTGGCTGCAGTCTGGCCCAGTCCTGGTCTTTTCAGCCCTGTGGGAAGTGAGCCAGTAAATGAAGTTCTCTGAGTGTGTGTGTGTCTCCTCTTTACTCTGTGAATGCCATTCAAATACATGTAAAATAAATTAAAAAAAAAAAAAAAAGAATGGACTTGGCAGCCAGATTATAAATATAACCTTATTGGTTCTGCAAACTTCAGTTACTTAACTTTCTCTCTGCCTCAATTGTCTCAGCTGTAAAAAAGGAAATGAGAACAGTATTTGTCTCAGGATTATTGGGAAAATCACATGAAATAATAAGAGTAGATAGATCAGGGTAAGTAGTCGATAAAGCTTTCTTCTCCTACGCAAGTTGAACACAAGAGTTCCCTTTGTTGATCTAACACACGAACACACACGGGCACACTTACACGCAAATACACATATGCAGTCTTTGCAAATGTCTTCATTCCATAAGCCAAGATCATCCAAAAGAAATTTTGTAAAAGACATGAATAGCAAGAGTGACATCATTTCCATGAAAAATTAAATGAGCTCTAGGTTAAAATATTTTTAAATATGCATATTTGGATTTGCATTAAGCGCTTTGCATAGTTTCTGATGAAATTTTCAGAAATCCCAAAAGTAAAAGAACATATTTTTAAAATTCAGAATCAGTATTAAAAATGATCACTTAGAATTGCAAATACAAAACTGGAAATGCAGGAGAAAACTGGCATTCAGATTTTCAAATGCAGCTGCCTTGTCTTTCTCAAGGTGTTACAGATCATGCATGAAGGATGCACTCAACAGTGCCAGACATTCACTCGTAACACTAGTAAGTGCTCAAATACGCCCTAAGGCTCTTCTACTTGGCCCAAAGGGGAGGAAGCATTAATAACTCTTTCCATGCATCATTCATCAGTTACATTCCTGTCCTCAGGAACCAGAAACATATCTGTGGATCAGTAACTAGAAGAACCAGCACTCTAAAAAAGGATTTGCAAATTGTAAATGAATATAGCACAAGTTTTAATATCTGGGTTACACAAACAAAATGATAACAAAGTTGTTCCCAAACAGCATGCTGCAAAAGGATCTCCATTGCTAGAAGATGCAAATTTTAAGCAAAACAGTAATTTAGGTATAATTCAAAATATCAATAAACATAACAACATTCCATGCTCAAATTTCAAAACCCAATTTGCTTGCAAAATAAACATCTTTTTTAAAAAAAAAAATACCTAAATAGTTATTTGAAAGGCAGAATTAGAATAGAGGGATCTTCCATCAGTTGGTTCACTCCTTAAATGACTGTAAAAGTTGGGGCCAGCCCAGGACAAAGCCAGAATTAGAAGCTTCTGTTGGGTCTCCCCATGTGGGTACAGGGACCCAAGAACGTGGGCCATCCTCTACTGCTCTCCCTGACAAGTAGCAGGAAGTTGGGTTAGAAGTGGAGCAGCCAGAACTCCAACTCAAGCCTACATAGAATTACGGCCTTACAGGTAGCGGCTCTATCCACCACACCACAACACTGGCCACTGAACAATTTCTTATAACTAAACACAGTTTGCGTTTTTGAGATAAGAAAAGCCAAAACTATATATGATAGAAATATGTAATTCTCATGTTAGTCAACAATAGTAACAGTTAAACTCTATCCCCCCTTATTTGCCTCGTACTGTTCTAAGTGTTTTTCATAAATTTCATAACTGAAAGAGTATATTTTATTACTCTCCCCCACTTTACAGATGAGTAATCAAAGAAATACAGAGATTAAGTAACTTTCCCAAGCCACATAGCTAATAAATGACAGAGCCATGCTCTGAGTTCACTCTGCTGGCTCCACCAACCAGACTATCACCACCTAGGAATTTAAATAAAAACATCCTAAGATGGTAAAGTCAACGATAAGTCATGTTTATAGCATGGAACCTTAACATAAGATGATGAAAAGGGACTTCACCTCTGTCGCTATCCTTCTCCAAACCTGTAAGCCCTGGTCTAACCATGGGAACAAAACATCAGAAAACCTCAAATCGGTAAACATTCTAGAAACCACTTGGCCAGCCTTCCTCAAACTAGCCATGGACACCAAAAACAAGGGCGGTCAGAAAAGTGACACAAACTAAAGGATGACAAGTGAACTAAATGTAATAGGACTGAATGTAACATGGTATCACAGATGGGATCCTGGCCCAGGAAAAGGATGTTAGGCTATGACAAATCCAAATGGTGGAATTTAATTTTAATGTGCCAATGTTCCTTAGGTGAGACAATGCATTGGTAATGTAAGATAAATGGTAACACTAGATGGCAATAAGGGGAGAAATTGAGTGAGAGGATAAAAGGAAGTCTCTACAACTCTTTACAATTTTGGCTACTTTCATGTAAATCTAAAACTCTTAAAACGAAAGTATGTAAGCAATTAATTTGAGGTTTTTTTATTTTTTTATTTATTTTTTTTTAAAGATTTATTTTTATTATTGGAAAGGCGGATATACAGAGAGGAAGATCTTCCGTCCGATGATTCACTCCCCAAGTGAGCGCAATGGCCGATGATGCTATGCCGATCCGAAGCCAGGAGCCTCTTCCGGGTCTCCCACACGGTGCAGGGTCCCAAAGCTTTGGGCCGTCCTCCACTGCTTTCCCAGGCCACAGGCAGGGAGCTGGATGGGAAGTGGAGCCGCTGGGATTAGAACCGGCGCCCATATGGGATCACTGGTGCGTGCAAGGCGAGGACCTTAACCACTGTGCCACCGCACCGGGCCCTAATTTGAGTTTTATTTCCCATCTCCTCCCATCCCTCCACCCATCTCTTAGGTATTTCTTAGTAAGATGTCCAAAAGAAGCCAGTGTAACATGAATGCAAAGAGGAAACCAAACTAAAGATTTTGTTTGCCATGCCAGAGAATTAAACTCCAGACAAAAAGACAGCTTTTATCTTCTTACTATTGAAAAAAAAAAACCCCTCTGGAATATTTGTCCTAAAGACAAATGAAAATAACATGTAATCTATCCATCTTTTTTTTTTCTTTTGCCAACAAAGATATAATTTATGCCCTCACCTTAACCCAGGTCATCTGAAAAGTTGGGTACTGACAATTCTAAGTGACACTTTCATGTCTCCCCTTCATTCAAGTTATAACCATATAAAGCATATCTTCTATATAGTATATATATAGTATATAGTATTTCCAGGCATCCAGAGAAACTCCACGCTTTTAATTAAAAATATAGTGAAAACTGTAGAAAGACAACCTGGATTACATTCTGAGATAGCAGCAGGAAGCCTGCTCTGTCAGTATAAAGAAAATCACCCAACGTAAACATCGTGGAGGGAGGCCTCTCATCCAGGAGACACCTGAACTGGACCAGAGTTATCCAGCCTACACCAACGTAGGGTCCACGCTGTGCCATGGCACGTGAAACCTCCACCTGTGGTGCTGGCATTCCATATGGATGCTGATTCCAGTTCTGGCTGCTCCACTTCTGATCCAGCTCCCTGCCAATACACTTGGGAAAGCAGCGGAGGATGGCCGAAGGGCTTGGTCCCCTGCACCCACATGGAAAACCCAAAAGAAACTGTTGCCTCCCAGCTTTGAACTGGCCTAGCTTTGACCACTGTGGCCATTTGGACAGTGATTCATCCAGCACATGGAAAGTCTCTGTCTCTCTGTAAGTCTTTCAGTAAAATAAATCTTTAAAAAAAAACAAAAAAAACTTACACCTATTTAGTGTGCCAAGAAAGAGTACAGTATAGAGCACATGACGGAAAGCAGTGAGAAAAGAGATCAGAGAGATGCGGATTTTAACAAGTTGCAGAGTATATTTCAGGAATGCAGAGTCTTACTCATATATTTAATGCATTTAATGTTTTCTTGCAAAAATGACACAAGAAACTGACTATCAAGTCATCCAGCGTTTCTGTTAACAGCTTCCATCAAGGGTGAAATATATAAACAGGGGTATGATTTAGCTGATGTGTTCTGAGTAATACTACACAGCAGTGAAAACAAACTACAGTAACGCCATTAGCACAGGTGGGCAATTCACGGAGGAATACATAAGGTCTGACTGCATTTAGAGAGGGTTCAACAACATAGAACACTGAATATACCGTGTTATGATACATTCATAGATGACAAATTCTTATGAAGAGGGATATTCAAAATTGTGCAATGAGGTTGTAGGGACCAAGAGAGAACGCGTAAAGAATTTCAAAGGCACTGAAAACGTATATCTGTTCAGTGGTGAAGATCTAATTACGCACAATTTATACTTTTCAAAAGTACATATATTTATTTTGTATGCTTGATACGTTACACAAATTTTTTAGAAAAAGAATTTTAAGTGAAATCTTGAAAAATATCTAATTCTTATTTTACAGAGTAATATCCCAAGTTTGCCACTTCAAAACTGTGACCTCGGACAATTATACTGTCTCTTGGCTGCCTGACCCGCAAAAATGAGAAAACTGAGCCTCACAGAGGTGAACAGTCTTTTTTTTTAAATATTTTATTTTTATCACAAAGTCAGATATACAGAGAGGAAGATCTTCCATCCAATGATTTACTCCCCAAGTGACTGTAATGCCCAGTGCTGTGCCAATCCGGAGCCAGGAGCCAGGAGCTTCCTCCAGGTCTCCCACGCAGGTGCAGGGTCCCAAGGCTTTGGGCCGTCCTCAACTGCTTTCCCGGCCACAAGCAGGGAGCTGGATGGAAAGTGGAGCTGCTGGGATTAGAATCGGCGCCCATATGGGATCCTGGCGAGGACTTTAGCCACTAGGCCACCATAACCAGGACCGCAAACAGTCTTGACAACCCCTACATCTCAAGAAAAGTATGCAGATGAAATAACATCTAATAGCACTTAGAATAAGTCATGGCTTGTACCACGTGGTCAATAAGCATGAAAACTCTTCATTATTCTTATTACAACAGTAATGTGCTCATCTCCCTCTGTTTTCTCCCTCAGAAAGGGAGGCAGAACCAGTGGAAATAAAGGGCCAATCTAAATTTCAGAAGAATCAAGCGGAACCACTGCTGTTTGTAACTTGCTACATTACCGTTGCATTTCTTCAATTTTAAGATGTGATTTTGTGGTATCAATGTTTCTAAATATGGATTGCAACTTAAAATCAGTGTACAATAAAACAGGTCTTTCCTCTTAGAAACCCCTTATTGAAGTTAAGATGTGTGTAACAGGGCCCGGCATGGTGGCGCAGTGGTTAAGGTCCTCGCCTTGCACGCCCGGGATCCCATATGGGCGCCGGTTCTATCCCGGCAGCCCCGCTTCCCTTCCAGCTCCCTGCCTGTGGCCCGGGAAAGCAGTCAAGGATAGCCCAAAGCTTTGGGAACCTGCACCCGCGTGGGAGACCCGGAAGAGGCTCCTGGCTTTGGATTGGCATAGCATCGGCCATTGCGCTCACTTGGGGAGTGAATCATCGGACGGAAGATCTTCCTCTCTGTCTCTCCTCTCTGTATATCCGCCTTTCCAATAAAAAATAATTTAAAAATAAATCTTTAAAAAAAAAAAGATGTGTGTAACAATTGATTATGTCTCAGAATCAAGGAAATAAAGCCATGATTAAGCTGTTGCCATGGCAGGCCTGACAGTTCTAAGACAAGAATAGCTAAGCTCCTGGGGAGTAGAGTCGAGTTCGGGTTGTAGTTTGTTTTTGTTTTGTCTTTTCCGTTTTTGCATAGCCAACACAATGGTCACAGCCTCTAATAAGGTTATGAGTTATGAGTTTCCTGTTAATTACCTGCGTGTTCTCAGTTCTCTGCAGCCTTAAGATACCAGTGAATCAACCTCTTTGGGCCTCCACATTCTGTTAGTTTTTAACAGTTCACTGCCAAACTCCAGGACTTCAGCATCCCTTCCGCTTCCAAACTTCCCTTTACTTTTCAAGTCTGTTGCTTTCATGCAGCAGAGGACAGCACAAGCGTGTGGGCTCCTGCCTCCCCAAGGCAGCTCAGATGGAGTGCATGCCAGACACCTTGTCGTTCTGGCCATTTGGGCAATGAACCAGTAAAGAAATGCAAGATCAAGCTCATGCCTTCTCTCAGTCCCCTCTCCACCCCACCTCACACACACACACACACACACAAACACACACATTGTATTGTTCTGCTTTCAAAATAAATAAAAATTAAAAAAAAAAACAATAAATCTGGTTTTAAAGACATTAGAGGACCCAATGGGATGGCTCAGTGGCTACATTCCTGCCTTGCACACCCCGGGATCCCATATGGGCGCTGGTTCTATCCCGGCAGCCCCGCTTCCCTTCCAGCTCCCTGCTTGTGGCCTGGGAAAGCAGTCGAGGATGGCCCAAAGCCTTGGGACCCTGCACCTGCGTGGGAGACCCGGAAGAGGCTCCTGACTCCTGGCTTTGGCTCGGCTCAGCTACAGTCATTGTGGCCACCTGAGGAATAAACCAGCAAATGGAAGATCTTTCTGTCGCTCCTTCTCTCTAAATCTGCCCCTCCAATAAAATAAATCAATTTTTAAAATAAATAGGAAATATAGTGGGTTGAAACTCTGATAGAACCTACCTAACCAGTTCTTTACTAGGTAGACCACCTCTCACAACCAGCAACGATAAATGCGCATCGTAATACAGGAGGGAAAAACAAAGCACTACGGGCTTATTTAAAATCCATGTTCTCAACAACATCTTAGAACTAGCAAAAGCATTCAAGTAACATCCTCAGAACATTCTTCCCCACGTCAGTGTCATCAGATGACCTGTCCCTCCCACCCCCGTGCTGATGTAGTTTGATAACAAGTAGCAGCCCCCTACCCTAAGGACACAGGAAAAAAAAAAAAAAGGAAACATTTGTCCCGCATCTTCCTCCACACTTCGACCCTCCTGCCCTGTTCAGAGGTTCACATCTCTTTTAAACAATATTAAACATAAGGTAAAAAACTTCAAAAGGAAAATAAACACCGTTGTTATAAACAAAACCAAAACGCACGCCCTACTTCTTCGCACATAGCCCTTCTTCCCTAAATTAGCACAGTGCAATCATCTTCGTTTTTATTACGTTTATCAGATTTAAATCACCCCTTCCCGAAAACAGCAGACCACTAGAACTATTTAGACTCCCTTTCCACGTCCTGCTATGGAGGTCTCTGGCCCTGTCGACAATTCAGTGAGAACACGGGGCACTTGCACAGCCCGCTTTCCAGCGCGGTGCTAGAACTTTCTGCGGGCACCAATGGCCACCTGGCAGAGGTCCGCAGGACGCCGACGAAGACAACCCTAGGAATCCTTAACCCCCCACCCACACTCTATGGTACTGGGCCTTTCCGTGAAGTTCCGTTAGCACAAAGGTTCAACTGATGTTAAGGGCTTGGAGACTGCTAAGGAGGTTTAAAAGCAAAACAAACCAAAAACAGCCTCCGGATAGCTCCATGTGTCCCCGGCTCCGGCTGGGGGAGCAGGAGGGGAAGGAGGGTTAAACTCTCCACGGCGGCCGCCACAGCACTCACCTCACAAGGTCTTCGTCCTGATGCCAACAAGCCCGGCCAGGAAGGCGCCTACTTGGCACCTGAGCTGACAGCAACACCATCGCTGCCACCGCTGCCGCCGCCCCATGGGGCCCGGAAGTCCGCCTCCTCGGCCCCACTCGACCCCCGTCTACCCGGAAGTGTTTCCGGCCCCCGCCCCCACCACCACCACCACCCAGCTAAGCCGTCCATTTCTGCAGTCCGAGCAATGGAGACTTCCGGCCTGCGCTCCTGCCAGGACTCCCAGGCGGCAGGCCTGGATTTTGACCCTGCCAGACAAGATTATTTCTGTGCCAGTCGAGAAACAGAGTCTCTCTATCAAGAGTTGGACCTGGGCTGTCTAAGTGAAGACCTTCTTGTGCAGACCACGCCAGACGCCGCCATGGCGGAGACCCCTCCTCCGGGTCCCTGCGAAGCGCACGGCATCGAGTCCGAGTCCCTGATGGGAGCCGAGCACGTGGAGCTCAGAGTGGAGCTGGCCCGGTTGGAGGCGGAGATCGTGTTGCTCCGCCAAGAGCTGGCCGCCAAAGAGGGGCGCTGTGGGGAGCTCAGGAGCAGGTTGGCGCCCCTGCCCTCGGTGGGGTTCAGACGGAACCCGTCCAAGAGCTGGCGTGAGGTTCGGGGCTCCAACGCTTCCGTGAGACAGAAAACGTCGGCCGCCCTGTCCACCGTGGGCTCTGCCATCTGCAGGAAGCTCAGGGCCTTCGAAGGGCTGATGGGGAGCATCAAGTCTAGAGTCGCAGGTGGCAGAGCGCTGGGCAGTGACAGCCTGCCTGCTTCGCCCAGGAGTGGGGATGACCCCCTCCCGGTCCGGGGAAGTCAGGATGATCAACTTCCCATTCTGGAGCCAGAATGAACCCTTCGGTTAACCTGACCCTGGCCACCGAACCAACCCCATGCCTCCCTCCTCGCATCTGCCAACTCCCCTACAAGAACAAGCCAAGCCAATGCCATGGCCAAGTGAACTCAGGAAATGGACAGGGTGTGGCTTTTAAGGGGAAACAAAATCATAATGTCCATCTGTACCTATTTGCTGCTGTTGGATGGTATACAGCACCCCCACTGTTTTATATTTGGTTACTTTACACTCTAGTTTGTAGATAAAATGTACCCCTACGTTAGTTTTCCTGGCTCTCATGTGAAGGATAGGGCAATGGCTCCAGTGAAAGGAATTCATTCTCTTTTGGCAAACTGCCTTTTTAGAAAGCAAAAAGCAGATTTCTGTCCAGGATTGGTAAAAACTATTGAATAATCTTGAGTTTTGTTCCTTCCCTATTTTTTTTTTCTTGAAAGCTTCACCTGATCTGTAATTTTTAATTTCAAGTGATGGTAAAGAAAAATGCCCATCTGATGCTCGGGGGGTGGGGGAGAAGTATTAGTATATTAATTGTTAAGTTTACACTATAAATTTCATAAGGCTGTTTTTTTTTTCAAAGTTCTCCTCCCAAAACAATTTAACTTCAACTTAAACACTAATACTTTGAACTGCAGCTGACAGTAGAACTTTACTTTGTCTTGCACTTTATAATTGCCTAATCAAAATGAGGATTGTAAAAGTTTAACCCCTGTGGCAGATCTTGTCACAACAAGAGGAAAGGAGAGGGGAGGGGAAGGGAAAGGAAGGGCGGAAAGAAAGAAATTGAAAGAAAAATAATTGCGTCCCTGTTTTGCAACAATTGTCACAGCCATCTCCAGGTGAGGGCCACGCCACAGCACAGCTAACTTCAAGAACCACAGGCCCCTGTCCTAGAGAACATTTGCGAAGGAGTTCCCATCTCCTGTAATGCTAGCTGTGGGCCTTTGCTTGACCCAAACTCACCCATCTTCCTGACTCCAGTCTCCTTGCCTAACCCCAGTGAGAAGAAGACAAAACCCAGCCCCCAAGAGATTCAGGACCCAGAAACGATGGGTACTTGATTGGAGTTTGTTGGAACTTCTGTTAGCTGATTGTCACAGGAGCAGTTGTAATGTTTCTTGGTTTTTGTTTGTTTACTTTCCCATGGTTTTCCAAGCCCTAATTATGCTACCTGAGGTAAAAGTTCGTATCTTATGGGCTCTTAGCAGAGGCTAAGGCCTTTATTTTTTGGGGGACATTAATGGCCTCTCAGGGCATAAAAGTGATTCCTTCAGCTTAGAAAAAGTGATCCTGCTTTTGTTGATCCTTGAATGCCCTTCCCCCACAGTCCTTGGGTTTTCCTACAAGCATTGCAAAATCCCCACGATAAATTCCGAAGCTCTTGGTAAACTGTGAAGTCACTCTTTCCGATCGCCACAAAATTCTGAAGACAATGTTTTGCCTGTATTAAAATAAGCCTTCCAACTATTTCGCACGTGTGTTTCTGAAATCAATGTGTTTATCAGCCAACATGCTTTTCTACACTGCAGAACCAGAGAGAGGTGCGCAGTGTGTCTGAAATGAAAGTAGTTCCAGCAGGAAAAAGCTTTAAACTTGCATTTCCGAATGTGCTGTTACGTTAAGGCCAATTCCACACTGACATAATTGACCAAATCCAAAATAGGTTTTATTTAATAATTCCAAGAAGTGAGGGTGGGCATTTAGTGCAGCAGCTAAGTCACCACCTGGGGTACCATTAACCTGTATCGGAATGCCTGGAGTTCTGGTTGCTCTACTCTGCGAGCCACCGCCCTGTTAATGAACTGGAAAAAGCAGCAGGAGAAGGCCCGAGTATCTCGGAGACCCAGACGAAACTCCTGGCTTCAACCTGGCTTCGGCCCAGTCCAACACTGGCCATCTGGGGAGATAACCAGCAGATGGAAGCTTCTCTCTCTTCTATGTAATTATGGCTTTCTAAATACATAAATAAATCTTTTAAAAAATTAATAAAGATATATCTCAGCCTTTCAAGTAAAAAGTAAGTTTTAAACACAGTAAATATATGAACATAGTAATGCTTTCTTCAGTCATTTTCAACTCCGTGAGAATAGCAAAGCACATACAGTATTAACTAATCATTGTATTCCTTTGCCTGGCTTAGGGTAGATATTGAATAAATACTTGTTGAATCAGTATTAAAATTAACACCACATCCTTCAGACACAAATCATGGATCCAAGATTATCAACAACGTGGATTAGGGGCTTCTTGTGGGTCTCCCACATGTGCGCAGAAGCCCAAGGATTTGGACCATCTTTCACTCCCAGGTATAGCAGGGAGCTGGATCAGAAGTGGAGCAGCTGGGACACGAACCAGCACCTGTATGGGATGCCAGCACTGCAGGCAACCACCTTATCCACTGTGCCACGACACCAGCATTTTAGATTTTGCCTCTCTACCTTCAGTGCCTTTTGATGGCATCTTAGTGTTTTCATTCCTGGCTGCTTTCTCTGAATTACTTGAAGCACTTCAGTATTCAAAAGTCTCTGAGCAGGAGGCCCTGCACGGTGGTCTAGTGCCTGAAGTCCTTGCCTTTAATGTGCCAGGATCCCATATGGGCGCCGGTTCTGATCCCAGCAGCTCGACTTCCCATCCAGCTCCTTGCTTGTGACCTGGGAAGGTAGTCAAGGACGGCCCAAAGCCTTGGGACCCTGCATCTATGTGGGAGACCCGGAGGAGGAAGTTCCTGGCTCCTGGCTCCGGATTGGCACAGCACTGGGCCGTTGCGTTCACCTGGGGAGTGAATCATCGGACAGAAGATCTTCCTCCTCTCTGTGTCTCCTACTCTTTGTATATCTAACTTTGCAATAAAAATAAAATCTTAAAATAAAGAAGTCTCTGAACAGGGCTCAGTGCGGTAACCTAGTGGCTAAAGTCCTCACCTTTGCGTGCGCTCGGATCCCATATATGTGCTGGTTAGTGTCCCAGCTGTTCCACTCCCCATCCAGTTCACTGTTTGTGACTTGGGATAGCAGTAAAGGATAGCCCAAAAGGCCTTGGGACCCTGTACCTGCATGGGGAGACCCAGAAGAAGCTCCTGGCTCCTGGCTTTGGATCAGCTCAGTTTTGAGTCGTTGCAGCCGCTTGGGGAGTGAACCAGCAGATGGAAGATCTTTCACTCTGTCTTTCTCTCTGTAAATCTGACTTTTCAATAGAAATAAATAAATCTTTAAAAAAAAAAAAGTCTGAGCAGTCTGACCCAGCACCAAGGATTACCGTCAGGCATAAAGTGATTTAAGACAAAACAAAAATGCTCCAAGCCAACTCCTCCACTCAACATGGCTGCTTTTCGACACTAGGGGGTGCTAGTGGTTACCCGTCCCCACGTCCTTATTTTACCCTCAGTCAGAGGATCCCCACCTTCACACCCTTCCGTCCAAAACTCCATCAGCCGTAACTGCTGAGGAAATGTTTCTGAAAGCCCAAGTGTAGAATTCCTCCTAACGTGTGGAAAAGTCTCACACAAGCTTCCCATAGAAAACACACACACACACACACACATTCATCATTCCCTAAGGCTTAGGCCTTCCTCCGTAGAATATACATACAGTAGAAAAGAAGATGATTCGGGGTAAGTCAGCTTTTTAAATTCCATCGAGTTTGGAATAAAGTACATTTTTTTCTCTTCAAAACCAGGCCAGTAGAGGGGAATCCTCATTGTAAAAACCAAGATGCTTCTCTCTGAAAAAGATTGAGACAGTGAAGAGTCAAGGGAGAGAATCAGCCTTCCGGATCTGAGGATGAAAAGAAAGGCAAGCGAGCCGGGAGCTACTGCAGCTGAACAAGGAGGACCCCCAGCTTCTCCCAGGGTTATGCCTCCCAGACCCCAAAACTCCCCAAGTCCTCCCAGTAACATCTGTAGGCAAAGAGGCAGGGCTCTGCCCTGGGGACAGAGCTGGACGGTGGGAGGGGTTGAAGAATCCCCCATCCCAGCACTTTAGCTGACTCCTGAACACACACCTTCCTAGGTAAACAACATTCATCTGGTAGCCAAGTCCATAGCCCTGCTGAAACTCTATGTCAGGGCTGGGTGCGATAGCCTAGTGGCTAAAGTCCTCACCTTACATGTGCCAGGATCCCATGTTAGCCCTAGTTCTAATCCTAACTGCTCCACTTCCCATCCAGCTCCCCGCTTGTGACCTGGGAAAGCAGTCAAGGATGGCCCAACGCCTTGGGACACTGCCCCCATGTGGAAGATCCAGAAGAAGCTCCTGGCTCCTGGTTTCAGACTGGCTCAGTTTCTGCCATTACAGCCACTTGGGGAGTGAGCCAGCAGACAGAGGATCTTTCTCTCTGTTTCTCCTCTCTCTGTAAATCTGACTTTCCAATAAAAAAAAAAAATCTTAAAAAAATAAACAAAAAAGAAACTCTACTTTAGAGCACTAGGGTTTAAACACAGTCAGCTAGCATGCATGATCTGCTTGCCATGGAGAATGCATCCTGAGTTCCAAGGAGCTCGCTTCAGCAAATGAAACACTGGAATTCTTCCATTCCAACGTGGGAATTGCTCAAGTTACACTGATGTCTTTCGGGAATGTTTGGTTCACAGGACAAGGAAAGATCGCGTGTCTTGTTTGCTGGAGAACATCCTCATGTTGCCCCTTGGTCACTCTGCAGATCAAAAAATATGTCCTCCTTTCCTCTGGGCCGGGTCTTTAAAGGACCCTGAGCCCACTGACTAGCAAATCCATCGATGGCTGTAAATCAATCAAAAGGTTTTGCATCTGGGCTGGAGCTGTAACACAGCAGGTGAAGCTGCCGCCTATGTCGCCGACATCCCATGTGGGCACCAGACTGAGTCTCGGCTGCTCCACCTCCAACCCAGCTCCCTGCTAGTGTGTCTGGGAAAGGTGCAGAGGGTGGCCCAAGTCCTTGGGCCCTGGTACCCACATGATACACCCAGAAGAAGCCCCTGGGTTCAGACCAGTCCAGCTCTGGCTTTTGCACTTGAGGAGTAAACCATTAAACGGGAGATCTCTCTTTGTCTTTCCCTAACTCTGCCCTTCAAATAACATAAAATCTTAAAGGAAAAAAGGTTTTGTGTCTCAGTTGCTTAGAAATGCAAAGGAATGGTCAAACTTGGAAGGAAGTTTAATTCTAGCTTCTCTGGGCTTTTTGGATCATGAAAGCTAATAGAGCACATCTGATGAAAGTACACTCGCTCCAAAGTTCAGAGAGTTAACGGAATCTATGTTCAGATTAAATGCATTGTAGCCACTGCTGCACCACTGAGTGTGCGCTTGAGAGAAAGTGACGCGTGCAAGCTCAGCGAATCTGAAAGTCCAGCTAGAGCAGAAAAGACGCCAGTGCTAAGTGAACGCTAGCTCCTTGTTCATCTGCAAGCTAGCCACCGAATCCTACGGATCATAAGGAGCAGAGCGAGGTCTTTTAGCAAAATAACAGTTCACTTGTAGTTTGTGGAAGTATTTCTGCACTGCAAATTTTTATTTTTCTGAAAACACACACATACCTACACACAACGCTTTGAACATAGCAAGAGGTTCAGCTGTCATAGTCCAGCAGGTTAAACCACCACTTGTGACACCAGCACCACCCAGTCAAGTGCTGGCTGCTCTACTTTCAAGCCAGCTACCAGCTAGCTACCTGTTAAAGGCCGTGGTTGACAGCACAAGTGCTTGGGCCACTGACACCCATCTGAGAGATGCACATGGAATTTCTGGCTCCTGACTTCCACCTGATCCACCCTGGCTGTTGCAGTCATTGGGAAAATGAACAAGCGAATGGAAAATTCTTCTTCCTTTTATTTCTGTCACTCTACCTTCCAAATAAATAAATATATATTTTTTAAAGTAGCAAGAACAGGCCTGGCACAGTATCCTAGGGGCTAAACTCCTTGCCTTGCATTTGCCAGGATCCTGTTTGTGAGCTGGTTCATGTCCCAGCTGCTCCACTTCCCATCCAGCTCCCTGCTTGTGGCCTGAGAAAGCAGCAGAGGATGGCCCAAAGCCTTGGGACCCTGCACCCACTTGGGAGACCCAGAAAATACTCCTTGCTCCTGGTCTCCGATTGGCTCAGCTTCGGCTGTTGTGGCCACTTGGGAAGTGAACCAGCAGATGGAAGATCTTCCTCTCTGTCTCTCCTTCTCTCTGTAGCTCTGCCTTTCCAATAAAAATAAATAAATCTTTTTTAAAAGTAGCAAGAATGAAATAAGCTGTTTCATATGGAGCTTTAGTAATGGGAAGTATTACTTGTAAAAGTCCTGAAAGTATTTAAAGATAATTCAGAAGTGTGAGAATAGTGACAAAATCCAGTGAAGTCCATTTGAGCACTTGCAACCTGCCAACCACATTACACATACCAGCTTCTTTATTGAAGTCCTTTGAAGAAAGAATATAGTCCCATTTTACAGAAGAACAAACTAAGGCAGGAACTTGCCCTCAAGTCTTACCAGCTTGCAAATGACAGCATATCTGAATTCAGGTCAGCCTGAGTCCAGCTCTGAGCTACGCTGTTGACTCCCAAAAAGTAGAAGTCCTGTTGCCACTGTCACATTTGCCACTATCAGCAAGGATCCAGGGACATCTTCATAGTTACAACCGTACAGAAAAATGCTTTCAAAGAATTTTTTCCCCTGTCTGCAGAAGAGCACTTTCTGGAGGAGGGCATTCTTGAACATTATTACCAGCTTTAAAAAAATCCTTAGTATTAGAATAATATACACTTATTGTACAATAGACTCTTCTAAGCAAGCATCTTCTAGAAGTTGAGTATGAGTAATATAGAGTCGTGTGCTAACCCCACCTCCAGCCTTGTACAGCTCAGCCAGCTCAACCAGCTGGCTCACGATCTTCCCTGGGGGCCGAGGCTGTGGCGGTGAGGGTGCTGAGTTCTCACTGTCTCCCTTGTCCCCCAGGATAGACGGTGAAGCTTTGCTGGGGGCACCCTTCTTCCTGGCAGATGAGCTATGTCCATCAGCTCCTGCAGGAGGGCCTTCAATATCCCCTTTCTAAAGATGGCCAGCGAGCATCTGAAACAAAGCCATTATTCTCCATGTCCCTTACGATGTACAATGTTAGGAAGGCGATTCGTCCTTAATCTGTCAGCTCCTCCCTTCTCATTGCCAGACAAGGCTCTGGGTGCTAAAGAATCTTGATGAACGAGCTTGCAGAGCTTCGACATTACTCTGGACGAGTGAATAGGAATAGACTGACTTTCCCATAGCAGCTGCTAGCCCCAGGATCCTGTTTAGCAAGGAGTCTGTATTTCCATCTCAACTTCAGCTGACTGGGTCGATTCGGCCAGAACCTGTCTTGAGGACTCTGCATCTTCCCTCTGCAACATCGCATTCCATAGGCCTAAAGAAAAGCAGAACTATTGTCTTGTTGCCAGGGCAACGAAGCAGATAGCTCTGAACCCAGTGGCTCATAACAAAATGCTCACTGTCTCCTGGCCGGGAGACAGAGGTTGTTCTAGCTGGAGGGGTAGATGTTAGAGTCCAAGTGGTTAGAACTGGAACATATTCGCCTACATCAGGGAATCGGATAACCCAACTCAGTCAGAACCGTTTAGGGAAAGCTTATATTTGAAAGCTACAAGACCAATAGCCAATATTCATACGCAACCCAAAGTCCAGAGGTTGAGATTAAAGAACTGGCACTCAAGAATTAGGCAAACTGGGATTCGATTTTTAACAGGGTTGGGGGCAAATGAAAAGATCCAAGAGGCACTGAGGTAAGAAGCCTCCGGGTGTTTTTGACTAAAGCGTGTCAACTATGAATCATAGAAAGAACATGTGGTCAGATTTCACAGCCTCAGAGTGAAGTGTGTAGCCTTCTACCTCTGGCCTCGTTCTTGGGTTAGTTGGGACGAATCCTGCTTTCAGTTCGAGCCCCAGCAGTGTGCATCTGTTGACCACATTGCAGAAACACTTCTTTCCGGGGACCGTGCAGCTACATCTTCCTGCTTTGGCCTCTGCCGGAACACACTGCAGAAGTTCCTCCTGCTCCGATAGCTTGCAGAGAACTCTCAGACAGCTCCCACATCCAAAGTAACTGCAGCATGGAACTTTAACTTTTTATTATCCTTATTCTTCTTTTTCTTGATCTTGGTAGACATCATTTTAACTGTTTATGAGCAGAACATTCTTGATTTTGGAATAGTAAGTTATCAAAAAAAAAAAAAAAGGTTAATGTCCAGGCTAAGACAACTAGATAGTTATTACAGTGGAAAATAATGTCTATTTCTGTTGTACAAATGCTTTTAAATACTACTGTGGCTGACTTTTAAAAGCTATCTTTTCGATTTTTGCTTCTTCATCCTCTCAATTTTCAAATAAGTAGTGGAGAGAAGCTCTTTTAAAACACGCTTCCGGTTACCTACATTTTCCAGTAACTATGAGCAAGGAGAGTGTGAGGGTCATTTTCTTTGTTTAGACTTCTTAGGAAAGAAGACATGAAACAAAGTTTGCGTTAATTCTTCATTGGAGATACAGTTCCAAGGAGGAGAGAGTGAAGAGAACGGGCACTCAAGGCAAGGAAGGAGAAGGTTATGTATTTAACTCAACTAGCCGTATCTTTAAAGAAACCCAACAAGTTTCTTGATAATGTGGGCTATTTTAGAGGATGTTTGGAATTATGCTTCTTGGAAGCTTTATAGGCCAAGCATGAATCTGTTAGCTTTTTTTCAGTTTCTTCCTTCCCATGAGTAAAATTGGTCGCTGGTGGCATTAACTACTCTATGTTGCTTCTGTCTTATAAGGACAAATTCATTCTGATTTTCCCTACTGATGGGGACTGGAGAAAAAAAAAAGATGCACTATACTGATTCTGCATGGCAAATGCTAGAAGATAAATGCTTCCAGCGCACGTTATGTGCCAGCTCTAACTGGGGCTATCACCAGCAGAGTATTTGGCGAGAGAAGGTGCTGATTGGTTCACTCTGTGAGTGGTCACATTGGCTGGGGAGGCTGAAAGCAAGCTCACCAACATCATCTGCCATCATCAGCTAAGCTTTGACAGAAGCAGAGAGGTGAGCTCACAGGGAACACAGTGGAACAGCCACCTGCCCCCACGCGACACGCAGGCATCTTCAAACATGGAAACACGGCTCGTTCTTCCCGAGGTGAGGTGGGGTATTCAGGTTCCATTCCTGGCTGAGAATGTGGGGGAGGTCAGCTTCTGGCACTTTCACTGGCCCTCTCTGAAAATAATGATCTTTAATTCACACTGTGCTGGAAATTCATATTGGGCACATTTGTTAAGATGCCCGCATCATATATTCGAATACTAAGGAAATAAGTATAGGACATGTTAAGGCTGACTCACCAGTCCTACTGTAAATTGAATGTGGATTAAAAGCCCATTTGGTATATGGCTACCATAACTCTCATTCTACTGGAGCGGGGGGCAGATGGTCGTTTTGGCTCTTCTAAGTTCGGTGCTGGCTCAGCTGGGTACCCCCCATTTCTCCTGGCACAGTTAGTGGTCCTGGTCAGCTCATCCTCTCTTACCTCATATCCTTACAGAACCATGTAGGTCAAAACACGCTAACTGCCACCCTAACTTTAATGCCCGTGATAAAAGCAACATCCATCTTACTCCTAAGAATAAACTCTGTCATTCTGAGTTTCCATCATCGTCCTCCACATCAGACAGTCTAATTCCATGGCCACATTTGCAAGCAAAAGCCAGAGGCAGGACCACCAAGCTGCCTAAGGAAATAGTGCTCATTTCTTTCCTGTTATTTCGAGGTAGCAATGGCCTCTGTCTCCTGCTCTGGGGAAGGCCGTTTATGCTGTCCTTCTCCCATTAAAAGAGAGTGCCTGATGCCCTGAGATGGCACTTGGGTTAGGCCTCCTAACCCTGCCCTGTGGCCTCTGAAGGTAAACATTTCAATCTGCGGGGGTGGGGGGAGACCAATGTGACCCTTATTCAGCTGCGGTTTGTAGGATAGCAGGGAACAGGCCCAGCTGTTTGGATCAAAACCAGTTAGGCCTGTTTTCCCTGGACCAGCAAACATCATGTACTCCAGTCAAGCGGAATGGCTTGCAATGACTCACTGCTGTCAGTCTCTCCTAACAAGATTTTAGGGTGGTTTTTGCTGGAATTTAATAAACGTTCTGGATGAATCCTATTGGACTTCGGGCTTCTGAAGCAAGTTCTCAGATACATTCATGCAAACACTCCTACTTCTCTGATTCAGATCTCCTTTGATCAACATAAAGCCAAGAAGCCTAGACAATTTATTTCACAAACTCCAGGCCATCGTCACATGCAAGCTTCAGGGGACCAACCTGAAAACGTGTTTACAGTGAAAAGTATTTTTTGGTTTTTTGCTTTGTTTTGATTTTTAGAACTAAAACTCTAGTCTATCGGTCCACTCCCCCAGCGGTGGAAGCACTCAGGGCTAGCTAGACTCCGCTGATGCCAGAGCCTGGAACTCTGCGGGTGTCAGAGGTACAAGAGTCTGGGCCGTCCTCTGCTGTTTTCCCAGGCACCTTAGCAGGGAGCTGCACGGGAAGTGAGCAACCCGGATTTGAACCAACACTCATGCGGAATGTTGGTGTTCAATTAGTGGGTTAAGTGGCTTTGCCACCATGTCAGACCCTGATAGTGTGTTTAGATCAACTCTAGGTATCAGAACACTGAATCCCCGAGGAAGAGAGAATATCCCATCCCAGTGAATTCCCCTCTATCAGGCCTTGTACTCTTTCCCCCAGGATGTCTGGCATAGCCATGAAGCTGCCACTAGGATGCCTGCATCCTATATGAGAATGTCTGGGTTTGAGTCCCCACTCTGCTCCTGAATCCAGCTCCCTGCTAGCCCATACTCTGGGAGGCAACAGGCTTTGGCTTATGAAGTTGGGTTCCTGACACCGATGTAGGAAATTTAGACTGAAGCGCCTGCTTTTGACCTGGTGGCCCCACCCAGGTTGTTAGAGCTTTTGGGAAGCGAACTAGCAGGTTCCTTTCTTTGTTTCTATCTCTCTGTCTTTTAAGTGAATGAAATGCATGCAACATGAAAAAAAATTCCACTCTTATTCAAGTTCCTTTACTTTCTGTTGGTATGTAACGGCCTGATTCTATCATCTGTATTTCCTCTGAACTCAGCCTTTCAAGCTGTGCTGAAACACAATCCTGGTTACTTACTGGACTGAAACAATCAGGTGTGATAGAGGAGGCTTTGGAGGGCAAATATCATCTCGTTCAGGTTGTCGCACAAGCTCTAGGCAATGGGCAGCTGTTCCTTGGCGGGGAGCAGGTGGAGTCCACAATGGCACAGAAGCATTCTGGGGAATCTTCAGCTTGGGATTTGTAGGTTTGTCTTTCAAACAACCTCATCTAAAGTCTTTTGTGCCCTCTTTACCGTGTGGACCCTGGCTTCATTCTTGTTTTGCTAAAAATTGATTTATGTATGAATTTGAAAGGCAGAGTTACAGAGACAGGCAAAGACAGAGAGGGAGAGAGAGCTTCTATCAGCTAGTTCACTCCCCAGATGGCAGCATGACCAGGGCTGAGTCCTACGTGGGTTCCGGGGCCCGACTACATGGCCATTCTTTGCTCATTTTCCAGCACAGTAACAGGGAGCCGGATGGGAAGTAGAGCGGCAGAGACACAAATTGGCACCCACAGGGGAGGCAGGCATTGCAGCCAAAGGCTTAATACATAATGCCCCTGGGCCCTGGCTTTAGTTTGGTTTCTTCTTTGGAGCTACAAATATAACTTTCTTTACCTCTATTATCGTTGTAGTTAGAATATGAATCTAATTTTCAATGCATTCTACTCTGAGGTCAGACCATCATTGAGTTTTCTGATGATCAGAGGATTCCTTAAGTTGGAATTAGGTACCATGGCCCAGTTACTCAAAGCAGTCACCCATGTCACAAACCTTGTCATTATCACTTTCTGTGATTGACATCCCAATGTGTTTTTTTGCCTTGCATTTCCTCCCAATTAACCACAGGCGCAAGCTTCATTGCATGTGATCTCACTGAAAAGGGGTTTTTATAGCCCAAATTGCCACCAAACAAAAATGTTTGAGGTTTTAAAATTAATTGATGCCAGGGCCTGGCGCAGCAGCCTAGCTGCTGAGGTCCTTGCCTTGCACACACCTGTATCCCATATGGGCTCCAATTCTAATCCTGGCAGCCCAGCTTCCCATCCAGCTCCCTTCCTGTGGCCTGGGAAAGCAGTCGAGGACAGCCCAAAGCCTTGGGACCCTGCATCTGCATGGGGGACCCCGGAGGAGGTTCCAGGCTTCTGGCTTTGGATCGGCACAGCACCGGCCATTAAGACCACTTGTACAGTGAATCATCGGATGGAAGATTTTCCTCTCTGTCTCTCCTCTCTACGTATCTGACTTTACAATAAAATCAAACAAATCTTTTAAAAAATGAATTGAATCTAATTATTTAACTACTTACATCACCTGAACTCAGTGGGAATTACCACATTGTTCTCTAAATTTACTCAGACAAAATGAGGTATATATCCGTGTTGTTAGAATGCAAATTCTCATCATTGCTGGTGCTTTTGTGGATATTGCAATAGGTTTTCCTCGTGCCTTATAGGTTTCCAAAGCACATGTATTTACCAGTACATAAGTAGGCGAGAGAAGGGCAGGTGGGGGATGATTTTGTCTGTTCTTTTTCACTCTCCATTCTAGAAAACACTAAATTGGGGCATACACATGTAGAAGTCTTTTCTTTCAGAAAACATCATAAGAACATTTTCAGTAGAATAATAATAACCAAAATGCCTTATCTGGATTTTTCAAAGAAAATGAAGATACTTAAAGTAGCTGCAATGTGTGGTTATGGTTGCCAAGCGTAAAAGAAATTACGTTGCAAATTCTTCTAACTTGAATTTTGAAAAGCAAATTGCGAATGCCTGTGAAATCTATTCCTTGCAGTGATCATAATATCATATTTTGAAACCCTAATGAAGGGTTTGGACTTTTCAAAGAGGGAGAATTTTTTTGGAGAACAGACTCAAAGTTGCCAGCTTGCAAAGGGGTACCCAGATTTGCAGACAAACCAAGGGGGCAACCACAAGGCTCTGGTCTTGGCTCCCCGCTGTGCATTATTTAAAAAGAAGAACCAAATGACAACAACAATCATCTTCCCAGTTTGGTTTTTCTTCGTTTTCTTCCTGCTCTTGAGACAAAAACTACCCAGGGTTCCTATCTGTTCCAATCACAGGAGGGAAGCCTCTCTCTTCTCACTAGGGATACTTAAAACCTTCTGAGTTTGAATGGTCGAGTTTCTTCTTCGGGCAAAGGATCTTAACTATGCAGTTTTGGAAGCAGCATTTTTGTCTATTTTAGAATTTAGTGTGAATCATTAAAAGGAAAAAAAAAAAACCTCTGAAAAAAATCCAGATTTCCTTTTAATTTGTGGCTTTTTCAGTTACTTATTTTCCAATGATTTTATTCCTACTCTAGGTCACTGAGTTGTCTGAATAGCCAACAAGTGCTTATAATTTATTCTATTATTAGTAATCTGAGGTTTTACCTGGATGAAGTAAATTTTAACTCTTCAATTAGTTCCAGGGGGTCTTATAAAAATGTTTTATTAATTCGTTCTTTTATTTATCTATTTATTTCAGATTTTATTTATTTTTAGTGGAAAGATTTACAGAGAGGAGAGACAGAGAGGAAGATCTTCCATTTGATGGTTCACTCTCCAAGTGACCACAATGGTCAGAACTGAGCTGATCTGAAGCCAGGAACCAGGAGCTTCATCCAGGTCTGCACACAGGTGCAGGCTCCCAAGGCTTTGGGCCATCCTTTATTGCTTTTCCAGGCCACAGAGAGCTGATGGGAAGTGGAGCAGCTGGGACACAAACTGGTACCCATATGGGATCCTGACACTTCCAGTGGGAGGATTAAGCCAATTGAGCCATTTTGCCGTAACCTCATCTTCATTTCATTTAAAATTGCACCCGTCAGGCTACAGGTTGGGTACTATACTTCTGAAAAATGAGGGAAATTCTTGAGATGATTACAATGAGAAAATTTAAAAGCATAGCACTCAGAGGTCTGGGTCCAAGGGAAAATAATGAGATTTTCCAAAGGTTAGCCTTGGGTGAGCACCGCAGTTCCTGGATGTATTCTAACCTTCCCCACCCCCTTCAAGATTCATTCTGCCAGACAGAATCCCGTGTTCACCCCCCACACTGAGATTCTATACCCTGTCACTTTGGAAACATCCTGTTTCCTAAGGTAAGAGTTACATGCTTTTTGAAAATTAAGTTATCAGGTACATTTTCAGATACTGGAGAAAATTACTTTAGATACTTAAGACACGTACTGATTTCAATCATATTTTAAACAGGGTTTTGGATTCTACCTCCACCTAGGGGCAGTTCATCTGAGGTTGAACATTCATAGTTATGGCTAGAATAGTTCATGCGAGTTTTATCACAGTAGTTCAGAAGCTGGAATTCAACCTCTTCATGAAACTGTCTCCCTCTGGTGGATCCAGTACAAAGCCATACATCACTCACACACACAGTGCCCATGTGTTTGTACCTGCATATACATTTACCAGCGTGTCTGTATTCAGCACACACACTTTCCAACACGCAAACACATCAGAGCTTCCTAAAGATGGAACAACCAACCTCTCACTGATATTCTCAACTGCACAACTTGCACAGGCTCATAATTTACTGTGGGTTTTCTTCCTAATGGGCCTCTGGAAAAGGAGGAAGAGCAACAGAAAAGACTTTCTTTTCAATTTGGCTGTATAGACCAACCCTGAGGTCAGCAGTAATATTTATGTTTTCACTTTTACATCAACGGATAGGAACTTAAAATTCGCTTTTTCTAAGAACAAATACATAATTATGTGTGAGTACAGACATGTAATATTCAATGAATTGAACAAATTGAAGTGTGTAATTCTGTAACTTTTTGCTTATATAAACCCTCTGAGGACCACTATCCAGTTACCATATCAAGCACTGCCATCACCCAGAGGTTCCCTTCTGTCCTTCCCAGTCAATACTGTCTATTACCCTACTCCCTACTGTTTTTAATTGTCTACACTATGAATCAAGTTTACACCTTCTTGACTCTATTATAGCTAATAACACAGTATGTGGTTTCTGTGTGTGTCACGTCTTGGTTCATTCGATGTCATGATTTACAGATTCATTCATGTTGTGACATATGAGAGTAGTTGACTTTTTGGTTTTTTTGCCTGTGATGTCATATCCCCTTCTGTGACCATGCTGAAAGATACTCATCTAGTCTCTTACAGACGTTTAGGTGGTTTCCAGTTTGGAACTGTTACAACTAAACTACTATCATCACTCTTTTGCATGATTTGTTGGATGTATGCACAAATTACTATTGCTCGCAAGTGAAATTGTTCCTAATGCAGGTATATAGAAACTTCCCAGAAGGTTTTCAGCTTGGCAGAAGAAATTTATACACCTATAAACAATATATGGATGTCGCAGATGCTCTCTAGTATTGCTAACACTCAATATTATCACCTCTTAAATCATGATAGTGGGATGTATATTTCCCTGACAAATAGTGATATGTAGGAGTTTTTCAAAAGCATATGCTAGTTTAACATCCTCTTTTTGTGCCTATTTTTAATTAGGTTGTTATTCATGCGTAGTTTTTTAATGATTTATTTTATTTTTATTGGAAAGGCAGATATACAGAGAGGAGGAAAGACAGAGAGGAAGATCTTCAATCCAATGATTCACTCCCCAAGTGGCCACAATGGCCAGTGCTGAGCTGATTCAAAGCCAGAAACCCTGAGCTTCTTCCAGACCTCCCACACGGGTGCAGGGTCCCAAGGCTTTGGGCCATCCTCGACTGTTTTTCCAGGCCACAAGCAAGGAAGTGGATGGGAAGTGGGGCTGCCAGGATTAGAACTGGCACCCATATGGGATCCCGGGGTGTTCAAGGCGAGGACTTTAACTGCTACACTATTACGCCGGCCCGCCATGATATATTTTGAGTGGTCATCCAAGAAAAGATATAATTTTGCCTTGGCTAGAATTACATAAAATGATGAGTTAGGTTGACGTAAGTTAAAGTTGGACAGCATTAGCTGGTCATCAGCATCAAAAAATTTCAGCCTGAACCAGCAAATTCATAAAGCATATTTACAATAACAATAGTCTATAGTAGACAGAGGATGAAGCATTATGTTAAGCAGGGCCAAGCTTGCTACAAAAGCTGTATAAAGACTTTCAATAGATAATCCTTTACACTTAAGGCAAGTCAGAGATGGTACTTTACTAATTTTTAAAATTTTCTATTTACTTATTTTATCGGAAAGGCAGAGATTGAGAGAGAGAGAATCTTCCATTTGTTGATTCATTCCCCAAATGACTGCAACAATTGGGCCAGGCCAGACTGAAGCCAGATCTCATGACCTCCATCTGTGTCTCCCATACAGGTGGCAGGGATCCGGGGACTTGACCGTCATCTGCTGTTTCCCGGGGTATGCCTTGGCAGAAAGCTAAAAGCAGAGCAAGGATTCAAACCCAGGTCCTCCACTATGAAATGTGTCCCAAGCTACAGCTTAATTGCTGTGTAAAATGCCTGTCCAGGTGTTTTAGATTAATAATAAAATATTCCATAATTACTTTCTTCCCCATATCCATATTCTCGTCATGAGGAAGAGTCGGTTTTCCCTCTCTTTGAACTTGGGATGGCCTTGTGTCTGGCTCTGGCTAGTAAGATCTGTGGAAGGGACCCTGCAACAGT
Organism: Ochotona curzoniae; assembly: GCF_017591425.1. Taxonomy (NCBI): domain Eukaryota; kingdom Metazoa; phylum Chordata; class Mammalia; order Lagomorpha; family Ochotonidae; genus Ochotona; species Ochotona curzoniae. Next base: position 6,124,788 of record NW_024466446.1, on the reverse strand, counting down.
TCTCAGACCTTACTGTCTTCATTGCTTCTGTGGCAGAATATTGTTCCCGTTTTAGACACAGAAACCAAGGTTCAGACAACAAAACCTTGCCTTATGCTAGTTTTGGTAATTGACAGATCCCAGATTCGAATTCTGCTCTTCTTCAGGACATGGAATTGTTCCACTGTTAAATCTGTTAAATCTGGAATAAACTAAGTGGACATAGACTAGCTTTATGCCATGTCTTGTTCATGCAAATCAGCACTTGCTTTCAAGTGGAAGATGTGAGGGGCAGGGAGCCTGTCAGCAGGGAGAAGACGAAGGAACGTAATAATAGGGTAGCGAAGAGCTATGACCCATGTCAGCTCTTAGAAAACATAAGATAGGGCCCGGTGTGATAGCTTAGTGGCCAAAGTCCTCGCCTTGAACACGTGGGGATCCCATATAGGCATCGGTTCTAATCCCAGCAGCCCCACTTCCTATCCAGCTCCCTGCTTGTGGCCTGAGAGAACAGTCCTGGATGGCCCAGAGCCTTGGGATCCTGCACCCATGTGGGAGACCTGGAGGAAGATCCTGGCTCCTGGCTTTGGACTGGCTCAGCTCCAGCCACGGCAGCCACTTGGGGAGTGAATCATCAGATGGAAGATCCTCCTCTTTGTATATTTGATATTGCAATAAAAATAAATCTTAAAAAAAAAGATAGTTCAAGTTCTTTGGAGTGTCATAAATAACATCTGTAGTATATTTGTTTTTATTTTCTCTTTTATTATAAAAATACCGTTGATGATTTTGAGCAAGAATGAGAAGGGTTAAACTTCAGGTGTGATGATTTTATGGGTTTCATCTTGAAAGAATACAATATTATTAACTCCAATAATTTTATGAAACCAGACATTAAATAGAAAAATATTTGTTATGTTTTAAATTGTCTTTCAATACTACCATGAATATTATCTGTTTATCCCTTCTTATACCAGATGATTTTAGGGAACAACAAAATTAAAAATAACTTGAAAGGTGTCTGTGGGAGTCAATTTAGTGATGGGTGTCAAGACTCCACAACTTCTGGTAGTCATATCTCTATATAACTCCTTTCCCTGGACTGCTGCCTTGGCCCTGGTGACCAGGCTATTAACAAATGGCAAAAGTAATGGGATGTCACTTCCATAATTAGGTTACAAAAGCCTACGGTTTCTAATGTTTTAGACTCTTCTCTGTGTGGTCCTCTCAGCTTGCCCACTCTGATGTGCGCTGCCATGTTGGAAAGACCCAGATGGCAAGAAACTGAGGGTGGCCTCCAGTTAACAGCCAGTTGAGAAACTCTACTTGCCATCCAAGAGCCTGCAAGGAACCTAGTCCTGCCAACAACCACATGTGCAGGAGGAACTTTTCCCCACAGGCTGTGACCGCAGCCCTGCTCTGGGAGAGGTCCTGAAACTAACACAGTAAATAATGCATGTTTATAAAATGCTTACTTCTTAACCAAAGTAGTGAATACAAATTCATTATATTGCATTTTTTTAAATAAAAGAGTATATTTGTAAGGCAAACTGACAATTTATCCTTTGCTCGTTGACTCTCCAAATGGTTGCAGCAGTGGGGGCTGGGCCAGGCAAAGCTGGGAGCCAGGAACTCCATCCTACTCTCACATGTGTGGGGCAAGGAGTTGAGTGCTTGGACCAGTATCTGCTGCCTCCCAGGCACATTAGCAGGTAGCTGGATTAGAAGTGAAGTAGCTGGAACACAAACTGGCACTCTGATGTGGGATGCAGGCATGCTCAAATGGCTGTGTCACAATTTCTGCTCCCATGAAACAGATTTTTTAAAAAGTTTTTGTTGAATGGTAACTGGGAAAACATGGGGGTCTTTTCATTAAGAGTTATTGGGTATTTTACCATCCTGAATCCTTATTCTGTTCTACTCAATCACGGGTTCAGAATCACAGGATTTGCCCTAGGATGTTGACGACCTTCAGTGGCAGAGCCGATTCAGGTTGCTCTTTCCATTTTACGGATCACAGTTCAGGTGGGAGAGGGGAGCGTTATCTTCCCTCCAAGTGTCATTGCAGAGCAACTGCATTATTCAGAAGTGCTCTGCCAGAAGACTCTGAGATGTACATATAGTGGAGTTCCAGGAGCTACTCAGGATCATATTGCAACTTAGAAAGGAAAGAAAATAAATACCAACAAGAGGGGCATGGCAGTTCCTGCCCGCATTCTCTGAAATACATTTTGGCTGAAGACCTAAAACCCTTGCCTATCTGCTGAGCAGTTCAGGGTCACTAATTTTGGCATGCAGAATACACTTTGGACAATATTTAGATATGGTTGAATTTTGTGTATAATTCACTTATACTGGTCAATGGAAAATGGGGGAAAAAAAGTACCGCTGTAAGTGGCAGTACAGTGGGCATCAAGATTGAATTAAGTTAGCAAAAGCAAGAGTCAGTCGCCTCATATTCATTGGATTTAATATGACCTGCTCAGTGTTCAATAGCAGAGGGAAAAGAATCGTAATACACATGAGAAATAACTCACATAAACTCAATTCCTGCTCAAAATCCTCATTACCATGATAATATAAGAATTCTTAATGTATCAAATGCAAAAGAACATGAGCGGAGAGGAGAGTAGAAGAGAGATACTAATCTTTGAAAGGTATAGTGAGAGAAAGAGGTAAGAAAACAGGAGTAAAGAGACAAAAGGAATGAAATCTGATGATTCCCTCCCTGTGTGCCTGTCGCCGTTTAGGGCGGGCCAGGCCGAGGCTAGATGCTGGAACTCCATCCAGCTCTCCCACATGGGTGGCGGGAACTCAAGTATCTGAGCCATCCTCTGACGCTTCCAAAGTGCTGGAAGGAAGCTGGATCTCTCTCGAAGCATCTAGGTCCCGGGGCACTCTGATACAAGATGTGCAAAATCTTAAGCGATCGCTTAACCCACTGTACCATGAATGCACACTCATTTTGTAGCTTTTGACTTGAATAAATACTTGATCACGATTCATGGTATAAACCTTAGTATTTATTTATTTATTTTTTTGTCCAGTAAGTCCTCTTTTCTTTCCCTATTCATGGTCAAATGATTTCAGCTACATGTTTAATAAGACATGAACATGTCAGAACGGACTGATGTTGCAGGTTAAGAGATTTTTTTTTTTGTCGGAAACTGACATTTGTGATTTTTCTCAGAGAACTTTCATGTTGATTTTACAGCTACAGAGATGCCCAAGCAGGCCACAACAGCATTGCAGAGAAAGAGAGAAAAGAAAAAAAAACATGAATTATAGTACTCAGTACTATGTGGAAAACATATGAAGGATGCATGTTGCCACGTATAGAATCTTGTAATTATTTATCTACTCTAAGCAATTCTCTGCAGCCACAGGCTTATGTTTCTAACTGTAATTCATTTGCTCCACACAGGATAAATGTGCTATTGCTAGGTGTTCCATCTCTGCACTCTGTCTTGCAAATCTTTTGGGGATTAACAGGACTGCTGGACAGTCTTGGTAGCTACCCAGTTCTTCCCCCCACCGGGTTCTCTCCATCAAAAGCCTCGCAGATGAAAAATGACCAATCTCCTCATGGGAGTACAGGTCGTGGCTAATCCCTTCCTCAAAATTTACCTGCCTGCTGTTTTGTCAACGCCTCTCATTGATACCCCAATCTCAGATATTTCCATCTAGGTATATTCTGGGTTCATTTCAAATGCAACACATTTTGAATGGGACCCATTGTTTTTCTTTAATTTGCTTCTTTTTTCTAATTAAGATTAAAGCAATTTCTCTAATTTGTTTCTTTTTCTAATCATTTATCAAACCCATACATTTAAGTGCCCCAGACACTTGGGAATTATTCTTCAACATTCCATTGTCCTCATCCTCTATATCCATACATCCTACAAGTTTTGTAAACTCTATGTGTTAGAATAATCTGGAATGCTGGGCAGAACCAGTCTGGACTGCAACAAACATTTGTTCCAAGTGGAATACAGGGCTGGAAACAGAACTGACCCAGCAGTTGCAACCACGAGCTGACCGGGGCGATAGACTGTGCCGAGCCCTGTACTTGCAAGCACACACAAGAATCTAGTCTGTGATCACTTCAGACAAAGTTTCTATGAGAATCTCCCCAATCGAACTGCCGAACTCAAAACCATAACCATGAGAAGTGCAGGTTCCATGGTCTGCCATGGAGTGCAAGTGCCAGCGCCGAGCCTCCTCAGAGGCTCAGACGGAGCAGTGGAGAGCATAACCAGCTGCACATGGAGGCTATGGCAGTCCGTTGGAACCTGCAGAGGACACCTGGCACCACAACAGAGGACAGAACAAATCAATCAACTACCCCAGCCATATGTTGGCAGTGAAAAACTGAGCAAACGGAGACTTGAAGTGGACTATGTCAATCAGTGGATTCTGCAGTGACTTCATTGTGCTTGGAATGGCAGGACTGGCAGCCAAGTCCTAACTGTCGAACTATCAAAACCACTTGAGCAAGACCCTCGGAGCATGCGCCACATCGGGGACCTGGGGTGGGTGGGAAGCTGGGTGGGGCTTCTCCTTTTATCTCCCACTTTACCCCAGATACAGAAAAAAGAATGTGGAAATAATAGTCTTACCCACTTTCCTGTAGCCCTTGACCCTTTGTGCCCTAATTAACTATGTAAAGATTGTCACCAAAAAAACCTGGAATGGTCACTGCCACTAATTTCCACCAAAACTGGCACAGTTGCCACTTCACTAATCTCTGAGATAGTGTCCCCCCACCTCATCTCCTTGCCCCTTTTTTGACCCCTGAGGCACCCTGCACATTCTTCAGTCTTTCTAAATACGTGCATAACCATATCAATGCAAGCCTCGCAAACCTTAGTTTTTCCCTGGGGCTTACAAAAATCGAGTGCTTTGAAGGTTGAAGGGTAACACTTTTCCTCCTTTATTCAGCCAACCTTTCCCAAATCTTAGCTCTTCTAATGTGTGAAAAAGCTTCTATTGTCCTTAAGCATCTTTCTCTTTGGGTTTTCTCTGCTTATCTAAATCCTCTTCCTAATGATAATGTACTGTTTACTGCCAAAGAGGAAGCACATTAACATAGGTTGCAGTGAGAAAGCTGAAGTGGGTCTTCAGTCCAAGATAAATTTAGATAAAACTAGAATTGAAAGAAAGAGAGAGAACACGAAGGAACTTGGTGTGATGGCTAAATCCTCATCTTGCAAGTACCAGGATCCCATCTGGATGCCAGCTGCTCCACTTCCCATCCAGCTCCCTGCTTATGGCCTGCGAAAGCCTTGGGACCCTGCACCTACGTGAGAGACCGGAAGAAGCTCCTGGCTCCTGGTTTCAGATCAGCTCAGCTCTGGCTGTTGTGGCCATCTGGGAGTGTTCCAGTGGATGGCAGATCTTTGTCTCTCCTCTCTGTAAATCTGATCTGCTTTTACAATAAAAATAAATCATTAGAGAGAATGATTTCCCATTCCAATTACTTCACTCCCCAAATGCCTCCAACAGCCTGAGTTGGCACAGGCCCACCCTCCAAACAGGAAGCTCCATCTTCGGGTTGGGTAGCTCACAGGGTGGCAGGGACTCAAATATTTGAATAATCCAGATGGCTTCTCAGGATGCCAGGAGGCACAATTAAAACCAAAACCAGCATTAGAACCTGGGCAAATTTTTAGACTCAACTTCCATCCCTATTATTGCAACTATATTATGAACTGTTTGATATGGTCTAACTCGGTCAGGAGTCTGGATGCCATACCTCCCCCGCCTGTACAATATTTTTCACCCACTAATGCATCCATTTGTCAGTTAGTACTTACCCATCATCACCTGGGACTCGGGCAAGGCTGCACTGTGATTGGCCACTCGCCTCTCAAATCCTACCTATAAAAGCCCAAGTGATGAGCGGCTTGGCTCTTTGGTCCTTTGCTGTGGGCACAGCTTCCTGGATCGGCCTTGTCCCTCTCCCACGGCGTCCATCCTTTGGGCCTACTCGGGAAAAGTTAGCAATGTCTTTTCCCCTTAGGATGCAATGTATCAATCATAGTTTGTTTCTGTCTTTTGCCTTCTGAATAAACTTTACCACATGCTTATGCCGTGTTGGTGCCTGCTTTTTGAGTAAAAAAACAAGAATCTAATAAAATCTGGACCATAACGGTGCTCCAAAAATGCTGCTCCATCTTTAAGGAACTAATTGGCACCTGTCTGAATATTTAAATTCACTGGTTTTGGAAACTACAGGGCTAAAGCTGCTTTGTGTGTGCGTGTGTGTGTGTGTGCGCCCTCTTTTCTTTCTTTAGAATCCACATTTTCATTTGTGAGAAGCCCCTTTTTCAGTCCCGCCGCCCTCACTGGGCCTTGTTTGGTGTCTTTCTTGGGAGGTTCCGAGATGTGTCCAACTCTGCCATCCTGTAGCCCCAGGCACACCTAACGTGCAGAAGCTCTGTAAAGGCAAAGAAAGCATCTTTTTTCTAGTGGAAGGGATGTCCGCCCAGGGGCCGGGCCCAGCAGGAACCCCGGGGTCAGGCATGGGGCCAGGGCCTCCATCTCCTCAGCCCAGCGGCGGGAAAACCCCGGAAGCTGGTTTCCGCGGGAAGGCGGGCGGGAAACGTCAGTCCACGAAGCAGCCATGTCTCCCTTCCGCCCGTCCTGCTGTCCGCTAGCTACTGGCCAGCCAGGCTGCCGGGCACGCGCTGTCCAGCGCTGGGCTGCTCCCATTTCCTTCTGCGTACTTTCTCGGAAACATATATAGGCCGCAGCCCGCCCGCGCCCGTCTCTTTCCATGAGTGTACATGTCAGGGTGGCCTCTTTGGGGTACGCTTTCGAGAACCATATCCGCCAGGTCCGCTAAGGCCGTCCCCCCCTCAAAAGCCTCCGGACTTCATTACAAAAGGGCACCCCGCGTGGGCGGCCATGGGCACCGCCCCCAAGCCCCCGAAGGGGAAAGAGGAGGCGGGCAGAGGCTGCGGGCCCAGGCGCCGGCGGCCTGGTGGCAAATAACGGCTCCGGCCAGCCCCGCCCTGCCGCCCCGCTCCTCCACACGCCCCGGCGGCGGCGTCGGTAACCATCACCCGCAGCCGCTTCCTCTAACGAGGCGGGGCCGCCCGGCAGGAATCTCGCGAGATCCAGCTTGGCGCCGTGACCTCCATGTGGGAGCCACAGCTCTCTAAGTAAACAGTCGGCGCGGCGCAGCTATGGCTGCTTCCGATTTGTGAGGCGGAGGCTGCGCTAGCGCCTCGGGGCTGGTTCCGTTTCCCTCCCTCCCTCCTCCGCGCTGCGGGGCCGGGTTCCACGGGGCTGTTGCAGCGGACGCCGGTCCGGGCCTGGGCTTCTTGAAGTCGTTCTCGCTCGCTCGCTCGCTCGCTCTCCTGCAGCGGAGATCCCGAGCCGCCCACCGGGCAAGCGGCTCCGGGCCGGTCACAGGGTGGGGAGACAAAGGGGACCCCCCACTCCGCCTTTTGCAAACACGCACCCCCCTTCTCTCCCGGGGCCGAGATGTGGATCCAGGTTCGCACCATCGACGGCTCCCAGACACGCACCATCGAGGACGTGTCTCGTAAAGCCACGATCGAGGAGCTGCGCGAGCGGGTGTGGGCGCTCTTCGACGTGCGGCCCGAGTGTCAGCGCCTCTTCTACCGGGGCAAGCAGGTGAGGCGCGCCCCCCGGGGAGCCCCCCACCCGGGGGTGGCGGTGGAGGGAGCGCCCCGACTCCTCCTCCCCCACCCCTATACTGCTCCCCACTGTCCCTCGCCGGCCTCCCCGCTGCTGCTCCCCACGGAGTGAGGGGCCCAGGTGCTTGGGCGGGTCGGGGGTTTGGTGTGCGATCCTTGCAGGGTGCACCTGCCCTCTCCCAAGCCCCCTGCCCACCGGATGGCAGGTACAGGCCAGCCTGGCTGGGTCGGAGGGTGCGAGGGCGCACCTCGTCCGAGGTGTTTGTTGTGGAGCAGCGGGATGCAGGCGCAGCCTCTCCAGGTCTCTAGGTTCCTCGCTTCCCGCGCTCCGTTCGGCAGAGCTGCTTGGGCACCCCACCTCCCCCACGAGGGTGGATGGGTGGGGAGGGCGGCCTGCTTCGGCGGCCATGCCACCGCGCGGGAGGGATGAGTTAACACCCCCCAGCGTTTTCTCCTTTACCTCCACCCAGCACCTGGCCAGCGCTGACACGGCCAGGGCCTCGCATTTCCGCGCGCTCTGCCGCGTCCCTAACTCCCTAAGTAGGAGGTGGAGAACTCATTGGTAGCTCTTCCAGGCACCAAACCCGTTAGCCCCCGCCTCCTCACTGTGGACGGATTTGCACACAGCGACGATTCCAAGGGCTTCCAGAATCATGTTTGGTCCTTCTCTCTCCCTCTACCACATCTGCAAAGTTCTTGCTGAGGTTAGAGCCCTGAGCCCAACGGGGGGCTCTTTGATGGTAACCTGGTTTGAGAACTTGCCCAGGGTAGTATAGAGCTGGAAAGGGGGGCTTGCTGTCCGTGCCCTCCAAGCGAGCTTTTGAGCTTTTGACCAGGCACTGCAGCATAGCCGGCAGTAACTTGGAAGGTTCAAAGGGATTTGGGCCTTGGGGTATTTGTGGATGGCTCTGATTAGCTGCGTGGTTGGTAGCCCTGGGCTAGGCCGGCCTGCCCCACAGGTTTCTTAGGCTGGACCCGCGCACACAGAACCGGCAGACTGTTTTGCCTTTGTCTTGGTTATGGTGGTTGTTCACTCAGGAAGAACTTGCCATCCCCCCGTCCTGTGTTTTGCATTCGGCGTGATTCGCTTAGATTCTCTCCAGGCAGGCTACTGCGGCAAAGCCTACCCCTCCACCACTGTCCAGAAAAGTCAGAATGCCAACCTACACCCTGGCCAGGAATTTGCTCTTCAAGAAATGTCGTAATCCCTTTGATCTGTTTGCAACCGGTTTTCTACTGTTGCCTTTGTGTGTCGGCGACTTGTAAAAACAGGTGGTCAATTTAGCTGTAAGCTTTGGAAACCTGCTGGTTAAACACCAGGAACCTGCTTCTTGGCATGGCTCAGGCGGCTGGCTGATCACTTTTTGCTTTAGGCCCCAGGTGAGGAGCCTGAAATCTTAATCTCCGGGAGCTTCTAGGACCCTCACTTAACTTTAGCACCAGAGATAAAAATAACGGATGCAAATCCTCTAAAGCCTCTGAAAATACCTGTGAAATTCGAATTATAACTATTAAAATGTCCCTGGCTCATCAGGAAATGGAGTTGAGTTAAATCAAGGGCAACAATGCCGACTTCCAGTAAACCAGGAAGCTTGTCCCAGAATCCTGGGGAAACGCTTGAGAATCATAACCCTTGTACCCTTCCCCCACGAGGGTCAGAGTAGCTCACCGGTTTGGTTTCTTCAGCTCCATGATCAGAGCAAAAGGGAAAAGGAATAGATCCGCGGTACGTGCCTCCAGCATGGAGACGGCAAAGGAGGAGTGTCACTAGCTGGCTTCACTTCCTGGAGGGCTGTGGCGCCCACGCAGCGTCACGGGGCTGCCTCTTCACAGGTGAAATGCCTTTATGCCGTTACAGAAAGGGACCGAGTCCTCGGGATGCTTTGCTACCACGTAGTGACACACGTCATCCATACAACCAGATCTGCAGGGCACCTGGCAGCTGCGGTGGCACTACCCTTCCCCCACTTACTGTTTTTATGATCTCTGCCTTTAATGTTTGGTGTGTATCCGTATCATTTGTGGATATTTGTTATAGAGCTTCACCTCACCGCACAATTGCACATGCGTAGTTGGAGTTTAACCCACAGCAGAGCTAATGGACATCAGTTTTGAAAATACATGTTGAAAGATGGTTTGTAGTCTCTTGTTGTTCGTAGTCCCTGGATGGGTGGGATTTGAGCATTAGCTTTTTTTTTTTAAAAAAGATTTATTTATTTTTATTGCAAAGTCAGATATACACAGAGGAGGAAAGACAGAGAGGAAGATCTTCCATATGATGATTCACTCCCCAAGAGGCTGCAACAGCCAGAGCTGAGCTGATGCAAAGCCAGGAGCTCAGAGCCTTTTCCAGGTCTCTCTTGCGGGTGCAGGGTCCCAAAGCTTTGGACCGTCTTCGACTGCTCTCCCAGGCCACAAGCAGGGAGCTGGATGGGAAGTGCGGCTGCTGGGATACGAACTGGCATCCATATGGGATCCCTGTGTGTGCAAGGCAAGGACTTTAGCCACTAGGCTATTGCACTGGGCACCAATCAGTTGCTTTTTGCTGGTAGCCTCACCTGAGGCCTGCTGAAGTAAAGCCTGTACTTATATCAAAAGCCCTTGGTGACCTGTATGCAAATTAAATTTTAAAAAAGATTTATTTATTTCTATTGGAAAGTCATATTTTATAGACAGAGGAGAGAGAGAGAGACAGACAGAGAAGGTTTACCATTCACTGGCTCATTCCCCCAGTGGCCCCAATGGCTAGATTTGAGCCAATCTGAAGCCAGGAGCCTCTTTTGGGTCTCCCATGTGGGTGCAGGGGCCCAAGGGCTTGACCCATCCTCCACTGCTTTCCCGGGCCACCAGCAGGGAGCTGGATCAGAAGTGGAGCAGCCGGTACACAAACCAACGCCTCGCCTGGTGAGCCATAGCACCAACCTCACAAATTAAATTTGAGAAACAGTGTGATCAACTCTGCCAGGTCCATCATGGAGATAGTTCAGGACTGTGAGTTCTGGTTATGGTAGGGTAATCTCATTTGGACATTGCTATGGGGAAAACTGAAATCAAGCACCTCCTTCTTACACTTGATCTTAGCCAGAAGGCTGAGAAGCGATTGCACCGTCTTTTAAAGGAAGAATGGTTTCGGTGGATCTGTACATCCTTTGAGAATCTAGAGCATGCATTATTTTGAAAGGATTCTCCCTTCCCCTCACCCCCCGCCGATTCTTTGTATCAGCACAGGGATGCTGCTAAAATAGATTGTGGATGTGAGGTGTGAATGGCAGCTAAAGGAAATCAGTAGGTGCCTTTTGTGCTAATATGTATTGTTTTTCCCCTGGAATTACAGCGGTGCATATGCCTAATAAGGCTTGTGTGTCTATAGGTTTATTTGTGACGTGGAAGGCATGCTATTGACTGTTGCCATGCAGCTCACATCCCTTGTCAGCAGTCCTTTGGGGGTGTCTTGCCCACTCTCTGCCTGCAGGCATTTGGTATTCGCTTTCTGCTTTTCTCTTGCAGGGCTGTTGCCTTGCTTCGTGACCTGGGGTGTCTTCTTTGAACCTAGTGAAAAGCCAGCAGTGCTTTCTGGCTAAACAAGGAAATACTGCATCCCCCTCTTCTTGTGTGGCGTTTCTCATTCACGTTTGAAACATTGATGGCTTGTAGTTCACACCTGAAATTCGTAGCTGTTTACGATTTCTAGCTGACCCATCCTTCTCCCAGCGTCATTTGAATAACAGATGACTTCTAATAAAAATAAGCAGCCCTAATAATAGCCCTATTTATATAAGAGCATATCTGCTTACTGACTTACACTTCTTGGGCCTGTTTAGACTAAACATGCTAACTTACCTATCAGGTGGCATCTAATTTAGTGTGAAGTTCTCCATCTTTAACAAATGTGAATACCTGTAACAGGTGGGACTGCGCTAGGTATGTTCTTTGGACCACCAGAATAAACACACTGACTGAGTACATTGATTTTTGAAGGATAGACTTGTGTTTCCCTTTGGTTGGTTTCTCAAATATGATTTTGCTGTGTCAAAGAACCGTGAACAATGACACTTGTTATAAATAGGATAGAAGCAGGGGCCGTGCTATGGCTCAACAGGTTAATAATCCTCTATGTAGGTGCTGGCATCCCATAAGGACATTGGTTCATGTCCTGGCAGCTCCAATTCTAATCCAGCTCCCTACTTATGGGAAGGCTGTGGGGGATGGCCTGATTCCTGGGGTCTCTGCACACATGGGGGAAGCCCAGAAGAAACTCCAGGCTCCTGGCTTTGGATTGGCTCAGCTCTGCTGTTGTGGCCACTTGGGGAATGAACCAATGGTTGGAAGATCTCTCGTGTGTCTCTCCTCCTCTCTGTACATCTGCATTGTTAAATAAAAAAAATTTTTTTTAAAGATTTATTTTTATTATTTTTTTATTAGAAAGGCGGATATACAGAGAGGAGAGACAGAGAGGAAGATCTTCCATCTGATGACTCACTCCCCAAGTGAGCGCAACGGGCCGATACTATGCCGCCCTGCCTGTGGCCCGGGAAAGCAGTCGAGGACAGCCCAAAGCTTTGGGAACCTGCACCCGTGTGGGAGAATTTTTTTTTTTTTAAGGAGAAAGTGCTGTTTAAGTCAGTCACGCTTCTGGGTAAATCGCTGTTGTGATCTTGAAGGTGTTGCGTTTTCCTGTTTCACTGTATCACATCAAGTAGCCAGCTAAGTTACATAAAGAAACAAATGGAAACAGTTTCCTAGGGCCTGCTGTAGCAAAGTTTATCAAAGCCCTGGGTGGCTTAAAATAACACAGGTATTGGCTCACAATTCCAGAGGCTAGAATTCAGCAGACCCATACTCTGGTAGCTTCGGGCAGGGTGGGAGTGGGGTGAGAGAGTCTGGGGAGAATTCCCTTTTCCTTCTGTATTTGCTGGAAATCCTGTTTCATGGCTGTTAGAATCACCGCAGTCATATGGCCACTGAGGCTAGACATCCTTCTCTGCCAGTCTTGAGGGGATATACAACACTGGCTTGAGGTTCATCTGAATGACTTCATTTTAGCTTAATTATCTCATTAGAGACCCCTGCCCCCCATCTTCAGAGTCACATTTTGAAGGCCTGGGAGTTAGGATTTAAACCAACAACCTTGGGTTGGTCATTCATTGGACATCCAGCTGGTAACAACTCAAGTTTGCACTTGGTTAGTTAAATGTATTTCTTCATTACCTCCCTGAAGATTGTGCTTACAAAAATAAGGTTTTATTCTGAGGTGCTCTGCATTATAATTTTAATGTATCTTTTGGCGTGTGTGTATGTATAATTACAGTTCTATGTACTATCTCAAAATGTGGGTGAGTTGTAGGGTAATTCTGTATTAATCCCGGGATATTTCATGGTATAGTTTGATAGTAATTATAGACAGATAATGTTGAGAATTTTAGCCAAATGGGATAGTGTGAATAGCAACGTATTCCTACCTTCCCCATCCTTCATGTGATTTAAAAAATAAATTAATGGGCCCAGTGTGATGGCCTAGTGGCGGTTCTCACCATGCATATGGTGCCGGGAACCCATATGGGCACTGATTCCTGTCTTGATGGCCCCACTTCCCATCCAGCTGCCTGTTTGTGTCCTGGGAAAGCAGTTGAGGACGGCCCGAGGCCTTGGCACCCTGCACCCCAGTGGGAGGCCCAGAAGAAGCTCCTGGCCCCTGGCTTCGGATGGGCTTAGCTCTGGCCATTGTGGCCACTTGGGGAGTGAATCAGTGGACAGAAGATCTTTCTCTTTCTCCTTCTCTCTGCAAATCTGCCTTTTCTATAAAAAAAAAACTAAAAAACATAAATAAATTAGCAACAAAGCTTAAAAGAAAGTGTTAGACTTAATAAAACAAAGTCCAGCTTGCTTTACATATCCTCTGTTCATTAAGATAAACAACTTGTTGAGAAATTACGTCTAGTTTAAAGTCTTTATGCTTCTGGGTCATGAGTTCACAACAGTTACCACACACACACACACACACACACACACACACACACACACACACACGGCTGGTGGTGTTCCCTGTAACTGATATGGAATGGTGTTAGGAATTCATCGGGGTCCAGAGAAGATGCTAATGCCAGAAACCATGAAACAACAGTGGTTTCAAGATCACTAAATGACAAGGCTATGAATTTTACTTTGATAGCTTGGCTTCTAGCTTGGACAACTGAAGATGTAATAAGAAAAGTGACAGAAGTATCTTTCTCTTTTTCCCTAGTTGGAGAATGGATACACTTTGTTTGACTATGATGTTGGACTGAATGATATTATTCAGCTGCTCGTTCGTCCAGTGTCTGATCTTCCCAGCACTTCCAAACAGACTGATGTGCAGGTCAAGCCCTGTACAACTCCACCCAAAACCAAGAAAATTCAAAGAGTGGCATCTTCCAGTCAGCCGTCCACCTCAGCCCGTGTCTGTCTCATCGATCCTGGCATTGGGCTTTACAAGGTACGTTGGCTTCTTCATGCTTGTTAGTTATGCGAATCTAGATTTCTGTTCTGTTCAGGATGTTGTGAATAAAGAAGCATTGATTGGCATTTGAAGGGAAGGGCTGTTACCATTTTGACTTTTAAGTGGTCATTTAGAACTTGCTGTGAAATAGGCACAAGAACGGAAACATGCATGTACAGTTAGAAAAACAATAAAGCCGAGACCTGTGTGATTCCAGCAAGGCGAAGTTGTGACCGGCGACCTTCTGCAAGCCTCCTGAGCCCTCCTTCCAGAACACGGCTCCTGCTCGACCGAGACCTTCCCTGCTGTGGTGGACCTGTGCCATCATTCAGTAGATTATTTGCGAAGATGCAAATGGGTTTTGAATCTGTGGGCAAATGAAACAGATCCACATATGTGGAAAGATTAAGAAGATTGATAAAGAACTCTGTTCAAAAAACAAAAACAAAATCCCTGACTTGGGTAGCTAACTGATGAATTGTTTTGAACCTGTGAAGAATAGCTACGCTGTTACTTCACTTGACTCACAGTATGAAGAAGGAAGGAAAGCTTCCTACTGATTTAGAAACCCAGTTGAACACTTCCTGAAGCAGGGCAAAATATGTGTCACCAACACTGAAGTAGGCCTCAGATTTACAAGCAGAATGATGACTGAATGTTGACATAATAACTTGATCGCCATGTGTTTTCAGGAAGTGTGGATGATTCATAATTGTGAAATGCTTTGTCAGAATTCATAGTATTAAAAAGTAAAAAAAAAAAAAAAAAAAAGAAATCCCGAATTTGAGATTTTTCTGCATCTCCCTAGAAGTTCGAGTCCAGCCGTAATTAACAAAAAGAAAACAGCTGGAATAGGTGAGGACTCAGTTGGCGTCTTGGGACCGGTGGGGACAAGCCAGAAACTTTCTTAATAAAGACGGAATCACACAAGAAAATCCAGTAAGATACTGCTGTGATTTTACGTCTTTCTGGAAATGTAGGCAGGCGAGTAAAATAAAGTGCGCACTGAGAAAATGCTGCAGGACATGAAGTGTCGGAGTTTCAAAGATAATACTGAGATATTAAGAGATATTAAGAGATTTTTTTTTTTTACATGTAGAAGAGAAAAAAAAATCGCAATAACAAAAGGTAGAATCTGTAAGTAAATGAAGACGTTCAAGTTAAAGCAGTGCCCTGGGTAGTGCCCACAACTCAGACCTAAGTTTTGGCCCTGGAAGCCCAACTTGCTGTTCTGTCTGTATGTTGATTTCATCCCTGTTTGGAATGTATGTTTTAGTTCTTGTTCTGTTGTTATCATTCCATGAATATTTGGATACCTAGCATATATTTATATTATGAGTTGAAGGCTAAACAAACAATGCTTTCCCTGCTTTTGTGCAACTTTTATTAGGTAATAACTTCGTAGCTAGACTGGAAATCATTTCAAAGCTGCTACTCTTTGTTTTAAATTAGCTTTAGATTTTTGTTTTCTGTATTTTACGTCTGAGTAATTAATACATCAAAATCTAACTAAATTGTTTCTGAGTAACTTAGAACTTTGGAAGTTTTTTTCCTTTAAATATTGACTTAAGCGTAGAGAGGAGATTACAGATCTCCCATTTCTTGGTTCACTCTTTGAATGCTTGCAATGGGCAGGGGTTGGCCAGGGCTAGGCCAGGCTGAGGCCTGGAACCAGGCATTCAGTCCTAGGAACTGAACTAGGAACTCCGTTACTGAGCCATGGTCCGTGTCTCCCAGGACTGGCTTTGAAAGCAAAGCTGGAATTGAAACCGGGGTACTGTGGTATGGACAGGAATATCTTACCCCTTAGGCCATAGAGGGTAATTTTTGCCTTTATCTAGAATTCTTGTCTATATCACTTTTGCTCTTATTAAGATTTTCTTCTAATAAATGTAGTGCTTTGTGTAATTAAGACTGCTCCTTTAGATGAGTGGAAAAAGTTTTGGATAAAATATGTTTTGTATGTTTTGGATTGTATGGATTTTACTTGCATGCACTTCTGGGACAAGTGAAATTGACTTTTTTCAAGGCGATACCTAATGTGTGAAAGGACTTGACCTTAGCTTTGATATACAGAGCTGGAATGTTTGTCTACAGAGCAAATAAGTGTTTAGAAATACATCCAGGAAGTGTTAGATCCCCAAATATTTGCTGTTACTATTTTATCTTAAAATTGTTCTTTCTTGCCCACCACGATTCATTTTTTTTTTTAATCAAATAATTGGATGAGGAAGAATGTTCTCCGTGGCCTTATCAGTTCTTATGTGTAGATTGCTTTTTATACGGAAAGCGGCCAACTGTGAACCCACATGCTCCAATCATACTTGCCTTATTTAACCCTGGAACGCCGAATCAATCCTCTGCCATAGTTCCGGGGGACTTTCTCCTAGGAAATGTTGTTTCGTTCAGTGGCATTCACCTTCCAATGTTGTTATTCAGTTACTTTGATAAATGGAAGAGCTCGGAGATACAGTTGAGACACCCTGCATAAATTATTTTTCCTCTTTCTTGTCTCTGCGCATTAGCCTCTAACCTTTTCACTGGTTACTTCAGTTCTTCTGTTTCCACTAGGTTACTTAGGATGCCATGGCAATGTCCTCGGTTTTATGCTAATTATACAGGTGTTAAGTATTTTTCTTCTGACCTGCCGTCAAAACCTAGGCTTTACAGAAGAGACTGAATTTCTGGCACTAGGTTTAACTCATTTAATATGGCCTCGTTTTGCATTTCTGTGTAATGCGCAAAATCTTTCAAGGTAGGAGCATTTTTGTCTCATTTTGTGTATCATTTTGAGTGGATTCACTGAGTTACAGGGATAGATAATAAAAATTGCTATTTTATTTTTTTAAAAGATGTATTTTATTTACTTGACAAGCAGAATCACAGATGGGGGGAGGCAGGAAGAGAAAGAGAGGGAGGAGGAGAGAGAGAAAAAGAGGTCTTTTATCTGCTGGTTTACTGCCCAAATGGCTGTAATGGTGGGGCTGGGCTAGGTCAAATCCAGGAGTTGGAGATTCCTCCAGGTCTCCCATATGGATATTGGGGCCCAAGCAGGCTGTAACCACTGCATTCCCAGGCACACTGGCTGGGAGCTGAATCAGACTTGGAGCAGACAACATTTCAACCTATCCACGTGGGCTGGCAGCACCACAACTGGCAGCTTAACTCATGTGCCACACACCTGCCAAGAGGAGTCGTTCTTGTTTCCAGCAATGGTCTTGGTTTACCCAGAGTACCGTACACTGTGAACCAGTAAATTCTCTGTGTGTGATGGTTAAGCAGTGGTAATGTATTCAGGTTGATTTAGGTATCTCTTAATTGTGTTGCCACTGTCGAGGTTTCCAGATATTAGATATCTGTTAGCTTGCTAGGCAAATTTAGTATTTTCTAACTTTAAAGTTCTGTTTTGGCAGAGACAGAAAGCAGGAGCTGGGTCGGTGCTGGAACCAGGGATGAGGAACTCAACTGATGTCTCTTGTGGGTGTCAGGAAGCCCCTTATTTGAGCTGTCTTGCTGTCTTCTTGGGTCTGCTTTGCAGGGAAGTTGGACTCAGGAGCTGAAATGGGACCCCGTTTACTTCAGTGCAGGATGTGACGTCTTAGCTAGGCCAAACACCTGCTCTCAAACTCAGTATTCCTTTGTACCTGGTAATGCCCATTGGCTGCCTTCTTCCTGTGTATATGCCACTCTGTGGGCAAATGTTGTTACCTTGTTTGAGCAGTGACCTAATACCTTTAAGTTTTGTCTATACTGCATCTGTCTGCTATGTCAGTTTGGTGGTTTGAAATCCTGTTTCTGTGTCTTTTTAGCAACTTGTTTTTCGGCTCATTGCTTTCCTTTGATGTTCTTGTTTTCCTTTCTTGTCGTGTCTATCAAGTAGCTACTTTGTAATCTGGCAAGGAAATAAGCTTCACCTCCGTGTATACCATCTGGCAGAACTGTAACTGACACTTGAAGTGGCCTTTCATACCTTCAAGGACGAAGTCTCTTGATGGGGTGAACTTGTATTGGTGTGTTATTTTTTTTTTCTTTTTTAAGGTGTTGTTTTTTTTAAAGGCTGACTATGCGTCTCTTGGTTGTTGTCCTCAAAGGGCCTTGACCTTTCAGACTAATGTCCTCAGATTTTTTTTCTACCTGCTTCCATTTCTTAACTCTCAATTCCTTGATGTACCTGTTTATTAACTCGTTTTAAACTTTTCCAGGTGAATGAACTGGTGGACGCCCGAGATGTCGGCCTGGGCGCCTGGTTTGAAGCACATATCCATAGTGTTACTAGGGCTTCTGATAGACATTCGCGGGGCAAAACTCCCCTGAAGAATGGCAGCTCTTGTAAAAGGACTAATGGAAGCGTAAACCATCATTCCAAAGAGAACACGAATAAGTCGGACAGTGCCCCGTCCACGTCTGCCTCAGACTCTGCTGCAGCTGCTGAAGGGGTTACCTACCACATCCAGTACGATGAGTAAGTGCTCCTGCCCCGGAGGACTGCGTTCACGTGTTTGTTCCTAGACGCAAAGCCTTCCTCTTCCGGATCCGTGTTTCTGAAGATCTTGTGTAAACCATTACATTATTGTTTGGTTTGCCGGCCGTGGCCCTAATCTACTGAACTGTGGGCCCTTGAACTTGGGGTCGCTTTGGTTCTGAAATAGTTTGTTTTCAGTGTCCCATACCTCTCTTAGTTTAGGATGCCCAGGTTTGCTGTTTGTCTCTTTCTCTATTGTATTCTGGTTTTTTTTTTTTTTTATTTTAAAGGCTTTTTTAGAAGGTATTTTATAACATGCAGTGCAAAAGCCATTAGAATGAGGTGGAAATATTTTTAACAACTTTCTTGAGATATACACACCTTACTCATTTGATTACTGTTCAGTGTGTTTTTGTAACATATTCACAGGTTTGTGCATTATCACAGGCTAATTTTAGAACATTTTTATCTCCCAGAAAAAAATGTCATACCCAATACTAGTCTCTTTTTAACCGTCTTCTCTTAACAAAATTTTGATTTTTAATATTTTGTTTTTTTATTTACTTGAAAGGCAAAATTTACAGAGAGAGGGGAATCTGCTGGCTTCCTCCTGAAGTGGCTGCATGCCAGCTCCAGGAGGCTAGACCATGCCAGCTCCAGGAGGCTAGACCATGCCAGATCCAGGAGCCGGGGGCTTCTTCCGGTGTCCCTCATGGGTGCAGAGGCTCGAGTAAAGAACCCAAACATCCTGGATTTTTTTTTTTCTTTTTCTTCTGCAAAATAATTCAAAAAGACTTCAGTGTCGGGTCAGATTTCCAAGGTTCTTAGGAATAGTCCAGTAGTAGATTCCTTGTAAAGGTGGTTGTTTTTGGGGGACTCTGTCTTCCCACTGTCACCTTTACTAAATAAAGCTTTCCTCCAAGGGGAAAAACAGTAGTAGACTTCTATATCTTTTCTTGGTATTTCTGGCGGTTGTGGCAAATATTCTAACAATGCTTATTACAAGTGAGGCATCCTGTCATTTGAAGGAGAGAATGACTGAATCAACGGCAGGGATGGTTATCAGCATCTGGTGTTGGCCAAGACTAACAATATTGATCAGTTTGAGCTAGGGTAGAAATAAAGTCGGAGGCAGGCTTTGTGGCATAGTGGGTTAAGCCACTACCTGCAGCACCAGCATCTCATAAGGGTCTGGGTTCCAGTCCTGGCTTTTTACTTCTAATCCAGATCCCTGCTAATGTGCCTGGAGAAGCAACAGGAGAGGGTCCAGTTGCTTGATCTCCTATACCCATGTGAGAGACCCAGGAGAAGCTTCTCATCTTGGCCTGGTGCAGCCCTGGTCATTTGGGGAGAGAATACCAGCACATGGAGGATCTCTCTCTCCGTCTCTGTCCCTCCCTTTCTCTCTCCATAACTTTGCCTTCCAAAAATCTAGCCCCCAAGAAGGCGGAGTTATGGACTGTTACTAAGTAGCCTCAGATAAAGGCTTTGTCAAGACAAGTTGCTGCAGTAGTTGAGTGACTTTATCCATGTGTCATCTGCTGTCAACACGTGCAGTGTTCAAAATCTTGATTGAATTTTATCACTCATAAATGGGAAAACAGTGAGAAAAACTCATCTCTAGGGCATGATTCTGACCAATTACAGAGTAACGTTTGATGAAAAATATGGGGCAGGGATAGGATAAGATCGGGCCAGCATTGTGGTATAAAGGGTAAAGCCACTTCTGTGATGCCAGCATCCCTTATGAGCACCAGTTCAAGTCCTGACTGCTCACTGCTAAGGCTGCTGGGAAACAGTGAAAGACGAATGGCTGCTTGGCTCCCTGCAAGCACACAGGGAAGCTGGAAGAAGCTTCTAGCGCTCGGCTTCGGCCTGGCATAGTTTTGGCTGTTGCAAGCATCTAGTAAGTGAACCAGCAGAGGAAGGATCAAGCTTGCTCACTCATTCTCTTTGTTTCTTCCCTTCCTCTCCTCCTTCCCTCCCTCTTCCTTTATAATTCTGCCTTTCAAAAAAAAAATAATAAAGAGGATAAGAAGTTTTAAACACACAGTGAACTAAGGATTATTAAATTTTATAATTTTAGGAGCTCTTAAAGTTTGGAGTGGGAGCATCAGTGCATAGGCCCAGAGCCCGAGTTTGGTGTACCAGAGCATGAAACATGGCACTTTTAGCACTTATTTACTTCTATTTTTTCAGAGGGTTATTAATTATTGTTATTAGAAAAGGAGATCAGATTTATGGAAAGGAGAGACAGAGAGAAAGATTTTTCATCTGCTGGTTCATTCCCCAAGTGGCCACAGCAGCCAGTGCTGAGCCAATCTGAAGCCAGGAGCCTCTTTCAGGTCTTTCATGCTGGTGCAAGGTCCCAAGGCTTTGGGCTGTCCACACCTGCTTTCTCAGGCCACAAGCATGGAGCTGGAAGGGAAATGGGACTGCTGGGACACAAACTGGTGTCCATATGGGATCCCGTGTGTGCAAGGTAAAGACTTTAGTCACTAGGCTATTTTGCTTGGCCAAGTTTTTTTCTTTTTTTTAAAGGCAGATTTACAGAGAGGACAGGTAGAAAGATCTTTTATCTGCTGGTTCACTCCCCAACTGGCCACAATGACTGGAGCTGAGCCCATCTGAAGCCAGGGGCCTCTTCTGGGTGTCCCACGCGAGTACAGAGTCCCAACGAGTTGGACCACCCTCTGCTGCTTTGCCAGGTCACAAGCAAGGAGCTGGGTGGGAAGCAGGGCAACTGGGGCATGAACCAGCTCTCATATGGGATCCCAGTGCCTGAAGTGGGGGAAGATTATCCAGTTGAGTCATTGCGCTGGGCCCTGGGCTTTAGTTTTTAAGGCCATAGGTTACCAAGCAACCACTTATTTGTATCTTCTTACTGCCAAGGATTTAATATGTACCTTTAGTTATTCTTGTGGGGCATTAGAAAATATAAGTAACATTGTTATTCAGTGAGCTGCTTTTTGGTGTCTCATTGGGAGATGTTGATTTGTAAAGCTTAACTGATGGCTTTAAGGAGAAAATCAAGCTGCAAGACACTTGATAGTTTCAAAAAGGGACACTCTGGCATATTGCTCCTCATTTGAGAAGAGGCATGCTTATAAAAGTTATTGTAAGATACTGTGTACACAAAGAGCATGCAGTTGTTTATGTAAGTTAAAGGAGTGATCATTTCTAGCTGTCAAGATTTTGCATAATAGCTGCTCTAGACCACAGCTGTGTCACTTGCACATACATGCCTATGTGCGGCTTTCTGTGTGAAGGATCTACAACTAGTGAGTGCTGTTTTTCAAATCGAGTAAGTTAAAGCACCGCTTTTAAGGCAGCATCGAGGCCGTTAGTGCCGTTGAAAGGCTGGAATAGAAGTGTCAGCATGTCACTCAGGACTTTGAGGACACTTTATGCTGAGCTGTATTTAAAAACTCATCTGGAAAACATTGTAACATAATGCTGCCTTCACTCCCAGCGTTCCCTGTGGTTTCTGGATGTATCCTCGGCCTGTGTTGCATGCTATTGAGTAACCTTAATTATGTCTCCTGCACATAGAAATCAATGAGCTAATTCTGAGTAAAATCAAATGGTAATCTTAGATGAAAAAGTAGCAAAACTGATTCTCTGGAAGTTATTGAAATAGTTGTCAGTTTTCTAAAGAGGGCACAAAAAAGGCTTGAGCAGTGTGAAATACTGTAACATCTGGAATTTGAAGGGCTAGAGACCAAGTCTAGAGAATTTTCTGGAATATGGTGTGACTTACAGGATCTTGAACAGATGGTAATCAAAGGAGCGTAGGAGTTAGACGTGCGTGTGACTTCATCATTACCCCTCCATGTGAGATCAGCTAGCACTTAGAAAAATGGCTCTACAGGTATCGGTTGGTTTGGCCCTTCCAACATCATGCGTTACCCCTTTCCGTTAGCGCTTCTCAGACATGTCAGGGAGCTTGCGGATCCTCCCAGGTCTAAGGTGTTTTCCATGCAGATTCCTGGTGCGATCCCGTCTCCACCCTGCTGTAGATTGCTTTGAACAGGACCCGGGAATCTGGCATTTTTCCCCAAAAAACATACCGCAGGAGCCTGTCCCGTCTACAGAGCAGTGATTCACTCAGCAGCGCTGCAGTCTAAATACTAAACTCAGAATTTGGTTTCAATTCCAGGTCTTTGGCTTATTGGTAAATTTTCCTGTTCTGTTTTATATCTTTCAGCTTTAATTTACTCATCTGTAAATATCCACTTAATATATGTTCTCTTTTCTAAGAACATTGAATATTACCCAGGAATAATAGAATAATCAAGTCAAACTTTCTGTTTTTTCTTTACTAATGAATAATTAGTAATCCAGATGATTTGGATGAATACTTTTAAACAGTACTTACAGGTGCTGTTCTTTGGCATGGGTATTTTTAAACCCAATTATGTTCCCACTTCTTTTTAAAAAGATTTATTTATTTATATTGAAAAGGCCAATTTACAGAAAAGAAAGATTTTCTGTCTACTGGTTCACTCCCTTGTGACCACAACAGCTGGAGCTGAGCCAATCTGAAGCCAGGAGCAGGAGCTTCTTCTGGGTCCCCCGTGTGGGTAAGAGTCCCAAGACTTTGGGCCATCCTCTAGTTCCAGTGTGGCCCGTGCTCCCAGGGTTCTGCCCAGGTGGTTTCGATAGTTCTGAAATGTTGTCAATCTCGCTGGTCCAAGGATGAGGGGCCTAATAGAGGTTTTTGTCGGGTTCAAATTCTGATTTTTGTTTTTTTAAGAAAAGACTGCTCGGGAGTCTTTTGCAAAGTATCAGGAGACATAGCTCGTCTTCTGTGTTTTGTTTTCTTTATGATAACTTGGTGTTGTCAGCCTGAACCATATATACTAAAACTTAGTACCAGTTTATGGTGGTTTTAAGCCATGGTGAGATACATTATTTTATTACGTGTCATAAACATGGTGATTCCCTCATTCTCATATTTCTTCATTTTTAGATGTAATTTTTGTATAACTAATACAAAATACAAGGTAATCTGATTCTTCAGCTATTTTAACTTTTTTATTTTTTGAAGACTTACTTGTTTTACTTGAAAGGCATATTTTAAAAAATTATTTATTTCTATTGCAAAGTTAGATATACAGAGAGGAGGAGGGGCAGAGACAGAGAGGAAGATCTTCCCATCACTGATTCACTCACCAAGTGGCACAAAGGCTAGAGCTGAGCCAATCAGGAGCCAGGAGCCTCTTCCGGGTTTGCCACGCAGGTGCAGGGTCCCAAGGCTTTAGGACATCCTTGACTGCTTTCCCAGGCCATACGCAAGAAGCTAGATGAGAAGCAGGGATGCTGGAGTAAGAACTGGAGTCCATATGGGATCCCAGCGCATTCAAGGCGAGGACTTGAGCCACTAGGCTACCGTGCCAGGCCCTGAAAGGCAGATTTTTCCAGAAAGAGTAGAGAAAGTCTTCTGTCCACTGGGCCAGAGCTAAGCCTATCCAAAGCCAGGAGTCAGGAGTTTCCCCTAGGTCTCCTACATGGGTGCAGGGTCCCAAGGATCTGAGCCATCCTGTACTGCTTCCCCTGGCTGTAAGCAGAGAGGCCAATAAGAAGCAGAGCAGCCTGGACACGGAGCAGTGTCCCCATGGGATGCCAACATAGAGAGTGGAGGATTAGCAGGCTGTGCCACAGTTTTCGTTTTCAGAGTTTCCTAACACCCTCAGAGGTTGAACAGTGAGATTTTTACTTAAGTAGTAAGAACTTACAATGAGTATTAACACTTGTTGTAATCCGGCTCAGTCAGCTTTTCTGGTTCCCAGATTTACCCGTGTCTAATTTATGGCCCCGTCATTTTTGAGTGTTTCTCTGTGTTACGTTCTGCAGGATGAGCCCGTCCTGGCTTCAGACACTGCCTCGAGGGAGCCCGCGTCACTGTTACTCAGCAGTAGTATTTGTGGTGCTTAGTTGGAGATTCTCATGGTTATTTCTTTTGTGTTTCTTGGTCTATTCATTGGGCAGAGCTAAGAAACACTT
The DNA here is from genome assembly GCF_017591425.1 of Ochotona curzoniae. Lineage (NCBI taxonomy): Eukaryota > Metazoa > Chordata > Mammalia > Lagomorpha > Ochotonidae > Ochotona > Ochotona curzoniae. Next base: position 6,100,199 of record NW_024466446.1, on the reverse strand, counting down.
AAACACGTCTTGAGGTTTAAATTTAAAGGATTATTCTTTAATCTCCTTGATCTTATTATATGCTGGAAGTCATGGTTCTTGAAAGTATTATCATTGATTGCTTTACCCTCCTCATATGGTAGTTGTCAGACTAACTACTAATATTATTATAAGCAATGTGGTTACCGAAGCTTTTAAAAAAAAGTGTATTCTTGGGGAATACATCACTTGGGTTTTTATGGTGTGTTCTGCCTTTCAAATAAATAAAATAAATCTGTTTTAAAGCCAGACAATAAAATTAAATGTCATACAGTTCCGTGGTTGAATTTCTAAATCCAGGAACACTACGAGCTCCTGTCCTAGTAAAATTTGTATTTACACAAACACAATATACTTGATAGAAAATAAGATAGCACACATTTTGTGTGTGCTTTGTTCTTTGGAGTCGATATGTCCCAGAGGTCATTCCATAGCGTATATTCCCTACTGCTTTTTTTTTAAGTATGACTATAATATTCCATTATATGATGTTAGCATGTTATCTTAAATGGTTTCCTATTGTGAACATTTGAGTGTTTCTGGTCCTTGCACTACAAATAATGCATCTTTTAGAAGTAATGTGTCATGTTTGGGATGGATGACTGGGAGTAAATTTTCCGAGTCTAAAGGAATGTGTAGAAGCGATCCTACAATGTCAGGATACACTTGAATAGCAGAATGACGGCTTAGGACTGTTTATGAAGGACTATACGACTGTAACAATATCGGAGGGATTGGGGCGGTGGACGGAGAAGAGGTTTGGGGAGGGCGGAAGGGAAATCCCAGAGCCTGTGAAACTGAATCATGAAGTAATTAGATATATACACTGCTTACTGCCAGATGCCCTCCTGGGAGAGAGCCATCCCTGTTTACATATTCCTGTCTGCAGTGCCTGAGAGCACCTGTTTTCCCTAGCCTGTCAGCTTCATGAAATATTTTAAGGAGGTCAATATTTTAATATCTTCACTTTGACATAATATGCTAAAGTATGATGCTGAAGATGTGTGGGGCTTTGGCATAAACTTAGAAATTGAGATCTTAACTAAGTGGATAGAATTATATTAAAGAGGTATTAACACAACAGAAGAGAAATGGAACCAAAAAAAAGGTGTTAACAGAATATTTTAAAGAGGACTTAGAGTGAATGAAAGCTTAAAGAGAGGAACCGGGGTTAGCTCATTGAAGTCTGAGAGAATCAAAGTTCTCTTCCAGTCAATGCTGAGTGCCAGCAGATGGAGGAATTCAGTTTTGACTTCTTTGGAGTGCAGTTGAATTTCGTGAATCTGGAAAGTTAGGCTGGGAGTGGAGTGTTTACAGCATCACTATATAGGTGAGGAGATACGGGTAGTCAGAGATGCCCGGGAAAGGAATAATACTAGAGAATAGCTGGGCCCTTGACGTGGTCTGGACTTTGAGTCATTGTAAGATAGCACTTCTGTATCAGTATTGCAATTGACTTAACATCTCTCTGTCTAGAGTTGGAACTTGCGTATCTCGCTTTCATGACTTCCTGTTCGGAGTTACTACTTACTTATGTGTGCACAGAGAGAATACATACATAGAATCTACATAATTCTATTCGGAAGTTGTACCATTTTAGTTCTGGTACATACACTGTTTTAAAATCTGTTGTTCTGATATAGGAAATGATTTATTTTGCCTAACCTGTATAAACATATTATAATATGCAATTTTAAAAATTTTTGCAGGTATTCTGTTTCTTAAAAACAAGTTCATCTGGATATCTAACTTTGCTAAACACAGGAAAATAGAGAAGTTCTTAGTATTGAAATGTTTTTAATATATGATTTTGGTATCATGCAGAATGATGGTACCAAACTCATTTTACAGAAAAGAATCTCATCTAAAATAAGTTTTCTGTCTTATATCCCCCTATGAATATTGACGTAAAAAATGAATTTACAACTTTAGAATCAGAAAAGCTCTGAAAGACCTAGTTAATGTTCCCATTTTAAAGAAAAAAGATTTATTTGTCCTTTTTTGAAAAGCAGATTTGCAGAGAGGAGAGACAAAGAGAGAGAACTTTGATCTCTGCCTGAAGAGCTTTCATCTTTCACTGCCTAAATGGCCACAATAGCGAGAGCTGGACCAATCCGAAGCCAGGAGCCAGGAGCTCCCTCTGAGTCTCCAGTGTGGGCACAGGCGCCCGAGGACACGAGCCACTGCTCTCCCAGTTTGTAAGCAGGGAGCTGGGTGAGAATTGGAGCAGCTGGGGCTCAAACCAGCAGCCATTTGAAATGCTGGTGCTAACAGGCAAGGATTGTTCAACGACGGTGCTGACCTTATCACGTTCTCATAGGTTTAGAAACATGCACGTTGTTCTTCTGACCAAATCTTACCCAGCGGTGGATTGGAGACTTCTGAATTTAGTTTTGATCATTAAAAATGCAAGTGAAACAGAAGGGAAAGAATGGGATTGTGGACATGACTTGGGATTTCCCAGGGTCCTTCTTTGGTTTGATTTCTCTGTAGTAATAACAAAATATTAACTACAAAGATTCACTTACTTCATCATGTACTTGTTTAAACACTTTAAAGGTTTTCTAGTTTTAGTTTTCAAAATTAAAGTATAAGGTTCATTTATACTTGTATTTTACAGTTGAGGAATAGCCAGAGGTTTAGTAACTGCCAGTTTTTGTATATGATATACAGTATTTGTATATTATATCTCTATTATACATATTAGAAAGAAGCTACCTTGGGGGTCTAAACCTAGGAAGGCTAAAAATAGACACCAATGCAATGAAAGAGATTCAAGCCTTGTCACATGAGTTGAAGAAGATGCTTTTGGTTGGGCTGGCACCTTGGTGTAGTAGGTTAAGTCTCTGCTTGTGACACTGGCATCCCACATGGGTGCCTGTTAGAGCCCTGGCTGCTCCCAGCCAGCAAGTCCCGTACCCATGTGGGAGACCCGGAGGAGGCTCCTGGCTCCTATCTTTGGACTGGGCCAGCTCCAGCTGTTGTAATTATTTAGGGAATGAATCAATGAACGGAAGTTCTCTCTCATTTTCTTCTTTTCTATCTGTAACTGCTCTTCAAACAGAGTGAAATCCAATAGAATAAAATAAAAGATCTTAGGGAAAAAAAAGTTTTCGATGGGGCCGGTGTGGTATAGTGGATTAAGCTGCTGCTGTGATGTGTCCAAGTGCTGGTTAGAGTCCCATTGCACGACTTTCAGTCAGCTCATCTGGGAAGGCAGCGGGGGCTGGCTCAGACACTCGAGCCCCTGCCAGCCGGTGGGGAGATCTGGCTGGGGTCTGGGTTCCTGTCTTTGGCCTGGCACAGCCGCAGCTAATGGGGCCACTTGGGGAGTGATTCAGTTCCCTTCAAACACACATGAATGGATAAAATAAAAGAGTTTTTTTTTTTTCAGAAGAGAATATGATTGAGGGCAGTATTTTTCGAATGCTGTGTTATATGTTGTAGTGAGAGTATATATTTCTTCATGAAACTAAGGCGTAGCATGGGTTCCCAAAGCTAACTTTTGATCTAGCGTTGTGTACTTTTCCTTTCCCATTTTAGAACTGTATATAAGAGAGTGACGGCTCAGACCAGACCTGCCCTCACTGACTGGCAGAGGCGGGTTGGTTGTTTGGAAAGCTGGCTGAAGTGAATTACGGTATTGAGATTGTAAATGTACCAGAGACTCTGACGCCCTTGCCAGCCTGGGGATTTTTCCCTCCAGTCAACTAGGACTTGGTTAAGATGGGTGCTTAACTAGAGAGCCCACATAGAATTAAGATCTGTTCATTCTGGGTCTGGCACGGTAGCCTAGTGGCTAAAGGCCTCCCCTTGCATGTGCCAGGATCCCATATTATTAGTTCTAAACCCGGCAGCCCCGCTTCCCACCCAGCTCCCTGCTTGTGGCCTGAGAAAGCAGTCAAAGGCAGCCCAAGGCCTTGGGACCCTGGACCCCTGTGGGAGACCCTGAAGAGGCTCCTGGCTTCATATCAGCTCAGCTCTGGCCATTGCTGACACTTGGGATATGAATCAGCACACAGGAGATCTTCCTCTCTCCCTCTCCTCTGTATAACTCACTTAAAAAAGAATTTAAGATCTGTTTATTCTAAGTGAATTAGCTATGTTTTGAAAGTTCTAAGCTTGTATAGTTCTGCTTAATTCAAACAAAAACAACTACCCACTGGAGCTGCTTCCAACTTTTCATTTTCATTTTGACTAAATCATTCTTAGTTGTCCAAGGATTAGAAGTTTCTTCTTCCCTTATTTTCTGTCTTTTCACAGTTAATTCTTTTCTTTTTTAAAAATTTATTTATTTATTTATTTTTAATTGGAAAGGCAGTTTTACAGAGAGAAGGAGAGACAAAGAGAAAGATCTTTCATCTGCTGCTTCAATCTCCAAGTGGTTGCAATGGCCAGAGCTGAGCCAAGCTGAAACCAGGAGCTAGGAGCTTCTTCCAGGTCTCCCACATGGTGCAGGATCCTAAGGCCTTGGGCCGTCCTCGACTGCTTTCCCAGGCCACAGGCAGGGAGCTGGATGGGAAGTGGGGCCAGCAGGATTAGAACCAGCGTCCATATGAGATCCCAGCATGCAAGGTGAGGACTTTAGACTATCACACCAGGCCCCAGTTATTTATTTTTATATTCCTATTACATGGTATGTCCTCAAACTGGAATGTGCATTAGAATTACTAAGAAGATTTGTTAAGATGGACTGCTGGACCTCATTTCAAGAATCACTGACTCCGGATGTGGAACAGAGTGACCAGAACAGATTTCTGGCAAATCCCAGCATGATGGTTAGGGGACCACTCTTCCCGAATCATTGCTCAGTCGTCTGGCCTATCTCAGTGTATACTGGGGTGTTTTTGTTGTTGTGGGGACCGATCCAGAAGAAGCCAGGAGCCAGGAACTCCAGCCTGGCCTCTCCCATGAGACGCAGGGACTGAGTTGAGCCCATCATCTGCTGCCTCTCAGGGTGCTCAATAACTGCACCCCGCATCAGGCTCCAAATGGGGTGGGGCTCAAACCTAGGCGCTCTGCCTATTACGGGAGGCAGGAATCAGCTTAACCCACATGCTGCAACACCTCTCCCAGAGTAAGTGTTAAGAGCAGGAACCAGATGTTTTTTAATCCTTTGTCCCTCTACTACAAAACCAAAACAAGACAGCGACAACAACAGACTGTAAAGGTGGCAGTTGTGAATGTAGTGAGAGCCAGTGTGGACTGTTAAATTGTTAATGTTTCGCCTGATCACCCAGAAGTTAGATTTATTTTCTTTAGATTTGTTCAGATCTAAACTTGAACTGAACCTAAATCTTTGGAAAAACCAAGGTTCTGCTAGAATTTTCTTACATGAATCTGTCTTCTGATAAATACAAAACTTGGGGTTTGTTTCATGTTGCTAGGTAGCTGGCTGTGTAAAAAGTAAAATCTTTCTCTTTCTGGGAAAATGAAGGACATTGGAACATGGTGGTTTCATGTTCTTATTGTGCATAAAGCAAGTGGCAGAGTCTAATACATTTGTTACAAGGTCACGGAGAAGGTAACGTCCATTCCCCTGAAGATGGCTCTTAATCTTGGATTTAAGAAAAATGTGGGGCAAAAGTTTATGTTTCTACTCTTCTATTTTCTACCCCTTCAAACTTAGCGGTGAATAACATTACCAAGAATTGTTTTAGTTTGGGAAATAAAATCATGCATGTGTATCATCCAGTGTCACCAAGCAGAATATACAGTCTTTTATGCTGAGTGTCCGGATTACAGTAGTAATAGCAGCCTGAATAGGTATGTGACATATACTGAGTTCCAGAGAAGTAACCTCTAGCTCCCTTGGCGATGGCGCTCCCCAACACGAGGTGAACATTTGCCCTACGTGGGGCAAGACATGCAGAAGAGTGCATCGCCAAGCCCGGTGGGGTGGAGGGAGTGCGCATGCTCCAGTTACAGAGTACCAGTGAGAGGCCAAGAGGAAGTCCTTGTTACATCTCTGTGTGATGATGTTGAAACCTGACAATTAAGGAGAACGTTAGGGTTTACCTATACACTGCATTTAAGTTGTCTTGATGATAATAAGCTGTATCCTGTGGTTCTTTCTCTCTCCTCAGATATCCAGAAAGTGGTATCCTAGAAATGAATGTAAAGGATCTTCGACCACGCGCTAGAACCATTTTAAAGTGGAGTGAACTAAATGTTGGTGATGTGGTAATGGTTAATTATAATGTAGAAAATCCAGGAATAAGAGGTTTTTGGTTTGATGCAGAAATTACAACATTGAAGACAATCTCAAGGACCAAAAAAGAACTTCGTGTGAAAATTTTCTTGGGGTAAGGCTCTCCTCGCTGATGCCATTGAATCAATAAGTCAAGGAATGTGGGTTTCTGGCATTGGGCACATGTCATGTTATCATTAAAAAAAAATAAAGATGGCTTTTAGGAAAGGTGAAATCACCATACAATAGAATATTTTTATAAATTCTTGGGAATGTTTAAAAAGTAAGAATAGCTTAATTCTTTACTCACATTTGGAGACATTTCAAAGAATCTTGGAAGTAACTGAGTATATTTTTAGAGAAATTGTTACTTACAAAAATTCTCATGGGCCGAAGTATCAGACTGGGGCATTTTATTAGCAACGGTTAGGGGTCTTTGTTGATTTTCTCTCCAGAGGAGCTTTCTCCTTCACTCTTCCTTCTCTGCTCACCTGGTCCCTTCACAAATAAACTTCTCTGTCTGCAAAAAAAAAAAATTTTTTTTTAATTTTATAGCAGGAGAATTTAACCTTACTAAAACTGTGTGTTTGTTTTATAATGTCACTGTAATAGGATTTCATTGATTTTCCAAATTGTTTCATACGTATTGATCATGAAATACTTTGTTATGTCCTTATTCCTGAAAACACCACTCTTCTCACACAGTGCATATCAGATGTCCATAGCATGTCGGACCTCAGAGTTCACTGTGTTCAACCACAGTGACCTGCTAGTGTTGCTTCATCATGCAAATATACCCTTGCCTCTATGCCAGCAGTCTTGGTGTCCCCTCCGCCTGGAGCCACAGACATCACCTGGCTCAGTGTGTTCCACTTCTTTGCTCCACTGTCCCTTCACATTGGCTGTTCCTTTTTCTTTCTTTCTTTCTTTTTTTTTTCTTTTGAGATATATTTTTTATTGGAAAGTCAGATGTACAAAGAGAAAGAGAGGCAGAGAAAGATCTTGTGTCCACCGATTCACTCCCCAAGTGGCTGCAATGGCTGGAGCTGAACTGTCCAAAGCCAGGAGCTTTTTCTGGGTCTCCCTTGTGGGTGCAGAGTCTTAAGGCTTCCCAGGCCACAAGCAGGTTGCTAGATGGGAATTGAAACAGCTGGGACATGAACTGGCACTTGTTTGGGATCCTGGCAAGTATAAGGCAATGATTTAGCCAATGAGCTATCACGCTGGACCCAGAGTGACCTTTCTTGATTACCATGTGTAAAACCACACATTCAGATACCAGGCCAAGTTACCTGAACTCACCTTTACTTTTTGATTTTCTCTTTCCTTCACAGTATGTGCTTTCTAGGCTTTAATTTCTCTCAATCTACTTGCATTTTTCTGATTGCTGTTAACTACCAAAAATTAGTGGCTTAAACCGTAAAACATTTTTTTTTAGTTCTGTAGATCTAAGAAGTAAAAAGTGAGTTTGAATCTCACTGGACTAAAACCAGGAGTTATCAGCAGAGGTATGTTCTTATATGGAGCCTCTTGGGACGGTTCTGCCTGCCGTTTTCCCCAGCTGTTAAATGTCTTCCATGTCACCTGCTCCCTGTTTCCTCCATCTGTATAAGCAGCCATGTCGCATCCTTTGAGACCCCTTCAGATCCTCTTCTGCTCCTCTTTGACTTCAGTTTCTTAATAAAGCCAAGTCTTGAGCACTAGATGTTGTTAATATGATAGAACCTAACAGGTTCCAAAAAAATGTTTATTTACAAAACCAGTTATTGAGTCAAGAGTTTTTTTTTTTTAGCTCTACTGTGGATCTAGCCACCAACGTATGAGAGATACAGATGACAAAAAAGATACATGTTTTTTACATTTTGTGGATGCAAAAGTCAACTCTGGATATATATATTTTTTTATGTTTTTGTGGATAGAAAAGTCAACTCTGAGAAACTGTATTGCATTAGAATTCTTTCACAAATTGCATAGAAGAGAAAAGTGTAGGATGTACAAATTAGAAACTTTAAAACACAGGCAGAGCCACCATATCCTCAGGGAGGTTACAAAAGTGAAGAAAGCTGAGGTAACCCAACTCCTGGGAGGCGATACAGAAGTTGGCATTGGGAGGGCACATATCAAAAGCTTCATAGGAGGCTGGCTTTGCCACCTTCTGGGGATTGGCAAGGGTGCGCCCTTTGTCACTGGCTGAGCTATCCATTTAGGCAGTTGTCTGTATTTTTATGTTTTACGGTAAAGGCTGTGGGTGCAGGACGCATTACTAGAAGTTGACACATTTTACAAAAGGACTTACATTTCTTAAGCCTACATAAACCCAGTTAAATAGTTTCAAAAACACAAAGCTCAAGCTGAGAGATTACCAGGAGGAATGGATGTAACCACAGCTGTGGTAGGATCCTTTGCAGACAGGTGAAAATGCAATCTGATGAGTTGATGATACAGATCTGATGATATGCTTAGCATTTGAAAGTCTTGTCCTTTTAAGGGGTCGTCTTTTGCCCAGTTTACTGTGGTTATTGGTAATGCTTTAATCTTTCATTTTTACCTAGTCTTTAAACTTACAAGATAGTCGTTCATACCCTATAACCTAAGTATTGAAGCATGGTAAGTAATAAGATCATTGAATATTTTTTTCCTGATACTGTCTCGAAGTTGTAGTTAATTTTGAATGTTAATCACTGTTGAGCTTTTCATACAGTTGAAAATGATAGTTTGGAATGAATGAGGTATTTATTACCTCAATTCATAAATAAATAAAATTTAGTGACTTTCCACCTTGAGTTTTAATTTTCACTGAGCTGTGATTTTGAATTTCGCTGCCAGAAGTTAGCCTTTCTTCCTGTTTTTAACAGGGGTTCAGAAGGAACACTGAATGACTGCAAGGTTGTATTTGTAGATGAAGTCTTCAAGATCGAGAAGCCTGGAGCCCATCCTCTCTCCTTTGCTGATGGAAAGTTTTTAAGTATGAATTCTTCTTTTTGAGTTTAGACGACATGTATTGTGCATAACTGGAATAGCTTTTAATTGACCCAAGTAACCTGTAAGGATGTGTTAAACTGTAGATGGCATGGTTTATTTTCAAGACAATAGGTTTGATCTTAAGTTCCATTTTGGTTTAGTAGATATCTCTCAAGTGATAACATTTTGTTTTTAAGAAATACATTTTGATTTTAGCATTTCATTAACACTTTCATGCTAGTTTCCTCTAGAACAGTCTGTCTGAATCAAAAGCTCATTTCAGTAACTTTGGATTCATCACAATGATTTTTTTTTAACACAAAACTTGCTTTTATTCTAGTGAAGCCTGAGAATAGTAGTGCTGATTGACCCTTGAATTTCTGGAAGGTAATACATGAAGTTTATAAAGTCATTAGAATATTAGGATTCAACTCTACCTCTTCAAATGATAGATTCTAGTTTGCTATTACACAGTTGATGTCAGGAATAGGGTTAGATTGTAGATATTCCTCATTCATAGTTCAGACGTTCTAAACAGTCATGCCACTTAATGATGAGGATATATGCTTGAGAGATGTGTCACTGGTGGTTTCTTTGCTGTGCAAGCGTCAGATGTACCTACACACATACTGGGTGGCTGTAAATCACCTGGTGATAGAATCCTCAGGTACCTCTGTTGCAGGTACTGAGCATCCTAAATAAAAACTTACCATGTTCACATGACTATAGCCCAGTGCCTCGTACCCTCCTGATTTTTTTCAGGCAAGCAGTCCATTGCCTTTATGCTGTTTGTCAGTGTTCAGGCTGCAAAGGAAATGCTTAAGACTAAAGGGTGCACACCAATCTCTTCTTACCACAATTTTGATGTGAATACAGTAAGGCAGAAACTTTTTTAACACATCAATGACTAACTTTCCATGGTTAGCAGTCTAGGCCATTCTTATTTTTTGAAATTGTAATACTAATATATCTAGACTCGAATTAGAATAAAATGCAATGAAAAACTAAGCTGAGCTTTACTGATGTCTTTCTTTTGCTCTCTTTCACCCTCAATCCACACGTATAGATACTCCCCTCTCTGCCTGATGGTGGTCGTGATGCACCACACCTTTGAACCGGGGTGTAAAGAAATCATTTCAGGGCCAAACTGTCACTGGTTAGATCAGTTTCCAAACCAAAAATCTAAATGTGCCTTTTGCATTTTGGGTCTGTTTTATGTTTATTCTCTGCATGTTACGGCTATCTTGATGGAAGGGGAACCACATCATAATAACTAGGGAGAATAAATAATCATTTATTAAGAAGGAAATACTTGTCCATGCATATTCTCTCTTAAAGGCTCTATTTCCTCATAAATCTTCTGTATATTTGTAAGGAATTTAAAATATGAAACCATAATTTCAACTGCCAAACTTTTAACAATGTGTCATTCTAGATTCCTTATGTTTGTATACTTCTTCATATAATCAGTGAGTTTTGTTTTTAAAATACTTCTGCATTTTGTTTTTCAAATTTAATATGCATGGATAATTTTGCATTCTTGTGAATTTACCTAATTCAGAAAGATTTATCTAAGTGTTGCCCTTTGACTATTAAACACTAGATGTAATGTTGCTGTGAAACTTTTTGCATAAATGAAACATAAAAAAGTGTTGTGCACACATTTGCCTGTTTAAATTTTTAAGGAGATACTTTGGAAAAGATGTCTGATTTAAATAAGGCCAAAAAAGAGTGCTTCCTATTGCCAGAAGTCTGAACCAGTGGGCAAGCAGGATAAAAGTGAATTGCTATCAATAAGGAGGTTAAGGCAAGTCTTGGGAGCATCAAAATAGGCCTGAAACTCCCAGCAGCCCTCTTCCTCCAAGTTCTTCCAATACAGGATAAGACTTGGATTTGCAAAAATTGGTAGATTTGCTTTGGCCATTCTTTCTACTCATTGGGATTGATAGGGAATGTGACAACAAAGCCTTCATTTACTTCAACCTTTTGATTAGATACCTTGAAAAATAGGTTGATCCCATCAAATGCTGATTCACTCTACCTCCAGAAAGGAGAATGTATAGAGAAAATTCTTGGAAAACATCAAAGTAGAAAAACAGAGTGGGCTGCAACAAAAGAAATCCTTGGAGTGATTCTGAGTATTTACCTGTTTCATTCTCACCAGCAGTGTGCCTTGTTCCTCCTTGTCCTCATCATTAGGGAGCGTTTATTTGTCCCAGTCTAATGGAAGCCAAAGGCCGAAGGGTTCTTGTACATCTCTTTGAATGCCGCTGCGCATCTCTGCAGGGTCTTTCCCAGAATTTCTTAACCTGAAGTGATTCTTTGAGCCTTTAATATCTTGATAATGTTTCCATGAGCTTCATGGGAGAAAAAAAAAAATACATTTGAGGCAATTGGGCCCAAATAACTTTGACACGTTACATTTCCCTTGAAATTTTAAATATTTTGTGATGCCCCGCTGAATTTACTCCCATCTCCTCCCTAGGTTATCTTGATGCACTTTTGAGGAACTGTGGGTCGACAGACATGTCTTTAAATTTATTTTTAAGTCAAAAGTACACGTTATTCTCACGTGATCAGTGGCGTGTGCCTGGGCTGCATCCCTGAAATTCCCATGCACTCATTCAGCCGAGGCTCAGGCTTTGGTTCCTATTCTTACACTTGATCATTCCTTTTGGTGGTTCCTTTCCTTTTCATTAAGAAAGCTATCCGCTGTTTCCATGGGTTTTGCTTTATGAGATTCGTAGATAATTTTAAAGACAGGGCTTGCTATAATTTTGTTCCTAATAGGGAAAAATGACCCCGAGTGTGACCTGTGTGGTGGAGACCCAGATAAGAAGTGCCGCACCTGCTCCTGTCATGTATGTGGTGGGAAACATGAACCCAACATGCAGCTTTTGTGTGATGACTGCAACATGGCCTATCACATATACTGCCTGAACCCGCCTTTGGAGAAGGTCCCAGAAGAGGAATACTGGTATGCTTATCAGGCTTGTTGTTGTTGTTCTTGTTATGTTAAGAATGGAATGTAAAATCTGTATTTGAACAGTTATTGAACCACCAAAAAGTCTAACAATACACAGAGCATATTGAAGTTCCTAAAATGTTACAGGTGATGGTTACTTGGCACTGATAGCTGGGTTGGATTCCTGCAGGAACTTCTGAACTGCTCTCTAGCTCCAGTTTTAATCCCTTCATTCCCTGCTTCAATATGGAAGCCTTTCTTTCTAAAATGCAGGTTTGATTGTTTTAATTGTTTGCTTCAAAGGCTTTATATTGCCCCATAAGACTTAGCATGATTTTAGTTGCTTTTCCAGCAGTTTATCTTGCCACATTCTTTTTCCATATTCTGAAATACTCTACACTTTCTCCAGGTTAAATTTCTTTAAATCCCTGCAGTTAATCCTGTTCTTTTTATTGCCCCAGGTTTTCACACACATGTGATTCTTAGGGGACACATTTCCTCCTGTGCTTGGCTTAGATGATTCTCACTGTCACCTTTTCACTAACATAGAATTCCTTTAATCAACCTTTATGACTAGCCCTAACTGTACTCCTGCGTTAGCTGTCCATAATAATAATGGAACATAACGCAGGAACTCTAAGGTACTTTGGACAACTTGTGGAAGTAAGTTACATTTGTTTTGATGTAAAAATCTTTGAAATCCATGTATCATTTTTGGCAACATGTATTTTACGTATGTACATAGATTTCAAATATTTTTTTCTCACATTTTCTTTGAACTGCTTGAGTGCCAGTGTATTAAGTGTCCTTGTATTAGTGTACGCGAGACACTAACCTAGTGCTTGATATTGATTGTTGGCATTTAATCCTGTGAAATGGATACGAAGAAAGAATAAGGCTCCAAGATCAAACATACTTGCGAAAATCCATACTTCTGTGAGTAGTATTAACTGCAGAAAACTAAGGAAGTGAGTTTAGAAAAGATGGGGGAAAATGTGCCCAAAGTTAAAATGAACTAAAAGTACCAAATTATGAACATTTTTTTTAGAAAATTGGACCATATCACTGTTCTGACCAGACAGCTTAAGGCAGTGAAAGTCATGGTCAGAACTCGTGCTCACAAGTGAGCAGCTGGTATCTGTAAATGGTTTCTTCCCGGCCTGTCGGGAGGGAGGTTGCTTTGTTCTAACAGAGCTGTAAGGGTGGGGAGAATGAGCCATGCTCCTTTCCCTTCTCTCTGTGCCCTCACGTGCTTGTATCTGAATTTTGCCATCACCAGCAACTGTGTTTGTTTTAATGGATGATATATTCCTGCTTCTCTAAACCATAAACCTTTTGCCTCCTCTCACAGTTGCAGTGTACTTTTACCCTTTTGAAAGTCTCATTTCTAAATCTCCCAAGTAGCCATTAAGTGGTTCATTCTCATTCATATCCCAGAATCCTTTGAGTCAACACAGATACATGCACCCTTCCCTCCCTCCCTTGATTCTGTATTTCCCACCAGAGGTCTACCTCATTTCCGGCTCTCTTCATGGCCAAGTTTTCAAGAACCATTTCACTGATGTTCCCATTTCCTCTACTCTGCTCATATCTCAGCATCACAGTCTGTATTTTCCTCCCCACTATTTCAGGATCTCTGCTTATAGCAGGCTCACGGGTACTTCATTCCACCAACCTGGGTTATCGGTTTAAGCCTGCTCCTTACTCCGCCGCTTACTCTGTGTGTGTTTCTCAAGATTAGTTACTTAACACTTTTTCTCTTGCTTAACACTGTTCAGTAGCGTTAAACATGATCTTGTGAATTGGCAGTCAAGACTGAATAATGGGCAAAGGTGTGTTCTTTGCTCTGTAAGTCACATGGAATAGGTCATTGCCATGGAAGAAAAGGTGAACTGAGTTGCAGCACTCTGATCTCAGAGGATTCCCAAAGCTTTTGTCCTGCTGTGACACTGTGGCCCCGTCTGATTCTGCCGCTCTTTCAACAAGACTTAAGTCAGTTTGGGATATATGTTAGAATCCTATGAACAGCTACAAATAAGCTAAAGAGCAGGCAGACGTCCTTGGAGTACTGTATCGTTATTATAGATAGCTTTGCCTTTTATCTGTGGGAATTCTAATAACAAATTTAAATACGTAATTTAATGTTTGCTCTAGAGGTATCCTACTTTCTTTTTTAAATAAGAACTTTAAATGAATAACTTGTATTCTCAGTATTAATGATTAGAGTTCATGGTATCATTTGAATGTCACAGTTTCAGCTGAGCTTTGAACTAAATTGAGCATTTATAGTATTAAAATATTAAAGTCCTCTACAGGAATGACCAGACTTTTTTTATATAGTGTAATCAAATAAATATTTTGGAAAGTTTAATACAGGGAATGCCAGCTGAAGCTGTGTAACAGGCATAAAGTAATACGTATTAAAACTAGTTGTAACCTAGAAGAGCAACTAACTCTGTAACTGGTCTTAGTGTGGTTTTGTTAAAATTCTTTTTCTTCTTTTTTTCCTTTCCCCCCTTGAAGGTATTGTCCTTCCTGTAAAACTGATTCCAGCGAGGTTGTAAAAGCTGGCGAAAGACTCAAGATGAGTAAAAAGAAAGCCAAGATGCCATCCGCCAGCACTGAGAGCCGGAGAGACTGGGGCAGGGTAAACAGGAAATCCTCCTCCCTCGTAGCACTCTTACTGTGAATGTTCTAGTAGCAGCAATGTAGTTATTCCTCAGAATCAGTGACATGTGATAATAAGGGAAAACTGCATAAATACTTAGGTTTCTATTTTACATACATCTCATAAGAATTCAAAGTTTTCCTTAAGATTTATAACACATTTCTCAAATACCTTGTTTTGTGATTTATAGGGAATGGCTTGTGTTGGTCGTACAAAAGAATGCACTATTGTCCCTTCTAATCATTATGGCCCTATTCCTGGTATTCCTGTTGGATCAACTTGGAGATTTAGAGTTCAGGTATGTTTTTAAGCTGCCTTAGTTGGAATAGCTCAAATTGAAGCAATATTAATATCTACTGATTATATACGGGGGTCAGTAGCACAGAGGAAGTACATCATATCATTTTTACTGTGATGAATGTCACAATTTTTCTGTCTTTTACAGTTGTATAGCTAATATTATTAAACTTACTGAAGAAATTATCTTTGCAAAAATTTCATGTAAAGCATTAATATTTCCTTTATGCCATGTGGTAAGTCTCCAAGGGGAGACTCCCAAGAGGCCACACCTGGAGCTGAGCCCATCTGAAGCCAGGAACTTCTTACATGGCTCTCACTCAGTGCAGGTCTTAAGGCTTTGATCCGCCCTCTACTTCTTATAATAAAGGAAAGAACAGATTTTTATTTGGGTTGATGGGGTGGGAGAAATCAAGGGACCCTACCTTGCTCAAGATTCTGGATTTCCAAAGCTTGAACTGTTTTAGATTCTGTTGCTCTTACCAATTTGTATTGATTTCTGAAGTATCTTCCTTTCCCACGTCCTGAATTTTAATTTCTTTTACTGTCTTAACAAAAATTGGTTGATTTAAAAAAAAAAAATGAAGAACCATTTTCTTTTGGAGTTTGCAGTTCCAAAGAAGACACAAAATTGAGGCTATCTGGATCACTGCAAGACTCCCTAGGGAGAGCGTATTTGGATAGGATTGAGCAGGTTTGATCCTGGTGTTTTCACCCGTGAAGGAGGAGCTGCAGATAAGGGATACAGCAGCTGGATCGATAACATTGCATGCTCAACTTGGACTTCATTCTGCCATACCTTATGTTGGTTGAAGTCAAAAGCAGAATTGTTCTTAAAAGGCTCATTCTGTAATACATGGAATGGGTTTTGAGGAACAAACTGCAGCCGACGAAATGGACGTGTCATAAATATTCGTGACTCAACTAAGGTGCAGCAGTAGAAGTAAGGGGGAAAAAAAAAAGATTTGAGAGATTTAGGAGGTAATTGGAGCAGGCCTTGTGACTGGATGGGCTTGAGGAGTCAGGGAGTGGAGTGGGACTGAATTACTCCTGCAGTTTTTACCTAGCGGAGTCCGTGGAGAAAGCCAAAAGCAAGAAGTGATGGCAGCAAAGAGATTGGAAGCGCTGTAATGTTCTAGCGACTTCTGCTGGATGTTACAATAGATACGAGATGATGATTACTTGGTAGGCAGTGTGAAAGTTATCTGAAGATAACTAAACTGAGAAGAAAAGAAAAGCACCCCGGATGAGACATGATTCTTGAGCTTTCAGGGTTCGGGAATGTTTAGGACAGGATTTGGTAACTGTAACTTTGTTGTCCAGAGGCATTTTGAGTTTCTTTTCTCTTGTTTGATAGGTCAGCGAAGCAGGTGTTCACAGGCCGCACGTTGGCGGGATTCATGGGCGCAGTAACGATGGGGCTTATTCTCTGGTCCTGGCTGGTGGATTTGCAGATGAAGTAGTAAGTCGTGACTCGCTCTTGCTCCGTAGAACCTGCGCTTATGTTTCAAATGCAGATACTTTGGTTAGGATGCATCAAGCAGTGCTGTGTCTTTGTAATTTAACACTTTGCTAAAGTGATTGCTTTATACGAGACAGCAGGTAAATCATTTGGTAATGTCTGATCTTTACATTTACTGATTTGACTTACACGTTTGGGAACTTTTAAGGAAAATATAATCTCTGTAGGACTCATTTTTCAAAACATGAAGCTTATTCTTTTTTAAAGATTTATTTTTATTGGAAAGGCAGGTATACATAGAGGAAGATCTTCCTTCCACTAACTTACTCCTCAAATGGCCACAATGACTGGAGCTGTGCTGGTCCTAAGCCAGGAGCCAGGAGCTTCCTCTGGGGCTCCCATGTGGGTGCAGGGTCCCAAGGCCTTGGGCTGTCCTCAACTGCTTTCTCAAACCACAGGCAGGGAGCTGGATGGGAAACGGGGCCACCGGGACACGAACTAGCAGCCATATGGGACCTTGGCAGCTAGGCTACTGCTCTGGGCCCAAAATATATTATTTTGATCTAACTTAAATTCACATGTAACATCAGCAATAATACACAGTCCCTTGCATTCCGCTCAGTTTCCCTCACTGTGTATAATCCAGTATCACAATCACAACTGGAATATTGGTGTTGATAAAGTCATTATGAAGAATATTTGTTTCATCATGTTTCCCCACCCCTTTGAAGGATTTATTTTATTTATTTGAAGAGCAGAGATATGGAGAGAAATCACCCAAGCCCTGGTCCACTCTCCAAATGGCCGCAGTGGCCAGGCTGGCCAGACTAAAGCAGCAGCCAGTAGCTTCTGTGTGTCCCACCTTAGTTCAGAAGCCCCGTCCTCAGGCCAGCCATGCTGCCTTCCCAAGGATGTTATCAGGGAGCTCTGTTGGAAGTGGAGCAGCCGGGACCCGAACTGGCCTCTACCTGGGATGTTGGCACCTGTAAGCTGCAGCTTTACCTACTACGCCTCAGTGCTGACCCCCAGGTCGGCATATTGAAGCTGTATCCTTCATTCTCTGCCTCTAAGCCCTTAACTCCTGACAGCATAAATCATTTCTACATTGCTGTAACCTTATCATCGTAAGAATTTTTTAAATACTTCTCCTTCTCTATCTGTGAAAGGCAGAAACAGAGGCAGACAGGAAGATCACACATTCATTAGTTTACTCCCCAAATGCCCATGGTAGTCAGGGCTGCTCCAGGCCTCAAATCACGAGCCCAGAGCCCAATCCTTGCCTCCTGTGTGTGGCAGGAACCCAGACATTTGAGCTGCTTACCAGAACATGCAATGGTGGAAAGTTGGAGAAAGGAACTAAGAGCCAAGACCTGAACTCAGGCCCTCTGGAATGAGACATGAGTTTCTTAAGTAGCATCTTAATTGCTGTCCCCAGTACCTTCCCTGCCCAAGAATATTTGTAAATAGAACCATACTCAGCTTTGGGACTGGATTTTTTTCACTCAGCATGATTTTCTGAGCTGGTAGCATGAATTAATAGTTCATTCTTTGTTGTTGTTGAGTATTAGTTCATGTTACCACTTTTTGTTTTGTTAAGATTTATTTATTTGCAAGGCAGAGTTACATATAAAAAGAGAAACACACTCTTCTATCTGCTGGTTTACTCTCCAAATGGTTAAAATGACCAGGGCTGGTCCCCCATTTTAGTACCTGGGCCATGTTCCTCTTCTTTCCTAGAGTATTAGCAGCCAGCTAGGTAGGAAGTGGAACAGCGGTACTTGAACTGATGTCCAGAAGGAATACTGCTGCTGCAGACAGCAGCTTAGCGTACTGCACCGTAGCACTGGCCCTGTCACCATTTGTTGAACCATTAGCCTATAGAATCTGAGTCAAGAGTAGACGTGGGATTAGATCCTAGGTGCCCTATTAGCATGTATTGATTGCTAGGACAAATGTCTGCCCTGACACAGCTTTTGTTGAAATCTAAACATTGTGAGTCCTGGCTGCTGCATTTCTGATCCTGCTCCCTGCCACATGCCTGGAAAAGCAGTGGAAGAGCATTCAAGTGCTTGAGGCCTTGTACCCCTGGGGAAGACCCCAGGGAAACTTCCGGCTCCTTCCTTTGGTGCCATTTTGAAAGTGAGCCAGTTGATGGAAGATCCCCCTACCTTTCCCTTTCTCTGTAACTCTGTCTGATAAATCAATAAAATCTTTTTTGCTTTTTGAAAAAAGTATCTCTGATCACAGTGAGGTACTTCATGTCACCATTGCCACCCCTACCTGCCCTCTTGCACACACACAATCACATACACTTTTCTCTGTTCCTGTCCTTGGGCTTCTTACACCCTGTGCCTTTGAGCTCCAGTGGGGTTGAGCCTTCCTAATGCCTGGAGCTCCCACCTCTTTCACCCCACCCGGGCTTTCCCATTTTAAGCCCTGATTCTATGAACCTCTGTGTGTTGGAAACACTGGCCATGAGAGCTTGAGACATCAGTGTTTCACCTTATAGATACTGAGTTTGCTCAGCAGGTGAAAAATGTCCTATATTCGTTCCAATGAGCTAAAACAGTGACAAACCTAATAGTGCTAATGGGCAGCTGGCACATACCAGTACTGCCAGAGCAGAGGGAAAATGTGAGTGCAGTCCTGTTGCCTAGCGATGCCCCATGCCACGGACTCTCTCTGACCTCCCCTGAGCCAACAGCTGTGAGCAGTGCCTGGCACAGTGCAGGACCAGAGGCCAGCCAGCAGTTGTCATTGATCACTCACCCATGCTGTCGGTTGTGATGTTAGGACCTTGTGCTTCCAGGGACCGTACGTTGGAATGTGTGCGTCTGTCTTAGGTGTTCAAGGATCAACTGCATTAGGGTTAGGACCAGCACTGTAGTACAGCATGTCTCTGTGCTTGCTGTGAGGCTGGCATCCCCTATGGGTGCCAGTTTGTATACAGGCTGCTCCACTTCTGATCCAGCTCCCTGATAATGTGCCGGGTAAAGCAGTGGAGGAGGACCCAAGTGCTTGAGCCTCTGCAGCCACATGGGAGGCCTGGAGGAAGCTCCTATCTCTGGCCTGGCACAGCCTTGGCCATTGTAGCTATTTGGGGAGTGAACCAGCAATACACACAAACACCCACCTAGTAGTGAATCAGACTATCAATTCATTGTTACTACGGATATAATTGTGCAACTAGTTTGCATAGCATGCATTTGGGGCTTTTCAGATTTAGTAGGTGCTTTATATTCCTTTTAGTTTTCAGATTGTTTTCCAAGCATATTTTGAGTGGCCTGAAAGTAATATGGATGAACCCATATAGTGTGAAAGGTAGGAAGCTTACTGTACTGTTAGGACTTTAAAAGAAACTTTTTAAAGGTAAGCTTGCATTGTAAAATTTGTTTACTGTCAATGTCAGAATTTGTATATTTGGCAGCAGACTTGGTATGATATTGATTACAGTTCGGAATTTGTGGAGTATTTGTGCAAGTGATGCTGCCCAGGAAGAATCTGTAATTAGTATTAAGCTTATCTTAATTATCAATGATTAGATTAAATTTGATGTTTCCAGCCCCGAAGGGCCTATAAGAGTCTATATATTACATATACAGCATGAGAATATTAAGATTTAGAGATATTGGAAACTATAAGTAAACCTTTTAGGTTCCACGATATAATTTGAAGATACAGCACTCACAAGATTACATTCAAATTTTACATGATTTTGGTAGGTGTGGTAAGAATATGTCATAAGTTGATGTTTTACTTCTGAGATAAGAATTGATGGAATTACACTCACGTTTATACATCTGAACACACAAAATCTTCTGCTGCAGGACCGAGGCGATGAGTTCACTTACACTGGAAGTGGCGGTAAAAATCTTGCTGGTAATAAAAGAATTGGTGCGCCATCGGCAGATCAAACATTAACAAACATGAACAGGTACTTCTGTAAAGACTGTTTGGAATTTGGATAGTGTGTCAAAATTGTATTGTAGGACTGTACTTTGTAACCTAGAATACAGGGAAGAATCCTAAACCGGAAATTCAAGATCAAAAATTAGGATTCCATTGCTTGGTGATGTAGTTGCAAGCATCTGACCTTCCTTCTACCATGATTTTTAAAATGGAATTTAATTCCAGTATTACCTAATAGCATAGGTAATGTATTGGAAAACATGTTGACATCTTTGAAGGAAAAGAGCCTATATAATTTAAATGAAATTGAGGACGAGGTGGCTTGTCTAATAAGTATTTCATAAATAAAAGCTAAAGTCACGTGCTGTTCAACATGGATTTATCTCTTAAAAACCTCATTT
This sequence comes from Ochotona curzoniae, assembly GCF_017591425.1. Classification (NCBI taxonomy): domain Eukaryota; kingdom Metazoa; phylum Chordata; class Mammalia; order Lagomorpha; family Ochotonidae; genus Ochotona; species Ochotona curzoniae. The sequence continues at coordinate 6,079,328 of NW_024466446.1, read as the reverse complement.
TAGAGGTGACACAATCATGTGCAATAGTGTTATGTTTGGAAGCCACATTTTTGCACACAAATGAACCGTCATTAATCAGATATGCACTCAAGGTAGTTTCAGGGTTTATTCCAATAAGATGTCTTCTAAGTGATTTAAAAGGGAATGTTTATATAGTTATGAAAGTTATATTTTGTAATTAAATCCCCTTAAAGGTATGACAGAAGAGCCACCTGTGTAATCTTTTTTCTGTAAAAATTATGAATGATATTCTAGCCCTCTTGGGAATAAAAAAAATCAATAATTTCAAGACGTTATTTATACATATGTGCTAATACTGTCATTTAATAATGGGTAACCCAAACCATCAGATGCCAAAATTCAGATTTATAATTTGCCATGCTTAAATTTGATGATTATTTCTCAAAGCTAAAATTTTGATATCTGGTGTATAAGAGTACTTTGTGGATTGAGTTAAAGCGAGTGTTTTTCACTTTGAGTCTGACTTGGGCTTAAGTGTAGTGTCCCTTTAACTTCTGAGTATCATATGAAGGCAAGACTCTGCCAGCATGATTTCAAGATTTTCTTGCATCCCAAGCTCCAAGGAATCTCTGTTCTTATGTCTTCTGTGTTATTTCTGACAGTAGGATTACTTTACTGAACCAGCAGAGGAGACAGGTCAGATTTGCTGGTGAAAGCCCATTTCCTCACTCTCCCTCTCATAGCAGGAAAGCAGCTCTTCAGGAGCAAGGGTCTCAGGAGAACATGAAGAAAGGCCATAACGCGTTTGGCCCGTGAAAATGTGTCTTGCATTTGCTGCAAGAGGGTTTTTTTTCAAGTTTTCAGATCTCAAAATTGTATTTCTCATCAATAATAGGTTGTTTTGCTTGAATGAAACTTCATTAACTGTCCACTTTTGCAATATACACAGTAGATAAATTCCTTCAAGCCTTGAACAATCTAACCATTTCTGTTAACTCTATTTAGAAAAGAACTGATGAGCAATACTTATATAATGGGGGGGGGGTTAAATTGCTGTATGGAAACAGTTTGCGATGAACTTAACATAGACATCGAGTCAGAGACTTTCTGTATTGAACTATGAATATGCCTCATGCTGGAAGGACCTCTGGGGCAGAGGTATCTGTCTTACAAACATGAAATGAAAACTGAATGAAGGACCCCATGAGCTCAGATTCATAGGCGTATACTCTCTCCTAGCATGTGTACCCGGATGGGGTATGGCTCCGGTCATTTTTGCCTCTCTGTGAAGAAGATGTTTAGCGTCTTCTTGCTTCTGAGAAGTTTCTTTCCTAGCTCTTCCGCTTTAGAAACTGAAGGCAGCAGCGGGATGGTACGGCCACCGTTTATCAGGGCGCGAGGAGGCAGCTGCGAGGCTGGGCTGGAGATGGACTTCATGGGAACATTTTCTTGCTTTTTTTTTTTTTTTTTTTTTGGCCAAGTTTCATCCTCTTTGAGTCTTCACATGATTGAGTGGCCTGTGTGGCTATGACTGCAGATTCGTGGTGACAGTAATTGTGCCTGAAGGGGCCAGTGAACAGTAAAGCGTTCTGTGAAGTAAAAGGAAGGTAGCATGTGTCCTCTTTAAGATGAAGCGTGGAGGTCTCTTAGAGAGTCTGTCAGTGAGATACAGTACTGGCTCTAAAGTTGATGAGTTGATGGATGTCCTCTGCTTTCTGCCTTTTAGTTTTTTTTTTAAATGCATATTCCTTTTGTACATATATTTTTAAAAAGATAACTTTGTAATCTTTAACTCTGACCATGGCTATAAAGATTGTTTAAAAAAAAAAACAAAAATACTTTAAGGAGATGACTGTAGTTAACATTTTTATTTTGAGCTTTCGTAAAAGGAACCTCACCTTGGGAAAATATTTTTCTTATCACTCAAGTTAGGAAATTTGTCGTCCTCCCCCCCCCCAAGAAAGCACAGGGTTTAAACAAGTTGAGGTGTTTTGGGTGGGACTTGGTGCCCCAGGGCAGCTCTGTTATCTAGTCACACACACAGGAAAAAGCACTTGGGCTAAGGCAGGGGCTTCCCCCAGCTTCCTCTTCTTTTTCTTTGTGTCATCAGTAAAACACAGTGAGGTCAAACAGCCAGAAATCTTTATTGCCATGATTGAACACAGACGTTGGGTTGCTTCAGTCTTCTTTAAGTTGCCTTTTATGGGGACCTTTACAGAATATTCTCATATTGCACTTGTATCATTTAAACTTTAAAAACCTCTGTTGTCTGGAATATGGAAAGGAGGCCCGTGAAGGTCATTTGTACCTTGATGACATTTATATTTCTGAATTTCTTTCTACATTATTCCAGCCACTTACCTCACTCCCTTATCAAAATAACTATTAAAAAAAATCACTTGCTTTAGTTTTCCAACATTCAGCGAACGTTATTCCATGTATTTCTAGTTGTTTTCTATTATACGTGGCACAGATGTTATTACTTTCAGAAGAACCCTACAGGCTCTCTGAGAACCAATCCCCTGGCTTGGGGATGACATCAGGAAACTGATTTGTCTTCTCTGCTGGTGGGGGAAAGCATAATCCTATTATCTGGAATAATATGGAAAGAATCATAGAATCTTAATCATCAGGTAAGGCATAATTCACCTTTTAATTAAGCTAATGACTCGATTCTGCACTTGAGGGGGGATTACTTGGTATAAAGACTTTGTTTTGTTTTTTAGGGCATTGGCCCTAAACTGTGATGCTCCATTGGATGATAAAATTGGAGCAGAATCTCGGAATTGGAGAGCTGGTAAGCCAGTCAGAGTGATACGCAGTTTTAAAGGGAGGAAGATCAGCAAATATGCTCCCGAAGAAGGCAACAGATATGATGGCATTTATAAGGTGCTCTATCCAGCATGACATCTTGTTGGTCGCTCTTCTGGGCTTTCAAGGCAGGGCTGCCTCATGGGAACTCCTGTGGGTGGGCTAGAAGAACCAGTAGGCCATCTTTGTTGGTATTTCTGCTTTTTCTGCGAATGTAACAGATGATATTTTGAACATTCCTAAGGGCTGGGTTATATTTTGGGTTAAGATTTTTTTTTTCTCTGAGAATGTTTTTTATGGTTAAAAATTTTTTAAATAAATTGACCATTGTGGACCTAATCTTACATACCTTTCCAGAATAAATTTAATTGTAATGATTGTGATAAGAGTTTCAAAGCAGAGTACACTGTATAAGTTTAATTTTAATGACCATAATAGATTTTCAAAGTAGAACACATTGTAATGTTAAAATCCGATTTGCATTCTTTGTATAAAATGTGGGTGTCCACTGCCACCATTTTAATCTACCTACAGTGCAGAATTCTGTCAATGAGTATTGTTTTATTGATATATTCAAGTTTTATAGAAACTAATAAAATAGGATCGAAACTATTTTAATAAATATTCTTGGCTTTTTCGAGTATTCTCACAGCAAAACAATTATTTTCTTAAATTGCTCTTAGTTCAAGACAATTTATTTAAACTAACATGATGACTTTATGAATAAATTTGGGCTTAATGTTTCAAGTTAGTCCTGAAATATTGTGCCTTAGGTGGTGAAGTACTGGCCAGAGATTTCATCGAGCCATGGATTCTTGGTTTGGCGCTATCTTTTAAGACGAGATGATGTTGAACCTGCTCCGTGGACCTCAGAAGGGATAGAACGGTCCAGAAGATTATGTCTGCGTCTACAGGTTAGATTCCATATTCATTAAAATGTGTACCACTGCACTGTGTGGCTTAACAATGGATGCAACCACTGATGGGTCAGGGTGAGGAATAAAATTGTATATAGAAGGAAAGGCAAGCATTCTAGTGAGCTCTCCTAGGGCCGTGTGTTGAGCTTGGGCTTGTCAGTGTCAAGTGAAGTGTTGCCAATTTGATATGGAAATGATCTTAAGTATAAGGGAAAAAGAAAAATTCATAAAATTCAGGTGCCAAGCCTAGAGAAAGGATGGCCATTGCCGAGGGCTCGGGATGTGCCTCTGGCAGGGGAAGGGTGGGGAAGTGGCTTGTTAGAATGGTCTGCTTTCTACCCTTCTCACTATTCCTCACCCCTTTGTACTCTTCCACCACAAAGCTGCTTTCATGCCCTACCCGTGCTCTTAGTTCTTTGCTTTCTACCCTTTGCTCATGCTCACCTGTTCGCCCGTAAGAGGCCTTGTTGATTTTGTGTGCACAGTACTTGGGATGGTTGCATTCCCCCCCTCCCTGCCTGCATACCTTGCTGTGTCCGTGACACTGACTTCAGGCCATGCTGGAGTTCATCCTCTATCATTCTTCATCATGATTCCCGTAGGACTGCTAGCTTTGTGATCTCCCCTGGCACGGCCCTCACTGCATGTCTAGGGGTTGAACTGTGGGCAAGTGTCTGACCACCCAGGTAGGTAAGTGCGTGTCTTCCAGTGCAAGTCTGTATTTGTTTTTGTTTTCTTTTTAAATTCAGAATTGATTGCTGGTGAAATACTTAGCAAAATCATTCTTTTTTAACTATTTTAAAAAAAACCTTGGTAAATCCATTTTCAAATGACTTATGATTCTAGTGATCAGAGCATTGTTCTACAAAGAGGTTACATTTGAAACTGAGCAGAAGCATTTGAGTCTATTTATTGTGATGGGTGAAACACAGTGAAGTTTAATATTTGTTAAGATTTATTTTAAAGGGCCCGGCACGGTGGCGCAAGTGGTTAAGGTCCTCACCTAGCACGCCCGGGATCCCATATGGGCGCCGGTTCTAATCCCGGCAGCCCCGCTTCCCTTCCAGCTCCCTGCCTGTGGCCTGGGAAAGCAGTTGAGGACGGCCCAAAGCTTTGGGACCCTGCACCCGCGTGGGAGACCCGGAAGAGGCTCCTGGCTTCGGATCGGCATAGTATCGGCCCGTCGCGCTCACTTGGGGAGTGAATCATCGGACGGAAGATCTTCCTCTCTGTCTCTCCTCTCTGTATATCCGCCTTTCCAATGAAAAAATAATAAAAATAAATCTTTAAAAAAAAAAAAAAAAAGATTTATTTTAAAGACTGAGTGAGTAAGAGAGAGAAAATTTCCTCCATTTGCTGGTTTACCCCCAAATGCCCACAACAGCTGGAACTTAGCCCTGCCAAAGCCAAGAGCCAGCTGCCTTCCCAGGCACCTTAGCAGGCCATGAAATCATAACCCGAGTAGCAGGACTTGAACAGGTGCCGGTGTGGGATGTGGGTGTCTCAAGTAGTGGCTTTACCAGCTGTGCCACGGTGCCCGCCCCAACAATGAGTTTTAAACATATGTGTTATCACGAAGCATTTTCTTACTCCCCTCAAGAAAAGTGGCTGTTAATGCGTAAAGGGTGATACGTAGGATTTGTGCTGTAACAGTTAACTTTCAGACGGCAGATGATTTAGTTTCTTTAGTCTTCTGAAACTCCTCCCTCCCCTCATTTTGTGAGAGGAGATATTGGAACCTTATTTTTTTCCACACTGACTTCAGTCAACTGTAATCCAGCTATTAAATTGCAGGCTGTGCTCTGCATTTGATCCTTACCTTCATACCCGAATTCTCCCTCTCTTAAGCTTCACACCACTTAGTCACTCTCAGGAAAACTTATCTTTCCTGGCATAGATTTGAAACGAAGTTTATTGCATTATAAGATAGAATGTTTTAGCTACCTGGTTTTATACTGAATTTAGACTCTTACCAATCTCTGTTCCTTTGAATTCTTCTCTTTACATGAAGTCTTTCAGTTTAAGGAAAGTGTAGATTCTCTTCGCTCTGACTTTTAACACTCCTTATCAGGATCCTGAGCGTGCCTGCCCTTCTCTGATGCTTCAGTCTGGTGCTAAATGCTTCAATCTGCATTGTCTCGTTTCAGTACCCAGCGGGTTACCCTTCAGATAAGGAAGGGAAGAAGACAAAAGGACAATCCAAGAAACAGGCCAATGAAAGCACAAAAAGGCCCCTTTCAGATGGTAGGTGACAGCACAACACAGATCCTGACGATATCTGTTTGATTAAAGGAAGATAGCCAGAGAACACATTGAACAAGGAGCAAAGGGGTTTTGGTGGGGTGATTTGGGGCATGGGTGTTAGCTGTTGTTTTGGCTCTGACACTTAAAATATAGCAAACGCAGCATCCTACTCTCCACGGAAACCTCATGCTCCTGTGTGGGTTATTTTCTGTTCAACAGTAGAAGTAAGGATGGGCTTAGCTCTTGTTTCATGGTTCTGCACAGAACCTCTTCTAATTCATCAGTCTTTTTTAATAAACCCAGATGAGTCTCCAAGTGCCTCTAAAATGTTCAAAGCATGTGATTCTACGGAAGCAGTTGAGGCTTTCCAGCTGACTCCTCAGCAGCAACGTCTGATTAGAGAAGATGCTCAGAATCAGAAACTGTGGGATGAAGTGCTGGCATCACTCGTGGAAGGACCAGTATGTAAAAACTTCTTTAAAAACCATAGGGTGAAAAGTAATTTCATCATTGTGAAGTATGATGTCCACAAGTCAATCCAAATTTGATCCCGTTTCTAAGAACTAATTAGATGTCATATATTTAAATATTCTTAAATTTAAAAAAAAAAGATTTCTTATGTGGTTTTTGGCCTGTGTTCTGTCTCTAAACTTAATTTGTTTATGTATTTGAAAAGCAGAGAGAAAAACAGAACTTCCACCCATGGCTCACTTCCCAAATGGTAAAATCGAGGAATTCAATCCAGATCTGTTAGGTGCTGCCTGCTAGGGGTTACGTTAACAGGAAGCTAGAACTGAGGGCAGAGTTGCATCTTAACCAACCAGCCGGATGCCCGTCCCTAGAACCTAACTCTCATGCAATTTCACACAACTTTCTAAACCTGTATGTTCAACTCAGGGATAAAATATGACAGTGTTTGTATATATAAATCTTACGTGTACATTTCTGTAAAAGATTTTTAATTTGTTTATTTGAAAGGCAGAGTGACAGAGAAGGAAAGTCAGCAAGTGAAAAAGGTCTTTTATTCACTCATTCGCTTCCCAGCCGGGGCTGGGTGAGGCAAAAGCCACAGCCTGAACTCCATCTGGTCTTCCTCCTGAGTGGCTAGGCACAAGCCCATCTTCTTGCTGGTTTCCCAGGTGCACTTCTGAATCAGAAGTGGAGCATCAAGGACCTGAACAACAGCAACCTAACTTGCTGTGCCACAGCTCTGGTCTCATTCATATTTTTGGAAGTAATTTTTTTTTTTTGGTAGTCACACATTTTAATCTCAAATCTTACATCTTGCATTGAATAGGAGTCTCAAGACTACTTTACATATGGATATGGGGTTAGGGTAGGGAGGAACTAGGTTTCATGGATGGAGCTTATCAAATTCCCCAGGTTGGAGGTGATTTTCTCACTTGCTTTATTTGCATCTTTAATTTAGCTTCTCACTTTGAATCTGTTGTTTTATAGCAGCCCTTTGTCGTCTACGATACTTGCATCCTGTTGCCCTTCCCTCTAAGCGTTGTGGAATGCAGCTGCTGTGGGTGGGCCCTGGTGCTCCTGCCCTTCCATCTTTTCCTCTCTCAGTCATTTCTTCCTTTCAGTTCCCTTTTGTTTCACTGGTACAGAGAATTAGAACTTCTTCTGCCTGAAATGGGGTGATTGAATCCTTCCGTGTGCTCACTAGACGTAAGGGACCTGTTCGAGATTTTGTGTTGCTCATTGGTGTGCACCTCATCATTATTAAGAAAGAAGCTTCCCAATATAATGTTGATGGCAGAGTTTACCAGTCTTTGGGTTTCTGTTGGATTCATCCTTTCCTTTCCCTGGGTGTGCAGTATGTTGGGGTTGCCTTAGTAAAACGAGGTTTCCATGTATGGAAAATTCAGAAAAGGAATTTTTGCTCTTTAGAAAGTGTTATGTGTGTGTTAGCCTAAAAACTGTCACTAGAATCACTCCTTGATTTTGTTATTAGAAAGACATATTAAAATGTGACTGAGTTCCTGTTTTTTTTTTCCTGATCATGAAGAATTTCATTGGTGTGTGATCAACTGCTAACCATTTTTCCTTCCTCTTTGGCGCTATTCTAGAATTTTCTGAAAAAATTAGAGCAGTGTTTTATGTGTGTCTGCTGCCAGGAGCTAGTGTACCAGCCTGTGACAACCGAGTGCTTCCACAACGTTTGTAAAGTAAGTAGCAGTCCCGCCCACCTTCCCTGCTCAGACCAGAAGGTAGACCAGCTCCCAGGCCTGTTTCAGCATGGAACAGGGAGCAGAATCCCTAGACGATGCTGCTACTTAAACAGAATTTACATCTTGATTGTAAATGTGTATTTTTCATTGAATAGTAATAGTCATTGACCTTGAGTCTGTGTCCTTGTTTCCTGTGTTTTGTCTTAGGCCTGCTTGCAGCGCTCCTTTAAGGCGCAGGTTTTCTCCTGCCCTGCTTGCCGGCGTGATCTCGGCCCGAATTACATCATGGTTCAAAATGACATTCTACAAACCCTGCTCGACCTCTTCTTCCCTGGCTACAGCAAAGGACGGTGATGCGTCCCTTCCATCGCGCCGTCCCCGCCGGCGTGCGGAACACACACGGTCTAGAGTGGGTGTGGAGGGTGGGAGCGGTCCTGGACCATCTCCTGTTCTGAAGCAGCTAATCCTCTTTCCCACATAGCCATCATCTTGTGTAGTAAGAGGCCCATTTCTCAACTGTCTTTGAAATATCAAAAGGTAGTTCCCGTCAGTAACACCTCATGTTCATGAGTAGAATATCAAAAGCCTCCGCTCTAGTTGATATCCAAGTGACGATTTATTTTGCAACTACCTCAGGACAGAACAGACGTGTGGGGGAATCTTAAAAAAAAAAAATCATCAACTAGTCCAATGAAATTTTAGCTACACACTGCCTCCCCAGTATTAATTGTGCCTGGTTATTCTTGTAATTTGATTTTAAAGAAGAGACGGTGACACGTGAGATGCTCGGACTGAACGCAGCTTCTGTAGTACGCCTACTTCCTGTCCTGTCCTTCTTCCATCATGGTGTGTGTTTTGCAAGGCCAGGTTCACTTTTTCAACCTGTGCTCCATTGTGCTTTCCTTTCTGGTGTTTTATGCGAGTTGACTACTAATGACTAATGAGAACAATATGAATGCATTGTTGCTGCATTAGTGTCGTGTGGTGTGGTTTTGCACTTACAAGAGGTATCCAGACGCTGTAGTTGTGAATGTCCATCAAGAGCCACTTCCGCATTTGTCCAGCTGTTTTTAGTGAGTCTCACCAGTGCTTTTACATCCACAGAGTATCGAGGGCTGTGCTTTTAAGAGGACTGAAATTGCTTCATATTGTGATCCTAAATTTTATATTCACTATATTCCCTAAAGTATACCTTAATAAATATTTTATGACCAGAAAAGCTGTCCGTTTTGCTTTACTTTTTTACATTTGTGCGACTTTCCCAGTGTTTTTAAGATTATTTCCAGATATGTTCATTGTGCATCTTTGCTGAAACAGACATTACTTATTTTTGGGGATGAGAACTAAAAGGAAATCGTAAATACCAAGGACAGAGTTCATTGTCATTGATTTCCGGGGGGAAAAAATATTGCCCAACCAAATGGGACATTTTCTGAATTAAGATCCTAATGACTTGCTTTTTCCACCTTTGCCTTATATTTGCTTTTAACATCATGAATTCTGCTTCTTATATCACAGAAGTGAGAAGAAAGTTTTCAAACGCTGTTCTGTTCTCTAGGGTGCTGGCATTTTCTTTGCAAAAAATAAAATTAAAAAAAAATTTAATGTGAATAGCTCAGCCTGTTCTCTGCTAGATTCAGATATTTTACATACATATAAAACCAACAGTTATTGAGTACCTCCTTGTAGTAGCCACTCATCTGTTTCCACAGTTCTCACTACAAGAAGCAGGTGTCACTGTCCCCCATTTTAGTGGGTGAACATCGGCCGTGGGGACAGTTGCAGGTGACTTATCAAAGGTGAGCTTCCCGCAGGAGCAGAGCCAGGCTGTAAGTTGAGGCAACGAGTCTTCCCTTGGTGATCTTTATTGCTCTGCCACATAAGCGCTCACCCGGGAAGAGAGAGAGAGAGAGAGAGAGAGAGAGAGAGAGAGAGAGAGAGAGAGAGAGTGAGTGTGTGTGTGTGTGTGGCAGACCAACTGCAGAGTCAGGTTCTATGAACCGTGATTTACTTTGAAGAACAAAATGTAAGCAGTACCTTCTTAGATTGAAAGTGGATCATTACATTGCAGCCTCCAGAGCTGTGTTCCTTGCAGATCGACACCCCTGTGCGCTGCTTTCCCCGATTCTCACGGCTACACCAACACTGTCTTCATTCTGCTGTAACACGATAGACCGAGGAGTGCTGGTTATAACTCTACATATTGACACTTGTCAAGAATGGCTTAAATAGCTAAATGTCTTGTTTTTATTGGACTTTTTTTTTTTTTTGGTTCATTCTTCGTAAGTATTGTAGTTTGTATCTAGAAAACAGGCACTTTTAGAAGGTCATAACCACAATGTAATTGTCACACAATTTTTGTTTGAAATGTCCTTAGTGGGTGTTTATATTGGTTTATTGGAATCGGTCTCCCAGTAAAGACCTCACACTGTCAATGATTGTGATTTTGTAAGTACCTTTAAATCTACACATCGCCTTATATTTATCCTCTCGGTCTTTTTTCCCCCACTCTCTTCACCTTCCACAGTTGTGTTTGATATTGAGTTGGTTTTGATGCATATCTGAAGCATAGAGCTGAGCATACTTTTAACAGGTTTCTCTTTACTTTATTCAGACTTTTTTTTTACTATTTGGCCCGAATTTCTCCTTAGGGCTGTCACTATCTTTTTGTTCATATAAGTGGAGTTTAAAAATAATATTTTAATAACATGAGTAACCAGGACTTTTAGTTGGAGAAGTTACTACTTCCAGATAGTGTCGTTCATTCAACAAATATGTGCACGCAAGTCAGTCTCAGGATTTGAGGTGAGCTTTGTGAAACTAGTACACTCCAGGTGTGCCCTCAGCTGTCTCAATGCTGAAAGGATAACTCAGCTGGCAGAAAAGGACCCTGCCTTTATACATTCAGCTTCGCATTTCGTTGTAAATCCTACTGGTAAGAGCTGGATAAAAAGAACTACTCTTACTTGCCCGTTTTCCCACCAGGGACTAAACATTTACCAATTCTTCTGAACGCCTTCAGTGTTGACAGTGAAAATCTGGGCAAATGGAGACTCTAAGGTGAACTGTGTCAGTCAGTGAATTCTAGAGAGATTTCATCGCGCTTGGAGTGGCAAGATTGGCAGCAATTCAGATGCTCAACTATCAAAACTGCTTGAGCAGGACCCTCGGAGCATGCCCCACATCAGGGACGTGGGATAGATGGGAGGCTGGCTGGGGCTTCTCCCTTTATCTCTCCCCTGACCCCAGATGCAGAAAGAACAATGATGTGAAAACAATGGCTACCCACGTTCCTGTAGCCCTTGACCCTTTGTGCCCTGATCAACTATGTAGAGATTATCAAAATAAAATAATTATCAAAAAAAAAAAGGTAGAACCATGGGACTTGCACTAGTGTTATGCAGAGAAAATTCTTTGAGTTTTGGTGACGGCTTAATCTATTGATTATTTTATGTCAAGGATCATGCTTGCAATACCAAATGTCATTTTTAAAATTGGGAGGAAGAATAGGTTTTTATACAAATTCATTTTCCCCTTATTATTTCCAAACTTCAATTTTTTAGTTTTTATTTCTTCCTTTGTACCTAAATATAATCCTGGATTGTGTGATTATAGTAAGGCCTTTTCTTTTAGAGCTTGAAAATGTTTCATTTTTTTGTGGCTGCCATGACCTTGATATGAAATCTGTTATTTATACAGTTCTTCCTTATGGATGTATGTTCTCTGGCTCCTTTCAAGAATTTGTCTTTAATTTTCAGAAATGTGTTCATATGTCTGAGAATGTTAGTTTCTTTGAGTTTACTCAGTTCTGAGTTCACTCTCTCTCTTGAATTTACACGGAAGTCTTGTGTCAAACTGGGCAAATTTTGAGCCGTTTTTTTTTTTTTTCCGATTAGTTTCAATACTTTTCTCCTTTTCTTGCCAACATGAATATTAGATTTCTTCTGTAAGTCTCTGAGATTTTATGCCTATTTTTATTCCGTTTACATTGTAGACATTGGGAATGACCTAGCTCACTGTCACTTATAGTCTTTAACCTTCTCATCTAGTGAGTCACAGAGAGGTCTTCCACCCACTGATCCCTGGGCCCATCTGAAGCCAGGATCCAGGAACTTCCTCCAGGTCTCCCCTGTGGCTGCGGGAGCTTGGGCACTTGGGCCAACTTCCTTTGTTTTCCTGGAAGCATTAGCAGGGAGCTGGATTAGAAGTGGAACAGTCCTGACTCTTAACAGGTGCCCACGTGGGATGCCGGCACGGTAGGTGACAGCTTTGCCCTTTATACCACAGTGCTGGCTTCCAAAGTGGGTTTTATTTTGTTGTTTCAACTTAACCCAGTTTTTTGTCTTCTAAAATTTCCACTTGGGTCTTTCTCATGCCAGTTGAAGTTGAGATTATCTCAGTTCTTGATATTATTGGAAATTTTTTAAAGAGATTTACTTTTTTTTATTTGAAAGCCAGATTTTACAGAGTGGAAAAAGAGAGAGAGGTCTGTCATCCACTGGTTCACTCCCCAAGTGGCCGCAATAGTGGGAACTGAGCTGATCCGAAGCCAGGAGCCAGGAGCTTCTTCCAGGTCTCCACTGCTTTTACAGGCCATAAATGGAGCTGGATGGGAGAGGTGTGGGCCCACATGGAATGCTGGGGCTGTAGGCAGAGGACTGGCTTTCTAAACCATACTGCCAGCCCCAGTAATTTTGTAGTATGTCCTAAATGTCAGTATCTTGAGACTGCGTTTTGAAGAAATAGAAGTGGGTCTGCATGCCCCTCCTGGCCCACCTCGCCCGGGTGTGGTTGGATCTCATTTTAGAATTCACCGCCTTTGCAGGGCTCTTCTGGTCTGTCCCAGTTGGATATGACCCTGAAAGCCTCTCTTTCCGCTCGCTCTGCTGACTGCACCCAGGGCAATGCCTGAGTGGCCAAGACGTCTGCACCAATTGAAAGAATCCCTCTCTTAAGCTCCCTTCTCTCTCTGATCTCCCCCCACCCTCTGGTTGGCATGGTTAGTGTGCTGCCCTTGGTAGCTGGTGACTCGGTGCAGTGGTTGGTCTTCGGGGTTCAGTCTCTCTCTCCCTTCAGCCTGGGGATGGGAGTTTATTTCCCTATGGTGTGGCCCTTTAAGTGGGTATGTTTAATGAACTGGTTCATGTTTGTTTTCCATCTTCTCTGCAAGGCCACTCTTCACAGTCCTTGGATGGGAAAGCAGGCTTGCTTTGCAGCCTGCCTCCCTGGACAGTGTGGAGTCCTAGGTTTCCCTGGTTTCTGAGCCCAAAGAAAGGAGGGAAAAAGATCAAGAAAAGCCCAGGAAGCCTAGTGCCAGGTTATTCCTCACATTGCACGGTGCCTTGCCAGACCATAGCCTTTTTTTTTTTTTTAACTTAAAGAAGCTTTGGATAGTTGCAGTGTATATTTCATCCATGATTTTGATTTATAATCGCTGGGAGGAATATATTTAGACCATCTTGTGTAGAACCTGAAGTCCCCAAAACAATCTTTCAAAAATGCGATTTTTTTTTAACATCTATGAAGCTTTGGTCACAGCTCTTCTGCCCCCCCCCCCACACACACACAGGTGTGCTTCTTGCAGCCTGGACAACAGCCTTGGCCTGCACTGACGGGGCCTGTGGGCAGGTCGTGGGGTGTCTGCAACCTGAGCAGGGGAGCTCCCAAGCCCTGTGATTTGTTGTCCTTCCTTCAAGCCCTAGGCCACCTTCCTAGACTAAACAGATTCTGGCACACACTGAAATTGTTGAAGAACCTTTGGTCGGCCGCTCTTGCCGGGGCCATGTCATGCTCAGCAGCATTGGACTTCAGCAGACACTGCCCCAAGGGAAAGTGGCTTTTCTGACAAACTAGCCCAATAGTGTTGCTAGCTAGTCCTCCACTTAACACCTTCCAGAATCCTGGCTGCTTGGCTGCCTCCCCCGCTGGCCCCAGCATGTGCTCCCCACTGTCTTCTGAAATGCACTGGCAGCAGCAGCTTCTGATGTGTGAACCATCTAGATTCTCTGTTGGAGCTAACAACGCTGGCGTAGTTCACGTCGTAGAAAATGTCTTGAATATATAATAAGCAAGTTGCCATTCTTTCTGCCAGGCTTTTAAAGCCTCTGTGTTGCTCGTTCCTTTGGCTGCCCGCTCAGTGTGAACGGGGGCTGGATCCACTTGTTTGTGGCAACACCATGGAGGCAAAATCTGCATTTTTTTCAGGCTGCTGACCTTAATCCTGAGGCTGTTGGATTCCATGCTGTTTTCTGGGAATTTATGACCATGACCTAGTTAGAGACTGAAGTCTTTGAGTCTCACCAAATTTTTGTTTTCTTTGCTTCAAATGATCTTTAAAAACACTTTTGTAATAAGTTAAAAATGTCTTACCCACAACTGAAGAGTACTTTTACTTGTGAGGTTCAAGTACAGTGCAACAGAAACAGGTCTAACGCCCACCCATTTCTTTTGCATCAGTTCTAAAGACCCTAAAACTCTTAGAAGAGCTGTCCTCTTTCATTTGAATTTTATTAGGAAACAGTTTTAGATGCTGGCATTGTGGAGGAGTCGGTTAAGCCGCCTCCTGAGTATACGTGAGTATCTCCTATGGGGGCAGCTCATGTCACAGCTGCTCCACTTGCAACCCAACTCCCTGTTAACGGCCAGGGAAAGGCAGCAGAGGATGGCCCAGGTGCTTCAGTCCCTGCCACTTCCAGGGAAGATCTAGAAGCTCCTGGTTTCGAACTGGCACAGCCCTGGCTTGTGTGGCCACTGGGAGTGAATCAGTGGATGGACTCTTTCTCTTGTCTTACCTTCTCTCCATAAACCTGCCTTTCAAATAAATAAACCTTCCATTTTAAAGAAAGGAAGGGCCTGGTACAATTGCTTAGTGGCTAAATCCTCACCTTGCATCTGCTGGGATCCCATGCAGGCCCCAGTTTCTGTCCTGGCTGCTCCACTTCCCATCCAGATCCCTGCTTGTGGCCTGGGAAAGCAATAGAGGATGGGTCAAGGCCATGAATTCTACTCGCATGGGAGATGCGAGTAGCTCCTGTCTCCTGGCTTCAGATCGGCTCAGCTCCTGCTGTTGCGGCCACTTGGGGAGTGAACCAGCGAACAGATCTTTCTTTATCTCCTCCTCTCTGTATGTCTGTCTTTCCAATAAAAAATAAAAATCTAAAAAAAAAAAGGAAAATAATTTGTAGTTGACTTTTTTACAACCTTATGCAGAATATGTTGAATTCAGAAGAAATTAGAGCTTGGCTTGCATTTTAGAGGTCAGCTTAAACAAAAGTCAACAATCTTTGACTTGATGTAGATCAAAATGAAATCTCGTTTTTATGAATTTGCAATGAACACTCCTCAAATGGAACAATAATATAAAAGAGAGGGGCTAACATAGAAAAGGCTTACTGCTTTTACAGAATACCTCTGTCGGCTCTAGGCACCATCTTGTGCTCCAAATTGACTTCATTTCCCAAAGAAATACCAGTAGGATTGATGAAATAGCAGAATTATGACTTCCATAGCATCGGGGACTTAAGTAGCCCCAGGAAACTGCATGTGGAGGAGGTGGTGAGGGAAGGGGCGGGCGGGGGGGGGGGAGTTCCAGAAGAAAAGACAAATGTGTCTGAAGGCTGGGAAGTTAGAGCTTAACAAAATGAAGCACCAGCTGAGAGATTCCGGGGCCCAGGCAGGAGGGGAGCAGAGAGAGGCGGCCAAGGGGTACAAACGGACAACACACAGTGTCGGCAGGGTGGAAGAGGCAGCTGGGGGCAGGGGCAATGACACATCAGCACACAGCAGCGTTAATCATGCATGTCCGGGTAGCTGCTCACGGCCACCGAAGGGAGCAGCCCTGGACTCCCATCTCTCATGGGCCTGGGGTGTTGGCAGTATTCCTGGCCTCTGTTAACCACCTCACAGACAGTCGCACCTTGGGGATGGTCACTCCCTTGCTTAAGATTCGGGTTCTTGCATCATATTTGGGCTCCCAAATGGTCCCTTCAGTTAACAGCATCTCTTGCCAGCTTGGTTTAGCGGATGTGGCGGGCACTGTGAGTCACAGCCGGCTGTGGAACTAGCCTGTCAGAGTGAGGCTGGAATACTAGAAACAGCCAAACCCAGGGAAAGGGTTCTTTCTCAAAATGCTAACATCTGCATTAAAAAAAAAAAAATCCAAAGCCCATCCCTTAAATGCAATGGAGTTCTAAACAAAGAATGCCAAGAGAAAAAAATTGTTTTTTGGGTTTTTGACTGATGACAGCAAGCTTCTAACTGCCAAGGCTGGGTCATGGTCAAAGTCAAGAGCCAAGAATTCAGTCTAGATTGCCCACATGCATGGCGAGGGCCAGTGCCTGCTGCTTCCTCCCATCTACCTGAGAACCTCAGAGGAGGAAGCTGTCAGCCCAGAGTTGTCAAACCCAGGTACTTCAGGGTGGGATACTCAGCTCTTCACCTCCAGCTAAACACCCTCGCCCGAGAGGCAGTTCATGGATCTGAGCGAGACTTCCCAAGACAAAATCGGAAGCTCAAGCCCAGATCAAGAACTCAGGTGCCATTTGATGGGCGTGGCAAGCTGTCCGAGACGGCAGTGGAGATGCTGAAACGCTGGCAGTCATTGACGGCCCACGGAGTGGGGGACCAACTTCGGATCAGATGTTGGCTGAGGGCAGGGATTTGCTACAGGGTGTGGATTTCATGAACCTACGCGTTTCCAACTAAGCTAGGCTCCTAGGCTCCTCTCACTGCTGCGAGTGGCCTGAGGTCCGTGCCAGCGGAGCGGTGGGCAGAGGGCATGTCTGTGTGCGTCCTCCTCGGGCTCCCCTGGTCTGTGCAACCCCATTCAACACGCACATTCTGCACAGCGCCATGACTGTACTTCATGCCAACATACTGTACACCTACCGAAAGTGTTCAACTGGATGTTTTCTACTTTGCCACAATAAAGCACTTTTTAAAGTTGAAAACACAATCTACACATTCTATGGAGAGGTCCCCTCTTCCATGCCTGGCCGACACCGGGACAGAACGGCGCAGAGCCAGTGCTGGAGATCAATTCCTGGATCTGTCCGCTCCTGCTGCTTTCCAGGCGTTGAACACCTAGTGTGTAGAAGGTCCTGGCTTGGTGACAGGGAGCGAAGACACACACTCTGTTCTCCGGGAACTTGGGCTGAGAAAGAGACAAAAACTGATTCTAGAGTAAAAATCATTCTTTTTTTATGCTAAGGATGTGGGAGGGAACAGACTAAAGGCCAAGACAGAAAACAGAGTTATCCACATGCCGCACTGGCAGCTGGGGGTGACAACCTAAACCCATGCTGGCCAGCTCTGTGTGAGCAGAAGTCCCCGCGCGGGGCCCTGGGGAAGCAGGGTTGCATGGAATCTGCACGCTTGCCTCTGCCCCTGGCCTTTGTCTAAAGTCTACAGTGAGTACGTGTCGCTGCCTGGGTTTGCAGCAGCCCTCGGAGACCCTGCGGCTGACAACTGCCTACCAGAGGAAGACTGCAGGGGCACCGCTTGGGGCCGGCGCCCTCTAGCATTAGGGGAGAAGAGAACCACTGCCTTCTGAACTTCCATGGTTGAGTTTCAGATACCTACAGCCCAACACAAGGCCAGAGTAACCTTCACCGCTGGCATCCCACCTGTTTCTTCGGCTAGTTGAAGGCAAAGCCGGTACCACCACGTGGCTGGCTGGGTGGAGCCTCGCTGCCCTTTGCTTCCCTCCAAAATTAGCAAATGGACCCAAAGGAGGGCGGGCTTCAAACTGAAATGTTTTTATTAGACTACTGATCAATGCAGATAAGAAAAAGGAACAACTTACGATAGAGGGGGGGAAAAAAGAGAGAAATATGGCAATGCTCTTTACAAATTAGAGAAATTAGAGGAAAAGGGCTTCTTCAGAGTGTACAAAATGTAAACATTCGCCCTGGGATTGCCCGAAGATGGCACAGTCCACAAGGACTTATTTGGAACGAAGTCTCCACTAGAGCGCAACATCTGCATGCCCGCCACACTGAAAGTTAGAATTTGCTAGCATACCCCCCAGGTCCCTGTGCCAAAAACCTACAGGACTGCCTCCCGGATCAATAACTGGTACATGGGGAGGCTGAGAACGAAGGCAAATCAATCCTGCAACAGTCAATTTCCACTTAGTCTGCTAACTGAGACAGTGATTACAAAAATATACACAGTATATAAAACCCCTACTGAGCCGGGGTGGGAGGTGAGAAGTTTCTCGCATGCCTAGTGCTGCAGAGGGCCGCATCCCAGCAGTCCCTGGGAGCCAGGGCGGGAGGCCTAAGAAGACGCCCTCTTCTGCTCAGAAAACGGGGACTCATAAACTTCCATGGGAGGGCAGGTGCAAACCAGGTGCTGGTCTCCATATATGTCATCGATGCGGGCAATGGTTGGCCAGAACTTGTTCTCTGGCTTCACAAAGGGCTGCAAAAGACAAAAGATGCAACACTGTGGAAGGTTCTGGTGGTTTTTGGGAGAGAGCAGATGGCAATGAGATTCCCATCCCACAGCTCAGGGGACAACATTTAGGCCAACAAGCACCTTGCAGGATGGGCAAACAGCAAAACAAAGCCAGAGAAACTCCACAACATCTCAGCCTGATCTAGACTCACACGGCCTGCGGCTCCTTAGAAAGGAAGATGGCACTCAGGGCCCTCCCTCGCCCGGGGGTTCTCACGCTGGGCACGAATGCTGGGCTCGGACCTCAGGCTTGGCAAAGCCAGCTCCTTTGCTCTGCGCTCCGTACCACCCCTGCCCCCCGCCACTTCCCACTTCCTAACGTGCTGTACCACTTGGCTTCCACATTGAAGTATGTCTAAATGGGGAGACGAGCTTAAAAAGGGGGCTCTCTAAGAATAAGCGCAGCACATACGTGGGAACACCACCCCGCTTGGCACAGTGAGAACTTACGAGCGGGAAGGCCGCCACCTCTCTGGAATACGGCCGGTCCCAGTTGGAGGATGTGACGCAGGTCAGGGAGTGTGGTGACATCTGAGCGTGGAGATGAGGAGTGAGAGGGAAGAGGGGTGAGAAGGGCGCCTGCGTTCCCCTCCCACCCGCACACAGAAAGCAGCTGTGCCCTTCCAGTTCAGTGAGGGGGACATTTTTGTTGTAAAATAGTTCAACTATCAGAAGGTGATGGTAACTACACAATAAACGTATCAGCCAAACACCAGTCAACTCGGTGTGTGACATTCGCGTCACAGTTGAACGCGACAGGCCGTGACAGTCACAGCATGGCGAGCTCTCGCCCGGCGAGCCCTCTCTCCTGAATTCTGTGTTTGCTGTGCTTAGCACGTCTCTTTTGCCTCGCAGATGAATAAACAGCCCTGAGCAAGACCTGATCATATGAAACCTTATATCCTCCAATGGGGAAGATTTCCCAATGGTTTTCTAAGTATTAAGTTCTTTGAGCAGTCTGTTTTGCCAGTTTTAAAAGCAGAGCATCCAGTGCAGTAGCCTAGCAGCTAAAGTCCTTGCCTTGCAAACGCCAGGATCCCACATGGGCGCCGGTTTTAATTCCGGCAGCGGCCACTTGGGGAGTGAATCATCAGACCCTAACCTCTTTGTCTCTCCTGCTCTCTGTATGTCTGAATTTCCAATAAAAATAAATCTTAAAAAAAAAAAAACAGCTAGAAAGAATCAACTGTGCACATAAAAAAGCAGAAATAAATAACAATAAAGAATGACCCTACTACATTGCCAGTGTGGCATCAAATGCCTTGATTGGCACCCGTCTCCTGCCAGTGCCTGCCCCCAGGCTCCGCTTCCCGGCAAGGCAGTTCTGGAACTTGTCCCAGCTCCCACCAGCATCCGAGACTTCTTGTCTGCTATGCAGCTACCAAGACACAGCCTGCGTGGGCTCCTCGGCTTAGGATCATTCAGCTAAACGCCAGGACCCAACAGGAAGCTTAGGGTTCTAACCTGACATATCATTACCATGTATTGGAAAGAGGCAAAAAAAAAAAAAAGCCTTGACAAACTTTTCTCCAACAGGAGGCAAATACATTGCAAAACATCCAGCTCGAATACCAATCCAGTTGTCCCCAGAACGGACAGTTCCAATGTAAAAAATTACGTGAGATAAATGCATACATTATATTGATGCTATAAATTCATGCTAGTGCATCTGACAATGATGGAGATTCACAAAGAATTCCTCAGCCAGGGTCCCTGAGCTTCTGAGAAGGTGCCCGTGGGGAGTCTACATCCCATCCCTGCATTAACCTTGACCTCACGCTGCTCTCACGTTGTTCAGGACGAGTTCAACCAGGGTGGCCAGAGCAGCCAGTTGTCAGGGGAATTTCCTTATCCTATACATGAATGCCATGGTCAGATATAAGTTCCGGGACTGCTGTCCAGATGCTGGTTTCTAAGGAAAGGAGCCCCTACGGCAAGTGCAGTGCCCCCGCACCTTCAGTGGGTTGACCTTGGGGTCAACGCGGCCATCCTCAATGTCGGCGATCTCCTGCCGGATGCTGATGAGGGCATCACAGAATCTGTCCAGCTCGGCCTTGTCCTCCGACTCGGTGGGCTCAACCATGAGCGTCCCTGCCACGGGCCAGGACATGGTGGGGGCGTGGAAGCCTGCAAGAGGGAACCAGGCTGACTGGCTGCAGCCTCCTCCCCGTGCAAGGAGATCTTCCCTGTCCCTTCTAAGGAAAGCATCCAACACACTTGCAAATAGATATGTGGGAATTCATCCTAGCACTCTGTAGAAGAACTTAAGAAAAGAGACACATCCAACAATTTGGTTTGGTTAAACAAATCTTACCAAGTCCCCCGTACAACGAAGTGTGCAAGCATGCACGAGTTTATAGATTGGTCAAGTGGGGTAAACACTCAAAGATACTAAGTGAAAAAACACCAAGCTATATAAAAGTGTTATCCTATTTTGTTATTAAAAAAAATACAAAACAGGATCCTTATGTGTTTTTAGAAGGGAGGAATCGTTGCAGAACACCAAAGGGTTGTCAAAAGGGAAGGCTGGGATTTTTCTTTCACCTTGAGGAGTTTCAGGATCTCTCCATAATAATCATACATAACTTGCAAGTAAGAGAAATAGCCAGATGTCAAAAGTAGTTAGGAACAAGAATTGTGGTCCCTGAGCTAAACCTGACATCTTCATTTTACGGATGAGGACACCTGAGGACTGGCTTTTATTCTGAACACGGGTGGAAGATGTTCATTTCCATGTTTCCAAAAACTTCCACATGGAAGCTGAACGAACTGAAAAGATGCACGGTGAACAGTTTTCCTGAACAAAAGGAAAAAAAAAATTTTGTTTCTCCCCTACTGACTGCACTACTTTCTGGGAAAAGACGAACAGCATCCCAGTGGAAACACCTGCCAGCTTTTCCTGCCCCAGCGGCTCCCAGACGTGGGGATGTGTCATCAGTTCCTGGCGGTGCCTGAGTCAGGTCTGAGTGTATAAGGGATTATCATCAGACACGTGGCTCACTTGAGGCCCGTGAGCACCCCTCGATTGTGCAGTGGAGTCGTCCACTTGACCATTCCTGAGCTCATCCATCGGGCCACCTCTCTTTTTGATATTCTTCCCTGCCGAAGCGCTCGGAGATGCATGATGAGCTGACGTTCAGGATTTGTTTGTGTGTTGTTGTGATAAAGCGTGCAGCTAACCACACTACATTTAACCGTGCCAAATACACCCGTGGGCTCCCTCCCTGCCTGTGCCACTGCAGGTGCACTGCGTGATGCAGGCAGCACAGACAAGCAGCGAGATGCCCTGACTCGGCCATTTCGCAGTTACTAGTGGAGAGGCAGTCACGGGAAAAACATTCAGGTTATGGAATTTGCCAAGAGATCTGGACCGGGTGACTGCTCGCCCCATGAACAGAATCTCTGGCTTGCACGTTTCTGTTAACTAGGAATCTACATAGAGATCACACAGATGGGACTCCCACTATGCCACAGTAAAACATTTCCATTCTTTCCACATTCTTTTGGAAAACATTTCTTTAAAATTCAGCTAGGACAGGGCCTGGCGCGGTAACCTAGCTGCTAAAGTCTTTTCCTTGCAAATGCAGGGATCCTATATGGGCGCTGGTTCTAATCACGGCAGCCCCTCTTTCCGTCCAGATTCCTGCTTGTGGCTTGGGAGAGCAGTCAAGGACGGCACAAAGCCTTGAGACCCTGTATCCTTGAGACTCTGTATCCACTGCAAGAGGCTCCTGGCTTTGAATTGGTGCAGCTCTAGCCCTTGCAGCCGCTTGGGGAGTAAATCAACGGATGGAAGATCTTCCTCTCTGTCTCTCCTCCTCTCTGTATATCTGACTTTCTAATAATAAAATAAACCTTTAAAAAAATTCAGCTAGGGTGTGGCCTAGTAGGGAAATAGTGGGCACCTCCCTCAGGGTTACCACCCTCACTGGACAGCACGAAACCCAGGCTAGGAGCAGGGGGGCTAGACAGAAAGGCACCTGCAAGTAGGTGTATGGGCTGGATAATAGGTTGGTTGGGTTGAACTAGGCTTCAATGTCCATTGACGTGCGTGAGAGATAAATGGGATGTGGGACAGACTGGACAAGCCTGCGGTACATACTGGCAAGCATGGGAACCAGGGTAGGGGGCAGAATTGGTAGGGGTTTTGGGGAGTCGTCCCAACTAGGCTGCAGCTCCAACTGGTTTGCATGAAGACCGAGTATGAAGTGGGTAGAATCGAGCTGGACTACAACACCCGTTGGTTCACAAGGAAGACAGGGCTGGAAGCCGAACGGACCCAGCAATCGCAACGACCAGCATATGCATAAGCTGATGGGTGTGACGAGCAGTGTTGGAGTCTGTACTAGCAAACTCACTTAAGAATCAGATCTGGGATCAACTCAGATGAAGTTTCTTTGGATATTTCTCCAACTGAACTGCTGATCTTGGAACCCCAACCATCAAGAGACTGTCAGCCAGTGGACTCTGAATAGGTTTCATTGCGGTTGGGACGGTGAGACTGGCAGCAATCCAGAACTGATGAACTATCAAAACTGTTTGAGCAGGACCCTTGGAGAGCGCCTGGATCGGGGATGGGTGGGAGGTAGGGTGGGGCTTTTCCCTTTGTTACTCCCAAACCCCAGATACAGGGCAAAATGATTATATTAGTGTGGAAACAATGATATTGCCCACTTTCACCCTGTAGCCCTTGATCCTTTGTACCCTAATGAACTAAGATTATTAAAAATAAAAAAAAAATCAGCTAGGACAGTGTATCTGTCAGAAGGTCAAATTTCCATCCTTTCTGAGAGTAGAAGGATGCTCAATACTATTAATAATATTGATAAAGTCTCTAGGAAGCTGCTTAGCAAAAAGTGCTATGCTAAGTGAATACAAGGATAAAGAGCCCGTGTTTCACAATGCTCAAAGAAAGTTGCTTTTCTTTTTTCTTGGGAAAACGGCTGATAGTAAAGAAGCAACTATGCCCCTTGGGCATTGCAGCACAGCAGGGAGAAGCCACCAGTGTGACCTCCACGTTGCAACCGCAGTACATGGGACCGAGTGCCACCTCTGCCCCTAGCTCCGACCCCACTTACCCCTGGATCCCACTCTTGGAGGAAGCCGATGGCTTCCAGTGCTGGGGTCCCTGCCACCAGTGGGACGCCCAGATGGAGTTCTGGGCTCCTGGCTACGGCCTGACCCTGCTCCAGCTGTTGTATTTGGAAATAAACCAGCAGACAGAAAATCTCTTCCTCTCCTTTCTGCCTTTCAGATAAATAAACAATACTGATGTATTATTATTATTATTATTTTAAGGAGCAGTTAAGCCATGATTGAGGTCGCTCTAAAACTCCAAGGCACCTGTCTCTAACTTGGCCAGGTGACTTCCTCCACTTCCCGCCACCCTGTGCCAGCCCACCTGTCCATGGACTCCAGTTATCAGGACAGAGTAAGAACTGACCAGAAATGTGGGCAGCAGCAAGCAATCATTTTCTTTGGGGTTAAAAATCAACTTGAGCTTTTTTTGCCTGGCTCTGATGGATCTGAGATGTGTGTTTCATTACCTTTCAAGGGCAGAACTGACACAGTCGAAGGCCAGTTGTGTCCTTTTCCCCCGTCTGTTTATTTCCAAGGTTGCCAAGAACCCTGGAGGCCCAGGAATCCCAAGGATCAGTTTACCACTTGTCTACCCTGTGTCTGCGGTGCGAGGAAGCGATCCGAGGCTGCCTGCACAGCGGCCGGAACCTTCACGCTCCTCCCGTTAAGGGCACTCACCGTAATCCTGAAGCCTCTTGGCCACGTCCACGGCCTCGATATTGGCAGACTTTTTGAAGGGTCTCGTGTCCAAAATGAATTCATGGGCCACAAAACCTGTCCAGGAAAATTGTTTCAGGTCAAGATTCACCTTGCTGACTTCTTGTACTCAAACAATGAAGGAATAATTCATTTTATGTATTATCCGTGAGGACCGAAAAGCTATAAGCATTTGGTAAGTTGACAGTTGGTCATGAAGACTTCACTCGATTCCGATCAGAAATACAAACTTGCAGCACATGGATCCAACATGTCTTGATTTCATTACACACCTGTTACATCTATTGCAGCATTCCACGTGAGGAGTCTGGGGATGACACTGCTTCTACTCTCAGGATCCAAAATCGACTAGAAGCTTCTAAATACAGTATCACCTCCTGAGCCTCTTATACAAGACATTTTGGGAACTAAGGAGCATTTGACACTTCTCAGCCACTGTATCCTCAATGCCAGGTAACTGCTACACATACTAACAAGACTCCGACAGAATCTGATGTGATTTTGAGGTTTGGCTTTGGAAGAGAATCAGAAATCAAGAGCAGCAAGGAGTTAACGAGGCTGGAGTCTGTGCGGATCTCTGGGTTCTGGCGTGCAAGCTGATGGCTTCCCGGGGTCCAGGCAGCTCCACGTCCCCACCCACCAGAAGCCGCTGCTCCATCATCAAGCACAAACCACTGAGTCCATCAGCATTTTGACAGAACATTCCTGGAGCTTCCATGCTTTTACCAGCTGCTGGAATTTCCTTCAAGGAAAGGATCACCTCATCAGATTCTTATAACCCTTAATCCAGTTTCTGGCTCCTCGGCACACACTGAGTCCCCTTATGACAGGCAGAGCCGACTTACGGCAAGTCTATTGGGCATAGCTTGGTCATCAGCCGCCCGGAGCGGTCTGTGAACTACTCTGTTGCACACACGATGTATGAATATGGAAGAACTGTTTGACTTTGTTTGGAAAGAAATAGATGGGAGCCTGAGGCTGAACAGATTGAGACTGCATATTTTTCTAACAATGGAGAATACATTTGTCAGGGAGTGGGATTTCCCAGGAGAAAATTCTATTCATGGGTAAGTACGCTCAGAAAAGAAAGTGTCCAAACAGAATAGCCCATGGAGAACACTGTGAGAATACTAAGTCCTTATCAAATAGTAACTTCAGGCCTCTTTGTTAATGGATATTTATTTACTTGAAAGACAACAGAGGCCACAGGAGGGACACACACACACAGCAGGATCCTCTACCCACTGATTTCCCTTGCAATCCTAGAATGTTCTGCCTCACTACCTTAGCCCGGGAGCCCAGCATCAACCTCTGTCCTCTCTCATCTAAAAGCCACCCCGAGCGCTGTGACAATGACAGGTGGGGGAAGGCTACTGGCAGCTCGCTGCTACAAAGGGCACTCAGAGGGAGACAGGAGGGACACGCATCGTTGGAGGCCAGCCAAGGGGACGGTCTTCCAGCAGGGATTCACTAACAGCTGGAAGACATCAACCAGAGCAGCCAGGGAAGGTTCACATTGAGCCACTGAGGCCGGCATTGTGAACCTGCGGGTGGCGTCCCGTCCTGGAGCGTCAGTTTGAGTACCAGTTGTTCTCTTTCTGGTCCATCTCCCTGCTAACGCACCTGGGAAGGCAGAGGATGATGGCTTGAGGGTCTGGGCCCCAGCTTCCCACGTGAGACACCCGCATGGAGTTCATGGTTACTGGCTGTGGTTCCTGGTCTAGACCCAACTTTTGTGGCTATTTGGGAGTGAACTAGCAGGTGGCAAGTCTGTCTTTCCCCTTTCAAACAAACAAAACAAAACAAAAGAGAAAGAAAAACCAAGCCACCCAAGATTTTATTTTCAGAGGGCACTCCAGAGCCTAGCGGTTTGGGAAAAGCTCCATTTAAAAAATGAAATTCAGATGTGATTGTGTTCAAATGGAAGTAGAAGTTGAGCTTTCTCCCTCCTTTCTCTGAGCCCCGGGAAAAGATGGAATTTATATTTGGTGTCTGTCACAGGTCAGATCAGGTGGTTTAGCTTTAGGAAAAAAGATACATAAGCCTTGCATGGAATATGGTTAAGTCAGGGCCATGGGAAGTAAAAACTGTACAAACTGTTCAACACAAGTTTGAGTTTTCACTGAGTACATGTTTTTGCTGGGCTGACCCATGACTACAAGTGAGAATCTGAAAAGATGCCAAGTCCGAGCAGGAGGAGGAGGAGGAGGAGGAGGAGAGATGGAGAAGTGTCTTGGCTCTAAGTGAGAATCATCTCGCTCTAGCCCCTAAGCCGATTGTTTCCTGAGACTGAAAACAACATGGGCATCTCAAAACCGTGCCACAGAGATGGGACTGTATCCTTAACCCTGCCTCCTCGAGGGGGCTGCCTGGGAATGTATGGAATTCAGGAGGTAACTGTCCTGTGGCCCATCAGGGTGGACACTCAAAGCTCCTTCAAGCTCTTCAGCTGCAATCCAGAGACCCTCCTTGGTTGTTCCTCCGAGCCTGAGGTCATGGAAACCGGGCCTCTGGTGTCAGCGGGATCATTTTCAGCCTGGAAATATGAAAAAGTCCAGCCCTGAAGAGCTGCAACCACCCATCCAGGAAGTAAGAGCTCCGCCGGAAGCCTGCTTAGGGACGCGGAGGCAGACTCAGGATCCTTTGGGTGAGGAAATCAGTGGGTACATAATGGGGATGCCAGCAACAGCCACTGCCGGGACCTCCGCTTAGATCTCACAGTGAGCCCAGCCTGGCCCAAGACTAGCCACTCGTGACACCTCTTGACAAACAGGATGCTGCTGACAGAAGTTCTTTTTCCCTTATGCTAGCAGAACAAATCCCTCTCCACACTTGCCTGTCACTTTTTTGTTTCTGGAAGACCAAAAGTTGGGATTACAGTTTCTCCATGAAATGGTACATAAAGACAGGCCTGGAATTAATTAAGGGCCCTGGCGTGGTGGCCTAGCAGCTAAAGTCCTCACCTTGCACATTCTGGGATCCCAAACAGGCGCCGGTTCTAATCCCGGCAGCTCCGCTTCCCATCCAGCTCCCTGCTTGTGGCCCGGGAAAGCAGTCGGGGATGGCCCAAAGCCTTGGGATCCCGCACCCACATGGGAGGCCCAGAAGAGGCTCCAGGCTCTGGGCTCTGGATTGGCGCAGCTCCGGCCGTTGAGGTCAGTTGGGGAGTGAATCATCGGATGCAAGATCTTCCTCTGTCTCTCCTCCTCTGACTTTCCAATAAAAATTAAAAAAATTTTTTTTTAAAAAAGGCCTGGAATTAACTGAAACAACTGCATCATGGTCGTCTGTGACCCCACAGTCTCAGAGCTGGGGAGTACTAAGGTGAGGAGCAATCTTCAGACAATGCCATTAAACACTGCAGAATACAACTTGTTTGTGAAGGACACATCTATTTTGAGTTTTCAACAGCTTTTGATGTCACAGACTTTTGGATACATTATAGATTCTGTAATCACCATCCTACCTCTGCTTGCAATGAGAAATACCATTCCATCATTTAATTATGGGGTGAAAATGTCAAAAATAAAGGCAAATTTCTTTCATCTTTTCCTGCTGTGTCTGCCTAGTGCACTTAAATGTTGAGCCTGCACTAGGTACCTGTTCTCTCAAGCATGACACTCCTCCTGCTCGCCCTAGCCACGTTCTCCCTTTAAAAAATGGAATTTCACATCACACAACTGCGAACACACAGAAAAATCACCGAGTGACACCATCCGTGGGTGAGTGCACAGTACGGTTTGCACGGCTATTTTAATAAAGCTATCAGACACATTGAACAGAAGACAGTTTTCAACAGTTAGGGAACAACCCCAAGCCTTATCTGCTAAACAGTAAGGTCATCTTCACAAGTTGGCAACGACAGCGTGTTTTCCAGTTTGTTTTTCCGTTTAACAGTCAGTCTTCCCTACGATGAAGGGCAGAGTCCCCGGCAACACACTGGGGCCTCATGGATCAAGAACTACAACACATCCGTGTCCTCAAAGAAGCAACTGGATAGTTCTTTTAATCTAAGTAAACATTACTAGCGAGAGCATTGTAATAAATGCAAACAGCAAGGGACAAAAACGAAGTAGAAGTGATGACGTCATGGTATAGTCACACAGTGATATTGATGTAGCCTCTGTTCAAGAATATCTAATGATACAGGAAAATGCTAATGGTATGGGAAAGCCAAGTTGAAGTTTAAAAATAGGCTTAAAAACTGTATTTGTGACATGATTTCAATTGTAGAAAAAGTAAGATAAAATAAAATACAGTGAAATATTCATACTGACAATGTGTGATTGCTAGGACCAGGGGACATAATATTCTTTAAGATTTTTTTTTTAATTCCAAAACTTCCATGATGAACATTTATACACAACTTCAACAACCAGATAAAATAAATATGTAAGCAATTAAGACACGGTGAAGACACCTGTGTCCCGTGTGTCACTGCCTGGATTCAGCGCCCAGCTTTGGCTGTCGACTCCAGCATCCTGCTGATGAGTCTGGGAGGCAGTGATGACGTTTGAGTGGTCTAACTACTCATGTGGAAGACCTGGAGTGGGCTTCTGGCTCCCAGCTGTGGCTGCAGCCCAGTACTGGCTGTTGTGTGTGGGCTACTAAATGGGAATGCTCGCCCTCTCTTTCTCTCTACCTCTAAAACAGAAAGAAAAGAGAGAGAGAAATAGCTGTGTCCTACTCAAGCAATGCCCACACATTCCCCTCATTGCTTCTCCATCTCCCATCCTCTGCTAGTTCTCAGTGCATTTTCCTCCTGGTGTCTACCTTACCATTTGTCCAAACTACATCCAAAGGTTACCAAAGCCTTGGTTACAAATGCCTTGGGAAAATGCTGTGGGGGTTCTAAAGCTCCCTCGGGTATGAAGTGCCTCTTCCTTGCATCTTAACGCAGTCCTCTGCCAGAGCTGTGCTGCATTCCTCCACGTTCTTGGCTTTTGCATTCCCAGGGTTCTACTCTCAGACTTGGGGCCCACTGCCAAGTATCCAGGTGTCTGTCTGATTCTTACCTGCATCACCATCCGTTACTGCCATGGTGACTTGGTTCTTTTTTTTTTTCCCAATCGTATGAAAGGCAGGGAGATAGTAAGAGATCTTTCATCTATCCATTCCCTTCCTCAAACTCTCTCAACAGCCAGGCCTAAAGTAGGCCATAGACAGGAGTGTAAGACTTATTTCAGGCCTCTCACGTGAAAAGTTCTTGAGCCATCATCTGTGACCTCCCAGGGTGCGCATGCGCAGGAAGCTGGTTCAGAAACAGACGCTTGTCCTGAACCCTGATACTCTGATGCAGAAGGTGGGCCCATCTGCTTTGCCAGATGCCCACACCACACCTCTCTCAATGAGTTTAACAGTCTCTCTGGGCAGCTGTTCTCCTGCTTATAATTCTTCAATTTAACCACCTGGAAGTTTTCCTAAGAACTTTACACTTTCCTCTGGAGTGGACAAAGAAACAGGAACCTTCCATCCCCTTCACAAAACCACATCCGGGTCGAAGTTTCTTTAGCCAAAACAAACCAAAGTGATAGTAGACTGAACTTGATACTTACCTCTTGCACCCCTAAAGAGAACTCTGTAGTGTTTCTCCAGTCTCTTGGCCATGTAGTTGGCATTTAATATAGCAATTTCTGTAGCCTGTTTAAGGCCCTTGCCCCCCATCATCTGAGCAGAAAGAAAAAGAGGCATCAACCACCAAACAAGTGCACCACATCATCCACACTCTACCCAGAAACCACCCCAGGTACATTCCAGCCACAGGGCAAGCCGCCTCGAGTCGGAATTATTCTACTAAATATACAACAAGTGGAAAACCCTAAGAAAGATATCTGTCCTCTCTCAGTCTAAAATAATGCTTTCTCTTTTGAATAGTAATTTTACATGTGTAACAGGACAAAGTTGACTGTCAACCACTGTGTTGTTGAAAGACAAAAAGGGATTGTTCTTAGGTTACTCTGCAGGTGGCTGAAGGAGCACCAGGAACCCACGAGATCCTTGCTGCAATAACCACTGAACAGATCTTTCATGGTTTGCCCGTTGTCATGGCAGTTTATGCTTAGCAAGTGCCATGGTCCGTCTTATTCTGCTGTTAACTAGCTCCTTGAATCATGTGGGATGAACAAAAATGACCAGCAAAGAGCTTAAAATCAGGGCTACACTAATGTTTATTGTCTATTTGCTTCTTGCAGTACGTACAATGGAAACTTGATAAATACCAAGCATATCGAAAGCAAATGGGAAACGAAAAGCAGAATACCAATAGCAAGTCTGACAGAGGACACATTTTCCTACGATAGTCAAAGAAAGCTTCCTAGATTAAGAGTTACTTGACTAGAAACATAAAAGGATTCAGATAAGCAAAGAGAAAAGGTAAAACACTTCGGATAAGAAAAGTAGAAAAAATCAAAGTGTGGACAAGTAGGCCATGTGACGGTCACCAAGCGGTCACTGTAGGGCAAGGTGGATTGGGACGACATTTTGTAAGTCTCAGACTTTTGCTTGAAAGGACTTGGACTTGGTTCAGCTGGCTACTGGCCTTCAGTCTATGCATCCGAGTCCCTGAGTACCGAGTCCCTGAGTACTGATGGCTCAGGCCCAACTCCAAATGCCTACTGGATTGGATTCTCTCTGGGATGTGGGCCTGTGTATGTCCCCCAAGGATTCCCTGTGGGCTGCTAAGGACCAGCAGGAAAGAGAAGAGGAAGCCAGGAGAGGCTTGTGGGCTCTGAGGGTGAATCTAGGTATCTTGTGGGAATGCCTGACATAGATGTCCGCAGACAGAAAAGAGGCCAATGATGCGAGAATCCAAGACTAATAAGTAACATCAGCCTGAAGTAAGAGAAACTCAAGGCCGAGGGGGTCCATTATTTATGTATTTTTTGAACCTAGGCTCTGCCTGCCAAGGTTGTTGCAGGCAGAGGACCAAATCAGCCTTGAGGGCATTTATTTTCTATATGTGGGAAGCCATGCTCAACCCAAACAGATTTATACAGACAACTCTAATTGAAGGAATCTGGGGGTCAAAAGAAACAAGGGAACTTGAATCAGGCCTTTTTTCGGTCTGGGGGAAGGGAGGCCAGTATGACCAAGATGTGTACAGAGTAAACTCTGGCCCTGCTGCTCCTGGGGGAAAAGACAAAGGAAGGGAACCCTGACTTCTGACTCAGCCTAATCGCCTCGAAGAGCACAGATCCACAGCCTTCAAGGGCAGAGAGCTTTTGGAAACTGCCCCCGCCAAAAAAAAGTTTTCTCCCACTTTTCAGTTTATCTGTTGGGACACAAAGAAACAGAAAGCAAAGAAAGATGTATTCCTAACATGTATGCCGGGAGCTCAATGAGAACGTGATGATTAGTCATCACAGCACTTCACTTGCAAGGGACTCTATAAATCCTGCCAGCAACCAAAATCATGTGGCTAGAACAGCCATATGACTCATGGGAACTTCACTGTGTCTGGAAAATGCTATCTGCTGCGTCAGTTTCCCTGACCCAGGATGCAAGCCCAACAAGAAATCACATGGTGGGAAGAACTAAAATGAACTGCAGCTGATTTCTTCAGGAAGGTCCTCTGTGCTTGCTGAGCCATTTCTTCCTTTTTAAACAAAGGGAGATGCCTAAGTTCTCAGTTTCCCCACCCACACATCACACACCAGCCCACCTCTGCACATTCTCCGGCCTCACCTTGATATAAGCCCAGGAGATAGGCAAGATGGAACTGGAGCCCCACGGGGCAGCACTGACAGTCCCTACAGGCCAGGCATCCTCATTTGGCTTTACCGAAATGATGGGATGATTGGGCAGGAAGGGCGCAAGGTGCTTCTTCCTGTATTGGTGTGAAGAACAAATGCAGAAGATGTAAAAAGATCTAGTCCATCCAAACCTGCAGATTCTGTACTCAAGGGAAGGTCTGTTACAGAGGAACTCTGACGGTGAAGAGGACCTGACGCCTGCTAAGGGACAGGTGTCCATGAAGGGCTCTTGGCTTCCCCCTCTGCAAGGGGCTGGCCCAGCATCCAGCAGCCTCCCAGTGGTTCACTCAACAGCTGTGATGGATTTTGCAGAGGCAGCAGGCATGGAACAGCATGTGGAGCCATGGACTCGCCAAGAGGTTGGAATGTTCCAGCTTCAGACCCCACCCTTCCAGCCCTAAGGACACACACATACTCTCTCAAGCACCTATGGGATCCAGAAGACTGATGAAAAGAAACTGCTCATGGCCTGCATGCTGGAAGCCAGCACATGAACGGTATTCACTGTATCTCCTCCAGAACTGAGGCGCTAGGCTCTCCCACTTACTTATGTAGGAAAACAACAAAACAGAGCAAACAAACACAAAGAAGGCCAAGTTCTCAGCCATCTTGAATACTGGTCCTTCTGGCATTTTTTTTTAATAGGAGTTCTGGAAAAGACTCCTCTCACTGAAGCACGAAAAATTTTCAGCAGCTAAGACATATGTTTTTAGCCTTACTATGACTTCATCCAATTATTTCTAGTAATAAGAAAGGCATGCTGCCTCCTTAATTATCTCAGATATAATAAGATTCAGGATGTAAAACATTCAACATCTTTGATCCAATTTATTTTAATGTAGCCATTAGCCAATTTAAAAAAATGTAAGAAAGAAGGAAAGAAAAGCTGCTTATAAATCTAAAAGTACAAAAATATTAGCACTTTTGGGCATTAATATTCCAGTTCTGATCTGTAACACTCAAATTCGCCTTTCATGTAGCTTGAATACACTTGCTCTATCTATGCAGGACTGGGAGTTCGGTGAAACCTCAGTGGTTAATAAAATCTAATTATACTTCTCTACAACCCACTGCTTCTCATCCAGCCCCAACAAGTGCATTATGCATGCGTGAAGACCCCGACGGGAAGAACAGCAGTAGCCTATCTCTTCATTCTATCTCCAGGGCCATGTGGGAACCAGCAGCCCAGAACTCACACTCCGATGGGCCCCATGCCAGGGCCACCTCCTCCATGTGGGATGCAGAAGGTCTTGTGCAGATTGAGGTGAGAGACATCAGACCCAAAATCTCCAGGACGGCAGAGCCCCACCTGCCACCAAGAGAAAGAGCCAAAAGTAAAACAGCCAGGGCTTGGGGAAGCACTCCAAGCAAAGGCCACCCCTGGCGACTTGGGACTGCCTTTCTCCTTACAGGAAAGACAAATCCTTGGCGGTCATGGGTACAGGTTCCCTAACAGCCCAGCTCTGCAGTCAAAATCTCATATCCCATAGGCAGAGCCACTTGCTGTTTCTATGGAAACAGTAACTGATCATTTAGCCCAATTTACATATAAAAACACAGATATGAACACACAGTCAAACCCCGATGATCCACCCCAACAGGGAGGAGAGGAATTTCTAACACAGGAAACAAGAGGATCCTTTTGCTATTCTCAGGCAGTCCTACCGTGCCCTGCAAATTCAGCATTGGGGATGATGCCCATTGTTGAATGGCCCATTGGGCACACACTCCCCTCCGCCTCCCTCTAGCATCTTCTTTTTTGGCATTCCAAAAGAAGGTGCTGGAGGGAGAAGGAGGGCGGCCACTTGACTCAGATTCCAGCTACAACATTCATTTGGCCTTCCTGCCATTTGAGTATCAAGACTAATTCTGAGTGTGGCCAAACAAAACAGAATTCACTTATGCCAATGAAGCAACTGGCAATTCGGGGCCAAAATTTGTAAAACTACGAAACAGCAAGAGAAGCAGAAAAGAGTCTGCAATGGCAATAAAATAAAGCGGGCAAAGGAATACCACAAAGTGTGGAGGAGAGCCAGACTGACCCCCCTCCTCCAGTGGCTCCTCTTACACAGGCCCTCCTCTCCACCACTCCAAGTGGTCAGGGGAGGTCCCAGGGGTCCTATTTTACAGCGGATGAAGTTGGAGCCTGATTACATGGCTTGTCCAAGGTCATAAGGAGAACAACATCTACCGGTAACCAGTACTTGGGTTTGATTTCCCTTGGTCTGACAGTCGTGGGATCTTGTTGACTTAGAGGTCTCCCCTGATCATCTAAGAATGCTTAGCTTCCTCCTGCTCTCCTTTAACCTTTTTACTCTTCTCTGGCCATGCACTCTAAAGTTGGTCATGAGCGGAGGCGGATTTATTGCCAGCCTCTGAGTTCAGTGTCACGTTTTAGGGTAACCCAAAAGGTCAGAAGAGAATTTTCCTTGACTTATTCACGTTCCCAGGGGTAACGAAGCCCTCTTCTCAGTCAGCAGGAGACAGGGAGCCAGCCTCATGGTCTCACCTGAGCATTCATATTTGCCCCATCCAGATACACCTGTCCTCCGTGCTGATGGATGAGGGCACACACATCACTGATACTCTCTTCAAACACTCCGTTGGTGGATGGGTACGTAATCATGATGGCTGCCAGGTTCTCCTTGTGTTTATCCACCTGCGAGAAAAAACAGAGAGGGAGACTAAGGGAGAAGACGTTTCTTGGCCAAACCATTGCTTTTTTACTTTTATTTGCGTTTATTATTTTTAAGGGGTTAAGAAAGGTCTGGCCCTTGACAATCCCAGCAGTGTGTCCAACAATGACAACAGCAATAAAAAGATCCACAGCCGCTCCTCCCCATCATTGATCATCCCAGAGAACTAGCAGGATCCTTTGGGTTCTTTCTCCATTGTCAAGACAAAGGCCTTAGGGAGATTTTTGGATATATTGGGTGCAATTCTTTAATCCGAGTTTTCTTTGGTTCAAGTCACCTCAAGAATGACCTCAGAACATGCCCTAGCTATCTCTACCTTCTTTCCCTCCTATTCTGTTGAAATTAGAATTGCCCATATGCAGTGGT
Organism: Ochotona curzoniae; assembly: GCF_017591425.1. Lineage (NCBI taxonomy): Eukaryota > Metazoa > Chordata > Mammalia > Lagomorpha > Ochotonidae > Ochotona > Ochotona curzoniae. Next base: position 6,044,148 of record NW_024466446.1, on the reverse strand, counting down.
CCTCCTCATTCTTCCTTCGGATACAAGGTAAGTATGTTACCAAAGGCACATTCCAGTGCTGCATTTTCACGGAGCAGCCACTCAGACCAGGGCATGTGCAAATAGGATGGGTTGGAATGGGGGGTGGGGGGGGGAAGAATCATATCCTACACTCATTGCAACTACTACTGTTCAGAATATTTTTGGTGAGGGGATGGAAGGCTGGGATGGATATGGACCAAAGAGATGGGCAACATCGTGTATTTTCAGCTTCCCTCTGAAGGCAACTGCATACAAGCTCCCAGTCTCCATGCCTAATCACCCTGACAATATCACATTGCTATTCCACTGATTTCCTTCCTTAAGATTCAGCCTCCAGTCCACTGGTGGAAGGCAGATATGGTTGCTTAGCAACCTCTTCCTGGAGGTTGGGAGGTTGGGAGAGGGGGTTGTTGCTAGAGAAAACAAGGTGTGGGAAGCGGCCTGCGATGCTGCAGAGTATGACTGGGACCGTCACAAGCCCGGACAGAATCTACATTTGTGTTTTAATTCCCAAACAGAGATTGAGTTTAAGCATGACTGGGAGTTTGGTTATTAACAGGGGAGAGCAGAGGGAGAGGGAAGGTTGGGCAGCAAGCTGCAGGCAGGTCCTGCTGCAAGTAGCACTGGCATTCTCACCATGAATAATTCATCCAGCCTCTTCCACAGGCACACATTAGAGGGCAGGGATTCTAGCTTAAAGAATCTTCTCTCTCTGGTGGGGAGAGGGTGAAGGTAGACTCCAGCCATTTTTTAACGAAGGATCAGAATTATGACTATCTTTTTTTTTAAAATTTTTTTTTCATATTATAGAGACAGATTTTCTGATTTTAAACACTTTCCCCCAGATCCATTCAGGGCAGAAACTTCGTCTTCTCATTGGAATGCAAGAGGCAGTGACACCCAGTGCCCAATGCTCGGCACCTCTGTCTAAAACCCAGACTCCCCACTTTGGTTAAAGAGAAGGTGAGTACCATTTCCTTGAGGTGAGTGACATCAACACTCCCGTATTTATCCACCTCCACAGGCTGGATCACCATGCCTGCCATGTGGGCGCTCGCTGGATTGGTTCCGTGTGCTGACTTTGGAATGAGACAAACCTAAGGAATGGAGAGAAAGGAAGCAAGGGCAGAGAAGAAATAACCAGCAAGCCATTAATAATGACAGATGAGTCTCACAGCATGCATGTGAGCACAAACAAAATGGGGACCACATGTTTTTATTTAAGCTGATTACCACGGCCTTAAAATCTGCTATAATTTAATTATTACTCTTATTGCAAAACAACATCCAAAAGAAGAATGCGCAAATCCGTTTCCCTAGAGAAAGGCATTTGGTGCAACAGTAAGACATCTCCTGGGATCCCTCATCTCATACCAGAGTGCCTGGTTCAAGCTCTGGTTCTCCACTTCTGATACAGAAGGCAACAGCTCACGTACTTGAGTCCCTACACCCACTTCAAAGAACCGAACTGAGTTCCAAGCTCCTGACTTTTTGGCCTCACCCAACCATGGCTGTTGAGGACATTTGGGGAGGGAGCCAGAGAATCAAAGATCTATGTCTGGTCTCCATTTCTCTGCCTTTCAAATAAAATGAAAAATAAACAAATAAGTTTTAAATATATATATATATTTCTACAAAAAATATGGTCAATGTTTGTGGGAGGTAGATGTTAGGATCCCCAGATTCAAGTAATTTTTCATTTCTTCCAAATTATGCAAACATAGGCAAACACACATTTGATGCAGGACAACAGAAAAATGCACCTCAATGCTCCTCGCAACAGAGAAACCTTTGCCAAAAGAGAGGCAAGGGTTACCCTGTAAGCCAGCTTCCCAATGGTCATCCCAGAAACAATGGCAAGATCCCCTTTGAAAAGGAATGGATGGGCATTGTAAGAAATGGGCTTATGAAGGGGAACAGCAGTTTCTGCCAAAAAAAAAAAAGCCACTTGAGCAACTACGTGCATATACTAGGAGTCTCTCATCAACAGTGAACAGAATACACTGTGTCTCCCCTGCTGACAGAAGGCATGTAGCCTCTTGAATGGCCATGGGCCTCATGCTGGCTGTGGCTGCCTAGCCTCAAATCCCTTTTTGTCACTGCAATCCTTTTTGTAGTTACAATTTGTTCTTTAATTTCTCAGAAGCAAAGCTGGTAGCACTACCGCGTCCTCTCTCGCAAGGCCTAAAAGGATCACTTGAGGAAACATCCCTTCGGGGAAGAATATTGACAAAAGGAAGGTGAAAAGGGAATGTTAAAGATGAATATTAAATATTTATAAGAACCCAGAATTGAGAATTCATACCAGACAAGTTCTATTAAAACAAAAGCATTTGAACAACAGCAACAAAATGTCAACCATCTTGTGGTAAGCTAAAACAATGAGCCCTCCCACAATAACCACGTCCAAATCCCTGGGGCCTGTGAACAGCAGAATAAGACTTTGCCTGTGTTGATTGAGTTAATGGAGGATCTGGAGATTGGAAAATTCATTCTGGGTTCTCAGTTGGGCTCTAAATGTATTCAGATGTGTCCTCACTAGAGGGAGGACGAAGGAATGGGTACAGAGAAGGGATGTAATGACTGAAGTGAGAAGCAGGAGTGATGGAAGGAAGGGACCAGAAACGCAAGAGAATTCAGACACTTGAAGAGGCAAGGAAATCAGTTCTCCCCAGATCCATGAGAAAGAACCAGTCTGCTAACAACTTGACATTAGCCCAGTGAAATGAACTTTAGATTCCAGTTCTGTGTGTGAGAAGATAAAAGTAAAAAGTGTTGTCCTAAGCTACTGAAGACTTACATAGAGAAAGATCTTCCATCCACTGGTTCACTCTCCAAATGGCTTCAGCAGCAGGAGCCAAGCCTATCTGAAGCCAGCAATCAAGAGTTTGTTTCAGGTCTCCCATGTTGGTGCAGGGCCCCTAGGATTTGGCCCACCCTCCACTGCTTTCCTAGGCCACAAGCAGGGAGCTGGATGGGACGTGGAACAGCTGGAACATGAACCATGCCCATATGGAGTTGTGGCACTTGCAGGTAAAAGATTAACTAATTGAGCCATTGTGCCAGCCCCTCTAAGTTATTAATTTTATAGCAGCCATCGGAAAGGAATACCACCCTGGCATGAAGAACAGAGAAAAAGTCTTAGTGCTTTTGCCAATGTCTTGTTTAGTATCGCTACTAGATCTCTCTGGTTTTCCCATGTGGACTTAGAGAACTGTATTATTATTATTTTTAATGTTAATTCTTCTTCACTCTAAAATCATAGTAGTATGAAGGACAAGGAGGTAGCAGGACCCAGATTTTAGGATGTGGTCTAAATGAATTCAAGTGTTGGTGCATTTGAAGTAAACGTGGTTCCTAATCCCCAGGTGTCTGGCATCGAATCTGCATAGATCATCCTCAAAGACTTGCACAAGCAATGAAGCACCAAGGATGTTCTTGTGCAAGGAGACTGACGCCTTCTCACCAGTCAAATCCAGATGCCAAAGATCATGACTCCACCGAGGCAGCTAAGAAACAGGATGGTTACCAAGCAGCTTTTGGGGTTTTTGTTTCCTTGAGCCTATAAATTAATAACTATACCTAAAATGTTCTTTGAATAGAAAACACAAGCTCTGATCAACAGTTATTTGATTAGAAAATTTAGATAATAACTAAAAAAAAAACTTTTTAGGACTCTTCCTGGGACACAAGTGCTAAATATTTGTTAAATAGATCTGTATTTGCCCAAATTAAACTGTTAATCAAGAACTTGAGCATTCTGTTTTAGGAACCTCTGAGCAAATTGTGAACCTGAGAGCAAACGGGAAAAATAATTTCCAAAAGCCACTTGAAAGCATCTTGCAAGAAAAGAACCATCAAAGAACCCTGGTGGTTTGGTAGCACATGACTTCCCCAAATTCATTTTCAGAGAAGGGATGTATTTTACTGGATCCCATTAGCAGCTATTGTGTGTCAGCAGCTGCTTCAGACATCACTGATGTGAAAAAAAAAAAATCTTCCCTGATGATTTGAATAATGTCATTTTCTTCCATAATTAAAATCTTTGATCCAGAAGGATGCACTCACTTCTAGACTCTTGGGGGTTGTGTTGCCACAAGCTCGGCATCTGGGTGGTCCCTTCCTTCTCACCACCCCCAAGCACAGGCATCCAGCTCCCACAAACACTGGCAACTTTGGTCTCAGCAGTCTATCCATCAAGGAAAGAATGGGCCCCAGTGTTCCCTTCCAGGATTCCCACCACACTCGGGAAGCTTGAGGCGAAGGAAGGCAACAGCGAGAGGTTTCTGGGACCACTCCACCATGTGGAATCCGCAAAGGAAATACAAAGAAGGTATCACCTTGCATTCTCTCACTGAACAATCAAACTCCCAAGTTTTCTTTCTACTTCTGGGAGAGAGCTGAGGCTCTTGTACCCCAAGAGCAATGATAAGCTTAAATGAACCTTCCTGTAAAAGTCAGAGTGTCGGGGCCAGCAGGGTAGTGCAGTGTGTCAGGCTGCAGCCTGTGCACTGGTATTCCCTATCAGAATGTCAGTTTGAGACTCGGGTACCTGGGAAAGTAGTGGATGGATCAAGTACTTGGACCCTGCCACCCATGTGGGAAACCAGGATAGAGTTCCAGGCTCCTGGCTTTGACCTGGCCCAGCCTTGACTGTCATGGTCACTTAAAGAATGAACCAAAAAGATGGAAGGCCTCTTCTTCTCTTATTTTGCCTTTCAAATAAATAAAATAATTTTTTTAAAGTCAGATAGTCTGTCATAAGCACAAAAAAATCCAGTAAACAAACTCAGGTTGGAATGTCAGGGTCTGTATTTAACCAACTCATCATCTGCTCTCTTTCTGGATTGTTGCAGAATGCCTTCGTCCGAGCTGAGGGTTCAACAACTTACCAAGCTCAGGAGCGGCCTTTGTTTTCAGCTATCGTTAAAATGATTCTGTTCCCCAGCCAGGATGAAGGCCTTGGAAGATTCGCATACGTAAACAGGATAAGAAAGGAAGACAAGAAGAGAGAAGATGCCCCTTCTTTTTCTCTGTTTCTGAAGTGACATGGTTTCAAAAAAAACTTCACGGCAAAACCTGGGCCATTCAGCCATAAGCAATATTCCAGTTTTAATAAAACTAGAAATGTCCTAAGACTGGGTCACCACACACACCACCCCTCTACACTGGGCAGCCAGCACGATCCTGCATCATTTTCTCAAACTCTCGTGTGCCCTGCAGACCCTGTTACCCCGATACTTGCCCCTTCTTTCTGTTGCCTCTGAGGACTCCAACTCCAGAGCTCACAGAAACCCTAATTTGCAAAAGAAGAAAGTAGAAACACAGGAACAACCACACTCCCAGGTCTGGGTTACATCAACCATCACATGTGCCGACCGCCGGGGGTCAGGGTAATTCTCTGCACCTGCAGGCAGGGCCTAGCTTCTCAGAGCAAAGGAAACAATGGGCAGAATGGTGACTCTGCTTCATGTTTATTTTCTTACTTAGAGCTGGAGAACCATGGAGTGGAGAGTGTATGTACCCACAAATCTTTCTCAAGCAAACCTACGCTCAGAGTTCTGTGTAGGCACAGGAGGGGGGGATACCACAGAATCAAAGGGTGGTCTCTGCCCTGCGTGCAGGCCCAGGCCAGGGCTGAGTCAGGGCAAGCAGGCTCAGAGGAGCAAGATTCCTGCCCTTAACTCCCTACAGAGAGCTGCCGCAGGGCCAACTGGCTGACTTTCCCATTCTGACTTGGAGCCAAAGCCTTTTATCTCTTACTGGTTTCCCTTGACATGCACAAGTGGGGTGTCTTGGAAGCCAGAATCACCAGGATCGGTTCACAGAAATTTGGAGCTTGACTCAGTGTCCTTGGTTTCCAAGAAGGCTAGGAGGGGATTACCCACAACACGAAGGAGACCCTGGGAGCTGGGCCTGCCGCTGACCCCCAGGGAGCGAGAGCCAGTTCTTCATCCTCACCGTTCTGTGTCTCTCGCCTTTCCAGTCTAAGTAAGCTCGGATAGTGGCCAGTCCAGCATACTCCCCTTGGGCTCCGCTGGGGGAGAAAAAAGCAAGAAGAAAAGGATGAGGGCTTTGATCTTTTGACTTGAATTTAGGCATTTACTTTTTAATGGAGAACCAGTCACACATTACCAACAGGTGACACAAAGTTACTCCCCAAGACTCTGAGAATCAGCTTGGCTAGGAGCCTCTGCTTGAGCCTAGATCTCCACTAACCAAAGCAAGCACATCCAGTTTGAGCACCAAAGTCTGCCCATTCCTACCCAAAGACAGACCTGCCAACCCCTGTGCAGCACCATGCACTACCCCCAGAAAGATATACATTCTGGAACATTCCAGAATTTTACCAAAATGGAGACAAAGAAACAAGGCATAAATGTGTACATATCATTCTAACAATTCACTACCCATTTATAGTCAACCTTGTTTCTAAGAAACTGGAGCGTCCTCTGCCCCGAGGGCCAGGAGTGACAGAAGGCGACTTCAGCATAGAATTGGCCAGTCTCAAAGAGCCGTGTGCCTTCTTGGTAAGCACGCCGTGCCCCGCATAGGTCGGGCCTTTCCTTCACGGAGCATTCACCTGACCCACACGATCTGAGACACTGGCTTCCTCGTCACTTGAACCAACACGACTTTATCTCTTTCTGCTCTCTTCAGAGAGAACGGTGATGACTCCTGTTTTTCTAACTATGGAGAAGATTGTTTTTTTTGTTAATCTGAGAATAGGAGAATAAATACATGATACTCCAGCATACCAGCCATGACCTCGGTGACCTCATCGGTAAAACGGAGATCAATAATTGCACCCGTTTTATAGCATCTGTATGATGAACGGTGAGATGACCCATGGAAAATGCTTACCAGTCAAATCCTAACCGTTTCTCAACTCCTTCCAATTCTCTGCCATGCCTTCCTAAAAGCTTCCAGAACGGCTCTATCCATGTTGTAAATGACAGGATTTCACCTCTCCCTTTTTTGGGGGTGAACAGTACTCCACGGTGAGTTTTGTTCTGCATATAGATACACAAATTCACCAGCAGCATTGTCTGAAGAGACCGTATTTTCTCCAATTCTGTTCTTACCACCATGTTGAAAGATCAGATTTATATCTGTGTGCTCAATGGGAATTTCATTGGTTTTTCTGTGTCTGTTTTTAATGCCCCAGCAGATCGCTTTGGTTATTATAGCTTTTGCATTTTCGAAGTCAGGTAGTATAATGCCAGCTGCTTTGTGTTTTTCTTTTCTTTTTGTTCAAGATTGCTTTAGATACGTAGGATTTCTGTGGTTCCCTGAGAATACGAGGATTGGTTTTTTCCGGTATTGTGAAGAATGGCCCTGCTGTCTAGATAGAACTTACATTGTCTCCGCAGATCACTTCAGGTAGCATGGCCACTTTAATACCACTGGTGCCTCCAACCTATGAACATTCTTAATTTTTCTATGTCCTTTTTGATTTCTTTGCGAAAGTTACAGTTTTAATTGTAGAAATCTTTTATCACTTTGGCTAATCCTTTAGTTTTTGTAGCTATTGTAAATGGCACTGCTTTCTTGATGTCTTTCTCAAAAACAATTCACTATTGGAGAATACGAACTGAACAGTTTCTTCCGATGTTTATTTAGTAACTCCGTGTTGGCCAACTCAAGATCTGCATACTATATGACCCAGCAATAGCACTCCTAGGAATATATCCAAAGCACCTGTTTTACGACAAACCAACATGCATCCCTATGTTCATTGCAGCACAATCAGTAATTGCAAAAACATGGAAGCAACCGAAATGCCCATCAGCAGAAGATTGGATAAGAAAGCTTTGGTTCATCTACTCCATGGAATACTACTCAGCTATTAAAAAAACAAAATGCAGTTCTTTGTGGCTAAATGGGCCCAACTGGAAACTATAATGCTAAGGGAAATGAGCGAATCCCAAAAGGTTAGATACCACATGTTTGCCTTGATTTAACTTGTAATTTTTGTTTGGTTGTTGGTTATTTTTTGAACCTGTCATTGATACTGTCTCAACCCAGATGTTTCGAAGAATGGAACTTGCATTATTTCTAACATATGGTTTACTCAATACTATGTCAATTAATTCCATAATGTTGTATATTGATACTGAGGTTTTGTTGGGGCTTTTAACTGACCGGATCTTTACTCTGTTAGCCCTATCTTCAGACCAGAGAAGGTCTCCCCAAGAGGCCACTGAACTTATCTGGACAATAAGACGCTGGACTTTATGCTAGGTATGTGCTTGCAAGGAAGGAATCTCCACTGAACTTGAACTGTGGTTATGCAGCAAGGTGGAGGAATCCACCATGGAGGGAGGGGTAAGGGAGGGGTGGGGGAAATCCCCAGTGCCTATAAAACTGTATCACATAATACAATGTTAACAACAATAAAAAAAAAAATACTGAACCTCCTCCAGGGGTGGAGACTGGCCAGTCTGAAGGCTGTGTAAGACTCAGGAATTCACAGGGTCAGGCCCAGACAAAGCAACCACGGATGTGACCTGAAATTCAGGAAATCTATAGCAGGCTAATTTTTAAGTTGATGATTTTATATGGTCTGCGAGTGATATAAATATCCAAATGCCTTTTGATAAGAAAAATGTTCCCCGTGCCGTAAATCCTCTTTCCTTGATAAACACTGCCACCAAGTGGTCAGAAACAGAAGGGCTAGAAATAAAACATAAGGAACGGATATGGTAAAACTAACTACAGTGAAATGACCGCAGTAGCCTTTGCCAAAATGGCTTACTTCAGGGGTAGATGCAGTGGGCTAGGCCATCACCTGCAAGGCCAGAAACCCAAAGGGGAGGCCAGCTCAAGTCCTAGCAACTTCTCCTTTGCTCTACTGTTTCGTTACTGCACTAGGGACAGCGCTGGGAGACGGACAGGATGGAGTGCCTGGATACTGGCTGTTTGGGAACCACCAAATTGCAAATCTTTTCTTCTCTCCCTCCTTCTGCATTACCCTGCTTTTGAAATGAATAAATAAAACTATTTTAAAAATTCACTTTGGTTCATAGCAACCCTACCAGACAAAGATTGGCACTGTTTCTATTTTACAGGTGAGATGAAGAGGTGACTGGTAAGTGCCAGTACAGATGTCTTTGAAGCAATGGGACCTTGAGCAGCCAAACTTCACAGACCCAAACACTTTTCCTCTAAAACTTAAAAGCAGACCCAAACATCTTTTCCTCTAAAACACAGACCCAAAACATCTTTCCTCTAAAACACAGACCCAAACATCTTTTCCTCTAAAACTTAAAAGCCTCTAGAATGTTCTTATCAATCTAATTTGATGTAAGCTGAACTTATATTTAACCTTTGTGTTGGTAAAGCAATAACTCTAAGTCCAGCTGGAACCAGCAGAGTGCCTTCCAGCAGTGCTTCTCAAACTCCTCTGTGGTTCCCAGCTAACTGTCACCAGAAATCAGCTGAGAACTTACCAGAACTACAAGTTGTTAAACCCCACCTCAAGCATACAAAATCCAAAATACTAAGGGTGCACCCAAGCATTAAGAACCACTGCTCTAACATTCTTACAAACTCAAACATCAAATATAGTTCTGAAAGTACAATGAAATCAACGGAGACCACTGATCCTCAATATTTCACATTTCCTTCCAAAATGACTTTCTTATTTTTCATCCTTCTTCCTTTTCCTGTTTCACTGAACTTCTTCGAGAACTGTCTCTAATAACAGAATTAACAGGTCTTTCAAATCTGGCCTCTGGAGCATCCTGCATCGGGAACAGCACTCAGTACAGAAGGAGAAGATCAATGGCGATCAACAGCCCTTGAGCTGAGTAAAGAACGGGAGGGAGATGGCAAGGAGCAAATATTTGACCCTCACTGCTCTGAGCTTTTGCTTTATCCGTAGGATGGTTCCATAAGCTGTTCAAGAGTTGGGTTTCAAAAGCCTCTTTGAGAATCAGTCATTTAGTGAAACCTCCTTTTTAAGATTTTTTTTTTAAGATTTATTTTTATTATTTTTTCATTGGAAAGGCGGATATACAGAGAGGAGAGACAGAGAGGAAGATCTTCCGTCCGATGATTCACTCCCCAAGTGAGCGCAACGGGCCGATACTATGCCGATCCGAAGCCAGGAGCCTCTTCCGGGTCTCCCACACGGGTGCAGGTTCCCAAAGCTTTTGGCCGTCCTCGACTGCTTTCCCAGGCCACAGGCAGGGAGCTGGAAGGGAAGCGGGGCTGCCGGGATTAGAACCGGCGCCCATATGGGATCCCGGGTGTGCAAGGCGAGGACCTTTAACCACTTGCGCCACCGCGCCGGGCCCAAGATTTTTTTTGTTGGAAAGTCAGAATTACAGAGAGAAGGAGAGACAGAGAGAAAAATCTTCCATCCACTAATCCACTCTCCAAGCGGCCGCAACGGTCAGAGCTGAGCTGACCTGAAGCCAGGAGCCTAGAGCCTCTTCTGGGTCTCTCCATGGGTGGCAGGGTCCCGAGGCTCCGGGCTGTCCTCTATTGCCTTCCCAGGCCACTGGCAGAGAGCTGGAAGGGAAGCAGCCAGGACACGAACTGGCACCCAAATGGGATCCCAGGTGCGTGCAAGGCAAGAACTTTAGCTGCTAGGCTACCATGCCGGAGTCTACACCTTCGTTTTTAACGTTCCTCCAAGTCAATTCATCTCCCACCCAGAAAAGCTCATTAGAATCATGGGTCAAAAACTACCGCTTGGTCTCCAGCCCCAGAGTAAATTCCAACCCTATTGGTTTGCAAAGTGGGTGAGGCATCAGTAGGTTGCCAAAGGTCAATCTAAGAGGCAGCCTGACCCTTAGTGCCTCAGCAAGGGCAGTGGCTTTAAAAGAGTGGTAGCCAGGAGCCCGGTGCAGTAGCTTAGTGGCTAAAAGAGTGGTAGCCAGATGAGCAGCAGCAGCAGGTGGGAATCCGTTGGAAGCAGACGGCCTGGGGCTCCCAGGCAGACTTCCTCCCCAGACACTCTGGAGCTTACACTTTGACAAGCTTTGCAGACGCTTCTCACGCACTGCCATCTTCCCAGGAAGCGAGTCTGGCAAGGACATCAACGGTGAACTGCATCTACATTCAGAACTCACAGTTTGCAGTTTTTCAGTGCCAAACTACTTCCTCAGCCTGATAAGCCAAGTGAGCTAATCAGAATTCACTTCAGATCACCGTGGACGGTGTTCATGTTTCTGCCGTAAGCACTACATCAACATTCGAAACCAGCAATTCCAAGGGTGAGCTGGAGAACGGAGTGGAGAGTCTCCCGGGGACAGGCTACCGCAGGCCTTGCTGGGCTCAGTGGGAAATGGAAAGGTAATTAAGTATTCTTGGGCTCCTTTCTCCAAGCTGGGAATGCTCTGAGTTAGTAGTTTGAGCAAATTCTTGACAACTGCAGAAAATAGGAATAAGCTTCTAGGCACTTTTTTTTTTCAACCCTATAAACATCCGTAGGCTCTAACTGTCCCAAGGGAAACAAGACCAAGACGGCTTGGCTATGTTAAACAAAATTTATGGTTATGTCTTAGTTTGTTCAGGTTCCTACGATCAAGTATCCATAAAGTGGGTGGCTTATAAATATAGCACTGGAGGCTGGGAGACCGACATCGAGCTGCTGTCAGATCCACTGTGATGTAGGTGTTGTTTTGTTTTGTTACAGGGAAGATATTCAGATGTCTAGTAAGCATATGAAAACATGCACAGCATCACAAATTACTCCAAAATTGTAAATTAGGATCAAGGTAAGTACTGCTTAACACCTACATCAGGCTGGTTATTACTTCTAAAAAAAAATTGAAAGTAGTAAGTACTGGTGTAACATTGGCCTCCCATATATGGCCACTGGTTCAAATCCCGGCTGCCCACTTTCAATCCAGCTCCCTGATAATGCATCTGAGAGTCAGTGTATTTGGTTTCAAAAAATGTGTGTCTTTCCCATGTATCCTAGGTTACTGGTTACTGCTAAAACCAGGTTACTGCTTAAAATCTGGTTTCTTTCTGTTTCAAGAAGATGAAGTAATAAATGCCTCAGCTTAAAAACAACCTGATCTCGCATTCCTGACACAGGAATTTGCGGTTTGCTGATTCCATTTGAGGTCGCGAGTGGTAAGGTGGCTGGCAGAGGAACACACCTGGGGTAGTGTGAGGCAGAGCACCTAGAGGAGACACGATGGCTTTCTGCTAAAGCCATTGTTAAGATACGTTAGCTCACACGGATCACCTGCCTATCTTTCCACCCATCCATCCATCCTCACAAACACAGAGGTGACAAATGCAGTGGTTTCCCAACGAGCAATACTGATTTCTTTAAGGATTCTTTTTTGTCCAGCCTCCGAATCCTAGGTGCAAAGGAGTCTGTATTTTTAACATTTATCCCGGAGATTTTGCTGGAATATTTCAAAGCGTTTGAAAAAAAAATCACTGTTCTTCAAAGTTTTTACTTTGTAAAGAGACTTGAGACCATAAGAGCGGGAGGGGCTTTCCAAAGCTAATGACAAAGACAACGGACTCTCCAAGACACAAACACTGCTGCCTGCTGAGGGTTAACGTACGCTTGAGTTTGCTTCTCTGTGCTGTGGTCTGATATAAAAGCTGCTTCCAAAAGAGGGTCCACAAGGAACCCCATCTCTTGACAATGCCTATTCAAGTGCCGTCCATTCTGGGCCGACCGACCCTGTGACTTGCTCAGGCAAGTTAACACAGAGAGAATCCCTCGACAATGATATTGCAAAGCTAGGTCCTAAGAGGCTAGGTTCTAAGAGTTTCCTGGTTCTGTCTATATCCTGTGGTAGCATTCCATTTTGAATCCAGACATCATATTGTAAGGAAACTCAAGGAACCAGGAAAGAGATACACACGAAAAAGGACCAAAGGCTTGGGCCACAGCCTCAACCATCTTCGGTGGCGCTCCCAGCCAGCGATCCGTCACCGACCTCCCACCCTTGGCCCTTACTGCTAAATTATCTTAGTGGAGTGGAAGTCAACTCACAGAATGCTACAAAACAATAAACTGCTGTTTAAACCTCTGGGTGGTAGAGAACATTTTTGTATTATATAAAAAAAAAAAGAAAGAAAAAGAAAGAAAAAGAAGACAACAGCAGTTACAGGGAAAGAAATTTCCTTACCTGTTGGGCTGAAAAGAGATTTGGTCGTAGCCCGTGAGTTCACACAAATCCTTCTCAAGTTCTCGGAAGAGCTGCTGGTAGCCTTGGGCTTGCTCCAGAGGCACGAAGGGGTGGATGTTTGCAAATTCTTTCCATGTGATGGGCTGAATGAAAAGTGGACAAAAGTGCATGCAAACATTGCAAGGTAATAACAAAGATGACCTTAATAATGGTTATGGTGTCAATGATGCCATCCAACAAAGAGGATGCCTTCTATCAGCCTGGGGCGCTTTCAAGATTTATTTAAGACTTTATTTAAGACCCCAGATTTATTTAAGACTCATATACTCCTATAAAGGAAGCATTATTACGGGGCCAGGAGGCACAGAAATATAATCTTCAATACCTTTTCAGGAACAAAAAATGCCCCAAGATAGATTAAGTTCATAAAACTCAATAAATTGTTGTTAAGTATGCTTTATTTATTTCTCTTACATAGATTGTAAATTATTCTCATTCTTCACTAAACAGAATAATAAGCATAAAAAATGGAAAAAAATTTACTATCACAATATAAAAATAATTTGTTTTGGCTCATGTAATTTGTTATATTAAAATAAACCAAAAAAGTCAGAACAACTTAGCTTTGTAAAATGGACCATGATCCAAAAGACTTTTGTCCACCATAATAGCAAGTTACCAAAATCTTCTGGTAATTTGAGGAATACTTTTAACCTTTTAATCCCTATGATTCAGAAATCGTGAATAGATTTCTAAAAAAGATGCAAGATTCTTAACTCTGTCTGAAGTGAACACATTGATAAGGCAGAAACTATTGGGCCTGGCACAATGGCCTGGTGGCGGAATCCTCACCGCGCAACTGCCAACATCCCATATGGGCACCGGTGCATGTCCTGGATGCTCTACTTTCCATCCAGTTATCATCCTGGCAGTCCCCCGCTTCCCATCCAGCTCCCTGCTTGTGGCTTGGGAAAGCAGTGGAGGACATTCCAAGGTCTTGGGACCCTGCACCTACGTGGGAGACCTGGAGGAATCTCCTGGCTCCTGGCTTTGGATCGACTCAGCTCCAACCATTGCAGTCATTTAGGGAGTGAACCAGTAGATGGAAGATCTTTTTCTTTGTCTCTCCATCTCTCTGTAAATCTGCCTTTCCAATAAAAATAAAGGTATCTTAAAGATACAAATTCTTAACGTGGTGAATTATATTTAAAAGGAAGGACGGGAGTCATGAATATTGCAATTATTCTAATTTAAAAATCAATTTTACTCATAGATTTAATGATCAATTAATGGGAAATATAGGGCTTTACACATGTTATTCACACTGTCAAATAGGAAGATACAGAATTAGCAGTTATGAAATCATAATCCCAGTTGCTTTCTCTACTACCAGCTTTTGTAAAGCTAGATCATTGTCCCACTAAGTGTCTCATATATGAGTAAGTTATTGGGGTTGCCATTTGCAGTGCTGATATCCCATATGGGTGCCAGTTCAAGTCCTGGCTGCTCTACTTTTGCTACAGCTCCCTGTCAATGTGCCCAGGAAAGCAGTGGAAGATTGGCTAAGTGCTTGCACCCCTGCACCCATGTGGGAGACTCCAGTGAAGCTCCTGGATTCTGGCCTTGGTCTATCCCTGCTCTGCTCATTACAGCCATTTGGGGAGTGAACCAGAAGATGGAAGACTGGCTTCTCTTTGTCTCTCTCTGTCTCCATAACTGTGACTTTCAAAAAAGTAAATAAAAAATAAGGAAGCAACGACTTACTGAGAGTTCGGATGAACTATTGAGTTTCATGGTGCAGGATCCCTTTAAGAACAACCAAATGCATCACATTAATGGTTTCATATAGTCCACCTTCCAACCCCCATTCTTCCAATATGGCCACCTCTTTTGCTCTTGGTGCAGAATATTAAATACAATCCAAAGAGGAATTGGAAGTGAGAAAAAGGCTACAAACAGCTACCAGTGGAATCATGCTGTGAACGAGGGAGATGTCTTTGTTTTCCAGCTTCTTCATATACCGGACGATGTTTGTTTCTGAGTGATATCTGTGAACACAAAACACAGGACTGGGGCCAATAAACTCAGAAAAGCATCTGTACACTTCTTCCTGAAAAACAAGACACACAGAGCTCTCCCTTCAAAAATGCAGATCGATTTTGGCCATGGACTCTGTTATCAACTACATTTCAGAGGGAAGGGTGTCCAAGACGAGTAGCATGTCCTATGGTCATGACAGCAAGGCAGTGAAGAAGATGAAGCAGTGTTCCTGGGTATGAACTAGAGAGACAAGCAACACTGTTCCCGGCAGTGCCAGGGAACAGAGCCACGGGCTTTGCAAAAGTCAGGAATGGGATCCTTAGAGAGAAGCAGTATTAGGGAGCCAAGGCTGGGCCAGCCTCCATCCCAGTCCCCATCAGAAGGAGCTCCTTATCGAGTTTCCCAGCTTATCGTCAAGGCACCAAGGCAGAAATCATGCAAACCCCACGAACCTGTTGAACACCTGATGTGTGAGGAATGGGCTAGTTCTCTTGAATGCAGAGACTGGAATACCTTTGAGCTCTTCGCCCATGCATTCAGCAACCAGCTCCTGCGCGGAGAGATCAACAGAAAATAAAAGCAAAGAGCTGACCCGGAGTCCTGTGTGAACGCTCAGGCTTCCAGTGGCTGAGCCCCAAGATGTTCACAATGGATTAAAGGCAAGTATACAGGCTAAAACTGCCCATCTCTTAATGGAAAATAGGGAAGGCAAATCTACAAGACCTTGGGTTTGGCAATGGCTTCTTAAATATAATACCAAAAGCATAAGCAACCACAGAAAAAAAGTAGATAAATTAGACTTCATTGAAATTTTTAAAAAATGTGTATGAAGAGACACTATCAAGAAAGTGAAAGGAGGACATCACACAGAATGAGAGAAAATATTGGCAAATTGTGTAACAGATAGGGCTTTCCCTCCAGAGCACAGAACTGAACACACGGCTTGCTCCTCACCCCTCCCCAGGGTCATCCTGGGCCTCCGGCGTACACTCCAGAAATATTCCTCAAATCCCTGTGCCAACCAGCTGGCACTAAGTGTAGCACAGAGGTCGAGAGGAGCTGATTCAGTCCTGTTTTCATAAATAATAAATAGCGTCAACATGAACACTATGATGCTTCACGGATAACGAACAATGTTTAACTGGTTCTGAAATCCTCTTCAAAGAGGGTACAACCAAGTCAGCGCCGTTCAACACCCTGGAAGGCCTGGGTTTCCACAGTAAAGGCTTCTTTTCATGGACTCATTCAACAAATATTTATATAGAGTGATGACTGTGTGTCTGGCAGTGTGGAGTGTGGTGATTGAGGAACCCTCACCACAGGCCTGGGTCAGCCATGACTAGAGTCTTTCATTCACACAGGAATGGCACATCTCCCCAGTACTTCACTATTTTAGAAAGCAACTCAGTCACACTAACTTGCTAGTATTGCTCATGCAATCTCTCCCGTCATGGTCTTTGTGGTTGCCTTTCCCCTATGCGGAACACCGCTGACTCCATCTGCCTTCTCCTCCATAAGGGAACTGGTTCTGGATCACTCACATCTCAGTTTAGCATCACTTTTCCCAGGCCATGTGGAAGCCTGGTCCTCCATGCTTCCTGAGCACCTGCATGTGTCACCTGAGTTATAAAGCTGGGCTAATGAGTCTGGATTCCCATCAGACTGAAGGCCCTGGAAGGGCAAGATACACCCTCATGGCCTAGCGTAGAACCAGATACATAGTATATTGTCAATAACTAATTTATCACATGAATCAGTACTCAAACTTTCCCAGAACTGACAAAACATCAGTGCTGTGAATATCTACATTAGAAAAGATCTCAGTGAAACACCACTGACAATCCTCCCAGCTAGCCTGGCTGCTCAGTCCTGGCTGGGACCCTTCAACACTGACCTTAGCTGTCAGCAGTCACAGTGGTAAGGGACACTCAGTGGCATATGTTCACAGCCTGCTGCCCAATACTACACCCAGGTCTCCCCCGACTCACACTAAAGACCCAGGGAAGGCTAAGCTCAAGCAGAGAATACTACCTCGAAGAGTCTTTATGAGAAAGAGCTGTTTCTATTATACTTACTGCCGATGACTCACAGCCAAAGATCCACAGCAAATCATCCAGATCTTTTTCATTGACTGTTTCATCAAGAGAAACACCGAGCTACAGAAACAAAGACGAAATGAAGACATCAGCTCGGCTCCAAGATCAGGGGAGGAAAACTGAGAAAGATCAAATGGGAAAAAAATGCTGGACCCAACTGCCAGTCAGTATAAAAGACAGAGGTATCCCTGCATCCAAGCTGGTTCTTTGGAAAAAGTGACTAGACCAGTCAGAGACTTCACAGTTTTGAGTTTCGCAAGCCACAGTGGACTTCTAATAGTCCTATACGGCTGCAGGGAGTCCTCGTGGAAGTAGATATATTTATCTTTTTCTTCCCTTTCATTATTATTGTATCACTTGTCCAAGCCTTTACCTTGAACAAAACGTGTAAGGAGGAATATTGTGAATGAAATGTGTGCCTCAGAGTTCCACATATGCAAACACAAAGCCTTGAGGAGAACCAAGGACAAATCACTTTCTGTTTGAAAAGGTCCCAGTTTCCCTGCTTTGAAATCATCAGGATTGTTTAAAAATACTGGAAACTTGTCTTACGGTGCCGTCGCCATAGATACGAAGATTGATTTGTCGCTGAGCGGCCCTGTCCAGCACCTCCTTCACTGGGCAGCCACACTGAATCTTCAGCGTGTCAAAGAACAGGTGATGCTGCAGTTTATGCCCCGCTCGCTTGAGGCCTGGAGGAGACAGGAGAGGACCAATCTGACACAGCACCCTGCCGCTTGGCCATTGATACTTCCACAGAGAAATAAGAGGGAACTTCTACTGAATGTATTCCTGATAAGAGGGAACTTCTATTGAGTGTAATCTTTCAATGGTGGCTTTACGGCAAAAGATGAAATTTCTTTTCATCATTATTCAATAGCAAATAATAAAAACCATGTTAAAAAGGAAAAGAAATCACTAGCATTCAGAAATAAATGCTGCTTCCTTTTGGTATTCATGAGGCTGCCTCACGAAGTTTATCTAAAAATGGAATTAAAGCGCAAGTTGATTTTCAGGTTAAAAAAAATGGGATCCTATCTCGCAGGGTCTTCAAAGGATCAGCACTGTGGCACAGCACATACAGCTGCTGCCTGTGGTGCTGGCATCCCACATCAGAACCCTGGTTCAAGTCCCAGCTGCTCTGTGGGTGCTCTGGCTCTCTGCTCAGATGCCTGGGAGTGCAGCAGAGGATGATGCAAATATTTCAGGAGATCTGAGCGCAGGAATGGCTCCTGGCTTCAGGCCAACCCAGCCTGGTTGTTGTAGTCATTTGAGGAATGAACCAGCAGAGAGAAGCTTGCTCTGGCTCTCTCTTTCTTGCCACGATTTTCAAATTAATAAACAGGCAAATAAATATTTTAGCAATTTTGTGAAAAAATGTGTATCATGAAAAAAAAAAAACTGGTTTAAAATTTTTGCACCGAGATAAACCTATTTTTCATTTTCAATGAAATTTTGAATTCCTCTAGAAATAGTATGTGTGTCTGTTTTACATCATATATGTCTCATTCATTTTTTAATGACTAATACATCATGAACATTTTTGTTTTTTCATAGATCATCATTCATACTATTTTCAATGGCTGTGTGAAACAAAACCTTTGGATGCACTGTAATTAAACAATTTATACACAGACATTTGGGATGTTTTCCAAATAGAGCTATCATAAACAACTTCTCAGTGGACATTCTTTACATAATAATCTGATTTTTTTTCCTTTACATATATTCCACAAAAAGAATTTGTGGATTAAATGACGGGCATAAATTTAAAGCTTTTGAATTCTATTCTTTAAGTGCCATCAAGTCACATCAATATGGTATCAACAGTCTTATTAATCTTTGTCTATCTGACGAGAGAAATAATATTATATTATTATAATTATTTTTTGTGATTAACAGCATGGTTGAAATTTAATGTATTCACAGAATATTTATATGCTTAAATTTTAAAAATCACATTTAATGTCCTATACCCATTTTTTAATCAGAGAGTTCTTTTTCGATTATTTATTCATTGGAAAGGTAGAGTTACTGAGAAAGAGGGAGACGGACCCACACACACAACAGAAAGAGAGAGAGAAAAAGAGAGAGAGAGAGAGAAATCTTCCATCTATCGGTTACTCCCCAAGTGGCCCCACAATGGCCAGAGCTGGGTTGATGCGAAGCTGGGAGTCAGGAATTTATTCCAGGTCTCCCATGTGGGTGCAGGGGCCCAAGGCTTTGAGCCGTTCTCCGCTGCCTGTCCAGGCCATTAGCAGGGAGCTGGATAGGAGAAGGAGCAGCTGGGACATGAACTGGCTCTCATATGGAATGCCAGTGACACAGAACAACCCTATCAGAATGTTCTTCATTCCGTGTTTAGGGGTAAAAGAAAGCAAGAGCTCTCTATAAAAATGCTAACAATCCATCACAGATGTTGGAAATGGTTTTCCTAGTTTCTCACCTGACTTTTACATTTAGAGATAGTACTGGGCATGCAGCGAGTTTTCAATGTTACCTACTCAACTTCACCAGTCTTGTTAAGGCCAAAAGTTTTAAAATAGATAACCAACTTACCTTCAGACAAAATCAAAGTGGCATTATGTACCCTTCTAGCAATATGCTTCAGTCCATGGGAACCATGATAAACGGCAAACATGGCAGCCATGTTGGCCAGGAGGGCCTGAAAGGATAAAGAACATTTAAAGAATCATATTTAACAATGTGATGCAAGATGAGTAGTGAGAGGAAACAATTATTGGACTAGGAGGTCAAACCTGAAAAGAAACAAATGGACAAAAAAAAAGGTCTTATTTCTTGCATTCCTTATTATTTTTCAGGACTGTTTATAAGCTTCCTGACCACCTACAGGATAATACAGCATCCTAGCTAACCTGGAGTCACTATACAAAACCCTCAAATGTGCCTAACATCATGGAATTTCATCCACGCAGGCTGCCACCAGATATCAAGAAGAAAGCCTGAGTATTGGAAGACAATGAGGAATAAAGACCTCAGTGGGGTCAGGGGCAAGCAAGGAGAGGGTTGAAGATTTTCATACTCAAGTAGTTCTTCAGGAAGAGAATGAATAACCAGAAATAAGTCTGGGCAATTTTCAAACACTCAAAAACTCAGAGAATACACATTCCCTAAGTCCTTAAGAAAGGCCTAGGCTGAATTTCAGCCAAGCAAGATATAACTGGAGAGAATTTGTGCCAAAGGATTAACCAAGACGAAAATGCAGGATGCAAGAAAACCAACATGAGTTGGCAGGAGATGCATTGGAAAGAGAAAACCAGGACCTGCTGGTGAAGGATCGTTCTCTTTTTGCACTGAGGTTTCAGGGAAGTGTGTGTCCTGATGTTACAGAGCAGCACTGATGTTTCTGCAAGAAGGGCAGCTGCTGAGAGCAGGTCTCCCGTGGGAGGCAGCTCCTGAGAGCAGGTCTCCCATGGGAGGCAAGGACGGCTTCACCGTGATGACGTCCGAGGAACATAAGAGAGATCAAACCATGACCAGGGTCGGAAATCAAAATCAAGGACATCTGCGAAGAAAAGGACAGAAGCTCACTTCCTGCTTCTTACCTTAAGCTCATACCTCACCTGCTTTTCCACCCTAGAGCCTTCCAGTGGACAACAGCCTTTGAACGAGGTACACTAGTCCAAATTCAGGTGTCAGACTTACCACCGGCCCAGTCAGCAGTCCTTTCCATTTTATTAGTCAGCAATATGGTATCTGATACATAAGATGAGCAGTTCGAGGTCTACCTTTCCTGGCTAATAATCCCAGCAACAATTCACAAAGCAGATACTCTACTGAAAAACAAAGCACTTCGCCACTGGACGATGCTCAACACTGAATTCTATCGTATGTATGATGCATGTATGTATTTTCATGATATGGTTCCTTAGGCTCAGGGATTTACCCTCTACCATCCCCATTCCTGACCCCCACGGTCTCCCCAATTATTATAACAATCGCATATTCCTTCAACAACACAATAGAATGCTGGACTTTCTACCGCTGTATATATCTGCAATGTGATACAACTTAAATAGAAGGATGGACTTGTGGCTGTTGCTGAATCTATTTTGTTAAGTACGCCTGTTCACTGCTAGACTGTTAAAAAAAAAAACACACAACCCTATGAGGCTGTTGCAAAATAAGAAACACTGCCAAAAGACACCAGGAAATGAAGATAAAATAGTCAATGAAGAAAATGAGAAGACATCAGAAAGCACAGAAGTAGATTTTCTCAGACTAAAATTCCTACAGAGCAACACAACAATTAGAATACAGAGGAATTCCAAAACTTCCAGCTGTTGACAGGGCAAGTCTGAGACTCACATGACATGTTAGGCCCACACGCCCACAGCTGTGCTGCTGCAACACGGAGCCCAAGCCCGACCGTCACAGAATACACTGCGGATAACCATCACAACAGCACTGCCGTTTGGTGCACATTCCTTGAAAATCTAGAAGTAATCCTTTCCAGTCTCAGGACTCTATGCCAATGTACTCATCAACAAATTGGTAGGAAATAGAAAATCATTTTTAAAAATACTTGAGGGTTTATAGTAATAAAAAAAAAAGATGAAAAAAAAAACTTGAGAGCGGATGGTGCTGTGGCACAGTGAATAAAGCCACTACCTACAGGTTCTCCACTTCCAACTCAGCTTCTTCCTCATGATCAGGGAAAAGCAACAGAAGATGATCCAGCGTTTGGGCCCCTGTTAGCCATGTGGGAGCTCTGGAAGAAGCTCCTGGCTCCTGGCTTCAGCCTGGACTAGCTCAGGTCATCACAGCTTTTTGGAGAGTAAGCCAGCAGATGAAAAGATTCTCATTCTCTCTTTTCCTCTCTGTAATTCTGCCTTTCACATAAATAAATCTTTAAAAGTGTATAAATGAAAGACACTAGAATAAAAAAAAATTTTTAAAGAAGCAAAGATAGATCAAGAAAAGAAAACTAAAATTTCTTGCAAACTTACAATTTTGGAAAAAAGAAAGATTTATGAGATTGCAGTAACACAGGTGGCAGCTATAAAATGCCATAATGCCATAAAACCACCCCCTGAAAAAAAATTTTTAAATAAAATCAGGCCCTGTGCAATAGCTTAGTGGCTAAAGTCCTCACGTTGCACGTGCCAGGACCCGATATGGATACCCATTCTAATCCTAGCGGCCCCACTTCCCATCCAGCTCCCTGCTTGTGGCCTAGGAAAGCAGTCGAGGACAGCTCAAGGCCTTGGGACCCTGCACCCACGTGGGAGACCCAGCAAGAGACTCCGGGATCCTGCCTTTAGATCGTCGTAGCTTCGGCTATTGTGGTGACTTGGGCAATGAATCAGTGATGGAAGATCTTTCTCTCTGTCTCTCCTTCTGTTTGTATGTCTGACTTTCCAATAAAAATAAATAAAGCTTTTTAAAAAAAAATCAGGATATTTAAGAAAGGTATTAAAAACTAACATTGAAGCTAAACAAGCTCATGAAAAGCTGACAATGCTCAATATCTTTAGCTATTAACGAAATGTAAATCAAAGGCTTAATGAAACATTACTTTATACACACTGGGACGGTAATAAAAATGTAGGGAATAGCAAATGTTTTTGAAAATGCGTAATACCATCACATACTGGGAATGCAACATGCTGTAGTCACTGTGGAACACAGTCCAGAAGTCCCTCAAAGCGTTAGCGGCAGAGTTATCAGACAACCCAGCAATTTCACTTTTATATAAAGAGAGCTGAAAACACACCCATGGGAAAATCTGCATAGCAATCAATGCTCCTAGCACCATCATAGCATTCAGAAGTTTCCAGCGTTGTTCGACGCAGCAATGAAGAAATGGCTTGGGAAGTCCACCACCCAACATCAAAGTGCCTGGATTTGGTCCCAGCACTATTCCCAACTCTCTCTGCAAGTGTACCCTGAGAGGCAGCCAGGGATGGCAGAGGTCCTGGACTGAGTTCCAAGTTCCTGATGAGGCCCAGCACTGGCTCACCACTTGGAGAATGAACCAAATGTGAGATCTCTTTTTGAATGCTTCAGTTCATGTCTCAACTGCTCCATCTCCCATTCAGCTTCCTG
Organism: Ochotona curzoniae; assembly: GCF_017591425.1. Classification (NCBI taxonomy): domain Eukaryota; kingdom Metazoa; phylum Chordata; class Mammalia; order Lagomorpha; family Ochotonidae; genus Ochotona; species Ochotona curzoniae. Next base: position 6,020,810 of record NW_024466446.1, on the reverse strand, counting down.
CTTATGGCCTGGGAAAGCAGTGGAGGATGGCCCAAAGCCTTGGGACCCTGTACTCAAGTGGGAGACCTGAAAGAAAGTCCTGGCTTCAGATCAGCCCAGCTCTAGCCACTGGAGAATGAACCCTTAGATGGAAGATCTCTATGTCTTTCCTCTCTATAGCTCTTTCAAATAAAAATCAATAAATCTTAAAAAAAAAAAAAGATAATGCAACTTTGTGAACATTAAAGCACTGAACTAGGCTAGGTGTTGTGACACAGTGGGTTATAAGCCTGCCACTGAGTATTGGTTCGAGTCCTGGTGACTACACTTTTCAGTCCTGCTCAGGTAAGCAACGGATAATGGTCAATTAGTTGAGACACCCGTATGAAAACCCTGCCTTCTGGCTTCCTCCTAGCTCAGCTCCAGCTATTGCTTCCATTTGGGGAGGCAACCAGTGGATGCAAAAGATCTCTCATTTAGTGTGTGTGTGTTTTTCTCTGTCATTCAAACAAATACACAAACAAATAAGTAAATAAATACCAAAACCATTGAACTGAATAAAGCGTGAATCTGTCAGTGAGTTACAGCTCCATAAAAATGCTAATGAAATGTAAACCTTCCTTCAATGCTAAAGAGAGTGACTTGCTGGGGTAGAGGCTGAGAGGTGAGAGATTATACAGTCTACCACATCCTGAAGAGTTAGAGCTCTGTAGAAACCTCAGAGATGTTCAGACTTGTTGACAAGTTCACTGACACACGTGCAGCGACGTCACCTGAGCTGTACAAATGTTGCTCGTGGCCTTGTCTCTCCGGATATGTTGCTCTCTTGTCTGAAGGGCAAGACGGTACACTTCTTTCCCGGTGGCATCTCTGGACCAGAAATGAAGATTCCAATTAGCACAGAGATTCACAGCAGCAGGAGTTTCCATACATGCACCTGCTTCCTTCCTTCCCAGCTTGATACGAACTCAACAGGGGAATTCATTACCAAGCTTAACAGAATGAAGCTGATTGAGGATTACGTTTTGTCATGAGTTTCCTGCCAGATGCACAGAAAGGGAGCTATATGGGAGAATACAAGTTCTGTGCTAGAAATGCAAGTTGGTAGGGTAGAACGTAAAAGAATGTTAATAACCCATTCACTTATCTATAATGAAATGTCCTTCCCTAGTATTTGCTTCTCTGCCTCTCTAATAAAGAAAAACAAAATTTTTAGAAATTTGAATAAATACAAGGTTTAGAAATCTTTTTTTTAAAAAAGATTTATTTATTTTTATTGGAAAGTCAGATATACAGAGAGGAAGAAAGACAGAGAAGAAGATCTCCCATCCATTGATTCACTCCCCAAGCAGCTGCCATGGCAGGCGCTGAGCCAATCTGAAACCGGGAGCCAGGAGTCTCTTCTGGGCCTCCCATGTGGGTGCAGGGTCCCAAAGCTTTGGGCCATCCTTGACTGCTTTCCCAGGCCACCAGCAGGGAGCTGGATGGGAGGCAAGGCTGTCAGGATTAGAACCGGTGCCCATATTGGGTCCCGGCATGTGCAAGGTGAGGACTTTAGCCACTAGACCACCATGTCGTGCCCAAGATTTAGCAATCTTAATCATGCCTTTGGATCTATTTTTCAGTAGGTAAGAAAGGCATTGTAAAAATCAGCCGAGAATAAATAATATGCTAAAGTTTCTAACCTCTGCCTCATTTGTTCTAGTGAGGAGATAATATAGAAATTAATATAAGAAATGTCATCAAACTGTTATTTTTACACTAAAAAGCAAGCAGCCTTTCAACAGTACAACACAGGTTGGAGGCCTTTTAAAATGTCACATCACCATTGCTTTCCTAATTGGTTCACTTATGCCATGCTAAATGTATCCAGTAATCCATCTAAGTTCTTCATCTCTCAAAGTTCCTTCATGAAAAGCACTCAAGAAACTACATTTGTAAAGGGGCATTTGATGTAGTGCTTAGACACAACTTGAGCTGCCACCCCAATTCCTGCCCACTGCTAATATAGACCTGGAAGACAGCAGACAATGGCACAGCAGGTGGGTCCTTGGCACCCACGTGGGAGAACGGCTTTGTTCAGCTCTAGCCCCAGCTGTTGTTGCCATTTGTGGAGTGAATCAATCAATGGGAGAGCTGTGTGTCTCTGCTTTTCAAATACATTTATTAAAAAAAAAAAGGAAAGAAATTTGGAAATTACTCAAATGTCCAAGCAGAAAGAGTCTCTAGGAAAAAATATGGATCACATTCCATGGCATGTGCTTTGTAATCCCTTTATATTCCTATTGATTTTATTAAATGTTTATATATTTTGTCTAGTTGAAAGGCAGACCTTGAGAGAGAAAGAATAAAAAGACTTCCATCTGCTGGTTCACTTCCCAAACCTCTGAATCAGGGACATGTATGTCATCAGGCTGATGCTGGGGACTCAGAACTCCATCTTTCATATGGGTGGCAGGGGTCAAGCATTGCAGCCAGCAGTGGTTGCCTCCTGGGTGAATTATCGGCAGCTGACTGGAAGCGGAGTAGCTAGGACTTAGACTGGTGTTCTGGCATAGGAGTGTCTCAAGTGACGGTTTAACCTGCACAGCACCTGTTCTTTATTTATATAACTGCATGATAGCATATTGTTGACAAAGATACTGGCTGGACATAACAAAAACAGACACACACAAAAAAACCCCTAAAACACTCAGTCTCTCAAGGCTTTATTCAACCTAAATAAATTCACTTCTATGACTGTAATACTAATATACTGTAAACTAGACATTAAAGTTTTTCAAACATGTACACATTTACAGTGTTTGAGAAGTACCAGTTCATAATTGAAAGAGATTATCTCTTCTTCCTAAGGAAGTCAAGAAGGGCCAGTTAAACTCAGAGAGAAAAAATAGTAACATATTTTGATCGGGAGAAGGAATAGGGGAAAATAATAACCATAAAAGAAGAGGAAGAACACAAGATGTTTTACCTTGTTACCCCCACCATCCTTCCGGGCATCATTCTCACTAAGTTTTCTTTAACAGCAAAAAATGCAGCATGTGGTCCCCCATAGCCTAGCGGCACTCCAAATCGTTGGGAGTTCCCCAGAGCTACGTCCACCCCAAATTCTCCAGGTGGCTTCAAAATACACAAGGCTAAAAGATCAGTTGCACAGCAGGTCAGGCTCTAGGAAGAAAATAAGGGGAAAGGGGCAGAAGTATTACCTTCCCATCAGAACAGCGGGAAAGTACATGGCAAATGATCTCAACTCTGGGCAAATGGGAGGAGCTGGTTCATATTGTCAGTTCCGTTTGCTCATTTATTTGTTCAAACAGTGTTTGCTGCGGGCCTACCATATGATGGGAGTCAGTGAACTATGCAGGAAGGAGGTGGGCAGAAAAGTATTAACATTCCATGTGATATGGCAAAGGAAGTAGAAGAATAAAGAATGAGAAAGAGAGGAAGGAAAGAAGGGAGGGAGGGAAGAAGGAAGGGAGAGAGGGAGGGAGGGAGGAAGGAAAGAAAAAGAGAAGAGAGGAAGGAAGAGGGGTAGAGGTTGGACAAACCTGCAAGGGTCCCAATCTGGGAAGTTCACTTACTCCAGTCTGATGGGCCCTCTCCACAAGTTCTGTGAAGTCTTCCACCTTCCCTTCTGTGTCTGGGTACTGAAACAACACTCCACTGACATCTTTTTCACTGAAGTCCATTTCATGTGGTAGCTTGAGCTCCACAAGGATTCCTTTGTATCTGGAAAGATGGACAAAGAATCATCATGCTATAACAAGTGAAAACCAAACTAACTCAAGTATCTTTTACAGTGAGACAGCTTTTGTTCTCTCTGCCTTCCCTCAACATCCTGATTGCACTCCACACCACCTGGTCCTCAGTGTTAAAAGGGTCTCACGCCAACTCAAGTGCACCCAACAGCTGATTCTATTCCTGTCTTCGGCGGTTAAAACCTACAGAACTAATACCTACATCAACAGAGCCATCGCCACTTGCACCTGGGACCAGTCTTGGGGGAATGAAAACCCATCAGTAATATGGGCAAGAACTTTCTCAGAATCCTTAAAACATAGTATCAATTCTATATTGGATAACTCCTCTGAGGGGACAGAGATCTGTGCTAAGCAAGGGTGAGAGTGTCCAACTGCTACAAATGAGGAAGCATAGGGTAGTGGCTCAGCCATGTTTCCTTTGCCTGATTATAGCATAAAGTAAACATAATATGCCTTAACCCATAGCAATGACACAAAGGTATTACAATCTCTAACGGTCACAAGGCCCACTGTTCCCCTATTTTTTAAAGTTTCTGAAACATCGTTGAAATAATTTTAACATCTAAAATTCTTTCAACATAGAAACTCAATATAAGTAAGGGCATCTATACCCATTTTATATATATCTGCATATTTCCCCTCATTTCTGACATAATTTACTTAGCAGAGAGAATCTTGCAATAAGGTGATAGGAAAAGCAAAACTCAACAACCCCAACTTAAACCAGATTCACTTCCAATCAATGGAAGTGAAAGAAACAGCAGAGATAAGTATATTCATCTTGAGTTCAAAACACAAATAAAATTAATTACTTGGCTCTAGTCTGGATGACAGCTATTGTCTGTGGGTGGCAGCGAGGGTCAACAAAAAATTTCTTCCTTTTGTTGTGTCTGTTCAAAAGAAAAAACATATTTGAATACGAAATGTAAAGAAATCAGAATATCCTTTAAGAATGCTTACCAAATATGGAAAAAGTGAGCACAGCATAAAAAAATACTGCATCATCAATGATTACTGGCATTTCCTGACTGGAATTTCATTTAAATCCAATTCTCATTTTAACAATCCAGCAAAATCACTCTTAAAATGATTCAAAAGTTAAAAAAAAAAATACACCATGAGAGAAAAGAAAGAGCAATGATGAAGTACAAGTGAAAATTTTAAATTTAACTCTTCTAAATAAAACAGCTTCAGATGTCACTGCCAATGGAGTGCTTTAAGGATGCGTGTTATAACAGGGCCACATGCTTATTGTAGGAGAGGGGTTGAATCTAGGACCCAAGTCCTGGGAATTCTCTACCAGTGGTTTGGAAACCAAAACCCTGTAAGGTAAAAACAGGTCCTATGAAACAGGGAGCAGACAGATCATCTAACAGCTAACTCACTGTTTCCTCTTTGAGAAAGTCCTTGCACCTGCTAAGGACTTTTATTTCAAATTGCTAAGACAACGCACTGTAGAGGCCACGGGGCCTTTCTGTACATCCCCGACCCACCTTACACGGAACTGACATTCTCCAAACAGCACTTCAGAAGGAACTCTGCCTGTTGCTCGGAGGGAATCCAACCTGGCTTCAAACCCCCTGCCTTCAGTGAGGGCAGGCTCAGTCCCTACTCGCTTTATCCTCACACTACTGCCCGCCTTAAATGAAGTCTTTCCTTCTTTAACTAGCTATCTTCTTAAAAACCTTCAAATTCTAAAATGCTAAAACCTAACATCTTTTTTTTTAAGGCAAGACAGAGATGGGAGAGCAGTGAAAGGGTAGGCACAAAAGAGACATGATGAAAATTGGTGAAAAGAGAATATTAACTAGAGAGGTGGAGGGTCATGGGGTTCTTTTATGGCATCTGTGTCTGCAAAACCAAGACAAAAACATGAGGCTACCCCCTAAGAATGTTCAGGAAGCGGAAGGCTCAGCGGCAGCAGACACTTCCTGTTTGATGACTACGTCTGGTTCTCATACTCCCTGCCACCCCCACTCCAAGTCAGTGGACTCCAAGATGGGACTCACAGCGGGCATTCAACAGGCTGGAAGCACACACCTCAGATAGACACATCGCAAATGTGGCAGATTGCTCACCCAGATGAGAATCCCACCAGAAAGTTCACCCTCCAGTACTCTCACAGGAACAATGGTTAACCAGGCACCACGACCCAGAAGCTCTACTTTGAGAATTCAACCCTCAGGAAATAGGCAGAAATTTTGGCAAAGATTTATTACTAAGGAATGTACATGAAGCAGTATTACTAATAGTAAAATGTGGAAATAAACGAAATGGATAATAGAGGTCAGAGGTTAAATAAATGATGGTACTTTCACGCCGTTGTGTACAACCATGCACCAGATCTTGCATTCTAAAAAAAAAAAAAAAAAAAACTGATGAAATAGTAAAATTTTATAAAATGGGAGGCGGAGCAAGCTATAAGCATGAACTGTAACCCAGGAACACTTGACGTGAAACAGCAATTGTGTATGAGAATTTCATATTACCTTGTAGATTGTCAGTTCCTGCCCGGCATCCCCTCCCTGTTAGCAGAGCCCATAACTATGTGGTCACCTAAAACCTCCCACTTCTGGGAGGGCCGTTGGGTGCGGCAGTGACACACCCCATATGCAAGTGTCCGCTTTGGGTACTAGCTCATCTGCTTCTTTCTACCCTTCCAGTAAAATTTAGGAAAAAAAATTTAACTTTGTTTGCCCAGGTCACCTGTAAGGAGGAGTGGCCAATGAAGCGTAAGTGAAAGCTGTTGAGTGAGGGCTTCCAAGACACTTTTCTAGCTTTACCCAGCTAGAAATCCTCTCTACCATTTGCCATTTTGGCTTCCTGAGGGCAGAGGTCCTGGCTAGAGCGCCAGCAGTTATCGCATATCTGTGGGAATGGAAACCTTTTTAGATAGCAGAGAAAGGGGCTAGTCTCGTGGCACAGAGGGTTAGGCACCTGCAGGTTCCAGTCCTGGCTGTTCCACTTCTGATCCCATCCCCTACTTGTGTGCCTGGAGAAGGAACAAAACCCTAGTGTTAAGGCTCCTGCCACACACGGCAGTCATTGTAGCCACTTGGGGGAGTGAACCAGCAGAGGAGTAATCTCTCTTTCCCGCTCTCTGTAGCTGCCTTTCAAATAAATTTAATAAACACTTTTAAAAAAATTATTGGATCTGTCAGTATTCTTTTTTCAGATTTATTTTTATTGGAAGGTTACATATACAGAGAGGAAGAGAGACAAAGAGGAAGATCTTCCATCCATTGATTCATTCCTCAAGCGGCCACAATGGCCGAAGCTGTGCCGATCCAAAGCCAGGAGCCAGGAGCCTCTTCTGGGTCTCCCGGCAGGTGCAGAGTCCCAAGGCTTTGGTCAGTCCTCTACTGCTTTCCCAGGCCACAAGCAGGGAGCTGGATAGGAAGCGGGGCCCATATGGGATCCTGGCGCATGCTGGGGGAGAACTTTAGCTACTAGGCTACTGTGCTGGGCCCTAAATAATAAACATTTAAAGATGCCAGAAAGAGAACATGCAAGAGCGAGCATGGGCCCTGGATAAGATCTTTGGGTTGGAATAACACCCCTGAAGTCAATATTATCTCAAGCTTTAACATTATATAAGAAAGGAAAAAGTGCTTTTCTTGTACAATGCTAAGCAATAATGGCTTTTTTATTTACTTATTTTAACATACTTATTTCTTTGAAATGCAGAATGACAGAGAGGAACAGTGAGCTAGAGGGAGGGAGATAATGGGAGAGAAAGACAAAGAGATCTGCCACTTACTTGCTCGTGCCCCACATGCCCCCATCAGCTGGGGTGGACCAGCCAAAGCCAGGACAAGGAACGCCATCAGATCTTCCACGTGGTGGCAAGGGACCCAAGCGCTTGGGCCATCTCGGTGACTCCAGGCGCATTAGTAGGAGGCTAGATCAGAAGCAGAGTAACCCAAGGCCAAACAAGGCATTCTGCTCGGAGACGTGGGCAGCTCAACCGGGCGCACCACAACGCCCGCCCCAAAGGCAATAACTCTTTGTTTTTAATTTATTTAGTTATCTGAAAGGCAGAATGACAGAGAGGAGACTGAGAGACCCGCCACCTGCTGGTTCACTCCTGAAATGGCTGCAAAAGGCCAGGCCACTCTGAAGCCAGGAGCCTATAACTCCATTTGGGTCCCCCACATGGCTGGCAGGTGCCCAGGCACTGGGGCCATCTTCTCAGGAACATGAGCAGAAGAACAGCAGCCTGGACTCGACACGGTGTTTCTAGGGAATGCTGGTGTGGTAGGCAGCCACCTCACGTGACGGGAATTAGTCTGCTGTGTTTCAATGTCAGTCTCCCCCAGAAGTAGCTTTTTAAACACCATTTGCTATTTCAGAAAAATACATATATATATGTGTGTATATATATATATATATATAAAACACATTTATTTATTTCTGTTGGAAAGTCAGAATTACAGAGAGAAGGAAAGGCGGAGAGAAAAATCTTCAATCTGGGCCCAGTGCAATAGCCTAGCAGCTAAAGTCCTCACCTTGCACGCGCCGGGATCCCACAGGGGAGCCTGTTCTAACCCCGACAGCTTCACTTCCCATTCAGCTCCCTGACTGAGGCCTAGGAAAGCAGTCGAGGGCGGCCCAAAACCTTGAGACCCTGCACCCACGTGGAAGATCCAGAGGAGGCTCCTGACACCTGGCTTCAGATCAGCATACCTCTGACTTTGTGGCCGCTTGGGGAGTGAATCAACGAACGGATGATCCACCTCTTGGTCTCTCCTCTCTGTATATCTGACTTTCCAATAAAAACAAAATAAGTCATAAAAAAAAAAAGAAAGAAAAGGCAACAATAAATAAATAAATAAATAAATAAATATATATATATATATATATATAAAATCTTCCATCTGTTAATCGACTCCCCAAGTGGCCACAACAGCCAGAGCTGTCCCAGTCTGAAGCCAGGAGCCAGGAGTTTTTTTCAGGTCTCCCATGTGGGTGCAGGGTCCCAAGGCTTTGGACCGTCCTTGACTGCTTTCCCCGGCCACAAGCAGGGAGCTGGATGGGAAGTGGAGCAGCCAGGACAAGAACCAGTACCTATATGGGATGCCGGCACACGTAAGGCAACAACTTTAACCACTAGGCTACCTCACCTGCCTCCCTCTATATATTTTATATTTGAGCTGCAATAGACAAAATGTTTCTTTTACACACAAGGCCCTCTGTTGATGTGTTTGTGCACGAATGTACACATGCAGGTGTGGCCAATCACTGGGCAGTGTGGGGGACAGTGGGTCTGTCCACACAGCAGGAGATGACACCACTCACGCAGAGGGCACCTCAGGCAGAGCCTCTTACCTGTAGCACAGCTGCATCGCTTCAGCAGCCGCCGTGGCCTCATCCAGCAGGGAGGCGTTGGCCGTGTCCATGCCCGTCATGTCACACACCATGGTCTGGTAGTTGAGTAAGCTCTCCAGCCTGCCCTGAGATATCTCTGGTTGGTACGGAGTGTACTGGGTGATCCTGTGAGGGAAAGCAAAAGGCTCTGCCCAGGCTGTGCCACCACTATGCAGAAAACCACCACCACGCCTGCGATTTGGAACTCGGTTCCAGAAACTCAGCTTTATCCTCCTGAGAATTACAGAGCATACCCGGCAGTGTCCCTTTAAGAAAGCTCAGAACTGAATCGCACTAACATTACCTTTATTCTTATGTTTTACCCCTCTGCATTTTTCAAATCTTACACTGCTATTTTAGTTATTTCATTATGCATATGTGTATCTTCTAGTGTAAACTGGTTTTTAAAATCCCCTGGAGTCTGGGTATGATATTATAAGTACAAATTTCACTTCCTATTCTCTCTCCTCTAGACAAAAAAAAAAAACACTGTTCACAGCTCTCAATAGGAAATTATCTAAGAATCTAATATCTAATTCGCCAAGTCTTTTAAAAAAAATCTTACATAAACCAAAAGTTCTATGAACTCCCCAAGAAATTAACAGGGTCTGTTTGAGAATTCTCACTGCCCAGTTCCCAAGAGCCTACGACAGTGAACTCCACAGCTATCTAAATGCAGGATACAATCAGAAGGCAGACTAGGCGCGCATGGTGACTTACAGCCTTCAGACATTAGGCACGGATGTGGCTTCAGCCGTGAGTTAACCTGGATTCTTTATCCTTCGCTTCATTCCCTCATTCACTCACCCATCCTCCAAATACCGACTCCCTACAAAGTGCCAGCCACTACTATGGATTCATAACCAAGAGCTCCTAGTCTCAAGTGTGTATTGAAGAGGAAAAGAAAAGGCAACAAAGAAATGAATCTAGACCCACAAATGTTTTAAAGAAACTGAGTCACAGGATAGAGCATGACTCAAGATTTGTGAAAGAATGAAAACCTTTCCATCCAAAAATCAAAGTCACTTTGTGACTGTGGGTCAAATCTAGGTCCACGCCTTTGCACAGAATGACAATGGTCACATCTCTATTGTTTTTGTACTTTCCAGCCAAAAGAGGTATAAGAAAACGTTTCAGCTGATTTGATTGCTTTGTTTTGCTTTTCACTTGTTCAGACCTTTTCCATTCCTATTCTGGAAATCATGTTCAGGATATCTCCACTCATCTCCCTTCTTTCAAAATAGACTTTGAAATCAGTATCATTTTATCCCTGCTGTTTGAGTTTCCTTTAACATTTATCTTGAAAGCAGAGAGGAAGAGAAGGTCTATTGGCAGGTGGTACAATGTCAGAACTTTACCTGAAACGTTTATTAATATAGCAGTGTGTGTGCGTCTACATATGGCAGAATAAAGTTTTGCTTTCATTAACTTCTTGGGCAAACTGGCCTAGCAACTGTAAGCTAGCTTGGCAGATTCTAAGTGAGCGGTGAACTGGAATGAATGAGGACACAATGCTTGGTGCAGGCAAATACAATCGGGATCAGCAGAAACGGGGCCATCAAAAAGGCACAGACAATGGGCAGCTGTGATCTCAGATCAGGCAAGACCTTCACACACGACTTGTCACCAGGAAGACGGACGCAGCACTACTCCTGTCATACGCAGTGACTGTGTGACTCACATGCGGCTTCCTTTGGTTCAGAATCCGGCTACGACACAGACACACACACAATCAGCTGTGTACTGATTGTTATAATCTAAACAGGAAAGATGCAGCATATCCACAAAGACAACACGAAGACAGAAAGCAATGCTCTAGCACGTTGAGGCTGCAAATGGCACTTGCACACGCTGCGTTACAACAACACCAGCCCTGCATATGTTTTAAAACTTACCATACAATTAATATTTTCAATGACCCAAAAGCTTCTCTTGAAAAGCATTCCTTCTCCTTTTTGGTCTCCCAGGTTTTATTTTTTAAAGATTTATTTGTTTATTTATTTACTTATTTATCAGAAATGCAGAGGGTCACAGGCAAAGAGACACAGATCTCCCGTTGACTGGTTCACTCCCTAAATGCCTTCAACAGACAGGGCTGGGCCAGGTGGAAGCCAGGCCCCAGGAGGACAGCAAGGCGTCACCAGGATCACAGCACCCCGAGCCCCCAGGCCTTCTGCTGCTGCTTTCCCAGTCGCGGTTGCAGCTGAGACTTGAACTGGTGCCCTGGCATAACGTGCCCACGTCCCAAGTGGTGCCATGACACTGCCATAGTGACATTTCCCAGAGGATTTGCTGTTACACTTGAGTATTATTAGATAGCTCTAATTTAAAATAACTTTCTTCTGCAAATTCATCATCTTCTGTCTAACCTGCTCTTTCCCCAACTAGGCTTCAGTTTTTCTTCCTGAAATTTTTTCAGAGCCATACTACTTCTGAAAATGTTAGTCCTAATGTTAAAAAAAAATTTAGCCCCAAATAACTATAGATTTCCGCTGACTTTCCCCATAAAGTCCATCCTTTTCTTCATTGTTTTCCTTGTCCCATGTGATGCTTAAAATAGGAAACACCTAATACTTGAAGTTTAAAAGTATGTACTTGATTCCTCTGCTCACATACCCCTAATGGATCCCTATTAACCACAGAAAAAGTCCCAAACTTCCAAGCTCAGTCCCTCATCTCAGACTGTGCTGTCCACTTGATGCAAAAGAACCAACACTCTGCTGTTTAATGTTCCACTCCTTTCTTGTTCAACATTCTTCTTATTCAATCCACTCATGCATTCAAGATTAGGGTAACGCCAATTAGCACTGCCAATGGCAGAGAACTTTAAAAATGCTGTTTGGTGGCATAAGTTTGGCTCAGGGATTAAAATTGCACTTTGGATGCCAAACATCGCAACCTGGAATGCCCCAGTTCAAGCACCAGTTGCACTTCCAATTCTGCTTCCTGCTAAAGTGCATCTGGGGAGGTGGCAATGATGGCTCAAGTACTTAGGGTCCCTGCTATGTTCTTGGGGGTCAGGCCTTGAGTTTTGGGCTCCTGGCTTCAGTGTGGACCAGAGCGCATGTGCAGAGTCACTCAGTGGATGGAACATCCACTAAAAGCACAATCCTGTCTAATTGTAAACTTTTCAAGTCCATGGCTTTTTGTTTTAATACTACTGAAACAAACCAGGAATTAATGCTCTTATAAATGATCTAGGAATAAAAGCATTTAACAGAGTGGTTCCGGTATCTGTCCCACTTTGGAGTATCTGGATTCGCTAGCCAATTCTGCCTATGATTCAGTCTTCAAGTAATTACATTCCTACCATTCATGTGGGAGACCTAGATCAAGTTCCCAGCTGAGCTCCAACCATTGTGGACAACTGGGGAGTAAACCAGCTTCTGAAAACACTCTATTACATTAATTAAAAAAAAATAATAATAGGGCCCGGCGCAGTGGCGCAGTGGTTAAGGTCCTCGCCTTGCACGCCCAGGATCCCATTTGGGCGCTGGTTCTAATCCCAGCAGCCCCGCTTCCCTTCCAGCTCCCTGCCTGTGGCCCGGGAAAGCAGTCGAGGACGGCCCAAGGCTTTGGGACCCTGCACCCACGTGGGAGACCCAGAAGAGGCTCCTGGCTTTGGATTGGCATAGTATCGGCCCGTTGCGCTCACTTGGGGAGTGAATCATCGGATGGAAGATCTTCCTCTCTGTCTCTGCTCTCTGTATATCCGCCTTTCCAATAAAAAAAATAATAAAAATAAATCCTTTTTTTTTAAAGATTTATTTTATTTTTATTGGAAAGGCGGATCCTCCGTCCAATGATTCACTCCCCAAGTGAGCGCAACGGTCTATGCTATGCCGATCCGAAGCCAGGAGCCTCTTCCGGGTCTCCCACACGGGTGCAGGGTCCCAAAGCTTTGGGCCATCCTCGACTGCTTTCCCAGGCCACAAGCAGGGAGCTGCATGGGAAGCGGGGCTGCCGGGATTAGAACCGGCACCCATATGGGATCCTGGGGGTGCAAGGCGAGGACCTTAACCACTGCGCCACCACGCCGGGCCCAATAAAAATAAATCTTTTAAAAATAATAATAATAATTATACAGAGGTTGGCATCATGGCTTAACAGAATAATCCTCCACCTGCAGGTGCTTGTATCCCCTATGGGTGCTGCTTATAGTACCGGCTGCTTCACTTCCCATCCAGCTCACTACTTATAGGCCGAGAAAGTAGTGGAGGATGACCCAAGTCCTCGGGTTCCTGCACCTGTGTGGGAGACCTGATGATGCTCCTGACTTCGGAATGGTTCAGCTCTGCTGTTGCGGCCACTTGGAGAGTAAACTAGTAGATGGAAGATCTTTCTCTTTGTCTCTCCTTCTACCTTTCAAATGATAAATATGTAAATCTTTCTAATTTTTAAGAACAGTAGTCTATGAAAATATCTCTTAGATCAGTGAGTCTTAGATCCAAGGAGAATAAATAAGTCCTTGTTTTAGGAGAAAAAAATCCACCAAATAGCCTGTTGTCATGAATATGAATTTGCTTGCCTTAATTAGATAAGGCAAAATGAGAAAAAGAAAACCATGTCTGTGACCCTTCAAGTCTTTGTTCCAACAGTCTGAGTCAATGGTTCTGTTTTCAAATGTATTTTTATAGGAAAAGATCTGTGTATCCAGCAAGGCGTTGGTTTCATGTCAGATACGATACTTGACATATTCTGCATGTTATGAACATTGATTTCAGAATAATCATTGACTCTATCATCTTGGCTGTGACTTCCCTTTAGAATTGGAAAGGAAGGAGGTCGCAGGGATTTGCAGTAAGACAAACACCTCAAGAGAGTCTCTTGTTTCAATCCTGCTGATAAACTTACACAAAATAGAAACAGAGAGAATATAGAGATTCTGATATTAGTCACTGATGTTGATCCTGGGCAGGGCCTTGCAGAATCATTCATGGAGCTGATGTAAATCTCTTGCCGAGAGCCCCCCATGTCTGTATTCCTTCCAGGCTATGCTGCCATTTGTTTTCGCCTCACGTCACCGGAATTTGTTGGTTCCATCTCTATGGCAACTATTCAGACGGATGACAATATGAAATCTCCCACCCCGTGTGTGCAGCCCTCCCTATCAGCAAGGCAGGGTGCAGTGACCACTGTCGGGTGGAGATGAGCTTTCGGGGACAGAAAGAGGCAGGGAGACGTGCCCCAGAACAGGAAGTTACAAAGCCAACACCGTCTCCCTCTTCATAGGTTGTCCGCTCCTAATGTAAATGAACGCATTTGCTCAAAGTCAAGAAGAAATATTTCAAATATTCTGCATGGCCACCTCCAGCAGAGATGAACGGTCAGTATTTTGATGGTCGAGCGCTGCGGCCTTTTCTTGTACCTCTGAGGCTTCTGAAGCCTCGGAGAGAGACAGGTAATGGCCTCTGAAATCAACTTCAATGTTCATCACTCCAATTTTTACTAGTACCACAGTGGAAACGAAGCCTTGAGCAACGTAACGCATTCACACAGATACCCAAAGCAGAAAACCTCGCTTTATTAACGAGGGGATGCAAGCATAGTGAAAGTGAAAGTTCTGGGGAGCAGTTCTGATGACACGCACGACAAAAGTGACTCCTGCAAGCACACCAGTAACCGCAGGCAGGACGAGGCACGCTCACCCCCACGACTGCATTTCCAGTCATGAGAAAGCACACAGAATATGCCAAATGCTTCCCGAAGTCTAAGGGTTTATTTCTTTATGTGTTGGGAACATGTGCTGCAGTTGATGCTTATACGTGTTCATCTGAAAGAGAAATCTCTGCATCGGAATGACCTGCGGATTGCAGACACTCCCATCATACCAGCCCTGCTAGAAATTAAAGTTATATCTTACCAAAACTGGTTTCTCACACACACACCATACCTAGGAATTAATCGTTCCCACCCCCGCCCCCCACTTCAGTTTGGTTTGAAACTTCTCTATAATTTTAAAGTCCAGTATATATATTTTTTAAAAAAGTTCCTTTTTAGACTAAGGCATCATTTGAAATAAAGTTTCCACTCAGATTCTGCCGTACAAACCAGCACTAGCTGAAAAAGGAGGGAATGAGCAGCTGGGCCTTCACTGCTTCTCACACGTTACCAGCTCACGGACTGCCCTTCCCTGTCCTAAGACACTTGGTAAGCCATGGCATCTGTATACCAAGGGGTACCCAGAGTGCCCCTCCTGCATCATTGGACCTCTAGCTGGTTCCTTCTATCACACAGTAGACAGCAATGCAGAACAACAACCCAGCATGGAAACGGCCAGGGCTTTTCCCTGGAATGCAGAAGCATTCTCAGTTGTGTTCCAACTCCAGAGGCCTGGAGCGGCCCGGAGGCCCGGCCACCCCCAACTCCAGAGGCCTGGAGCGGTCCGGAGGCCCGGCCACCCCCAACTCCAGAGGCCTGGAGCGGTCCGGAGGCCCGGCCATTTGGATGGAACGGCCAGCACGTGCGCGCACGCATGCAAACCTTGCGGCAGAATAGCTCATCTGATTGGAGAGCCGAGAGCAAGGCAGTGCGCCTGGTAGCTCAGATTCTTCTCTACGAGAACACGTGTTCGCTCAATAAACTGCCGCTTACAAAGATGGCATTATGCTTTCTACTCACCGGATATAATGTGCTCTTTTTTCAGTAGGTTGCGGACCCAGAATATGAGGAGGAGGGAAGGGACATGTTTCTCTGTCACCTTAAAGTTCTGACCGTACACAAAATATTCTCTTTTAGATCCCTAAATGGGTCGAGTTAGCACCGATATAGGCTCTAATCCTGGGGTCACCAAAAAGCAACAAGATCCTAAACCTGTCCACTTGCAGAACTGACATCATGTTCAAACAGAGTGCCGAGATTTAATTAGAGAAAGATGTTGCCCGCATTGGTCATTTCGAGTACTCAAAGAATATAACGAATAAAAGTGGAGAAAGAAGCTTCTGTTTTCTCAAGATTTGAACAAGGAAAATTCCCTGCGTCAGGCAGTTCTAGATGTTACAGAGACAGCCTCTGGGGGGGTTGGATATCAACTGGGTTCAAGAATCCAAAGGTGGGGGATGGGAAAGCTGATGCAAATCCCTGTACACCTGTTCTTTAAGCAGGAGCTGTTTTACAGAGCAGCATTATGGCCGCTGCCTGTGATGCAGGCATTTCTACAAGCACCGCTTAGGGCCCTGACCAGCTCTCTGCCAACACACCAGGCAAAGCAGCCCAAGATGGCCCGAGAGCGTGGGCTCCTGCGCCCATGGCCATGGCTCCTGGCTCTGGGCCAGGCCGCTGCAGCCGACCAGGCAGTGAACCAGCTCTCTCAGCAAACCTTTCAGAACAAAAGAATACTCTACCATCCTGAGTTCTCCAGCAAGTTGCGCAAAATCGTCTGGGGCACTGAGCAGTTATAATAGCCCATGCCGATATACGATCTCCAGATCAGATTTTTCTTTGAAATAGCTCGCAGAGTTGAAAGGATTTCATTTTCACCTGAATGGGGGAAAGAGAGAAACGTTATAACAGAAAATGTCCCGGAATAGATATACATATCACAATTTTTTCTGGGTTTTGTTGTTTTTCTTGCTTTGCCAGAATTATTCCAGTCTAACACTTGCTTCACATGAGGTTTCTTCTGCTTCCTTCACATTTATAATGTATCTAAACTCTGTCTTACGCTGATTAAAATATCGCCTTTTCTTTTCACGCTGTCTTAGACTTTCTGGAATCAGACAAGGTTTCAGTCTTCAATAACAGAATCAACATTTCTTCCAAGATGATTCTATGAAGTCAGACATATTCCCTTTGTGTTACTGGAAAGCTATAAAGCCTGTCATACATATATAAAAAAAAAACAGGGGCCTGCACAATGATGCAGCAAGCTAATCCTTTGCCTGTGGCACCAGCATCCTGTACGGGTGCTGGTTCAAGTCCTGCCTGCTCCACTTCCCATCCAGCTTCCTGCTTATGGCCTGGGAAAGCATTAGAGGATGGCTCAAAACATTGGGAACCCACACCCTTATGTGATCCAGGAGCTCCTGGACCCTGGCTCCTGGCTCTGGATCGGCTCAGCTCTGGCCATTGTGGCCATTGCAGCCATGTGGGGAGTGAGCCACCAGATGAAGGATCTTTCTCTCTGTCTTGCCTTCTCTACATAAATCTGATGTCCATTTCCAACAAAAATAAACAAATCGTTTAGAAATACATTAGTTGTAATAAAAAGAACACACGAGGTTTTAGCCAGCATTCCCTTTAAGGCACATGGATGACTATGAATTATAAAAGATGACTCTTGGTTATAGACGAGATCCTAATTTTGGTTATTCATACATGATAACAAAATAATACTAGCATGTGATAAATTATTGAGCACTCATTCTGCCAGGAATTATATCACATTTTTTTTGTACAGTCTAGCAAACCGAGTCTTGAAGGGGATTACTTGCCCAAGGTCACATAGTTTTAAGGTATTAAGATTCCTGTGTCTCTAATTGCAGATTCCACACTTGAACCCCCTGGCTGATGCTGACACCTGGTACGTTTTCAGCGTTGTGTGCAGAGGTGTTTTTAAGACACAAATGATATCGTGTGGTTGACTATCAGCCCTTCTGCATATGTACACCATGCAGCTGGAATTGAACTAGGATGCAATTACTTAGTAAAATTCCTGGCTCCTTTGAAGATCTTAAGGACACAGTAACTCAAACCTTGAAATCGATTTTATTGTTGCTGCTGCTTCAGAGAAAAGCCAAACCAGGACAACAAACCAGCCTGGAAGATGTCCACGTTGCTTTAACCCTGCTAAGCTCTAAATACAGTTCACATGGATCCTTTTCTCCCCTCCGTGGAAACACTCACCCACAATCTACTCGCACACCACACGTGCTCAAAGGAAACAAAACAAGTCCCCATGCCGGCGCAGCTGAAGGACTGAACGGACAGTTCAGTGGCCATCAGTTTCACCAGGAAGCGTAATTCCGCGCCTTACAGAGCGCATGTGGTTTTGCCTTTGCAGTGGAAGTTTAAGAAATAAGTGAAAGTACAGAAACCTTGAAGAAACATGCAAAGACAGAATCCTTAAGCACAATCAGGAAACTCAATCACTTCCCAATTACCTTGGGGCAGAGTGAGTCCGGAGCCCAGTAGGAGGGGAAATTAATTAGCAGTGCCTGGCAGGCAAAGCAAGTTTCTTCCAAATCCTGGATAAGAGGGACAGGTCCCTGCTACGCATTCTGCCACAGGGACACAAGGTCAAGATCTCCAGTGGGAACAATCTGTGAAGGGCTTTGTCAAATATAACCATTCTATACATGAGCTGGACAAGCCCTGGAGAGGAGACCAAGACCAACACAACAGTCCAAGAGGATGTTGGGGTTGGATTGTGTCTCCCCAAAATGACATGTTAAAACCCTAATCTCCAATACCTGTGAAAAGTCGTCTTATTTGGGATCAAGGTCCTTCCTGCTAGAATGCTGGAATTCTACATCAGAATGCGAATCTGAGTCCAGGCTAGTCCACTTCTAACTCAGCACTTGGAAGACACTGGAGACTGGTCCAAATGTTTGAGTCCCTGTCACCCACGTGGGAGACCAGGATGCAGCTCCTGGGCTCCTGGCTTTGGCCTGGTCCAGCCCGGCTCGCTGTGGCCACAGCAGAGTGAACTACCAATTGGAAGGAGATCTCTCTCTTGCCCTCACTCTGTCACTCTATCTTTCGAAGGCATTTGCTTGTCTGTTTGTTTGAAAGAGATAGACACGAGTTTAACTATTATGCCAAGAGCCACAATCATGGTCACTCAAGGTCAAGTCATCTGAAAAATGCCCCTGCGTCTGACTCAAGATCTGGAAGGTGGTCAGGAAATTTATAGCAATCTTCAAGTTCAGTGCTAGAATCCAAGCAGAATCCTGAACTGAAACGAAAGCCAAGCTCTCTCCCTGCTAGGAACAAAGATCCCGTGCTCTTTCTGCAGACACAAGGGCTCCGTGGCATTGCTTTAACTATACACCCTAAACACTTGTTGGACAGAGCACTGGCAATGGAGGGTGACAAACCTTGCTTTTTCTGTTGGATCATTCTGTTATTTCTTAGCTAAGTGGTTTTAGTACTGCTGCTATGAGAGAGGCCCTGGGGTTTCTGTTGGTTCCCACTGAGAAGAAAGACAGGGCTAAGGTTTTTATTACAAGCGTGCAGACAGAGGCCTCCATCTAGGAAAGGAGTAAGATTCAGAGTCTAGGACTCCCCAAAGAGAAGGAGAATGACAGACAATGGGGGTGCCAATTCAGTCCTGACAATCAATTCCCAAAGACCAGATTCTTGATGGCAAAGCTAAATTGAGTGGGACAACTGCAGGGGATGCGTGACAGCCTTGGTTTTTGTTCACTTGACAGAAAGAACTCAGGCACCAGGATAGTTCCACCGGACCACACAGAAAGCAGCAGGAGGCTGAAGCATAAGGAAACTCACACGGTGTTCCAGTTTGGTGGATAGCGCCTAGGCAATGCTGCAGGCAATACCAGGCCCAGCACGGTAGCCTAGTGGCTAAAATCTTTGCCTTGCATGCGCTGGGATCCCATAGGGGTGCCAGTTCTAATCCCTGCAACCCCACTTCCCATCCAGCCCCCGGCCTGTGGCCTGCAAAGTAGTCAAGGACGGCCCACAGCCTTCCCACCTGTGTGGGAGACCCTGAAGAAACTCTGGGCTCCTGGCTCCGGATCGGCACAGCTCTGGCCATTGAAGCCACTTGGGGAGTGAATGAACGGACAGAGGATCTTCTTCTCTGTCTCTCCTCCTGTTGAAAACAATGTGACTTAATAGAATGAGCTGTCCCCTGAACATCACGTTCTTGAGCCATCAAGAGTAGGTTAAGTACCTAGTCAAGCATCTGAAATCATAAACGGTGTGAGAAAACCAATCACTCATCCATTGCTTATCAGGGATCAAATTTCCCATTAGAAGCCAAGATGGTCTGGGACTTCCCATAGAGTTAAGCCGTCTGTTTATGTGATACGAGCTAACATCTCAGGGCTTCTCCAGCCACATATGACAAACAGCATTCCCCAAGTACACAGTTTATTGTGTGTCTTGAATCTTAAAAAAAATTTTTTTTTATTATTTATTATGAAAGTCAGCTATGGAGTAAGAGAAGAAGAGACTGGGAGGGTGTGAGTTTCCATCAACTGCTTCACTCCCCAGAGGGCTGCAATGGACAGCACTGGCCAACCTGAAGCCAGGAGCCAGGAGCTGGTTCTCCCAGTGAGTGCCAGGAGCCCAAACACATGGGCCATGTTCTACTGCTTTACCCAGGCCGTTGGCAGGGAGCTGGATGGGAAGTGGAGCAGCTGGGCCAGCTTTACTTGCTACACCATAACGCTGACCCCTAATTTTTTTCAAATCTGTTCACATTTCCCACACACATTCATGGACTCTTAAGTCAGTCAATCGTGCAGAAGACCCAATTCAGTGCATTTAGGAATCTAGTACGACTAATAGTCTCCAGGATGCCAAAATAGCAATGGACGGGAAGAAAAGGAGAGAAGAGGGAAAAGTTTTAATTAGAAATTTACTTGTTGGCTCTGCTTGAAACCAAATTTGGCAGAAACAGGAATGTAAGTTTGAGATTTGGGGGAGTGATGAGTTCTACAAAAGAAAACTCAGATCCTTAACTCATAATAGTTACCACTGTTCTCCCTTGGAAAAGAATTTCTGTTCTAGAGGGGGGAAAAAAAAGTGTAGGGTTCTCATTCCCAAAAGTGGCCACTTTCTGTTCCAGTTAATAAGAGCGTTATAAACTCAATCCCTGAGCTGCAGGAAGCAACAAAGAGACGACGACAAGATCAAACCCGCCCGCAAAGCAAGCTGCCCAGCAGCGCACATTCCTCACACTTTTCCTTTTCCATTTGATCAAAAAAAATCAGAGCTTGTTCCTGGGCTCAGGCCTCATGTCGGACTGTGGACTACAATGAAGCTAACCAGGGAGAAAATGCGGCAGATGGAGGAAAGGCGACCGCACGAACAAACACTGGCATTTTCTAGCTGCAGCCCACAGCGGGGCAGGGCGGCCAGGCACTGCGCAGGGGAAGGAGCTGGGCCACCCTGCAGTCTCCAAGCAGCAACTCCTTTTGTGGTGGAATAAACTCCCGCAGCTGACCTTGTTTATCCCTTTGCCTGGGCGCATTGCATAACAGCCCGAGCCTCCACCAGTGGCCCCCGGCATCACTCCCCAAGAACCAGCAGGTGAGGATTCCTAAGCCTTCTGCTTCTATGCTGGATAAATGCTTCCTCCATAGTGGTTCCACACCAAAGCCTAATAGCAACACCCGTGCCACTCGCTCCTGCAAGGTAACCACTGTGCACCAATCACTGCACTCCCTAAACACAGAGCTGTTAAATGCCTGCACTGAGTAGGGCTAGGTTTTAACTTGTGATATACACACATTTGCATAAGAACTGAAAAAAATGCTATTGCAATAATCAGGCAAGTTGAATGAGTGAAGACGCTGCTAGGGCTAGGCAGTCATACATACAGGAGGGAACTAAACATTCATGGGAAATGGAATTAAGAGGTACATTTATGTTGGTGCAACAGTGCAATTGTGTATGTAACTTTCCCAAAATATGACTCTCTATGAACTTTTTTTTAATTTAAAACACAGAGATAGAGCTTTCTCATTTGCTGGTTCATCTCCTTTCCCCCCCACCCGCCTCCAATGCCTGCAACTGGGATGTTTAAAAAGTGTTTATTCATTTATTTATATTTTAAAGACAAAGAGAGAGAGCAGCATCTTCCATCCCAAATGCTTGGAATGAACCAGTTGGTGAAAGCTGATGTTCTCTCCGCATTCCGAGCCAAGCTGAAAGTAGGCACCTAGAGCACCATGCAGGTCTCCCACGTGAATAATAGCGACTCAAAAACCGGAGCTCCCATTTGCTTCTCCCCGTGTGTGCACTGGCACAGCACTGAGTCAGAAGTGGAGAAGGCTGGACTCGAACCAGGCACATCAATATGGTATGTGGGCATGCCAAGTGGCAGCTCAGCTTGCTGCACCACAACATCTGCCCATTCCATGAACTTTTTGAAAACTCCACATACACATTTTTCCCCCAACCCTTAACCTCAACCCCTAAGCATGGTGCTGCAATAGTTTTGGCTTCAACTATATGAAAAAAAAAATGTATCCATACTTAGTTTTGATTCTTTAATAATTAAAATACCAGACCTTGGGTCCTAAAGGGTTACATATCTATTGCTGATATTTTTAAAAGAATAAATATGCATATACTTGTTTATTAACAGAACATCTCTGAGATAATTCATTTATACAACGTAACACAGGAAGTCCTAAGATTTCCTGTGTAACTTTGTGCTTTTGGGTTCTGAACACAGGTACCTGTACTAACTGTTCCAAAACGCCGGAAAGGAAATCCTCTTTGTGAAATACACGAATGCAGACTCGTGCCAGTCTGACACTGACACCCTCTGGTCAGCACAGCCAGCAGAGCCTTGCACAGAGCAGCCGCTAACCAGTATCAGCGCCTCCTCCCAACCCTTGCCCTCCTTGCACTTGGCAAGATACTCAGAAGAGGTCCAAGGCAGCCATCAGCACTGAAAACCAACGCTCTCCTGTTTGGATTTGCCCAGACACCGTCACCTGTTTGAGAAAGGCCCTTCCCTGCCAGCAGCCCAAGGGGAAATCTGAGGCCAGCATTCGAGTACAGAGGCAGCCCTGGTGGGTTTTCCTGCCAACACACAGATCTTTGGTTTCAAGGCCATGCAGGAAACCACAGCGGGTAGGGTCAGGGTGTCAATGGATACAGATTGTGAATGACAGCATATGTTAGTACTGTCTGATTTTCTGTAGGACTAGAATTGGGATACAAAGTGAGTCTTCATGCTTAACCCTTCCTAATCTCACCGTATTATTTAGAGCACTCCTTTCCTCTAACTGCCAGGCTTACGCCCACTGACACAGCCTGTAGAATCTACTCGGCTAGTTTCCACCCTGTTGATTTGCACAGGAAGAATTTCACAATCAAGGTGTGCAGTCCCAGAATGTGCTCATCTCAGGGAGCCAGACAATGCATACAGCTTCCACACATTGTAGAATGGAAATCCTTGACACGGAGAATCAGGCAGAGGGGTGAGCACCTGGCCAGGGCCGCAGCAGGCAAGCCTCAGCTGGGGCTCTGCATCCCCGCCCCCTCATCCTGCAGCCTCTTTCTTGTCTTCCTAAACCACCTGATTCAGTCTCCGTGAAGATTCCGAGGGGCTAGAGCCGACCCTGGGATGCCTCTACAAAGGAGTGGAGGCAGAGCCTGCGTGTGCCCAGCGGCTCTCTGGCCCCACAAAGGATTATTTCCTGCAGCTCTCGCCGCTCTCTGAAAGACACAGAGCTTCAAACTCCTACTCACTGCAGGAAAACCAGACAAGCCTCCAGAGAACGGATGGAAGGCTGAGGGACTGTGATGGTATTGTACACCTTCGACCTGAGCCATACTCATTTTTGGGGGAACACCATAGCTTCTCCTCATTAAAAAAGAAATAAATACAGAAAAGCACTGTCATTCATAATATTTATCTGGAATATCAGCTGATCTGCGTAATCAGACCAAGCAGTTAGTTTGAAATCAGAATGAGCATAAGTTCTGGAGGACTTGTTTTATTTTTCTCTCTCTGCTGCTCCGTGGGTATGCTGCTACGGCCCGCCGAGAAATAACAAGAAAAGAAAGAAGTGTATATTGTAAGAGTCCAACTCAAACAACAGATTATCCTTGGGAAGAGATTTTTTTGAAACAGATCAAAGGAATATGCATATAAAGAAATGTGTGGTTCAATTAATCAAGAATGCCACCAAGTACCTTGTAATCTCTTTGTAGGTAGGAGCAGAGTGGGTTGCCAGGAACACAACAGGTGCTCAGCAAATATGGAACAATGGTCTTTCAAAGAAAATTCACCTAAACTCTCATATAGAGCTAGCTCCACAACTGATCCATCAAGGAGCCTGTTACAACAAATCAGTGCAAACACTGTTCTCACATCTGGTTCAACACATCCCAAAAAGCACCTGGGAACATTTGTGACTTTTAAATAAATTAATTAAAAAAAAATTTGCTTTAAGGGCACAGCAGCGCATAGGCTCATATGGGTGCCAGTGCAAGTGCCAGCTGCTCCACTTCCAATCCAGCTCCCTGCTTGTGCAGTGGGAAAGCAGTCGAGGATAGTCCAAGTCCTTGGGGCCCTGAACCCACGCGGAAGACCCAGAAGAAGCTCCTGGCTCCTGGCTTTGGATCAGCTCAGCTCTACCTGTTGTGGCCATTTGGGGAGTGAACCAACAGTTGGAAGACTTCTCTTTCTTTCTGTAATTCTGGCTTTCCAATAAAAACAAAAATAAATGTTAAAAAATTAACGTGGACACCCAGCCAGCCACTTCTGATCCACTCCCTGTTTATGGCCTGGCAGAGGAGGGTGGTCCAAGTGCTTGGGCCTCTGCACCCTGTGGGAGACCACAGGAAGAAGCTCCTGCCTCCCGTGACCGTTTGGCGGAGTAAACCAGCAGAAGGAAATCTCTCTGTCCCTTTGTCTCTCTCTGAAAACAAAAACTGACTTCATTAATTTGTGTACTATTTTTTTAAACATTTATTTATTTATTTATTATTACAAAGTCAGATATACATAGAGAGGAGGAGAGATAGAGAGAAAGATCTTCCGTCCAATGAATCACTCCCCAAGTGACCGCAACGGCCTGTGCTGTGCTGATCCGGAGCCAGGAGCCAGGAGCCAGGAACTTCCTCCAGGTCGCCCACACAGGTGAAACGTCCCAAGGCTTTGGGCCATTCTTTACTGCTTTCCCAGGCCACAAGCAGGGAGCTGGATGGGGGATGGAGCTACAGGGATTAGAACCGGCACCCATCTGGGCTTCTGGCGTGTTCAAGGTGAGGACTTCAGGCGCTAGGCCACGCCGCCAGGCCCAATTTGTGTACTATTTTCAATATAGGACCAAGCAGACAAAGCCAACTAAACATCCCTATCCAGCTATACTGGATGTTCTGCCCGGCGGGCCAATAGCCTTCTCCCTTTTGCACTCTGAAATCGTCCTCTCCTCTAGCAAAATACAAGTTGATTCCTTCGGCATTTCTCAGTTGGTTCATTCTAACTGATCCACATTTGTTGGATGAAAGTCTACTGAAATAATCCCAGCTAAAGATGAAACGCCAGCTCCTACAAGCTGGCAACTGACAGAGGCTCCTACAGGCTGGCAACTGACAGAGCCAGGAAGGGTCAAAGAAGAGCTTGGTCATGGATGGGAGCCCACAGGCAAGACCTGGCAATGGGTACCACACCAAAGACAACTGATGCCCACGAGCTGGAGGGCAGCTGTTCCATGCCAGGTGCCTCTGGTGTGTCAGTGCAAGGGAATGTCCAACTTCACTGGGTGACAACGTCACTATCGAATGCTGTTACACAATGTCCCCTCCTGGTCACTGCCCTCCATTAACACTTAGTTCTCATAAATCTATCAAGAGTCATTCTGACAGCTCAGCTCTTTATCTCTGGCTGAATAATTTGACATAAGGATATTCCATTTCTCTTCTCTCTTCCAAAACATGCTAAGCAGTGTGCAATGTGGCATCAACATTAATCCCGCAGCATCTGTAGGACTGGTTCAATCTTGGTCAGTCTGATTCTATTCAGATAACTTCGCTGAAAAGACTGCACAGCTGGGCCCGGCGTGGTGGCGCAAGTGGTTAAAGGTCCTCGCCTTGCACGCCCGGGATCCCATATGGGCGCCGGTTCTAATCCCGGCAGCCCCGCTTCCCTTCCAGCTCCCTGCCTGTGGCCTGGGAAAGCAGTTGAGGACGGCCAAAAGCTTTGGGAACCTGCACCCGTGTGGGAGACCCGGAAGAGGCTCCTGGCTTCGGATCGGCATAGTATCGGCCCGTTGCGCTCACTTGGGGAGTGAATCATCGGACGGAAGATCTTCCTCTCTGTCTCTCCTCTCTGTATATCCGCCTTTCCAATGAAAAAATAATAAAAATAAATCTTTAAAAAAAAAAAGACTGCACAGCTAAGCGTACACACCTAAAAGGTATTGACTAGGTTTGTTAATGGTATTAATCACAAAATTGAAGTGATTAATACCCAGGAAATGCAAAATCACAAAAAGCTAACATCTCGGAATGACACCATGCAGAGAAACCAATGTCTAGTCCTGTGTTTGTGTGTATGTAGGTAAGTGAGGCCAATTTCACCTGAGCAGGATCAAATACAAGATTTTCACCTGAGTCACTTTGCTTGTTTTTCCACACAGTGACCTACAGGGAGGCCAACTGGTGTTTTTCGAAACATCAAAGGAGGGTAGAACAGCCTTCATGCCCAACTAACCCCCTTGACTTCCCTGTTCTTCTGGGGTCAGGCCACTCTGTACACACTGATCCCTCTACCTATAGCCAACCTCCCCCAGTCTGTCCAGTAGAACAAACCCTTCCACACTCAGCCTTCGAAGTGTTCTTCCATGACCCCATCCATCACTCTGGCGGATGGGGACCTGGGTAGTCCTATACTTGTGCCTTAAATATGCTGCTGCATTTCCACAGGGGCAACTGGCATATGGCAGAGCGAGTCCAGTTTAACTGGATGTGTGCATGTCTGTAAACTGTATTCTATGGAAGAGTTCCTATTCGGGGTGCTTACTGCCTTGCCGGGTACCTCATGAAGGCAGTGGACCCACACCACCAGGATGTGCATTCTCTCTCCGGCACGTATTCGCTGTGAAAGTGGGCAAGCTGTGCCTTCTCTACAGACCATGGCTTCTTCCTTCCTAAGGTGGAGGCGATCATGGTCATTAACTTGTGCTAAGGATTCGATGAAATAAGTAACTATACCAAAAGCATTTTGAAAAGCACCTCCCACATGGTAAAACACTGCAAAACGTTGAAGACCATTCAATTACACATATGAACTACCCCAAAATATTGCCAATGCTTAGAACTTCCAGAATCTTTTCATTCGATGATGAGAGCACTGAAGTTTCACATAACTAGTTCGTACTACAGCTCAGACAGGACAGGTCAACATTTGGTCTAGAATTCTCCCTGATTACATGAACCAACGTATGGATAATGCTACTGCACTATGAAAAAAAAGATGCTATTAGAGGCAACAAGCATTGACAGGATCTCCCCAAGTAAAGAACATGAGTTGATTAGGACATGCGCGTATCTCAGAGTAAAACACCAAGGCGTTGCCAATACATCCTCCCAGCCCATCCAGTTAAGGCACCTCCCCCTACCACAGCCATGCCAGCTTACTATTCCAAGAAGCAGACTTTGCTGAAGATTGGGTGCCTTTCAGGGCAAGGGAATACTCCTGACTCTGCAAAAAATTTTCCTTGATTCACTTCAGACTAATCAGATGGAACCAGAATAAAACCTCACAGAAGCTGCTAGGTTTAAAGTTTACACTCACATTGCAAATGATCAGGAGCCTATTTCTTTCTTTCTTTCTTTTTTTTTTTTTTTAGATTTATTTATTTTTATTGGAAAGGCAGACATACAAAGAGGAGGAGACACAGAGAGGAAAGTCTTCCATCTGATGATTCACTCCCCAAGTGGCTGCAACGGCTCGAGCTGAGCCAACCCGAAGTCAGGAGCCAAGAGTTTCTTCTGGGTCTCCCATGCGGGTGCAGGGTCCCAAGGCTGTGGGCCGTCCTCGACTGCTTTCCCAGGCCACAAGCAGGGAGCTGGATGGGAAGCAGTGCTGTAAGGATTAGAACCGGCGCCCATATTGGATTCCGGCGTGTTCAAGGTGAGGACTTTAACCACTACACTATCGCGCAGGGCCCACGGGCCTATTTCTAAGGACAGAAAATGGAATTCCTTGATGTTCAAAATGTTCAGCTGGGACCCGGCGCTGTAGTCTAGTAGTTAAAGTCCTTGCCTTGCATGTGCTGGGATCCCAGACTGGTGTTGGTTCTAAACCCAGCAGTCCTGCTTCCCATCCAGCTCCCTGCTTGTGGTCTGGGAAAGTAGTAGAGGATGGCCCAAAACCTTGGGATCCTGCACCCATGAAGGAGATAGAGAGGAGGCTCCAGGTTCTTGGTTTTGGATCACCTCAGTTCCAACTGTGGTGACCACGGGGGGAGTAAATATCTTCCTCTCTGTCTCTCCTACTCTCTATATATCTGACTTTCTGATAAAAATAAATAAATCTCTTTTTTTTAAAAAAAAAAAGCAGCTAACCTAAACATTTTCTGGCTTTGAAAGTACCAGGAAAACATTCATTTGCTCAAATATTCACCTCAGGTTTGTTTCATTTATATAATTTACATTTTAATTTTCATCTATTTGAAAGTCAGAAGGCCAGCAGCATGGTATGATACACTAAGCCTTCTGCTGCAGTGCCAGCATCCCATGTGGGCATTCACTCATGTCCTGGCTGCTCCCTTCCAATCCAGCTCCCTGCTTATGAGGTGGGAAAGCAGTGGATGATGGATGGCTCAAGTCCTTGGGCCCCTGCACCCACAGGGGAGACGCGGAAGACGCTCCTGGCTTCAGATCAGCTCAGCCCTGGCCGTTGCGGCCATCAAGGGAGTGAACCAACCAACGGATGGAAGGTTTCCGTTTCCGTTGATTTCCACTGCTCTGCCTTTCAATCAGATGAAGATAAATGCTTAAGACACACATGCACCTCCATTCCTCACACACTCAATGAATTCTGATTTCCTGAATGCGAAATGAATAACGCCTCCAGCTATCTCTGGTCTTGGTTAGTTGAATCCGACAACATGGGCCTAACTCTTCCAGGAGCCAGCAAGGCGTGTGGCACATAGCTCAGGGCATGTCAGCCGGCTGGTGCTGGAACAGAGTCCTTACCGCGCATCAGCATCTCACGGCATTCACTTTAAAAGCAATGCTTTGGTATAAAAGGATTTCATGGACTTCATACACACAATTCTAAGAAGACAAGCATATTTCCTTCCCTCCTTTAGCAAACCCTCCTTCTTTTCTTCCTTTCCCCCCTCTAATTTTGCAATAACATCATTTACTTAAAAATCACACACTCGATGCACAGTGCTTTCAACCACAAAGTGTCTCCTCACTTAACTCCGAGACAAAAAAAAAAAATACATGTATTTTTTTTTATGATACAAAATGAGAGGAACAGATGAGAAATTTTGTTTTCAAAAAGGGCTTTTTAAATTCTTTCAGGGTGCCCTTGATGGTAAATGCCTCCCCAACTCCAAGGTGATCAAAAACTCACGCAAAAATTATCTCTGGAAGATAATTAAACATTTCAACATAAAAGGATTCTAACAGTAGAGTGAGCTTTCTCCATCACCCATAAATCTTAAACTGGGCACACACACACATATTTCTATGTTTGAAAAAAGAAAACGTGAAAATGTCTGTGGCCTTTAAGTAGATACGGAACAAAAACTGGATGTGAGAGAACATTAATGCGGCTGTGATGCGAAGATCCCCGAGTTTTCCTCCAAGTTGTCACTTCCCAAAGCTGTGTGAACTCAGGGGAACTCCTTTTCCCTGTCTGAGTGGGTCCAGATCAGTGACCTGCAGGTGACAGCCTTGCTGGCAGGGCCAGGAGAGGTGCCTACATGCTCCGAAGTCCTGGGGTTAAGCAGGACTTCAGCTTCTCTGGGAACCAGACACCCCGTCCTCTGAGCTGCCCACCCTGGTTTTATTTTCACGAACAGGTTTCTGGTCCTGAGAAAGGCTCCCGCAGAACTGGACTTTCAGAGGCCTAGGAAGGTTAAACAAGCCAGAGCCCGCTAGGGCAGAGGGAGCCCTTTCCCCCACTTACAAATAGGGTCTTCCATTTTCAAGGGTCTTTTCAAGCGGATGCTGGCGGGGACCGTCTTCTCAATCAGCTCCTCAATGCTCTAAAACCGAAACACAAGTGGGTGAAGGCGGAGGAAAGTGACTCTGAGGAAACTTCGCTTTTCCATCTACAAAGGCTGTAGCACTAAAATCGCTCAAGGGAGGCGGGGGGGGGGGGGGAGAAGGGGGAACGGTTCTTTTCCTTTCTTCTTTTTTTAAAAGCAAAGAAGAATTTTGAGTAAGTCAGAAATCGTTTGGAGGGAAGAAAATCTTGAACGGGAGCGGCGATTTAGCCCCTCCCGCCCGGATTTCAGGCGGCAACCGGAGATAACCGGTTAAGCCCACTCTATGGAGGAGGTCTTCCTCCCCCCTCCTCCTAGGCTAGAGCTCCTGGCAGGGATACTTAAGTTAGGGGAGGTTTAAATGTACAGATTTGAGACCAGAAGGGTGAACGCAAGAAAAAAAAAAAAGTTCAAGTGGTGGGAGACGGGACCAGGAGCAAGCGTGTGCGCAAACGTGGGAACAAGCGTGTCCACGCCAAGGCCCGACCCTGCGTGCAGGTCCCATGCCGAGAGCAGCAGGATTAGGGGCAGGATCCCCAAGGTCGCACGGGCAGAACCCGAGAGGGACAGAGGGGGAGGCCCCAGAGGGCCGGGTGGAGGTCCTTACCGCCAGCCCTAAGGCCTGGAGCATCTCCCGCTGGTCTTTGTCCCGGGGGCCGATGTGCCTCTCAGCAAAGTCGTCGTGTCTGGGCAGGAGGCGCTCCAGGACGCGTGAGGCCCCCGTCGTGCCGCTGTCCCCACCACCGCTGCTGCTGTCCCGGACCCGTGGTGCCAAACGAGGCCCAGAGCCCCCAGCCAGGCGGCGGCCACCCCCGACTCCAGGTCTCAGGCGCAGCCCCCACGCCCTGGCACACGACTGCATGGATGCGGCCACCGTCCCTTGTCACTGCTTTGAAGAGGGTCAGCCGCACTCTCAGCCCGGCTTCTGGTCTCGGTCCCCCCAGTTGGCGGCTGCGTCGGGCCTAGAGGCACTTTCTGTTGGACCCAGACGGATGGACCGCAGGGGACAATGAATGGGCGCCCTGCACAGCCCGCCGGACACTTGCGCAAACTTCTTGCTCCAGCAGAGGCACCTGCTCCGCACCCTTTAAGCGTCTCCCTGGAGGCGGGCGGTAGGATGGGGCCAGGGAGCCCTTGGCCAATGGGAGGGGGAAAGGGGGCGGGGACTTCCCCTTCCCTATCCCCTCCTCAGACCCTCAGTGGACTCGGCTCCTCTCAGCCTGGAGCCTGCCAGTCACGCCTACTCCTAGGCGGGTTGGTGCTGGGGGCTGGGGCGCTCCAGGCGCTTCCTGCCAGGGCGTGATGTGGCACCTGCATGGAGTAAGGCTGGACAAGTCTGAGCCTCTGTGCGAGGTTCCTGAGAAGATGATTCCAAACTGTTGGTTAGTCTCCGTTAGTGAATTTTAGGGCATCTTTCCTTATGGAAACTGACATAGACAGATGTGGATTATTATTATTATTAGTTGTGAATACGATGCATTTTCAAAATTCCACTTCTCTTAACATGAGGGAAAAAAGAACAAAAGTTATCAGAATATTTAATGTACTTAGACTAGAGAAAAATAGAACCTGCCCACTTCCTTTTTTCTCCTGTAACCTTCCTTCAATCACAACACTCCAAGTTGTATAGCTGAGAGACACAAATGTTGGCCAGAGAGAAGCAGGCATTTAGGCTGTTAATTAATAGAATGGATTAATGCCTAGAATGGATTCATGCCTCTCTCTTACAGTGGGTTTGATCCCCAACTATAATTCCTGCTAACGCCGGCATCTCAGGTGAGCAACAGTTTAAGTCATGGCTGTGTAATTTCTGCTCGAGCTCCCAGCTAAGGTGCCACGGAAGGCAACAGAAGATGGTCCAAGTGCTAGGAAACCTGCTGTCCACATGGGAGACCAGGATGGAGTTCCAGGCTCCTGATGCAGCCTGGCCCAACCACAGCCATCGCAGTCCTTCCCTCTCTCTGTTTAAATGTCACAGCTTGGAAGCAAGGATGGTCATGTCAGCGTGGCCTGTAAATACTTACTGACTTAGGATTTTTTTTTAAGATTCTTTTTGAAATTTTTATTGGAAAGTCAGATATACCGAGAGGAGGAGAGACAGACAGGAAGATCTTCTGTCCTCAACAGTCAGAGCTGAACTGATCCGAAGCCAGGAGCTTCCTCCAGGTCTCCCACAGCGGTGCAGGGTCCCAAGGCTTTGGGCCATCCTCTGCTGCTTTCCCAGGCCACAGCCAGGGAGCTGGATGGGAAGTGGAGCTGCCGGGATTAGAAGCCCTTAGGAAGCAGTGATGATAATGAGTCAGTTAATTGGGTTTCTGCTTCCACGTGCAAGATCAGGTTTGAGGTTTGGGTTCCGATTTCGCTCTGACCCAGCGCCAACTGGGGAAGCGAGGCTCCCTTACATATGGCTACTTAGAAATAAGTTCTAATGTTCTTTTCTTTTTTCAGATGTATTCTATTTTTATTGAAAAATCAGATATTCAGAGAGGAAGAGAGACAGAGAGGAAAATCTTCTGTCCAATGACCCACTCACCAAGTGGCCAGAGCCGTGCCAATCCGAAGCCAGGAACCAGGAGGCAGGAGCCTCTTCTGGGTCTCCCACGCGGGCGCAGGGTAAGCTCAGCTCTGGTCATTGCAGGCACTTGGGGAGTGACTTGTCTCTCTCTCTGTACAGCCTTTTCAATTAAAATAAATAACTCTTTTAAAAATCTGAAAGGTAAGAGTTTTTTTTTTTTTAATGAATTATCTTTGTCTCTCCTCACCCCCATGATGTTTTTCAAGCAAATAAATATACCAATAAACAAATCTCTAAAAATGAACCAACATTCTCAATAACTTTGTGACAAATCTGAAAATAAACAAGGACACAGCATATTTATTGAAAGTTGTTTGGAAATTCCAGCTTCAAATTTCATTAAAAAGTATAAAGTATTGGCTAGGAGAACTGCTGTCCTTCTCCAGGCCACTCCTGGACTGCCACCACTGTGGCCCAAGTGTAGCCAGAACTACGCCCAGCGTGGCTGGGAACCCAAGCTGGGAGAACCACCATGCCAAGAGCCCTCAGGAAGGTCATGTGGAAATGACACAGAAACGAAGGGACGGTTGAAGTGCGGAAGATCGAAGAGATAAACGGTTAGTGAAGAAAGAAGAATGTCCGGAATGTTCCTTGAGAAGGAAAGCTGGAAAGATTCAGATGTTGATGCTGATTCTGAAGCACAACATGTAACACTGCAAGGCACTGCCGAGTGCCGTGAGTGATCACACTGGCCCAGCAAGAAAACTATTATCCGCTGCCAGAAAGCCACCAACTGATGGCCTAAGGAAACCTGCGATTTAAGCTATTCTAGTCAAACATCTAAAAAGGGCTGATAACCCTTCTTACAGCTGGAAGCGGGTTGGGCTTATGGGGAACTTCCTTACAGACTCAAGCTGTTGTGCAGTCTAATGCAGTACTCTGATTCTGAAACTTCTCCACTTCACGGCACCAGCAGAGCGGGCCTGGAGAAACAGCCTTGGTGGTCATATGAGTGGAAGCTGTAAGACCTGTCATTTATCCTCCGTCGCCAACACCTTCCTTCAGCGCTTGGGTCATCTTTAATCTGTGGGAATAAGGATTCTCCACCACGTGTGAAGAGTGTTCAGGAGGACTTTCCAGCTTTCTGGGTACATACAGATACAGAGCAGAATTAGAGGGTTATTGATTCAAGGGTTGCGCCCCTTCCGAGCATCCAACAAGTGATAGTTTAAACAGCAGCGCCCACAGCAGTTGGCAACATAGTGACAGGTGAGCAGGGCTAGGTTATTATCAATTGTGATGTCCTGTCACACTTCCCAAAGCTCTTAGCACACCGAAAGAGAAGATAAAGAAGAAAGCAGTATGGCTCCTTTCTTAGCATGGCAGCAGACAGAGCAGCAACCAGTTCAACTGGCTGGATTGACCCCTATGACCCCGCATCCGCCTGCTAAGTGAAACTTTGGAACACAGAAAAGAAGCTCTTTGGCTAATTAGCAACTTAACACAAGTGGCAGAAAATATCAAGTTGAGTACCTTGTATAGCAGAATGTTAATATCACCATTCTGTGATTTACTGCCAATAAAAGAGTCTCAAATTGTCCAGGTGGTTCTACACGGTTTCAAAAACATTCTGATCATGGTTGATGAGGAAGTAAGCCCAACAGTTCAGTAATGTAGGAATGCAGAGGCTTGGAGAAAATCGAAGTTTTGCAGTTACATGAAAATGACAACACACAAATTAGCACTTGAAATAAGAGCTCAGTATTTCTCTGAGGATCCTATCCCTCCTCCTTGCCTCGTTGCTGAAACAGCACAAGGAGCTACTTACAATGTTGACCCATCGGCCGAGCATCAAATAAAAATAACCTAATTTTTAAGTTTGTGGCAGTGCAGCATCTTTCTCACATCCAGCAGGAAGTCCCTGCAGATGGCTACCAAAACAACAACAGCAATAAAAAAAAAACTCCAAAACACATATGTCTTTTCACTTGGACGCTTCTGAAGCATGTTTCAATCATGTTGCAGTTGCCAAAGGTCACTCCCACACGGACTGTAAAAGCGTTTGCAGGATTTCCTGAACTGTTTTAGAATTCTCCTTAACAGTCTCAACTACCCTCCCTGTTCTTCCCTGTTCTCCAGTACCACACGCTGATGGCTGCAGTCTCCAGTGTAGAATATCACATAGCGGTGGCAGTCAGCCGCCCACAGATATCCCTTTGCAAGCTGGTGCTGTGTGAATCAAGACAATGCAGTATAATGCTTAATAGACACTGGCAGATTAAAGAGACGTGGTAATGTTCTGAGTCTCCATCATTGTCCTCCACAAATACATTCCTTTTCTTTTTTTTTTAAGATTTATTTATTTTCTGTTGGAAAGGCCAACAATTCCTATTTTGTCTTATATTTTAAGTGCAAATGAACATTTATTAGTGAATGTTATCATCAATACTGACATGCATTCGCTTTAATTCAATTTCTTGTGATTTAACCAGTTTTGAATTATAATCGTGCCATTTCACAGATAAAGGGAACTAAGTGTATTGTCGAAGTCTCTGCTTATGTTTCTACTCTGCCATCCTAAACACACACTTCTATCTTGTAGTCTAAAATAGCTATCCTTGGGCCCTACGCAGTAGCCTAGTGGCTAAAGTCCTCACCTTGCATGCATGGGGATCCCATATGTGTGCCGGTTCGTGTCCCAGCTACTCCACTTCCCTTCCAGCTCCCTGCAGATGGCCTGGGAAAGCAGATGAGGACGGCCCAAAGCCTTGGGACCCTGCATCCACGTGGGAGATCCAGAAGAGATTCCTGGCTCCTGGGTTCGGATCGGCTAGTTTCTGCCATTGTGGCTGCTTGGGGAGTGAATTAGCAGGTGGAAGATCTGTCTTTTTGTATCTCCTTCTCTCTGTAAATCTAACTTTCTAATAAAAGTAAATAAATCTTAAAAAAAAATAGCTATCCAAGTCCTGGCTATTATTTCTACATTCAATCCATCAGGAAGACAAATGAAAGAAACAGCTAATGCCTCTTTATTAGGGATAAACTGCTCTATGACTTACTATGGGTTACATCCCGATTCAACGCTCAAGTGTAAGCTGAAAATATCGCAACTCAGAAACACACTTCCTTTAACTAAAACATCCAAGAGGAGCTTCGTGGGAAAGAAAACGCTTCCTTCAGCTTACAGCTTGGAATTTACGGTTTAGAATCAGGTGGTCCAAAAGTATACAGAGGCTGACCACGGCAGGTGAAAAGAAGTGAACACCCACACACTCAGTAAACCAAGAGCAGACAGCTAGTCAGAACTTGAATTCAGAAATAAACCCTATCCTGTATCACCGTCTGAGGGCTTGGCCCCAGTGACCTAAAGGCCTCCCACGCACTCCGCCTTCCAGGGCCACACAGAGAATGTCTGTGTCTTTAACCCATCAACCATTAACAGTAAGGCATCCGAGTTCATACAGCCACATGATCTGGTTGGAGATAAGTTCTTCCCAAACCACAATACCTAACCTATGATACAGCTTAGTGTATGGTAGACAATTAGTTCCTTGCTATCACATCCATCATGGCTGCCACTGCCCACGATTACCAAAAGAGTATCACACCACAGATTGCCAGCCCAGGAAAAGACAAAAATTCAGTTCCCTTTCTCCTACATGTGCATCACTTTCACACCAACACACAACATTGACTATTTGTACTTCTGGGATGTCATACACAGAACATTCGCTGCATCTCAGTAGCCAGAAAAACAGTCAAGTGGCAATACGGGTGATGAGCACAGCTTGGAAATAGAAAAAGGATAGAACACCTGTGTGCCCATGGGGAAAAAAAATAGGGCTCCATTACAAAATGAGAGGAACATATTTGATGTTAAAGTGATTAAAATTGCATGGGAGAGCTAGATTGTAGTCCTGGTTCCTGGCGCTGCTCCCTGTCCACCTCTGGCTTCTCAGGATATTTGAAAGTTAACCACTGGATCTTACTATCTGTTCACCAATCTCCCCTGATGTGTTGTATTGTCAACTGAAACATGTATGCTAGTAGATTGTAACTCTAATTTTTGTTTTTGAGATAGAAATTTGATTTGTTATGTGTCTGCTAACTGCAGCGAGGAACTTGGACCTCGCTGCAGTTAATCACACACATGGACTACTGACTGATGGTCAGTAGCCAAAATTTATCAACAGCAAAAAACTTAGAGACTGGGAGTCACGTAGGCATAAGGAAGGAAGGTTTGAAAGAGGATGTGGTCTACATGCTAGCAAGCAAAAGGGAGTAAGCAAGGTATTCTTGCAGGGTACTTAAAATTAACAGCATAGAGGAGAAGAAGCGCCTCTCTTTGGTCTGTTATCAAAGCTGGAGGATTAGGGAGTTCCTGTGCCTGTGCTTTTCCTTTCCAACTCCTCAAGACCTTTGGCTTGGGTTCCCGGAGATTTCTCACAGGGTTACAGCCGGTTACACCTGTGAGTCTCCCTACTGTCCTCTCCTCATCAATTGTCTCCAATGTGGGTTCAGGGTTTCAAGGCTTTGGGCCATCCTCCATTGCTTTCTCAGTACATAAGCAGGGAGCTAGATGGGAAGTGGAGCAGCTAAGACACGAACTGGTGCCCATATGGGATTCCAGAATGTATAAGGCAAGGCTATACACATTGAGCCATTGCACCAGACCCCCACGCTTTCAAGAGTATTTCTCATTTAAATGATTTCTCTGTGAATCTGTCACAGGGGGGGATCTGGCCCAAGTAAGAACAGTTAAGGGTAGAGAGAAAAGTATTTGGCCTCTCCTATGGTACTCAACAGGACAGAATCCTCATCAAATCTCTCATCCCTGAGATGGACATGCATTTCCTAGACATTTCAATTACAGACAGAAGGGGAAAAAAACTAACATTTATAGAAGACTTACTTACACCTAATACCTTCATATATATTCATGGATTTCTGAAAGATAAATTGACTTGCCTGAGGTCACAAAGCTAGGAAGAAGAAATGAGAGTCAGGATTTAGTATCTAGATTCCAAGTTCTCTCCCACATTATTCATGAGTGTTCCTAAGTGAGAATGAAATGCCAGAAGTAAAGAAAATTCAAGTGAACACCAATGGCATAATAGTGGGTTTAATGTCATGTTAAAGATGAAGTTATGGCATATGAAGGTATTTCAAAACATTCATGTAAAATGGAATAAAAATGAGGCCAGTGCAATGACTTCACAGAAATATAATCCTCTACCTCAAGTGTCAGCATCCCATATAGGTGCCAGTTGGTGTCCCAGTGGCTCCACGCTGATCCAGGTTCTGCTATGGCCTGGGAAAGCAGCAGAGGATACTTCAAGTTTTGGGGATCATGCACCCATGTGGAAGACCCGGAAGAAGTTATCAATGCTGCCTTTCAGGTCTGCACTAGCTGAAAGCCAGAATCAGGAACTCCGCCAGTTACTGAGCTCATCCACTTGGATATAAGATGTGGGTGCCCCATTGGTTAGGTCCAATGCCCACCCCAACCTGCCTCTTATATAGATTACAGATTTCTAGTAAGACAGCAAAATAGCACTGGCGTCTAGATGATGCTTTGCTCCCCAAAAGAAGAGCTGTAGAAGGATTTTGTGCTAGATTGGTGCCAGAATTTTCTTTCCTGACTTGACTGTGGAGGACATGGGAGCAGAGAAAATAGGAATATCAGTGGCATCCTATCTTTTCCCACTCTACATCTAATAGACATAGCTGTGTTAACTCGTTTTCTCCTTCAAAAGCAATTACTGCCTTGTTAATCCTCACTAACAACTCACAGTTAAAGTCCTCTCAACAGATGAGCCCACTCAGTTCTCAACTGGGGACCTCTAAAATTCCCACTAGAATCCCTGGATTTATTTGCCCCAGAGTAAAAAGGCAAAAGGCAGGAGTGAACACTTAGCCTCGTTGTTAAGCTGCCCACATTTCCTATGGGAGGGTCTGTCTCTGGTCCCTGCTTCCTGGCTAATGTAGAAATGCTGATGCCACAAGCACCTCGATTTCTGCCACTTTTAGGAAAAACATGGATAGCACTCACAGCTCAGGCTTTGGTCATGCCTTCTGCAGAAATCTGAGAATGAACTCGCACTTCAGAGTGTTCTCTCTGCTTTGTTCTGCCTCTGTCTTCAACAAATCCATTTCTAAAGATGAAACTGAAATAGGAGGGAGAGAAAGAGGAAGCCAAATTCAGAAAGGTAACTGGCCATGATGGAAAAGAAAATGCATTTAAGAGAATTGGCTTTCAAGTCTTTGATCAGCACACAGCATATACAGTGTACTATGTGGAAGGGCAGAAAGTAAAAGCCTTTACTTGAAGAATAGGTAGTGTGCACACAGCATCTGCTTCCAGACTTGGGCTGTTCTCATGTGTGTACAAGATCTTAATGCAGAATGGCTTTGGCTCAACACAATCTTTTGGTTCTTAACTGCCTCATATGGATTACAAATTCCACCATTTAACTAGTAAGTTCTGCTCTTTCTATAGATTCAGTAGAAAAGAAAATTTTCTTATTCTAGACCTTCTCTTTGAATTTTAATGTTTTTTTTTAAAAATCTTACTCTGGGTGTTGGTGTTGTGGCACAATAGGTTAAGTCATCCCCTGCAATTTTGGCATCCCATGTGGAGTTGATTGGAATTCCAACTGCCCCACTTCCAATCCAGCTCCCTGCCAATATGCCTCGGAAGGTAGAAGACATCCTAAGTGCTTGGGCCTCTCCTACCACCATGGGAACCCTGGATAGAACTCTAGCTTCATGATTTCAGTCTGGCCTAGCCCTGGCTATGGTCATTTGGGAAGTGAACCAGTGGATGAAAGGTCTTTGTCCCTCTCCCTTTCTTTCCTCCTTACTCCCCTGCCTTCTCTCCCTATCTTCCTGTAGCTATACCTTTCAACTAAATAGATGAATAATTCTTTTTAAAAACAACTTTAAAATGTGTTTTGTAATGGAAAAGATGTTACACAGAAAGCATTATGCTCTGGCTAATTGAGGTGGCTACTCCAAGAGAATAACCATTTGCAGGGATGGGGGAGTTGGAATTCAGCTCTCTGCCAAAAGCCCAGTGGTTGAGTACCCCGCTCTGTCACCACCTGTCAGTATTACTGTTTCAATAAGTCCATTAAACTTGTTCTTCTCTGTTTCTCATTATAAACTATAATATCTGTGTTACAAATAATTCCTCACTTTTCTCCTTTTCCTCTTATACTATACTAACCAAAGCACTCATCTTTGCAATTCCAAATATTTAGAGAGCTTGCTGTTTTTATTTGCTTTCATCACAATTTCCTAACTAGAGTAAATCAACATGATGCAATAGGAACAAGAACTCTGGTCATTTATTGAACTGAAATTTTGTCATGATTGATCACAAATCTAAAGTGGCAAGTTATTCACAAAATGTGAGAATATGATACATTCAGAGTAATGCCAGGTATAGGAAAACGGAATAGGATATCTAGGAATTGTTGCCACACTGGTTTTAGTCCAGGTTGCTCTACTTCCAGCCCTGATCCCTGGGAAAGCAGTAGAAGATGGCCCTACTACTTGGGTCCCTGAATCCACATGGGAGACCCAGAAGTAGCTCCTGGCTCCTGGATTTGGACTGGCCCAACTCTGGATATTGCCAACTATTTTGGGGTGTGAACCATTAAATGGAAGATCTCTCTATCTCTCTCCATCCTTTCTGTAATTATGTCTCTCAAATAAAGGCATACATCTGTTTTTTAAAAGTGATTAGGAGGGCCCGGCGTGGTGGCGCAAGTGGTTAAGGTCCTCGCCTTGCACGCCCGGGATCCCATATGGGCGCCGGTTCTAATCCCGGCAGCCCCGCTTCCCTTCCAGCTCCCTGCCTGTGGCCTGGGAAAGCAGTCCAGGACAGCCAAAAGCTTTGGGACCCTGCACCTGCATCGGAGACCCAGAAGAGGCTCCTGGCTTCGGATCGGCATAGCATCGGCTGTTGCGCTCACTTGGGGAGTGAATCATCGGACGGAAGATCTTCCTCTCTGTCTCTCCTCTCTGTATATCCGCCTTTCCAATAAAAAAATAATCTTTAAAAAAAAAGAAATCACCAATGGGAACAGGTACATTTGTTTTCCTCACTGCTGTATACCCACGGGCTAGCACATGTGATGGCTCAGTGGCTAAATCTTCAACTTACACCCATGGTATTCCATGTGGACACTGGCTCATGTCCCAGCTGCTCCACTTCCCATCCAGATCCCTGCTTGTGGCCCAGGAAAGCAGTCGAGGACAACCAAAAGCTTTAGGACCCTGCACCTGCGTGGAAGACCTGGAAGAAGCTCCTGGTTCATGGTTCCTGGCTTCAGATTGGCTCAGCTCCAGCTGTTGTGGCAACTTGGGGAATGAACCACTGGAATGAAGATCTTTAAGTCTGTATCTCCCTTTCTCTATAAATCTGCCTTTCCAATAAGCATAAATCCTGTAGAAATAAATAAAAAAATAAAAGAAGCCTTAGAAGCAAATTTTCTAGGATAACAGCTGCATATCTTGCTCAGAATTACATAAGCAGGAAAAGGAAAGTTACTTAGGAACTTTATTTTTCTATATATTTGTTGTGTTTTGCTTATTCAAAAGAAAAAGAAAGAAAGAGAGAGAGAGAAGAGATTCTTCCAGCCACTGGTTCACTTCCAAAAACCCACAAAAGCCTGGCTCTCCATCCGGGTCTCCCCATGGGTGTCTTGGACCCCAATACTTGAACTGTTACCTGCTGCCTCCCAGCATGAGTGACAACTGATAGGAAACAAACAGAAGTGAAGCGGGAACTCCAATCCATGCTCTGCATTTTAGATATGGCCCTCCCAAAGGGTTTCTCCATCATTGCACCACCAGGCCTGCCCTGAGAAACTCTATTTTTAATCGTTTTTAAATGTCCCATACAATGAATTCTTATGTGTGCATTAAATAACTCCTTTGCTGATATGTATATGTTCGTTTGTAATAGTAGTAAGATTTTCTGTTATAGTTTTTAAAAGCCACTGCGTGTCTCTTCTTTTGAAGTCTGACAGGAGGTTAGCCCCTTTCACAGTCAATATTTCTAAGTAAAATTCAGGAGCATACTAAGAATCAAGAATTACGGATGGGAGCATGTAGAGTTCTTGATGTTGATCAGTTTTATTCCTGCTTTTACAGGCCTCCTCCAGCCCCCTTTTTCTCTGGGAAGACAAGGCAGGATAATGCTTCTGTTGGTGGAGACAACGCTTTTTTTTTTTTTTAATGTGGTAAAGGTGACATGACACAAATTAAGCACTTTTTTTTTTTTGATGGTCAATAGCTGAAGTTTATTAGTGGCTTTTATAAAGGGAGGAGGCTTTGAAGACTTTCCACAGTTCCCACAAGCCTGTCTGCAGAATCAAGCAATAACTTCCACATCCTTGTCTGTAAGTATCTTTTTGTTTTGTATAGCCAATCAAGTGTCCTCGTTCAAATGATATTCAATCAGTTGTTCTCACACAAATGACATCCACTCGATAGTCTCATGCAAATGACACCCAATCAACTGTCCTCCGAAAGGACTGTCCATGACACCTGTACCCCTCTCTGCTGCCTTCCCCCACACTCAGGTTACAGAGTGGTGTCAGCTTCCAGCCCGGCTGGGACGGGGAAGAGGCAGGTGTCTGGGAAGTTCTGCTTGTCCCTGCAGGATTCACACCTGCGGCCAGGGGGAGGGTGCAAGGGGGAGGGGGTCAGATTTCCACTCATGAACAGCTCTAGGTATATGTAAGGACAGAAGCTTGGATTTCAGAACAGAAACATTGGGGTTCAAGTTCTCGGGGGAGCTGTTTGACACAGGTTCTGGAATGACATCTGACCTGTCCCCCCAGGTTGCTGGGTGGATCCTGCCAGGCGTTGCACCTGTGTGAGAAGGCCATGGTCTGGGGTGGGCATTTAGACCACTGGTTCAGACTGGTTGAAGCTTTCCCCCTCTGTCTCTCAAATTAAAAAGAAACTATAAGAATAGAGTAGCAGCCATACACACGTGCAAAGGGCTTGTTAAACATGCTTCCAAGAGGTACCCACCACTTCTGTTTGTGCAAAAATCTCCTATACTGGTAAATCTTGACAGTGATCCAGCATTCTAAAGTTTCTTTGGCCTCAAGCAAGAGACCTGGCTGCAGACCACGTTGAGAATATGGTTACGTCATCAGTTTCTTCGGGGGGGGGGGGAGGAATTATTCTATTTGTTTCATAACAGAATAGAGAATTGGATTAAAAAATCAAGTCATCATATATTTAAACCCACACCTATAGATGAATCAGGAGACTTCTCATAGCAACTTCTATATGCTGAGAGAGCATTATTCTTCCAGCTTCCGGATTCAAACACAGGTCAATCAGAAGGAAAACGAGTCATCCCCACAGTCAGAATGAAACACACACACAAATATAGACATATATATATACACACACATATATATGACTGTGCATTTAAATTCCAGTAGTCTAATAATCTAGAGAAGGACACAGTAGTCCAGTAACAAATAAAATAAAACATAATTAAACCTAATATTAGTGGGGAGAAGGGAAAAAAAAAGTAGGAAAATACTCTTGAACATAGTTTTAAACC
The DNA here is from genome assembly GCF_017591425.1 of Ochotona curzoniae. Lineage (NCBI taxonomy): Eukaryota > Metazoa > Chordata > Mammalia > Lagomorpha > Ochotonidae > Ochotona > Ochotona curzoniae. Next base: position 5,977,712 of record NW_024466446.1, on the reverse strand, counting down.
TTTTTTCTTCTAAACAAGAGCGTTACTTGATATCAGTAAAATATGAAGAAGACTCTTGGTATTTATAGGTGAGGGATAAGAAAAAGGGTGGAGCCAAAGCCAGAGAGGCAGTGGGAAAGAGAGACAGGGAGAAAGATCTTCATCCACTGATTCATTCTCCAAACACCCAGGTCTATGCCTGGCGCAAAGCAGGAACCAAGAGCACAGTCCAGGTCTTCCCATGGGTGGCATGGGCCCAAGTACGTAGGGCCATCATCTGCTACTTTCCCAGAGTGCATATTGGCAGGAAGCTGGGGTCAGAAGTGGAGCTGGGACTTGAACTCAGGCATGCTGATACAGGACATGGACATGCCAAGTGGTGTCTTGACCGTGGCAATGAATCACTGGCCAGATTTTGAGTTTTTAATGGAAGGAATGTGAGAATGCTGCTAGAAGAGAGGGCTGACTCGAACTCCAGGACAGTGAGTTGCGGGGGGGGCGGAGGGGTGCACAGGGAAGTACAGAAAAAGCCAATGTGAATCTAGAGTGGAGATCAGAGATTAGGTCTAGAGAATGGGGCCCAAGAACCTTCCACTTGTGAGGACAGGACAAGATGGACTTCATGGACTGTGTTTAAGCAGGTTCTCTGGGAAGGAATTCAATCAGGTATGTCCAACCAATCTGGAGGGTCACCTACATTTAAGGAGGCTGAGCAGAGCCCCTGAAGGAAGCCCGGAGGATTCTCGAGAAAGACAGCAGAGAGGACGGTACAGAGTCCTGGAGAGGAGAAAAATGTCAGTAGGTTAGCTGCCCCAGCGACCCAGGGCGAGAGTGAGTGCTCAGGGTTAGGATGCAGAGTCCCACCCACTGCTTGAGATGGGAGGTGAGTCAAGAAGGAAGGACAGTCCCACAGTAGCTCGAGGAATAGCAATGAGAGAGCTTTGGGCAGACACTGACCCTTGAGGAATGGCGATACCTTTCTGCGGATCATATCACCTGAGGCCTTTCCACCTGAGCTGACTAGTTCTGGCCACAGTGGTGTAATCCAGCACTCCCTGTTCAGAGCTTTCCACCAGCAGAATTCACAGAATCAAGTTCAAAGTCCACTCAGGGGCCACCTTGTGAAAAAAGCAAACAAACCACGGGTGTTTTCTCTTAAGTCCCATTATCTCTACAAAATGACCTCTGGAACAGCACATAGAACTTCTTCCATTCATTTTGGAAAGTGAGTAAATTGCTTATAAAGACACTGTGGGGAAAAAATAGATATTGTAAGATGAACAATTCAATTCATACATTAGGGGAGATTAGACTCCAAACAAACAAATAGAATAGCACGTCAAAAAGGATGAGGATAACGAAATGAAAAGACAGATTTAGTTTCTGGCAGGAATTTTTAAAGGTACTCATAGTTGTTTGTTTGTTTTTTTTTTTAATAACATGCGTATTCTACCAGCTTTTTGAAGACCCTACAGTTCTCACAAATAAATCATTACATAAACAGGACAAAAGCTGAGTAGAATCTAGATGAAATACATGCAGGGATGAGAAACAACCTTTTTCCCCAGCCCGTCTTACCCTCTAGAGCGTCAACCCTGTAAATAGATTTGCAACAGAAAGACGAACAGAAGTCCATGAACATTTGCATCTTGCAGGTGTACACAGAACACCCGGATAAGTAACCCAAATGAATGGTTTGAAATTTGGCTTGTACAGGGGTCTTCAAAAACTCCACAGGAAATGCATATTACGGAAAAAATGTATGCATAGATCTCAAAATTCTTTGCACTACTACAAATAAACCTTTTAATGCAATTTTTCAGCAAATACTTTGAAGTGTCTTCACACCACATCTCAGGATAAACAAAGAAAACGGAATTTTGGACTTTCGGATGAGGAAGTGAGTAATGGGGAAATGAGTATGGAAACTGTAGTGAAACATACAATGTGCATTTAGTTCTGTGCCTTCCTAACCGATGAGTCCGCTTCTTCGTGGGGGGCATCTCTTAGAAACTGCAATTTGATTTATAAATTTCCTTTCCAAAAGAAAAAACTTGTGCTGTGATCTTAGAACTTCTCTCCCATGCAGCTGATTCTCAATAACCTTCAACCCAAAATAATCCCAAAAGCAAAAGGCGTATTTTGGGATGCCACATTCTGGTTTCTCTCTCTCTCTCTCTCTCTCTCTCTCATGCACGCCTGTGCACACACACACATACACTTTTCTTAGGCTGGGACTAGCTGGTCCTGGTCCAGATGGCAGCATCTCAAGTGACAGCCCTGAGGGGTGAGGAGAGCTCTTGCAGGACCAGCAGCCAGAACATCACCTTAGGTCATTGTTGAAGCACCCTAGGTAGGCAGACATTCTAGGCAATTCACTCCCAACACAGATGCAGATATATACTTCTAGAACTGATGGTGAGAGGCCCTAAGGTACTGAGCTAACATATCTCCTTAGTGTTTCAGATTATTTGGGTAGCAGCATCACCCAAAGATGCAGACTGGGTGAGGCAGCTGCCTAAGATGCTGGCAGTGAGTTTGAGTCCAGGCTATTCCACTCCAGCTCCTTGCTAACATGTTTGGGAAAGCAAGCAGAAGATGGCTCAGGTCCTTGGGTCCCTGCACCCACATGGGAGAGCTGGATGAAGCTTCAGCCTGGTCCAGCCCTGGCTGCTGTGGTCAGTTTGGAATCTATCCAGCCATAGGTTGTTATCTTTTTCTTTTTCATAATATGCATTTACTGCAAAGTTTTTGAAGACCCTAAGCCCTGGTTGTTACAAATCAGCTGACGGAATACCTTTATCTGTCTCCCTCTGTGCAGTTCTTTCAAACAAATAAAACTTACTAAAACTTGGGTGCAATGCAGGAGTCCTGTTCCAGACAAAATCACAGTGACTGGAAACAAGGAGTAAGATGCCTCCATTTCCACTTGGTGCTAAGCGGGAAAACGAAGTTTCCACATATTTCTTTTCTTTAGAGACCAGATTAGTCGATTAAACTCAGGGTCTGGGTGGGTCAAGGCCTGTAGCCAGGACAGAGTAAGAGATTTGAGGCCAGAATTGGGTCAGCCAATGCCAGAGCCACATGGTTAGCTTGGCCTTGAGTCTTGAAGTCTACAGAAGCATTCTGGTGGTCCAACGCCTCTATTTCTAGTCCAGAATCCTCAGGCTAGTTGGTCCCTGAATTTGGCTGTTCTGAGATTAGGAGTCTCCTGAATTTCTAGGCCATGGGTTCCAAGGATAAAAGCATAATTGGGTAATAACTGAACATGCTACAGATCTTTTTCTCTTAGCTGCAAGGAACAATAAACAAAGAAGCAGCTTAGTCTCCAAAGGTGCTCCGTTCATCCCTACTGAGGAGATACCAACAGTGCTAACCTCTGACCCGAGACTAGAATGACCAGGAGCCTGTAAACCAAGCATCAGCTTTTCTGTTTTAAATTTCCGCCTCAGTGCAGGCATGTCTCATTCACTCCCCGCAGAGTTCTGCATCTGGAACATTCCCAATGCCAAATATGCCACCACTCCCTATTAACCATTGGCATTTTTCTTTCACTCTGGGTTAACTCAGCAGGAAAGTGGGCTGTTCAAGGGCTGGAAAGCTCAAGATGGGGACAGATTGCACAAGTCAAGGGTTGAAGACAATCTCTACAGATACATGAGCTGAGAACGTAACACTTCCAGAAGCTTTAGCAGCCTGAAGCTGGGCCAATCTATTGAACTGTGTACAAAAGCACAGACAGTTCTTCCTCCACACTGCATACGGATGTGACAGCCTTCTCCTCGGTGACTCGGTGGCCTTCGGACTCCTCATGCAAGAAGCCTGTTCTGCGCCAGTCTGACCAGCGGGAGCAGTGACCCAGATGGGGAGCCCATGCTGCTCCCCTACCGGGCTTGCACCCCTCCTCCCAGTTTCATATGGAATGGTGGGTGCTGTGGCCCAGTCTGGTATCACCCACCTCATTGTGGCATTTGACAGTGGGTGATGTAGCCTGGCCTGGCCTGCCGGATCTGTGCCCAGTTCCAGCTCAGGCTGGTGGGTGCTGCAGCCTAGCCTAGCCTAGCCTAGCCAGTGCCAGTCCATCCCAGCACATGCAAGGTGAGGACTTCAGCTACTAGGCTATTGGGCCGGACCCATGGACTGTAATATTTTCTATGTGCTTCTGGGTGTGGCATCCACTACTCTGGCTAAGCCAGCGGAGGCATAGATCTACAGCAACAGAAACCTTGTCAATGCAAGTCCCTCAGAAGTCATTCCTCACCTGGACGTGAGCTCTCAGGTGCCTGCATGCCCCCACCCATGCCATCCCCCAGAACCTCGGTAAGCCCACAGCCCAAGCCCTCAGAGTGTGCTGCCAGGTGGCCTGAGGGCTCCTCTGCTATGGTATTAGACAAGTATGAGAGCTAGGACCAGGGCAGATCAGGCCAGGCAGGGCTGCAGAGCCTGTTGGCCGCCTGTGGGCTGGGGAGAGGCAGACTGGTGCACGCATGGCCCAGAGTAAATGCAGGCTAATTGGGCTTTGCCACCGCAGCATCAACTGGCAGGTGCAGGGACTGGAGACAAGTCCTGTCAAGCTACACTGCAGAACCACCTGCAGAGTATAAGATCTGGGGTTGGGAGTAAGCCTAGTAGGGAAAACGTGGGCACTTCTTAGATGGGGGGCAATTCCCACTGGTGAGCATGGGGTGGGCCTGGCTAGGCAGGCAATAGCACCCACCAGCACGAATGTGGGCTGGATAATGGAGTCGGTTAGTTTGAACTAGGCTCCAATGCCCATTGATGTATATGAGAGCTGAATCTGATGTGGGACAGACTAAACCAGTCTGCTGTACATACTGGCAAGCAGAGGAACCGGGGTTAGGGGGTAGGCCTGGTGGGGGTTTTGGGGGTCGTTCTGCCTAGGCTGTAGGCAGAGCCTACATGTACTGCTGTACACTGCTGGTGTACATGAAGGCCAAGTGTATGGTGGGTTGGGTTAAGCTGGGCCACAGCATCATTGATTTGTGTAAGAGATGGGGCTGGAGACAAAGATGACCCAGCAAGTGCAGTCATGGGCAGTGTGTGTATGAGCAGATGTGGCTGACAGGCTGAGCCAGATCCCATACTGGCAAGCACGCACACGAGTCACGTCTGGGATCACCTCAACTGGGCTGCTAGACTCAGAGCTCCAGCCATGGGGAGAACTGTAGGATTGGTGGGCTGCCCACAGAGTGCATGAGTCAGAACTGGGCCTCCCCAGTGGATTAGACAGAGCAGTGGATGGCGTGCCCAGATGCCCATGGAGGATAGGGCAGGTAGAGGACATCTAGTACCACAGCAGAGGAAGGAGAGCAGAACAAACTAGAAACTACCCCAGCCAAGCACTGACAGCAAGTATCTGGCTGAGCGGAGACTCGAAGGTGAATTACGTCACCCAGTGGACCTTGGAAGGATTTCCTCATCCTTGGATCAGTGAGATCAACAGCATTTCAGAACTGTCAAAGCCACTTCAATAGAACCCTGGGAGCACGCTCCACATCAGGGACTCTGGAACAATGTCGGGTGGCCGTTCCCCATCCCCGGGTACGGAGGTGGCTGGGAAGCTGGGTGTGTTTTTCCCCTTCTTTCCCCTCTCTCCATAGGAAGAAGAAAAAAAAATGGAAACACCGGTCTTACCCATTTCCTGCTTATCCTTGACTCTTCCCACTCTGATCAACTATGTAAACACCATCAAAAATACAAAGAAAACAAAAATAAAAAGTGTATCTGGGCCCGGAGTGATGGCTCTATTGGCTAATCCTCACCTTGCAATTGCCAGGATCCCACTGAGTGCCAGTTTGTGCCCTGGCTGTTCCACTTTCCATCCAGCTCTCTGCCTGTTCCCTGGGAAAGCAGCAGAGGACGGCTCAAAGCCTTGGGACCCTGCACCCATTGGGTAAGCAGGCAGAAGCTCCTGGCTCCTGGCTTTGGACTGGCTCAGTTGCACCTGTTATGGCCATGTGGGAAGTGAAACAGCAGGTGGAAGATCTTTCTATCTCTCTATAAATCTGCCTTTCCAATAAAAATAAATAAAAGTTAAAAAAAATCTTTTGAATACAATTATAAAATGAAAAAAACAAAAAAAAAAGACAGAGAATATTGAAAGTTGACAAGACAGTATTACTGTCAGCCTGAGCAACTGCTTCAGAACTTGGGCTGTAGGACTGGGAGTTTCATTGTCTCACTCCGCGACACCAAACCTGGGTCTGACTCTATTGTTCATGCTTCAACCATTCTAAGTGTACAAGAAAGCACAGAGGGAGCTCCACGTCCCTGTCATCTTGTAAGAACCGTCATTTTAACTGGGATTTAGAGAGAAGGATCCACAGCTGGGACCTGATCCAACTGGGACACACACTTCGTGGCTTAGTGGTTGGCATGTCTGGCTCCAGAATTAAGAAAAAAGAAGTATTTGCGTGAACAGGCTTAGGTGAAAGGGGTCAAGAGCGTAACGCTCCTGTCCTCTCTGAGTGTGGGATAAGACCAGCAGGCAACGTGTAAAACAAAGAGGAGTCGAACCCGAGCAGGGCACTGGGTGAAAGAAACATTTCATGATCTTATTTCACGGGTATCTTCTGTGTCATGGAGGATTTTAAAAAATCTTCTGTTCCCCTTTCCTTCATTTATTTCTTTTTATTGGAAAGTCAGATACACAGAGAGGAGGAAAGACAGAGAGGAAGATCTTCCGTCTGATGATTCACTCCACAAGTGGCTGCAATGGCCAGAGCTGAGCCAATCTGAACACAGGAGCCAGGAGATTCTTCCAGGTCTCCCACATGGGTACAGGGTCCCAAGACCTTGGGCCGTCCTTGACTGTTTTCCCAGGACACAAGCAGGGAGCTGGATGGGAAGTGGGGCTGTTGGGACATGAACTGGCACCCAAATGGGATCCTGGAGTGTTCAATGCGAGTACTTTAGCTGCCAGGCCACCGCACCGGGCCCCTGTCCCCCTTTCTAAAATAGAACTGTTTATACACATTTCCAGTAAACTAGATAGATGCTGTTTTAGTCTCGGACTCTTCACTTGCTGTGTTTTTCTTTGTTCATGTTACCCTGAGATTTTTTTTTTTTTCCAACCTGGCCTATCAAAACGCAACCATTTTGTTTAAATCCTAGAGACGTATCTGCCTCATCTTCTGAATTTGAAACGAAGAGTAGCAATTGTTACTCACCTGCCATGCTTCCGTCTATCATTTTTTAATCTGTGTGCTGTGGGGTGGGTTACTTGATATCCACAAGACTCAATTTCCAAACTCAAAAATGAGAATCTTAATAACTGCCAAACATGATGAAGGTAGAACTGAGTACAATGCTGGACAGAAATTTCCCGCACGACTTCTGGTGTAAAATACCGTAAAATGATGAACACGACCCACATTTCCTGCATCCAATAAAGTTTAGCCTGGGAGAAGAGAATGCACACACACCTTGTCCTGTTCCATTAACATACACGGGGCTTCTTTCTCCCTCAGCATGCAGCAGCCCTGAGGGTTAGACGAGAATATGCCCAGTCAAAACATGCTTTCCTCCCCAAGGCAGAGAGGGATGTTGCTAAATCACTAGGGACTCCGCGACGCAGCAGGCAATATCAAAAGCGAACACTCAAGTGCTTTTCTTTGTCATTTTCCCATGAGCAGGTTCTCTACACGCCTCGTACAACAATGTCCTAAGAGTTATTACATGCGAACTTGATCAGTTAACACTTGTCATATTCCTGTCCCTCAAGAGATATTCCGATCGCGCCAATCAGGAGGATCCATTTGGGTGTGTTTGTGTGCCTTCTGTGTGGGGGAGAGGAGAAGGGGTGTGGAGTGGAGGAAAGACCGGTTTCTCTGACACAGCAAATTTTGCTCGAACATTGCCACCTAGTGGTCACAAACCGAATAGTTCTAACCCCAACGTACAGCTTCGCTTTAGCAGAGAACGGATTTAACAAGGGTGGTAATTAAGAAACTGAAGGGGACTGGTGGTGTGGCAGTGGGCATCCATCCCATTTAAGTGCCTTTTTACACAGAGAGGAGGAGAGACAGAGAGGAAGATCTTCCGTCCACTGATTCAAGAGCCCCCTCCAGGTCTCCCTCGTGGCTGCAGGAGCCCGAGGCCTTGGACCATCCTCTACTGCTTTCCCAGGCACACTGCCACAGAGTCAGCTGGGAAGCCAAGCAGCTGATTTCAGAACCGGCACCCACATGGGATGCTGTGACAGAAGCAGAGGATTAGCCTGCCATGACACTTCTCTGGCCTGGAAGTTATCTTCTAGTCGTGGAGTACCGAGCACTGTCTGAAGCCATCTCGCTGGGCATGGAAAGGGCAACGGAGATGCAGGGCAAGTCTCTGCTCTGGATAAGGACAAATGTGAACACGCGGTGCTTCCTGTGCTAAGCTGGGGCTTTGCAGGGTGCACCCTAAGGGGAAGGGTGAGCCACAACCAGCTGACTTTGGGAAAGGTTACTTTGGCATGGACTATAACGGAGGAGAAGCAAGATTAAGAAAAAAAATGGGCCCGGGGTGGTAGCTTAGTGGCTTAAGTCTTAGCCTTGAAAGCGCCAGGATCCCATATGGGCGCCGGTACTAATCCTAGTGGCCCCGCTTCCCATCCAGCTCCCTGCTTGTGGCCTGAGAAAGCAGTTGAGGGCGGCCCAAAGCCTTGGGACCCTGCACCTGCATTGGAGACCTGGAAGAGGCTCCAGGCTCCTGGCTTCGGATCGGCTCAACTCTGGCCATTGCAGCCACTTGGTGGAGTGAATCATTGGACGTAAGATCTTTCCGTCTCTCCTCCTCTCTGTATATCTGCCTTTCCAATAAAAATAAATAAATCTTATATTTTTTTAAAAGTCCCATCTCTTAGTAGATGTTGCTCAAATCTGTAACAGGCATTCAATTCACAAACCTCTATTCCTCCAAAGCAAACCCAGCCTGAGCGGGCAGAAACAGAGACGGCAGTCCTGTCTGGGAGAAGCTCCAACACCAATACCTTTGCAAGGACGAGGGAGAAATAGCACCACGGTGACGCACCACAGAAACACACAGCGAAAAAGAAAATTCTGACATCGGAACTGCCATGACACCCACGGTGAAACCACCATGACAACCGACGGAAGCACCGACCTGCTGCTCTGTGCACACAGAGATAGCAAAACCTTCACCTTGCAAAAACAACAACAACAACAACAAAAAACCCTCCAGAGATAAAACTCACAGAGAAAAAAACGTTCTTCAACACAAGACTGTAAGAAAGAGTTCTCCACGTTGCAACCCCAAGTGGCATGCTTGGACTGTCGGATTTGGCAGATACCCCCACCAGGTTAAAATTTTTTCCCTCTATTCCTGGTTTTTCGTGAGACTTTGCAAGTACTTAATCTCTCCTGCATTTCCGAAGGAGATATTCTATGCATCCATTAATATTCCGAGTTACAGTAACTCGTCCTCGAGTGTTGCAACAACCTAACGTGCTCCGAACGCATTTCTTTCATATACAGCGATTCCATAGACTTGGTTCATATTGCCGAGAGATTTTTAACCAGATGCAAAACTGGTGTAGAATTTCCCTTTAATGTACTCTTCCGGGCGGTTCTTTCCCCCTACAACGCGGCTACGTTTCATGCGAAGCTGGAGGACACTCCCTGCCTGTCCACAGAGGGCTCCGCTCACCACGCAACAGTTTCACCTCCGCACTTGGCCGGACTTTTACAGATTTTGCGTTTGGACTTCTGACTTGGGACTGTCCGCCATGGTGCCCTGGAGCCCTCCAACTAGCCTCTCAACGCACTGTTCCACACTTCAAGTTGTTCTCGTGCTTTTCCTTTTGATGGACTAGTTTATCAGGCAGAGGGAAGTCAATTTTCCCTCCACTGGTTCATTTCCCCCCAAAAAAGTCCGGCCCGGGCTGAAGCCGGGAGTCCGGAAGTGCAGCCCTGTACCCCGGGCCTCGCTCGAACCGGAAACAGGATTCCTTCTCCACAGAGGCCGTGGGCCGTGGGACGGGGAGACCCTAGCAGGCTGGGGGTGGTCCTGCCTCACACAGGGGCACCGGCCCCCGATCCTCGGACTCTGAAAGCCGCGTCTCCGCGCCACCCCGGAGCGGCGCCCCCACAGGCCCGCCATGCCACCAGGTCCTGTCAGGCCGTGCCCTGTGGAGAGCTTCCGGTGTCCGGCCTGCCTGTCCGGGTACACCAAGAAGGGAGCCAGGGACGTGAGGGCGGGGGAGGAAGGGAGAGCCCCGATACCCGAGGGACAGGAAGATTCGAGAACTGCGGGGAGGGGGGGCCAGAACCGAACCTGAGGCCTGTCAGACTCACGCCATTGCGGCTCCGCCCCATCCCGGAGCGGACCACGTGACACCCGCGTCGCCCGCGCGCGAGACTCTGCCGCCTGAGGGGGGCGAGCGCGCTTGCTCAGCGCGCGCATGCGCGCACTCCGGCGCATGCGCAGGACTCCGCTAGGGGGCTTGACAGCCCGCATCGCATGACATTTTGTTGTGTGGGAAACGCAGGCGTCAAAACCATGAAACGATTCGCTGGTTTTTGTTAGAACACTTCTCTCTGTTGTGTCCTTCCCATTTTAGATTCTTTGATTCATGCATATATAAGAATGAGAACATTTCCATTAGATCCTCGCTCGTCCGCCTCCTCCTGAGAAGAGAGGAGAGCGCTGGTGAGCTGATGCAAGGCTGGGCTCAAGCAAGGAGCTCCATCTGGGTCTCCTGTGCTGGTGGCAGGACTCCAAGCATTCGGGCCATCTGCTGCTGTTTTCCCCCAGGGCATTAGCAGGGAGCTGGACAGGGAGTGGAGCTGTCCTCACCTTCCCAAACCACCAGGCTATGGGCTGCTGGCGCCCTGGGCTTCGGTTTTACCCACTTTGCCACAGTGCTGTTATGGTAAACAACTATATTCCACCCTGAGTTTCTTGGATGTCATGGGGCTGGAACAGGAGAAATGTTTGTGGAAACAAAGAAGAGCTTGGTAAGTTCTAAAAATTCTTATCTCTAAAATTGCCAAGGGGTGTGGGTGACCCAAGGAATCTGTTATCCTTATTCTTCTGGGTTGTTGTTTTTTCTTGGATAATAGAAATTTCTAGAGAAAAGAAAGCCAAGCCTTTGCAAATCTTCCTCTTTTTTTCTAGAGGAAAGCCAGATGCAGATGTCATTTTGACAAAGAGCAGAGAAAGTGATCCAAAACCAACACAATATTCTTGAAGACTCCATCCCTTTTAGACTGCTGAATACTCTCTCAACCAAGTGAGCTGAGGACAGATGATGATTTCCAAGCTGGGCTCTTGAGTTCTCAGGGTTGGCCCGTGATCTGGGCAGGGGAGGAAGCACACACTTTAGGTGAGTTTTGTTCCTTGTAGAGGACACGGAACAGGAGAGAGCCAGCCATGTCACTGCAAGTGTGGGTACAGACCCCTGGAGGAGACCTGCTGGTTGGGGAAGATGCCACAGGTGATATATTGTCATGCCCTTGTGTATCGGATGCTATGATCTGACCTCAAGGATAATGGGCAGACAATGAGAGAGAGAGAGAGAGAGAGAGAGAGAGAGAGAGAGAGGAGGAAAAGCTTCACCAGACTAATGATAAGGCTCATCTGGAATTGGAATCAAGGAGATGACTCGTGTTTTATGAATGAGACTCTGGACAGGCAGAAAAAGCCTCATAGTCATGACTGGCTGTTAGTGATGAACTTCCACACAAGATTTCCTGGTGACTAAAATTTCATCGAAAGCAATACACCCACCAAACCAAACACATCCCAGCCCTGTTCTGCAGCCAGGGCTCTGGCTGGGCCTTGCAGCCGGGGCCCTGCGTCCAAGGACAGGGTCTCGGTTTTCTTATCAGTCTGTGCAGTTGAATGGACTATTTCAATTAATCACTGTGGTAGGACCCATGAGCTCAGGACTGGGTATGGCTGGTAAAAGGTGTTTTTTTTTTTTCATGTTTTCTCCAAATTTTCATAATATTCTTGGATTGCCATTATAACCAGAATATGAATAAAAAGAAGCTTGCATGGCGCTAACAACCTGCATCTTGGGGCAGAGTGGTCAGTGATTTCCAGTTTTCATTGTGAGTTTAGTGCATGGAGTGCCACTTTTGGACTTTGGAGCTTATATCTTCAGAAGAGGAGTAGAGGGAGAATGGTGAGGCATTTAGTGTTTTTGTTCTACCTCATCACTCTTCTCAAGAACTATAGAGGTTGTTAAGAAACAACAACGAAAAACCGGAGTAGTGATAAGAATTCCAGGGGTCCCTGGAACAGAAGGAAAAAAAAGACATGGTGCAATTCTTCAGGAACCAGAACCCAGATCACTACAGGTAAGTCATAAAAGGGACTCTGGTCACTGAAAGGACCGAAGTCTGAGAGACATGAAAAGGCAGAGGACTTTTAAGAACCGGTGGCTTCCAGCGCACTCACCCTGAGGCATCTTCAAGGTAGACAGGTTTTCATTTGCAGCAGCAAAATCTGTGCACTTTTGGCTGATGATGTCCTAACAGGCCCCCTCCAGGCTCTGAAACACCAGGCACTTGGTTCCAGGAACTTCTGGGATTCCCATGGGACAGCATGGCCTAAGGAATAACCCTCAAGCCAGAGCAGAATAACCATGAAAGGACTTCAAGTCCCTTTATAGTTTGCTGCGTAGCAGGGGGAGTTTGGTTTGCACTGAACAGGTGATGAGGGAGAACGTTCTTGCCACCTCTTATTAGCTGAGGGTAAAACCAACTGGGACAGAGGCTAAGTGTGCACCTGTTAGGTAAGGTGGCAAAGCACCTGTGGAAAGGAAGCCTCTGGAAGCCTTGGGAGCAGCACAAGAAGTTATTATTAAAAGGTTCTGCCCATATCCTGACATAGTCCTTACAAGAATCCTCACTGCTCATTCCCAAGTGGGCTACTCAGTCTACTATCACTGGATAATGAAAATTTGGAAAATCATCTTTCTGATTCACACTCAGCAAACCCTTTCTCCAGGAGAAGGTGGAGGAGGGGAAGGAGAAACAATGAAAAGGAAGGGACCACATTCCCTTATGAGCCCCAGTTAAAACGCAGACTGTGCACTCAACTGCCTGCCTGGTCCATTCTGTGTGTCTCAGATCCTAGTCCTTTGCGGAGTCAACCCCCTGCTCTGTCAGCTGTGTTCTCTCCATTAAACTGGATCACCTTGCTTAGCCCAGTCTGAATGATGGCTGGAATCTTGGGTTCTATTCTCACTCCTCCCTGCCCTGGGAACCACACCAGATATAGCAACTCAGATGTAGTAACACAGGGTGTGTCTGTGTCTGTGTGTGTGTGTGTGTGGGGGGGGTGATGAGGACTCTTCTTCCATGGGGAAGGAAGGTGATGATTCCCAAAGGGAGGGGTGGGTCCTCACTGACCCTGTGGGATCACAGAACCAGAGAGCGCGCTGAAGGAAAGGCAATGGTGGCAGCTGGGCAGAGGGTTGGGGGCTGCATGTTGCGTGCTGGAAGATGACCTGGAGGCTGAGTGCTGGGCAGGGGTGTGGGCTCTTGGGTTTGTTCCATGAGCTATGGAGCAGATCTTGTGCAGCAAGAACCTAGCATTGTTGTGCCCCCCACCAGCTCCGTTGTCCACACCAAGAACCGCATTACTGGTTCTTGCCCTCTGGTTCTTGCTTCCTTCTCCAGCCCTGTGACCCTGGTCTTAAAAATACTTTCATTCTCCAGGCTTCAGGTTATCCATCTGGGGAATGGGGCTGAATGTCACGGGATGATGGATGTCTCAATTTGAGGCAGAGTGCACAGTGCTTGGGATGTCATTGAGATCTACTTCTGATTTCATGAGGCCAAATGAAGGTTAATTGGTGGGGCAGGGGGGAGGGGACCTGTGGGGTTGCCACGAATCTTCAGTTTTTCAGACTGTGTGATACTATAGTGAGGAAGGCTATAAAATGAGGTGTGTATGTGTCAGAAGGTTGTAGGTTTTACATATAATCTGGAGGTGTCTATAATAGCCCAGAGGATGCACTTAAAGTTGTACACAAATACTGTGCCATTTTATGTAAGGGACTTTAGCAACTACTGATTTGGTATCCAGGGGAGGGTTTATAGAACCAATTCGCTGGAACACAGAGAAGCACATGTGTGTGTGTGTGTGTGTGTGTGTGTGTGTGTGTTTAAATGTCACAGAGAATGCACACCCTAAAGATTTCAAATGTATGCACCAGAATAAGTGTACACTAAATTATGATCATGAGACTAAGCAGGAGTTTATCTGAGGCCTAAGCAAAGATATAACATCAGTTTCAATAGAGACTCACATGAATTCTGGTAAAACCCAAACAAGAACACATATCAAATTTTATGGTGACGCTTGGGGAATCAGATGATGAGTCCCCTGAGGCTTTGCCAAGCGTTCCCAGTGGCAACGCTCCAGAAGACCATGGCCAGGCTGAAATCAGGTGCCTGAAACTCCATCTGGATCACTCATGCAGGTGGCAACACCCCAGGCCTCTGAGCCATCACTGCCTCCCAGCTCTGCATTAGCAGGCAGCTGGATCAGAAGTGAGAGGTGACACATATGTATTACTGATTTTACAATATAGGATTTAAGCTACAGAATAGGAAGGAGGAAGAAAAGGGAATCCCACTCCAGGATTTCACTTTTTCCACTGGGAAAGGGGGTAGTCTATTTTCTATTTTCTTTTTCCTGGAAACTTTGTTAATTGAAAGGCAAAATGTCAGAGACAGAGGCAGCCTTAGAGAGACCTTTTGTCCGCTAGCTCACTTCCCAAAAGGCAACCATACTGACTGACGTGCGCCTGCGCATGGTGCAGGGTGGAGTCCACGAACAGACGGAGGAAGGGTCCAAGGGCCCGCGCACAGAGATGCGTCAGGAGAAGGAGGCAGTGCCTGACATCCTGGCAGGCATTGTCCTCCTAGGGGAGCAAAAGCAGCACGCAGGGGACAACACTGAAGTCTCCTGAGACACACGTCTTTGCTTCTCATGCTCTGGAACACGGGCAAGCTTCCAGTCTCCTGGAGGGGCCCAGCCATTCTTGTGGGAGATGAGGATCCCCTCTCTGCAGCTGCAATCCCCTCCCACCGAGGCCCGGCATCTCTCACTGACTTCCGCTTCAAAGGAATGGAACACGGATCTTAGAGAGTGTGGAAGTCTACTGGTGAATGAGGAACAATTATTCACTGTTAAGCAGAGGCACTTTGTGCAAACGAGAGTGCAAAAGTCTGTATACGTGCTTGCTCTCAATTGGGCAAATTATTTCCAGAGGAATGAGTAAGATTCTATCTATATTGAAGTACATACTTGCCTGTACACTTGCCTTTCACTAGGGGAAGGAACAGGATTATTGACTTTATTCTCTATTAAAAATCTTGTTTAAATAAAATAAAGGCCACTGAATAACAAACAAGAACATCAAGTAAAAATGCAATGCCCCCAACATTCCCGCTCTTCCCAGGAGCAGAGATAACCATTCGTGGTTTATTCTGCTTTCTTCTAGGCTTTCTCCATGTCTCGGCCCGTGTCTGTTTCTTCAAGCACACAGAGACCCGCTGATTGTTTTGTCTTCAAAAGTGGTCATGGTCTGCCATTTGACTTTTGCACTTAACAATATGTGTTGGACGGCTATCCATATTTCCACACAAGTAATAGTTACCAAACATTGCCCTCGTGAGAAACATTCAGAGTGCTCAAATAAGTCTGTAACGTGTGACTGTTTCTGTAGGATGAATGTGGATTTGCTGGGGCCAAGAATATGACCATTTGAAGAGCAAGGAACATTCCATAGTTGCTAGATCAAAGAATGGCACTAATTTACAGCAGCAAGCTTGGAAACTGGTGTGACCAGTTTTCACAAGGTGGCAAAAATGAGTATTTAAAACACATCGAGTGCTTACTGGAATTTGCTTCTCTTTGCCCAGCCTCTGGGGATGGGGTGGGCAGTCGGGTGGTATCTATAGAGAGAACGGGGATTCCTCACCCAAGCTGATGCCCACCAGCAGAGCTCTGGGATTTGGGAATCTGCTACGACGCAGGGAAAAACAGAAGGCTTGGAGGCCCTGAGGGAAGCCACACACAGATGCTGAAGAGGATGGGGGAAAGATGAGGCTCAGATAGCCAGACATCAGAGCCCTTATCTGCAGGAATTCACAAGTGTTCATGATTGCAAGCAGACAGGCCCTCTCGGTGGTCACACTTGGCCTCCAGTAGCAACCTCTGCTCTGAAATGTAGAAATGACTGCCCCAAGCAAACCTCAAAGTACCAGATGCTCACTTAGGGAGAGGAAAAGCAATGTGCCCTAGGCTAAATCCAAAATCGCAAAGTTGTTTGTATAAATCAGTTATATTTTTATCTTCATTTTAAGATTTTAAAGTTTTGGGTCCAGCGCGATAACATAGTGGTTAAAGTCCTTGCCTTGCACGCACCAGGAATCCCATATGGTCGCTGGTTTAATTCTGGCAGCCCTGTTTCCCATCCAGCTCCCCGCTTGTGGCCTGGGACAGCAGTCAAGGACGGCCCAAAGCCTTGGGACCCTGCTCTCACGTGGGAGACCTGGAAGAGCTCCTGGCTCCTGGCTTCGGATTGGCTCAGCTCCACCCATTGCAGCCGCTTGGGTAGTGAACCATCAGATGGAAGATTTTCCTCTCTGTCTCTCCTCCTCTCTGTATATCCGCTTGTCCAATAAAAATAAATAAATACATCTTTTTTTTCATTTGTATTATATGTTTTACAATCTTTACATAGTTAATTAGGGCAAAAAGGTTCAAGGACTATAGGAAAGTGGGTAAGACCATAATTTCCACATTGTTTCCTTCATGTATCTGAGGTAAAGGGGAATATTGAGGGAGAAGTCCCACCCAGTCTCCCACCCATCCCAGGTCCCGATGTGGGGCATGCGCCGAGGGTCTTACTCAAGAGGTTTTGATAATTCAACAGTTATGAATTGCTGCCAGTCTCACCATTCTAAGCACGATGAGGTCATTGAAGAATCCACTGATTGACATAGTCCATCTTAGAGTCTCCATTTGCCCAGTATTTCGCTGCCAACATATAGCTGAGATGGTTGATTGACTTGTTCTGTCCTCTGTCTGTTCTTGGTTAGGGTTCTAAGTCCGGCAGTTCAATTGGGGAGATCCCCAAAGAGACTCTGTCTGAAGTGTTCTCAGACCAGATTCTTGTATGTGCTAGCAAGCACAGGGCCCGGCACAGTCCATCGCCCCAGTCAGCTGGTGGTTGCAACTGCTGGGTCGGTTCTGTTTCCAGTGTTGTCTTCCATGTGAACCAATGGGTGTTGCAGTCCAGCCTGGTTCTGCTCAGCACACACTCAGCCCTCACATCAACCAGTGGGAGCTGCAGCCTAGTCGGAGTGACCCACAGTAACCCCCACTTTCTTCCTTTCATAGACCTAAATGGGAAGACTTAAAGAAGGACCACAGATTTGCCAGGAGTAAGTATCAGGAATGGGCTCAACCCCATCAGAACCCCGTCCCCCCCCCAAAAAAGCTTTTTGAACTCAGTATCAAATCTTAACCCAAATCTTTATCAAAGTAAATTTCTTCTAGACCCGGCTGCAGTCCACCATAAAGCTGAAAGAGAATGCGGCCCAGGCTGTACCGCGGATTCCATGGGAACCAGGAAACATGGAAAACTTCTCTGGAATTACAGGCCCCAAAATACCTGGATAACCAGAGCCCTCCAGGAAGATGCTGCAATGCCCCTGCCCCGGGGGGGGGTAGCTCACCTCCTCCACCCTGAGTTCACCTAGGCAGGTGCAGCCCATCCCGGGCAGACATGGAAAAGCATCCTGCAAATGGCTGGAGACCCAGGCCCCGCCCAGGAGCCGTCGCAGCCAATTGCAGCTGGAGTCAAGCATTGGGGCGGAGTTGGCCAAGTGCAGAGGCGGGACTTCACAGCTTTTCTACAGGCACACCTGGGCTACACCTGGGACCTAAGCTTCTGCTGAAGAGCTGAGTGCTCCTGGACCACTGTGGCCGCACCAGGTGAGATTCCCCGGCCCCTGGAATTGGAGGAGCAGACCCTTGTAGGGACATGGTGGAATATGTGGTTGGGACCTTTTCCCAAGGAACAAAAGATCTGGCAGACCTGAAGGTGGAGAAATGGGTAAGGGAATTTGCAAAGCTCAGGGAATGCAGAGACGATTGGGGAGGGTCTCAGGTTGTGCCAGTCAGTCAGACTTAGTCCTGGCCTAGCTGGGGAAGGGCAGCTGGATGCCTGCACACCCCACCGCCGTGCTCCTGAGCATCCTCTGGCCCTCAGCGGATGTGTGCAGAAAGCAGGAGCAGGCCCCTGTCCTTGGCAAGTTCCTGTGACTGTAGGTTGACATCTCCGTGGCTCAGGTGAGGTAGGCTACTTTCCTTCCCAGGACCTCCTGGGAGGGAGTTCAAGAAGGGTTCCAATCAAGAAGAAATTCCCAGACATATCTTTTCTTTTGCTGTATGAATATTTTAGCCATGGAAAAGATGTGGGGGGTGGCCCTCCCAATCTGTAGGGGAGGCGTCCTTTCTCTACTAGGAATCAGAGAGTCCTATAATTTGGACTTTTCCTAAGTACATCAGTTAGAATTGATTAAAAAAAAAAAAACACCCTGGGTCAACCATTTTTTTAGGGTTGCAAAAGCTCCTGTTTGGTTAAGCTCCCAACGGTGACATATTTCCATACCCCTCTCATAACTGAACTCAATGCACAGAAGATGCCCCTGCTTGGAGCGTGGGGTGGGAGACTTTTTCTTTTGGTGGCTGCATCAAAGACTTCCGCGCACCTGTTCTTCCCCCAGTCCCATCCTCAGCCTCTCTAACAGTCTTTGGGTGAATACCTGGGGGAAAACTTTAAATACCTAATCCCACATTAGTCACTTGATTTTCTCAAGGAGAATAAGATGGTCTCTGAGAAGAGAAAGTCTAATCTAATATTTCCTCCTCTCTAGGTTTTGCACCATGAATCCTTCACTCTGGCTGCCTCTCCTTGTCTTGGGAATCACCACAGCCATCCCAGTGTTCAATCAAAGTTTGGACACACAATGGTCCCAGTGGAAGGCACAGCATGGGAGGGTGTATGCCCAGGTGGGTGCCATGTGAACCTGTCCTAGGAGACCCCAAGGAGAGCAGGAGTTTGTAGCCAGAGAGCATCTTCTAGAGACCAGCTCCTCCCAGGCCAGAACCTGGGGTACCCATAGTGAGCACAGTCTGGGCAGATCCACCTGCTGTGTCTCAGCATGGAGACCAGCTCCTAGAGAACCACCCCGGTCGGGGTGTGTCTGCAGGTCTGCTTGGTGAGGTGGGCTGGCTTGTAAGAAAGGGTAATGACCATCAGCCATATGATTGCCTCTAGGATGAAGAAGGGCAGAGGAGAGCTGTGTGGGAGAAGAACATGAGGATGATTGACCAGCACAATGAGGAATACAGCCAAGGGAAGCATGGCTTCACCATGGCCATGAACGCCTTCGGTGACATGGTGAGTGTGCTGGGGGTCACTTCACGCCATGCTTCCTCTCTTTGACTCTTTCCCGGAGTAACCTCTTGTCTTTCAACTTTGTGTTTATTCTCCCTTGCAGGCCAGTGAAGAATTCGGGCAGATGATGAATGGCTTTCTCTACAAGGAACAGAGGACGGGGGAAATGTTCTCTGAGCCTCCGTTGCTTCAGGTTCCCCCGTCTGTGGACTGGAGGGAGAAGGGCTACGTGACTCCTGTGAAGGATCAGGTAGGATGCTGCCGGGTTCAGCCCTCCAATCTCCCGGCCCAGAGAAGGCCAGAGTGATGGACATCTTCAGTGGGCTGTGGAGAGACGCGTTCAGATACGTGCTCAGCTGTGTGAGCTGCTGCCAGCATCCTGCTGGTTGCGTGCTGATTGACAGCTTCTCCCTTCCGTTTTCAGCGTCGCTGTGGTTCCTGCTGGGCTTTCAGTGCCACTGGCGTCCTGGAAGGCCAGATGTTCCGGAAAACGGGCCGCCTTGTCTCCCTGAGCGAACAGAACCTTATAGACTGCTCTCAGCCCCAAGGCAATGGTGGCTGTCGTGGCGGCCTGGCGTATCGAGCCTTCCAGTATGTGAAGGAGAACGGGGGCCTGGACTCGGAGGACTCTTACCCCTACGAAGGGAGGGTGAGTGGAGCTTCTCAGAGAGGAGTGGCACGTTGTTCAGAGTACATCTTACTATTTATGCAAATTGTTGGTTCCATCATTCTACGTGACTCAGTGTTGTACAGTTTGTTTGCACAATGTTCTCATGTAGCTGTCCTTGCTTGTGTAACAGGGAGATTGTATACACATTGTGTGTGCCACACAAATTCCTGGACTGTGAACATTTTCCTTACTGATGGGTACGTGTAAGGGCCCTCACTTGAGCCCTTCCAAGCCCACTGGCAGTGTTCCACCTGCTGGGATGATTTATAAGAGCGTTCATTTAGCTCGCTCAGTGTTGTGTTTCTGACTCAGGTTCACCGGGAAGTACATGGCCATCACCAATCTCTTCCCCCTTTGCCTTGAATAGAATCTACCCTGTCGCTACAATCCACAGAACTCCGTGGCTAACGTCACAGGCTTCGTGCGCATCCCTGCTCGGGAAGAGGCCTTGATGAAGGCTGTGGCTACCGTGGGGCCCATTGCTGTCTCTCTGGATGCAAGTCATCCTTCTTTCCAATTCTATAAAGAAGGTTAGTGCTTTTATTTCTAGAAATGGATGCAGAAAAACTGAGACCTCAGAAAATGATGGATTGTCTGGTGTGTAAAATTTAGCATGCATACTTTAGGTGCATGATTTCAGATTGTTGTTCAATTTATGCCTGCGGTATTTGCGCATGTTTCAGTCGAGGTTGTGTTTAGCATATCCCCGTGAATTTAAGCGCTTGCTCATTTTTTCCACAGTAGTGATATCCTTTGCTGTAGAGCTTAATTTATTTAATTTTTCTTCAACTGCTTGATATTAAAGATCTTTCAAGAGACTTCTGCTTCTGTAATATAATCTGACAGCAGCCTCTGATTCAAATAAGCTCACGTGTTATTTCTTAAGATCTATGTTCCCTAAGTAGAATTACAAGACTTCAGAGTGGTCTTTTTTTAGATCGCCACATAATTTTTTTTTAAAAAATATGGATTTATTCTCCTTTGTATTTCTGCTGGTCCGAAATGAGATCCTAGAATCCTAGCCTTGATGACAATCTCTCCGGTTGTTAAGTCTTATCTAGAATGTATACCACATGTTTGACTTTCTAAAAGCTTCCCTGTGGTAAGGGACAGGTGGGAGCCCCTCAGCTGACTTCTGGTTTTTTTCCCTCAGGCATTTATTATGAACCTGCCTGCAGAAGGAAGCACCTTAACCACGCTTTGCTGGTGGTTGGCTATGGCTCTGAAGGGTCAGAAATGGAAAACAACGCATACTGGTTGGTCAAGAACAGGTACAAACTCCCCCAGATGCTTCTGTTGACCACTAAGAGGGAATTGTCAGTAGCAGTCAACAGTTGGAGGCAGGTGCACAAACCCTCAGCATACTTCTGAAATCCTAGAAGTCTTCCTCCCAGGAAGGGTGAGCTTCAAAGTGCCACATGTGATTTAGCATTGACAGAGTCGCAAGCTTGCTGGAGGGCTATGAGTACGACATTTCTGCCTGCCCTCTAAATTTTTTAGAAAAAGATTATTTTTATTAGAAAGGGAGATTTTACAGAGTGGAGACAAAGATCTTCCATCTCCTAGATCACGCCCCAATGACCACAATTGCTGGAGCTGGGTTAGTCCAAAGCCAGGAGCCAGGAGCCTCCTGTATGTCTTCTACGTGGGTGCAAGGGGCTAAGGGTTTGGGCCATGCTTCACTGATTTCTCAGTCCTTGAGCAGGAAGTTGGATGGAAAGTGGAGCAGCTAGGGCATGAAGCAACACTCCTATGGAATGCTGGTGCTCTCATGTGGAGGATCAGCCAATTGGCCCATTGCGCCAGCCCTTGCATTCTAAATTTTTAGAACTATCATAATCCCAAAACCCCTGTCAAAAAAAAGACAGCCTATGCTTTTATTTTTATGCTTATGATGTTGCAGTCTCTTACGACGTTCGAGTCTTGGAGACAGAGATAAGAAGTGATGTGGCAGATTTAGATTCATCAATGTTTAAAACATCAACATAGTATCTGCTTCTCCTGCACTCTGTTAAGTCTGTGACCTCGGCCACACTGTTTAAGTTAGAAGTCATTGTTAATAAACCCTGTGCATTTTGTTCTCTCTGTGAAATGGACAACCTGCTTTTCTTTCAGCTGGGGTCAAAAATGGGGTATGCACGGCTACTTTAAGCTAGCCAAAGACCGAAACAACCACTGTGGAATCGTGACAGAAGCCAGCTATCCCACCGTGTGAGCTGATGGCCAGCTATGCCACTGTGTGAGCTGATGGCCCGCTATGCCACCGTGTGAGCTGATGGCTGGTGCCAAGGAACCACTTGATTGAGGACTTGAGTATCTGAAAGAGGAATTCTGCTTTCAACTTGACCATTTGGTACTGGATAAGATGTGAACACTTGTATTCCTGAAGATCCCCAACTTGTGATTTGAATTCTCTGACATTTTCACACCTGTTCAAACCTACCCACCATTGTAATGACTACTATGAGAATTTTGCATTCCTGACTTACTTGGTGACTTTGGAGTTTTATAGTTTTAAGTATGCATATGATTTTTCTTTTCTTATTTTTTTTTTACAAATAAAACTTTAATTTCTAATACAGCGGTGAGCCTTCTTTTTCTTTTCAGTGTGATCTAAGATGAAATTGGGTTATACAGAAGCGTCAGCATGCCGGTGACACAAGAGGAGAAAGTGGGCAGCCTTTTGGCTCTTCTTGTAGTCCAACCATGGTTTCACTCCCCAGGG
The DNA here is from genome assembly GCF_017591425.1 of Ochotona curzoniae. Taxonomy (NCBI): domain Eukaryota; kingdom Metazoa; phylum Chordata; class Mammalia; order Lagomorpha; family Ochotonidae; genus Ochotona; species Ochotona curzoniae. Next base: position 5,954,885 of record NW_024466446.1, on the reverse strand, counting down.
TTTCTTGGCCACACTCAACCATGGTCAGAAAACATTCAGTAGAAATGTTCAGAAGTCAGTTGTTCATGGCTGTGCGGTAGCATGCCTTTCTGAGTCCGGCAGCTCCCTCTCACTCTTTAGTGCTCGGGATGGGAATTCTTCCTCTGTGTAGTACTTCAATCCTAAACCCTCCAGGTAGTCATTTAGTAGAGGTTTTGGTTATCAGAATGACTTGAAGTAACAGCAGTCCCTATGTTCTGGTCACTCTTTACCTAATTCTGTCTCCAGTGCACCCGGCCATTTTATTTCTACATTGCATTAGGCTTGCTCTATTTTATTGTTGTTATTCGTGTCTTAGCCAACCTCATTTGTAAGTTAAACGTCACCATGGGTATATATGTATGTTAGAAGTCATGTTATAGATGGGATGTGGTATCATGCGCAGCTGCAAGCATCCCCTGGGAATCTTGGCTAAAGTCCTTGCCTTGTACATGATGGGATTCCATACGAGTGCCGGTTCATATCCTGACTATTCCACTTCCCGTCCAGCTCCCTGCTTGTGGCCTGGGAAAGCAGTCGAGGACAGCCCAAAGCCTTGGGACCCTGCACCCGCGTGGGAGACCTGGAAGAATTTCTGGCTCCTGGCTTCAGATTGGCTCAGCTCCACTTGTGACCACTTGGGGAGTGGGAGATCTTCTGTTTCTCCTCTTCTGTGAATCTAACTTTCCAATAAAAATAATTTTTAAAAAACCCTCTTCTCATGTGACTTACATTTTTTAATGTTTTGTCTTCCATTATATATATATATTTCTTTGTAGATGTGTTCTACATTACTGTGACATGAATTCCTAGAAACAAAAGTCCTTGCTGGAAGGTTCATCTGATGTGTAATTCTGCCTCTGGGTAATGAAAACATCCATCTCCTCACAATTTGCAAATAACTCCTTCTAGAGGCAAAAAATAATTTGTTGCTTTAATTTCCACATCTTTTGATGGAGTATTCTAATTTCAGCCATATTCCACATTCAAACTATTAGGGTTCTTACCATAATGTTTATTAAATGTAGAGCATTATTTATGCGATAAATAATTCATGCTAGCCGTAATAATTCTGTGCCTTGTGCCGGCACTTCATATGTGAGCATGATTTAATTCAATTCTCTCCTCACAGTAGCCTTACGAAGCAAGAATCATTGTTCCAACATGTAAGTGGAAAAACAAAATATTTTGGCCATGCTGGACAAGTAGTTACAAAACTCTGTTTTCAACCTTCTTATAGAAAAATGCAAATAGTCTTCTTATTTATTACATGTGAAAACATACAGCACTGTGCAGCAGCAAGCTATTTTCTGGCATTGTGAATTGTTTATGTGATGAAATAGCTCATTTACAGCTAAACGCCGGGATTAGAACCGGCGCCCATATGGGATCCCAGCACATTCAAGGTGAGGACTTTGGCCGCTAGGCCACGCTGCCGGGCCTTTATTCACTCTTGAAATGCCTCCCATCACAGCACAGATACTCGGCAGAGCAGTGTGAAGCGCTCAGAGCTGCCATCACACGGGCTGACCCCCTGAGCTGGCAAGAACCAAGTTTTACAATCCTGTCTAGATCTTTTCATCTCTTTCGCTTCTAGCCTCTCCCAGGGTGTGGCTTGCAGGCTCTTGTGGCTTGTACAATCCTATGATTTCAACAGGACCAGCTGACAGTGTCCACCAAGAGTTAGCCTGAATGAGACACTTTGAACATCGTCATGCCTGGGCCACTCCCACCCTGGCCTCTGCCCCTGAGGATGACCAACACCTTGGACAGTGCAGCTCCCAGCAGTCCATGCTATAGGAATGTGCCCTTCTCTCCACACACTCACACTTTTCTCACCGACATTTAGCCCTGGGGAGCACTCACGAGCCAGCAGCCACCTAGGGCCATGGTTCTGGGAAGGCACAGCAGCTGTCCTTGCTGGGGAATATTCCTGCATTCCTGGCACCTCCCAGCGTCCCCTTCCATCCAGTGCAGGGGAAAGGGCTGACTACTCCTGATCGCTCCACGGCCCACTGTCTCGGGCCAGAGCCTCCAGCTGAGACAGCTGAGTCTCGTGGCGTTTACAGCTGTAAACCTCCCTCTGAGAACTGCTTTTACAGCATCGAATGTTTTGGTATGCTTGTCGTGTTGTTTTCATGTTCATTTATCCCACAAAAATGCTTTTAAATTTTAATATTTTGTTCCCATATTATTTGAAAGACATGGAGACAGACACAGAGAATTCCCGTGTGCTAACTCACTGCTCAAACGTCTGCAACAAAGTCAGGCACCCGGGGCCCATTCCAGGTCTTGGATGTGGGTGGCAGCGACTCACGCACTTTGCCACCATCTGCAGCCAAAGCGCCAGCCCTCCATTGAATTTTTCATTCCATTTACACCAAGTTTCAGATACGCGATTCCTGTTACATTTCCAAAGTATGACTTCCGCCTTTCTGTTAAATATTGCTAAGAAGTTTCTGCATTATCCCTCTGCATTTACCTGAAATCCACTGAGCTTTCTAAAAGACACTTTGAATTGCCTGAGATCACACATCTCGTAACTTTAATTTGTTCTTTTGTATATTGATAACTCCAGAAATGTTCTGGATGTTTGTAGATGCACGCTAGCATTTAAACATTGAAAAAGCCTTGCCTTGGTCCTGGCACGGTGGCGCAGTGGTTAAGGTCCTCACCTTGCACGCCCGGGATCCCATATGGGCGCCGGTTCTAATCCCGGCAGCTCCTGCTTCCCTTCCAGCTCCCTGCCTGTGGCCTGGGAAAGCAGTCAGGACGGCCCAAAGCTTTGGGACCCTGCACCCGCGTGGGAGACCCAGAAGAGGCATAGCATCGGCCGTTGCACTCACTGGGGAGTGAATCATCGGACAGAAGATCTTCCTCTCTGTCTCTCCTCTCTCCTCTCTCCTTTCCAATAAAAACATAATAAAAATAAGTCTTTTTATAAAAAAAAAGCTTTGCCTTAATTCCAGTCTGGCAATGGTTTTACCTGTCTTCTTCAATGACTCTTTTAAAAACTTAAACACAACCAAGTCTGAGATGCCCAATACTTAGTGAAGTTTGTCATTCCTTGATGAACAGGGCGCTTCCACTTCTGGCCAGCAGATGGGGCAAGAAGCAGCTCCCTGGGAAGGCAGCTTTCACCGGCCCAGATGTGGACATAAGGGCCTGGGGTCCAGAAGGAGGGTCCATCCAGGGCTTGTAGTTCACCAAAGCTACAAGACCATCCTGAGACCCCGGGAGGACAGAGATGGCAATTGCTGCATCCGTTTGAGCTCAGGCCTTGAGTCACTCTCTCAGTGGATGTGGGTGTCTTCGAGGTGTGGGGTACACAGGGCGTGGGGGAGGCCTCCTCAGGACAGAGGAGAGGCTGCTGTGTGGTGGAGCCTGGCCGGGTCAGCACCTGGAGGAGGCTGCTGTGTCTGTGCCATGGGAGGGAGATTGGCTCAGGGCTGGTCTCAGGACAGAAACTCCCCGCTGGTACCCAGGGACCCTCTGTGTGTCTCCTCCACTCCCCTCTACTTCTTCTCTCGAGTCTTCACTTTGAGAGAAGGAGAGACAGAACATTCTGCCCCCTGGTTGAGTCCTCAAGTGGCAGCAATGGCTGGAGCAGGAGCCAAAGCCAGGAGCTTCTTCCGGTCTCCCCCACGTGGGTGCAGGGTCTCGAGGACTTGGGCTGTCCTTGACTGCTTTCCCAGGCCACAAGCAGGGAGCTGGATGGGAAGTGGAGCAGTTGGGATACGAAAATGGGATCCCGGCACACGCAAGGCATGGACTTTAGCCACTAGGCTACCACCCAGACCCCACGTGTTTTTTATGTCTTTTTCTGAAACCACATATATCTGAAGTTTTGATTTCCTTAAAAAAAAATAGTGCAACTTCATTATGGAAATGGAAATAACATGACATGAAGACAGGACAATGAACCCTGGAACTTGCTGTGGCCCTTTCTGGCCCCAAAGCCCAGCACAAGCTTATCAATAAGCTCTTGTTGGAAGCCTAAACAGCCAAAGGAAAACAAATATATGATTGACAAAAATACAGTCATGGAGCCGGGAGACAATGTATCTTGGTTATACCTTATTCTAATTACAGGTAGAGGAGTCATAATGCATACCGTGTGAGGTTCCCCCGCGTGGAGCACTCACGGGATCATGGGGGGACACTCGTGCTGCCAGTGGAACCTGGCCGAGCCTGTCTGTGGTGACTCCGTTTTGGGAATGTATCGTGGAATTAGCTCTGGCTGAAGCCACATGAGGCCACTAACGGATGATTCAATCAAGCTCACAGATGCAAAAGAAGAGCAAGGCAGGTCTGTTCCCAGGCTGCTGCTGCAAGGTGGCGTCCGACAACCATGCCCATCTGTAGAATGACATCAGTCATAAAAAAGTATACAGTCTTGCCATTTGCAGCCACAGGGATGGGTGCAAACGCTCCCCCACTTGGCACAAACTCAGTGGCATCTGTTATTTTTCATCTTTTCAATGATTACCATCTACCTGGAGTGAAGCTCTTTCTCACCGTGGTCTTGATCGACATTTCCTGGATGTTTAGCGAGGCCGAGCGCACTGATCATGTACCTGTTCACCACGACTGCATCTTTTTTTTGAGAAATGTCTGTTTTCGTCTCTGTCTGTTGTCATTGGATTGCTCAGTGGATTGCTTGAATTGTGTGATCCTTACATATTCTGGTACCAAATCTTTTATCAAACAAATAACTTACAAATACTTTTCTTTCATTTCTTACGTGGTCTTCTGATGATGGTTTCTTTGTTCTCTGCAGAAGTTCTCCCCTTTGATGAAGCCCCATTGGTTCATTTTTGCTTTATTGTGCAAACTACTACGGCTCACCCGGGAAAGGACAGCTTCACTCCCTGCACTGGCTGCCACTGGTCCCTGTTTCCCACGATGTTGCCTTTATGTTTAAACTAATGAATAGCTAAAGTAGGTTTTATCGAATTGAATTGTTCTTGAACTGCTGGGTTAAACTTAACTTTATTGTGATGTATCTTTGCTTTTTTATTCTTTTTTTTGTAAAATATATTTTATTTGCTCAAAAGGCAGAGTTACAGGAAAAGAGAGAAAAGACAAAGAGAGGAGTGGAGTAGGGAGTGGAGAGAAGGAGAGAGAGAGAGAGAGAGAGAGAGAGAGAGAGAGAGAGAGAGGAGAGAGAGAGAGGAGAGAGTTTCTACTCACTGCTCAAATGACTGCAACATCTGGGTGTGCCAGACTGCAGCCAGGCACTTGAGCTGGACCCCCCACGTGTGTGCAGGGGACCAAGCACTTGAGCTATCTTTTGCTGTTTTCCCAGGCACATTAGCAGGGAGCTGGATCAGAACTGGAGCTGCTGGGACTCGAACTGGTGTCCAAACAGAATGCCAGCACCATGCTGTGGCAAGAGGCTGAACCAGTCACACCACAGCACCACTGTGCCCGCATCACTGTGTCTGATACTTCTCGGGGGGCGCGCTTAGGAAGCAGGAATCATGTTACTGCTTGTTCCACCTGCATCCCGCATTGGATTCCCTGGACTGAGTCCCAGCTCTGTTCCCAACCCAGCTTCCTGCTAATGCACACCCCGGCAGGACTTGGCTTCAGCCTGACTCAGCAATCTGGACATTTGGGATTGAACCAAAAGATGTGAGATCTCTCCTTCTCTTTGCCTTTAAAATTCAATGAAACAAAATGAAGGGAATACTTCTGAATCTGATGTCACTATTTCACTGCATCGTTTGTGCCTCTCCATGTCCACATACAAGCATAGCAACTCTGGTTGAGAAGGAGTGCACAAGCCAATCACCTTACCATAAAACACTAGGTTGAAATTCACACGGAACGAACATCTGCTCATCTATGTGCTTTCCATTGTCCAGCAGACTGCCAGCAATTGCTCCGGTGACAAATTACAACCCCGCTTGCTCTTTTTCATGACAAAAGCCGAATCACAGCCATTCTTTTCACAGGTGCATTTTTATTTGTAACCCTTTGCACTGTCGCAGAGTGCCCTTCTAAGCCCCGTGCTTGGCAGTGTGTGGTTGCTGTCCTGTGTGGGCTTCAGCGGATTTGCCTTTTGCTTTCTTGTCACCACCATCTCCATCTTTGCCTGCACCTAGGGTCCTTCTTGCAAGATGAAGTGGAGAGGGTGTGTGGGGTCTCGCTCACTACCTGCCTGCCTGGTGTTTCTGCACACAGGCAAGATACTCCTGCACATCATCTGGGGATCCCAGGATGAGGGGGACTCGTTGGTGAATAGATTCGGGCTTCACATCCAGGACAGGCTGGGTCCCCGTGGTGGCAATGCCTCCTGCCTGCTCAATGATGTAGGCCACAGGGTTGCACTCGTAGAGGAGCCGGAGCTGTGGGGAAATAGAGGCAGGTGGGTCCGTTTTACGAATGTCCAGCCCGTCCAGGCCATCGCCCCTTCAGCTTGAGGAGGATATGAGCTGCTGAGCGTGGCTCTCCTGCAAGCACCGGTTCACGCAAGCGTAACAGGTAAGTAAGTGGACATAGCCGACCTAATCGGATGCAGGCACAAGGAGTTTTATTACCTTGCCTTTAGGACTCTTCTGGTTGGCTGGGTACAGGAAGATCCCTCCATAGACCAGGGTGCGGTGAACGTCTGCCACCATGGAGCCCACGTACCGTGCGCCGTAAGGGGCACTGCCATCCTAGAAGGCAGAGGGAGGAGAGATAAGATCCAGGGTATTTGAGTCCAGTACCGGCTTCAGGTTCACATGCCCAGTTGCTGTAGCCGCTGTATTCCTGATCTTCCTTCCTCCACTCACCACCTAAGGAATTGAAATTATTATATAATTGAACATGTCAGTCCTTTAGGGGTCAGGATTGTGGTAGAGCGGGTTAAGCTGTCTTGGGGAGTGAATCAGTAGATGGAAGATTTTTCTCTCTGTCTCTCCTCCTCTCTGTAAATCTGACTTTCCAGTAAAAATAAATACATAAACAAACCTTTAGGAGTGTCAAGAGCGAAAAACAGAGATCTTTCTTCCACTGGTTCACTCTCCAAACTGCTGCAACAACTGGGACTGAATCCAGTCAAAGTCAGGAGCCCAGATCTCCACCCAGGTCTCCCATGCGGATGCAGGGGTCCAAGAACATGGGCCGCCTTCTGCATTCCCAAACGTATCAGCAACAAGCTTGATCAGAGGTGGAACAACCTTGACTTGAACCAGTAGTCTGATATGAAATGCCAGCATTGCAAGCTACAACTTAACCCATTGCATCATAATGCTGGATTCCCAGGGGTACTACTTCTTTTCTTGCAAAACATTCTTTTTTTAAAAAAAACCTCTATTGGTCCATTTTTAAATTATGAAGTAGGACAACATAGAGGCACAAGTGTTTTAATAACTTTTTGACATATAAGAAAAAATGGGTATAAGTATTTACTGTTGATTTTTAAAAATAACATACTCAAGTGTGTTTTAGGCCAAAGAAAGGAAAACAAAAAAGGACAAAATAGGAAAATACAAGAGGGAGGATATTACCATTTGAGAGTGGCTCATTCGCATGCCATTGACTTTTGCTATCTGTGAAGGTCTCTAACCACAGGGTGGGACAATTGGATTGAGCCTTCCTTTGGGGAGGAGGCAGAATGCTGGTCAGTATAAGGTCATGCCTCACGCTAAGGAGAGGTTCACTTGGGAAGTCCTGCATTCGTCAGCTTGGGCTCTGGGCCTGCCAGCCAAAGCTGAACTGCAGAGAAACAAAAGGGAGAACGGAGACAGAGCTGGGGGTTACTGGTGCCAGAGAACAAGGTGCCCTAGAATCACACAGAAAACAATGTTCTCATCGCCAAGAGGTCTTCCTTTTTCCTTCCATCCTTGGACAGGTCCTCAGGGGGACACCTCTATACCAACCAGAGGGAACACCTAGCATCTCCTTCCGACCCAGTGAGAACCTCAGTTCAAAGTCACTCCAGCCTGAGCCGAAGGAAACATCAGATACACCAAGAAAGAGAGCGTTTTGTGGAAGCCTGGTGGTCATCATGCCTCAAGAAGGTCAAGGTCATGAGAAGCAAAGAAAGGGCAAGGAGCTATCCCAGACCACAAGAGAGGAGGAAGACCTAGCCACAGCATGCGGAGGTTATCCTGGAGGAACTAGTGAAGCTCCAATTAGTCCCAGAGTCAACTAGTGACATGCTAAGATCCTCCAAGCCACCCAGGACATCACCCACAGGAGGAAGCTGAGTGAGGCATGTGGCTGAACCCTCAGTGCTAACTTGAGGTTTGGGCAGAAAGCCAACCCACTTTCTGAAACTTGGGTCAACACAAGCACCTGGCTTCAAGCTTCCACTGTTTCTATTCCGTCTGGAAGCCGGTAGGCCTGAGTACCCAGGATCTATCCGCAGCCAAGCCAGCGACACTAGGGAGGTTCCAGCAAACCTCTGCTTTGTGAAGATGTGTCCCTGCTTTCTCTTTTGATTAAGACCTATCAATGATACACTTTTGGTTTGTAATGTCTGATTTATTTGAAAGGCAGAGTGACAGGAGAGAGAGAGAGAGAGAGAGAGAGAGAGAGAGAGAGAGAGAGAGAGATCCTCTGCCTACAGCCGTTGGGGCTGGCCAGGCTGAGATCAGGAGGCAGATTTCTCGTATGGGTGTAGGAACCCAACCACCTGCTACCTCCCAGGGTGCACATTCGCAGGAAGTGGAGTCAGACACAGCATGTGTTCAAACCAGTAACTTCTCAAGAACCTGCACTGGTAGGTAAATTTGAACTATCAAAGGGACTGATTGTTTATCAGGGAGAGCAGCGTCCACCACTCGTACTGACCAGGGTGACAGACAGTGGCACTAGCCTCTTCCGCCCAGCCCCTCAAAGCCTCCCTCTAGGGGAGCCCCGCTGGAGCAGCATCCCCCCGTCCACGGATCTTGCTGCCTCCACTCACCTCAGGGAACTTCTTCTTCTGCACATACTCAGCGGTGGCTGCGTCGAAATACTTAGCATAGCCCTCGTTGAGGCTGAAAATCTTCCCTTTCTTCTTAATCTTGACATCTTTTTCCACCAGCACGAATTCACCAAGAGCCTGTGAAAGATGAAGAGAGGGGTCGGGGCAGGAAAAAAGCTGTCAGCATACACCACAGCAAGCAGAGAGCCGTGGAAGGATCCCTGCGGGGAATGGGGTGGGGGTTGGCCGTGCCATTCTGGAGATTGCTCTGAGAAGTCAGCCCAGCTCACACAGTAGGACCAGCATCACTTAGCCGGCTTCAGGTGAAGCTTTACTGGGAAAGAACCCGTGGAGTTGTCTGGAGGGAGACAGATGGCCTTGAGCACGGCGTTTCCACAAGCCAGAGAGGGTGGGTGCATTTTAAATATGGAAACTCATTAAGAGAGGGGCCCCTCACTCGGACAGAGGCTTGTTGGTCTTTTCCATGTCGGTGTTGGCTCCCCAACTAGTCTCTCATATACCCTCCCCGGCCCCCAATCCACACACAAACAACCAGACAATCATCGCAGGTGCCAGAGCCATGCGCAGGGGGTGTCAGGAACCACTGGACACTCACGGGGTCCAGCATGAAGAGGTCCACTCCCTGCCCCGTGGAAAGAGCCACGAGGGTCGCGCTGCCGTAGAGCGCATAGCCGGCGGCCACGATATTGCGGCCCGGCTGCAGGGCATCCTTGTCGGAAGGCTCGTCGTCTGTGGTCTGTGGAAACAAGCAAGGACAACCCAGGGGCATTACCGTCACGGTAAAGAACCTTCCCCGGGAGCCTGCGCTGCCTTCTTATCCTTTTGATGGTTCATAATATTTTTAATGTCAAAACAATAGGAGATGAGTGAACATCAAAAACATTTATAAGTCTGATCATTTTCCCTAAGAGAAATTCCAAATAACTGAGCAATGTGCCTTGGAAGACATCACATGAACAAGCACAACAATGTACTGGATCAAACGACATTCGCATATTTTCTCTGTCCGTCTGAATCCAGAAGTGAGGTCCACGTTGTAGGCAGTGATTTCGCCTCATGCTACTTTGCACTTTCTGACTTCACTTCAGGCAACCAAGACTGGCAGATTGAAAGCAAGTAACGGCCCCATGTGCCATGATGAGCCGTTTAGCGGAGAGACAGCGAGCTTGGAGTCAGCTAGATGGGTCTCTGGAACCATAGAGTTAGCAACCCAGCAGTGCAATCCGTGACCCTCGCCAGTGCCTGGAAGTTCTGAGCTTGTAAGCCCGGCACACAGATGGGTGCTCAGCTCAGGACAGGAACCTCCCAGGGACTGCAGAGGAAGCAGCCAGGAAACACCAGCACGCACACTCACCTTCCTGTAGATGGCGAATATGGTCCCAATGGAGGCCAGGCAATCGATGTTGGAAGATCCATCCAGGGGGTCGAAGCAGACCACATATTTCCCCTAAATGATGACCCAAAGAAGAAGCACCAACCACATCAGCACAGCTGGCACAAGTGTAGACCGTGTGTGGCATGCAACATGCCATCAAGGAGAGATTTAGAGACCTTGGGTATCCTCATGCACTTAGGGCGGGCAGCGTGCACCAGCACACAGCAGGAGCCTGCAGCTAGGGGCCAGCCCCAGCCTCCACAGACCAGGAGGGCCAGCATGGAGGGAGGGAGACCCACCCTTTTCCAGACACTCACTCCCGCATTCAGATCATCCCCGCATTCACACCCTGCGTTCACACCCCGCGTTCACACCCTGTGTTCACACCCCGCGTTCACACCCTGTGTTCACCAACTCTACTACTGCGTTAAGGCCAGAATGTGGGACTTGAGTAAGTTCTTTTCTAGATCAATGTAAGATCGGGGCATGGAGACACTTCCACCCCAACCACAATACTCGCTTAGAGATGGTGTCTGTGGGAGACTGAGATCTGGGGAGTGAGGAGCTGTGTTGTACAGCTCTGCCCCGAACAAGTTCACGTCCCTGTCAGACAGCAGCACCTGTACTAAACTGCCAGGTAGCTAGCACCATCTCCTGGTAAGGATGGGCACTGCAGCCGCCCGGGGACGCACCCGCCTCTCCTTGGCGGTGATGATGGCGTCTTTGTTCTCCTCGGAGACCAGCACGCAGGTGCTATAGGAAGACTGCAGCATGTTGATCACCAGGGAGTTGGACAGCACGTCCAGCTTCTTCACCTCGTCTCCCGTCACGTTCACGCTGCCCGCGATTCCATACCTAGGACGACAAAGGGCTGAATAACGTCACTGAAAGGAGACAGATGCTTCAAACGGGTCGTGGGAGAAAACAAGTAAAAGCTAAGGTTATTTTGGTATTAAGTATATATACTGGTATCGGCTGGCGTTGTGGCACAGCAGGTGACGCTGCCACCTGCCAGGCCAGCATGCTGTCTCAGAGCACCTGTTACAGAGCCAGCTTCTTGCTTAATGCACCTTTTGGAAAAGCAGCAGGAGATGACCCAAGTCCATGGTTCCCTGCCGTCTAAATGGGAGACCCAGATGGGGCTTGGGGCTCCTGGCTTCGGCTTAGGGAGCATGCTTGGTTATTGTGGTCATTCAGGGAATGAACCAGTAGAAAGAGTCTCTCTGCGCCCAGCATGGGGGCTCGATTGGCTACTACTCACCTGGCACGCTCTGGGATCCCATATGGGCGCTGGTTCGTATCCCAGCTGCTCCATTTCCCACCCAGCTCACTGCTTGTGGTCTGGGAAAGCAGTCGAGGACGGCCCAAAGCCTTGGGATCCTGCACCCGCGTGGGAGACCCAGAAGAAGCTCCTGGCTCCTGGCTTTGGATAGGTTCAGCTCTAGCCATTGCAGCCATTTGGAGACTGAACCAGTGTATGGAAGATCTTTCTCTCTGTCTCTCCTTCTCTCTGTATATCTGTCCTTCCAATAAAAATAAATAAACCTTTAAAAACAAAAGACTTCATCCTATGTAACTCATTGAAATACATCCATACTTTTTATTTTTACAACCCACAATTTCCCATGAACTTTTTGAAGACCCATCCTGTACATGGATTTCAGAAAAAAAAAAAACTGTGTCAAAGGAGACGCATTCCTTCCCTCCTCCTGGAATTTTCTGAAATACTCTAAAATTACATCTTGCAGCCTTGCCTTCTTTCGCGTGGGGCACACGGACTGGGGGGAGATCTCAGCCCCCAGCAAGACAATGAATTCTAGCCAGGGGCGAGTACATTGGATGCACCCCCGCAGACAAAAACTCCTTCCAGCATTGCAAACTCAGACCTCTCCATTATTCCCATGCAGCATCCTGCCTGGTTGCGACTAGAAACTGCCCTGCCATGCCCAGGTGCATAAAGTGAGGGGACGGGTCATGATGGCCAGCTCGCTTGGACCAACAGAGTTCTTCAGCTGCCATACGAGAGAATGGAGAGCAGAACAGGTTGGACAATTATCCTCCTCCAGTTTCAGCAGCGAGTGTCTGGGTACGGATGCATAAGGGTGGACTATGTCAGCCAATGGTTCTTGGCGGGATTTTCTCCATCTTGGAACAGTAAAACCAGCAGCATTTTTTAGGAACACTCAAAACCACTCGAGCGATACCCTCAGAACATTCTCTACGTTGGGGTTTCTAAGATGATGTCAAGTAGACATTTCCATCCCCGGGTTCAGAAGCAGCTTGGCAGCTGGGAGCAGCTCCCTCTTTCCTCCCCCTCAGATACAGGAGGAAAGTGAAGAAAAGGAAAAAATGGATGCATTTGTCCCACCTACATTTCCCGTGCCTCGACCCTCCTCACATTTGATGATCCTCATGGGCCTGCCTTCTTGCCAACTATGTAAACATCAAAAATAAAATAATAAAAAAAATTTGTCCTGCCATAGCTTGGCATTACCTGAGCTGAGAAGGAAACAGACTGAGGCTGGGGGCGGGGGGCTGAGAACTTTGGGAAAGACTCCTGGACACCGCGGCAAACGCCTGGAACGCTGGCGGCTATTTTTCCTACAGGTTGCGCCTGCCACCTGGCGGCCAGTCGGCGGCATGGACTTGGTGGAGCCGTCCTCATGCAGGTGACTGGCCTTGCCTCCCCACCGCAGGGCAGCAAAAGAAAAGATAAGCACCTTCGTGGTCCAGGTCGCCAAGGCTCCACCTGTGTCCCGGACACTGAGAGCCCCAGCCACACGGCAGCTTAAGGGGCTAAGAGCAGGGGAGAAGAGGCTCAGGGCCCCGCAGTCCCTACAGCATATTGCAGGGGGCTCTCTGGTACCCCCAGCAGGGCCAAGGGAGACCCCTGCAGGGAGGGCCTTAGCCATCATAAACACAGTCCCAGCGCGGCACAGAAGGGAGACTGCTAGACCGGTCGCACTGCTGCCATTCCAATAAAAATAAAACTTTTATTTATTCCAATAAAAATAAATAATTTTTTTTTTAAGAAAGCAAGCACTAAGTTGTGCAGAGTAAATATTTTCCGCTACCAGACTTTCTTAGGCCTTCATTTGGAGTTCTCCTTCCTCTCCCTCGGCCAAAATAAATAAATAATAATAATAAAAAAAATTCTTTCAACTCCCAAAGAGAGCTCCATCGGGAAAGCTGGGTTAGATCATGACCACCAAGAAAATACAAAGCTAAACAGAAGTGCTTTCTTTTCCTCACAGACTTCAACCAGACTGCTGGCTGTGCTCCACCGCAGCCCTGGCGTGGACTTGGTCAGCCTGTACACTTGGCTAACGCACCAGAGACCAAGTGGGAGAAGGCTCCTCCCACCTGGTCCCGGGTCTAGTGCCTCCCAGATTCCTGCACACCGAGTACGGACAACGGAAAGAGAATCCCAAAGGATAAACATCGCAAAAAGACTTCTTTCAGTGGCGTGGAAGGAGATGCGGATGGGGCCCTGCCATGCGTTCCCTTTTGTAAATGATTTCTGGCTTGTAACGGATATGAAAGTTAGGATAAAACGCCAGGATGTGCAAAGCGTATAAAGAGACGCTTCCATGTTCCCCAGCGAGACTCCCCAGGCAAACGCAGTCATCAAAAAGCAGCGTGAGTTTGAATGCAGCAAGCCACTGTGCTTGCTGCTATAATAAATAGTAACTGAGAAATCCGAGAGACATGTCCCCTCGTCCTCCATCGTCTGCATTCAAAGAGTGCACATGAGAGAAACAGGGAAATGTAACTGGCTTTCCGTGCGCACAGGCATGTCGCTGCAAGCACCTGCAGCTCCCGCACCTGCGGCTGTGCAGCGAGCTCCCACGCATGCGCCCCAGGACTCACAGGTGGGCCAGGCCGGCCTTGCGCACGGCTGAGGAGATGGCTTTGATGGCCGTCAACATGGAGTTGAGCAGCTGGGTGAGTTCCCCGGTGCCCTTGGCCTGCCGCCCCTTCTCCATCACGTAGCGGGTCAGGGTCAGCATGTCCGTCTCGAAGGGGCTTCTGTCCGTCATGGTGCTGGCGTTGCTGCAGATCTGCCCTACCACCCACCCTTCAGGAAGCTCTGCTTATCCCAAAGGACTGGAGATTGCTCGCGGGGTAGAGGCTGATGAGAAATCTGTGCTGGCCCTGCCTGGACCTTTAACTAAAAGGCCCCAGCCCCCGTGACTGAACTAGCCCTCAAGGAACCTCCTCTGGCCACTGCCAGGGCGCCCTGAAAGAGCTATAAATAGATCTAGGCTCCTGGAAGCAGACACCTACTTTCTCTGGAAGGGCTTTCCTCTTAGAGCCCCCACAAATGGTGAACATTTAGCAAAAGCTAAATCCTAAATGGCGTGTGGAGTCCCTTTTATTCAGAGGCGCAGCAGGTTTTTGCACATCCAGGTTCTGCAGGCTCTCACTGGTTGACAGCTGGCTGCCTCCGGGATCCTATCTGGGGCATAGGTCATACAACAAAACTGTTGCAGTTCTAAGATCTCCACAGCCGGTGTTCTTTCAAATCTATCCGAAAAAGATGCCTTTCAATTGCAGAGGGCACGTCACCTGCATGGCTTGGCAACTGAAGGGCGGAGGGCAAAATAAAGCACATGTTGTTTACGCAGGGCCATTTCTCTGCGTTTATGTTGTGTGGGAAGAACAGCCTGCTTATTGACAAAAGAAAACCTCACAGATATGTAAAGAAGATGCTTACCCCCAGTGGATCCCCCAGCCCACCGCCTGGCCGGTCCAGCTGGTGGACTGTGTGCTGTGGCAGACACTGGCGGGGTCTGTGACAAGGTTCCAGGGCTGTTTTGAAGAGCAATCTGCTAGTCACATGACTTGAGGAAGTTCCTTCCGTTTCCCCACTCACCAGTATGGGTACAAACCTTATACCCTTCCCCTCACCTCCGGTAACCTGTGCATGAGTGTGGCTGGCATCAGGCGGTGCCCTCCCCGATGCTGGAAGACTGGGCACTGGTGACAGACGAGCCAACCTGCCGTGCCCACCCACCATGGCGTGCCATCCTGGAAATATATACCCAGGTTGGGCCATAGATCCTGGCTGCATCCCAGGGTATGGATATGCAAATTATTTTGGAAACATTTGTTCTTCCAGGAAAATCGTTGCAAGAACTATGCTCATAGTGAGTGTGTCAGGAAATGATTGCTACAGCTTCTGACTTCTTTTTAAGACTCAGCGGATTAGGGGGGTTTCCACCTGTTGATATACACCATGACCCCGAGAGGGGGACCTCTCAGCTACTCTAGGGGAAGGAATATACATGTTCGCACGAGGACCCAAGCGTAAATGTTTACACCAGCTCTGTTTCCTGGGGAGTCAGGAACCCACATGCGCCTCATCAATGAGCGGACAAACGAGCTGTGATAGGGCCATAAAAAGAACAGCCATGTAGTCATCACTTCTGAGCTGCCGCAGTGATAAGCCAGAGGCATCCTGCTTTCACCGAGACAGAGGTTGGTTGCGGCTCACCGTTCTAAGAATGAGTGTAAGACAAGGCAGGCGCTGCGGGTCAGGCTCGTGGTGATGGCGTTTCTGCTGTCACAGCCTTGGCAGTGGCTTGGGACACTCACACAGCAGGAGCCAGGAAGCACCTGTGTCTTTATCTCTCTCTTCTCTCTCTTTCTCTTCTGACAAAGCCACCGGTAACCGTGATGCGGACTGCATGCCGGATCTCATCTAATCCAATCACCTTCCAAGACCCCAATCCAGCCGCCATATTTCTACCCTCTTAACGTAGGATTTTCGGGATTTGACTTCATGTACGCCTTCAGGAGCCAAATGGCATTAAAACATCGCAGTTCTTAGCAACCACGAAGCACGATGCTGCGTGGAAGAAGCCAGTCTTGAAAGATTATATACTGTCTGCCCGGCCCCCTGCCCCCCTGTGTCTCACTGATTGCCAGGGCTCGGGGTGTGGAAAGAAGAAGAAGTTTTTTGTATGACAGCACAGCTCTGTGTCCTGGCTAAGGTTTGTATTTACTTGAATGTGTTCTTTGTGTTAAAATGTGTAGAGCTGTGGGTTTTATTTTGAAAGCCAATTTTATTGTAAAACGAAGTACAGAACAAGGTGTGGACAGTGTGCAGACCACCGTGAAGAAACAAGTAGATGGTCTGGAAATACTCCCAACGTCTTATAGCAATTTTCCTTTGTTTCTTCTGGTTACCTTTATTAAAACATAATTCAAGTGTAATAATAAAATGAAAATTAAATAAAATTATGGCCTAGCATTAAGCAATTAGGGCTTATATTTTATGTTTTTTTTTTTTTTACCATTTTAGCCATTTTCAAAAGACTCTATTAATTTAAAAGGCAGTTACAGAGAGAGAGAGACAGGGAGAGAAAGAAAGAAAGAGAAATCTTCCATCTGTTTGTTCACTCTCCAGTTGGGATGGACTAAGTCAAAGCCAGGCGCTCCATTGGGGTCTCCCATGCAGATGGCAGGGATCCATGCACTGGTACCATTTTTCACTGCTTACCTGGGCACCCTGGCAGGCAGCTGGATCAGAAGTGGAGCGACTGGGTCTCATACTGGTGCTTCAATAGTTTGCCAGCATTTAGGCATTGCCTTGAACACCCTGTATCTCTCCTCCCATTTTAGCTATATTTAAGTGTACAGTTTAATGGTATGATCAATGGTACTCATATTTTTTATGCAACCATCTTCATTATTCATTTTCAGACTGTTTTTGTACTTTCCAAGCCAGAACCCCAAATTCATTGAGCACAAACCCTCCATTCCTTCACAACCCCACCTCTGCCCCGGCAGAAACCATTCCACTTCCTGTCTCTATGAGCTTGACTGCTCTAGGTCTTCAGAGGAGAGGAATCAAGCAACTTTCATCCTTTTGTGTTAGCAGACTGTCCTCAAGGGAGCAGATGTCAGAACTTCTTTCCTGGGACAAGCATGGTGGCTCAATGAGCTAATCCCACACCTGTAAGTGACAGCATCCCATGTGGGCACCGGTTTGTGTCCTGGCTGCTCCCCTTTCTGATCCATCCTTCTGCTTATGGCTGCAGGAAACAGAGGAGGCTGGCCCAAGTTCTTGGGACCCTGCACCCATGTGGGAGATCTGGAGGAAGCTCCTGGCTTCAGGTCAGCTCAGCTTCAGCCACTGGGGCCATTTGGGGGAGCAAAGCAGCTAATAGAAGATCTCTCTTTCTCTCTGTAAGTCTGCCTTTAATTTTTTTAAAAAAAAAAGACTTTCTTCTTTTATAAGCTGGGTAATGTTCCATGGCATGCCCATGCCACATGTCACTGACCGAAGCCTTTGTCAACAGCCATGTGGGCTGCTTCCACTCTGGGCTCTTGCAAATAACATTGTCCAATCCCTTCTTGCAGTCCTTGGGGGCGCATGCTCAGAAGTGGGGTTGCAGGATCCCAAGGCACTTCTAATGGATTTCCAGAGGACCCGGTGCTGCTGCCATGCCATTTTCCACATGCAGCTGCACCCCTCGGTTGCCCTCCGGCAAGGCACACAGGTCCTGGTACCTCTACACTCCCAGCAGCATTTGCACTTCCCCAACGCCTGGTAACACTGAGCATCTTTTTGTGAGTTTATCACCATCCAGTTATTCTTCTGTGTTGCGTAGGTGGATCTGTTTTCTACAGTTTGATGAGCAGACAAGCCAACCGATCAACCAGGGCTTCCGCGCAGCCTGTGAGAGGGGCAGCAAGCTGTAGAGCACTGGGCGGGGGCAGGAGGGGCACGTCAGGCTTGGCTCCCACATTGTGGCACAGCAGGTTGTTGCGACGCCAGCTCCCTGTATCATCAGAGTATTGGTTCAAGTCCCCCCTGCTTCACTTCCAATCCAGCTTCCTGATGGTGTGTTCTAGAAGGCAGTAGATGATGGCTCGGGTACTCAGACCCCTGCCACCCATGCAGCTGACCTAGATGAAGCCCCCTGGCTCCAGTCCCTGGCTGTTGTGAGCACAGAGGAGGTGAACCAGAGGGTGAAAAATGACCCTCTCTTTCTCTGTGTGTGTGTGTGTCTTACAAATAAAGAAATAGATCTCTTTAAAAATAATAAGCAGAAATCTCAGTAATAGGGAAGTCCAGAAGAAGAACTATTGGGTGTGTCATTTATACACCCTAAACCCAGGGAGGGCTGTTTGGCCTCCACCCAGCCCCAGCTGACATCAGCGCAGGCAGCTACAGTTAAATGTTAGAAGTTCGAGTTACCCATCATGGCTTGAAATCGCAGCTGTTGACCTTTCAGCAAATGCCAAAGTTCTCTCGGGACGCCCAGCACAGGGGAAGCTTAACGAGCAGCTGCGGCGGAAGCCATTGCACAGTTGTCTGTGCCCCTGATGCATTCCGTGACCGCACGGCTATTTATGACCTAGCTCTGTGTGGTCAAAGATGGTGGCCGACTGAGCGAAAAGGACAGCAAGGCCTCTGTCCACGGCTTGCTGGCGTGCCCAGCCGGCAGGGCCCACCGTCTGCAGGCGGTGATCTGAAGTGTGCCTCTGGCACATTCACCGAGGGACCCTTCTTTGTGAACTAGCTAACACACTGCCCAGCGGCTTCTCCTGTAATCCCTACATGCATGGTTCACAGAATTTCGGCATTCCTGCCCATCTCATGGAAGACAGACACCTGTGGGTGCTGCTGGGCCCGTGAGCCCTGTCTTGCAGGAACGGTCCCCTTCTTCCCGAGAGGGAAACTCAGAGGCGACTGACACCAGCAGGAGCCTGCTATCTGGCTGCCGCTGATTGGATGAAAGGTAGACAACTTGGCTAAACTGAGCCAATCGGGTTTTTGTTCCTAAGAATTGAATGACACAGGTGTTTTAGATGACGCTTTGGAAACTAAAAGGCTCATGTTCCCCAGCCCAAGGAAGCGATGGGTGATGGCTTGGTAAGACCCCCAACTCCCATCCCTAAACCTTTCCAATGCATTCCCTCCTTTCATTCAGCCAGATCTTTGCTGCCTGAAAAGGTAAGTGTCAACTATTAGGGGACAAGATTAGAAAGCAGCAAGAGTCACAGAGTCAAGTTCAAACTGGTGGCCCCAAGTCCTCACGGTGCTGGAGACCTGAAGGAAGGCAGAGGAGCCACACACACATTCCGCCTCCAGTGTGCTCATTTCTTAGCCTCTTCTTGGACTCCTCAGGCTGTGGCTGTGTCACTCCAGTCTTTGCTCTATTGCCACTTGTCTCTTTGTTTTGTATGTGTCACTTGCCCTTGATTGTGGGCATATCTTTAAGTTTTTATTTATTTATCTATTTTTGTTTGAAAGGCAGAGTTACATGGAGAAGGAGTGACAGAGATCTTCCATCCACTGGTTTGCTCCCTAAATGGCCACAATGACTCGAGCCAGGTTAGGCTAAAGCCAAGAGCCTGAAGCTTCTTCTGGATCTCCCACCAGGGTACAGGGACCCAAGGACTTGGCCATTATCTGCTGCTGTCCCAAGTGCATTAGCAGGGAACTGGATAAAAAGTGGAGCAACCAGGACTTGAACTGGTGCCCATATGAGAGGCCAGTGCTGCCGACAGAAACTTAGCCACAGCAGCCAGACTGCCTCAGTTCCACCCCAGCTCTGCCCCTCATTGTATGGAGGGCAGATTTTTTCACCCATCAATCCTCCATCGCATTCTCTATAAATAGAGCGTCCATACCATCGGTTGTACAAGACTGGTATGACCATGAAATAAGCTCTCTAATATCTAGATATCTGCCCTTAATATACCATCGACATCATTTGACAAAGCAATATATTTTTAAATGAATAATATGTTTATTTTTCCTCCATCTATTCAAAGTAGATCTTTTCTCCACTAGTGGCATTATCAAGAGAGTATTTTGATTAGGCAATGTCTAGACATGGCTCAACATTGGTGGGTGGAAATATCCATGCTTTTTTTTTTTGCCACCTGCTGTCTAGAAATGTATGAAGCTGGGCCAGTGTGGTGCAACACCCACGTGAAATAGGAGGTCCAGATAAGAGGTAAATTCTCCATACCCAGAGCGGTGCGGGCTTTTCATTTGACTGCATGCTTTTTGTAGATCTCCAAGAATTCCTTCACATCATCTGGGGACCCCAGGATGACTGGTGCCCTCTGATGAATGTCAGTGGGCACGATGTCCAGGATAGCTTCCTTGCCCGTGGTAGCCATTCCGCCTGCCTTCTCCATGACGAAAGCCATAGGGTTGCATTCGTAAAGCAGCCGCAGCTGGAAAACAAGAGCCAAAATTAGTGTTCTCATCCCAGAAGGCGTTGGGGCCAGGGGGGGGTGGGGGTGGGGGGGGGGTGTTCAAAACAGCGCCGGACTGCTGCGCGTTTCCGGGGTAACAGATTCACCTCTGCCTCCTTCTCTAGCAGATTGCAAAAGTTCACTCCCCACCTTGGGTTGCTTCTAAGACGTTTATTTACACGAAGCCATTCATCAGCCGGAGCCAGCAGCAGATGACCTGCCATGAATGTGAGACAGACCACCTGGGTTCAGGATGGAATGACGTTTTGGCAGAACCGACGGCACGGGAAACCGGCCTTAATGAGTGAGTCTGTGTGTATTTGGGATGGAGCTTGGACCGTTCAAAAAGCATGAAAATAAAAACCCGTGGCAGTGTCTGGCTTCAGACATCTGGGAAACAGACTGGCTCTTCGAAACAGTATAGTATTGTTTGCAATTCTCTACGCATTCCTCTTACAGTCCTCCGAAGGCTTCAGGGTGGGGATTCAGTACATTAATACATCTCGGCATGTATTTTCTCATGTGCGTGTTTGTGCAGTCTATGGAGCACACAGCCCGGTGCAGGTGTTTCCTAACTGTGTTTCCATGTAAGTGTCGGGGCTGGATTTGACACACTGACAAAATGAAAAGGGAGGAACTCTGATATTTGCATGCGGAAGCAATTTTTTGAGACAGGAGGGGGAAAAAAAATTGCTAGGAAGCAGATTATTCAAAATAGCTGGGCACTCAAGAAGTAACCACAGCCAGGAGTGGTGTTTCCAGTTAAGAACGATGCCTTTGGCAAACCGGACACTGCATGCCTTGATCAGAGCTGGGAAAATGTTCAGACCTTACTGCCTTTCACATAGTGCCCTGTTTCTTCCTTCCCATTATTTTTTAGAGGGAGGGGGCATCTGTCCACTGGAAAAGCAAAGGGGGCACAGGGCACACTGGGACCCTGAGTAGAAGACAACAGGAATGCCAAGAGGCACAGACCACCATGGCAACCCGTGCCCTGGGCTCTGGGCCCAGTGCACCCGGGGCCAGGGGAACAACAGCTTATGTGAAGGCCCTTGGTCTCCCCAGTGATTCTTCCCTTCTCTCAAAGGCATCATTTTCCAAGCAGCAAATGCAAGCCCCTCTGTGATTTCTATTCTCTGCCTCCACAAGGCAGAGGAGGCCTCTGCTTGGATACGGCTCCGATGGGCTGCCTTGCAATGAGACCTGACTGTCTGACGTCACCCACGCTGAAGCACAGGCCTACTGGGCACCCTACGCCCTTATGTTTGCCTTTGTGGCTGGAATACCATCCATTCTCTTTTGCCATGGGAAGCACTCTCAGATGCCTTTCTTCTGTATTGTTGGTAGGGCGTGGCTTTATCTTGAATCTCCATAAGCAGAGGCCACAGATAGCCTTAGCAACCAGCAGCTGCCATAACCCTTCCTTCCCACCCCAGTCATATGTCCCCATGGCTGACCACTGGGCAGTCCCTTGTCCCTAGCAGGTGCCTACCTTTCCATTGGGGCTCTTCTTGTTGGCTGGGTACAGGAAGATCCCACCATAGACCAGGGTGCGGTGGACATCTGCCACCATGGAGCCCACGTACCGTGCACCGTACGGGGACGTGTTATCCTGCCAGGGTAAGTTACACCACAATGATCAGCAGTGCAAAGAATGAAGAAACAGAGTCCTTTATCTCCCCTTGGTGCCTGCGAGCCCACCGTCATTTAGCAGGCACCCGTGACGTGGGCCCCGGGGGCTGTGCTGAGAGCCGTGGCCAAGTTGGGTGGTGCCACTAGAGCCAGCTCCCCATTCAGCTTTTTCCTTCTCTTTATCGTCTCTCACTGTGGCCCCTACAGGAAGACACCCAGGCGCACTCTATTACTCCTGACACAGACATGACACAGACACACAGACATAACCCCCCTGTCTGTGATGGGGGGTTGGAGGAATAAATACCTCGTGGCAGGTGCCTGGGAAGGAGAAACACCATGTATGGTATTTTACATACATATTTTACATACAGGATACCCTGGGCCCTGGTATGTAAAACGCCTTATGGCCATGAACTCAATCATCAGGATGAGTTTGTTATCCTGATTTTCTTCTGCTGTGGGGAAGTAGCAGAGGCACAAATAGCACTTTGACCTTAACCCCTCGGGGCTTGAATTCCCATCCACTATGATGGGCGCAGCACAGACAGAGCCAAGAGTCAGCAGATTTCCACAATTCCAGGGTCTCCAAGGAGGTCCAGAATATTTCTCCATCCCAAGGGTCACTTTTCTGCACAGGGGACACCGTTGCCCTCAGAACTGTCCCTGATGCTGCAGGCCTGACCTTACACCAGCCCTACCCCTCCCCATTTAGCTTACCGGAGGAAATTTCTTTCTCTGGACGTATTCAGAGACGGCGGGGTCGAAGTCCTTGGCGTAGCCCTCATTGAGGCTGTAGATGTTCCCTTTCTTTTTGATCTTCACGTTTTTGTCCACCAAGATGAACTCGCCGATGGCCTTGGAAAGGAAGGAAGAGCAGAAGGGGGTGTGACAAGCCATGGCCCACCAGCCCCACGCAGTGGAGACAAGTCTTGCCATGGACTGGGGCTTGGCTGGGGGTCACACGGCAGGTGGCCTGTGGTCCCACCTCTCCCAGGGACACCGGAATTCCTGCCAAACTCTTCATTCATTGAGGGTGGCATGAGGGAAGAGAAAGTGAAAAGGAAATAGGGTGAGAGGATCAAAAAGATTCTGAGGGAGTCATGGGGGACAGGGGCGGGGACCCCTGACCTGGCTTGCAAATAGTATCTGTGAAACCCAAAAGAAGCCAACAGGGATGGCAGTAATGTGTAAACAAGAGTGAATAGGAAGTGAGTATTCCAAGCCATAGTTACACACATACACACATACTGGACTTGGAGTAACAGCGGAGACAGGTGACCCCGCCACCATAGGCTTGCATCTCTCTGAAAATGTCCCCCTTTGTATGCTGTCCTGAGAACACCTCCTACCACATAGCCTTGGCACTGACCTTGGCCCTTTGGGGTTAAGGTTCTCCCCAGGGATGTCTGGATTGAGGGCCCAGAGTCCTATTGCTCTGTAGGTCCTATCGCTCTGGACCAAAGGTTGTCACAGGTTCCTGTGTGACAAGAAGGTGACAGAGGCTCGGTCCACTTGGGAAGGAGCACCCAACATGGAGAGGCGAGCTGGGAGGAAGGGCAGCACCCCCTGTTGGCTCCTGCAGGCATGGGAGCTTGGAAACCAGAAAGGCACAGGAAAGGCAGAAGGGGAGGGGAGAGTCTAGAATGTGCAGGGGTGAGAAACTTTTCTTCTTTTCTCGTGTGTGGGTTGTTTTTCCTTTTTTTACTTCCAAAGATGTTGACTATAAAGGGACATGAACATCCTTTTGGAAGTCGGAAAAGAAAACTTAATGCCCTTACAGAAACATGTAGAGAGAGCCTGGCCCACTACAGGTGCTGCAGGCAGAACGCCAAGAGCCATGCTCCCCAGACATGTTCCCAGGCCTGTGTCCCTCCTGAGCAGCCAGGGTGCAAAAGGAACGAAGTGTCCCACGAAGCGACACAGAGGTACAAGGCCGATGGCAAATATGGAGATGGCTGTGACAGTGGCTCCAGCGTGGCACTGGAGTGAGGAGCAACCTATGCTTTCTGCAAGTTCCAGCCAGGAGGAGGCACAGAGTCCCCCCTGGCAGCGGGCGAGCTGAGGATGCCACACCAGTCTGCAAACAGCTTATCCAACAAACAGATGCTTGCAGCCGCGATCTGGAACCAAGAGATCTGCATTGCTTTGCTCAAGTATCCAACGACTCAGAGGTAACACAGAAAGTACTAGAAGACTGTGAAGGAATCAGTCAGTGTGTGGCCAGACCAGCAAACCCACACACTTGGGCAATTTCACAACTCAGGTCCTGCACTCGGGCTGAACTTCACTCTGCTTTTCCCTTGCCACAGCCTCCTCTTGTTTACTCACTGAGCACCCATGCTTCCAAGAAGGTCAAAGTCCAACTTCAACTCACTGTTTGTCCCCGTGTTGAGTTTGTCAGCAGAGAGCACCATGGAATCAAAAGATAAATTTATGGGCCCGGCGCGGTGGCGCAAGTGGTTAAAGGTCCTCGCCTTGCACGCCCGGGATCCCATATGGGCGCCGGTTCTAATCCCGGCAGCCCCGCTTCCCTTCCAGCTCCCTGCCTGTGGCCTGGGAAAGCAGTCGAGGACAGCCCAAAGCTTTGGGAACCTGCACCCGCGTGGGAGACCCGGAAGAGGCTCCTGGCTTTGGATTGGCATAGTATCGGCCCGTTGCGCTCACTTGGGGAGTGAATCATCGGACGGAAGATCTTCCTCTCTGTCTCTCCTCTCTCTGTATATCCGCCTTTCCAATGAAAAAATAATAAAAAATAAATCTTCAAAAGATAAATTTATTTTGATGCCAAAAAAAGTTTTGATATCCATGCATAGCACTTTTTTTTCCATAAAAGATACTTCCCAACACCTATTTAAAGATCTCTCTTGTGCAAGGCTTTTGCAGTACCGTAAATGTGCCAGTTTTATTTTCCATGAGCTTTCCAAAGTATTCTCATAGATCTATCTAAAATCAAAAAGGAGTTTATAAATCCAATTACTTCCCCCTTTGGGATTCTGAACCAAACATACAACAAGTAGAAGATTACTTTCTGAAATCAGTTTTTAATTGCACCAAGCAGTTTCATTGTCATGGTAGGTTTAATTGCGCCATTTAAAAAAATATTTGAAAAACAGAAAGACAGATGGAGTTGCCATAAACTGACTCACTACCCAAATGCCTGAAATAATCCAGGGTGGGCCATACGCCAGAAACACAAAGCTCAATTCAGGCCTCCCACGTGGGCGACAGGGAGCCTCGACTGCTTCCAGGGTGTGCGTTGGTAGGGAGCTGGAGCTGAAGCTGGATCCAGGATTTAAAGTTAAGACTCCAATGTAGGAAGTGGTTGCCTGAACAGCCAGACCAAGCAGCCACACTCACATCAATCCCTCTCCCAGTCTAACTCTTCTGTTGAAATTAGGATGTAACTGAATAAATAAATCAATAACTCGAATTTGTGGTCAGGAGGAATAAACGACCGGCTAAGTATGCCTGCTCAGGAACACGGTTCATGGCCCCACGGGTTCCTCTTAGCAAGGCACATCTGTTCTGTAAAGTTGATTAAATTATTCCCTGATGTATTGTCATTTCCTTGGCGATATCAGAGCTTTAACAGGACCATGAGGATCACCTGGATGTTTCTGTGGGTGCACACGGCACCAAAGACATTGAGGAGCTGTGTTTGAAACAACAATGGCAGCCGCTTCAGCAACTGGGACACCCATGAACCCCAGGAAAGCCTACTGTTGGCAAGTGAGGCAGAAAGGCCAGGAATGGCTGGGTAAGTCGGGGTGGCAACCAGACCACCCCCAGTCCCCAGAAATGTGTCTTAGTAGCTAGTGCGATCTTTCACACATCTAGAAACATCACATTTTTTAAAATGCAGTGTTTCTGGAATCAGCAGAAGCCTTCCAGACTGGACCTCTATTTCTAATACAAGTGGTGGCATTTGCTGAATTTCTCACTTTCACCTAGTCCACAACAGTCTCCCTGGCCTGCCCTGCCCCAGCACACGCCTGCAATCTGCTTGGACTCACTAGGCATCTGAATCATCTAAGTAGCAGTTGTTGTAAAGAATTCTTCTTATCTCGGTCCCGGCGCGGTGGCGCAAGTGGTTAAGGTCCTCGCCTTGCACGCCCAGGATCCCATATGGGTGCCGGTTCTATCCCGACAGCCCCACTTCCCTTCCAGCTCCCTGCCTGTGGCCCAGGAAAGCAGTCGAGGACAGCCCAAAGCTTTGGGACCCTGCACCCGCGTGGGAGACGCTGAAGAGGCTCCTGGCTTTGGATTGGCATAGTATCAGCCGTTGCGCTCACTTGGGGAGTGAATCATCAGACGGAAGATCTTCCTCTCTGTCTTTCCTCTCTGTATATCCGCCTTTCCAATAAAAAAATAATAAAAATAAATCTTTAGAAAAAGAATTCTTCTTATCTAACTTCTTGTTAATGCAGTGGAAGGTGGCCCAAATACCAGCTGTTTTGTTCTGTTTTTGTTTTTTGTTTTTGCTGCCCTTGTAGGAGACTCAAATGGAGTTTCTGGCTCCTGAGTCAGCCTGGCCCAGCCCTGGCTTCTGTGGCCTTTTGGGGCGTGAACCAGCAGTTGGAAGATTTCTCTCTTTCTCTCTCTCTTTCTGTTATTTTGCCTATCAAATAAATACATCCTTTCAAAAAAAATTTTATCTAGGAGCCAAGACTTCCTATTCTGCTCCAGACAACCGTCGCCTCTGTCGCTTCTCCCCTCCACCATCTCTCAGGACAGACACATGGCCTGTCATCTCCCTTCTCCTTTGCCCTACATCACCATTCATCTCTGACCCTCCAGATGCTTCACTTCCCCCTCCCTCTCCTCCTGCCCCTCACACACACACACACACACACACACACACACACACACACACACACTCAAAGCCACCTGCCAAGCACCCAGCCTCCGTGCAGCCTCTCACCGGGTCCAGCATGAAGCAGTTGACACCACTCTCCATGGCAAGGACCAACATGGTGGCGCTGCCATAGAGTGCATAGCCAGCCGCCACTAGGTTCCGTCCTGGTTGCAGAGCATCCTCTGCAGAAGGCTCACCAGTGGATTTCTGGAACAAGAGAGAAAAGGAAGCAAAGCATGGTTAAGCTGGGTTGGATTGGGTGAGTGGGGTATAGTATACACTGAGTTTGGCTTGGGTTGTGCTGACTTGATAGTTCTTCCTCCCCATTCAACCAGTAGCATCATGCGCTGTCAGGGGTATGTTAGTAAGACAGAGCACCTTCCCAGCAGCATCCCTCCAATGCGTCTGCACCGCTCTGATTCCATTATCCTGGCAGCCTTCCCACCAGACCCCAGATTTCCTGCATCTGGATCCTTCCGTCCAATCAAGGTCTTCTTCCCATCTTTTCTAATTTGATAGTCCCCCGTCTCTCCACTACCATTTCCAAAAAAAGAGAGAAGCCTTCTTGCCAGTCCCCACTAATCTAATCTTGTTGCGTGTCTCAATGACTTTAACCTGCCTAGTCCATCTTCATTTAAACAAATTAACGTTGGGCTGCAGGGCAGGGGAGGAAATCAATGCCGTGAGTTCTTGCCAATGGCAGTGCATCCCCCGTGGGGCAGCGAGGCTGTATTGTTCCCATTTCAAAGAAATTCTCAGAAATACAGCACATGTGACTCTTGTCTAATTTCTTGACCATGACCCACAGAACAAA
This sequence comes from Ochotona curzoniae, assembly GCF_017591425.1. Taxonomy (NCBI): domain Eukaryota; kingdom Metazoa; phylum Chordata; class Mammalia; order Lagomorpha; family Ochotonidae; genus Ochotona; species Ochotona curzoniae. Next base: position 5,927,041 of record NW_024466446.1, on the reverse strand, counting down.
ACACACTTCAGGTTGGTCTCATCGAAGTTGAGAGTGAAGGAGTGGTGTGGTCCCCCGGTGACCAGGAAGAGCAGAGGAAGAAGGAAGGTAAGATTGCAATTGAGAGGAATAACCTCAGTTGGGTGAGTAAAGATAACGATACTGTATTGTATATCTCAAAAAAGCCAGGAGATGGGGCCAGCACTGGGCACAGTAGTTAGGATAGTGCTTGTAACAGCTGTACCCCACCTAAAAGTGCCCAAGTTTCTGCCCCAGCCCCATTCTCTGTTGCAGTTTCCTGCAAGAATACACCCTCAAGAGACAGGGTCCCTGCCACCCATGGGGGAGACAGATGGAGCTCCTGTTTCCTGTCAGGGGTCTGGCCCTGTCCCAGCTGCTGCAGGCATTTGAAAAGTGAGCCAGCAGATGGAGGAGTTCTCTCTCTCTCTCTCTCTCTCTCTCACACACACACACCTTCCCTCCCCACACACACACACACTTGTACGCATTCTCAATCTTACTCTGCCTTTTAAACATCATTACATTTAGAATGCAATGTAATGTAACATCACAATTAAATGCTAGAGAGGATTTTGGGAGATGTGTGCTTACCCTGCCTTCTACATTATACAGCATTTACAGGTATGAATGTACAATATTATATGTCCATTAAAAAAATGAATCTATTTTAGATGACAAAGTGCATCTATACATACAGGCTCTCAACCAAAAAGAGTTCCAACCATACCTACTCAGAACTTGATTTGCACTCAAATCTGTTTTTTTTGTTTTTCTTTTTCATTAAAAGCACGGCCCTCTTCATCATGTCTGACTAAGGGACAGGAGCTCCTTAGGGAGAGGAACCCGAGTCAGGCAGCACTTACTGATCCTTTCTGAATGCCGGCTGGGACACAGCCCCGACAAATCCTTTAGCTCAAACGCTCTGCTTGAGTTTATCCAGAGGATGGCATTCACTCTGGGTTCCATTACCCCTTCCATCATCAGAGACTACGGCCGCAGAGCGCAGGGACAGCTATGTCACGAAGCTGCACAGCAAAGTCATCCAGTGACCTCTGGGTCACTTCTTCCTATAACACCCAAGACGTCTGCACTGGAACCCCTATTTCAAATGCACGTGCCAGGGCTGCGGCCTGAGCTTACCAAGTCAGACCTTCTGCCGTGGGCCTTGGGAATCTGCATTTTGGCCATGATTCACAGGTGACTCATAACATTTCAGAACTGTTTGTGAAAGAAAATGCACAAAAAAAACAAACCTCTCCTGACCCCCCCCCCCATCCTGGTGTTCTGTTGGTTAATGGGTGGAGTTGAGTTCATGGACGTAGCTTGTCTTGTATCCGCCACATAATGCAGTACCACTAAGCTTGACTGAACACAGGCTCAACGTTCTGTTTTTCCTGACTCCAAATATAACTAATGAACTTTCTTTCTCAATAGGGCAACCTGTCCTGTTAGTCTGATAATGACTAGCTTCTTGCTTCTATTGCTTCTCCCCACTCCAGGCCCCCAGCAGCCAGTTCTCCACCAAGGAGAGAGCCCAGGGATCCATGTGATCAATAGCTAGTCAACCTGGCAAAGGCACAAAAGTAAATGAATTTTTCCAGGAATGCCATTATTACATGGTTACCCATAGGCTTCCTAACATGGAATAATAAACAGATAATAGATCTCTCTTTCTCTCTGCCTTTCAAATCTTTACAGTCAGGACATCAAGTACAAATCTACTCAAGCTTCATGGTTTCATGATGCAGAAGGGGGTATTTCAAAATGTGTGTGGTTAATGTAACTCAAGAGAAACTTATCTGGGTTAAAAACAAATGTTGAAATTCATAGATGGCGCTTTCACAATACATCTTTTCCAGGAACATTTTGAAGGTCCCTCCTCTGTCCGGGGTGCTTCATTGGAGTGACTCGGGACCAGAGGCTAAATCTTTACATTTCTTCTGATTCCCCAAACACCTGCTGTAGAGCATTTTACCTTCCTGTAGATGCCGAAGATGGTTCCAATCGATACAAGGCAATCAATGTTGGATGATCCATCCAGGGGATCAAAGCAGACCACGTATTTACCCTGAGCAAAGAAAAAAGAAGCTCAGCTTTAAAACGCCGCGGCAACCGTGAACATACACACTAGGTTCCTTGTAGACAAGGATGCTTCAAAAAAAAAAATGCCTGGGAAGTGGATTTAAAAGGAGTGAGTGCTGTGGGGGAGTCCGTAAAGGTGCGCCTTGAGACAGCCACGTTCCGTATCAGAGTCCCAATCCAGCTCGCTGCTAATGCACCTGACAAAGCCACGGATGACAATCCAAGCACCTGGGTCCCTTCCACCCACAAGAGAAATTTGGAGCTCCTGACTCCTGGCTTCAGCCTGGTCCAGCGTGGTTGCTGCTGGCCACTTGGGGAGTGAACCTGAGGATGAAAGTTCTCTCCCCTCAACCCCTTCTCTCTCTCTGTCTATTCTGCCTTTCAAACAAGCAAATACCTCTTTTATTTTTTAAAAAAAATAGAATGAATTAATTTGGGTACAAAAATTTTGAAATCCATGCATAATTTTTTTCAAATGTGCATTTTCCATGAATTTTTAAGACCCTCCCCTGCCCGTTACAATGTAACAAGAGAGTAGACACAGTGGTAAGAATGGAAATGTGAAGGAAAGTTCAAGAAATGTGTGTCTCATTAATTTATACTCTTTAGTGAAAGATACAAAGTAGCATACAAGATGAGATGGATACAGAAATATCCAGATAAGAATAGTTTAAAGAATTGTGGACAATGGGATTAACAGATAAGTTTATTTTAACACCAAAAAAATGGAAATCCATAATAATTTTACCATAATGTACATTTTCATGAATTTTTAAAATGTCCCTCATATACATGGATCTCAGAAAATTTTTGGATCAAATAAACCTGCTTTTTAATTTTATTTTCCGCTAATTTCTTGAACTACTCTCATTTATACACATACATAGGTACCAAAAGATGATTGGGAAGAGAAACGAGCTGTGAGAATAGAGATGCAGATGAACATCCTGGGTTATAGATAAATGAATCGTAATTTTCTATTTTGTTGATATACTTGAATCATAATTTTGGCTTGAGAGTCCTGGCAGCCAAAGAAAAGGGGAAATAAGATGAGTCACTGATTTCACTGCATTTTTTTTTTTAAGGGGAAAGTAACACAACGGTTCTCTGGATGAAGGCTTTCCTAGAAGTCAGATCTGTAAGAAATGTCTCATTCCAGGATTTAATTAGCAAGGGCAATAATCCACTGCTATGGCAACAACAGGCTCGTGAGTGGTATGTCCTTGTATGCCGGAGCTGAAACATGTCGTCGGGTCAGTAATCTAAAACAAGCGTGGGGAGCAGACATTTAGTCCAGAGGCTAAATGCCTTCATCCTAACTTAGGGTACCTGGGTTCCATTCCTGCCTCTGGCTCCTGACTCCAGCTCCTTGGCAATGCAAAGCAGAGGAGACCAGGAGATGCCTCAAGCAATCAGGCCCCGCCAGTCATGCAGGAGACCTGGGTTGAGTTCCTGGTTGCTGGCTCCTGCCCAGCCCAGCCTGAGCCACCGCAGGCATCTGGGCAATGAGCCAGCAGAAACACTCGCTTTCTAACAAAAGTGTTTTAAGATTCGACTACATTAGTAATGTGAGAGTATTCTGTGATATTTTCTGTTGGGGTGGGGCAGGGAACTGAGAACCAGTTTAGAACAGGAATTTCTTTCTTTGAGATGTAGTTTTCAATGTTCTCTGCCAAATTCAGATGATTTGCTGACTGTTTGCTCTTCAAAAAAACACCTGTGTGGACACAGGAGGAAACTGGGACAACAGAGACTCATCCAACAGCAAACTCAGTCCACACACTGGCTACTGTCCAAGGCTTTGGAAGGCCCAGCAAGGGGCTGCGTGAACACGTAGTCAGGCTTGCAGAACTGTTTCAGGACTGACACAAAATAAGTTAATCCCATGTGCTTCCCATCTTATGTTTTTTCTGATTCTATTCCTCATGCTCGCAATTCACCCGGTTCTATAATGAATCCATATAACCACACTTCTAATCTCAAAGAATTTTTTCATTACAATTGGTGTTGCATAAAACCTGGATATGCTCTTCCATTTGACAATCTGTCTCTGCAATCATTTCTTTAAAAGATTTGTTTGTTTGAAATTCTGAGTCACAGGGAGACACAGAGAGAGAGAGAGAGAGTTACGGAGGGGGCAGAGAGAGAGAAAGAGAGAGAGAGAGAGGAAGAGAGGGAGAGATTTTATTTCACTGGCTTATTCTCTAGATGGCCGTACTGCTCAGTGAGGGGCCAGCCCAAAGCTAGACCCAGGAGCATTACCTGTGTCTCTCACATGGGGAGCAGGGACCCAGACACTTGGGCCATCCTCTACTGCTTCCTCAGGCACATTAGCAGGGTGCTGGACTGGAAGTGGAGCAGCCTGGATTCCATACAGGATACTGGCACCCCATGTATCAGCCTTACTAACTATGGCACCACGCCAGCTCCCTTCTACAACCATTTGCCATAGACCTCCTATCCCTCCATGGTGCCAATTGTTGTGACAGACCCTGGGATACAGAAGGGATTATCCTCTGTCTTCCAGAATCCAGCAGACCATCAGGGAGTCCAACAGCCTCCCTCTCAGGAGGCAGTGATGAGAACTGTGGGCAGGTTAGCCAGGCAGCAGGATCAGGCAGGTGTGAAAGTGGGGACTTGGTGGGCAGAGAATCAGCCAATGAGGTGGTCAGCAGAAGCCAGACTTGGAAGAACTTTGATCAGGAACTTCTGAAAATTAGAAGTTGGAGAGATGACAAGGGTACAAACCACGGTGGGCCACATGGACAGTGGCAAGGGGAGCAAACAGCTGAGGTACGGGAGTGAGCAGGAGGGATTCGACAAGATCCCTAGACGTCAGCTTGGCTAAGCAAGCAACTGCATGCACACTACTGGGAAGGAAAAGAAAATGGTTCCATGGAGACCTCACACATGGCTGCTCTCACCTACCCTCTTCTCCGGCTCCACGATGATGGCGTTCTTATCCTCTTCAGACACAAGGACACAAGTGGCGAAGGATGACTTGAGCATGTTCATCACCAGGTCATTGGAGAGGACGTCCAGCTTCTTCACCTGGTCCCCGGTCACGTTGGTAGAGCCAGCAATGCCGTAGCTAGGGGCAAGCAGAGCCACAAAAGGTGAGCCGTGATTTACTTATCCGTATTTGATAGCTAGATTTATAAAGCGGCGAGGAGAGAAGAAGAGAAGAGAAGAGATGTTCCAACTGGTCATTCCCCAAACACCTGCAATGGCCAATCCGAAGCCAGGAGCCAGACAGAAGCTTCTAGGTCTCCCACGTTGGGTGCAGGGAGCCAAGGCCTTGAACCATCTTCCACCACTCATCCAGGCCATAAGTGGGGACTTGAATTAGCCACTCATATGGGTTACTGACACCATATATAGAGGCTTAGCTTACTATGCAACCACATGTCAGTATTTCTAAAAATGATTTATCTATTCAAACATGAGACCAGAAACAGTGACTGGTGGAGACAGCCCATATGCTGTTTCACTTTCTAAATGCCCACCACAGCTGGGCCCAACTGAGAACTCAATATGAGCCTCCCATGCGGGGGATTGGACCTTCTTTGCTGCCTCCCAGGTGTGCATTTGCAGGAAGCTGGAGGTGAGTGCAGGGCCAGTACTTGAACCCAGGCACTCTGAAAGAGACTGCTGTCGTCAAGTGGCATCTTCACAGCTGTGTTGAGCGCCCACCCTTCGTCTTTTTTCATTATTCCCCATGGTGTTCCTCCTAATGGATGGGCTGATTCTAGCCAGGTGCTAAGATGGATCATACGTGTGATGCACCGGGCTTGTGGCAGCATCCCACCCCATCTCCAAGGGTAGGCATCACTGTTCCTTACAGATCTCCACAGACGTGTGCTGAGTTTGCATTTGACAAAATCTCTGGAGATCTTATTTCACTTGGCATGCCTTCAGTTGTATTCACATGAATTGGCCCTGCAGCCCAACTTCACTCTCCCCAGCTAAGTCTCCCAGAGATGCGAAAGATCTCCTTCTGGAGTTGGGGGAGCAACATGGAACTTGAGATGCTATCTATAATATCTCTTTTGTTCCACTGGAAGATCTTTCTGAGAATTTGTAAAAAGCTGTACATCATTTTAGAGATAGGATAGAGAGTTCCTTAAAGCACAGGTTCATTTGACCAATATTTCGAAGGCTTTTGAACTGTGGATTACATGTGAGCATTGCTTTTCAAGAGTACATATAGTTTCCCCAATGGAATAAGCCATCTCACAGCCATGAAGCACATTGTACTTAACACACAGATCTGTTTCAGTTGAAAGCAAGGCTTCCATGGGGCTGGCACCATGGTGCAGCAGGCTAACCTCCCACTTGCAATGCCCACATCACATATTAGCGCTGATTTGAATACCAGCTACTCCACTTCTGACCCAACTCCTGATGATGTGGGGACACAACTGTTGCTGGGGAAGGCAGCAGAAGATGGTTGAAGTCCTCGGACCCCTGTCACCCATGGGGAGACTAGAAAGAAGCTTCAGGCTCCTGGCTTTGGGCCAGTTCAGCTCCAGCCATTGCAGCCATCTGGGGAGTGAACCAGCAGATGGAGAAAATCCTTCTTTCTTTCTCTATTTCCCATCTCTCTGTAAATCTGCTTTTGCAATAAAAAATAAACAGACCTTTGAGAGAGAGAGAGAGAGAGAGAGAGAGAAGAGAGAGAGAGAAAGTTTAATTGACTTGGGACCATTTCCTTTTGATGCCAGCCTGATGGAAAATAAGCAGCCGCTTGGGGACAGCATACAACACATCCAAGCTGATTTCTAGAACATCAGACTCAGGGAGAAGGGAGCTGGACTAGCATGCCACCCTTATCATCAAAGTCAAAGGTAACACCAACTTGTTTGTTACTGATTGATTCTGTGGCAGTAAATGTCCAACTACCCACCCACCAGGAACAGCCAAGAGTTAGTGCAGAAACTAACCCTTGTGTTCAAGAGGCACCAATCAGAGTGATTCCAAAGGTCACAGACGCAACCCGGGCTTGTGTTCACGTGGGCTGGACATGGGCAGATGGCACCCCGCATGGTTGCTACTCTGCTTCCATAAAAATGAAAGTTATAATTCACTCTCTGGTCCCGTGGGGGAAGACAATTCAAAAATAAATCAGATAAAATGTCCAAACTTTAATATCATAAGCCCTGTGCATTTGAACATAAGTCTAAACAGGTACTTGCTGAGCTGCCATTCCGAGATCAAAGCTGCAGAGGATCCCCTGTAGAAAAGTAACTTTTGTGGACACAATGTGAACTTGATGCAAGGATGTTCCTGTAACCCAGCTGGAGGTGCAGCCTGGCATTTACGTGGGATTTCTAGTCTGGAACATATGCAGTGCTGGTAAGCAAGTGTGCTGCTGCTGAAGAATGAAAGGGAAAATAGAGATCTAAGAGTTTACAGAAAGAAGAAGGAGGAGAAGCAGAATGGAATAAAGGAAGAAGGAAAGAAGGAAAATCAAGAGTGATACTGCCCAATTAGAAAGCTCGCCTCATTCTGAATGTTCCCAGGTTGAAAAGCCAATTGTCTTCATCTTTTCATGATGATGATGATGATTTTTGAAAAAGCAGATCTTTACAGAGATAAGTAGACCTAGAAACAGATGTCCCATTGGCCGATTCACTCCCCAGATGGCTACAACATTGAAGATGAGTCAATCCAATCCCAGGTCAGAAACCAGGAACCTCTACTGGTCCTTCTGCTGTTGCTTTCCTAGGCCATAAACAAGGAGCTGGATGGGAAGTGGAGCAGCTGAGACGTAAACCAGCATCCATATGGGATCCTGGTGCTTGCAGACAAGACTAGGCAAGTGAGTCGTTGCACCAACCCCTATCCTCATCTTGTAAGTGGGCAAACTGAGGCTCTAGGATCCTGGTTGTATTGCCTCCGTCAAGTTTTACAAAAATTCAATGACAGAGCCAAGAATTTGGGTCAAGCTCCATCCCTTTCCAAGATGTGTTTTTATTCCCCGCATATCCTTACTATGGTCATTCAGGTCCCAAGTTTTCTCTTTGCCTTCCTCTTTGCCTTGAGCCAAACATGCCATGATCCAATGGCTAATTATTTAGTCTGTGCCTCATGCTCAGAAGCCACATGAGTACAGCCCCTGGCGCCTCAAGTGTAATGTGTCCACATGATTGTGGACATTTTCTCATGCCTGCCCAGCAGTGAAATAGCAGCTCCTCCTTGGGATTCTGGTTTGGGGAGGGATGGTTGCTTTGTTTTCTTTGACAGCTATGTTAGATGCAGCCCTGTTCTCAGCTGCCCAGCTCTCTGAGACCCTTGCTGGCTGCCCTTCTCATCCAGCCCTCACTCTGACTTCTCCCAGCGTTTCCTCCCACCGCCCTCCTGGACTGCTGCTTACCTTTGCCCTTTGCTCCTGCTTTTGCCCATGTCCAGTTTTTCCTCTACCAACTCTGTCTGTAGTTATTCCTTCCCTATATTAACATGTGATCATGCCATTGCACAAAAGCATGGTGCAAGAAGCTTCATCTTTGGATGCCCTCTCAATGCACCCTGCAGTTTCATACCCGTAACATGTCTTCCATGTCTTGAACAAACTCAATGTACAACTTTTCCTGAAACACTTTTCTCAGCCTGAGACCTCTCCTCACATGACCACTTGATCTGAACCACTCTACAGTGACAGCCCTGACCCCTAACAGTCTATCACAAATGCCTACCTGTTAGGATGCCCACGATTCTTTGCATCTGACTCATATGTCTGGCATCACGCCAAAGTACCTTTCAGAACTTCTGTTGTATTTGATAACTAACCTTCCGTGTGTCTTATTTTCCCTATAGAGTAAGCTATGTGCTATCCTCATTTCTCAATCCCATTTAAAAGTTTGTATGCTGTTTATGCACCATGTCATCTCATGAAACTGAATGGGAAGTGTGGATTCTTCAGCTGGGGACTTGGAAATGTGTGTCTCGGGAAGTCCACTTCATATCCCTGCAGCCAAAGAGTGTCAGTCACTGCAGAACCACTTCTCTCTGAGGAATGAAAGCCAAGAGGTGGGGCTACCCTTGAGCTTGGCACTTGAACCATCGATTCAGCAATTCAGCTATCTGACCATTCACCGTTTCCATGATATCGCTGTGGCCTTTTCGGCTAAGGGTAGGGTGGATGAAGGGGCACACAGAGATTTCCAGGGCACGTTTGTGGCGTGCCCATAGCTCCTTGGGATGTAATTCTTAATATTCACTAAACATACACTTGGTGGATGATATCTGATGAGTTTCCATTGATTTCTTTAAAAAGAAGAAGAAATGTGTGTGTATAAGAGGGGAAAGCCTGAAACTGAAGACCCAGAAACTTGGGCTATAGGAGAAGTCACCTCATTGTCCTTGGGTCTCAAGATCATCATCTGGACCAGGAATGGACTGGAGAAGGCCAATGCTCAGCCTGCCTCCATTTAGAATGGAAAGAGTTCATGACCAGTGAATGGATGATGACATGCGGGCCTGTGAATGTGATGACAATAGCAACTTTTAGGAGAGAGTGAACTAGAGCAAGGCTGTCCACTATTTCCCTGATGGTGAGATGACCTCCCCACAGCCACCTCCTGGCCTTGAGCACTCACAGTCTCTTTTGCTATGTCTTATCTTCCCTATAGAATACAGATATCAGGGCCTATAACAAATGTTCCTGGAGGTCTGGCTTGAGACTTTATCTTCCTGCTGCCTGCCTGCCTACTTGTCAAACCAAGAACAGCCAAGCTCTAATTTTCCCACAAAAGGATTCAGAGGGGCCCGGCGCAGTGGCGCAAGTGGTTAAGGTCCTCGCCTTGCACGCCTGGGATCCCATATGGGCGCTGGTTCTATCCCGGCAGCCCCGCTTCCCCTCCAGCTCCCTGCCTGTGGCCTGGGAAAGCAGTCGAGGACGGCCCAAAGCTTTGGGACCCTGCACCCGCGTGGGAGACCCAGAAGAGGCTCCTGGCTTCGTATCGGCATAGTATCAGCCGTTGCGCTCACTTGGGGAGTGAATCATCGGACAAAAGATCTTCCTCTCTGTCTCTCCTCTCTGAATATCTGCCTTTCCAATAAAAAAATAATAAAAATAAATCTTTAAAAAAAACACAGGATTCAGAGGTCCATCAACACAACCAAAGTAACCACAAAAGCCAATGACACACCATTCTGTAACAGGCCATAAGGGAGGGAAGAGTTCAACCAGTAACTTACATGAGTACAGTGGAATAGCAGGCAACAGTTACAAAGGAGGGAGATGGATGTATCCCAATATTATATCTTTTTTTTTTCACATAGCACTGAGTGATAAAACAAGCCACAGAAAAGCATCCTGGGTCTGATCCCATTTTGTTGGTTGTGTACAAAATATTGTGTACAAATATTTGTTCCTGGATAAATGTATATGAAGAAGTGTCTAGAGAAATAGGCAAAGTACCGACAGTGAGTATCCCAGGAGATGGATGGGCAGCCTTGTGAGTGCTTCGAACTGTTGTCAATGACTACAACTTACTAAATCATTAAAAACAGTAGAACAGCAATAGTATTTAAGAAAATAAAATCCAACGTTATCAGCTATTTGGATTAAAGCACTTGCATTTTGAGGCCAGTACCCTGGCATAGCAGGTTAATCCTCCACCTATGGTGTCACATTCCATGTAGGTACCGTATGTGTCCAGGCTGCCCCACTTCCAGTTACAGCTCCCTGCTTATGATCCAGGAAAGCAGCAGAAGATTGCCCAACTCCTTGGGCCCCTGCACCCATGTGGGAAACCTGGAAGACGCCCCTGGCTCCTGGCTTCAGATCAGCCCAGTTCTAGCTTTTGTGGCCATTTGAGAACTGAACCAGCAGATAAAAGAGGTCTCTCTGTGTATGTCCCTCCTTCTCTCCTTAAACTTGCTTTTCAAATAAAAATAACTTTAAAAAAAAACTGACTTGCATTTTATGGAATCAAAATTAGTATCCTTTGTCCAGGTCCCACTGCCCAACCTTGCACTCAGAATCTCTGGAATCATGAAAGGTACTGACATACTTTAAAGCTTGTCATATAAGAAATAGTAGATGTCTTTTTCTATAAAGTTCCTTGTCCTTAAGGACACACAATTAAAGCTGTGAGGTCAGCAAAACTCATTGTCGATCACATCTGAAGTAGGATTTTATCCGAGCCTGTTTTCTAATGCAAAGAATCCTTGGAGATCTGTCGGTAAGAAGGGCAAGGCTGATAAGCTAACAGATCATCCCTTCCCCTAACCCTCTGCTGGCAAGGCCCACCCATGACTGATGTCTAAAACCAAATGTGATTTTACGCTGCTTTCCTAAGAATTCTGGGGAATCTACCCTAACAGCTCACCGGCGGGCAGGAAGAGTTTTAGAAACATGAGACTGGCTGCAAAGAAGCAGGATTATCTTTTGTCAGGTCAGCTGTGAGCATCACACTTCATTGGGGGGAGTGTTCATGTGTGTGACACCTGTTCTGAAGGTGTAGTGGGCAATCTGAAAAGCCAGGTATCCCTTTAGTGCGGATGAGTGTGGATCAACACGGAACACGGTGCACACCAAGATGAGCCAGAGGGCTGTCGTGCAGCTCACAGGCAGCTGCCGTTACAGTCCCCTGTGACCTCGAAGACACTTTCTGGGACATTCAGAGTCTTAGGCTGCAGGCCAGATGTACCTGAGCACGTGTGCGTCTTAGCAAGCAACCCAGGCACATCTGGCTGGGAGTTGAGGATACGCTCTAATTGGCTCTACTCATCAAGTGTTTTAAGTCACTCACTCATTGGACAAGAGGCACACACTGTGAAAGTTTTGAAGCTGGAGGAGCAGCTTCTATATTTCTGGGACAGCACAAGACCCATTTCCCACCCCCCACCCCCGCCGCCACTAGAAATGGGAAGCCTCCCGGAACTCTTGGCACACAATCATCGCAGCTCCAGATAACACTGGCTTAGGGGTCAGGGAGCTCACAGATCAGAAACCAAACCTGGAACCCCAGTTCGAAAGGGAATGGGAGGCACCTGAGCCAGGGGTATGAGGCAAGTGTGCCAGGATGGTGGACAGGGGTGCACCTGTTGCACAGATTCTGCAAGAAGTCCCTTCAAGCTCAAGGAGAAGGAGAGTGAGGCGCTTGGGGGCGACAGGACAAGATTCCCCCAGTAAAGGGCTACCAGCCTCAGAGATTCCGATGTCAGAGTGTCCGTCTGGCAGGCGGAGGGCCACTGAGTCCTAACTAACATTGGGCTGCCAGGCCAGATGCCCCGGGGTGATAGGAGAGACTGGAAGAAACAGCCCTCACCCCAGGCCCAACTCACAGGTGCGCGATGCCCGCCTTGCGCACAGCGGAGGAGATGGCTTTGACGGCGGTGCACAGCGAGTTAAGCAACTGGGTCATCTCGCCCGTGCCACCGGCCTTCCTGCCCTCCTCCATGACGAAGCGGGTCAGGGTGCTGATATTCGTGTCGAAGGGCGTCTGGTCCGCCATGCTGAGGCCAGGCTGTTGCACACTAGACGGCAGGTGCAGGCGGCGAGACACAGCCAGAAGCAGGCACAGGAAAGCGGTTGCTCAGCTCCGCAGTGCGGGCAGCGTCTCAGGCTGGGACCCCGCCGAGTTACGTCCGGGGAAAGTCTTTGGGCACCAGGTCCCGCCTCCCGCCCCCGGGAACGCCTCCGCCCTCCACCGCCTCCTCCCGCACCTGCCCAGGTCTTCCTGTGCCCTCCCGTATTCCACCCCCGCTCTGCGTCTCCACCTCGCCGAGGACAACATTGTGGAGCGGGAATTCCCTTCTGTCCCCGGGCCGAAGCTGCCAAGCGGGCGATTATGTCTGTATCCCAACCCTCCAAGAAACAAGAAATGAAAGTTTGTAAGGGTGAAGTCACTTGTTGCACAGCCTGATTTCGGCTCTGGTGCCCTCCCCCATCGCCGCTGCTCTCGCCCTCATTCCCCCCTTGGCCATCCCGCGCCTCTTATCCACCCTGTTTTGGGTAGGAAGCTAGAAGGCTCCGCAGCCCACATTGTGCCTTTAAACACCCAATCCGGGACAGCAGTTACTGTGCACCTGCTCTGTGCCACACTTGTTATGGGCTGGAGACAGAGCCCATAACTAACAGATGTAATTTTCTGTGCTTTTCAAATAAATCAATAACTTTTTTTTAAAAAAGAGGTGATAACACTGAAAAACGAAGATAGATGCTCTGTGAGGTTTCCTCCATAGAGAGGTGAGGCAGGGTGGCAGGTGGGGGTGGGGTAGGAACCTGTCAGAATCTAGGCGTTATTAGGAAGGTACAGCAGAAGGAATTTGTCAATAGAGGAGAGACAGAAGCGTTTGAGATGAATCTAAGATTTGAGCCCTGAGAAACCAGAAGTGGAGGGAGTTGGCCCTCAAATGCGATGGGAAAAAGGGAGTCAGGGGTATCCTGGGGGCAGGTGCATGTTGAGAAGCTCGTGATGGGAGCTGCTAAGTCTGAAGTGCCTGCTGCACCTCCCAGGGGACATAAGGTCCAAGCTGCAGGGAGACATTTTCCCAAGGGGACCATGGCTCTAATCCCTGTCAAGAGACAGACAGGGGTCCCACTCAGGAGGTCAGCTGCATGTGAAGCAGAGGCAGGAAGTTGTGAGACAACCATCTAGATGATCACTCGCCCACCACCCACTCCAAAAGCTGGACCCTGTCGCTTGCTTTTCCCTGTGGGAGAGCCACATAAAAAGGAATAAATACCTAATAGGCATGATTTTTAAAAATGGACTGTGGCAGTGGTCTTCGTTAGGTGGATGCTGGGCTCCTGTAGGTAAGGGGGCTTCAGGCAGATAAAGGAAACTGTCAGCTGCAGAGCTACCCTCTGGTGAGAAGTCCAGTGTTTGCCAACCTTCCGAAGTCAGGTGCAACCTTGAGTTGGCCTATATCCCAGGAATGGCTTTTAATCAAACCCGAAACCCTTGTCTTTTCAGATGAAGGAATAGAGACTCTGGGGGAAAAACCCACAGAATTTACTCAGGGCCTGTAGTCAGCTACAGAGTGGCAGAGCCAAGCTTCCAATCCTTGTCTATTTCATACCAAACCCCCACTTCCCACCGATCTGTTGGTTCCTTAATAAGTGACAGCCATAGTTCTGTGGCATACACGCAAGCACAGGTGTACTGTGAATCATCCTGTGGGAGCTTTGAAAATTTGCTGTCTTCACTATCCACATATCGGCTCTAGAACTACTTTTGTAGGCCTGAACTCATTCATTCTTTTACTCAACAGCTAGCTACTTACTGAGCACCTGCTGTAAGGCAACACCATACCACACACTGGACACACATGTCTGTCCATTTGAGGCTTATATTCTTTATTGAGGGATGCTGAAAACAACATCACAGAAATACAAAATCATTTCAGGAAGCAAAGAGGGCCGTGGAAGAATAATAACATAGAAACTGATCGTGGATGGATGGACCGTTCTTAGGAAATAGACATTGATTCTAGACTGACCGATCACAAAGAAAGGGGCAAGCCAAGATCTTACGGAAGAACACGCAAAGATTGCAGGGCAGATGTAAAAGCCTCGAGGTTGAATGGGCTGGTGCAGTCAAAGAACAGTCAGAACGCTTGGCTATCGTGAGCTCAGGATAGCCAGAAGAGGGGTTAAGAGATGAGCCATGGGAGGTAGATTGGCAAAGCAAGACATGCGTGTTCTATTTATAGTATGATGATAAGACATGGATGGGGAGGTGTAACCTGCATACTGGCATACCTTGATCTAAACAGTATAAGGAAGGACTATATAGGATCAAGCATGAAAGAAGCAAGAGACCCACCCGAATACATTTGATCCCCCTTCTGTGTGGTTGCCTGTCAAAACTGAAGTCCCATGTTCATCATGCCATTACTTCTTCCTTAAGTATTTTCAGTTCCTTCAACGGTTCATCACACGACAGGGTCTGAAATTCTCTGGCTCTGCTCCAGACCCTCTGCCCTCCTGAAGCTCCTTCCGGCCCATGATTTCTCTTCTCCACCATCTGTCCCACTCCACAAGCCAAGGGCTCATGCTTCAAATAACTTTACTTTCGTATCACTGCTGATACTATTAAACTGCATAAAGAGCTCAGCTTTTTATGCAAAAGAGCTCAGGCAGCCCGCCGGAGAGCTTCGAAGTTAAGATGGCAGTTCAGAGGTGTCCTGAGTTGGAGATGTACAGCTAGTCCTTCATCTCCACAGGTTCCACGTGGGCATAGTCAACCAACCTCAAGTGGAAAATATCCACAACAAAAGTTGTGTCTGTACTGGACCTGTGTGCGCTGGTGCTCTTCCCCCAACAATACAGTACAACAATTGCTTGCCACTGGAGTCAGTTTTATAAGCCATTTGCAATTTTTTTTAAAGTATCCACGAGAATGTGCAAAGTCATGTGCAAATATTGCGCTATTGACCATTCAGACCCAGAACCCTGTTGCATTCCACATCCAAGCGGATCACACTCCTCCTGCTTCTAAAACAGCTCCCCGACCTCCCTCCCTTTCACCAGCCCCTTTCTGTCATCCTTCATCTCTACCCTTCATGTCTCCTCCGAAGGGCCAGAGAAGTAACTCCAACTCAAATCTTGTACTTCCCACTGTTCAGAGAAATAATAACAATAGTGATAATAATAGTAATACAGGCCTTGAGTGGGATATTTATGATTGCCAGTGCAGGACAGGCATTTGGCCTGATGTTAAGATATCTCTAATCCTTATTTCATGCCTGATTCAAGACTCCTGGTAACCTATACCTTGGGAGCCAGAGGTGATGTCTCAAGCGTCTGTCACACGCTTTCATTGCATTCCCCCACAGCTCCCTCTGTGACTATAGATTTGCACCTGCTGAGTTAGGAAAACTCTCCAAGACCAAAAATCCAGGTCAGGGAAACTTGACGCTGCCCTCTCCATAGTACTAGGAGTCTACCTGTGGCCTAGCACCCAGGCAATGCTTTCTTTTGAGATAAAGTCTCAAACAAACAAAGGGGAAGTTCAGAGAAGGGTCAATGCGAAACTGCCCAGTGCTGGGATTCTTGCATTGGTCCTCCCAGCTCTTCATCTCATTTAATCCCTATGACAACCTGTCACAGAAGCTTCCTGCCTCATTCAGGGTGGGGAAACCAAAGACTCAACAGACTTATTCTTTTCTTTAGTTTCACAAGGGACTGTGAGTGGCAGAGCAGGGATCTGAAGTCGGGTAGCAGCTCTAGCATCTGATGGCACAGGGACAGAGCAGATGCACACCCTAGGGCCAGCTCTTTCAAGAACCAACCGTCTTGGTTAACGCTATTGAGAACTGAGCTTCCCTTGCAGTAAAATGTAGAGGTGAAATTAAGTTTGTGCAAACTTCCTCCCTCCTCTCACACTCTTGACTCTAATAACATGCATGCCTATCTATAGTGTTTATCACACTTGGCGTCCTGTGAAGTAAGTGGATTATCTTATTTGATCACACCGCGCCCTGTATGATGACACATAGCCAACGTTCACTCACCTCGGACAAATGAGGAACCTATGATTTGGGGGAAATTCTATAGCTTTCTGCAGGTCATGGTGCTAAAGGAGGAGAAGAACGATCTCCCACACATTGACTCTGGAATCCCCACTCCCAGCCGGGCTTCCAGTCTAGAACATGCTATTTCCTGCTCCAGAAATGGTCCAGTCCTCTCCCCAAGTTCACTGGACCTGAGTGATTTATGGACACCAATAGGTCTTCTGCAGGCTGGGTCACCCACCCACCTATGGTGCTCTAAGCATCCCAGTGGCATGGTTGCCCACTGCACTAGAAAGTGAGCTCGTTGGAAGTCAGGAACTGCCCTTGCTCCATGTCCCCAGGGGATAAAATAGCACACGGCAATGCAAAATAAGATGGTGTCACTAGAATAGTGCTTTGCTGAGGAATTCTCCTAAGTGGGTGGTCCCCCGGGCCTGAGGAGCTGCCCAATTAGGGATGCTATTCCCATTCTGAATCTCAGTGAAGTTCACTGTGACCACAGAACAATAGGAGTACTTTTTTTTTTTAAAGAAATTAACCTGACAAACAGACTCAATCTTCCCAACCCAAGTTGTACATGATCAGTCCTTAATTAGCAAAACAACCATGCATCCACATTTCCTAATCTTTTAAAACAATAAAAGTGACTGCCCTATGTTGGCTGTGACCTCATGTGCCAGGGTCACCAAGAACTTCCATGTTGCTGACAACTACCGACCCCTCTCACTTCTCCTCTCAACTTCTCAGGAACATTAGACACAACTGACTACTCCCCTTTCCTTTGCAACACCCTCTTGGTGCCTTTTGTCCTTGCCTTCCTGCTCTGCCTCTCACCTCTCTGTAGAGCTCTTTGTGAATTGCCTTTTGGTATATGGTCTCCACAGGGCCCATCCATGCATGGCCTCCTCAGGGCCATTTCTTTACCGATGACTGCTCAACTCCAAACTCAGGCTCAGAACTCCCCATGCAGCTCCAGACTCCTATACCAAGTTGCTTCTTGACTCACCATCTAGATATCTCAAAGGCATGACAAACTAGGACCTTTCACCCAGACTCCAACACAGATCTTCAAACCAATCTTTTCATACCCACCTTAAATCTCCCATTTCACTCTCTTTGTTACAGCCAAAGTGATGCTTAGAAATGATCAAAAAGCACCTTCCCTTATGCTTAAAATATCCCAATGATTTTATTTTATTCAGTTTAATATTTTATTTATTTTTTGAGTAATGCATTTTTTTAAAGATTTATTTTTATTATTTTTTCATTGGAAAGGCGGATATACAGAGAGGAGAGACAGAGAAGAAGATCTTCCGTCCGATGATTCACTCCCCAAGTGAGCACAACGGGCCGATACTATGCCGATCCAAAGCCAGGAGACTCTTCCGGGTCTCCCACGCAGGTGCAGGGTCCCAAAGCTTTGGGCTGTCCTCGACTGCTTTCCCGGGCCACAGGCAGGGAGCTGGAAGGGAAGCAGGGCTGCCGGGATTAGAACCAGCGCCCATATGGGATCCCGGGCGTGCAAGGTGAGGACCTTTAACCACTTGCGCCACCGCGCCGGGCCCGAGTAATGCATTTTTAACTTATGTTAAAATCCAAGGCTTAATGGCTCTACTGAATAAAGATCAACAAATGGATCATAGTCTAACAGGAAAACAGGAAAGAAAATAATTGTAGATGAGATGTTTGGAGTCTCATGTCGGTTTGTAAAGCACATTCCTGATATAGTGTTGATATAATTGATGTCTCTCCTTCCAGCCGACTGCACACTCCTGGGAGTAAGCATTCATTTATTCTGCTCACTATTTTATCTTCTGGAATTATCAGCATGACACTCAGAAAATTATTGGCCATCATAAAGTATTTGTCCAAGGATGAGTAGATATGAGAGGAAAGAGAGGAAGACAAAGTTACCGGTTGTGAATTCTCCAAAAGAGGGGATCATGCTGGTAAAGATGAATTGAGTTAATGAGCCAACTAGCTCTACACTGAAATACTTCTTAAGCCATCACCTAGTGACCATATAATGATGAGTTCATTACTATATTGAGTATTCCTCTTATCCTATCCCAGTTAACTCTGAAGATGCATGAGATGGGTATTACTTACTGATTTTTATAAATAAAGGAACTATCAGTCAGGGACCCTATAGGAAACAAGTGGCACGCCTGTGCCAGGATGAATTTTGGAGAATTGTGCAAAGGATTCGTTGACAAAGCTTGACAAAGCTGAGCTGGTGTGTCAAGTCAAACACAAGGGAAGCGGCAATCCCTTGGGACTTAAAGGGTTGGGACAGGCTTCCTTGCTATGCTCAGGGCTAAGTTCACAGCAACCCACAAATGATGAGGGAAGGTTTGAGAAGACTGCTGTCTGGAGTGGAGATCTTGGGTCAAGGGATATGGCCAGCCCTGGGATAACCATGAGGGAACCAGAATAAAGTGCCCAGCCTTTACTTTCCCCTCCCCATATCTTTCAGAGGCTCTGCATTAGCCAAACCCAGCTGGCATCCCATGACTAAGGAGACACTAAACTGTCCTCTAAGTTGATCTCCCAGGGCCTGGAACAGGAGGTGAAACATGGAGAATGGAACTGGAGACGGAAGCTGAAGACAGCCAGCATGAGTGCCAGGAACAAAGCCCTCGGAGCCAGAGGTCTCCTCTGCACACTCCAGGCTGCCACCACTGTGGTCCTCTCTCTAAGAACTCAGGTGCTCTTGGAACCAACATTGATGAAGTCAGGATTCTCTTTTCATCCTGATGCTAGTAAGTAAATGTGCTGGGACTGCATCATTGGCTGGAGCAGGTGCAGTCTGGACAGTGATGCAGGGAGCACATGTAAGGATGGTGGTCTATTCAGGAGCTCCCTATCCTGTGTACCTTGGAAGATGCAGTATAGTAGACTAAGGAAGGGTCAGCCCTGACCTCCTGAGGGCCCTGGCTGGAGGTAGGGGAAATGCAGACACTTCAATGGTCATGCTATGACACGTCAGGTCATCTGCAGCTCAAGGAGAACTGGTAGCTATGACTCAGATGATCCTGAAGCATCAGCAAAGAACACTGTTCAGGAAACAACTCCCACAGCCTCGGACATCTTCAGTGGCACCGGCACTGTCCTGAGGATGACAGAGCAGGGGAACACCCCAACACTGATGACTGTGCGTGAAACACTTCCCTGATCTCAAAGGGTGAGGTTCCCTGGAAGTGCCACAAGCTATTTTTGTCTGTGAGGCACACTCCTTCCTGCGCCTTCCTCTTTCTGCCCTCAACAACAGCCTTTTCAATGAGCCAATGGATGCCAAATGAAGAAGCAAGTTAAAAGTCACCCACTTAGGGATAATGGTTCTACTCAAATAGTTTATGGGCACCTATCCCAACCCTTACCACCTGCAACTTTCTTAATCCTGAAATTTGTCTCCTTGTATATCTGTCTGTTGCTGCTGTTGTTCTTGTTCTTGCTATGGTGTATTAGGTTTCTTGAAATTTTTATGTTTAGTTCTCGTCATCAATAACTCACCCCCAGCTTCTAATAGGAAAATACAGGAAGCCACAGGAAGCTACACAGGGGCTTTTCAAATCACTTGATGAAATGCTTTCAGTTTTGGATCAGAAAAACTGGAGCCTTCACAAGTGACGAAGAGCTTATGGCATGTGTGCCAACAGTGGCTTAACTTTCATCCTCATGGCATCTCTGGCAGATGTCAGTAGATGCTACAGAGGGGCTCTAAAGACCCGAGCATGAGCAGGAAGTGGCATTCCTTTGCAAAAGCTACACTTCTCCAGACAAATCCCTACTTCCAGTTCAAAACAGTCCAGCAATGTCACACAGCTACGAAGAACAGCAAGGACACAGATCCTCTCTGTCTCCCCGTTTCATCTTCAGCGCTCTGTCCTAATACAAATGGCTGAATCTTGAGGACAGAAAGTGGTTGATTCGATTGGATAGCCTCAAAACTCAAAATTTAGCAGCTGATGCGATGGCGTAACACGTTAAGCCTCCATCTGAAGGCTTTTTGTATCAGCATTCCATATGGCTACTGACTCAAATCCCAGCTGCTCCACTTTTGATCCAGCTTCTTACTAATATGCCTGGGAGAGCAGTGGAGGATGACGGAAGTCCTTGGGCACCTGCATCCACATGGGACACCCAGAGAAAGCTCCTGCTTCCTGCCTTCTGATTGGCCCAGCTCTGGCCATTATGGAAAATTGGAGAATGAATCAGTGGGTGGGAAATATCTCTGTGTCTCTCACTCTATAACTCTGGCTTCCAGGTGCAATAAATACATCTTAAAAAAAGAAAAACCCGGGCCCAGCGCAGCAGCCTAGCAGCTAAAGTCCTTGCCTTGCATGCCCTGGGATCCTATACGGGCATCAATTCTAATCCCGGCAGCCCTGCTTCCCATGCAGCTCCCTGCTTGTGGCCTGGAAAAGCAGTCAAAGTTGGCCCAAAGCCTTGGGACCCTGCACCTGCATGGGAGACCCGGAAGAGGCTCTGGGCTCCCAGTTTTGGATTGGCTCAGCTCCCGTTATTGCAGCCACTTGGGGAGTGAATCAGTGGATGGAGGATCCTCCTCTCTGTATATCTAACTTTGCAATAAAAATAAATAAATCATTTTTTAAAAAGAAAAGAAAGACCCTCAAAACCTAGATCCTGGGGTCAATAAAAATTCATATCCCTTAAGCAAGCAGTTTTTCTTGCATGTTAAATGATTTAAGATCCTTTAAACACTTGAAAAGCCAAAATAATCAGCAGCCCTCACAGGCCAAGCTGGTTGAGGGGCCCTTCCATTCCCATCTGTCTTGTAAAATGCCTTATTTATGTGCTATCAGGGAGTGCCATGCCGAAGTCCCAATGATTCCAATGGTAATGAAAGAATAATCTGATTAAGCAAGTAATCAAAGAACAATAACAATTGTTTTCAACAAAAAGCCCCCCAGTTTGCAATTACTTTGCAGTTTAAATTCACTTCATTTGGAAGAGTTTTGCCTGTGAGGCAAGATGAGGTTTTCATTCAAAGGCCAATTAGATTAAACTGCAAGTGACACATTTGCTGGGGAGACTTCATTCACTCGGGGTTATTTGCAGCTATAATTGTGATTTAGACACAGTCAGGGTCATCTTTTGGAGCCTCAGCAAGCACTAGGAGTGAATCCATTGCCATTGGTGTGCGTGGCCAACCTCATTCCCCCAAAGTGGCCTGTCATTTGCCTTCTGCTCAAGCCCCTTCTTCCAGCTGCTATGAGACGATCATAGGAAACGAGGAACCCTAGCAATACCTTCTTTTAAAAAATCTAGCAGTGTTATTAAGTGTAATTCATGAACAACAAACTGTACAAATTTAAAACGTAACAACTATTAGATTGAATTTTTTAAAAAGATTTAAAAAAATTTTTTTTTATTGTAAAAGCAGATCTACAGAGAGGAGATACAGAAAGATCCTCCATCTGCTGGTTCACTCCTCAAGTGCCACAAAGGCTGTAGCTAAGCTGATATGAAACCAGGAGCCAGGCGCTTCTTCTGGGTCTTTCAGGCAGGTGTATGGCCCATCACTGTGGACCATCCTCAACTGCCTTCTCAGGCCACAGACAGGGAGCTGGATGAGAAGTGGAGCAGCTGGGGCATGAACCAGTGCCCCTATGGGATCACAGCAAGGATTTAGCCACTGTGCTGTTATGCCAGGCCCAGATGGGATTTTAAAAATCTGTTCAATTATTCAAAAAGCAGAGCAACAGAGAGATAAAGAGAAGAATCTTCCATCTGCCAGTCTATGGATGAAATGCCCACCAAGGCCAGCATTGGGCCAGGCTGAAGCCAGGAGCCCACAGCTCCATCTTGGTCTCCCATGTGGATGGCAGGGACCCAAATACTTAAGCCATGACTTCTATTTCCAGAGTCTGTATTAGCTGGAAGCTAAGTTAGAAGTTGGACCCCGTTATTAAACTCAAGATACGGGACAAACATGTCTTAACTACTGGATCAAGCACCTGTCCACACTTATTTAATAATATCAGATGTTGTAGGGAAAGCATTCCTTTTGATCTCTCTTCTCTCTGTCCTCCTGCCTTTCAAACAAGTAAATTAAACAAACAAACAAACAAAAAAAGAAATTGCTTAGAAGTTATCTTGGGGGCCAGTCCCATGGTTTAGTAGGCTAGGCTACCACTTGCGGCACTGACATCCCCTATAGCCACCAGTTCAATTCCCAGCTGCTCCACTTCTAATCTAGCGCCTTTCTATGGCCTGGGAAAGAGCAGAGGATAGCCCAAGTTCTTGGTCACCTGCACTGTGTAAGATACCCAGAAGAAGATCTGGGTTCCTGATGGTCTTGGATCAGCTCAGCACTGGCTGCTGCAGCCATTTGGGAAGTGAATCAGTGGATGGAAGATCTCTCTCTCTCCCTTACAGTTAAAAATGAAATAAGTCTAAAGATAAAAAGCTATCATCTCAGAGCTATTATAATGCCACACTACTTAAGAGGATACTTTTAATCATTTTCGAAAGAAAATCAAACTGTAAGCTCGCATGATGAACCAGGAAAGCTCTACCATCTCCGGAGACAAACAGGGGATAACCCTTCTGATATTTTACTATGGAATTACAAAACCACAGAGTGGATGAAAGCCTTCCAAGGAAGCCCATCCTTCATCTTCCCAGAGAGATAAAACCCAAATTATACACCAGCGCTGGCCCTGAGGACTGACTGTACTCTTACACCACCTAATGAGCACTTTGAAGATCCTTCTGCTTGTTCTAATGGATTTATCAACAACAAGAAACGAAAAAAATCAAGGAGCCAAAAATCCTTGAATCCTTGGGGGTGTTCAGTGTCTGCAGCCTCCTCCCTCTTTGCTCTGATTTTATATGTGTCATTTAACTTGATCTTGGTCCATAGCATCCATTGTGGGTCAGCCTGCAAATGCACACGCAGCAGCCTGGTAACCAGAGGATGCTGTGTTGGATGCTATGGAAGACAGGTCCCAAAGTGGAAAATGGACTGCTTAAAATTGTTTGACAGGAGTTATGTGTCAGCATAAAAAGCAGTCAAATAATTGTGATATTATTTTGTGAAACAACTGAGAGACAGATATTAAAATCTAGAAATTGCAGAATTAAATGAGAAAAAGCAAGATGTCCTATGGTACATATAGTATTCAATGTGTGTGTTTAAATTGTGTGCATAAGTCACCAGAAAATCACATTTCAGGATAAGGGGAGTGAGGGGGAGAGAGGAGGGAAAGTCAGGAAATCAAAAGGGAGGGGAGAGAGAGGAGGGGAGAAGAGGGGAGGAGAAGAGAAGAAAGGATAGGATAGGATAGGATAGGATAGGATAGGATAGGATAGGATAGGATAGGATAGGATAGGATAGGATAGGGTAGGGTAGGGTAGGTTAGGGTAGGTTAGGGTAGGGTAGGGTAGGGTAGGGTAGGTTAGGGAAGGGAAGGGAAGGGAAGGGAAGGGAAGGGAAGGGAAGGGAAGGGAAGGGAAGGGAAGGGAAGGGAAGGGAAGGGAAGGGAAGGGAAGGGAAGGGAAGGGAAGGGAAGGGAAGGGAAGGGAAGGGAAGGGAAGGGAAGGGAAGGGAAGGGAAGGGAAGGGAAGGGAAGTGAAGGGAAGGGAAGGGAACCTGGATGCCAATGTGTGCTGTGGCAAGGGCAAGGAAACACGCAGGATTTGCCAAGATCTACATCCTGCTGATCTCTTCCATTTGCAATCCCCACTGCCCCTGGCCCCCAACAGCTTTTCTGTCTCAACTGTACATTGACAAGTGCTGGTAATGGAGCTGTATTGGAGCAATAGCACCCTGAGGATTCATCCAGCTTTTAAGTGCAGTTCCATTACGGGATGACGTGGCGCCATGAAGTCCAATACCCACAAGCAGGGGGTGGCAAACCCAACCCAAGGAGCTCAGACAAAATGACAGAGGGAGCAGCTCAGAGACTAAGGCAGCAGACAACATGTTCTTCCTCCAAAGAGGAACTGCTTTTTTAAAAAGCAAATGGAATAAAGATGTGGGCGAGAAGGTCCCTCTTTGGGATAAACAGATGGGGAGGGAGCACATGAAAAGCAGGTGAATTGCCAAAGAGGCAGCGTGGTGACAGTCAGCCAAGTGAAAGAGTTGATTTTAGGCACTCTTCAAGAAATGAGAGATAAGGAACAGAAAAATATACTAACTTTGTGAAGATTGAAAAACCTTTCTCTCCCCAGTGGCAACGAGCATCTCTAAATGCCGGAATTATGCAAATAGTAGAAAGACTCACATTCCCACCTAATCAGGAAGAGAATTAGAGAGACTTTTTTTTTAAAGGCAACCTGAAGTGTTTTCAGTTCTAAGCAAGCCAGTAGCTCAGCAAGCATTGAAAAACACAGCACATTATCTGAGCTGTGAACAATTACCCTTGGAAATCACTAAAATTAATCAAGAAGTTAAACATTTACTCAAAACAAAGTGTAGAGATTACAGGAGAAAGGTCGCAAGCTGAGTCAGCTCCTTTTGGGGCTGTGAAATAGATTGGGCTTGATGAGGAGCCCAAGGTCCAGTTGCAACTGAGGCTCCGGAAGCCCCCCCAACCTTCCATGGACATTGGGGGGACTCAAGTCTCAAGATGGAGAGATCCGAAGCTATTTGGAGAAGGTCACACTAATAGGGATGAAAAGCTAGATTTGATTTAGTGCAAAAAAACAATTTTGTTTGAAGATTTATTTGTATTGAAAAGGCAGATTTACAGAGAGAAGGAGACAAAGAGAAAAGCCTTCCACCCTCTGGCTTACTCTCCAAGTGAAAGTCATTCTCTACTGCTTTCCCAAGCCACAGGCAGGGAGCTGGAAAGGACGTGGAGCAGCTGGGACTCTAACTTGCACCATACTGGGTCTCCTGACATGTTCAAGGCAAGGAATTGGCCACTGAGCTAAACCTGGGTCTGGTGCAAAATTTTTGAAATCCACGCATATAAGGAACCTTCAGCAAGTGCATAGCAGATTCCTATTCTATCAAACCCATGCATAGGTTTTAAACGTATTTTTGCCCCCAAAGCAACTTTGATTTTCATCTCGTTTTGTGATTTTTTTTTTTTTTTGAAATGCCCTCATAGTTGTCAGTGTCAGCTGTTCTTATACAAATCCGATGAGGCAACCGCTGAACCACCTGGGACTTTTGACCCCTGTGTGACATTTGTACCCAGCTTAGATACTTGGACAACATTCAAAAACAGCCCCCTATCGCTCAGTCCTCATTTCCTAAGACCTAAAAAAATCAGTGCTCTCTCACAGGTAGCACAGTTGCACCCCTCCTCCCTATCCTTTATGGGATAAAAGTCAAGCAAGCAGGAGAGACCATATATGGATAGACGGCCTGCAAATGCGAGATGTTGTGGAACTGCTCACAGGTGCTGGTTTGGAGGATAAAGGTAGAAAAGCAGGCTTTTCCTGATGCCCACCGTGTTTGTAGTCTATAGTCTCTACTATGCAGGACAGGGTAAGAATCCGCAGGTCTTGCATTCTTAAGAACTTCGCCATGATGTGGATGCCCGGAATCCTCAAATGATCAAACAAGAGGGAAAGCAAAAAAGGAAAATATCTTATGTCTCCTAACTTTGCTCTAACTTACCTCTCACTGGTTCCTTTTCCAGAATCTCCACGAATTGGGAAATACATGAAACAATTTTTTACACGGAGAATAAACAAGATGGTAGCACAGGGTAATAACAGGCTCAAGCATATTGAGATTCATCAGCCAGAGTGAAGCAGAGAGGTCATGATTCTAGGAAATAGGAGAGGGCAGGCTAATGATAAAGCAATACCTGGAGGCCCATGGACACATGGAAACGGTAGAGACAGTAGAACGGATACCTCAGTGATAGTTGGTGATCGGAGCTCCACCAGTGGCCAGGCAGGAAGGAGAGTTTACCAGGAACTCAGGAGGAGAACCCAGGTATAGAACTGCCTGTCCTGCTGATTTGCTTAATTCGACCACAAGCTGAAGCAGAGTGGCAGAACCCAAGCAGGCAGGTACAGGAACAGGATGGATTTTACAACTCAGACCCCCCACCAGTGCCAGGTTCCACCCAAGAAAGGTCTGAGTGGTCTCCAGACCTAAGGACCAGCAGCCCCAGATTCCTACCAGTGCTATACCGGGTACCATTTTATGTAATGAGGAAAGGCTGTGGAACTAGAAGAACAACAGTGAATGCCACATGTGCTAAGCTGGGAGAGACCCCACATCTGGCCTGATGCATTGCACTGGTCCCATAGGGAAAACAGTACTGACATGGCATCCTACAGGTTACACTCAAAATAGGTCTGTGTGGCCTTCAGATCTAAGGGTCAGAAAATCCAGACTTCATCAGAGCCACATCAGGTGTCATTTTGTGTACAGAGGAAAAGATTGTGGAATTAGAGGAACAACAATGATTTGCACATGCGCTGAGCTGGGGGAGATTTCATTTCTGGATCAACACATTGCACTGGTTCCATAGGGAAAATAGCACTGACTTCTACAGGTTCCATCCAAAATAAGTCCAGGTAGTCCTCAGACCTAACGGCCAGCAGGTTCCAGCAAGACCAGCACCACAGACAACCCAGTGATCTAGGACAGCTGCTGTCTCCCTAATCCTGGACACTGCTTGAGCCAGGAGTGGGAGAAGGGCTGTGCAGGCAATGGTGTGGCCCCAGAACAGGATCCCAGGAGATGAGGAATGGTGAGCCAGGAGCTGGGGCTATGGAGACTGTGGTAGAAACCTAGCACAATAGCCCAGGACTGAAGCTTGCCGGAAGGAGTGGCACAAGTGATTGCCAATGAAGACCTGGGTACTGAGCACAATCAGTCAAATCAGCCTGCAGTCCAGTGGGCAACACAGCTTAGAAACCAGCCCTAAGGAGAGGAATCTGCTAGCCACAACGGCAATGACTGTGATCAAAGAAGCAACACAGGCACAATGACTATTGCTGATGCCTCCCTCACAAAGGAGCAAAAGCCTTTGTCAACCTCAGAGTAAGCTGAGGAAGACATCGAGGAAATGGGGGACAATGGATTTTAAAAACCTATTATAAAGCTTCTTAACAACAACATCAAGCATGTATGGGAGTCCAAGGAATTTTAAGGAATAAGTTATACAGGAAATAGTAACACTGAGATAAACTCAAGCTGAATTATTAGAAATGAAAGACACAATGGAGCAACTTAAAAATTCAGTGGAAAGCCTCAACAATAGAATGAATGAGGCAGAACAAAGAATCTCAGGTTTGGAAGACAATTCTTTCAACCACGAGGGGAAAATTAAAAATCTGGAAGTAGAACTGAGTCAAACTAAAAAAAAAAAAAAAAAGCATTCAAGAATTAAGGGACACTATTAAGCAACCAAATATATACAAGTCATGGGAGTTCCAGAGGATACAGGAAGAGAAGCTGGGTTTAAAATTATATTCAATAAATAATAAAGGAAAGCTTCCCTAGTTTGGAAAAAAAGGGGGGGGAGGGGCGGGACAAAGTACAGGAGGGGCACAGAACTCCCAATAGGGTTGACCAAAACCAATTTTTGCCATGACTCATGAAAATCAAACCCTCTTCAGTTCAACAAAAGGAAAAAAATCTTTAAATATAAACGTGAGATAATCAATAGAAGAATTCCAATCAGACTCACTGTTGGCCTCTCAGAGGAAACTCTACAAACCAGAAGAGAATGAAGTAACACATTCCAGATTCTAAAAGAACAAAAAAAATGTCAACCCAGAAAATGTACCCAGCAAAGCATTTCTTCATCTTTGGAAATGAAAGGCAAGACATTTGGACTTCAAAACACCAATTTTGCTTTTACTAAATGCATGACCTTGGGCAAGAAATTTAATCTCATCCGCTCTATCATGGAAATAACATTTACCTTAGGAGGATATTTGAGGCAATAATGCATGTGAGATAATACACTTAGCACAGTGATTGGGGCATAGAAAGATTTCAATAAACAGTAGCCATTGTTGTTGTTAGTTATACATTATTGTTATTAAATAAACTAGAATTTTAACGTCAGCCTTTTCTCTAGTTCATGTCAAACCTCTGAACAGGTTTTTCTTTGGATGACTACTTGGTCCTAATGTACCACATGAGCCAATGCGAGTGCTTCTATGGCAATCAAGAAGGTACTCAGTGTTCAAAATGTTACCCACAAACATTTAGAAGAAAATGAAAAGCTTTTCCTTTGAATTTGGCCTTTTCAGTCAGCACCTCCTCTTCAAGTTGAATGGGACCTTTGGCACATTTTTCTGATGGCTCGAGTACTGAGCCTGATCATGTTTATATTCTAATATCCTATGGTTCCAGGAAATTCCTAAAAGAAATTCCAAAGAAGAGTGTGTTGTGAGAAAACAGCTGGGTTTCACATCATGTGCATGAGTGAGAGGGGAGATGGCTCTTCTCAAGGCTCCTTCCTGAATGACCTTTTACTGTAAACGCACGTCTCCTGCTGACAGAGTGGGTGGTAGCCATCAGAGATCTGCAGAGGAACACAGAGCTGCTGGGAGTGGGGAGGGGGAAGACTCAAGCAGGACAGATTTAATCATGTGAGTTATACATTTCCCAGCTCATCAGAAGGGTTGATGGAAGTCATTCTGGAAGCTGCCACCTCAGCTTGCTGGAGTGTAGCAAGCTTGTGGAGCGGGGGTTGAGGAGAGGGTAGGGGACTGGAAATGGATGTTGGGTACCAATGTGAGCATCTCAGTACGTGTGGTATGGGGCAAGACTTGGTTTAGTCACTAGACTAATGCACAAGGCCCCTTTTTCAAAATTTTTGAATAGTCAGCACAAACCCTGGCAAAGCACTAGATTGTCTGATACCTAGAGACGCATATGTGGCTGTCCTGTGTCTCCCGCTCCTGTGACATGCCTGTTTATCTGCTCACTTCTTCTGAAACCAGATCTTGGGCTTTGGGTTTCAGTGTTCTCCATAGAACAGATAGAGTCATCCACCTTTGTTGTTTAGAGGAAAGAATGAGATCCTGCAGGTCAACAGCACCCAGCACCTTGCCAGAAACGGTGACAAGCCACATTTCTCATCCATGTGGGAGACCTGGAAGAGGCTCTAGGCGCCCAGCCCCTACCTGGCCCAGCCCCAGACATTGCAATCATCAGCAGATGAAAGACCTCTCTCTCTCTCTCTCCCTGTCTGCAATTCTGCTTTTCAATTAAACTAATTAAATTTACTTGGCATACAATGATGCTTCAAGTGGTGTGTGGCAAAAGATGAATTACAATAAAGGTTTAGGAGGCAGCATTGTGGCACAGTGGGTTTTGCTAACCCACAATGGCATCCTGTAGCAGTGTGCTGGTTGAAGTTCTGCCTGCTCTACCTTCCCATCTAGCTCCCTATTCGTGCACCTGAGAGGAATGTAGCATGTGATGATCCAAGTATAGAGAACCCTGTCACCGCCTGGCACACCAAGAAGGAGTCCCCAGGTCTGGGCTTTGATCTGGCTTAGCTCTGGCTGATGCGGCCATCTGGAGAGTGGACCAGCACACAGAAGTGCAGCACACTCCTGCTCTGTGTCTTTCTCATTCATACACACCACACATACACACACGCTCCTCTTCCTCCTCCTCTCTCTTCTGTTGCTTTGTCTTTCAAATAAATACATGCATCTTTCAAAGGCATTTGTTTTGATACAAAATATTTTCAAACCTATGTCTAGCTGTTTCGCAATATGTATTTTCCAAGAATTTTATGGAGACCCCATGTAATAAGTTACATACCTAACACAGAAGTAGGGGACAAATGAGAAATGGAGAAACCAATCCAAAAAGTGGTCACAAAGGAAGAATAATGATGGACCTACAGCATGATATACAATGATGAAGAAACAGAAAAGCCCCGAAAAGCCCAGCACATCTGTATGCAGGCACTCAGTGTGTAACAGTGAGATGCTTTGTTTAGATTTCTAGCAGCCTACAAACTGTTTACGACATGATGTTGAGAGTGAAAAAAATAAAGGGTCTAGGCTACAAATCAGTGCATAGCATCTAAGAAAATGACACAGGAAGGAAACACGCCACCGTGAAAACAGGCCTGCGCTGGGACAGCTGCTTCTTCTATACGTGTCTGTATTTCCCCAGTCCTAGAAGGGCACATGTTACAGGCACAGGATGTGGGCCCAGACTTGCTTCATGCATATGAACTGCTGCTATCCCTGAGCTTATTAAGCATATCATCAAAAGAAAATAAAAGCTTAGGAGAAGATTTAAAGGAGACATTCAGGGAAAGAAATCTTTACTTTGCTGGTTCCCTCTCCAAATGACTATAGTGATGGGCTGGGACAGGCTGAAGCCAGGACCCTGAAACTGCTTCCAGATCGGTCTCCCATGTGGGTGCCAGGAGCCCAAACACTTGAGCCATCTTTTGTTGCTTTCCCAGGCGAACTAAAGGTAGACCCTCTACCTCACACCCCATACTAAGGTTAGTTTAAAATGAATCAAAGACTTAAATGCGAGAATTGAAACCATAAAACTTAACAGGATAAAATATGGGTGTAAATCCTTGTGATCTTAAGCTAGACAATGGTTTATTAGTTCTGACATCAAAGGCATAATTCACAATAAACATACTAGATCTTCTCAAAATTTTAAAACTTTCTTAGGCAAATAACCCTATTGAAAAACTAAAGAAGGCTTGTAAGCAGCAGTGATGGCCCAACTAATCTGGCTCCTGGATTTGGCTGTCACAGTCTGGGGCTGCTTTGGGTTCAGCAGCCGGGATCTCTCTCTCTATCTCTCTCTCTCTCTCTCTCTCTCTCCCTCCCTGTATCTGCTTCTCAAATACATATAGTTAGCAGGGATCAGGAATGGAGTGACTGCTAATGGGTATGGAATTTTTCTTTCAGGTGCCAAAATGTTCAAGAATTACCTAACAGTGGTGACTGCACAACTTTATATTAAAAATCACTTAATTGCAGAGTTTAAAAAGAGGGAATTTTATTGTGTGCAGATAAAACAAACAATTCCTTTATTCACCAGTTGTAACTCACCAGTTGTAATACTTCAATGATCCTTAAAGTAAGCACTGTAAATAAGCCACAAAAGAAAGCAGGAGATGAGTAAATAAATGCCTCGTATTTCTTGCAGAGCTGAATTTGTGATCCGAATAAATGCCTTGTTGGCTGTCTCAGTATTCCACTGCTGTCTGTTCTGGTATGATTCTATTTTAATATTTACATTTTTGTTCTCAAGGGTCTTAACAACTCTGCTCTTCATTAGAGCCTGTGTGAAGGCTCTTCTCTACCACTGGGGTGCCTCGGGGTGCCCTGGACTCTCTTTTAATAAGGGGGTGATATATGCCTTCCTTGTCTTCTCACGTGGCCCATCAGGTGTGGACTGTCAGGTGGACCCCGGGGCTGGCACAGGTGGCCAGTAGTTAATGTCTTCAGTGAATTCCTCTTTTGAAATCCTCCTTCTCCATCCCCACAGCCTCGAGCTTTAGGGTCACTCCCATCACCGGGGAGGCTGAAAAAACAGATGCTGAGTTTTGCACCCTGAGTTTGTGACTTGGCAGGTGTGGGACATAGCCTGAGAATCTGCATTTCTGTCAAGCATGGGAGGGAAGGAGCTCATTGCTGCTGCCGATCCGGGGCTGCACCTTGAGCCAATGGCCCATGTTCCTGAGCATCCTATACTGCTGAACAGGGCACTGCTATTTGGCGATCCAGACTCTCCCCAGTGTGCTATGAGTATAAGGGAACTATTTCCTTTCATTGTGAATTTACTTAGCCTCACAGGGTGTCCCACACAGGCCTGCCTGGGTGGCACCTGCTAGTTGGGCCTGACTCTTGGTCCTGGATTCAAATTCCTGCCCTGCACCTCACTCTGCCTCTCCAAGTTCAGTGGTTGCCTCTGCAAACTGAAATGAGAGCCTGATTTATGGGGTAAGCACCAAGTGAAAAGATAATTACTGAATAGTTCAGCACCAAGTGGCAAGGTGCTCCGTAAGCATTTGCTATTAATAGTTCTCGTTCCTCCCTTGCCTTTGTCAAGACACATACTCCTTCTAGAATTTTACTCATAAGTTTCTCTTGGCCTAGGGTATCTTTTCCTGCAGTCTGTCCGTTCTTCCTTCCTTCCTTCCTTTCTCCTTTCCTTTCTTTTTCCTTCCTTCCTTTCTTCTTTCCTTTCTTTCATCTTTTAAATTAATTTATCTAAAAGTCAAAGTTACAGAAATAAAGGAAAGGGACAGAAAAAAAAAATTTCACTCACTGGCTCCCTCCCCCAATGATTGCATCAGCCAGGGCTGAAGCAGATGAAAGCCAGTGGTCTGGATTTCCATCTGCATCTCCCGTGTGGGTGGCAGGGGCCCAAGGATCTTGGCCATCCTCTATTGCCTTCCAAGGTGCACCAGTAAGGAAATGGAGCAGCCAGGACTTGGAACTGGCACTCGTGGGAGGTGCGGGTGCTGCAGGCAGTGGTTTACCGCACTGCACCACGACACTGGCATTCCTTGTTTTTTTTCCCAACCAACCTCATTCTATCCTTTCAAAATATGTCTCCAGACTACATGTGCTGTTTGTCCCATGCATGGAGACTTTCTGCTAAACGTAGTCTCAGCGATCTTTGTCAATCATTAGTTCAGAAATACACATGGGCAACCCTATGTGTATATCTGCAGCTTCTATATTTACATTGGGGGAGGGAACCAGTGATTGAAAATTCAATCAAACTTGGATTAAAAAATACTAGGAAAAAATTTTTCCAGAAAGTTCCAAAAAGCAGCATTTGACTTTGCAGTGCACTAATACTCTGCAGAATCCATTTAAATGAAGTGTACCCTCTGTTCAGCATTGTAAGCAATGCAAGCATGACTGTGAGAGAATGTACATAGGCCTTATGCAAAGACCAACACCATTTTATATAAAGGACTTGAGTATCCACGGATATTTGATATCCATGAAAAGGATTGGGATCAGGCGTCATGGGAACCCATCCCTCATGGGCACCAAGGAGCAACTGTCTTATAACAGGCTGTCACCACTGTATTAGTTAACTGTCACATGGCTTCAACTAAATTGTAGAGGCCTGGAGTGCTGAAAGCTAACACAAGGCTGCTGGACTCATGTCCACTGCCAACTCTACATCCTAGGAAGAAACTTGCAGAAAAAGAAGTTGGATTCTTAACAGACTAACCAGTGAATGAAGACATACAGTTGCCTGCCATAAAGAAGTGGCAAGTGCTATGAGAACGCCTACTTTTAGATGTTGTGGCTTTGGGGCTGCATTTAGTTGTGTGAGCATTGGATCTGCTTCCAGCGGGGATCTGGAGGCAGATGGGGGCTGAGTGTTATTTTATTCTTTAACATGAGTTTCTTAGCTGAAATACATCAGGGCTACAACTCTGTTGTGAAAAACCTGCAATTGCCACTCAAAATATGTCCATTTGGGGGCCGGGTGGCAGGGGAACTGAGTGGAAATCTTGGTATTCTTATCTCTCTCCCTTTCTCTCAAACATTTATTTATTTTCATTGGAAAGGTGGAGTTGCAGAGAGAGGAGAAACAGAGAGAGACCTTCCACTTGCTGATCCACTCCCCCCAAATGGTCTCAACAACAAAGCTGAACCGAAGCCAGGAGCCTCACCCTGGTCTCCCACACGGGTGTAGGGTCCCAAGGCTTTGGGTTGTCCTTGACTGCTTTCCCAGGCCACAAGCAGGGAGTTGGATGGGAAGTGGAGCAGCTGGGACACAAGCCATCACCTCTATGAGATGCTGGTCCTACAGGCGGAGGCTTAATGCACTACGCCCCGGTGCGAGCTCTGACTTTAATTTTCTAACATCCCAGCTTGGAAGAATCACAGCTGCCCCATTTTCTCTTGTTTTACAGGCAGAAGCAGGTGGGACCGATGGTTTACAGCATTCTCCAGATTCCTGGAGCACTGCTGAGACGGAGATTTCCCTGAGGTTTGATTCCTGCAAAAATGAATCTTTTGCGTTCCAAGTTATTGAAATTTTTCTCTTATTAAGAAGCACTTTTGGGTCCCAGCCTTTTCCTCTATGCTCATGAATATGGTGAAAATAATAACAAGGGTCGGAACCTGTCCCCAGACCCAGACATCTCACCCTCCTTTGGTGGAGGGTTTATCACTAAGTTTATCACTGCACAGAACAATGGGTTCTCTGCCAACCACAGGCACTTGGGAGCACTATCAGCGTTGCCTTTTGCAACCATTTACATCGATAGCTGCAATTGCAAACTTTTTAAAAACAAAACAAAAAAAAATAAAAAAAGATTGATTGATTTGAGAGGCAGTGACAGAGGAAAAGAGGGAGAGACAGAGAAAGACATCTTGTATCCCCTGCTTCATTCCCCGCAAACTAACCACAAAGGACATGATGGAGCCAGACTGAAGTCAGGAACCCCAAACTCCATCCAGGTCTTCCAAGCTGGTAGCGAGCCAAAGTGCTTGGTAACATCCACAGGGAGCTGGATTGGAAGGGAAGCAGCCAGAACTCAAACCAGTGCTTCAGTTTGGGATGTCAGCATGGCAGGCAGCATCTTAAACTGCTGTACCACCACACCAATCCTTGTTGCTAACTTTTAAAATGCATCATCCTGTGTGTCCTCTGAGTCTCTCATAAGGAAAGTCATATAATTGCCTTCATTTGACAGAGGACATAAATGAGACTCAGACGTCACTGGGGGGGGGGGCTACCTGGTTCTGTGGCCATTAAGATACGGGGTACAGGAAGGAATTGGGTGGACCAATGCCACTTCTTGCATGGAGCTGTGCCCTTTGGAAAGTGGCCATCCAGCTGCACACTGCACTGTATCATGGTACTTCGAAACGTTCATGGAAAATGCAATGGATTAAAAGACCAGTTTATTTTGGTGCAATAAAAAAATGGAGAGCCTTGCATAGATTGTCCATGATACACATTCTTTTTCAGGTATCCTTTCGGGGTGGCTCATTGTGACACCTGGACAGCGCAGAGATGTGTCACATCTTACCTTGCCTCACAGTTCTTTTGTCCCCAATATTTCTCCCTGCTCTAGGTTTGCACTTGCCAGTTAGAAGATCAGCACTTTGCAGTTTCCATGGTGTAGTGGTTGTCACAAAAGATCAGCACTTTAATATTTGCTTTCTGGAGGACCTATGCAAATGTGGTTATTTTGTTTTCTCAATTTCCAAATGTGGGTTGCTGTGTGGAAATAATTCATTGAGGCATGAAGAAAGCAATGAATAAAACAACATATACCGAAATTCCAAAGAACAGCCCAACACAAGCAGGGAGTATCCTGTGAATACAGAATGGGCATCTATGTAGGCCAAGCAAATGATTATTTCACAGAAGAAATAAGAATCCAAAGTTGAGTTATGCGTACATCTTGCCATATTGTCTTCTACGACACTTGTCAGGCTTTTGCTTTCTTTTTACCTACCCCCAAAAGAAAAACTAAACTAAACAACAACAAAAAGAAAAGCACCCCCCAGGCTCTCCACTGGAACAATCAGATTTTTTTTTTTCTAGAATAAGTACAAAATAAGGCTTTGCGCTGTGCACTTTCGTTGCCAAAACCCTGGAGACATCATTCAGACTCCCACTCCTTATACTAAAAACAGGTAGTTTACTTTGCTGCCAAGAATCTTATAAACCAGTCCCAATTATACATGTCATGCCAGAAGAAAAAGAAGAGTTGAATCGCAGAATCCCTTTAGAGAACATCTCTGTGGACATTGCAGAAAAGCCCAAGAGCTTCACCTGGACAAAAGCTTTCACTATCCAATGTGCACGAGCAGATATTTTATGTTATGATTGGATGAAGATTCCTGTGTCCCAAGTGTGAATGCATCTGTGTGCGTGTATCAGTCAACTTCAGGCTGGGCAAAAAGGAGCAAGCAGTCAAATCAGAGGCGCCACTTTCTTCAAGTCTAGTGCCATGGCGTGACGCCTGCCACCTTCCTATACAGTGGCTGCGACTCACAGAACCAGTGTCTGCCTAGATCCTTTCAGCCGAGAAACAGGGAAGAGACCCCCTTCTCTAAATGCTGTAGTCTGGAGTGACACACTGAGAAACACCGAGAGGAGATGATGCAGGGACAGCACGACATGGGTTCACCAGGGTGCCTGTCTGAGGGGGAGGTATTTCTGATTCCCTTGTTGCGGAGTTCCATAAGAACCGTACTATTGGGGAACGTGTGTGCACACATGCGTGCTCTTCATAAGCCAGCAGGGAAGACGTGTCCTTCCCATGAATCCAGCTGATGGGGTGTGCACTCTTTTCCCAGCACAAGGGGGCGCTGCCAGGTAAATGAAATAGACTCCTACTCAAACCTGCAACAGGATTATCCCCAGAGGAGGCCCTATTCTCAACCGCGTGGCTCCCAGTCTCCATATCTGTATTTAAGAGCATTGCAAGGAATCCAAATACATATATTTCTCTTCTGTCTGTTGCATCAAGGAACCTTTTGAAAAATCCTTCACTCAATGACTTCAGACCCAAACTATAAACTTAGCACCCAAAGCAAGCTCTTCAGGTCTCTTTCTAAAACAGCCACGTTCTCCTGGAAACAATGCAATTGTGTGAGTCTGCCAAGGAGAGGTGATCTGTTTCACTCGTGGGTGAAATAGA
This sequence comes from Ochotona curzoniae, assembly GCF_017591425.1. Taxonomy (NCBI): domain Eukaryota; kingdom Metazoa; phylum Chordata; class Mammalia; order Lagomorpha; family Ochotonidae; genus Ochotona; species Ochotona curzoniae. The sequence continues at coordinate 5,889,908 of NW_024466446.1, read as the reverse complement.
TATATGACATATTGCTTCAAACAAATCTATGGCACATTTAACATTCAAGCTCACATGCTACAACAGAACAGGAGGAAATTATTTTCAACAGTAACATGCAACCCAAGCGTGGATTAGGCACCCATTGTCTTCAAGATGAAGCATTCATTCTCTCCATTCTTAAGCAACAGCCCATCAACGTTACAACTGACAGAGTAGGAACCGAAGGCAGGATGCTCTAATTCATTGGAAATAAGGAATAAGCAAGTCCCAGCCTCGTGTGTGTGCTCCACCCAGATACATAGCAGCTCCTGGTATGAGATGTATTTTTTTCAGATGTTGACAAGCACTTTTACTCCAATGGTGATGGGAGCAGGGGTCTACTTAGTGGTTAAGGTGCTTGCATCCGTTGTGAAGGTCCTACAGGCTTGCATCCCAGATCCTGTTTCCTGCTTTCTGCTAATGCAGTCCCTAGAAGGCAGCAGTGTGGCTCTACTCATGGGTCCTTCCCCCCTTGTGGGAGAACTGCTTCCTCTTCTGGGCTCCTGGCTTTGGCCTTGACCACTGGGAGTATTTGAAACATTAACAACAGATGGGAGCTTGCTGTCTGCTTCTACTCTCTCTCTCTCCACCCACTATCAAAAAGCCTTATTCTTTTATAAATTGAATTCTAATGAATATTTTAAATTTTCTTCAAATTGCCATTAAATGGCTTCTAAAAGGAAAAAAAAAATTATTCAGGAAAACCCCTACGTACTCTGTTGAACAACCTTAGGGGAGTCGGTAGACTTGGGGAGGGCAGGACACTCATCTGGCTGTGGAGTCCCCTGGGAGCTGTGGCCAGGAGGGTGCCTAGAACTGGCAGAGTCTTGATGCCACTCCTGGGCCTTCTTCCTGCTCTGATGCCCTACTCCCTGATATGAAGAATATTCAAACTCTTAGGGTTTAGAAGGCGAATTTCCCTCCAAAGCCCAAGCAGCTAAGGGACTCAAGTACTTGGGTTATCTCCCGTTGCCTCCCAAGGTATGTACCAGCAGGAAGCTCAAATTAAAAGAGTGGAGCTGGGACTTGACAGTCACTTCCAAAGGGAATTGAGACACCTGAAATGGCCTCTAGCCCACTGTGCCAAGCTTCTGCCTGCCCCAGAAATATACATTTTAAACCAGCACTCCCTCCTCCGCCCCCGTGCACTCCAGCTTGTTGGAAGGCTTGGAGACACGTGCTCAAAATGGATTCATGAAAACATAAGATGACAATGACAATGACCACTTGAAGTGAAGTTGAGTTTAAAAGCTCCTCTGTTGTGAAAACAGAATTTCAGAGAGCAGTTTCCAGCCCTTCCCCCCTCCAGCCCTTCCCCCCAACTTATATGCTCCTTGAGCAATAAAGCGTTCAGTGTTGACAGAAGCCAAGTTTCTTGCCTTTTATGGCTAAAACATCACGCGAGTGACTCAGTTTCTCCATGTGTGAGCACAAAAATTCCAGTAACCTCCCGAATTCACAGCACTTCCACAGATAATGACCTTCTGTTCTCAGATGGAAGTCATTTCATTAGCATAAATGGACGCATATTTTATAAACACAGGCGCATGTGTTTCGTATTCCACTCCTATTTATTTACCCATTCTGTAAACACATGTATACACAGAGCCAAGCCACACGGAACGCTACACACACGGCAGGCCTGCAGTTGCTGCCCTGGGGGCTTTTGTCTCAGGTGGTAAATACCACTCAAAGGCTGTCAGGGTCCCCTTGCTACTTTTACCAGGTGAAAATGTAGCCTGCTGCAGGCCAGGCTCTGAAATTGTCCTCGGCCTTCTTTCCTGTCCTTAAAGCTCCAATTTACAGAAGGAAAAGTCATGCATTCTCAACCGTCCACCATGTATAATGACCTGTTTCCAGAGCCTTCTCAGGCCATATGTGAGGAATTCCAATTTCCCAACATCCTGAACTTAAGCAAGAAGTTAAATGAGTTAACGAGGGAAGGCAGATTTACAGAAAGAAGGTACAGAGAGAAAGACCTTCTGTCCTCCCTGATCCACTCCCCAAGTGGCCATAATGGCTGGGACTGAGCTGATCTGAAGCCAGGAGCCAGGAGCTGCCTCCAGGTCCCAGGCCACAAGCAGGGAGCTGGATGGGAAACAGGGCTGCTGGGATTAGAACTGGTGCCCATATAGGATCCTGGTATGTATAAGGTGAGGACTTTAGCTGCTAGGCTACTCCCTTCTTCGTCATAGAGTGGCAGGCGCTCTCAGCTGGTTCATCACAGCTTGTCCTCACAAAGGCCTGGGGATTCGGCATGCTTGTCCTACTTTCTAGAGGAGACAACAGATGCTCAGGGAGAGTCAACAGCTGGCTCAAGGTTTAACAGTGAATTAGCAGCTGAGACAAGACCAGAACCCCCAACCCACATCCTGCCTAGTGCTCCCCTCAAAATTCACATGCTTCTCAGAACCTCGGTCAGAAAGAAGCTCAATAAAAATGGGATCAGTTACATGAGTCGATATCAGACAAGGGTGTCCCAGCATCCACATGCAAGGAGCACAGATACATCAGGAGACATTCAACTGCTGTTGTAGGAGGCAGAGAAAGGAGGGGAGAGGATGGCTCCCAGTACAAGGACTAAGCAAAACACCAGGAAATGATTCTGTTAACCCTCCACAGCAGATTTCTGTTGGCCACTTGAATCTGGACCTCCCGTCCCCCAGAAGTGTGAAATATCCGGGGCTTGAAGTCACCTGGTGTGTGGCACGTTGTGACAGTATCCACAGGGAAGTCATACAAGTCATAACCCTAAGCAGTATGCCTAGTTATTGTTGTGGTTTTGGAAAACAAAGAGAAAATATGTAGTATGCATGATCCCTCATTCTAGAAATCAATGCTACGGACTCCGTCTTCACTTTTTCTTCACTTCCTCCCAACAGCCATTTCAATCATCTTCTGAAAAGCAGTAGCAGAGGTGGGCATTTGGTCAAGACAGTACTTGGGACACCTGTGCTTATTATCAGAACACCTAGGTTGGACTGCCAGTACTTCCTTGTAAAGCACACCCCGGCGGGGGTGGGGGTGGGGGAGAGCCAGCCTGGAAGGCCTGGGTGCAGTTCCAGGCTCCCAGCTGTGACCTGTTGCAGCTCTGAATTATGCAGATGTTTCAACAGTGAGCCAGCAAATGGAAGATCTCTCTTGTCTCTTTCATCTTCCAATTAAAACAGAAGCAGTTCGCTTAAGGTTTTTTTTTTTTCCTCTTCTACAGCTTGAGCACCTGTATTCTTCATGAGATATGCCTTTTAAACAGTGGAGATGGCTAGAAACTCTCACATCCATGTATTTTATCACTACCACTGTCATCATCATCTCAGCGCTCTGGAGTGAATCCAGTTGAAATGACTAGTGGTTGCATCTTTGTCTTGAAACTTGGACATTGAATACAGGGCAGCAAGCTATGGGGAGGTCCCCCAGAAGATGGCAGTGTGGGTCTCAATAAACAACCCACACAGCACTGCCAGCCGCAGAGCCAGCTTGAAACGCCCAGGAGAGGTCTCCGGAGGGGGCTTTCTGAAGGGCCTTAGAAATGGCACTTGGACCACCAACTATCTAGAGAGGCCACTTCAAGCAAATAGTTTCCAACTTAGCATGGTTCTTTCTTCTTATTACAGAAGGAGCCATTGAACTGCGAACTGAAGCTCCTCCTCTGAAAAGCTTACAGTTCAGACACTGGACATTTTGTCCCCACTATGTTGACATGCCAACAATAATCTCTATATTGAGTAACCAAATGGTATAAGAGTTTAAGGCGGGCCTTCCACTTCTAGTATGTTTACACTGTAGCTCTAAGAAGAAAGGGCCGATCCAAAAAACTCATTTATCTGTACACTTACATGCATTTTCTTTCTTTTCCTTTTTGTAAGACTTTCATATCTGGATTTGGGTTTTTTTATTTTAATTTTATGATGCAGTTTCCTAGATACTGGGATTTATCCTACTCCCCTCCTCAAATCCCTTCTCCCAGCTGATTTCGCATGTTATTACAAAAGGATAGTTATTTACAAACAGTCATAAGTCCATCATTCTGCTACTAAGTGTATTCTGACATTATAGGTGTGTATGGTAGAGTCCAGCATCCTATTGTGAAGATGTATTTAACAGTTTCCTTGGGAGTCCATCTTTGATTTGGAAGTGGAGAAACAGAACACATTGTATCCTCACATCTGGCTATGATAGTCTCTATTACACAGCTACTACACATCCCCTTAAATGAAAAGCCATAAAACAAAATCAACAATAAAAAGAACAATAGAAAATTGACAACAACATGAAGTTAAATAACATGCTACTGAATAACCACTGTGTCACTGAAGAAATAAAAAAGGAAATCAAAAACCTTGAAGAAAATGATGCTACTATATGACCTGCATGGCTGAAAGAAATGTCTTCCTGAGATTCTTTGTTCTGCCTCATTCATTCTATTATTGAGGCTTTCCACTGAATTTTTAAGTTGCTCCATTGTGTCCTTCATTTCTCATAATTCGGCTTGAGTTTATCTCAGTGTTACTCTGAGGTTGACAAAGGCACTGGGGGGGGGGGCGTTCTGTAACATAAAATTAACCCTGTTCTTGCACCTGCAGTCTGCTACCCCTTTTAATGGATGTAATATATGCTGGGCTGATTCTGTGCCATTATAACACAGTCAAATGAGAAAGTGATTGTTACAACCATAAAGGCATATTTTTATGATCAAATATGATTTTTCATGAGTGTGATCTAACCTTGACTCTTGGATATTATCTTCAATCAGAATCACCTAGAGAGATTATTAAGCTTTGGGCTACTGGACCCTACTCAGCAGTAAGTCTGGGTGAAGTGGGTGAAGCCAGAGAGCCTACAATCCTAACACAGATTCAGATGCTGCCAGAGGATGTTGTGAGGACTGCTGGGCTGGAACAAAGGAAGAGAATGTGTCTTGGCTGTACTTAACACAAAGTTAAGGAGAGTCTTTTCATGGTATTAGAAAATGTAATCCTAGCCTTTATGATGATGTGTGTATGGGTGTGCACATGTATGTGCGTGTTTTCAACACTGAGATGTAGCTGAAGTGTTAAGCTCTTACAGCTCATGCCACATTCAGTGAACGTGTCATGTTCATGCATGAGCAGATGACACCTGCCTTCTGATGTCCACATACCTCATTCACCGTCTCTGCCCTCTCCTCCCCAGGAGCTGATGGTTACCAAAATGTATGACAGAATAAATGTGGCCTGCAGGTTATTCCCAAAGACCAGAAGAGAAATATAGATAGGGCCAGCACTGCTCTTCAGAATGCCACAAGCGGCCGTTGTCAGTGTTGGAGTCCCTGCTAGCAATCCAGTGCTGTACTCAGCAACCTGCTCATGAGAGTACCCAGATTCTGCCAACATTGTATCTTCCCATTTATGATTTCTTGGTCACTGTGGGTTGGGCTATCAGCTCCAGAGGCTGGGGAGTGCCGAAGCACAACACCAATGTCATGCCCAGCATCTGGTAAGAGCGTCTTGCTGGTGGGAACCTCCTGTAGAGTTCTGACATGGACAGAGCACCCCAAGATGAGACAGAGCCAGTGTCAAGTTCCTTTCTCCCATCCCCTTCTGAAAAAAGTCACTAATGCCATCATGTGTCACCTCCCTTATGACCCTATCTAACTCTAAGACCTTCCTATAGACTCCACTTCCAAACACCACGACCCTATAAGACATTGGGGGTTGAATTTCTGATACATGACATCTAGGGTTCATGTTGAAGCCATGTCACTGTCTGTCTTTTCTCTCTTTCCCCTGAAATGAAAAGAGCAGAGAATTCTCTTTGAGTTAATATGTCCCAAGAACAGTGGCTGGAAACTAAGAGGATACATCCCTGAATGAATGCACAAAAACTGAAAATAGCCTTCCTGTCCCAACCACTCACAAAATGTGTAGGAATACCACATCATTTTAGCAAAGTATGCATTAACCCTAGCAAAGTACAAAATCCAGGGATAAGCTCCACTTGTTTTAAAAGATTCATTTATTTACTTAAAAAAGCAAAGCAACATGGATTGGGGGAGAAAGAGGGTGATTTCCATCTGCTGATGCTTCATCTGGTAACAGCTACAACAGACAAATCTGGGCTAAAGCTGAAGTCAGGAACCCAGAACTCCATCTGGGACCCCACAAAAGTGGCAGGGACCAAGCACTCAAGCCATCTTGCTTTGCCTTGCCAGACACATTGTTCAGGACCTGGACTGGAAGCCAGCAGACAGGGCTTCAACCAGCTCTGATACGGAAAGCAGGTGTCACGAGCAGTGGCTTAACTCAGTGTGCTGTATGAGCAACCCCCTCCCCTACATCTTAACACAATAACAAATTCATGTAATTCAACTAAGAGTTAACTAATGTCGGTGAAAATGTGAGTATAAAATCAAAGAAGTTAGTGCTGGGAGAGACTAAGAGATTCTCTTGAGTTCATAAGCTTGATAGGCAAGGAAGAAGATCCTCTGGCTGAGGAGCACATGAGAGTGAGGGTCAGGACCTCCTTCCTAGCTCAGAGATGCTCCCTATGTTTGCTGTCGGATACCCTGGTGGTGAGCCCAGTGATGATGTCTTCCCAGGTACTGTACATGGACCTTCCACAAGTGTGCAGGTGTGCTGACTGGGGGTGACCAGAGACTCACCTTGGTCCCTCTGTTGCCCTCAAATAAAGTAGTTTGTGATTCTACACAGCTTCCAGTTCACACTCACACCACGTGGTGAGGTTTTCTGTATTCTGATTTTTCAGGAGCTCTTAACACTCACATTCTATGAGTGCTGAGCTCAACACTGTGTAGCTACTCCCTCCAGTCTCATGTTCTACTCTCCTGCTCGTGTCACGTACCATTTGGGTTTGGAAATGAAACCCATCACAGGTTTAGAAAGGGTGGTTGAAGCTGATGCTTAAGGTTCTGCATGGAGAGCTTTATGGATTAACATCATTCAAAAAGAAAAGGAGAACTTAAGAGCCAGGAGCTCAAAGATGGAACTGAACTGAAGGAAACACAGGCAGACATTCACGTAAGTGCTATCAAAGGCTTGCCCTTGATGAAAGGCAGGATTAGCGGAAGTAGTGTCCCCTGGATGCTGCAAAATGCAGCAGGTGCTCGGTCTTCAGTAACATCAATTCAGTACAAATATGTGCATGATGTTATAAGTCACAAATGGTTGACTAACAGCACCATTTGGCTCGAACTAAAGACAAAGTATTTTTTCCATGTTACTGATAAGAACCTCAATGATATAGTGGATAAATAAGCTGTCATGAGTTGTTCGGCTGGAAAATGGTGGGGTAGAAGACTTTTGAACCCAGGAAGGACAGACTTCATTCTCTTTCTGCCGTTCGACGGGACTAGGAAAAAGCTTAAGCTTAGGGAAAGCAGTGAGTGATTGCTCTGTTTGTATTAGAGTGGCCAATCTTTCTTTTAATAACTTATAGCGCTTATTCTTTTATAGTCATAAATAATGCATTTTAAGAAAACTGCAAGGACAATCTTGCAGGAGGCCTAAGTACTAAAAGAACCACAAATGGCTGTTTTCAGGTTATCAAATTTTAATAGCACTATTTTGTTACATACTGCATTCATCCTTTTAAAGAGAATGTTCCAAGAGCTCATTATGTGACTGTAGAATCCTGGGTCTCTTCACAGAGTGGTGAGCAAAAGCCAGCTCCTCCTGGTAGCAATACTTAGCTTCCTCCAGTGAGAGCAGATAAAGCACAAAGTATATTGAACTAAACAAAATGTGACTCCCAATGAATCTAGTAGATGTTAATGATACTCCTAACAATCTCTTGGGGTTGTCACAACCTTAAAAAGCTGCGATTTCTCATGGTACTCTGATGAGACTGAGTTACATGCAATCACGTGGCATCTTCAGCACTTATTTTGGGTTTCTGCATTCTAGTACCATGATAGTTCTCACGTAGCATGGATGGATTTAGTTCTCCGTGCACGCGGTTGCACAGTACTCACTTGGTGAATGAATATGAAGACAATGAGTGCTGTTAACAGGTCAACATCTTGGGCGGAGTGGCACAGCCAACTAATCCTCTAATTCTGTGATGTCAGCATCTAATATTGGTGCTGGTCTCAATGCTGGCTGCTCCACTTCTGATTCAGTTCCCAGCTAATGGTCTTGGAGGACAGCAGAAGATGGCTCAAGGCATTGTGTCCCTGAACCTCTGTGGGAGACTCAACTTTGGGTCAGCTCAGCTCTGGCCATTGCAGCCATTTGGGAACTAATACAGTGGATGAAAGATTTCTCTCTCTCCTCCTGTAACTCTGATTTTCATGTCAAATAAATAGTATCTAAAAAACCAACATCCTTGTATCATTTTATCAGACAGTTGAATAACCCCAGGTTAAGCTCTCTACTTCACAAGCCTGAGAATAAAACAGCAATTAGATGCTTTTCTGGCTACTCACATTGTGTATCGGCAACGGAATTTCAGGTCCAATACTGATTGGAACATGATGTATGACCACAGACACAGTTTTCGAGGACATGAGATTTTGGTCTTCATTAAGAAAGATAAAAACACGAAGGCAGACTGATACTGGAGTGCAGGAGGCTGGGTGAAGTCCAGCGAGCTCTGCTTCCCATTTAGCCTTGTGTAAGCGTGTGTGGGAAGGCAGCAGCAGAAAGTCTGAACAACATGGCTCTCACCACCCACTTGGGAGACCAGGATGGAGTTCCTGGCTCCTGACTTCAGCCTAGCCCAGCCTGGCTGTGGCTACCATTTGGGTAGTGAATTAGCAGACATAAAAGCTCCCTTTCTGTCTTTCCCTCTCGTTCTCTGTCACCCTCTCTTTCCAATAAATTAATACATTTAAACGGAAGGATGTTAGTTGATAGTTTCCTCATCAATGCACAGTGGGTGGGAAGCAATTCTATTTCCTCAACCGAAAGAGCTTCAGAAACGGACTTTTTCCAATTACAATAATATGTAACAGTACAAGATGTAGGCAAATAAACTTCTAAGTCAGAGGTTTCAGTTAGAAGGAACCGCATCCATTCATGGTAGATGAGATTCCTCACTCCCAGCTTCATTGAAACAAGAACCTGGGAGAATCAAGCAGCTGTGAGACCTCACAGTATCTTGCAATGCACTGTGTCAGTTTGGGTAGGATGAAATCAAGCTTCTTTCCCAGAATGCCCTTCCTATGGGTGGACAGATGAGTGTTACCTAGCTCCAGATCAGAGCTGTCTGAAAGAGGCGTTGCATGGGCAAGTGGAGTAATAACCTGTGACTTTTGTGAAGACCATGGTGACATGCAGACATTTTCAGGCATGCCAGAGGATTCCAGTTTGTCCGGTCCCCTGGGCCCCATGATGTCTTCCTTCCTGACTACTGGACTTTTCCATGGCAGCCTCAAGACCCATTCCTGGATGTCTGGCTATGGAACCAAGGAGATAGCAGCTTATTCCCCAGCTGCTTCTTGGTTGTCCCTCCCTCGTAGGGATCGGGGAGAAGGAGAAAGGAAGGGACTTGGGTATGCTTGGTTTCTGGAGTCAGCTGGTTCCTGGCTCCTGAGATCCTCCCATTTCCTTCCAAGCCTCCACTTCCCAGCACTTTCCACTGCTGTGCAAAGTCTAATTCCCACAACAGATCCCTCCAGAACTCGGGGTGGTACTGTATTCCCAACCAGATTCCAATAGAAACAGCCACAGTACAACCTCTTCTCATTTTGTTGTATTTGGGTTGACATTGAATACATTTTTAGAATAAAAAAATATCAAGCAATATAGTACAAGCACAAAGCAAAGCAAATATTCCACTCTACCCCACCCTCAGCCCACATACTTAGCCTCACCAGAAATACAAGAGTTAGTGTTAAGTTCCTACAAATTTACCTTTGAAGCTCAGGGTATGTTGAAAAGCAGAGAATGTTGTTGTGGTGGGTCTGGATAAATAAAAAGATTTTGTACCACTGCTGTTCTGGAGTCTCTGTGTGGATTATCTTTGGGCTTAGAAAAACAGATGTGTTTCACATTCCATCAACCTGATATAGAAGCATATAAGTTCAACAAAGTTTTCAGTGGAATTTCCCCTTCACTCTCATTAGGCCACCATCCAATATTTTTGTGCCAATTTCAACTAGAATTGCTAACAACGCCTCCCCCCCCCCACCCCATCAACCCAAAGAAACACATTTTTTTAAAAGAGTCCTTTGTGGCACATTCCATTTCTAACTTGAGGAGTACTGCATTTTTCCCAGAAGAACAACCTCTTGGGAAAAAAAAAATCAGGATACTTTGGGAAAGATGTCATAGCAACTGCTTAAACTGAGAACAGAGAGTGGAAATAAATCTTTCCAACCCCAGACTTCAGCTCCATTCATGCTTTTAACCATGGAAGATCCAAACAGGACATGAAAAAAAATCTAAACTTTTTTTTTCTTTAAGATCACCCTCCAGTGCTACAGCTGGGAAGGCATTCCCACTGGTGAGGACAAGAGTAGGATTGGGGGCAGGAAGTTGGGTTGGACATGGCTTTAGCCCCCATCAGCATGGGTGTGCACTGGGTTTGGGGAGTGACAGATTGGGCTAGACTCCGGCCCCCACTGGTACTCCTAAAAGCCAGATTCAGTGTAGAACAGGCTGTGCTAGGTCTTGACTCCTGCTGAACTACGTGCAAGCTGTGTCTGGGTGTGGACCAGGTATTGCTGGGCTGCAACAACCAACCACAAGAACCAGAATGGGTGTGGTTGAGCAAGGCCACTGTTCTTACCAGGACAGGAGGTGGACAAAGTTAACCTAGGCCAAGGACCCAATGGTGTGCATGAGAACTGTTTCTGGGAAGAGACTCAATGGAGGAACTTGGGAAACGCCTTCATCAGGACGCAGTCCCTGTAGGTGAATGCGAGAAGCAAGGCAACGAACAGCCCAGACTACTCCAGGTTATAGTACCCACCAGCATACATGTGGGTCAGGTCTGGTAACCGATCAGTCTTGGTCAGTTCATAACACCCACCGGCAGATCTAAGAACCAGGATGGGGACAGGAGGAGCCAGACTGGGCTGCAAACCAGCTAATTCACATTAGTACCAGAATATCAATCAGGCTGGGTTAAGATAAGATAGGTAGCATCACCCACTAGCAAGCGCTGGAACAGGGGACAGGTTAAACCAGGCCAGGCTGAGCAATAAGATTGTGGATTCTGAGGTGAGGCAAGTCATGCCAGCCTGGGCCCAGTGGGGGGCCAGGTTCGTGAGTTGCAGGGTCAGAGGATTTGACAGGGCTCAAACAGCTTGACCCAGGTCCTGGGGCCCACCATCTAGGTGGGTGTTGTGTTTATAACCCTGGGACAGGGGATTCGGCAGGCTTGGGTCACCTGGCCCAGGTCCTGAGGCTCACCTGCAAGAACATGTCCTACTTAGTGAAAAAAGGTAGAGCAGTGGACATAGGCCCTGTTGTAAAAGGAGAATATGGCAGCTCATTTCATGTCATAGTAGAAGAAGGAGAACAGAACAAACTGGACAACTATTCTAGTCAAACAATGACAGCTAAAGGTCTCAGTGAATGGAGACTTGAGGATTACTGTATCAGCCAAAGAACATTGCTGGATTGGTGAACTCAACAGCATTCCAGAACTATCCAAACCACTTGGGCAGAACCTTCTGAATTTGTACACCTTGAGACTCTGGGTTGATCTGAAGTGGCGGTTCCTCATCCCTGGGTACTGGGACATTTGGAAAGTCACGTGTGGCTTCCTCCTTTGTCTCTCCTCTTCCCCCAGAAACAACAAGAAGAAATACCAAAATTGGAAACAATAAGTTCACCCAGTTTTCCCTATAATTTGATCCTTTCCACCCTGATCACTATGTAATCATTATAAAAAATAAAATTATTTTAAAAAGTAACCCCTCAATTTCTCCCTCTCCCTCGCTCCCAATACCCAAAATATTTTACTTTCACCACAGATAAGCTCCTAGCCATTCCAAACTACAAACCTTCCACTGCATAGCACAGTTCAACAAAACTGAGTTGAGTTGTAATTGTTGAATACATGAGTTCACTCACAAGCTTGAGGGTTCCTTCCCTGTAGACATGTTTCCTAGAACACAGAATTCTGTATGTGCTGCGCAAAGCTAGCCAATGATTGCATCATGTTTACTTCTTAAATAGCCAAAGGTTCAAATACTAAATCTGCAAAAGCTACAAGTAATGGAGCAATGTGTTTAACTTGGAGCTCCAAAGTCCAGCTCCAGCTCAGACACTCATATGACCTTGGATTTGAAATAATATTTCCACAAGATGGGTGACAACACAAATGTCACAATACCAGAGAAAATGGCTTTGTAGATTGTAAGTGCCAGATGAATGTACGGTATCATGGCAACCCATGCAGCTGTGCCAAGTCCAAAGGGTTTTTCCCAAATTCCTACAATTTTTCAGAATCCTGTATTCTCCTGAGGAGCATTCCTGCTTCTGTCTTTCTATGCCCACTGAATCAGGTTTTTGTCCTGTCTCAGGGTCTCTATTTGTGAACTGAGCTCTATGACCCAGCAGTGGAAGTGATGCCCTTTCCTCAATTTCCTCCCATGGTAGTCTGAACATGCTCTTCAGTGGGTAGAATGTTCTGGAAGCTGAGTCTCCAGTGCAGCAGTTTTTGAGATGGGAGCCTACTGCAAGATCAAGGGACATTGCCTCCAAAAGGCATTCATGACCATTCCCAATGAGTTAGCTTCCAAGCAAGTGAGGTGTTGGAAAAGGAGGCTTGCCACATGTTAGGCCCCTTCAGCATGTATCTAGTGTTCTTTCTGTTTCTTTGCCATCGGAGCCCTTACCAGAGGCAAACCAGACGGGGTTTTGGATTCTTAGCCTCCAAAGCTGTGAGCTAATGAAATCTCTTTTCTTTATAAAGTGTTAGCCTCAGGTGTTGTGTTCTAGTCACAGAAAACTGCTTAAGAACTCCCCTTCCCCCTGCACACACACAAGGCCTGTATAGCTACTAGGGTTTAGAGAAGACAGAATGTGCTTATGTGGCAGAAACTCCAAATGATTTCAAGCTGAATTTGAGACCTGTCCATTCTGAAAAGTCCCTGGCCATGCTGCCGTTCTGATTAAAATTCCCCTAAATGCACTGAAAAAAAAATTTTCTTCTCAAGAACCCAAAATACACATGTGTCTGCCTTTTTCTCCTGCTGTACTCCCTGACTGGTCCAAGGCTTCCTCTCGTGTATAACAAAAAATGCCGCCTGCACTTGCCCAGAAAGGTGCCAGACAGCAGAATCTCCCTTTCATTCTCCTCCTCTCATCTGTGCAAATCCAATGTTGTTTCTCCCGAAATACAAACTGTGACATCATCACCTCTCCCCTTTGGAAGACTGCTCCAGCTGTAGCTCACATGCACTTAGCAACAGGTTGTTGAATTGTTCATCCATTCAATCCACAAACGTCTACTGATTTCCTTCAACCTGCCAAGCCCCATGCTAGACAATGGAATGTAGCCACAACAGATGGGAGCCTAGTCTCTGTGAAGTTCATGCTTTGAGCAGGACAGGCATTCTACGGTTTGAGTGTGCTCCCACCATAGCATTAGTGGCTGTCTATGCAGAGGAAGAGAGCCATGAGTGAGCATCCTTTTCCGTGGTCCTCACCCCATGTGGGTATAAGCTGGAGGGCCCTCTCCAGAAGCTGAGAGATGCCAGTGCCATACTCCAAGACTCCAGGGTTTTCCAGAACCATAAACAAAATAAATGTTCTCTACAAACAACCCCATCTCAGGTTGATGATGGAGACAGGAGGAGGGCAAAAGGTAATACATGGCTACAACTCAAGTGCATGTCAGAACATGACAAGGAGGTCAAGGTAAAGCAGGAACAGGTGTCAGGGAGAAATGAGAGGATATTAGGTGGCCGTGGCTGGGAATGACAAATTAAGCAGAGAAGGGGCCATGATGGTAAAGATCAACAATACGCTCATGTCATGTGACTGCAGTGGGGGAGGAGGCACGAGCAGGGAAGTGCTGTGGGTAGAGGAGAGGCCTGGAGCCACACTTCTATCACTTCTCTGATTTTTCCCTATTTCCTTTGCTGGGTATCAGAATTCCTCTAAGAGAACTCAAATTTCTCCTGTCCATCCTTTTATATTTTTCCGTTGAATCCACCTCCTAAACACAACTTGCTTGTATATGCCTTTCTCTCTACTTGATCTCCTATCAGTCTTGTTTGTACACTTGTGATTTCTACCCTGGGCTGCAGACCGAGCTTCCCAACGGAAGACTCTGGCTCCTTTTATCCTCCATTAGGGTGATTTATAATTCAAATCCCACCACCATTGTTCTGCCGCGTTAATTATTTAAGTTCCCTGCTCTCTCCAGCCCCCATGCACTTTAAACTCCAACCACCCTAGCATAGTTATCACAGAGGCTGTCAGTGCTCTGCCCCTGTCCCCGGGCACTCCCTACTCTAGGATATGCCCACTGCTTCCCACTGCAAGCACCTGCTACTCTTCACCTCAGGGATTTCACTCAACTTCAGGCACTGAGCCCTAAAATGCCAGGAAGTCAGATCTTCCAGGGAACAGCCCTCTGTCAGGGATAGATGAGAATTCAAAGCAGCATTCTCCATCTCCCACCCCTTGGGAAAGAAAGCATGAACGAACGGGGCAAGGATAGCTTTGTGGAATTTTCTATCAGCATCATTTTTTCTGGTGAAACTGACTCCAACTGCCTACAATGACAATCCACTCCATTACGTATATTCATTTGGCTTTCTTACTTCCTCTGTTACACTCCCCCGTCCGCGCATCCCCACCAGAACTTCTGGGATCATCCCTCAAGTAGGTTTCATCTATCCGAATCTTTGTGTTCTGGTGATTGGGTGGGTTCTTGTTGCGTCTCCCAGAATGTTGATATCTTAGCCCTCTTGCAGCTTTGAATGTGATTTTGTTTGGAAAGAATCTTTACGAATGTGATCAAGTGAAGACAGGTCCCATTGCGTTTAAGGTAGCCCAAATCCAATGTGACAGGTGTCCTGATTAGAAGAGCAGAAAGAATATTCACATAGAGAACACCATGTGAAGACAGAGCCCTAAGGAGAGCAGAGACTGCATGACAACCAAAGCAGTGATTAGAGAAGATGTGCCTGCAAGGCAAGGACTATGTAAGACTGATACCTTCCAACAGGTATCATTTCCTTTATACTCCATAACCCTGTAAGAGCTAAGGTTCTCCACTGGGGCCTAGAGTGCCTTCCTGAGGGATATCAGAACATGCCTGAAGTTGTTCCTGGATGACTCAGGGACATTAGCTAGGGATGGCATGCATTCTGAAGTTCAGTAAGCAGACCCACAGCATGAAGATGTGTTCTGATCAAATACCAGTGATGTCTCCTTGAGAAATGTTGCTCCCGAGGCATTGCTGGTGTCCCTGAGCTGTTGCAACAGAGAAGGGAGGGGAGGGACAACGTCATGGCCTTTAATTATGAAACTGTGAAGGGCCTCACTTTTTTTCATCTCAAAGATGCTCAACACAATCAAGAGATAATTACAGGAGTAATGTTCACCAATCTTCAGTACTACGAAATGTATCTTTAAGTAAGATTCATTTAGTGAGTTGAAAGAGAGAGCCAGAAAGAGACAGATCTTCCACCTGTTGGTTCACTCCCAAAATGGCCACAATGGGCCAGTCCAAAGCCGGGAGCTAGGAGCTTCTTCCAGGTTTCCCACTTGGGTATCAGAGAACATGCACTAACATCATCTTCCACTGCTTTCCCAGGGAAAAGATCAGAGGGCTGGATTGGAAGTAGAGCACGGGGAACTTCAACCGGTACCCACATCTGAGACCAGCATCACAGGCAGAAGCTTAACCCATTGCACCACAACTACTAACCCTAAAATGTCCTTTATAAAAAGCCAATGAGATGCACCTCACACACCACAAACTGCACAAATCTTAAGGCACACCTGCCTGGTATACGGGTGTATACACACACCTACAAAAACCAACCACTGCAAGGTAGGGGATGTTTGCATCCTTCTGGAAGGTCCCTTCAGGCCTCTTTCCAGGAGAACCCACCTTGCATTCTCCATTTGACTATCTGAACTCCCTATAGATGGCAGCACCCAGTGTTTCCCTCGTTTGTGCCTCCCCCGCTTTGCTCAACATATTCTTGAGATTTGATCCAACGATTGCTTGCCCCTGCAACTCACTCCTTGTTGCGGCTGTGTCATGGCAGACATTCTTAGAGGCCACACAGAATCATTCCATTCCTTGTGATTTCTGCAGTATTTCTGTTCCTGGTCTCTTTACCGGCCTCATTCCCATACTTGGGGAATTGCAAAGTCAATTAGCCTTTAGGCACATTGGCTTAGGACTACCCTGCCTTTCCTAACAAGGAAAAGGTCTTTGAGGGAAAGGGCTTCTGTTAGCTTCACATTTATTGGTGTTCTTATCTGCTCTTCCAATCAAAATTCTGCTGCGTTTGGTGTTAACCAGTTGATCTACCCAGAAAGTAGAAAGAGAGAAGTCTGAAGCACAAGTGAGCTCTCTGACATGGGCGCAGGGCACTTTAAGACAAAAAGCAACACACACTTTGCAAACACGATGTGGGGAGTGGGATGGAAAACTCCACTGAGTGCTTTCCTGGCCTCTTGCCATGCACGGAATACTTAATGATATATATACACACACATACATATACACACACACACACACACATTTTTTTTAAGCCAACTGCTCTCACATTTAGGCCAATTTTTTAATACAGTTTCTTTTCCTTCAGTCCAAAGCACATTGAGAATCAAGAGAGATACATTCTACCTATAGTTTCATTTCCCCAATCATCTTTGTTTTCCACTAACGGTGACCATTTCTATGTCTTTAAATATTCATGTCAGTGCCAAAGAACACAAAGCAAATAAATGCAGGGGTGGGAGCCGAAGTGCGAGTCAGGATGGAGTTTCTTCTCCATGGGTGGGTTTGACGTGGTACTGCGCATTGCTGGAGGTGCCCCAACTCTCCAAGGGTGCTCCCAATAAGGGCAAAGAACAGCCAGCAGGGAACAGCATCCACCTCAGTGCACTTGGCTAGGTATACAGTTGGGCAATGACCTCAAATGTTTTCTTTGTCGAAAATGAGCTAGCATTCAAATGAGCTAGGATTTCGTTAGGGACTGGAAATAAAGAGGAGAAAACACTGCACACCTCCTCCCTTGGGCTGATATTTATTGTCATTAACGTCACTGCACCTTCATCATCCTGATCACTATTATCAGCCTTCGGATGTTCAAGGGCTCTGGGCTCATCAGCCACCATCCCATGGCTCATCACAGCTTGATTCTCAGGAGGCGGTAGAGGCAACTTATCGCCACATTGAGGGGTGAAGAGGTTAAACGAATTCTGTCAAGTGCAGCAATTAGAGCACGATGGGTCCTGCCACTGTCTCTCCTTTGTTTCCAGTTCACATTGAAGGTCGCTCCAAGAAATGTGGCAGAATAAGTCCCCAGCAAGGTTACATGGAGCCTCATGTCCAGGCACCATTCCTAGCTTCTTGCAATTAGATGTCAAAGCCCATCTAGAGAATCAAGAATAAAGTGGATTGGTTCACCGTGGTGAATTGGCTAATAATGACCAGATTAGACTTCTGACTGTCTGTCTGCCACAGCCTGAGCCATAAGACGGAAGGGGATGTCGGCTGCTCAGTCATCGCTACATCCCTGCTGCCTGACTAGCGCCTGCCACGTGCCAGGCAGTCTGTAAGTTGTTGCTGAATAAATGAAGGGATGCACAAATGCAGGAAAGCGTGCAGGAAGGAAATAATCAGAATCAGACAGGTGCAGCAGCTTGCCAAGGCCACACGGCCACATGACTTGGATGTTCAAGAGAGACCGACTACTAGAGTGGGCACCACAGTGGAGCCAATAAAGCCATTGCTTACATTACTTATATTTCCATTTGGGCACCAGTTCAAGTCCCAGCTGCTCCACCTCCAGTCCTACTCCCTGCAAATGGCCTGGGTAAGCAACAAAGGATGGATTGTTTCTCAGCTTTTTGGCTAAGACCAAATGCAGCAACGAAGGATGATCCAAGTATTTTGGACCCTGCCACTCACATAGGACACCCAGATGAGGCTCCTGGCTTCTGGCTCCTGGTTTTGGTCTTCCCCAATCCTGGCCATTGCAGCCACATGGGGGAATGAATCAATATAGAACCAATGTTCTCTCTCTCTCTCTCTCTCTCTATATATATATATGTATAACTCTGAATTTCAAATGAACAAATTTTATAAAAAGAGAGAGACCAGCCTGGCACGATAGGCTAGTGGCTGAAGTCCTCACCTTGCATATGCCGGAATCCCATATGGGCGCTGGTTCTAATCCCAGTAGCCCTGTTTCCTATCCAGCTCCCTGCTTGTGGCCTGGGAAAGCAGTAGAAGATGGCCCAAAACCTTGGGATCATACAGATGTACAGAGAAGAGGAGAGGCAGAGAGGTAGATCTTGCATCCAATGATTCACTCCCCAAGTGGCTGCAAGGGCCAGAGCTGAGCCAATCTAAAGCCAAGAGCCAGGAGCCTCTTCCAAGTCTCCCATGCAGGTGCAGGATCCCAAGGCTTTAGGCCATCCTCGACTGCTTTCCCAGGCTGCAGGCAGGGAGTTGGATGGGAAGTGGAGCTGTAGGAATTAGAACTGGCGCCCTATGGGATCCTGGCATATGTGAGGTGAGAATTTTAGCTGTTAGACTACTGCGCCAGGCCCAAAATAAATAAATCTTTAAAAAAAGAAAGAGAGGGTCCGGCGCAGTGGTGCAGTGGTTAAGGTCCTCGCCTTGCACGCCCGGAATCCCATATGGGCGCCGGTTCTAATCCCGGCGGCCCCGCCTCCCTTCCAGCTCCCTGCCTGTGGCCCGGGAAAGCAGTCAAGGACGGCCCAAAGCTTTGGGACCCTGCACCCGCGTGGGAGACTCGGAAGAGGCTCTTGGCATAGCATCGGCCGTTGCGCTCACTTGGGGAGTGAATCATCGGACGGAAGATCTTCCTCTCTGTCTCTCCTCTCTGTATATCCGCCTTTCCAATAAAAATAAAATAAATCTTTAAAAATAAAAGAGAGAGAGTAAAACCGATTATCAATCCCTCCTCTATTAAATCTTTTGATTCATGTTCTTTATTTTCATGATTATAGTGTACTAGATAAATATATTTGCTCATGCTTATGCAAATTATTCATTCCAAGTCTAACTCACTTGTAAGAAAACTTTAGAATCACCTCTTGGTATTGCAGAAACTCAATTTTTTCAATGCAAATAACGAAGAGCAAACTCCTACTCAAACATGCCAAATGGAGAACTGGCCACTCTGAAAGCATCTGCTTGGAAGTGTGAAGGCCACACTCAGTGAAAAATGTACTGTGTCTGATGCTCCAAATGCCTCTTTGCTTAAAGATTCCTGAAAACAACTGCCAACACAGATCGCGCAGCTGTATAGCCAAGAGTCATGTGTCTCTATGTCAAGTGTCTACATTTTACAAAGTTGTGAGGCTTGCAGCAAAGAGAAGGAAGAGCTAAGACAGAAAGTGCTTTCTTTTGTGGGAAGACTAAGATTGAGATGGTGAAGCTAAGTAGGGAGGGAGGCAGGAATAAATGAAATGGGCAGAATTATTTCTCCAGAATTTCTATAGAATACTGCATTATAACATCAGCCCCTTCCCTGGCCATCCACTGTGCCCACTTTTCCATGCCACAACTATGTCTCATCTTGGACCAGGAATGCGGAGCTGCCGTGGTGACCGCGTGGGAGTTAAACTCCAAGTGGCAGTGCTTTAAAATTCCCTTAAAGTCTCATTCATACTGAACTCTGTGCCCATTGGTCTGTTCAACCAGAAAATCACCTTCTACCTTTCAAAAGGTTCTGACACCTGTGGGAGATGCCCCTTTTCTACTTTTTGGCTTATGGGTCCTTCTCTGACCTGCTCCTGTGCTGTCTCCTTCGAGGCAACTCCCCATCCCACTCATGACTGGCCTCTCTCTGTACACACTGACCCACAGTCCCTCAGGAAGGTGTACACTTTTCAATAAATCCTTCTGACACGTGTGCATTGGGTGTATGACTATGCTTTGAAGTCTTATCACTGCGGGGGCAAGAACTCAGAATAAAAATTTCTCATTTTTTATGTTATGTACACAGCAAGTTGACGGGATGGTGGATGGTTCCGCCACCTGGCATACCTCAGTGCCTTTTAACAAACACATGTGGGTGCCTTTCTTTCTCTTGAAAGCCCATGCTCTCAAAATGGGGACCAAATCAGCGGCGTGACAACATCGCCTTCCAGCAGAAAAAGTACCATATCGAATGTACCAGAAAGCTTATCATTTTCCTGGCCAGACAGCTTTAATGTTATTTTTTCTCTCTCTCTCTCTCTCATTTAAAGATTTATTTCATTTTATGGGAAAGGAAGAGAGAAGGAGGGACACAGATCTTCCATCCACTGCTCCACTCCCCAGATGTGCTTTACTTTGAATGTCGGCTCCAAAATTCACATCAAGATGGACTTGACAGTGTGCCAGCATTGAGAGTTGGAGTCTTGAAAACTGTGAACAATAAATGCCTTTTCTGTATAAATGACGCACTTTCTGGTATCCTGTTACTGCCATATAAAGCAAGGATACATTACCAAGCACCCAGCATGCACTCCTCACGCCCTCTGATGTCCTCAAGATGATAAATTACATGCATATTATAATGATTAGCAATACATAAGATCTAGGAAACGGGCAAAGGAAAAGCATGATTGGAAGAGGAATGTGAAGGGAAGCAAAGATCAAGACAGATAATATTTAGACACGTCAGGAACAACGTAAAGCTCAGAGCATGGAAAACGTAGAAGTTAAGGGCAGTTACACTCAAAGAGAGATAAGCAGAGAAAGTGACAAGATAATAGGGGCTCCCATTGAAAGAACAGCCTGGCAACATTCCATCTGAACCTTGTCTCAAATGTTAAGCTAAAAAAACCTATTTAAGGTTTTTCTGTCTTTGTTTTTGCTTTGGAAACCACTTTCTGCAGGTAGCGTGACACATGAAAAGCCTTTCGTTATTTGTATATACATCTCAATTAATTCATCTATGTATATGTATATCTGGAAAGCCATCAACAAAATGGAGGCCTTTATTAAACATATCCATGAACTTGTTTTTCTGGTCAGTGGGGGATTTAGTTTTCAATAAGGAACTAACTATCACTTAGGGCTAGTTTAGTAAGCAACAGAGAAGCCAATTTGACCTTCCTTAAGCAGTGAAGTGAGTTTGTTGGCTTATACAACAGAAAGGTCCTTAGTTGGATGCCAGCCTCAGGTGAGGCTCGATCCAGCCATGCAAACAAAGACCCTAGCACTGCTTCGCTCTGTGTCAGCTTTCACCCTCAGACACTGCAGTGTCTCTAAATTCTCATCCCGTGCTCCTCACAGGCAGCCCTCGGCTGGGACTCTTTGCAGCAGCGCATGCAACACCTGGTCCCCTCCTGGTACCCAAGGAATGATGAAGGTCTTCTCCAGCAGCTCCTGTGGAAGAAGGACAGAATGTATCCTTCCTGGAGATTTCCAGCAGTTCCTGCATCTCCTGGTTGGGATGAGAACCGGTGGAGATGAGTAGACCAATAGGAAAAGTTGATGGGTTCAAGCCAACCAGAGTCCATAGGGCAGGTGCAATTTCTCCCAAGCCACAGGCCTGAAAGGAGAGATTTCCAAATGGGGAAGGGATGGGCAACCCACGGAGACCAACATCCACTAGATTGAATAAGATGATGAAGGGAGGTCCATGTGATGGTCCAGCCCGGTCAATCAAACTAAGAAACTGGAGAGCTGGGAGTTCTCTACCTACCCGATGCCCTCTCCACCCTCGGGCAGCCCTTGTGCCTCAGAAGTCTTTGAAAAGCAGCCTCCTTGTTGTAGAGAAACTCCAGGGAACTCTCTCAGGCCAAGAGTCCTGACATTTGTGTTTGAAAATAAAGGCATTATCTAGGTTCCAAGATTCGTCCATACACAGACCAGCCCAGAGAAGGCAGTAGGCATCTAGAAATTCATGAGAAAAATATGACAGTATGCAAAAAGCAAAAAGGCAAAAAAAAAAAAAGCACAAAAGCTACCTTGATGTGTGTATGCATATGTGTTCCTTTTTTTCTCTTTCTAATTGTTGGGCCCAACCCTTTGGCCCCCTCAAAGCATTTTGGCTTCAGTGGGAAGGAGGAAGTCACATTTTCAATGGAGGGTTTCTTTCTTTCTTTCTTTTTTTTTTTGTTTGGTCCAGCTCCAGTTCCTGCAGGCCGGAACCCATTGCGAACTACAAAGCAGCGCATGAATTAGCAGCACACCCACCAGGCCTCGCCAGCTGTTTTTCTTTCCCCCAATGAAGTCACAACTGTCGTTGCCACCGCAGTTCAATGGCACAGAAACAAATGTGACAGCTTAGTGTCTACACTGCTCAGTTTCTGGGGAGGGGATGGGAGTGGGGGAGAGACACAGGTGTCCCCCACCTGGCTTCTGCTGGAGGAGGCACACAGGCTGCCTGTCACCCCCTGCCTCTGGGCTGGTGCCTTTGCACATGGGATGAAGGATGGGAAAGATGGGAGAGAAATCCTTGAATGAGAGGCACTGGTTGCAAGGAAGACTGCCAGTTCAAAGGAAGACAGTGTGACACGGCCCTTATAAAGTGCATTCGAGCTTGACATGATTCTTCAACCCCCAAGAAGGATTCCTTTATACTCGGGAAGGCTTTTAACTCACATGAGTTGGCTGGGCCCTAACAACTCTTGATTGGGAAGGAAAATGCAAGTTTAAGTCACAAAGCAAGGCAGGTTTTCTACTGTTAGCTATTGTTTATTTGTACTCAACTCACTGGACCAGGAGAGATTTACTCCTAGTCCTCTCTGGCAGACCCCCCCTCACCCAGAATGACATACGTTGATTTGATGCTAAGACCGTGGGTTCTGAGTTGAAAGAAAGTCACCCTGTGTCCCCCACACAGATGGCATGCCCACCCCTTCTTAAATGAGGCAACTGATCAATGATCCTTTCAAGAGAATAGCGCGTGGGGAGAGGGAAAAAAATGTAATGCAGACGGAAAATGACGTGGAATGAAAAGTGGCAAATTGCTTAGTGCGCAATGGACAAAGCTCTAGGCAGAGAGGGGACCGAGTGGGAGCCCAGGGAAGCCAGGCGACCAGACGGGTCTTTCTCCCCGGGCAACCAGTTCTTAAGCCAACATGAATGTTCTGGCACTTGAATGAACAGGTGTTATTTCTGCTGGTGGTGGTATAAAGGAGATGATCTTGGGCTTTTATTATTTCCCTATCTTATCATTCCTTACTCTAAGATATCTGTGTGTCAGTAGCTTGGAGTTCTCAAAGTTGTTTCCCAGGTCCCCAAAGCACAGAACAAGTCGAAGTAATTCTGACAATGTTGTGAAAGCTCAAGAAACAAATCCTGGGAATACTGCTCATCTTTTGACAGAAACAAAGAATGGTCTGGCTAAATTTTTGCATCACGATGTTGCTATGTTTAGATGTATATTTTAATCAAAGTGGTTGGTGCGCATGATGGCAAGGATGGCACAGTGGCTCCTCATGAGATCAGCAGCCAGGGAGAGATCTTTCACCTGTTGCTTCACTCTCCACATGATCACAGTGGTCTGGGCTGAGACGACCTGAGCTCGGGAGCCTGAAACTTCATTCAACTCTCCCACATGGGAGTCAGGAGCCCAAGCACTTGGGCCATTAAACACATAGCTGGATCAGAAGTAGAGCAGCCAGGACTCTAATGGGCACCAGTGTGAGACACCAGAGTCACAGGGAGAACTTATCCACTGTGCCACAATGCCAGTTCCAGTTTTAATGATTTAAAAACAAACAGGGCCCAGTGCAGTAGCCTAGTGGTTAAAGGCCTCACTTTGCACGCTCTGGAATCCCATATGGGTTCTAATGTTGGCAGCTCTGCTTCCCTTCCAGCTCCCTGCCTGTGGCCTGGGAAAGCAGTGGAGGACGGCCCAAAGCCTTGGGACCCTGTACCCGTGTGGGAGACCTGGAAGAAGTTCATGGCTCCTGGCTTTGGATCAGTTCAGGTCTGGCTGTTGCAGCTGTTTGGGGAGTGAATCAGCAGATGCAAGATCTTCCTCTCTCTCCTCCTCTCTGCGTATCTGATTTTGCAAAAAAAAAAAAATCTTAAAAATAATAATAAAAAAAAAGATTTCTTTTTTTAGTCCTTCTGGAAGTTCCTGTCACATTCTCTGTGATGATACGTCAACTCTTGGCCAAATTCATTTTCAAATGTTTTTAGAGTGCTACAGGACTAAACATTTCTTTATTATTATATTTTTAATTTTTCTTTGAGAGGCAGACAGAGAGGGCTCCTGTCCACTAGGTCACTTCCCAAAGATATGAATTGACCAGAACTGTGCCAGGTAGGAGCCAGGAGCAGGGCATTCAATCTTGGCATTTCACATGGGTGGCAGAAACCCAGTTATCTAGGTCATCACCACTGCATACTTTTTAGAGATTTTTCAGTTTTTATTTGAAGGGAAGATTTACAGAGACAGAGAGATCTTATAACTACCTATTCACTCTCCAGATGACTTCAACAGCTGGCTCTGAGCCCATCTGCATCAGGCCCTCCCTCGGGGTCTCTCATGGGGGTACATGAGCTTCCTCTGCTGGTCCCCCAGGCAACAAGTGGGGAGCTGCATCCAAAGTGGAGCAGCCAGGACATGAACTGGTCCCCACATGGGATACTGGCACCGCAGGTGGAAGATCCACCTGCTATGCCAGAGCACTGGCCCCCAATGCAACACTCTCAGTCGGGATGCAGCTGCCTTCATCACTGAGCCTGATGCCCGGCCTCTTTCTCAACGTCTTGAGATTATTCATCAACTGTGACAAGGAAATTTGGTACTTTATACTTTTCTC